>NC_064304.1:70220987-72700987 GCF_023373825.1 Bactrocera dorsalis
TATCACATGTACAGTGGTGTGAACAAAATAGAAACAACCATAAGGTGTTGTGAAGTTTTAAAATATGCTGTTTTCTTATTAAATAAAATTGTTTTTAGATACATAACATAACATATATATATTTTTTCCTAACAGTGATTAAAATTTCCCACCATGCAAAGGTAAATAAAAACAAATTTTAATGCGAAACTCTAAACTCTGCAAATTATGTTTACCCCTTTTTGTTCACACAACTGTACAATTCCGATATGAAGTAAATTTCCACCCTTAAATTTGTGTACAATGTCAGTATTGCCGCAACCACTCTGCGATGAACATCAAGTTACGGAGGAATGTAATTCATTTTTTCGCAATTTTTCTCAACTTGTTATGCCCTTCTCTCCGTAAACTGATATTCCCCTCATCTAGCCCCCGTGCGCACTTTGCTAACTTTGCGGGCTAAAAATGTACCCATCCCTGCCCTAGACCACTAAGAAACACGTCTACTTTCACTCACTGTATGCGTTTGCCTCGTGAGTACGCATATGTATGTTTGTATGCTTGTGCATTATTTGTTTGGCAATGTATGCAAATATATGTACATATAAGTATATATAAATGTATGAACATCCAAGTCAATGCGCGCACATGTAATAAGTATATCGATAAGTGATGAAAATATGATTTTAATTTCTGAACGCGCACATGCGCATACATTCACTCATATGAGCATGTGCAGATACACAAGATAGGATAGAAGATGTATGTCTTTTAACATCGTATACTATACAAATAAATATTTTTCTTACTAATAGAAATTAAATTTATCACAGCAATATACATAATATACATATACATAATATTGCTGTGATAAATTTAATTCCTATTAGTAGGAAAAATATTTATTTGTATTCGTATTTGAGATTCGAACCTGTGGTAGCATCTTGACTTTCCAAGCGCTTACCGCCAACACCACCATTGACACTTAGGTTGCGCTGACTTAAGTATGGTTTGGTTATGCATGTACATACGAAACATACGATGGTTCTAATAATTTTGTTTAAGTATAGAAATATGCTTTTGCAAACATACAGACAAATGTGCAAACGACATAATATATGTATGTATGATTGTTTCGCATTTTGCTTCTGAATATAACTAAGAAGTATAACTTCTTCCGCGCGTAGGGACTCCACGCACCTTTTTTTTGTAAACTAACACAAGTTGCTTTACAAAAATTCCATATTTTTTAATACCTAATAGAAATCATATAGATGGTAGTAGTAGAGTAATAGTATGTATGTGTCAGCCTCAGTAAAGCGTGGACGAGTCCTCAACCACACTTTTCTTGGAATTAAAATAGAAAAGCAAAATTTCCCGCAAATGTCGAGAATTCTCAAAAAGTGACATTTTTATTTATTTATTTATTTAAAGGAGAAATAATTATAAATAATCGTTCCACTTATAGATATAAAGCACTGGCTGCCAGGGCCTTCAGCTTATGTTATAAAATCTTAGTCTATTATATTCACATTTGAGATTGATTTATATAACGTAAATTTAGATACAATAAAAAAGATAAATTTCAAAGCAAAAGTAAATGGGTGCATGTATGTACATAACTAAACTAAATATTTAATTTGCAAAGCGAAATATATTTAGATATGATTTCTATGTTACTGGCTTCAGTCCGTTCTAGATATAAAGAAGGTTTTTTGTTAGAAAAAACATTAGCTCTGATCATTTGATCCGCAGAACACGCAATTTGGTTTATTTACGCCATTTAAGATGTGAACATGTGTAGCAGTTGTGTGTCCTATTCGAAGTCTTATAAATGTCCTTATATTTTTACAAGTCGCTTTTCCTGGGTATAAAGGCTTTGTTCCCGCAGGATTAAATTTTTTGTAGTGGTGATTGTGATTACTCCATTCTCTTACTTGGATTTCATTTACGTATGTTTCAACAAGTCTGCGTATATCTTTATCGATGAAATAGTCAAAGAAGTGAAGTGGTTGTTTGGAAGCTTCTTTAGCTTTTTTATCGGCAATTTCGTTGCCATGAATTCCGATATGGCTAGGCACCCACATTATTTTTATACAGTTATTGCTTTGCAATAGCATGCTACGAATATTGGATATTAAAGATGCATTATTGTTATTAAAAATAGCTTCAATTGCAGATCTACTGTCGGTACATATAATGCATTTATTTCCCATTCGGGAAGCAAATTGTACTGCCTCAAATATTGCGGCTGCTTCGGCAGTAAATACCGAGCAGTAGGATGGCAAGGAACCGACCATAATAGTAACACCTAGCTGGTTTGTCACAGCAAACGTTGTGCTGGTGTCTGACTTGGATCCGTCCGTATAATACAAGTTCCAATCATCATTTAAGGACTCTAATACCGCATTTGTTTATATTCATTACTGCTCGTAGAATATTTTGGGTACTTAAGTAGGATGTTGATGAGTGATGAATTTGGAAGCGCCCTTGGAGGATACTCTGAAGTTTTAAGAAGTGATGGAGTGGTTACGATGTTCAGCTGTTGAACTAGACTTAAGCAACGCATAATAGTAGACGGCTTACGACTAGTCCTAGGATTTCGTATAGAACAATTGATTTGCGAAAAAATTAATTCATTTCTGCAGTGAAGTAGCCTCGGTATAAGCATCATGGTGTTACGCATGGTCCGGTAGTTTATATGTGGTAATCCAGCTTCAGATAGAATTGCCTTAATTGGTGACGTTGGGAAGGCGCGAATGCTTCTTCTGACTGCTGCGTGGTAGGGTGCGTTCAAGAGCTTAATGTTTGTATTAGCGCAATGTCCGTAAATACAAAGTCCGTAGTCAATTTTAGATAATATTAAAGCTTTTGTTATATTGACAAGAGTATTTGTATGTACTAAGCAGTATTTAGAAGATAAGAATTTAATTATATTCAATCTAGAAAAAAGACTTACTCTAACATATTTACAATGCTCTTTAAAAGTTAATTTGTTGTCGAATATAAGTCCTAAGATTCTTAATTTATTAGTATGTGGGAGATCAACGTTTGAAAAGGATATATTAGGAAAGGAGCACTTTTGTTTCTGACATATGTGAAAAGTTTTACATTTGCTAGGCGATATATTAGCGCCTGAAATTTTTGACCAATTACTTATTTTATTCAATATACATATTTAAAAACATGTGTTTAGTGTTGGTTTAGATCTTGAGTTTGAGAGAATATTAAAACATTATCGGCATAGATGCAGTGTTTGACAGCTCCACTAGAACTTATAATTGTACTTATTTCATTGAACGCAATGGTAAATAACACAACAGAAAGAGGTGATCCCTGTGGTATACCATTAAACAGATCGTGCAGGCTGGATTTATGCTTATTGGCGATAACAAAAAATTTGCGGTGGTTCAAAAACGATTTTATATTATATAGTTTTTCGCCAACATTCCATTTTTTAAGTTCCCTGAGTACCATGTGAGGACCAATCCTGTCAAATGCTTTTTCAATGTCTAAACTTAGCACAGAAACGTGATTTCGGTTTGACAAAGCCGTAGAGGCATAGTGTTCGAAAAATAACAGAGCGTCAGTTACTCCTAAACCTTTTTGGAAGCCAAATTGTTGGGGTTTTATAAAACCGTTTGCTTTGGCAAACCACATAACTCTTACAGATATTATTTTCTCCAGAATTTTGGACATGCAAGGAAGTAAGGATATGGGCCTATAATTTTCTATTTGAGAAGTAGGTTTATTGGGCTTGGGGATGGGAAGGATGGAAGCTGTCTTCCACTCCTGGGGATAGATTCCCTCGTTGAGGATTTTATTGTGAAGAGAAATTATACGTATTTTAAGGGAGATTTCTAAGGATGGGATAGGAAATTTTGTCCTGGAATCCTGGAGTTTTACCAGTCATCGATGCAATTGTTACATCGAATTCACTTAATGTGATGGGAGCATCTGCCTGGACGGCTCTGGGTGGGGGAAATGGGTTATTGTAGTTTTCAGAGATTGTTTGGCTTTTTAAGGTGTTGAAATCATTGTGAAAATTATGACCGTTGGAGTTGTTTGACCATGTGTCCGCAAACTTCTGAGCGATGTCTTGAGGGTTGTAAATAGGGCCTTGGGCTGAATGTATAAATGGTATGCTGGATCGTTGTGAGGAGCCTGTAAGAATTTTAATGTCTGACCAAATTTTTTTGTGCTCGAAAATGGGTTGATATTGGCGGTGAGTGTTTCTAAAGCTTTTCGTTTGGCAGATTTTAATTCTTTTTTAACCCTTTCAGCCCCGAAGTTGCTTATAAGCAACTTCTATATATGTTTGACATCGTTTAAAAAGTTAAATACGCAAAAACTTCTTTAAAATACACATCCTATAGATCAACTTCATGATCATGATTAACCCTTTTAGCCCCAAAGTTGCTTATAAGCAACTTCTATATATGTTTGACATCGTTTAAAAAGTCCTTTGGGGCTGAAAGGGCTAAACACTGCGTTCGCTTTTTTATAGCTTATGAAATTATTGTCTGTTCTGGAATGTTTGTATTTGGACCATAATGTTTGTTTATTGTTCCTTAAAATTGTTAGGAGATTTGACCAATATGGCAATTTAGCATGGAAATGCTTGGTACTGGACTGGGGTATCGTGTAATGTGCTGCTGATCGGATGATTGTTTTAATTGCGGCAGCTTCAGCGTTTATGTTTTTTGCCAGGGGTTTGTTGTCCGAAAATAAAACAGAAAGACGATGAAAGTTTGCCCAATCTGCCTTCTCCGTTAAGAACTTTTATGTGGGTCTAACTTTATACTAATTAGGGATGGAAATGGAGGTTGTAATCGGAAAATGGTCACTATTATGGAGGTCTTGAAGTGTATTGGTGGAAAGTTTGGGTGCAATTGGTGTGGAGGCAAGGGTGATGTCGGGATGGGTAAACGTTTTATGAGTGGAGAAGTGAGTGGGTGATCCATCGTTAAGGACGACTAGGTTGTGAGAAAGTAGTATATCCTCAATGATTTCTCCTCTTTTATTATTAGCAGGAGAACCCCACAGCGGGCTCCAAGCATTAAAATCTCCTAACAAAACAATTGGGGCAGAAACAGTGTTGATGATATTACTAAGATCCCTATTAGTAAAGTTCTGATGAGGCGGGATGTAGCAATTGACAATAGACATTTTGAAGCCTATGTCAATTTCCAACGCCAAGCAGGAAATGCCAGAAGTGACCGGGATGAGTTTATGGTTGATTGAGTTTTTAACGAGAATTGCAATGCCTTGCTTACAGGAAGTGTTTTGACTTCTATTAGAAAAGTAACTTGTGTAGTTTTTAGGAGAATACGCTGTCTTATTAGCAGGGAGATGCGTCTCTTGTAAAGCAACGATTTCAGGAGAAAATTCATTAATTAAAATATTTAAATTAGGGTAATTATTAAATAGTCCGTTTATATTCCATTGTAATATTTTAATCATATTTCATTTGTATTTGGAAGTCTGTAGGGAGGTAGGATAAGGGGGAAAAATGGAAGCGGGAGTATCAGAAGAGGTAAGTTGGGTAATAAAATTTGAGATAATTGTTGTTGTTGAGTCATCGACTGGAAAAGTGGTTTGACTGGTATTTATATTTTTTGTTTGGCTTGCGTTGTTTTCTTTTGCTTCGCCATTCGTTATATTAATATCGGTGTTGTTGTTGCTCGAACGTCTTTGTTCTGCTTGGGTTTGATTATTGTTTTGGTTTCGTTGTGTATTGTTTGATTTTTTGATAACATTAGAAAAGGAAAGAGGGGTCTCGTTAAGAGGCGATGGTATTTGCATTTTTTGCATTTTGATCGCTTCGCGCATAGAGCACTTACTATCTGTTTTAATTTTTATTACTTGTTTCAATTGAACAAACTTTGGGCAAGATTTGCTGGAAGCGGGGTGGCTGCCAGAGCAGTTTGCGCACAAAGTGCGAGAGCATACTTCTGGAGAGTGAGGAGGGAGTGCGCATGAGTCGCAGGTAGATGTTTTATTACATCGCTTTGCTGTGTGGCCGAACAATTGGCAATTTTTACACCTCATGGGATTTGGGTAGTATGGGCGTACTTTAGTTGTATACCATGATTCTTCCAATTTCTCAGGCAATTGATATATATCAAAAGTGAGTAAAACTACTCCGCTGGGTACTTGTTTGCCATCAACATATTTTGGAAATTTGTAAACTGACACAACATCCTAGGCTTTCAGGTTTTCAATAATTTCATTTTCTGAAATATCATTAAGACATGGTGCGTAGATTGTGCCTTTGGAGTAATTGAGGTTGTTATGCAGCTCAATTTTGACATTACGTATCCCATGTAAAGTGGTTGTTTTACAAAACTTGTTTGCGATATTATCGTTTTTAACAAAAATTAATAAATTTCCGTCTTTTAGTTCGGATATATTGATGATTTCTGAACTAATAGCTTTTAAAGCTTTATGCACAGCAAAGCAAGAGTACTTGTTTAAAGGTTTTATTGAGTTTGATGCACTTGCCACTAAATATCGTGGGTTTTCTTTCTTAATTAATGGTAAAGCGGGAAACAAGTCCTAAGTTATAGATTGAGACTTTTTCCTTTCTGCTTTTGGACTTGATAACAGGGCGAACCTGTTTTGCCCGAGAGGGGGTCTCTCAAGGGACATTATTGCTTATGAAATATACACAATTAGTAGAAGCACACGTGGCTTACCAATGGAAGAAAATTTGTTATTGACTTTGCTGTCAACACAGGAGAAAATCACTCAAAAAAGACTGCGAAACACTGAAATCACCTTAAGCACAACCGTACGCGTTGGGTATCAGTCGATGACTGAAGTGACATTTTCATTGAGAATAAGTTTGGGATGCAAACAGACCTCTACAAATATTTTGTTGGATTAATGTTGGCACAAATGTGCAAGATCGATATAAAACGATTTAATCGACCAGTGCTTTACCCTAGAGAGGTCTTTCCCTACGGAGCTTTTGTTGTTGCTCAACGTCAGTTTACATAGCCGTATTAGGTTTGCGGGGATACTAAATGCAGACACCGCGGCATAAAGGCAGCTCCGTTTCGTGCTGGCGAAAGCAACTTTGAAATCGACGAAGAGGTGGTGTGTGTCGATTCTCCTTTCACGGGTCTTTTCCAAGATCTGGCGCATGGTTGTGGATTTGCCAGGTCTAAAGCCACACTGATAAGGTCCGATCAGTTTGTTGACGGTGGGGTCTATTCTTTCACACAATACGCTCGTAGAACCTTATATGCGATGATGAGGAGGCTTATAACACAGTAGTTGGCGCAGATTGTGGAGTCTCCCTTTTTATGGATTGCGCATAGCACACTTAAATTCTAATCGTTGGGCATGCTTTCGTCCGACCATATTTTACAAAGAAGCTGATGCATGCTCCTTATCAGCTCTTCGCCGCCGTTTTTTAATAGCTCGGCAGGCAATCCGTCAGCCCCTGCCGCTTTGTTGTTCTTCAGGCTGGCAATCGCTATCCGAACTTCTTCATGGTCGGATAATAGAACGTCTGCTCCATCGTAATCGATTGGGGAATCGGATTCACCTTCTCCTGACGTTGTGCGTTCACTGCCATTCAGCAGGCTGGAGAAACCAATGGTTTCGGTTGCAGCTGTACGCAAGAAGTTTGAAATGCCGTCCCACAGTTCCCTTATACTAAGTTGTTGACGCATGCTCTCAGAGAGCAGGAGTGCAAGCCGAGTAGAAAATCGTTCGGCTGTCTGTTGTGATTGCAGCTTCTCGACGTCGAACCATACTAATGTTTGTTGGCGTGCGTTTTTTTGCTGAACAGAGGCGGGTACGAATCTTGGCTGCAAAGAGATAGTGGTTCACTGGAGAGGTGTCTTCCGTCTATCACAAAATGATCGATCTGGTTGGTGGTTTTTCGATCCGGAGACAGCCAGGTAGCTTGATGAGTCTTCTTATGCTGGAATCTAGTACTACAGATAACCATATTTCGGCCCCTACGAAGTCGGTTTGACATTGTGGCGGGGCATCTTTCATAACTGCTCTCCAAGCACTCATAAAAGGCATCTTTGGTCACATCGGCCTTCTCTTTCGTCGGGCGTGGGCGCAAATCAGCGATATGCTGAAGAACTTCGTTTTGATGCGGATTGTGGCTAGACGTTCATTCACCGGAGTGAATGATAGTACTCGGCGACGGATTCTCTCTCCCACCACGAATCCCACACCAAACTTGCGCTTCTTTATATGGCCACTGTAGAAAATGCCACAAGGACCTACTCGTATCCGTCCTTGTCCTGTCCATTGCATTTCTTGGACGGCGGTGATGTCAGCCTTTATCTTTACAAGGACATCTACCAGCTGGGCAGCGGCACCTTCCCAATTAAGGGACCGGACATTCCAGGTGCATGCCCTCAAATCATAGTCCTTATTTCGTGTGCCATCGTCGTCATCAAAAGGGGGGTCTCTCATTCGAGGCTGTTGTTGGTTTTTCATTGGGATTACTTTTTTTACGTGGCGGGTCCCAAACCTAGCGCACAACCCTATGCAGGGAAAGTTTCGCTTTCTCACTTTAGCTCGCCTTCAAACGGACGTTCTGAGGCTACCCAGAGGTTACTTGGTCAAAGACCGGAAGTTGTGAGCTGCTTGAGTCATATGTAAAAGAATCGTTACTGGCCACTTCCAAGTGAATGGCGATAAGAGAACTTTCCTCACTTGCGTGAACTTCTAGACATGACTCCATCCTCCGTCATTTAGATAAATAAAAGACTTACCTAACACCATTATGATATTTTCATGATTCATGTTAGCTTTCAACCAGGGAATTAATTAAGGAATTTAGTTTTGCCGTCGGCATTTCTATTTCTCATACTTCAATTTTTGCTTTCAACCAAGGAGTGTATGCCTTTGCGTTTTGCCATCAGCATTTCCATATTGACATATGTATAAAAGTAATTATGTATTTCTTTGTTTCGTTTTGCCCAATTTTGTATATTAAGACAAGTGTCAATAATTGCAACAAAATCAAATAAATTTTTACATATCATACCAGGGAACCAGTAAAAATCTTCCTACATGTTCTTTGTATATATCATTTCTAAATGAGTATTGTACATACAAATGAAAGTAACCATCCTTCTTTCTCCTACTTATATTGATATTGGCCCAATTGACAAGTGTCGATAATTCCGCCAAAATAAAACATATCATGTATTCATATGTAAGTATGTTTTAATCTTTATATAAAACTAGCTGACCCCGCAGCCGTTGTCCTGCGTGAAATTATGTAGTTTGAAATGAAAAGAAAGTTAAATTTATCATTTCATTTTTTTCAATGTAACGCAGCTTTATAAACAACATTTTTCGGTTTCCATTCCGGTCTACAGAAAAGATGGTTTTCCAACTCGTGAGCACGCTACGGCCATGTGAAAAACATAGCATTTCCAAAATTATGCCTCACACTATGCTACTATCTTGAGATCCTGTTGACTGTCATCTCAAATTCAATTTTCACTGGAAACGGAATACGTTTGAACTGAAATGGCAAATCGTTAGAACTCAAAGGAATTCGTAGGATCAAGCATTCTGTCCCTTTGTACTCGATAGGTGCATCACAATCAGTCGGGTTCCATTACACAGTTTCGGCGCATGAAGATTGGAAAACATAATAACGACAGATCCTACTTTGAGACGCAAATGATGCGGTGGCATACCAAGCCTGTCCAAAGAATTTAGGAATACCACTGGATAATTCACGGCGTCGTCTTCATAGTCAAGACGATCGATCGATTTGTATGAGCGCAAGTCTCCCTGAACTTGACTTTGAATCTTCCAGTTGAAGTCAACAATATCGGTATTTTTGGCAGGTAATATTGTGCGTGAGGATGGAGTCATGTGTAGAAGTTCACGCAAGTGAGGAAAGTTCTCTGATCGCCATTCACTTGGGAGTGGCCAGAAACGATTCTTTTACATATGACTCAAGCAGCTCACGACTTCCGGTCTTTGACCAAGTAACCTCTGGGTAGCCTAAGAACATCCGTTTGAAGGCGAGCTAAAGTGAGAAGGCGAAATATCCCCTACTTAGGGTTGTGCGCTGGGTTTGGGACCCGCCACGTAAAAAAACACCCCCAATGAAAAAGCAAACACAGCCTCGGATGAGAGACCCCCCTTTTGATGACGACCATGGCAAACGAAATAAGGACTATGATTTGAGGGCATACACCTGGAATGTCCGGTCCCTTAATTGGGAAGGTGCCACTGCCCAGCTGGTTGATGTCCTCGTGAAAACAAAGGCTGACATCACCGCCGTCCCAGAAATGCGATGGACGGGACAGGACAGAGACGAGTAGGTCCTTGTGACATTTACTACAGTGGCCATATAAAGGAGCGCAAGTTTGGTGTTGGATTCGTGGTGGGAGAGAGACTCCGTCGCCGAGTACTACCATTCACTCCGGAGAATGAACGTCTAGCCACAATCCGCATCAAAGCGAGGTTTCGTCAACACATCGCTGATTTGCGCCCACGCCGCGACGGAAGAGAAGGACGATGTGACCAAAGATGCTTTTTATGAGTGCTTGGAGCGCCACGATGTCAAAATCGTGCTTGGCGACTTCAACGCCAGGGTGGGCAAAGAAGGTATCTTTGGCACTACGGTCGGTAAATTCAGCCTCCACGAGGAAACATCCCCAAATGGGTTGAGGCTGATCGACTTCGCCGGGGCCCGAAATATGGTTATCTGTAGTACTAGATTCCAGCATAAGAAGATACATCAAGCTACCTGGCTGTCTCCGGATCGAAAAACCACAAACCAGATCGATCATGTTGTGATAGACGGAAGACACGTCTCCAGTGTTTTAGATGTGCGTGCGCTCCGAAGTCCTAACATCGACTCGGACCACTATCTTGTTGCAGCCAAGATTCGCACCCGCCTCTGTGCAGCAAAAAACGCACGCCAACAAACACAAGGAAGGTTCGACGTCGAGAAGCTGCAATCACAACACACAGCCGAACGATTTTCTACTCGGCTTGCACTCCTGCTCTCTGAGAGCACTCGTCAACAACTCGGTATAAGGGAACTGTGGGACGGCATTTCAAACTCCTTACGTACAGCTGCAACCGAAACCATTGGTTTTCGGAAAGTGCAAAAGAACAGCTGGTTCGACGAGGAGTGCCGTGTCGCAGCGGAGAGAAAACAGGCTGCCTACCTCGCAACGTTACGATCGACCACAACACGTGCGGGATGGGATAGATACCGAGAGTTGAAGAGGGAAGCGAGACGCATTTACAGACAGAAGAAGAAAGAGGCCGAAATGCGTGAGTACGAACAGCTTGATATGCTGGCCGACAGGGGTAATGCTCGAAAATTCTACGAAAAAATGCGGCGACTTACAGAAGGTTTCAAGACCGGAGCATACTCATGTAGAACCCCCAAGGTGATCTAGTCACCGATGCCCAGAGCATACTTAAATTATGGAGGGAACACTTCTCCAGCCTGCTGAATGGCAGTGAACACACAACGCCAGGAGAAGACGAACCCGATTCCCCAATCGATGACGATGGAGAAGACGTTCCATTGCCCGACCAAGAAGAAGTTCGAATAGCAATTACCCGCCTGAAGAACAACAAAGCGGCGGGAGCGGATGGATTGCCAGCCGAGCTATTCAAACACGACGGCGAAGAACTGATAAGGAGCATACATCAGCTTCTTTGCAAAATATGGTCGGACGAAAGCATGCCCAACGATTGGAATTTAAGTGTGCTATGCCCAATCCATAAAAAAGGAGACCCCACAATCTGCGCCAACTACCGTGGGATTAGCCTCCTCAACATCGCGTACAAGGTTCTATCGACCGTATTGTGTGAAAGATTAAAGCCCACCGTCAACAAACTGATTGGACCTTATCAGTGTGGCTTCAGACCTGGTAAATCAACAACCGACCAGATATTCACCATGCGCCAAATCTTGGAAAAGACCCGTGAAAGGAGAATCGATACTCACCACCTATTCGTCGATTTCAAAGCTGCTTTCGACAGCACGAAAAGGAGCTGCCTTTATACCGCGATGTCTGAATTTGATATCCCCGCAAAACTAATACGGCTGTGTAAACTGACGTTGAGCAACACGAAAAGCTCCGTCAGGATCGGGAAGGACCTCTCCGAGCCGTTCGATACCAAACGAGGTTTCAGACAAGGCGACTCCCTATCGTGCGACTTTTTCAATCTGCTGCTGGAGAAAATTATTAGAGCTGCAGAACTGAATAGAGCAGGTACAATCTTTTATTAGAGTGTACAGCTGCTGGCGTATGCCGATGATATTGATATCATCGGTCTCAACACCCGCGCCGTTAGTTCTGCTTTCTCCAGACTGAACAAGGAAGCAACGCAAATGGGTCTGGCAGTGAACGAGGGCAAGACGAAATATCTCCTGTCATCAAACAAATAGTCGTCGCACTCGCGACTTGGCACTCACGTCACTGTTGACAGTCATAACTTTGAAGTTGAAGATAATTTCTTCTATTTAGAAACCAGCATTAACACCACCAACAATGTCAGCCTAGAAATCCAACGCAGGATTACTCCTGCCAACAGGTGCTACTTCGGACTGAGTAGGCAATTGAAAAGTAAAGTCCTCTCTCGACGAACAAAAACCAAACTCTATAAGTCGCTCATAATTCCCGTCCTGCTATCTATAGAGTGCAGAGGCTTGGACGATGACAACAACCGATGAGTCGGCGTTGCGAGTTTTCGAGAGAAAAGTTCTGCGAAAGATTTGTGGTCCTTTGCGCGTTGGCCACGGCGAATATCGCATTCGATGGAACGATGAGCTGTACGAGATATACGACGACATTGACATAGTTCAGCGAATTAAAAGACAGCGGCTACGTTGGCTAGGTCATGTTATCCGGATGGATGAAAACACTCCAGTTCTGAAAGTATTCGACGCAGTACCCGCCGCGGGAAGCAGAGGAAGAGGAAGACCTCCACTCCGGTGGAAGGACCAAGTGAGAAGGACCTGGCCTCGCTTGGAATATCCAATTGGCGCCACGTAGCGAAGAGAAGAAACGATTGGCGCGCTGTTGTTGACTCGGCTATAATCGCGTAAGCGGTGCCTATGCCAGTAAAGAAGAAGAAGAATATTGTGCGTGCACTTAAGGAATCGTAGTTATGATAATTTGGCCAATGTCCGAACATTTGTGAATTGATAAAGGGAAGATGGAATTGATATCGAACCACCGGAAGTATCAACCGAAATTGAACCATTTCCAATTTTTAGCGAAGACGATGTAAAATGTCTTTGACAATGTCGAGGTTTATATCGAAAAGTATGCGAGCTTCATTTTCATTCCAGTGATTAGCGTGTTCCAGCATTTGTAATTGCTGACTTACTTCTCCAAAACTTGCACATATTCCCATATACCATTCACAGTAAGCAATGACTCAAATAAAGTTGAACCGCGTACATTAATCAATAGTAACCGAAGGTAGAAACAATCGTCGTTTTTCGGGTGGATTGCGTAAATTTGTCCTAATGCATTAGTTGATAAGACACCTGGATGTCAATCTACTGGTTGGCCTTGCTTTCTGCGTACCTATTTCTTCGGCGATGCATTCCATGCATAATTTCAAGGCATTTCAAAACAGAGCAATGTTCTCACAAACGAATCACTGACTCAAGTTGAGAAAAAACTCGTCAATGTTAATTTTGTTGCTGGCGATGTTTACACTGGCTATACTGTACTCTCTGGGATGAAATACACTCTTTGCGTTTTATTGCAGTTTACGTATCAAGACCAATAACCGCCATGTTGCTTCCTTTGGTGACGTAATTACAAACGTATTTTAACGATTACACCAAACTGCAATAACCAACATTGATATGAGTTTTGAATGTGAATTAGACAACAGTGGCGAATATGGTACGATCCATGTATTGTCAACTTCGATACTCACGCCTCTTAATTGAATGCTAAATGTTCTGCCATTGTCGTCTGGTGAGCAACGCCGATAGAGTGGACATCCACCATTTCTAGTTTGTGTTTCCAAAAGAAAAGTACGTGGATACTGTTTCGTGCATTTATTGGCAGACATTCAAACCGAAGTGGGGTTGTGGTGTTCACAAGGTCCATGAACCTTATTGGTTTTCATCACTTCGTATAATACTGGATCTTTCTTTGCATCAGGAATTGCCGCATTATTGAATGATTTCATCCATTTGATCTGGTGTAACCACCTTCCACCATCCAAAGAAGAATGTGTGCGTGCGGAAAACCTCTCTTCTAGCATCTAACAGCACCATATATGCATTGCTTCAAGATAATGTTCATCGAAGCTGTTGAAAAGTCGTGCTATGACATCGTGACGATCGCTTTCTGATTGATCGCGACCCATAATACCGCACGCATATCATCGCATCCTGGGAGTACTCGGCTGCTAATGTATGTTGATGCCAAAAAGAACGCCGGCCGATATAAACGCGACCTCTTCATGGCATCGTGACAAATTTCAAGCTGTAATTGATCACTTTGTGTGAAAAACACATAACATTTTCACGAAATAATTTTCACAATTAAAAAAAAGAATTATCAAATTGGGTTCAGTCGTATGAAAGTTATGAGCGTACATACATTTTGGCGATTCATTTTTATTTACATGGATTAAAGCGCCATTAATTGCGCCAATTTTCATAAAGTTTGTGATTTTATGAAGTGCGGACGGAATTTTTTCATTCGGGTTATTTTTAAGAAGCGTCATACGAGTAAAATGCCGAAAATTCGTAAATGTCGCGTTCGCGGGTGTGAAAGTACCAACGGTGGGGTACTACGGCTATTTAGTTTCCCAAGTGAATGGGAGCTGGCTGAAAAGTGGAAGGAGAACCTAAAAATTTCTCCCATCTTGTTTCCAGCCACCAACTCATTCATTTGTGAAAAACATTTTGAAAAAGAGGCAATTGACCAAAAAACACTAAAAATGAATGCTGTACCGACATTACATCTGGGTAAGTGCAGTTCAGTTTTTATCTTGTGGGTGTTTACTTAAGTGCGTGAGTGTGTTTTGGAAATTTGGTTGCGGGTGCACATACGAGTACATACATATGCATATATTACTAGTTTTTTTTTATATATTATGATAGTATTTTACACAGATACATATGTATACATATGTATGTACATACATAATAGTACACGGAGTGTTCTATTCTATTCTATCGAATTTGGGCTCTCTAGCTGGGCTCTAAGCTACCGGGGAGGTCGGCAGGTCGCGGATAGCCGGACGGCCTGTAGTAGCAGGTTAGTTGCGAAATAAGTTTAAACGAATAAGCAATCCCCGACGATGAGCGACAGGAGTGGAGGATGCGGAATAAAAACTAGCAGATCCGTTGAAGCTCCTGTGACGGTGGCGAACCGACACCGCCTCTTAGAAATATGTGTCTCCCTCACCATGCATATGCGTGATGAGTAATAAAAAAACCCAGGCGCGACGGACCCATAGTGGGCGGCTCCCTGGACAGAGTCTGTTCACCAGGTTAGGTGCGGCTGTTAAAAGAACTAAAGTTGACCGGTACACAACGTGGCGCACTGGGAGTCCCTCGAAACCTTAAAAACGACTTCTCGGTTGCTATTGTGAAAAGGGTGATGTGAGCTTGCTCTGCCGAGGTGTTAGCCACGTTGTTTGCCTGTAACCAGCCCCTTCGGGCTCTGGTCAAGAAGTGTGCATTGGGCGTAGGATTAGTAGCCTGCGTTGCCCCGGGCGAGCGCTGGTCCGTCCGTGTTTTCCGGGACCGGTTAAGCGGAGGACAGGCCTCAGGGAACTGGGGTAGGTGCAAAGACGCCGAGGGTATACCCGTTCCTGTCTATTTCGGCCCGCCCCCCTGCACACGATGCGCTGGTAAAACTAAACAGAAGACAATGAATAATTTTTCGAGAAATAATACAAATAATACAACCAACGCTACGAGCAGGAGTGATAACAGTAGCAACATCTATGCCGCTCTGATGGGTAGCGGACATAAAGTTAAAAATAATGGAGTTAGCAGGGAGCTAGATATAAGCTCCTCTCAGGGAACACCAAGTACGGATATAGATCCCTCTAAACGCGCACCGAGGCTAGGTAGATCGCCCACAAACGCGCTGTGTGTTGAAAAGCCGGCTAGGGCAAGATCGTCACCACCAGCCTTTCAAGATAGCACACCACAGGCTAAGCAAACACTCTCATGTGTAGACTACAAAGAAAGAAGATGCTCTCCAGAAGCTGGGTGAAAATGTAACCCGAATTAGAAAGACGGCCAAAGGCGAAATGTTGCTAGAGTTAAAAGAGCAAAAGGAAAATACAAGCGACTTCACAAACGAGATAGGTAAAGTTCTGGGGAACCAGGCAAAAATTAAAGCACTTACACACGAAACAACGATAGAGATTCGAGACCTAGATGAAATAACCTCTGAAGACGACATCTGCAGTGCTATACGTGCACAAATAAAGGAGCTAGACAACATTGATAACGCATCAGTAAAAAGCGTCAGAGCGGCATATGCGGGCACGCAAACAGCCGTGCTAAGCCTCCCTGCTCACCAGGCGAGATTCCTACTTGACGCGAGGAAAATTAAAATAGGATGGGTTGTTTGCCGGATTAGGGAGAGACCGACCCTTAAGAAGTGCTATAGGTGCTTGGAATACGGACACCAAGCGAAAAGTTGTAGCAACCCAGCTGACAGAAGCCAGCGCTGCCTTAAATGTGGAGAAAAGGGCACTTTGCGAAGGCATGCGATAAAAAACCATCCTGCGACGCGTGTAAAAAAATGGTCGAGAGAGCACAGACCACCAAATTGGAAGCAAAAAATGTCATATGTACATTGAAGCGTGCAAAAAAGCGAAAACATGAGAGTCTTGCAACTTAACCTCAACCACTGCGAAGCAGCGCAAGAGTTACTTACGCAAACGGTGATTGAGCAAAAAGTGGACATAGCAATACTAAGCGAGCAGTACAGAAATCTGGGTACTGAAAATTGGAGCTCCGACCAAACAAAAAAAGCTGCCGTGTGGGCCTGCGGGTGCAAGCCATTCCAAAGCAAGCCACTATCAGGTCAAGCCTACTACACACGTGCAAAAATCTGTGGCATAAACTTTTACAGCTGCTACATACCACCGAGCGTCCAACAAAACGAATACGAAAGAATTCTAGATAATCTAGTACGAGACATCGCAAATACAACAACGAACATTGTGGCAGGAGACTTCAATGCGTGGGCAATAGAATGGGGCAGCACCCACACAAATAGGAGAGGAGATGCGCTCCTAAAGGCGTTCTCAACACTTGACATCGTGCTTTTAAATACAGGCAACAAGAACACATTCGAAAAGAACGGACGCGGTTCCATAATTGACATAACCTTTGCCAGTAGCTCCTTGGTGCGGAAGATTAACTGGCAGGTAAGCGACATATACACGCACAGTGACCACCTGGCCCTCTTGATAGAAATAGACAACCCCACGCCGGCAAAAGAATTCTTTCCATCAAGGAAAGCCCAAACCAGAGGCTGGAAAGTCGACACGCTTGATGAAGACGTATTCAAGCTGATATTAGATAGCAACCCGAACAACGCTGCTGCGGAAACGGAACAACAGGCGGAAGACTTAATACGACACATCAGCAAGGCATGTGACGCCGCTATGTGCAGGAAAAGGCAAGGCACGCACAGAAAATCTGTATACTGGTGGAATGACGAAATTGAAGTCCTACGAAGCGAATGTCACAAAGCAAGGCGTCTATGTCAAAGAAGGCGACAATCGACGAATTACGCAGTGCTACAGGAATGCTTTAAGAGGAAGCGAAATGACCTCAAAAAAGTTATCAAAGGAAGAAAGGCCTCCTGCTTCAAAGAGCTGTGCAATAAACTTGACGAAAATCCATGGGGCGATGCGTGCAGGATAGTGATGACAAAAGTCCGGGGCCACAAAGGCCAAGCCCCAACCTGTCCCAAACTACTAAAGACTGTAATAGAAACCCTCTTTCCCGCGCAACCGGCAGAGGAATATCGTTTAGAAGAAAACGGAACGGTACCTACACCAATCACTGACAAAGAGGTTTTAGAGGCAGCAGAAAGGTTCGCCAATAACAAGGCATCAGGGCTGGACGGCATACCTAACAAGACCCTAAAGATAGCCATTAAACACAGGACTGACCCGTTCACACGACTGTTCGCAAAGTGCTTACGAGAGGGCTTATTTCCAAAAATTTGGAAAATACAACGTTTGGTGCTAATACAAAAACCAAACAAACCGCCTGGAGAACCAAACTCGTACCGACCACTGTGCATGCTAGACACAGTGGGGAAAATACTAGAACGCATAATAAGCGTACGACTGGAGCAACATCTCGAAACAGAGCAACCGGGACTGGCCGATAATCAATATGGATTTCGCAGACATAGGTCAACAATTGACGCGATTAAAAAACTTACGGACGTCGCGAGTAAAGCTATAGAAGGAACCAGATGGATGTATGGCTCCAAAGAGTATTGTGCGGTAGTCACATTCGATGTTAAGAATGCCTTTAATTCAGCCTACTGGCCGCATATAATAAGAGCTCTTCAGCTAAAGAAAGCACCACCCTATCTGTTGAAGATCATCTCCAACTACCTGTCGGACAGGGTCCTCATATACGACACAGACGAAGGACCACAACGCTATAGAGTGACGGGCGGGGTCCCACAAGGCTCAGTCCTAGGCCCACTTCTGTGGAATATTTTATATGATGGAGTGCTGCGCCTCCCATTACCCAAGCAGGTGCAAATAATCGGATACGCGGATGACATCGCGGTGACTGTGGTAGCGAAGGAAATTCACGAAATAGAGCGTCTGTGCAATCATGCAGCGGAAAAAATCAAAGAATGGCTTATGATAACAAAGCTTCAACTAGCTGGCCAAAAGACGGAAGCAGTACTAATCACAAGCAGGAAGAAACTAGAGGTAGCCACTCTCAATATTGACGGATATAACATTACCACACAGCAATCCTTGAGATATCTAGGAGTAATGATAGACTCGAGGCTAAGATACAAGACGCATATAGACAAAGCCTGTGAAAAAGCATCTAGGGTGACGGCGGCGCTAACGAGGATAATGGCTAACATTGGTGGACCAAGTCAGAATAGACGAGTCCTCCTAGCCAAAGTGAGTCAGTCTATACTTATGTATGCTGCACCCATATGGGGGATAGCACTGCAGCAGAAAACATACGCAGAAAAGGCTAAATCAATAGTACGACTGAATGCAATCAGAGTTGCATGTGCCTACCGCACTGTATCACACCAGGCGGTTGGAGTCATATCAGGCCTCATGCCACCAGACATAATGGCCATGGAAATAAAGCGGGTATTCGACAAAACGAAAAGCACTGGCGATCGCTTAACGAACGAAGAGCGCAAACAGGAAAGACAAAGGAGCCTAAACGAATGGCAGAAACGATGGGACGAAGCAACTACGGGGAGATGGACGCACAGGCTTATTAGAAGCATACAACCATGGATAGAACGGAAACACGGGGAAACTGATTTTTACCTCACCCAGTTTTTAACAGGTCATGGATGCTATAGAGATTACCTATACAAATACGGACATGACGACGAAACAAATTGCTCCTTCTGCAGCAACAGCAATGAAAATGCACTACATATCTTCTTTTTCTGCCCAAAATACGAAAAGGAAAGACTAGAAATAGAGAGTGTGATAAACGATCGCGTGACCCCGGAGAATATAGTGGCTTACATGATCGAATCGAAGGTGGTCTGGAACAGAATGAGAGCGTGGGCAGCTATAGCTATGCAAGAGTTAAGAAAGAAAGAGTGGCAACGCAGCGACAACAGAAGGATGAATCGGAATTAGAGCGAAAATGTGTGAATGAAGAGCCGATTGGCTAAGCTTGGTCCCACGATGTAATGCTTAACGGCAGTTCCGTGGGCCAAATACAAGCAAAGACGACGGAGTTCAGGGTTTAGTACGTAGGCGTATTGTGTCGCAAGTCCAGCTTGGGCGTGCGGCCAATACGAATCGTGCATATCGTCCGGAAAAATGACGATATCTTTGAAGATTCCCCCTCCGAAAACAAAAAAAAAAAAAACATATGAATGTACATATTATACATACATATATCAAATGGACATACATACATATACATATCTACTATATCAAACATAGGATATAATTAAAAATTTGGTCTTAATTTAACATTGAGTAAAAGATTGCTTTACATAAAATAGTTAGTTAATTAAGGGGTTACATGGGTTTCACAGTTTCAAAAAATCGAAATTCTTTTTTGTCTTATTGAATTCTATAACATTTCTAGAATATCGTCCTAAATTTTCAAGTTGATCTGAGCAATAGTTTCGGAGATACAACCCTGAGAACTTGTGCGCTCGAGGCAAGCTAGGCTAAGTGCGCCGTCTTTAAACGCGTTTTTCTCGAAACTCGATTTTTGAAGTCGGTGGACACGATTTCTCGAAAAGTTATGAACCGATCTTCTTAAAATTTTGCACACTTCTTCAAAATAATATTATCTCGTAATTGAACGAAGGATTTTTTTTTTATTTATTACAAGTTATTATACGAGGCAACATATGCCTAAAATTTGACCAAAAAGTGTAGTTCTGTGTTAACAACTCCGCCAAAAACTCAAATTTCAATTTTTTTCTTTTTCCTTCGTTCAAGTACGAGTTTTATTCATGAACTAACTAAAAATATTTGGTTTTTTAATTTTAGATGAACCAGTCGTGAGTTATCCTGTCCACGGCGAGAGCACTTTTTTTGAGAGGGCGAGGGACATGAGCTCTGAAGGGCTGAATATTCAATATTTTTGTGTAAAAATTTCACAAAGTATTTACTAAATATGTATCATTAATATGCCAAACTTTTAAATAAATAATTTCATTACAAATCTATATATATAAAATTAAGTGGCAAAACTTCCTGTTCGCATACTCCTCCTAGACGGCTTGCCCGATTTCAATGAAATTTTCAGGCGTGATTGGGGTCTGTTTGGAGGGTGTACATAAGAAATTTAATGTGTGTATCATTGCACGTTTTGCAAAAAAAAATGAAACATCCCGCTTTGCCGCAAGATTGGCAGTCCTGTCAAATGCCTTTTACTAATAAAAAGAAACCACTGGCGGATGTTTACAATTAATAAAACAAACATTGACATCGCATGTTGATCGTTTTTGCCTGTCATTTGTTCTTTCTATGGATGACTGTCAAGCTAACAAGACATACAGAACGTAAGTGTTCCGAATGCACTGAGTGTATCAAAAAAAATGTTTCAACATTATGTGTATTTTTCTCAGATTTCAACGTGATTAACATTCTGCGTACAACACAAAGCAAGTGAGTCTTGTTGTTGTTTCGTATGTGATGCCATGCGGTTCGATTGTCGCTTGAAAATGCGCGGTGTGTGTAAAAAAAAGTGTTTCAACATTGTGTGTTTTTTCCAGATTTAATTCCATCGATTTGCTACATTTATTCGGACCGATTTTGTGTTTTTCTGCTGACCGTGCAACACACACAAAGCAAGTGAGTATTGTTATTGTTTCGAAACAACTTCAGCGTGTTTCCGAGCTACATCGTAGTTATGATGTATTACAGTATCCGATATTATCCTGGAGAGGTGATGACGGCTCCAGAAGAAATGTTACTTACGATTCAATATTTTGTATATTGTTCATTTATAGGCCAAGAAACACTGAAAAAACTCAGTGCGATGAACTTCTCTTCGTGCAGAATAATGATTCGTCCACAAGAAGACAACTACATCCTGAAATGTCGCAAGCTTTTCCATCAGTATTTGGTTGACATGTATGCGAAGATCGAGACCGAACGTGTCAACTTTATTCGATTCCACCAAGCGAAAATGCGTTCTGAAGAGTACATCCATGTGAGAGATGCCGTAATGAATGATGCAAATGTGAATAGTATTGGACGTCTGACAATATTGCCAGCCACATACATCGGCAGTCCGCGCCATATGCACGAGTATGCGCAAGATGCGATGTCGTATGTGCACCATTACGGCAGACCGGATCTGTTCATAACGTTCACGTGCAATCCCAAGTGGAATGACATCTAATGCCATTTGTTCCCCGGTCAATCAACAACTGATCGTCAACAGCACGTGTATTCAGCGAAAAGCAAAAAGCAATGATGGATTTAATTGTGAAACTTCGTGTTTTTGGAGAAGTTCGATACTGGATGTACTCGATAGAATAGCAGAAAAGAGGATTACCGCATGCACACATCTTGATTTGGTTAGTTCGCAAAATACGACCAGATCAGATTGATAAACTCATCTCAGCGGAAATTCCAGATGAAGCAATCGACCCACAATTGTTCGACGTTGTAACAAAAAACATGATCCCCGGCCCTTGCGGCGCTATTAATTCAACGTCACCATGCATGATTGACAATAAGTGTTCAAAGCGCTATCCTAGAGCTTTAGTTGATGATACAATTACTGGAAATGACGGATATCCATTATATCGGCGTCGATCCGCTGAAGATGGTGGTAATTCAACGGTCATAAAAGTTCGGAATCAAGACGTTGATGTTGATAATCGTTGGGTCGTGCCGTATTCACCATTGTTGTCAAAAATTTTCGAAGCGCACATCAATGTAGAATATTGCAACTCTGTCAAATCGATTAAATACATCTGCAAATACGTAAATAAAGGCAGTGATATGGCAGTTTTTGGAGTGGCTGATTATCAGAGCATCGATGAAATTCAGCAATACCAAATGGGCCGTTGTATAAGCAGCAACGAAGCGGTATGGCGCATTTTATCGTTCCAAATACACGACCGGCATCCCGTTGTTCTTCATTTGGCAGTTCATATCGAAAATGGTCAACGCGTTTATTTCACTGCAGACAATGTACAACAGAGCAAGAACATTGCTATATTCCGAAATACCACAATGTTTCGCTTGGAATCCATCATCGAAAACATTTCAACGACGAAAGCAAGGGGAGCGTGTTGACGGTTATCCAATTGTCCGTAAAACCGATGCCATAGGACGCATTTACACCATCCATCCGAACAACACCGAATGTTTCTATTTGCGTCTGCTATTAATCAATGTGCGCGGACCAAGATCATTTGATGATTTGAAAACTGTTGACGGTCAGTTGTGTGCGAGGTATCGTGAAGCATGTCAGCGATTGCATTTGTTAGAAGATGATATGCATTGGGACACCGCACGCGTACTATTCGCCATAATAATACCTACATGCCTTCCGTCAAATCCGCAAGAACTGTGGAATAAGTACAAAGACTTCATGACCGAGGACTTATTAATTTTGGCGCGTAATCGAGCATCGGACGCAAACTTGCTATATACATTACAAATGTATAATGATGCTTTGATATTGGTTGAAGATCTGTGCCTTACAATTGCGAATAAGGCTTTAACGCAACTTGGCATAGCTGCGCCCAATCGTTCAGCGATTGATATGCCTGACCATGAGCTTCAACGTGAACAACAATACGATTGCAATGAATTGCGTGCTTTCATACACGCTAACATTACCAAATTGAATATTCAGCAGAAAAATGCTTATGATAAGATTATACGAGCGGTTGACAATAACGCCGGTGGATTCTACTTTCTGGATGCGCCCGGTGAAACAGGGAAAACGTTTCTGACCTTTTTAATTCTTGCTACTATGCGGTCACAGCAGAAAATTGCGCTGGCAATTGCTTCGTCAGGCATCGCTGCTACTCTACTTGATGGCGGCCGAACAGCACATTCTGCGTTTAAATTACCGTTGAACATCCAAGTCGTTGAAACACCAATGTGCAACATATCGAGGAATTCAGCAATGGTAAAAGTTTTGCGAGGAGCTGCAAAGTTCTATGGGATGAGTGCCCAATGGCTAACAAAAAGTCATTAGAAGCATTCAATGGAACAATGCAAGATTTACGCCAAAAGCAACAACTTTTTGGCGGAGCATTAGTCTTATTATCCGGCTATTTTTGGCAAACTTTGCCAGTCATTCCTCGATCAACTCCTGCCGACGAAATAAACGCATGTTTAAAACCGTCAGTTTTGTGGAGACATGTTCAAAGGCTGACACTTACCATCAACATGCGAGTCCAATTGCAAAATGATCGATCCGCAGCGGCGTTTTCGAAGCAGTTGTTGGACATTGGAGAAGGCAAAATACCAATCGATGATACCGGTTTGATCACATTGCCGAAGAACTTTTGTACACTTTTACAATCGAAAGAAGAATTGATTGAAAGTGTATTTCCGAATATTGTTCAACACTATCAACGCAACGATTATTTAAGTGAACGCGCAAATATTGGCACCGAAAAATGTATACGTCAACGAAATCAATTTTGCCATTCCAGAAAAACTGCCAGGAAAAGCTACAACATATACATCGATTGACAGCGTTTTGAATCAAGATGAAGTAGTCAATTATCCAACTGAATTCTTGAATTCTTTGGATCGCCCCGGTCTGCCACCGCATCGTTTGGTCCTGAAAGTCGGTTCACCCATTATACTTCTACGAAATCTGAAGCCACCGACTTTGTGTAATGGCACAAGACTTTCAGTCAAAAAATTGTGGCCAAATTTGATTGAAGCAGCAATACTAAATGGCAAGGCAGCAGGTGAAGTTGTACTCTTACCACGCATTCGCATAATTCCAACGGACATGCCGTTTGAATTTAAGCGCTTGCAGTTCCCAGTACGTCTTGCCTTTGCGATGACATCAACAAATCCCAAGGGCAAACGTTTCAAGTGTGCGGCGTCAATTTGGAAGAACCGTGCTTCTCACACGGCCAATTGTTCGTCGCATGCTCGAGAGTGGGAACACCAAGGTGCTTATTCATTTACGCGCCAGGTGGAAAACCAAAAATGTTGTATACCAATATGTTTTATAAATGTTTTATAAATAAGTAACAGTTTTACAACAAGAAATAAAACACTAAGTAAAACCCCTCAAGAATTTTAATCGATTTAGGTGTAGCGAAGCGCATAGGGTAACAGCTAGTATTATTATAAAATTGAAAAAATACCCATTTTTTGAGCCTTTGAAATCCATGTAACCCCTTAATTAAAAGGTAATCAATTGGTGAAAAATAATTCTCAAATCAATACATATAATTGCATATATGTAAACGTATAAAAACACACATAAGCCAAAAGGCCAACATACAGCTGTAAAATCGAAGTAAGTCTCTGAGTATATTTTTCATTCAATGCTCAACTTTGTTCACGTGGCACTGTTAAAATTTCTGCTTCTGGGCTAGCTGTGGTGGTGGTTTTGTTAGCTTTTGACAGTTCACACGCTTGTCCGTTGTTGGACATTCTCTATAAACAGAGAACGTTTATCAAAGAGAAGGTTCACGGCGGGAGGAACGTAAAAATATTTTTGGCTAACTCGGTCGAGATGGAAGAGTTTCACCACTGCCAGCTCGGCAGGAGAAATTTTAACATTTTCGCTTGAACAGAGCTGAGCGTGAAATAAAAATTATGCTCAGAACTATATATTGCTCTAACAGACGTATGTTCGCTCTTTTGCTTATATTTTTATACGTTTATATGCAAAGATGTGTATTCATATGACTTCTTTTCGTGCATATTAATGAATACAATTAAATTACTTTTTCAAAGCAATATTCGTAGTTAATGTGAAAATAAAGCCTATTTTTTTAATTAGTTCTTGTATTTGATATCTTCATACTCATGTATATTCTTCATTACATATGTATGTATATAACAAACTATCATAATACTATTAAAAAAATAAATATACTACAATAATGATAAATATACATTAATCGTACATTTATCATTCAAAACTTATATTCACATGTATCATGACCATATGTGTTTATATTCGCTTTCAGATTAAGAATTATCTTTAGTTATTCTATAAAAACATATTTCCCTTGGATTCCTAAAAGGTTTCTTTATTTAAATACATATATATATTGTATGTTTATGGACAATATATTACAGAAATGTACAGCCGCCATGTGACCAACAACAACAAGCCAATACCATATCACGCATATACAACGTGGGCAACACACAGACACATGGAGGGGCATCATCATACAAGAATGTACAGCCACCACGTGACCAACAACAAGTCAACTCGTGTCGGCTTCTGATTGGCTAATTCCGGTGGCGTGGCATCTTGGATAATATCATGCTTGTTGTTGTTGGTCACGTGGTGGCTGTACATTCTTGTATGATGATGCCCCTCCATGTGTCTGTGTGTTGACCACGTTGTATATGCGTGATATGGTATTGGCTTGTTGTTGTTGGTCACATGGCGGCTGTACATTCCTGTCTGATGATGTCCCTCCATGTGTTTGTATGCTGATCACGTTGCACATGCGTGGTGTGGTATTGGCTTGTTGTTGTTGGTCATATATGTATGGCTAGGTGTTAACTTTTGCGAATTTAAATCATATTATCACTTATCAATAATAACATGTGCGCGCTGCTCATATGTACATACATAAATATGTGCGTATGACATTCTCACACATATAACACATACACAACATACATGCGTTCACCCGCAGAAACTACAAACATTGCTTTACAAAAACAACAATCGTTTGAAATAGCATCATAGATACTTATATGCGTACACACGTAAATATGTGCGTATGACATTTCCACACATATAATGCATACACAACATACATATGTATTTATATGCGTTCACATGTAGATATGTCATCCGCAAAAACTACAAACATTGCTTTACAAAAACAGCAATCGTCCCAAATAGCATTAGCAGCGTCACAAGTCAATATGGCAGCCAAATAGTCGATGCCCAAATTTGTAGAAGAACATACAACAACAACATTTTCATTCATGAACGCAAGCGCCCTTTCTACAGGCAAACTCGCTTCATTCATAAAAGCAGACACCATTACATCTCCCCGAGCATGCCTTTGCCGGCAAGCGTCTTTCGCGACGATGACAAAAACTAAATATCATAAATTTAACACTTGTGTTGCCACCCAAAAAAACTCACACTGTCTGCCACCCAGGGTACCCAGGTACCCGTACGCAAATTCGTGCGTTATACGTAAAAGTAATTAAGTACATTCTATCAGGATCTATGTATTGACATCTTAGAAAGATATTTCTACTTGAATGTATCATATAAATTATGTACAGACACCTTCATAGTCCTAAATCAGGAATAAAACGCGCGCTATAACGTAAATTTCTCGTTTCTCGAAAGGCAATTGCGTGGAATTCGAGTGCTGGAGAAACAGGTCGCTCTCTGAATTGCTTTGTACTTCAGGAACGTTCGAGAATCCCGTGAAACGAATATAAGCTGTATAGTTCAGTTTCCGTCGTTGACTCGAAGGAGCCAGGCGTATCGCTGCAGCCACTCCAGTCCTATCGATATTCGTAGTTATTTATTTATTGCAATACTATTGACAAAAGTTTGTGAAGTGATAAGTAAAGATAATCGTATTTTATTTATATACCTCAGATAAATAAAAGGATGGAGGTGTTATCGAAACCACAGTTTTTGAGGTAACGTAAATACAATAAATACACGATTTATTTACCACGATAGGTTTTTAAATTGAAACGAAAATTGCATGCGAAGAATATGAAAACAATATTTTCGATGAGTATGGGCAATATGTAGTAATGTAAAACGTATTTTCGTGTATTCTCGCATATACTTTTATATATTCCAAAGAAAAACCAAGCTCTAATACTATAATACTTTTACGATTCACTATGATTATGAAATTTCTGATGCAGCTCACAAAAAAACAGAAACGATTTTGTTTTATAATCAAACAAAAGCTGGCGTTGACATCGTGGATCAAATATGTTCGAGGTACTCCACCCAACGGCGAACGTGTAGGTGGCCGCTGGCTTTCTTTTTCAACATCCTCGACATTGCAGGTGTAGCTGCTTATGTCGCCTACTATGAGAATAACAGCATGCTTCGCAAGAAAACAACGAAGACTTTTCCTTCGACAATTGTCAGAAGAATAAGCAACCCCGATGATCGAAGAGCAAGCCCCGAAACAGTAAATAATGCGAAACCACTCTACCTACCGCAGTCGAAAGTTTCTTTGAAAGGCCAATTTCTGGGTGGTACCCAAAAATGACCAACGTTGAGACGCTACTGGCAGAAGAGGTGTTATTGGATCTTTTTATATTTGTAACGAGCTGTCTATTCGCAAACGACGAAAGACACGGAAATCCTGCATTGAGTGCGATAAGCCCGTATGCGATCAGCATTCGGTGAACATTTCTAAATGTTTACATTGCAATGAGTAATTTTTAATTTTTCTTAGTTTTTTAATTAATTCTTAAAATTTAGTTATTAAAATTTACTTGTTCAAATTATTACTTATATTTCACTATGCAAAAAGCAAAAAAATCATTCATTTTTTTATAACTTCATGTCGCAAAACAAAATTATTATTATTATTATTATTATATACAGTATATTTTATCAATAAATATTTAAAAATGAACATAATTTGTTATAGTTATCATACAGATACTTATTTACTCCTTTTAGATATAAAATAAGATTATAATCATAATGTATTACACGAAATGCGCCGAATTTCTGTCGGGGTACCCGGGTACCCGGGTTGCTGAGACGTGTTTCAATTTTCAAATGTAACATTTCTGAAGTTAAAAAAAATTTGAGCTATTTATAATGCTCAATTCGCTAGATAATCGGTTAAACCATGGGAATCCAAGAGGATTTTAGCCTATCATTTTTAGAAAAAATATTATTCAACAAAATACACGCCGGTGGGTACCCGGGTACCCGGGTGGCAACACAAGGGTTAACAATCTCTGATATTTGTATGAGAAGGAAAAAATGACAACCTCGCAAATATAAGTTTTCAAATATATTGGAATAAAATTGACAATATAGTTTATTTGTTGATTTTCAAGTCCAGAAATGCAGCAAAGAAAATATTCACTATTCCTCTGATTTATGTGCACAGTGATTTCCGTTTAAGTAGTACTCCGCTTAATTGTTTATTTTTTTGAAATACATAGAAACTATTGTTTGAAGTACCATTCGCTTAAGTATCCGCACTCGCTTATGTGCCATATTATATTTTAATTTTTAACAAACCACAAAAATCTGTATTTTTGATTGTGGCACATAACCGGGATTGACCGTATTTGTCAACGAATGCCAAAAATATTTTTACGCGGCTTGCAAAAATCTGCGTCGATATGGATGCAAGCTCATACACAAAAATACATTTCTACGCTGGTTTGTATGCGATGCTGTTACAGCGGCAAGGGAAGCAGTGGTAATTGGCGAACGTTTGTTTGTGTTTTCGGCACAGCTCGGACAACAACACAATGTTGTGACACTTTGTCGCCGTCGGTCCGTCGACACATTGACTCTTTGACAAAGCATGAGCTTCGCCATTGGTTGTCCGTGTCAACGGATATTTCGCAGAAAGCAATGAGTGTACATATTTATATGCATACATACGTATACATATGCATGCACACCATGCGCTGGTAAAACAAAACAGAAGACAATGAATAATTTTTTGAGAAATAATACAACCAACGCTACGAGCAAGAGTGATAATAGTAGCAACATCTATGCCGCACTGATGAGTAGCGGACCTAGAGATATAAGCTCCTCTCAGGGAACACCAAGTTCGCATATAGACCCCTTTAAACGCGCTCCGAGGATAGGTAGATCGCCCACAAACGCGCTGAGTGTCGAAAAGCCGACGAGGGCAAGATCGTCACCACCAGCCTTCCAAGATAGCACAACATAGGCTAAGCAAACACTCTCATGTGTAGACTACATGAGAGAACTAGGAGAAGAGATAAAGAAGCTAACGGAAATGATGTGTCCGCCACAGCGAACCATCAATAATAGCATAAGGGACCTCCTTAGTAACATAGGAGTACTATATGGAAAAGCCCAGAGTGAGCACGTCAAAATGAAAGAAATAAGAAACTTTATGAATATGCCACGGACCACGGATGTAACACCAAAAAGATCCCGTGACGAAAAGCAGGCCAAAAGACTGACCCCACCGAAGAAAAACAAATCCACCCATGCAGAGGAGTCAAGGCAGCGAAAAGAGGGAAAAAAAGGCAAGCCTACCATTGGTGTTCCAAAAGATGATTGGATTGAGGTAAAACGGAAGAATAGGACGACATATAAGCATCCGCGACGACCTGATGCTATCATAATTGCGCGAACAGGGAATATGACCTACAGCGACATCCTCAGGGCAGTTAAGAAAGATGCTCTGCAGAAGCTGGGTGAAAATGTAACCCGAATTAGAAAGACGGCCAAAGGCGAAATGCTGTTACAGTTAAAAGATGCGCAAAAGGAAAATACAAGCGACTCCACAAAGGAAGGGATCAGGCAAAAATTAAAGCGCTTACTCACGAAACAACGATAGAGATTTGGGACCTAGACGAAATAACCTCTGAAGACGACATCTGCAGTGCTATACGTACACAAATGATAAAGCATCAATAAAGGCATCAGAGCGGCATATGCGGGCACGCAAACAGCAGTGCTAAGCCTCTCTGCTAATCAGGCGAGATTCCTACTTGACGCGAAGAAAATAAAAATAGGATAAACAATCCATCCATAGCCGGATCAGGGAGAGACCGACCCTTAAGAAGTGCTACAGGTACTTGGAATACGGCCACCAAGCGATGAGTTGTAGCAACACAGCTGACAGAGGCCAGTGCTGCCTTAAATGTGGCGAAAAGGGGCACTTTGCGAAGACATGTGATAAAAAACCATCCTGCGACGCGAAAAAAAAAAATGGTTGATAGATCACAGACCACCAAATTGGTAGCAAAAAATGTCATTTGTACATAAAAGCGTGCAAAAGAGCGAAAACATGAGAGTCTTGCAACTTAATCTCAACCACTGTGAAGCAGCGCAAGAGTTACTTACGCAAACGGTGTTTGAGCAAAAAGTGGACATAGCATTACTAAGCGAGCAGTACAGAAATCTGGGTACTGAAAACTGAAGCTCCGACCAAACAAAAAAAGCTGCCGTGTGGGCCTGACATCGCAAATACAACAATGAACATTGTGGCAGGAGACTTCAATGCGTGGGCAATAGAATTTGGCAGCACCTGCACAAATAGGAGAGGAGATGCGCTCCTAAAGGCGTTCTCAACGCTTGACATGGTGCTGTTAAATAATGGCAACAAGAACACCTTCGAAAAGAACGGACGCGGTTCCGTAATTGACATAACTTTTTCCAGTAGCTCCCTGGTGCGGAAGATTAACTGGCAGGTAAGCGACATATACACGCACATTGACCACCTGGCCCTCCTGATGGAAATAGACAACCCCACGCCGGTAAAAGAATTATGTCCATCAAGGAAAGCCCAAACCAGAGGCGAAAACTATCAAAAGAAGAAAGGCCTCCTACTTCAAAGAGCTGTGCAATAAACTTGACGAAAATCCATGGGGTGATGCCTGCAGGATAGTGATGACAAAAGTCCGGGGCCACAAAGGCCAAGCCCCAACCTGTTCCAAACTACTAAAGACTGTAGTAGAAACCCTCTTTCCCGCGCAACCGTCAGAGCAATATCGTTTAGAAGAAACCGGAACAATACCTACACCAGTCACTGAAAAAGAGGTTTTAGAGGCAGCAGAAAGGTTCGACAATAACAAGGCATCAGGGCTGGACGGCATACCTAACAAGACCCTAAAGATAGCCATTAAACACAGGACTGACCCGTTCACATGACTGTTCGCAAAGTGCTTACGAGAGGGCTTATTTCCAAAAATTCGGAAAATGCAACGTTTGGTGCTAATACAAAAACCAAACAAACCGCCTGGAGAACCAAACTCGTACCGACCACTGTGCATGCTAGACACAGTGAGGAAAATACTAGAACGAATAATAAGCGTGCGACTGGAGCAACATCTCGAAAAAGAGCAACCGGGACTGGCCGATAATCAATATGGATTTCGCAGACATAGGTCAACAATTGACGCGATTAAAAAACATACGGATGTCGCAGGTAAAGCTATAGAAGGAACCAGATGGATGTATGGCTCCAAAGAGTACTGTGCGGTAGTAACATTGGATGTTAAGAATGCGTTTAATTCTGCTTACTGGTCGAATATAATAAGAGCTATTCAGCTAAAGAAAGCACCACCCTATTTGCTGAAGATCATCTCCAACTACCTGTCGGACAGGGTCTTGATATACGACACAGACGAAGGACCACAACGTTATAGGGTGACGGGCGGAGTTCCACAAGGCTCAGTTCTAGGCCCACTTCTGTGGAATATGTTATATGATGGAGTGCTGCGCCTTCCATTACCCAAGCAGGTGCAAATAATCGGATACGCGGATGACATCGCGGTGACTGTGGTAGCGCAGGAAATTCACGAAATAGAGCGCCTGTGCAATTATGCAGCGGAAAAAATCAAAGAATGGGTCATGATAACAAAGCTTCAACTAGCTGGCCAAAAGACGAAAGCAGTACTAATCACGAGCAGAAATAAACTAGAGGTAGCCACTCTCAATTCTGACGGATATAACATTACCACACAGCAAACCTTAAGATATCTAGGAGTGATGATAGACTCGAGGTTAAGCTACAAGACGCATATAGACAAAGCCTGTGAAAAAGCATCTAAGGTGACGGCGGCTCTAACCAGGATAATGGCTAACATTGGTGGACCAAGTCAAAATAGACGAGCCCTCCTGGCCAAAGAGAGTCAGTCTATACTTATGTATGCCGCACACATATGTGGGATAGCACTGCAGCAGAAAACATACGCAGAAAAGGCTAAATCAATAGTACGACTGAATGCAATCAGAGTTGCATGTGCCTACCGCACTGTATCACATCAGGCGGCTGGAGTCATATCAGGCCTCATGCCACCAGAGATAAGGCCATGGAAATTAAGCGGATATTCGACAAAACGAAAAGCACTGGCGATCGCTTAACGAATGAAGAGCGGAAGCAGAAAAGACAAAGAAGCTTAAACGAATGGCAGAAACGATGGGACGAAGCAACTACGGGGAGATGGACGCACAGGCTTATTAGAAGCATACAACTATGGATAGAACGGAAACGTGGGGAAACTGATTTTTATCTTACGCAGTTTTTAACAGGTCATGGATGTTATAGGGAATATCTATACAAATACGGACATGGCAACGAAACAAATTGCTCCTTCTGCAGCAACAGCAATGAAAATGCATTACATATCTTTTTTTCCTGCCCAAAATATGAAAAAGAAAGACTACAAATAGAGAGATCGCGTGACTCCGGAGAATATAGTGCCTTACATGATCGAATCGAAGGTGGTCTGGGACAGAATGAGAGCATGGGTAGCTATAGCTATGCAAGAATTGAGAAAGAAAGAGTGGCAACGCAGCGAAAACAGAAGGATTAATCGGAATTAGAGCAAAAATGTGCAAATGAAGAGCCGAATGGCTAAGCTTGGTCCCACGATGTAATGCCTAACGGCAGTTCCGTGGACCAAATACAAGCAAAGACGACGGAGTTTAAGGTTTAGTACGTAGGCGTATTGTGTCGCAAGTCCTGCTTGGGCGTGCGGCCAATACGAATCGTGTATATCGTCTATATCTTTGAAGATTCTCCCTCCGAAGACAAAAAAACATACATATATTGCATATAGACAAATTTACAAACATTATGCGTATGGTCTGTTTATATTTTTTTACATGCACACATAATTATATATGGGCAAATGTGCAACAGCTTGGACTTTTAACATGATATAGAAACTTTTAATGACCAAAACAATTATTATGTATATATTTATGTAAGTAAATATATGCCTTATCATATCAAACCTACATATATAAATACTTATTTAGGTAGTAATATAAATCTTGCTGTATTATATACATATTTGTAAAGATTTTATGGAATTCATCATAAAATAGGCCAATTTTAAGATATATGTATGTATCATGTGCTTTGATATCAAATATATACCGATCATCTATAAATTATATGCAAAGTCGTTTACGCATAGTAAATAAGCCAATCTGTAGGCGCAAATTTCTTTACACTGGAATTAGCATTATTTTTCTCATTTAACACTGAAAATGCTCAATTCTGCTATTTTCGTGGTGAAACACGCTTATACTTTTGTCTGTGGTGAGACTCCCTCATCCTTGCCGAGTACCCCTTCGAAAAGTTACGATATTTGAAACGTGAACCTTCTCTATGATAAACGTTATCTGCTATAAATGTACGGTCTCTGAGTATACACCGAAATTGGTGGACGATTCATCTGGTAGTTGCCACATATTATTTATTTATTTTTACTAACTATTGGCTAACTAACTCACCATTACCTACGAATAATCCCCTACACAATAAACATATAATATGTATGTATGTATATACATAGATGGATTATGCTTCCTACCCCGCTCCCTGGAGGGGGTTAGGAAATACCAACAAACCAAACGAAAAAATTAGTTATTTAGAACAATTATGCGAACAATTAAAATGTGAAAATCAAAAGCTTAAAGAACAGAATAATCGTCCACTTGTGCCTACTTATAGTCAATCTCAATACGAAACTGATGAAGAAGAATTAGCTATGGAACCAGACTGTATTTCAAAGAAAAATAAAAGGCCTAGTAAAAAGCGTAAGGCCGAAGCTTCACCAGAAGTGATCTTAAAAGAAAATACTTTTTCATCGAGCGGTGAAAACCACACAGTTAAAAATGAAAAACCGAAATATGAACCGCGGTCTTATTATGATTTCGAATATCTCTAATTACAAAGAACTAAATAACCTTATTAAAGATAATGCTAAAAGCTCATTTGTATTCAAACTATTTAATAACAACATTCATAAAATGAGCGTTACATCAAGTGATGACTACAGATCAGTGACAAAAATGTTGTCTGCGTCGGGAGCTTCATGGTATTCCTTTGAAGACAAAAAAACGCGCCCAATAAAGGTTAGGATTAAAAATCTCCACCATTCGTGTAGCATTAGTGATATTATCACTGATTTAAAAGAACAAGGTTTAAATGTTATGAACATCGTAAATAAACTCAAGTGGGACACACGAGAACCTTTAAACAACAGTAGCTAAAAAGATTGCTACTTTGGATTCTAATAAAGACATCAAGAAAATTTATGAAATCAAACACATTCTTCACACCGTTGTTCTCATCGAGCCTATTAGGAGTTCTAAACTTATTCTACAATGCAAAAATTGCAAGGCATTTGGATACACCAAGAACTTCTGTGGCAAAATGTCAAAGTGCGTTAAATGCGGTCGTAAGCATAAAACCATCGAGTGCCAAAAACCAAACTCAGAAAAACCAAAATGCTATACCTGTGGCGAAAGCCATCAGGGAAACTAGAGGATGTACTGTTACCAAGCGGCTTCAAGGCATTCGTAACAAAGCCTTGAAGAAACAAAAAGTTTCCACAAATTTGCTCAGTACATCAAATAGTCCACCCATTGGTAATAAAGTTATTGTCAACAAGCAGAATCGTGTACAGACGAGTGAGCTCACTTTTTCTGAAGTACTGAAAAGCAACTTAAACGTGGTGAACGAAAAAAAAAACACAAAGAAGAAAAAATGCCAATAACTCAAATGCTTCAGATGTTAAATAAACAAGAAAAATTCAATAACGATCTGTGCAGCCGTTTAGATAACATCGAAAAAATAAAACAAAACCTAAGGCATGAATGGTGCTCTCCGAATTATGACATGGGCTATTAAAGCACCAAGAAGAGCTTCTACTTATTTTACAAAAAGAGAAAATAGATGTATGTCTAATATCCGAAACTCATTTTACGAGACACAGCCATATAGCTTTCAAAAACTACGATGTCTATCAAACAATCCACCCTAGTAATTGTGCCAGAGGAGACTCTGCTGTTATTGTTAAAAACAGCAGTAAACATTATGAGGATAGAAAAATCAGTACGCACAATATTCAAACCACAAATATTACATTAAAAGCAATACGGATTGGAATTCTTTCAAACAAATACTTCAGACTCAGACTAAAACAAAGTGTCCGAACATCACAACAATTGAACATCTAGAGTTAGAAGCTAACACATTTAAGAAAGAAATTCAACAGCAGCTTCTGATAATACTCAGGAGATAAAGCGGAAAATTATAGGTTCAAATTACCCTAAAGCAATAAAAATTCTTCTAATTAAGAAAGGAAATTTACGACGGAAATGGCAACATACCCGCTCACCTCTCGACAAAACCAACCTTAATAAGGCAACTGCAGAATAAAAACGAGAAATTGCTCATATTAAGAATGAGTCAATTAATAAATATTTATCTCAACTATCCGCTGACAAAAAAGATGATTACTCACTCTGGAAAAGTACAAAGTATCTGAAACGTCCATCAAGTCACGTTGCACCACCAAAAGTTGCTTCCAATACATGGGCTAGAAGTGATTGTGATAAAGCTAATGCATTTGCAAAACACCTAGCTGAAACCGTTCGTCTAAAAGAGGATAGTGAACTCGCGTTCCTCAGTAGTATTCAACAGGAACTTGCAACAATCCCAACAATCTCCATTTGCGAACTTAGAAGTTAAATTAAAAACTTTAAGGTTAAGAAAGCTGCTGGCTTCGACTTAATTACAGCTGAAGTGTTAAAGCAGTTACCATACAAATGTTTTCGGAAGCTCACGTATCTTTTCAATACAGAAATCTGGCACATTTTCGAAGCCTTTGGAAAGTTGCCGAAGTTGTTATGGTTCCTAAGACAGGAAAGGATTCTCACGTAGTCTCGTCATATAGACCAATTTCTCTACTTCCACAAATCTCAAAACTTTTTGAAAAATTAATTTATCTAAGATTAAAATCTATAATCGACGAAAAGCAGTTAATCCCATCGCATCAGTTCGGTTTTAGAAATAAGCATTCAACAATAGAACAAACAGTATGACTGCCACTTTTGCTGATGACACCGCAAGACTATGCGTCAAAAAAACAGCAGAAAAAGCTGCGCTAAACCTGCAACATGCGATCAACTCTGTAGTACGTTGGACTAAAAAATGGAGAATAAAACTAAACGGTGGCAAATCGGTTCATGTAAATTTTACAAACAAAAGAATCACTTATCAACCTATAAGTATTCTAGATGCCTGTATACCATACGCAAAAACAGCTAAATATCTTGGCATCACGCTCGATGCTAGATTACGTTGGAAAGAGGATATTAAAATAAAAAGGATTGAACTTAATCTGAAATTGTCGGAAATGAAATGGCTAATTGGGTGAAGGTCAAACCTATCCATATACAACAAATTACTTCTTTATAAACAAATAATCAAGCCGGTATGGTCATATGGTGTGCAACTGTGGGGATGTGCCAATGATGGCAGTATTAATATTATACAACGTTTTCAAAACAAGGTGCTAAGAGGCATTGTAAATGTTCCCTGGTACTGCAGAAATGCTGATATCCATCGAGACCTAAGGATGAATACAGTCGCCAAAATGGCTTAATGCACATAGCTTAGTTGGAAGCTTAAATATAAAGGAATTAATTAGACACCATATATCTAAGAATATTACTATTAATTTCTATTTAATTTGTTTTTAAATTATTCAAATCAAACTGCTCGTTAGTTCTAAAGGTTTAAAAATGTTTATAATGCAAAAAATAATAATAAAATCAATACGGTATTTGCTAACTTTTTTTTAATGATTTTGTGGCTAACTGGAAATAATGTATACGAGGGCTGTCCGATAAATAACTGACCTAACCATGATGCACGCGACTTTTTCAAATTTTTTTTTTTATTTTTCTACATGGTCTCCTTGTAACTCCACACACTTCTCCCAACGATGCTCCCATCTCTGCAACCCTTCCAAATAGTACTTGGCGTCTTTTTCTGCAAAATACGAGTTCACGAAAGAGATTGCCTCCTCATTTGACGAAAATCTCTGGCCGCCGAGCGCAGTTTTAAGTTGAGGAAACAAAAAAAAGTCGCTTGGTGCTAGATCCGGTGAATAAGGTGGATGGTCAAGCAGTTCGAAACGCAATTCGTGGATTTTCGCCATGGCGACTGTTGAGGTGTGAGATGTGCGTCGTCTTGGTGGAACAAGACTTTCTTTTTTTGCAAATGTGGCCGATTTTTCGAAATTTCTTCCTTTAGCTTGTCCAATAATGATGCGTAGTATGCTCCTGTTATAGTTTTTCCTTTTTCAAGATAGTCGATAAAAATAATTCCTTGGCTGTCCCAAAAAACACTCGCCATCACTTTCCCAGCCGAATACACAGCTTTAGGTTTTTTTTGGGGCTGGTTCCCCCTATTCAATCCACTGTTTAGATTGGTTTTTTGTTTCGGTCGTATAATGATGAATCCAAATTTCGTCCACAGTTATCAATCGGCGCCAAAACTCGGTCTTATTGCCTCTAAACTTAGCCAACAGAGCGCTGGAAATGTTCATGCGCGCACGTTTGTGGTCTAGCGTAAGCAAACGCGGCACCCAACGCGCGGACAGCTTTCTCATGCCCAAATCTTGGTTTAATATGTGACGAACAGTTTCTTTTGACATCTTCATAATCTCAGCTATTTCCATAACTTTAATCCGGTGGTCGTCTAGTACCAATTGATGAACTTTAGAGATGTTTTCGTTAGTGGTTACAGTTTTTGGACGTCCAGGACGTTCATCATCTTCCAAGCTCCTGCGACCACGTTTAAATTCAGCTGCCCAAAATTTTACGGTGGTAAACGATGGTGCAGAGTCACCATACACACGCGCATTGCCTTTCAAAAATAAAAATTTAATTACAGCTCGATATTCAATTTTTTCCATTTTGGGGAAATCACCGAAATAGACTCACAAAAACGACTGTCAACAGATAATTGCGCAAGATAAATTTCTGAAATTTTGGCGAGTAGCTATTATAATATGCACAATTTGAAGTAGGAACTTTTTTTTCAGATGTGCCGCTAGCTTCACGTTGAGGTCGGTTATTTATCGGACAGCCGTCGTAACTTTTAGCTTCTGGTTGAACTCTCCACCCCCGTGGATCCGCCCCTGTACAAGAATGATGTGAGCGCGTTTGTTTGCCTTTAAAGGAGTATCATGATGCTTCCGACGCAGACAACATTTTTGCCACAGATCTATAGTCATCACTTAATGTAACGCATACTTTATGAATGAAGTCATTTAACAGTTTTAAGGCAAATGTACTTTTGGTATTATCTTTAATGAGGTTATTTAGTTTTTGATAATTAGATATATTCATACTTCGATTTACCATTTTTAGCTGTATGGTTTTCATGCTAATGAATGTGGGTCGATGCTAATGTATTTTCTTTTATGATCACCTCTGGTGAAGCTTGGGCTTTACGGTTTATACGAGGTTTTTTGTTTTTTTTTTTGCCAATACTTATTTTATCACCGAAATCCTGGAACGGTATTTCAAAAAAGTTTATCAATATGTAAAAACTTAATAAATTTACCTTTTGAAAACTGTGTGCTAAAGCTATTGATGCCGTCTTAATTGCTCTTGAATTTATGTACCACAAAGCGCAATTCATATTAATCATAATGATAATATGGTAATATGCCAACGTATGCCACAATGGATATCCTGTAAATATTTACTTATGTTACATATACATATATTCACCTGAAACTTAGCAAAAACAAAAAAAGGAAAACCACTTGAGTTATTGAAACAAAATTTTCAAATCTAAATTAAAATGAAACTATAAGTATATTTTAGATAAAAAATGAAAGCAAGTGTCTTACGTTATTTTGAGTTTCCATTTCTGCAACAAAATAACGTATGATCAGTCTAAGTTTACATTAAAATAAAATAAATAAATAAAATTTTCATTTTAATATTTTTTGTTTAATTTTAAATGAAAACTGTTACAAGACTTTCATGTTACATGTTTTTTATACTATTGCAACAGTTATTACAGAGTATTGTAGTTTTGTTCACCTAACGGTTGTACGAATCACCTTAAACTAATCGAGATAGATATAAGGTTATATATATATAAATGATCAAAGTAACGAGAAAAGTTGAAATTCAGGTAACTGTTCGGTCCGTCTGTCCATCCGGGCAAGCTGTAACTTGAGTAAAAAATGAGAAATCTTGATAATGACTTGGTTTCTTAGTACAAAACAAAGTTTGAGTTCGTAGATGGTCGCAATCGGACCACTGCCATGCCCACAAATCGCCATTAACTGAAAACTTATAAAGTGCTATAACTAAGCACTAAACTAAGATATAAAGCTGTAATTTTGAATTTGGAAAAATTTAGAAAAAGTAGGTGTGGCCCGCCCTCAAATATGTTAATTGTATATATCTCCTAAACCACTAAAGCTAGAACAACCAAATTCGCTTAGCACGAATATTTCAAGAACTCCTACCTTTAATGTGAAACGCTGCCTGCCCATATAATGGTACATGCACGCCCACCCATATTACACAATTTTAAATTCCACTTGACTCTTTTACTTTCCAGTACCCAATTCAAAAAGCAATTAATATAATATAATAGGATTAAGCTTTGCACGAATAATTAGCATTTTTTGCTAATTATTATTATTTTTTGTTGTTTTTTTATTATTTTACATTGTACTTGGTATATAAAAGTAAAATACTAACAACAATTCTAGTCTAGTAAGCTAAATGTTAAGAAATACATTTGCTGCTACTGTTGTCTTATTAGGTCGGAAGGCTTCTTGCGTTTCAACCGGATTTCTCGTCCAGCAGTTTCGATGAGTCTGGAGGCTTCCTCATTAACGTGCTATCTAAACCTCAGTTCGTGAGACTTTGCTAATTTGGAGATTTCATTTACCACTGAATTCACGCCTAGATCACGGTGCAGGTCAGCAGATCTAATATACCAAGGAGCATTAACTAAAATCCTTAGTACCTTACTTTGAAAGCGCTGAATGCTGGCAATACAGCTTTGACTTGAGCAACCCCATAGCTGGGCTCCGTAGGCCCACACTGGCTTTAAGACTTGATTATATAATAACAGTTGGTTTTGTATTGATAGCTTGGATTTCCTGCCAACTAGGTGGTAAAATTTGCCAAATTTCATATCAAGCTCGCTCGTTTTTTTTGACATGCTCTTTCCAGCGTAGCTTAGCATCTATGGTGATACCTAGGTATTTAGCACTGTTATGATGTGGTATAGGAATGTTATTTATATAAATTGGACAATGTGCCGGCTTTTTCAAGGAAAAGTCAACATGAATTGATTTAGTATCGTTTGATTTGATGCGCCACTTAGATGTCCACTTAGTAATTGCGTTGACTGCTGTCTGCACTCGTCGACTAGATACTGAAGTTGACTCTCCAGCTGCTAACAAACTGTGTCATCCACAAATGTCGCTGTCATATAACTAGAATCAGACGGGAGGTCACTGGTAAAAAGGAAGTAAAGCATTGGCCCCAACACGCTTCCCTGGGGAACACCAGCTTCTATCGGTTGCAAGTTTGAATATGCATCCTCTCGTTTAATGCGGAAGTATCTATCTTTTAAGTACAAAGCAATTATTATTGGGTAGCATGTATTTCAATTTGAGCAGTAGACCCGTATGCCAAACTTTGTCAAAAGTTTGAGACACGTCCAAAACGGCCGCCGTACAAACGTTCTTTTTATCGATTGTATTTTCAACGAAATTAACGATTCGATGTACCTGGTCAATTGTTGAATGGTGGTCACGAAAGCCAAATTGATGTGTTGGTATTAGGTTTTTACGAGCGATTATTGGTTTGAGCCTATTTATGAGTACATTTTCAAAGATTTTAGATAAAGCTGGCAGCAGCGGCCTATACGATGTAACAGCGTGTACTGGCTTACCCGGCTTGGGTATCATTATGACTTCAGATACTTTCCAAAGCAATGGCAAGTGTCTTAGACATAAAGCACTGTTTATAATGTTTACAAGGTAAATTGCGTAATATTTCTCCAGTTATTAAATCGTACCCAGGTGCTTTTTTGAGTCTTGTATTCCCGATAAGATTTTTAATTTCTTTAATAGTAACTGGAGAAATGCGGATGTGTGGATCCATCCAACAATTTTCACAGTTTATTTCATACCCATCGTTAGGCGTAAATATGCTTCTCAAATGATTTGCAAATACGGCAGCTTTCTGTTCATTCATTGTGGCCCATGCAGTTTCGTTTAGTTTTAATGGTGCTACATGTTTTATTTCTTTATTAATATTTCTTGCAGCTTTCCAAAGTGAATAGCCGGTGAATTTATCAGCTGTGAGTTTAGCTAGATAAGCTTTGAATGAAAAATTTTTAAACTCTTTAATTTGTGCTCTTAGTTTCGCTGTACATTTGTTAAGCTCAGTTTTGAGAGCAGAGGACTTAGTTTGCTGCCATCTCCGTCGAAGCTTGCGCTTTTTATGGATACTTTCTAAAATGTGTTTTGGGTATTTGGTACCACTTAGATTCACGCGGGTATTTGGTGTACTTTTCCACGCAGCATTTTGAATTATTTTTGTGAAATCTTCAACCTTGAAATTTATTCCAATTAGTGTGTTTATTGCATAACGTTGGCTTGGCGGCCGAAATAATTGGCTTTTCATACAGAGTTAGTAGCACTGGAGAATGGTCAGAGCTTAGGTCTGAGCAATATTTTATACATAAATTGAGTTTTGGTATTTTATTGATTATAAAGATCTGGCGATTTCTGACTATCTGTAGGCCAATAAGTAGGTCTTCCTTTAGAAACAAAATTGCATCCAACTGCTTGTATAGCTTTGAGAAGTTCTCGACCTTTGGTTGTAGTTAAACGAGATCACCAATGAGTGTGGTTTGCGTTATAGTCGCCACCAATGATATTACTTCCGTCTTATTTTTTTAATATCTTCATATACGTTTCTATTTTTATATTATGTCTAATATGTATGATTGGTTCGTAAAATGCGTTTCAGATAATAGACATATATCAATATTTCTGCCGTGTAGAATAACTTCTAATTCATTCTTACTTTTGGAAAGATCATTAGCGTTCCAAAGCATTATTCTCAAAGAGTTACTGTTCATCAATAAATTGTAGATGGTACTCAAGAGCGTTGAGCCGCTGATTAAAGGGCTTAAATAGTTTCTCTTGCTCATTTAGTTTATCCAAGATTTGGGATAACGGACTACTTTTTTGCATTGTATTTGTATGGCCTTGTTTAGCTATTTGCGCAAATGAAACTTTAGAACCGAAAGGAATGGATTTTACTTCTCCTGTGTTCACAGCGGGCATTCTCCTCAACCAACCACGGTAGCTTGCAGGGATCGCCCCAGTTGCAACATTTAGCAGGATCTTTTTCGGCTTTTCGGAATTCTATAGTAGGATGTTTGCCTCCACATTGCACACACCTCGATGGCTTACCACAGAAGTTTTTAGCTTGACAGTTTTTGCACTGTGGAATTAATTTAGATGCTTTAATAGGCTCAACTTTGACAACGGTACTAAGAACGATTTTGATCTGGTGAATTTTTTTAATGTCTTCTTTCTTAGTCTTCCGTTTAAGCTTATTAATTGCATTTATGACCTTAAAACCTTGAGATTTTAGATCATTTAAAATGGATTGTATTCATGCGATATATGTAAAGTAGGCGATGGTGTAAAGTTTTTATCATTACCTTTATTGGCCTATACTCTCGTAGCTAAACCGAGGTATATTTTCATGAGAGAAGTATTTTGTTATTGTGCGATAATTGTTTGCATCAAAGATATTAAGTTTGTAGGCGCCGTTGCTCAAAAGCTTTGTTAAAAAGTTGTTCTTTATTAGATCTGTAATATTAAAACGCAATTTATTAAAATCCTTTTTGTCGTTAATTATAATAGGAGGTGGGCGGTAGGTTTTGGTATCATTGTTGGCCGCCTGCTCTTTATTTTTATTTTTCGAAGAGCTGACAATTGTTGGAGAAGTATCAGCTTTGCGTTTTTTGAAGAGCGCTTATTTTTGAGTATCCATTCAGTTGTTTTAGCTAGCTCATCATCATCGGTTTCGTATATTTGATCTATATTCGTACTAGAAGGTCTTGCTTCAACACTCACATGCTTGTCTTTACTAGATTTTAGTTCTTCGTTTTCTCTTTTTAATTCTATGTTATCTTTATGTAACTTATTGCACATTGGTTCCAAATTTCTTAGCCTCTCATTTATAAGTGAGTTAATTTTTTCTAATTCTCTTATTTTATTTACTCTAAATGAGCTGAGACTGTTTCTCGGCGTCACCTCATGAAGAGGTTAAGCCATTTTTATTTTCTAATGATTTCTCTACTGGGTATTAGAAACCTGTCGTTTGGTCGATAATGCATTTCTACTCTAGAATTTTGCAAAATTATTTTAAGAGCTACAGTTACTTTAGTGACGCAGTACCTAGCAGGGTTCGGCCGCATCGCACCTTTTTCCACACGGTACCGGCATTATTTCAAGTTATATACTACCGATTTACTTGAAATTTTGTGTGAACCTTTTTTATATAATCCGTTATCGTTCTTACCAGCATCGTGTCAAAATTTTTGTTTTTAATATTTAAAAAAATTCAGGAATTTCAAAAAAAGCGTAAAAAATGACTTTTATTTTTAGGCAGTCGCCATTTTTCAAAAAAAAAATTCGTGTTCCCTAAGGTAGGGACTATAACAATATCCTTACTGATTAAGAATTTCTTTTAATTTTTTTTCAGACCACCAGAAGAGTCAGGATCAATGTCACCAGGATGCGCCATTTTTTACACCTGTCTCTCCCCCTCTAATTATTTTAATTTTTAATATTTTTTTGTAAAATTTTGTTTCTGTGTTCTTAAGATATCAATAAAAACACCATAAAAAATGGATAGTAAAAATATTTGTTGATTTTTTTTTAAATAAAATTCAAAAAACTGCCAAAAATTTGATTTCTAGACTAGAATACCTTCTTAAACAAGAAGTTTGTTTTTTGTTTTTATTTGGGCAGTATGGCAGCGCTTTGGAAATAGTTAGAACAGAACAGCTGATTTAATATATGCAGAAATAACGTGTAAAAGAAACAGCTGATGTGCATTTTTTTCACTGCGAAAATTAATTACTTGAGTGTTTACATGATTTGTTATTGTTTAAAAAAAAACTTCGATTGAAAATGTTATTTGATTCGAATGAGTTTTACCAATTTCTACCATTAATCCAAGGAAAATCGATATGAAACGTGTTGACAGCATCAATGCTTCCCACGGCGCACACACCCACAAATTACCACAGACTGGTTTATCTGTAAATTGTCGCAATTGCGGAGCACACTTGGATTTTGACCGCACTCAATGATATCAACAACTATCACCTAATGACAACAAATTGTTCAAATTCAACCAAAACTGTTCCAACCCTAGGTACCGAGTATTTGGATCCTGGTACCTATAGTTGACTTTTGATAGAAAATATCGGCCAATGTGTGAGATATGTAATTGAAATTCAGGGATAGCACTTTCCTTAAAATGGTTTATCTGAATGTTAAAATGACCTGAATCAGGTCAATAATTCCCAGAGCCGCCATATATTCTAATATAATGCTTTTGAACTTCCAGGTGACTTCATACCGCATATGTCGAGCAATATTCGAGTTGTCTCAATAAAAAATGCAGAACGTATTTTACTCATAGCAATGTAGCATTACGCCTAAAATAGATAAATTTGAGCGAGAACTTGACTTAGTCCCCATATAATTAATATCAGGATTTCGAACTTCCAGCTGACCTTACTCTATATGATACGTTTTTTTAGTAGTAATTAGGTATTAGTTAATAGGTATTAGGAAAAATAGGTAAAATCTGATCTACACTACTTCTTCTTTACTGGAGTAGACACCGCTTACGTGATTATAACCGAATTAACAACAGCGCGCCAGTCGTTTTTTCTTTTCGTTACGTGGCGCCAATTGGATATTACAAACATGGCCAGGTCCTTGCCCACCTGGTCCTCCCAACGGATTGGATGTCGTCCTCTTCCCCTGCTTCCCCCGGAGGGTACGGCGTCAAATACTTTCAGAGCTGGAGTGTTTTCGTTCATTGGGACTAGCCAGCTTAGCTGCTGTATCTTAATTCGCTGAACTATCAATGTCGTCGTGTAAGTCACACAGCTCATCGTTCCATCGAATGCGATATTCACCGCGATATTTAGGCGTTAGCCAGTAAATTACCATCAATTTTTCGAAAAACCTTTCTCTCTCACAACGGCGACTCATCAGTTGTTGTCATCGTTCAAACCTCTGAACTATATAGCAGGACGGGAATTATGAGTGCTTATAGAGTTTGGTTTTTATTCGTCGAGAGAGGACGCCAGCAGCTGTACACTCTTCTAATACCTGCTCGATTACGTTCAGCAGCTCGAATTATTTTCTAAAGCAACAAATTGAAGAAGTCGCACGATGGGAAGCCGCCTTGTCTGAAATCTCGTTTGGTATCGAACGGCTCGGAGAGGTCCTTCCCGATCCCGACAGAGCTTTTGGTCTTGCTCAACGTCAGTTAACACAGTTTCGCGGGGATACTAAATTCAGACGTCGCGGCGTAAAGGCAGCTCCTTTTCGTGGTGTCGAAAGCCGCTTTGAAACCGACGAAGATGTGGTGTGTGTCAATTCTCCTGTCACGAGTCTTTTCTAAAATTTGGTGCATGGTGAATATCCGGTCGGTGATTGGTTTTCCAGCTCTAAAGCCACAATGATAAGATCCAATCAGTTTGTTGACGGTGAGCATTAATCTTGCACACAATACGCTCGATAGAACCTTATGCGCGATGTTGAGGAGGCTTATCCCACAGTGGTTAGCGCAGATTGTGGAGTCTCCTTTTTTGTGAATTGAGCAGAGCACACCTAAATTCCAATATTTGGGCATGCTTTCGTCCAACCATATTTTACAAAGAAGCTGATGTATGCTCCTTATCAGCTCTTCGCCGCCGTATTTAAATAGCTCGAACTTTTCATGGCCGGGCAATGGAACGTCTGCTCCATCATCATCGATTGGGGCGTAGATAAGCGATATGTTGAAGAACTTCAATTTGATGTGGACTATGGCTAGACGTTCATCCACCGGGGTGAATGATAATACTCGGCGACGGAATCTCTCTCCTACCACGAAACCCATACCAAATGTGCGCTACTGTAGTAAATGCCACAAGTACCTACTCGTCTCAGGAGTTGTCCCGTCCATTGTATTTCTTAGACGGCGGTGATGTCAGCCTTTACTCTAGCGGGGACATTACCAGCATGGCAGCGGCATTTTCACAGGGACCGGATATTCCAGGTGCATGCCCTCAAATCATAGTCCTTTATTCGTTTGCCATGGTCGTCATTAAAAGGGGGTCTCTCTTCCGAGGCTTGTTGTTCTTTTTCACTGGTCCTTTTTTACGTGGCGGGTCCTGCGCACAACCCTGTGGAGGGGATATTTCGCCTTCTAACTTTAGCTCGCCTTCAAGCGCCTAGAGAATACTTGGTCAAAGAGCCGAAGTCGTGGGCTGCTGGAGCCATATGTAAAAGAATCGTTTCTGGCCACTCCCAAGTGAATGGCGATTAGAGAACTTTCCCCACTTGTGTGAACTTCTACACATGACTCCATCTTCTAAGCTACTGCATTCCTAAAAGAACACGGGTCTGAACACTCGGAAATCCTCACTCACTTTCACTTCATACCGAATCACTTGGATCATGGAGTCGCTAAACCGAACTGTGGCGGCTCCCATATACCGACGAGGGAGTTGTGGGTGGGAAAACGCCGTTGGAGGAGAGGGGCAGTAAGCTTCTTCACGGATGGGACAAAACTTGTGAGGAAGGAGGGGTCTACTCTCAGGAGCTCTCTATTAACACCAGTTTCAGACATTCTGACTATTTCAGTGTCTTCCAGGCCGAGGATGCAGCCATGAAGGTTGCAGTAGAAGTACTGCTGACCACCCACTCAGATAACATATCGGCGATACTAGCCTTGAACTCATTAACAATGCATTCAGGGCTGGTCGAAGAGTGCGTAACCTCGCTATCAATAGCATCGAGTGTCTTTGTACTAAGATTGGTATGGGTGCCAGGCTACAGCGGAATCGCAGGCAATTGTAAAGCTGATAGGCTAGCAAAAAAGGCACCCTAAAACCGCTCTGAACAGCTGGACCTCACAGAAGTGTGGACAACGCTGGGCCACCATTGTTACATGAGCTGTTGCGAAACGTTTTGGCCTAAGATCAATTGCAAAAGATCTAGACGCCTTCTGTAGAAACTGTATGGATGTGGTGGAAACAACTTAACACTTCCTTCTTGACTATCTCGCATTTGGGAGGTCTACACTGAAGCGCTTGGGAGCGCATACCTTCAGACATCCCAGCGAACTGACGGGAATTGAAATTAAACGTTTGTGGAAATTTGTATTGGCTACTAAGCGTTTTACTAATTAATTGTTCGAACACAGAAGTTGTTCTTTTCTATGGCCTTACAAATGACTACATACATCCACATTCGATCTTTGTTTAGCAACTTAGCCTAACCACAGCACATTGCACATAAACAATAAAAGTAAGCATAAACAATAAATCAAAGCTTCTTTAATAAAAAGAACACATACTCTGTTATTTTACATGAGTGATGATACGTTATTTTTTTTAACGAAATTAAGCACTTGTTGATACGTTATTTTGAACTTTTCATATAACTTGGGTATTTCTGATTGCAGAAGATTTAAATTGTGATACATATGTAATACGATGTGGGAATCGTAATCAATAAAAAACTTAATTTTGAATTTTTTGATGATACGTTGTTTTACATTCTAGGTGACGATATACTGTCAGCGTTACACCTTTTTACTATACATTTTACTCTGTATTTTAGTACGAAAAATTTTAAAAAGTTTGGTGCATTAGAAGAGCTGCAAAGATAGATCCAACTGTCAGTGCCGTCAAAATGTCTGAAGAAGTGTCAAGTACATTCGGACTTAAAGTTAGTGCCACCACGATCAGGCGAGCATTGCATGCTAATGGTCTCTGTGCCGGTTGCCGAAGAAAAAACAACTAGATCACTCCCCACAATCCTCGAACCTGAACCCTATTGAGCATCTGGAGGAACATTTGGACTGGCATATGAAAAGGAGTATAACCAGTAAGAATTTTCTGAAGTACATTTTACAATTTTATTAGTGGAATCAATATCAAGGAGGTCGGAAGCAGTTATGAGTGCAAAGGAAAGTACAGGTAAACCTCCTACAACGCGGTTTCCAAAATGCGGATATTTTCATTCAACGCTACCCTTACAACGCGATTTTTATGAAATTTTTTTTAAATAATTACTATTTTAATTTGAAAAAGGTTTTCTTGTCCAAATAATATTCTTTGCATTTTGTCCATATTTTGATTCCATTGAAATTATTGATGCGTCACTTAAAGAAATTCGTCCTTCAATACTAAAAGCTTGCTGGAAAGCACTTCTTCTTCTTCTTTACTGGCGTAGACACCGCCTACGCGATTATCGCCGAGTCAACAACAACGCGCCAGTCGTTTCTTCTCTTCGCTACGTGGCGCCAATTGGATATTCCAAGCGAGGCCAGGTCCTTCTCACTTGGTCCTTCCACCGGAGTGGAGGTCTTCCTCTTCCTCTGCTTCCCGCGGCGGGTACTGCGTCGAATACTTTCAGAACTGGAGTGTTTTCATCCATCCGGATAACATGACCTAGCCAGCGTAGCCGCTGTCTTTTAATTCGCTGAACTATGTCAATGTCGTCGTATATCTCGTACAGCTCATCGTTCCATCGAATGCGATATTCGCCGTGGCCAACGCGCAAAGGACCTCAAATCTTTCGCAGAACTTTTCTCTCGAAAACTCGCAACGCCGACTCATCGGTTGTTGTCATCGTCCAAGCCTCTGCACTCTATAGATAGCAGGACGGGAATTATGAGCGACTTATAGAGTTTGGCTTTTGTTCGTCGAGAGAGGACTTTACTTTTCAATTGCCTACTCAGTCCGAAGTAGCACCTGTTGGCAAGAGTAATCCTGCGTTGGATTTCCAGGCTGACATTGTTGGTGGTGTTTACGCTGGTTCCAAGATAGACGAAATTATCTACAACTTTAAAGTTATGACTGTCAACAGTGACGTGAGTGCCAAGTCGCGAGTGCGACGACTGTTTGTTTGATGACAGGAGATATTTCGTCTTGCACTCGTTCACTGCCAGACCCATTTGCGTCGCTTCCTTCAGTCTGGAGAAAGCAGAACTACCGGCGCGGGTGTTGAGGCCGATGATATCAATATCATCGGCATACGCCAGCAGCTGTACACTCTTATAAAAGATTGTACCTGCTCGATTAAGTTCTGCAGCTCGAATAATTTTCTCCAGCAGCAGATTGAAGAAGTCGCACGATAGGGAGTCGCCTTGTTTGAAACCTCGTTCAGTATCGAACGGCTCGGAAAGGTCCTTCCCGATCCTGACGAAGCTTTTTGTGCTGCTCAACGTCAGTTCACACAGCCGTATTAGTTTTGCGGGGATACCAAATTCAGACATCGCGGCATAAAGGCAGCTCCTTTTCTTGCTGCCGAAAGCAGCTTTAAAATCGACGGAGTCTCTCTCCCACCACGAATCCAATACCAAACTTGCGCTCCTTTATATGGCCACTGTAGTAAATGTCACAAGGACCTACTCGTCTCTGTCCTTGTCCCATCCATCGCATTTCTTGGACGGCGGTGATGTCAGCCTTTATCTTTACGAGGACATCTACCAGCTGGGCAGCGGCACCTTCCCAATTAAGGGACCCTCAAATCATAGTCCTTATTTCTTTTGCGATGGTCGTCATCAAAAGGGGGGTCTCTCATCCGAGGCTATTTTTTCCTTTTCATTGGGGGTGTTTTTTTACGTGGCGGGTCTCAAACCCAGCGCACAACCCTATGCAGGGGATGTTTCGCCTTCTCACATTAGCTCGCCTTCAAACGGATGTTCTTAGGCTACCCAGAGGATACTTTGTCAAAGACCGGAAGTTGTGAGCTGCTTGAGTCATATGTAAAAGAATCGTTTCTGGCCACTCCCAAGTGAATGGCGATCAGAGAACTTTCCTCACTTGCGTGAACTTCTACACATGACTCCAGTGCTGGAAAGCACTAATACCGGAAATAGACGTTCAGGGCACTGTTTCTACACCAATAGAAGATGAATAGTGAGATTGGCGTATGCAGTAGATTGTGATTGATTTGATAGAATAAGAATGTCTGATATTCAAGAATTAATTGCGGATGACGAAATAAACGAGGTAGATTTAGTGAAAATGACAAATCAAGAATCAGTTGGAGGTAGCTCTGGCGGTCTTTCCGATGCTGAAAATAAAAACTTTTCACTAAAAATATAGAGAAAGTTTTAAATATGGCAAAGCAGTTGGAAGAATACATTTTGGAGAACGACCCTTTAAGTGACAGCAGAATTATTTAAACGAAATCTTGTAAACAATTTAGCTCCCTATCAAGATATTTATAAAAATGAGCGAAATAAGAGCAAACAAACTTCAATGCACGATTTTTTCAAACCAGTAATCGTCGAAAGGATGCCCGAATCTCATAGTGGATCAAGCTCAGATTTTGAACTACAGTAGAAACTCGTTTATCCGGCCCTCAGTTATACGGATTCGCGATTATCCGGACTACCAATCGCGACCAATTTATATGTACCTACGTAGAAATTATGGAATCATGAACGTGTCGGAACTTGCATATTCCGCTCGCGCAGTGTGGGGTCGCTGCCGCTGCCCCGCGCGTTTCATTATTGTTTTAGTTCATTTTCAATTGTGACTCCGCTCTGACGTGCGTGTCACGTCTACATATTTAAACCTGCCAAAGCGAAAGACAATTTAACGACGCTATATGACTTTATGTAAAAAGTCAGCTAAAACAGGGTTGCAATTATATATTTCCATGACATTGCACGCAAATATACATGGTTTTTGGTCTGACATATTTTACAGCCCTTGCAAATAATTTTCTGCATGTGTTTGTTGTTGTGTTGGTGCACCGAGTGGAAATATATGCAATTCTTGCACCGTGCAAGGGATTTGCAAGAGCGAGAGAATACCCCTAGGGTGATACTGTGAGTCTACTACAACTGAAACGAATTCGTGATATAGCAGCAATGAAGAGAAAAAGTTGCTTACGTCAAATGACAATTACCAAATATTTTAAACCAAATTAAACTTATTACCTACCTACTTACTTCATGATTACCAAATGCAAATTACCAAATACATATTGTAGACAAATTATTCGTACGTACGTACCTAAATATTTTATTGTATTTCATGATTAATGCTGCAGTTTAGTATTACGTATGTAGAGTAATCTAAGAAAATATGTACATACATACATACATAAGTAAGTGTTCATTTCTTAATACATTGATTTTCGTTGCAGGATATGAATATCTATTTGTTTTTCTTCATACATTCGATTATCCGGATTTTCGATTATCCGAATGCCTATCGACAACAATTAGTCCGGTTAATCGAGTTTCTACTGTAGTATGAACAAAACGTTCGAAACAAATCATAATAAGTGATGAGAATGAGTAGAAAGTTATCGTTCTTTTTTGGCTTTAATTTATTAAATCTTTTAACTTGAATATTTTACATAGAATTGAAATTTTATTTTATTTTGTTTTTGTTTAAATAAATGGAATGTTATTAAATTACTTAATATGTATGTTCTTAGAACTCAACAAATAAATACACAAAATTATATTAAGCACAAATTTTTACTATGTATACAAATTCCAATATTTTATTGAAATTTTTTTTCTTTGGAGCCAAACTCTGATTTTTGTATGGAGTTAGAGTCTCCTATAACGCTATTTACTATAACCCGGAGATTTTCAGGAACCTATTCACTGCGTTGTAGGAAGTTTACCTGTATTAGTTTTTGAATTTTTTAGAGTTTCTTAAGCTGTGTACTTTTTTTTGATGCGTGAAATACTTAGCAAAGGTATATTTGGCATAACCAGGAATTCTGGAACTGTTGTTTGAATTAACTTTAATTAAAAATTTCGCATTTCAATCAAATTCTTTGAAACAATATGTTTATTTCGTTTGCACTGCTATTTTAAATCATAACCAAAAGCAAATACGTAGCATAAAAGATAACGGAACTCCAAGAATGTGATAACTGTCTAAAAAAACAATTTAAACCCAAAGTGGCAATATTTTTATAATTAAAATTTAAGTGTAAAAGTAGCATTGTTATAATTTTCACAAGTATATTTCGAACACATAGAAGTATATGCACACATACTCGTATAGACTAGTGCTAAAACTTTGCAAATTATCAAAAATGATAGAAATTCATAGTAGGTTGAAACCCATTGGAAACAAAAAACAAGATAACAATAATTCATGAAAACGTAATTTACGACAGACCTAAGGTCGAAAAGAAGAACGGGAGGGGCGTGGTTGAAATACTAAGGGTTAAAGGATCGTCTCAGTGTGACTCTCTGAAAAATCGCTGATTTTCGCAATTTTTTTAGTGTTGAAATTAAGTTTTTTTTATATAATAAATAAATACAATCATGACGAATACAAAATAATTTTTTTTATGTTTATTTATTGGGGGTATAATAGCTAAATAAATTGTTGAAATGACTCGTAAAAAAGGTTATGTACGAGGTTCACGAATGCGGCCGCAATTGTGATCTAAAAAAAAATTACAAAAAGGTTATTAATCTGTAGGAAAGTCGCTATAGCGCTATCGAGAGTTTTTTTTTTGGAAATTTTTGCAAAACATAAAGAGGCGCTCCGTTTCCCGCTCTGTTTCCTTTCCACAAGAAACGCTGTAGCGACCGTAAGAATTCGAATTTCGATTTCTAAATTTAAGAGAATGTTTCTAACAGTGTATACTATCCGAAATGTAACAACAAAATCGATTTTTCCAAAATTTCAAAAATTGTACACTGAGACAATCCCTTAAAAACGACTTATAACTACGAGTCCTATAGAAAAGGTTTTTATGGAAAAGTTTTAGCTATTAATGGCATTAGAAATGGATTTGAACGGTTTGAAAAACTTTGAAAAATAACATGTGGTCCCGCACGCTTTTAAGTGCATATCGCTCAGTCAATTTTAAGCTAAGTAAACTAAAAACCTACAGTATGAAAATGGATTAAATGGATTTATAACAACATCCACTCCCCATATAAGAGTAATATTGAAAACTACTAAATGTGCTGTAGCTCAATGTTAAAATGCAATATACATAAGTATGTACATATGGTGGCTCAAACGCATAATCGGACAGTGGTTTTTTATACGAAAGTTTATTTTAATAGAAAGAAAAAAGCCAGAAAAAAGAACAACAATGATTCAATTTTTATGGTGAATATTCTCCAATCTCTCATTTTTCATAATACAAAAAAAAACAACAAGAATAAATTCATTTTTACAAAACAAATTTAACAAAAGCAAAATAAATCGGAATTCTTAAGCACAAACAAATAATCGGACACTAAACAATATTGTCATAATAGTGCAAAAGAAGCAACCAAAAAATGCTCAATATGAGGTTTAATATTTTGTGGGGTATCCTTTAGAGTCAATTACAGCTTGCAGTCTTCTGGGCATAGAATTGACCAAATTTTTACAAACTTCTGGCTGAATTGAATACCAAGCCTCTAAAAGTCCTTCTTTTAATTCATCTAGAGTTTTGAATTTGCTTTTGTACACTCTTCTGGCCAGTTCCTCCCAAAGATGTTTAATGACATTTAGGTCTGGACTTTGGGCAGGTGTTTGGAGCAGCTTGGGGCAGTGGTGGATCAACCACATCTGTACAACGTTCGATTTGTGCTTCGGATCATTATCTTGGTAAAATGCAAAGTTTTCCAAAATACCAAGCTTCTCCGCACTCTGCTTCAAATTTTCATTCAAAATGTTGAGGTATCCAAATCTGTCCATTTTTCCATCCACGAAACACAAATTGCCTACACCAGCACTTGACATGCAGCCCCAAACCATAGCTGAACCTTCTCCATGTTTAACTGTGCCCTTAGTATTTTTAATAGCAAATTCTTGATTTGGCTTTCGCCAAACATAAGACTTGCCGTCCGATCCGTGTAAATTAAATTTACTCTCATCTGTATAAAGAACCTATAAATTGTACAATATAATTTTGTTTCTGTAATTTTTAACTGTTTTCTATAACTTACCGTGTTTCAGAACTCAGGCGATTTAAGTAAATAGTCTTTAGCAAAAGCGATTCTTAGCTTCTTGTTCTTGTTGCTAATGAACGGCTTATTCCGTACGATTCTACCATGGAAATCATTTTTACGAAGAACATTACGTACCATCTCATCACATACTGTAACTCCAGATCTTTCCTCCAACCCTATTTTCAACTCTTTAACGGGCTTAAAAGGATTTTTCTTACTTTCTATTAATATTTTGCGCTCTTCTCTTGCTGATATCTTTTTCCCTTGACCTCGCCGTGACTTCCAATCTAAATTCGTCCCTATACCTTTTAATTATATCGTGTACCGTAGATTTTCCTTTCCCGACTATTTCAGCAATTTCCCGTACCGATTTTCCCTCAAAATTTAATTTTATAATAAGTTGGCGTATTTCTAATCCTAAGTGTTTACCTACAGGTGCCATCACGTGCAAACTTCAACAAAAAATCTCACAATGTTCATCACGTCAAATATGATAACTGTTAACAATGTAACGGAATTTTTTTGGTTGCTTCTTTTGCACTATTATGACAATATTGTTTAGTGTCCGATTATTTGTTTGTGCTTAAGAATTCTGATTTATTTTGCTTTTGTTAAATTTGTTTTGTAAAAATGATTTATTCTTGTTTTTTTTTTTTGTATTATGAAAAATGAGAGATTGGAGAATACTCACCATAAAAATTGAATCATTGTTGTTCTTTTTTCTGGCTTTTTTCTTTCAATCAAAATAAACTTTCGTATAAAAAACCACTGTCCGATTATGCGTTTGAGCCACTGTACATATCAAAACGCTTTATAGGAGTCGTTATCAAAATTCATCAATAGGAGTGGTATCATAGCCTTTAGGTGTAATCAGATTCCCCAGGACTTACTCGATCAATTTCAACCAAATTCGATAAATAACATTGTACTGACATTCCTATGTATAGTGCTAAAAGGGATGAAATAGCACTACAACTATTCCTACCTCCCATATATTACAAATTTAATTTCCATCTGATTATGTTGAACATGTCATGACATGTCAAGTGTCATGTGATAACTACATATTTACCGAAAATATCAGTTAATCTGTGATATGTATATGAAATTTGAAGATAATGCTTCACTGATAATTGTGTGCCTCTATCTCAAAAATTAGCCTTTTTACAACTAATGAAAAAATTTTTAAATTATCGGTTGACTTTGAATATTCGAGTTATTCTGTGAGTTTGTGAATTTTGTGAACAAAATGGATAAAATCGGTTGAAACTTTCCCTAGTCCTTTATAATTAATATACAGATTTTCAAATATCTGGTTGACCTTACTCCTTATACTATGTATTGGTGAGGGTATGTTAGTTACCTTAATGAAACTTAGTGTGCACATTTTTCTGTTAACTGTAAGTAGTACTGTGTTTGCTAATCTAGGGTGTGATGTGAATCCCATGCCCATTGGATGATTTGCAGCCAGCAGGTGAATTCGGCTGTATTCGATTAGAGTCTTTCTAACACCATATTGCATTGGGAAGTAACGGTAGCCTTACCGCGCCATGCGAGAAGGTTAACATCGAATAACCTGAGCATTTTGCTAATCCAGGAAATATAGGCTCACAAAGGGGAGGTCAGAGGCCTCGAAACGGATACAATTAAGGAATGTGGCAGCTCCAATGCGCAGATGTATAAAATCCCTACTGGGCACTTGGTTAGCTAAGACCATTGTAGAAAAAACAAAGATTAGTCTCACTGAAGAGAGGATCTACTGTTCAAATATCATTGAACATGATTACTTATCAGCAAAGCCGAAATTCTACCAAATATAAATATGTATCTATGTATATATTGATATATATACATACATATATATGTACATAAACATACTCACGCATTTACGTGTAATGCGCATCAAATAATAATAAAAATGCATGGGTAAAGACAAGTCATAAAGTTACAGATCAGATAACATTAAAGACACACGCCCACATGTATTAAATTGTATATTTAAAAACAACCCCATGTGGTGTGCAATACATACAAACATACATGTTTAAATGAGTTAAGCATCCGCCCACTCTTCCCGGAAAAACTGGCGCACCTTAATAAACCATCTCAGTTCACCACAGCAGATGACACTAAAATATAACTCACCACATCAGTAAACCAACCCACTCGGCAGAAAGGATAAACAAAAAAAAAGCAGGTCACTTCGTTACAGACAGATCACACATCAACATACGCTTTTCGTCACCGATCTCGCGCTACAATTTACAATTCGATCTTCACAAGCCGCACATCAACTTCGCGCATTAAAATTCGTCTTCGCTTCTACACTGCGCCGCGTCGACATCTTTCAACACAATTGGTTCTGTCAACAACACGTCCCGCCCGCTATAGTTAGCTATTCGGCAACAACGATCTGCGATATCTACATAAGCTGCTGTTTAAGTCGATTACTTAAATAATTAAAACCCTTAATTCTAAGTAAACAATATTTGTTCAAAGTAAGATGCTTCCGTGCTAAATGGACTTATACATAAATTATAAACTTCAGCGAAACGGAGACTTTTATTTTGATTGTGCGGGATAACCATCTGATAGAAACAGAAATTGTGACATACTGGCTACAAAATTAAACATGGTCCTTCGAGCCTCACAGAAAGGCACCAGTGGAAAAACAAAATCCACAAAACACATATAAATATATCTGTGCGGTGAACAGAAAAAAAAACAAACAAAAAACAGTGTGATGTGAAAAAGGCGAAAAAAAAAAAAGTGCAGTGACCTAAGCAAAAACCAAACAAAAAACGAAGTGACAAAAAACAAAACCAAGTTCGGTGAAAAAGTGCAGAAACTAATAAAAACATAAAAGAAAACAAAAAAAAAAACAAACACTGTGCGCGAATTTAAAACAAAACATAATAAACAATTCCAACAAACAAAAAACAATAAAAACCACATGCGGACAATCGGGCGCGAAAACTTATAACAAAGCATATATAAAAACAAATTAAACAAAGAAACGAGCGCGAAAAACTGAAGCATCTTAATAAAAAACAAAAACTATAAGCCGTTCTCGTATCCAGCAGACTTGAGGAGTGGGAAAGGAATTGAAACAAAACGTCCAGGCTACAGCGCTTAAAACGCCCCCTTGAGGAAAAACGAAGTGAGCGTATTTATTTCATTTCATTAAACCTATTTTAAAGCATATATGTATATATGGATATGAAAAATACAATTTATATGCTATTATAAAATCCGTTTTAACAGCGAGAAAACGGTTACCAAACTGTTCCACTTTTGAGTTTAATTTGCGGGAAAAACCGACCACAGTTTGGTATAACGTATATATCAATATATATGTACATGTATGTTAAATAAAGACCATTAATTTATTGCCCATGTAATAATTTACCTTCTTGTATTCAACCACATTTATTAACAAACACAAAAATTAAGCAAATCAAGCATTTACTTGCGAAAATTTCCCTCAAACCCCTTCTGCTTAACAAAGCAGTAACAAGAATTGTATACGGGCAAAGGCAAAATTATTATTAAATAGCATATAAAACAAAACAAAAAAAATTCAAACATCCATACATACATACATATATGCATAACAATTTACCTCGTTATACATATACGCTATATATAAATTTAATATCCGATGTGCCTACATATTAACATATGTGTAACAAATATAAATTACAAAAAGCACAAATATTGATTTATTATCAACAAACATATATTACATACATATATGCATATCTACCTGGTGCAAATATATTTTTTTACATACGTATGTACATATTTGAACATATGATTACTTACATATGTACATAAATATATAACTAATAGTGCATACGGAAATCATCTGTTTTACCGAATCCGCTCTCTTTTCGTCGTGCAAATATATTGCCAAACAAAAAAAAAAAAAAAAAAGCAAAATTACACAAGCATTACAGCCTATTGTTTGCTCATATACATATGTACATTAGCACAAACAATTTGTGCACACTAATCAAAAAGCGAATTGATCTCTCTAACGAGCTCTCAATTGCTTAAGAATATAAGAAAAAGCATAATCATAAGAACACAAACAATTCGTGCATACTTATGTAAATAGCGCATTGATCTCTTCAACGAGCTCTCAATTGCACAAAACATAAGTACGTTCATAAGTACATACACATAAGTCCAAGTATTAGGGTGTACCTAAATACTAACATAAGGACGTAAAAGGTAGCAATAAAGTAAAAGTACGGATATTTTCAAACTTAAAGCTAAAATATAAATAAAAAATATTATTTCGCAAAAATGGTTAATAACGACACCAATCAAAATACACTTGCAGGAGCTACACGCTCAAATCAGGTTGCTAAATTCATTTCACAAAGTGACAGTTTAACAAGATACTGCACTAGATTTGCCTCTTCACCGATTCACGAAAACTCGGAATCGCTACTAGAAATCAGAATTATAAATCTTAATAATTTTTGGATACGACTCCAAGCGGCTCATGACGCCATAGTAGAATCTGACAATTCAGATCTACCTCAAAATTTTAAATCATCGGCTTACAATGTTTACGAAAACTGCCTTGACCAATATGAAGAAACAAAAGCTATGATCTCCGATCAACTAAAGCTAATAAAAGCAATTGCACCTACTCCACATCCGAGAGTAGAGCTGCCACAAATGCAACAATATCAAGAGGCAAGTTCAGGCATCCAACTCGAGTTGCCCGCTTGTGACACAGAAACCTTTTACGGAGGTTATGAAGAATGGCCGTCCTTCCGGGACATGTTCACGGCCGTGTACATAAACCATCCTCAATTATCACAAGCGCAAAAATTGTATCACCTCCGATACAAAACTAAAGGTCAAGCAGGCATAATAGTAAAACAGTTCGCTCTTAATGACGATAATTTCAATTTGGCTTGGGAAGCTCTAAAAGCTAGATACGAAAATGAAAGAATACTGGTCGATAAACAAGTAACGACACTACTAAACTTGCCTAAAATCAAGAAAGGAACAACTGAAGAATTTGTAACACTACAATCCACTGTTTCTAATTGTTTGTCGATTCTGTCGACACAAAATATTCCTACAGACAGCTGGGACCCAATTCTGGTAAACATTTGCACCGCCGCATTACCAGAAAAGTCGTTACTTCTATGGGAGCAATCGCTCTCATCACGAAAAAAGTGCCCAACGTGGCAACAAATGAAAGATTTTCTCACCATCCAATATGAAATTGCGGAAAGGTTAGAAGAAAAAATACTCAAGAACAAACACGACCAGAATGAAAGCTTAAATAGACCCCAAGTTAGTAACAAAATCAATTCAAACAAAAACTTTTACAAAACACAAACGTTCACATCAGAACAAAGAAAACAACCGTCATGCGAAGTATGTAAAAGAGGGCATAAACTTTTATCTTGCCAGAGGTTTAAAAACTTAAATATTAACGAAAGGAACAACTTTGTCAGATCAAAAAGACTCTGTACAAATTGCTTGTCCCATACACATTATCTTAAAAATTGCAAAAGCAAATTTAACTGCTTATATTGTCATAAAAGACATCATACAATGCTTCATTACAGCAGATATCCGATCTCTCCCCAAAGTAGCGCTTTCTCCAAAAAAGTCACGGGTTTAGTTACAACCGCAACTCCCGAAACACGAAATACTAAAAATTGCCAAAAGACACCATATTGCTCAAAGGCACAAAAAGTTCAAACGCTGCACAGCGAAGCACAAGGTGGACTAGTTACAGAACCAGTTACCACCATACCAACTCAAGTTGAAGACAAATACCTTAATTCACAATTAAGTAAATCGCAAAATTTAAAGAAACTTCCATTAACAAACAAAACTATAAAAAATCAGTATTGTGAGCACTTCTCTAAAGCCACAACTACTCGATTAAATAATGGCCGGTACGTCGTACGACTACCACAAGAGCCACAATTGTCCAATACCTCACATATTGGTAGAAAAAACAAAGTAAGATTTCGGTCTAATAATTTTAAAAACTCTAATATATGTTACGTTTCGACCCCGCAGGATGGCTTTCGCCAATGATGAAAAAAAAAAATCCTAGAGCGGCGGCGGGCTACCAAACGCCAAATTAGTGCATAAGCACTTAAACATAAAATATAACAAAAGTGTCTCCAAAGGTAAAAACACAAAAAAAAAAAAAATCGAGACTTTTCATACAATATTGCCCCACAGAGGCTTAAATTGTAAAATAGAAAAAAAAACTAACAAAAGCAGATATCGCTCTTATCGCCCCTACATAAGCGCTCCTCATAAGGGTAGTTGGTGAGAATCTGTTGTAAAGCATGAACATCCCACTTAAAAAATTATAATTCTAATGAAGCCGTTCGCAATTACCGGCCACTCTCTCGCAAGATCCCTCTATTGGCACAGCCCGAACACCAGGGCTAGGGAGTACCCATTCTGGCCATATCTGAGCCAGGCGTGGAGTTACTATCCTTCATAAGTCAAGAATAAATTAAATGCAAACAATTGCCGATAATACAGAAAAGGCAAATACTAAGCAACCGGTATACCAAAACGATGAAATAATAAGTTGTAAATAACCGCTAGTAAATTAAATAAAATCAAACAATTTTACAAATTCACTATAATAATAAGTCGGATAAACCCGCAAAATATAGTTCCTTGCGATACGCAAGTAAAGCATGTATTCTTCGCCCTCGGCAACTCTACAAGCAGTACACCGAAATACATGCAACAACGTGTAATACTAGGCAAAATATTTGCCTAGGGGGCCCAGGATGTTTAAATGAGTTAAGCATCCGCCCACTCTTCCCGGAAAAACTGGCGCACCTTAATAAACCATCTCAGTTCACCACAGCAGATGACACTAAAATATAACTCACCACATCAGTAAACCAACCCACTCGGCAGAAAGGATAAACAAAAAAAAAGCAGGTCACTTCGTTACAGACAGATCACACATCAACATACGCTTTTCGTCACCGATCTCGCGCTACAATTTACAATTCGATCTTCACAAGCCGCACATCAACTTCGCGCATTAAAATTCGTCTTCGCTTCTACACTGCGCCGCGTCGACATCTTTCAACACAATTGGTTCTGTCAACAACACGTCCCGCCCGCTATAGTTAGCTATTCGGCAACAACGATCTGCGATATCTACATAAGCTGCTGTTTAAGTCGATTACTTAAATAATTAAAACCCTTAATTCTAAGTAAACAATATTTGTTCAAAGTAAGATGCTTCCGTGCTAAATGGACTTATACATAAATTATAAACTTCAGCGAAACGGAGACTTTTATTTTGATTGTGCGGGATAACCATCTGATAGAAACAGAAATTGTGACATACTGGCTACAAAATTAAACAATACATATACACATACACATATATTTAGTTCTTTAAGATAATTTCCTAAACAGTATATAAGCAATGAAAAAATCAAAATAAAATTATAATGAATAAATTCTCTCTCGATATAAGACGTTTCATTTCCCCCCACCAGTGGTAAGGAATGACAAATCTTTTTTTGAGGTCAATGTTTGATTTTACAAATCATTGATTTTACAAATCAAACATTTTTGGTCTTCCGGATAAAGAGCTCAGCCAAATTAAAAAGTACTGTTCAAAATACAGGTAAATTAAACAAAAATAATTAGAAGACGGGTGTATATTCCCGCATATTAACAACATATGAATAATAATTGGAAGACGGGTGTATATTCTCGCATATTAAGCCGATCACATAAGCCGTTTTAGCAGAGACTAAATGCAGTGATCTAACTGCCATCCAAAAAATATTCAGTGGCTGTGAGTCGAGGCCAGCAAGGTCAACCAGGCGACCAAATCAATATACCTCCAACGATTTCTTTGGAGAATACCAGCAATTACACACACAGGAACAAAATTCTTGATGCCCAAGCAGATTTATCCGAAACAGTGTTGCACGCTCCCAACACTTTTCCAACAAAGTCTGACATGCCAAATAAATACAAATCAGAATCATTTGATTTTAGTCATGGAATCTCCATATTCAAGAGAAAAATTCAACTCCTCAGAAAAGTAATGGACGATCTCCACAAAATCACTTAGGCTGTTCACGATAAGGTGGTTATCGGGTTATGTGATTATGTGATTAAGTAAACAACAACAAAATGAGTTATGACAAAATAACCAAAGTTGACCAACCTAGGCCTTTGTTTACAGATTATGTGGTTATTTGCTTATTTCCAGTGTTGGAAAGTCGTTGGAATTTTACTAAATGGCAGCACAAAAAATAAATAAAACTAAGCGAATGGCATTTCCATTTAGATTTTCTTATTGGAAAATCTGCTATTAACAGCTGTTTTTTGTTTACAATCAGCAAATTATGCAAGATGTCTGCAAATTTTATACAAAGAATTTTTTGAACCCTTAAAATTCGGATTATTTAATAAGCACATACCTTCAATAAAGTCCATTTCCTGAATGGCAGAACTTATTTTAAATTCGATTATTGTGCTTTTTAAACTTTGTTTAGGCATTTTGTAAGTTGGAATTTCATTGAACTAAAATTGTAAACAATAAACAGCTGTTTGTGTAAAAATAAGCAAATAACCATACAACATAGGATGCTCACGGAGCATTGAGGTTATTTTTAATCTAATAATCACATTACCCGATAACCACCTTACCGTGAACAGCCTAACTACAATAAAAAGTAATGATAAACTTTTATAAATTGTGTTTCTTCAAATGCACAATTTTCACTCAAAATACTTTTCGAACATTTTTCTTAAAGTTGAAAAAATGTACTAAATACTGGCAGAATATTTTGAAAATCTTAAACGTTGTAATAACTCGAACTAAGTTATAGTTCTCTTCAGCGTGATGTTGTGTTTGAAGATTTTACTACAGAAGAAGAACCAGAAATTTTGTACCGTTTTGATATCTTGCGTATATCTGTCTTCTGCATATATCTGTCTTCTGCTGAGGAAAAAATAGCAGAAGTAATAGAGGAAGACAAAAAACAAAACTTTGAAGTTGAAGAAGAAGAATCACTTGAAAAACTTCATAAACCTTCAAAAACTGAGGAAAAAGCCAACTGAATTGGTACATTGTCATCTATCTCTTCCGGTAGGCTCAGATTTTGGAAAAATGAAGTCCAGGTTAAATCGTTTAAAGAAAAGAACAAAGCTGAAGATTTCGACCACATTTTGGAACATGATGCTTAAGCGCATGAGAAGGAAGAGAAAATTCAAGTTTTACCCAAACCTACACAATTGCCGAAAAAGCGCAAAGGTGTTTTAGAAGTGCCAAATGAAGACATGGAAATTAAAGCCGCTAACGATGTAGGCATGACAGCAGAATTTGCAGAGCTCAACCCAAAAGCCAAGATGAAGAAAAGGATGGGATATCTACCAACAAAATACACACAACAATCACCGAAGGACGGAATCAGTGCAGAAGAGTACACAAAGATGCAAATAAAGAAGCTTAAAATCAAAGGTATACCGTCGTGCGATGTGAAAGAGAAAAAGCCGACAGGACACGAGTTTGAAGAAATAGTTACGTGCAAACTATCACTGATACAACACAGAAAGGCGCATAGTCATCGTGAACGTCACTTAGTTGTCGACCATGGCAGGATCGCAAGCTGTGGTCATCTTTCCAGCGGTCACTCGAAATTCAAAATTGAACATGTCGTTATGTTAAACAAGATAAGATAAGAGATACCATATACATACGTATCCATATATAGTCCACTAATTTTAAATAATCATTTCTTTCCAAATCAATATATCTACATAAACATGCAATGCGCAACAAATAATAATAAAAATGCATGGGTAAAGACACATCATAAATTTACAGATGTGATAACATTAAACACACACACACATGTATTAAATTGTACACTTGAAAACAACCCCATGTCAAGAGCAATAAACAATACGCTGCAATACATACAAACATACACATATATTTAGTTATTTAAGATAGTTTTAAAATTTGTATATAAGCAAGGAAAAATCAAAATAAAATTAGATTTGAAAGACAATCTCCACTTAAAAGATTCTTTTTATTTACATATTTTACTTCCCCCCACCAGTGGTAAGGGGTAAAAGGAAAAATAAAAAGAACTATTTCGAGTAAAAATAGCACTGCCTATCATTTATTGCCCCCCATCCGAGGTAAGGAATAAGTGACGCAGCGCTGCAATAATTTTTACTTTACATCTACATAAACTTAACCGAAGAGGCAATATTTAAGCAAAAAGTCAACAAGAAGATCGAAACTGATGATATTAGGGGAAAAACAATTTAATTTCGAAAACCTTTTAATTAGGACTAAGGGAATTATTCGCCCGATGCAAACACGATTATCTCTCAGTTTCAGTAACACAAGGTATGTTTCAACGTAAACAGGACATTTCATTGACTGGTTGCGTTTTAAGTGTCAGTATGTTTGTGTTATCGGTGCGAAAATGATCTTCGAACAAAGAGCCAACATTAAATTTTGTTTTAAAATTGGTAAACTTTTACCGAAACGTTTCAATTGATGAAACAACTTAATGGCGATGATTGCCTATCCCGTAGGAGAGTGCACGAGTGGTTTCAAAGTTTTCAAAGTGGTCGTGAGGACATTAATGACGATCAACATGTGGGCTAATCAAAATCAGTGATCACCGGAAATTCCATCGAAACTTTACTTCAATTCATCAAAAATCAGCCGCATTCATCATTGAAATTCATGGAAATGGAATTGAACATCTCCAAACCATCGATTTATGCTCACAAGTTTTCATGATTCTTCTCACAGTGGAAGCACTGGCCCTGGAACCAGTTATCCCCTTTATTTTTGCAGCAGAGCCACACGAATTGGAAGATAGTTTTATAACAACTTCGCTTCTGTTATCGACTTCTTTGCTTTCCTTTCATATCTTTCCGTACGACGTAATATTTGCATTCCTATTATTTTTGGAAGCAGGAAGCCAAAAAACTCCGCAAATGATTATAGTTTGGCCTTTTCGTATTAGAAAGTGCATCTGCTCCTCCCATATTCATATTCACTAAGAAGACTTGAAATCATTTAAAAAATTACTACTAACGGGTGATTTTTTTGAGGTTAGGATTTTCATGCATTAGTATTTGACAGATCACGTGGGATTTCAGACATGGTGTCAAAGAGAAAGATGCTCAGTATGCTTTGACATTTCATCATGAATAGACTTACTAACGAGCAACGCTTGCAAATCATTGAATTTTATTACCAAAATCAGTGTTCGGTTCGAAATGTGTTTCGCGCGCGTGTTTTGTTCAGCGATGAGGCTCATTTCTGGTTGAATGGCTACGTAAATAAGCAAAATTGCCGCATTTGGGGTGAAGAGCAACCAGAAGCCGTTTAAGAACTGCCCATGCATCCCGAAAAATGCACTGTTTGGTGTGGTTTGTACGCTGGTGGAATCATTGGACCGTATTTTTTCAAAGATGCTGTTGGACGCAACGTTACGGTGAATGGCGATCGCTATCGTTCGATGCTAACAAACTTTTTGTTGCCAAAAATGGAAGAACTGAACTTGGTTGACATGTGGTTTCAACAAGATGGCGCTACATGCCACACAGCTCGCGATTCTATGGCCATTTTGAGGGAAAACTTCGGACAACAATTCATCTCAAGAAATGGACCCGTAAGTTGGCCACCAAGATCATGCGATTTAACGCCTTTAGACTATTTTTTGTGGGGCTACGTCAAGTCTAAAGTCTACAGAAATAAGCCAGCAACTATTCCAGCTTTGGAAGACAACATTTCCGAAGAAATTCGGGCTATTCCGGCCGAAATGCTCGAAAAAGTTGCCCAAAATTGGACTTTCCGAATGGACCACCTAAGACGCAGCCGCGGTCAACATTTAAATGAAATTATCTTCAAAAAGTAAATGTCATGAACCAATCTAACGTTTCAAATAAAGAACCGATGAGATTTTGCAAATTTTATGCGTTTTTTTTTTTTAAAAAGTTATCAAGCTCTTAAAAAATCACCCTTTAATAACAATTTTACTAATTTTGGCTAAACGTGCTTGCGTTCACAAGACCGCAACATAATATGCACCTATTCAAGTGACGCAAATATTATATTATATTAATATAAATATTGAATCATTGAATATAAACAAAATTATGGAAGGTATATCTTTAATTTTCGCGACATTCGTTCAAAATATATACGTTTTTAAAACCAAGCTAATAGGCAGCTTTTGCGCATTTTAACTGAAGAGACATGCCTATGTTAAACATGCCGAATGTTAAAAATAAAATATGTACCTAATCAAGTGTTTCAAGGAATTATAGTTCGTGTTCAATCAGCAAGCGATCGTCACGGTGTCACAGCACGACTTTTCAAACAACAGGTTCGATGTCTGATGGACTTTATCTTAAATCATCGTACATATATGTGGTGCTGTTAGATGGTAGATGTACTCTGATGAGTGGCAAAAGAGAGGTTTGCCGCACGCACACATTCTTCTTTTGATGGTGGATAATGATTACACCAGATCAAATTGATGAAATCATTTCTGCGGATATTCCTCATACAGAGAAAGATCCTGTGTATACGATTCCAAATAAAACAAGAGGAATTACGTTTGGTATGATCTGCTGTCACGACTTTATTTTTTGCACCAACTTTATTCAGCAAGGAGCGGCAATTATATGCCTGGTTGTGCAGTAGGCACATGTACAAAAAATGCAATCGATCAAATACGTCTGCATGTACGTCACCAATGAAAGCAACATGGCGGTTATTGGTCTTGAACGAGATGAGATCAGTAAGTCTCAAATGGGTCGATACGTGAACTGCAATGAAACTTTTTGTAAATATGTAATGGCAGACGCCGGAGTAGCCGTTCTGCAGAGAATTTTGCTGCTGTTACAGAGGATGTCATGGAAGTTTCGTCGATATCAACCAGACGACGTGACACACAAATGGTTATCAGTCGACTGTATTTACAGCGAATTTTGGTACAAGATTTGAAGATGTTTCCGTACAAAGTCCAGACAGGGCATCAGCTGTTAGCTGCTGACCGCCAATCGGGTCTAACAAACGCTCAGGCCATCCTTAATCACCACCAAGAGGAACATGATTATTTATCAAAAATAATCATGAGTGATGAGGCCTTTTCCATCTTAGCGGGTACGTAAATAAGCAAAATTTATGCTTTTGTGGCACTGAAAACCCTCGTGTAACCCACAAAGGGCCATTGCACCCGCTCAAAGTAACTGTATGGTGTGCTGTTCTCACAGGATGAGCCATCGGAATTTTTTTTTTGTTCGAAGACGTCGCGGGCCGAACGGTTACTGTGAGTGGTGAGCGCTACAGAGCAACGATCAACGAGTTCTCTTTGCTGCAACTTGATGAATTGGGATTGGAAAACATGTGGTTCCAACTGAACGGTGCAACAGCACACACTGCACGTGCCATAACAAAAAAAATACATCCACAAAGCATCGGAAGGTAATTTTTGCGCCACTTGTTAGTAGATGAATATCTAGGTGTATTCCGAACTAATGCCTTAAGACGAATTTATATAATCCACCCGAAAAACGACAATTGCTTCTACCTTCGGTTGTGGTTGATTAATGTACGTGGTTCAATTTCATTTCAATATACGCAATAGTAAATGGTAGCTACGGTGTGTGCAACGTTTTGAGAAGCATGCCAGTAATTGCAATTGCTGGAACTTGATAATCATTGGGATCAAGTAAGCGATTCGATAGCTACTTGGCATGCCACTAAAGTTAGCACACTTTTCGCGATGATCATTTCGACATATCAGACTTCAAACTCGCGAAGAAAAATGGCATTACCGAAGACATTTTACAACGTTCTGCTAAGAATTGGAAATAGGCAAATTCCGGTTGATACTTCCAGCGGTTTGATATCAATTTCACTTGTCTTTTGTCACCCCACTTCAACGAAAGATTAACTTATCACGGCCAAATTTTCGTAACTACGATTGCTTGAGTGTACGCCCAAATATAGATATTAATGACTTAAATAGAAAGATTCAAAATTAAGTTCTTATTTCGAACTTTCACCCTATACGGACGTGTTTTTCATTCGCTCCGTAGAAACTTTCGAAAAAAAACAAAAATAAAACAAAATAAACAAATATTAAAAAAAGTGCATTCAGTGCAACGTTAGGCAATATCGCCGAAAGTACAAATCAAAACATAAAAAACCACAAACTGTTTATAAACAAAAAACATAACAAAATAACAAATAATAAGTGCGAAATAAAACAAAAAATAAATACAAAGGCATGAGCGCAGCGCAGCCCCACCAACAAGGCCGTAGGCATTCTCTGAATGCCTACTTCAGCTTTGTCGAGCCTGCGAGTTCAGCTCCTACCAACAAACAAGGCAACGGTGAGAAGGATGAGTCATCGCAGCGACCAACTGAGCAGCACCATAAGCAGAGCTTACAAAAAACTAAAGCAGGAGAGAACGGCAGTCAACAACGGCACGCAGCAAACATGATCACACCAACTAAACAGGTACCAGCAAGTACGCAGGCAACGAAGAACAACATAAAGCAAGGTGAGAATGTACCAATAAAAAAAGGCCAGTCTGTACAAACTGGCATTGACCGCTACATTAACATAAAAAGGAAATTAAGTCCTTCAAAGTCAGCGGTCAATCCCAAGAAATTTCAAGCTGGTACACCATTTAAGAATAAACCGGAAGTTTTAAATGGCAATAGGTTTGCCTTACTAAGCAATGGAACAGACGACGATGCCAAGGGTACCACCACAGTCGGTAATGCCAAACCACCCCCAATATATTTGCGCGAACGTAGCAGTAATGCTCTCGTTGCTGAAATAAGTAAAATTGTAGGTACTAACAATTTCCATATAGTGCCTTTGAAAAAAGGCAATATAGATGAAACAAAAATTCAGTCCTACACTGAAAAAAGTTTTATGGACATAGTTAAATTTTTGTCAAATAAAAACAAAAATTATTATTCGTATCAACTGAAGAGCTCTAAGGGCCTAGTTGTTGTAATCAAGGGTATAGAGTCCGCCGTGGACTCTAGTGAAGTCAAAGAAGCATTGGAAGAATGTGGTTTTGGAATTAAAACAGTTGTAAATATATTTAATAGAAACAAAATACCACAGCCAATGTTTAAAATTGAATTGTTGCCGAATTCGAATCAACTTAAAAAAAATGAGACCCATCCCATTTATAATTTGAAATATTTGCTGCATCGTAGAGTAACTGTGGAAGAACCACATAAAAGAAACGGTCCGGTACAATGTACTAACTGCCAAGAATATGGGCATACTAAATCATACTGCACTCTACGCAGTGTTTGTGTGGTATGTGGTGATTTACATCCCACTTCTAAATGTACTCTTAAAAAAGAAGAGTTAAATAAAAAATGCAGCAATTGCGGAGGGAATCACACTGCTAACTACAGAGGTTGCCCTGTATATAAAGATCTGAAATCTAAGTTGTCACAGGGAATTCAAGCACGTCGTAACCAAATGTTACAAACGCCCCGTAATGAAATTATAGCAACCTCAGAAAAAAGTACAAATCCTATTACTTCTAACAATAATAATATGCAAGGAAGCTATGCAAATGTGGTGAAAGGCAACACTGTGCAAATGCAACTGCCGCAAAATCCTCCAAATGGAGGTATTGAAACTATGATTATAAATCTTACACAGTGTATGACACAATTTATGTCTACCATGCAAAACATGATCCAAGATTTAATAAAATCACAAAATCAAATGCTGCAAAATTTATTAAGTAAAAAATGAGCTTACTAAATATCTGCATATGGAATGCTAACGGTGTTAACCAACATAAATTAGAGATTATCAGATTTCTGTCTGAAAAGAATATAGATGTAATGCTTATTTCAGAAACTCATCTAACAAATAAAAATAATTTCAACATACCGGGATTTAGACTATATGTTACAAATCATCCGGATGGAAAAGCGCATGGTGGCACGGCAGTGTTGATTAGAAATCGTTTAAACCACTATGCTCTAGAATCTTATGCTACACCACAGTTGCAAGCTACAACAATATCACTAAAAAATCAGGGTTGTGACTTAAACCTTACGGCTATATACTGTCCACCTCGTTTTAAAATTACAGAAAGCGAATTTAAAGACTTTTTTGGAACACTAGGTCAAAGATTTCTAGCAGGTGGAGATTACAACGCAAAACACACGTACTGGGGCTCACGTCTTATTAATCCGAAAGGACGACAGCTGTATCAAACTGTTATAAATAGGCACAATAACCTTGAAATAATATCTCCTGGTAAGCCGACATATTGGCCTAGTGATCGGAAGAAAATACCAGTTTTAATTGATTTTTCTGTAATCAAAAATATAGATAAATCGCACGTAACAGCAGATACATGTACTGATCTATCTTCTGATCACTCTCCGGTACTAATAAAATTATGTGAACAACCCATATTCGTTAATCCAAAAGTGGGTCTAACTTCTTATAAAACAAATTGGCTAAAATATAAAAAATACGTCAGTAGCCACATTAATATTGAGTATAAAATAAATACAGGAAGAGATATTGACGAAAGTATAAGAGAAGTCAATGATATAATAACCTGCGCAGCTGTCTTAGCAACACCAAACAAAAGCTATAAGCCGTTTGGTTTCAGAAAAATCTCTAATAGAGAAATAGAAATGCTTGTAAATGTAAAAAGGCGTGCAAGACGTGAATGGCAGATAAATCGTTCCCCTTCCACTCAGCTTCAATTAAAATCTGCTGTACGTAGATTAAAAAACGCGCTTAAACGTGAGGAAGAATTGAACACCGAAATGTATATAAAGAAGCTGTGTCCGAATTCAAACAAGCAAAATTCCCTTTGGAAAGCCCAAAAGTCCATGAAGCCACCAACTGACTCCAACATGCCTATACGAGACTTGGGAGGAAATTGGGCTCGAAGTGACGAGGAAAAGGCTAATTGCTTTGCAAATCACCTAGAAAAGGTATTCCAACCCAATTTGCCAAAGAACAACTTTAAGTTGTCAATCTTACCCAACACAGCTAAAGAGTCGCTCGAGCCTCTTATGACTTCACCTTCTGAAATCATTGGTATCATCAAAGAACTTAATCCAAAAAAATCGCCGGGACATGATAAAATTTCCCCAAAAATGCTAATTGAGTTACCAATTATTGCTGTAGAGGTGCTCTCTTTGCTCTTCAATGCAATTCTTAGTTTCGGATACTATCCAATTTCATGGAAAAAGTCGCAGATTATCTTGATAGATAAACCTGGGAAAGACTTAACACAGCCGTCTTCATACAGACCAATCAGTCTTCTACCCTGTCTTTCAAAAGTATTTGAAAAAGTATTACTATCAAAGATGTCTCCTTTCCTCCACGAAAATAACACAATACCAATGCATCAATTCGGATTTCGTGCGAAACATGGCACAATAGAGCAAGTCAATAGAATTACTAACGAGATAAGAAAAGCATTTGAGCACAGGGAGTACTGTTCAGCAATATTTCTAGATGTAGCTCAGGCGTTTGATAAGGTGTGGCACGAAGGTCTTTTATATAAGATTAAAAAAATTCTACCTTTAGAATTGTATAGAACCTTGGAGTCTTATTTAAAAAATAGAAAATTTATGGTAAAAGTGGGAGATTTCATATCTGATGAACGTCAGATAAGGGCTGGTGTTCCCCAGGGCAGTGTTTTAGGCCCAACACTATACATCATATATACAGCAGATCTTCCAACAGCTAACAATGTATTAACTTCAACTTTTGCGGACGATACAGCAATAGTGAGCCGTAACAAATGCCACATTGTAGCATCAAGAATATTAACGGAGCATTTAAGTTCTGTCGAAGAATGGCTAGCGAACTGGCGTATAAATGTGAATGAACAGAAGTGTAAGCACATTACATTCTCGCTAAGACCAAAGATGTGCCCGGCAGTAAAAATAAACAATATCTTAGTACCCCAAGCGAACGAAGTAACATATCTTGGAATTCACCTAGATAGAAGGCTCACGTGGAGAAAACACGTATCTAGTAAAATAACATGTATGAAGATTAGAGCTGCAAATTTAAATTGGCTTTTAAATAAAAACTCCAAACTTAGCCTAGACAACAAAGTGCTCTTATATAATGCGGTCATAAAGCCGATTTGGATGTATGGCATTCAACTGTGGGGTACGACCTGTGCAACTAATATTGATCTAATACAAAGGTTCCAATCAAAAATGCTTAGAACAATCACGTGTTCACCATGGTACATGCGTAACGAAAATATCCATAAAGACCTTGGTATTCCTATGGTAAAAAAAGAAGTAGAAGACAGCAGAATTAAATATATATCTAAACTCCGAGATCACCCAAACCCTTTGGCTAATGCTTTGGTACATTCCAGCGATCAAACACGACTTAAAAGAAGAGATATGCCTGCGTATTAAAGAGCGACGTAACACCAAAACAGTTCAATCACTTGCTTGAGTCTGTATAGTTTTTAAATAGATTTAAGATTTCATTACTTATTGTTAGGCTTTAAGGAAAAGCAGATACAATAAATAAATTAATTTTGAAAAAAAAAAAAAAAAAAAATTCCGGAGATTCGCGCTCATACAAATCGATCGATTTTCTTGAAAATGAATACGAAGCCGTGAGTTATCCAGTGGAATTTCTAAAATCTCTGATGCCGTCGCATCATTTGCGTCTCAAAGTTCGATCTGTCATTATTATGTTTCGCAATCTTCATGAGCCGAAACTGTCAAATACAAGGGGCAGATTGCTTGATTCTACAAATTTCTTTGAGTTCCAACGATTTGCCATTTTAATTGGAACGTATTCAGTTTCCAGTGAAATTTGTATTTGCGATCACAATCAACAGGACACAAAGATAGTTCCTAGAAGTGTGTGGCATAAATCAGGAAATGCCATGTTTTTCACACGGCCAGCCATATGTGGTGTATTCATAAGTTGGAAAACCATGGCTCTCTGTACATTTACTCACCGGAACAGAAACCAAAAAATGTTGTTAAAATGTCGAAAAATTGCAAATAAATGATTTTCAACACAATATAATATATAATAAGAGGGCTGCTATATATATTTCTGGCTTAATAATGAAAATAGGAATATTTATCAACGAAAATGGTTTTATTGTTTTTCAAAATATTCTCCATCAAGATTTATACACTTTTGCATGCGCTCAAACCAATTTTCGAAGCACTTTTTCCACTCCGATTGAGACACCTCTGATACATGGTTTTGAATGCTTCAACAGCATCTTCTGGCGACGAAAATCGTTGACCACGCATTATTTTCTTGATGTGTGGGTATAAAAAGAAGTCATTGGGTGCCAAGTCAGGGCTGTACGGCGGATGACCCATCAATTCGACGTTTTGGCCTGTCAAAAAGTCGCTGGTTTGAGCATGGTGCACAATGATTCGTCTTCTCTTGTTCGTTTTTCGAATTTCTCTGAAGACTTCAGGCAAACAAATGGTGGTGTACCACTCAGAATTGACCGCCCTACGTTACTCAAGCGGAACAGTCGCCACATGACCCAATTTTGCCGAAGAAACACGAACAACTTTCGTTGGATTTGGCTCGTCTTGGAAGACCCACACGGTCGATTGCTGTTTTGTTTAGGGCTCATACACATAGATATATATACATAATATAGGATAACGCCTGCAGGGTCAGCTAATCAATATATATTAAAAGCAATGGCACTTTTCGTTGTAGTTTTATACCTTAAGTATAAAGCCGTATCCAAACCAAATTTTTAAGCTTTATTCGGACCATTTATTAGATAGTTTATGTGAAGTTTGCACCAGAGTTCGCAAATACTCATCACTGAGAAGTAAAATTTCTATCTTCCTCCTCAGTACAACACAATTGAGGAGCAATAAATTTTGATTTCCTCAATTGTGAGTTCAAAGGAAAGAGTGCTCTTCTAGAATATTTTTCTTTAATACTTATCTTATCTTTTCGCTCTAATATTTACCGCAAACGTACGTGTTCCTCAAAATAATACTCCTCACAAGAGCGCTAAGTTTCTTTTTCTCATCTCAGGTTTCAGCACTCAGTATTTTGTATCGCTGATAAACTCAGTGATGCAGCAGAGAGTGCTCTTGAGCAATTTCTTATTCTCTTAGAGTATGTATATTTATAAATTTATGTTAAAGTTTAATTGTTGTTGGTGTAAATATTAACAGTTTTGGGTACATGCATGATTAACCGTTAATTTAAGTTGTATTGTGTGTATGTAAATAATTTAAAAGATGAGTTTTATTTTTCGCATCACTTGAACACTCAGAGCGATAAAAATAAAGATGATGCGTTAGGCAAATAGTTATCTTTTAAAAATGCTCGCTCATGCTAATATATGAGTGAGCCAAATACGTGAGGAGTTTTTTTGTGATGAGAATGTTAGTTAAGCTTGCGCTCCTGAGTATTTGAAATGATGTCCTCTTGCGGAATATTACTCATCAGAGCAAGAGCGTATTTTGATGGTTTTACGAACTCTGGTTTGCACAAAATCGTTTGAGCGGGACTTCATACGAGTATATCACATTTTTTGTAACTAATGAATTCAATACATGTTAATAGGGATTTTTTTGTGTTGAATTGAAATTTTTAAAGATGGGGATTGTACTATCAAATTGTTACGTTGCTACGCCATTGTTGTTTTGTGTTTATATTAGGGGTATTCTCTTGCTCTTGCAAAACCCGGTGCACGGTGCAAGCATTGCAGATTTACAACGGCACAACAACAAACACACCCAGAAAAATATTTGCAAGGGCTGTGAAATATGTCAGACCAAGAACCAAATTAGCGTGCAATGTCACGCAAAAATAAAATTGCAACCCTGTTGTAGTTGCCATTTTACATAAAGACATATTACGTCGTTAAATTGTTGAGAAAGGTAAGTTTTAAATAGATTTCAAAATTTCTTTTTAATTTCTGAAAAATTTGTACAGTTTTCCACAAATATGAATAGCGAAGTTGCGCCCCCAGCAAAGAGGAAAAGAGAAGTGGAAGGAGAGTGAAGTGCACTCTATAATTGAGTTTTTAATGGAAGAGCCGGAATTTGAGGTAAGTTGATACGTTTTTTTTTTTTAATTTTTTATTTAATTCGGTTTTCTATTATTTCAGGCTCCAACTGCGCAATTGTTTTATAAACGATTTTTACGTAACTCGCAGTTGGATGTCTCATGGGATCTGGTGCGGTGGACGGTCCGACATTTGAAGGCGCAGTACCGTAAAGCCAATGACTGGCTCGCGTCAACGGGTGCAGGACTACAAGATGAAGCTGACGGCAGTACCATCGAAGGTTAGTATTATACAGATATTTTCAATTTATTGTAAATAAAACATTTTTTTACTAATTTCAGCAAAAATTGCTAAAATGTGTCCGTACTACGACCAGCTGAGGGAAATATTTGAAAAGCGGTTGCCGGTAATGCAACCGTTACTGGTTGAAAGCAACCTTCCTTCGCCTCAGTTATGTCCAGTTAGTCCTGCACCAGAATTCGAAGCAGAATTCTTGGGAGAATGTGTACCTGCTGCGCCATCAAATGCCGCATCTTCGATTGCACCGATCTCCACACCGGTATCAACATACCAACGGTCAACAACTCGTCCTCCGAAATCATCCATTGGACAATTGGCGGCTATCCAAGCAGAAAAAATTGCTATGGAAGCGAAAAAACTTGAGTTCGATAAATATAAATTCGAGGAAGAAAAGAAAATTCAAGAAAAAAAGTTAGACCTTGAGTCAAAAAAATTAGAAATAGAGTTGAAAAAAATAGAAACTGAGGAAAAAATCAAAATGTTAGAATTAGAAATGAATGAAAGAGTAGCTATGCATGAAATTGAAAAAAAATATTAAAATAAAAACAATTAAATATACTAAATAACATTTGTATTTATTTATGAATCTTCATGGCAGTTAGATTGTTTCTTTAAGTTTCGTAAGTATGAATTTATAAAAATAGTTATATAAAAAATAGAGTTGGTATACCTAATACCAGTATGTATAACATATGTACATATATTACTAATTAACGTTTTATTGATCACCAAACATTATTGTGTACAAAGATATGCGCTTGGCTTTTGCCTCAGTTATTCGGCGGCCATTTTCATGTGAAGGAAATTCATCTGATTCTTCGTCGTTATCGACAACTATATTGTCTACGTATTCAATATCGTTAGAAGTAGCTCGAAAGATGTTATGCAATATACAGCAAACAATAATCCAGTTGGATCATAGAATATGACTTTGTTCGTCCTGAATACGTATTCTTAATGAGGCTGCCAAAGCATTCTTTTAGAATACCAAAGCAATGTTCAATCCTCACGCGATATCTGCTATGACGCAAGTTGAATGCTTTACACTTTGAATAGTCCATTTGTTGTAAATTTGTTCGAAATGGCGTGATAAGAGTAGTCAGCAATGGATAAGCAGAATCTCCTGCCAGCCATTGAGAAGAAGAAAAAAGTGAACCTTCCTGAGTCGAGAGAGAACTAGTACGAAGCATCGTGTACACTACCAAAGTCTCCCGCTACTACATGCCGAATCCTTAACTGTTAATCGCATACAACTTGTGCCTTTATGGAATAGATTCGGCTTTTTGAAAAGTAAGCCGAATGGTTAACAACTGGTGCTTCTGCAAGTTTCAATTCAGTACCATCAATATACCCTATGCAATGCGGCAGCTCATTGTACGTTGTTTTAACGATATTTTGTCTTTCATTGCTATCAGGCGAAGTGATATATCTAGATTTTAACTCCAAAATTGACGAAAATACTCTCTTTGTAATCTTGTAAAGCATTTCACCATCTCCTACACCAAACAGTGTAGCTACTTTCCGAATCGCCGCACTTTCACCCGATGAACCCAAACGATATAAGGTTATAGCTAACTGCATTTCTACTGAAAATTGCCTAATGGATTGAGCGTTGTTAAACTGTGCACTATCTTTCATCAAGTACAATAGCAACGCAAATTGATCTCTTGAGACTCGGAGCATTTGTTGGTAACGTCCTTCGTCTAAATAGTCAAGAACATTAGTCCTCCATTCCAAACACTTAGGCACATTTTGATAATTTCCGCGATGGTTCGATAAGATAATTGTAAGACTTTCATCCAATTCATCCATAGTTTTCCAATAGCTATTGTCGTCTAAAAAGTTAAAATTTTTGATTTTTTAAAGTTTAAAAAAGTGAAATAAACAATTACCATCCAGATGTAGTAATGTATTAGAAGCAGCTTCTTCAATTATAAAATTAACAAGTTTTTGTTTCTCAGAAGTTTGTGGCATTTTTAAAAAATAGATTCGTTATTCTTTCGCAATTTGTTTTGTTTTGTTATTTTTTCAATCACAATATTCGTTAAACGAGTCATGCACAATAGACATTCACAAAAGTTTTGCATAATATTTATTCACAATAAATTCACCGAATCAACAGTTCATATATCACCAGATTCTGCAATGGGTGCTATCGTGCTCTTGCATATTTCGGTATAGTATTTTTGCAATCTGCAATCTTGCAAGAGCAAGAGAATACCCCTATTTTGAAACATATTGCTGAGGGCATTCGCACAAACGGTGAGTCTAAAATTGATCAAATTCATACTATGTTAATATATGTACACGTTTACAGGCTTTATTTCAATTAAATTGCCAAACAATTTCAATTGAATTAAACAACAACAAATTGAACAAATGAAGTGAAATACATGAATGCATGCGTATTTCTTTATTTGAGAAAACATATTGTGTGCATACCGATGTTTTTTTGTTATAGAAGCAATTTGTTTTTAGTTTAATTTATTCTTTTTTATATGAAGGAAAAAAGTCAAAAGCCAGACGAGCAAATATAATACATTAGGTTGTCAAAAAAGTCTTGCGGTATTTTCGCTAGTTGGCGCTGAAAGCGCGTAGTTCTAGTTTTATTCCTCGCATCGGGTCATGCTATATACTTTTGGAAAGCTCATTTCACGCGCTAACACTTGTTTGATTGATTGTCGTTTTTTTTTAAGTCGTTCGTGAGTTATAGCATCGCAAACATGGAGCAAAATAAAGAGAAAATACGGCATATTTTACAGTACTACTACGATAAAGGCAAAAATACATCTCAAGCCGCCAATAAAATTTGTGCAGTTAATAGACCCAATACAGTTTCCATTTCCACCGCACAACAATGGTTTCAACGTTTTCGTTCTGGTGTAGAGGTGGTCGAAGATGCGCCAAGTTCCGGAAGGCCTGTCGTCGAAAATTGCGATAAAATCGCTGAATTAGTCGAAAAAGACCGGCATAGTAGCAGACGCAGCATCGGTCAAGAGCTGGGCATGAGTCATCAAAAACTCATTTCAATTTCAATAAAAAAAAAAAAAAATTAATAAAAATACCGCAAGACTTTTTTGTCGGCATTATGCGTGCGGCATTACTAGGACGATCACAGACTGCAGACGAAAGCCATAATGCATTGCAGCGTGAACGTAATGAACGAAATAGATCTGTTGACCATGTACCTGTATAGAATCTTACGCGGTGATCAGGAATACGTCGCGCTAATTTGACTAAAATGATGCGTGCTGCTTTTAATCACAACAGTCAGACTGATTATAGGGGTAAACTGGCTTGGGGCACTTAAATATTGTTTATTTATTACTGTCGGGTACATTATTGGTCTTAGCAAAAACTTAACATGCTTACACTTCTGTTCGGTCATATTTATACGCCAGTTCGCTAGCCATTCTTCGACAGAACTTAAATGCTCCGCTAATATTTTTCATGCTAAAATGTGGCAATTGTTACGGCTCAATAAAGCTGTGTCATCCGCAAAAGTTGAAGTTAATACATTGAATATAGCGGGACAGTACTTCCTGTGCTCAAATGCTTTCCTTATTTCGTTAGTAATTCTATTTACTTGCTCTATTGGGCCATGTTTCGCACAATATCCGAATTGATGCATTGGTGTTGTAGTGTTTTCATGGAGGAAAGGAGACATTTTTGATAGTAAAACTTTTTCAAATACTTTAGAAGAACAGGATAGAAGACTGATTGGCCTGTGTGAAGATGGCTGTGTTGTCTGTTTTTATCTATCAAGATAAGATATTAAGGGGTTAGGTGGGTTTCAGAGGTACAAAAAAAGAATTTGTTACAATTCTTTTTAATATAAACAATGATATATTTGAAAATTATAATATGGCATATCAAAGGTACATATTAGGTCTACCACTTTAGAATATTTGAACAATATCTCCTGAAGTTTTGATATAAAAATGTTGAAAATTCAGCCGATGAGACTTCATTTTTCTGGGTGTCTCATAAAAAAAGTGCTCCCGCGGTGGACAGCATAACTTATTATTAGTTCATTTAAAATTAAGAAACCAAACCTATTCCGGGAAAATATATTTAAATCTCGTTTTTGAACGAAGGAAATAAAAAAAGTTAAAATTTTCATTTTTTCTCAGACCTTGAACAAAAAATCTCAGTTTTTGGTCCACCGTTTTCAAAAACACAGTTTCGAGAAAAACGCGTTTAAAGACGGCACACTGAGCCTAGGTGGCCTCGATCGCGCAAGTTCTCAATGCTGTATCTCCGAAACTATTACTCGTATCAACTTAATGACAATATACCAGAGGTGTTGTGGAAGTTTATAAGAAAAAGAAAAAAAATCGACTGTTTTGAAATTTTCAAAACCACTTAACACCTTAAAAGACTCGAGCGACTCGTTAGCTGTGTTGGGTAAAATTGACAGCTTAAAGTTCTTCTTTGGCAAATTAGGTTGAAATACCTTTTCTAGGCGATTTGCCCAACAATTAGTCTTTTCCTCGTCACTTCGAGCCTAATTTCATGTTGGAGTCAGTTGGTGGCTTCATGGACTTTCAGGCTTTCCAAGGGGAATTTTGCTTGCTTGAATTTGGACACAGTTTCTTTATATAAATTTAAGTGCTGAATTCTTCCTCACCTTTAAGCGTTTTTTTTTAATTTACATACTGCTGATTTCAATTGAAGTTGAGTAGAAGGGCAGCGATTTATCTGCCATTCACGTCTTGCACGCCTTCTTTCATGTATAAGCTTTTCTATTTCACTATTAGTGATTTTTCTCGAACCAAGCGACTTATGCCTGTTTGTTTGGTATTGCTAGGACAGCTGCGTTATTTATAATATCATAGAGTTCTTTAGCGCTTTCGTCAATACATATCTCTTTCTGTATTTCTTTTGTCCTCAATATTAATGTGGCTTGTGTATGTTTTTATATTTCAGCCAATTCGTTTTATAAGATGTTAGACTCACTTTTGGTTCAATGAATATGTGTTGTTCACATATTGTATCTTTATTAGTACAGGAGAGTGATCAAAAGAGAGATCGTACGTGTATCAATTGTTTTGTGTGATTTATCTATATATTTTATTACAGAAAAATCAGTTTAATGTGGTATTTTGTTACGCACAGGTCTCAGCACGGTCTTCATCAGTGACCTCATACCGTCCCTCCAAAAAGGCATGGTGCCTTCGAAACACACCACTTCTTGCTAACATGGGTAAACCTGCTTGATCATATCAAACGTCTTTACCGAGTTTCACACAAAATTTAATCGCGTTCTTCTTCTTCTCTAACAAACGCTGCATTTTCGGCTCGTCCCACTCACAGAAACACGCCGCTCGAAAATGTTTGTCCTGACTCTCCAGGTGCTCGGATATAACTGACCAACCACTCGTTCATTAGCTTGGAACACCCCCTACCGAATCCAGTCGGTGTGCGCACGCTCCGAAGTACAGTCGTGGTGAATGAAAATCAGTCCTATTACTTTCCGAACAAACCCTTTACATCCTCGCTATCAGGACCCATTTTCACACCTCAAGAAATCGCGAAAAATGTGCATATATCCTTCTGCTGTAATGTAATAAAAAACGACCAGAACACAAGTAAGAAAGGGCTAAGTTCGGGTGTAACCAAACATTTATTACTCTCGCAGCGTAAAAAGGCATATTCGTATTGGATTTCTGTGTATATTTTAATTAGATATAGGCAGTTTTTCCTCAGTTATTTACATTCACAGTGAAATTAATTAATGGAACAGGGAATCGTAGTAGCAAGGTGCTACTGTGTGCAAAAAAGTTCGGAAAAATTGGCGTGGCCCGCCCTCTAATAAGTCTAATGTGTGTACAAATTTAATCGAAATTTCGTATACGGAAATATAATATATTAATATAAATCCGAACTTCTGGGTGACTTTATGCCACATTTATCGGCCAATATGTGAGTTATCTCAATGAAATGCCGGTGCAAGCTGTTTGAATGTCCTCTACGCCTGCATAACGCATTCCTTTCATGGGCAATTGCATTTTTCCGAAAAGGAAGAAGTCGCACAGTGCCATATTAGATGAATTCGGGTAGTGGTTAATGGTTAAAATGTGATTTTTTGTCAAATAATCGATCACAAGCGTCGATCGATGAGACGCACATTATGGTACAACAAACAGCAACTTTCATCTTCGCGATATTAGGGTCGAACACGTCGAATACGGCAACCAAACGCTCTAAAACTCTAAGGTAGAATACCGCATTAACCTTTGGGCCTGGTGGAAAAATTCTCTGTGGACAATACCCTTGGGATCATAAAAACAAATTAGCATTGCTTCACGTTTGTCTCCTCCATGCCCGATTTTTTGGGTTTCGGCTCGTTCGGTGCCTTTCGGGATCATATTGGAAACACCACTTTTCGTCACCAGTCACAATTTTGTAAAGGAAGTTTTTATTCTTTTTGACCTCTTTAATGATGTCCTTCGAATGTTGGATTCTGAGCAAATTTTGGTCGTCAGACAATTTGTGCGGAACAAACCGCGTACACATCTTTCGTAGGCCCAAATGTTCGGTCAAAATGCGATGAATCGATGTTCTGAAGATGTTCAATCTCGTTTCCATGAATTTCAATTACGATTTAGGCTGATTTTTGATGAATTCACGCACACTTTCGATGGAATTTGATCGCCATTTAAGTCCTCACGACCGCTTTGATAACATTAAAAACCACTCGTGCGCTCTGTTACGGGATCAGCAATCATCGCCATAAACTTGTTTCATCAATTGAAACATTTCGGTAAAAGTTTTACCAATTTCAAAACAAAATTTGATGTTGGCTCTTTGTTCGAAGCTCATTTTCGCACCGATAACAGAAGCAAACTAACACTTAAAACGCAATAACTTCACTTCTAATTAATGAAATATCATGTCATTCTCACTGAACAATCGATAAAGATAGCAGATTCTTTCGCACCAGTCGACATATGGATGGCGTCACCAGAGGCGCTAGATTCAAAAATCCTGTTTACTTTGGAACGTATATAGCCGTCACGTTTAAGTCCACGCAGCGATTTTTTTTAGATATTATTGTAGCTTGTAACTGCGCTGTAGTATGAGAATCTAATGCGTGGTGATTTAATCGTTCTCAAACCAATACTGCCCAGCAGGACAATGGTTCACGGCTTACATTTTTCTTTCAAGAATGCTCCGAAGAAAATTCTATGTAGAATTCTTCGGTACTAGGTAATGCATAAAAGTAAGGTATGCGGCTAAATTCTACTGCGTTCAAATTTACAATCAAGTAAGTACATGAAAAACATTACAACAAAATGTTGTTTACATACAAATACAAGCTGACGAAATAAAATGTATAAGTAAATATTTACATTATTTCGTCAAATCGTCAAGCATTTGAAGAAAATTTGCGGAAAGTTGGTTGAGTTTAGGTGAGCTGCTATTTTAATTAAAAATTTTGTTTAATTTTGTATTTAAACTTTGAATAAAGAAATTCATAATAATATTCTCGAAAAGGCATATGAGAAGACTAATTAAAAATGAAGAAAGTGAAGCACTTTAATGCGTTACTATTTGGTAAGTTTTTCGTGTCTTTATCATTGATGGAAATTTTTAATTACATACGGTTTCATCTTTTTTTGTAGAATGTGTAAAAGTATAAGGCTTCACCGGATCGGATGTATTCACCAAACTCAAAACAACATTAGACTCGCCAAGGGCCCTTTCTTTAAGTCTCGTTGCTTAAAAAAAAAACGAAAAGAGACTCCGCCACAAAATTCAATGAAAACCATTCCTTTTTATACATAAATATTTATTTTCACAACGAATTTCATACACGTATTTTCATAAATAAAGCAAAATTAATATGCAATTTTTTCTATTCTACTATTGACCTTGGCATAGAAGAACTCTCCTTAACTTTGCCATCGAAGAATTATTCGTGCCTATGGTAAGCGAAAGGGGTGATCTGTTCCTTTCGTAGGACATGGCCGTGTTAATTTTCATCGGTCGGAGTAAGCGATGCAATCATGCTGCATGTTTACCTTACTCGCTTACTAATGTCTACCATATCCCGATGGGCGCTGTTCCAACAAGTAGCTTTCCATCTGTCCAATTTGTGACATAGATTCTTAATCACGGTATAAAGAAATTGTGTTTATTCGTAAGATGAGTTTCTGACAAACGCATAACGTCCATATCATTTTCATTAAGAAATCTAATAAGCTATAATTTATATTGGTTAACACCATTAGCGAGCAGTGCCGTGTTGTAGCGGAGACTAAACAGACTGCCTACCTCGCAACGTTACGATCGACCAGAACACATGCGGGATGGGACAGATACCGAGAGTTGAAGAGGGAATCGAGACGGATTTGCAGGTAGAAAAAGAAAAGGCCGAAATGCGAGAATGTGGAGAGCTTGAAAAGCTGGCCGACAGGGGTAATGCACGAAAATTCTACCAAAAAATTCGCCGAATAACAGAAGGTTTCAAGACCGGAGCATACACTTGTCGAACTCCCAAAGGTGATTTAGTCACCGATGCTCAGAGCATACTTAAATTATGAAGGGAACACATCACCAGCCAGCTGAATGGCAGTAAAACCCTAACGCCAAGAGAAGGCCGATTCTCTAATCGATGACGAGGGAGCAGATAATCCATTGCCCGACCATGAAGAAGTTCGAATAACAATTACCCGTCTGAAGAACAACAAAGCGGCAGAGGCCGGATTGCCGGCCGAACTATTCAAACACGGCGGAGAAGAACTGATAAGGAGCATGCAGCTTCTTTGTAAAATATGGTCGGACGAAAGCATGCCCAACGTTTGGGATTTGAGAGTGCTCTGCTCAATCATCAAAAAGTAAAATCCCAAAGTCTCTGCTAACTACCGTGGGATAAGCCTCCTCAACATCGCGTATAAAGTTCTATCGAGCATATTGTGCGAATGATGAAAGCCCACCGTGAAAGAACTGACTGGACCCTGTCAGTGTGGCTGACCTGGCAAATCCACAACTGGGCAGATATTCTCCATGCGTCAAATCTTAGGAAGTCCCCGCTAAACTAATACGGTTGTGTAAACTGACGTTGATCAACACCAAAGCTCCGTCAGGATCTGAAAGGACCTCTCCCAGCCGTTGGATATCAAACGAGATTTCATACAAGGCGACGTTCTTTCGTGTAACTTCTTCAATGTACTTCCGGAGAAAATTACTCTTGCTGCAGGACTAAACCGACCGAGAAGGTACAATCGTTTATAAAAGTTTACAGCTGCTGGCAAATGTTGATGATATTGATATTATTGTTCTTAAGAACAGCGATGTTAGTTCTGCTTTGTCCAGAATGGATAACGCAGCAAAACAAATGAGTCTGGTGGTGAACGAAAGCAAGACGAAATATCCCCTGTCATCAAACAAACAGTCATCACACTCGCAATTAGACATCCACGTCACTTAGAAGTTGTAGATAATTTCGTGTATCTTGGAGCCAGCATCAACACGAAAAAGCAACGTCAGCCTCGAACTAAAGGGTGCTACCTCGGACTAAGTAGTATTCCCATCTTCCTATATGGTTCAGAGGCATGGACGATGATAACATCGCATGAGTCGACGTCGCGAGTTTTCGAGAGAAAAGTTCTGCGGCGTATATCGCATTCGATGGAACGATGAGCTGTATGAGATGTACTACTACATTGACATAGTACAGCGAATTAAAGGACAGCGGCTATGCTGGCTAGGTTATGTTGTCCGAATGGACAAAAGCATTTCAGCTCAGAAAATATTCGATGCAGTACCCGCCGGCAGAAACAGAGGAAGACCTCCACTCCGTTGAAAGAATCAGGTGGAGAAGGACCTGGACTTCCTGGTTGGAAAGAACCAACGATTGGCACGCTGTTGTCAACTCAGTCGCGTAAGCGGTTTCTACGCTTGTAAAGAAGAATATTTATTCACATTTTCGGAGTAAGTCATGTGATATATGACATTGGTAAAAGAGAGATGGAGGTTAAAAAAGTAGTAGTTATAAAATATATTTATATATTTCCTTTGTGAGTTCATGCAATGATACTTTTGGGAAATTAAACAAGTATAGAATTGCGTTTTCTGCATTTTCATATCTGTGTTCTTCCGTGGATATACATGTAATATACAATATATGTAGATACATATGCATAATATTTTTTTTTAAATTCAGTTTTTGTACATAGACTGATAGTTTGCGTATACATACATATGTATTATTTATAATATAATGTATAATTGAAATCCAGCAAAAATTGATAAAATCAGGTCGATAATACTCCTAACACTCATATCTTATATTTAAAAATGAATCTCAAAATGTGTTGGTAAGCGCATAACTCAACAACGCCTGAACAAATTTTACCAATTCTTTTTTTAAAATGTTCTTTGAGGTTCAAGGAAGGTTTTTACGGCAAGAAAAGTTCGAATAATTGCCCGAAAACCCCCAAAACCAGCCCTTTTCTTTTTCCCATACATACGAATGAATGTTTGTTTATTAGTAACGCTGAGAGAACGACTGAACCAATCTTGATGAATTCTTCAGAGAATGTTCTGTGGGGATCGGGGAAGGTTAAGAAATAAAAAAACCTGCATACCTTTTGTGAGAAAAAGTCGGAAAATTGGACAATTCCAAAAAGTTAATTTTTTCCATACACCTTTTTTCAATTTTTTGTGTTGTTTTTCAATTATTTGAATCGTTCAAATTTGTCTTTCAAAAATTTTTGAAAATTATTCAGTGAAAATGTTATGTGTGTTGCACACAAAGCGATCAATTACAGATTGAAATTTGCTACGGTCGGCGTTCTTTTTGGCATCAACTTACATTGGCAGCCCAAGGCACATGACCGAGTACTCCCAGGATGCGATGCCATACGTGCGGTATTTTGGATCGCGGTCAATTAGCAAGCGATCCTCACGATGTCACACCACGACTTTTCAACAACAGCTATTATGTTTGATGGACTTTATTTTGAAGCAACGTATATGTGGTGCTGTTAGATGCTAGATGTACTCTCTTGAGTGGCAAAAGAGAGGTTTGCCACACGCATACATTCTTCTTTGGATGGTGGATGGTGGTTACACCAGATCCAGAGAAAGATCCATTATTATACTAAGTGGTGGAAACCAATATGGTTCATGGACCTTGCATCCACTTCAATCCCTTTTCGGTTTGTATATCTGACAATAAATACACGAAACACTATCCATGTGCTTTTCTCTCCGAAAAACAAACTGAAAATATCCACTCTATCGGCATCCTTCTTCTTCTTTACTGGCGTAGACACCGCTTACGCGATTATAGCCGAGTTAACAACAGCAAGGCTGTCGTTTAGTTTTCATTGATACTGTTTTTACGTGGTGGGTCCCAAACCCAGCGCACAACCCTGCGGAGGGAAGGTTTCGCCTTCAAACGGATGTTCTTAGGCTACCCAGAGGATTCAGCATTCAATTTAGAAGAGTGAATATCGAAGCTGACAAGACATGGATCGTACTATGTATATTCCCCACTGTTGTTTAATTCACATTCAAAACTCATATCAATATTGAGTGTTGCAGTTTGGTGAAATCTATAAAATGTGTTTGTAGGTACGTCACCAAAGGAAGCAATACGATACGGTCGATACGTGAACTGCAATAAAGCGCTTTGTAGGATATTTACTTTTGCAATTCATGAACGTTTTCCGACTGTTGTGCGTCTCGCATTTGATTAGGAGAATGGCAAAAGAGTGTATTTCAACCCAGAGTATACAGAACATCCAGCAGAAACACCGCCAGAAACAAAATTAACATTTACGAGTTTTTTCTCAACTTTCGTCAGTGATCCGTTTGCGAGAACATTGCTCTATTCGCATATACCTTGATATTATACCTCGAAGAAATTCTTGCACAGAAAGCAAGGCCAGCCAGTAGATGGACATCCAGGTGTCTTATCAACTAATACATTAGGACGAATTTACACAATCTACCCGAAAAACGACGATTGTTTCTACCTTCGGTTGCTATTGATTAATGAGCGCGGTTCAACTTCATTTGAGTCATTGCGTACTGTAAATGGTACGGTGTCTGTGAGTTTTGGAGAAGTAAGCAAGCAATTCCAATTGCTGGAAAATGTCAATCACTGGAATGCAAATGAAGTTCGCACACTTTTCGCGATAATCATTTCGACATATCAGCCTTCAAATCCGCACCTATTATGGGATACGAACAAAAATAACATTGCCGAAGACATTTTACATCGTCTTCGCTAAAACTTGGAAATGGGTCAATTCCGGTTGATACTGTGGTGGTTTGATATAAATTCCATTTGCCGCTTAACAATTCACGAAAGATGAACTCATCACTAATGTTCGGCCATTGCCAAAATATCGTAACTACGATTCCTGAAGTGAACGCGCAATGTTAGCTGCCAAAAATACCGATGTTGTTGACTTAAACTGGAAGATTCAAAGTCAAATTCCGGGAGACTTGCGATCATACAAGTCGATCGATCGTCATGACAATGAAGACGACACCGTGAATTATCCAGTGGTGTTTCTAAATTTTTTAGAGATGCTTGGTATTATGCCACCGCTTCCTTTGCGTCTCAAAGAGGAGGAATATTTGATTCTAATAATTCCTTTGAGTTCTAACGATTTACCATTTCAGTTCAAACGTATTCCGTTTCCAGTGAAAATTGCATTTGAGATGACAATCAACAGGAAACAAGGATAGTCACATAGAGTTTAGCATAAATTTGGAAATGCTCTGTCAGATATACGTGGCGAACTCACGAGTTGAAATACCATCTTATTTGTATACCGGAACAAAAACCAAAAATTTTGTTTATCAAGTTGCGTTACATTGAAAAAAAAATTTAACGTTAAATTTCAAAACACATAATTTCACGCAGGACAACGCCTGCGGGGTCAGCTAGCACTTTATATAAAAATTTTCGTTTTTCTAACAAACCTAATGAAGAAGGAAGGAGGATAGAGTCATGTGTAGAAGTTCACGCAAGTGAGGAAAGTTTTCTGATCGCCATTCATTTGAAAGTGGCCAGAAATGATTATTTTTCATATGGCTCAAACAGCTCACGACCGCCGGTTTTGGACCAAGCATCCTCTGAGTAGCCTAGGAACATCCGTTTGAAGGCTTGCTAAAGTGAGAAGACGAAATATCCCGTACAAAGGGTTGTGCGCTAGGTTTTAGACTCGCCACGTAAAAAACGCCCCAATGAAAAGTGGAAGTGATACTCTGTCGCCGAGTACTATCATTCACTCCAGTGGATGAACGTCTAGCGACAATCCGCATCAAAGCGAGGTTCTTCAAATTATCGATGATTTGCACCCACACCCGACGATGTGACCAAAGATGCCTTCTATGAGCGCTTAAAGCGCACCTTTGAGAGCTACCACCGGCGCGATATCAGAATCGTGCTTGGCGACTTTAACGCCGGGGTGGGCAAAGAAGGTATCTTTGGCGAAACAGTCGGTAAATTCAGCCTCCAAGAGGAGACATCCCCAAATGGGTTGAGGCTGATCGACTTTGCCAAGGCCCGAAATATGGTTATCTGTAGTACTAGATTCTAGCATAAGAAAATACATCAAGCTACTTGGCTGTCTCCAGAACGAAAAGCCACCAACCAGATCGATCATATTGTGATAGACGGAAGACATGTCACCAGTGTTCTATACATGGGCCGCTATCCTATTACTTCTTCAAACATAAGGAAGGTTCGACGTCGAAAAGCTGCAACCGCAACAGCCAGCCCAACGATTTACTACTCGGCTTGCACTCCTGCTCTCTGAGTGCACACGTCAACAACTTGGTATAGGGGAACTGTGGGACGGCATTTCAAACTTGTTACGTAGAGCTGCAACCGAAACCATTTCGGAAAATGCAAAAGAACAACTGGTACGACAAGGAATACCGTGTCGCAGCGGAGAGACATTGAGCAACACTAAAAGCAACGGCCAAACGAGGCTTCGGACAAGGCAACTCTCTTTTGTGTGACTTCTTCAACCTTTTTCGAGGTCCCGTCCTGCTATATGGCGCAGAGGCCTCCATGCCTGCATGAAAACAACTGATAAGTCGATGTTCCGAGTTTTCGAGAGAAAATATGATGCTGGTTGCAGCTTGGAGCCGCCGCTTTTCCCATCAGAAGGAAAAATGTCCAGGTGAGTTTTGTGTATAAAAATATAGAATATATAAGTACAAATATTGTCTTACATACATAAAATGTACATTTTAGTGTATTTTTTGGTGCAAATAGATAAACAAGGAGTGAGTAGGGTCTCACTAAATCGTTGTTTTGTAAAGAAGTTAAGTTTTAAAACCGTGGGGTTAGGAGATGTAAAGATAATCCCTATTTCACAGCAAATGACTCGGAAGTTATTTACTTATTTGATGCTCCTCATCTAATAATAAAAGTAAACAAAACTGCTGATAAAATAAAAAAACAAAGTCGTTTTTAAAAGGCGTCCAGTTAAATGGTTAAATATCGTTCATATATAATATATGGAAATGGTGCCTCAAATGGCAATCGGCACACATTGCTCTAAAACCTTTCAAAAATAAAGGTGCAATCAGCTTTTCATGTCTTTAGTGATTCTGTTGGAAGTGCTATTTTCGCCTTTATACCTTCGGAAATTTAATACAATGATGTCATGAAAGGTTGTATTACTGGCGATGAGTCTTGGATCTATGCTTACGACCCGGAAACAGCATATCATACGGCCGAATATCGTGGCAGAAGTGAGCCGAAGTCGAAACAACCAATTCAAAGCAGGTCGAAAATCAAGGTTAGGTTAACAGTTTTCTTTTAATACCGAGATACTGTGGAATACCATTTGAATCTTATGCGTCGTTTGCGTGAAGCTATTCGTAAAAAGAAGGCGTAATTATTGACCGACAGCTCTTGGTTTTTGTAACACAATTAAGGACCGCCATATTGCCAACCAATATCTTGCCACAACACCAGATTTAGCTCCGTGTGACTTCGGGCTATTCAGCAAACTTAAACAACAGGGTAAAACATGTTAAGTCAATTAAAGACATTAAACGTGAATCGCTACGCGCATCGAGCTCTATTCCAAAAATTGCCTTTAACACAAATGTGTTGAGGCCAAGTAGGATTACTTTAAGGGGACAACACAGATTTTGGAGAATAAGTTAAGAATTTTTAAATTATAAACAAAAGCTTACTAATTTTGGCTCGTAATATTACGCAGATGGGAGGATTCGATGTGAGAATAACTCCGCAGTGTTTGTCATATATTTTCAGACAAGCCTGAGGTATAGGAAATATTTGTTTCACATTGTCGTTTACCTAAACTTTGACCGTTTGTCCGCTTATCCAGTGTTAAACTAGCGCGGGGCCTGTAGCAAATTCTGTCAAGGGGGCCTTGGTTTGCTATAGGTTCTCAAGTTCAGGGTACTAAAACAAACTTGTTCCAAATAAACTTTTCTGGATTTATTATAGGCAAATTTAAAGATAATACTTTCAGTATCGACTTCTTTAAGCAAGTCATGCCCTATATTCAACAAACTGAGATGATTAAGACCAATCGTGTTCCCTAATTCATTTTAATACGCTCTGATGTTGAAAGAGAACGTTCGCCACTGTAGTTAGTGATCATGAACGATAAGTACATAAATTCACACAGCTATTTCTAAGTTTGGGAAACACGATTCTAAAGAATTATTTAATAAAAGTTTATAATATTGCTGTTCCAGAGGCTCCTGTTTCTTGCTGTCAATAACAGTTGCGACATCTGTTTTAAGCAGCTCTGTGAACTGCACTAATTCGCCATCTAGGCTGTTCTCCAAATCATCTTCGTAAGCACTGACCATACCACAGGAATTTTCCAAAATCTCTGTTATTAGCTGTGGAAATACTTCAAAATCACTAGTGATTTTATGATATGCTTTCATATGTTATATGCAGACAGTACGTTATCAATAATAACAATAAACACCTCAAATTCGAAATGTTGTCCAGGTGTTTGATTTTCAACAAAGTCGTCGAGTATAGTAGAACCGCTGAAATGGTCGTACTTTGTATTTCGCTTGATTCGCCGTGATGTTTGTTGCTGGTATTCTTCACAGTAGGTGAGATCTTTGACTCTTGCCTCAATACCAGAAAAAGTGGATCGCATTGCTTGGACGTAGCGATATAATGATTCATAAAGGGCGTATCCATTTATTAAGGTCTTGATCAGACGACTGCAGCGAAGCACCAGTCGCTTGCAAACGTTCTAGGACTTCGTTCCACGTAATTGTCATTATTCCCGTTTCTAACTTATTCATGGTTGAAAGTAGTACGTAAGCTTTATTACGGCACTCCGATTTTTGATCGACGTTATTCAAATCGTCTTCCAATACTTGCCTAATAGTGATAAAACTACATAAAAGTGGCGTAGGATCAGCTTGGGCTAACCACCTAGTGTCCGATAACCGTTTCAAAATCGGAATTTTTGAAATAGAATCTTTAAGTGCGTTCGTAAGACGAACCCATTGATAGGTAGAAGTGGAAAAAAGTGAGCTGTCAGTACACAGCTGGCAGATGTGAAACATCGAAATTATTTTATACAAGTTGATAATTCGGGTGGTGAAGCACGGTGCTCGCTCGATCCAAAGATGTGGTTGGCCGTGGGGAAACGGTTGGCACAATTATTCCACAGAAATATTAAATAAAAAACAAAGGTTTCTTATAATACTTATATTTAATTTTAAAAATTTGGAAATACACTTACCACGTCTGTATCGCTAGGATGTCGCAAAAGGAGAGCGCGCGCAACTTTTTTGTTAGAATTTAGTTGCGCGCGAACTGATAATTCGGGTGGTGGAGCACGGTGCTCACTCGTTTCAAAGATGTGGTTTGCCGTGAAGAAACGATCGGCGCAATTATTCCACAGAAATATTAAATAAAACAAAAGGTTTCATATAATAAATGTATTTTTAAAATGGACAAACACTTACCACATCTGTATCGCTACGATGTCGCAAAAGGAGAGCGCGAGTTACATATATAAATAAGCCACTAACAAATAGTAAAACTGATAAATTTGCTAAATTTCTTAATGAAATAAATAGCACAACCGGAAATCAGTAAAATTGTAATGTGATACCATTTCCTGTGCTATCGCAAAAATCAAATTAAAAGATACAAAATAAAATCATTTTATTAACGATATTTCCGAAAATCTGTTAAGTTATGAGGTTATCACTTTAGTCCGCATTTAACCCTGCTGGTAGGCTAAAAAAAACTTACGAATCTTAGGTTAGAGAACCATTTAGTCCATACTGCAGTTTTCATACAAAATAACAATTTAATCTTAGTCTTTATATTTAGTTTGGTTCAATACTTGCTAAATATTATTATTTTATTATTTACTCAACTCTGGTAAAATAAAAACTAGGCGAGGAGTTCCCCGTTTTGCATTTTTCTTTACTCAACATAGCTAGTGCAAAAAATAATTGCAGGATTCCCCCTTTTCGCTTTTTGTGGTAGAGAATCACGAATGTTTATGCGAATTTGTTCAGTTTGTGTGTTGATTTCGAGAGTTCGGACGTGTTTACTTCTGAAATGGCGCACTTGAATGAAGACGAGATACGAGAAGTGCTCTATGCAGAAAGTGAATCGGATATCTCAGATTGCGATATTGATTATAATTCGGAGAATTATGAAACAAATGAGTCTGAAACAGATAGTGAACCGGAACCCCTCTTAACTCCAAGTGGCTCTGTTGATTCCTTATTTATTACTAAAAACAAGATGGTATGGAGTGCCACACCATTACCTCAGCATATTGGATCTGCGGTTGAGAATATTATCTCAACACAACCAGGACCAACTCGATTTGCAGTGTCCAGATGCCATGACATTGTCTCAGCTTTTTTGTTGTTTTTTCCGTCTCCAATAGAAAACATTGTGATAGAAAATACTAATAAGTACGGCAGAGTCAAGTTCGATGACAAATGGGGCGATATTGATGATGCCATATTGCGCGCATATATAAGTAGCTGTGCTTATTCTTGCAGGCGTATGTCGGTGAGTACATTCTTGTTTTTCTTATTTCAGTAAAATATTTTACTAATATAAACTTACTCAATGACAGCGGCAAAAATGAAGATGTTCATGGTTTATTTGATTCAAAATTTGGTCGCCCAATTTTCCGATCAATTATGTCTGAAAATCAATTCCACAAGATTACTAATGCGCTTCGTTTCGATGATGTTTTAAGTCGACAACAAACGCGTAGTAGCGATAAATTTGCTCCTATTCGTGACTTGTGGGACCGTTGGCAACAACTTCTTCAACTGACATGAAAATGTCACGGTTGAAGAGCAACTTGTTGCATTTAGGAGGCGATGTTCTTTTCGACAGTTTATGCCATCAAAACCAGCAAAATATGGTTTGAAGTTTTGGTTATCCATGGACTCAAAGTCCGGCTACGTATGGAAAATGCAACCATACCTTGGTAAACCTAGAAATGCTAAGCCCGAAAAGAACCAAGGAGAACGCGTTGCATTGGACTTGACAGAAGGTTTGAAAGGGCAAAATATAACAGCTGACAATTTTTTTTCCACATTTGAGTTGGTAAAAAACTTCATGAGAGAAAACTTACATATGTGGGAACGGTTCGCAAAAATAAAACTTTCATTCCTCCGAAATTGCTGACCGTGAAGAATCTTTCATTGTACAAATCTACATTTGCATTCAATGACATTGCGACATTAGTATCATACATCAGTCACAAAAACAAAGCAAGCAATGCACAAGAAAAATAAAGTTGATGAGAGTGGGCCGAAGAAAAAATCAGAGATTGTTGCTTCTTATTACAATTCAACAAAAGGTTTACCACAAATAGTTTGCCAATAATTTTTTATGTTTCATATCTTTAGGTGGCGTTGATACAGCTGATCAAATGATTGGCTCCTACACGACGAAACGCGAAACAAATCGATGGCCAAACATTAATTTGCAAACATATTAGATATATCCGCTTCGAATGCGTACATAATTTTTTCCGAAATCGATGTTTCATGGACTCCAGCTGATCGGAATCAGAGGAGACTAAATTTTTTGCGGCAACTTGCACTTTCTTTGGCTGAGCCACATATGATGAAACGCACTAAATTACCTCAACAACAATTTTCAGCGCAGTTATTGAGAGAAATACGAACACCTTCCACAGCACCAGTGGCCTGCTCTAAAAATGCTTCTAGTTCAGGAGATCGAAAGCGGGGAATTTGTAGTTGCTGCAAGTCTAAGTCTGATGTAAAATGCTCCATTTGCAGTGCGTTTATTTGCAAAACCAACCGAAAAACATTTTGCTCATCATGTAGTGCCAAAAAATATCGAACAAACTAATAAATACTTATTTTTGGAAAATTAATGTAAAGAAAATCAAAGAAAATATACGATGGACCAAATGGTCCCTTAACCGAAGAGTCGTAATTTTCAATTTATCTTAGTCCAGTTTTAAGTCAGAGAATTAAATTTTCGCACATAATATTGTTTTATAAAAAGACCACCTGAGCTGAAAAATTTAGACAGCATATATCAGCGTTCCAAAGTTACAAAGAAAACAAAAAAAAAATTGGACCAAATTTTTAATACTTAAACATTTAACCTAACAGCAGGGTTAAGTAAACATATGTAATAAATACATATAATAAGTATTTATGATTTGTAAGCAATAATTCATTGCAATAGTAACTTGAACGATTATAATTAATAAAGTGAAAATTAGTCTGATTCCAATATCCAAACCAACTGGTTTAATTTCTCTAGAGTAAACTCGGTACTAACTTTTTAAAAACGTTCGAACGCGACGAAGATACATAATTGGCGCAGTCGGTACGATCCTTAGAAAGTATTAAGGATTCAGTGGTACAAACCGCATTCGAGCAACAGAAATTTTTTTTTCCCTCCGGAAATCGCTATACCAAATAGTTTTTATAAATCCCCAAACTAATTCTGCGATTCTGTAGCCAACTCAGAAGTTGACCAGACCCTCCAGAATATAATTCTTCTTCTCCTTCTTAATTGGTTAATTATTAAGAAGAAGATTATAGCCAAGTCAAAAACAGCGCTCCAGTCATTTCTTCTCTTCGCTAAGTGGCGCCAATTGGATATTCCAAGCGAAGCCAGGTCCTTCTTCACTTGGTCCTTCCAACGGAGTGGAGGTCTTCCTCTTCCTCTGCTTCCCCTGGCGGGTACTGCGTCGAATACTTTCAGAGCTGGAGTGTTTTCGTCCATCCGGACAACATGACCTAGCCAGCGTAGCCGCTGTCTTTTAATCCGCTGAACTATGTCAATGTCGTCGTATATCTCGTACAGCTCATCATTCCATCGAATGCGATATTCGCCGTGGCCAACGCGCAAAGGACCATAAATCTTTCGCAGAACTTTTCTCTCGAAAACTCGCAACGTCGACTCATCAGATGTTGTCATCGTCCAAGCCTCTGCACCATATAGCAGGACGGGAATCATGAGCGACTTATAGAGTTTGGTTTTTGTCTGTCGAGAGAGGACTTTACTTTTCATTTGCCTACTCAGTCCGAAATAGCACCTCTTGGCAAGAGTAATCCTGCGTTGGATTTCTAGGCTGACATTGTTGGTGGTGTTTACGCTGGTTCCAAGGTAGACGACATTATCTACAACTTCAAAGTTATGACTGTCAACAGTGACGTGAGTGCCAAGGCGCGAGTGCGACGACTGTGGTGACTGTTTCGTCTTGCCCTCGTTCACTGCCAGACCCATTTGTTTTGCTTCCTTATTCAGTCTGGAGAAAGCAGAACTAACCGCGCGGGTGTTGAGACCGATGATAGCAATATCATCGGCATACGCCAGCAGCTGTACACTCTTATAAAAGATTGTACCTGCTCGATTAAGTTCTGCAGCTCGAATAATTTTCTCCAGCAGCAGATTGAAGAAATCGCACGATAGGGAGTCGCCTTTTCTGAAACCTCGTTTGGTATCGAACGGCTCGGAGAGGTCCTTCCCGATCCTGACGGAGCTTTTGGTCCCGCTCAACGTCAGTTTACACAGCCGTATTAGTTTTGCGGGGATACCAAATTCAGACATCGCGGCATAAAGGCAGCTCCTTTTCGTGCTGTCGAAAGCAGCTTTGAAATCGACGAATAGGCGGTGAGTGTCGATTCTCCTTTCACGAGTCTTTTCCAAGATTTGGCGCATGGTAAATATCTGGTCGGTTGTTAATTTACCAGGTCTGAAGCCACACTGATAAGGTTCAATTAGTTGTTGACGGTAGGCTTTAATCTTTCACACAATACGCTCGATAGAACCTTATACGCGATATTAAGGAGGCTAATCCCACGGTAGTTGGCGCAGATTGTGGGGTCTCCTTTTTTATGGATTGGGCATAGCACACTTAAATTCCAATCGTTGGGCATGCTTTCGTCCGACCATATTTTGCAAAGAAGCTGATGCATGCTCCTTATCAGTTCTTTGCCGCCGTGTTTGAATAGCTCGGCTAGCAATCCATCCGCTCCCGCCGCTTTGTTGTTCTTCAGGCGGGTAATTGCTATTCGAACTTCTTCTTGGTCGGGCAATGGAACGTCTTCTCCATCGCCATCGATTGGGGAATCGGGTTCGTCTTCTCCTGGCGTTGTGTGTTCACTGCCATTCAGCAGGCTGGAGAAGTGTTCCCTCCATAATTTAAGTATGCTCTGGGCATCGGTGACTAGATCACCTTGGGGGTTCTACATGAGTATGCTCCGGTCTTGAAACCTTCTGTAAGCCGCCGCATCTTTTCGTAGAGTTTTCGAGTATTACCCCTGTCGGCCAGCTTATCAAGCTCTTCGTACTCACGCATTTCGGCCTCTTTCTTTTTCTGTCTACAAATGCGTCTCGCTTCCCTCTTCAACTCTCGGTATCTATCCCATCCCGCTCGTGTTGTGGTCGATCGTAACGTTGCGAGGTAGGCAGCCTGTTTTCTCTCCGCTGCGACACGGCACTCCTCCTCGTACCAGCTGTTCTTTTGCACTTTCCGAAAACCAATGGTTTCGGTTGCAGCTGTACGTAAGGAGTTTGAAATGCCGTCCCACAGTTCCCTTATACCGAGGTGTGTACGAGTGCTCTCAGAGAGCAGGAGTGCAAGTCGAGTAGAAAATCGTTCGGCTGTCTGTTGCGATTGCAGCTTCTCGACGTCGAACCTTCCTTTTGTTTGTTGGCGTGCGTTTTTTGCTGCACAGAGGCGGGTGAGAATCTTAGCTGCAACAAGATAGTGGTCCGAGTCGATGTTAGGACCTCGGAGCGCACGCACATCTAAAACACTGGAGACGTGTCTTCCGTCTATCACAACATGATCGGTCTGGTTGGTGGTTTTTCGATCCGGAGACAGCCATGTAGCTTGCTGAATCTTCTTATGCTGGAATCTAGTACTACAGATAACCATATTTCGGGCCGCGGCGAAGTCGATCAGCCACAATTCATTTGGGGATGTTTCCTCGTGGAGGCAAAATTTACCGACCGTAGTGCCAAAGATATTTTCTTTGCCCACCCTGGCGTTGAAGTCGCCAAGCACGATTTTGACATCGTGGCGGGGGCAGCTCTCCAAGCGCTCATAAAAGTCATCTTTGGTCACACAGTCCTTCTCTTCCGTCGGGGCGTGGGCGCAAATCAGCGATATGTTGAAGAACCTCGCTTTGATGCGGATTGTGGCTAGACGTTCATTCTCCGGAGTGAATGATAGTACTCGGCGACGGAGTCTCTCTCCCACCACGAATCCCACACCAAACTTGCGCTCCTTTATATGGCCACTGTAGTAAATGCCACAAGTACCTACTCGTCTTTGTCCTTGTCCCCTCCATCGCATTTCTTCGACGGCGGTGATGTCAGCCTTTATTTTCACGAGGACATCAACCAGCTGGGCAGCGGCACCTTCCCAATTAAGGGACCGGACATTCCAGGTGCATGCCCTCAATTCGTAGTCCTTATTTCGTTTTCCATGGTCGTCATCAAAAGGGGGGTCTCTCATCCGAGGCTGGTTGTTACTATTCGCTGGGGTTGTTTTTTTACGTGGCGGGTCCCAAACCCAGCGCACAACCCTATGCAGGGAATGTTTCGCCTTCTCACTTTAGCTCGCCTTCAAACGGATGTTCTTAGGCTATCCAGAGGATACTTGGTCGAAGATTGGAAGTCGTGAGCTGCTTGAGTCATATGTAAAAGAATCGTTTCTGGCCACTCCCAAGTGAATGGCGATCAGAGAACTTTCCTCACTTGCGTGAACTTCTACACATGACTCCATCCTCCATCCAGAATATATTTAACTATATACAATAATCCGGAAAGACGCAATAATCGACACCACCGAGGTGCAGTGAACGTTAATTGTAAAAAGGAAAAAATTAAACCAAAAAGTTAAGAAGTGAAAACGACATTAAAAATTAAAATTTGCCTGATCAATTAAAAAAAAAAAAAACTTTTGTGAAAGTTTTTTGCAGTGAACACGACTCACAACAAGAAGAGTGCGAATTCACCAAAAAATAAAGTTTATAAAGTAAAGTAACCGAAACCTTTGAAAATAAAACTAAATCGTCAAGGCACCGAGCCTACGATAGCAGTAGAAACATGGAGAACGATCAAACTCAAATGGCGGCGGTCAACCTGCGCGAACAATATACTATAGGACCATCCAGGGAGAGGCGAAAAACACCATCATCAATATACCTCAACCAGATAACTGGAAGCTGATAAAGGAAACATTAAAATTGAGGTATCGACCCAAAGTGGAGCCACATCATATGTATAAAAAGATTGGGAATCTTAAGGTAAGTTCTGTTAATGAACATATGAGAGAAATTCAAAATATTAAATACAAGTCGGACGAACTGACAGTGTACTATAGGGGTGACAGCTACATTGACTTAAGTAACATGGACAGTTTGTTAGTAAATACAGTAAAGGAGATGACTCAAGAAGTCTTACTAGACAAAATCTATAAAGAAGGGAACCTAAATGAAATAATAAGAATAATGGCTAGTAGAAGATTCGAAAACAGTAATATTAGGCCAGAATACATGAAATTTAAAACAAAAGGAGATAGCTCAGCGGAAAAATATAGTAATAGGTATCCTGATCGAGGACAAAGACATAATACAAATTATACAAGTAGAGAAAATAAAGATTCATATAATCAAATATACGAAAATAATGTTAGACATAGTACATCAGGCCAATTTGAACAATATAATAGTGGAAGAGAACCCTAGGCCAAGTTTTAATCAAAATCAACCAAATCAATATAATCCAAACTTTGGTCAAAATCAATCCAACCAATATAGACAGAATTATGGTCGAAATAATCCATTTAAACAAAACCAAGGCGAACCGATGGAGATAGATAATATCCAATATAGTTCAATGAGCCCTCAATTGACAGGACATCCTAATTCCCAGTATAGCCAAGATCGCTTCCAGAACTGATATAGCAAGAGAAGAAGAAGAAGTTAATAATAGTATTTTTTTACGAAGCAGCCTCGGAATCATTACCTAAAATAAAAATTAAAATTAATAAAAAGAATTATATCGCACTAATTGATACAGGAGCTAGTTTAAGCCTGATTAATAGCAAGATCGATGATTTTCCAAAAATTAAATTGAAAAATCCTTTAAAATTTAGTACAATTACAAACGAGGATAAAATAAATTTTGTGGTACATACATTAGCACCAGAAGAATTTAACTTACCTAGCAACGCGAGAACAAGATGGAAATTTACACCATTAAAAGAACGAAAATATGACTTTATAATAGGCATGGACACGCTTACTTTTCTAAATACGTATATTGACATAGAAAAAGGGAAAATAACTCTAAACCGAAAAGAAAGTTCGATTCTAAATAAACTAAATAACTTAAATCAAATTTGTAATCTTGAAACTGCAGAATCAAAATTGGAGAGATTAATATTGATAGATAGATATTGAAGTTAGAAAACAAATTAAGGAAATGGAAGAGCGGGGAATAATCCAAAAAAGTCACTCAAGATATTCAAGCCCATTAATAGTAGTGCCGAAAAAAATAGATAATTCAGGTGAAAAGAAATACAGAATTGTAATAGACTATAGAAAATTGAACGAGGTTACAATAGATGACAAATACCCCCTTCCAAATATTGATTCCATTTTAGACAAATTAGGAAGAGCACAATATTTTATTACTTTAGATTTAGCGAAGGGATACCATCAAATTCTAGTAAAAGAGGTAGATCGTGAAAAAACAGCTTTTGTAACACCACATGGACTTTATGAATTCGTAAGAATGCCTTTTGGACTGAAAAATGCACCCGCCACATTTCAACGGTTAATGAATGAAATACTTAGAGACTATATAAATAAAACATGTGTAGTGTATTTAGACGATATTCTAATATTTAGCACATCATTGAATGAATATATTAGGGCGATAGGCGAAATTTTTAAAATTCTTGAAAGTAAAAATCTTAAAATTCAAATTGATAAATGCAATTTTTTGAAGAAAGAAACAGAGTTCTTAGGACACATTTTAACAGGGGAAGGCATGAAGCCAAATCCTAATAAAATTAAAGTAATAGAAAATTTACAAATCCCAAAAACAGAAAGGCAAATTAAAAGTTTTCTAGGAATCACCGGTTACTATCGTAAATTTGTAAAAGACTACGCTAGAATAGACCAACCTATAACCAAGTATTTGAAAAAAGGAGTTAAAATTAACCTTAAAGAGCCAACATATATTGAAGCATTTGAAAAATTAAAAATACTAATAAGTACTCATCCAATATTACGTTATCCAGATTTCGAACGCCAATTTATTTTAACAACTGATGCATCCAATTATGCGATTGGTGCAGTATTATCACAAGAGGGACACCCAGTGTGTTACGCCTCAAGAACTTTGAATAACCACGAAAGAAACTATTCCGCAACAGATAAAGATTTTCTTGCGATAATGTGGAGTATAAACTATTTTAGACCATACCTCTATGGAAATAAATTCAAAATTTTTACATTCTAAATACAAAGGAAAAGATATATCAGCTCGTCATCAAGGATGGTTATTAAAACTTGGAGAATACCAATTTGACATTGAATATTTAAAAGGCAAAGAAAATAAAGTAGCAGGCCTTTTAAGTAGGATAAAAGAAAATGAGGATATTATTTCAGAAAATATGGACGAAACAATTTCCAATAGTTCAAATTATTCTATAAACAATATGAAAGAGGAAGATAAAGAAACTTTAGCAACAGTGCATTCAGCAGAAGAAGAAATTGTTAACAAATATAAAACGCAAATTATTTTAACAAACAACAAAATTGAAGAGTTAAAAATTATACACGGTAAAAGAATTATTGAAGTTATACTTCTTATACGACGCCGGAAAAGGTTGCGATAGATTCTGGTTGCGCAACTTTCCATATAAAAGTAACGCAAAGTTGCGCAACCTCGCTCTATCCATATGAATGTAACGCAACCTTGTCTGCGAAGATGTGCGAGCAGCAAGCGAAGCAGTGACAATCGGCGATCGTTTGTTCGTTTCTTTCGGCACAGCTCGGCCGACACAACAACACAACACAATGTTCCATGCTTATGCTGTTGTTGTTTTTGTAGAACAATGTTTCAATTTTTGGTTGGTGACATATTCACATGTGTGCGTATATGTATGCTTGTATGCTTGTGCATTATTGAAGTTATATTTACTTCTTTTTCTTTCGTTTGTCTTTCATTTCTGCGAATTCTCAACTATTTTACGTATGTTTTGGTTGAAATACTCTGCGTTGGCCTTTCAGAATCACACAGGATCATTTCTGTGGTGTTTGAAACTGACCCACGAGCACGAGGTATATGGTTTTATCTGGGAGCGTGAGATTTAAGAAAATCGCTCGCTTACAAGGGATAAAATGACTTCTGAGTGGGGATTTTAATGAATAAATTCACAGAATCATTTCTGTGCTTTTGGAAATCTATACTAATAAATATTTTTTTCTTACTAATAGAAAATAAATTTATCACAGCAATATACATAAACATATACATAATATTGCTGTGATAAATTTAATTTCTATTAGTAAGCAAAAAATTAATAATAAATTTTTAAGACTATACTTCTCAGGGCATCACAGCAATGTTATGTATATGTATATACATATTATGCATATGTATTGCTGTGATAAATTTATTGCGAAAGCAAATGTTCTACAAAGTATGTATATTTCTATACTTAAACAAAATTATTAGAACCATCGTATGTTTCTTGCATTCATAACCAAATCATACTTAAGTCAGCGCAACCTAATTGTCAATGGTGGTGTTGGTGGTAAGCGCTTGGAAGGTCAAGATGCTAACACAGGTCCCAGGTTCGAATCCCGACAGAATAAATTTTTAATTTTTTGCTTTTAACATCGTATACTATAAAAATAAATATTTTTCTTTATTTTAATTTCTATTATAAGAAAAATATTTATTTGTATAGTATACGATGTTAAAAGACATACATCTTCTATCCTATCTCTGTGTATCTGCACATGCTCATATGAGTGTATGTATACGCATGTGCGCGCATTGACTTGCATGTTCATACATTCATATATACTTATATGTACATATAAAGGGTGATTTTTTAAGAGCTTGATAACTTTTTAAAAAAAAAAAACGCATAAAATTTGCAAAATCTCATCGGTTCTTTATTTGAAACGTTAGATTGGTTCATGACATTTACTTTTTGAAGATAATTTCATTTAAATGTTGACCGCGGCTGCGTCTTAGGTGGTCCATTCGGAAAGTCCAATTTTGGGCAACTTTTTCGAGCATTTCGGCCGGAATAGCCCGAATTTCTTCGGAAATGTTGTCTTCCAAAGCTGGAATAGTTGCTGGCTTATTTCTGTAGACTTTAGACTTGACGTAGCCCCACAAAAAATAGTCTAAAGGCGTTAAATCGCATGATCTTGGTGGCCAACTTACGGGTCCATTTCTTGAGATGAATTGTTGTCCGAAGTTTTCCCTCAAAATGGCCATAGAATCGCGAGCTGTGTGGCATGTAGCGCCATCTTGTTGAAACCACATGTCAACCAAGTTCAGTTCTTCCATTTTTGGCAACAAAAAGTTTGTTAGCATCGAACGATAGCGATCGCCATTCACCGTAACGTTGCGTCCAACAGCATCTTTGAAAAAATACGGTCCAATGATTCCACCAGCGTACAAACCACACCAAACAGTGCATTTTTCGGGATGCATGGGCAGTTCTTGAACGGCTTCTGGTTGCTCTTCACCCCAAATGCGGCAATTTTGCTTATTTACGTAGCCATTCAACCAGAAATGAGCCTCATCGCTGAACAAAATTTGTCGATAAAAAATCGGATTTTCACATTTCGAACCGAACACTGATTTTGGTAATAAAATTCAATGATTTGCAAGCGTTGCTCGTTAGTAAGTCTATTCATGATGAAATGTCAAAGCATACTGAGCATCTTTCTCTTTGACACCATGTCTGAAATCCCACGTGATCTGTCAAATACTAATGCATGAAAATCCTAACCTCAAAAAAATCACCCGTTATTTGCACACATTGCCGAACAAATAAATCACAAGCATACAAACATACATATGCGTACACATATGAATATGTCACCAACAAAAAAATGATCTTCACAAGTCAATCCGGCAGCCAAATTGGCGAAGAACAAAAGAGAGATGATTACGCTGCATATTCTCTTACGCAACGAAGAGACGGAACTACTTTCTGAGTCCAAATTCATTCATTTAGACTTTGCTTTATTCTTCATTTTATGTGCATAATAAATTTATAAAATGTGAATTTAAGTTTTCTAGTTTTCTTTCATACAAAATGATATGCATTTCTGAATATCACTAAGAAGTATAACTTCATCCGCGCGTAGGGACTCCACGCACCTTTTTTTCATTTCGGAATATGATTTCGATAATTTGAGTGAGATATTTAGGAAATATATCACAAAAGGTAAAATAGGAATATTTTCAGAAATTTCAGAACATCAATATAATATAGTACAGGAAAAATTAATCCAAATGTTTTGTAATGATAGTCAATTAGAATTTATAATATGTACAATGAGAGCACAAGATATTGAAGTAGAAGCAGTCAAACAGATTTCTTTATATCACGTTAGGGAAATAGTGCAGGCGCCAAAGGAACTTGAGTATGCAAAATATGAGGACCGGCAAATATACTCAAATTTGTTTACCTGAGATTCCAAACAACAAAAAAACACATGTTGCCGGCAGCTGTGCTGGTCCATTTCCCTTTGCCCCACCCCCCTCTCTTCCCTATGCGCATCGATGTGTCATAGCAGCCCTTGTAATAGTCAGCAGCACCTAATTGTTAGTGCTTAACTGTTCATATTGTTGTATCTAAGCAAAATTATTGATGTTTTCTTTTATTCAATTGTTCTATTAGTGTTATAGTTAAACAAAAACGTGGACAATGTCGCTAGAAATGATAAATGTAAAGAATAAAAATAAATACATTTCAGGATGTCATTTGGCTGCTGAATCCCTTGGCGAAAACATTTGTCGTATTTTGCCAGCATTACACTCTCTAACTGGTTGCGATTCGACTAGCAGATTAGCTTCAAAAAAAAAGGTCTAAAAGCTGCATCGTTAGATTTTGTACAAAAAGCACTAAGGCATTTAGGGAATCCATACCTAAGTGTCGAACAGTTAACAGAAGTAGAAACTATTTGCACCTATCTTTTCTCACAAAAAAAATAACTGCTGATCAACTTCGGTATAAATTAATTTCCCAAAATATCGGCTTCGGATTAAATTTATCAAGAGTAATTTGTACATCAGATGCTCTACACTTACATTTGTTAAGAGCTTCAGCACAAACATATGTATGGATAAATGCTGATCAAACACTACTAGAGCCTATTGATTACACTGTATTAGGCTATGAAAAAAGATATGATAAATTTTACCCACGGCAACTGACGAAACCACCATTGCCCGAATTGTTAATTCAGCCTTGTAAATGCACATCGAAATGTCAAACACAGGCTTGTTCTTGCAAAAAATCACAACTTAGCTGTATTTTGTTATGCAAATGCATTAATAATGACTGTCAAAACAAAAAAAGACTGTTAATTCACTTTTTTTAAATTTAATTCACTTTTATAAAATTTGATTTTTTGTAATAAATTTTTTTTCCAACAATTCTTCTTCTTGAATTTTTAATTTTTTTCTTTTTTTATTCCTATTGAGTAGATATAAGTATCTTTAGTCATAAAAAACAATTGGATATATTCAATAAAAAAACAATTAAAATTGTAAAGCATTTGTTCCGTCCAATTTATCGGGGATGGAGTAAAAAAAAAATGGGACCAATAATTCTCCCGACAACATTCAGAATCATAATCTGCAAGCTTTTCTTTGCTCAAAACTATTTATAGAGTGCGGTCCTCATATTTTGCACACTCAACTCCACTCAGCTCCCGGTCTAAAAGCTTTCATTCATGCATTCAGGAAACATATAAGCAAATAAAGAGTAGAATATATTATCCAAAGTTATTGCAATTAATTCAAATTGTAATTAACCAATGGAAATATGTCAGGAAGTAAAGTACGATAGAAATCCTTTTAAACCAAAATTGAAACTTTCGGAGACACCTCCAAAAATTAATGATATTGTACATATAGATACGTATGTAATGAAAGGGCATCATTTTTTGACAGTAGTAGATAAATTTTCTAATTTCGGTGCAGCATACTCGTTAAATGATAGAAACCACATAACCATTATTGAGCAGTTAGAAGATCACTTCACTAAAGTAGGAAAACCCAGAAAAATTATTGCAGATAATGAATTTAAAGCAGTAAGAATAAAATAATTATTAGATAATGAAAATGTTGAAATCCACCTAACAAAACCCAATATTTACACAGGTAATGTAGATGTAGAAAGATTCCATAATACTATAGCAGAAAAATTTAGAATCTTATATAAACTAAATAAAGGGTTATCAATAAAACAACTAATACAAAAAGCAATTAGAAATTATAATGAAAGATGTCACTCAACAATAAAATGTACACCAAATAAGGTACAGCATAATGAAGTAGATTTGAAAATAATAAAAAACAATTTAATAGCAGCAAAGAATAAAATTATAAATAAATTAAATCAGAAAAAAGAAAATTATGAGGAAAAGAGAGAAGAAGGATTTATAAAGAATTATAAAGCTGTTAGGCATAAGGAACAACCTAGATGCAAGAAAGAAAAGTTAGAAAATATTCATCCTTCCAATATAAAAAATTTACAGATTTGGATAATATGGACAGTAATAGTTTTAATGACACAACATTGTGACGGGACAATGCTTTTGACAGAAATAAAGGAACAAAACGGATTCATAGATTTACAAGTTAGAAATCAAGCAATACCAAAAGATAGCGATATAGTGCTACATATGATTGACATTCAGAAATTAGAAAATATTATTAATGCTATGACAGATATTACAATTTTGATGAAATTAGAGAATAAAGAAATACTACAAAGAGAGTTGTTAGATATTAGAAATAAACTATTGACAATTATGACAGTAAGAGCTAGAAACAAAAGAGGACTGATTAATGCAATTGGCAGTATGTCAAAATGGCTTTTTGGTACAATGGACGAAGACGACAGACAAAATATACAAACATACCTTTTACAAACGAATGACTCAATTAACGAACAAATTAAAATAAACTATTATTTCTCATCAGCTATTGAACACTTAAAAGAAATTGTAAAAAGTGACCGATTGAAAATTGAACAAGAACTTAATTCGATAAGTAAGTTTATATATGATGAATACAAACAAAATATATTATTAGAGCAGTACACAAAGATTCAATTATTAAAAAGTAAAATAGAACATATACAAGAAAATGTTGTATCCGCTAAATATGGGATAATACACCCGAATATTTTAACTAAAGAAGAAATTGTAAAATATAATATCGATTATAATAAGCTAAAATATTTACAACTAGGAACAGTAATTGTAAATAATACATTTCTAGTGTTTGGAATAAAAATACCAAAAAAATTTTGAAGAAATGCAAATAAGAAAAATTATTCCAATACCTAACAGAGAAAATAATGAAATAGATGCAAAATAGAGGAAATATTTACTTACAAAAATAAAACGATGATATTTGAAGAAAATAAATCATTAAAGCAAATGAAAACAAGAAAACATTGTATTTTAAAAAATAATTGTAATCTTGTTAAATTTAAAGAACTCGAAATAATACAATTAAATATAAAAACAATTCTTATAAAAATGCAAATACTTTAAAAATTAATAATACATGTAACCAAGAACTACCATTAATAAGTGGAAACTATGTAATAAGGTTTAATAATTGTTCAATTAAAATTAATGACTATTATTTTTTAAATTTTGTCGAAGATATAAAGGAAAATATTGTAACCGTAAAATATAAAGACAATCAGAATTTCACGAAAAAAATTACTTTTGATGAAATTGTAGAAGAACATAAATCAAATATAGAAAACATTTTTAAATTGAAAATACATACGAATGTATCACATATTTGCAACATATTAAGCATAATTATAATTTTGTTAGTAGCTACTGTCCTCATCAAAAAACACAATTATATAAAAATAATATTAAATAAAAGAATTCAGGAGAATTTTAATCTAAAAGGGTTACATACATATATAAAAAAGCCACTAACAAATAGTAAAAATGATAAATTTGCTGAATTTCTTAATGAAATAAATAGCACAACTGGAAATCAGTAAAATTGTAATGTGATACCATTTCCTGTGCTATCGCAAAAATCAAATTAAAAGATACAAAATAAAATCATTTTATTAACAATATTTCCGAGAATCTGTTAAGTTATGACGTTATCACTTTAGTCAGCATTTAAGTAAACATATGTAATAAGTATAATAAGTATTTATTATTTGTAAGCAATAATTCATTGCAATAGTAACTTGAACGATTATAATTAATAAAGTGGAAGTTAGTCTGATTCAAATATCCAAACCAACTGGTTTACTTTCTCTAGGGTAAACTCGGTACTAACTTTTTAAAAACGCTCGGACGCGACGAAGATACAAAATTCGCGCGCAACTTTTTAGTTAGAGTTTAGTTGCGTGCGAATTAAACTTCGAAAAAGAAGAAAAGAAAAGATTGCTCTATCCATACGGACGTGGCAAAAGAAATTGGGCGGGGGCGGCGTCAACATTCTCCCCGCCTTGCAGTATTACTGCAAATGCAGTTTACAATAAATTACTTAAAACTAACTTAACTAACTGGCTCCTGCACTTCCTCTTCCACGTCTTCTTTGCCGATGGGGTGGCCGACGAAACCAATCGAGTCTGGTTCGGTCCGAGAAATGCCGCAATTTGCATAGAAGTCACCACCTTCCGAGGTCGGCGGGACGACTCGAGTCTAACTCGATCCTGGGTAGGTGGTGAATGTGAGAGGCGTTGGCAGCCAGTGCACTTTATTGTGCCGATGTTATATGACGCCGGATATTATATATCCCAGCGACGTATTTTGGGCGATGATTTGGCCCATTTCCGCTGGTTGTAACCCGGGCAACATGAGTCGGAAGTAAACGTCCGCTCCTAAGATTATTTCGACTGGCGCTGCCCTGTGGAATTCGTTATCTGCCAGTCCCAGGTTGCGGAATTGTTGAACTAAATGGTCTTCCAGAGACCTTACTGGCGTCGGTGGTAACGGACGTCGTTGAATTTGGGCACTCACGGAGATTTCTGTTTCTCCACCCTGGTTGCCCCGAAACATGAGTTTGCACGAGGATAATAGTGGCTGGACTAACTGGGCTAACCATGGCCCGCACTGTTACGAACCTCGTTGCAGTTCGAACACTTATTAAGGCGATTGGTGATAGCGTAAGTCTTTGTTGCCAAGGTTGTGTTGCGTGCCTGTCCTTTATGATACGGCGTGCATCGGCTTGACGACGAACGTCTCTCTGGCTCGATCTTGGGCGTGTGGTTTGCGGGAGAGGAATCGTTGGTCAGAGCTTTGCGGCTGCTTGACTGTTGACGTTGGTTGATGTGGTTGATGGGGCTCCAAATCCGTCGTGCCAATTGTCAACGTATTTTCCTTTATTTCCGCTGCCTCGACCTGCTGTGCCTATGTCAACTCAATGACATCGTCGTCTTGTTCTTGTTGAAGCATCGTGTGGTGTGGATTGCGCAACGTTTGCAGCGTATTACGCTGTCGCACTCATTCTTTGAATGGCTCGACGCGAGGCAGTTGCTGCAATATCGGTGGATCAATGTGGTCCTCAGCCTATCTTCTGGGGACATCTGACGGAACTATGGACACCAGCGGAGTAGATGGCTATCTACGCATAGGGGGCAGTTGATTGTTGACATTTTCAATAATTTTCTAAACGAAAGGGAAGACTATTAAGATGTGGAAATTAACATTGCTTAGGTAAAATTATAATTTTTGTTATCGGCCTAGAAATTAAGCCACGTTGAGTTTGGATGTCCACCACCCGAACTCGTTGTTCCTACCCTGGATGTACTTTGATTATCCTGCTCAATCTCCATTCATTTGTAGGCACATTTTCATCACGAACTACCACTAGGTCGTTGACTTGGGCGTTCTGTTGGGAATGTTTCCATTTCTTTCGTTTCTGAAGTTCCTTTAAATATTTGGTCTGACTTAGAGCCATTGATTTTTGCCATTGGTTTACTAAAGATACTGGGATCTTCTGGTCTGGTTCTGCCAATGCATTTTGCATTATTAATTTGGTGCGATTTTGTAACTCTTCCGTGGTCCTTGGTTGCAATGCAAATGCTTTACGCTGATTGCTATTGTGTTGTTTCTGCTGCTGATGTTGTTGTTATCGTTGTGGTTTAATCATTAGAAATATTTACTCTACAAAAGTGATTTTGTGTTTGTTGTTGAATTGTTGAATTTTGTCTGTCGCCTTTGCCATTTATTTTTGCTTCTTCGGAGGGAACAGAGCCTGTTAAAACCCAACCGAACACCGTACGTTGCGCAACGAGGGATCCACAGTTTTTCGATTTTACCCCATTTTGTATGATTTTCGGGTAAAGATTCGCTCCGATCAACAAGTCAACCTTTTGACTCGTATAGAAATTATTATCCGCTAAGGGTATATTGGGTAACCTTTTTACAATTGAAGAGTTAATTGACCTGGATGGAAACAGTCCAGTCAATTTTGGCAGTACCAACGCTTCCGCTTCTAGTCTTAAATTTTTGTTACGCGGCGAGCCAAATGTAATCGAGCATAACGATTGAACTCGTCCTGATACGGTATTATTCAATCCTGAAACTCGGGCGCTGACTTTTGTTCTTGTCAGATTTAAGCGTTTCTGAAGACTGTTGCTTCAGATCCCGAATCAATCAGGACTCTGACAGTGCTCTCGTTGTGACATATGGTCACTATGGCTGTACCTAAGAACATGCTTCGACTGGTAGGCACATTTGAAACATTGGCCTTAATAGAGGCCACATGAGATTTAGTGGAAATCTCAGCAGTGTCTGTGCTGTCAGATATCTGAGCTATATCCTCACTCTGATGTCGATGAATCATAGAGTGATGTCTCTGTTTACATTTGGAACAATTAAACATACTTTTACAATTTTTGACTTCAGTTGAGTCTGATAAACAGTTTAGGCAGACGTGGAGTTTTCTGACAGCATTTAACCGTGCATTAGGCTGCATCTCAATGAATATTTGACAAGTTTTCAAAATGTGCGATTGAGATGAGCACAGTTTACATTTGACATTGTTTGTCTTGGCGTGATGGGAATTGATGGGCCTGGATCCAAACCTTGATTGCAAGGTTGGTATCCGACCTTCACCATCAGCCGACTTACTATTGGGTTGAGTACTCAACTCGCCTTTGAGGTTTGATACTCTCTCTAGCGTTTTAACCCGTTTGGTTAGAAACTTGTCTAACTCAACCCATTTCGGGATCTCTGAATCCGAATCCAGAGATTGTTCCCAAAGCGATAGTGTATAGTCCGGTAGTCGGATAGAACACAAATACGTAAATATGGCATCCCAGCTATCTACATTGATGCCATGTATTTGCAAAGCTGAAATGCAGCTATTAATCTCCCGGTGTAAATTTCCGAGTTCGGTCTCAGATTCTGTTGAGATATGCGGGAGCTTGAACAATAAGTTTAACTGTGTATTGACAAGCACTCACTTGTTTTCATATCTACTCAGCAAATTATTCCAAGCCAATGCGAATCCGTCATTCGTCAGTGGCGCTTTCGAAATGATAGCTTTTGCCTCACCTCGCGTTTTTTGACTCAAATGGAATAACTTTTCTACCGGAGATAGCCTTGGGTTATTCCCATATATAGCGGCAAATAAATCCCTAAAAGAGGGTCATTTTAAAACATCGCCATGAAACATTTCGGTATCACATGGCGGTAAATTGATGGAATACTTCTCGGGTTCTACCGTTTGTTGTAACCGTTCAGGTTGAATCACCGTTGAATTTGAAGTAGGGCTTTGGTTGAACGCCGTGATGCTGTGCATGTGTTCGCCCATCAAGGCCGCGCAACACACATAGGCGTGGTAACAGCTTGTATATTTAAGCTTAATGTCGTCAATTGAGCTTGTGTCGGAAGGATCCACTTTTGGCAACCACAACTTGTATTCTGACTTTACCTCTGCCCACAGAGATTTCAGTTCAGCTTGTTGTACTTCAAGAGAGTAGACACTTTGGTTGTTTGCTGTTGGAGTAAACGACTCCTCAAACTCCAGTAGAGCGTCTGCAGCTGTGATAAATGCTCTGATGGATTCCATTTCAAAAATTGAACCGGAACTGCAAAATTGTTGCACAAACTCGGATCTAAAACTTGAATTTAAAATTTAAAAATATTTGCAAATATGTTTCAAAAGTTCAAAATTTGTAGGACCAATCCGTGACAGACTACAAATTAGTAGTGCGTTGTTTTTTAGTGAAGCGTGAATTTTAGAAAGCACAAAAAAATAATAAATTTAGTAAACTATTTTTCCGAATATATTAGAATGTGCTTGCTGGGTAATCGGCCCAATGCACTTGTACTTGCACTTGCAAATTTAGTGAAGTATTTTCTCACAGTATTTTTCAAATTTTAATTAGAATGTGCTTGCTGGGTAATTGTTCCAATGCACTTGCACGCCTAGTCTTCGACTATGTACACAAACAAAATAGATTTGTGCTTAATTGCTTTATTAAAATCCAAATACAAATACAGATGAAAATTCAAAAGCACTTATTTGATTTATGTCCACTATTCACTTTCACTTTTGTTCACTGGGTTATTTTCGAACTATTTCGATTTCACCACTACACTCTTTTGTTTGTTGGGATGCCTGCTGTGCTGCCTTGCCTTTGCTGCTTGCCTATGCCGCTTTCACTTTGTTTTGCCTGTGCTGCTTTGCCTTTGCTGATTGCCTGTGTTGCTTGCACTTTACTGCTCTCACTTCGTTGTTTGGCTTTCTTGCTGTCGCTCACTTTTCTGCTAATTTTTTTGTGTCACTCACTGCACTTGTAATTTTGTATTTTTTTTTTTTTGTTTGCACTCGCGAAACTGCAGCTGCGTTATTGCTGCTTGCCTTTATTGCTATTCGAACAATATGTGGAAAGGCAGAGTTGAGCGACTAGACTCAAATTACCTATAAGAAAAACCAAAAAACCGAGAGAGATTTTTGACGCTGCAGACGATTTTGTGCGTCCAAGAAATTTATAATTTTGGTTTTTTTGCAAAGTGAAATAAGTGCATTTGCCAGATGTATTTGTTGTTGTACTTAAATGAAGTACAATACTACCTGCAATCTTGTGCTTTGATTTTGTGGGTAGAGTGCCAAAAATATGTTTTGGTCTCCACTTCACACAGCACAATGGGTTTTATACATAAATGATGCACAAATTAACCAATCTATTGCCTTATAGCTTGCAGAGCACAAATCCAAAATATGTTTGGCTGTAACTTGCGAGTTGCTAAATCGGGCAAATTATGCACTTTCACTTTAATACGAGTAAAAAATCAACTTGTTACCTGTTATCCGGCTCGAAGGACCAAAGCTAATTCGGGTGGTGGAGCACGGTGCTCGCTCGTTCCAAAGATGTGGTTGGCCGTAGGGAAACGGCCGGCGCAATTATTCCCCAGAAATATTAAATAAAACAAAAGGTTTCATATAATAAATGTATTTTTAAAATAACAAATTGGACAAACACTTACCACGTCTGTATCGCTAGGATGTCGCAAAAGGAGAGGAGAGTTTAGTTGCGCGCGAATTAAACTTCGAAAAAGAAGAAAAGATTGCTCTGTAGATACAGACGTGGCAAAAGAAATTGGGCGGGGGTGGCGTCAACATAAGTAATAGGTTAAAAAGTACAGATTATGGCAGGAACTAAATATGGTACACAATGAAAGAATACAATATTATGATTTTTTTCCAGAAAATTATGACAGATAGTTTATTCAATAAATATTTATTTTCTTTATATAGAAAACTTATCAAATATTTGTTTAAAATCACTTCAACTCAATTATTTTCACCAGTGACTTCCGTAATAGTTGGTCGATGATAACTGAAGTCTTGTTACAAAAGTATTAGACATCACATTATCAAGATATCTAATAAATACAGCATTTATTGTTTTTCCATATCTTGTAGTACAGCCTCTCGGATTGTTGTTTATTTCCAACTGAAATTCTTCTTGGAGGAACGATATTAGTGGCATATACCCATACATGGAAATATGATTGTCGCCGTGGCGATACAGGCCGTGGTTACGATCACCACGCCATATTATTATTATTGTGGAATAGTCTACACAAAGTCTATATGTAACAGAGAACGTAAAATAATAATATTTTTGGCTAACTCGGTCGAGATGAAGGAGTTTCACCACTGCCAGCTCGGCAGGAGAAATCTTAACAGTTGCGCTTGACCAGAGCTAAGCGCGAAATAAAGATTATGCTCAGAACTACATACATATATATTGCTGATACAGGCGTATGCTAGCTCTTTTGCTTATATTTTTATACGTTTATATGCAAACATGTGTATTCGTATGAATTCTTTTTGTGCATATTTGTGATTACAGGTGCATTTCTTGTATTTGATATATTCCTACTTATGTGTATACTTCATTATATGTATGTATGTGTATAACAAACTATCATAATAGTTATATTAAAAAAAAATTAAATATATTACAATAGTGATAAGTTTACATAAATCGTATATTTTATTATTCACATGTATCATGACTATATATGTTTATGTTCGCTTTCCCGATTTCAAATCATATTATCCCTAATCAATAATAACATGTGCGCGCTGCTCATATGTATGTACATACATAAATATGCTCGCATGACATTGGCACACAAATAATGCGTACACATATTATCTCAAATAGCAGCAGCAGTGTCACAAGTTTATATGGCAGCCAATATTGGATGCCCAAATTCGTAGAAAAACACACAACAACAACATTTTCATTCATAAACGCAAGCGCACTATCAACAGGCAAACTCGCTTCATTCATAAAAGCAAACACCTTTACATATCCCCGAGCATGCCTTTGCCATCAATCGTCTTTTCGCGACGTTGGCAAAAGTTAAAAATCATAAATTGAACAACTTTCTGATGTTTCTTCAGAGAAAGAAGTGAGAAAAGTGGCAACATAGCTGTTGTTATTTATAATATTTGTCAATTCTAAAATATTTTTCAGTGGTAGGCAAAAATCTGCGTCGACATGTATGCACGCTCATATATATATAGTACATACATATTTACGCAAGTTTGTTAGTAAAGCTGTTATAACGGCAAGGGAAGCGATGACAATCGGAGCTCGTTCGCTTATTTTTTCGACACAGCTCGGATTTTCTACCAACAACACAATGTTGTGATGCTTTGTCGCCGCGTCGGTCCGTCGACACATTGACTCTTTGACAAAACGTGAGCTTCGCCATTGGTTGTCCGTGTCAACGGATATTTTGCATCAAGGGACACGAAAATAGCAGAATTGAGCATTTTCAGTGTTAAATGAGAAAAATTATTCTATTTCCGATGTTAAGGAATGTACGCTTACAGATTCGTTTGTTTTCTATGCGCAACCGACTCGGCATATAATTTCTAGATGATCGGTATATATTTGGTATCAAGGAATACACTTAGTATATACATAAGTATGTATGTATGTATATTCAAATTTTCCTACATATGTACATATTTCATAATCTATATATATAAAATTCTCGTGTCACAGTTTTTGTTGCCATACTCCTCCGAAACGGCTTGACCGATTTTGATGAAATTTTGTGTGCTTATCCGGTATCTATGAGAATCGGCCAACATCTATTTTTCATCTCTCTAAATGTTAGGGGTAGTCCATCCCAAAATTTTTTTTTTTATTCTTTAGACAAAATTTTTAATTTCTATTTTTTTATGATACAACATACAAAAATACATTCAATCCTCAATTTTCACCCTTCTACAATCAACCATTATTTTTTAATAGCCATTTTAGTAATTTAATCATTTTTCCTCTCCGGTCGATAACTGATCAATCGTCATTTAATTAGTTATCCCCGCAAGATGTCTACAGGTGTCACTTCTGACCCAGTAAATAGCACGGAGTAGGGATGAGAACGAAGCAGGTCTCCTTTCTTTCTCACTACCTACACAGTTGTCGGCCATCATTATAGTTTATGCATCAAGTGTAGTAGTAACGTTGACAATTATTATTTTGCTATCTCAGTGTAACTCTCATATTAACTTTTAATCATTCCTATTTTATAAATAATAATTAAATGATCTATTTTGAGAGTATTTTGCACGATTAGTTAATCAAGTGATTTTATAACCTCAAAAGTACTAAACACGTGACACGAGCTTCCAATAACAACGGATTTTGTGTTGTAAGTATACTTTTTTTATTTATATCGAAAATGTTGTTGATCTTATAAAAATGTAATTTTAATTTAATTTTATTAAAAAAATGTAATAGAACAATTAAGATTTTCATAGTTTCCAAAAAATCAATCATTATGAATCTTTATTTTGAAATGTCAATGAAAATACTGGTTGTATGAAAAAATTATAAGAGACAATGAATGAAATTATAATGCCAAGAAAACGCAAAGGGGCTGATTTGAGCCGCAGTACAAGTAAAGCTCGAAACTTGCGAAATAGCAGATCCGAAAGAACAGAAGAACAAATCCAGCAACAAAATACTGATGTACGTGTCAGAATGGCGCAATTGCATCAAGAAGAGCCAGAAGATACACGAGCTGAACGCAATGAAGTCAGAAGATTAGAACAACGACAATCACGCCGTTTCACAGTCAATAGACGAAGAACAAACGACCAACAACGACAACAGGTACATCGAGCATTTATATCTGATTCATTCCTGCGTCTAGCATTTCAGTATGAGCCCGATATTGAATATTATGCTCATTCAAAAGTGGTAATTGGTGCTATGGACAAGGAATGTCCGCATTGTCATGCTCTGAAATTCAAAAATGAGCCAGCTGGGATGTGTTGCGGGTCAGGAAAAGTGCAACTACCTGAAATTGAAACACCACCTGAACCATTGAACGGCTTACTTATCGGCACGGATCCAGATTCTAACATGTTCCTGAAGTCAATTCGAAGATTCAATTCATGCTTTCAAATGACATCGTTCGGAGCAACAGAAATAGTTCGAAATACTAATGCAAATGGTCAACAATTCAATTCTACATTCAAAATCAGAGGCCAAGTTTATCATAAAATGGGCTCACTGCTGCCAATGCCAAACGAACAACATAAATTCTTACAAATATACTTTATGGGCGGCGAGGATTCCGGAAGCGCACTTGCCGATCGCGTGAATGCACGTTGTGATTATAATAACCTTGATTCATTTTATGCCAGGCGCATCGTCAGCGAGCTAGATGCTATTTTGAACGAGCACAACGAGTTGTTGAAAATATTCAAATCACATATGCACCAATTACAAAGCGATAATCACGCTATTGTCATTAATCCTGATAAAACACCAGCTGGAGAGCATATTCGTAGATTCAATGCACCCGCTGTTGATGATGTTGCTGTAATCATGGTTGGCGATTGTACAACTGCACGAGAAATTGTGATTCGTAGAAGAAATAATAATCTTCAGTTCATTGCTGACACACATCGTTCATATGACGCTCTACAATATCCGCTAATATTCTGGAAGGGACAAGATGGATATTGCATAAACATAAAACAACGAGATCCCGTATCAGGTACTTCATTCATTAATATTTTGATCATTAATCATTTAACAAAACAATTAAATTATTGAACGTAATAAATTAAAATTAATTTTTATGAACAAATATTACAGGAGCTGAAACAAACAAGAACGTTAGCTCAAAGGATTATTATGCGTACCGATTAATGATTAGACGTGGCCTGGACAACGTCATTTTACGATGTCGAGAGCTTTGTCAACAATTCATGGTCGACATGTATGCGAAGATTGAAAGCGAACGACTACGATACTTACGATATAATCAACAAAAGCTGCGCGCGGAAGAGTACATTCATTTGCGAGACGCTATCAACAACAACGACGACGTCGCCGAAATTGGTAACCATGTCATTTTACCATCATCGTACGTAGGCAGTCCACGTCATATGCAAGAATATATACAGGATGCTCTGACTTTCGTGCGCGAATATGGACGACCATGTTTATTTATCACGTTCACATGTAATCCAAAATGGCCAGAGATTACATCTTTGCTACTACCTGGCCAAAATGCAATACATCGCCATGACATTACAGCACGTGTGTTCAGACAAAAGTTGAAGTCTTTAATAAGTTTCATTACTAAATTAAATGTATTTGGTCCCACACGTTGCTGGATGTATTCGGTTGAGTGGCAAAAGCGAGGATTACCTCATGCACACATTTTGGTTTGGTTCATCGACAAAATCCGTCCTGAAGAAATCGATAGTATCATTTCTGCCGAAATTCCAGATCCATCCACTGACCAACTGCTGTTTGATATTGTTACAACAAACATGATTCATGGTCCATGTGGTACTCTTAATAGTTCATCGCCTTGCATGGCTGATGGAAAATGTACTAAAAATTTCCCTAAAGATTTTACCAATGATACGGTCACAAATGTCGACGGATACCCAATATATCGTCGAAGAAATCCTGAAAATGGCGGACAATCATTTATTAAAAATATCATCAACACAGACATTGATATTGACAATCGTTGGGTGGTGCCATATTCGCCTCTGCTGAGCAAGACATATAATGCTCATATTAATGTTGAGTTATGCAGTTCTGTAAAGAGCATCAAATACATTTGCAAGTATGTCCATAAAGGAAGTGATATGGCTGTGTTTAGAGTGGAAAATACTAATGTGAATGCTCCTCAAGTGAATAAAAACGATGAAATAACGCTCTACCAAATTGGTCGGTACATCAGCTCTAATGAAGCTGCTTGGCGTATCTTTGGTTTTCCAATTCATGAACGGGATCCAGCAGTTGTTCAGTTAGCCATCCATCTTGAAAACGGTCAGCGTGTATTTTTCACGAACGAGACAGCGATTGATCGTGCAATAAATCCACCTAAAACTACACTCACTGCATTTTTTGAATTGTGTAATCGTGCGGATGATTTTGGTGCCTTTGCACGAACATTACTCTATTCACAAGTACCACGCTATTTCACATGGACTCAAACAAAAACATGGATGCCCCGCAAGCAAGGCTCACCAGTTGCTGAATGTCTCAATTTATTTAAATCAAACGCCTTGGGGCGATTATTTACAGTCAATCCAAGACACACGGAGTGCTTTTATCTTCGACTGTTGTTGGTTAATGTTACTGGCCCATTATCATTTCAAGATATTCGTATAGTGAATGGGCAACAATATCCAACGTAACGGGTGATTTTTTTGAGGTTAGGATTTTCATGCATTAGTATTTGACAGATCACGTGGGATTTCAGACATGGTGTCAAAGAGAAAGATGCTCAGTATGCTTTGACATTTCATCATGAATAGACTTACTAACGAGCAACGCTTGCAAATCATTGAATTTTATTACCAAAATCAGTGTTCGGTTCGAAATGTGTTTCGCGCTTTACGTCCGATTTATGGTCTACATAATCGACCAAGTGAGCAAACAATTAATGCGATTGTGACCAAGTTTCGCACTCAGTTTACTTTATTGGACATTAAACCAACCACACGAATGCGTACAGTGCGTACAGAAGAGAATATTGCGTCTGTTTCTGAGAGTGTGGCTGAAGACCGTGAAATGTCGATTCGTCGCCGTTCGCAGCAATTGGGTTTGTGTTATTCGACCACATGGAAGATTTTACGCAAAGATCTTGGTGTAAAACCGTATAAAATACAGCTCGTGCAAGAACTGAAGCCGAACGATCTGCCACAACGTCGAATTTTCAGTGAATGGGCCCTAGAAAAGTTGGCAGAAAATCCGCTTTTTTATCGACAAATTTTGTTCAGCGATGAGGCTCATTTCTGGTTGAATGGCTACGTAAATAAGCAAAATTGCCGCATTTGGGGTGAAGAGCAACCAGAAGCCGTTCAAGAACTGCCCATGCATCCCGAAAAATGCACTGTTTGGTGTGGTTTGTACGCTGGTGGAATCATTGGACCGTATTTTTTCAAAGATGCTGTTGGACGCAACGTTACGGTGAATGGCGATCGCTATCGTTCGATGCTAACAAACTTTTTGTTGCCAAAAATGGAAGAACTGAACTTGGTTGACATGTGGTTTCAACAAGATGGCGCTACATGCCACACAGCTCGCGATTCTATGGCCATTTTGAGGGAAAACTTCGGACAACAATTCATCTCAAGAAATGGACCCGTAAGTTGGCCACCAAGATCATGCGATTTAACGCCTTTAGACTATTTTTTGTGGGGCTACGTCAAGTCTAAAGTCTACAGAAATAAGCCAGCAACTATTCCAGCTTTGGAAGACAACATTTCCGAAGAAATTCGGGCTATTCCGGCCGAAATGCTCGAAAAAGTTGCCCAAAATTGGACTTTCCGAATGGACCACCTAAGACGCAGCCGCGGTCAACATTTAAATGAAATTATCTTCAAAAAGTAAATGTCATGAACCAATCTAACGTTTCAAATAAAGAACCGATGAGATTTTGCAAATTTTATGCGTTTTTTTTTTAAAAAAAAGTTATCAAGCTCTTAAAAAATCACCCTTTATAAAGATGCATGCCTTGCACTCGGCTTGCTGGAAGACGACAACCAGTGGGAATGCATGCTTGCTGAAGCTGCATTGAACTGTACAGCAATACAAATTCGTCTACTATTCGCTATAGTGTTGACTACATGTTTCCCAGCCCGAGCACAGATATTATGGGAAAATCACAAAGATTCAATGACTGATGATATATTGCATCAACATCGTATACGGTGCCACGATCTAACCATAACATTCAGCGACGAAATGTACAATGAAGCATTGATTGCTATTGAGGATCTTTGCATTATCATTGCCAACTTACCACTTAGTAATTTCGGTATGAATTCGCCAAATCGAACTGCATCTGATTTAATTAATACTGAAATGAATCGTGAACTGCAGTACAGTACTGTAGAAATGGCAGCGATTGTTGCCAGCAATGTCCCACTAATGAATGAGGAACAAAGAACCATTTATGATCGCATTATGCTCGCAGTTTCAGCTGGACAAGGTGGATTCTTCTTTTTGGATGCACCGGGTGGAACTGGCAAAACATTCGTTATTTCGCTAATTCTTGCTGAAATACGATCAAATAATGGCATCGCATTGGCCGTTGCATCATCGGGCATTGCAGCAACTTTATTGGATGGAGGTAGAACAGCTCATTCAGTATTTAAGCTGCCACTAAATATCCAGAATAACCCTGACGCAGTATGCAACATTAAGAAACAATCGTCCATGGCCACAGTGCTAAAACGGTGTAAAATTATTATTTGGGATGAATGTACTATGGCACACAAACATTCACTTGAGGCGTTGAACAGGACATTTGAAGATATTAAAAACAGTGACAAACTATTTGGCGGAACTCTGTTGGTCCTTTCAGGTGATTTCAGACAAACACTTCCAGTCATTCCACGTTCAACATACGCTGATGAGATCAACGCTTGCTTAAAATCATCTCCATTGTGGAGTAATGTTGAAAAATTACAGCTAAAAAAAAATATGCGCGTTCAAATGCTTCAAGATCCATCCGCTGAAACATTTTCAAAACAACTCTTAGATATCGGTGATGGAAAAGTTGCTATAGATGAAACTGGATACGTAAAATTACCGACCGATTTCTGCACAATCGCTGATTCGCAAGATACTCTCATTGAACAAATATTTCCCGATATACACACACAGTACATAAATCATGAGTGGCTTGCAGAAAGAGCGATTTTAGCGGCAAAAAATGTAGACGTTGACAATTTAAATCTGAAGATACAAATGTTGTTGCCAGGGAACTTGGTATCATATAAATCCATTGATACAGTTTGCGACGACAGCGAAGCAGTAAATTTTCCCACAGAGTTTTTGAACTCACTGGATTTGCCAGGCATGCCACCGCATAATTTACAATTAAAGGTTGGATCTCCAATTATCTTGCTTCGTAATTTGAACCCGCCCCGGTTGTGCAACGGTACGCGATTAGTCATTCAAAAATTAATGAAAAACGTGATCGAAGCCAGGATTTTAAATGGCAAGTTCAGAGGTGAAAATATACTCATACCACGGATTCCTATTATACCTACAGATGTGCCAATTCAATTCAAACGTATTCAGTTTCCAATTAGATTGGCATTTGCAATGACTATCAACAAATCCCAAGGTCAAACGATGTCTGTTTGTGGATTAGATTTGAGAACACCATGTTTTTCACACGGACAATTATACGTGGCATGCTCTCGAGTGGGTAAACCATCAAGTTTGTTTGTGTTAGCTAAAGATGGACTAACAAAAAATATTGTTCACGCTATAGCATTAAGAGATTAATATTGTTTAATAGTGTTACTGTCGTAATTGTTTAATTAATGATATATAATTTATTTTAAGGAATAAATTATAATAACTTAAAAATAATGTTTGCATTTTGTTATTTTTATATTCCTTCATCGTTCACAGCGCTCCATGCTTATTTCACGCATATACCACATTCTTACATACATACAATATACACATTCTAACATACATACATACTTGCAATAAGTAAGCTATATTTTGTCTACACTAAAAATTACTAGGAAATTATTTATATGGCAAAACAACGTTTGCCGGGTCTACTAGTCTTATATATAAAAATGAATCGCTAAATGTGTTGGTAAGCGCATAACTCAAAAACGCCTGCACCAATTTTGCCAATTCTTTTTTTAAAATGTTCTTTGAGGTTCAAGGAAGGTTTTTACGGCAAGAAAAGTTCGAATAATTGCCCGAAAACCCCCAAAACCAGCCCTTTTCTTTTTCCCATACATACGAATGAATGTTTGTTTATTAGTAACGCTGAGAGAACGACTGAACCAATCTTGATGAATTCTTCAGAGAATGTTCCATGTGGATCTGGGAAGGTTTATAAATAAAAATCCTGTATGCCTTTTGTGAGGAAAAGTCGGAAAATTGGACAATTCCAAAAAGTTAATCTTTTCCATACAAAATTTTGTTTTCAATTTTTTTGTTTTGTTTTTCAATTATTTGAATCGTTCAAATTTGTCGTTTGTTTCAAAAATTTTTGAAAATTATTCAGTGAAAATGTTATGTGTTTTTAAAACAAAGTGTTCAATTACAGCTTGAATTTTGTCACGATGCCATGAAGAGGTCGCGCTAATATCGGTCGGCGTTCTTTTGGCATCAACATATGTACATTAACAGCCTAAGGCACATGATCGAGTACTCCCAGAATGCGATGACATACGTGCGGTATTATACGTCGCGGTCAATCAGAAAGCGATCGTCTGGTGTTGTTAGATGCTAGATGTACTCTGTTGTGTTGCAAAAAAGAAGTTTGCCGCACGCAAAATCCTGTATTATACTAAGTGATGAAAATCAGTATTCCACTTCGGTTTGTATGTCTGACAATAAATGCACGAAACAGTATCCACGTGCTTTTCTTTCGGAAACACAAACCTGAAATGATGGATATCCACTCTATCGGCGTCGCTCACCAGACGACAACGGCAGAACATTCAGCATTCAGAAGAGTGAGTATCGAAGTTGACAACACATGGATCGTACCATATTCGCCACTGTTGTCTAATTCACATTCAAAAGTCATGTCAATGTTGAGTATTGCAGTTTGGTGTAATCGATAAAATACGTTTGTAAATACGTCGCCAAAGGAAGCAACATCGCGATTATTGGTCTTGAACGATACGGTCGGTGAACTGCAATAAAGCGCTTTGTAGGATATTTACTTTTGAAATTCATGAACGTTTGCCGACTGTTGCGCGTCTAGCATTTAATTTGGAGAATGGCCAAAGAGTGTATTTCAACCCAGAGAACACATTACAGCCAGTGGAAACACCACCAGCAACAAAATTGACTTTGACGATTATACATGCAATGCATCGTCGAAGACATTTTACATCGTATTCGCTAAGAATTGGAAATGTGTCAATTCCGGTTCATACTTCCGGTGGTTTGATATCAATTCCATTTGCCGTTTATCGATTCACAAAAGATGAACTCATCACGAATGTTTATCCGAACATTAACCAAATTATCGTAACTACGATTCCTTGAGTGCACGCGCAATTTTAGCTGCCAAAAATACCGATATTGTTGACTTAAACTGGAAGATTCAAAGTCAAATTCCGGGAGATTTGCGCTCATACAAATTGATCGATCGTCTTGACAATGAAGACGACGCCGTGAATTATCCTGTAGAATTTTTAAGTTCTTTGGAAAGGCTTGGAATGCCACCGCATCATTTGCGTCTCAAAGTTGGATCTGTAGTTATTGTGTATCGCAATCTGCAAGCGCCGAAACTGTGTAATGGAACCTGACTGATTGTGACGCACCTATCGAATACAAGGGGGCAGAATGCTTGATTCTACGAATTCGAATAAATTTGGAACTGCTATGTTTTTCACACGGCCAAAAATACGTGGCGTGCTCACGAGTTGGAAAACTATCTTCTCTGTACATTTACGCACCGGAACAGAAACCAAAAAATTTTGTTTATTAAGCTACGTTACATTGAAAAAAAAACAAATGATAAATTTAGCATTCTCTTCATTTCAAAACACATGGCTGCGGGGTCAGCTAGTGATTCCATAAAATCATTAAAAGTATATAATAGAGTAAAGTTTGTATTATTACCCAAATAATTAATATAAGTTTAAGGTAATTAGTTTTAAATTTATACATTTACATTAAAAGTTTTGATATAATCTTAAAAGATCTAGCATGTAAACAAATATGAAAGACCATACGCATAATGTTTGTAAATTTGTCTACATGCAACATATGTAAGTATGTAAATATTGTATGTATACTCAATGCTTCATGCGAAATTTCCGTTGACACGGACAACCAATGGCGAAGCTCACGACAGAGATAAAGAGATGTCTAACCCCTCTCTCACTGGAAGTGAAAGAGCAATTGCTAAACGTCAAAACCAGGAATAAAGGGATGTACAACTTATTCCAGTGTGAGAGCACCTCAAAATAAGCGTTTTTTAAAACATTTTCCGTTATGGCCGCATCGAACAAAATAAGAATTTTTGGGCATTTTAAATTAAAACATCCAACATTTAGTACGAATAAAAATTACTATGTAGTGGTGAGAAACTACAATGAGAAAACTACTAAACTATTTAAATCTTTTCAAAGTATATTAGAACTGAATTTTGACCTTTCAATACCCAATAAAAGGATTTAAGCTTGTTAAGAAGTCAGCGTCCGCTTGGAAAAAGGAATAACTAGTTAGAGTACTTAAATTGCTGTATTTTATGATGTAAAATAATGTTTTTTTTTATAATATGGAAGGTCTCAAGAATATCGTGAAACAATTATTTTCAATGTAAAAATTTAATAATTATACTTTTCTTTTTGACGACCATGAAGCATACAAAATCTAGAGATATTCAATTTTCTTTTTATTTTATTTTATGAAAATATTTATTTAATTAATAAAAATTCGCAATAGCGGTGTTCGGCAGAAATTTAACTTTATTTTGATATAATAATTAATGGATATTAATAAGAAAATAAAAGTCTGGACGCTTGAAGGGTAGAAATGTACCTAGTACAGATACTAGTGTAAATATATCTATTATAATATTTATAATTAAAAATTAGAACATTAAAGTTAAGAAGTTCGTAAAATGCCTACTTATTTTTACGATTTAGCGTGACGAAATCGAGTTTTAGATTTTTAGGTGGAAGATGGACGTGAAGCGTAAGCGCTTCGCGTTTAAAGGATATTTTACGCTTCATCTAAATTGATATTTTTTTAATTGCGGTCAGATGGAGCGCGAGGCCCCCCGATTCGCGGGGCCCGTAGCACTTGCTACTCTTGCTACGTGGCTAATTCGGCACGCTTATCTGAGTCGTAATATATATACTTACATAATTATCTATGTTAACTTTTGCAGTAAATTGTTTTGTTTTTTCGAGCTTATACAGTTAAAAACTGACCAAATTAAGATCAAACAGCTTCATTATAAATAATATATTCGGTTTCATCGAAAATAGAAGCATAAACCTCATTCGAATGTTCATGATTTTCTCTGTCACTGTGAATCGACTGCCAGTTTTATTCGCTTTAAAACATAGCTCCATGTAACAAATATTCGGGATGACTTACAGAACATTATACTTTGCATTGCAATTGACGTTTTCGAAGTGAACCAAATCTATAAAAATACGAGCCAAAAGAACAAAAGTGGAAGGAATAATAAAATAAGTGTACACATACAGTTTACATTTCTTAATATCAAAATAACCAAAAATTAATAAAAAGGTGAGAAGAAAATGACTCTTTTGCCTAATAATTTAGTCACATTTGTGTAAAAAAATAGAATTTCTTAAATTTTTCTTCATAAAAAAATTATCAAGCATATATATTTTCATAAGCTCCAGGAGAATTGAAGAAAAAATAGGAGAATGTGAGATTATTTCACTGCCGCAGATGAAGTATCTTGGGGTAATAGTGGACTCAAGACTCAAAATTCAAGGAACTCTTATAAATTGCGACACGTAAAACAAATAAAATATTATACGAGTATATAATGCGTTATCTAGAATTATGGCAAATAAAGGCTGTGTATCTTCGAGCCTACGATGTTTAATACCTAAGGTAATGAGTTAAGTTATCCTGTATGCGGCTCCAATATGGATACAGGCGCTAGAAATAAAATCATATGCTAGATTAATTAACTAAGTGCACAAGCTTTCAGCAATACGCGTGATAAGCTTTCGAAACCATTTCAAATGACGGTGGTGAGGTATTAGCGCGATTAATATATCAGAGATGCATACAACAGAAAAAAGAGAGGAGAGAATAGAAAGCATCGCAATATGGCAGCAACGGTGAAACTTCATGCAAAGCACAGTGGACACACCGACGGATTTCGGACATACATTCGTGGATAGGTAGACAACATAGAGACCTGGTTTTTCACCTTACCCAAATACTCAGTGGGCATGGTTGCTTTAGAATCTACCTATTCAAATATCGTCATGACTTCAGTTCATACTGTCCAACGTGTACAGTGTGTTCAGAAGACTCTGAACACGTGTTTTTTTATTACCCTCGGTTTTCAAGTATAAGAGGAAGGCTGAAAACCACAATGGAGGTAGTATCACACTGTTAAATTTGACAGCACTTATGTGCGAGTCCTCTGTAAGGTGCAAAGCTGTCAGCGGAGCGGAAAATCTAATTATGACAAGTATGAGACATTTAGAACAGATTAGACGTCAGTGGTCCTGTTCAAATATCATTGAACATGCTTACTTATCAGCAAAGCCGAAATACAATTAAAAATAAATATCTATTTTCAAACGTATATACACACACATGTAAATATTAAATTGTACACTTGAAAACAACCCCATGTCAAACAGCAATAAACAGTATGCTGTAATACATACATACATACACACATACACATATATTTAGTTATTTAAGATAGTTTTAAAATTTGTATATAAGCACGTTAAATACCAAATAAAAACTAGAATTAAAGATTTCTCACTTGATATAAGACGTTTCATTTCCCCCCACCAGTGGTAACGAATGACAAATCTTTGTTGAGTTTAATAGCGGGATTCTGTAACCAGTCTCTAGTCTCTATTTGAGACATTTTGAGGTAAAGTCTCAATTTGAGACTAGTTACTATTCACTAAACAGTCTCTAGCGTTAGTCTCAAAATATTGACTAAAATTTGAGACCTGATAGTTAGCAGGTCACAAATTAAAAAGAAATCTTGCTGCCATTTTGAATATACTGAATAGAGATCATCATATAAATTAATCGATTGTCGTTTTTTTATATTTTGTAAGCAACTTTAACACGAAAAGGTTAAAAATAAATCAGTTTTACATAAATTTCATAAATATTATGAAACAAAGTCAACATATATTTTTATTTTTATTGATAATTATTTTTTTTGACGATGTTATAGTAAATTTAATATTTGTTATCGACATATTTATTTTCATTCAAGTGTACAGTGTATGTACAGAATAGCAAAATCGTCTCAAGTCTCAAAAATTGTCTCTAACTTGAAATCTCAAATTTAGAGACTGATACTGTATCACAGTACAGAATCGCACGGTAAAACAGGTCCCGTGGGAGAGACATGAGATGGAAGTAATGGAAGTAGGTTAGGTTTAGCGCATTAAAGTCCCGCACGCACATTTTTACGGCAAAATTAAGGGTGTGTCATCCGCAAAAATCAATGTCAATTCATTATTACCAGTTGGATTGTGTGCTGTGTATAAGATATATATATAATACATAAAGTTACCTTCCCTTTAGGTAAACCAGGCCTTATCGATTGTTCGTCTGATATAATTTAACAATTTTAACACTAAATCTTCAATGTTTTAAACAATTCGAAAAGAAATAATTAGGCAATTCACAAGCTTTATTGTATGTCTTATGTTATATTTTAATATTCTTAAAAAATACGACACTTGTGAGCACCCTTAACTGTTGTATGTCATATTTTGTCATATTTCTACACTTAATCAGCTGATAGTGAAAAATTAAGAAGACAGAAATGCCACGAGAAAGAAAAATAAAATTATAGCTTCTTTATGTGGAAATCATGCATTGGCTCTATTAGGAGTTGAATCAAGTGAGTATTTGTATACATTTCTTCATTAAATACAAATATTTATACTTTGCCAGGTGACGAAGAAGACGAAGCTATTGAAAGTTTTTTGATCAGCATGAGCGGTTGCATTTGTAATTTCATTTTTTCAATTTCTAATTTTTCATTTATTTCTCTTTTTTTTAATTATATTTCTTTTTCTTTTAACTCTTATTCTTTTTCTTTTATTGACATTTCCCTTTCCCTTGGTGCAACATCCATCTTAAGCTTTTGCTTCCTTATTTCTGGGATCTCGCCCTGCAAAATATCTGACAAGGCAGTTTTGGAATATATTTCTTTCTGCCTCTGAGTGCACACATTGTCGTTCAACGCAGGACTTTGTAATTCTTCAGATTCAACTGAACTGCCCGCTTCAACCACATATTCTGCTCCCGATGGACTTGCTTTCTAACAGCGTCACCAAACTGTCTTCCACTACTGCAGAACAATTTAATCTGCTGCCGAAAATATCGTTCAACTCTTCATAGAAAAAGCACATTTTTCTTAAAGTATCTATAGAAAAAATAGTGGTCACAATAAAAAAAAAATGAAATTTCCGTCAGCTGCGTGTCTTCGATGAAACGACCATAAAGCTTTGAGCCGTTGGTTCTTAAAAAAAAAAATTATTTGACTTTGTTTTGTTTTTTTTTTTTAAATTAAAATGACAAACCTCGAAACTTCTATTTTCTATTAAGAACACCACAAGCGCTTTTTCTTCTGCCGCATTCCATTTATGTACCGGGTGTTTTGATTTACACTGCAATAAAATCATTTGCAACCACATACTTCTTCTTCTTCTTTACTGGCGTAGACACCGCTTACGCGATTATAGCCGAGTCAACAACAGCGCGCCAATCGTTTCTTCTCTTCGCTACGTGGCGCCAATTGGATATTCCAAGCGAGGCCAGGTCCTTCTCCACTTGGTCCTTCCACCGGAGTGGAGGTCTTCCTCTTCCTCTGCTTCCCGCGTCGAATACTTTCAGAGCTGGAGTGTTTTCATCCATCCGGACAACATGACCTAGCCAGCGTAGCCGTTGTCTTTTAATTCGCTGAACTATGTCGATGTCGTCGTATATCTCGTACAGCTCATCGTTCCATCGGATGCGGTATTCGCCGTGGCCAACGTGCAAAGGACCATAAATCTTCCGCAGAACTTTTCTCTCGAAAACTCGCAACGTCGACTCATCCTTTGTTGTCATCGTCCAAGCCTCTGCACCATATAGCAGGACGGGAAGTATGAGCGACTTATAGAGTTTGGTTTTTGTTCGTCGAGAGAGGACTTTACTTTTCAATTGCCTACTCAGTCCGAAGTAGCACCTGTTGGCAAGAGTAATCCTGCGTTGGATTTCTAGGCTGACATTGTTGGTGGTGTTTACGCTGGTTCCAAGATAGACGAAATTATCTACAACTTCAAAGTTATGACTGTCAACAGTGACGTGAGTGCCAAGTCGCGAGTGCGACGACTGTTTGTTTGATGACAGGAGATATTTCGTCTTGCCCTCGTTCACTGCCAGACCCATTTGTTTTGCTTCCTTATTCAGTCTGGAGAAAGCAGAACTAACCGCGCGGGTGTTGAGACCGATGATAGCAATATCATCGGCATACGCCAGCAGCTGTACACTCTTATAAAAGATTGTACCTGCTCGATTCAGTTCTGCAGCTCTAATAATTTTCTCCAGTAGCAGATTGAAAAAGTCGCACGATAGGGAGTCGCCTTGTCTGAAACCTCGTTTGGTATCGAACGGCTCGGAGAGGTCCTTCCCGATCCTGACGGAGCTTTTCGTGTCAGTTTACACAGCCGTATTAGTTTTGCGGGGATACCAAATTCAGACATCGCGGCATAAAGGCAGCTCCTTTTCGTGCTGTCGAAAGCAGCTTTGAAATCGACGAATAGGTGGTGAGTGTCGATTCTCCTTTCACTGGTCTTTTCCAAGATTTGGCGCATGGTGAATATCTGGTCGGTTGTTGATTTACCAGGTCTGAAGCCACACTGATAAGGTCCAATCAGTTTGTTGACGGTGGGCTTTAATCTTTCACACAATACGCTCGATAGAACCTTATACGCGATGTTGAGGAGGCTAATCCCACGGTAGTTGGCACAGATTGTGGGGTCTCCTTTTTTATAGATTGGGCATAGCACACTTAAATTCCAATCGTTGGGCATGCTTTCATTCGATCATATTTTGCAAAGAAGGTGATGCATGCTCCTTATCAGTTCTTCGCCGCCGTGTTTGAATAGCTCGGCCGGCAATCCGTCGGCCCCTGCCGCTTTGTTGTTCTTCAGGCGGGTAATTGCTATTCGAACTTCGTCATGGCCGGGCAATGGAACGTCTGCTCCATCGTCATCGATTGGGGAATCGGGTTCGCCTTCTCCTGGTGCTATGTTCTCACTGCCATTCAGCAGGCTGGAGAAGTGTTCCCTCCATAATCTAAGTATGCTCTGGGCATCTTTGGCTAGATCACCTTCGGGGGTTCTACAGGAGTATGCTCCGGTCTTGAAACCTTCTGTAAGTCGCCGCATTTTTTCGTAAAATTTTCGAGCATTACCCCTGTCGGCCAGCTTATCAAGCTGTTCGTACTCACGCATTTCGGCCTCTTTCTTCTTCTGTCTGCAAATGCGTCTCGCTTCCCTCTTCAACTCTCGGTATCTATCCCATCCCGCACGTGTTGTGGTCGATCGTAACGTTACGAGGTAGGCAGCCTGTTTTCTCTCCGCTGCGACACGGCACTCCTCGTCGTACCAGCTGTTCTTTTGCACTTTCCGAAAACCAATGGTTTCGGTTGCAGCTGTACGTAAGGAGTTTGAAATGCCGTCCCACAGTTCCCTTATACCGAGTTGTTGACGGGTGCTCTCAGAGAGCAGGAGTGCAATCCGAGTAGAAAATCGTTCGGCTGTCTGTGTGATTGCAGCTTCTCGGCGTCGAACCTTCCCTGTGTTTGTTGGCGTGCGTTTTTTGCTGCACAGAGACGGGTGCGAATCTTGGCTGCAACAAGATAGTGGTCCGAGTCGATGTTAGGACCTCGGAGCGCACGCACATCTAAAACACTGGAGACGTGTCTTCCGTCTATCACAACATAATCGATCTGGTTGGTGGTTTTTCGATCCGGAGACAGCCAGGTAGCTTGATGTATCTTCTTATGCTGGAATCTAGTACTACAGATAACCATATTTCGGGCCCCGGCGAAGTCGATCAGCCTCAACCCATTTGGGGATGTTTTGTCGTGGAGGCTGAATTTACCGACCGTAGTGCCAAAGATACCTTCTTTGCCCACCCTGGCGTTGAAGTCGCCAAGCACGATTTTGACATCGTGGCGGGGCATCTCTCATAAGTGCGCTCCAAGCACTCATAAAAAGCATCTTTGGTCACATCGTCCTTCTCTTCCGTCGGGGCGTGGGCGCAAATCAGCGATATGTTGAAGAACCTCGCTTTGATGCGGATTGTGGCTAGACGTTCATTCTCCGGAGTGAATGATAGTACTCGGCGACGGAGTCTCTCTCCCACCACGAATCCAACACCAAACTTGCGCTCCTTTATATGGCCACTGTAGTAAATGTCACAAGGACCTACTCGTCTCTGTCCTTGTCCCGTCCATCGCATTTCTTGGACGGCGGTGATGTCAGCCTTTGTTTTCACGAGGACACCAACCAGCTGAGCAGTGGCACCTTCCCAATTAAGGGACCGGACATTCCAGGTGCATGCCCTCAAATCATAGTCCTTATTTCGTTTGCCATGGTCGTCATCAAAAGGGGGGTCTCTCATCCGAGGCTGTGTTTGCTTTTTCATTGGGGGTGTTTTTTTACGTGGCGGGTCCCAAACCCAGCGCACAACCCTAAGTAGGGGATATTTCGCCTTCTCACTTTAGCTCGCCTTCAAACGGATGTTCTTAGGCTACCAGAGGATACTTGGTCAAAGACCGGAAGTCGTGAGCTGCTTGAGTCATATGTAAAAGAATCGTTTCTGGCCACTCCCAAGTGAATGGCGATCAGAGAACTTTCCTCACTTGCGTGAACTTCTACACATGACTCCATCCTACACATCAAAATATTTTCATATTTCACTAATATTCAACTTAATTTACCTGAATATCGTGGTTTCCTTCCATATTAATAACGAAATTTATTAAATTTATTAATTTCAAACACTTAAACGCCAATAATAAGAAAGTAAACAAATACAGCTGATAGAATAGCGAACTCAAGAAACATACCACGCAGTGTTCTATCAGTCATATTTTAATTTTGCATTAGAAACAACAGTGTTGGCATGACAGTCATAAAAAAATATGACAATATGACGATCTGACACACTATGACACCTTGTGAATACCCTAAATGTTTTAGTTTTATATAAAATCCTTCATGCGAGACCTTATCAAACGCTTGAGCTACATAAAGAAATATTGCTGGACAGTACTAGGAAGTAATTCTATTTACCTCCTTTATAAATATTTTATATATTTATATTTTGCCCGAAACCTGCATTGGTGCATTATAGTTATGTTATTTTTATGGAAGAAAAGAGAATAATACTAGCTTTTCAAAGCTTCAGGCAGGGTAAAAGGCTTACTGGTATGTAGACGCTTGCATTAAGTCTTTCCTGGATTTATCTATTATACTAAGATGATCAGCGATTTTTTTCATAATTTCTAAGCAATGTTCGTTAGCTTCATTATGATTTTTAGTGTAGTAGTAGATTCTTAGACTTGTAGAATATTTTTATTTTCAAAATTGAAGTTTTAATAGACAAGAGCGATTTATTAGCAATGTCGTGAAAAATTGCTTTTTGACAATTAGGCTGAAATACCTTCCCTAGCTGGTTTGCCAAGCAACTTGCTTTTTCTTTATCGCTTCGGGACCAGTTTCCACTTACGCCCCCTATGGCATCTAACGGTGGCTTATGCGCTTCTGGGCTCAATTTCTTTACCTTACACCTGAGCGCTTTTCTTAGTTCATCATTCAATTATAACTGAGTATGCGCAAAAGGAGAGTGATTTCCCATTCAAGTCCAGCATGCTTTTTTAGCTACTAAATTCTAAATTTCATCATTTTTTATTTTTCTTAAAACAGGCGGCTTCTTGTTTTTGTTAGCCGGTCCTAAGATAGCTGCTTTAGTTATTACATCACTAAATTTGCTTATACTTTACTCAATGTCTTTTTATAATTTTATTCTGTAATCAACATTTATGTGGAAACTGACATATGTATATTTTTAATTTTACTCGTAACTAGTTCGTTTTATCGAATGTTAGACCCATTATTGGTGATAAACTTTATTAGTACCGAAGAGTGATCGGAATAAGTATGTACATGTATTAGCATTTATAAGCGATCTACATACCTATATTTAATTAAACCAAAGTCATTAATTTCTTGAATTTGGTTTCGATTACTGAGCCAGTATGTCGGCTTAACAGGAGAAATCAAATTTATTTCGGCTATTTATAATGGTGTAATACAGTTTTCCTCCCCTCGGTTTGATTAGACGTGAGCCCCAATACATATTTTTTACATTAAAGTAGTCACCATCTAATTAAATCAAAATCCTAGTTCAGAGCGTGCGCGCACTGACTGGAATCAGTAGAGGGCATTCCTCGCTAACGAAGGAGCGGCTGGTCAGTTGTCTCCGAGTTCCTGGAGAATCAAGGCAAACAGTTTCGCGCGACGTGTTTCTGTGAGTGGTCCAAGCAGAAAATCCAGCGTTAGAGCAGGGGTACGCGATTAAATTCTGTGTGAAACTCGGTTAATTTGCGACAGAGACGTTTAAAACGATCAAGCAGGCTTACCCAGGTGTTACTTTAGCAAGAAGTGGTGTGTTTCGATGGCATCAGGACTTATAAAGGGCCGGGAAGAGTTCCTCATTGTATTTTTTGACATCAAAGGCACCGTTCACCATGAATTTGTTCTTCCTGGACAAATCGTCAACGCCAAGTTTTACGTGAAAGTCCTCAACAAGGGTCAAATAAGTACGAGAAGACATCACAGATAATTGGAAGTTGTACGATAACAAGGCCCCGGCTCACACCGCCTTTCTTGTTAACAGTTACCTAACCAAGGCCGGCATTCCAACGCTTACGCAGCCGCCCCACAACCCAGATGTGGCCCCCCTTTCCTTGCCTGAAAAGGGCGATGAAAGGTAAGCACTTTGAAACGACAGAGGGGATCCAAGCAGCATGCATCTGGGCTCTCAAGGCTATTCCGCAGAATGCCTTTCGTGGCGCCTTCAATGCTTGGAAATCGCACTGGCTGCGCTGTCGCCGAAGGAGCCTATTTTGAAAGTTTTAAAAGAATTGTAACGATTGGTTCAATAATTTGCCCTGTAAATTATAAATATAATTAAACGCAATCAATTAAAGGTTTGAGCAGACTGTAAGATTTACTTAAAGCAAAAATGCGACGAATCAAAAAAATATTTCGTGAACTGGAGGTGGTCCCATACCTTTATCATAGTTAGAACAGCAAATGAGTGAGTTATAGTCAATAGAGGAATCAATAAATGGAATGAATTGCACCTTATCGTTTGATGCAGCGACAAGCAGCATGTCGGAAGTAAATACAGACCCCACCAAACCAACTTCACAAAAAAGGTTGAACAAGAAGTCGAAATCCAAATTTTATTACACAACACTCGATTAAAGCGTTGAACGATATAAGTTTAATGTGAAACAAGTGAGGAAGGGCTAAGTTCGGGTGCAACTCTTGCAACTGGCAAGAATTAAAGCCAGGGAAATACCTAAAGATGTAAAATGTCAACCAAAGCATCGGAATCTAAGAAGTTTTATATATACATTTAATCGATGGGTAAATGAGCTTCTGCGCCCCCCCTCTAAATAAAACATAACTACACCCCACACATACACACCACATCCATACCACACTACACACATCAACTCAACACCCATCAACTGAACACATCAGCATCATGCGCACCATCCGTTTTTAGGATGGCACGTCTTTACGCTTTTATTTCTCAAACTGTACTGTGCTTCGCTTTGTCACCGAAGAACGGTTACACATACTTATTCTAACATATATACAATTTTCTCTGCTTACACGCTATGTATTTACTTATATGTATATCAACACAAGCATAATGTGCACACAGTCACGTTGGACAACACTGGTTTATTATCATACACATAGTACTTATTACTACACGTTTCATCCCATCCTCAATACCCCACACGCATGATGACACCACACATAATCAACAAAAGGGACCGACAGACGGCGCCAGCTCTCTTTTAGTTTCGGTCCGTACGCATACACATACGCTATCTTCCAACCGCTCAAGTGTCATCGTTTAAGTCTTTTTTTTATCGAAGTCATCAAAGGTGAGTGCCGGTAGCTTATTTCTATATCGTTTTATATAACCTATATAACTGGTACACTGGCCGACATAAGATTTGTTGGAAAAACGAAAGTCATTACTTGGGAGTAGGGTTAGTATCGACCCGATATTATCCATTTTTAGCACAAAGATACACTGTCATGATTAAACACGCTCTCCGAAATTCATTGAGATAACTCAAATATTGGCTAATATATCCAACATAAAGTCACCTGGAAGTTCGAAAATCTTTATATTGAGTATATGGGGGCTCAGAAAAGTAATGGCTCGATTCGACCAATCTTTAGCATACAATTTTCAGAGAAAGATTATCCCTGAATTTAAATAATATATCTAACACATTGGCGGATATTTGCAGTAAAAAGTCAACTATAGATAAATTATATTACGTTATATTTATTACTTATTAATTCATGTACGGGAGTTTGAAAGAATCAAATGAAATTTTAAATTGTGTTCCATGAGGATGACGAAAATAGGCAAAATCGGACAACAACCACACACTGTAACATAGGGATGTTAAAGAAATTATACGTACTTAGTTTAGTCAAAATCAGTTAGTCGGGTCCCGAGAAATGGGATTCCACCAAAGAGGGGGCGGTGCCACGTCCATCGTTCAAGTTTTACAACAGCTCCAATAAAGGTCTCTCATACCATCACTGTAGTAAAATTTAATGTCTCTGGCGTATTTAGTTATTGATTTACTGCGCTTTTAATGTTTTTTAACAATACCGTTACATGAGGAGTGAACGGGGTTATTCCCCGATTTCATCCATTTTCACACTGTCGGTAGATGTTCTTATAAGATTTGTGCTCAGCAAATTTCGTTGTAGTAGCTTTGATGGTTTAGGAGATATGTACATTAAACCTATTAGAGGGTGCGGCCAGCCACACTTTTTCAAAGTTTTTTACACACAGGTGCCCCTTGCTACTGCGATCCCATGTGCCAAATTTCAGTATGATATCTTAAGAAAGCTCTTAGTTACTGCACTTTATATGTTTTCGGTTAATGGCGACTTGTGGGTGTGGCAGTGGTACTATTACGCCCATCTACGAACACAAATTTTTACTGTACCAAGGAACCTGCACACTAAGTTTTATAGATTGTGTTGACTTATGTACCACCTTTTTTATTTTATATGCCACTACCGCACTCACCGTATATGTATCCAATTTGAATATACAAAAATACCCGGTTACAAGGAATCGCGTGCATATATAGTTGTGAGGGATGGTGTTAACGGGCAGAAGTGGGAAGGCTGATACTCACTTAGCCATCCTGGCCCCCCTAGGCAAATATTTAGCCTAGTAACCGAGGTGGCGTCCCTTTAAATATGTCGCAGTGTGGTAACCTGTGAGAGCGACAACACTGAGGAAATCGGATGCGAGGTGGCTCGTCCGGTAGCGACGTCGGCGTTGCTCGGGGTGATGGTTCGCGTCGCTGGTGTTGGGACAACCGCAGGAGAGGGAACATGAACAGCCTAACGGATGGTTGGCATTGGTGTTGTTGGCGCATCGATATCCATATTTATCTATAGAAGAGGTTATTGAAATTATATGTTTGTGAAATATATTGGTGAACTAATATTGCCACGTGGTGTGGCATGAGTGGGTCGTCATGTGGATCGACCCTTTATATTATTTTGTTGGTTTTAGTAAATTATTATTTGTAGTATATTTTGCGGTTTTTTCTCGGTTTACTGTTTACGGTTTATATTTCGGTTTTTTCGGCTGCTGGCAAAAAGCATAGTTTAACGACTGGCCTGGTTAGTGTTCCAGTTTGCGTGCGGAGATCGACTACGCGAATATGATCGTCGGAGCTGTAGTAAATGTTCTTTATGCGGCCAAGCTGACATTCGGTAGGGGGGAGACAATCGTCATTGATCAAGACACAATCTTCAAGCCGAGGCGCTTTTTCTGGTTTTTTTCACCGGTACCTTCTAAAGAGGTCCTTTAAATAATCTTTTTTCCATCGGCGACTGAATTCATGATAGAGAATTTTAATTCTTTCCAATCTGTTTAATAAGGAGAGCGTCTCCACGCCTGGCTAAGGTGTGGCCGAAAAGGGCGCTCCTTTAAGGAAATGGCTGGGAGGGAGGACAGTGAAGTCTGAGAAATCTTGCGAGAGAGATGCGAGAGGCCGTGAGACCCTAGTTAACAATACCGTGAATTCTTCATAATTGAATTTATAGTTGCCAGCTAGCTTCTTGAAAAGAGTTTTGAAGCTTTTTACAGCTGATTCCCATAAACTGCTCATATGAGGAGCGCTTGGGGGGATGAACTGCCAATTGATACCTAGCGGAGCGTATTTTTGACCAATGTCGGGTGAGACTTGTTTCATGAAATCTATAAACTGTTTTTCTGTAACTCGTTGTGCTCCGATAATGATTTTGCCATTATCGCTCATTATTTTTGATGCAAAACCACGTCGTCCGACGAAGCGAGCAAACGCCGCGAGAAAAGCCTCCGTCGTTAGATAAGTACACAGCTCAAGGAGTACTGCTTTTGTCGTGAAACAGACAAAGACAGCCATGTAGCTCTTCATTAGGGTGGGAGATCTTAGCATGGACGCCTTTATTAGCGTTATTTTGCCCAGCTAAATCGAAACCTGTGGTGGTGAAGGGCAGAGCGAAATCATAATAAGGGTTTGCATGACGTATGTTTGTTCTGTTCAGATGTGAACGATTGTGTTTTGAAAAAGCTTCTATTTAAATTGTTGTTGTTATTGACTTGGGGTCTACCGAAGCTTCTGTTTAGGTCGTGTTGAACTTTTTTAGTTCTGACTGCTTATCTACCCTTTCCGCATCTTCATATTGGGTAGTTAAGAAATCTTTCATTTGCTGCCACGTTGAGCAGTCTCTTCTTAATGAAAGCGATTGCTCCCATAAAAGTAATGATTTTTCTGGTAATGCTGCGGTGCATATGTCTACCAAAATAGGGTCCCAGTTGTCTGTGGGAACAAACCATTTGAAACAGTCGATTCTAGTTTTGTGAATTCTTTACTTGTTTCTTTTTGAAATTTCGGCTAGTTCATGAGTATCGTTACTTGCTTGTCGACCAATATTCTTTTGTTTTCATATCTTGCTTTCAGAGCTTCCCAAGCCAAATTGACATTATCGTCATTTAATGCGAACTGTTTTACTATTACGCCTGCTTGACCTTTTGTTTTGTATCGGAGATGATACAATTTTTGCGGTTGCGATAATTTTGGATGGTTTATATACACGGCAGTAAACATGTCCCGGAAGGACGGCCATTGTTCATAACCTCTCTGTATCGCATTGAGGTGAATGCGAGAACTTCCTTTTTGAGCTTGTATTTGTAGCAACTCTACTCTCGAATGGGGAGTAGGTGCGATTGATTTAATATGTTTTAGTTGATCTACGATCATAATTTTTGTGTCTTCATACTGGTCTAAGCAGTTTTCAAATTTGGCGTAAGCAGAATATTTAAAGATTTCTGGTAGATCTGAATCGTCAGTATCTACAACTGCATCATATGCAGCTTGGAGACGTGTCCAAAAATGTTCAATTGTTTGGCTTTATATTTCTAGCGCCGATTCAGAATTGTCTTGAATCGGCGAAGAAGCAAATCTAGTGCAGTATTTTATTAGACAGTCACCCTCAGAAATGAATTTAGAGTATGATATGTCTTTTCCCCTCTTTTGTTTTGTAGCGTCTTGCTTAGAGCGTGTAGCTTCTGCGGATGTACATGTACACTTATCGTCAGAAATCATTTTTGGAATTTTCAAGAATTGAGATGTTTTAGATTCTCTTGAATCTATATCTTATTGCTCGCCGTTGTATTTTTTGTGATGGCGTTTATGTTTATTATTATTATTATATTTTTTAAGGTATTGCGAGTATTTTTTATCTTCCGAATTTATTGGTATGCCTTCGTACATATGTGACGAAATTGGTCAATACCTTTTGTAGATAAGTTTTTATGTGCAGGTTCTGATGCTTTAGTGTAAAGTGCACTTCTCTTTTATTCGGGAATCTGTTTGCCTATTAAATTAAATAATATATTGGTTGTTAAAAAAATCTTGAGGAATTTTTATTGAATCAATTCGTGTGGCACCCATACATCGAGCTTCTTAGTGACTCCAAGCTTCTTCAAATGGTTTATAACGGTTTGATGACTACTATGTCGGTCTCTTTCGACCAATTCAGCGATTTTATCGCAATTTTCGACGACAGGCCTTCCGGAGCGTGGCGCATCTTCGACCACCTCTACACTAGAACGAAAACGTTGAAACCATCGTTGTGCGGTGGAAATGGAAACTGTATCGGGTCCATTAACTGCACAAATTTTATTGGCGGCTTGAGATGCATTTTTGCCTTTATCGTAGTAGTACTGTAAAACATGCCGTATTTTCTCTTTATTTTGCTTCATGTTTGCGTTGCTATAACACACAAACGACTTAAAAGAAACGACAATCCATCAAACACGTGTTAGCGCGTGAAATGAGCTTTCCGAAAAGGTATAGCATGACCCGATGCAACGAATAAAACTAGAACTACGCGCTTTCAGCGCCAACTAGCGCAAATACCGCAAGGCTTTTTTGACAACCTAATATATGGTTTAAGTATATAAACCTGTATTCCTTTAGAAGAAAAAGTTTTTATAATTGCCGCACAGTTTATTTTTGCGAAATATTGCAATAACTTTCCTTTTCATTTAAAGTTTTTATTCTTATGTTTAATCGTTTGGGGGGGGAGACTTCTTTAGAAGCTTCAAAAAAGCGATATTTTTTGTTTTGCTTGAAACTCTTTAAAAATAATCTAAGAATATGTCCCCAAAGTTTTAAATGGGAATTCGAAATATTTTCGAAGCTAGAAGGGAAATAGTGACCGAGCTTCTAGAAGATATACTTGTATGAGCAATTGCGCAAAAAGCGAAAACTTTGACGCGCGATTTCTCGGTTGTTCATTTTTACAATTTTGCTAAATTGGCGCTCAGGATAGAAAAAAAATTTAACCCTTAGACGGGCAAAACAGAAATAAAAGGGTTCTTGTTTTGGTAATTTTAGTTTTAAGATGACTTTAGTGTGGTGAATTTATATTTGAAAACCATTTTCAAAAATTTTCATTGGTTGGGACGCCAGGTGCAAAAAATTAAAGACCGTCTGTAAACGGTCCGAAACACGTGTTAATCTGCGCTACGAACATCAAAAATATTGCAAAAACAAATATAGCGGTTAATCTTGCCGATTTATGCTGAGAAGAGAAGTAAGAGAGCGAAAATAGGTGGAAAAGTGCCAACGTGCAAAATTGAGTTTATGCGGTTATTTTTCGTTTTTACTTTAAGTCTCTTCGAATTCATCTCTATCATCATTGTTTTTGCTTAGAATTCATTAAGAATTAAACAATAAAAGTAATACAAAACAGATTTTTGGATTTGCTTGTGTGATTATAATTTTATGGGTGACGAAAGTCTGCGGCATGAACATGCACTCAATTTTGCTCGCCACTGTACATGATTAGCATACCAAGTAGCATTATTTTTCAACATCAAGGCCTGTTCAATATCCAGTCAAGTAACAGTTGGTGCAACACATACAGCAACGACTGGAAAATTATCAATGACTAACATGCTCCAAATGTCAGCCAACACATTGCCCGCACTTTCGAAGTTTCGTTTTTCTTGGGTATTTGGGTATTTTTCTATATAAATTGCATCTAAATGAAAATCCTTAAAATGTTGTAAAGCTGAAACTATAACGCGGGAGACAATTTTGTAACTTTGAATAAAATTATAATATAAAATCAAATAAAGTACGATTCGCAGAAGAGCCCCAATGTTAACAAATTTATTGTAACGAACCCTGGACACGGCGAGTATACCTCAGCAAGTTAACAGAAGCAGGGGTAGCAAAAAGCTTCGTTACAATTGGCGCCCGTGCAAGGACTCTGCGGATTTTATAACATCAGGAAGACGAAGATGAGTGTCCAAGGAGGAACTAATCTTCTTCGCGCAGAGTCTGAGAGTTGATCACATAGGCTCCAAGCAGGAGATTCGTAAGCGTAAGACTACACTGACAGCCAAGGCGCACTAATACACCGAAATACAGGAAACAATTTTTAAAATGGAAGCAGCATACAAAACAAGTGAGATCGCTTCACGAGACGTAGGCGATCAGAAGACAACATTCCCACCAGATCAAGACAGAGGGACCACCAGTGAGCAAGTCACATCAACAGAACCACATAGTCACATTCGCACCCGTGAAAGACGATGGTGGGCGAGACCAATTAGCGTGCGTTGAGCGACTGGAAGAGCTCTTCGAAGTATACATAGTAAACGTTGACATCATTCCAAGAACCATTGGGAGAGTTGAACTACTTTCAAATAGGACTCTCTGCGATTTTTCTTACCATTACGTTACTTCGAACGCCTCGAAGATAACACACGGCAACGAAGACAACACGTGCGAAAAAAATACAAGAACTACGTTCTGGCTATGCAGAGTTTAATGAGACACGCTGGGTATAATCGGGAGGAGCGACTGGAAAAGAATTTTCGAAATAGCCAAACCGATTATCTGTTCTACATTCGGCGGCAAGATTTCGAGACGCTGGCCGAACTCATCACACTAGTATAAGAGTACGAAGGGATGTATGAGAACAACGACGAGCAATAGAGCTACCTCGACGCGAGATGACGGGACACTTTATAGGTGACCACGAGGCGAGAAATGGAAGTGGGCCGCCACCACGTTCACCACAACATCACGACAAGGCGCGGCGGACCCACGGAGCGCCGGACCACCAATAATTATGCATGAGGAATGCGGGCGGCTATACGCCCTAATCACGCTTGGCGGAAGCCGTCTTTGATACTGGCGCCTCGAAAAGTTTCATATCATCAGGAGTATCAGAACGTATGGACACAATCGGGAGTGGTAAGAAGGTGACCATAGCTACCGAAATACAAATGGCTGATGACACCACCAGTAAGATTTTCGACACCGTGGAGACCAACATTCAACTCGAGCAGACATCGCTAAAGGCAATGTTACATGTCATGCCCGGAGTGATCGATGACGCCATACTCAGATTGTATGCACTGGCGAACGGGGAAGTTATAGTATCCTGCGGATGTCATCAAGTAGAGCTGAAAGCGTCCGATGCTCAGCAATCAACGGCCTCCCGTACCATGTCATCGGAAGCCGTATGCTGCGGAACTCTAATTGCGCCAGACACACGCCTGCTAAAGTTCAGGATGAAGAGAAAAAGAAAACGTTAGCCTAAGTGCAGGAGGATCAATCGACCAGGCCCGCACACGCGACTTGGTAGAGAGGAACTTCGAAAATTCGAAAGCATTAGTGGAGTGACGAACGTGGCGGAGCATACAATCACTATGACCGACGACCGGCCTATCAGGCAACGACATTTTCCAAGAAACCCAGCGATGCAGGCCATTATCAACGCTGAGATCGACAAGCTGCTGTCACAGCCCACATAGCCTGCCGATTGTATTAGCTTGGAAGAAGAACGGTAAGTGGCGTGTATGTGTAGATTATCGGCCCGATCAACGACTGATCTGTACCCGACGCATACCCCTTACCTACCATACAACACAAACTAGACAAGTTACGAAGAGCAAGGTATATTAGTAGTCTGAACCTCAAGAGCGGCTACTGGCAGATACCTTCAGAGCAAGGCAGCCGCCCATATACAGTTTTCACCGTACCTGGGCGTGGCCTATTCCAATGGCGAGTCTTGCCATTCGGCTTACATTAGGCACTTGCGACGTTCCAGAGGGTACTCAACAAGGTCATATACCTTGAGATGGAACCGCATGCCTTCGCCTACCTTGACGACATAATGGTCATAGGCTCTACATTCGAGGAATACATACAAAGTTTACGAATGGTATTGCAGAGACTACAGCAGAACAATCTTCGAATTAACACTGAGAAATGCGAGTTTTTCTAGAAGGAATTCCGATATTTAAGTTATGTAATCAGTGAGAAAGGCATCCACGCCAACCCCGAGAAAATTGCAGCAATGCAGGAGCTGAAAGTGAAAGAAGTACGTCAATATCTTAGCTTAGCCCAGTAGTAGTAAAATACGGGTTCTAGATCACTTTTTGTATGGAGAAAATGGCGCAACCGCAAAAACAGCAAATTGGCACGTGGTACAAAACCGCAAAACCGCAAAACCACAAAACCGCAAAAACCGCAAATTGGCACGTGGTACAAAACCGCAAAACCGCAAAACCACAAAACCGCAAAACCACAATTGGCACGTGGCACAAAACCGTGTTGTGTGTGTGTGTGTGTGTGTGTGTGTGTGTGTGTATGTAGCGTGTGAGAATTTTATGAAATCACAGACACATATAGTATGTATATATGTATATATATATATATATTTTTTTTGTTTTTTGCTTATGGAAAATTTTGCTTTTGGAAGATAAGACATTTTTAACCACAAGAGTATAATTTTGCTTTTGGAAATGTATAAAACTGCTTATAATTTTATGTTTACATTTTGTTTTTACTAATTTTTCGAACACAATCCCCAAGGGTTTTACTTAAAATGCCTAGTTCAGCATTTAATTTGTTTTGTGAGGAAGATGTTTTTGTTATTCTGGATTATATTACTCCGGAGGAAGTTGGAGTTTTATCTCCATTCTTAGATAGTCGATATTCGTACAGTGAACAAGCGCGAAATAACATCATTCGTACACATTGGAATAGTAATGATACTAGGGCATCAGAACTGAAAATACTGTGCGAGTACTTCATACTTCAACTCCTTAAGGAGCGAATGGAATATAGCTTTCGAATAGAAACCAGCGCAGCTCTCAGGAAATTCGAAAAGGAAAGATCATATGGCGAATTCGTGGTCGATGCATTAGCATTTAAGGGAGACGCCGGTTGTGCTACATATGGGACACAATTTCGAATCTCTGTAAATTTCGATAAATTGAAGATAATAAAAGAAAAAATATTGTTTTAATTGCTTGTTTTATGTTTATTTCAAATTTAAAACATTTGTACACTTATAAATAAAACATTTGTTTTGTCTAAATTTAATGAATGCATATAAACTTTTTTTCACGTGCTTAATGTGGGTAAATCTACCAACATCTTTATATGCATATACAAGTCCTAACAACTCACTTAGAAGTTTATCTTCACGGATCCATTCAACATCACACCAAATACTATTGTTTTTTATTGAAGTTTGATTGTCTTCCAAATAAATATCATCCCCCTTAGAAAATTCATCATCAAACCATTGATGTATTAAAAATTTTAATTTCTGAATATCCCCATCATTTTTGAAATTGACTTCAAATGAGGGGACGTTTCCACTCTTACTATTTAAATCAATTTTTCCTACATTTAGTAAACCCTTTGTGTTTAAAACTTCAGTTATAGGAACAGCTGCTGCTAATTTTGGTTCACAAACATCAATACAATTATTTACATTTCCTGGAATAGCTCTTGATTGAGTGGCTTTTTGTTCAGATCGCTCAGGTTGTATTAACTTTGTACGTCGTTGTCTCTTACGTTTATTTGGTATCTGAGTTTTCCCTTCGATGGTACCTTGTTGGGATTTGACGGGCTCTCCTAGTTCTTGAAGCTGCTTGTAAACTCCTTCTTCGTTTAAATTTTGTAGGATCTTATCAAATTCGTCTTGATTAAACTCAAAATTAATTATTTGTTGGTCGTTCTCAAAGATTGAATCCATAATTCTCCACGTTGATGTGTGTCTCCCGTAAATATTTCAGTACAATTGGATTATTAAAAGTAAAATTCATATTTATATCTTTTTAAAATTTGGTTTCTTTATCATTTTGAAAATGTGTTTTCTTTATCACACATTTGTTTTCTACCACCTTGACTCATTAAACATGACAGCATATAAATTATAAATTTTTTTCAATGTTTTATATCGGGAATAGAGTGAAATACAATTACATATATCTACGATTTCCTTGTATGAGTTATCCGCAAAAGGACAATTTTTCTTATGTAAACCATTCGGTGAATATATAAATGGCTCGGATAAACATGGTCGCAATTCATTTAACATGGAATAAAAAAATATTTGATGCTCATTATCAATTAAGTCGTTATATTTTCTTAAAAAGTTTTCTAAATTTTTCGGGAAAGACATTTTATTTTATTTTTTGTGCCTTTTAATAGTAGTGTCTCCTTAATACTAAATTATAAAATATGTTCCCATACTAGAAAAAGTGTGCAACTTGCAGTTTGTAGAACTATAAAACCGCAAAATATTTACTAATAGACAGAACTATAAAACCACAAAATATTTACTGATAGACAGAACTATAAAACCGCAAAATATTTACTAATAGACAGAACTATAAAACCGCAAAATATTTACTGATAGACACTTTCATATATATATATGATAAGACTACTTGTCTCAATGAATATAAATTAGACACCTTTTCAGTGAAAACATTTAGTGACTTTTGTGAAGTGACTCTTGTTTCCCGTGCGATATAAAAATTTTAAATAGCAACACCAACCACTCAGTAAAAGGTAATATAGTGAAAAAATAAGATAATATATTTATACAACGCCTTTTCTAATGTATCGATTTTTTATAGATTTAAATTGTTTAAAGCAACTCTTGTTCCATGTAAGGATCTAAAATTAATCCTAATTTTCAATCACCTACTTTGTCCACTTAAGGATATAAATTAAGTATAAATTATGAATCGAGCTCTTAAAGACTTGAAATCAGTTTCAAGAGAAAGAGTCCGAAAACCAATACTGAAGGTAATTGATTTACCAATTCATAAAAAATTCAAAATAATAAAAGCTATTAGGGTGAAGACAAAGTTTGGAGAGAAGGTGATGATAGAACTAGATGATAGTGTTCTTTTTCTTCCGCATTCCTACAACGCTTTAGAGGATTCAACTATTGATGCGTTAAATAGTAATACATTTTATATAGAACTAGTTAAACCTTGTGAAAAATTTATTTCCCCATCATTTGAATTTCATACAGAATAAAAAAAAAAAAATTAAAATGTATCCGTGTAGTTTTTGTGAAAAGAGTTATACTCACAAAAGGAGTTTAGAAAAGCATATTACAATAAAACATCAAGAATCAAAAAAAGAAAAAACTTTTTGTGAGCAATGTAAAATTCAAGTAAAAGAAAATTTATGGCTAGCACATGTGAGACATGTGAGCACAAGAATTGTATGTTTAGTGTAAATAGTAATAATAATAATATTAAATGTATTAATAGTATGTTTACTAATCGTATTGAAACATACGTTTTGGAAAACAATCAACCCAATGATTTAATTGTTGAAAGTTTTTTTGAAAAACGTCTAAGTGAATTATCTGAGCTTTTACAGAAATCTATAGAGAAGCATGAAAGCATAAAATTTAACTTTGAACTATTTTGTAAATATATTCAATTAAAAGAAAATATTGAAGAATTTGCTATAATGTCACATCAAACTGTAATGACTGAAGCATTTATGGAGAACAATAATGTTATTGATATAATTAAAGAAAAATTTGCTAAATTGATTGAAAAAATGAACACATTTCAAGAACGAGATAGTGGTTGGAGTCTAAGTGAAATTATTCATCTAGAAGTAAACATAAATAAATATCAACCAATTAGAGGATCGTTATATATACCACTACCAAAAATAATTGCAGATAAAAAAGCATGTATAAATATTGTTAACAATGATGTATATTGCTTTAAGTGGGCCATAGTTTCATCTCTTTACCAACCCTCAATAAATAGACAAAGGTGTTCTTCATATAACATAAGAAATATTCAAGATTCCATTATAACTTTAAATAATGGTAAAGTAGTAAATTTTAAAAATTTAAATTTTCCATTACAAATAAAGGATATTAAAATATTTGAAGCAAATAATCCAAATATTAGTGTAAATGTGTTTGGTATAGAAGACAATTTGTTAGTAGGACCCTTTTATTTAACGAAAGAAGAAAAATCACATCATGTTAATCTTATTTCTTTATATAGTGATGATTTCAATGAAAGTCATTATGTTTGGATACAAAATTTAAGTAGATTACTTAGTTCTCAAGTTACAAGAGTTAAGCATAAATTATATTTTTGTAATTCATGTCTAATACATTTTTATGAGGAAGAAAAATTAGCTATCCATAAAATGCATTGTAGAAAAATTGTGACACGGATGCCTTCACCTGAAAAAAAAAATATTAAAATTTGAAAATTTCAAAAAACAAATAGATGTACCATTTACTATATATGCAGATTTCGAATGTATTTTAAAACCAATAGATATTCAAAATTCTAGTAGGACTCAATGTGTGCAAGAGCATATTCCTTATGCTTATTGTTATTTTATTAAGTGCTCATATAATAATCATCTTAATCGTTTCAAAATATATAGCGGTGTTGATGCTCCAAAACATTATTTTTAAAATATTTTCGATGACGTTATCGCTATTTATCACCAGTTTTTGAATAAAGCAGTTGAAATGCATCCATTAACTGTCGACCAACTTAGACGTCAAAAAGAGGATATAGTTTGTCATATTTGTGGAATGGAACTTTTATTAAGTGATAGGGTAGCAGACCATTGTCATTTAACTGGTGAATATAAAGGTCCGGCACATAAAAAATGTAATTTGGAATATCAAATAGCAAATTTTATTCCAATATTTTTTCATAATTTATCGAAATATGATTGCCATCTATTTATTAAAGAATTGTCATCTGTTAAGGGAGATATAAATATTATTCCCTTAAACAAAGAGTTGTACATTTCGATATCAAAGAGAATATATATTAATGATAAAGATACAATTGAACTTAGGTTTTTAGATTCTTTCCGATTCATGCCTTCTAGTTTAGACAGTTTAGCTAAGAATTTAAATAATAATGATTTAGAAATTACAAAGACTTTTTTCCCTAACGATCACCATTTTGATTTAATGAAACGTAAAGGTATTTTCCCATATGACTACTTAGATTCAGAAACATGTCTCAACGAAACACAATTACCTGCTCGTTCACATTTCTTTAATAAATTATCAAATGAATCATGTAGTATCGAAGATTATCAATATGCTCAAAATGTTTGGACAACATTCAATTGTTCCAATTTATTAGATTATTTATTATTATATCTAAAAGTAGATGTGCTACTCCTCAGTGACATTTTTGAAAATTTTAGAAAATTATGTAAAGGAATTTATCGACTAGATCCATGCCAATATTATACATCTCCAGGATTATCTTGGGATGCAATGCTCAAAATAACTAGAACAGAATTAGAATTGTTTACTGATGAAAACATGCATAATTTTATTTTGTCCGGTATTAGGGGAGGTATTGTTCAATGTTGTAAACGGCATTCAGTTGCTAACAATAAATATTTAAGTGATTACGATGCGACTAAGCCTTCAAATTTTATAATTTATTTAAAGGGTGATTTTTTAAGAGCTTGATAACTTTTTTTTTAAAAATTTGCAAAATCTCATCGGTTCTTTATTTGAAACGTTAGATTGGTTCATGACATTTACTTTTTGATTTCATTTAAATGTTGACCGCGGCTGCGTCTTAGGTGGTCCATTCGGAAAGTCCAATTTTAGGCAACTTTTTCGAGCATTTCGGCCGGAATAGCCCGAATTTCTTCGGAAATGTTGTCTTCCAAAGCTGGAATAGTTGCTGGCTTATTTCTGTAGACTTTAGACTTGACGTAGCCCCACAAAAAATAGTCTAAAGGCGTTAAATCGCATGATCTTGGTGGCCAACTTACGGGTCCATTTCTTGAGATGAATTGTTGTCCGAAGTTTTCCCTCAAAATGGCCATAGAATCGCGAGCTGTGTGGCATGTAGCGCCATCTTGTTGAAACCACATGTCAACCAAGTTCAGTTCTTCCATTTTTGGCAACAAAAAGTTTGTTAGCATCGAACGATAGCGATCGCCATTCACCGTAACGTTGCGTCCAACAGCATCTTTGAAAAAATACGGTCCAATGATTCCACCAGCGTACAAACCACACCAAACAGTGCATTTTTCGGGATGCATGGGCAGTTCTTGAACGGCTTCTGGTTGCTCTTCACCCCAAATGCGGCAATTTTGCTTATTTACGTAGCCATTCAACCAGAAATGAGCCTCATCGCTGAACAAAACACGCGCGCGAAACACATTTCGAACCGAACACTGATTTTGGTAATAAAATTCAATGATTTGCAAGCGTTGCTCGTTAGTAAGTCTATTCATGATGAAATGTCAAAGCATACTGAGCATCTTTCTCTTTGACACCATGTCTGAAATCCCACGTGATCTGTCAAATACTAATGCATGAAAATCCTAACCTCAAAAAAATCACCCGTTAGATGTTAATAATTTATATGGTTATGCTATGTCACACAATCTTCCTCATAGCAATTTTGAATGGGTTGAAAACGTAGATGATTTTAATGTTTTTAGTATACCAGAAGATTCTTTAGTTGGTTACATATTAGAAGTAGATTTAGATTATCCTATAACCACTCACAATATTCATAATGACTTCCCATTGTGTTTCGAAAATAAAAAAATTGGATCAATGAAAAATTCAAAGTTGATTGGTGATTTGGGAAATAAGGTAAAATATATAATTCATTATAAAAGATTACAACAGTGTATTAAACATGGTCTTGTATTGAAGAAAATTCATAGAATTCTACAATTTAATCAATCGGATTGGTTAAAAAAATATATTGATTTAAATAATTATCATAGAACATTAGCAGCAAATAAGTTTGAAGAAAATTTTTTTAAATTATTAAATAATGCGGTGTATGGGAAAACTATGGAAAATGTAAATAAAAGAGTAGATGTTAAATTAGTACAAAATTGGGAAAATACTAATATTGGTGGAAGAGGCAGGAAAAGATTAGGTGCTAGAGCCTTAATAGCTAAACCCAATTTCCATAGTCTGAGCAAATTTTCTGATAATTTATTAGCGATTCAATTGAAACAAGTATCAGTTCTGTACAACAAACCGATATATATTGGTTTTCCGTTTTAGAACTTTCTAAATTTAAAATGTATAGTTTCCATTATGATTATATCAAAGAGAAATATAAAAATAATATTACCTTGAATTATATGGATACTGATTCATTCATTTATGATATTCAAACTGATGACTTTTATAATGATATTCGTAATGATATTTCAAAATTTTTTGATACTTCTTCATATCCAATAGAAAATATTTTTAATTTTCCTCGATTGAATAAGAAGGTTTTAGGTATGATGAAGGATGAATGTAATGGAAAGTTGATAAAAGAATTTGTTGGGTTAAGAGCAAAAATTTATTCATTTAGAATTGATAATGATGTAAATGAAACTAAGAAAATTAAGGGAATAAAAAAGTGTGTAACTTCTACATTGAGCTTAAATGATTTTAAAAAATGTCTGTTAGAAAATAAAGTTTATAATGCGTCAATGTATACATTTAGATCTAAGCTGCATACGATTTATACCCAAAATATTTGTAAAGTAGCTCTAAGCAATGTAGATGATAAGCGAATTGTACGGGAAAATCATATTGATACTTATGCTTATGGTCATTTCAAAACATTATAATATTATTTTATTATTGTAATACAAAAAAACAATTTATATTTTATATTACTTATTTTTATTAAATAAAAATTTTAAACATAATTGCCCACATATTACTGTGTTATATTTTTGTTTCTGCTCATAATTGTAATATATTGGTGGCTTCAGGTAATTGATTAGTTCTATCGGTGGCTGTAAATTACCAAAACTATCAAAATATTCTTTATAATTTTTGCTTTTATAGTATGCTACCCAATGAGTTCCAGGACCATCAGCATCATCTAAATTAAGAATTCCACATTCTTGAGATTTTGGTTTCTTCGGTAATGAGTTTCGCATAAAAATTCCTCTAAAATTTTTAAGATGTTTACCATATTTCATTAAATCTACGTCTGTTAATGGTCTTTTGGGTAGCTTTTTTACTAGTTTTTTGGATAGGGTCGTAAATATAACCCATATCCTCTTTTATAAGGCTTGAGGAATAAACCCTTCCCCATAGCGATTGATTCCATATATCTATTATGACGGCTAGCCTCGGCCAATTGCTCCTTTCCATTCCTAATATCATTTAATACTTTGGCTATGGCTGATCCACCAGATGCTATACCACCAAGTGCGCCTAACGCTGTTAAAATAGGAAGCAGTGGTAAAATCCCACCACTTTTTGGGACTGGAATTATTCTCGGTATGTTAACTTTTTTATTTTTAAAGCTAGACTTTATAGCATTCTGAGAAATGTTACAAGCCTCATTAAATGACTGTGGCTTCTTTTTGTTAAGCATGTTAATACCATTTTTAACTGCCCTCAAAAATATTTTGTTTGATGACACTTTACGGGGTTTCATCTTTTTACGTTTTTTACATTTAGATGTATTTATTTTCTTATTTTTAATACCCATTCCAAATTTGAGTTTTCCCTTCATTGCATTTGTTACGAGCCAAGCGTTTACTCGTTCTTTGAAATCACTACCTTAGATGTAACACGTTGCCAGGCTTTTTCAGATAAAACTTTATCAGCTTGATGTCTGATATTTATATCTTTCGCTTGTGAATATGTAATATCGTGTTCTCTGCAGGCTGCATCTAAAAGATTTATACCTTTATCTCCTCTTTCTAACCGCTGTCGGAGTTTTGTTCCCGGTCCACAAAATTGATATCCGGGTAAATGAAGTTCAATAGGTAAAGAATTAATCAAACTATTTACAAGACCCTCCCCATTCTTTTTATGTATTAGTCCCATTGAGTGAGTTATAATTAAATGAGATCATTATTATAAAAGCAATGGTTTATATCGCTATAGGTCTAGTGAACAAAATGAAAGTTGTTAAACAACGTCTTCAACTCAAGGTTAACAACGCTGACAATTATATAAATGTTAAAAATGTTAGTAGACATAGTTCCCTTTTACCAAATTCCATACGAGCGCTGATTGTGGGACCATCAAATTGTGGAAAAACTAATGTTATGCTCAGTTTAATTGAAAGTCCTAACGGGCTTAATTTCCGAAATATATACATTTATTCAAAATCATTATATCAACCGAAATATATCTATCTAAAAAGGCTTATAGAACCGATAAAAGGAATAAATCTTTATACATTTAGTGAAAACATTGATGTTATCAAGCCCACTGAAGCCAAACCGGACTCTATTTTTATATTCGATGATGTAATATGTGGAAAACAAAGTACAATACGAGATTATTTTTGTATGGGTCGTCATAAAAATATTGATTCCTTTTATTTATGTCAAACTTATACAAAAATTCCTAAACACTTAATTCGTGATAATGCAAACATGATTATTGTATTCAAACAAGATGAAATGAATCTTAAACATATCTATAATGATCATGTTATTGGGGATATGTTATACAAGACATTTTTAAAAATGTGCGCTGAGTCTTGGATAAATAAATACGGCTTTGTTGTTATAAGTAAAGATGATCCTATAAACAAGGGTCGCTATCGAAGAGGATTTGACAATTTTATACAAATATAAAACATCTATAAAAAGCATACACCACACCAGATCCTTATCAGATACTCAGCTGATAGGTAACAGATTTTTATCTCATTCGCTAAAGATCATGTCCAATAATCAAATGACTATATTAGCAAATCTTGCTAAGACCAGAAAAGTATTAAAAGAAAAAATTCAAAGAATGAAATTGGGAGAATTGGATAGAATGAACTTGTTGGAAGAAACATTTAAACCCATCTCAAAACCATTAAATGAATTGGTTGGTAATTTGAAAACCTCTAATAATAATAAAAATAATGTTACTAATTATAATGGTGATATTGTAACTTGGCAACCGGAAAGAGTAAAAGAAAGCAAAGATATGGAAATTGATGCATTGAATGATGTGAATGTTAATGATCTTGATAGTAAAGAAAAAATTTTTTCGAATACCTCAGATTTAGAATATTCTACAGATAGTTCTCGGAAACAGATTGTTAAGAAGCAAATGATGAAGAAATGTAAAAAGAAGAAGAGAAAAACTACTGTTGATATCGCTAATGAGCAATGTTTTGTTAAAAAAACAAAACCAGTTAATTTTAATAGTGTTAGACGAAAAATAAATTTTATGAAAGATTGTGAAAGGCCAACATTGTATATTCATCCTAAACCTCATGATGATGAATTACTAAAGAGAGCTGTACAAAGCAATGTAATGAAAACTAAAAAGCGAAAATCTATTGATATCATTAACAAACAAAATTTTGAAAAAAAAACAAAAATTAGATAATGTTGTTGGTGTTAGACAAAAAATAAATTATATGAATAATCCTCACCGAACAGAACCATATATTCCTAAAAAACCAGACGATGAACAATTGTTAAACAAGGCTGTAGAAACCCAAAATCGAAGTGAATTATGTAATGATAATAATAATAACGGGTGATTTTTTTGAGGTTAGGATTTTCATGCATTAGTATTTGACAGATCACGTGGGATTTCAGACATGGTGTCAAAGAGAAAGATGCTCAGTATGCTTTGACATTTCATCATGAATAGACTTACTAACGAGCAACGCTTGCAAATCATTGAATTTTATTACCAAAATCAGTGTTCGGTTCGAAATGTGTTTCGCGCGCGTGTTTTGTTCAGCGATGAGGCTCATTTCTGGTTGAATGGCTACGTAAATAAGCAAAATTGCCGCATTTGGGGTGAAGAGCAACCAGAAGCCGTTCAAGAACTGCCCATGCATCCCGAAAAATGCACTGTTTGGTGTGGTTTGTACGCTGGTGGAATCATTGGACCGTATTTTTTCAAAGATGCTGTTGGACGCAACGTTACGGTGAATGGCGATCGCTATCGTTCGATGCTAACAAACTTTTTGTTGCCAAAAATGGAAGAACTGAACTTGGTTGACATGTGGTTTCAACAAGATGGCGCTACATGCCACACAGCTCGCGATTCTATGGCCATTTTGAGGGAAAACTTCGGACAACAATTCATCTCAAGAAATGGACCCGTAAGTTGGCCACCAAGATCATGCGATTTAACGCCTTTAGACTATTTTTTGTGGGGCTACGTCAAGTCTAAAGTCTACAGAAATAAGCCAGCAACTATTCCAGCTTTGGAAGACAACATTTCCGAAGAAATTCGGGCTATTCCGGCCGAAATGCTCGAAAAAGTTGCCCAAAATTGGACTTTCCGAATGGACCACCTAAGACGCAGCCGCGGTCAACATTTAAATGAAATTATCTTCAAAAAGTAAATGTCATGAACCAATCTAACGTTTCAAATAAAGAACCGATGAGATTTTGCAAATTTTATGCGTTTTTTTTTTAAAAAAAGTTATCAAGCTCTTAAAAAATCACCCTTTACTACTCCTCTAACTGATCAAGATATTTTAAGAAGAATTGAAGAAGATCCTGATCTGTGGGAAAGAGACAAGCATGTAAAACGTAAGAGTAAAAATCAATTAAATGAAGACTATAAACGAGTTAAGCCTAATCAACCCAATTCATTATTACAAAATATAAGATTACTTAAAAATTTAAAAACGTTTGATACATTGTATGGACCGAATAAAGATTCAAATGGTCGATGGCGATTTGGAGTCAAACCAATAAAACTTACTTCCAAAGATGTTATACAGATCGGTAAGGATAAATGGAAAATGACACAAGGTCTATTTGAGTTAATATTTCATAAAAAACCACAACATTATAAGAAGCGTGATTTGATGACTTATCGACAGATTTTATTAGATACAAGTGCTCACAGACGTAATTATAAGCCAGATAGTCAAATTAAGGGAACAAAATCCTTTAAATATCTAAACATTATCAGAAAATTGATCAATTATATTCCACACTCTTTCATAAGGGGTAGAGGTTTATTGAAGTCAATCGACTGTCGTAAAAATATTTATCAATATTGGGATAACCCTAATGAGATGGTGGATAGATTGAGATTGCTTATATCTTCAACAAGTGTCGGTCACAATAACCATCAAAACGAAATTATATCAATTATTGAAGAGTTACGAGAAGCAAATATTATTAAATAATATGAGTATAAATAAATTTGGTCATTTCTCTTTAGACTCTAGTAGGTCAAGTGGGAAAACAATACTAGATCGAAATAAAAATCTGAATTTAAACAAGAAAAGAATAATTAACCTAGCTGCTCCCATAGGAGACGATGATGCCATTTCGAAAGTATACTTTTTAGACATGCTGAATAAAATGAAAACCAAATTAGAACATCAAATTAGAGAAATTAATACCATCTTGAATAATAACTAGTATTAAAAATGATGTATCCATAATTGAGACTCTAATAGACCAACGAATAAAGAGTGCATGTGGAGAATATTTAGATAATATAAACAACTATTTATCAACTATTGAGGATTATTTGATGCGTTTCGTTGTATTGAAACAACTTCCTACTGAAAAAGACGTTGAAGTGTTAAAAATAAAGTTCCCTACTATAAAAGGATTAGCAAAAAATGAATAACAAAAGGGCTATTGTAGAAGAGTTACATAAACAAGCTAGAAAAAATTTTACACGACGACATGTTATTATAAAAGGAATCGATGATTTATGGCAAGCTGACTTGGTGGTAATGATTCAGTATTCAAGTAGTAATAAACAATACAAATATCTTTTAACTGTAATCGATACATTTTCCAAAAAAGTATGGGCCGAAGCAGTTAAAGATAAAACTAAAGAAAATGTTACAAATGCAATGGTTAAGATTTTAAACTCAAGCAACCGAATACCGAAAAACCTGCAAACAGATGATGGAAAGGAATTTTATAATACTAATTTTAAGAGATTACTACAGAGAAAAAATATCAATCATTATTCAACATTTTCTTCATTAAAAGCATCTATAATAGAGCGATTCAATAGAACATTAAAAGGAATGATGTGGAAAGAGTTTAGTTTTCGAGGAACCTATAAATGGATTGATATCTATAAAAATTTAATTAATGATTACAATAATACTATTCACAGGACTATCAGAATGACTCCAAATGAGGTAAATTCCTCGAATGAACAACATTTATTGGACACTGCATACAACAATTTGAAGGTTTTTCATAGACCAAAATTTAAAATAAATGATGAGGTTAGAATAAGTAAATATAAACATGTATTTGAAAAAGGATATACACCAAATTGGACAACTGAAGTTTTTAAAATCAAATCAATTAAAAACACAAACCCTACAACGTATATACTTGAAGACTATCAAGGAAATGTCATCAAAGGTGGATTTTACGAATATGAACTAATGAAAACTAAACACCCTCATGTATATTTAGTTGAAAAAGTTTTGAAACGTCGAAACAATAGAGTTTATGTTAAATGGTTGGGATTCTCTTCTGACCACAATTCCTGGGTGGATGTTAATGACTTAAATTAAAAAAAATTAATAAATAAATAAATAAATATAACAATATTTTAAAAAATTGTTTCAGTTGAGTTTTTAATGATAACCTATCATCATCATCATCATGTCGATTACATTAACAGTAAATGGTAATTCATCTATATTGGTTGCAAATTATTTTCCTCCTATAGAATTGCCACAAGATTATGTTTGCGGGTTAATTAGCTTCGACTCGTATAATACAATTCCAAATGTGGACAAAGAAAACAATTTGTTTCACATTGGAAATATGGTTCTTGAGATACCTATTGGAACATATGAATTGGATGATATAGTTGAGACAATAACCAACAAATATGAACCTTTAAATAAAGGGTTTATTGATATAAAGGCTAATCTGAATACATTTCAAACTGAAATCATGAGTAATAATGAAGAAGTGAATTTTAATAAAGAATGCTCAATTGGTTCATTACTAGGATTCAGTAAAAGAGTATTGGAGCCAAAAATTGTTCATTACTCTGATAATCCAGTGGATATAACAAGAGTAAACACAATATCTGTTGAATGTAATATCATCAATGGTTCATATATAAATGAAGCAACTGCGCATACTCTACATCAGTTTTCACTTAAAGTTAGCCCAGGATATAAAATCACAGAAATACCTATTAATGTAATATATTTACCGATTAATACACGTCAAATAAGTATTCTAGTTCTTAAAATTGTTGATCAAACGGGAAAACTTATTAATTTCCGTGGAGAAGATATATCAATAAGACTACATTTAAAACCTATATAAAGAAAAAATGATAATTTTTAATAAAAAGACACTACATACAGATTTTGTAAATAGTTTTCAATCATCCTCAAAGGTATTACCTTCAAAAACAAAAAATTTACGCTCCAAAGAGGTAAATTCTCTTGTTCATAATAAAATTGTTGATTTAACCCCATCGAATAAGGAGTTCCTAATAAGTCTAGGATTTAATTTAAAAAAAAATGAGTGATATAGTAAACGTTTTGTACAAACCCATTTTTGATAATAGTATAATAAAAAAGGATTATCATAGCTATATACCATATTTACATTCGTTTCAAAACAATGATGAAATTCGGATTCCCATACAAAATCAAGACCTCTATGTGCTACCAAGTGAGAGTATTTTATACATAGAGGGGTACATATCAAAAAGTGATTCATCAATTTCACAAACTGTGCAGCTGCTAAATAATTGTATGGCTTATTTATTTGAGGAGATACGATATGAAATAAATGGAATAGAAATCGATCGGACTAGAAAGTTGGGTATTGCAACAGAAATGAAAAATTATGTATCACTTAACGTATTTGAGAGCACAAATTTAAAAAATGCAGGGTGGTGCCCTTTTAAAAATATTAACCTCACGACTGGACATTTCAATTTTTGTATACCACTAAAAACCCTACTTGGATTTGCTGAAGATTTTGAAAAAATTATTGTTAATTGTAAACATGAACTAATTTTAGTACGAGCTAAAGAAGATGATGCTGTTATGATGACAACTACAGCAAATGAAAAACTTGTATTAAAACTTTTAAATGTTATATGGAAAGTGCCACATATTGAACTTTCAGACTCGTATCGCTTAACTATGTTGAGAACAATTAATAGTAAACAACCGCTCAACATTTCGTTTAGAAGTTGGGATGTCTATCATAACCCCTCCCTACAGGAAAGCACGAATATCTTGTGGAATGTCAAAATGGTTGGTGAAAATGAAAGACCTCGCTATATTCTTTTAGGATTTCAAAATGCAAAGAAATTTAAACATTGCGACTTATTAGATGTTAAAGTTCACCTTAACTCCACTACATATCCATATGATGATCTTAATATTAAATTTGAACGAAATCGGTATGCTCTATTATACGACATGTATTTGAAATTTCAACAAAGTTACTATGGACGCACTCCCCAACCACTTTTATCACCTAATCAATTTGTTGAAATTGCTCCAATAATTGTTTTAGATGTAACACATCAAAATGAATCTATTAAAAGCGGCCCCATCGATATTCGGATTGAGTTAAAATTTCACAAATCCGTCCCTGCTAACACAGCTGCTTATTGCATCCTTATCCACGATAAAATGTTTGAATATATTCCATATACAAATATAGTTAAAAAGATTATTTAAAAGAACGAGCTTAAATTATATCAAAAGCATAAGTAGGTTAAACATTATTTCCCACACTAGTTTTTATCACAAAAGCAAAAACAAAAAAAGTTCAAATGCTTAATCGCTTTGTTATAAAAAAGTAGGTTAAACATTATTTCCCCCACTAGTTTTTACCACAAAAGCAAAAACAAAAAAAGTTCAAATGCTTAATCGTTTTGTTATAAAAGTTTAGCTGTGCTGCGATTTGTGTACTTATATACATATATGTAAGTCATGCAAACTAGCTATTTTGTTAAACATGAAGCATTTACGCGGACACGTAAACAGGAGGACGCTGAATGAGACCAATCCGAGCTGGATTTCGGTATTGGAAAACGAAGATGAGCGTTTGGAACTGCTCAACAAAATTAAAGAGATAATATTATCTCGTTTAAGAATAGAACTGGATGGTGACATCGAAATGATGTTCGATAATATAGATGTTACCGAAAAATCAATGGGAAACATATCAGTTTCCGTATCTCTTTATCGAAGACACTTGGGTCTTCTATGGGGGCTTAGTGATGCCCAATTAACATTTAGTAATGGAATTTTCAATTTTGTAATGCCTTCATAATTGAAAAAATAAAAATTAAAAAATAAAAATAAAAAAATAAAAATAAAAAAAGTTGTTTTTTATTTACATAAAGGTTTATTAAAAAAAGTAAGTTATTACAAGTGGAATTTATTTACAACATTTACAGCTAATTTGATTATAAATTTTGGTGTAAGTGTTCATAATTTTATAGGCTTTCTCATCTAGACGCTCGAGGTATGAGCAATTACAGGTGTCTGGACCAGCTGTACAATTAGGATTCGACCAAACGCAGTCTTCATAATGTTCACCGAAATGATTTCTTATTTTACTTAATTTATCTCTATACTCGACTTTTGAATGAATATCCATAAGTGTTCTCCTCTGATCTCCAGGTAAAATATGTTCAAATTTTTTGAGAAAATTAAATATGTATACAGCTGTCATCGTGGACATCGTCTTTTTGATTACTGAACCTTCATATGTAGTGTTTGATAATAACGATCAACATTAATTATTGTCGGGTTTATAACGTACGAAGAGCGCTCATGTAATGCCTCTCTATTGTTTTCCGAAAATTCAAAGCAATAGATATTTAGAGTACGCTTTACATAATTGCTATAATAAGAGCATTTAACTCGTATTTCACAATTATCGTAAACTAAATTGAAATGTCGATAAAAAACCTCTGGACTTTCAAGAATACCTCCAATTCTCTTTTCCTTTTCCACTAAATCTTTTTTGAAAGCGTCAATGGCCTCGAGAATGGTGTATGCACTTCTTTTTACATTATGTGACTCAGTCCTTTGATCGGAGTAAGTTGGTCTTAATGTTGTTCTTAATAATGGTTGGTTCGGCCCAGGAAAACTTTGATCTATCAATTGAATTGTTACATTTATTTTTAAACGTAATGAAGTGTTTGGAATACTGTATTCAAAACTAGCTTGTTTACTGTTTTCAAAATTTCTAAACCTACTTATATTTTGATTTTGGTCTATAAATTGATTATAATAATAGCTTGTTCCATAGCTTAAATAAAATAGGTGTAAAAGTAGAATTTTTATTAAATTAACTAATTTCATTTTCTTTGTTGTTTTTTAATTGATCTTTACACGTGGAGCTCACGTTATACTATGACCATATTATATGTTTGTTTATAGTTTTTTACATCAACTATTTCCACATGTGGTCTTTTATATGAAGTATCATGGACTAGAACCTTTTCAATATCCCCATTACTTAGAATTCGTTCAGTTTCTATTTCACGATATTCAAAGCACTTGATGCTCAGCAGTTTGTCACTATATCTACTATCATAGGTACAACGAATTGGTATATTAAAGTTATCATATTCCAATTTGAAATGTCTATAAAATGCTTGTTTCGCCTCGATGATTCCTCCAATATCAGTCTCCTTTTCAATAATTTCTTTACGAAATGCCTCTATAGCTTCATCTATAGTAAAAATTCTCAAAGGCTTTCCTTCAGTTGTAAAGTCAATTACAGACAACGGTGTGATTGTTGTAGATGGTTGAATTATTTCTGTAGGGGGTGAAGATGGTTGTGTTATTTCTATAATGGAGGTCGATGACGACACTGCGATTTCTTCTTCTTCATAATCCGTTAAAAGAGGTTCACTTTGCTTAAGTAATAATAGTGAAATATTTATTTGTAAAATATCATTACTATTCGGTAATGTTAAATTAAATTGTAGATTTTTCGAGTTTTGGTTTATCGCAAGTCCATTATTTTCTACTTTCTTCCAAAATGGTGCCCCGTAGGCAGCTTTGAAAACAAGGAGGAATGATAATAATAGCGAGAGATAAAATTTAAATTCCATTGTGTCATAGCGCTTTGCTCACGACAATTTAAAATGAGGTGTACATTTGAAAAAATGTGTTTATATACTTACTTTTCTTCTTCTTTTCATCCTTTCAAATAAAAAAAATAAGGTTTAAAATTTCTAATTTTATTTTATTTTATTTTATTTATACCATTATCTAGTATATACTTCAACATGCTGATTTTAAAGCACAACGGATTTGTAGTTTGTTGATTTTCACATTACAGGTATTATTAAAATGATATTGACAACGTATAGCATCTGTATATAAATTATACAATGTAGACAGATTCATTTCATTACCTTCCATCATCATCTCTTCTTCAATATTAAAGACCGGCTTTTGGAGAAACTCTGCTATCCACATTTGTTTCTCTTCCCCTTTTACATAGACTTTTTCATTTTTCAATGTAGATGCTAAATAATTCCTTACTGCTTTGAAATTATCGCTTCCATAAGACTATAGTAAATTATGGTGGTGTTTGATCAACCAATTGGCTTGTCGCTGATAATCCTTATTCAGCTCTGAAAAATCAAAGGGAGCTTTGATGTGGAAACAATGAAATTCTTCATTATTAAAGACCACAGCTATTTCCTTCACAATAAATTTGTTGTCATAGGCTTTGAAACCTTGAACGTCCACCGTCACAAACATTTCGAAAATTTAAAATGAAATACTTAAATGTTTTTTACTATTAGTCTTTTTATACAAATATTTTTATGCTCTTGTGGTTAAAAATGTCTTATCTTCCATAAGCAAAATTATGCTCTTGTGGTTAAAAATGTCTTATCTTCCAAAAGCAAAATTTTCCATAAGCAAAAAAAAAAAAAAAAAAAAATATATATATATATATATACATACTATATGTGTCTGTGATTTCATAAAATTCTCACACGCTGCATACACACACACACACACACAAACACGGTTTTGTGCCACGTGCCAATTGTGGTTTTGCGGGTTTGTGGTTTTGCGGTTTTGCGGTTTTGTACCACGTGCCAATTTGCGGTTTTGTGGTTTTGCGGTTTTGTACAACGTGCCAATTTGCGGTTTTTGCGGTTGCGCCATTTTCTCCATACAAAAAGTGATCTAGAACCCGTATTTTACTACTACTTAGCCCCCTGGTATCGCCGCTTTGTACCCGACTTCGCGACCATGAGCCAGCCGCTCACAGCTCTCTAGATGAAAAGGAAACACTGGTAATGGGGACCTAAGCAACAATCAGCATTTGAAAGCATCGAGCAAAAGTTAACGGGCTCCCGTCCTCGCATGTCCGGATTTCAGCTAGACATTCACTTTACAGACGGATGTCGGCCTTGGTGTTGTGCTGACACAGAATCTGGAAGGAAGCGAACGCGTAATAGCCTACGCCAGCCGAAAATTGAATAAGGAAAACTATGTGAAAACTATTCCGCTACCGAAAAGGAGTGCCTCGCCATAGTCTGGGGAATCCGGGAAATGAGACTCTATCTAGAGAGGTATCGATACATCATATGTCACTGAAGTGGCTAAATTCCATAGAAAGCTCTTCCGTCGTATAGTACGATGGGCTTTAAAATTACAGCAACATACCTTCGACATCAAGTCTCGTAAAATGAAACTCAACCAAGTAGAAGACGCACTGTCCCGACAGCCGCTAGAGACCATAAAGCAAGCAACGACAAATGGTAGCGAAAGCGAGTAGAGGAAGTTCGCGCAAGCCCAGAGAAGTACGCGGGTTACATGGAAAATGGTGACCAACTTTATATGTAACTGTAATCTGTACCCTGTACCCTGGAGATTCTGTGTGCCTAAACCCCTCCGCGTAAGGGTGCTACAAAAAAACCACGATATACCTAGCGCTGGACACATGGGCATACGCCGGACAGTAGCCGACAGTCATCAACCGATATTACTGGCCAGTAATGTTCCACGACATTAGCCAGTGTGAGCCCCGCCAGAAATACAAGGAAGGGCTGCAGAGACCAGCAGGGAAGATGCTTTCACAGGTAGCACAAGAACCGTTGCCACAGTTTGTACTGACTTCATTGGACTCTTACCATGTTCAACCCATGGCAACACAATGCTACTGGTGTTTTTCGACCACTTCAGCAAGTGGATTGAATTAGTCCCAATGAGACGCAAGATTTGATGTTCCATAGATCCTTATTTCTGATAATGGTGTTCAATTTACTAGTACACTATGGTTACACTATCTTAAGGAATTAGGGTTACGCCCCTAATACCTCTCATGCCACGGACGGTTTCGCCGCAAAGTTACCCCCGAAGTACGATGGGCCTTATAAAATTCTCAGATACAAACCGCCATGAGACGTACTATCGTGGCCTATCGCGGTGCACATAGACATGACCCTCCGAGCATCCTGGACCACAGGGTCGCAAAGTCCCAACCCAGCCGCGGCGCCGAGTTAGTAGCAGAGATACGTCTACTTCAGACGATGCCACCTTACCATGGCAGTCGCCGGTGATCGCCAACGCCAACGGAACAGCACTAGAGGCCTTCCCTAAAATCGACGATAGAATCCGAAGAAGCTTCAGACGGCATAGGGAAGCACCGAGTGAGATTCAGTACCTCCAAGTACAAAGTGGCCATGTATCGGTGTTCCTTCCACATTAAAGCAAATGCCACAACAACCAGCACGACAATTACAGAACCCTAAGGGAAATTTTTTAATTTATATTATTGAACAATTTTAAATTATGTTAGAGAAAAAACCTTAATTTATATTATCAAAAAAAAAAAATAAATGTGACTGAAAACCAAAAACATGAAACCAATGAATACAAAACAACAACATATAATAACTTTCAGTTATTTTTCAACTATGGCGAGGCATTCGAGGAATTAGTGAAATAGTTGGCTTCAGCAAGTATTCCATCGGAGAATTTCTAAAAAATTTCGATAAAACCAGATCTCTTAAGAGAAAAACTGGCTCTGTAGCAAAGAAGGAGACAAGTTCTAGGGAAGATCGGGTTATAGAACGTATCAGCTTGAGGAATCGCTTCAAAACTGCTGAGGACATTAAAGTGAAGTTATTCGAAGATGTCGGTATGGAAGTTAGTGCAAGAACTGTTCGTCGAAGGCTTCAAAACGTTGATTTGAAGGCTCGTCGGACCGCCAAAACACCACGTTTAACCTCAAAAATGCGTCAACATAGTTTACTATGGGCAAAAGAACATCAAAATTAGACTCAACTTGATTGGCGAAATGTAATCTTCTCAGATGAGTCCAAATTTAACATTTTCTGCAGCGACGGTACGTCCTACCGTGGAGGAAAACTGATGAGCGGTTCAAGGACGAATGTGTTCAAAAACTGTTAAGCAGGGAGGCAGCCGAATGGTCTGGGGTTGCTTTTCCTACTATGGTAATAAATAGTCCTAATAGAAGGTACCGTCAATGTGAATAAGTATCAGGAGATACTTAAAACAAATTTAATACCTTCAATGGAAAACCACTTTACACGAGCCGATGTCATTATTTTTTAAAATGACTCTGCGCCCTGCCATCGTGCCAAAATAGTAAGTAGTAGTATCCATTTTTTTGTACAACTAGATTTTATTACTATAATTTTAATTACACAATTTATAGTTATCCTTTTTTCTTTCTTCAAGGTGAAGAATTTTTTATCAGAAACCTTGTTCTCGACTTTGGAATGGCCAGGTAACAGTCCGGATCTCAATCCTATTGAGAACCTTTGGTTTATAATGAAGGTTCAGGTAGCACAGAGGAGACCAAAGTATTTAGAAGAGTTGGATGGAATTCTCGAAAAAACATGGTATAACGGTATTGGAGCAGCAACAATAAAAAAAACTCATAAATTCAATGTCCGAGCGTATAAAAGCCGTTATAAAAACAAAAGAGGTTTGACAAAATATTAGAAGAGTGTTTTTGTATAGACTAATATTTTCTTTAACTAAAACTATACAATTATTTCTCTAATGTGAATAAAAAAAAGTATCACTGTTTATATTGCTAGTTACCAAAATGATACAATATATGTATAAATGATTTAAAAAAAATGTATAGGTGCAATCCACTACATTGACTTTTTTTTACACTTAATACTATTGTATTAAATATATATTATTGTTTAAAAATAAAAAAATTAAACACTCCTCTAAAATAATAAGGAAAAACTATCATTTTTTAGTTGTCCGGATTTCACTGTCCCCTACTGTACTTATATGCGTAATTATTATATTTTTTTAACTCAAATAACCATTGCAAATATAAAATTTTTCAAATTCGAACTTTCAACCTATACGGACGTGTTTTTCATGAGCTCCGTAGAAACTTTCGAAAAAAAAAAAACAAAAATAAAACAAAATAAACAAATACTAAAAAAAGTGCATTCAGTGCAAACGTTAGGCAATAACGCCGAAAGTGCAAATCAAAACATAAAAACCATAAACTGTTTATAAACAAAAAACATAACAAACTAAACAAATAATAAGTGTGAAATAAAACACTATATTGTTGCAGCCAAAATTCGCACCCGCCTCTGTGCAGCAAAAAACGCACGCCAACAAACACAAGGAAGGTTCGACGTCGATAAGCTGTAATCACAACAGACAGCCGAAAGATTTTCTACTCGGCTTGCACTCCTGCTCTCTGAGAGCACTCGTCAACAACTCGGTATAAGGGAACTGTGGGACGGCATTTCAAACTCCTTACGTACAGCTGCAATCGAAACCATTGGTGTTCGGAAAGTGCAAAAGAACAGCTGGTACGACGAGGAGTGCCGTGTCGCAGCGGAGAGAAAACAGGCTGCCTACCTCGCAACGTTACGATCGACCACAACACGTGCGGGATGGGATAGATACCGAGAGTTGAAGAGGGAAGCGAGACGCATTTGCAGACAGAAGAAGAAAGAGGCCGAAATGCGTGAGTACAAACAGCTTGATAAGCTGGCCGACAGGGGTAATGCTCGAAAATTCTATGAAAAAATGCGGTGGCTTACAGAAGGTTTCAAGACCGGAGCATACTCTTGTAGAACCCCCAAAGGTGATCTAGTTACCGATGCCCAGAGCATACTTAGATTATGGAGGGAACACTTCTCCAGCCTGCTGAATGGCAGTGAACACATAACACCAGGAGAAGGCGAACCCGATACCCCAATCGATGACGATGGAGCAGACGTTCCATTACCCGGCCATGAAGAAGTTCGAATAGCAATTGCCCGCCTGAAGAACAACAAGGCAGCAGGGGCCGACGGATTGCCGGCCGAGCTATTCAAACACGGCGGCGAAGAGCTGATAAGGAGCATGCATCAGCTTCTTTGTAAAATATGGTCGGACGAAAGCATGCCCAACGATTGGAATCTAAGTGTGCTCTGCCCAATCCATAAAAAAGGAGACCCCACAATCTGCGCCAACTACCGTGGGATTAGCCTCCTCAACATTGCATATAAGGTTCTATCGAGCGTATTGTGTGAAAGATTAAAGCCCACCGACAACAAACTGATTGGACCTTATCAGTGTGGCTTCAGACCTGGTAAATCAACAACCGACCAGATATTCACCATGCGCCAAATCTTGGAAAAGACCCGTGAAAGGAGAATCGACACTCACCACCTATTCGTCGATTTCAAAGCTGCTTTCGACAGCACGAAAAGGAGCTGCCTTTATGCCGCGATGTCTGAATTTGGTATCCCCGCAAAACTAATACGGCTATGTAAGCTGACGTTGAGCAACACCAAAAGCTCCGTCAGAATCGGGAAGGACCTCTCCGAGCCGTTCGATACCAAACGAGGTTTCAGACAAGGCGACTCCCTATCGTGCGACTTCTTCAATCTGCTGCTGGAGAAAATTATTCGAGCTGCAGAACTGAATCGAGCAGGTACAATCTTTTATAAGAGTGTACAGCTGCTGGCGTATGCCGATGATATTGATATCATCGGTCTTAACACCCGCGCCGTTAGTTCTGCTTTCTCCAGACTGAACAAGGAAGCAACGCAAATGGGTCTGGCAGTGAACGAGGGCAAGACGAAATATCTCCTGTCATCAAACAAACAGTCGTCGCACTCGCGACTTGGCCCCCACGTCACTGTTGACAGTCATAACTTTGAAGTTGTAGATAATTTCGTCTATTTAGGAACCAGCGTTAACACCACCAACAATGTCAGCCTTGAAATCCAACGCAGGATTACTCTTGCCAACAGGTGCTACTTCGGACTGAGTAGGCAATTGAAAAGTAAAGTCCTCTCTCGACGAACAAAAGCCAAACTCTATAAGACGCTCATAATTCCCGTCCTGCTATATGGTGCAGAGGCTTGGACGATGACAACAACCGATGAGTCGACGTTGCGAGTTTTCGAGAGAAAAGTTCTGCGAAAGATTTATGGTCCTTTGCGCGTTGGCCACGGCGAATATCGCATTCGATGGAACGATGAGCTGTACGAGATATACGACGACATTGACATAGTTCAGCGAATTAAAAGACAGCGGCTACGCTGGCTAGGTCATGTTGTCCGGATGGATGAAAACACTCCAGCTCTGAAAGTATTCGACGCAGTACCCGCCGCGGGAAGCAGAGGAAGAGGAAGACCTCCACTCCGTTGGAAGGACCAAGTGGAGAAGGACCTGGCCTCGCTTGGAATATCCAATTGGCGCCACGTAGCGAAGAGAAGAAACGACTGGCGCGCTGTTGTTGACTCGGCTATAATCGCGTAAGCGGTGTCTACGCCAGTAAAGAAGAAGAAGAAATAAAACAAAAAAAAATACAAAGGCATGAGCGCAGCGCAGCCCCACCAACAAGGCCGTAGGCATTCTCTTAATGCCTACTTCAGCTTTGTCGAGCCTGCGAGTTCAGCTCATACCAACAAACAAGGCAACGGTGAGAAGGATGAGTCATCGCAGCGACCAACTGAGCAGCACCATAAGCAGAGCTTACAAAAAACTAAAGCAGGAGAGAACGGCAGTCAACAACGGCCAGCAGCAAACACGATCACACCAACTAAACAGGTACCAGCAAGTACGCAGGCAGCGAAGAACAACATAAAGCAAGGTGAGTATGTACCAATAAAAAAAGGCCAGTCTGTACAAACTGGCATTGACCGCTATATTAACATAAAAAGGAAATTAAGTCCTTCAAAGTCAGCGGTCAATCCCAAGAAATTCCAAAGCGGTACACCAATTACGAATAAACCGGAAGTTTTAAATGGCAATAGGTTTGCCTTACTAAGCAACGGAACAGACGACGATGCCAAGGATACCACCACAGTCGTTAATGCCAAACCACCTTCAATATATTTGCGCGAAGGTAGCAGTAATGCTCTCGTTGCTGAAATAAGTAAAATTGTAGGTACTAACAATTTCCATATAGTGCCTTTGAAAAAAGGCAATATAGATGAAACAAAAATTCAGTCCTACACTGAAAAAAGTTTTATGGACATAGTTAAATTTTTGTCAAATAAAAACAAAAATTATTATTCGTATCAACTGAAGAGCTCTAAGGGCCTAGTTGTTGTAATCAAGGGTATAGAGTCCGCCGTAGACTCTAGTGAAATCAAAGAAGCATTGGAAGAATGTGGTTTTGGAATTAAAACAGTTGTAAATATATTTAATAGAAACAAAATACCACAGCCAATGTTTAAAATTGAATTGTTGCCGAATTCGAATCAACTTAAAAAAATGAGACCCCTCCCATTTATAATTTGAAATATTTGCTGCATCGTAGAGTAACTGTGGAAGAACCACATAAAAGAAACGGTCCGGTACAATGTACTAACTGTCAAGAATATGGGCATACTAAATCATACTGCACTCTACGCAGCGTTTGTGTGGTATGTGGTGATTTACATCCCACTTCTAAATGCACCCTTAAGAAAGAAGAGTTAAATAAAAAATGCAGCAATTGCGGGGGGAATCACACCGCTAACTACAGAGGTTGCCCTGTATATAAAGATCTGAAATCTAGGTTGTCACAGGGAATTCAAGCACGTCGTAAGCAAATGTTACAAACACCCCGTAATGAAATTATAGCAACCTCAGAAAAAAGTACAAATCCTATTACTTCTAACAATAATAATATGCAAGGAAGCTATGCAAATGTGGTAAAAGGCAACACTGAGCATATGCAACTGCGGCAAAATCCACCAAATGGATGTATTGAAACTATGATTATAAATCTTACACAGTGTATGACACAATTTATGTCTACCATGCAAAACATGATCCAAGATTTAATAAAATCACAAAATCAAATGCTGCAAAATTTATTAAGTAAAAAATGAGCTTACTAAATATCTGTATATGGAATGCTAACGGTGTTAACCAACATAAATTAGAGATTATCAGATTTCTGTCTGAAAAGAATATATGTAGATGTAATGCTTATTTCAGAAACTCATTTAACAAATAAAAATAATTTCAATATTCCGGGATTTAGACTATATGTTACAAATCATCCGGATGGAAAGCGCATGGTGGCACGGCAGTGTTGATTAGAAATCGTTTAAACCACTATGCTCTAGAATCTTATGCTACACCACAGTTACAAGCTACAACAATATCACTAAAAAATCGGGGTTGTGACTTAAACCTTACGGCTATATACTGTCCACCTCGTTTTAAAATTACAGAAATCGAATTTAAAGACTTTTTTGGAACACTAGCTCAAAGATTTCTAGCAGGGGGAGATTACAACGCAAAACACACGTACTGGGGCTCACGTCTTATTAATCCGAAAGGACGACAGCTGTATCAAACTGTTATAAATAGGCACAATAACCTTGAAATAATATCTCCTGGTAAGCCGACATATTGGCCTAGTGATCGGAAGAAAATGCCAGATTTAATTGATTTTGCTGTAATCAAAAATATAGATAAATCGCACATAACAGCAGACACATGTCTTCTGATCACTCTCCGGTACTAATAAAATTATGTGAACAACCCATATTCGTTAATCCAAAAGTGGGTCTAACTTCTTATAAAACAAATTGGCTAAAATATAGAAAATACGTCAGTAGCCACATTAATATTGAGCACAAAATAAATACAGGAAGAGATATTGACGAAAGTATAAGAGAATTCAATGATATAATAACCAGCGCAGCTGTCTTAGCAACACCAAACAAAAGCTATAAGCCGCTTGGTTTCAGAAAAATCTCTAATAGAGAAATAGAAATGCTTGCAAAATTCCCTTTGGAAAGCCCAAAAGCCCATGAAGCCACCAACTGACTCCAACATGCCTATACGAGACTTGGGAGGAAATTGGGCTCGAAGTGACGAGGAAAAGGCTAATTGCTTTGCAAATCACCTAGAAAAGGTATTTCAACCCAATTTGTCAAAGAACAATTTTAAGCTGTCAATCTTACCCAACACAGCTAAAGAGTCGCTCGAGCCTCTTATGACTTCACCTTCTGAAATCATTGGTATCATCAAAGAACTTAATCCAAAAAAATCGCCGGGACATAATAAAATTTCCCCAAAAATGCTAATTGAGTTACCAATTATTGCTGTAGAGGTGCTCTCTTTGCTCTTCAATGCAATTCTTAGTTTCGGATACTATCCAATTTCATGGAAAAAGTCGCAGATTATCTTGATAGATAAACCAGGGAAAGACTTAACACAGCCGTCTTCATTAAGATCAATCAGTCTTCTACCCTGTCTTTCAAAAGTATTTGAAAAAGTATTACTATCAAAGATGTCTCCATTCCTCCACGAAAATAACACAATACCATTGCATCAATTCGGATTTCGTGCGAAACATGGCACAATAGAGCAAGTAAATAGAATTACTAACGAGATAAGGAAAGCATTTGAGCACAGGGAGTACTGTTCAGCAATGTTTCTAGATGTAGCTCAGGCGTTTGATAAGGTGTGGCACGAAAGTCTTTTATATAAGATTAAAAAAATTCTACCTTTAGAATTGTATAGAACCTTGGAGTCTTATTTAAAAAATATAAAATTTATGGTAAAAGTGGGAGATTTCAGATCTGATGAACGTCAGATAGGGGCTGGTGTACCCCAGGGCAGTGTTTTAGGCCCAACACTATACATCATATATACAGCAGATCTTCCAACAGCTGACAATGTATTAACTTCAACTTTTGCGGACGACACAGCAATAGTGAGCCGTAACAAATGCAACATTTTAGCATCAAGAATATTAACGGAGCATTTAAGTTCTGTCGAAGAATGGCTAGCGAACTGGTGTATAAATGTAAATGAACAGAAGTGTAAGCACATTACATTCTCGCTAAGACCAAAGATGTGCCCGGCAGTAAAAATAAACAATATCTTAGTACCCCAAGCGAACGAGGTAACATATCTTGGTATTCACCTAGATAGAAGGCTCACGTGGAGAAAACACGTATCTAGTAGAATAACATGTATGAAGATTAGAGCTGCAAATTTAAATTGGCTTTTAAATATGAACTCCAAACTTAGCCTAGACAACGAAGTGCTCTTATATAATGCGGTCATAAAGCCGATTTGGATGTATGGCATTCAACTGTGGGGTACGACCTGTGCAACTAATATTGATCTAATACAAAGGTTCCAATCAAAAATGCTTAGAACTATCACGTGTTCACCATGGTACATGCGTAGCGAAAATATCCATAAAGATCTTGGTATTCCTATGGTAAAAAAATAAGTAGAAGACAGCAGAACTAAATATATATCTAAACTCCGAGATCACCCAAACCCTTTGGCTAATGCTTTGGTACATTCCTGCGATCAAACACGACTTAAAAGAGGAGCGACGTAACACCAAAACAGCTCAATCACTTGCTTGAGTCTGTCTAGTTTTTAAATAGATTTAAGATTTCATTACTTATTGTTAGGCTTTAAGAAAAAGCAGATACAATAAATAACATAATTTTGAAGAAGAAAAAAAATATATACAAGGTCTGTCGCAAAAGAAACAGAACTTTTTAAATATAACTGTTTCTGGTGGCGCCACCTATTGGTGGGTATATGAAATAAAAAGTTTGATCTATTGTTGACATTTCGTAAAACTTTTAAGACAATTGGATAACTACAAGCGATGTTATCGATCAAAAAGTGACAGCAGCTTTTGGTCATCGGTCGTAAAATGCATATAAAGACAATGCTAATTTGTTTTTACGATTCCGAGGGTATTGTACACCGAGAGTTCGTCCCACCTGGCCAAACGATTAATGCTATATTTTACCTTGGTGTTATGAAGAGTCTTTTGCCACGCATTCGTTGTGCTCGACCACAATATCGTGAGGCAGGGTCCTGGCGCCTGTTGCACGATAATGCGCCTTGTAATCGGTCGACGCTTGTCACCGATTTTTTGACAAAATTGTGATTTTTACCTATTTGGAAAACTTCATTTGCCCATGAAGGGACATTGGTTCCAGGACCTTTCAGCTATCCAAAAGGCGAAGACCGATATTCTCAAGAACATTCCGAAAAATTACCTTAAACACTCATTTGAAATGCTAATTGACCGGGCTAAACGCTGTATCGACTAAAAATATATAGCTTTTGAAAAATATTAATTTTTGTTGTTTTTTTTTAAGTCTTGTTTCTTTTGCGACAGACCTTGTATATACATATTAGGGTGTCCGTTATTTCCCAAATTTATTTTTGAGTCTGCAGCGTCCTCAAAATCTATAGCAAATGCCCTAAAAAACATTATGAAACCCATATGAGCTCTTAATATTGATAATAACCCGTGTCGCAACAACGATTTATTTCCCATTTAAATAACATGGGGTTTTCGTACTTTTTGCAATTAATTTTTTCTTTGCGAAACCAATTGATACATTGTTGGGGCACCGAATTATTTTTGTAGGAAATTTAACGTTCTACAAAAAGTTTCTCTGAAATTTTTCAAAAAAATTCTTCTGTCAAAGTTATTCAAGGTCAAAGTTGAGCTAAAAATTAATTTTTCTTTTAAAAAAAAATTATCATTATTTACATCAATCTTGATTGTTTATTGCCGAAAATATCTTAATTTAACGTTTTGTATTTATTAAATTAGTTACATATCACCAATAGAACTTGTAATATTTTAAGGTTAACTTAGATCGTAACTTACACCTACTAGTTATCAGGATATTTCACACTTAATTTTCTGATATTATAAAATACTGAAAATGAAATATTTTGGGTAATAAACAATCAATATTGATGTAAACAATGATAATTTTTTGTTGAAGAAATCATTTTTAGCTAAATTTTGACCTTGAATAACTTTGACGGAAGTGATAGTGTGAAACTAAATATCTATACAGAATTCAGTCCACTCATCCTATAAAGGCACACCCTATTGCTCACAACGCATCGGGAAAAACACGCCACTTCTAGAAACACAAGAAGACGGAGAAACCAGATAAACAGACAAAATAACAACAAGCATGCATAGGCATCGATAAAACCAGGCCACTGTCAGGAAAGCATGCCATTCCAGCAACATACGCCGTCCCAGCAACACACGCCATCCCAACGCAACATGTTGCGAATGTACTATCACGCAGCAGAGTTAGATGGCGGATGATCAGTCAGTCAGCGTAGGATTGCGACATCGTACACACGTTCAGCATCAGACTACGCAGTGAGATTATCCTCTAGCTAGTCTTGGTACCCTGACTTGTCAATGCCGTCTGTTAAGGGTGAGCCTGGTAGAGAGTTGATCCTCTGACCAACTCAACCTTTAACATTGCGGTCGCTAATACACTTTTCCGTGGTCCGGTATCTTTACGCGGCTATACTGGTTCAACAGGACAGCCAACGCATACGTCAGGACACCGTCTTCGAAGCCTATTCGAGCGCCGACAGAAATAACCGGGCGTGGTCGTCGTAGCACACGAACGTCAACGCACCCCGCAGGACAGCGTCGTCGAGGCCTACACGAGCGCCGGCAGAAGTAGCCGGACGTAGTTGTCGGTGCGCACTCCGTGGGACATCATCATCGGAGTTTACACGAGCGCCGACAGATGTATTCGAGCGTGGTCGTCGTAACACAGAACAGCACGTCGTCTAGCACCCAGGAGCGCTGCAGAGCGGGAAACGGTATTGCCCTAACGGGCCACAATGGACCGTTGACCTTGCACAGCACTTTCCTCGGGCGACCACATTACAATGTGAGAGACAATATTTGCAACTATAAGTAAAATTATAAGATAAAGCTGAGTTAAGTACGATTCGTGGAGAGTCCCAGTGTTGGGCAATGGGCGTAGAACCGCACACTGTAAAGTAAAATATCGTATCTCACCCGTTCGACCGACTTTAACCAAGTTCAGTACATAACATTCTTGGGCGAAAGCGGATTGTAACTACGCCTACTTCTCATAACGCACAATTTTAAATTTAATTTGATTCGTTCACCTTCCGGTTTACAAATCAAGAAAAATGCATATATAGTACATACTATAAGTGGATAAAACATTAAATGAATAATCACTTTAGAGTTTTGCTCCTTGTGATTGTGAAATTGTTCAACTCCAATAAAAACTGTTTAAGCCGTTTGGTATCGAATATTTAGACTCCAGTACCTAAGTATAGTTGACTTTTTTTACCGCAAACACCGTTAATGTGCGAGATATACTCGTATACTTAAAATTCAGCAATCAGTGTCCAAAATAGGTTCATTCGTATCAATACTTCTCACACACATTACCTACGGCAACGATTTTCGAACATTCATATGACTTTATATATATGCGGTATACATGTGAGTTACTTCATTTGATTGGTAGGTTCCATACCTTAAAGAACTATGGAACATTTTATTAGTATATGGCATATTAATAGGAGGCAACATTTGCAATAATAGTTAAAATCGGAGTAATACTATCCTCAATAGGGTGATTCAAAAATTTTTTTTTTTTTTTTCAATTGGTACTCGCAAAAATAGGTTCCTAGACACCTCTAAGAAAGCCTCTCCAAATATGAGATTTTAATTGTAACGGGAAGGTCCTCCGCCTAACGGTTTTCTATTTTTTCTTATTATCAGATAGAAAAATTTATATCTCGCTTCCAACTACTTGAAAAAATATCTCGTTAATTAGGTTTTGTAGGAAATTTAATGCTCTAAAATATGGTCTCTTATGATTTTTTCGTAAACCCAACCGTTTAAGAGATATTAACAGTTAAAATTTGATGATTTTTGGGAAAATTTTTTATTTCTTATTAATTTCATAACTCAATGAAAAAAAATTATTACGAATAGGTTTTTGGAGAGGCTTTCTTAGAGGTGTCTAGGAACCTATTTTTGCGAGTACCAATTAAAAAAAAATAATTTTTTTTTGAATCACCCTAATCCTCTATTCCTCTTATACTATTGACATCGGATTTTCTAAGAATCCTTTTGTCGATTTTATAACGATATAAATCAACACTCATTATACATATGCATGATAAATATATATATGTATTTATATATATATATATAGACATACTATATATAGGTATGTATATACTTGTATATCGAACTTCTATGATTCGAACTCTATTACTTGCTTTATACTAACTTTGGTTTCCCATTTCATAATAAACAGACTTACTCCAGAGATTCTTCTTTTTTGGCACTACAACTTTGAGTCAGTCAGAGCCGAGAACACGGAATAGTTGCCTCTATTCCTTCCGAGGTCACGCTATTTGCACGTCCCAAGAGCAGATAGGTTGCTATGCACTTGGCTTTTTCGTCGAAGGAGCTTTTTTGGTTTTCACTCCTGAAAAAATGTTATCAAATCTTCTGATTTTCACAAGAAATGTTTATTCAGCGATGAAACACACTTTTGGTTGAATGCGCAGTTACATCACTGTTTGCTGTTCAAATATCATTGAACATGATTACTTATCAGGAAAGCCGAAATTCTACCAAATATAAATATCTATTTATATTTTCATATACATACATACATATGTACATAAACATACTCATGCATTTACGTGCAATGCGCATCAAATAATAATAAAAATGCATGGGTAAAGATAAGTCATAAGGTTACAGATCAGATAACATTAAAGACACACGCCCACATGTATTAAATTGTATATTTAAAAACAACCCCATGTGGTGTGCAATACATACAAACATACATATACACATACATATATTTAGTTCTTTAAGATAATTTCCTAAACAGTATATAAGCAATGAAAAAATCAAAATAAAATTATAATGAATAAATTCTCTCTCGATATAAGACGTTTCATTTCCCCCCACCAGTGGTAAGGAATGACAAATCTTTTTTTGAGGTCAATGTTTGATTTTACAAATCATTGATTTTACAAATCAAACATTTTTGGTCTTCCGGATAAAGAGCTCAGCCAAATTAAAAAGTCCTGTTCAAAATACAGGTAAATTAAAACAAAAATAATTAGAAGACGGGTGTATATTCCCGCATATTAACAACATATGAATAATAATTGGAAGACGGGTGTATATTCTCGCATATTAAGCCGATCACATAAGCCGTTTTAGCAGAGACTAAATGCTGTGATCTAACTGCCATCCAAAAAATATTCAGTGGCTGTGAGTCGAGGCCAGCAAGGTCAACCAGGCGACCAAATCAATATACCTCCAACGATTTCTTTGGAGAATACCAGCAATTACACAAATACGAAAAATTTTGCGGAAAAAATCATGGGTATACCCAGGAACAAAATTCTTGATGCCCAAGCAGATTTATCCGAAACAGTGTTGCACGCTTCCAACACTTTTCCAACAAAGTCTGACATGCCAAATAAATACAAATCAGAATCATTTGATTTTAGTCATGGAATCTCCATATTCAAGAGGAAAATTCAACTCCTCGGAAAAGTAATGGATGATCTCCACAAAATCACTACAATAAAAAGTAATGATAAACTTTTATAAATTGTGTTTCTTCAAATGCACAATTTTCACTCAAAATACTTTTCAAACATTTTTCTTGAAGTTGAAAAATTGTACTAAATACCGGCAGAATATTTTGAAAATTTTAAACGTTGTAATAGCTCGAAATAAGTTATAGTTCTCTTCAGCGTGATGTTGTGTTTGAAGATGCTGAGGAAAAAACAGCAGAAGTAATAGAGGAAGACAAAAAACAAAAAATTGAAGTTGAAGAAGAAGAATCACTTGAAGAACTTCATAAACTTTCAAAAACTGAGGAAAAAGCCAACTGAATTGGTACATTGTCATCTATCTCTTCCGGTAGGCTCAGATTTTGGAAAAATGAAGTCCAGGTTAAATCGTTTAAAGAAAAGGACGAAGCTGAAGATTTCGACCACATTTTGGAAAATGATGCTTAAGCGCATGAGAAGGAAGAGAAAATTCAAGTTTTACCCAAACCTACACAATTGCCGAAAAAGCGCAAAGGTGTTTTAGAAGTGCCAAATGAAGACATGGAAATTAAAGCCGCTAACGCTGTAGGCATGACAGCAGAATCTGCAGAACTCAACCCGAAAGCCAAGATGAAGAAAAGGGTGGGATGTCTACCAACAAAATACACACAACAATCACCGAAGGACGGAATCAGTGCAGAAGAGTACACAAAGATGCAAATAAAGAAGCTTAAAATCAAAGGTATACCGTCGTCCGATGTGAAAGAGACAAAGCCGACAGGACACCAATTTGAAGAAATAGTTACGTGCAAACTATCACTGATACAACACAGAAAGGCACATAGTCATTGTGAACGTCACTTAGTTGTCGACCATGGCAGGATCGCAAGCTGTGGTCATCTTTCCAGCGGTCACTCGAAATTCAAAATTGAACATGTCGTTATATTAAACAAGATAAGATAAGAAATATCATATACATTCATATCCATATACAGTCCACTAATTTTAAATAATCATTTCTTTCCCTCGGCAATATGTTCATCATTGAACATGATTACTTATCCAAAGCAAAGCCGAAATTCTACCAAATATAAATATCTATTTATATATTCATATACATACATACATACATACATATGTATTTACATAAACATACTCATGCATTTACATGCAATGCGCATCAAATAATAATAAAAATGCATGGGTAAACACATGTATTAAATTGTATAGTTAACAAGTAGGGAAGGGCTAAGTTCGGGTGTCACCGAACATTTTATACTCTCGCATGATAAAATGATAATCGAGATTTTATTATCCGTGATTTACAATTTTTTTTTTAATTTGCCGTAAAATTAATTAGTTAGTTACTGAGATATGGCTTTTGGTCCATAAGTGGGCGACGCCACGCCCATTTTCAATATTTAAAAAAAGCCTGGGTGCAGCTTCCTTCTGCCATTTCTTCCGTAAAATTTAGTGTTTCTGACGTTTTTTGTTGGTAGGGGCGGGGCCACGCCCATTTTTCCAAAAAAAATACGTCCAAATATTCCCCTCCTTAATGCGATCCTTTGTGCCAAATTTTACTTTAATATCTTTATTAATGGCTTAGTTATGATACTTTATAGGTTTTCGGTTTTCGCCATTTTGTGGGCGTGGCAGTGGGCCGATTTTGCCCATCTTCGAACTTAACCTTCTTATAGAGCCAAGAAATACGTATACCAAGTTTCATCATGATATCTCAATTTTTACTCAAGTTACAGCTTACACGGACGGACGGACGAACGGACAGACGGCAGACAAACATCCGGATTTCAACTCTACTCGTCACCTTGATCCCTTTGGTATGTATAACCCTATATCTGACTCTTTTAGTTTTAGGACTTACAAACAACCGTTATGTGAACAAAACTATAATACTTCCCTTAGCAACTTTGTTGCGAAAGTATAAAAAAATCCCACGTGGTGTGTTATACATACAAACTTATACACATACACATATATTTTTCCATTTGCTTCTTTTTTTTGGAAAAATATATGTGTATGTGTATATGTTTGTATGTATTGCAACCACATGGGGTGGTAAAAAGAAGCAAATGGAAAATAATACGAGAAACAATAACAATACAAACAACACAAATAATGGAAGCGACATTTTTGGACATCTAATGAATAGTCGTGCTGAAAACTCTAAATCAGAGGTAGATCTGACTGTGAGGACCCCAAATGCGGAAGTAGATCGCTTCAAGCGTGTACCAAGTATAGCCCGATCGCCTAATCAGACACCCATAGTAAATAAACGTGTGCGCGCGAGGTCATCACCAGATCCCAAGCCAAAGTGGCACGACATCCTGTGGACTACATCTCAGAACTAGGAAATGCCATAAAAAGGCTGACTGAAGCAATGCATCCGCCTCAGCGGTCAATAAATAACAACATGAGGGATATCCTTAGTTCTATAGCAAAGCTATACTCCAAAGCCCTGGAGGAGCACACAGGAATGATGGAAGCAAGACGAAATGTGCGGCTCAGGACCGCACCCAAAGGAAACAACACCAAAGAGGCCGCGGGAGGAAAATCCGCCGAAACGGAAAACACCGCCCAAAAAAACACAACGTTGCACGAAGAGGCACCGAAAAACCAGCAAGCGGAACGGAACAAAAAAACATCGGGAAGTAGCCCCGATAACTGCAGAGAGGAAGCACAAAAAGATGACGCCTGGGTAAGCGTCAAGCGCAAGCCACAAAGCCACAAGAAGATTAACCGTAAGCCACCCCCACTGCCCGATGCTATAGTCTTAGCGCGCTCTCGAGATATGTCCTATAGAGACATCCTTATGAAGGTGAGAAAATAAGAAAATCTGCAGAAACTCGGGGAAAATGTATCGCGTATTCGGAAGACAGCCAAGGGAGAAATATTGCTGGAACTCAAAGAAATACAAATGGAAAGTACGAGTGAACTAACGGGCGAAATAAGCAAAGCAAAATCACAACCAAAAAGGACATTTCGGAAGCTATACGGAAGCAGGTGAAAAAACTAAATAACTTTGATGTGAGTGCAATAAAAACCCTCAGGGCGGCACATGCGGGTACACAGGTAGCGGTAGTAAGCCTCCCTGCTCTGGAAGCAAGGACACTGTTAGATGAGCAAAAAATTAGGATAGGTTGGGTGCAGGTTAAGAGAAAACCCTAATTTAAAAAGATGTTTCAGGTGCTTGGAATATGGACATCTGGCAGCAGCATGCAATAAATTCGGACGACAGGACCAAGTGCTGCCTGAGATGTGGCGAAAATGGGCACTTCGCACAGACGTGCGACAAGGCTCCCTCTTGTGGTGCTTGCAAGAGCAGGGGAAGGGAAAACTCAAACCACCAAATAGGTAGTAAAAGATGCCCTCTATATCAGGAAGCATATAAAAAATTCAACAAATGAAAGTTATCCAGCTGAACCCGAAGCTGCGCAAGATTTGCTTAATCAAACCGTCTTTGAAGATAAGGTGGACGTAGCAATACTGTGCGAATAGTATAAAAACATAGACAACGCCACATAGCACTCAGACACCACCAGCAAAGCTGCCATATGGTCATGTGGAGGCAAAGCTTTCCAGAAAAAGCCACTGTTAGGAAAGGCCTACTACACACGAGCCAAGATCTGTGGAATCAACTTTTATAGTTGCTATATCCCGCCGAGTGTCCCACAAGGCGCATTTGAGACGATATTGGATGATCTGGTACTGGAAATCCTTACAACTACGAATAACGTGGTAGCAGGCGATTTAACTCATGGGCTGTGGACTGGGGAAGTGTTAATACGAACAAAGGAGGAGACGCCCTTCTCAAGGTCTTTTCATCGCTCGAAGTGGCGCTACTAAATACTGGAAATAGGAACACTTCCGAAAAAAATGGTCGCGGATCCGTGATTGACATCACGTTTGTTAGTAGCCCGTTGGTACGATCAACATGCTGGGAAGTGTCTGACCTCTATACGCATAGTGACCACCTAGCCATCATAATGGAGATCGGAAATTCCAGGAGTGGAATATACACGCACGCAAAGACGGTACAGGCAAAAGGTTGGAAAGCCGAAACAATCGACGAAGATATCTTTCGACTTATGGTGGATGACAACATTGTAAATGTGGAAGATACGGAACGGCAGGAGATGATATTGGTGAGGCATGTCAGCAAAGCATGCGACGCTGAAATGTGCAGAAAAAGACAAGGCGCTAACGCTTTCAGACAGCCTGCATACTGGTGGAATAGTGCGATCGACAGCCTGAGAACTGATTGCTTCCTGCCAGAGAAGACGGAGTTCACCAGAATACGAAAACCTACACGAAGGATTTAAAAAGAAACGCCGTGAGCTCAAGAAAGCTATAAAAAGAAGCAAACTCTCCTGTTTCAAAGAGCTCTGCGAAAAAGCCGATGAGAATCCTTGGGGCGACCCGTACAAAGTTGTGATGACAAAACTTAAAGGCAGCAAAGGGAGAACACCAACCTGTCCCACCTTACCGAAAACCATCGTGGAAACACTTTTCCCTACGCAGAGGAACGAAGGTCCTCCTACTAAGTTATCTACGGTACAAGATGCACCATTGGTCACAGATGATGAAGTAGTAGATGCAGCCAAAAGGTTTGGAAATACCAAAACACCAGGTCTGGATGGAAGCCCCAACAAGAAAACCTGAAAACAGCTATAACCCACAAAGCGAGCCCCTTTTCGGAGCTCTTTACCCGCTGTTTGCGAGAAGGTGTCTTTCCAAAAATATGGAAAAACCAGCGAATAGTACTTTTTCAGAAACCGGCACGATTCCGATTACTTTGGCGGAAAGGTAAAAAAACCGAATTTCCGTGAAAATGGGGTATTTACGGATAGGGGGGCTTCTCTAGAGGAGGAATATCCAAAAATTATGTAAAAACAGCTAATATTTTTAAAAATATTCACGTTTAAAAATTCAAAAATTTGCACTAAGAACACATGTTATTTCACCATGTTTCACAGAATATTTTCACGTTTTTCACTCACTATATTTAAATATACACACATTGAAATAAGTTCACTTTTCACTTTTATTTTGTAATTTTTCAGCCAAATTTAGTAATTTAAAATCGCTTACCAAATTTATGGCTGAAAAGCTTAGAGTGTTTATATTTACGAGGAAAACCAGCATTGCCACACCTTAAAACCCAAAAGTGAAGGATTTTTTTAGCGTTTCACAGCGTTTTCTTTGTTTGTACTTTCGAGTGATTCCTTTTTCTTTATTAACTATAAAAAAACTATAAAGATTTTTCGAGCTAAAATTGAATATGTGAACACTTTTCTATATACATACATACATATATGAATAATATGTGATTTATATTTAATAAACACAGATAAGTAAAATCGTGTGATAATTTTATATTATACATATGATTGTAATATAACATTTTTATATACATATTACAATTTTATACTATAATAAAATCATCAGCGAATACCCGGGGTGACAGAAGTACTCTCGCGTAGTAAACCTTTCTGCGTTGGCGGCCTTCGGCCGCGCTCTAAAAAAATAACCCTGGCCGAGCGAATACCCGGGGTGACCGAAGTACTTTCGCGTAGTACTTCTTTCTGCGTTGGCGGCCTTCGGCCGCGCTCCAAAAAAATAACCCTGGTCGAGCGAATACCCGGGTTGACTGAAGTACTTTCGCGTAGTATTTCTTTCTGCGTTGGCGGCCTTCGGCCGCGCTCTAAAAAAATAACCCTGGCCGAGCGAATACCCGGGGTGACTGAAGTACTTTCGCGTAGTACTCCTTTCTGCGTTGGCGGCCTTCGGCCGCGCTCTAAAAAAATAACCCTGGCCGAGCGAATACCCGGGGTGACTGAAGCACTTTCGCGTAGTACCCCTTTCTGCGTGGAAAATAAAAAAAATATATTGGCTTTTCGATATAAAGTGGTTATAATTTATGGTTATCATGCACTCAAAATTTAAGTTTTCGTTATCAAATGGTAAATTTTGGTTATTATATCTATCAGCGATTTCCATTTATTTTTGATGATACATTGGTTTGCATTTTAGGTGACAATATATATATTATTATATTTAAAATATGAGTTTTGGGTATGAAGTGGTTATATTTTTTGGTTATCATGCACACATATTGAAATAAAATTAGAGTTTTCGTACTGTACTGTATACTTCACACTTTATTACGTAATATTATTATATGATATTATTTACACATATGTATATACAAATAATATTAATTGTATATAATATTACTTATTTGCTCAATAAATTTAAAAAGGAAAATATTCATATGCATGAATAGAGGAATTTTTGCGAAAAAGAGGAATTTCAGCGAATTGCCTTATGATCACATGGCAGCGCTCCATTTCGTCGTAATTTTTGGTAAACAAATGAGGTTCACACAAGTGTAAAATGTGATTTTTAAAATAAAGATTTTTTAGGTAAAAAACGTGCTAAAAGAGTAAAATATAGGTTTATTTAAAAGATTATAGTGCAATTTAATTAATTTGATGTGAAAAATTAGAAAAAAAGTGTGTTTAAAGTGGTGAAATAACTCCTTGAAATGGTCAAATTTTTCGAATTTTTGAACTTTAAGGCCGAATATCTTCCAAACTATAACCTTATATGTTTTTTAATCCTCTTTCCAACGGTACCTTCAAATCGCGGCGCCAAAGAAATCGGAATTGTGCCCAGAAACCAAATAAACCGACCGGAGAACCAAGCGCGTACCGTCCGCTCTGCATGCTGGACATGCTTGGAAAAATCTTAGAGAGAATAATATACGTACGACTGGAAAAGCATCTGGAGCAAGAATAGTTTGTATTCGATGGATGTATGGTACAAAAGAATATTTCGCAGTCGTACGTTTGACATAAAAGATGCGTCCAGCTCTGCGTATTGGCCATATGTAATGAGCGCTCTCGAATTCAAAAGAACACCAAAGCATTTGTTGAGAATTATCTCCCTTTCGAATAGGCTGTTACTCTATGATACCGATGATGGACCAAAAAAGTACAAGGTAACGGGAGGGGTACCGCAAGGCTCAGTTCTGGGTCCACAGCTGTGGAACGTGTTATACGATGGAGTGCTTCGATTGTGGTACACACAATGAGTCCTTGTGTACTCGCACAAGTTAACACAATCAATAATATTGGGTTATCAAAAGTCTTGCGGTATTTTTATTGAATCAATTCGTGTGGCGCCCATACATCGAGCTTCTTAGTGACTTCAAGCTTCTTCAAATGGTTTATAACGGTTTGATGACTACTATGCCGGTCTCTTTCGACCAATTCAGCGATTTTATCGCAATTTTCGACGACAGGCTTTCCGGAGCGTGGCGCATCTTCGACCACCAAAAAGGTATAGCATGACCCGATGCGACGAATAAAACTAGAACTACGCGCTTTCAGCGCCAACTAGCGAAAATACCGCAAGACTTTTTTGACAACCCAATATAAATGGAACTACTAGGGATATATGCCAAATATGTTACATGCAACATATGACGTTATGGTCCGCTTTACGTGGACTCAAGATAAACTTTTCCAATTGCAAGATGGACATTCGCAATAGACACAAGTTCCGCCTTAAGATTCTCTAATAAGCCAAAAAAAGGTTAAAACTATCCTTATAATTAAACAGACTACTCGTATAAAGAAGAATCGCAAAATTTTGGAAAAGTTTTAAAAACAAAAAAAAAATATCTGAGTCTAAAACGAGACATTAAGAAAAAAAAAAGATGCGTGGAGTCCCTACGCGCGGAAGAAGTTATAAAGAAAACCAGAAAACTTAAATTCACATTTTATAAATTTATTATGCACATAAAATGAAGAATAAAGCAAAGTCTAAATGAAAGAATTTTGACTCAGAAAGCAGTTCCGTCTCTTCGTTGCAGAAGAGAATATGCAGCGTAATCATCTCTCTTTCGTTATTCACCAATTTGGCTGCCATATTGACTTGTGAAGATCAATTTTTTGTTGGTGACATATTTATATGTGTACGCATATGTATGTTTGTATGCTTCTGCATTATTTGTTCGGCAATGTATGCAAATATATGTACATATAAGTATATATGAACATACATATGCGTACACATATGAATATGTCACCAACAAAAACTTGATCTTCACAAGTCAATATGGCAGCCAAATTGGCGAAGAACAAGTGTAGTAAATTTTACAACAAAAACTGGCGCAAATTCCACAAGCGCAGGCGCTTCATTCATAAAAGCAGAGGCCGTAGCAAAAGCTAAAAATCATAAATTGCACAACTTTCTGGTGCTTCTCGTAAAAATCTGCGTCGATATGTATACACGATCATACGTATACATACATACATATTTATGCATGTTTGTAGGCGAAGCTGCTACAGCGGCAAGAGGTGACAATCGGAGGCCATTACTTTACTTATGCCATAGAAATTCTATTGCTACGAATATGGAAATGACAACGAAATAATGCAAATATGCATATTTCTAAAGGTCATTAATTTTTTTGAAGAAATGAAAAGAATGAATGATCCTGAGAAGTATAGTCTTAACTTTTCAACGGCCAACGCAGAGTATTTCAACCAAAAGGAATTTATTCATTAAAATCACCACTCAGAAGTCGTTTTATCCGTTGTAAGCGAACGATTTTCGAAGAAACATCATTTCTAATATGCCATAAGACAAAATTAGAAATGAACTTCTTAAACCTCACGCTGTCAGATAAAACGATATACCTCGTCATCGCGGATCGATTTCTAAAAATGGAAATGAAGACACACAGAAATGATTCTGTGAAGTATAGTATTAATTTTTCAACGGCCAACGCAGAGTATTGCAACCAGAAGATACACAAAATAGTTGAGAATTCGCAGAAATTAAAGACAAATGAAAGAAAAAGAAGTATTACTTCAATAATGCACAAGCATACAAACATACATATGCGCACACATGTGAATATGTCCCCAACCAAAAATTGAAAAATTGTTCTACGAAAACAACAACAGCCTAAGCATGGCAACATTGTGTTGTTGGTATAAAAGCCGAGCTGTGCCGAAAGAAACGAACAAACGATCGCCGATTGTCACCGCTTCGCTTGCTGCTCGAACATCTTCGCAGACAAGGTTGCGTTAGATTCATATTGAGCAAGGTTGCGCAACCTGAATCTATCGCAACCTTTTCCGGTGTCGTATAAAAAGTATAACTACAATAATTGATGTGAATGTTGCCACTGGAAATAGAGCAAATAACGTTTCTACGATTTACGGAACCAGAACACTGAATTGCAAAGTTTCTAACAAAGCTAAATTGGAAAAGTTGAAATAATTTAATAGTCATCATAGAACATTTACATAAAAACGCTGAGATGAAATTTCTTCATCACAACTCCAAAACGACGACAATCATCGTCAGTATTTTAATGATACAAATATGATCGTCAAAAACACAGAAAAGCTTCTGCACAGATGAAAAAAGTAATTGCGAAGTTAATGAATTTGTGCACTTAAAACTCATTACTTCCAATTGTTTAATTACTAAAAATAATTATTTCTCTATTAAAAGTTAACGATTTATGCTCCAATGAAAAATTCGATGTAGATCAATTCTTTCAAAGGCTTAATAAAGAAGCCGCAGTACATAATAGCCGTACTTTACAATTGTCACCAAGCGAACAGATTTTTAGTTTGTATTACTTAATTTAAAAATATAGGCAATAAACAATTGATTACATTAAAAATAGTGCTATTAAAAAAGGAACAATCATAGGCAAAAAATTATCAAAGTAATACAAATGCAAGATATTATGATGACCGTCGGTGATAATTGGTTGTCGCCAGCAAGAGGGGCGAGAACTCGTTGACGACAAACCAAGATTAGAACGGCCATCAATATCAATGGATGATCCATACGTCAATAAAATAAACGATTTGATGCTTGACAATCGACTTGACGATCTCACTGGCATGGTTGAAATATCAAAAGATCAGTGAAAACCATAAGAAAAGTGAAAGCACGATTGGTTTCAAAATCACTGACTTTTTGTGTAAAACGGTAGTGTAACTACTGATTAGTCCGCCGAATATTGTGGCAAAAGTAAGCCGAAGCCGAAAATATCATGTCAAAGCAGGTCAAAATTCGATGTTACGTTGGCAGTTTTCTTCGATTATCGAGGTGTGGTGCACTCCGAATTCCTTGCGACCGGCCAAACTGCCAAAAAGGAATACTATTTGAATGTTATGCGTCCTTTGCGCAAAGCCATTCGTAAACAAGTTAGAAAGGGTTAAGTACGGGTGCAACTGAACATTTTACACTCTTGCAACTTGCAAGCCAGGGAAATGCTTTAAGGTGTAAAAACAATCATATGGAGTAAAGTCAGCCGGATATTCGAAAATCCTGCTATTAGCCTTTTTTGGCATCATTCTCCATAGGACGTTTAAGATCATTCCGTCCAGTCGCAATACGCATGAAAGCGAAGTTTTTCAATATCTCGCTGATACAATAGTAGAGAAATTCAGCCTCCATGATAAAACATCTCCATATGGGCTGAAACTGATCGACTTCCCAGGAGCCCGAAATATGGTTATCTGTAGTAATAGATTCTAGCATAAGAAAATTCATCACGCTCCCTGACTGTCTCCGTATCGAAAAGCCACCAACCAGATCGATGATGTTGTAACAGACGGAAGACATGTATTCAGTGCAAACGAAACCATGGACTTTCGGAAAACGCAAAAGAATAGCTTGTACGAAGAGGAGTACCGTTTCGACGCAGAGAGAAAGCAGACTGCCGACCTAGAAAGGTTAAGATCGATCAAAACACGTGCGGGATGGGATAGATACCGAGAGTTGAAGAGGGAAACGAGGCGCATTTGCAGACAAAAAAGAGAGGCCAAAATGCTTGAGTAGGAAGAGCTTGACAAGCTGGCCGACAGTGGTAATGCTCGAAAATTCTACGAAAAGATGCAACGACTAACAGAAGGTTTTAAAACCGGAACATACTCTTGTAGAACTTTTAGACTGACTCATTCCCAGAATTAAATTAGGGAGGGAACACTTCTCCAGCAAGCAGTACTCGCCACGGGAAGCAGAGGAAGAAGAAGGCCTCCACTCCGTTGGAAAGATCAGCTGGAGAAGAAAAAAATCACAAATTGGCGGCACATTCCTAAAATAAGAAATGATTGCCGCGCTGTTGTTAATTTGCTATAACCATATAAGCGGTGTCTACACCGGTTAAGAAGAGTAGGAATGTTTTTAAACCAATTTTTGATTGCTTTCGGTTAAAGTGATTCTTTCGAAGCATCGATGTTTTTATTCGATGCATCGGATAACGTCGATATCAAGTTTCCATACATCAGATCGACTAAATCATCGATGTTTTTGTTTTTATGGCCGTCTCTAGTATGATGTTATAGTGAAAAAGTTCCACTGAGAGTGAACATGTACCTTCAAGTAATTCAAGTTGCATCCCCCGAAGCTTTTCCAAAACAGATGTTCGATATTGGCAAAGTAATGGATGAGACCATGTACACATAAAGTACAAAAATCTTGAGAAACTGGCAGAAAGGTCTGTAATAAATTAATAAAGGCATTAAAACTAAATGAACTGCGGCTCTCGCGCGAGTTACGTTTTCTGCGACAGCACAGAAAATGCTTTATTTTGAATAAAAGACCTTTCACCGTACTGTGCGGCTTACCGTCAGGTTCTTTATTAAATTATTATTTCATTCTTAAACTATGCTTAGCGTAATTTACTTAGGGCCGTTGTGCTGATTCGACATTTCATTATTACTGTCAACGACCCGGCATAACTTAAGTAATCAATTTAATATTTAGGTAATACGATACCAAGAACGTTTATTCGTCTATATATATAAAAATGAAATGGTGTATAGTTGTAACGCTAAAACTCGAAAACGGCTGAACCAAATGAAATACTTCCTTTGGGGGATTTGTTTTTTATTATCACGCGCAGGTCATGTCTTAAAATCAGAATAAAATATTAAGGGGGCGTGGCACCTCCCATACAAATTGAATTTTCCAAGTCGAATATCTTCAAAAGTGTTTAAGGTAGGAACATGAAAATTGGTACAGAGCTACAGGATAACAACACCACTCTCACCTATAAAACCGGGGGCTATCGAATAAGGGGGCATGGTACCTCCCATACAAACTAAATTTTTTAAGCAGAATATCTGTGAAGGGAAGAAGGGTTCAAGGTAGGGACCTGGAAATTGGTATAGACCTATATTGTATCAAAAGCCTTCTTACACATAAAAGAAGGGATAATCGGAAAAGGGGGCGTGACACCTCCCATACAAACTGAACTTTTCAAGGTGAATATCTTCAAAAGTGTTTAAGGTAGGAACATGAAAATTGGTATAGAGCTATAGGAAACAACACCATTCTCACCCATAAAGCTTGGCGTTATCGAAAAAGGGACGTGGTACCTCCCTTACAATCTTTAATTATTTTGGTTGTTAATCCACCATATATTTATCTCATTTTCCACCTAGCACGACATTTTGGTTGTTCTTCCTGCAGCGGTTATATGGTAATTGTGGTTGTGTTACGTGCTATTTTTGGTTTATGGAAATGGCAGTTTTAAGAAACAAACACAAATTAAATTAAACGTCAATTTTGCTTTGCAATCGAACACGCAAAATTTAGAGGGCAATAAAAATGCGCCTTGCTTTACTGATATATTGCTATATTTTGTTTTAAAAAGTGAGTTATTTAGTGAAAGTGATTTAGCGTGTTGGCGAATACCGATTTATGTACATTGGAATTTATCATTCAATTGATCTGCTTTCTTAGTTTAATTCATTCATTTTTGGAGTTTTCAAAGGTAAGTTATTGGTACGTAAAACCTTATATGAACTTTATGAAAATGAATGATCATTTCCCATTAGATATTTGTTACGATGTCAAGAATCAGTACGTATGGTAACACTTCTCGGAGTTCCCAGGCCGCAAGGAGAACACGAAATAGCAGAGCACGTCAAACGGAAAGTGTTATTGAGAGGGTATCACCACGAAATAGACTGCTGGAGAGTAGCACGCACCAGTTAGAAGATGTCAACCAAACATACAATCAGCAAGAACGATTGAGAAGAAGGGAAGTTCACAATTAGCAACAACGATCGAGAAGAAAGGAAGTTCGTGCTCGCCAAAGTGATGAAGTAAGATCACAACATGCGATTATTCGACGACAACAGCGGCAACATCTTTCTTTTGTGAACTTTGAACGGGCAGGTTTTCGATATGATCCAAACCATCAATATAGCGCATCTGTTCAAATCGGTCAGATGTCAGTAGTTTGTCAATATTGCAATGCAGTCAAATTTAAAAATGAACCGTTGCCAGAATTGCTTCCACCACCACAGCCATTGTTCCAGCTGCTTTACGGTGAATCTCCTCACTCGAGCCATTTCTTAAAGCAAATTGTAAATGAACAAAACTAATCCAACGTTTAAGGTATTTTTGCCAAACAATATTCGACAGAAACTACAGAGCTTTCCTCCAATTATACACGTTCATGGGCAAATGTTTCATCTCGCTGGATCGCTGTTGCCGCATCCAGATCAAGAACACAAATATCTCCAAATTTACTTTCTGGGAGATTCACATGATGAAGTAAATCAGCGTTGTGCTATCTTCAATACAACGAAAAGAGAAATAATCGAACAATTGCAGTAAATGTTACACGAACACAATGGCCTCAATAAACTGTTTACGATTTCGTTGGAACGTATGCCAACAGACGATCATAGTATAATCATACAAGCGGACAAAAGACCAACAGGGACACATGAAAGACAATATACTGCACCTACAGTTAGCGAAATATCAGTTGTTGTTGTTGGAGAAAATTTGCAGTCGCGTGATATTGTTATCAAACGTAGAAATCAAAACGCACTAAAACGGATAAGTGAGACACATCGGTCTTACGATGCAATGCAATATCCGCTCATGTTCTGCCGTGGTGAAGACGGATATCACTTAGGATATAAGATGATAAATCCGGTGAATGGTTAGTAAAAAAAAATTTTTGTTTGCTACTTCATATAGGTAATTTAAGCTTTTAGGTATCGAGACAAATAAAAAAGTCAGTTCAATGAAGTTTTACGCATATCGAATGATGATTCGCCAAAACTATGACAACCACTTACTGAGATATGGACGGTTATTTCAACAGTATGCAGTTGACATGTACTAAAGTTAAGACAGAACGACTTAATTACATGCGATACAATCAGTCGAAGTTGCGATCTGAAGAGTATATTCACTTAAGAGATACAATGAATGGTGATGCGGATATTACAGATATTGGTCGACTTTATATTTTTCCATCGACATACATTGGCAGTCCTAGACACATGCATGAGTACTCCCAGGATGCGATGACTTACGTGCGCAATTATGGACGGCCGGATTTGTTTGTTACATTTACTTGCAATCCAAAATGGCCAGACATTACGAATCTATTGCATCCCGGTCAATCACCAAGCGATCGCTACGACGTTACAGCACGCGTGTTTAGACAAAAACTAAGATGTTTGATGGACTTTATTACGAAACAACGTGTATATGGCACTGTTCGATGCTGAATGTACTCATTGGAGTGGCAGAAGAGAGGTTTGCCCCACGCACACATTCTTCTTTGGATGGTGGAGAAAATTACACCTGACCAAATTGATGACATCATTTCCGCCGAAATTCCTGATGTTGAAATAGATCCAGAGTTGCACGAAGTGGTGATGGCCAATATGGTTCATGGGCCATGCGGAGAACACGATCCATCTTCGGTTTGTATGTCGGACAGTAAATGCAAAAAACGCTGTCCCCGTGCTTTTATTTCGGAAACTCAAACTGGAAACGACGGATACCCTCTCTATCGGCGTCGCTCACCCGCTGACAATGGCAGAACATTCATCACTCAAATGAAAGGAAAGAATTTCGTGGTTGATAACACATGGATCGTTCCATATTCGCCAATTTTGTCTAAGGCATTCAAAACACATATAAATGTTGAGTATTGCAGTTCAATAAAATCAATTAAGTATGTTTGCAAATATGTCACCAAAGGAAGCGATATGGCGGTTATTGGCGTTGAACGAGATGAAATTAGCAAATTTCAAATGGGCAGATATGTGAACTGCAATGAAGCAATCTGGAGAATATTTTCATTTGCAATTCATGAACGCCATCCTATTGTTGTGCATCTGGCAGCTCATTTGGAGAATGGCCAGCGAGTTTATTTCAACGCAGAGAACATAGTACAGCGAACGGAAATACCACCAGCAACCACTTTAACAAGTTTCTTTGCAACTTGCGCCAGTGATCCGTTCGCGAGAACATTGCTTTACTCGGAGATGCCTCGGTATTATACATGGAATGTATCGTCTTTCCCCCGGCGCAACATAACCCTGGCGGTTCATTTTTAAATTTGACTGCATTGCAATATTGACAAACTACTGACATCTGACCGATTTGAATAGATGCGATATATTGAATGTTTGGATCATATCGAAAACCTGCCCGTTCAATGTTTACAAAAGAAAGATTTGTAAAAATTTTGTTAAAGTATACACAATGAAATTAGGAAAAATCGTTCATATTCTATTAAATCCAATACCGGTGTAATTTTTGAAATGAAAAAAAAAAAATCTATTTTGGGCAGAACGAAGTTTGCCGGGTCAGCTAGTTTATATATATAAATGTGTGTTTATATATACACGATCATGGTACCGTATTTGGTTATGCTATTTTACAACTTTTGTATATATGATTTATAGTTGTAAAATAGACATATTTACAATTATTTTTATTCTTCTTTCTTTTTTTAAAATATGCTTCTTCTTATATAAGGCAATATTTTGGGAGTGGTGGAGTCATCTGATGACGTAATTCGAGCGGATTTTTGGCTCCTACGGATGGTTGACCTTTACCTGGATACGGACATAGCTTGGATTATTAGCTGGATTGGTTTCAACTTTCGGCTGGTGATCGATGTGTTCTGTCAGCTGAGTCCTGTAGGAAAGACTGCTTCCGTAACGCATTGCCACATGAAGACATGCATCAACCCTCGACTTTGCCTCGTTACTGCGATAACCTATGCACCATATAAGGCGACAACCTTGCTGGAAGGTGCATGGCGGCTTTGAGTGGGGGCCTATATAAACATGAATAAAGATAACAATTCACAAAATTTAAATTAGGACGATTAGGAGAGAAAGTCAGAATCGACCTTGGCGAAATCGGACAATCACTCTGGTGGGAAACTTTTACCTGAAAACAGAAGCCAACAGTAAGGCAATAATTCGGGGCGGAGTCGCCAGTACTTGTGAAGGAACTTAGCAGAAACTGAATCCAGACCATCGGCTGGTAGACAATATTTGGATCGCTACGGCGGCAAACAGCTTTAGCAGCATGTTTGTACAATTTAGTTGGCCAAATAGTGCGAGCGTTACAAAAGTGGTGGAATGTGCAAGCGTTGGTAAAGCGGAATCAAACGAGCCGCAATCTTCGTTTAAGCGGCAGAGATCGCAAGAATTGGAATCTTCCCTCGGCAGGAAGCCACGGGTCGGTGCACCAACGTTGTTTAGCCAAATCGCTAAGCTTGGCAGTAAAGCTTAGAATGTACGACAACAGCAGTAGATATAAGGCCACTTCCCATGAAGAATGAAGAGTAGCGGCTGTTTTTATGAAAGTGGTCAGGAAAAATGTAGAATTACTGCCAAGTTGCAAAACTGCTGGGTCTTACTCTTTAAAATCTATGTCGCCCCCCTCAAAGTAATCCCTCTTGGCCCAAATACACTTATGCTAACGTTTTTTCCAATCCTCGAAAAAGCTGTTAAAGGCAATTCAATACGCGTAGCTATTCATGTTTAATGTCTTCAATTAACTCATAGCGGAGCGGTCGTTTGAGCCTGCCGAAAAGCCAGACGTCACACGGAGCTAAAACAGGCGAACGCGTTAGTTGTGGCATAATTTTGGTTGACAAATTTGACGAAAAAGTCATGAAGAATCAATGCATTATATGATGGTGCATTATTATGGTGCAAAACCAAAAGTTGCCGGCCCATAATTTCGGTTTCTTCGCACAAACGAATAGTACTCCTTGTCAACATAGTCTTGATTTTTGACCGCCGTCCTGGACGTGATTCGTCGTCAACTCGTTCCGACCCTCTTTGAATTATTTCTACCGATCAAAAACACTTGCCCATGACAAACAATTATCATCGAAGGCTTTTTCCAACTTCTATAAATTACATATTTCAATGAATGGGTGCGAGTTTTAAATTTAAAAGTCTTACTATTTTTTGTCATATTCTTCATTTATATTTATTTTATACTTTTATATGTATAAAATTGCATTAATTTGGACATTTCTGACGTAATCTTGTGAACACATGTTTAAGCAATTTTTTAAATATCCAAGTATACCTTCCACACTGAATGACATATTCGGTATAAAACTTGTTAAAAGTTGTTGTTAGGAGTTGGATGTACGGTTCTATTAACATGCTGCACAATAATAATATTTTTCATTAAGACACCTCACATACCATAACCAATCTATATGGGGGGAATGTTCGAATATTCTGGTATTAGTTATATAAGGGCTAGGCGAAATTTTCACCCGATTTGATCCACAAAGATATTTTCATTGAAAGAACTCACATATAGGCCGACAACTTTAGGCACATGGGTACAAATATTCGGTAACTAGGAGATTTAGTTTTCGTTCGATTTGAAAAATTTTGGTCACACTATTCATATTAACTTTAATTCCGTTATATTGGTTGGTGATTGAGTTGTATACTGGAATGTGGAAGAATCAAATGGAATTTTAAATTGTGCCATATGGAAGTAGGAGTAGTTGTAGTTCGGCTTTCTTCACTTTCGCACTGTAACAAAAAAATATCAGAAGATTTTTATGTACCGAATTTCGTTGAAATTGGTCGTGTAGTCGTTGAAATTGGTCGTGTAGGCTCCGAGTTATGTGATTTCACCTAAAAGAGGGTGGTGCCATGCACGTTCTACAATTTTAACACCGTCTATAATGCCTTCTTGGGCTATCCTGGATGTAAAATTCAATGTTTCTGACGCGTTTAATTATTGATTTATTGCACCATTAGTTGTTTCAAACAAAACCTTTATACGGGAAGTTATCATTCAATGTCATACTATTGTAAGAAGGGATTCATGATCTTTTAAACGTTTTCAATTAATGTCGTTCTGTCGGCATGACAGTGGTCTGATTACGTTTTATTTACATTTACAAATTCATCTTAATAATATCTTAATTATTTCTCAAGTTGCAGTTTGCACGGACAGATATTCACTTGAATTTCAACTTGTCTCATCATCCGGTTTATTATACATACCATAAATAACCGTATATTAGTCAAACAAAACTATCAATTTCTGCAGCAACATGTGGCAAGAGTAGGTGGTAGTACTTACCTTCCAAAAAGAAAGACAAAGCAAACAAGAAGAGGAATGCGCAAAGTATGCATCCAATCGATATAATTATTATAGTTGATTTTAAATGTGGAAATTGTAGTGTAGTTCCAGTTACTCGATAAAATTTTAACTGAAAATTTTAAACATAATTATTTTTAAAGAATTTGTATGTCATTTTAATATTAGTTTTAATTCTTACGTATTTATATATATTAGGGTGTTTTTTTATGGAACCATTAATTTTTTTTCAGTCCCGTCACGGAATTTCCTTGAAAATACCCTAAACAAAATTCTCTGAAAATTTTAGTTCTTATTATTAACATTAAGAACTGGACCAAGGCCTATAAAAATTTTCCAAAGAAAATACACTACAATCGTGAGTTTTTATCTTTAAATGCCTACAGATCAGAGGTATGTTATGGCATAGCTTTGACTTTAGACACATATTTCTCAGAATTGTTCACTCTACAAAAGTGTCCAGTGCAACAAAGTCGTAACTCACACCGGCGAGGTAGTACGGGGATCTAACCCGATTTTTCCAAGAATTTCGCATTTTTTTTTGTATATATCTCGTAAATGACAGGAGCAATAGAAAAAATGTACATGACAAAGTTTGTAGGAAATTTTATTTGCTATAAAAGAGATTCGAGGACAAAATCGCTATCATTAATACTTCTCGACATATTCGGCTTTTTAAGTAAGGCTTTATAGAATTTTTAAAGATGGTATGTGTATATTAAAAAATTTATGAAAATTGCATACAGCCTTACTTAAAAGGCCGAATAGCTCGAGAAGTATTAATAACGGCGATTTTGTCCTCGAACCTTTTTTATAGCAAATAAAATTTCCTACAAATTTATCATGTACATTTTTTCTATTGCTCCTGTCATTTACGAGATATATACAAAAAAATGCGAAATTCTTAGAAAAATCGGGTTTAGATCCCCGTACTACCTCGCCGGTGTGAGTTACGACTTTGTTGCACTGGCCACTTTTATAGAGTGAACAATTCTTAATTCGGGTGCATTTTATCGCCTTTCAACTTGCAAGAATTAAAGCCTTGGCGTAAAAACTTCATATAGAGTAAGGTCAGCCGGATATTCAAAAATCCTGATATAAGGTAGGCCATGTTTTCGCTTAAATTTAACTATTTTCGGCACAAAAATATACTGTTATGAATAAAACACGCTTTCTTATTTTCATTGGGATAACGATATGTGCGGTACAAAGGCACCCCGAAGTTCGAAAATCTTTAAATTAAGTGAATGGGAGCTATAAAAAGTATTTGTTCGTTTCGCCCCATTTTTGATATACAATATAAGAGAAGAATTATCCCTTAAATTCAATTACATATATCACACATTAACCGACATTTTTGATAAAAAGTCAACTATAGATATCGGGATCTAAATATTCGGTGCGTAGAGGCTTGAACAGTTTTTATTGGATTTAGGTAATTTTTGATCATAAGGTGGCACACACCATAGACGTTATCCGTGCAAAGTTTTATGCCGCTATATTAATTGCCTCTTGATTTGTGTGTTGGAAACTGAACGAATCAAGTGGAATTTGAAATTGTGCTACATGGGAAGTAAGCGTGGTTGTTGTCCGATTTCGTCCAAAATCTAATGTCTCTGGCGTTTTTTGTTTTGATTTATCGCGTTTTTCATAGTTTTTAACAGCACCGTTATATGGGGAGTGAGCAGGGTTATCCTCCGATTTCATCTATTTTCATATTACCGGTAAGAGTTCTTGTAATATTCGTGCTGGGCGAATTTGGTTGTACTATTAAATTACAGCTTTATATCTTAACTTAATGCTTAGTTATGGCACTTTATATGTTGCGGTAATGGCGATTTGTACCGAGATAAATTTTTTTTTTGGAAAACATTTATTTTCTTTTAATATACCCAACCGGTTTCGATCATAATCAGTACGATTATAAATGAAAATGTCCTCATTCATTTGATATAATTTTTATATAAATAATAATAATTGAATAATTTTTATAAAAAAAAAAACGATGTTTGTAAAAAATACAAACAATTTGCTTGAAAAAATTCATTTAAGTTCAACTTGTTAACCGCTTTAAAAATTATGACGTATGACGTATTATTTCTTATTTACTGAGGCCCAAACACAAAAAGAAAAACACGAAAACTTTCTATTCATCAAAAGTTATCCGTGTTTTTCTTTTGCCGAGTAGCAATAAATATGTTTACTTCTTCGTGAACATTTTTGTATCCAATTCAGTGGGAAGCGCAATCCACTCAAAGGCTTTGATGCCTCACTTATTAGTAAGTAGACGTGAAAAGGCGATTTGTTTGAATAACAATAAGGGCAGTAATTTATTATAATTATAGGTAAACAATTTTCACTTAATTGATAACACTAATATACATATATAATATATTGATAGTTTTGGATAACAGCAGCGAGGCGGAGCTAGGCGTTGATGACGTTGAACTTTTTGGTCCAATAAATTGCATCGCGCGGGATGGGTCGAAAAAACGATTGCCAATGTGCGAATCTTGTATAAAGAATTGTGTCTGCTTTCCCGTTGTCCATCCTTTTGATGAATGTTTTTCTTTTATGATATTTCAGCAACGAAGACTGCTAGGCTGGAACGCAGTGCCGGACAACTCGGGCTGTCTCGGCCTGCATGCCTTAAAATAATTAGGTGGAGCCACCTCTGAATATGCTGAAGAAAGCCCTGGCAAAAGACAGACAAAGAAGAGCGGGGTTGCTAGCAGAGCTGAAGTCTTTGATTTTTTGCTAGACTTGGAATATTTTTCGTTATGATCTAGGAATGAAAGGGTGACGGTAGTCGTACTACTACGAAGAACAGCATCTTTCACGGAGTAGAGCAGAGTGTCTGTTTTCGCTGGATATATACAATATTATACGTTCTCTGTTATAAGCCTTAAAACTTTTTGAATGTTTGAGTTTTTGTATTCATTCTTATTCGTTTCATAAATGTGTAATTATGGCAACACTTAATATCTGTAAACACGGAATACTTTTGTTATTGTGCATGGAATGAAAATTGTGTAAAATATAAAATGCTTATTTTAAGCAAATAACTAAAAACATAAATATGTAGAAACAATGTAGTGAAGTATAAGTGCATAAAAAGTGCATAATATGAAATAAGTAATTACTAGAAATCGAGAAATTGCAAGAAAAATTTGCAAAATTTTCAAATTTAAATGCAAATATCTCTAAAACTATAAGTTTGCGGCGACAGCAATTATATATTTTTTTAATCCGGAGCATCAGCCCTATCCAACCATACCACTTTTAACCCTGAAATCATGGGATGGTATACTAAAGTTGCCCCTAATTTTCATATAGTGCCTTTGAAAAAAGGCAACATAGATTAAACAAAAATTCAGGGGTCGAATCGTTACATCCGTGCACGGATCGACAAACATACGAACGAAAATTACATTATACGTCAATCGTATGCGGTGATTGGCATTATGACATACGATAGCAAACGGATCGTAATGTATTTTCAATTCACAATAGTTTTTAAATTCAACATTGCTTTGGATCGTATTTTTAGATTACAATAGATGTGGAACTGTCAAAACTGTTGCGAAATTTTCAATAAACTAACAAAAGCTAATTAAATGTCAAAATAATTCCAATTTTGTTTTTATATTTGAGCTCTAGTGAAAGTGATGGGCATAAAAGAAGTGTGGAGATAGCTAGGAGATCGTAACAATAGCGTAGGTATAAAAAAAAATATGAATCCTCATTAATAAAATTTTTTGGAGTGAAAACTTCTTATGCCGCGTTGGGCACTTTTGTGGGTGAGCATTTTCAGCCGTTCTCCGCGTGTATTCTTATAATATATGTATGTATACTACCTATACGCGCTCTTTGCATGGGCATTCATTCGTGCTCTCGCGACAGACGAGATTACATACCTATATGTATACTCAGAGTTTGAGTTTGATGCTATCCCCATTTATATTAATTTAAAATTTTCAGGTATTATGCTTATTAATATGCAGTTTGCATAGCACCAAAGGTATTCAAACTCTTTACTTATCAACATCCGCGATTATTTCTATTTTAAAATTAAAATAGCAATAAATTAATTATTTTTTGAACAATTTAACGATTGAGCACTTTCAACTAGCTGTTTATTGCATACAATTTATTTAGCAGATGTAAGAAGCTACCCTAACTAAAAGTAAATTGCTAATATTTTAATTAAATTATGCATATCCCAATAAATTCCAAACAGCCGCAATGGAAAACAGTGTGGTCAATACAAATAACGTAATAACTTATGTCAAATTGTAGCTACTCAGCGCATCATTACGATTGAGCGGTTTCAACTAGCTGTTTATTGCAGACAATTTATTTAGCAGATGTAAGAAGGGAGGAAACATCCGCAAATGGGTTGAGGCTGATCGACTTCGGAGGGGCCCGAAATATGGTTATCTGTAGTACTAGATTCCAGCATTAGAAGATTCATCAAGCTAACTGGCAGTCTTCGGATCGAAAAACCACCAACCAGATCGATCATGTTGTGATAGACGGAAGACACGTCCCGAGCGTTTTAGATGTGCGTGCGTTCCGAGGTCCTAACATCGACTCGGACCACTATATTGTTGCAGCCAAGATTCGCACCCGTCTCTGTGCAGCAAAAAACGCACGCCAACAAACACAAGGAAGGTTCGTGCCGAGAAGCTGCAATCACACAGACAGCCGAACGATTTTCTACTCGGATTGCACTCCTGCTCTCTGAGAGCACCCGTCAACAACTCGGTATAAGGGAACTGTTGGACGGCATTTCAAACTCCTTACGTACAGCTGCAACCGCAACCATTGGTTTTCGGCAATTGCAAAAGAACAGCTGGTATGACGAAGAGTGCCGTGTCGTGCACGAAAATTCTACGAAAAGATGCGGTGACTTACAGAAGGTTTCAATACCGGAGCATACTCTTGTAGAACCCCCAAAGGTGATCTAGTCATCGATGCCCAAAGCATACTTAAATTATGGAGGGAACACTTCTCCAGCCTGCTGAATGGCAGTGCACGTTCAACGCCAGAAGAAGGCGAACCCGATTCCCCAGTCGATGACGATGGAGCAGACGTTCCATTGCCCGACAATGAAGAAGTTCGACTAGCAATTACCCGCCTGAAAAACAACAAAGTGGCGGAGCCGATGGATTGCCGGCCGAGCTATTCAAACACGGCGGCGAAGAACTGATAAGGAGCATGCATCAGCTTCTTTGTAAAATATGGTCAGACGAAAGCATGCCCAACGATTGGAATTTAAGTGTGCTATGCCCAATCCATAAAAAAAGAGACCCACAATCTGCGCCAACTACCGTGGGATAAGCCTCCTCAACATCGCGTACAAGGTTCTGTCGAGCGTATTGTGTGAAAGATTAAAGCCCACCGTCAACAAACTCATTGGACCTTATCAGTGTGGCTTTAGAACTGGAAAATTAACAACCGACCAGATATTCGCCATGCGCCGAATTTTGGGAAAGACGCGTGAAAAGAAAATCGACACGCACCACCTATTCGTCGATTTCAAAGCTGCTTTTAACAGCACGAAAAGTAGCTGCCTCTATGCCGCGATGTCTGAATTTGGTATCCCCGCAAAACTAATACGGCTGTGTAAACTGACGTTGAGCAGCACCAAAAGCTCCGTCAGGATCGGGAAGGATCGATACCAAACGAGGTTTCAGATAAGGCGACTCTCTGGCACATGAGTATGATGGGGGGAAATGGCTGCCGGGCTAATGTCGAAACTGCCTCCGTCCCGTTAAAACCTTGGCAGGCCTCAGAGTACGTTCCCCCCGTCGCCGTTAAGTTGGCGTGGTAGGTGTAAGTTGAGAGGACTCCTTCTTTATGCTGGTCGGTTCTGAACGTACTGCGACTACCTTTCCGGGGGACGCATAGCGGCTCTGAGTGGGGACCCTTATAGCATGGACACATCAAACACTATAAATACGGACGAGAAGGTGACGAAGGGAGGTGAAGGGGCGTCGAAATCGACGCCCAGATCTGTCCCGGGCGGGGCTGCTGCTCTCGCGGCGACGAAATCGCCACTAGGTAGCTGCAGCAACGGTACTAAGAGCCAGAGTCTCCGCATCAAGCGGCAGGAGGGGGGAAGCCGGTGCAAACCCGCCGGCAAAAGACATAGTGAAGGGTGGAGCCTTCATACACGGCGGAATCGCCAGCACTAGCAGAGGAACTTCTGCTAGAATTATGAAGGGGTCCACAGGGGCATCAGCAAAAGGGCTTTAGCCAGGAAGCTGAAGTCGGACCGTCGATTAGCGGCAAAGATAGTGAAACGCTACGGTGGTGAGCATGCTGGTCAGGTATCTGACTTGAACCAGCGGTTAAGCAACAGAGGTCGCACGAGGGAGAAACCTCCCGAAATCGAAATCGCTAAAGGTGCTGGTGCAAGAGTACTTGGTGTGCTCGACCGCAGTAGGGAGGACGGGGCTATCTCTCATGAAGAGTGGAAGAGAGTGGCGGCGGCTATCTCCTCGGTATTCCTCAAGGTGGTCAAGGAAAATCCTGGGCTATCAGCTATGGGTTCGAGATGGTAGTACTGAAGGTACTCCCAACGGATGCCAGGGATGATAACACTCAAGCTGCAGATGCGGGGGAGAAGGCAGAAGGCGTTAATGATGGTCAAATGACCATGGAAAACGACCCAAACTCCTCGGACGTGGCAATTTCTGGAGGCAGTTCGTCAATCGGCGACTCCGTCTTCAGCCTCGAACAATTGTTTGAGGAGGTGAGGGTCGATCGCTACTTCAGCGCTGAATTGGCGCTCCTAGAGGAGAGTCTGAAGGATGAGATTCTTCCAGATTAACCTCCATCACGCAAAGGCCGCCTCCGCCAATCTACTGCTTCGTCTGGAGCAAGACGAAGCCGATGTGGTCCTGATCCAGGAACCGTGGCTAAGTGGCAACGGAATATCTGGACTGAGCACGAAGAGTCATAAGCTGTTGACGGCCAAGGATGCAGGTAGAAGTAGAGCCTGTGTGCTGGTCAGAAACGAACTAACGGTATTTCTTTTACCTAATTTCAGCAACGCGGACATAGTTACAGCCAAGCTAGAGTGCAAGACCGGGAATGTCTGGCTCATCTCCGCATATATGCCTCACGACGATAAGGTGGAGCCACCGCCCGCACTGCTAAGGAGAACCTTGGCTGAAGCGTCTCGGAATGGTGCCGGTGTCATCATCGGCTCGGACGCTAATTCGCGACATTCGATATGGGGGAGCTCGGATACCAACACTAGAGTTGAGTCGCTTTTTGATTTTATTGTTAACGAAAATTTTCGCATTTGTAAAAGGGGAAATTCTCCTACTTTTGAGACCGCAGGCAGGAAGGAGGTTCTCGACCTCACCCTAGCCTCACACGGTATTGCGCCGCTGATCTCGAACTGGAGGGTTCTTGAAGAGCACTCCTTTTCTGATTATAGGTATATCGGGTTTAGTCTAGACGGAGAAGGTCCGCCTAGGAAATCTTTCAGAAAGCCCAGAAACACGGATTGGGAAGGTTACCGCAGAAGTTCGGCAAACTCTCCCACGCGCACCGGGGGTGGACGAGTTGGCCACCGCCGATGTGGTGGATGGGTGGGTCGAAGCTTTCAGCTCGGCGTGCAACACTGCACTAGAGAGCTCCTGTCCATTGAAAACACAGAAGGGCAGAGGGAAACCTCAATGGTGGACCTTGTAACTCTCGGAAATTAGGGTGTCCTGCAGACGCTTATTTAACAAGGCCCATAGGAGTGGGGCATTTGATGATAGGGTCTTGTATAAAACAGGATTTTCGATGTACAAGTCTGAGTTAAGAAGGGCTAAGAGGATCTCGTTGAGGAGCTTCTGCGAAAAAGTGGAGGGCTGTCACGAGTCCTCTAGATTCATGCGCATCCTCGCGAAAAACCCTGTGTCCCTGAGGTATCTCAAGGATGTAAATGGGAAGTGAGCGCTGAGCAGTGAAGAGACACTTCAGATGCCCCTCGATGCTCACTTCCCCAGTAACACGTCATCTGTGGAGGTATCTCTCTGAGCGCTGCATGCTGACTACACGGCCTTTGTCGACCTTCTGGATGAGCGTCACTTGACTTGGGCAATTAACTCGTTCAAACCATTCAAGTCCCCGGGACCTGACGGCATCATACCAGCGCAGCTGCAGCAGGCTGTTAAGGTATCAAGCGGCTGGTTGGCACCGATCTATGCGAACTGCATCAGATTAGGTTCCCGGGGGACGGGGGACTGGAGACGAGTCAGAGTTACATTCATCCCGAAGGCTGGCATCAGTCTCTCCTCTTTTTTACTAAAAATTTTGAAGAGACTGATGGACTGGTATTTAAGAATGCGCATTCCGATGGACTATCTATCAAGAGCGCAACATGCGTATCGTAAAGGGAGGTCGGTAGACACTGTCTTGCACACTATCGTGTCGTGGCTTGAGGAAGCAATTGGGGCTAAGGACTACGCTGTTGGGACCTTCCTTGATATTGAGGGAGCTTTCAACAATATCCTGCCAGAGGCAGTGGTAGCTGCTCTAGATGGTCTTGGGGTTGAATCGAATCTCAAGCACCTCATTTTCCGTCTTCTGTGCGACAGAGTGGTCGAAACAGAATGGGGCTGTCAGGTGATTGCTATGCAGACGATGTAGCACTTATGGTGAAAGGAAAGTTTCTAAGCACCGTGTATGAGTTGACGCAGGGATATCTCAGCGTTGTTACAAAATAAGCGGTCGGAAGCGGACTCCCCATCAATCCAAATAAAACAGAAATGGTTTTATTTAGCAAAAGATACAAGATCTCTGTGGCACCGCTACCACTAATGGGAGGTATTCGCCTGTAACCGTCGGATAGTGTGAAGTATCTAATGTATAAGTATAAATCAGCATGTGCGGTACATTGAGGTTTACCCCAACCATTGCACTAAATGCAATTCTGAACATAACGCCGGTGGATATTGCCGGAAGGTGTATGGCCGCGAAGGTGGCTATTAGGCTCAGGGAGTCTGGGTTCCTGAAGGAGCGTGTATCTGGACACTCGGATATCCTCACAAGCTTTGACTGCATACCGGATCATCTCGATCATGGAGTCGCCCCATCGAACTCCGGTGGTTCCTTCTCTGCACATATACCGACGAGGGAGGTTTGGCAGGAAGAAGCCGTTGGAGGAGAGGGGCGGTAAGCTTCTTTACGAATGGGTCAAAGCTTGGGGGGAAGGTTGGTGGAGGGGTCTACTGTCGGGAGCTCACCATCAAATCCAGCTTCAGACTTCTCGACTACTGTAGTATTTTCCAGGCTGAGGTTGCAGCCATCAAGGTAGCTGCTGATATGCTGCTCAAGAGAGTGTCTACCTTCAGGGAAGTGACCATTCACTCAGATAGCAGAGCGGCGATACTAGCCTTGAACTCATTCACAGTGCGTTCAGGACTGGTCGAAGAGTATCTGGCGTCACTATCTCTGGCGGCGAGTGCTTTTATCATAAGACTGGTATGGGTGCCGGGCCACAGCGGAACCGCAGGTAACTGCAAAGCTGGTGAGCTGGCAAGGAAGGGCACCCTAAAATCGCTATCGGTAGAATGGGAACGGGTAGGTGCTCCTGCATCCTCCTGTGTTCTACTACTGGATAGCTTGGCCTCGCGGATGCTTGGTCAGGGATGGACCAGCATTGGTACCTGCGCGGTCGCAGAAGCTTTTTGGCCCAATATAGATCGCAGGAGATCTAGAGATCTCTTTGCCCTCAGCAAAGTTAGCCTCTCATTAGTGATGGGGCTCTTGACGGTCCACTGCCACATTGGCATACATGCTGTAAGACTGGGAATCTTACCGGAAGCCGAATGCAGAAGCTGCTTGGAGGAAGATGCAGTAGAAACTATCCAGCACTTCCTTCTTGACTGCCCTGCTTTTAGGAGATCAAGACTTAGGCACTTAGGGGCACATACCTTCAGACATCCCACCGATCTGGCGGGCATAGAAATTAAGCGCTTTTGCAAATTTTTATTGGCTACTTAGCGGTTCGCCGATCTCTAAGTCCGACTACGGGAGTTCGATTTTTCAATGGCTTTACAAAAGACTATATCTATTGGTCCATGTGCGATCTCTGATCAGCCATCTTACCTAATCTAACCTAACCTATATGATGCAGAGGCTTGGACGATGACAACAACCGATGAGTCGACCTTACGAGTTTTCGAGAGAAAGGTTCTGCGAAAGATTTATGGTCCTTTGCGCATTGGCCACGGCGAATATCGCAATCAATGGAACGATGATACGACGACATTGACATAGTTCAGCGAATTAAAAGACAGCGGCTACGCTGGCTAGGTCATGTTGTCCGGATAGATGAAAACACTCCAGCACTGAAAGTATTCAACGCAGTACCCGCCGCGGGAAGCAGAGGAAAAGGATGACCTCCACTCCGTTGGAAGGACCAAGTGGAGAAGGACCTGGCTTCGCTTGGAACATCCAATTGGCGCCACGTTGCGAAGAGAAGACACGACTGGCGCGCTTTTGTTGACTCGGCTATAATCGCGTAAGCGGTGTCTACGCCAGTAAGGAAGAAGCCACCCTAACTAAAAGTAAATTGCTAATATTTTAATTAAATTATGCATATCCCAATAAATTCCAAACAGCCGCAACGGAAAACAGTGTGGTCAATACAAATAACGTAGCAACTTATGTTTCACCATGACCTTTCTATATGGCCACACTGTATAGTATGGCAAAACAAACATGGTGAGTAGATCACGAAATAGAAAACGCTATGTCATTTCAATGAGTGTTGCCAATCAATAAAAATCTAAAAGTCAAAGTGTAGCTACTCAGCACATTATTACAATTGAGCGGTTTCAAATTGCTGTTTATTGCATACAATTTATGGTGAATTGCGTGTAACAAAGTGCAAATAGAATAAAGACCAACGGCACAAAAGTTTGTGTTCAGGTGCAGAGGCGGTGCAAAGTGAAATAGGTGTAACACAGAACGTTTAATAGAGAGAAGGTTCACGGCGCGAATAACGTAAAAATATTTTTGGCTAACTCGGCAGAGATGGAAGAGTTTCACCACTGCCAGCTCGGCAGGAGAAATTTTAACATTTTCGCTTGAACAGAGCTGAGCGTGAAATAAAAATAATGCTCAAAACTATGTATTGCTCTAACAGACGTATGTTCGCTCTTTTGCTTATATTCTTATATGTATATATGCAAACATGTGTATTCGTATGAATTCTTTTTGTGCATATTAATGAAAACAGGTGCACTTGAATACATTTGAATTAAATTACTTTTTCAAAGCAATACATATTCGTAGTTAATGTGAAAATAAAGAATACTTTTTCAATTATTTCTTGTATTTGATATATTTATTCTTGTGTGTACATATACTTCATTATATATGTACAATAAGGGTGTGTCATTCTGAGGCAACCTTTTTTTTTTCAACTGAAAAACAGGCTCAAAACTTTCGAAAATGTGTAAAAAAAAGTCACTCAAAAGATGAGCTCTTAATATTAATATTAAGAGGTGCCTATTTCAAATTTTCTGTTTTCCATATAAATTACATGGGAAAAAAATCATTTTTGAAGTAAAACTTCTTTAGGCGCGCTTGGCTTGGGGAGTAAGCTGTGAAAAGTGTGATCAGGCGAGGCGAACGCAGAGAACGTATAATATAGAGAAGGCTCACCGCGTTGCCAAATTTACGACATTTCATTTAACATATCTACATATTAAAAGACGAAGCGGTCGCGCATATTCACGTACATACATATGTAATTATTCTCTCTCTCCCGTCCACAAAAACAACACATCCCACAACCCACGTTCCACAATAAAAATAAATTACCGAGGGATTCATTCCTGAGGAATTTACGTGATCACCAGTACTAAGGATTGCTGCAGGCGTAGCTGAGGAAATGTCAGCTAAAGCCAAACAAGCAAATACCTTTACTGGTAATAAGGAGGATGTTAGCCCATTCACTCGGAGCAATAAGACTCCGCGATCGCCGGACCGACAGACAACAATGCCCATATTACACAGCATTAAATTTGCTAAACCATCTGCCTGCGAGGTGACTCCTGTGGACAATGGTTTAGCTTCGACTAACGACTCAAGCGTAGTCAACATGACTTCTGCAAATAAAACCAATAGCAGTGATTTGGTGGTATCAATGAGCGAAGGAGAGAACGCGCTCTCCGCTCTGGGAGTGCTAATAGATGAGCTAATATCTCTCACGCACAGCCAGAAGCAAAGACATGTCAACCAGCACATGCGAAATATAATAGATCAAATGGCAAAACTACAAAAACAAGCAACAAGAAAAGTTAGAGAGGCGGCATCTCTCCCAATTACCCAACCGAAAAGAGGCCGCGCAAAGAGCTCTGAAGAACCAATAGCAGAGGAGCAGACTCAACAACAATCGAAACGAACTTGTTTTAATTCGCCAAAAACCCGGGCGAGAACAAATCTAATTGGTCAGTTTAAATGATCAATTATAATGAAGGACAGCGTCAATACCAACAATTTAGAAGGCACCACAAAGTCACAGCAACTCAGTTGGGCCCAAAAACATCACAGGAGGCTAACTGCGACTCTCCGAAACCAATGGAGGAACCGTGGAACATAGTAGCTAGGAAAGCTAACCAAAAGTCTACGAAATTTCCGAAGACAAAGCCCCAGGCCATATTAATCTGAAAAAATGGGAATCTTACCTATGCTGAAATCCTACGCAAAATTAAGACAGACTCTAATCTGAACGCATTCGGAAGTATGGTAACAAAAATACGCAAAACACAAGGCGGAGAAATGCTACTACAGCTAAGTGGTACAGTGATACCAAGAGACTCGCACGAAAATATGAAGAATTGCCTTGGTTACCAAGCAAACGTTAAATTGTTGACCCAGGAGATCTTACTTGAGTGTAAAGACTTGGATGAAATCACCAGTAAAGAAGAGGTTCTCTATGCTCTGCAAAGAGAGTTGGGAGACAAGGAGTTGTCGATCTCAGCAATTAAGGGCATAAGAAAGGCCTACGGAGACACTCAAACTGCACTCATAAAACTCCCGGTTGAGGCAGCTAGACAGCTTCTACAAAATAGAAAGCTGATAGTCGGGTGGGTAATCTGCCGTATTCGGGAACATAGGCAGCCGCAGCGATGCTTCAGGTGTCTTGACTATGGTCACACAGCGAAAGTGTGCCCAAACGAGGATAGGTCTAGGATCTGCAGAAGGTGTGGCGAAGGTGAACATCAAGCCAAGGACTGCACCAATAAGCCGAAATGCTTACTCTGCCTGAAGGCAGGATCTAAAGAAACTGAGCATTTCACTGGAAGCGTCAGGTGCCCGGTATATAAGAAGGCTGCACAAAAGGTCGTATGAGATTATTACAACTCAACCTTAACCATTGTCAAGCGGCACAGGACCTGCTAAAACAGACGATCGCTGAAAAGCAGATCGACTTGGCATTACTCAGCGAACCATACAAAACCAAGCGGAGTGTAAACTGGTTAACTGACACAAAAAATAAGGCGGCTGTATGGAAATGTAACCCAAGCTTCCCTCAATTGGAGTCTACACGCTCGTTCAACGGCTTTGTTCGAGCTAAAGTTAGCGACATACATATTTATAGTTGCTATTTACCCCCCAGCATCAACGATGAGGAATTTAAGAATATTATCGACAACATTGTGACCGATGCCCGAGGTAGAACTAAATTGGTAATAGCTGGCGATTTTAATGCCTGGGCTATTGAATGGGGATGCAAAAGAACTAATAGTAGAGGCGAAGCCTTACTAGAAGCTTTTGCTTCCCTTGATCTTGAGCTTCTCAACACAAGTAACCAATGCACGTTCAACAAAGGCGGCCGACAATCAGTGATAGACCTTTCTTTCGTAAACTCAAGCCTAGTTCGTAGATCGCAATGGCAAATTAGCGACCAGTACACTTTCAGCGATCACTATGCCATCATATTTGAGGTAAATGCTCCGCAAACTCGGCTGCACTTACCGACCCTAACAAGAAGTTCATGGCGACCCAAAACATTCGACCCAGACCTCTTCGAAGAAGCCTTTGGACCCACTACTCTGCCTGAGAACTTGCGGTCGGTTAACCAGGCGACTTCATTGATTATGAGCCGCATTAAGAGTGCATGCGACATATCAATGTCGAAGCTTCCACGGCGTAATCATCATCCCCCCGTTTACTGGTGGAACGACTCAATTACTAAGCTGCGAAAAGAATGCCAAAAAGTAAGACGCTTATACCAAAGGTCTCGTGGTACCTACGAATACAACTCCCTACAAGCAAGTTTCAAGGCCAAGAGAAAACTCCTGAAACAGGCTATCAAAAAAAGTAAACAGGAATGTTTTCTCAAGCTCTGTGACGATGCTGATAACAATGCTTGGGGGCTCGCATACAAGACAGTAATGAGGAAACTACGCATTCGAGATCAAATGCCAACCTCCTCTACAACCCTTGACAGAATTGTCTCAATACTTTTCCCGACCCGTCCCCAACTACCTCGAGAGATCGCGATGTTGCAACAAAGCGAGTTGGTACCAGAAGTAACAAACGAAGAGGTTATAGAGGCATGCGATCGGCTCGACCCACGTAAAACCTCAGGACCTGATGGTATCCCAAATATAGCGCTTAAAACAGCGATTGTTAGGAACATAGACCCATTCAGAGCACTTTTCAATTTGTGCATGCAGGATGGTTGTTTCCCAACAATTTGGAAAAGGCAAAACCTAATATTGCTGCCAAAACCTAACAAACCGCTGACAGACCCGTCCCACTACCGACCACTCTGCATGTTGGACTCTGCGGGAAAAATTCTTGAGCGTATCATTTATCAACGCTTAAGTAAGGCCATTGACATCGCCGGCGGTTTATCCCCAAACCAATTTGGATTTAGGAAGGCAAGATCAACAATCGCAGCGGTGACCCTAGTGAAGACACTGGCGGAAAATGCCATTAGTGGGAAAAGATGGAAAGGTGGTACCATCAAATACTGCATGGTTGCAACCCTCGACGTCAAAAATGCGTCCAATACGGCATCATGGTCAAGTATACTAAGTGCGTTAAAAACTTCTCGGTACCGGCATATCTCTTCAACCTGATAGTCAGCTACTTCAACGAGAGGACCCTATGCTATAACACAAGCCAGGGCTACAAAAAATACAAAATCTCTGGGGGAGTGCCACAGGGATCTGTACTTGGGCCCCTCCTCTGGAATATAATGTATGACGGAGTACTGCGACTCAAAGTACCGGAAAACGTTCATTTCATTGGGTTTGCAGACGACATTGCCGTGGTGGTAATAGCTAAACATATAGAGGATATAGTTTCGGTAACCAACACAACAATTTCTCAAATTAGCGACTGGCTCGAAACTAATGGACTATCTCTGGCAGAGAGCAAAACAGAAGCCGTACTTTTTACAGGCAGAAAGGTCCGGGAAGTTGCTACATTCTGCTCTAAAGGTGTAAGCATAACCACTCAGCCTGCTATAAAATATTTGGGTATCGTTCTTGACTCAAGATTACCGTTTAAAGAACACGTAGCTTATGCAAGCGAAAAAGCTACGAAAATATGCAGAGCTCTAACCCGTCTAATGCTCAATACCCGTGGACCAAAACAAAATAGGAGACGACTACTAGCCGGAGTATTAAAGTCAGTTGCTCTATATGGCGCCCAAATATGGGAGAAAGCTCTACCGTTCAAATGAGAGAGTAACGCCCAGAATCCAAAAGGAGAAAGCCAGAGCAGATACGGTGAAGCGGTGGCAAAAACGATGGGAAGACAGCCGAAATGGCCGCTGGACTTTCCGCCTAATCCCTAAAATCGAACTATGGCTTAATAGACCGCACGGAGAAGTAGATTTTTACCTCACTCAAGTTCTCACTGGACACGGCTGTTTTAAATCATATTTGAAGCGATTCAAACATGAGGACAACGACGTATGCGATTATTGCGGAGGCGAGATCATCGAGAATGTGGAGCACACAATGTTCCAATGTGCGAAATACGACGAAGAAAGGCAATTTTTGAAAAACGCATTCGGGAAAGACCCAACCCTAGAAAATCTAGTGTCTCAAATGGTAGAATCACTAGATAAGTGGAAAGCCGTGTCCGAAGTGGCAGCAAAAATCATGAAACGCCAAAGAGCTGGAGAACAACAACGTAGAAGATTACTACAAATTCCATCGAACAACTAAGACGCGACACACAAACCATGACTGGAGCAGACAAGGAGGTTTTGGGTGACAACCACTGTACTTACCCCCCTAGTAAGACAAACCGAGGTGGGGCCAAGTAAATGCAGCTTGCTACGGAATCCATTAGGACCATCACGTACGTATGAGTAATACTCAACCTTCCTCCCGACGTAATACTTGACGGTGGTACCGGGAGGGTTCGGTGCTTCCTCCTCGTAAAAAAAAAAAAAAAACATATGTAATTATGTGTGCATGTAAACAAATTTGCAAGAACCAGAGAACTTAAAAGTATAGACAGAGAAGATAAAATTTGTTAACATTGTATGTAAGGTCGGAATTCTCTCACATATTCTAACCTAGAATATGAAGAGACAGAAATATATGTATTTACGGCATATGATGACAAGGCATATATGCCGAAGAATGGAATATGAAGAGACTCCCAACGAAGAATTTCGTTTTGCTTGTTTATATTTTGTTTCATTTTGACACCGAAAATGTGTACAAAATACATTATGTTCTCTGTCTCACATACGCAAGAATATGAAGAGACATAAATATATGTATGCATGAATATGAACATGAAGACATAAACACATGCATGCAAGTTAAGTATTCTTTATTGAATTTCTATAAGAAACTGATACATAGAATCTTAAAAATACCCTAAGCTAGCTGTGGTTCAACGGCAGCGGCGTCGACAGAGTTTAACGGATGTTGAATGGTCAGCAGAATTGAAGTTGATTATTGTTGTTGATATTATTATTTATTGATCAGCAATAATGTCGATTACTTTTGGGAATTGCAGCGGATGTTTGTTTATGTTATTCAATTTTAACAACAACATTGTTGCAATGATTGCTGTTATGTTGAAATAAATATTTGTTGTGTCAACTTTTAAGTTATTGAACTTTAGCAATTACATTGTAGCAATGAATATTGTTGAAATAAATATTTGTTGTATTAACTTGCATGCTCCTTATGCAAGTTCATACATATGAATACATATTTACGCACGTTGGAAGGCGAAGCTCTTACAGCGGCAAGGGAAGCGGTAACAATCGGCGATCGTTTGTTAGTTTCTTTCGCGTCTCGTCGCGTCAATGCTTCGACAGATTGATGTGCTGAACACATAGAACGCGACAGACTGCAAGCGCCATCTGAATCTGATATTGAAATACACACATTCTTAAGGACACAGTTATTTAGACAGCTGCACAACTACATAACTGTGTCCATAAGAATGTGTGTATTTTAATATTTGACAGATGTCGCTTGCAGCCTGCCCCGCTCTATGTGCTCCGGGCGTGACTCTTTGAGTTTCGGCCATTGATTGTCCGTGACAACGGAGATGCGAAAGATGCGTGCGACACTTGTTATTATCTTTTTTTTTTTTTTTTTTTTTTTTTTTTTTTTTTTTTATAGTAGGGGGAAGCATCGAAAGCCGGAGTGCGGAACTTTAATCCGCTAAACCTAACCTACTCCCAACTCAAGACTCTCCCACGGAACCACCGATTAAGTATTACTTCGTGGGAGGGACAAGACATTTAAGTCTCCTCTATTGCGCGGACTGACGGACGCCTATTCTGTTGAAAAAATCTCAGTTTGGTCATTATGAATGCTGACGCTTCGCTGACAGCTTTCCATTTATCCGTCGACTGACACATGAGTGTCGTTAAATTATCGACCGTGAAACTACCACCGAGTGTGGTTTTTAGCTTTTCCCTTGTATTCGTGAATCGAGGGCAATAAAATAATACGTGCTCAGAGTCTTCTATATACCCTGCGCATGTCGGACAATTCGGACTGATGTCGTTGTGGAATCTGAAAAGGTAGCTTCTAAAGCATCCATGTCCACTAAGCATTTGGGTCATATGAAAGTCTAGGTCCCCATGTCGTCTGTCTATCCATGAGTGGATATCTGGTATGAGTCGGTGGGTCCATCGCCCTTTGGATGAGGAATTCCACCGCTCCTGCCACATTTTAGTGCTCTTGTTTCTCTCCTCGATCCTTGCCGATTCTGTTTTGGGCGTTGATAGCTGATATAGACGCTCGAGTTCGTCTCCCTGGATGTCAATGGGCGGCATGCTGGCTAATACTTCAGCAGCGTCGGTTGATATAGTCCGGAAAGCACTTATTACTCGAATGGCAGAAAGCCTATGTACTGCAATTATTTGTTTAGCATACGCTTTTATATCCATTGCCTGTATCCAAACTGGCGCCGCATACAGTATTACGGAACTCATTGCTTTCGCTATTTGGAATCGCCAGCTGGAACGCACACAGCCTCTATTGGTCATCATTCTCGATAGGGCATTATAGATTTTATTTGCCTTCGCGGAAGAATACTCCAGGTGTTCTTTAAATTTTAATTTGGAATCCAATATTACTCCCAGATACTTCAATTGCGGCTGTGAGGCAATCTCGCACTCCCCTATAGTGAGCTCTATTCGTTCTTCTATCTTCCTAGTACTTATGAGTAAAACTTCTGTTTTTTCCTCCGCCAGTTTCAGACTCACAGAAGAGAACCATTGGCGTAGACCATTTATGCACTCATTACATTTAATTCTCAGGTCGGCTAAATGTTTGGCTACTGCTACCACCACGAGATCATCCGCATAAGCTACTAGTTTGATATCTGTTGGTTGCTGTCTTTTTAGCACCCCATCGTACATAAGATTCCATAATAGTGGACCTAACACTGAGCCTTGGGGTACACCACTCGAGATAGAGTAGCTCTTGGTGCCTTCGTCAGTCTCGAAAATCAGCCTTCTGTTTTTGAAGTAACTCGTTATTATGTTTATGAGGTATTCAGGGGCCCGTATTTCATCCAGGGCTTTGATTATGTGTGCCCATTTTGCTGAGTTGAACGCATTCTTGACATCCAGGGTAATCAGCGCGCAGTACTTTTTTGTGCCACCTTTCCATCTTTTGCCACTTACTGCACATCTCGCCGTATCGACGACTTCTCGTAGTGCGTCAATAGTGGATCAATAGTGGATCTCTTCTTGTTATTATGAATGTATGTACATATGTACATACATATGTATGTCGCTCGCATTTGTTTTCGTAACATACAGACAAATGTGCCAAAGAAATAATATACATATGTATGTATGTATATGCCATAGAAATTCTATTGGTACAAATATGGAAATGATAACGAAATAATGCGAATATGCACATTTCATGAAGGTCATCAATTTTCTTTGAAGAAATGAAGTTCATTTTGCACATCTTCACTTTGTAATAGTGGAAATAAATATATTTTATTTGAAATATTAATTTATTTAAATAAAAATAAAGAGAAATAAAATTAAAATAATTTTTCCTAATTTTTCCCGTGTTTTGGACGATGGAACAAACATCATAATGGTAGTTGTTTACATGTCGCCCAATAACATAGTTAATAATATCATAAAGTTTATATACACAAGACTTATGATTTATGGTCGAGTAGGTTCTGAAGAACTAGGAGAAAACTATCATACGTTGCCACTAATCTTAGCAAGAGATTTCAATGTCAATTTCGCATCCGAAGATGGACAACTCTTGAGAAACTTTCTACGAGATAAATTAGAATTACAAATGAATAATGTGTAATGAGCCGTAATGAGCCAACTACAAGACATGGAACAACAATCGATGCAGTTTTTTCTAGATTTCTGTCTAATTTTAATTCTAAAATATATGTATCGTATTTCTCGTATCATAAGCCTATTGTCTCGGTTTTACAATCAACCACAGTAATTACTGATGTACCCAATAATGAAAATAACGAATAAAACAATGCAAAAAAATAAAAGATCTATGCAAAAATATTAATTTACTAATGAAAACATAAAATAAATTTAAATATTTGTAGGAAATAAACATATGTATATGTGCATACATGTATATATTGCACACACACATTCATATATATACATACACTAGTAGACCCGGCAAACGTTGTTTTGCCATATAAATAATTTCCTAGTAATTTTTAGTGTAGACAAAATATAGCTTACTTATTGCAAGTATGTATGTATGTTAGAATGTGTATATTGTATGTATGTAAGAATGTGGTATATGCGTGAAATAAGCATGGAGCGCTGTGAACGATGAAGGAATATAAAAATAACAAAATGCAAACATTATTTTTAAGTTATTATAATTTATTCCTTAAAATAAATTATATATCATTAATTAAACAATTACGACAGTAACACTATTAAACAATATTAATCTCTTAATGCTATAGCGTGAACAATATTTTTTGTTAGTCCATCTTTAGCTAACACAAACAAACTTGATGGTTTACCCACTCGAGAGCATGCCACGTATAATTGTCCGTGTGAAAAACATGGTGTTCTCAAATCTAATCCACAAACAGACATCGTTTGACCTTGGGATTTGTTGATAGTCATTGCAAATGCCAATCTAATTGGAAACTGAATACGTTTGAATTGAATTGGCACATCTGTAGGTATAATAGGAATCCGTGGTATGAGTATATTTTCACCTCTGAACTTGCCATTTAAAATCCTGGCTTCGATCACGTTTTTCATTAATTTTTGAATGACTAATCGCGTACCGTTGCACAACCGGGGCGGGTTCAAATTACGAAGCAAGATAATTGGAGATCCAACCTTTAATTGTAAATTATGCGGTGGCATGCCTGGCAAATCCAGTGAGTTCAAAAACTCTGTGGGAAAATTTACTGCTTCGCTGTCGTCGCAAACTGTATCAATGGATTTATATGATACCAAGTTCCCTGGCAACAACATTTGTATCTTCAGATTTAAATTGTCAACGTCTACATTTTTTGCCGCTAAAATCGCTCTTTCTGCAAGCCACTCATGATTTATGTACTGTGTGTGTATATCGGGAAATATTTGTTCAATGAGAGTATCTTGCGAATCAGCGATTGTGCAGAAATCGGTCGGTAATTTTACGTATCCAGTTTCATCTATAGCAACTTTTCCATCACCGATATCTAAGAGTTGTTTTGAAAATGTTTCAGCGGATGGATCTTGAAGCATTTGAACGCGCATATTTTTTTTTAGCTGTAATTTTTCAACATTACTCCACAATGGAGATGATTTTAAGCAAGCGTTGATCTCATCAGCGTATGTTGAACGTGGAATGACTGGAAGTGTTTGTCTGAAATCACCTGAAAGGACCAACAGAGTTCCGCCAAATAGTTTGTCACTGTTTTTAATATCTTTCAATGTCCTGTTCAACGCCTCAAGTGAATGTTTGTGTGCCATAGTACATTCATCCCAAATAATAATTTTACACCGTTTTAGCACTGTGGCCATGGACGATTGTTTCTTAATGTTGCATACTGCGTCAGGGTTATTCTGGATATTTAGTGGCAGCTTAAATACTGAATGAGCTGTTCTACCTCCATCCAATAAAGTTGCTGCAATGCCCGATGATGCAACGGCCAATGCGATGCCATTATTTGATCGTATTTCAGCAAGAATTAGCGAAATAACGAATGTTTTGCCAGTTCCACCCGGTGCATCCAAAAAGAAGAATCCACCTTGTCCAGCTGAAACTGCGAGCATAATGCGATCATAAATGGTTCTTTGTTCCTCATTCATTAGTGGGACATTGCTGGCAACAATCGCTGCCATTTCTACAGTACTGTACTGCAGTTCACGATTCATTTCAGTATTAATTAAATCAGATGCAGTTCGATTTGGCGAATTCATACCGAAATTACTAAGTGGTAAGTTGGCAATGATAATGCAAAGATCCTCAATAGCAATCAATGCTTCATTGTACATTTCGTCGCTGAATGTTATGGTTAGATCGTGGCACCGTATACGATGTTGATGCAATATATCATCAGTCATTGAATCTTTGTGATTTTCCCATAATATCTGTGCTCGGGCTGGGAAACATGTAGTCAACACTATAGCGAATAGTAGACGAATTTGTATTGCTGTACAGTTCAATGCAGCTTCAGCAAGCATGCATTCCCACTGGTTGTCGTCTTCCAGCAAGCCGAGTGCAAGGCATGCATCTTTATACGTTGGATATTGTTGCCCATTCACTATACGAATATCTTGAAATGATAATGGGCCAGTAACATTAACCAACAACAGTCGAAGATAAAAGCACTCCGTGTGTCTTGGATTGACTGTAAATAATCGCCCCAAGGCGTTTGATTTAAATAAATTGAGACATTCAGCAACTGGTGAGCCTTGCTTGCGGGGCATCCATGTTTTTGTTTGAGTCCATGTGAAATAGCGTGGTACTTGTGAATAGAGTAATGTTCGTGCAAAGGCACCAAAATCATCCGCACGATTACACAATTCAAAAAATGCAGTGAGTGTAGTTTTAGGTGGCTTTATTGCACGATCAATCGCTGTCTCGTTCGTGAAAAATACACGCTGACCGTTTTCAAGATGGATGGCTAACTGAACAACTGCTGGATCCCGTTCATGAATTGGAAAACCAAAGATACGCCAAGCAGCTTCATTGGAGCTGATGTACCGACCAATTTGGTAGAGCGTTATTTCATCGTTTTTAATCACTTGAGGAGCATTCACATTAGTATTTTCCACTCTAAACACAGCCATATCACTTCCTTTATGGACATACTTGCAAATGTATTTGATGCTCTTTACAGAACTGCATAACTCAACATTAATATGAGCATTATATGTCTTGCTCAGCAGAGGCGAATATGGCACCACCCAACGATTGTCAATATCAATGTCTGTGTTGATGATATTTTTAATAAATGATTGTCCGCCATTTTCAGGATTTCTTCGACGATATATTGGGTATCCGTCGACATTTGTGACCGTATCATTGGTAAAATCTTTAGGGAAATTTTTAGTACATTTTCCATCAGCCATGCAAGGCGATGAACTATTAAGAGTACCACATGGACCATGAATCATGTTTGTTGTAACAATATCAAACAGCAGTTGGTCAGTGGATGGATCTGGAATTTCGGCAGAAATGATACTATCGATTTCTTCAGGACGGATTTTGTCGATGAACCAAACCAAAATGTGTGCATGAGGTAATCCTCGCTCTTGCCACTCAACCGAATACATCCAGCAACGTGTGGGACCAAATACATTTAATTTAGTAATGAAACTTATTAAAGACTTCAACTTTTGTCTGAACACACGTGCTGTAATGTCATGGCGATGTATTGCATTTTGGCCAGGTAGTAGCAAAGATGTAATCTCTGGCCATTTTGGATTACATGTGAACGTGATAAATAAACATGGTCGTCCATATTCGCGCACGAAAGTCAGAGCATCCTGTATATATTCTTGCATATGACGTGGACTGCCTACGTACGATGATGGTAAAATGACATGGTTACCAATTTCGGCGACGTCGTCGTTGTTGTTGATAGCGTCTCGCAAATGAATGTACTCTTCCGCGCGCAGCTTTTGTTGATTATATCGTAAGTATCGTAGTCGTTCGCTTTCAATCTTCGCATACATGTCGACCATGAATTGTTGACAAAGCTCTCGACATCGTAAAATGACGTTGTCCAGGCCACGTCTAATCATTAATCGGTACGCATAATAATCCTTTGAGCTAACGTTCTTGTTTGTTTCAGCTCCTGTAATATTTGTTCATAAAAATTAATTTTAATTTATTACGTTCAATAATTTAATTGTTTTGTTAAATGATTAATGATCAAATTATTAATGAATGAAGTACCTGATACGGGATCTCGTTGTTTTATGTTTATGCAATATCCATCTTGTCCCTTCCAGAATATTAGCGGATATTGTAGAGCGTCATATGAACGATGTGTGTCAGCAATGAACTGAAGATTATTATTTCTTCTACGAATCACAATTTCTCGTGCAGTTGTACAATCGCCAACCATGATTACAGCAACATCATCAACAGCGGGTGCATTGAATCTACGAATATGCTCTCCAGCTGGTGTTTTATCAGGATTAATGACAATAGCGTGATTATCGCTTTGTAATTGGTGCATATGTGATTTGAATATTTTCAACAACTCGTAGTGCTCGTTCAAAATAGCATCTAGCTCGCTGACGATGCGCCTGGCATAAAATGAATCAAGGTTATTATAATCACAACGTGCATTCACGCGATCGGCAAGTGCGCTTCCGGAATCCTCGCCGCCCATAAAGTATATTTGTAAGAATTTATGTTGTTCGTTTGGCATTGGCAGCAGTGAGCCCATTTTATGATAAACTTGGCCTCTGATTTTGAATGTAGAATTGAATTGTTGACCATTTGCATTAGTATTTCGAACTATTTCTGTTGCTCCGAACGATGTCATTTGAAAGCATGAATTGAATCTTCGAATTGACTTCAGGAACACGTTAGAATCTGGATCCGTGCCGATAAGTAAGCCGTTCAATGGTTCAGGTGGTGTTTCAATTTCAGGTAGTTGCACTTTTCCTGACCCGCAACACATCCCAGCTGGCTCATTTTTGAATTTCAGAGCATGACAATGCGGACATTCCTTGTCCATAGCACCAATTACCACTTTTGAATGAGCATAATATTCAATATCGGGCTCATACTGAAATGCTAGACGCAGGAATGAATCAGATATAAATGCTCGATGTACCTGTTGTCGTTGTTGGTCGTTTGTTCTTCGTCTATTGACTGTGAAACGGCGTGATTGTCGTTGTTCTAATCTTCTGACTTCAGCTCGTGTATCTTCTGGCTCTTCTTGATGCAATTGCGCCATTCTGACACGTACATCAGTATTTTGTTGCTGGATTTGTTCTTCTGTTCTTTCGGATCTGCTATTTCGCAAGTTTCGAGCTTTACTTGTACTGCGGCTCAAATCAGCCCCTTTGCGTTTTCTTGGCATTATTTAATGATGAAAAATAGTTTTGCAATGATTAGTTTTAATTTATGAAATTATAACAAAAATATAATTTTTATTGAAAAATTTTTCAAACAAAATTATAAAATTAAATTTTATGAAAACATTGTCTCTTATAATTTCTTCATACAACCAGTATTTTCATTGACATTTCAAAATAAAGATTCATAATGATTGATTTTTTGGAAACTATGAAAATCTTAATTGTTCTATTACATTTTTTTAATAAAATTAAATTAAAATTACATTTTTATAAGATCAACAACATTTTCGATATAAATAAAAAAAGTATACTTACAACACAAAATCCGTTGTTATTGGAAGCTCGTGTCACGTGTTTAGTACTTTTGAGGTTATAAAATCACTTGATTAACTAATCGTGCAAAATACTCTCAAAATAGATCATTTAATTATTATTTATAAAATAGGAATGATTAAAAGTTAATATGAGAGTTACACTGAGATAGCAAAATAATATTTGTCAACGTTACTACTACACTTGATGCATAAACTATAATGATGGCCGACAACTGTGTAGGTAGTGAGAAAGAAAGGAGACCTGCTTCGTTCTCATCCCTACTCCGTGCTATTTACTGGGTCAGAAGTGACACCTGTAGACATCTTGCGGGGATAACTAATTAAATGACGATTGATCAGTTATCGACCGGAGAGGAAAAATGATTAAATTACTAAAATGGCTATTAAAAAATAATGGTTGATTGTAGAAGGGTGAAAATTGAGGATTGTATGTATTTTTGTATGTTGTATCATAAAAAAATAGAAATTAAAAATTTTGTCTAAAGAATAAAAAAAAAATTTTTGGGATGGACTACCCCTAACATTTAGAGAGATGAAAAATAGATGTTGGCCGATTCTCATAGATACCGGATAAGCACACAAAATTTCATCAAAATCGGTCAAGCCGTTTCGGAGGAGTATGGCAACAAAAACTGTGACACGAGAATTTTATATATATAGATAAAGATAGAGAGAAAGAAGTTTTACTTCAGTCGTGCGGTCATAAGCACACTCTCTTTTTTTTTGTGGTGGTTATTGTGCGGAGGTTTTAATGTCCACGCGACGGCGGCCAGTAGGGAGTAGGGGTACTCGAGAATCGAGTTTTCTTGTTAAATAATCGATTTTCAGTAGTCGAAGTGGATTAAGAACCGGTTCTTGACATTCGAAAAATCGATTATTTTACGAGAAAACTCGATTCTCGAGTAGAATCGGGATCGAGTTTACCATCCCTACTGGCAGCCATCGGGGCACATATAAAACCTCCGCACAATAACCACCACAAAAAAAATGATTTTTTTTCCATGTAATTTATATGGAAAACAGAAAATTTGAAATAGGCACCTCTTAATATTAATATTAAGAGCTCATCTTTTGACTGACTTTTTTTTACAAATTTTCGAAAGTTTTGAGCCTGTTTTTCGGTTGAAAAAAAAGGTTGCCTCAGAATGGCACACTCTAATGTATATGTATATGTATGTACATATATAACAGACTATCATAATATATTAATAAAATTTAATATATTACAATAGTGATAAATGTACATTAATCGTACATTTTATTATTCAAAACTTATATTCACATGTATACTATCACTTATCAATAATAACATGTGCGAGTTAACGGCAGCAGCCACACAGATACTTAACGATAAATGTAAACAAATTGTATCTTCTCACAGTATTACTGCTTGGTCAGCAGAATACTTTAATTAATAAGAAATCAATATATCACTTGTTTTGATAAGTAAGCAAAATCCAATATTCCATTATTTGTTTTGATAATGAGAATAATTGGAAATCCAATGCTCTGGCATTTCATCACTTAATGTAATGCCAAAGCATCTTTAGTAATAAGCATAGAATTATAAGAATATAAATATAAGTGATTTTACTAATAAAGATCAGTGTATAATCGGCAAGCGTATTGAGTGATCATCTTGATGATCAAAGCGCACCATATATTGTCACTCAAACCAACACTTGTGTTTAATTTCTACCGCGCGTAGCGGAACGGAATATATTTTTTTAATACTTCCCACAAAAGGGAAGTTAATTGGCGCCCAACGTTAAGGGCACGTGTTCGTAAAATCGCGTTTAATGAACACCGGTGCCGGAACCTTAAACGTACATAAACCTCGTGCGAGAGGTAGTACGCTTTAAAAAAAAAAATTAAAAAGAAAAAACAATTATCCCAAAAAGAGGGAGAAAAGTAAAAGAAAAAAAAACAAAAAAAATAAAAAGAAAAAACAAGTATCCCAAGAATAGGGAGAAAAGCCAAACCAAACTTGAAGTAAAGTGAGCAAAAACTTCATTGCTTGTTGTGTTGTGACAATCGCAGAATAAATAAGAACAAAATTTTTTTTAAAATAAATTTTTAAAAAATGAACAGTGAATAAAAAAGTAAAGAGTGACTTAAATCACAAAATACAAATATTTAAAAAACAAAAAAACATCATTAGGCATTGCACGTCAAGCAGCGGCGTAGCCATCGAGGGAAACCAAGGACTAAGGAAATTACAACACACCACAAAAGACGAGGAGAAGAAGGAGTAAGATTTTATTATCCACATTTATCAAATATATTAGTACATTAATATATAAGACAATCAATTTTAGCAATTAAGTTTAAACTATTAAGAATCATTGAAGGCTCGACCAGCCAAATAATAAAATATTTTGAAACCGCGATTCACCACCGCAAGGGGGACCCTCCGGTTTATAACAAAAACTCAATTCTGCGATTCTGAACTTCAGACCCTCCAGAATAAAAGAGTCTCCTTTCCTAGAAAGGATCAAAAACAAAAAAGTACAAAATTAAATCTTAAAAATTTTAAATAAAGGCTCGACCAGCCAAATAATAAAATATTTTTAAAACCGCGATTCACCACCGCAAGGGGGACCCTCCGGTTTATAATAAAACTCAATTCTGCGATTCTGAACTACAGACCCTCCAGAATAAAGGAGTCTCCTTTCCTAGAAAGGATCAAAAAATAAAAATAAAAAAAAATAAAACAACTGACTTGGACTATAACAAAATAGACAGAATAGTTAGAAATCTTGAAAGATTTGTAGAAGTCGATAGGATTAAAATTGCCCATATTTAAAGAAAAATTAATTTATCAAAAATGCCTTTAAGTAGCGAAAATGAGACTTTAGTCGCAAGACTAATTGCGGCAACGAACGCATCACTCAGATTAGAAATATCTGAAATGCGCAGGCAAATAGAAGACTTAACGAAATCGACAACAATAACAGATTACAAACCTGAAGTAATAAATTCAGAGATTCGCTGTGACGAATCCCTAGAAGTAATAAAGTCTTTACCAGAATTTGGGGGAAAACAGAATAAATATGTTAGCTGGAGGGAATCGGCTAACAATGCGATGAGTTTATACGTAAGAGGCAGCCGTAGGTATTTTGCTGCATTGACAATATTAAGAAATAAAATTACTCACGATGCTAATGACATTTTGTCCAACCACGGAACGGTTTTACATTTTGATGCTATTCTAGCACGATTAGATTTCGCTTACGCCGACAAGCGACCAGCTCATATAATTGAGCAAGAAATGAGTATTTTGCGTCAAGGCAATTACTCCATAATCGAATTTTATAATAAGGTTAATGAGAAATTAACATTGCTAATTAACAAAACGATAATGACTTACGGATCAGATAGTGCCGTAACTAAAGAATTTAATGCTAAAAATAGGCGGGATGCCTTACGCACATTTATAACGGGACTAAACGGAAATTTAGCTAATATACTATTTTCTCTATCGCCAAGCGACTTACCAAATGCTTTAGCAAAAGCACAAGAATTAGAATCCAACAATATGCGAGCAGCATTCGCATTACAATTTGGAAAAAACTATTCAAATCCCAACAATAATAACAGGCAACATACTTCTAACAACAGATTCAATAATGGTAATTTTAATAATAATTTACGGTTCCCACAAGTCCAACCACAAAGGAATTATAACCAAAGAATGGGATACAAGAATAACCAAACACGACCTACACCAATGGATGTCGACTCAAGCATCCATACACGCAACCGTATGTTGCAAAAGCCAACAACATTTAATCAAAACAATTTGGAAAAAAGGCCACATGGAAGTACACAACAGAATGTGCAGCCACCGACTAAGACACAGCGCATTAATAATATTAAGGAGGATCATTTTTTAGGCCAAAATTAACTCTGCCATATATATTTCTAGATGACAGGGTTACTGGTCAAAACTTTAAAATATTAATAGATACAGGAGCAACTAGTTGCTATATTAAATCGGGAATATACAAAAATAAAAATAAATTGGATATACAAAAAAGAGTAAAAACAATTAATGGCTTTTCGATAATACGCTATTATCTATCACATTATTCGGTAAAAAACAAATATTCTACGAAATTGAAAATTTGGAAACAGACTTATTAATAGGATACAAATTTTTGAAGGACATTAATGCAGTGATTAACTTGGAAAAAAAAAATTAATAATAAATAATGAAAAAGAGGAGGATATATTTAGCTTAGGATGCGAATATGAGCATCAGAAAAGTAAGGATAATTTAAAGATCGTAAAGGAGGACGAAATTACTTTGGAAGCAAAGACTTCTAAAGCGCCAGCCGACGGGAATACCGGCAAATATAAAAAAATAAATATTGTGGAGCAGGAAAGCTCTACAACGCCAGCTGAAGATTTATACCAGCAGAGTAGAAGTAAAAATTATGTAAAAAATATTGTGGAACGAAAAAGTTCTACAACGCCAGCCGATGATAATATCGGCAAATTAAATAAAAAATATATTGTGGAACAAAGAAGTTCTACAACGCCAGCCGATGATAATACCGGCAATATAGAAGAGGAAAACTATGTAAACAAAATTACTTTAGAGGAAAAGTTCTCTAAAGCGCCAGTCGAAGGAAATACCGACATAAACGAAGATGAAATTGAAAATTTAAGAGAGGAAATTAGAAATGAAATATATAAAATACATTCTTCAATAAATATGAATTTACCGTTTCGAACGGATATAAAAGCGGAAATAACGACAATTGTTGAAACTCCTATATGGAGTAAACAATACCCATATCCTCTTTCTGCTAATTCCTTCATAAACGAAGAGGTAAAAAAAAATGATGGAAGATAAAATAATAAGGCCAAGTAAGAGCGCATATAATTCACCAATTTGGGTTGTACCAAAAAAAGGTGTAAATGAAGACGGTACGCCGAAATTGCGAATGGTAATCGATTATAAAAAATTAAATGAAGTAACAAAATCGGATAAATATCCAATTCCGGATAGCAATATAATACTTTCAAATTTAGGAAGTTCGAAATATTTTTCCACAATAGATCTGGAATCGGGTTTTCACCAGATCCTTATTAAAGAACACGATATTGAAAAAACTGCATTTTCAGTAAATAACGGAAAATACGAATTTTTAAGAATGCCATTTGGTTTAAAAAACGCGCCTAGTATATTTCAAAGGGCGATGGACAATGTTTTAAGGGACTTTATTGGAAAATTTTGTCACGTTTATATTGACGATATAATCGTATTTTCAAAAAGCTTCGAGGAACATAAAAAACATTTAAGTATAATAATAGAAGTTCTAAAAAACGCAAATATGAAAATTTCATTACAAAAATCTAAATTCTACCAAGAAGAAGTAGAATTTTTGGGATATATTGTTGCAAAGAATGTTATAAAGACAGATCCAAAAAAAGTTGAAACAATTTTAAATTTTCCGGTTCCAACAACTTTACGACAGTTACGAAGTCTCCTAGGAATGATTGGATATTACAGGAAGTTTATTAAAAATTATGCTAAAATAGCAAAACCATTAACAATACATTTATCAGGTGAAAACGGAAGAGTTTCACAACATATGTCCAAAAAAATTAAAATTAGATTGGAACAAGAAGGACTTTTGGCAATTGAGAAAATGAAGTCTATATTAGTAGATCAAGTCAAATTAATTCAACCAAATTTTAACGAAACATTTATATTAACAACAGACGCATCAAATGAAGCTATTGGTGGAGTCTTAAGCCAAGGGGGCAAACCTATTACATTTATATCTAAAACATTAAATTCAACTGAAAAAAATTACGCGACTAACGAAAAAGAACTATACGCTATCGTATGGGCATTAAAAAATCTAAGAAATTATTTATACGGAGTTTCAGATTTGGAAATTCATACTGATCACCAACCACTAACATTTGCAGTCTCACCTAGAAATCCAAATGCCAAAATGAAAAGATGGCATGCTTTAATTGGAGAATATGGAGCAAAAATTATATATAAACCAGGTAAAACAAATGTGGTAGCAGATGCTCTATCACGACAATTTCTTAATAATTTATCCGACGAATCGTCAACCACAGTAACCCAACATTCAGCTGAAAGTAGTGATCATACTCAGATACCCGAGACAAAAAAACCATTAAACCAATTTAAACAACAAATTTTACTAAGTAAAAATAGATTTACAATACATGAGCAAATTCAAGAATTTGGGAAAATTAGACATTTAATTGAATACGATACTGTTGATAATTTAATCACAATATTAAAGGAATACATCAAACCAAATATAGTTACGGCAATACATTGCTCAATAGAGGATCTGTACGAAATACAAGCGAAAATAAGGGAAACATTTACTAATAAATTCATATATACGAAAAATTTTGCAATTGACATAACGAACAGAGAAGACCAAGGAATTATAATTGAACAAACGCATACACGAGCACATAGAAGTTACCAAGAAAATTTGGATCAAATTTGCAAAAAATATTATTGGCCTGAAATGAGAAAACAATTCAAAGAATATGTAAGGAATTGTGACATATGTAATAAAAACAAATATGATAGACATCCTATAAAAATACCAATTGGAGAGGTCCCAATACCTACAGAGGAAGGAGTACAGATACACATGGATATATTCTATGCGCAATCTTTAAAATTCATTACGTGTATAGATAGCTATTCCAAATTTTTGGTTATTAAGCAAATCGAAGATAAGATTAATTTAGAAGATAAAGTGTTAGAAATATTACAAAGCTTCCCTAATATAAAGAAGTTAACAATTGATAATGAACCAGGATTCACTACGGTACAATTTAAGTCCTTGATGCAGAGACTTCAAATAGAAATATTTTTTTGTAACCCAAATCATAGTACCACGAATGGTCAAATTGAGAGGGTACATTCAACAATAATTGAAATTTCACGATGTATTAAACAAGAATATAATTTAATAAGCTTTTCAGAATCAATATTTAGAGCTGCCCTACAATATAATAAAACTATACATTCGGTAACTAATGAGAAACCATTTGAAGTACTTTATAATAAAGTCTCTCATGATATTTTACCAGACAAACTTTTATCAGCACAAACTAAGATGTTAGAAAGACACAATAAAAATAGAATTAATAAAACATATTTATGCGGAGATGTTATATATGAAAAGATTACAGGAGAGAGAAATAAACTAAATCCTAGATACAAGAAACAGAAGACTTAGGGAATAAAGTTAGAATTAACTACAGGAATAGAATAGTACATAAAGATAATATTAAATCTTAATCATATATTTTTAGAGGATGATACCCCTAATTATTCTAACATTAATTACCAATACAATGACAGACATTGTGGACTACACAAGAGAAGATTACGTATTATTAGAAGACGGAGATGTAGCCCTGTATAATGACTACGGAAATATTTTTCACATCACTAATTTAACATACTTTAGAGAACTTATAAGTTCAGACACAAATTATTATAATAAAAAACTCAGATATAAAAATTTTGAACAAAATAATGAACAAGACAAAGCATATATTAACTCTTTAGACACAGATCCAGAAATAGAACTCATAGAAACTTTATTAGAACAACTACAAATTAAAGATACAAGATATAGGAGAGGAATAAATGAAATAGGTACATTATGGAAGTGGATAGCAGGAACACCAGACCATGACGACCTAGTGTTAGTAAATAATAAATTAAACGAATTAATTGAAAATAATAATAAACAATACACAACAAATTCTAAAATTTTTGGAATTATTAATCAATTAACTGAAACAATTAATAATATCAATGAAAACTCAAATATTAAAATTCTAATGAAACGGAAAAATCAATTCCTAATAACTGAATTACAAAATATGATTAATACAATAGCTATAGGAAAAATGGGAATTTTGAACCCGACAATTTTAAATTTAGACGAGATTAAAAGTATAATTAAGAATGAACATGGACGATTGACAATAACTGATGTAATAGATATTTCAAATTTTAAAATAGTACAAAATAAAGATGTAATAGTTATATATATTAAGTATCCAAAAATTATATATGATTGCAAATATTATGAAGTAAGAGCAATTCCACAAAAAGATGGTAAATTAATAATTAATAATGAAATTGCGAAATGCAAAAAAGAATATATAAATATTAAAAATTGCAAAAGAGAAATGATAAATACTTATTGTAAAATTAATAATAAAAATACTTGCCTATCAGATATTTTGTCCAATAAAAAAGGGAAATGTAAAAGAATTAAAGAAAAACATAAAGACATAGATATAATTAAAGAAGGAGCAATATTAGTCTCTGGAAATCATACTATAGATAACTCTGCCATAAATGGAGTTTACCTTGTAACATTTGAAAACTATACAAATATTGATAATATAACTTACGAAAATATTGATTGTAAAATTTGGAATTATTTAAAAAATAATCATATTAATAATTATGAAATTATAGAATATATGGAAACACAGAATAAAGAATTTAAATTTGAAAACATAAATATTTTGAGTGAACGAATTAAAGAATTTAAAAATCATTCACTTTTCTGGTACATAATTGTAATACTTGTACTATTAATAACAATATACATAATCTATAAGATTTTAAAATTAAAAAAAATATATAAAACCAATAAGCAAAGCAAAAAATTAAAATTTCAAGAATTGTCATATAATGCTATTTTAGAGAGCATTTACAAAATATCAAAAAATGATACTGAATCGGGGACGATTCATCTTAGAGAGGGGGGAGTTAACGGCAGCAGCCACACAGATACTTAACGATAAATGTAAACAAATTGTATCTTCTCACAGTATTACTGCTTGGTCAGCAGAATACTTTAATTAATAAGAAATCAATATATCACTTGTTTTGATAAGTAAGCAAAATCCAATATTCCATTATTTGTTTTGATAATGAGAATAATTGGAAATCCAATGCTCTGGCATTTCATCACTTAATGTAATGCCAAAGCATCTTTAGTAATAAGCATAGAATTATAAGAATATAAATATAAGTGCTTTTACTAATAAAGATCAGTGTATAATCGGCAAGCGTATTGAGTGATCATCTTGATGATCAAAGCGCACCATATATTGTCACTCAAACCAACACTTGTGTTTAATTTCTACCGCGCGTAGCGGAACGGAATATATTTTTTTAATACTTCCCACAAAAGGGAAGTTAATTTGCGCGCTGCTGATATGTACTTATGTACATACGTACATAAATATGTGCGTATGACATTGGCACACAAATAACGCATACACAATAGACTTCTGCATGAATGTACCCATATCTAGCTTGACAGACCTGTACAGTAGTATAGTGTACTTAAAAATACTGCACTCATTCTTTGCTGTACAGTATACCTCTGAGTGCAGAAGTAGGTAGCACAGCATTTTTCTTGACCTCACTTAGAGTGAGAACAGTATATGGTTGTACTCCTTGTGAGTGAGTACTACATTTGTCATTTTTTTAAGACGCTGTACATTAAGCGAAATTATAAGGACAGCTTGCCTGTGCTATTATACAACTGTGCAGATGAGTTCAGTATTATTCAACACGTACACAAACATGGATGGTAAAGAAAACGACAGCCGTGCAATGAACGCGCTAGAAAATGTAAGTTTTTGTTGCAAAAAAATTATATATTGCCATTATATTATGTACAAATCTATTTTGTCTGTTGTTTTATATGTTTGTGAATGTCTTTTGTATATTTGTGGTAATATAGTGCCCGAGCCCCAGACAAAAACAGTCATTGTCGATTATATGTATATATGTATGTAAATGTTAATTATTACATATATTAAAACTAAATTGTTTGAAATCAGACTTTACCGTTGGACAGATCAAATGAGTCTCCATTTAAGGAGTACGCTGCGATTATAAAATCAAAATTTTTAGCTGGTGAGCTTAAGTCCACCGTTTCACGTGGTCGGAACAAAGTGTGGGAGACCTTTTCCCGAGTAATTGATAAATATGGCATAGAGAGGAGTGATGCTGTAGTGTGCAACACTTGTAAAAATGTGTATAAATTTGACAAAAGCACATCTAATTTGGTCAAACACAAGTGCTACATAATGGCCAATAGCCGTAAACGCAGTCTTCCTGCCGTTGATGTTAATATTGAAACAAAAAATAAATGCATCAAACTAACAACGGAGTGGATAGTAAAGAATGGTCGATCATTCAATATAATAGCGGATTCGGGATTAAAAAACTTGGCCCAGTTTTTTATTTCTCTTGGTGCGAAACTGGGAGAAAATGTGAATATTGAGTCAGTACTGCCGCATCCCACAAGTATATCGCGAAACATCGGTGCTCTCTACGATTTTCATTTTAATGAATTAAAATCCGAGATTCAAGAGCACAAAAAATATGGATATAGCATAACTTCGGATATATGGGCGGACGTCTTCTTCAAAGAATCATACATATCATTGACGATGCATTACGTCAAAGAAGGCACACTTAAAACTGCTAGCAGTAAAATCAATGGGTAGAGTCTCGTGTACTGGTAAGAATTATAAAATGTTATTGGTTATATTGAAATCTGTGTTTTATATCAACATTTCTTAGGCAATGAAATTAAAAACAAAATTAATAGAATTTTATGCGACTTTGGATGTGATTTGCTGATGGACGACCCAATCATTGTTACTGACCGAGGAGCCAATATGAAAGCCGCTTTCAACGAACTGAGCACATTACACTGTGTAAATTACTTGGTCCACAATGTGATTGGCAAAGTTGTAAATGAGGTATCGGCATTGCTGGATTTAGTAAACCGTTGCAGCAAGCTTGTTAAGTATTTTAAAAAATCTGGTCAAAACGCGACATTGACAACAACTTTAAAAAGCTACTGTCCAACTCGTTGGAATACGACTTTTAATCTTCTTAAATCAGTTGAGTTAAACTGGATGGAAATTTCGCAGATTTTGATGAAAAAAAAAGAAATATCCAGAATTCAAGACATCAATTTAAATAACATTAGCGGACTGGTGAAACTTCTTGCTCCTTTTGAAGCTTGTTCGAAAAAGCTGGAGGGTAGCAATTATCCAACATTGCATTTGACTATTCCACATATTAATAACCTAAAAAAGCCACTCCGAAAGAAAATGACATCGAAATTGTACAAAGTGCAAGTTTTCACTTATAAAATATTTAGATTCCACAGTTCTTGCTAATTTAAAAAAATTTCATAACATTGCCCTATTTTTATTTCCACCCACAAATAAATTGACAAAACTCACAGATTTAGAAAAGAAACAGGTTGTCAAAGACATTGAAGATGATAGCTATTAATGTAAATAGCCAAAATGATGAAATTGAAATGAAAAATTAATTAAGCCCACACAGGAAATTGATAATATTTTTGCAGATTATTCCCAACCTATTCAGAGCACTAACATTATATCCTATATTCAAGATGAAATTCAAACGTACAAAAATGTTAATAAAGCTTACAGTGAGGATTTTGATGTTCTGCAGTGGTGGTCAATTAACAAAGACCGTTTTCCGTTGCTCTACCAAATTAGCTGCAAGATATTAGCAGCTCCGGCGAGCAGTGCAGCATCTGAAAGGGTCTTTTCTGTAGCAAAAAATTTAATCAGCGAAAAACGCTCAAAACTTGCCACAACTGAAGACTTGGTCAACAAAATAATGTTTCTGCATTCCAATATTAATGAATTAAATATAGAATCTTTTGTAGCATAAGATAATTAATATAATTACTTTAAATTAAAATATTATTAGTTGCTAAACTCTATGTTTTATAATAAACACATTTGATATGAAAAAATAAAACCAATGTTTTTTTTTTATCTTATTCTTGCATATGACATACCAGTCATGAAGCTTCTCTCACTGTACAGTGCGTTGACTGCACACCAATTTTGCTGTACTCATTAACAGCTGTACAACTATGGAGTGAGTAGAAACACTGCCTGTCAATACAGTCAATATTTCACTATTCACTCACACTCAATTATACTGTGCAGAAAAAGAAGTGTGCCCACTTCTAGAATAAGTAATTCATTTGCCGTTATGGATGCATTCATGCAGAAGTCTAATACACAACATTCATATGCGTTCACATGTAGATATGTCACCCGCAAAAACTAGAAGCATTGTTTTACAAAAACAACAATCGTTTGAAATAGCATCAGCAGCGTCACAAGTCAATATGGCAGCCAAATAGTCGCACGCATCTTTCGCATCTCCGTTGTCAAGATCAAGAATGATAGAATACAAGATTACGACAACCGCCATTATGAAACGTCATAGTTGCGTGTTGAGAAGAACAAGAGTGAAAAACTGTCAAATGGCTTGCAACTTGTAAACAGAAAAGTGAACACTTTTGTAAATTCGCAAAATATTATTAATTCTTTCGATTTTAATGAAAAGTTTTAGTGAAGCGATTGAATATTGTTGAGTGAAAAGATTTGAATCATTTCTAAAGAAATATATCGGCCTATTGATAATAAAATTGTCTATTAAGTTGTGATTCAAATGGAGAAGACGTTTCTTGTGTTGTATATAAATATATACATATATTATAAGTTCAGATGTATCAGATGTATGAAATTATGATAAAAGAATTGTGAAATTAATTAATTAAAGAGGATTTAGTATTAAATATATCATTTCTTTTGAAAAATAACACCCATTTTTTGGCAACTTTTAAATCGGCCGAAAAACTGACAAAAACTCGTTTTCGATCCTTTAATTGCATAATAATTATTACAACAAGCCACTGCACATTTCATTTTAGAAAATTAATATATTTATGCTTAGAAATTTAAATAAATACAACAGTACACTTTCACTGGTTTTCTTCATTTGAACAATTTCCACACATGCTACTCTATTTATTGTGGATGTGCCTAAAACTACTTACATATATCTTTTCTCGCAACAATTTTCTAAACATTCCACTGAAATTTTTCCTGCAAAGACGAGTGAATTAATATTATTTTGGGAATTTCCAAAAGTGTTTACTTTTCTGTTTACAATTTGTATGCATTTCTATGCTTGTTCTTCTCAACGCACAAGTGTGACGTCACGAAATTGTTGCACAATGTATTTGTTTTTGTAGAATTGTCAAGAGCTAAACCGAAAAAAACTAACGGTAAACTAGTGTCGTAATCTTGTATTCTATCATTCTTGGTCAAGATCAACCAATGGCCGAAACTGACGTTTTGTCAAAGAGTCAAGTGCTGAACACATTGAGTGCGACAGACTGTTCTGTCAAATATTAAAATACACACGGACACAGTTATGTAGTTGTGCAGCTGCCTCAATAACTGTGTCCCTAAGAACGTGTGTATTCTAATATTTGACAGATGTCGTTTGCAGTCTGTCGCGCTCATTGTGTTCAGCACTTGTGTGATGATAGAAAATCCAAGCTGTGCTGAAAAAAATAAACGAATGGCCGCCGATTGTCACCGCTTCCCTTGTCGCTGTAACAGCTTTGCCTACAAACGTGCGTAAATATGTATGCATGTATACGTATGAGCGTGAATACATATCGACGCAGATTTTTGCGAGTCACGGAAAAATATTTTAGAATGGACAAATATTATAAATCGACAACTGCGTTGTTGCCACTTTTCTCACTTCTTTCTATGAAGAAGCATTCGAAAGTTGTTCAATTTATGATTTTTAGCTTTCGCCATCGTCGCGAAAAGACGCTTGTTTGCAAAGGCATGCTCGGGGAGATGTTACGGCGTCTGTTTTTATGAATGAAGTGAGGTCGTTTGTGGAATATGCGCCTGCGTTTATGAATGAAATCGTTTTTGTTGTAAAATTTACTACATTTGGGCTTCGCCAATTCGGCTGCCATATTGACTTGTGATGCTTCTGCTATTTAGACAATTGTTGTTTTTGTAGAACAATGCTTCAATTTTTTGTGGTGACATATTCACATATGTACGCATATGTATGTTTGTATGCTTGTGCATTATTTGTTCGGAGGTGCATACAAATACTGTGAGCGTCAAAAATAAGTAAACAGCTGTTCTATCAATATTAAAGTGTTTATAACAACGCAGTCTTTAATGCAACAATAAAAAGTTGTATTACAGAATTCAAGGCTTATATTATAAGAGCTTAACTTAGTATAAATAATAAACAAAAATTAAACACAGCCAAAAGTAATTCACTTAAAGTAAAAATACTCTCGTTTTTTCGCGTCAAAAAAAAAGTAAACAGTAGCAACAACCGTTGTTTGTTTTCAATACTTATTTCGGGGAAGCGCCAAATATCCTTTGGAAACCGATATTATTCAAGAGATTAAGTGTAGTAAAACATATTATTTATATAATTATGTTTTTTTTTTTTTTTGAGGTTAAGTCGCTAAAATATCAATATTTGTAATGGGCAAGCGAACGACCACTGAAACGGTTAAAAACTCATATTAGATTTGCACAAAAAAGATAAATCTTTGCGCGAAATCGGAGAAATAGTTGGAAGACACTATTGCACAATAAAAAAAGTTATTGATAAACATGGTACACATCAGACTGTTGAAAATTTGTCACGGCCGAGCCGACCAAAGCGCCTTACTGACACGGAAGCGCGATAAATAGTACGTGAAGTAAAAACAAATCCAGCTTCAGACGCTGCTCAAATATCAAAAGATATAGCGGAGACATCGGGTAAACCTGTAAGTGCCAGTACAATCAGGAGAACTTTGCACAAAAGCGGTTTGCATGGACGAGTACCACGCCAAATGGCCTATACATCAAAAGCGAATAACAGATGAACTGGAAATTTGCAAAAAAATATACAAATCAGGCTGAAAATTTCTGGGAAAAGATTTTTTATACAGACAAAAGCAAATTCGAAATATTTGAATCGAAAAAGTTTCCCAAAAGTTGGAGATCCAAAAATAAAGTTTTTAGTGATAAGTGTGTTACCCACACCGTAAAGCACGGTGGAGGATCGCTTATGGTCTGGGGCTGTAGGGCAGCATCTGGTGTTGGGAATTTGGTTTTTATTGAGTCCACGATTAACACATTGGCTTATTTCAACATTAAAAAAAAAATGTTGCTCAAAACATTGAAAAATTAGGCCTATCAGGAAACTGGATCTTTCAACAGGACAACGATCCTAAACATAGGTCTAAATTTGTAAGTGAGTGGCTGTTATATCAAACACCAAAACTCTGGATAACCCTCTTCAGACCCTAGACATTAATCATATCGAGCACCTGTAAAAGCACCTTGACCGAAAAATCAGACAGAAGGACATTTCCAGCAAGGACGACCTAAATAAGGCTTTGATTGAAGAATGGAGCAAAATCTCTCCAGAATTTACGAAAAAAATTTTGCAGAATACATGCCCAGAAAAATAGGTGATGTCGAGAAGTCCAAAGGAAAGAAAACAAAATACTTGAATGAATATTAATTTAGTTTACGAACATAGATTTTAACTTTACAGAGCTTTGTTTACTTTTTTTTGACGCGAAAAAACGAGAGTATTTTTAGTTTATGTGAATTATTTTTTGCTGTGTTTAGTTTTTGTTTATTATTTATACTAAGTTAAGCTCTTATAATATAAGCCTTGAATTCTGTAATACAATTTTTTATTGTTGCATTAAAGACTGCGTTGTTATAAACACTTTAATATTGATAGAACAGCTGTTTACTTATTTTTGACGCTCACAGTATATGTACATATAAGTATATATGAATATATGAACATGCAGATCAATGAGCGTACATGTAATATATTGATAAGTGATAAAATCATGATATGAATTTCTGAACGCGCACATGCGTATACATGCAATCATATGAGCAGATAATAAGATTAATATGATAGACGATGTATTTATACATATGTATATTGTTGTGATAAATTCAATTTCTATTACTAAGAAATAATACAAAAATATTTATTAGTATAGTATATTATGTAAAAATTAAATAAAATTATTAAGTATTCAAGTCCAAATTGACTGTAAATAGTACTATGCATTCATACAAAATTATACTCATATCATAAATATGTTTACATGTCAATATTGAATTGCCGACGGCAAAACGCAAAAGCATACATTCATACATATCGCTCATTTGCTGCAAGACCGGCATAAGTCAAAAAAATCGATTCTCCAGAAAACGCGTTTAAAGTTTTCAACTGACTACAACCTTACACGGTGACTCCAACCTTACACCTCTTCTCAAGCGGAGCATATAAGAGGTATTCATATGAATTTTTCACTCAACATGAAGTATGATATAACGAACAATTCTGCAGCATTAACTAAAAAATCACGTTTTTTGATTTATGCCGGTCTTGCAGCAAATGAGCGATATGTATGTATTTGCATATGTATCACACACAAGCGATCCTCTGGTTGAAAGCTAACATGAAGCATGAAAATATCACAATGCTGTTGTTGGGAGTATCATAAAGAGCATGCATACATATAATTATGTCTCTTATGTGGTGATATTCCGTGTAGCAATTTTATAAAATGTTCGCTGTCGAACCTGCACCTTCTCTGTGTTTTAAGTTCTCTGGTTGAACACATCAATCTTATTCAATCCTAAATGATTTTTACTACCAATTAAAGACCAGTTTATTCTTTTCAGATGAAATATGCTAATTTTACTGATTTTTTCTATTATTTATTGTAAACTTAACAATTTTACAATTTTAATAAAATGAAATAATATATTTACAAAAATTAAATAATGCCGAATTACAAAATTGTCCATTTAAAATGGAAATTTCTCTCACGACTTATTGGTTAAAATTAGTCATTTAATTTCACCTGCTTTTTTAAACACAATTTAATCCATCTAGATTAAATGCAATATTTGTGTTTAAAAAAGCTAGGCTCAGTTGGCATGCTATTGAAAAAGAAAAAAAATTATCCTGAAAATATAATAATAAAAGAAAACTGAAAGTAGAGAAAAAAAACTGCAAGTAGAAAAACCTGGAAATGATAGAATGCAAAACATTATAAAATGTAAACATTTATTTCATTAATTCATTACTAACCCGAAAGTAAGATGTTCTTATTCAAAGCATTCTGGCTTGCAACTTACTTAAGTTTTTTTAATTTAGCATCGCGCTTCCGATGTCGTTCCCTGATTATCTCTTGCTTTTCAAACGATTTTGAATTTTTATATAGCAGAACAGTCACTAAATACTCTATATATGCAGATACTTACATATATATGTATGCACAAAATAATATGATATATTTTACTTATTACTACAAAAAATATTTTGGCAGATTTTATTGTTAGTAATGTGTAAATATTTGGTTGATAATATTGACACATCCTAATACTGCCCACTACACCTAGAAACATTCAAACCAGAGAACGGCATCGGCTGAATGAAAAACATTCGTACGCGCTCAACAGCCGAATAATCACACTGTTCAGATCAGCCGATCAAACTTGCATGCGCTCACATTTTCGTTGTTGATTTTAAATTCACTCGGGTGTGTGCGATTTTTTGTTTCACTCCGAGTTTGTTCGGCTCGTGTTCAATATAATGATTTCGGACGCTTGCTCATTCGGTTCAACAATCATTGTTTTGAACAAGAACAACACTCAACTCGCAAAAATCAACTCGTATGATTTTACTCATGCGCGCAGCAAGCGGAACGTTTTCTGCACAGATGAAATGTGAGAAGAACGAAAACAAAAACAAGCTGCAGTTCGTGGAACGCATGGGGCTTGCATAGAAATTGTTACTGTACATGCACGCTCACATCGTGTCGCCTTGTCGCTAATAGTTTACTCATAATCGATCAACTCAAATTGAACCGAATGATGCTTTCGTCAACACATGCTCATTTTATTGAACGCTGACTTTTGTTCAGTGAGTTGAATTGAGTGAGAAATTTTGAACCGAAGACTCAAGATCCTCGGAATGATGTGTACGGCAAAATTTGTTGATTTTTACTCATCACTCTGTTTTTTTCAGTGAGTTGGGTTGAATGAAAAAGTTCGCGTATGAGTAAATCAAGAAAATACTGATTTTTGCAGTTCTCTGATTCAAACGAACTCTGCACAATGCGCAACACACACACACTTCACTTGACTTCGCTCTGCCCGCGCATCGCTCATCGCATACTTATTTTAAATATTTGCATACTTATGTATGTATGTACTTCTTGCAAAAAATAATAATATTTGTATAATACATGCACAAAGTACTCACCAAGATTAAGGGTGGGCACAGGTCCAGCCTTCAATTATTTCACACCTATTGCATTTCGTTCGAAGTGCTTAATGCAAACAAATGCATTGTAGGTGGGTATATCCTGCGTTGGTGGGATCCGTAAATTTTCCACCCACTTCTGCAACTCCTCCTGCTTCCTAGGGAATAAAAAGAATCTCCCGGGAGATTCTGACGTGCACTCCCGAACGCGACACTTTTTTAAACTTTTATTGCTCATTTTATTTTAATTAATTTATAAAACTCGTAGAAAATCGAATTGGCGATCTTTCCGCGACAAAATTCATTTAGAACTAAAATTCCGTTGACGATTTCTTCTTCAACTTTCATTTTTGGCGCAATTTCCCCAGTAAAAGATATATTGTCATATATTATATATGTATATGTATGTATGTATATACTATATGTATATTAGACTTAGAAAAGATCTAACTACTTGTATATACAAAAACTTTTCCAATCAAAAAGCAGAATCCCCTCTTTATCTTTCATTTTGGCGCAATTTCCCCCGTAAAACATTCATATATATGTTAGCTTTAGAAAAAGTCATATGTAGCATACAGGAACTTTTCCGCCAACCAAAAATCACCTGCATATAAATACACATGTATGTATATTGCCCTGCATTGGTTCTCTTTTATTTACATTTACATGTTATTTCTCATACACTCTAAAACCCCCTCAATCGCTGTTAAATGTGGTGAAACTCGCCCATAATTTGTCTGTGGTGAGACTCTTCCATCTCTGCCGAGTACCTCTTCGAAAAGTTACGATATTTGAAACGTGAACCTTCTCTATATTATATTTTCTCTGGGTGTAATTGAGTTTATAGACATGTGTGCATATGTAAATGGATATTAATCGACAAAAAGAAAATTAGCCAACAGGCAATTTGCAATTGGCATTTTTAAGTGAGTTATAGTCTCGTGTCGCCTGCAATTCGAATATACTTGTGTGCATACATACATACACATAATTTTGAATTTGCACAGAAATTAAGTTGCTTATGAGTGTATGCATTTGTTTAAAATCTGATACAAATGAGTTATACCGTGTGGAGGAAAGGAAAACATCGAGTGATAGGTTGGTGATTGTGGAAATATATGTATATGAGAAAAAATGGGTAGCAAGTACTCAATCCCAAAAAAAGTTATTGTCAACTTTATAAGTAATCAATCCGAAAAAAGTTATTGTCAATTTCATACAAACAAGAATCAAAAGCAAAAGATTATTTCTATTCTAAAATTAAAATAGCAATAAATTAATTATTTTTTGAACAATTTAACATCGAAAATATGTGAAAAACAAACGGCTATATCATTTTAATGAGTGTCGCCAATTAATAAAAATCTAAATGTCAAATTGTAGCTACTCAGCGTATCACTACGATTGAGCGGTGTCAACTAGCTGTGTATTGCATACAATTTATTTAGCAGATGTAAGAAGCCACCCTAACTAAAAATAAATTGCTAATATTTTAATTAAATTATGCATACCCCAATAAATTCCAAACAGCCGCAACGGAAAACAGTGTGGTCAATACAAATAACGTAAAAAACGCTATATTTGATTTAACGATGTCCAATGATCGCAATCTTAGCACAACAAAATACAAAACTACTATTGATGCAGTATTCACAAGATATATAATATATAAATAGATTTAAATCAAAATTGTTCATTTCATACTATAGTTACCATAGACCTATTGTTTCAGTTTTAGAATTTGATGAAAATACTGGTAATAATTACGAAAATGCTGATAATGATGTTGTAAGAGTTGTTGAAATTATGGATGAGAGTTGCTAAATTTTGTACTTACTATTTACTAATATTTAATAATTAAAATAAAACCACTTCCTTCGAATATAGTTTATATATTATGTATTATACTTCATGTCCATTCAAAAAGTGCCCACATTGCTTTGATAAACTTGATTTTTTATGTACAGTTTCTCATGTCGCGAGCGCACCTAAAATGCTCACCCAAAAAAGTGTCCAACGCGCCATAAGTTCAAGTTTTCACTTCTGCCTGCACTTCTGGAGTGCAACCTCGGTTTTGTAGATGTATCGTTGAACAAAGCATTGGAATCTTAAAAAGACGGTGGAGTATTGGCAAGAGAGGAAGGTATCACAGCACAAACGTTTGTGAGGCATTGCATAACATCTGCAAAAAATTTACAAAAAGTTACGACCCTCAAAATTGCGATTCTTATTACACACAACGGGGTAGCCAATTGCTTCACCACAATCGACCAAACGTTAAGAGACCAAACAAAAGAGGTTTGATTAAAAAATGTATATGTCCTTAACCTTGTAAATAATTTAATTTTTATTGTCAACTAAAATACAAAAATTTTGTTCATATAAATAATTTTTTTTTTTAATGAGATATTCCATTCATTGGTTTCTTGTTTATGTTCTTTATTACTAAAAATTATAAAAAACTTAAAATTAAACAAGAAAAAACGTTAACTTCGGTTGCACCGAAGCTAAATACCATTCACAGGTGCATTTCTGTTAGTAACTATCTGTTCAGTTTGTTTGACAGCTATATGCTATAGTTAACCGATCTGAACAATTTCTTCGAAGATTAAATTGTTGCCCTAGAAAATAATCTATACCAAATTTGGTGAAGATACATTGTCAAATGTCAAAGTTTTCCATACAAGAACTTGATTCCGATCGTTCAGTTTGTATGGCAGCTATATGCTATAGTTAACCGATCTGAACAATTTCTTCGGAGATTAAATTGTTGCTCTAGAAAATAATCTATACCAAATTTGGTGAAGATACATTGTCAAATGTCAAAGTTTTCCATACAAGAACTTGTTTCCGATCGTTCAGTTTGTATGGCAGCTATATGCTATAGTTAACCGATCTGAACAATTTCTTCGGAGATTAGATTGTTGCTCTAGAAAGTAATCTATACCAAATTTGGTGAAGATACATTGTCAAATGTCAAAGTTTTCCATACAAGAACTTGATTCCGATCGTTCAGTTTATATGGCAGCTATATGCTATAGTTAACCGATCTGAACAATTTCTTCGGAGATTAAATTGTTGCCCTAGAAAATAATCTGTACCAAAATTTCGTGAATATATCTTGTCAAATGTGAATGTTTTCCGTACAAGAATTTGATTCCGATCATTCAGTTTATATGGCAGCTATTTGTTATAGTGATCCGATATCGGCCGTTCCGACAAATGAGCAGCTTCTTGAAGAGAAAATGACGTTTGCAAAATTTAAAAAGGATATCTTAAAAACTGAGGGGCTAGTTCGTATATATACAGACAGACGGACGGACAGACAGACGGACATGGCTAAATCGACTCAGCTCAACATACTGATCATTTATATATATACTTTATAGGGTCTCCGATGCTTCCTTCTGGGTGTTACAAACATGATGACAAACTTAATATACCCTGTTCAGGGTATAAAAAAAAATTGCTCGCATTTCTATAAATTTCTCTATTACGATTGGTAGTTTGCGTTCGAATGACGGATACGTTTATACACTCGTTCACGTATGTCATCATGCCAGATTTCGATATAAGCGTTACGATCACGTATGTCAAAATACGAAATACAGGCTTTTACGGGACGAGTGATACGTTCACGGATTTAACGATTCGACCCCAGTACAACACTGAAAATGTTTTATGGAAATTGTTAAATTTTTGTCTAATAAAAACATGAACTATTATTCTTATCAACTGAAGAGTTCTAAGGGCCTAGTTGTTATAATTAAGCCGTACACACAAACACACTACACAGCCAATGTTTAAAATTGAATTGGTGCCGAACTCTAATCAACTTTAAAAAAATGAAACGCTTCCTGTATACTTATATTCTGAAATATTTGCTGCATCGTAGAGTAACTGTTGAAGTACCGCATAAAAGAAACGGTCCTGTACAATGTACTAACTGCCAAGAAGATGGCCATACCACGCAGTGTTTGTGTGATATATGGTGATTTACATCCCACTTCTAAATTCCCCGTTAAGAAAGACGATTTAAATAAAAAATGCACCAATTGTGGAGGCAGTGCTCAGAGAATGGTGAAATATTATGGTAAGTTAATACTCATATTATAAATATATTATTTTGATATAAGTAACATAAACTATTGTGTGTTAGGCGTTGCATTATTTTTACGTAATGGCAGGATATGCCATTGCTCGCTGACTGACGGGAGACATTGTCGAAGAACAGCCAGGTTATACATTGGCGGGAGAGAATTTCATCAAATTTGAGTGTTTCCAGATAATCTAAACCCTCTGCTCAGTTGCTACCTGTCGCTTCAATACACAAAAGTAGACATAATGATTAAAATATTGTGTTAACGTACAGCGAAAAATATGGATATTTGGATCCAAAAAACTAAAGTTCACTAACTCATTGCATTGTGGATAGTTATGCTGCTAATACTGTGAAAATGACATACTCCGAAATGCAGAAATGGGTTAATGCTATCAGCGAAGTTTTCCCGAAAGAAAAAGCGGTAAATATAATAAATTTATAATGCTTTTTAAATTATAGACATCCAAATAGAACACAAATAACCAATACAGTATGAGATGGTGCATTATCTCACTTCTTTGTTCAATTAATTCAGACAAAGTAAAAATCGAAGAGTTAACTTTTAGAGCCTCACAAAACGACGCGTATCTCAAATACTAATAAATATTTTGACGTGAAATTAAGCACTGATTTCACTAACAGTACAATCAAAGTGTAAATTAAAAATTCACCTTTCAAATTGATCACAGTAGTACATTTAGCAATCGATACCGCTATTGCGTAAAAACGTTTATTCCATATACTTAAGCAAGTCTATCTTTTTGACGTAATTAGGGGTTTCTTTTAGCTATAAGAAAAATTCCAGAATCATATTTAATACTAGATATACCAGACCAGTCAAAATGACTGTTTTCGGTATTTCAATTTAAAATTCCTACTACGTGTAATATTTTTTTTTAGTAATGATATCATGACTTTTCTAGTTATAACTAAGCGTTAATCCAGAGCGTCCGTCGAGTATACGGACTCGGTTGAAGTCGGCTAATTAGTCAAAGTGACTCAAAAAGTCAGCCCCAATGATCGGTTTCGTGGCGTCAGCAAACGATTAGTACCTAAATTTTTAGCGTGTATTCGTTTGCAATGCTAACATGGCGCGAGTAGTCTTGACGTTGACGTTTGAACCAGTGCTTTAAGATGGCGCAGGAGTTGTATTGGCGTTAAATCGCCAATCTCCTTATATTCGAGAAGTTTTGTAGCTTTGATTCCTTCTACTTATAAAAACGACTAATTAGTAGTGATAAGCGATATTTCACTACCGGTGATTTTTTCACTGTGATTGAAAAATCGCAAATCGCAACTGCGATCACTTTTTATAAATAGCAGTTCGCTTCTATGAACTGCGATTGCGATCGCGGTTCGAAACTGTGATCGCAGTTCGAACCAGTGAATTGCGATCGCAGTTCGAACCTGTGATTTACGATTGCAGTTCGAACCTGTGAATTACGATCACAATAGCAAATAGCAGAAAAGTAACAACTTTCTTCAGGGTATTGTATATATCGTATATGCTATTTTGCGTCAAAGCGGTTTGAAGTTTTGAGTGCAACGTTCTTATAATTTTTAATAATGGCAGGAAATGTATGTATCAAGGAAAAGAAGTGAAGTGTGATTTTTGAAGTGGTAGATGAAATATAATCAAAATGGAATATTTTAATTTGTTTTAATAAAATTTTTAATTTTACTTATTGTTAAAACCAAATTTGAAAGCTTTTTGTGTTGAAAACAAGAGTTGTAACTAATTAATTTCAGAAAAAATATGGAATAAAAAAATTACGGGTTTTTAATATTTTCCCAAAGATTAGGAAACTCCCGTTATTAATTTGGTCTTGGAAATATTATTAGCGGGTATTCAAAACATTCTGATGGATTATGGAGTTTATAGTTTTTCTTTGAAAATATTAAAAGCGGATCATACCAACATACAAATGAACTATGCAATAAGCTCTAAGTTTCAGGTAGCCGAACTGCTCCAATATTTGCGAAAATGTAGTGAAAAGAAAGGCGTAAAAACTTGACTCGAGTTACAGGAACCAAATGAGAATTTTCCGCCAATAACGACAAAAGGTTCAGTCGTTCCCACGACAGTCGGGTGTACGTAACTGGACGGACTTGTATTCGGCCAAACACTCTCAAATCGCCAGAATCTGCCGCTACAACAACAACAACAAAAGGTCTCCGTTTTAACGTCGACTTAGTTGCGATCGCAATAGCAATATAAAATCACAGTGATTTAAAAATAGCAATCACTGAAATCACAGTGATTTAAAAATTGCAATATCGCTCATCTCTACTAATTAGTGCCAATTAGGTGCTGATATTGAGGTATTCACGATGAAGTCTTCCACTTCTGTCGCTTGTCGAGGATGGAAATAGTGTAATAAAAATAGTCAAAATCTCTTACCACACTGAATACTAAGCTATGCTTCGATTTGGGCGATGGTTTATCAGGATTAAACTGTATAATTCGAATGATATTAGATGTCTGTTTTATCGGTTTCCCGTTTTCGGAATTGTTTTTATTGTAACGGGAGTAAATAATTTAGTTGCTAACACAGCGTTACCATATGAAAGTAGTTAATTACAATATTAGGAATAGTTAACACGTTGAGCTATTGTAATTAAGAGTGATGCTGGTCGGTACATATACGGTGAAAGCTCTCTCAAGCAGACACTGACCGTGGCAGTGATTTTGTCCGCCTAAGGGAGATGTTCGCCCAATAGACCGTTTTGAGGAAAATTAAAAAAAAACAAATATGTCGAATGTTAAGGAGAGCACGTTTAGCGATGCCATTCTGATTAATAGTTACACACAAGTGATCGTTTTCAACTAATGTTTATCAAAATAGCACAACATGAAAAAACCCATTTCTAAAGTAACGGTTAATCGTAGTAGCTGCTACGGGGAAATACAGCCTAACCTGAAAACATAGAGAGCAATGATATTAAAATACATACGTTCTTATGGACACAGTTATGTAGTTGTGCAGCAGTCTCTATAACTGTATCCATAAGTAGTCCCAAAAGTGCCCACCAGAAGTTGCGGCTAGTGAAAGTTTGCCAAGAAAATGTGAACAAGTGTGAAAGTGACCCCCAATTTTTGAATAACGTAATCACAGGTGACGAGTCATGGGTTTTTGAATATCATTCCGAGAACAAAGCGGTAATCTTCGAGCATTTTGACACGCAGAGGGCAAGCAGCGTGCACCTCGGCTGTCAAGACTTTTCCGGAGAATGCTTTCCGTGACGCCTTCAATGCTTGGAATTCGCGTTAGCAGCGCTGCATCGGCGCAGAAGGAGTTGAAAATTTTTAAAGAATTGTAACGAATGGTTCAATACATTTTATCTTTATGCCTAAAATATGGGGTTGTCGAAAAAGTCTTGCGGTATTTTCGTTAGTTCTAGTTTTATTCGTCGCATCGGGTCATGCTATACCTTTTCGGAAAGCTCATTTCACGCGCTAACACGTGTTGGATTGATTGTCGTTTCTTTTAAGTCGTTCGTGAGTTATAGCGTCGCAAACATGGAGCAAAATAAAGAGAAAATACGGCATATTTTACAGTACTACTACGATAAAGGCAAAAATGCATTTCAAGCCGCCAATAAAATTTGTGCAGTTAATGGACCCGATACAGTTTCCATTTCCACCGCACAACGATGGTTTCAACGTTTTCGTTCTGGTGTAGAGGTGGTCGAAGATGCGCCACGCTCCGGAAGGCCTGTCGTCGAAAATTGCGATAAAATCGCTGAATTGGTCGAAAGAGACCGACATAGTAGTCATCAAACCGTTATAAACCATTTGAAAAAGCATGGAGTCACTAAGAAGCTCGATGTATGGGTGCCACACGAATTGATTCAATAAAAATACCGCAAGACTTTTTTGACAACCAATATATAATATCATATTCATATTGGGTCTGCGATAGCTGCCGCAATATTCTCGACAATACGAACCCTTCTTTTCCTTACTGGCACGGGAATATTTTGTGCTGTGCTTTTTTTTTCACTAGACGCTCAATTTAGCTTACAACTACTAATTATACGATAACTCAATAAATATAGGCGTCGAAGGCATTACATTTTTGTTAGGAGTCAGTACCAATATTCGGCAATAGGCGTGGTACCGCCCACTTTTAGCTAAAATTCCATATATCAGGACTGTCTGGACAACTTTTAATAAAATTTGGTAAATAATATTATCTTTAATTTCTTACTTTAAGTTGTAAAAATGGGCGATCGATTACCATCCACACCAACTTCCCACATAACACAGTTTTAAATTCCGAATGATTATTTTTAAAGTATCCAGCACCGTTGAATAAGACAGAATCAAATTTTTATATAAGTATATATAGCTGAATATGCAAGCTATCTTATCAAAATTAAGTGTATTTACGAGTATAAAATATTTGGTGCAACACCTTCTTTACTTTTTTTAATAATAAAATTTTCACTACCTTGGGTCCTGGAAAATTTCGAGATTATAGAAAGTTTCGTTAAACCCGAATTCAGCATTTTTACTTATATAAAAATTTTGCTTTTGGTGATCAGTTCTTCTGCAAATCAATAATTGGTTTCTTATATACTTGTAAAATAATCTTACCTGAAACTTTCCCCAAGAAGATTTATATTCAGCCACTTCTGTTGCTACACCCCATCCAACAAATGGAATCCAAAAGTGTGGTATCAAATATATTACAAAGATGACGGCATATATGTACTCGTCAAATTGTTTGGTTGTATAAAGAATTTGAATCCTTTCTCGTCCAACAATTAGAACAATAATAGTCATAAAAATCCAAAAAATGAATGCGTATAATGTAGCCGTTGAATTCCAAGAAAATGTCATACGTCCAGGACTAGATCTCTGTATAGGCATAACGGCAAGAACTCGAAACAATACCAGAAGGAGTTTGTGATCTCTGTAAAACTTTCGAAATATATTATGTATTAAAGTAAATTGCTCAAGTCGACTATGCCGAAACCTTATTACATTTTATAAATGTTAATAAACTTAAAAGATTATAATCTAACATTTTCAGGGTAACCCAAATCAAAAAACAAGGTGAAAAGTTATGAAATTTGTTCAAACAATTCTAAAAATAAAATGTTAAAACTCCTCATTGTTCTTGTAAATATGTGGAAAAATAAATATATCGTCACCTAAAATGCAAAAGGCCGTAACTAACAAAAAATTCAAAATTGACTTTTTGATTGATTATGAAGTACTTAACCGAAACACGTGTACACAGCAAATTTTACATGCATACGTCCAAAAATAACGACTTTATAGGCGATAATCAGAAGGCCGCAACTACAACTTCAACAATTTCATAAACCAAAAATCCGTAACTACCCTTTTTCATTCTCTTTGATTCAATTTCAATGTGACACATTGTGTTATCCGTAATTACAGTTGTTTTCATTATCTTTCATTCTTTATCAAATTGTGTTATCGTTTTACTGCCTTTATTCCCGGAATAAAACAAAATTAATAAAATGAGTACTAATTGTGAAAATAGTTGTAATGAAAAACTTAAAAAAAAAATAATAAAAGGTCTGGAAATATAATAAACCGATTGAAAGGAAAAAAATTCGTGGGACTATTGAAAGGCATTATTAGTGAAAAAGCTCCAAGAGAACTTAAAGCTGGAAGTACTTCAAAATTCTGTGAGAAAAGTGCTGTACGGAATTGTTCTACATTTTCCGAAGAAAATCGTAAGGAAATATTTAATGGGTTCTGGAAAATGTCATTGTTGAACGCGCGAACATAAAGCGAATTGGTATTGAGAACTCTAGAAGATCAATTACAAAACGTTACTATTTAAAACATCATTCTAAACGTGTTCAACTGTGCTTTCATATGTTTTTATCTACGCTTGGATTAAATGAGCAAATGGTGAGGAATTGGGTAAATTTCAATATTTCGCCAGAAGAACAAAACAAAATAACATCAGAACGTAAAGCATTTACTAATCTTATTTCAAAAACGTTTAAATTTTCTGGAAAAATAGTTGCATGACATTCCTAAGCTTGAATCACACTACCGAAGACAGTATACGAAGAAACTGTACTTGCGGTCCGATTTTAAAAGCTACAAACATGTCTATGAGGTTTATTCTAAAGACTGCGAGACTAATGAAGTAGTTCATGTATCTTTTCCAACATTTATGGCAGTATTAAAAAAACAAAACTGTTGTATATTTAAGCCAAAAAATGATATGTGCGACACCTGTACATCATACGAATCGAATAACTTAACCCAAGATCAGTACGACATTCATAGAAAGGATATACAAGACATGAGAAATGAAAAGTTAATTGACATAGAAAACGCCAAATCAGGATTACACTTGTTGTTATGCATTGACATGCAGGCAGTGAAATTGATTCCACAGACAAATGCAAATGCCACGTACTATAAAATGAAATTACAAGTGCACAATTTCACAATTTATAACGTTATTTCACATGAATCTGACAATTTTGTCTGGGACGAATCAGATGGTACCCTTGTTGCTTCTACCTTTGCTACATGTATAATAAAATACATAAAAAATTCCATTAAAAAGTCACCAAATATTCATCACATAATTATACATATATTCCGATGGTTGTTTCTACCAGAACCGAAATGTAATTCTCTCTAATGCAATATTATCTTTATGTGTTCAAGAAAACATAACGGTAGAACATAAATATTTAATAGTGGGACATACACAAATGGAGTGTGATTCGACCCACTCTCTCATTCAAAGAAAAATCAACAAGAGACAAATAAATTTACCATCTGAGCTGTCTGGCTTGATTAGAGAGTCTCGAAAGAACCCATTTTCTCTAAAAGTGCACCATGTTGATTACAAGTATTTCCTTGATTACGAAAGTATTCCTAAGCGCGCTACGTATCTATTCGACCAGGTAAAGATTAACATACATGTATAAATTATGTATAAAAAACTCAGCATCTTCAATACAGGCAGAAAATCCAGAGAGCCAACTGTTAATATGATCCGTGCCTTGGCATATGATCCATCTGGAATAATTTATTATAAAACAAATATCAACGACGATTATAACGTTTTGCCACAACGTACACAACAAAAATTTAGGGACATCGAACCTTCACAGTTACATACCGAAAGAATATCAATAACCAAAAAGAAATGGGACACCAGCAGGAACTTAAATTTTTACTTCCGGCTGACTGCCACATCTTTTATGATAATATACCCTTTACATCTTAAACCTATTCTAATTTGCTATTTGTATTGCAGGTTTTGTTGTTTTCAAATGAATTATTTTGTTTTTCTTAACCAGTTTAATTTAATTTTATTTTCTCGAATTAAATGTATTAATTAAATAATTTCTTTTGTGTTAAAATACTTACAATAAATAGATACAAAAAGACATAACTTGTTAAAAACTTTTTTAGTTACAGCCTAAAAGCACATTTTCTTATTTTAACCATTGCTTTCATTTTATACACAATTTTTTTCAAGTAGTTACGGCTTTTTTGTTTCAGAAAAATAGAGTGCAAAAGGCCGTAACTACCATTTCTTAAAAACTGCTTTTTCCCCATTAATTTGGTTTTCAGGAACAAATCTGTCTTTGTTTTCTAAGCTTAAATCTACAATTTGGATATTTAGCTTTAAGTAGTCTTTAATCTATAACGTTTTTTGCTTCTCCTGTAAAATACTAAACATGTTAGTTACGGCCTTTTGCATTTTAGGTGACGATATGTAGACGTCGGAAAAGTCGAACGTCAAAGTTCAAAAATATTATTTCGCGTCTTTAAATCAAACGGTAAATTGGATCAAATAATTATTTTAGATGAAAATTGCAGATCACAAAATTATACTTATAACAATATAAACAAATAAGGAAGTTCGGATGTAACTGAACATTTTATACTCGTATACTCGTTAGGATCAAAGCCGGGTATACTAAACAAGAAAAAACATTAATCACCGCATCGAAGCTATAATCCCCTTTTTATAGCATATAAGGGATGACGATGTATATTAAATTTAATTTCTATTAGTAAGAAAAATATTTATTTGTATAGTATACGATGTTAAAAGGCATACATCTTCTATCCTATCTTGTGAATGGCATTTCCATTTAGATTTTCTTATTGGAAATTCTGCTATTAACAGCTGTTTTTTGTTTACAATCAGCAAATTATGCAAGATATCTGCAAATTTTATACAAAGAATTTTTTGAACCCTTAAAATTCGGATTTTTTAATAAGCACATACCTTCAATAAAGCCCATTTCCTGAATAGCAGAACTTATTTTAAATTCGATTATTTTGCTTTTGAAACTTTGTTTAGGCATTTTATAAGTTAGAATTTCGTTGAACTAAAATTGTAAACAATGAACAGCTGTTTGTGTAAAAATAAGCAAATAACCATACAACATAGGATGCACACGGAGCATATAGGTTATTTTTAATCTAATAATCACATAACCCGATAACCACCTTACCGTGAACAGCCTAACTTATTTCATGTGCGCGCATTGACTTGCATGTTCATACATTCATATATACTTATATGTACATACCAGAGTCCTGCACGAGTAATTAAAAAAGTAACATGTTAGCAAGCGGCGATGCCGATGCGGCGAGTACACGCTACGTAACGGTACTTTGGCATCGAGGGTATCGGCATCGCCGATTACTAACATGTTACCAGTGGTCGGCATTTCTTAGAACAATTGTGGAAACTAACTTCACACGTACGCTTACGCTCTATCGCAGAGCCGCTCAAAATTTTTCATGCCTATACTCGGAGTATAGGCAAGCAAATGCAGTCGAAGCAAGTACGCTATGACGCTAATTCTGCCAGCGTCAAAAATACACTCGAAATACAGGAATTCAGTTTCGAATAAGCATATAGAGGACTTAATGAGAATCAAAACTTACGATCTTGAAGTCGATATGGAAAAAATCATGGAAAGTTAAAAAAATTAACTTAAAATTATTGTTGTTCTTAATTGCTTTTTTAATCAAAAACCATAATTTTTTATTTTTTTCTAAATTTTTAATAACAAAATAACCAAATAGCACGATTTCACTCAGTGTACTAAGCAAGCGCGCGCACACAATCATACGCTAGCAGATATCAAATGTGTGATTGTATGCGTTGGTAAATAAATTGCGCATTATTTTGAGCGGCTCTGCTCTATCGTTCAGTCGTTGTCGAGCCAGCAACGAATTAACATCATGTAAGACTATAGCGTTTCATTTGCCATTGACGATACCAGATAGTAATCGTACGATGCCACGATGCCGCGATGCCGATGCGCAATGTTACCTTCGCATCGTGGTAATCGTCAGAAGTGTTACTTAGTAACGTAATCGTACGATGCCTACCTTAATCGTGCAGGCCTCTGGTACATACATATATTTGCATACATTGCCAAACAAATAATGCACAAGCATACAAACATACATATGCGTACACATATGAATATGTCACCAATAAAAAATTGATCTTCACAAGTCAATATGGCAGCCCAATTGGCGAAGAACAAGTGTAGTAAATTTTACAACAAAAACAGGCGCAAATTCCACAAGCGCAGGCGCTTCATTCATAAAAATAGAGGCCGTAGCAAAAGCTAAAAATCATATAATGCACAACTTTCTGGTGCTTCTCGTAAAAATCTGCTTCGATATGATTCACGATCATACGTATACATACATACATATTTACGCATGTTTGTAAGTAGTCGAAGCTGCTACAGCGGCAAGGGGTGAGAATCGGAGGCCATTACTTTACTTATGCCATAGAAATTCTATTGCTACGAATATGGAAATGACAACGAAATAATGCAAATATGCATATTTCTAAAGGTGATTAATTTTTTTGAAGAAATGAAAAGAATGAATGATCCTGAGAAGTATAGTCTTAACTTTTCAACGGCCAACGCAGAGTATTTCAACCAAAAGGAATTTATTCATTAAAATCACCACTCAGAAGTCGTTTTATCCGTTGTAAGCGAACGATTTTCGAAGAAACATCATTTCTAATATGCCACGAGACAAAATTCGAAAAGAACTTCTTAAACCTCACGCTGTCAGATAAAACGATAAATCTCGTCATCGCGGGTCGATTTCCAAAAATGGAAATGAAGACACACAGAAATTATTCTGTGAAGTATACTCTTAATTTTTCAACGGCCAACGCAGAGTATTTCAAACAAAAGTCACATAAAATAGTTGAGAATTCGCAGAAATTAAAGACAAACGAAAGAAAAAGAAGTATAACTTCAATAATGCACAAGCATACAAACATAAACCAAAAATTAAAACATTGTTCTACAAAAACAACAACAGCATAAGCATGTTGTTGGTAGAAAAGTGAATACTGCATCAATAGTAGGATCATCGTTCAATCAAATTCTTCATATAAAAATTCAATTAATGATTGATAAATGATCAAATATTAGTAAATAGTAAATACAAAATTTAGCAATTCTCATCCATAATTTCAACAACTCTTACATCATCATTATTAGCATTATTATCAGGATTTTCATTAAATTCTAAAGCTGAAACAATAGGTCTATGTTAACTAAAGAATGAAATGAACAATTTTGATTTAAATCCTTTTATATATCGTGTGAATACTGCATCAATAGTAGGATCATCGGACATCGTTAAATCAAATTTTTCATATAAAAATTCAATTAATGATTGATAAATGATTAAATATTAGTAAATAGTAAATACAAAATTTAGCAATTCTCATCCATAATTTCGACAACTCTTACATCATCATTATCAGCATTTTCGTAATTATTACCAGTATTTTCATCAAATTCTAAAACTGAAACTATAGGTCTATGGTAACTATAGTATGAAATGAACAATTTTGATTTAAATCTATTTATATATTATATATCTTGTGAATACTGCATCAATAGTAGTTTTGTTGTGCTAAGATTGCGATCATTGGACATCGTTAAATCAAATATAGCGTTTTTTACGTTATTTGTATTGACCACACTGTTTTCCGTTGCGGCTGTTTGGAATTTATTGGGGTATGCATAATTTAATTAAAATATTAGCAACTTACTTTTAGTTAGGGTGGCTTCTTACTGCTGCTAAATAAATTGTTTGCAATAAACAGCTAGTTGAAACCGCTCAATCGTTAAATTGTTCAAAAAATAATTAATTTATTGCTATTTTAAGTTTAAAATAGAAATAATCGCGGATGTTGAAGTAAACAGTTTGAATACCTTTGGTGCTATGCAAACTGCATATTAATAAGCAAAATGCCTGAAAATAGCTCTGAGTATACATATAGGTATGTAATCTCATCTGTCGTGAGAGCACGAACGAATGCCCTTGCAAAGAGCGCGTATAGTATATATGTATACATATATTATTAGGATACACGCGGAGTATATGTACTCGTATCTGTGTAAAATCTCATCTGTCGGGAGAACGGCTGAAAATGTTCACCCACAAAAGTGCCCAACGCGCCATAAGAAGTTTTCACTTAAAAAAAAAAAACGAAAAATATGTATAACATATTAAAAAACAATAAAATATATACATATCAAAAAAGAGAAAAGTGTGCAGTGACATGGAGGATGGAGTCATGTGTAGAAATTCACGCAAGTGAGGAAAGTTCTCTGATCGCCATTCACTTGGGAGTGGCCAGAAACGATTCTTTGCAAATATGACACAAGCAGCTCACGACTTCCGGTCTTTGACCAAGTATCCTCTTGTGCGCTGGGTTTGGGACCCGCCACGTAAAAAAACACCCCCAATGAAAAGGAACAACAAGCCTCGGATGAGTGACCCCCCTTTTGATGACGACCATGGCAAACGAAATAAGGACTACAAATTGAGGGCATGCACCTGGAATGTCCGGTCCCTTAATTGGGAAGGTGCCGCTGCCCAGCTGGTTGATGTCCTCGTGAAAATAAAGGCTGACATCACCGCCGTCCAAGAAATGCGATGGACGGGACAAGGACAGAGACAAGTAGGTCCTTGTGACATTTACTACAGTGGCCATATAAAGGAGCGCAAGTTTGGTGTTGGATTCGTGGTGGGAGCGAGACTTCGTCGCCGAGTACTATCATTCACTGCGGTGAATGAACGTCTAGCCACAATCCGCATCAAAGCGAGGTTCTTCAACATATCGCTGATTTGCGCCCACGCCCCGACGGAAGAGAAGGACGATATGACCAAAGATGCCTTTTATGAGTGCTTGGAGCGCACTTATGAGAGATGCCCCCACCACGATGTCAAAATCGTGCTTGGCGACTTTAACGCCAGGGTGGGCAAAGAAGGTATCTTTGGCACTACGGTCGGTAAGTTCAGCCTCCACGACGAAACATCCCCAAATGGGTTGAGGCTGATCGACTTCGCAGGGGCCCGAAATATGGTTATCTGTAGTACTAGATTCCAGCATAAGAAGATACATCAAGCTACCTGGCTGTCTCCGGATCGAAAAACCACCAACCAGATCGATCATGTTGTGATAGACGGAAGACACGTCTCCAGTGTTTGTCAGATGTGCGTGCGCTCCGAGGTCCTAACATCGACTCGGACCACTATATTGTTGCAGCCAAAATTCGCACCCGCCTCTGTGCAGCAAAAAACGCACGCCAACAAACACAAGGAAGGTTCGACGTCGAGAAGCTGCAATCACAACAGACAACCGAACGTTTTTCTACTCGGCTTGCACTCCTGCTCTCTGAGAGCACTCATCAACAATTCGGTATAAGGGAACTGTGGGACGGCATTTCAAACTCCTTACGTACAGCTGCAACCGAAACCATTGGTTTTCGGAAAGGGCAAAAGAACAGCTGGTACGACGAGGAGTGCCGTGTCGCAGCGGAGAGAAAACAGGCTGCCTACCTCGCAACGTTACGATCGACCACAACACGTGCGGGATGGGATAGATACCGAGAGTTGAAGAGGGAAGCGAGACGCATTTGCAGACAGAAGAAGAAAGAGGCCGAAATGCGTGAGTACGAACAGCTCGATAAGCTGGCCGACAGGGGTAATGCTAGAAAATTCTACGAAAAGATGCGGCGGCTTACAGAAGGTTTCAAGACCGGAGCATACTCTTGTAGAACCCCCAAAGGTGATCTAGTTACCGATGCCCAGAGCATACTTAAATTATGGAGGGAACACTTCTCCAGCCTGCTGAATGGCAGTGAAAGCACAACACCGGGAGAAGGCGAACCCGATTCCCCAATCGATGACGATGGAGCAGACGTTCCATTACCCGACCAGGAAGAAGTTCGAATAGCAATTACCCGCCTGAAGAACAACAAAGCGGCAGGGGCCGATGGATTGCCGGCCGAGCTATTCAAACACGGCGGCGAAGAACTGATAAGGAGCATGCATCAGCTTCTTTGTAAAATATGGTCGGACGAAAGCATGCCCAACGACTGGAATTTAAGTGTGCTATGCCCAATCAATAAAAAAGGAGACCCCACAATCTGCGCCAACTACCGTGGGATTAGCGTCCTCAACATCGCATATAAGGTTCTATCGAGCGTATTGTGTGAAAGATTAAAGCCCACCGTCAACGAACTGATTGGACCTTATCAGTGTGGCTTTAGACCTGGAAAATCAACAACCGACCAGATATTCACCATGAGCCAAATCTTGGAAAAGACCCGTGAAAGGAGAATCGACACACACCACCTCTTCGTCGATTTCAAAGCTGCTTTCGACTGCACGAAAAGGAGCTGCCTTTATGCCGCGATGTCTGAATTTGGTATCCCCGCAAAACTGATACGGCTGTGTAAACTGACGTTGAGCGGCACCAAAAGCTCCGTCAGGATCGGGAAGAACCTCTCTGAGCCGTTCGATACCAAACGAGGTTTCAGACAAGGCGACTCCCTATCGTGCGACTTTTTCAATCTGCTGCTGGAGAAAATAGTTCGAGCTGCAGAACTTAATCGAGCAGGTACAATCTTCTATAAGAGTGTACAGCTGCTGGCGTATGCCGATGATATTGATATCATCGGCCTCAACACCCGCGCCGTTAGTTCTGCTTTCTCCAGGCTGGACAAGGAAGCAAAACGAATGGGTCTGGCAGTGAACGAGGGCAAGACGAAATATCTCCTGTCATCAAACAAACAGTCGTCGCACTCGCGACTTGGCACTCACGTCACTGTTGACAGTCATAACTTTGAAGTTGTAGATAATTTCGTCTATCTTGGAACCAGCGTAAACACCACCAACAATGTCAGCCTAGAAATCCAACGCAGGATAACTCTTGCCAACAGGTGCTACTTCGGACTAAGTAGGCAATTGAGAAGCAAAGTCCTCTCTCGACAGACAAAAACCAAACTCTATAAGTCTCTCATAATTCCCGTCCTGCTGTATGGTGCAGAGGCTTGGACGATGTCAACAGCGGATGAGTCGACGTTGCGAGTTTTCGAGAGAAAAATTCTGCGAAAGATTTATGGTCCTTAGCGCGTTGGCCACGGCGAATATCGCATTCGATGGAACGATGAGCTGTACGAGATATACGACGACATTGACATAGTTCAGCGAATTAAAAGACAGCGGCTACGCTGGCTAGGTCATGTTGTCCGGATGGATGAAAACACTCCAGCTCTGAAAGTATTCGACGCAGTACCCGCCGCGGGAAGCAGAGGAAGAGGAAGACCTCCACTCCGTTGGAAGGACCAAGTGGAGAAGGACCTGGCTTCGCTTGGAATATCCAATTGGCGCCACGTAGCGAAAAGTAGAAACGACTGGCGCGCGGTTGTTAACTCGGCTATAATCGCGTAAGCGGTGTCTACGCCAATTAAGAAGAAGAAGTGCAGTGACATAAAAATTTATATTTTCAGACATACATATATACAAGTGTAAATACATACCTCTCAGTTCAACCAGCAAAAAAGCAACACAAAATCGCGCGCGAAACCAAAAAAAAAACAAAACTTAAATAAAAACAAAAATCAAAAACGGCAGCAAATCTAAACACCAAATTGTTAAACAACAATACAGCTGGAAGGCTTCATAAGGAAGAGGATTCATATGTTATACCCTACAAAACCCAAAGTGAGCGTATTCATTTCATATATACTTAATTTATACTGCATATACATACATATGTATGCATGAACGTAAACCTTACAGAGCTAAATATAATATCTGTAATAAAAAAAACGTTTACCAATTTTTTGCTGTTACCAAATTTTTTGGAAAACAGGAAAACAGTTTGGGAAAATTAACAACTTAACTTAATGCCATTTATGCTTAGGTTTTTGTATTCAAACACACTTTTTCCAGCAGCACTAATTATTTCAAGTGTATATTTACTTGCAAACATTTTTTAGCAATACCCTTTATAAAATTATAAGCACGATTGCAATAAAGGATTAAGCAGAGGCAGATTTTGAGATGCAAAAAAACAAAAAACACATACATATAACGAGAAAAACAAATAAAAATAAATGCAAATATACTTACATACATATTGAAATAATGTACAAAAAGTAAACGTATATACACACATATTCCACGTACTTATCTAACAAGTGTAATTGCATTTTGTATACTATACATATATTAAATTACATACATACTCGTACATAAGAGGACAACGGAAAATACAATTTTTTTTATTCCGTTTTCGCTCCCTCTCTTCATTGCGAAGGAATATAAACACACAATACAAACGGAATACAATCTGCCTATGCCTACCTACATTGGGTCAATTAATTATTAAAAATTATTTAAAAAAAGTACTCTTTTATTTTGAAATTTAAAACACGATGTGGAGAAATTAACAGTACATCAAATTGTTAAAACAAATACATAATTTTTTCAAATCTAACACAAAAAAACGCAAACATAAATAAATAATTGAACATATTTGTATATACATATACACATACAGATATAACCAGGGATGGGCACATTAGCCCTCAGTGGCATTTTGCCCGTGCGGGCACGAGTGCACATTTTACGGGCTAGGTGAGGGGATCATCGCGGGCAAACATGAAGAGGGAAGTGAGAGCAACGTTTTACCACTCCATATTTACAAATGAGAGCAACGTATTTTCCACCACCATTGACTGATCTATCACATGTACAGTGGTGTGAACAAAATAGAAACAACCATAAGGTGTTGTGAAGTTTTAAAATATGCTGTTTTCTTATTAAATAAAATTGTTTTTAGATACATAACATAACATATATATATTTTTTCCTAACAGTGATTAAAATTTCTCACCATGCAAAGGTAAATAAAAACAAATTTTAATGCGAAACTCTAAACTCTGCAAATTATGTTTACCTCTTTTTGTTCACACAACTGTACAATTCCGATATGAAGTAAACTTCCACCCTTAAATTTGTGTACAATGTCAGTATTGCCGCAACCACTCTGAACATCAAGTTACGGAGGAATGTAATTCATTTTTTTCGCAATTTTTCTCAACTTGTTATGCCCTTCTCTCCGTAAAGTGATATTCCCCTCATCTAGCCCCCGTGCGCACTTTGCTAACTTTGCGGGCTAAAAATGTGCCCATCCCTGATATGATATAACGAATGATATAATGTTGGGACCGTTCGTTAAATTGAAATATTCGTTATATCGGAAACGAAAACTAAATTAATATTGGTCCATATATGTTTAAAAATAACTATTTATTCATGAATTCATTAGCATTGGTTGAAATAAATAAAAATAATAAAAGTTGAATTTTATAACAAAATTTGAGCATTATTCAACTGAAAAGAAATTTGTTATGCTCATTTGCTTTTGTGGGCGAGAAATTTTGAGATCCTGTGCTTTTTGATGTAGGCTTTTCAATAAAAATATTTTTTCCTGTTATTTTCTTCAGACCATTTGATACACTTCTCAAAGCAGTCGATGGCATCAATATGCTTTATTGGCGGCGCAGCTACAACTGCAGCGGTATCACCTTCCTCCTCTTCCTCTGTAGCTAGTTCATTTTCAGCACACGGGTTCTCTTCTACAAGTACATTGTCTACACTGTTCCATGCTTCCAAATCATCTGTGTTGAAGTTTGTCTAAAATTTTATTTGAATATTAATTTAAATTATTTCTACAAATGCATAAGTTAAACCGTACCTGGGGAAACATTGTATGGATAAGAGAAAGTAGGCTCTCCATAACAGAAAGGTCTTCTCTGAATCGCAAATTTGCTAGAGGTATATTGTCCTTATCATCTTCATCGTCAGGTGTGGTTTTATTAATTAAAATGTTTTTTCAACACTTCTGAAGAACAACACCTGAAACTTTTTCCCAAGCTGCAGCAATAAGTTGAACTGGGTGAGGTCCTTTAACGCTGTGTTTATAATTTTTGCACTACACTGCTCAGTAAAGAATTTCGGTAAAATAATTTGGTGAGGCGTTTCGCGTTCTGGTCCATTTTTTTCCATCTGGAGTCACCAAATCTTCTTCTGGTGGATGACTAGGAGCGTTATCCAGGAGTAATATTGCTCGCTTTGATTGATTTCGACTTTCAAGAAAATCTTCAACCTATAATTAAAAGTATTATTAAGGAGTATTGACATGAAAATTGTTGTAATATACAAACCTGAAGCACGCATTTACTAAAAAACCAGTTTTTGAAAATTTCGATATTCATCCACCCGCATTTTGAGTGCGCATAGTCCACGGCAAGTGATTTGTTTTTAAAGGAACGATGGTTTTTTGAGTTTCCTATTACAAGAGGCTTTAATATCATTCGGAATTCGGATCCCAAACCGTTTTTTAAATTTACAAAACCAACCATTACTTGCCTTAAAATTTTCATTGGGATACTTTATATTATGGATTTGCACAGCTTTGGATTTTAAAAAATTTTTGTACTTGTATAAAGCCTTTTCCATCCTATGATATTCGCCTTTCTTTAACGATTGTCGTCTCAATGTGCCAGCATTTGTACCTTTAACACTTCTTATCACTTTCCGGCAATTTTTTAAAATTATGCAAACACTCGATTTTGGAATACTATATTTCAAGGAGATTTCTTTCAGGGTTTTCCCATTTTTATTGTCGTCAATTAGTTTTAATTTGTCACCCAAGCAAAGCCGTTTTCGAATTGAAGGCATTTTTAAATAATTTATGCGATAAAAAATAAATAGAATTATTTAAAAAAAAATAGCTCAATAATAACAAGAACTAACGGGTATTTAACTGCCTGCATTGTTTTTTGTTGTAATATGTACAACCAAAACCAAATATAAACGCCATACATTCGTAATAACGAGTTCATCCAATTTCCAGCTTTCGTTATATAGAGTCATCAATGTATTGAAAAACAGCGTTCGTTATATTGATCATTCGTTACATCGGTGTTCGTTATACTGAAGCACCACTGCAGAGAACGTATAATATAGACAGAGAAGGATCGCGGTGCGAAGAACGTGAAAATATTTTTGGCTAACTCGGTCGAGATGGAAGAGTTTCACCACTGCCAGCATCACAAGTCAATATGGCAGCCAAATAGTCTATGCTCAAATTTGTAGAAGAACATACAACAACAACATTTTCATTCATGAACGCAAGCGCACTTTCTACAGGCAAACTCGCTTCATTCATAAAAGCAGACACCATTACATCTCCCCGAGCATGCCTTTGCCTACAAGCGTCTTTTCACGACGGCGGCAAAAGCTAAAAATCATAAATTGAAAAATTTCTGATATTTGTATGAGAAGGAAAAAGCGACAACCCCGCAAATATAAGTATAGAATAACATTGACAACATAGTTTATTTGTCGATTTTCAAGTCAAGAAATGTATCAAAGATGCATTCTTCCTTTGAGTTATGTGTACAGTGAGTCCCGGTAAAGTAGTACACCGCTTAAATGAAAATCATCACTCGTAACTCCCTACATCTTGCTGCTGCTCAGGTTTTATTTTTATGAAATACATAGAAATTATTGTTTTAAGTACCACTCGCCTAAGTATTCGCACACGCTTATGTGCCATATTATATTTTTATTTTTACAAACCACAAACATCTGTATCTTTGATTGTGGCACATAACCGGGATTGACTGTATTTGTCAAGGAATGTAAATATATTTTTACGCGGCTTGCAAAAATCTGAGTCGATATGTATGCAAGCTCACACACAAACATACATATCTACATATGCTGGTTTGTATGCGAAGCTGTTTCAGCGGCAAGGGAAGCAGTGGCAATTGGCGATCGTTCGTTTGTGTTTCGGCACAGCTCGGATTTTCTACCAACAACACAATGTTGTGACGCTTTGTCGCCGCGTCGGTCCATCGACATATTGACTCTTTGACATGAAAGAAAAATGTGAGCTTCGCCATTGGTTGTCCGTGTCAACGGAAATTTCGCCTAAAGCATTGAGTGTACATATTTGCATACATATGTTGCATGTAGACAAATTTACAGACACTATGCGTATGGTTCTTTTACATTTGTTTACATGCTCACATAATTACATATTGTATGTACATATACATATATGGGCAAATGTGCGACCGCTTGGTCTTTTAACATGATATCGAAACGATTAATGACCAAATCAAATATAAGTTAAACATTTATTATTTTTTTAATTATTTATTTTATAATAATTTGGTGAGCTACTGCTGCACCTTATGAGCTACCATTTATAACTAAAACTTAAATCTAAAGAAAAGTATATCCAGAGCCTATGTTTAATATTAGCTACGTGGCTTTGCATTGTTTCACTATTAATAGCATCAGGCGACCAATGCAGTGGCTGACGTGAGATAACGAATTTCCTTATCTTCTCAATATCTTCTGTTGTACTATTAATAATATCGAGCGACCAACGCAGTGGCTAGCGTGGGATAAGAATTTTGTTCACTCAAGTCTGTGGATGAGCTATTTGAGTTAACTCCTCCCCTTCTAGTTGTAGGCCGTCCTCGGGCTTCCTCAGGCTGTCAATAACAATCTTTAGGGAAGATGCGCGTCTCTTTTCTTTTAATTTTTGGAGCACCTTCAAAATAGAAAATACAATAGCTATGATGAGGAGGATAGCCACGCTAAACGTTGCGGGCCTTGTTGTCAGTTTTTTATCTATTTCTCCAATGTATTGTAGATTCTTGATGTTAAGCCTTTGTAGGTATGATAGACTTAGAATTTCTTGGTGTCCAGTGATATTCAAGAACGCTGATGTCGCTGAGCTGGGATGTCGTCTAACAATATTCTTCATGTTCGAGAATAGAGAATAGATAGATGGTTTTTCCGGAACTGTGGTCCATTTTTATAACAGCAGTTACATCATTTAAAATGATGATACCGTCGTCTATTACTTCCAATGGTTTTAGGTGGCTGGGACGAGTATTGCAATGTGCCGTGCCACCGGAGTGTAGTTGTTGAGCGCAAGCGGTGAAAGGTAATTTCTTGCAGAAAGTCTTAGTTAATGTATTGGTGCAGTTTCCAATTGGCAGGATCTTATCACCGCAATCTGAAACGTTGTTGCCTTTAGCGAAATGTAGTATTGTGCCGTTGTGTTCGACAGGAAAAAGAGTTATCTTTTTACAAACTAAGCTAGGTTCAGGATATTTAATTATGAAATGTAGGAAATTATGATCTAGTATTACATTGACATATGCTAGTTCCATTAAATCTATTATTGTCATACCTGTAGAGTGCTCATTTAACATGTTTTCTATATCTTTAGAATCGAGAATAAAAGGGTTAATAACGCGAATCTTTGCGAGTGTAATTGATAACAATAGTGTTTCAAGTTCTGAGATTAAGGTTCTCATTCTATCCCTTGCGAGTAATGTTTCATAGAGGTGAACAGTGTCGATTTCTTTGTCTTTTGCATAATTAACGATAGTATTTACGGTTTCTGTTAATTTGTTAATTCGTTCCTGTATCCGAGTATTTATTATTGCTTGTCTATCTATTGACTCAATTAGCTTTTGTTGATTGAATTTTAGTTTTTCAAAATCATCAAAATCTGGAGTTCCAGCAACCACTTTCAAAGCAGTTCCTAGAAAATTAATACTCCTTGCTTGCCTATGGTGAATGTTAACTGTTTCTAAAAGTCTTTCTATATGACCTATATCAGATTCTAAAATTTTTTTCATATGCGACTGTGGAAAGTGTTTCATCAGCAATCTTGTTTCGCCAGCTATTTCTGAATACATGGTTAAATTAGATGAGTGTCTGAGATATTTAAAATGCTGCCAGATAACTACATTTCCATCGATTAGTGGGATGTAGTCCGAGTGTGTATAATCGGATAGTTTTGCAGTTGCTACAGTCACGAAAAACAGCACGGTCGGTAGCCTTAATAGAAAAATATAGTTTAGAATAGAAAGTGGGATTTAGACTTATCTTAAATTGTCCTTATGGACCTCTCTCCCTTTAATTAGAACCACTGTTCCCAAGTCGGCTTCTATTTTACTTGGGTTTGTTGTAATGCCTCCTCGTGAGACTACGAACCCAAGATACTCGACTTTTTCTTTGAAAAAATTCGACTTTTCTCGTGAAACCCTCATATTGGCTGTATAGAGTTTATCTAATACCCATGCTATATGTCTTACATGGTCTTCCATGTTCTCTGAGAAAATTATAACATCATCTACATAAACGTAGAATGATTTTCCTATTCGCTCCCTAAGTACATCGTCTATAGCTCTTTGAAAAATGCTGGGAGCATTTTTCAAACCAAAAGGAAGTCTGCAAAATTCGTATTTCCCATTTGCTACAGAAAAAGCGGTTTTTTCTCTGTCCTTTTCAGAAAGTAATATCTGGTGAAATCCAGATTTTAAGTCTAGCGTGGTAAAATATTTGGCTTTTCCGAGATTCGACAGAATTGCACTTATATTTGGTATGGGATATTTATCGTCAATTGTTTTGGAATTTAGCTTCCTAAAGTCTATAACTAGCCGTTTTTTTTTTTGTTCCCTGTTCGTCTGATCCTTTTTTATCTACTACCCATACTCGGTTATTGTAGGGTGATGCTCTAGATGGCCTAATTATATTATTTCTCAACAAGTTACTAACTTCGCTATTTACAAAGTCAGAGACTCCCATTGGGTAAGGGTACAATCTAGAGTATACTGCTTCTTCGTCTTCTGTTCGGATGGTGGCAACAATATTGGTATTGTAAGGCAGTGCCTCATTAGGGTCAGCAAATACTCCTTGTCTTTTTGTTATCATTTCTCTGAATTTTGGCTGAATTTGTTTGGGAACTTCTATGCTTTCGACCTCTGTAAAATTAACGTCAGAAGATTTTAAAAACTGAATTATTTCTGAACCGGATGCTGTTTTTAATACTTTATGTTTGAAATCCAATGTAGCACCTACTTCATTAAGCAGGTCTAATCCTATTATTCCGTCGAATGTTGACAGATTTGGGAGTATAAAGAATGTAGTTATGGTGTTGAAAATATGCATAGGACATTTTTTTTTAACGGAATTGAAGCCATGAAGTGACTTAACTAAGAAAGATTAGTTTACTGCAGTGACGTTATTTAGTTCAGTTAAAGGTTTAATATAATTTTTTGAAGCTCCTGTGTCAATAAGAAGCTTTATGGTTCTACCTGCTATCGTTCGCTCTACAAACGGTAACAGGGAGGAATTTCTAAAAAAATTTACTTCATTATATTGGTTAGTTTTATCTGTAATATCATTTGCCTCTAATTCGGCTGTAATTTGATAACACCGGTCAACACGGTGTTTGGGTCTGACATCTACATGTTAAATTTTAGTTTCTCCTATGTCAAAAATAAGGAAAATTTTTTTTTTTCCAGTTAAAGTTTGCTTTTGTAGAAATTAGAGCAATTTTCCGATTTTTAAGCAGAAATGACTGATTTTTATATTTTTTCTACAATTTCACTATAGATTATAATTAGAAAACTTTTTTTTTAGATACAAGAGTCGTTTTTATTCAAGATGTGTGATAAACAATAATATATAAATGTCAAATAACAAGAAATTGATATTTTATGTAATAATTTTTGTAAAGAAAAATTAAAATACATTTTTTTATAAACGTGTATGCGCGCGGATGAAGAACAAAAGAGGCCGGGCGGCGTCCGTCGGTCCCTTTTGTTAATTATGTGTGGTGTCATAATGCGTGTGGTGTGTAGGTGTACTGTTTAGTTTCGGGTTAATCTAAGTGCTGCAATTTTTGATTTATGAAATAAATTAAAATATACTTATCGATGTAGATCAGCCCAAAGCAAACTTAAAGAACTGAAAATTAATATTTAAGTGTTTTTCAATGTCTAGAATCAGAATTCAAGCATGAGAACAGAAACCCAAAAAAAAAAAATTTTTTGTTGACCTGTGTTTGTGTTTATTTAATTAATTTTTTGTTGTTGTTATTGTTAATCAATATGTATGAAATACATGTAAATCTACATTTTCAACATTGTTTTTTATTCAATTTAATATATCGCTCATTTGCTGCAACGTCGTCATAACTCAAAAAAATCGATTCGCCAGAAAACGCGTTTAAAGTTTTCAACTTACTACAACCTTACACGGTGACTCCAACCTTACACCTCTTCTCAAGCGGAGCATATAAGAGGTATTCATATGAATTTTTTACTCAATATGAAGTATGATATAACGAACAATTCTGCATTATTAACTCAAAAATCACGTTTTTTGAGTTATGACGACGTTGCAGCAAATGAGCGATATACGTTTATAAGTGTTTTACTCTATATGGTTTTGAAAAGGCACTGCACCATTGTTCATAAAATAATTGGTGAGGTGTTCTCTGTGGTTATACGCACTGTTTCGACCCCTGCGTCTAAAAGTTTGTGCTGACCGCAATGGTCCCCCACAAGATCTTAATTCGTTTCTCCATTCAGCATTTCTTCCATCTCCGTCAGTGTAATGCTCTGAGCGGTACCATCGATTCATATCGTGGAGCATTATGAAATTATGAAGCACTAAACATGCTAGTACGATTTTTTCAGCATTTTCAGGATGAAACTCTATTGTTGTTCTTAGCACTCTCCACCTCGCTGTCAAAATCCCAAATGCATTTTCAATAACGCGTCTTGCCCGTGATAGTCTATAATTAAAAAATCGTTGAGCTCTTGTTGTATTTACACCTGGATACGGCTTCATAAGATTATTTTTTAATGGAAAGGCACAGTCTCCAACAAAGTAATGCGGAAACGGGTGGGAAGATAACGGAAGTGGAGTATCAGGTGGTAGTGGCAAACGATTTTCTAACAGATCTTCGCCAAATCTCGTTGCATGAAAAATACCTCCACCACTCTGGCTTCCGTAAGCTCCTACGCTAATGGCTGTAAAAGTGTATTTAGCATCACATGCTGCCAACAGTACAATGCTGAAAAACTTTTTATAATTATAAGTCATGGATCCTGAATTTGGAGGGCATTTTATCGCAATATGTTTGGATGTCTTTATACTGTTGTTGCGTGGGTTCACTCAGATAAATTGGTGAAAGCATTTCCCAAATAGCCTCACGTGTCTCCAGCACTATGTTTCTCACATTGGTCTTTCCGATTTTGTAGCTCCATGCTAATTTTTTGAAAGGAATTCCGTATGTAGAACAGCTGGTACGACGAGGAGTGCCGTGTCGCAGCGGAGAGAAAACAGGCTGCCTACCTCGCAACGTTACGATCGACCACAACACGTGCGGGATGGGATAGATACCGAGAGTTGAGGAGGGAAGCGAGACGCATTTGCAGACAGAAGAAGAAAGAGGCCGAAATGCGTGAGTACGAACAGCTGGATAAGCTGGCCGACAGGGGTAATGCTCGAAAATACTACGAAAAGATGCGGCGGCTTACAGAAGGTTTCAAGACCGGAGCATACTCCTATAGAACCCCCCAAGGTGATCTAGTTACCGATGCCCAGAGCATACTTAAATTATGGAGGGAACACTTCACCAGCCTGCTGAATGGCAGTGATAGCACAACACCGGGAGAAGGCGAACCCGATTCCCCAATCGATGACGATGGAGCAGACGTTCCATTACCCGGCCATGAAGAAGTTCGAATAGCAATTGCCCGCCTGAAAAACAACAAAGCGGCAGGGGCCGATGGATTGCCGGCCGAGCTATTCAAACACGGCGGCGAAGAACTGATAAGGAGCATGCATCAACTTCTTTGTAAAATATGGTCGGACGAAAGCATGCCCAACGATTGGAATTTAAGTGTGCTATGCCCAATCCATAAAAAAGGAGACCCCACAATCTGCGCCAACTACCGTGGGATAAACCTCCTCAATATCGCATATAAGGTTCTGTCGAGCGTATTGTGTGAAAGATTAAAGCCCAGCGTCAACAAACTGATTGGACCTTATCAGTGTGGCTTCAGACCTGGTAAATCAACAACCGACCAGATATTCACCATGCGCCAAATCTTGGAAAAGACCCGTGAAAGGAGAATCGACACTCACCACCTATTCGTCGATTTCAAGAAAAGGAGCTGCCTTTATGCCGCGATGTCTGAATTTGGTATCCCCGCAAAACTAATACGGCTGTGTAAACTGACGTTGAGCAACACGAAAAGCTCCGTCAGGATCGGGAAGGACCTCTCCGAGCCGTTCGATACCAAACGAGGTTTCAGACAAGGTGATTCCCTATCGTGCGACTTTTTCAACCTGCTTCTGGAGAAAATAGTTCGGGCTGCAGAACTCAACAGAGAAGGTACCATCTTCTATAAGAGTGTACAACTGCTGGCGTATGCCGATGATATTGATATCATCGGCCTCAACACCCGCGCCGTTAGTTCTGCTTTCTCCAGACTGGACAAGGAAGCAAAAGAAATGGGTCTGGCAGTGAACGAGGGCAAGACGAAATATCTGCTGTCATCAAACAAACAGTCGTCGCACTCGCGACTTGGCACTCACGTCACTGTTGACAGTCATAACTTTGAAGTTGTAGATAATTTCGTCTATTTAGGAACCAGCATTAACACCACCAACAATGTCAGCCTAGAAATCCAACGCAGGATAACTCTTGCCAACAGGTGCTACTTCGGACTAAGTAGGCAATTGAGAAGCAAAGTCCTCTCTCGACAAACAAAAACCAAACTCTATAAGTCACTCATAATTCCCGTCCTGCTATATGGTGCAGAGGCCTGGACGATGTCAACAACAGATGAGTCGACGTTGCGAGTTTTCGAGAGAAAAGTTCTGCGAAAGATTTATGATCCTTTGCGCGTTGGCCACGGCGAATATCGCATTCGATGGAACGATGAGCTGTACGAGATATTCGACGACATTGACATAGTTCAGCAAATTAAAAGACTAGGTCATGTTGTCCGGATGGACGAAAACACTCCAGCTCTGAAAGTATTCGACGCAGTACCCGCCGCGGGAAGCAGAGGAAGAGGAAGACCTCCACTCCGTTGGAAGGACCAAGTGGAGAAGGACCTGGCCTCGCTTGGAATATCCAATTGGCGCCACGTAGCGAAAAGAAGAAACGACTGGCGCGCTGTTGTTGACTCGGCTATAATCGCATAAGCGGTGTCTACGCCAATTAAGAAGAAGAAGAAGAATTCCGTATGCTAAGTACCTAACAATCACCTTAATAAATATAACAAATGGAGTAATAATCACATAAACTTACAGAAGTATGAGGGACAAACGCTCTTCGGCATGGATTTGTTCCTTGAATTTACACATTGAAGGTGCCATTAGCTTCAAAAAAGTATCATACAACTTCCTATTAATTCTTGTATGGGCAAACAATTATTGTTCATCCATATCTTTTAATTTCAGGAACGTTTTTTGATGGTATCCGTTTTAGAACCTATTAGCATTAATAGGATGGACACGCCATCGCCTTGTTCGCTTGACTTGTTTTTTTTTTAGCATATAATGCTATAATATTAAGAAATAAAATATCAATTTCTTCATCACTGCTCATTTTATTTATTTGTGTTTGGCACTTTTGAAATGAAAATAAAAATTCCGAATGAAAGATCAGCTGATTATGGTTATGGCACCAATAATCGATAATAGTAAAGGTAGAATTAGAGGTGCTATAACATATCGCCATACCCATAACCGTTGTCATAACCGTAACGATATTTACTATTACCGATTATTGATGCCATAACCATAATCAGCTGATCTTTCATTCGGAATTTTTGTTTTCATTTCAAAAGTGCCACACAAATAAAATAAAATGAGCAGTGACGAAGAAATCGATACATTATTTCTTAATATTATAGCATTATATGCTAAAAAAAAGCAATTCAAGCGAACAACGCATGACTCTTGTCATATAGGCATGGCGAATTCCTGCACATTCTATTAATTTAATATCATCCATTTTGATTAATAGATTATTATTTATAAATACAAAATTATGAGGCGAACAAAACAAAATGCAAACGAAATTTCAAATGAAAAGTCAAAAAATCAACAAACAGCTGATTATGGTTACAGCGAAAATCAAAATTCAATTGATATCTATGGTTATAGTTATGGGCATGTTGTTATGGTAACGCACCTCTAATTAGAAACATTGTTCCCCGTAAATTTGGTTCAATCAGCTGTTTTATATGGATATGGTTATGACACCTCTAATTCTACCTTAAATATCGTTACGGTTATGACAATGGTTATGGGTATGGCGATATGTTATAGCACCTCTAATTCTACCTTAAACACAATTGCGGCGGGCCGGAATTTAGAAAAGAAGTAATTTGTCAGTATTTTTTTTATTGAATTATAAGGAAATACTCTTGAATTTCGTAGAATAATGTCGTTAATACATAGATGCGCGTTTCGGTCAATCTATGAAACTCGGAGCAAATCCTTTGTAAATATTATAATAAGGTTCATAATCAATTTTTTTCAAAATGATTTGAATAGGGTGACTTTTCTTGGTCACCATACACCTAGTATAAAGATTCTCAAACTTCTACTTGACTTGGTACAGCATACTATATATCGGCCAATATGTGAGTTATCTTATTGAAAACGAGAGAGCGTGCTCAATGGAATAAATATATAAATGTAACGTTTCCCTGGACAGGATGGTATCGGAGTCTTTCCAAACTCTGGTTTAGTCGGATGATGTTCATACTTGGCTTCTTTACAAATTCCTTTAATTTTTTCTTATATTTGGAAAATAGTATTGGTGTAATACCGGATAGAGCCATGTGCCCTACTGTGTTCCATTACCAGTTTCGTTATTATTAACTTGTTTTATTCTGTGACGAAATTTTATTGACGGGAATGTTCAAATATCATTGAACATGCATACTTATCAGCAAAGCCGAAACACAATAAAAAATAAATATTTATTTTCAAACATACATACATAAACATAGTTATGAATTTACATGCAATGCTCATCCAATAAAAATAAAAATGCATTGGGAAACAAGTCATAAATTTACAGAAGAGATAACATTAAACACACACACATACATGTATTAAATTGTACACTTGAAAACAACCCCATGTCAATCAGCAATAAACAATCTAGCAAAACTTGCGTGACCGAAACTCCAATACTTTTACACAATTTTTACTTTTCACTAACACTCCCTCACAAATCTTTAAAATGAGTAAGAAGTCAATCGATTGTGTCTTTTGTTTGTTTTATATTGTAAGCTCTTCACTCAACAGATGTTAAGCAAAAATGAAACAAAAGAAGACAAACAAATTTTTTAGCTGTCACCGCTTATTGAAAACGATGGATGTGAAAACGTACAGCATGATACCGTGAATTTGACGTTTGCTTGTTCGTTGTGACAAATTGAATTCGAAGAAAAAAAATATTCGGTTACAAAACGCGTCAATAATTGAGAATTGTGCAGATTTGTGCTTGTGCGTATTTATGCCAAAATTGTTTAAAGTAAATACTTAAATATTCTATTTGTGTTTGTTAAATTTGTGAACATTTTTGTGAACATTTGGAGTCTACAATATTTGGAAAAAGGGTGAGTAGAGAAAATAATAACTCAATATGAACAAAAATACATTTAGGCTTCTCCTAGGTACCATCCGAAAAAAAGTAAATATTCAAACGATTCCAAGTGGATCTTTTTTATATAGAGGAATTCAAAATCATTTTGAGAAAAATTCATTTCCTCAACTTGAAAATGAAAATAATATTGTGCTTGATGTGGGTATAGATGGCCTCAAATTATTCAAGAATTCGAATAAACTATTGTGGCCTACTCTAGCATCGATAGTTAATTTTCCAAACGAATTACCGTTTACAATTGCGTGCTTTTCTGGAACAGAAAAACCTTGGAGCATCAATGATTTTTTAAGAGAATTTTGTGAAGAAGTAAATTATTTAAAAAAATGGTCTTCAGGTTGGTACTTATTCTGTAAAGAAGAAATTTGATATTCGTTTGTTTTGCTGCAATGCTCCCGCTCGAGTTTTTGTTACAGGTGTGCTGTCGCACACTGGAAAAAGTTGTTGTTCTAAATGTGATCAAGTGGGTGACCACAAAGAAAGGAGAGTTTTTTTAACAAATAAAACATTTAAGAACTGACCAATCTTTTAAAAATAGAAGTGACAGATCACATCACATTAATCCTTTTAAATTTAAATTTTTAAACGTATGTAAAGTTAACGAAAAAAAACATTTCTTTCAAATTTAGTTCCTTCAAGTTTAGATGAAATCAGCAATTGGAAAGCGACAGAGTTTAGGCAGTTCTTATTGTATATTGGTTTATTTGTCCTAAAAGACTGCATTGGTGACCTTTACTACCATTTCCTCTTATTCCATGCAGGTATAAGGCTACTATCATGCAAGAAGTCTTATAGCACTGAAGCCAATGTTGCCCAACAAATCTTGGAAGAATTCGTTGACTTGTTTGGAAATATAAACGGTGACCATTTAGTTAGTTACAATATATAATATGTACATGGTTTACTCCATTTAACTGACTGTACCAAGCATTATGGTCCTCTAGATAACTTTTCTGCTAACAAGTTTGAAAATCACATGCAATATTTAAAAAAACTTATAAATAAGCCCAATCCTGCAGCAATTACATTTAAGGCTTAAAGAAAGAAATTTTTCAAATTTTACTTGCAGTAAAATATCCAAAATTAACTCCTTTAATATAGATTTTATAAAAGAAAAAGACTCCTATTGGTTTAGTCAAAAATTAGGCCCCATAAAAGTTACAGGCATGACAGAGGAATCTGGTATTGCTATTTTATCGGCACATTGTTTCTTGGGTGTTGAATACTACTTTCAAGAACCATTGGAATCGTCATCTGGTTTAGGTATTTTGTTGGCAAATAAATTGGACCCACATTTGTTTAAAATAGAAAAAGACGATATAGTTTATAAATATTTTTCTATTCCACATGTGGGCAAGTTTCTTCTAATTCCGATTTTACATCATCTATTTCATGAATTCTCATATTAGTATTTTTCGCTGTAATTATTACATTGTCCCGATGGTATTTTATTATATTGTGTTAAGTAATTTAAACTGAATTTTTATTTCTTAATCAGATGGATTCACCAGCGCTATTCGATGAAACCTATTTGGAGGAATGCCCAGCAACGTCTTCGACTCCCGTAAAAGTTACATGTAAAATTGTCATTTTAGTTTTCAATTTATTTCATTCTGGTTGCTACAACTCTGAAGCAAGCTTTTCAAAGCAACAAGGAAATAATTTGCCTGTGGATGGAAATGGAATTTTTACTTTATTATGTTTACACCTTTTTCAGATGTGTTTAAAATGTTAAAAACTATTTCCACCCAACTACAAGAATTGTCTTCTCAGAGTTGATAATATGGAAAGGAAGATGGACATCTTTTTGAAAGAAAATGTAAGCTGATGTTCATAAAAGTTTTTATTGAGCTATAAGTATTCATCAATGCAAAAAAACGTATTGTTTAGGCATTATTGAAGTATTATCTAACTGCACTTGTTCTCTTTTCAGATAATTCAAAAAAGCGAAGAAATGGCCCAACAAAAAACCGTCCGCGAATGTAAGGTGCTAATTCGGGAAGGTTACCAATCAGTATGCCGACTGACTGGCGAAGAAATCGACAACACACAAACAGAAATTGCTTCCACCCTACCATTAACAACACTAGCTGCAGCTTTGGAAATGGAAGAAAAACTTAAGTGCGAAGAATTTGCTACAGCAACGGTTAGTAATGTATACAATTTCTTCAATAAACAATATTTATTTTGCATAATATTTTCAAATTACAGAAACAGTTTGTTTTAAAGATGAAAGGCAGTTCCGACAGTGTACGAGGGCTGCTATATCTGGCCTAATAATAAAAATAGGAATATTTATCAACGAAAATGTATTTTTTTTTTTCGTTGGATTTGGTTCGCCTTGGAAGACCCACACGGTCGATTTCTGTTTTGTTTCGGGCTCAAACGCATAGATCCATGATTCGCCACCTGTGACGATCTTATAAACGCCTTTTGAAGCACCGCGATCGTATTTTTTCAGCATTTCTTTACACCAATCCACACGAGCCTTTTTTTGAGCGATTGTCAAATTGGCCGGGATCCAACGAGAACGAACCTTTTTTACGGTGTTCATGCAATATCGAATGTATGCTGGTGGGAGAAATGCATAGGCATGCCTCTATCTGAAAGTATGTTACATGACGGTCTTGCATTATCAGTTAACGTACGGCATCGATGTTTTCTGGCACAACGGCTATTTTTTGGACGACCCTCACGAAATTCGTCTTTGAGCGAGCGTCGGCCACGATTGAATTCGTTGTGCCAATTTTTCACAGTGCTATAGGATGGTGCTTCATAGCCATACAAAGATTTTAGTTCATCGATGCACTCTTGTCGTGATAATCCACGTCGAAAGTTGTGAAAAATGATCGAACGAAAATGTTCACGAGTTAATTCCATTTTTTGGCCGAGATAAATTTTTTAATTCCCTGTAAATAAAACAATTCACGATTAAATGACAAAACGTTCTGAGTGATGTTATGCTAAAAAATGTCAAACTTTCCAATGGAAATGTCAGATTGGACCTGGCAACACTTAGTGTTGCCTAGTCCAGAAATATATATAGCAGCCTGTGTATGTGATGTGTTGCGGCATCTGTACACTGACGAATTCCTGACATTGTGTAACTGGGACGGTAGGGGTGACAAGCAACCGCTATCTAAATTTCTGTTGTCCAACATATTATATGGTAAATTTTATACATACACTAGAGGACCCGCCCAAGTTTTACTGTGGCTGGTACATAGGTAGTACTACTAATACCATCTATATGATTTCTATTAGTTAGATTATAAATATTATTTAAGGAATAATCGCATTTTTGGTGAAGCAAATTGTGTTAGTTTGCAAAAAAATGAATCATAAAGAATTTCGTGCGTTAAGAAAGAATTGGTTTTTGGGGTAAAAATACTATTGAATTTGGGCTGTGCATCAGTGAAATCAATCAAGTCCAATCGATTGTCAGCCTAGTGGACTGCATATTAAGAAACGGTTCCCAAGCGTGAAAAGACAAAAAAATCGGCTGGCAAGGTTATGGCATCAGTCTTTTGGGATGCCCGTGGTATATTATTCATCGAATGATAAATGAGCCAGTTTTAATTCATTGCATTGTGTGCTTGATTGCAGTTCTATTCTACCATTCCTAATATTTAGCAATTTTAATACTTTTCAGGAAGGATCAGTTTGAAATTGTACACATATATGTATTCATCGTTCCCGTTTAAATATTGTTTTGCTCTGTGCAATGCTTCGAAAAGATTTCTGTATATCTCAAATTTTAATAGACCTTTTTATCAAGACTTCAGTTATGCCACTATTTTTTATGCCAGACCTTTTGCAATTGTAAATTTCCTGTCAACATACCCCCTCCAATAGTTAGCAGGTATGAAAAAAATATTATAGCTACCCATAGATGTATTGAATGACCCAATTTATTTCTTAAGAACGAACAACTCTGTCCACAATATGAAAACTTGATCTACAGATGTCGCCTTTTACCTTGGCATCATTTTGTTTAATGCTCGTTTACGCCAATTTAAGGTTTGAATATTGAATACTGCGATGGTAGCGCCATCCATCGGTCAAACATTTAAAATTAGCAATTAATTACAAATGAAAAATTAATTTAAAAAACATTTTCCAGTGGACCAAATTGTAAATCTAAACCATTCTCGAATCTCCTTGAACATACACACAAAATTTCATCAAAATCGGTCCATCCGTTTAGGAGCAGTTCAAATGCAAACACACGGTCAGAAGATTTATATACGAGTATATAAAGATATTTACATAAAAATACGTATTTTAAATTGATTTTTCATTACACTTTTTATAGATTCTTTCATCACTTGTGGACTTGCAAATTTCGAGCAACAAATGCGGAAGTCCATCGAAATGAGCCACCATAGATTTAAGAAAAAAAAAATATAGAAAGTGAAAAGCTGAAGAATAATAACATTGTCATAATTTTTTAAATATACATATGTACATATACATTTTTCTATCTATATAATAATTTGTGGAAATAATTTTTATATTATTAAAAAAAATGTGAAGATGAATCAAATGAATTTAATGTAACTCTAAATAAAATTATTTTATTATTAAAATTAATAAAAAAAAAAAGATTTTATAAAAAAAATCTTTATATTTTCGAGTTTCGAACATTAGGTAGGAGGAATGACAAGCGAGCGGTTTACCAACTAGGCTATTGTAGAATGCACCGTCACACTTTCCTGAAAGCAGTTTTATTGGTTTATCCCAAGTTTAATGAAAGTGTGAGAAAGAAGGATATAGTTTTATTACAGCAGAAAATATGTGAGCGAGAAGGTGATAAAAGATCACATGTATACAAAAGTTTTGGGAGGTTTTTTGATTCGCTCTTAAGAACGTGATAAGGAAAAAGTGACAATTAAACTGGCACACGTTAGCGGCATGTCACTAGGTAACATGACCGTCACTGTTCTAACTGGGAATATGCTTCAATACATACAAACATACACACATACACATATATTTAGTTATTTAAGATAGTTTTAAAAATTGTATATAAGCAAGGAAAATAAAAAGTAAAATCAGAATGAAAGATTTCTGATAATATAAAAATACAGGCAAAATTAAATTGTAAAACGGGTATTAAAACCGATCGCATAAGCCGTTTTAGCAGAGACTAAACGCAGTGATCTAACTGCTATCCAAGAGATATTCAGCGGCTGTGACTCGAGGCACAGCTAGGTCAACTAGGTGACCAAATCAAATTCCTGCAACGATTTCTTTGGAGAAAAACAAGCAGTTCATCAATAAATAGGAGAAGTATTACGAAAAAATTCTCGAAATGGGTATAAACAGAAAAAGAATTCTGGATGCCCAGGCAGACTTAGCCGAAAAAGTGTTGTACACATCCAACATTATTTCAGAAAAGGCATTAAAGAAAACATTAAAATTCTTGAAAAGTACCAAAAATAACTCGATACCAACCGCGAAAAGCTAATGGCAGATGGCATAGGAAAAGAAGATTACTACAAGAAAAATATATACAAGAACACTATGATTGAAATCGAAGAGGCAATCAATATATTAAGATAAGCATTGTAAAAGACAAACTTCTAGTCGAATTTGATCAGCAAATTGATGCAGTTCAAATACGGTGCAATAATGCAGATTAAAAGACTTCCATATTTATGATGAAAATTGAAAACCTCAGAAGAAAAATGGAAGATCTAAGCATGGAATTAATGATCAACAAAGATCAAATAAAGGCTTAGACTTTTTATTCATAGACATCCAAAATCTAAAAAGCAAATTAGATTTTAATGTAGAAATTGAACACATATTCGAAAAAATATATGACGAATATTAGGAAGAACTTCAGAATTTAAAAAAGAAATTAAAAAAGAAGAGCATATTATTTCTTATCGCCCTAACTTGGATTTAGAAAAATTAAAAATTCCAATATTCTATGGCGATATTAAAGAATGGGCAAATTTTTATAACGTGTTCCAAGAAATGGTACACAACAACGAGCTGTTGCCGAGCACAGAAAAAATGCTGCGTCTTGGTCTTTGCTTAAAAGGTGAAGCTCCGCGATTAATACAGCACCTACAAATTTCAACAAAAAATTATGAAGCTGCATGGAGTCTGCTAAAACAAAGGTATAAAAACCAAAAAATTCTGTTCACAACACAGTGGGATAGAATAATGGATCAACCAAATATAAATTGTGACAATGCTGAAAGCGTGAGACAACTATTGGATACAACAAATGAGTGTCTTAACCCTATAGAGTCACTGGGAATAAGCATTGAACAAGTGGATCCATTTATAGCGCGTGTAATTGTCCGGAAGTTAGATAAAAAAGGACTGAAATTATATGAGCAAACATTTAAAAAGACGAGAGAAATTCAATAATATCGGACATCAGAGATTTTTTGGATCAACACTTTCAAACATTGAAAGCAGTGGCTGATAAAGAACATCTTAGTAAAAATCGTAAACAACATATCACTCATTTGCTGCAAGACCGGCATAAATCAAAATACGTGATTTTTGAGTTAATGCTGCAGAATTGTTCGTTATATCATACTTCATGGTGAGTGAAAAATTCATATGAATACCTCTTATATGCTCCGCTTGAGAAGAGGTGTAAGGTTGGAGTCACCGTGTAAGGTTGTAGTCAGTTAAAAACTTTAAGCGCGTTTTCTGGAAAATCGATTTTTTTGACTTATGCCGGCTTGCAGCAAATGAGCGATATGTTCAAGGTCAATAATACCTTGAATAAAACAAGGCAGCCAATCAAGCAGATGTGTTCCTCTAGTAAAATTATTGGTCACACGTTACTGCAATGCAGAAGATTCAAAAGCATAACCATTGATGGTAGGCTGAAATATGTAAGGGATAACAAAATCTGCTACAGGTGCCTAAATCATAATTGGGAAGAAATTTGCAACAGCAACATCAAGTGTACGAAATGTTTTCGAAATTATCATGACACCTTACATGTTGAATCCGAAGAGAGCAAAAAAGTTATGTCCACAACAAATAGCTCAAAAGCAGTTATACTAGATACAGCGCAAATAAGAGCAAAGACAGCAAGCGGAGAATATATATTGCTACGCGCACTTATAGATCAAGGATCACAAATAACCACAATATCCGAAGAAGCAGCACAGATATTAAAACTGCCGAGAATGAAAACAAAAACAAAACTATATGATTTAATTGACGCTGTAGTTGGTGAATCAAAAGCTACAATTCAGGTTGAAATTAAACCAAGATTTTTAAGTAACTACAAAGAAAAGGTAAATGCCGTAGTTTTACCAGTTCTAACCAGCGCACAACCGGATATCTCATTTAATTATAACTTTAACTCTTGCTGATCCGTTATTCAACAAATCAGACAGAATTGATATGGTAATTGGAGGAGATATATTCAGCAGTATAATTGAAAGCGGAATTAGAAAAGGTCACTGTGTTCTTGGCCAAGCGACGAAATTCGGCTGGATATAATCTGGCATAATTAAAGAAAAAGTTACTGGTAAAAAAAACGACAGCGGTATCTAATTTGGAACGATTTTGGGAAATCGAAGACAAATCAACTGATGATGATATACAAGAAGATGACACCACCTTAAAGCAGTAATAAGAACCTATCAAAAGAGATGCAGATGGCAGATTTATTGTAGAAATTCCATTCAAAAAAGATAAAGAATTCGGAGAATCGCGTAAGAAAGCAGTAGCGCGTCTAATATCAATGGAAAACAAATTCAAGAGCAACAGTAAAGGCAAAGAAGAATACAGTAAATTGATCAAAGAATATATAGACCTTGGTCAAATGAGAAAAGTCAAGTCACACGAAGCTGTTATTCGAGAAAATAATATAATAACAAAACTTCGGGTGGTATTTGATGCATCAGCAAAAACGTCCAATGTTAGAAGTCTAAATGATATCATGTGTACTGGACCCAAATTACAAAGACACATATTCGATATCACACTTAAATGGATGCAATTTAAAAGAGCCAAAAAAGATCATGAATATCACAGGAATGTATGGAGTGAAAATAATATGCAAAAATAGATGAATATGAGCTAACAACAGTAACATACGGGACCGCATCAGCACCAAATTTTTAATAGCAGTGCGTACATTAATTCAAATCGCTAATAAGTGTCCAATGGAAAAGTTACAAAAAATAATTAAAGAGGACTTCTACATGGATAATCTTATGACCGGTGCAATTCAGTAGAAGAATGTGAATATATCCAACGAAACATCTTCAGGAATTTGGATGTCATCTCAGGGAGTGGTTATCAAATCAAAACAGCATTACTAATAACATATCTAATACTGGAGACAATGAAGTTATACAAATAAAGGAAAATGAAGCTGTAAAAACACTTGGACTGCATTGGGATCCACAGAAAGATCAATTTCACTTTAAAAATAATTTGAAAAATTCAAATATTATTACAAAAAGGAGTGTTCTTTCTCAGCTTGCACAAATATTTGACCCACTGGGCTGGCTTTCTCCCATAATTATAATTGCAAAGTTATACATTCAAAAACTTTGGACACTGCAATCTAGCTGGGATAATCAGAAGATCTACAGAAGGAATGGATGCAATTCATAGAGAAATTGTATTTAACTCAGTTAACCCCAGCGTGACCATATGGTCACGCAAGAAGTAGTAGTTGAATTAAAAAAAAAAAATCAGAGCTTACCCAAATAATTTCCTTTGAACTAGCTTTTTCCATGTAAATACACATGCGCGAAGCGAACTGCGTTTAAAATTTTTCATAAAGTGTCTTTGTTTCGAAGTGAGCAGGTGTGAAAAAGTTGATAGAAAAAAAGATGGCAAAAAATGCGAATTTTGATAGAAACAAAAGGTAAGTACTGTAATATTTTTTGAACTGTGTTGTTTTTAAAAGAAGTTAAGTTTCAATTTGAATAATAGTAAAGTGAAAATATTTGACAACTATATTTTGTAAAAAAATAAAATGTTCTTGTTGACCATTAACGGTATTTTTTCCTGGTCATATGGTCACGCTGGGCTAGATTAAAAGCTCATTTTATGTAACGTAATTTTCGTTCAAATGAATTGAAAACTTTATAATTCGTGGTGAATTCTTTCCAAATTTTCAGACGTTTAAACACACAAGAGGTTATTTACTATCTAAATGACTTTTGTGATAGCGATGAAGAATATTCGCCCGCTGCCCTATATACATATCTTACCTCCGGACAACGAAAATGGTGCAATCAGTAGAGAAGATGATGGTGATGAAGACGACGTAGGTAAGCCAGAGGATATATGTGTTGGTCAATTGAAGGCACCTTGTGAGTTAGTGATGAGCAGTGGTAAAAGGGTTTTAACGATTGATAATGATGATGAGGAGGTTGACTTGGAAGTTGCTGATTCTGTGTTGATCGACATATTAGAAACTCAGAACTTGCAAACTAATTTGTTAGAGAAACAGGGCGAAATGTCAATAGAACCGTCCTCATCACAGCCTGAAACGTTTGTCAGCGGCTTACGAAAAGTGAAACATGCACCGTCTTCAGTGCCACCGCCACTGTTACGTAAGGAATCACATTTTACGTGGGTAGAAGATAACTCGGACGGATTGATCCCCATTTTCCCTTCACGAAATTTTGAAGACTGTAAGGTGAAGCCTCATGAGCAACTAGAAAAGTTTTTTGACGACGAACTCATAGAGCACTCGCGAAGATATGCAATTTTTCTTGGTAAACCAAATCCTCAAGTTACCAGTGCGGAGCTTAAAGTTTTCATAGCCATCTTGTTGGTCAGTGGATACAATGGTCGAAGTACGTTCAGGTAATTTTGGAGCGTTGACAATGACATGCGCAATGAGATGGTATACTTAGCTATGCGTAGAAATCGATTCGAGGAAATTTTGAGATTCTTACACTTTGAGGATAGTTGTAAAAAAATAACTGACGGAGATAAGATGTGGAAACTGCGGTCCTTAACCGACCACTTAAAATCAAATATGCTGAAGCATTTCCATCCGGAACAACAGCTTTCATTTGACGAGAGCATGATATCATATTTTGGGCGTAACGGATGCAAGCAGTTCATCAAAGGAAAACCATTACGGTTCGGTTATAAAGTTTGGTCCTTGTGTACGATTTCGGGATATTTAGTTAATTTTAAAATTTATCAAGGAAATAATCCTCGTGCCAATAGTACCTACGAGCAAACATTTGGAAAATGTGGAGCTGCGCTGGATATGATAGACGATTTTACACCAGCGGTTCAGAATCTACCATTTTCTTTCTATTTTGCCAATCTTTTCACCAGTGTTCCTCTGTTAGTTTACTTGGAAGCTCGAGGATATACCGCAACAGGTACGATCCGGGAAAATCGGCTGCCAAAAAGTTGCCCGATTGAACATAAAAAAATATTGAAAAATAAGGAGCGTGGTCATATTGAGTCTACAAAATTGAAAGAAGCTAATATTTTTCTCACAAAATGGAATGATAACGCAGTTGTTAGCATCGCTTCGACTACGTATGGCGCATACCCGGTAACAAATGCAGTTCGATACTTACAGAAGCAAAAAAAATGTATTGATGTTCCACGGCCATTAGTTATCAGAGAGTATCATAAATATATGAGCGGCGTAGATCGTATGGATCAGAATGTGGGCTTGTATCGAATAGGTATAAGAGGAAAGAAATGGTGGAATAGTATCTTTACGTGGCTAGTTGACGTTTCGGTACAAAATAGCTGGCTGCTACACAGATCAGTCTACCCAGAAATACCTCAGCTCGAGTTTCGGCGACAAATAGCCATTTACAATTGTAAACACTTTGGTGACCGCCCCAAATCAAAGGGTCCTCGAAGAAGGTCTTTAGAAGGAACAGCATGCGAAAAAAAACGTTGTGCTGCCGATTTGTGCGTTTCTGTTGGTAGAACCGAGTGCTCGAAATGTAACGTTGGGATTTGTGTAAAATGTTTTGAGAAATATCATATGCCATCTTAATTATTAAATACGATACGGTATAAAATGTTTTTATAAAAAATAGTTTTTAATATATACTTAAATAACTGTTTAAATCATTTTCTTTTAATTCACACTTATTTAGTTGAAATATGTGGGATAAATCTTTGCTTTACTTCAAATAAAAACATGAGAAAAATTACCCCATATCATGCTCAGTGTGGCCATATGGTCACACCTCAAAAGTCGGTTTAGGAATGATGCCTTAAAATAAGGATGGTACGTAAGTGATCATTGGACCTATAAAAGTCATCCTTTTAAATATATGTAAGAAATTATTAGCACATAAGTCGGTGTCCGGATCGGAATGCTTACGAAGCATTGCGCGCTGGCCGATGTGAGCCACGAGCCACATATGCGAATTCAGTGTAACGTTGCGAGTCTTAGAGGACACATCACAATTAATTTGTAAAAAAAAAGGGACAAAAAAACAATAGTGGATAATTAACATTGAATGTTGTTTTTTTGTTATTTACAGGTAGGATAAGTTCTATATTGTTATTTTAGTCTAAGTATAATTAAGTTTGTATAAAATAATAAAAATTTTGTTATTTACAGAAAAACAATTCTTGTAGTTATCACTGCATATTATAAAACAACAAAGAATTCTTGTAGTTATCACTACTTATTATAAAACAACATTCTCGTTGTAATTCACAATGGACAAGCTGCAGTTCACATTCACGGTGCTATCTACTGCAGATGAACTAAAGACATTAATACTATGCGTAACCAGCATTGCCACTCCAGATGGCCGAACTTTCGAATTGCCTCCCAACTACCTCGATTCAGCATTTCACGAGGAATTGAGAAAAACGTCGGCGTTTACTAAGGTAAAGAAATCGATAAGTAAAAAAGGGCAATATAGGAAAGTTTGGATTGATTTAACTAAGGAATTGAAGAATGTGTATCTAGATGAAACAAATAATTTACAATTCAAAGATGTATATTTAGAAGAAAAAGAAGATACTGAAAGTAATGATATTGTAAATGGTTCAAATCAATCATTGATACAAGTATTAGAAAAGTTGCTTGAAAAAAGACAAGAAAAAACTGAAGAAAAACATGTCGGCAAAATAGCTAAAGAATTTACGATTGAGAAATTTGATGGAAAGAATTCAAATGCAGGTCAGTGGATGACTAGTTTTGAAACAGAATGCGAAAGATTTGATGTAACTAAAGATGATAAACGAATTGAACTCTTAAAATCATTTATGGAGAAAAGTGCTACAGATTGGTATAGCTGCACTCTCTTGAAATTAACTGTTAACGCACGTTGGATCGATTGGAGAAATAATTTTTGTGATACATTTGCAAATAAGGGATGGTTATCAATAAGATATACAATGCAATTTAAATATCAGACTGGTACTCTTCTAGAAAATGCATTAAGAAAAGAAAAATTGTTATTAGAAGTAAGAAAATCTATTGATATTGGGACATTAATTGATCTGATTGCTCTTGGTTTGCCGAATTTTATAGCTGATAGAATTGACAGAGAAAAATTAACAAAGACGGAAGAGTTATATAGTGAAATAGCGAAATTGGAACATTTGGTTCAGAAAAAGAGTACAGATGGAATTAAAAGTAAGAATTACGTCAATAAGGAAAAATCAGAGAAAGTACCATGTGAAATATGCAAAAGCAAAGGTAAAGGTTCACGATTCCATCCAGAAGCTAAATGTTGGTTCAAGAATGAGGAAAAAAAAATGAAACATGTCAATAATTCAGTTTTAGAAGTAGAATTAAGTGATAATAATCCAAAAAACTAATAATCCCACCATTAATTCGACTCGAAATAACTTTGAATGATACTTTGAAGATAAACGCTATTTATGATTCAGGCTCAAATGTTTCATTAATAAATTCAAAATTAGTTCAATTAAAACAAAAGAGATCTGATTTGAAACAAAAAGTTAACTTAAGAATCATTAATGGTGTGTACAAGTCAGAAGAACTGATAAAAATCAAAGCTGGATATAGAAAAATATATTGATGTATTCATAATTGATAGTGAAAACTTTAAATATGATTTTCTGATAGGATTGGATTGCAAACAGAAGTTCAAATTGATTCAAAATGAAAAACTACAAATAGAACAGAAAAGCTCTAACCCCATAAAGAAATATAATTTCAATGAACATATAGATTTGGACAGTTTTAATGTTTTAACAAATCACTTGAATTATTATGAAGAGAAAATAATACAGAATCTTATAGATAAATATAAGAATATATTTGCAAAAGATAAATACGATATAGGCGTTGTGAAAGATTATGAAGCCAGAATAGATCTGGTAATTGATAAATATTGTAGCAAACGGCCTTACCGATGCACAATTGATGATAAAAAAGAAATAGAAGAACAAATATCACAGTTACTTAAAAGAAATCTAATAGAAGAATCATATAGTCCTTTTGCTGCTCCAGTTACGTTAGCATATAAAAGAGATGAAAATAAAAGATCAAGATTATGCATAGATTTTAGAGATTTGAATAAAATAGTAGTTCCTCAATCACAACCATTCCCATTGATTGATGATTTGGTTATAAAAACAAGAAACTGCAAATATTTTTCAAAACTTGACATAAATTCAGCTTTTTGGTCTATTCCATTAAGAATCGAAGATAGAAGAAAAACCGCATTTGTAACCCAAGAGGGGCAATTTCAATGGACTTGCTTACCGTTCGGGTTGAAAACTTCGCCAGCGATATTTCAAAGAATATTGAGCAATATAATAAGAAAACACAATCTATCAAATTTCACAGTAAACTACATTGATGACATATTAATTTTTTCAAAATCATTCAAAGAACATATAGATCATTTGTCACAACTATTGGAAGCAATACTAGAAGAAGGATTTAGATTAAAACTTTCAAAATGTACTTTTGCATTAGACTCTGTTCAATATTTAGGTCATATTATCAAATATAACTCAATTTCACCATTAAAAGATAATCTGATTTCAATTCGAAATTTTCCAATTCCGAAAAATCAAAAGAATATTAGGCAATTCCTAGGAAAAATCAATTTTTATAATGAATATGTGCCGAAAATCTCAATAATACTAGAACCTTTGCATAATTTATTACGAAAAGGACAAAAATTCAATTGGTCTGACGACTGTCAAAAAGCTTTTGATTACATGAAAAATTTCCTTTGTACACAACCTGTGTTAGCTATTTTTGATCCAGACCTGCCAATACATATATATACAGACGCAAGTTTGCAAGGAATAGGAGCTGTATTAAAACAACCACAACCAAACAAAATTGAAAAACCAGTAGCGTATTTTTCAAAAAAATTAAATGAGTCACAAAAGAGAAAGAAAGCTATTTATCTAGAATGCTTAGCAATTAAAGAATCAGTAAAATACTGGCAACACTGGCTCGAAAAAATGAATATCAAAGCTAGAACAGATGAAGAGTTAGGTGACCTCACTTATTACTTATCACAATATGATTTTCAAATAATATACCGCCCAAGCAAAGATAATTTAGAAGCAGACTGTTTGAGTAGAAATCCAGTGTTAGAACCGCAAGAAAACGATTATGAACAATTAAAAATTGTGAATTTGATAAGAATAGAAGACATTCTTGATGATCAAAAGAAAAATCATGATATAATCTCTAACAAAGATAGATTACTTATAAGAAATAATGTGTATTATAAAAAAACTCGAAAGAAAGAGAAAATTTTACTGTCAGAGGAATTTTGTAAGAACTTTATTAGAGACATTCATAAAACTTTCTGTCACATTGGTGTAAATCAAATGCAAAACAAAGTCTTACCATATTATACAGCGAAAAATATTTTAAAACATATAAAAGAAATATGTAAAGAGTGTGAAATTTGTATAAAAAACAAGTCAAGAGGACAAGATAAAGTTGGACTAATGTCTCATCTTGGTCCCGCAAAAAAACCACTCGAAATAGTTTCCATAGACACCATAGGTGGATTCGGTGGTTCACGATCGACAAAAAAATATCTACATCTTCTTGTTGATCATTTTACAAGATTCGCTTACATATTAACGTCAAAAACACAAAATGCCAATGATTTTATAAAATTGACAGGAAACGTGCTAAAAGAACACGAAATACAAATGATTCTAACAGATCAATACCCAGGTATCAATTCTAGAGAATTTAAAAACTATCTAGAAAAAAATAATATTACAATGATTTTCACAGCAGTAAATGCACCGTTTTCTAATGGCCTAAATGAAAGACTTAATCAAACTTTAGTCAATAAAATCAGATGCACAATCAATGATGAAAATAATAAATTAGCATGGACAACTGTTGCGCACAACTGTGTAGATAAATATAATGAAACAGAACACACAGTCACTAAGTTCAGTCCAAAATATTTATTACAAGGGGAAAATACTGCGATATTACCAAAAGAATTGAGAATTATAGAAGACGGTAATGCCCTAGAAAACGATAGAATAAAGGCTCTTGAAAATAGCATAAGGAACCACAATTATAATAAAAGTTTATATGATAAAAATAGGAAAGATTATAATTTTGATGTTGGGGACTTGGTGTATGTTGAAAATGGAAACCGATTAAACCGAAGAAAATTAGATGAATTAAGAATTGGACCATACAAAATTTTAAAGAAAATATCGACATCAATGTATGAAATTGATACAGGACATAGGAAATCAGAATCAAACTTATTTCATATCTCTAAACTTATTCCGACTCCGAACATCCCAAATACAAACAACGCGTAACCTGATCTTATATGTAATTTACTACTGAAATTTTGTACCAAAATTTCTATTTTAAGGGGGGGAGATGCAACACTTGTTGGCTAAAGGGGGTATTCTGATCTAGAAATTTAAAAAAATCGAATTTTTTATATATTTCCAAAGTTTAACTATTCAAGAATATGTGTACAAGAGGATTTTTCAAAATTCAAAATATTTTCGGAGATATACGCATTTTTATGACCCGGCATCCAAACTGGTTCGGTCGGAACTATACGATACCCTCGATTTACTTGAAATTACTTGTCTATGGTTGGAACTAGCCCCATCTCCAAATTTTTATTTTTATTATTTTTAAAAAAATCGAAATAGTCAGTAAAAGGGATTTTTGGGTTTCAGATAAATACGAGGGTTGAAAACATGGGTATGGTCACGTAGAAATTTTTAGAGACCCCCACTTCATCAGCTCATAATTTTTGAAATTTTTTACTTTATTTGGTTTTTAATTTTTTTCTGTACTCTTCTAAAATTAACAAATAACTATTAAAAAAATAGAGAATAAAAATATTAATTGCCTTTTTTTACGACACTTTAAAAATTACCTGAAATTCATGCTTCTACACCAGAATACCCCCTAAATTGATTAGTAAAGTGATAAAAACAATTAGCATATGTCAAGCAATCTATGCAGGGAGTGATTCAACTAAAACTTTAAGTTGGATTGAAAATTCAAAAAATAAAAACAAATTTATAAGAAATCGAATTGAGGACATCAAAATGCTTACTTCTAAAGTGAAGTGGAAACATGTAAGCTCTAAAGACAACCCAGCAGACATTACATCAAGGGGTATTTCTGTGGAGAAAATATCAAATCTAGACATTAATGGTATGGACCAAAATGGCTGAAATTATCTGAAAGTCAATGGCCAGAAGTCAAAACAAACGACTCAACAAGAATATTGTTAACATCAAAGGATTAGAACGAATTTATGGATAATTTAATTAGCAGATATTCTATTTGGGTGAAACTACAAAGGGTTATGGCATATATACTACGATTTTGGAAAGAAACACATAAGCAATACGAGTCAAATCGTCAACCACAATTTATTTATATATATAGGGTGATTTTTTAAGAGCTTGATAACTTTTTTTTAAAAAAAAACGCATAAAATTTGCAAAATCTCATCGGTTCTTTATTTGAAACGTTAGATTGGTTCATGACATTTACTTTTTGAAGATAATTTCATTTAAATGTTGACCGCGGCTGCGTCTTAGGTGGTCCATTCGGAAAGTCCAATTTTGGGCAACTTTTTCGAGCATTTCGGCCGGAATAGCCCGAATTTCTTCGGAAATGTTGTCTTCCAAAGCTGGAATAGTTGCTGGCTTATTTCTGTAGACTTTAGACTTGACGTAGCCCCACAAAAAATAGTCTAAAGGCGTTAAATCGCATGATCTTGGTGGCCAACTTACGGGTCCATTTCTTGAGATGAATTGTTGTCCGAAGTTTTCCCTCAAAATGGCCATAGAATCGCGAGCTGTGTGGCATGTAGCGCCATCTTGTTGAAACCACATGTCAACCAAGTTCAGTTCTTCCATTTTTGGCAACAAAAAGTTTGTTAGCATCGAACGATAGCGATCGCCATTCACCGTAACGTTGCGTCCAACAGCATCTTTGAAAAAATACGGTCCAATGATTCCACCAGCGTACAAACCACACCAAACAGTGCATTTTTCGGGATGCATGGGCAGTTCTTGAACGGCTTCTGGTTGCTCTTCACCCCAAATGCGGCAATTTTGCTTATTTACGTAGCCATTCAACCAGAAATGAGCCTCATCGCTGAACAAAATTAAAGCGCGAAACACATTTCGAACCGAACACTGATTTTGGTAATAAAATTCAATGATTTGCAAGCGTTGCTCGTTAGTAAGTCTATTCATGATGAAATGTCAAAGCATACTGAGCATCTTTCTCTTTGACACCATGTCTGAAATCCCACGTGATCTGTCAAATACTAATGCATGAAAATCCTAACCTCAAAAAAATCACCCGTTAGATAAAAATGGCATTCTGAGAGTTGGAGGACGATTAACAAACGCAAAATTACCGTATTGCAAAAAACATCCCATAATTCTTTCCAAATCCTATATGAGTTCGTTGATAATTAAATACTATACATGGTAGAAACAGATTAACAGAAGCAATAATAAGGAGACAATACTGGATTATAGAGTTAAAACATGCAATCAAAAGTTGTATACGAAAATGTTGCAAACGCATAAGATACAACCAGGGCACAGCAAAACAAATGATGGGCAATTTACCAGAATTCAGAGTGTCACCATCAAGTCCTTTTACATACGCCGGCATTGACTATGCTGGACCCTTTCAGATGAGATGTTCTAAAGGCTGTGGACAAAAATCATTCAAAGGATATGTAACAGTTTTTGTATGTCTTTCAACAAAAGCAATACATCTAGAAGCTGTAAGCGATTTATCAACTGAAGCTTTTCTAGCAGCGTTAAGACGATTTTTTGCCAGAAGAGGAAAGAGTCTTCACATGTACTCCGATAATGGAGCCAGCAGATGTATTGATAAGGAGTTCAAACATGCAGTAAAAAATAACAATGAAGTAACATCGATTTTGGCGAATGAACAAATATCTTGGCATTTTTCTCACCTTAAGGCCCACATTTTGGAGGAATGTGGAAAGCAGGAGTAAAAGGAATGAAGTACCACTTAAAAAGAGCAGTTGGCGAACTTTCAGCGTTGTTAAAAAGCAGGCACACCAACTGTAAATATGAGGAAGTGACTAAATCAATATTTTGGTCAGAACTCTTTGAAGAAAGTACTTGGATCTTTAAAGTGTTCAAAAATTCTACAATCCATTTGTATCCAGATATTGGATATTCCGGCACAGGGAATTCTTTCAATCAAAGCTGGCTGTACTGCAAGATATGAAAGTATCACCTTAATCGGCATACATATATTTAAAATGCAGAGCGACATCAATCCGACGTTGGACCCAATCGTGACAACTATAAAGAAAATAGCGGAGGAATTAATGCAGGCCAACAATAATGCAACCATTGCAACAATTGTCGAGCAGTTAACAAATCAACATCCGGCACACGCGGAATAACAAGACACGAGTAAATAAATCAATAGTGCTAGCACAAGTAATTTTTAAGTTATAAATAATTATTAATTGAAATTGTAATTTAGTCTTAGCAGAACATTTGACAATAAAAATATAAATTTTTTAGCCGTTTTAATTTAACCGGCAATAATTGGCGCCCGAGCTTAAAAAAAAGCTTGTTCGGTTCGTGAAAGTCTAAAAGTGCCGTTAAAAAATATAGAAAAGAACGCCGCGAAAAAGACAGTAAGCGTGAAAAGGATAGGAAAAGAGACTTCCTGGAGAAGGTGTACCTCAGTACCAACAATGAAAAGGGACAAATACACGATCATCGGTTACGAGGATAATGAAGCTGTATATAGTGTAAGTAGCATAAGAAATATAATTCTTCTTCTCTTTAATTGGCGTAGACACCGCTTACGCGATTATAGCCGAGTTAACAACCGCGCGCCAGTCGTTTCTTCTTTTCACTTACGTGGCGCAAATTGCATATTCCAAGCGAAGCCAGGTCCTTCTCCAATTGGTCCTTCCAACGGAGTGGAGGTCTTCCTCTTCCTCTGCTTCCCCCGACAGGTACTGCGTCGAATACTTTCAGAGCTGGAGTGTTTTCGTCCATCCGGACAACATGACCTAGCCAGCGTAGCCGCTATTCGCTAATTCGCTGAACTATGTCAATGTCGTCGTATATCTCGTACAGCTCATCGTTCCATCGAATGCGATATTCGCCGTGGCCAACGCGCAAAGGACCATAAATCTTTCCCAGAACCCTTCTCTCGAAAACTCGCAACGTCGATTCATCGGTTGCTGTCATCGTCCAAGCCTCTGCACCATATGGCAGAACGGGAATTATGAGCGACTTATAGAGTTTGGTTTTTGTTCGTCGAGAGAGGACTTTACTTTTCAATTGCCTACTTAGTCCGAAGTAGCACCTGTTGGCAAGAGTAATCTTGCGTTGGATTTTCAGGCTGACATTGTTGGTGGAGTTTACGCTGGTTCCAAGATAGACGAAATTATCTACAACTTCAAAGTTATGACTGTCAACAGTGACATGAAAGCCAAGTCGCGAGTGCGACGACTGTTTGTTTGATGACAGGAGATATTTCGTCTTGCCCTCGTTCACTGCCAGACCCATTTGCGTTGCTTCCTTGTTCAGTCTGGAGAAAGCAGAACTAACGGCGCGGGTGTTGAGACCGATGATATCAATATCATCGGCATACGCCAGCAGCTGTACACTCTTATAAAAGATTGTACCTGCTCGATTCAGTTCTGCAGCTCTAATAATTTTCTCCAGCAGCAGATTGAAAAAGTCGCACGATAGGGAGTCGCCTTGTCTGAAACCTCGTTTGGTATCGAACGGCTCGGAGAGGTCCTTCCCGATCCTGACGGAGCTTCTCGTGTTGTTCAACGTCGGTTCACACAGCCGTATTAGTTTTGCGGGGATACCAAATTCAGACATCGCGTCATAAAGGCAGCTCCTTTTCGTGCTGTCGAAAGCAGCTTTGAAACTGACGAATAGGATTTGGCACATGGTGAATATCTGGTCGGTTTTTGATTTACCAGGTCTGTTGACGGTGGGCTTTAATCTTTCACACAATACGCTCGATAGAACCTTGAACGCGATGTTGAGGAGGCTTATCCCACGGTAGTTGGCGCAGATTGTAGGGTCTCCTTTTTTATGGATTGGGCATAGCACACTTAAATTCCAATCGTTGGGCATGCTTTCATCCGACCATATTTTGCAAAGAAGCTGATGCATGCTCCTTATCAGTTCTTCGCCGCCGTGTTTGAATAGCTCGGCCGGCAATCCGTCGGCCCCTGCCGCTTTGTTGTTCTTCAGGCGAGCAACTTCTATTCGAACTTCTTCATGGCCGGGTAATGGAACGTCTGCTCCATCGTCATCGATTGGGGAATCGGGTTCGCCTTCTCCTGGTGTTATGTGTTCACTGCCATTCAGCAGGCTGGAGAAGTGTTCCCTTCATAATCTATGTACCTATGCTCCTGGCATCGGTGTGCAGATCACCTTTGGGGGTTCTGTCCTGCCGGCCAGCTTATCAAGCTCTTCGTACTCACGCATTTCGGACTCTTTCTTCTTCTGTCTGCAAATGCGTCTCGCGTCCCTCTTCAACTCTCGGTATCTATCCCATCCCGCACGTGTTGTGGTCGATCGTAACGTTGCGAGGTAGGCAGTCTGGTTTCTCTTCGCTACGACACGGCACTCCTCGTCGTACCAGCTGTTCTTTTGTACTTTCCGAAAACCAATGGTTTCGGTTGCAGCTGTATGTAAGGAGTTTGAAATGCCGTCCCACAGTTCCCTTATACCGAGTTGTTGACGAGTGCTCTCAGAGAGCAGGAGTGCAAGCCGAGTAGAGAATCGTTCGGCTGTCTGTTGTGATTGCAGCTTCTTGACGTCGAACCTTCCTTGTCTTTGTTGGCGTGCGTAAATAAATTATTAAGTGAAAGGTAAATTTCAATTATTAAGCTACAGAAAAATTGTAAAAGAAGCGTAAATATTGCCTTAGTTTTGTAAAAACAAAAGAGAGAGATTTTTAAATTCAGCAAAAACGTTATGCATTTATATTACTAAATCAGGAACTAAACAGAATTCTCGTTTTAGCTATAGTGTAAGTAAATATAAATATCCAAAAAAATAAAATACGGCTTGTACAGCCAATAATATAAACTAAACTGAAAATAATATTGCATAACTCTGCAATTCCGTAGCCAACTCAGGAGTTGACCGGACCCTCCAGGGTAGAAAAGCCCCCTTCCTAAAAGGGAAAACAAAAAAATATAAATATTCAAATTAAAATAGTCGTATAAAATTTTGAAAAAAAATAAAAAATGTAAAAATGGCAAATCCAAACAATCTAATTAGACCCTTCGTACTCGGGATTAATCCACCTGCTGCATCAACAGCACCATCAGGCCCTAATAACACAATTCCGCCAGAATTGGCGAACATAATAAAAAACATGGTAACTTTAGCAATAGAGGCAAGTGTACCTAATGTAGTACATAATATTCTTAATAATAAAATAAGCCTGGTCATTACGGACCAAACAATTCCAAAACAACACGAATGAAATGGATAAGATTCCAGACATTGTGAGATCCCTAAGTTTCAGAATTTAGTTCCTGGAAAAAAAGTGTCGAACGTATTTTAAGAATCTACAAACCCTTAAAAGGGACACCTAAATATTTCGGCATTTTAAATGTCATCAGAAATAAGATAGTTGGAAAGGTAGATATAGCCTTAGAATCGTACAACACCCCCTTAGACTGGACAGCAATCTCCCGCTGTTTGATTACTCACTACGCAGACAAACGAGACATAGGCACTCTAGAGTACCAAATGACATTTCTTATACTAGGACGAATGACAATTAACAAACTTTACCAAAAGGTATATGGACACTTATCTCTACTTCTGAACAAGATAGGATGTATGGAGATAGGAGAAGAAGCAGTCCACTTGTTAATGGAGAATTACCGCGCTAAAGCCCTCGATACTTTTATGGGAGGACTTTCTGGTGATCTTCCCCGGCTACTTGGCTTTAAAGAGCCAAAAAGTCTACCCGAAGCCGTCCATCTTTGTCTCAAATTAGAAAACCAAAGCTTCAGAGCTTCTCAAACTAATAACCAAATCTTTATCACACCATCAACTTCTCGTAAACAATTCATAAATCAGCACCCAACCCAGAACCAGAAGACCTTACCATCGCAACCCTTCAGTTCGAACGGAGGAAACAATCGTTGCTATAGCTGCTGCCATACAAAACAATCCACGTTTTTCTTGGAGCTTATCTGCTCAAATGGGTGTAAGCAGACAGTCATTACAGTCAATTATGCACAAAGATTTGGACTTATTCCCATATAAAATTCAAATAGCCAACAAACTAAACGCTGCAGACTTGCCGATTCGCATGAAATTTTGCCAGAAGATGCTTCAAATGGTGGAAGAGGATGGAAACATGTTGAACTGTCTTTTCATGTTTGACGAGGCCCATTTCGATTTAAACGGCAACATAAACAAACAAAATTGTCGAATATGGAGTGCTTCCAACCCACAGATACTCCATGAGACGAAATTGCATCCACTTCGTGTCACAGTGTGGTGTGCAGTTTCATCACGCTGCATTGTCGAGCCCGACTTCTTCGAAGAAATGGGTCACACCGTTACGGTTACTGGAGTCCGCTACTTGAGCATGTTGAGAGAGTTTTTCTATCCAGAATTACGCCGAATGAAAATTTCTTTCAACTCTGTGTGGTTTCAGCAAGATGGTGCAGCTCCTCACATAGCCCAACCTGTTATGACAGAATTGCGACGAAAATTTGCCAATAAGCTGATATCCAGGAACTCCACATTCCGTTGGCCACCCAGGTCGCCTGACCTTACTGCACCTGACTGTTTCTTGTGGGGTTATTGCAAACAGGAAGTCTACAAAGCAAAACCAAAAAAATTTGAATGAACTAAGGCAATCCATTCGAGAAACAATTGCCAAGCAGTAATGAACAACTTTTTGGTAAGATGCCGCACATGCATCAACGAGCAAGGGGGGCATTTAAATTCCATTATTTTTAAAACTATTTAAGCTATATTTAATAAAATTGAATGAACTTTAACATGAATAAAAAAAATTAATTCCATACACTGAAAAAAAAAATTATTTGAGTTTCTTAATGCAGCAAAATTCATTAGCCACCCTGTACAACTACAATGACCAATACAACTACAATAACCAATACGACTACAATGAGCCAAATCACGAGGACACAATTGAAGAAACACTCGACCTCACTGACGTACATTTTTTAGACTAAATAGCTCTTCGCTACCTTATTTCAGATGCAGGACGAAGAGCGGCGACATAATGCAAATATTAGTAGACACCGGATCCAATAAAAATTACATACAATCAAGCTTAGTAGAAAAAGCAATAGCGAACAATACTCCTTTTCTAGCCAACTCAGTAGGATGCAAAATAAAAATTACTCACCATACATATCTAAATCTTTTAAATTTGGAAAATTGCAAATTAAAATTTTTCCTATTGCCAACACTCGCCACTTTCCACGTCATATTAGGAAACGGTAGCTTAAAGGCACTTTCAGCAATCATACACACAAAAGAAAATTACATGGTAATAGCAAATACGAAAAGAATTTATCTGAGACAATATAGTGTACAGGACGTTAACTTAATACATATCCGCGACGAACATAAGATTACAGTAGAAAAACATGCAATTAGGAAACTAGTACAAAAGCACCGAAACCTATTTTCGGAACCGGACGAAAAACTAACCTACACAACAAAAGTAGTTGCAGGAATTCGAACAAATTCAGACACGCCTATATACTCCAAGTCCTACCCTTATCCTATTAGCCTTAAACAGGAAGTTGAAAAGCAAGTAAATAAATTATTAGACGACGGTATCATACGACAATCAAGATCACCCTATAACTCACCTGTATGGGTAGTGCCTAAAAACGAGGACGCGTCTGACAGAAAGAAATTTAGAATGGTTATAGATAACAGGAAGCTAAACGCAGTTACAGTTACAGATAGGTATCCAATACCTGAAATAATTGAAGTTCTCTCCCAACTAGGAGAAAACCGAATTTCTCTGTGATTGATTTAAAAAGCGGTTTCCATCAAATTCCTCTTAAGGAATCTGACGTGGAAAAAACAGCATTTTGAGTGAACAATGGGAAATACGACGACGAGTTCATCCGACTTCCGTTTGGTTTGAAAAATGCCCCAGCCATATTTCAACGGACGCTTGACGACATACTAAGACAATACATAGGAAAAATATGCTATGTATACATTTACGATATAATTATATTTAGTAGAGACGAAAAATCACACTCGGAACACATAGACACAATTTTTGATACCCTCAGTAAAGCAAACATGAAGGTTCAAATCGATAAATGCGAATTCTTCAAAAAGAAGGTCGAATTCCTAGGATTCGTTGTATCTTCCAAAGGAATTTCTACAAACCCTTCCAAAGTACAATCAATATTAAATTTTCCATACCCCCAGACGATCAAGGACTTACGATCATTCTTAGGCTTATCCGGATACTATAGAAGATTTATCAAGGATTATGCCAAATTGGCCAAGCCCCTTACATCCCTTCTTAGAGGTGAGGAAGGAAGAATGTCGAAAAGAACCTCGAAAAAAATCCAAATAAATCTAAATGAGGAATCTTAAACTGCATTCAACAAAATGAAATCTACACTGACATCTAAAGACGTAATTTTACAATATCCTGATTACTCAAAGTATGCCATAGGTGCCGTTTTAGAGCAAAATGGCAAACCAATAAACTTTATATCAAGAACATTGAACAAGGCCGAAGAAAATTACGCAGTCAACGAAAAAGAAATGCTTGCCATTATATGGGCACTGAACTCATTTAGAAACTATCTACATATACGGTACAGCAAAAGTTGTAATACATACAGACCACCAACCACTTACTTACGCTCTCAGTAATAAAAATAATAACTCCAAACTAAAGCGATGGAAAGCCATACTTGAAGAATACAACTATGAATTAAAATACAAAACTGGAAAAGCCAATGTAGTTGCCCTATCAGTTGCTACACATTCCGACGAAAGCTCATCACACAATTTAATTCCAGCAGTAGAAGGACCTATAAATGCATTCAAAAACCAAATTTGGATCTCGTTAGCAGATGAAGACAGCTACAAGTTTAAAATATCATTCCCGACCTACCATAGACATATAATCACCAAACCCAACTTTTCAACAGAGAATTTAACTTCACTATTGAAACGATACCTTAACCCCTCAGTGATAAATGGTATATTTACCTCTAAAGAAATAATAGGAAAAATCCAAGAAATTTACCCACTTCACTTTGGTAATTATAAAATTCGTTACACCCAAACAGAAGTAAAGAACATAACAAGCGAGGATGCACAAAACGAGGAAATACTAAACGAACACAAGCGAGCACATAGGAATAGAGACGAAAATAAAAAACAACTAATACAAAGATATTACTTTCCAAAGATGAAAACAAAAATAGAAAATATAATTAAACAGTGTAGAGTCTGCAAGGAAAACAAGTATGATCGCAACCCTAATAAACCACAACTATTAGAAACCCCAATACCTCAATACCCTGGAGAAATTGTGCATATAGATATTTACAGTACGGAAAAAAATTAGTTCTAACAGCAGTAGATAAATTCTCCAAATATGCTCAAGTTAAAATAATAGAGTCAAAGTCAGTAGAAGATATCAGAGTACCTTTACGACAAATACTTTTCGCTTATGGTATACCCAAAACAATAGTTATCGAAAACGAGAAATCTTTAAATTGGTATTAAAATTTTTAAAACTCCACCATACACAAGCACAGTTAACGGAGAAGTAGAAAGATTTCACTCTACCCTGTCTAAAATTATGAAATTATGAACTCTTAAACCGATGTACATACGAATATAACTACACCATACACTCCGCAACAGGAAAACGACCTTTTTTTGGCAGACGTGTTACAGTAGACCCAGAGCAATATGAAAATGCACGACAGGAAAATATAGAAACCCTTCGGAGAAGACAGGCAAAAGATTTAGAAAACCATAATAAAACACGGAAACCTATGAAAATATACACTCCTGGAGATGTAATTTATGTCAGAATATACAAACGAATAGGATCAAAACTTACAGCAAAATATAGAAAGGAAACAGTTAAGGAAGACAAATCCAGTGTAGTAATCACTGAAAAAGGACGAACGGTACATAAAAGCAACATCAGACAATAGTATTTTTTTTTTACTTTGCAGGTTTTTTGTGCACCTAGTGTACGCAGACTTTAAAATAATAGACTATTCAAATTCACAATTAGCAACATTTGATACAGGATTGACAAGAATACAAACAGGAACCTACCGAATAATACATAAAGTAGAGCTTAACGCATTTCAAATGACACTCGACAAAATGGACAACATTATTAAATCCAAGATAACATCAGAAAATCCCTTTCTATCCATCTTGATAAATGAATTAACCCTTACACAAACTTACCTAAATAGACTCTGACCCAAAAGATTTAAAAAATCTATAGAAACAATAGGAAAAGTCTGGAAATGGATAGCGGGAAATCCCGATCATGACGACTTAGTAATTTTAGATAATCAAATAAATAATATAATAAACAATAACAATAATCAAGTAGTAATAAAATAAAAAAATATTTGACAGGATAAACAATATTACGAGAGTATCGAATAAGATTTTAAAACCGGTACAATCTAATGAAGATGTACAACACAATTTTGCTATAGAATTAAAATATAAATTAAAGATTTTAAAAGAAGAAATTATTAATATTGATTATGCGATTCATTGGGCCAAAGCCAAATTTGTATATTTTATCAAATGAAGAACTAGCATTAGCAAAATTCCCTATGAGGATATCGTAACCTGTAGTAAACATAAGGTATTTGGAATAAAAACAAAATGTAATGAGAATAATCATATAAGAATTTGTAACTATAAGAATATGATAGATATTAGTAATACTACTTGTGTCCCACAACTACTCAGAAGCGAACCAGCAGAATGCACTCAAATAAATAACCAGCACATCCCATCGATAGAAAACATCTTCCCTGGCATCATATAATTAAACCAGTATAATGGCACAATTGAAATCGATAACCAAAAAATAAATCATACGCCGTTCAATATCGTAATTCCACAGTTTTAATCGACAACTAAAAATGCTCCTTTAATATCCTTTCGAACAAAGAGGAAGAAATTCTCAGCCTAGAGATGATGAAGGAACTCCACATAAATAACACCAATCATTTACAAACGCTGCAGACAACTCACACAGCAGCTCTAATAAAAAAATTTCATTAGTAATTATTTGTCTGATCAGTCTAGTAACAATAGGCACTGCATCAATCATAAGGAAGAATTGTAAGACAAAGCTAATAGAACCATCGAGCTACAATGTAAACGTGAATGTGACCAATAACAAAGAAGACACATCGGAAACTCCCACGTCAAAAATGCCAATAACCCTAATAGTTTAAACAAACGAGGACGTTCGTTTTTGACGGCGGAGGAGTTAGCAACATTAAAGTTAACTGCGATAAGCAGAATAATGCTGGATAAGCAATTACCCAACCAACATCCGGCACGCGCAGTATAAACTACAGACAGGAATTAATGCAGACCAACAATAATGCAACCATTGCAACAATTGTCGAGCAGTTAACAAATTAACATCCGGCACACGCGGAATAACAAAACACAAGTAAATAAATCAATAGTGCTAGCATAAGTAATTTTCAAGTTATAAATAATTGTTAATTGAAATTGTAATTTAGTCTTAGCAGAACATTTGACAATAAAGGTCATTCTGACCAAAAATATAAATTTTTTTTAGCCGTTTTAATTTAACCGGCAATAATTTATATAAGCAAGGAAAATACAAAATAAAATCAGAATGAAAGATTTCTCACTTGATACAAGACGTTTCATTTCCCCCCACCAGAGGTAAGGAATGATAAATCTTTGTTCAGCTTGAAATACCATATAAGATTATTATATGGTGATCGAGAAGAACGAATTATTCCATCTCGGAGTAAATTTTTAATTTTCTGATTTATAAATCCTGAGCAGCTATCGGGTAAGGTTATGGCTTTGAATAAATCGGTTCGTTATCAACTCTCCTAATGTTGGTTACCACATTAGTGTTAAACAGCAAGGCCTCATCTAGATTTGTAAAAACTTCTGAATATTTTTCCAATATAAAATTAATATTTTCTGTATTCCCTGGTTCTTTTGGGAGAATTCCTCTTTGCCAATATTCTATTGATATTTTTACAGTCATAACAGTCTTCACCACCCTTATAGTGAAGAATTCCTTTTTATACTCTTGCAACCAGTTGCTGAAGAGTATTGAAGTTTTGTTCACCTTGCTGTAACTAAAATAAAAATTGAGAATCTGTATAAAACTTGATGGGCAGATTTCTTGGTACAAAAAAATTTTGAATTCGTAGATGGGCGTAATCGGATCACTGCCACGCCTACAAATCGCCATTGACCGAAAACATATAAAGTGCCATAAGTAAGCACTTAATAAAGATATAAAATTGTAATTTGGCACAAGCGTTCGCAGTAGTAAGGGGCATTTCTCTGTAAAATTTTTTGAAAAAGTGGGTGTGGCCACGCCCTCTAATACGTTTAATATCCATATCTCCTAAGTCACTAAAGCTACAACCACCAAATTTGCTAAGCTCGAATTCTATGAGAACTCCTACCGACATTGTGAATATGGATGAAATGGGAAGAAAACCTCGCTCACTACCCATATAACGGTACTGTTCAAAAGTACTAAAAGCGTATTAAATACATAACTAATTACGCCAGAGACATTAATATTTACTTCCGAGATGGTATGAGAAGACTTTATAAGAGCTGGTGTCAATATTGGATTTCGACAAAATTTTGTACGTATAATATTTCTAACATTCCTACAACAATGTGAAAATTCGGACAACAACCACGCCTTCTTCTCATATAACACAATTTAAAATTTCATTTGATTCTTTCACTTTCCAGTACCCAAATTAAGAAATAATTATTAGAACTGAATAAAAATTGGCATTAATAATTCACTTAGTAGGGCACCTTTTGACCAAAAATTGTCCAAATCCAACCAAAACTGTTTAAAACTCTATACCTAACATGTTGACCCCAGTATCTATAGTTGACTTTCGACCGAAAATATCGGCCAATGTGTGAGATATATAATTGAAATGCAGTGATATACGTAATCCCACTCTGACAATGGTATGTCTATATGCCAAAAATTGGTCGAATCGAGCCAATACTTCTCTGAGCAATCAAATTACGAGAGCATGGTTTAATCATAACAGTGTATCTTTGTGCCGAAAATCAATCAATTTGAGCGAAAACTTGACCTAGCCTCCAATAACAATTAGCAGGATTTTCGAACATCCGGTAAACTTTGCTCATTATTATTGAAGATTGTAACGGGTGATTTTTTTGAGGTTAGGATTTTCATGCATTAGTATTTGACAGATCACGTGGGATTTCAGACATGGTGTCAAAGAGAAAGATGCTCAGTATGCTTTGACATTTCATCATGAATAGACTTACTAACGAGCAACGCTTGCAAATCATTGAATTTTATTACCAAAATCAGTGTTCGGTTCGAAATGTGTTTCGCGCTTTACGTCCGATTTATGGTCTACATAATCGACCAAGTGAGCAAACAATTAATGCGATTGTGACCAAGTTTCGCACTCAGTTTACTTTATTGGACATTAAACCAACCACACGAATGCGTACAGTGCGTACAGAAGAGAATATTGCGTCTGTTTCTGAGAGTGTGGCTGAAGACCGTGAAATGTCGATTCGTCGCCGTTCGCAGCAATTGGGTTTGTGTTATTCGACCACATGGAAGATTTTACGCAAAGATCTTGGTGTAAAACCGTATAAAATACAGCTCGTGCAAGAACTGAAGCCGAACGATCTGCCACAACGTCGAATTTTCAGTGAATGGGTCCTAGAAAAGTTGGCAGAAAATCCGCTTTTTTATCGACAAATTTTGTTCAGCGATGAGGCTCATTTCTGGTTGAATGGCTACGTAAATAAGCAAAATTGCCGCATTTGGGGTGAAGAGCAACCAGAAGCCGTTCAAGAACTGCCCATGCATCCCGAAAAATGCACTGTTTGGTGTGGTTTGTACGCTGGTGGAATCATTGGACCGTATTTTTCAAAGATGCTGTTGGACGCAACGTTACGGTGAATGGAGATCGCTATCGTTCGATGCTAACAAACTTTTTGTTGCCAAAAATGGAAGAACTGAACTTGGTTGACATGTGGTTTCAACAAGATGGCGCTACATGCCACACAGCTCGCGATTCTATGGCCATTTTGAGGGAAAACTTCGGACAACAATTCATCTCAAGAAATGGACCCGTAAGTTGGCCACCAAGATCATGCGATTTAACGCCTTTAGACTATTTTTTGTGGGGCTACGTCAAGTCTAAAGTCTACAGAAATAAGCCAGCAACTATTCCAGCTTTGGAAGACAACATTTCCGAAGAAATTCGGGCTATTCCGGCCGAAATGCTCGAAAAAGTTGCCCAAAATTGGACTTTCCGAATGGACCACCTAAGACGCAGCCGCGGTCAACATTTAAATGAAATTATCTTCAAAAAGTAAATGTCATGAACCAATCTAACGTTTCAAATAAAGAACCGATGAGATTTTGCAAATTTTATGCGTTTTTTTTTTAAAAAAGTTATCAAGCTCTTAAAAAATCACCCTTTATATGAGGTACCTTAATTATAGTTGTTTACCCTTTCAGCCCCAAAGTTGTTTATGAGCAATTTCTGTATATGTTTGACATCGTTTAAAAATTCCTTTGGGGCTGAAAGGGTTAATCGATAATATCGGGTCGAAACTACCTCAACTCCCACAAACTACATATAATGACTTTCGTTTTTCTAACAAATCATATGCCAATTTTGTCGACCAGCGTATGAATTATATGGAGTATATGTATATATGAACCTTCTTAGATTCCGATCCTCTGGTTGAGTTCAGTTAAGTGATTAACCCGCTGTATTTTTCTAATAATATATATTATATTCTAGCTATCGCCCTCCCGGGGTCTTTTTACTACTTCCTTTTCTTGAGTGTGTGGATTATTATAGGCCGCCGGCCTTTGACTAAAGTTTTGGGATGCTATTCGGCTTTTTTAAGAATCTCGCTCAGCTCTCCAATTGAAGTTATAATACACTCCTTGCCTGTAGCGCGATACAATTAGATCAACCTCCATAAGGATTTCCGCGTCTAAATATCATGAAGGTTATATATATATTAAATATAGTATTCTTTATACAGTTAAATACCATAGTGAAAACATTTCAATTCCACCTTCCAATATCAAATCCTACAAAATTGAAAAAACAAATTATAAATCATATACGTTTGGGTGCCATTCCTTATTGCAATGTAGTCAGTTCATGTAATGAATGGAAAAGTTTCACAACCAAACAATGTGATCCAAGTTTTGAGAATCTTTCGAGAACTTCTTTTCCAGTAACTTTTTTTTATAGTAGGAAGAAGCACCGAAATCCGGAGTGCGGGACTTTAATCCGTAACCTATTCCCATATCATGCCTCTCCCACGGGACCACTGGACAAAGTATTACTTCATGGGAGAGAAGAAGACATTTAAGTCTCCTCTATTGCACGGACTGCCTGACGCCTATTCTGTTGCAACAGTCTCAGTCTTGTCATAATTAGTGCTGCCGCTTCGCTGACAGCTTTCCAATTTGCAGAGGACTCACACATAAGTGCAGTAGAATTTTTCACCGTGATACTACCTCTAAGGGTTGTTTTCAGCTTTTCCCTTATACTTTGAAACCGAGGGAAATAAAGCAACACGTTCTCAGAGTCTTCTATACACTCTGTACACATCGGACAGTATGGACTGAAGTCATGACGATATTTGAAAAGGTAGCTTTTAAAGCAACCATGCCCACTGAGTACTTGAGTAAGGTGGAAATTCAGGTCCCCATGTGATCTACCTATCCACGAATGTTTGACCGGAATCAGTCTGCGAGTCCGCCGTCCTTTGGACGAAGGTTGCCACTGCTGCTGCCACATTGCGATGCTTTCCATTCTCTTCTCTGTTTTTGCTGCGGTAGACGCATCTGGTAAGTTGTATATTCCGCGAATTCGTCACCCTGGATGTCAATCGGTGCCATACTGGCTAATACCTCAGCAGTGTCATTTGATATGGTTCGGAAATAACTTATCACGCGTATTGCAGAAAGCCTGTGCACTCGTTGATTGGTCTAGCATATGATTTTACGTCTAGCGCCTGTATCTATATTGGAGCCGCATACAGTATATTTGAACGTATTACTTTAGCTATTAAACATCGTCGTCTGGATCGCACACAGCCTTTATTCGCCATTGTTCTAGATAAAGCATTCTAGATTTCATTTGCTTTACATGCCGTATTTTCTAAGTGTTCCTTGAATTTGAGCCTTGACTCCACTATCGCACCAAGGTATTTCATCTGTGGTTGTAAAGTAATCTGACATTCTTCTATGGTGGGCGATATCTTTTCTTCCATTTTCCTGGAGCTTATGAGCAAGACTTCTGTTTTCTGCTCAGTTAGCTCTAGACTCTTGGTACGAAACCATCGGCGTAAACCATTTATGCTGTCATTGCATTTCATCCGGAGGTCATCCAGATGTTTGGCAACTGCTACCATTTGAAGGTCATCCGTATATGCGACTGTATCCACATTTTTTGGTTGCGGAAATCTTAAGACCCCGTCAGGTTCCATACCAATGGAACTAAAACAGAGCCTTGCGGTACTCCACTGGAGAGGCTCAGAGTGTCCTCGTCCGTGTCGAATAGCAAGCTCCTATTTTGTAAGTAACTCATTATAATATTTATCAGATAATGAGGGGCGTGTATATCGTGTAGAGCTTTTATCATTATTGCCCACTTTACGGAATTCAACGCATTCTTCACATCCAGAGTTATTAGCGCGCAGTATTTTTTTGGACCACTTTTCCATCTTTTCCCACTTATTGCACATTTCGCAGTATCAACTGCTTCTCGTAGTGCGTCAATAGTGGACCTCTTTTTTTATAAAGCCGTATTGTCTCTTTGATAATCCGCCGTCTTTTTGGATTGCTAACACAAAGCGGATTTTTATATTGCTTATATGATTAAATGATGTGTTCTTAGGTCCTCGACTTATTTTTGAACTTCGACATAAAATTTTGTATGCCGTTCCTCAGGGGTCTATGTTTGCTTCTTCACAGAGGTTTTCGAAACAGGATCTCGTTGATACGAATAATGGCTGACTTCAGGATCTTTTTTTTTGGAATTAAAATGCTTCTCTGAGGCGAATTTCGTTTTCCCCTGCCTGGATACGCTGTGCGTGGCGTCTGGCTGAGTGACTGAGCTTTCTCAACTCGGCAATTTCGTCGCTCCACCAGGCTTTCGATTGTTATTGCATCTCGTTCTGCGCATAGTTGCGTCGCATTCTGCAAGTAGCTTCTTCGCCACAGGGGATACTAAGTGGGCGTCTTCGCCTGGTGCCTTTGCCGCACTCCAGACGCTCTCAAAGACGTCAGTATCAAATTCCTTTTCACTGAAACAGTTCCCTTTCTTGGGAGAACGGGACTTACAGCCATATGGTCGCTATTTGTGTAAATATCTGACACCTTCCACTTAGTATGTCTACTAAGCGTGTCGTTAGCAAACATTAGGTTCTATAATACCTTTGTAACCCTTTAAAATTTTTTTTGGTGCAATTGTTTAAAATGGTGAGCTTTATTTGACTCAAAAATACTTGAATGAGGTAACCAAGGTGATTTTTAATTCTGCTACCGCAAGCAGTAGCCCATGCGTTAAAATCAACCGCTATTATTATTGGCGATTTGTTTCTGGTCTCTAGAGAGAGCTCCAGGAGAAAATCTTCAAATTCGCTAATTATTACGCTAGGACGAGCATAGCAGCTTACAAAATATATACCTTGTATCTTCGCCCATGTGAAGCCGTTATGGACTTCTTTCGACCGTGATGAGAAAGTTTGTCCTTTGCATGTCCATATTGCTGCCTTGCCATTTCTATCTTTACTCCAAATGCTTTCCGAACGCTGTCTATATTGCTCGCTTAGTAAGGCAACATCTATGATCTTTTCTAGAACTATTTACTTTAACAAATCTTGTGCTTCAGCGCAGTGATTAAGGTTTAGCTGTAATAACCTCATTTTTTCATTGTTTTCATCATTTGTACGTCCTACGGACAGGTCATACTTAAGACGGAGTGCTCTACTTCGCAAAGCTCGGGGCATTTTTTCAACGTGTACAGAGGCAGACTAACAAACTTGTGTGCCATATGACCCAGTTGGAAACACCTAAAACATCGGGTAATAGATGAATATTCTCGGAGATGACAGATAGACCACCCTATCTTAACTTTGCTCAATTTTGGTGTAGCTTTAGCGTCCTGAGTGCGCAGACAAATAAGAGCTATTTGTGTCCCACTCCGGGGTTTTCATATGCTTTGATTTATCAACTCGATCAGTAGGTCTCCTTTCATCGTCTTCCGTATGTAGGACACGTTTGATCCCAACTCTTCAAGACTGCTGTCGCGTCCGGTTTAGGGATGGCAAACTCGATTCCGATTCTACTCGAGAATCGAGTTTTCTCGTAAAATACTCGAGTTTTCGGAATCGATCTTCAGTAGTCGGAGTCGATTAAGAATCGATTTTTGACATTCGATTTTACTGTTAATTAAGTGACCAGTTTCAAGTTATAAGCTTAGTATCCAGCTCTCAAGAATTGTAAAAACTTCATATAAAAAAACGCTTAAGAAACGGTCAAGAAACTTTCCTACGATAAATTTACTGGTAAATGTTCAGGAGAGCGGCTTTTCCGAAAACGTGCACCAATTTTCACGGGAAATGTCTTAAAATACTCGTTTTTAGTTCTAATTTACGAATATGTATATTAAAGCCAAATCACTTAAATATGCTTCTGTTTGGGGGGTGTAGGTCTTCCGATTCCCGCAGCCGCTTTGGGTATTCATCTCTTTAAAAATATGAGAAATATCAACCATAACTTTTTTCTCCGGTTTCTCGGCTTTGTTATACAGGCTGATTATGCTACTCAGTAAATCGCGCATAGCTTGATTTACGTGCCTTTGACTAATCATCATATTTTCCAACTCTTTGATTTTACAACCCAGCTTGTTAAAATGGTCGGAGGTTTTATTATTTAGTGAATTCTTTTCACTTTCGTTTGTTCGGTCAGCAGTTTCATCACTAAATGTTGATCCAGCAGTGGTGTATTCCTCATTTCTGTCGTTAGGAATCGTTCTAAAAATTTTAGAATTCCTCCGAAAAGGATTCTCTGGTGTACGCCCCATACTATTCTCAGAGACCATACCTCAGTGAGAAAATAGTTTGGGTACACCTGTCAATCAGTATGTTCTGCGGTGACTTCAATGCCGCGATGCGTATTCCGCAACGCCCTACCGATCAATCTTTCTTCAAGCATGTTCGTCCTCGGCCTCGTTTTCATGCGGCGAAGTGTCGAAAAAAATTGTTCAGAGCATTCGTCACAGGAAGTGAGTGCCCAGAGGCAAAACATCGATTATAATAGCGGGTGATTTTAATGCTTGGTCAACTGCATGGAGCAGCAGACGTACAAACCATCGAGGACGGCTAATTGAAGAATACCTGAGTCAACGCACCTAACAATAGTGAACACCGAAACACAAAATACGTACCAAAAAGGGAATAAAGGATATATTATTGACATTATGTTTGCAAATGTTTCGCTTAGTAGGCACATTACGTGGGCGGTGTGAAACATATACACAAACAGCGATCATATGGCACAAATCTCGTACTCCCGAGAGCCCGAACTTCTTAGCAGAAACACTTTCCGAAAGCAAAGCTGGAAGCAACAGGAGTTCGACTCAAACCTGTTTGAGCTAGTCTGGAGTGCATCAAAAGCATCAGGTGACGACGCCGCTCACTTGGTATCGACAGTGCGAAAGGAACTGGTCGCAGCATACGATGAAGCAATGCGTAGAATATTACATCACAATAAGCGGCGGCCTGTGTATTGGTGGAACGAGGAAATTTCCGCCCTGAGGAAGCTTTCTCACTCAGCCAGACGGCGTCTACAGCGTAACTGGAGTGAAACAAATGAAAATCACCTTAGAGATGAATATAAAAGCCACAAGAAGCTCCTAAAGTCGGTAATTACCCGGAGCAAAAAATCATGTTTTGAGAAGCTCTGTGAGGAAGCAGACATTGACCCTTGGGGAACTGCTTACAAAATCTGTATGTCGAGATTTTAAAATAAGCAGCAGCAACCTAAAGATGCCTCTTTTATGGGAAAAGTCGTCGAAACATTATTCCCGAGACACGACCGGATTTTCTATGCCAAGCGACGAAACGAAGGTGCAGTTTCACCCCCGTTAGTCACGGAAGAAGAGCTATTGGCCATAGCAAAAAAAAATCAAAAACACCAAAGCGCCTGGGTTGAATGGGATACACAACAAGGCCCTGAAGGAAGCTATAAGCTCAAAACCTCAACTATTCGCAAAAATGTACAACGCGTGCATAAAGGAAGAGGTGTTCCCCGACGGGTGGGAAATACAGCGATTGGTTCTGCTCCCAAAACCAAAGAAACCACCGGAAGAAACCTCATCGTACCGACCACTGTGTATGCTCGACACAATGGGTAAAGTGTACGAAAATATAACAAGAAACTGCTTGTAGTTAGCAATCTAGAAAGCCGGCGGATTCTCAGAGAGACAAAACGGCTTTATAAAAAAGAGATCCACTATTGACGCACTACGAGAAGTCGTTGATACTGCGAAATGTGCAGTAAGTGGCAAAAGGTGGAAAAGTGGCAGGATGTCAAGAATGCGTTCAACTCGGCAAAATGGGCACACATAATCAAAGCCCTGGGCGAAATACGCACCCCTGAATGCCTCATAAACATTATATTGAGCTATTTTGAAAACAGAAGTGTTAGGCCCACTATTATGGAACCTCATATATGACGGGGTGCTAAAAAGACAGCAACCAACAGACGTGAAACTAATAGCGTATGCGGACGATCTCATGGTGTTAGTAGTGGCCAAACAATTAGCCGACCTAAGAAACATATGCAATGAGGGCTTAAATGGTCTACGCCATTGGTTCTCTTCTGTGAGTCTGGAACTGGCGGAGCAAAAAACTGAAGTTTTGCTCGTAAGCACCAGGAAGTGCGATATTACTTCGCAGCCGCAGCTGAAGTATTTGGGAGTAATATTATATTCTAAATGAAAATTTAAAAAACACCTGGGTATTCCTCTAGTAAAGCAGACAAAATTTACAATGCTTTATAGAAAATGATGACCAATACAGGCTGTGTGCGTTCCAGTCGACGATTCTTAATAGCGAAAGAAATGAGTTTCGTAAAACTGTGCGCAGCACCAGTATGAATACAGGCAATGGATATAAAAGCGTATGCTAAACAAATAATTTAAGTGCATAGGTTTTTTGCAATTCGAGTAATAAGTGCTTTCCGGACTACATCAACCGACGTTGCTGAAGTATTAGCCAGCATGCCACCTATTGACATCCAGGGAGATGAACTCTAGCGTTTGTATCATCTATCAGCGCCTAAAACAGTATCGGCAAAGACAGAGGAGAGGAACAAAAGCATTAAAATGTGGCAGGAGCGGTGGAATTTCTCATCCAAAGGGCGTTGGACCCACCGACTGTTACCGGGCATCCACTCGTGGATAGACAGACGAAATGTGGACCTAGACTTTTATCTGACCCAAATACTTAGTGGACATGGGTGCTTTAGAAGTTACCTTTTCAGATTCCACAATGACATTAGTTCGAACTGTCAGACATGTACAGAGCATATAGAATACTCTGAGCATGTATTATTTTATTGCCCTCGATTTTCAAATACAAGGGAAAAACTGAAAACCACCCTCGGTGGTAGTTTTACGGTCGATAACTTAACGACACTCATGTGACAGTCGACTGATAATTGGAAAGCTGTCAGATGACAAAACAGGTTTTTGAACAAATTAGGTGTTCATCAGTCCCCACAATAGAGAAGACTTAAATGTCCTGTCCCTCCCATGAAGTAATACCTAATCGGTGGTTCCGTGGGATAGCCTTGAGTTGGGAGTAGGTTAGGTTTAGCGGATTAAAGTTCCGCACTCCGGCTTTCGATGCTTCCACCTACTATAAAAAAAACAGGAAGTGTGCACAATATGCGAAGAAAACTGTTCTTTGTCGAACAGTTCTGCCGCCATTTTTCGTGTTTGAATGAAGCGGAAAGCAGCATCTATGTATGGGTAAGTATTTCCCCATTTCATTTTTAATGACTATTAAAACTTAGTTTTCGTTGAATCACCGTTGGGCACCAATTATGATTTCAGCACTATGTGCTTATTAAAAGACTGTAGATATACTCGTATTATTATAAAACATAAAAATATAACCCCTACTTTTGGCTGAATTTGGCGTTACTGGCGCTACTGCACCTGTTATTGTTGATGTAGCGTGACTTTATCAAATTTGGCGGTTGTTGTTGTTGTGTGGATAGCAGGTGGATTACTGTTGCTGCTTTGAAATATGAACCTGTTTTTGTAGCGAAGAATTCGCAAGTTGGTGAGAAAACGCAGACGCGGACTATTCCTGCGCTTACTGACTGGCGTGGAGTAGTTATAAAAACGGTCCAGTGCACAGTGGGCGATTGGGCCTCGCTAGCGGCATTAATTCAAATTTTCAAATTTGAAAAAGCGTTAATTTTTTCACAAATCGATAACAGATGCTTCGATTAGATTTTTGGCGGTTTTTATAAGCTCTACGATCAGTTGATCATCAGCTGTGAGCTGTCAAACACAAAATATGTTTTAGTAAGTGCTTTACAATATTTTTTCTTTGTTGTGCGCATTGATTTCGAGCTCCTTGGAAATTTACAATTTTTACTTGTTTTATTAAAAGTGTGGCTTTTTATTAACTTCAAGGAATGTATTACATAAAAAATCAGTGTTTGTGACCGGTCTGTAAATGTGTTGTTCATAAAACGTAGAGGTAATTAAGTGTATTAATAACTAGCCCGCACTAGCGTACACCTGTCTTTAGTGGAGTAGAAGTTACAACATTCGCACGGATTAGGTCTAACTCTTTTTTTAGCTGGAAGTATGAGTCATTGTGCGTCCAAAATATGTAATATGAACTGCTATTACCTGCTAACTTTTAAATCATGGCACTTTTTAGGAACAATGTCGGTAGCAAAACGGGTACTTTTTTAGTATGGCATGAAGAAGCGATCCCAACCAAGAAGTTTCTCACCATGGAAAACTTTGTATTTGGTACTGTTCTCAAAAACCTTAAATATACCCAGGAGGAGCAGTACGAGATTGGCAAAAAGCTGCGAAATTTTACTAGTAAGCTTGTAGAAAAGTGGAAAAACTGTAGAAGAAATAAGGTTTTTTTTTGAAAACAAAAACCAGGAATGGTTAGATACGCCGTTAGTATTGATTGAAAGATCATCTTCCGAAATTATTGGATGTCCACAAAAAGATATTTCGGAGTGTTGCAAAATTGCAAAAAAATTGTATAAACGTGCTGCTTCACAGGTGGTGTCAATGCTAAACGCCGACGAAGAGTTTAGCGATAAGATTTTGAAAACTATGAGTAACCCTCAGCGTCTACCGATAAAACTTTCTGATGAAAAAGCACTGGCGCTATTTGTAGATGTTGGACATACCAAGTACACATGGAATTTGTCAAAGAGAGCCGCTAAAGGGCAAAACGCCGATATACATATATCCATGCTACAACAAACTGCGTTGTGCGAAAAAAATGCTATCCTAGTGTCATCACGGTAACTGATCATTTCGCTGAAGTACCATTACAAAGCTTAGTACCATACGATTGCTAGGATTATTGAAGCACACGCAGAAAGTTTTCAAAACCATATTGAAAATAACAATAACATCCAATTAACTGCTACCTACAAATGGGGTTGTGATGCCAGCAGCGGCCATTCTACTTACAGGCAAAAATTTAATGACTTCGATGGAGAGATGATCAATATTTATTTTCAATTTTTATGGTACCATTGATAGTGCAGAAGGGATCGACAGTTTTATGGAAAAACAATCGGCCTTCTTCTACCCGATATTGTCGACCCATTAAATTACTTTGTGAGAAAGAATCGGCAGACTTGTCTCGCAGAGAAATTCAAAGCCAAATATTAAATATTTTTCCAACATTTGCGAGTACCTTAAGAATAGATCACCAATTTCATATGACCATGCTTGATGGCAAAACGTTCAGTGTCATAACGGAATCGGCTTCGCAAACATGCGGAATCTGTAGCGCGACTCCCAAAATAGGAACGATCTAAATTTGGTGAAAAGCTTTCCTATTAATGCAAACCTATTTGAATATGGCTTATCAAGTCTCCACGCATGGATTAGGTTTTTCGAGTGTGTTTTGCACATTGCATATAGAATACCAATACAAAAGTGGCAAGCTCGTGGTGCTGACAAGGATGTCGTTGAACAAAATGAAAGAAGTATTCAGCAGAAGCTAAAGGAAGAAATGCATTTGTTGGTAGATATACCAATAGCTGGTACTGGCAGCACGAACAACGGAAACACTGCAAGGAGGTTTTTCCAACAACCAAATTTGGCTGCTCATATAACAGGAGTAAACTATGGTTTTATATATATTGATTTAGCGTAATCTTACGAGCATTGGCTTCTGGATACGACATAAATTCGGACGCATTCGGATCTTACGCATTGGAAACTGCCGAAATTTTTGTTAAAGCATACTCCTGGTTTCACATGCCATCGTCTGTTTACAGAATTTTAATTCATGGAGCAGATATAATAAACCATTTTTCCCTTCCGATTGGTATGATGTCCGAAGAAGCTCTTGAAGCTTTTACTGAAGCATCTAGATATGCCTGATTCTGATTCCGAAGATTCCGAAGATAATTTTGATTTATAAAATTTCTTAATTGAAGGTAAAAAAAAATTTGAAATTAAAAAAAAAATAAAAAAAAATTAAAAAAATAAATTTAAACAATTTTTTTTTTTAAATTATTTGACTTTTTTCTGAGCTGTGAAAAAAACCGTCTGAAGATATCTTTTTTCGTTTAGAAGTTATTAATTAAATGCCGCTAACGAGACCCAATCGCCCACTGTGCAGTGGGCAGATTATTGTGTGTATCTTTCTAACTAAAATGTACAATCAGGCCACCTAAATAACCTAACCACCCCACCAAATAACTAATATCACGATTTTTGAATATCCGGATAACCTAAAGAAGAAGCTAAGATAGAAAATTATTAGTATGTAGTCTGTTAATAGTAGGTGCTGTTTCCAAATATAGATAAATTCGGCTCAATACATCTCTTAGACTCTATATACCTAATACAAAATTTTCATTCCCCCAGTTGGCCTTACTAAGTACGAGTATATACCATTAATGTATATGAATTATCCACATTCTCATATATTACTTATAATAATTTTAATTTTTATACTCTTGCAACCAGTTGCTGCAGAGTGCTATTATAGTTTTGTTCACATAACGGTTGTACGTTTCTCCTAAAACTAAGCGAGATAGATATAGGGTTATATAAATTATTCATCCAGTCCTACGGCTGTTGTCCAGGAAATAAACTTTAAACTTCGACTTTTACAATTTAGTATTTTTTATTGAGCAAATTATTTCATCAGTCCTACGGGCTGTTGTCCAGGAAATAAACTTCAAACTTTAACTTTTACAATTTAATAATTTTATTAAGCACTATGTGCTCTTCTTAAAGTCTGGCTTAAGACTAAAACTTAAAAATATGAGCCCTGTCTGATTCCCTAAGCTTTGGCATAATTTCGGCAATTGTGCTGTGCTGTTGTTGATATTGGAGTAGCCAAGAATTTGCCAGTTGATGTGAAAATGCTGACACTATTCTCACGCTTACTGGCTGGTGTGCTCTTAACCTTCAAGAAGTCGCGCGTAGTCTTTTCGACCGCCCATGGTGAATAAAGTATTATAATTTTTGTGTATATAATCCCAGATATTTGGTAGCTCTAGTAGCTTGAGGTTAGTTCATTTCCAATCGAATGCACTATTTCTGTCTCTTTTTAACTATTGTCGACTGTTTATAGCGAGCATTTACTTCAGTTGCCTCTCGTCGTCGAAAAGACTACGCGCGCCTGACGTCTTTTAGTTTACGCGCGACTCTCTGTGCACATTTCCTGATATAATAAAGTGTTACAGTTATTGGTAAAAATGGCTAAAACAAGAATAAGTGAAAGTGAAATAATGAAATTTCTCCTAGAGGAAGATGATGAAAGTGATGAAACTTTAAGTGATGAAGGTTCAGAAGTCTCTGACCACTTATTTGATATGGAATGTAATGAGGAATCAGAAATATCTGAATGTAGACCAGATGTGGAATCTGATGAAGAAATGGAACATTCAAACGAAGAAAGTAATTCGGATAATGTTACAAAATGGAAAAAATCAAATAGTGATAGAGTCAGGTATCCACCACATAATATTCTGACTCAAGAGGCTGGTGTTCTTGGAAAAGGCATGGGCGTAACAACATCTCTAAAAGCATGGGATTTGTTCATATGCGATAAAATTATAACGACAGTAGTAAAATATACTAACGAATTTATACAGAAAAAAGAAAGCGCATACTCCAGAGATTGTAAAACTACCGATTCTGTTGAGATTCGGGCCCTGTTCGAATTATTATATATTGCTGGAACCTTACGAATGTCTCATGGAAACTTGGAGGATGTGCCTTTGAAAAGGATGAAATTTCTTCTAAACTCTCTCCGGTTTGATGATGCATCCACAAGAAGTTTTCGCCGAGCCCAAGATAAAGCTGCGCCCATACGAGAAGTGCTAAATATGATCACAGAAAACTGCCTTCTCCTTATTCTGTTAGTAAGAATGTTGTAATAGATGAAATGATGTGCGGATTCCGCGGAAAATGTCCTTTTAGACAATACAACAAATCAAAACCTGACAAATATGGGCTAAATATTTATGCACTAGTGGATTCAAAAAACGTTGAATATTGAGCTTTATGCTGGGAGACAACCAAAATGACCTTTTCAAATCAGTAATTCAGGAACGATGTTGTAAAAAGGTTAATTTCACCAAAACGAAGCTGAATCACCCCCACTGGTTACAGAAGAAGAATTATTGGCCATAGCCAAAAAAATCAAAAACAACAAAGCGCCTGGTATCGACGGAATACCAAACAGAGCTCTAAAGGTAGCCATAATTTCGAAGCCCACTCTTTTTGAAAAATGTACAACGCATGCATAAAAGAAGGGATGTTCCCCGGTCCCTGGAAAGTCCAGCGTCTGATTTTAATCCCAAAACCAAAAAAACCAGCAGAGAAACCATCTTCGTATCGACCTCTGTGTATGCTTGACACAATGGGCAAAGTGTACGAAAGCATAATAAGAAACCGCTTGGAGATTGCAATCCAGGAAGCCGGCGGACTATCAGAAAGACAAGACGGCTTCAGAAAACAGAGGTCGACTATCGATGCACTGAAAGAAGTTGTCGACACTGCGAAAAGAGCAGTAAGTGGAAAAAGATGGAAAGGTGGTACAAAAAAATATTGTGCGCTGATCACCCTGGATGTGAAGAATGCATTCAACTCTGCTAAATGAGAAAATATATTCGAAGCCCTATACGGAATACGCGCCCCTCAGTACGTCATAAATATGATTATGAGTTATTTTAAAAATAGAAAGCTGATATACGACACCACCGAAGGCATCAAGAGCTACCCTATTACGAGTGGAGTACCACAAGGATCTCTTTTAGGCCCTCTCTTATGGAATCTAGTTTATGATGGGGTGCTAAGAATTCCACAGCCTAAAAACGTTAAGCTAATCGCATACGCGGACAACCTTATAGTGGTAGCAGTAGGTAAACAACTTGATGACCTACAACATAAATCTACTGATTGCATAAATAGTCTACGCCAATGGTTTTCTTCCTAGAGTTTGGAACTGGCTGAGCTCAAAACAGAGGTATTGCTCATAAACACCAGGAAAGTTGAGGAAAAAATAACTCTCAATATAGGAGAGTGCGTAATTACTTCACAACCACAGTTGAAGTTTTTAGGGGTAATATTGGACTCCAAACTGAAATTCAAGCAGCACTTGGGAAACATAGCAAATAAAGCAAATAAGATGTATAACGCCTTATCAAGAATGATGGCAAATAGAGGCTGTGTGCGCTCCAGCCGCCGACTTCTAATCGCAAAAGCTATGAGCTCAGTTATACTACATGAAGCTCCAGTATGGATACAGGCACTAAACATAAAAGCATATGCCTCGGTTTCGAAACATAAGGGACAAGTTAGAAACTGCACTAGGTGGTAACCTAACGGTGGAAAATTTGACTGCATTTATGTGTCAGTCCTCTGACAAGTGGATAGCTGTCCGCGAAGCGGCAACTTCCATCATGACTATATTAAGACAGTTACAGCAGAGTAGGCGGCAGTCCGTAGGTGCTATAGAGGAGACGTAAAATGTCTTGTCACTCGCATGAAGCAATACCTTATCTGGTGGTTCCGTGGGATAGTCTTGAGTTGGGAGTAGGTTAGGTTTAGCGGATTAAAGTCCCGCACTCCGGCTTTCTACGCTTCCTCCTTCTATAAAAAAAAAGAATAAAAAAACCTAGATAAAAGGCTCACGTGGAGAAAACACATCTCTAGTAAAATAACATGTATGAAGATTAGAGATGCAAATTTGAATTGGCTTTTAAATAAAAACTCCAAACTTAGCCTAGACAACAAGGTGCTTTTATATAATGCGGTCACAAAGCCGATTTGCATGTATGGCATTCAACTGTGGGGTACGATCTGTGCATCATATATTGATATATATATTGATAATACAAAGGTTCCCAACGAAAAGGCTTAGAACAATTACGTGTTCACCATGGTACATGCGGAACGAAAATGTCCATAAAGACCTTGGTATTCCTATGGTAAAGAAAGAAGTAGCAGATAGCAGAATTAAATATATATCTAAACTCTGAGATCACCCAAACATTTTGGCTAATGCTTTGGTACATTCCTGCGATCAAACACGCCTTAAAAGAAGATATATGCCTGCGTACTAAGTAGCAACGTATCACCAAAACAGCTCAATCGCTTGCTTCAGCCTGTCTAGTTTTTAAATAGATTTAAGATTTTATAAATTTTTGTTAGGCTTTAAAAAAACGCAGATCCAATAAATAAAATAATATTGAAAAAAAGAAAATACAATGGAATCCCTCGAGTCCAGAGCTGCAGACGCTCTATTGGAGTTTGAGGAGTATTTTGTTCCAACCGCAAACAACGAAAGTGTCTACTTTCTTGGAATACAAGTCGAACTGAAATCTCTATGAACAGAGGCAAAGTCAGAATACAAGTTGTGTTTGCCAACACCAACTGAAATGAAGACATAAAACCTAAATATTCAAGCTGTTACCACACTTACTTATGTATGTTGTGCTGATGAGCGAACACATGCACAACCTTAGGGCGTTTAACCAAAGCCGAAGTTCAAATTATAGAGTGATTCAACCTGAACGGTTACAACAAATAGCAGAAACCATGAGGTGATATAGAAATATTCAAGGTTTCAAAAAACAAAACTGAAAGTTGTCGAAGAAAAACTAAGAATCTGCGGCCAACAAAAAAAAAAAAACTCGAAATTTTGAGCGTGAGAGCTTGCGAAGATTTGAAGACGTGCTTTTCTAGAGAAGTAATAGATGGACTTCAACTATGTATTCTGTTTCCAAAAAAAAGTATGCGCTTTGGAAATTCTTATGGACGGCTTGATAAATAGTTTCAAAGGCCTTTTGGATAATGACAGCGTCGTGCAACGTTTGAAGCTCTAAGGTGAACTTGATCACTGGCAGTGCCATTTGGGACAGAAGCAAAAGTTAAAAGACAACAAGTTACTGACTTCTGCATGGGAAACATTGAAGACCTTTAATCCAATAATCCATAATCTTCTTCGCATATTGTGAAGCTCTGAATGCTCTTTCTCGACACTTCGCCGTATGAAAACGAGGCTGAGGTCGAACATACAGATCGGCCTGGCGTTGCAGCATATGCATCATGATGTTGAAGTTACTAGAGAAGCAGTTCTCGAAAGATTTTCAAAACTTGGCCTACGTTTTTATACTTGTCCTATAATTGTCGGGGATGGGAGATTTCGTAGATGATGAGTATCATGATCACAAAGAGATCTCACAACTTCGTCTTCAAGTACCCCCATGCTTTTCGGAATATAGACATTTCCTTCCCAACTACGATTATGAGCGCTTGAAACCTAGCGGGACCTCGAATTGTCCAAGTATTATGTGGTGCCTCTCAGATTACAATTAACAATACGTCCTCGTTCTTGGGGCGCTCCACGCGTGCACAGCGGGTAACCATTTTCATTCGTCCGGCCGCCCCTAATTACGAACATAGGCGAATGCGTCTTAGATATACATATGCAAATAGCGGGTACTCTTTACGAATGAAGACGGGAGGATCACCATGTGACCCAAGTCATTCGGATTGACATTTTCGTCGTTTGCAATTGCCTCTTGGAGATGTAAGTAGTTATCGGTGTATGGCTCAGAGCTATGTAGCGCATACGCTCGCTCTCCATCTTTACATATATATCCACCAAGAATTGAGATAGTAATGGCCTAGAGCGTAACAAAAAACTAAAACTGTTTACACGGACTATTATATAGAATGAGTAAAAGAAAAAGCAGGTTACGCTTTTATTTGTGTTGATTTGAGGGATATTAAAGTAATATTCATTTTGTATTTTCTTGTAATTCAATGGGTACTGTAGGGTACCCATCGGTGAATGTCTGCAATCCTGGCGAGAGAATAACTTATTTCCGCAACACGATATCTCACGCTGGTGTCGATTCAGCGCCCGGACCAACAGCTCGACGTCGGGCGGTGCATAAAATCGGAGCGGCTACTTCCGCTCCGTACGCACTCTGCGTGTATGTTTATTTTGCGATAATCAGCAAACATATTCTCTAAGATGGACCTACATTCATCAACCAAGGTGCTAGGCTTATGCAAAGATTTGTTAATTTTTAAGAGCAGTTGATCGATGGAGGATGGAGTCATGTGTAGAATTTCACGCAAGTGAGGAAAGTTCTCTGATCGCCATTCACTTGGGAGTGGCCAGAAACGATTCTTTTGCATATGACTCAAGCAGCTCACGACTTCCGGTCTTTGACCAAGTATCCTCTGGGTAGCCTAAGAACATCCGTTTGAAGGCGAGCTAAAGTGAGAAGGCGAAACATCCCCTGCATAGGGTTGTGCGCTGGGTTTGTGACCCGCCACGTAAAAAAACACTCCCAATGAAAAGGAACAACAAGCCTCGGATGAGTGACCCCCCTTTTGATGACGACCATGGCAAACGAAACGAAACGAAATCGTTAAACTAAAGCAAACCATCTAAAAAAGACATGAGATGGTTCCTGTAAGCGAATGCCCCGTAATCTCCTTTTCAGAAATTAGCAGAGTGGGATGAATGGACGGTAAAAATAATAGACTGACTGGTTAATAAAGAAGTAAAACCATTAGCTGAAGCAAAGTTACATACTACAATTTCACAAGTCCTCAGAGAAGTAGGCAGCCATCGTATAAAATTTCGTACTGGCAGATATCATCGATGGAGGTATACAAATATGAAATGGCCACTTATGTTTGGATATGATAACAAATACTGCATTACACGAGTGATAATAACGGAGTGCCAGCAAATTCTACCAAAACCGGAAGAAGGTATTTCTGTAAAAATAGATGGGGATTATGGGGCAAACTAGTTGTGGACTGTTGAGATCACAGAAAAATCTACACCAAACTTGATTAAGATTCCGTTAGCGAAAACGACATATCGAGCCAAATCAAGGAAGGCCTTCAAAATAAAGCTAAACAACTACTCAACCATTTTTAATAAAGACAATACCAAACCAGGAAGAACCAATTTATTAACACATTCGATGCAAGAACAATCCGCCAGGCTTTTAGGAGCGAAGAATAAAGTTGTCAACAAGTAGCAAAAAGATATATCCTTGATTCTAATGGCTTATCAGTCTTCTGTATACGAAGCGGCGGAGCAGACTCCAGCCCCGCTTTTTTGATAATTATCTTCGTTACTGATTGATTCAAAGTTTGAAATTAACGCCAGAAAGGACTGCTATTCTAAGAAAGGGCATCACAATTATGAGCGATAAAATGAAAGAGAAATATGAAAAGGCAGTGGCATTTCTCACTTTTAGAGAAAGATACTCAATTGTTTTATAACCACCGACAAAAGAAAGGGCTGTTTTTTAAAAAATACTGTGTAGTTAGGAAAATACCAGGTTATGGTCGCATACAGACCTCGAAGACCTCGGAATAAAATGAAGATGAATGGAATGGCTTGCAGCGTTTGGTTTCGCAAATATGCAAATCGTTACAGTCACGACTTTGATGGAGGGGAGTGTGACGAACACGAATGTAAGAATAAAATATAATTGACGATAAATTGCTGAAAACAGTCAAATAGCGAATTCGTTACCAAAATGTTCGAATGGCGATGTTTTGGTAACAATATCTTTATATAATATATAAAAAGTACGTGTCACGTTGTCTGTCCGCAATGGACTCCTAAACTACTGAATCGATTTTAGTAAAAATAAACACACTGTGTCCGGTTTGAACCAATTTAGAAGATATGATAGAAAAAACAATTAATAAATAAATAATACAGTGATCCTCCAAACATGTCCATTAACCATGCACATTGTTGGTGTTTATTAAGAACAATCTATTAAGCGGAGAACTCTATTAACTGAACAGAAATGCTGGTAACCAGACATTGAGAAAGCAGCCTTAAATTCGTTATTTTTTCCAATGAAATTTATTTGTATGAACATATTTAAAATTAAACATCAAGTATAATCCCTTGGATTCTTAAAGAACGTTTTCGCACAGATATATGTACATATCAACATCTTATCTCGCCCATTTTTGAGTAAGGGATGACACAAGGTTAAACTTCTGGGTAATTTCTGGAATTTTCGAACTTTTACGGCAAATTGAATTTTTTTTTTTTTAATTTCAATTGTTTTGTTCGACGTTTTTTGTAGAGCATTCAATTCTGTATAAGAATATGACTTTTTTATTTCTACAAACGAGAAAGTTCCAGAGAAAAAAAATATTTGTAAAAAGTGGCAAAATCCCATGTAATTTCAAGGGGAAATGTATCGTGTTTGGGGCAAGGTTTATTATGAAAATTAAGGGCTTTTTATGGTCTGATATTTTTTTTTAGATGGAAAACTATGTGTTTAAGGGGCGTCTCGTCAAAAATAATCAATTTGGTAAATAACGGACACTCTAGTATACATCTCTGTTGCGCCCATTCAGCAGTGTCATATAAACTATTTATGTAAAAATATAGTTGAACTGCTCTAATTACCCTAGCCTTCAGCTGATACAGGGTTTCATTTTTTGATTCCTAATTTAAACATTTTTGTAGAATTCTAAACAAATATTTTAAATTTAATTTTTTTTTCTTTATTAATAAACACTTTTTACAGAATAGCAACTATTTCAATAAAAAAATTATTAACATTTGAAAATAAAGAATAGTTATATATAATTATAAAAATAATTATATAAAAATCATAATAATGTCTGAAAGAAAAGATTAATATTATCCGATAAGAGAACAAAATATATTAAATACAAATAGAATTGACTCTGAAAGAAATATTAATATTATCTGATAATTTAAAATATAAAACAAACACATATTTTCACATATTATATTGGATTGTGCAGGTCGCATAAAATACATACATATGTCTGTATGTATTTATTTTTGCGTGTTATATTGGGCACACACTTATTTTCACCTACTTACTTAGGGGGTATTCTACTCTAGAATTTTGAAAAAATTTGATTTTTTCATATATTTAAAGCTTAGACCCTTAAGAACATATCCTCCAAAGGATTTTTAAAAATTAAAATTATTTTAAGAGCTACAGTTACTTTAGTGACGCAGTACCTAGCCTGGTAGGTAGGTAGATTCACTTTTTTAAACGCGTTTTTCTCGAAACTACTTTTTTCCACACGGTACCGGCAGTATCTCAAGTTCTATGCAACCGATTCACTTGAAATTTTGTGTGAACCTTCTTTATATAATCCTTTATTTTTATATAGTCCTTAATCCTTTCTTTTTAATATTTAAAAAATCAGGAATTCCAAAAAAAAGGGTAAAAATGATTTTTATTTTCAGGCAGTCGCCATTTTTCAAAAAACAATTTTTTCGTGTTCCCTAAGGTAGGGACTATAACAGCATCCTTACTGATTAAGAATTTATTTTGATTTTATTTTCAGACCACCATGAGAGTCAGGATCAATGCCACCAGGATGCGCCATTTTTTTACAAGTGTCTCTCCCCCCCCCCCCCCTCCCCCTCCTCTAATTATTTTAATTATTAATATTTTTTGTAACAATTTTTTCCTGTATTTTTAAGATATCAGTGAAAACACCATAAAAATGGATAGTAAAAATATTTTTTTTTTTTTAATAAAATTCTTAACTTTATATTTGGTGCTTCTGATGATATTGCTGCTGCTGCTATTTCCAATTCATTCTGATTTCCTATGCTATAAAAGCAAATGAACTATTTGCAAATTATTTAAAAAAAATCACATAAAATCCATTCACTTACCTTTTTGTTCTACGAGCACGAATGACATGCGTCTTTCAATCGTTTTTTATTACCATTTTTGACAGTATTGACAATTATGTTTTCTCATTCGCACTCATTCAAATAAATCAAGAAATGAAAGAAACTTTTTTTCATCGCATCTAGGTAAACAAAAAAATAAGCCGAACATGTGCGTTGTGGTTAGTGCATAGAGAAACATGTGTAGTTGTATTGAAATATTTGAGAAATCTGGTTAGCCGTGGTTACCAGGGGTCAGTATCACTTTTAACAGCAGAAAGGGGAACTATCCCGTTGTTGATCTAGTAAAATCGCTAATTAAACATTTTTTATTTATATTTACTTCAATTTATTTAGGCAATTGTGGATAGTCACCTCAAGTTAATCGATGTGTTCATTGGGTGCCCGGACGATGTCTTGATGCCGCTAAATACGAAATGAGTCCTATTAGAAAGTCAATAGTAAAGGGAGAATTAAAAACTTGTTCGGCTACCATTTATTAGGCGATTCCGTATATCTATCAGAAAAGTTAAATACAGGCTTTTGAAATTTTGAAAAAAAAAAAATTGTATTTTGCATATTGATATGCTACAAGCACATTTACTAAAAGCATTCACAATGGCTTATCTAATTCTTTACAATATTTTCATTGACAATAAGGGACATGAAAATTTTGTCAGAAGGGAGGAAGAAAAAATAAAGCACAATTACTAACAGTGAGTGAACAAAGAGAAGAAGCCAAAAATAAACAAGACGCCATTACTAATTTATTATCTGCATAGGTAATGAAATAAAAACTTGTTTATTATATTGGGTTTTCATATTTTGTCAATAGATGTCGTTGCAGTCGTATATCTCCCGTGCTATTAATCACATTGTGGCATACCATATAGTGTTGGAAAGGCGAAATTTTAAGCTTTACTCGAACAAAAAATTAAAATCGGGGAAGCTGAAAAAAAGTTACAGCTGTTCAAAAATGAGTAAAAATAATGAAGAAATTCGCTATATTTTGAAATTTTTGTATAAATAAAGGAAAAATGCCACGCAAGCCACCAATGAAATTTGTGGTTTTACGTAGACGATGCTGTATCAGTTCGTGTAGCACAACAATCGTCGCTCGCTTCCATTGAAAGATGCCCCTCGCTCTGGTCGACCTATCGTTGAAAAAGTCGATGAAATTATGGAAATAAAAAGAAGCTCGATGTTAGGGAACCACATGAATTGAAATTTAATGGACGGAATTAACATCTACAATTCTTTGCTGAAACAAAATAAAATGGAACCATTTCTGAAGCGCAAATATAATGTGGTCCAAGCGGAATGAAGCTCAAGAAATGGTCGCCTCGAAAGCTTATACTGAGTGTTTGGTGGGATTCGAAAGGAATAATCCACTATGAGCTGCTCCAGCCAAGTCGAACGATCGATTCTACATTTTACTGTCAACAACTGAAAAGATAGAATCAAGCAATCAAAAAATACGTTCAGAACTGATCAACAGAAACTGATTCGTCTTCCACCAGAACATCGCTAGACCACACATATTTTTGATTACTCGGCGAAAACTGAGAGGGCTTGGCTGGGAAGTATCGATCCATCCACCATATAGCCCTGATCTTGCACCATTGGATTACCATTTATTTGGTGAATGCTGAACTCTCTTAATGGAGTAAAGTCGGCTTCAAGAGAAGCCTCCGAAAATTACTTATCGCAGTTTTTCGCCGAGAAACCACTGATAAAAAATAATGTCTCTAGCGCAAAAATGCCAAAAAGTGGTCGACCAAAATGGTCGAACGGTGAAAAAGCATAACCAGCTTCAGACGGCGACCACGGTAAGCGCACTGGGAAGGTGCTGCTGCCCAGCTGGTTCATGTCCTCGTTCGAGTGAAGACTGACATCATCGCCGTCCAAGAAAACCGATGGATGGGACAAGGACTGAGGCGAATGGGTCTTGCGAACTGTTGACGGCCTAAGTTCTTAGGTTAGCTGCGAATACCCTGACCAAGCAGACCTGAAGCATCCTACGAATCTCCGGTGACGAGGTGAATAGATGCCGCCTCAAAATAAGCATCCACAACTCCATAGGGGGCTGACTCGAGGGACCACCTACCCATGAGAGGGAGGCAACATAGCGACGAGGGACGCTACAACGGAAACCGTAAGGAAAAGAAATCCCCAACTGTAAATGCTCGGTCGGGGCAACGGATGACAGATAGCAAACTGCTATCTGCCGCACCCGACTAAAGAGCACAGCACAGATGACAAAGAAATAAAACACGCAACGAAATAGGACCACGATTTTGACACACGATTTGGAAACCTTGAATTTGGGCTGACGGCTGCGGCATTCTGTTACCTCAGTATGCAAGAGTGACTTCTTGCAGAAATGGCTTTCAGGGTAATGTCATAGGCGCCTCCGTCCCGTTAAAACTTTGGCAGGGCTTCAAGTACGTTCGACGCTACGTCGCCATTAGGTTGGCGGTACAGGCTCAGTTGATTTCAATCCTGACTAGTGCTATGGCCCTGGCTCTGAACACGAATTCCCATAAGGTTTCGTGTCAACCCTCGTGTGGCCTCCCTGCAATGCACAGATGACCACAGGGACCGAAAATGCAACTGTACAATCGAGCGAAGATAGCGGCTTGAAGCGGGGACCCTTACAGAATGAACAAAGAAAACAACGAAAACAACACGCCAGTACAAAACCAAAAAGGACAAATGGACGACGAATTGAGTGCCTTCCGAAGACAAAGCAGAATTTTGCGCTCGCCGCCACAAATAGGAAATGATAGGGCAATCCAAACGGTTTGCGTGGAGGAAACCGCCTCCCCTATGCCTGAATCAGCGGAAGCAAACAGGAAAATGAGTAATAGGACTGCGGCTACCGACCGAGGCCTACGAAATGGACACAACTCTCCAAGGCCGGAATTAATTCGAAAGATGAGAGCAGAAGAGGATGAAGCAACTGGACACAACTCCCCAAGGCAGGAATTCATTTGGAAGATGAGAGCAGAAGAGGATGAAGCCCTTTTAAAGTGCAGCGCTACCCTGAAAAAGATGAAGCTGGCAATGCTAAGACAGAAAAACATAAGTACCGACGTAAAAAATGGGATATCCGAGCTAGACGAACTCTTCGATATTATCGGTAGCCTGCGCCGAAACTGGAAAAAGGCAGAAAGGGACAAGAGACGCACGAACACAACTAGTTCCTTGGATGCATGCAACGAACAAGCCGATGTTTCAACGCCAGTGACAACTCTTTCCAAACGAACGGCACCAAGCCCAATAGAACAGGAGTCAGAGAAAAGGGGGCGAGGACCCGGAAATACTGTGTGGCACGTAGTGAAAGGAAAAAGGAAACAGCAGCCAAAACGACATCAAAGCGAAGAGCAAACTCAAGGACAAAAAGATAACAAGCTCCAGAAACAGAAACGGGCACCCAGAACAAGAGTTCGACCAGAAGCAGTGATAATCAAACCGGCAGAAGGCCGCAGCTACGCTGAGGTGCATTGAAACATACGGAAACACGTCATGACAGACCAAGACAAGGTCGAAGTCCAAGCAATACGGAAAACAAAATCAGGCGCCCTGCTCCTAGAACTGAAGAAAGGAGAAAAACCGAAACCAGAGCTCCGAAATGCTCTCACGAGCAATCTACGTGGTATAGCTTCTGTAAGCGAGCTAAAGCAGAAAGCCACAATTGAAATCCGAGACCTCGACTCTTTATCCACCGCAGCGGAAGTCACGACCTTCGTAAGACGTGTGCTAGAGAATTCAGATGAAGAAATCACAGTGAGGACAAGCGTTCCAAATACTAGCGAGCAAATACGCGCATATGTGACGCTGACAGCCGATAGCGCAAACAGGGTACTAAAAGAAGGTCACATAAAAATAGGATGGATCAGCTGCAGGATGAAGCTTATGAAGGAAGTCACAAAATGCTACAGATGCTTCGATTTCGGCCACTTACAATGGGAATGCAAAGGGCCCGACAGAAAAGGCCAAGGATTATGTATAAGATGTGGGAAACCCGGGCACAAGCTGAAAGACTGCAATAATTCACCGAGCTGTTGTCTCTGCGTAGAACATAAGCATACCCAAACAGATCACATCCCAGGGTCTCGGTCATGCGAGTCGTATAGAGAAAAAACGAGAATATGAAGATCCTACAGTGCAACATGCACAGAAGCAAAACGGCTGACCACCTCCTGCCGCAACTCATGCTGGAACTCGGAACCGAGGTAGCAATCGTTAGCGAGCAATAAAAAATAGCGCAAGATGGAACGTGGCTGGAAGACATCACCGCAACAGCGGCAATATGGCAAACGGAAAGGAGTAGTTTCAGAAAAACAAACAGCGTGAGAGGAAACGGGTTTGTCTGGATAGAAAACGAAAGCATTACGGTAATAAGTTGCTACCTGACACCGAGCGACCCCATCACAGACTTCCAAGCAAAGCTCGATGCTATAGAGGATGCTGCACGACAAAGAAACCGTCACTTGATCATCGCAGGAGGCCACGGAATGGGGCACGCCGACCACAAACTCAAGGGGCCGGAAAATTCTCGACATGGCGGCTAGATTAGGCCTTATCGTCGCAAATAGGGGATCCCAAACTACCTTCAGAACGCCAGGATGCAACGGCACAACCCCCGATATCACGCTGGTGTCCTAAGGACTCGCAAGCCAGCTGCGCGAGTGGAAAGTTTTGGAAGACTATACTGGTAGCGACCACCAATACATATCTTACCTCATAGGCCCAGATAGAAACCCATCAAGGAAGATAAGAAGAGGAACTTCTTCTAGTCTAGCTTCCAAGCTAGACTCAGAAAAGCTCCTCGCAGCCACCAAACCCACCAAAATACCACGTAAATAGCACAGCTAGGCTGATCGTTCAAGCAACCCTGAGCACCATTACCGAGGCATGTAAAGTAGCAATGCCCAAAATAAAAGGGGGACATCCAAAGAAAGCAGTTTACTGGTGGACGGACGAAATCCGAAACCTTAGACAAACCTGCCTGCGCAATAGACGACGATATACAAGAGCCAGAAGAAGAGGAAGAAACGGAATGGAGGAGCATATGGAATATAAAGCTGCAAAAACTGAGCTGAAAGACGCAATAGCAAAGGCAAAGAAAGATAAATGGGAGGAGCTACGTAACGATATAAACAAAAATCCGTGGGGTCTCGGATACAAGATTGTGATGAAAAAACTCGCAGCAAAACAGGCCACCCCTGAGTTAAACGCCGCAGCTATGGAGAACATCGTAAACACCCTGTTCCCAACCCATGATCTGGGAAGAGACCCACCAGAACACACACAAGAGAGCTCATGTCCGCCTTTCACATTGGAGGAATTGAACACTGCAGCAAACACTCTAAAGACCAGAAAAGCCCCTGGGCCTGATGGGATACCGGTGGAAGTGCTAAAGCTAATCGCTACGGAACGCCCGCACTTACTGCTATCCATGTATAATGCATGTCTGAACGAGGGCATTTTCCCAGAAATATGGAATAGGCAGTATCTGACCCTAATAAGCAAAGGCAAAGGAGACCCAGGAACACCATCAGCATACCGACCCCTATGCATGCTAGATACAGCAGGAAAGTTGCTAGAAAGACTGCTGAAACCCCGCATCATATCCGCCATAAACGACGCTGGAGGCCTATCAGAGCGACAACACGGATTCACACCAGGCAGGTCCACCATCGGAGCTGTGGAAGACGTCGTGCGTAGCGTGGAGGAAGCTCATCGAAAAAATAACTTCTCGAGACCGATAGTCCTCCTCGCAACAATTGACATAAGGAATGCATTCAATAGCGCAAAATGGGCAAATATGATCGACGCGCTAGAAAGCCGCTTCAAAACGCCCCTTTACTTGATGAAAATGATACGAAGCTATCTTAAAGACAGGAAACTACTGTACGACACGAGTGACGGCCTACGAAGTAAGGAAATAACCTCTGGAGCAGCGCAGGGATCTATACTTGGACCAGATTTATGGAACGCCAACTACGACGGAATTTTAAACGTTGAAATGCCTGACGATTGCTACCTCGTAGGCTATGCAGACGACATCGCCGCCGTCATAACCACGCGTAATACAGACATGGCCAGGCGCAGACTAACACAAGTTATGCTGCGAACACAGGCATGGTTGGACTCACACGGCCTCAGCCTAGCTGCAGAAAAAACAGAACTGATCCTGCTTACTAGGAAACACATCCCGCTGGAGGTAAACATGCAAGTGCATTCAGAAACTATCCAAACGACGAAGACCCTAAAATATCTAGGAATAAGAATGGACAACAAATTGACGTACTGGGCTCAAATCCAACACGCTGCAAAAAAGTCAGCCAATATAACAATGGCGCTATCAAGACTCATGGAAAACACCGGAGGCCCGCTTGTAAGCAGAAGGAAATTGCTAATGGACACAACACAGTCAGTACTATTATACGGGAGCGAAATATGGGCCGACACATTAAAGGTAGAACATAGAAGGAAAGTGCTAACTAAAGTGCAGAGGACAGCAGCCCTAAGAGTCGCCTCGGCGTACCGCACTGTATCCGAACCCGCAGTACTTTTAACAGCAGAAAGGGGAACTATCCCGTTGTTGATCTAGTAAAATCGCTAATTAAACATTTTTTATTTATATTTACTTCAATTTATTTAGGCAATTGTGGATAGTCACCTCAAGTTAATCGATGTGTTCATTGGGTGCCCGGACGATGTCTTGATGTCGCTAAATAAGAAATGAGTCCTATTAGAAAGTCAATAGTAAAGGGAGAATTAAAAACTTGTTCGGCTACCATTTATTAGGCGATTCCGTATATCTATCAGAAAACTTTCGTATGGTCCCTTACAAGGATAATGTGATTTAACCCCTAAAAAGTTAAATACAGGCTTTTGAAATTTTGAAAAAAAAAATTGTATTTTGCATATTGATATGCTACAAGCACATTTACTGAAAGCATTCACAATGGCTTATCTAATTCTTTACAATATTTTCATTGACAATAAGGGACATGAAAATTTTGTCAGAAGTGAGGAAGAAAAAATAAAGCACAATTACTAACAGTGAGTGAACAAAGAGAAGAAGCCAAAAATAAACAAGACGCCATTACTAATTTATTATCTGCATAGGTAATGAAATAAAAACTTGTTTATTATATTGGGTTTTCATATTTTGTCAATAGATGTCGTTGCAGTCGTATATCTCCCGTGCTATTAATCACATTGTGGCATACCATATAGTGTTGGAAAGGCGAAATTTTAAGCTTTACTCGAACAAAAAATTAAAATCGGGGAAGCTGAAAAAAAGTTACAGCTGTTCAAAAATGAGTAAAAATAATGAAGAAATTCGCTATATTTTGAAATTTTTGTATAAATAAAGGAAAAATGCCACGCAAGCCACCAATGAAATTTGTGGTTTTACGTAGACGATGCTGTATCAGTTCGTGTAGCACAACAATCGTCGCTCGCTTCCATTGAAAGATGCCCCTCGCTCTGGTCGACCTATCGTTGAAAAAGTCGATGAAATTATGGAAATAAAAAGAAGCTCGATGTTAGGGAACCACATGAATTGAAATTTAATGGACGGAATTAACATCTACAATTCTTTGCTGAAACAAAATAAAATGGAACCATTTCTGAAGCGCAAATATAATGTGGTCCAAGCGGAATGAAGCTCAAGAAATGGTCGCCTCGAAAGCTTATACTGAGTGTTTGGTGGGATTCGAAAGGAATAATCCACTATGAGCTGCTCCAGCCAAGTCGAACGATCGATTCTACATTTTACTGTCAACAACTGAAAAGATAGAATCAAGCAATCAAAAAATATGTTCAGAACTGATCAACAGAAACTGATTCGTCTTCCACCAGAACATCGCTAGACCACACATATTTTTGATTACTCGGCGAAAACTGAGAGGGCTTGGCTGGGAAGTATCGATCCATCCACCATATAGCCCTGATCTTGCACCATTGGATTACCATTTATTTGGTGAATGCTGAACTCTCTTAATGGAGTAAAGTCGGCTTCAAGAGAAGCCTCCGAAAATTACTTGTCGCAGTTTTTCGCCGAGAAACCACTGATAAAAAATAATGTCTCTAGCGCAAAAATGCCAAAAAGTGGTCGACCAAAATGGTCGAACGGTGAAAAAGCATAACCAGCTTCAGACGGCGACCACGGTAAGCGCACTGGGAAGGTGCTGCTGCCCAGCTGGTTCATGTCCTCGTTCGAGTGAAGACTGCCATCACCGCCGTCCAAGAAAACCGATGGATGGGACAAGGACTGAGGCGAATGGGTCTTGCGGCATTTACTACAGTGTTCATAAAAAGGAACGTAAACTCGGTGTGGGATTCGTGGAGGGAGAGAGACTCCGTCGCCGGGTACTGCCATTCATCCCAGTGGATGTCCGTCTAGCCACAATTCGCAACAAAGCGAAGTTCTTCAACGTATCGCTGACTTGCACCCACGCCCCAACGAAAGAAAAAGACGATGTGACCAAAGATGCCTCCTATGAGCGATTGGAGCGCACCTATGAGAGCTGCTCCTGTCACGATGCTTGGCGACTTTAACGCCAGAGTGGGCAAATAAGGTATCTTTGGCACAACAGTCGGTAAATTCAGCCTCTAAGAGCAAACATCCTCAAATGGGTTGAAGCTGATCGAATTTTCCGGGGCCCGAAATATGGTGATCTGTAGTACTAAATTCCAGTAAAGAAAAATTCATCAGGCTACCTGGCTGTATCTGGATCGAAAAGATACCAAAAAGATCGTTCTTGTTGTGATAGACGGAAGAAACATCTCCAGACAACACTAGACCACTACACAACCGCTTCTGTGCAGAAAAAACGTACGCCAACAAACACAATGAAAGTTCGATGTCGAAAAGCTGCAATCACAACAGACAGCTATCGGGCAACAACTCGATATAAGGGAACTGTGGGAAAACATTTCAAGCTCCCTATATAAAGCTGCAACGAAACCATTGGTTTTCGGAAAATGCAAAGGAGGAGCTGGTACGATGAGGAGCGCTGTGTCGCAGCGAGAATAAAACAGACTGCCTACTTCGCAACGTTACAGCCCACCACAACGCGCGGGATGGGATGGATAGTGATAGTTGAAGAGGGAAGCGGAAGGTATTTGCAGACAAAAAAAGAAGGAAACCGAAATGCGTGAGTATGAAGAGCTTGACAAGCTTGCCGACAGGGGTAATGCTCGCAAATGCTACGAAAAGATGCGGCGACTAATACTTATTCAGCCTGTGGATGGCAGTAAAAGTATAACGCCGGGAGAAGGCAAACCCATTGCCCGACCATGAAGAAGTTCGAATAGCAATTACCCATCTTAAGGACAAGAAAGCAGCGGGGGTCGATGGATTGAGACCGAGCTACTGAAACACGGCGGCGAAGAACTGATAAAGGGCATGGAAAGGAAAGGCCTAGCCGTTCGATACCAAACGAGATTTTAGGCAAGGCGACTCCCTCTCTCGACGAACAAAAAACAAACTCTATAATTCATTCATTATTCGCGTCCTGCTAAATGCCGCAGAGGTATGAACAATGACAACATCTCATGAACCGACGTTAAGAGTTTTTGAAAGAAAGGTTCTGCGAAAGATCTAAGGTTATTTGCGCGTTGGCCATGGCGAATGAAAGTATTCGATGCAATATCCGCCGGGGGAAGAAGAGGAAGAGGGAGAGCTTCACTCCGTTGAAAAGACCAGGTCGAGAAGAACGTGGCTTCGCTGGAAATTTCTAATTGGCACCACGTCGCGAAAAGAAGAAACGACTGGCGCACTGTTGTTAGCTTGGCTATAATCGCGTTAGCGGTGTCTGCGCCAGTAAAAAAAAAGAAAAAAGTTCATTATAAATACAAAAACATAAGTTAAAATTGTATTGGAAATACGAAGAATTTTTTCGACTACTATATAAATAAACATATATGGATTAATTAAATTTTATTAAAATTAAAAACACATTCACTGACATATTTGTTTAATTTAAAAATTCATTGCATCCATATTGTTAAAAGGCAATAAAAACAAAGAAATAAGAAAGGGCTAAGTTCGGGTGCCTTGAGATGTAAAACGTTAACCAGAGGAGTCTTAGCAATTTTATATATACATGTACTGTATATAACTCATGCACTGACCGACAAATTCCTCTTCGCACCTCGTCGTGGTGCAGGGGCTTATCTGCAAGACAGAGGAAGTAGTATCTCCCCTGCGAAAGAGCGTAAAGGAAAATCTAAAGCGGGCAAATCCGCTACAGGAGCCTCCCAGCTCTAAAGGCTAAAGGAAAATAGGATGAAAGCAACCATAGGTCAACCCTTCACACCAAAAAAGGAGAAGTCCCCTACCTGGCTGCGGCAGATCGCTCCGAAGCTGATAGGCTGGGAAGGCCCCGTTCACCACGCAAAAAGTGGAGACGACATCCCGTTCATGTATATCATGACAATGAATCTATCAGGTGAACCGTCACCGCACAGCTACAACCTCCGGGAAGGGTATTCACAGTACCTTCAGATGCTGTTGATATACTGGTGAGCCACTGCAAGTGACACACGTCTACACAAGCTGCCGCTGACTTTAGGATATGAAGTGACAACCTATTACACGGAATGGGGCAGTACGAACTGCAGCACACGAAGTGAATCTCGTTTAGAGTACATTACTTTCTTAGCAATAGAAAAAGTAGGTTATAAACCCATTACCAAAAAGGTTAACTTCACCAAGAAGTTCAAGGCTAATGATTAGCGTGCAACTGCTCATTGCTCAGGGATAGTACCATCAAGTTGTACACTGGCGGCTCTAAAACGTTTTTTTTCGAAGTTTTCCGAGCATTTGGATATAAGTCGGTGCATAGCGATAAACGTCCAACGCAGCCATCGCAATGAACGTACTATATAACCATACTTAGCGATAGTCAAGCGGCACTTATAGCAATCTTCTCCTATGAGATGAAATCGCTTCTGGTGCAGGAGCGTAGAGAACGTGTGAGTAGCCTTACGGAACGTAACTAAGTGCACCTCATCTGGATGCGTGGTTGCAAAGGTATATCCGGAACGAACTGTCTCATGAGCTCACCCGCTTCGCAGCATTCACTAATATGGTTGGACCTGAACTCCTCTCTGGGTAGAGAGACATATTAGCAACAACTAAATGGCATACTACATGTCAGGTTTAACCCTTAAAGCCTAATTATTCCGATTCATTCAAATTTTTTTAAATGTATTTTAATTTTACAAAAAAACATTTGTTCTACGATTTTTCTTAAAAATCATTCTTTTAGATTTTACAGGGTGTATTCTTGGTTGGTTCTTTGAGGAACTACTAGGTGCACATTTTAAGTACACATTTTTACAAAAGTCCATAATTTGTTTAAATTTCATTAAAATTATTATTAAACTGAAAAAACATGTATTAAGTAGTTTGTATGGAAATCCAGAAAACAAATTTACTTTGACCTTAAACAAAGAAATACCTATACCACATTTTATGTAATAAATTTGCGTACCTGATTGGCTAAATGGGTATCAGCCTTCCCACTTCTGCCCGTCAACATCATCCCACACATCTACGTACACATGCAACACTGATTCGCCACATTCGCCACATTCCCCACACTCATCATCACTTTCTTCACATACTTTCGCGGAAGAAAGGTACAAAACCGACGGACACCTTGTCAAGATCATCATTCTGGCGCTACGACATCGACAATCGACTCGTTTTTTCCCCTTTTGGCGAACTCTGACCTCATCGTTTTTTTGAAAGTATTTTGTGAGGCAAAAATTTTAATTTCATTTTTTAAATTGTATTGTGCGAGCAAAGTGTATATTGTATATCCTATACATATCTTTGGTGCGGAAATAAATATAACGTGTACATTTATAGCTCTTTAAAAGTGTTACGAATCTCTTTTTAAATTTTAAATTTTTGGAAAATACGGTGAGTGCGGAAAGGGTGACATATACCACGAAACATGGTCCTTCGAGCCTAAAAGAAAGGCACTACGGAAAATAATAAAAACGTTCAAAAAAAAAAAATATTATTAATATTGTGGCGGTATGAAATATATTCAGTGCAGTGGGCTCAAATGCAAACAAGTGCACAAGTGCTAGAAAATTAATATACTCGTACATATACAAAATACAACAATTGGAAACAAAAAGGAGAGTGTCAACAGAGGTGCAAATTGCTTGTTACACAAAATAGAGAACACATATCTCACCTAATCAAAGAAAAATAAAAATTAAAACAAACGGGCGCGAACTAAATTGAAACAGCTAAAACTAACTAAAAACAAACACACATACAATAATTTATACGGGCGCGAGCTAACAAGAATCTAAAAGAAAAAACAAAACAACAAAAGCAGATAAGAGAAAGGCGGAATAAACAGCTGGCATCCAACCAAGAGGAGGAACTGGACAACACTCACACGCACACTCACTTCTGGTTACTACCCAAAAACCCCTAACGGAAATCAAAGTGAGTTGTATCGTTTCCATTTTTTGGTTTTAATTTTATGTATATATGTATGTATATTTGCTGGTAACTACGGTTGCATACAAAACCGTTTGAGCAACATTTGATTTAAACGGATTTTAAATATTCCTTTATACGGTTTAATCTAAATAACCGATATTAAAAAACAAAAACAAAAAAAAAAGGATAATATCGCGCTATTCAAGTATTTACTTGTAAATTTTCCGGGAATACTTCTACTACTTCTTAAAGCAGTAAGCTTGATTGCTCAAAGGAGGTAATAGGCGCAATTAAAAATATTAAAGCAAACATAAAAAAAAAAAAAAGAGAGAGAGCATAACATACATATATACATACATTTATACGATATACACATCAGTTTTAATATACATTAACCCACATTGGTTATTTATATATATACATACATATACTTGCATTTAAGTGCAGAGGTTAAATACCTGCACATTAAACTTTTTCTCTCTTCGGTATTTTCCGTACCGCCAAAGTGATAATATTGTTGACATACATACAAGTACGTATGGCATGCATGCGGCCTGCACAATAATAGGCAAACAAATTTAAAAAATACCTCTCTCCCGGAGAAGAAGAAAAAGAGAAGTGCAATAACACGGAAACATACGTGCAAGCACAGAGAACCGCACATACATACTTATATACAAAAGGTATTGACCCTTTCCGGTACACAAGTACGAGGGCATACCAATAAATCCGAAAAAAAAAATATATATATACATATATACTCGCAATACATTAAAAAAAAAAAAAAAAATTATAATAATATAATAATATTATTATATATCGGATGGGTCCTAAGTGGACTAGTTGCGGAACCAGTCACAGCAATGACAACTCAAGTTGAGGAAATCTCAAACGAGTACCTCAATTCACAATTGAGAAAGTTTTGAGAGTTAGAAGAACTCCCCCCCATTTCAATTACAACACCAGAGGATCAGTATTGTGAAGACTTTTACAAAGCCACAACTACTCGATCAGCTAATGGTCGGTATGTCGTACGACTACCACTAAAACAACAATTTCCAGACACACTCGCCTTAGGTCACTCTCGCACCTCTGCAATGCAGCAGTTTCTAAGTATGGAAAAAAACCTACTTAGAAAAGGTGAGCTAAAACAAGATTATGATGGTGTCTTGGAAGAATATCTTCATTTAGATCACATGGAGGAAGTAAGCCCATGTGAAAAAATCATAAGAGGCAAATATTACTCTTTCTACTTGCCACATCATGCAGTAGAAAAGCCTGAAAAAAAAAACAAAAGTTCGAGTTGTCTTCAATGCCTCAAGAACCACTAGCTCGGGGAATTCCCTAAATGGCATTCTATTTACGGGACCCACACTCCAACCAGATCTAATGCTCCTCATATTGAACTGGCGTATATACAAATACGTATTCAATGGGGATGTCGAAAAGATGTATCGACAAATACTGGTTCATAAAGATGATCAAGATTTTCAGCGGATTGTTTTCCGAAAATCTGCCAATAGTCCACTACGCGACTTCAAATTAAAAACAGTAACTTTTGGCGTAAACTGTGCTCCATACTTAGCCATTCGTACACTCCACGAACTGGCAGAAGACACAAGGTCAGAATTTCCTCTGGCAACACAAGTGTTAAAAACACAGACGTATGTGGACGATATCCTGTCTGGAAGCCACAGTCTTCCACTAGCATACGATACCTTATCACAGGTAATAAATGCCCTCAATACCGCAGGGTTTCCATTAAAAAAGATAACAGCCAACCACCCAAATATTTTAACATTCATAAAGACCATTTGTTGGACACTAATTTCCTTATATTTGAAAAGGAAAGTACAACAAAAACACTGGGCATCCAATGGAATGCGATATCTGACCAGTTTTCATACACAACTGAGTCCATATCCGCATTATCCGCCATTACAAAACGCCAAATTCTCTCCTCTGTTGCAAAACTTTTCGACCCCGCAGGATGGCTTTCGCCAATTATGATACAAGCAAAAATCCTGATCCAAGAATTACGGCTAGACGGAACTGACTGGGACGAACAAGTGAAACCTCTTCGCTTAGAAAGATGGTCCCAGTTTGCTAATAACCTAAAAGACATTTCGCAGATACAAATTCCACGGTGGGTAAACTATTCCCCCGAATACAAGGTGGAACTACACGGCTTCTGCGACGCCTCTGAAAAGGCATATTGTGCCACATATCATACTCCAAATTCATTTCTGAGAGCGACTGTCTCATAAAATACTGCACTCGATTTGCTTCTTCGTCGATTCAAGACAATTCTGAATCGGCGCTAGAAATAAAAAGCCAAACTATTGAAAATTTTTGGACACGTCTCCAAGCTGCATATGACGCAATTGTAGATACTGACGATTCAGATCTACCAGAAAACTTTAAATCTTCTGCATATGCCAAATTTGAAAACTGCTTAGACCAGTATGAAGATACAAAGATTATGATCGCAGATCAACTAAAACTCATAAAATCAATTGCACCTGCTCCCCACAGTAGAGTAGAGTTACCACAATTGCAAGCCCAGGAGGCAACAGGCATTCATCTCAAAGTGCCAGCGTGCGATACAGAAATATTCCATGGAGGTTATGAACAATGGCCGTCCTTCCGGGACATGTTTACTGCCGTGTACATCAACCATCCAAAACTATCGCAAGCGCAAAAATTGTATCATCTCCGATACAAGACAAAAGGTCAAGCAGGTGTAATAGTAAAACAGTTCGCATTAAGTGATGACAACTTCAATTTGGCTTGGGAAGCTCTGAAAGCCAGATATGAAAACAAAAGAATATTGGTCGACAAGCAAGTAACCATACTCATGAACTTGCCGAAAATTCAAAAAGAAACAAGTGAAGAATTCATAAAATTAGAATCCACTGTTTCAAATTGTTTGTCGGTTCTAACGACACAAAATGTTTCCACAGACAGTTGGGACCCTATTCTGGTAAACATATGCACCGCAGCATTACCAGAAAAATCGTTACTTCTATGGGAGCAATCGCTCTCATCAAGAAGAGACTGCCCAACGTGGCAGCAAATGAAAGATTTCTTAACTGCCCAATATGAAATTGCGGAAAGGGTAGATAAAAAAACAATCAGAACTAAAAACGTTCAACCCGACCTAAACAGAAGCTTCAATAGACCCCAAGTCAATAACAACAACAATTTAAATAGAAGCTTTTTCAAAGCACAATCGTTCACATCTGAACAAAATAAATTCACGTCATCCGAACTATGTACAGGAGGGCATAAGCTAAAAGCTTACGAAAAATTTAAAAAATTGAATGTGAATGAAAGGTACAACTTTGTCAGGTCAAAAAGACTGCACAAACTGCTTGTCCCACTCACACAATCTCAATAATTGCGAAAGCAAATTTAACTGCGTATATTGCCACAAAAGGCATCATTCTATGTTGCACATAAACAACTTTCCCAACACATCTCAAAGTAGCGCTTTTTCAAAAAAAGCCACGGGCCTAGTTGCAACAGCAACTCCCGAAACAGAAACTCAACAAAATTGCCAAGAGACACCATGCTGCTCAAAGGCATTAAAAACTCAAACGCTACACAGCGAAAATCATAGTAAAGTACTACTACCCACAGCAGTTGTCTCCATCGAACATCGAGGAGAACTGTTCAAACTAAGAGCCCTAATAGACCAAGGGTCCCAACGATCCTTTATAGCGTCTAAGGCCCAAAATAAATTAAAATTGCCAACAAAACAAGCCAATTATGAAATTACGGGAATGGGCGGAAGAGTAGTACAAAACTCTAACAAAATAAGCCCCATTACCCTAATTTCCCCCCAAGCGGATAAGCGCATTCAAGCAAATGCTATTGTCTTACCGCAACTAACAAACATGCTTCCAAGCTATCAAATAAGTAGCAAGCATTGGGATAAGATTTCACATCTGACTCTAGCAGATCCCAACTGCAACACCCCCGTTCAAATAGACCTTCTATTAGGCAGCGATCTTATATCGCAAATAATACTGTAAGGTGTTGGGAAAATTTCTAAAACACTACTGGCGCAAAATACCATTTTCGGATGGGTCCTAAGTGGACTAGTTGCGGAACCAGTCACAGCAATGACAACTCAAGTTGAGGAAATCTCAAACGAGTACCTCAATTCACAATTGAGAAAGTTTTGGGAGTTAGAAGAACTCCCCCCCATTTCAATTACAACACCAGAGGATCAGTATTGTGAAGACTTTTACAAAGCCACAACTACTCGATCAGCTAATGGTCGGTATGTCGTACGACTACCACTAAAACAACAATTTCCAGACACACTCGCCTTGGGTCACTCTCGCACCTCTGCAATGCAGCAGTTTCTAAGTATGGAAAAAAACCTACTTAGAAAAGGTGAGCTAAAACAAGATTATGATGGTGTCTTGGAAGAATATCTTCATTTAGATCACATGGAGGAAGTAAGCCCATGTGAAAAAATCATAAGAGGCAAATATTACTCTTTCTACTTGCCACATCATGCAGTAGTAAAGCCTGAGAAAAAAACAACAAAAGTTCGAGTTGTCTTCAATGCCTCAAGAACCACTAGCTCGGGGAATTCCCTAAATGACATTCTATTTACGGGACCCACACTCCAACCAGATCTAATGCTCCTCATATTGAACTGGCGTATATACAAATACGTATTCAATGGGGATGTCGAAAAGATGTATCGACAAATACTGGTTCATAAAGATGATCAAGATTTTCAGCGGATTGTTTTCCGAAAATCTGCCAATAGTCCACTACGCGACTTCAAATTAAAAACAGTAACTTTTGGCGTAAACTGTGCTCCATACATAGCCATTCGTACACTCCACGAACTGGCAGAAGACACAAGGTCAGAATTTCCTCTGGCAACACAAGTGTTAAAAACACAGACGTATGTGGACGATATCCTGTCTGGAAGCCACAGTCTTCCACTAGCATACGATACCTTATCACAGGTAATAAATGCCCTCAATACCGCAGGGTTTCCATTAAAAAAGATAACAGCCAACCACCCAAATATTTTAAAAAACATTCATAAAGACCATTTGTTGGACACTAATTTCCTTATATTTGAAAAGGAAAGTACAACAAAAACACTGGGCATCCAATGGAATGCGATATCTGACCAGTTTTCATACACAACTGAGTCCATATCCGCATTATCCGCCATTACAAAACGCCAAATTCTCTCCTCTGTGGCAAAACTTTCGACCCCGCAGGATGGCTTTCGCCAATTATGAAACAAGCAAAAATCCTGATCCAAGAATTATGGCTAGACGGAACTGACTGGGACGAACAAGTGAAACCTCTTCGCTTAGAAAGATGGTCCCAGTTTGCTAATAACCTAAAAGACATTTCGCAGATACAAATTCCACGGTGGGTAAACTATTCCCCCGAATACAAGGTGGAACTACACGGCTTCTGCGACGCCTCTGAAAAGGCATATTGTGCCACTATATATGTGCGCACCCAAAGCGATATTGCAACTACAAGCCACCTACTAGTGGCAAAAGCAAAGGTTGCGCCTTTAAAAACCATAAGTCTACCACGACTTGAACTCTGTGGCGCTCTGCTACTAGCAAAGCTCGTCTCCATGGTACAGACCCACTTAAACATGGCAAAATATAAATTATACCTCTGGTCCGATTCCGAAATAGTTCTAGCCTGGTTAGAAAAACCACCACACGCGTGGAAAACATATATTTCTAACCGAACGTCTCAAATACTTGATCTAGTAGGATCAGCCACTTGGCGCCACGTAGCCAGTGCTGACAATCCTGCCGATCTTGGGACAAGAGGGTGCAAACCCCTTCATCTCGCCACCACCACCCCCCGATGGTTAACAGAATCTCCCGATTCTTGGCCACAATCGCCAATGCGCAACATAATTGCCCCAGAGAGTCGAAAAATCGCTACTTATCACACAACAATGGATGATGCTGACATCCTTGAACGATTTTCATCGTTCCCCCGAGCACTCAGAGTAGTCGCCTATATTCTCAAATTCGTAGAGCGACTCAAACTTAAGGTAAAGGGAGCAACTTGCCCCCAATGCGATACATTGACGCACCAAGACTTACAAAAAGCGAAGGTCGCTCTTATCGCATCAACCCAAACGCGCTACTTCAGCCGCGACCTAGGGTTACTAAGAGAATCGAAGCCAATTGACAAAAAGAGCTCACTCTTAGTACTAAACCCATTTATAGACATGAAAGGTCTGCTTCGTGCAAACGGCCGGCTTGCTAATTCCAGCCTTACGTATAACGAACACCATCCCATAATAATACCAGAGAAATCCTCATTTGCCACATTATTCATCAACTATATCCATATACTCATGTTGCACGCCGAACATCGCCTCATGCAACATATGGTACGCCAAGAGTACTATGTGCCCCGTCTTAAGCCCCAAATCAAGAAGTGCATTTTCACGTGTAAGGTCTGCACTATGTACAAGCAGAAAATGAGAACGCAGATTATGGCAGCACTTCCACCGGAACGCTGCAATTTCGCTCTGCCTTTCACCACAACAGGTGTCGATTTTGCTGGGCCTTTTCAAATAAAGGCGTCCATGCTAAGGTCTCCCACCATGATGAAAGGCTATGTGGCTGTCTTTGTCTGTTTCACGACAAAAGCAGTGCACCTTGAGCTGTGTACTAATCTGACGACGGAGGCTTTTCTCGCGGCATTTGCTCGCTTCGTCGGACGACGTGGCTTTCCATCCAAAATCATGAGCGATAATGGTAAAACATTTATCGGAGCTCAAAGAGCCACAGAGAAACAATTTGTGGATTTTATGAAACAAGTCTCACCTGACATTATACAAAAATATGCTCTCCAAGGCATCAATTGGCAGTTTATCCCCCCAAGCGCTCCGCACATGGGTGGTTTATGGGAATCAGCCGTAAAAAGCTTCAAATCCCATTTCAAGAAGCTAGCTGGCCCTTATAAATTCAATTATGAAGAGTTCACGACACTCTTAACTAGAATTGCAGCCGTTCTCAACTCACGGCCTCTCGCAGCCCTCTCGCAAGATCCATCAGACTTTACAGCCCTCACACCAGGGCATTTTCTTAAAGGAGCGCCCATTCTGGCCACACCTGAGCCAGGCGTGGAGTCGCTTTCCTTATTAAACAGATGGGAAAGAATTAAAATTCTCCATCACGATTTCAGTCTTCGATGGAAAGAAGATTATTTAAAGGACCTCCACAGAAGGTACCGGTGGAAAACACCAGGAAAGGCGCCTCAGCTTGGAGATTGCGTTTTGATCAATGACGATTGTCTCCCCCCTACCGAATGGCGGCTTGGCCGCATAGAGAAGCTTTACTACAGCTCCGACGGTCATATTCGCGTAGTCGATCTCCGCACGCAAACTGGAACACTAACCAGGCCGGTCGTTAAACTATGCTTTTTACCAACAGCCGAAAAAACCGATATATAAACCGTAAACCGAAAAAAAACCGACAATCAACCGATAAAAAAGAAAAAAAAAACCGCCAAATATACCACAACCTATAATTTATTAAAACCAAAAATAACATAAAAGGCTGCAAACCTCTGCATCTCACTCATGCCCCACCACGTGGCAACATAGTTCACCACTATATTAACCAATATCTAATGATGATAACTCTTCTCTAGATACATATGGATATCGATGCGGCAACAGCACCAATGCCAACCGTCCGTTCAGCTGTCCACGTTCCACGCCCGGGGGCTGTTCCAACACCAGCGCCGCGAACCATCACGGCAACAACGCAGTCCACCGCTTCACGCAGTGCAACTCGAGCAACTCCGACGTCGCAACAGAATAGCTGCCTCGCATTCGATGTCCTCTCTGTTGTCGTTCGCACAGGTTGCCACACTGCGGCATATTTAAAGGGATGCCACCTCAGCAACGCCAGCAGGTTGCCAGGGCCCATGGCCATTGCCTGAATTGCCTGTCGCCCACTCATACAACACAAGAGTATACGTCCGGCTATGTGTGCCAGATGTGTGTGCTTCCACACCACACTTTGCTGCACCGCATCACCACCCCCGAGACCGTGCGACACTCTGCCCCACGCAACCGCGGGGGTAAACGACGTTCCAAACGGCAGCAACAGCGAAGGCCAATAAGCACACCGGACGACTCGCGTCCGCGACACCACCATAACGTAACACGGCGGCAGCGTACTAGGCCACAAACCCGTCGTCCAACCGGTCTCAGCAACGTGGTCGCTACGCTGCAACAACTCCAGGGATTACTAGGCTAAAAATTTGCCTAGGGGGCCAGGATGGCTAAATGGGTATCAGCCTTCCCACTTCTGCCCGTCAACATCATCCCACACATCTACGTACACATGCAACACTGATTCGCCACATTCCCCACATTCCCCACACTCATCATCACTTTCTTCACATCATCCACCACGCTCTAACACACACACAATGACATCACACACCATCATCTACTTTCGCGGAAGAAAGGTACAAAACCGACGGACACCTTGTCAAGATCATCATTCCGGCGCTACGACATCGACAATCGACTCGTTTTTTCCCCTTTTGGCGAACTTTGACCCCATCGTTTTTTTGAAAGTACATATTTTGTGAGGCAAAAATTTTAATTTCATTTTTTAAATTGTATTGTGCGAGCAAAGTGTATATTGTATATCCTATACATATCTTTGGTGCGGAAATAAATATAACGTGTACATTTATAGCTCTTTAAAAGTGTTACGAATCTCTTTTTAAATTTTAAATTTTTGGAAAATACGGGGAGTGCGGAAAGGGTGACATATACCACGAAACGCTGATGAACAATTAGGATGTTTGATGGTTTCTCAAGGGATTATTTAAGTTTTATTTCATAAACTTTCAATTTAAATTTGTAAACTTCTTATCAACAATTATGTACATCAAATTAAATTGTAATATCGATGAAGATTCCAAATTTTCAGCACTAATTAATTATTATTACTTTCACAATCGTCACTTGAAAATACAAAATTTTCCTTGAAATTATTTTTTCGATGTACTCTTACTCAAGTCAGAACTACTGAGCTAAAAGATAACAGATATATCAAAGCAACATGTGACGTGATGTAATATTTAAAAATGCATGTTAATACATACATGAAAATTTTACAAAATTAGACGTTTAAGGGTTAAATATACAATCAACCTCCCGGGAGATAAACTCAAACCGCTGGTCGCTTTTAATACTGGCCACTGCAAGCTGAATAAGCAATTACACAACACAGGCTTAGCTTCTTGCGTAAATTGCCGGTTCTCCGACAGGGAGCCAAACACACTAAAAAGTGTTCCCTGGGTTTCATTTAAGCACCAACATATACAATCACTAATCATATGAAGCAAAGTCAGCCGGATGTTTGAAAATCCTGGTAATAGTTATATGGGGGGTAGGTCAAGTTTTCGCCTCAATGTATCTTTTTTACGCACAAAGAATTAATGTTATCAGTAAAACATGTTCTGCAATTTTCCTTGAGATAATTCAAATATTGGCCGATATATCCTGCATGAAGTCACCTGAAAGTTTGAAAATGTTTGTATTAGTTACATGGGGGCTTAGGGAAGTATTGACCCTATTCAATGCATTTTTGATACAGACAAAAACTATTATCAGGAAAAATTTCTGTCTGAATTTCAATTGTTTAAAGTCAACTATAGCTACTGATGTCTGTTGAACAGTTACTATTGGATTTAGGTAATTTTTGGTCATAAGGTGGCATATTTCAAAGCAATTATTACTGCAAAGTTTTATCCCGTTATATCAATTGCTTCCTGCTTTATGTAATAGAAAGTGAAAGAATCAAGTAGGATTTAAAATTGTGTTGTATGGGAAGTAGGCGTGATTGTGGTCTGATTTACTCCATTTATTGCGCTTTAAGCAGTTTTTAACGGCATCGTTATATGGGGAGTGAGCGACGTTACCTTCCGATTTCATACAGTTTCACAATGTTGGTATGATTTCTTATAATATTTGCGCTCAGCAAATTTGGTTGTTGTAGCTTAAATGGTTTAGGAAATACATACACTTTATTAAAAGGCGGGGTCATGCCTACTTTAAAAAGAAGTATTTCCTACAAGTACGCTTTGCTATTGCGATTCCCTATTACTGAATACGCCAGGGACATTAAATTTTACATCGGCAATGCCACCTTGTCGAACTTTGCATTATCGGCAAATCATGGATTTATCTCAATAAAAGTTACAAAACGTGTTTTACTCATAACTGTGTATCTTTTTGAATAAAATAGATAAAATTAGATTTTCGAACAGCCGACTAACTTTACACCATGTGATTGGTGATAATATGTAAGGCAACTCAATGATACCCAGGGAACATTTTTTTAGTATATAGTATATGTAGGTAATAGATAAAATCGGGTTCATACTACCCAAACTCCCATATACTAAATACATACGTAGAATGTTTGTCGTTTTTCTAACAAACCTTATGCCGAATACGTTGGTGAGTATACTACACAGTAGTATGAGTTACATATAGTATATATAAAATTGTTTGAATTATGATCCCCTGGTTAACATTTTACACCTTAAGGAATTTCCCTGATTTGGATTCCCGCAGTCGCAAGAGTAAAAAATGTTCGATTGTACTCCAACTTGCCCTTCCTTATTTGTTATCATTGTTTTAATTAAGAATTTGTCTGCACTGAGAAAAAAAAAGGTAACTGCAATGATATACGCAAAAGCAATAACAATTTCACAAAACTAAGTAGGAAGTAGGAGAAAGTATATGGTAAGAAACCATCAGAAAACCGCATTATTTTTTATTCTACGTACCGTTTGCTTGGCGGAAATTACTAATGAATATATCGTCACCTGAAATGCAAAATAACGTAACAACATTTTCAGAAATTTACAGTGGCTTGAATGAAACACGGAATAAAATGGAACATGAGTGAAACAAAATTTTAATATTGGTTAAAACTGGTTTATATATGACCGCAGAACCAGAAAATGTTGAACATATTTAATATTATGTCTGTAATTTGAAGTAGTGAAGCGTAATCAATAAGACACTCAATTTCGAATTTTTTGATGATACGTTATTTTGCATTTCAGGTGACGATATGAATCGTTTGGTATACTCAACCACTAAGAAAAAAAAATTTTAAGTTTAGAGTTCAATGATTTGAATACGACAATGATTAGTCATTGCCGTTTTACAACCTTATTGGGCGCCTGTGGTGAAAATTAAAAATACTAATAATAACAAAATAATAATGGAGTTTTATATATTAAATTAAAATAATAGTAGTGTTCTCATGAGTTATGAAAACTTATATACTTACGTAATATATGTATGTATATATGAGTACGTGTACTTATAAATTTACTTACTTGATCATATCGTTCTATGGTTTCGTTCTCTGTAGAATGGAATGAATAATCTTTTAATGTACCATTTAATGAAGAATTTGAATATTTATTATCATAATTTTTCCATTTTTTTAATTTTATTTCTGAGAGCAGAAGGTTTGGAGTATCCATTCTTTGATTGTTCATAATCGATAATATAACAGCACGAACTATAAGAACAAACTAAAGCAATATATTTTATGTTCAGTTCTTTTGAACTTTTGCACATTAAGTATTCCAGTAAGTATTTATGAATATATGATATGTTTATAAATCATTAAGTATTAGATTAGGGTTATCAATTAGTGTGCTAATTGAACATGAAAACATTGTTTCTCGGGTTAGGGCATTGGCAACTCTTTTATAAATGCAGAAGTAGTTCGATCAAAAACTATTCAAGTTAATGTTTCGTTAAATAATACATCAAAACAATAAGTCACAAGTCGACAACAAATATTAAATTTTCTATAACGCAGTCGAAAAGCATAATTAGCAATAAAAATAAAAATAAAGTGTTGACTTTGAAACACAATAGTTACGAAATTTATTTGAAATTGTGTTTTTGTTTATTTTATATTTTGTTTCATTTAAAATGTTAAAAAACTCAATGAATTTGTGTGTCTAACACATTTAAAGTAAAATGCACAGAAGTATTTTAACTACTTGATTAATAACTTGGAGAGTGAATAAACTATAATTTCCTAAAGAATATGGTGAACATTTGTTTTTGTGTCGGCTATCTAATAGTTAAGTCTTGCAACAAACATGCTAAAGGGTGATTTTTTAAGAGCTTGATAACTTTTTTTTAAAAAAAACGCATAAAATTTGCAAAATCTCATCGGTTCTTTATTTGAAACGTTAGATTGGTTCATGACATTTACTTTTTGAAGATAATTTCATTTAAATGTTGACCGCGGCTGCGTCTTAGGTGGTCCATTCGGAAAGTCCAATTTTGGGCAACTTTTTCGAGCATTTCGGCCGGAATAGCCCGAATTTCTTCGGAAATGTTGTCTTCCAAAGCTGGAATAGTTGCTGGCTTATTTCTGTAGACTTTAGACTTGACGTAGCCCCACAAAAAATAGTCTAAAGGCGTTAAATCGCATGATCTTGGTGGCCAACTTACGGGTCCATTTCTTGAGATGAATTGTTGTCCGAAGTTTTCCCTCAAAATGGCCATAGAATCGCGAGCTGTGTGGCATGTAGCGCCATCTTGTTGAAACCACATGTCAACCAAGTTCAGTTCTTCCATTTTTGGCAACAAAAAGTTTGTTAGCATCGAACGATAGCGATCGCCATTCACCGTAACGTTGCGTCCAACAGCATCTTTGAAAAAATACGGTCCAATGATTCCACCAGCGTACAAACCACACCAAACAGTGCATTTTTCGGGATGCATGGGCAGTTCTTGAACGACTTCTGGTTGCTCTTCACCCCAAATGCGGCAATTTTGCTTATTTACGTAGCCATTCAACCAGAAATGAGCCTCATCGCTGAACAAAACACGCGCGCGAAACACATTTCGAACCGAACACTGATTTTGGTAATAAAATTCAATGATTTGCAAGCGTTGCTCGTTAGTAAGTCTATTCATGATGAAATGTCAAAGCATACTGAGCATCTTTCTCTTTGACACCATGTCTGAAATTCCACGTGATCTGTCAAATACTAATGCATGAAAATCCTAACCTCAAAAAAATCACCCGTTATATGAATAGTAATAGCCAATTAATATATAGTAGAATACCAATTGTAGTAATATAGTATGCAATATTCCACTTCGTACCACAACAAAATGGTCTTACCTGCTAATATTTGACAAAATCGATCCATAAAGTAGAATGCATATTTAAATTACATGGGTTCCTTTTTTCATAAATAAGTAATAATATTTCGAACACGAACATTATAAGATATTTAGACAAACAAATTATCGTACCAACAATGGAATATAGTAACTGCTTTGAAATAAATTCTAAGGTCATTGTGGCGATTTTTGTTTTCCTAATAATGTAGTATTTATATATATAAGGTTGTCAAATATCTCCCTTCCGCTTTTTTGCTCTTTGAATGAATGATAAGAAACAGTTAAATCACAAAACTGCACATGTATTGCAAATAAATAAAAATTACAAAGGATTTTCTCATAAGTTTGTGCAGCCATTCGAGTAAATGATGCACAATGTCTTGCTGTGAACTTTAAGGCTAAATCGCATTGGAAGCGGCATTTACGATATCAACACACTCACATTCATACATACAACTTTAATCGCAAGGGAACTTGAACATTTGTAGCCGAACTACCTTTCCATTGCCTAAAATACTATTGGGCATACCCACTTTGCTAACATTTTCTCATTCAGTTTTAAATGTTTGTCGTGGCTTATGAGTAACCTTCTTTGATAGGAAGATATTCAGCACATCGTAAGTTTACTCCTTTGTTTTTTGCTCTGTGATGGGTAAAATCATCGGAAGACATTAGGCGTATTCTCTTGCTCTTGCAAAACCCTTGCACGGTGCTCGAATTGTAGATTTTTCCACCTAATGCAACGGCACAACAAAAAACACACGAAGAAAAATATTTGCACTTAAAAAAATAATTGCAACCCTATGCTAGCTGTCATTTTACTTAAATACATATTGTATATAGTAAATGAGCATCCTCCCCCGACATCCACACATACACCACAGTATCACACCACATCAACTCAATCTCACAACACTGACACGCACCTTCACCATATCAAGAAAATATACATATATACACGCGTATACACATTTGAACCAATTGGCTTTTCCATTCTTGGATTTTTCTAAAAAAAATTTTGTGGTGAAAATATAAAAAAAATTTGAAATACATAGCAACAACGGTGAGCCAGTGGAAAATACACATATTTTGACGTTAAATTGCTGAGGAAGGTAAATTTTAAATAGATTTTATAATTTCTATTTAAATTATAAAGATTTGTTACAGTTTTTTTGTGAAGAATGAATGCAGAAGGTCCAATTCACAATAGCCATGCACAATAGTCATTTAAAATAAATTGACCGAATTAGCCGTTCAGATATCACTAGATTCTACAATGGGTGCTCTCGTGCCCTTGTATATTTCGGTATAGAATTTTTGCAATCTGCAATCTTGCAAGAGCAAGAGACTCCCTCTATTGTTACGGATATACTATATACATATATACGAGTATAGTATATGGGCCATTCCATCAATTGGCGACTTGGTTTTGTACCCGTGGTTCTCCGATTTTGACGAAACTTTAGAATATCATAATATAGACTAAAATAAGAATATCTGTAAACTTTTTAGTGCCCAAAGTTGCTCCATTGATTTTTGGCGCGCACTTCAAATTGAGATCAAACAAAAAAATGACTTTTTCTTTTATTTTTTAACGACCTCAAAGTTGAGTGAAAAAAATTTTGAAGTTATCCATTTTTATGTAAAAAAATCTCAGTTTTCTGATAAAAATATTTTCAGAATCCAAAAAAAATTTCAAAATCCAAAAGAACCATGTTTTTTCCAAAAATCCCGCTTTTTGTGCTCTTCCCCCCTTTTTTTTCAAAATTGACATTTTTATTCGATTCCTCGTTAAATTTTACATAAGAATCAGTGTTCAAAAATATGGGACTCTGATCTCATGAACAGCAAAAAAAATTCAAAGTTGACGCTCAAAATCCAAAAAAAAAACATTATTTTCCAAAAAATCCGGTTTTTTGTGCTTTTCCACCAACTTTTTTTCAAAATTGACTTTTCTATTCGATTCCTCGTTAAATTTTACATAAGAATCAGTGTTCAAAAATATAGGACTCTGATCCCATCAACAGCAAAAGAAATGCAAAGTTGTCGCTATACGGCGCATATTTTTTTGAATGAAGACAGTGATTTCTTTTAATCCAAGTCTTAAAATACAATTTACACATTTACCTCTTTCACACAACCTTCTAAGCGAACACACTGCGCCGTATAGCGACAAATTTGCATTTCTTTTGCTGTTGATGGGATCAGAGTCCCATATTTTTGAACACTGATTCTTATGTAAAATTTAACGAGGAATCGAAGAGAAAAGTGAAATTTGAAAAAAAGTTGGTGGAAAAGCACAAAAAACCGGATTTTTTGGAAAATAATGTTTTTTTGGATTTTGAGCGTCAACTTTGAATTCTTTTTGCTGTTCATGGTATCAGAGTCCCATATTTTTGAACACTGATTCTTATGTAAAATTTAACGAGGAATCGAATAAAAATGTCAATTTTGAAAAAAAAATGGGGGAAGAGCACAAAAAGCGGGATTTTTGGAAAAAACATGGTTTTTTTGGATTTTGAATTTTTTTTTGGATTCTGAAAATATTTTTATCAGAAAGCTGAGATTTTTTTACATAAAAATGGATAACTTCAAAATTCTTTTCACTCAATTTTGAGGTCGTTGAAAAATAAAAGAAAAAGTCATTTTTTTGTTTGATCTCAATTTGAAGTGCGCGCCAAAAATCAATGGAGCAACTTTGGCCACTAAAAAGTTTACAGATATTCTTATTTTAGTCTATATTATGATATTCTAAAGTTTCGTCAAAATCGGAGAACCACAGGTACAAAACCATGTCGCCAATTGATGGAATGGCCCATATGTATATTAGGGTGTGCCATTCTAAGGCAATCTTTTTTTTTCAACTGAAAAACAGGTTCAAAACTTTCGAAAATGCGTAAAAAAAAAGTCACTCAAAAGATGAGGTCTTAGTATTAATATTAAGAGGTGGCTATTTCCAATTTTCTGTTTTCCATATAAATTACATGGAAAAAAATCATTTTTTTTTGTGGTGGTTATTGTGCGGAGGTCTTAATGTGCACGCGACGACGGCCAGTGGGGATGGTAAAATCGATTCCGGTTCTACTCGAGAACCGAGTTTTCTCGTAAAATAATCGATTTGTACAATGTCAAGAACCGATTCTTAATCGACTTCGACTACTGGAGATCGATTCCGAAAAATCGATTATTTTACTAGAAAACTCGATTTTCGAGTAGAATCGGAATCGAGTTTACCATCCCTACTGGCAGCTATCGGGGCACATATAAAACTTCCGCACAATAACCACCACAAAAAAAAATTATTTTTTTTCTATGTAATTTACATGGAAAACAGAAAATTTGAAATAGGCACCTCTTAATATTAATATTAAGAGCTTATCTTTTAAGTGACTTTTTTTTACACATTTTCGAAAGTTTTGAGCCTGTTTTTCAGTTGAAAAAAAAGGTTGCCTCAGAATGACACACCCTAATGTATATATACATGCAAACAATGCTCCTTGCTCGTCCCTAGCACATTCCAGTGGCATTACAAAGGCACAAGTGTGCTGATAAACTATTTGGTTAAACAGCTTTGCCAAATTGCAAACTTAAAAGGTAATTAATCAAAGGATTGGCTGAAGCTTATTATGTTGGATGAACGCTGCTAAATACGAAACGAATATTTTATATAGACTCTCAACGGTTCGCTTAAATTTTTCATGAGCCGAATACAAAATTTATAAAACCATACTATTATTATCAAATTTTTAAACATTTTGCGTTTTCATAATTTTATATTTTTATATATTTATAATAATTTAGTAACAATTAAGTTGTCTGAAAAAAAGTGACTCTGAATGAAATGACTCTAATGAAATAATAGAATCCTTAGATGGATTACTCAAAGCTCCTCTCTTGCGAAAGAGTTTTTATAACCATTTTTTCAGTAGAAATTGATAGTTTGGAAACAATGGTATAGACCAGTGCTTCCCAAACTTAGTTTTGCCATGACCCGGTAATTTTCACACTGTCCTTTCGTGACCCACTTAATAATATTAAACTCAAGACGGTTACATCAGTTTAAATAATACACGTTTAATAATAGTAAGAGAAATGTTTTAGTAATATTAAGTTATAATATTGTTACGATTTTACTGCTTGCTAGTTCACTTTGTTAGGTTCGTATCTCTGGATTGACAAATAAAACCAAAACTGTTTAATTTAATTCAACAACTCTTTATTTCACAACTCGTCTACACTATAGCAGTTTACTCTTAGCACTGGTTGATTACGTTGGCGCTGCCACGGCTTATATAGCCACGCACTTCTCGCTGATGCCGACGTGTCCTTCTAGAATATTGCGTCTGGAAATTACCAGAACATAATGCTATACAGCGCCAGACGCAAGCAGACAGCCGCGGCGCCAGACTCAGCAATTGTTGAATTAGACAAGCAGACAGTGCGGCGCCAGATGTCTATTGTTTCGACAAGCAGACAGCCGCGGCGCCAGATGTCTACAACAAGACAAATGCTATTCCATATACCTACAGCTATTGTTCATAATAAGGGATGCATATAGCAATACAAATACAACTTAATACTACTTTTTGTAACACTGCCCTTCACTAAAGCCTAATCGTTCCGATTAGGCACAAATCCTCTTGAACCAAATGGGGCGAGCCTCTCCAAATGTACTACTTTCATTTTACATCGCGCTTTCCCATTTCTTTGTATGCGGTATACCACGTCATTAAGTCGTTTCATCACCATATAGGGTCCTTCCCAGGCTGTCTGCAGTTTCGGGGACAAGCCTTTCTTTCGAAGTGGATTGTACAACAGGACCAGATCACCTTCTTCAAAACCATTTGAATTTGCCGCTTGATCGAACCGGTCCTTCATCTTATTGCTCATCAGATGCGTATGCTGTCTTACCATTAGATGCAATTCATTCATTTCTTCCTTTAAGGCAGAACAATAATCTCCATCATTTCTTACAGCTGTAGGATTCGTTCCAAACTTAAGATCAGCAGGGAGTCGCAGATCAGATCCGAAAATAATCTTTGCTGGCGTGTAACCAGTTGTCTCGTGCTTCGCTCAACGATACGCCAGCAGGAACATCTGGATGCACTTGTCCCAATTCCGTTGATCTTTATCAACGATTTTCCGCAGATGTTCTTCGAGCGTTCGGTTGAATCTCTCCACCATTCCATCTGATTGTGGATGTAACGCTGTTGTCCGTGTCTTGTGGATGCCCAATAATGTACAGACTGCTTGGAAAATGGAAGATTTGAAATTCCTGCCTTGATCTGAGTGTAATTCGACGGGCACTCCGAACCTTGTTATCCAATTTTCTACAAACGCTTCGGCTACTGTCTTTGCTTCTTGGTTTGGTAAGGCATATACTTCTGGCCATTTACTGAAATAATCCATGACAACCAGTAGATATTTGTTTCCGGCCGTACTGGTTGGGAACGGACCTGCAACATCCATTGCGACTCGTTCAAATGGTGATCCCACGTTGTACTGTTGTAGCCTACCGCGACTCTTGGCTTTAGGACCTTTAGCTGCCACGCACTCTACGCAATTACTTATCCATTCTGCTATGGAATCTCGACAACCGATCCAGTAGAATCGTTGTTTAATCTTCTCTATAGTTTTTGTAATTCCAAGGTGCCCTCCACTAGGTCCATTGTGATATTCTTTCAATACTTTCGGGATCATGGACTTCGGTACTATGATCAGCAGACGAGACTGTTTGCCATCTTCGCTTTCCCAAGTACGATGAAGGTATCCATTAACGAGGTTTATGCTGTTCCATTGAGCCCAATATGCTTTTGCCGTTGGACTCTCGTTACTTATTTGTTCCTTTGGTGGTCGTACCCCATTTTCTTTGGCTATTATCAGCTTTGCAAGATCAGGGTCCTCCAGCTGATTGATTCTGATGCGGTGAGGAGACCAATCATCTTCAGGTTCTATATTCAGTAATCGCACGTCGATTATACCTTCTTTTCCCTCTGATTTGGAGCAATGTTTACATTCCAGTGGACAAGGGCGACGTGATAATGCATCCGCATTTTTTTGGTGAATCCCCTTTCGGTGTTCTGTTTCGAAGTCGTAATTCTGTAATCTTTCGATCCATCGTGCAATTTTGCCTTGTGGATTCTTAAACGGTAATAACCATTTTAATGCTGCATGATCAGTCCTCAGCAAGAATCGTTGTCCATACAAATACTTGTGGAAATGTTTTACACATTCCACCACAGCTAGTAGTTCTTTTCGCGTCACACAGTAGTTTTTCTCTGGTTTCCCGAGCACTCTGCTGTAATACCCAATTACTCTTTCTTGTCCGTCGATGAGCTGAGACAGGACACCTCCAATTCCATAAGCGCTCGCATCTGTATCCAGGATGAATTTCTTTCCAGGTATTGGATAAGCCAACATCGGCGCCGTACAAAGTAGTTCTTTAAGCTGCTCAAACGCTTTTTCTTGTTCCAACTGCCATACAAACGGGCGATTCTTCTTTGTTAAATCATGTAAACTTCTAGCCACGTTCGCAAATCCAGGTACAAAACGGCGGTAATACGTGCATAAGCCGAGGAAGCTGCGGAGTTCATGTATGTTGGTGGGTTGAGGCCAATCTTTAACTGCTTTTATTTTTCCCTCCTCGGTGTGAATCCCCTCAGTTGACACTTTATGTCCGAGATATGTGACCTGCTTCTTCCATAATGAACACTTTTTGGGATTCAAGCGTAATCCGGCTGATGCTATTCGCTGAAAGACTTCCTCTAGATTTTTCAGATGATCATCAAAACTTTTTCCCATGATGATAATGTCATCAAGATACACCAAACATGTCTTCCAGTTGAGTCCTTTTAACACATGTTCCATCAGTCGCTCGAACGTTGCAGGCGCATTACATAACCCAAATGGCATCACAGAGAATTCCCATAACCCGTCGCCCATACTGAAAGCGGTCTTTTCACGGTCACGTTCATCAATCTCGACTTGCCAATATCCACTTTGTAGATCTAATGTAGAAAACCATTTCGCTCCAGACAAGGTGTCTAATGTATCGTCGATTCTCGGTAGAGGATAACTGTCTTTCTTTGTGACATCATTCAACTTCCTATAATCTACGCAGAAACGGGTGCTACCATCTTTCTTTTTAACTAAGACGATAGGTGAGCTCCATGGACTTATTGAAGGTTCGATTACACCGTTTTTGTGCATGTCTTCAATAATTTTGTTAGCATCCTTACGTTTTGCTAGTGGAACCCTACGCGGAGCTTGTCGGATTGGTTAAGCGTCTCCAGTATTTATGAGATGTTTGACAATGCCGGTTCTTCCTGTGTTTCCTTCGTTTGCAAATATGGATGCGTATTTTTCTAATAGTTTTTCTGCTTTTAATTTTTCATTTCCATGCACCTCATTCAGCAAATTGTTTAGGAGTGTAGGACTTATCTGCTGTGGCACAATAGTAGGCTTCTGTTGTGACCGTTCGCATCGTGCTATTGCACTTATATTCTGGCACTGTCCAATTACTGCTCCTTTCTTCAGACTTATAGGCGTGTTGAATTCATTCACTACTCTGACCGGAATGGTGGCGTTTTCTCTAGTTTTCACAAGCGTTCTTCCTACCAATATGGGTGTATCTATTTTTGTTGGTTCCACCATCCACAACTCTTCAGTCCCACCTCCTCCATTCACTTTAGCCCATACAATCGCCTCAGATTTTGGTGGAATACTCTGATTATCATCAACAATCACCCTCTTACTCTCAACGTTGGTCACATATCCGGTGTTTATAGGCATCTAAATGTTCTGGCAAAACAGCATTTGCTTGTTGAAATCCAAAGTAACCCCGTGATCAATCATGAAATCTACTCCCATTATAATTTCATCCGTGATTTCTGCTACGATGAAGGAGTGATTAACTTCCAGGGTACCAATCATCACTTCGCAAAACACTTTTCCCGCGACAGCTGCTTCCTCCCCGGTGGCCGTTCGAAGCTTGCAACCGACTAATGGTTCAACTGTTCCTCTTACCACATCCGGTCGGATAATTGAATGTGTGGCACCAGTATCCAAAGTAAGCGTTGACAGTCGTCCATTTACGATGCCGTTGATAGTAAGATTGTTGTCATGGCGACCTATTTGTGATATCGAGATGGCGGGGCAAATAGTTGTGGGAACCAGCTCACGCCCCTTTGAACTGTTCCGTTTTAGTTTAACGACTTGTGAGATGTGGATGCTCCGTCCTCGTTATCTGTTGGTTGTTTCCGTTTTGATGGGTTTACTTTTATATTGCAATTTCGGGCAAAGTGACCCGCTTTTCCACAGTTGAAACATCTTCCTGTTGTATTTACTCGCGGTGCAGCAATTGTCTTCAGAGTCTTCAATATTTCTTCCATCAGCGCCGGTTGTTCCATTTCAACCCTTTGTACTTTGTGTGCTGGTTTACTTAGTAGGGAAGCTGTTTCCTGTGTGAGGGCGTGCGAAACCGTTTCAGCAAACGTTCTTTTTGGCAATGCATATGTGGCGCGTTTGGTGTCCACATCACGAATTCCATTTATGAAACATTGAATTTTTACCCTCTCAATGTAATCCACAGGTGCATCTGCATTTGCCAAATGAGCCAGTCGGTTTATTTCAGTTGCAAACTCTCGCAATGACTCGTTCATCTTCTGACCCCTATTTTGCAGTTCGATCTGGTACATTTGTTTCCGGTGCTCACTACCATATCGTCTTTCTATCGCACTCATCAATGCCTCATAGTTGTCCCGTTCACAGTCTGGTATAATCTGAAGGATTTCAGCCGCAGGTTCTTTCAATGGTACAAACAAGGACGCCACTTTGTCCGCTGCATTCCAGTTATTGGCCATTGCTGTCTTTTCAAACTGAAGTTTGAAAATTTGAAATGGAATACTTCCATCGAATGTGGGTGCCTTCAATCTTTGATTATTTGTTGATGGTGCAGGGCCATGTAGTTGCAGTTCTCGCACACGATTACTTAATTGAAGAACTTCTGATTTTAAATTTTCTTCGTCATTTTTTAAAGTGCTTAATTCGTCTTCAAATTTCGAAAATTTCTCTTGCACTTGTTTTTGTAGTTGTGTAGTATTTTCCGTAATCTGTTGTGTAAGGCGAGACTCTAACTGTGATGTATTTTCAGCTATTTGCGTCATTTGCTGTGCCAAACGATTTTCTGTTTGCACTGCATTTTCTGTCATTTGCTTAATAGCCACTAACAGCATGTTCATGTCCACACTCGATGATGTTCGTTGTTCTTCTACTTTTTCTTCTACCTTTGTAGAAGTTTCTGGCCCATCAAATTCGAACTCGTCCACATTAATTCCATCCGCTTCCATTGCTTCACGTAATCGTGCCTGCAGATCCGCCTTTTGCCCGCTTATCGGCAAATTACGCTCCTCCAGTTCCTTTTTTAATTGCTGAATTCTCAATTCTCCGAATTTAACCATCTTGAATTTGGATTATTTGACAATCCCACTTCTGACACCAATTGTTACGATTTTACTGCTTGCTAGTTCACTTTGTTAGGTTCGTATCTCTGGATTGACAAATAAAACCAAAACTGTTTAATTTAATTCAACAACTCTTTATTTCACAACTCGTCTACACTATAGCAGTTTACTCTTAGCACTGGTTGATTACGTTGGCGCTGCCACGGCTTATATAGCCACGCACTTCTCGCTGATGCCGACGTGTCCTTCTAGAATATCGCGTCTGGAAATTACCAGAACATAATGCTATACGGCGCCAGACTCAGCAATTGTTGAAGTAGACAAGCAGACAGTGCGGCGCCAGATGTATATTGTTTCGACAAGCAGACAGCCGCGGCGCCAGATGTCTACAACAAGACAAATGCTATTCCATATACCTACAGCTATTGTTCATAATAAGGGATGCATATAGCAATACAAATACAACTTAATACTACTTTTTGTAACAATATTTTGGTATCATTGGTACTCACTTTTTCTGTTAGTACGAAGTGTGTAACTGTTGCTTATTTTTAATTATAGAATTCAAGTTTGCTGAAATTGCTGAAAGTTTTATTCTGAGATCGGGTTCCACTTCCAGTCTGTTTCGATATATATTTTTAAGGTAAACTAGTGTTGAAAACCCAGCTTTACATTTGTAAGTGGTCACAAAAGGCATTAAAAAATCATTGCTTGATGAGCTATTATTGTGTATTCTTGACGAAAATCAATCAATGGTCTTGTGTCAAATGTATCCTTGAGTGCTGTATCAGTTGACAGTTCAATCAACGAATCAACATCTGAATCTGGCAAGTTTGTTTCGGAATCTAACTTGAATGTAAATAGGATTCTTATCCAAGCTTTGTTGCCATCGATTGGAGGTAAATATTCTTGAAGATTCCTCTCCAGCTCTAATAAATGTTCTTTAAATTGAGTTAAGATGTCTTGTGGCAATGCAGTAATGTTGTACTCTTTTTGTATTTCACATAAGTTACTAAATGCTGTAAAGTTCCCTGTCTCCGCCCGTTGTAACCACACTATAAGCTTTTTTCTTGCAGCTTCCACTTTGTTTTGCACTTTAAATATTGTTACATTGTTACCTTGCAATGCCATGTTTAGATTATTTAAAAATTAAAAAATATAATTAAATTATTTTTTCGTAATTTTTCACGATTTTGTAAAAAAATTAAAACTTTTACAATTAAATTAGGGAAATTTGGAACCGCAGAACCTGAAAATTTCACTTGTTTGCTAGAAAAATATTCTCTGCAATAAAAAAATGAAAATACAGCAGTGACACAACAGTGACACTCTTCTCACCAAATACACTATGGAAATCACAACAAGATACTATCATAAATTAAAATGACTTGTCTAAACTTGTTTAACCCTTTCCTGGGCGACTCACAGCGGAAGTACTAAATTATGAATTGAGAAAGAGTCGAAGTCTTGAGTACAGTATGAGACATATATGCCCGCAGAGATATCGAATTAATGGGGCGTTCGATAGTCGCAAGCGGCATCGTGTCTATATGTTTTTCGTAGTTCGTGGTATCACCTAGCGTCAGTTGACACCACGAACACTCTCGTGGGCACAGAATCAGAAGAAAGCAAGGATGAAGATGAATTAATGGCTTACAGGACTGCTGGAAAATATTACCGAACCGATGAAGAATTGTCTCTAAGTGGATCTGCCATCGGGGGGATTGTTCTTGGAGACATGAAGAAAATTAATCTCTGAATGGAGAAATGCGCTTCGATAGGGACTGATGGATGTGCGGTCAGATATCGGAGCATTCAACAAAATTCAGAAAGAAGCAAAAAATGCTGTCACGACTCCGTTTTTCTCGCACAAACTCAACAACAGTATTTCAAAGTCAGTGAAAGTACGATTGATCGAAAACGTTGTCAGTGCCATACGAGAAGTCGACAAATTCTTCAAGAACTCATTTCCAAAACGTGTGACTGTATTAGCAAAGATACTTGGTGAAAAAATTGTCCAGTTGTGTGAAACAAGATGGGTAGAGAGGAACGATGCTGTCCTTCAATTTGTTGCGAAGTTACCGTTCATCATCGAAGCTCTGTCAAAAATCAGTGAGTGGAAGAACAGAGAAAAAGCAGACAAAGCAACAATTCTCATATCGGCTTTGTGCAAGCTCGAATTTATCGTCGGGCTCTTCTGTCTCAGCGACATTCTATCGCTCGCCCATTCGCTCAAAAGGAAGCAATTGATTTGGCGAAGGCATCAAAAATTATTGGGACGTTGCTCGCCACGTTGGAAAAAAATAGGGAAAAAGTTGATGAAATATTCCGATTGATTTATTCAGAAGCCAAGAAAATGGCGGAAAAACTCGATGTTGACGAAGCGAAACCGAGAACATGTGATCGATAAACGAAAGGCGAAAATTACGACGTGAAAACTTGCGAAGATTACTACAGGGTCTCTGTCTATATACATCTGCTGGATACCATCAAAGAAGATTTGGAAGCTCGTTTTTCACAAGAAGTTTTGGATGGTTACCAACTGAGCGTGTTGCTCCCAGAAAAATCAAGTCTTTTAAAAGAAAACGAAATCGATGATCTAATCGGATGATGGATAAAAAGATTCGGGAATCTTCTGGATGATGAAAAAAGCGTACAAAAATTGAAATTCAAATGTGAATTAAGCTACTGGCAATGTCACTGGCAGCAGCAACAAAAAATTGAATGCAGCGAAATTCCAACTTCTGCACTGGAAACATTAAGAAAATATGATGGCGACATATTCCCAATAATCCGCACCTATCTCCGAGTATTCTGTACACTTCCCGTAACAAACGCGAGCATCAAAACATGGCTTAGGACGACCATGCTTCAAGAAAGACTAGTTGGATTAGCGTTGCTTCATACGCATTATGACGTCGAAATCACCGTCGAAGAAGTCATCGAAAGATTCGCAAAACTTGGCAGTCATCGTTTTGCGTTATGAAACACGCAATGTAAAAGGATTTTTCTGTTTGAATTTTTAATAATAATAAAATGAGCCACTATGTAATGCAAGCACATGGTTGACTTTTCGATTAAAACCACTTTGTTTACTTAAAAATTGGAATTGATAATTTTTATACTATCGCAACAAAGTTGCTAAGGAGAGTATTATAGTTTTGTTCACATAACGGTTGTTTGTAAGTCCTAAAACTAAAAGAGTTAGATATAGGGTTATATATACCAAAGTGATCAGGATGACTAGTAGAGTTGAAAGCCGGATGTCTGTCTGTCCGTCCGTCCGTGTATGCTGTAACTTGAGTAAAAATTGAGATATCATAATGAAACATGGTACAGTTCGCAACCAAGTTGCTAAGGAGAGTATTATAGTTTTGTTCACATAACGGTTGTTTGTAAGTCCTAAAACTAAAAGAGTTAGATATAGGGTTATATATACCAAAGTGATCAGGATGACTAGTAGAGTTGAAATCCGGATGTCTGTCTGTCTGTCCGTCCGTGTATGCTGTAACTTGAGTAAAAATTCAGATATCATGATGAAACATGGTACAGTTCGCAACCAAGTTGCTAAGGAGAGTATTATAGTTTTGTTCACATAACGGTTGTCTGTAAGTCCTAAAACTAAAAGAGTTAGATATAGCGTTATATATACCAAAGTGATCAGGATGACGACTACAGTTGAAATCCGGATGTCTGTTTGTCCGTCCGTCCTTGTACGCTGTAACTTGAGTAAAAATTGAGATATCATGATGAAAGGTACAGTTCGAAGATGGGCAAAATTGGCCCACTGCCCCGCCCACAAAACGGCGAAAACCGAAAACCTATAAAGTGTCATAACTACGCCATAAATAAAGATATTAAAGTGAAATTTGGCACAAAGGATCGCATTAGGGAGGGACATATTTGGACTAAGTTTTTTGTACATATCTCGGAAACTACTATAGCTATGTCAACCAAACTCTATAGAGTCGTTTACTTCATATACAGTTCAAAAATGGAAGAAATCGGATAATAACCACGCCCACCTCCCATACAAAAGTTATGTTGAAAATCAAAAGTGCGTTCACCGACTAACAAAAAACGTCAGAAACACTGAATTTTACGGAAGGAATGGCAGAAGGAAGCTACATCCAGGCATTTTTTTAAATTGAAAATGGGCATGGCGTCGCCTACTTATGGATCAAGCCTTTTGAATGGCCTCTACGTCTACATAAAGCTTTCCTTTCATGAGCAAATGCATTTTTCCGAGAAGGAAAAATTCGCATGGTGCCATATCGGGTAAATACGGGGAGTGGTTAATGGTTAAAATAATCGGTCACAAGCGTCGATTGATGAGACAAATTTTTGGTCGTCAGTCAATTTGTGCGGAACAAACCGTGCACTCACCTTTCGTAAGTCCAAATGTTCGGTTAAAATACGATAAATCGATGTTTTGGAGATGTTTAATCCCATTTCCATGAATTTCAATGATGATTTCGGCTGATTTTTGATGAATTCACGCACAGTTTCGATAGAATTTCCGGTACGTTGAAACGTTGAAACCACTCGTGCACTCTGCCACGGGATAGGCAATCATCGCAATAAACTTGTTTCATCAATTGAAACGGTTCGGTAAAAGTTTTAGGAATTTTAAAACAAAATTTAATGTTGGCTCTTTGTTTGAAGCTCATTTTCGCACCGATAACACAAACATACTGACACTTAAAACGTAATAACTTAACTTCCAATCAATGAAATGTCATGAAATTCTCACTGGAGGATTGATAAAAATAGCAGATTCATATAGATGGCGCCACCGGGGGACGCTAGATTCAAAAAGTCCTGTTTACTCTGGAACGCATCTTCATTGAGTTTGATGCGTTTTATATATGTATATGCATATACAAATTAAACCTTTTAGAGAGGTGATTTTTCAAAAAACTTTCAACGACAAATGCTCTTACTACCCTAATTTTTGCGTAGTTACCAGCATCGGTTTTTCTTTTACAATCAAGGTTCCAGACTGCTTGAATTTATAATGCTCCAAAATCTACACGCCCACAAAATCCTATTAAAGGAAAATCTACATATAAAATGCTATAACTAAACGCTAAATAAAGATACTTATCCATTTGCTGGAGAATGCAGAAGCGAGGGACACTGTTGAGCTATTCTTCATATTTCTGTAAAACTGCAAAACATCAGATAATACATACGCCCACTTATGGTGAATCCCCAAGCATTAAATTTCAAACCGAAATGGCAAGAAAGGACCTTATAGGAGCAGTTGTGAAAATTTGATATTGAGCGCGAAGGCTTTAGGTTAAATTCTGTATTCTGTGCTGTCTTTGAAGTTGACGAAGAGGTGTGTTGATTCTATTTTAAGGGGTCTTTTCCAAGCTTTGGCGCATGGTGATCATCTCCTCAGTCGTTGATTTTCGAGGTCTAAAGCCACACTGATAAGGTGCAATCAATTTGTTGACGGTGGGCTTTAACCTGTCAGACAATACGCTCGATAGAACATCATATGCGATGTCGAAGAGGTTTATTCCACGAGAAGTTGGCGCATATTATATTTTGTGGATTGGGCAGATCACACTTGAATTCCAATCTTTAGGCAAGCTTTTGTCTGAGCATATTTTACAAAGAAGCTGTTGCTTGCTCATAATCAGTTCTTCATCGCCGTGTTTGAATAGCTCGGGCGGCAATCCATCGACCCCTGCCATTTCGAACATCTTCATAGTCGGGCAATAGAACGTCTGCTCCATCGCCATCTATTGGGGAATCGGGTTCGCCTTCTCCTGAGAAGTGTTCCCTCCATAATTTTAGTATGCTCTAGACATCGGTTACTAGATCACCTCCTTGGGTTTTACAAGGCCGTTCGCACGTCTAGAGCACCGGAGACGTGTCTTCCGTCTATCGCAACATGATCGATCTAGTTGGTGGTGATTCGATCCGAAGACAGCCGGGTAGATTGATGTATTTTCTTGTCCTGGAATCAGTACTACAAATAACCTTTGAAAAATCTCAAGCTTTTTTGAGAAAAGTTAATTGGGAATGCGTGAAATATAAAATCAAATAAAATTGCCTGTACCGAAATAAAATTATGACCGCTCGCGAATGTTCTTCTTACACAATTGAATTTTTTATTGTAGGAATTTTATGACTTAGCCTAAACCTTAACCTAACGGCTTAAACTAACGGGACGCGTAAGTATGTATTTACAAAAACGGGTGGGGCAGAAAAAAAAAATTTTAATTCCAGTAACTTTTTTTATATTATTTTTATACCTTTCATGCTAATAAAAGTTTTCTTGGATTCGCTGAAAACTCCTCCAGAATTTTCGTTTCCATTTCCGCTTGATTCTCTTTGACTAAAGCCCGGTGGGTGCTAAGCATGCACAATCCTGAAAAAATAAAATTTACGTACTTAATTATTTAGAAAAAATGTTTGCTTTATTACCATTCAACCGATTCTCTCCCATTGTTGTTCTCAGCGATGTCTTTACTCTTCTGAGAGTGCTGAACGACCGTTCAACAGTGGCATTTGTGCAGGGAATTGCGAACAGAATTTCAAGTCCCTCCCTTATCCTCGGATAAAAATCTGAGCTATTGTAAGCACATATTAAATCTAACTCATCTCCTTCCTTATCTTTCCAATATTTGTAATAAAGTTCAAGCTCATTTTCAATATCTTTTATATTGTAAAAAGAGCTTGCACGCAAAACTTTTTCATTGAATTCGCTTAGAGAGATAGTTTTCATATGCAGTGAACTTAAGGCTGCGAGATCAAAAGTTGGAGTGTTTTCTTTAGGAAATCGTTCTCTAATAGATGTTATTAAAGAGTCCAAATATGCAATGAAAATTGCCCGGCGGTAATACTCTGCTGTTGTCGTGAATGGAGGATTTGATCTTTTTGTTTGCTTCTCGACGACTCTGGGCACACTTATATTGAGCGATGCATTCTCAGCTAACTTTTCACAGTCTCTAAAAATCTTTTCAAATTCGCTGGCAGATGTCTCTCGATGTTCCTCAAATAAATTTAAAATGTTATTGATGTGATCTCTACATTTAATCACATCATTGTTCTTGGCTTGCAATATATTCACTACTGGTTGGAGAATGCTGTAATATTTGGCAATAATGAACATACAAATAAGAAAAACGCTTTTAGTTGCAGCACTGTGAAGTTGGAATGCAAATTTTCTCGTGCCCGCGTTTCCTTCTGTGCTTAGTTTTTCCAATCCATCTATTATATCACAATAGAAATCAGCGATGCTTTTGTACTTCGCCGACCAGCGTGTTTCACAAAAAGAATGTACATTCGGAGCGTATCTTCTGCGAAGGGGTGACTCTTTGAAAAAATTTATTACATCCTTTATGCTGGAAATGGTGTTACGTATTTCAGAGACTGAATTCAGGTCATTAACCACCAAATTGAGGCGATGACTGGCGCAATGAATATAACAACTTAATATTTTTTGCACCCCACTAGTATACCATAGTAGCACATCCATCAAACCCAAGCCCAACACATTTAGCAGGATCTAAGTCTAAACCTTCCACAAATCCTTTGATGTTGGCTGCAATTGTTGCTACATCCATTGCATCTAATTCCATAAATCCAATAAATTCTTCACGGATAATTTTTTTTCTGCTGTCGAAAAATCGAATTCCTATCGAAAGTTGTTCCTTTCCAGCCATGTCTGCTGTCTCGTCTGCTAAGATGCTGTACGCTGATGTAATTTTTAATTACTTTCGCCGAAATGTCCAAAATTTCATTTTGGATTTGTGGACTAGTATACTTTGCGTTTTGTTTGCCATCCTCCAAATTGTTTTTAAATGCCTCATCACCAACTCATATTCTCATCATAAGCAGATCATATAGAACACCTTTGAAAAAGTGAAATAATGAAATATAGTTTTTTACTTTTATAAACTTTTATAAATCTGTCAGATTTACCTTCATCATTCGTTTTGTCACGAAGAGGAAGATTATGCGTTCCACAAAACAAAATTGTATTTATAATAGATTTAATAATTTTTTTATTTTGTTCAATTTTTTTTGCATGACCCCGTTGCATTTGCAAATCAACAGGAGTTTCATTTAAAAATGAAATTGCTGATTGCGTAGCTTCTTTATGCAAACTGCTTGATGCATGAGCTTTGCAGTACTCATGCACATTTTTAAAACGGCCCTATTCAACAAAAGTTGCCATCTCTCGCAACAACGAATTATGTCTGCTGGCACTTGTGCTGGTGGCAGTGCTCGTAGAGGGCAACCGATCAGTAGGTGTGCTGGCGTTAGAGCTTCTCAATCGATGGGGTCCTGGCTCAACGGTGCTAGTGGCCGCGATTTTAGAATGGCTTCCACTTAGGCTAGTACTGTTGACAGCTCTTCTGCGGGTGAGAAGAGCGTTGCCGAGTGCGCGCACTACCAGGTGTTTGGCGGATTTCACCGCGGCCTCCCATAATCCGCCGAAGTGCGGCGCCCTGGGTGGTATAAAGGTGAAGCTGAATCCTTCTTCTGCGGCGAATCCCTTCACTTCCGTTGACTGAGCTAGAAATGCCTCTTTCTGCTCGCGCAGCTTGCGGTCGACGCCGACGAAATTGGTTGCGTTGTCGCTGTATATTTTCTGCGGAATCCCTCGGCGACCAATGAACCTTTTTAGGGCGAAAATAAATGTATTAGTCGATAAGTCAGAAACCAATTCTAAGTGAACTGCTTTTGAAGTAAAGCACACAAAAACTGCAATATAACTTTTCACGGGTCGACCACGTATTTTTAATGTTGTATATATTGGACCACAACAATCTACGCCCCATATAAGGAAGGGTCGTAGCGCTCGAAGTCTTTCTGATGGCAAGTTTCCCATTATTTGGGTTTGCAGCTTCGGCTTGTAATGAAAGCAGTGTGTGCAGTTTCTTACGGTTCTACTGCATGCTTCTCTTGCATTAATCAGCCATATGCGCTCTCGAAGAAGCGCAACCAGCGCTTTTGCTCCAGCATGGTGATTTCGAAAGTTCAGGAACCGTAAGTAAGTCGTAAGTGCGAATTTTTTTATAGCAATAGTGGAAATTTGGCATCGTGTAGGAGAGGTGCATTTAACAGGCGACCTCCTAATCGGATTAATTTGAATGACTGCGACATATCCGAGTACTCATGCAAGAACGAATTTAGTTTTTGCAAGTTTGCCGGTAGCGTGGTACCCTTAGTCAGTTTTTGGATTTCATTCACAAATTCCAAATGTTGAATCACTTGAACAATTTTCAAAAAACTCAAGTTTAATCCGTTAAATGTCAGATCCCTACCCTCCGTAGGCATTTTTGGCCGTCGAATCCATCGTAGTAAATCCGAAGCAATTTTCTATGAGAAGAGAATTTTTCAATGAGGTCCAATATCGGATTTTTCTCAGTAGTCGAAATTAATGTAAATGCATTTTTCTTCTTCTCTATTGCTTCGTCTTCTGGCGAGAGCTGGAAGTGGGTGTTAATTTTCCATAATGCAGGGTCTTCTAGGAGGAACTGTGGACCGCCAAACCATATCGAATTATTTAATTCGTCCACGTTACAACCCCGAGACACTTGATCCGCAGGATTTTGTTTTGTTGGCACATGCCGCCAATGCACTTTGTCAGTCAACACTTGAATTTCGGACACTCTATTTGCGACGAAGGTTTGTAATGAGGAGGGATGTGTTTTTATCCAATGTAAAACAATTTCAGAGTCTGTCCAAAATGTGATTTTTTCGAAATGTCGATTCAACATAGGCGCAACTCTTGACCATAATTTTGAAAGAAGATGTGCTGCCGAGAGCTCAAGACGCGGAAGAGATTTAGTCCTCAGCGAAGCCACTCTAGACTTTGCAGTAAGCAACATACATTTAATACCACTAGCAGTTTGGCTTCGTATATATATGCAGCATCCGTACGCTCTTATTGAAGCGTCGGAGAAGCCATGTATTTGGCAGATGGCACTCGACTCTACGTTCACGTAACGAGGAATGCTAATTGTTAAAAGCTGCATTAGGTTGGCTTTTAAATTCTTCCAGCTAGTGTCGAGGCGCAATGGAATCGACTCATCCCAATCTAGTTTTTGAATCCAAAGCTCTTGCAATAAGATTTTTGCTTTGGTAACTAGTGGGGCTAATAATCCAAGAGGATCGAAAAGACGAGCAGAAACTGAAAATATGTTTCGTTTAGTGGCTCGCAAATCATTAAAATTGTCATCTAGGACAAATCGAAACAAATCCTCTTTCGGCAACCAATGGATTCCCAACGTTTTAGTAGAATTTTTGTCATTGAAGCTTAACGTCTTTTCAGTGCAATTACTGTTGAAAAATTTAGGGTGGTTCGAAAACCATTTCGTTAAGGTGAATCCCGCCGAGTTTAATATTTTAATTACCTCACTTCTCAAAAGATCTAAAGACTCGAAATTTTCGGATCCTGTTAATAAATCATCAACATAAAAGTCTCTTTTAATGGCCAATGAACCGAGTGGATACTTGATTGTATTGGCATCGCTGAGCATTTGCAAACACCGTGTTGCGAGAAATGGAGCAGGCGCAGTGCCGTAAGTTACGGTGTTAAGACGAAAAATTTGTATTTGCCCTGAAGGATGCTCTCTCTACACAATAAGTTGACAATTTCTGTCTTCTTCATGCATAATTATTTGGCGATACATTTTAGTAATGTCCGCTGTTAGTGCATACTTATGTAAGCGAAATCGAAGGAGCGTGGAGTATAACTCTTCTTGGATGGTTGGACCTACCATCAAAAGTTCATTCAATGCTATTTGAGTTGAAAATCGACTTGAAGCATCAAAGACAACACGTAATTTGGTTGTTGTGCTCTCGGGCCTTAACACGCATTGATGCGGAATGAAGTAGTATGGCTCACTTGGGATCTTATTGTTTGTTGGCCTCATGTGACCCAGTGCTTTCTATTCATTCATGAAGTCCAGACACATTCTACGAAGTTCTGGATTTTTCAATGTATTCCTCTCCAGGGCCTGAAACCGCCGAACTGCAGTTTCATTGGAGTGACCGAGTAACTTACGGTCAGATTTAAAGGGCATTCTGACTTGAAGCCTTCCTGAAGGCAATACTTCAGTTGTGTTAACGAAAAATTGTTCACACTCCTTTTGTTCTGGTGTGAACTTGTTGCCATTTGTTTCTGAAGGAAGTTCCTCCAGAGCCCAGAATTTTTGCATTACTGAGTCTATGGACGTTAAGTCGTCTTCGGTTTGGCATAATGTGCTAGTTGCTTCGGGAGGAGGACTAAGATTGCAGACATATTTGCCAGACACAATCCATCCCAAAAGAGTTTTCTGTAGCGTTGGTTGATTAGGGCCAATTTTAATTTGGCCAACCGCTAAAAGATCGAAAAAGGTTTCTGCACCCAATAAGATGTCAATCTTTTGGGATGTGTGGAATTCTGGATCCGCCAATTCAATATTGCGCGGAATTTTCCAACTATTAACATTAATGGTATGGTCTGGATGATTAGCCGAAATGCATCGCATAATCCAGAATTCCGCCGAAAATTCATAATTATTAACCCGCGACTTAATAAACGCGTTTAATTTGGCCCCGACGGCCCGTTTGGGCGACGAATCCGGAGCTTTTGGGCCAAATCTTCTGTCATAAAATTGACTTGTGATCCTGAGTCCAGTACGGCTCTTGCAGGTAGGTACTCTCCACAGCTGGTCCTCACCAGAATAACTGCTGTTGCCAACATTACCCGATCCGGCATACTCGATGTATGCATTGCATGTGTAGTTGTTGTTGGTTGCGGATGAGATTCGGCAGCAAGGGAAACGGGATACTGGTGAAGTATCGTATGATGGGATCGATTGCACACACGACATCGATCCGCTCTGCACTTGGAAACCGTATATCCCTTACGCAAACAATTTATGCATAAGGGCACCGATTTGACATACTCAAATCTCTGTTGCACAGAGAGAGTTTTAAAAGTGGGGCAAGCAGATATGTAGTGGTCCTTTAATTTACACTGCTGGCAAAGAGGCTGCTTTGTATTTGCAGCCACCAACGACGATTTGGTTCTGTCCGATTTGGTTCCTGTCATGTGACTCGTGCTGATTGCAGCTCCGGGCTTCGTTCTCGAACATGACGCTCCTTCTGCTGATAATTGATGAAATCTTCTATTCAGGGTGGCTTCACAGTCCTTCCATAATGGTAGCTTGTCGTAGTCCAGCTGTTCTTCCCACATTGGTCGGGTGGCAGAGTCTACTTTTGACATGACCATGTGTATGATAATCGCATTTGTAATTTGTTTCTCATCGCCCAGCGATAGCAATGAGTCATACACAGCCAACACTTCATCGATCATCGCTCGCAATGAGGGTGCCGATGGCTTTTGGATAGTTGGCAACTCAAAAAGTTTCGAAATTGTGTTGAAAAATATCAAACATTTATTATCGTAAACTTTTTTGAGGCTTGTCAATGCCTTTGGATAATTTTCATACGACATTTGAAACGCTTTTACCGTACCCAGAGCCTCTCCAGATAGACAATTAACCAGATGGTTAAATTTTTCAACATCTGCGATATTTGGATCATTGTAAACCAGACTCTCAAACAAATTCATAAAATTTTTAAATTCGGAATATTCTCCCTAGAATTTCGGCAATTTCATTTTTGGGAGCCTTGAGCTGTGACATGTTACGAAAGATGTGTCCGCAATAGACGTTCTACTTTTTGCTAAAATTGTTTTAATTATAGATTTTGTTTCTACAATTATGTCCTCTAACTCCCCTCGGGCCATGTCGTCTTCATCAATCTCTTCAATTTTAGATTGACACTTCATCAACTTTTCACTGTGTGAGTTTAATATGTCGAGACGACATTTCAACTCAATTGGATCTAACGACATGGTTTTTTACAGAAGGCCCGTTTTTATACGCAAAATGCTACTTTTCGCCACCGTCCTTTGACGCTTTAATGATTTTAAGTCGTCCCCTTTTTTTTTAGTGTCGTTATATGTATATAAGTATAACGTATGTATGTATATACACGTTTGCTTTTGCCAATTATTAGAAAAAATCGCACCTTAATGTTCAAGTGATGCGATCATAGACGCTATCACGAATCCTTCTATCCCTTTTTCTTTCACGTCAATATAAGTGTGTACGTATGTATATACGTGTCCAACTATTATATATGTATATTGTATATAAGCATATAAAAGTGTAAAAAGGGAGAGTCAAACACTGAAAGGGTGCAATGTTAATAATTGTTCTTTATTTTCTTTGTTTGCACCACTTTCAATGATTCGCAATCGTTACCTGTTGTGAATGCGTAGGCGTTTTTTTAAATACTTCTATACCGGCACTTCACTTTCAATCGGAACTTTAAGTTAACGGCACTTTGGATTTGTAATTTGAAAACAGTAATAAATTTTTTAATTTTAACTTTTTACAGAACTTTTATATGAATATAAATTTCACCACTTTTGCCAAAATACAAATTGAAATACTTACGTGCCTTTATTTTTGCACTCCACTTTACTCACCACCCGTTTTGGACTTGATGTACGTATATGTATGTAGATTTGTACATATGTACGTGGATTATTTACCGCACTTATTTCGAAAATTTTTTCGCACTTAGTTATACATACTTATGTGTATGTGCATATATGTATTTTGCTTGTATGTACCGGTAAGTATTGATATAAGTACATACATATGTATGTACGAATTTGTGTATTTGTCGAATGGAATTTTCCGCACTCCACTTCACCTATTTCTTTCTTTTTAATTTTTTAAATTTTAAAAGTTCATATGCTGGATATTCTTTTTATCCCACTACCACTGCTTATGTTCATGTACGTACATACTTATGTATGTTATTTTTTCTACACTCTGTGAATCTTTTCACTTTCACAGTAATAATTTGGAATTAAAAGAATTTTTGTAAATTTAAGCACGTTTGGTACACTTTTTATTTTGAAGTTACGTTTGTATATTTTTTACTTTTATTTAGCCGACGACAACCGACAATCGCGAAACGAAACGCGCGCGCACAGGCAATTAACCTTTAACTTAAGAGGTCAAATTTCGAAACGTAATTTTAGAGGTAGTAGTAAATTTTACACCATTTTGATTGTTAAAATTTATTAGAGATGTTTTTATTATAATACTTACAAATTTCATCAAACTGATTTAAATTAATTCTAATTACAGTATTTGGAAAGAAAATTTTAAACTCTTTGTATTTTTTTGAAAAATGTGTCGTTTATTTTAGAAGCCTTTTTTACAAGCAAAAAATAGAGGTACTCCGTAACTTGTACATATGAAAAAAAATAAAAACTTAACAGCAAATTAAATGGCATTTTTTCACAGCCTAATACGTATAAATTAATATAAAAAAGGAACATTCTTATGACTGTCATAGTTTAGAAAATAACAGTCAATATTTGGTTAACTTAAATATTACTCATCATATTCAGTATTCGTACAATTAATACACAAGCGTTTGCTACAAGCCATACACATGGGGTTTTTACATTCTAAGCATGTATGTGTTGTTTTTCTTTTTAATTTATTAGGACATATGTAACATAATTTGCTTGACTGTGAAGTAACCGCTTTCTCCACAACAGGCTCTGGAAGAGAATCAGAACCCAATATCGAGTGGATAATATCACGTAAAGAACGAGATATTCTCTTGTTGTGTTCTCTTCTTTGTAAGTGTGGCACAACTAGATTTCTAGCAATAGTTTTTAAGAAGTTAGCTCTTGAAATCCCACTGTAGTTACGCGAAGATTGATACAAAATGTATGCATTAACTGCACTTATATCAATTAATCTGTAAAATACTGCTAAAGGCCAACGTCGTGTTCGGCGACTGCATGAGTAAATAGAACATTTTTTGTCGAGCTCATCCACTCCTCCTTTTGTATTATTATAATCGGCAATAATTTCTGGCTTACCGGTAATTGGATCATTTGCAGTATGATGATGCATCGAAGATATTAAAATAACTGCGCGATTTACCCTGGGCACATAAGATAGAAGTGTCATATCTTTTGTAAATGCATAAATAGAACTTTCAACAAGACGGTTTTTGTTTAGTAAAAATTCGAACGGAATTTCCCTTTTATTCCGTCTCAGAGTACCCAAATAAGTAAGTCCTCGACTTAATAAACGCGTTTAATTTGGCCCCGACGGCCCGTTTGGGCGACGAATCCGGAGCTTTTGGGCCAAATCTTCTGTCATAAAATTGACTTGTGATCCTGAGTCCAGTACGGCTCTTGCAGGTAGGTACTCTCCACAGCTGGTCCTCACCAGAATAACTGCTGTTGCCAACATTACCCGATCCGGCATACTCGATGTATGCATTGCATGTGTAGTTGTTGTTGGTTGCGGATGAGATTCGGCAGCAAGGGAAACGGGATACTGGTGAAGTATCGTATGATGGGATCGATTGCACACACGACATCGATCCGCTCTGCACTTGGAAACCGTATATCCCTTACGCAAACAATTTATGCATAAGGGCACCGATTTGACATACTCAAATCTCTGTTGCACAGAGAGAGTTTTAAAAGTGGGGCAAGCAGATATGTAGTGGTCCTTTAATTTACACTGCTGGCAAAGAGGCTGCTTTGTATTTGCAGCCACCAACGACGATTTGGTTCTGTCCGATTTGGTTCCTGTCATGTGACTCGTGCTGATTGCAGCTCCGGGCTTCGTTCTCGAACATGACGCTCCTTCTGCTGATAATTGATGAAATCTTCTATTCAGGGTGGCTTCACAGTCCTTCCATAATGGTAGCTTGTCGTAGTCCAGCTGTTCTTCCCACATTGGTCGGGTGGCAGAGTCTACTTTTGACATGACCATGTGTATGATAATCGCATTTGTAATTTGTTTCTCATCGCCCAGCGATAGCAATGAGTCATACACAGCCAACACTTCATCGATCATCGCTCGCAATGAGGGTGCCGATGGCTTTTGGATAGTTGGCAACTCAAAAAGTTTCGAAATTGTGTTGAAAAATATCAAACATTTATTATCGTAAACTTTTTTGAGGCTTGTCAATGCCTTTGGATAATTTTCATACGACATTTGAAACGCTTTTACCGTACCCAGAGCCTCTCCAGATAGACAATTAACCAGATGGTTAAATTTTTCAACATCTGCGATATTTGGATCATTGTAAACCAGACTCTCAAACAAATTCATAAAATTTTTAAATTCGGAATATTCTCCCTAGAATTTCGGCAATTTCATTTTTGGGAGCCTTGAGCTGTGACATGTTACGAAAGATGTGTCCGCAATAGACGTTCTACTTTTTGCTAAAATTGTTTTAATATAGATTTTGTTTCTACAATTATGTCCTCTAACTCCCCTCGGGCCATGTCGTCTTCATCAATCTCTTCAATTTTAGATTGACACTTCATCAACTTTTCACTGTGTGAGTTTAATATGTCGAGACGACATTTCAACTCAATTGGATCTAACGACATGGTTTTTTACAGAAGGCCCGTTTTTATACGCAAAATGCTACTTTTCGCCACCGTCCTTTGACGCTTTAATGATTTTAAGTCGTCCCCTTTTTTTTTAGTGTCGTTATATGTATATAAGTATAACGTATGTATGTATATACACGTTTGCTTTTGCCAATTATTAGAAAAAATCGCACCTTAATGTTCAAGTGATGCGATCATAGACGCTATCACGAATCCTTCTATCCCTTTTTCTTTCACGTCAATATAAGTGTGTACGTATGTATATACGTGTCCAACTATTATATATGTATATTGTATATAAGCATATAAAAGTGTAAAAAGGGAGAGTCAAACACTGAAAGGGTGCAATGTTAATAATTGTTCTTTATTTTCTTTGTTTGCACCACTTTCAATGATTCGCAATCGTTACCTGTTGTGAATGCGTAGGCGTTTTTTTAAATACTTCTATACCGGCACTTCACTTTCAATCGGAACTTTAAGTTAACGGCACTTTGGATTTGTAATTTGAAAACAGTAATAAATTTTTTAATTTTAACTTTTTACAGAACTTTTATATGAATATAAATTTCACCACTTTTGCCAAAATACAAATTGAAATACTTACGTGCCTTTATTTTTGCACTCCACTTTACTCACCACCCGTTTTGGACTTGATGTACGTATATGTATGTAGATTTGTACATATGTACGTGGATTATTTACCGCACTTATTTCGAAAATTTTTTCGCACTTAGTTATACATACTTATGTGTATGTGCATATATGTATTTTGCTTGTATGTACCGGTAAGTATTGATATAAGTACATACATATGTATGTACGAATTTGTGTATTTGTCGAATGGAATTTTCCGCACTCCACTTCACCTATTTCTTTCTTTTTAATTTTTTAAATTTTAAAAGTTCATATGCTGGATATTCTTTTTATCCCACTACCACTGCTTATGTTCATGTACGTACATACTTATGTATGTTATTTTTTCTACACTCTGTGAATCTTTTCACTTTCACAGTAATAATTTGGAATTAAAAGAATTTTTGTAAATTTAAGCACGTTTGGTACACTTTTTATTTTGAAGTTACGTTTGTATATTTTTTACTTTTATTTAGCCGACGACAACCGACAATCGCGAAACGAAACGCGCGCGCACAGGCAATTAACCTTTAACTTAAGAGGTCAAATTTCGAAACGTAATTTTAGAGGTAGTAGTAAATTTTACACCATTTTGATTGTTAAAATTTATTAGAGATGTTTTTATTATAATACTTACAAATTTCATCAAACTGATTTAAATTAATTCTAATTACAGTGTTTGGAAAGAAAATTTTAAACTCTTTGTATTTTTTTGAAAAATGTGTCGTTTATTTTAGAAGCCTTTTTTACAAGCAAAAAATAGAGGTACTCCGTAACTTGTACATATGAAAAAAAATAAAAACTTAACAGCAAATTAAATGGCATTTTTTCACAGCCTAATACGTATAAATTAATATAAAAAAGGAACATTCTTATGACTGTCATAGTTTAGAAAATAACAGTCAATATTTGGTTAACTTAAATATTACTCATCATATTCAGTATTCGTACAATTAATACACAAGCGTTTGCTACAAGCCATACACATGGGGTTTTTACATTCTAAGCATGTATGTGTTGTTTTTCTTTTTAATTTATTAGGACATATGTAACATAATTTGCTTGACTGTGAAGTAACCGCTTTCTCCACAACAGGCTCTGGAAGAGAATCAGAACCCAATATCGAGTGGATAATATCACGTAAAGAACGAGATATTCTCTTGTTGTGTTCTCTTCTTTGTAAGTGTGGCACAACTAGATTTCTAGCAATAGTTTTTAAGAAGTTAGCTCTTGAAATCCCACTGTAGTTACGCGAAGATTGATACAAAATGTATGCATTAACTGCACTTATATCAATTAATCTGTAAAATACTGCTAAAGGCCAACGTCGTGTTCGGCGACTGCATGAGTAAATAGAACATTTTTTGTCGAGCTCATCCACTCCTCCTTTTGTATTATTATAATCGGCAATAATTTCTGGCTTACCGGTAATTGGATCATTTGCAGTATGATGATGCATCGAAGATATTAAAATAACTGCGCGATTTACCCTGGGCACATAAGATAGAAGTGTCATATCTTTTGTAAATGCATAAATAGAACTTTCAACAAGACGGTTTTTGTTTAGTAAAAATTCGAACGGAATTTCCCTTTTATTCCGTCTCAGAGTACCCAAATAAGTAAGTCCTCGTTCCTTTAGTATCTGTACTAATTGAATTGATGAAAACCAATTATCCGCGGTAATGTTTCTGTTAGTTCCTTCTATATTCTTAGATAATCTTACAACCGCTTGAGTTGGCACTGCAAGCTTTTTTTCGGCATTTGAAGGATTAACACCGTCTGAATTCTTTCCATAATAAATATAGGCGTTTGAAAGATAATGCGTACGTGCGTCTGTTAAAGCCATTATTTTTAAACCATATTTTGCCGGTTTCTGTGCATATACACTTTAAATTTACATCTGCCACGAAATGGAACTAACATTTCGTCTATACAGGCATGAGTGCCTATGGAATAATTCGTTTTGCAATTCTCAATTATCTTATTAAAAAGTTCTGAAATTGCTGCTGTTGGATCATTAGACAGCCTTTCTTTCCTATCTAATGAATTGTCAAACCGTAAGCACGAAAGTATATTGAGAAATCGAGGCTTGGACATGGTAGCCCTAAATATATCTCTGCCTGTTCCATCAGTAGCAAATATAAGATCTGTGGATTCTCGATTAGATTTAAAAACAGATAAATACAGTAGTAGGCCTAAAAACGCTCGCAATTCTATTCTATCCAAAGATTTCGCTTCAACGTTATTTTTAAGCTGAAATATTTCTGCTAATTTCTTGTTGGTGTGTTCAATGATTATATTCTCAATGCTGTCATCAAAAAAACGTGACCAATATTGACACAACATGCTTTCGCGCTCACCTTGAGTACGTGTACAACCTATTAAAATTGGCAATCTCACAATATTATGTAATGGAGTTCTACCAAATCTTTGTGGTGGTTGCGCCGACCACTTAAAACGATTTTTTCCGTAGTAATAAACTCTTTTAGAACTATTATTATTTATTATTTCAACCTCATCCACTTCAATGCTTTCTAAATCTTCCACTTCTTCTCTAAGTACTGTTGGGTTTATTTCCTCTTCATTATCTCTTTCTGTTATTTCGGAGTTACTGTCACTGCAAGTCTCAATGCAAAAATTTGGATCGATGTCTTCGTCATCGAATTCACTCACATTATCATAAAATTCGTCATCGTAAAAGTCATCATCTCCCAAAATTGTGGTAATCTCCTCTGTGTTAATTTTTTTTGAATGTGCCATTTTTCACTATATAATTGAAAATTTATATTGCAATTTACTTAACATTTAAGCGCTATTTTATGAAAAGTTGTTTGCTAACATTTTTCATAAAAAAGCTACACTAACGTTGATGTGTAGTGGTTTTTTTTCTATGAGATACTTACGGTAACTAAGATGTGGTAGTAAAATATTTTCTATCCAAAAATTTCACTAATGACGACGTGTGGTAAATTTTACACCTATACTTTAATTTTTCCGTGTTACTCTTCGTTGCCACGAGCGAAACAATACTGACAATAAGAGTGGAACAAAATATTAGAGTGCTGAGAGTATAAAGTTATGAGAGCGAAATGGAGCGAAGTTATGAGAAAATCAAAACACAAGGTGTAAAATTTACTACCACGTCTTAAGTTAAAGGTTAAATCCAAGCAATTGAAACCGAAAATTGTATATACGGAAATATGATATCCACGAAAATTGTTTTAAAAATGTTATTTATTAAACTTTAAACTTTTATCACGCACTATTGTCCCTGCTCGGGCGCCATGAAAAATCTCAAGCTTTTTTGAGAAAAGTTAATTGGGAATGCGTGAAATATAAAATCAAATAAAATTGCCTGTACCGAAATAAAATTATGACCGCTCGCGAATGTTCTTCTTACACAATTGAATTCTTTATTGTAGGAATTTTATGACTTACAGCCCTATTCTGAAAAAACCTCTCAACTGAGTTGAGAGGAAATATTTGAGAGATTTCTTGTGAGGCATAATTTGTGAGGCTATTCTAGCTCAAACCTCATAAGAAAAAAGCTTAAAAAAGTCACCACGTGAGGTAAAAAGCTTTTAGCTGTCAAACAGCTGTTTTAAGAAAAATAAGCAAACAAAAAAGTACACAACAATGGAAAATCAGCATATGTAAGTAATTTTGCAAATTTTAAATATATATATGTACAATAATTTTATATATTCCTAGGCGTACAAAAACGGAGAGAACAACTCAGGAGCAGCTGCAACATTACATAATGTTTTGCAAGCAGCATCCTGAGTTGCAACGCGGGAAGCTAACTCCGACCAATCCTCAAGGGCTGCAAATACTTTGGTCGGAGTTAGCAGACAATTTAAATGCCTTAAGAGGCCCAACCCGGTCGGCAGCCAAGTGGAAGGAGGTAAGTTAATAAATGCTTGTGTTTGTGTCACATTATTAAAATACATACATATATTTCCATAGTCATTAATGCATTGGAAACACCAGTTGCGATCGCGAGCGAGTTAAGGAACATGTGTTACTTAATCACATTTTTGTATCGAAAACATAAATTATCAACTGGTAACCTAAACAAACAATAACAATAGTCTCGCCTAGCATCATAAATGTAACAAACAAAATGAATGTGCGAAAATGTAAACTGCACCAAACTATCTCATTAGCAAGTAAGCAAATATTGTAAATGCACTATCAATACAACAGACAATGTATATGTGTACAAACCTAAACAAATAATAGAATCTGTATCTACAGAAACTATCAACTAGTAATAAGTAAACATTCTAGTTAGTATAAATAGAAGCATAACCATACACGCTTCGTCTTTTGTATTTTGAAGATTACGAAATAAAGAACGTTCTGCTGTCAAGGCAGAACTAAAATAATTTCTTTGACTAAAATAACCCAAGTGTTATTAATTGGCGCCCAACGTGGGGCACACATCAAAAAAGGATTCAGTGAATAAAATCCTTACGCGTGTGGCTCCTGATAAAAAGTAAAAGGATAACCTTTATCCTTCAAATCAACGCATATAAAATAAATAAAAAGTGAAAATTTAATAACAGTTTAAAACCTAAAAAATGAACGGCGAAATTCAAGCACTCCATACTATAGTCACCGAACTACAGCGAAAAATAGCTTCAATGGAACTAGCTAATCCAACATTAACTCCTCAAGCGGAGGAAGAGGACGACGTATGTGTATACAATAATGCACATGAGATAGACTTAAACATGTTCAAACTAATAGGAACATTCAGCGGCGATCCTAAAGAATATCGACCATGGAGAAAAATAGTGACCACTCACATGAATAACATTATGCAATTCAGAGGAACAAACTTATTTGCTCAAGCAGTGCTCATAATTTTAGGGAAAATAACCGGCAGTGCATCACAGGTCCTGGTTAACAATAACACCAGAACTAATTTTAATGCAATCATCGATCGGCTTGACATAACCTATGCCGACCAACGACCACTCTATGTCCTGGAAGATGAAATGAGAAGGTTACAACAAGGAAATTTATCACTACATGAATACTACGATCAAGTGAATCAAGCGTTAAACCTGATCCTGTCAAAGTTAGAAATGACGTATAAAAACGAAGCAGTCCTAGCATCACATAATAAAGAAGCACAATTAAAAGCCACGAGAACATACATCTCCGGCATTAGAAGTTCCTCGATCAAAAACGCATTATACTCCAGATACTGTGCATCACTCACAGAAGCTCACGATATAGCCAGAACTATGCAACATGATGTCGGCTATCAACACCTAGAATACATACCCAGGATGCGACCACATCCGCAACACAATTATACAGTAATCAACAGGAACACATTTCCTCAAAGGATCCAACAACCCAGAGTAGAACCTATGGAAACAGATTCCTCAACACGATTCCGACGACCTACACATCAAAGAAACTTACAACTACCAAACAACCCACCAGTCCAACCAAGACAAGCAATCCAAACAGTTGGCAACCAATTCAAAAGGTATAGAGACGAAACAGTCACTAACGCCCACAACAAAGCACAGCGAGTGAACCAACTCAACAATGAAAGAAGCGAAATCCAGTCACTCTACAACGAACCAAACAGCAACTACACTGAAGAAGAACATTTTTTATAAGATACCACGGTCTACCAACACTCAAGAGAACCGCACCAGATGGTAAGTCCGTGCACATACTGATCGATTCAGGTGCAACCAGTAGTTATGTAAGCAAAAATTATAAATACGCAAAAAGTATACCATTAGGAAAAATAATTAATACAACTACACTTCATGGTAGTTCAAAAATAACACATAAAAGAAAAATTAATCTAGTAGGATTCGACTTAGAATTTCTAGAAATAAATGAATTAAAAGACTTTGATATACTGTTAGGAGAAGATTCATTAAGGAAAATGAAGGCAAAGATAGATCTTTTCAAGTATTCAATAACGTTTACTAAAGTGTCAAATCACTCAAAAAGTGCAAAGGTAAACTATACAGTAGGCGAGAAACAGTTCGAAAATTGCATAAAAGATTTAATGAAAAATAATTATAGAAACGAAAACTTACCGTATACAACTACAATAAAAGCTGAAATTAGAACAGAAACTAATGATCCTGTATGGGTTAGGCAATATCCATATCCATACGCGGATCAAGATTTCGTAAAAAAGGAAATAAATAAATTATTAGCAAACGGAATAATAAAAGAGAGCAAAAGCCCATACAATGCCCCGATATCGACAGTCTCTAAAAAAGGATTAGATGAGGAAGGAAAACCAAAAAAGAGAATGGTTATAAATTTCCAAAAGTTAAACAAAATTACTGTTGCAGATAGGTACCCGATACCAGATATCAATATGACTCTACAAAACTTAGGAGAAGCAAGATACTTCACGACGCTAGACTTAGAGTCAGGGTTCCACCAAATTCTAATTAGGGAAGAGGATAGGGAAAAAACAGCCTTCTCCATCAACGGAGCTAAATATGAATTTTTACGACTCCCATTCGGCTTAAAAAATGCACCATCTACATTTCAAAGATGCGTGGATGACATTCTCAGACCATACATTGGTAAATGCGCGTACGTATACATCGATGATGTCCTAATATATTCAACATCTCCCGAAGAACATATGAAGCACATCACCGAAATTGTACAAACATTACACAACGCTAATATGAAAATCTCTGAAGAAAAGTCAAAGTTTTTCCAAACACAAACCGAATTCTTAGGACACGTAATAAAAAACGGCAGAATAACAGTAGACCCTGAAAAATAGAGGTAATAGATAGGTATAAAACCCCTGAAAGTTTAAAGGAACTACGCTCATTCTTAGGCCTAGCTTCCTATTATAGGAAATTCGTGCAAAACTTCGCACACATATGCAAACCACTGACAATATATTTGAGAGGAGAAAACGGCAACATTTCAAAGAATAAAAGTTCCAATGTAAAAATAAAACTAGATAAAAATGCACTAGATGCTATAAATACAATAAAGAAACTATTAAAAGAAAAAATCGAATTATACCAACCAAACTTCAAAAAAGGATTCGACCTAACCACAGACGCTAGCAATTACGCTATAGGAGCAGTTTTAAGCCAAGGAAAAAACCCGGTAGCATTCATATCACGAACTCTAACAAAAACAGAACAAAATTACTCCACGAATGAAAAGGAGATGTTAGCAATAGTTTGGTCATTACAGAAACTAAGAAACTACTTGTACGGTATAGCAGATTTAACGATTTACACCGACCATCAATCATTAATTTTTTCAATATCGGAAAAAAACCCAAACACCAAATTAAAAAGATGGAAAAATCTAATAGAAGAATATGGTGCGAAATTAAAATATAAACCGGGACAAGAAAATGTCGTAGCCGATGCACTATCGCGTCAAATTAATACCACATCAGATACGTCTATGCACTCTGCAGAATCGTCTGAATTAAGACACATAACACAAGTGAAAACACCATTTAATTCCTTTAAAACACAAATTGAAATAATTCACGATAAAGAAAATAACTTAGAAGCGAACACGCCATTTCCCGAATACGAACGGTTTACGATTAAATTTCAAAGAAAAGAATACTTAATAGAAACATTAAAAAAATTAATGAAACCTAAACGAACCACAGCTTTCCACGCAGACCTAAAAACATGGTACGACGTGAGGAAAGACATAAAGCTCACATTCGATACATACGCAAAAGTGTTTACTCAACACAAACTAAAAGACATAACAGACCCAACAGATAGAGAAAATATATTACAATACACACATACCAGAGCGCACAGAAACGCTAAAAATAATTATCAAGAAATTACAGAAACTTGTTATTGGCCAACACTAAGAAAAGACACAGAAAAAATAGTCAGACACTGTACAAACTGTACAAAGAACAAATATGAAAGAAAACCAATTAAACACATAATCGGAACAACGCCAACACCCAATTTAGCTGGCACATCTATACAAATGGACATATTCCAAATACGCGGCACGAGATACTTATCTAGCATTTGTCGCTACTCTAAATACACATACTTACGTAAACTCGACACGAAGCGACAATTCCACGAGATAATAGAAGAAGTCATCACACAAATATTCCCCAACTGTACCGAACTAATGACAGATAACGAAAATATATTCAGCGGCGTCGGCACAACAGCACTAATGAAAAAACTACAGATTAAACATATACTCACAGCAGTGCATCATTCAACATCAAACGCACAAGTCGAGCGGTTACATTCGACGATACTAGAAATAGCTAGGACATTAGCAGCAGATAAGGAAAGTACAGCAGATGAAGAAATATTTCAGGCAGTAAAAGAATACAACAGGACACTACATTCAGTAACCGAAGCAAGACCAGTAGATGTATTCTTTAACAGGAACCTACATCCTGATATAGCAGAAAAAATAAAAAAGAAACAAAATTACATGCTTGAATACCACAACAAGAAAAGAAAACACAGAGAATTCCAAGAAGGACAAATAATCTACGAAAAAACAGACAGAAGAGATAAATCCGGTCATCGTTATACAAAACATATAGTACAACAAAACCGTCAGGACACAGTCTTAACAACCAAGGGGAGGATCATTCACAAAGATAACATACGAAATGTCAACACAACAAATATGGATATTGCTGGTAACAATACTACTACTACATAAACAACTACAAACATACGAAATAACTAACGTCGAAGACAAAAAATAACCCTTCCAGCTATAGATATATTAGAATACGCAGAAATACATATAGTCAGGGTAGATAACGCCTTCATTAATATATATAAATACCCAATCATATCAAAGCAATGTAATACCTACGACATAACTGCTCTAAAATATCATCATGGGAAACTTATATTAGACCCATTGATAGCACAATGTAATAATAAACTCATAACAATCACTAAATGTAAAAATAATATGAGTAAATATATTTGTAAGCAAAACAAACGAGACAATTGTACTATACCAATATTAGAATACCAAGAAGCCTTTTGTAATACAATAGAAGAAAATAATATTCCCCTATTACAGATAAACCAGGGAAACATTCTCCTCGAAGGAGAACACAAAATTAATAATGAAACAATTAATGGAATTAATTTAATACAATTTATTGATACCATAAAAATTGATGGTAAAGAATATCATAACCAAAAAGAAGAAATTAACGAATATATAAAAACACACTCTAATGATAAAATTAAACTATTAGAAATCTTGAATGGAGAATCTAACTATAAATTTAGCAACATCCAAAAATTACATACATTCATAATCCCTTTTGAGGAACACCCTATTAAAACAACTCTTATAACAATAAGTATAATCGCTATTTTAATAATTTTAACATATTTATCATTTAAGTTATATTATGCAGTACTTAGATATAAAACATTGAAAACACAACGAATTACACAAAAACGTTACGAGGAAATACTACGAAAACAAGGAATGGAATACCTAACCAAGAAGAACACCACTACAACCGTATAAAAAGGCAGGAGCCTTTACTCTTTTTTAAAGGAGGGGAGAGTTAAGGAACATGTGTTACTTAATCACATTTTTGTATCGAAAACATAAATTATCAACTGGTAACCTAAACAAACAATAACAATAGTCTCGCCTAGCATCATAAATGTAACAAACAAAATGAATGTGCGAAAATGTAAACTGCACCAAACTATCTCATTAGCAAGTAAGCAAATATTGTAAATGCACTATCAATACAACAGACAATGTATATGTGTACAAACCTAAACAAATAATATAATCTGTATCTACAGAAACTATCAACTAGTAATAAGTAAACATTCTAGTTAGTATAAATAGAAGCATAACCATACACGCTTCGTCTTTTGTATTTTGAAGATTACGAAATAAAGAACGTTCTGCTGTCAAGGCAGAACTAAAATAATTTCTTTGACTAAAATAACCCAAGTGTTATTAATTAGCGCGCAAACTGAAAACACATGCGCAAGCGACTGGTGGAGGCCCTCCGATAAGTGGAATGACTCCATTCGAGGAGCAAGACATAACAACATTTGGGGCAGCAGCGGTAGATGGATTGCCGGGTGTTGCGACTTTGGGTCATCAGGTAATATTTTAATTTAATATTTTTAATTACATGAGGCAATAATTGGTCCGTTTTATACTTACAGGTTTTGCCGTTGTATATAAATACACTTGAAGCTCCAGCTTCCTCGCCAACACCAACAGTCGCATCGCCTGCTCCATCACCCTCACTAGCAGTCGCATCGCCTGTTCCAGCATCTTCACTAGCAGTCGCATCGCCTGTTCCAGCATCTTCACTAGCAGTCAGATCGCCTGCTCCAGCTTTTCCTGCTTTATCAAACAATTTTTCTTCCTCGCCATCACCTCATTTTTCTTCTTCACCATCACCTCCATCTTCTTCCTTATCTCCTCCCATATTATCTTCTTCTATGCCGTCGCCTTCTTATATCCCTCCCGAAAAATTGACTGCAGCGAAGATGCTTGGAACAGTGCTGAAAAAAATGGAGGACAGAGAAAAGCGAGAGGAGGAAGCCATTGCTCTACAAAGGCAAATTGTAGAGCAAAATGCGCAGATGACAGGGGTGCTGACTCAAATGACACAGGCACTAACCTCGCTGTCAGAGGTTATGGCTAAGTTGTCCCAAAAATTGGATAAATAATAATAAAAATGTAAAAAATGAAATAGAAATGTAAAAAATTAAATGAAAATGTAAAAAATGAAATAAAAATGTATAAAATGAAATAGAAATGTAAAAAATGAAATAGAAATGTAAAAAATGAAATAGAAATGTAAAAAATGAAATAGAAATGTAAAAAATGAAATAGAAATGTAAAAAATGAAATAAAAATGAAAAAAAAAATTAAATAAAATAAAATTAATTATTTAAACATATGTAGATGTCTTTTTATTCATTCTTAGAGGAAGTAAAATGTACAGAGACAGTAAGTAACTTACATATATGTATATATATTTATATATATATATTTATAGTACATAACGCCACTGGAAATATATACATACATATGTATATTATAAAGACATAATGTAACGTTCTCTTACTCTAGCACCCTCCCTAAAATTGGGGTTTTCGAAAACAATTTCGGTGTCTTGTGATTCTTCTAAAACTTCTTCGAAGCCAAGGTCTGCAGCCACACCATGCTTCAGTAATATGTTGTGAAGAATTGTACACGCGTAAATAATCAAAGACGCTTTTTCAGGGCTGTAATGAAGAATGCGGTGTTTTGAGAGGCACCGGAATCGTGACTTCAAAACACCAAAGGCCCTCTCAATGGTATTACGTGCTTTGGCGTGCAACTTATTGTAACGCACTTCCCTTGCGTTTGAAGGTTCAGCGACTGGCGTTAACAGCCATGGCTCCAATGGATATCCTTGGTCGCCTAACAACCACGAATCACTTTGCGTGTTATAGGTATTTGTGAGGTGCATACGTGTTGGGGATGTGGTCCAAATACCAGAATCATGGCAAGACGCGGGATATCTCGCGTTGACAGCGGTGAACAGAAGTCGATGATCACAAACCTGCCAAAAATGCAAATATATACATATGTATTAATAGAAAGATTGGTAAATAGTTTGTATAATATAGAACATTACGTACTGCTTCTACATTAAGGCTGTAAAATCCTTTCCGGTTCATAAAAAGTGAGAGAGGAGTAGTGGCGTCTGTAGTTGAGGGTGAAACAATCCCAATATGGGTACAATCGATTGCGCCGATTGTGCCCTTGATTCCAAATTTCGTGTAAAAACTGTAAGAAAAAATTTATTTATTTATTTATATTTATTTTTATTTATTTATCTTACCCCTTCTTTGCATCTGACACATCCTGCGCGCTTGAAGGGAAATAAATTTCACTTCCCTTAACATCAACAATTAGTTTTGAAATAAAGTGCAGAGCTCTTGATACTGAGGATTGGCTCATAGAGAGCATATAATTATTCCCAACGCATTTTTGATACGAGCCATGCCCGTAAAAATATAAACTCGTCAGGAAACGCAGATCAAAAGGAATACTTGCCTTCTGCACATCATGCGGCTCCAATTCACTTATCAGCAATTTACATAGCGATTTTGGGAATCGAAATGTGTTAATAAATGCAGTGTCTTGCATGGTAAAGGGATCGCTTTTGTCTCGCAAACCCTTTAAAATTTTTCTCCTACCCCCCGATTCCTCCTCCTCAACAATTGCCGCATATACAAATAATAATTCCTCCATTCTAATAACACTCAATTCTCAATATTTTAAAAAATTTAAAATATGCAAAACAAAACAAACACAGATGTTTTGTATTATGATGCCTGCTTTCACACGTCACAGATATTTGTGAGAATAGTAAGCATTTGAGCTTTTGAATTTTCGCCAGAATAAGGTAACCCTCACTATAGTGAGAAACATCATTGTAGTGAGGTTGGTGACTTTAGTGAGGGCATGAGAATAGGGCTGTTAGCCTAAACCTTAACCTAACGGCTTAAACTAACGGGACGCGTAAGTATGTATTTACAAAAACGGGGTAAGTAGAATTCATTTCGTTACATTATGGTAGAAAATTATGGTGAGTATATAAAACAGTATTATTAGGGTGAGTACTTTATATAAAAAATAAACTTTAACATTTTAATTCAAATATTTAATATAAAATTAGTTCATATACATTAGTTTAGTATTATGTTTAAAAATGGTATTTATGTTTAAAGGGTGTCGCTTGGCGCAACAACCTTATTTCAGGCCTGGCAAAGTCGATCAGCCTCAACTCATTTGGGGATGTTTCCTCGTGGAGGCTGAATTTACCAACTGTTCTTTTCCCACCCTGGCGTTAAAGTCAATAAGCACGATTTTGACATCGTGGCGGGGGCAGTTTCATAGGTGCACTCCAAGTGCTCGTAAAAAGCATATTTGGTCACATCGTCCTTCCGTCGGGGCGTGGGCGCAAATCAGCAATATGTTGAAGACCTCGGTCCGGAGACCAGCAAAAACTGGTCTAGCCCCTAGGTAACGAATATTTTCACCCCTGAACCTATAGTTGACTTTTGATCGAAAGTACGGGTCAATATCTGAGATATGCACCTTGTCAAGAAAGTATCGAGAATTCTTCGTTTCCCCCTCTCATATCCCGCTTAAATGAAAGAAAGGTATTTTTTTCTTGGCTGGTACAACTGTTCTTAATTATAATGCCAAAAATTAGCGTGATCGGTCTACCAATGTGTTTACAGCAACTGTTTATTTCAGTCGACCTCAGTAGTGTTTGTCGAATTTTAAAATTTAAATCAACGGATTTGTGTTAAATTTTGACTACCTGATATTACCTTTCTCCACACTGAAATATCCACTTCTGGGAACGCGCTTCTACTCAATTGAAGACGTCGAAACAAATTCGACGCGAGAGCATTCCGGAAATTGTTTTGTCGATTGGAAGAAGTGTTTGCACATGTGGTACGCTTCAATTGGATGTTACTTTGAAGGCGATAAAATAAATTGAGTTAAGCATTCACCCCCTCTACACGGTAAAACTGGCGCATCCTAATAAAACAGCGCAATTCACCACAGCTGATGGCGCTACAACACAACTCACCACACCTGTACCCCTATCCACTAAAAAAAAAGATGGACAACAGGGTAGGAGACACAATTCGTGCAAAGCTTTTCGACACATACAATTCGATATACTCATTCGCTCATACACTGCGCCGCGTCAACATCTTGCGCCTCTAACGCGATTATCCAGCTTCTCGATCACCTGCATCGGCAACTCCTTCTCGGAAGTGAAGTCTCACCGCCTATCCCGTCGAGATTTACAATAACTAACTTTGTAAAATATAAATTTATGCTAGAAATAAATATTAAATTATTGTACATTTTAACCAGTGTGTTTTTATTAAATAATCGTTAAAGTGGTTAGAACTTTTCTGTGCACATTTGGGCAGCAAAGTAAATATGGTCCTTCGAGCTTAAAAGACAGGCACCACAGTCACAAGACGAATCACAATAAATAAAATAAAACAATATCCAGTGCAGTGCGGTAAAAGTGCAGTGGCGAACACAAAAAAAAAAGCTTAAAAAACAAAAGTAACATACAAACCAAAAAAAGTGTGGTGACTCGGCAAAAATATATGCGTATATGATATAAAAAAAAAAGTGCGATAAAACATAAACTTACGGAAACAAAATATACAATACTTAACAAACACAAAAAACATAAATCGTGCACGAAAAGGGAAAGTACCTAATCAATAACACAAACATAAATGCAATAAACAAACGGGAGCGGTTTAAACAAAAAACAAAACAAAAACACAGACAATTGGTTGCGAAACCTTACAAAAAACAGAAATAAAAACAAATACATATATACTTATATGCCTAAAATTACAGGTGCACTTACCTGTAATTAAAATCCGCTTCAACGGCTAATAAAATTTTACCAAACACGGTAAAATATATCAAAATAATTACATATATATGAAAGAAATTACTTGCGAAAATTTTTCCGGAAAACCCAAAATATATATTTATGTACTCACATATACTCGTACTTATCTATAAGGCATATCAAACAGCCGTTCTAATAGAAACTATGTAGAAGTGCATATTTGCTTACAAATGAACATATAGTATATGTATACAAGAGAAAATATCTTCTTTCTATTCCGTTTTCGCGTCATCTCAAATCTGCCTATGCTATACCCTACATACATTGAGCAATTAAATATTACAAAGTTATTAAAAAAATAATATTTGATTGTGAATTTAAATAAAGGACTTGGGGAAATTAACAATACAACAAATCGTTAAAACAAATACATAATACCTTAAAATCTAACAAAAAAAAATAAACAAAAACACAGCTTTGCATAAAAAATAATTGAACATATATGTACATATTCGTATACACATATTTACATATTCAAAGTCCACATTTGCAATTGACCAGCAATACATACCTCTTGTTCTTTGGCAAACAAAAACAAGCAGGTTTGTGTCCAAAAAGCGAATTGATCTCTTCAACGAGCTCTCAATTGCACAAAATATAAGTACATACGTACATATTCAAATACAATCCGAGTATTAGGGTGTACCTAAATAAATTTATTATAATTTAAAAAAAAATCATTGAAATTTCTCAAGAGTTTTTGAGAATAAAATTTTAATTTTTTTTTTATTTTTGGGATGCGTGTTTGGATAATTATGTATTTTAAATATTTCACTTCACAATCAACGAATTGCCTGTACCTCGAATATTATATTTTTCCGAAAAAAGCGACGGCGAAATTAGCGAGAAAGGAAAACGCGTGCGGATTCGACTGCGGTCTAATTACAATTATTTCTTTAATCCCGTTCATCTGGTTACTTGGTCTAAGTCTTAAAACTAACGGGATAGAACAGTTTGAATGGAAGTATACAGGTATGTACAAAAAGAGGTGAGTAATTCATTTTGTTATCTTATAGTAATAGATTAAGGTAAGTATATTTAACATTATTAGGGTAAGTACAATTAAAGGAAAACTTTATAATTCAAATATAAAATGCATTTCAGAAAAGTAATTAATTTTCATTTCATTTTAGGTTGAACATATACATATACAGAAGTCATAATACACTTGCAGAAGCTACACGCTCAAAACAGGCTATTAAATTCATTTCAGAAAGTGACAGTTTAACAAGATACTGCACTAGATTTGCCTTTTCACCGATTCACTAAAACTCGGAATCGTTATTAGAAATAAAAAGTCAAAATCTGAAAAATTTTTGGACTCGTCTCCAAGCGGCTCATGACGCCATTGTAGACTCTGACGATTCAGATCTAGAAATAGAAATAGAATAAAATTTGAGGTTCTGCACCGCGACCTATGGTTTATTGTGCCCTCCCCTATATCACATGACCTCCCAGAGCCCCAGCAGCCTGAAAAGTTCCAGTAGTTTGCCGGGCACCAGTGAGGTGATGTGATCCCTGCTGATATATACGGAATCCAAGGCCTTGAGCCTTTTTCCACAGATTGCTGTGCAATCCAGAATTAGGCGTGCTAGTGTTTCCGGCTCCAAGTCGCAGAACCGGCAGGCAGCACAGGAGACCATGCCCATGTTGGACAGGTGCTTCCTGATCTTACAGTGCCCTGTGTAAACTGCGACGAGGAGACGGAATTTCTCACGGGGGAGCTTCATTAATTCTTTGAACCTGGAGAGGTTATATCCTCCTAGAAGCAGCTTGGCGTGACGCATACTTGCTGCCTGCTGCCAGTACCGCTCCCTCTCTTCTCTCTCCTCAGTGCGAAGCAGCTCCTAAAAAGTGTGGGATCCTAGCGCTATGTATGGTTCTGGTCCCATCACCTTGGACGCTGCCGCCGCGCGGGCCAGTTCGTCGGCCTTCTTGTTTCTTTCTATTCCCTTGTGCCCTGGCACCCAAATTAGGTGCACCCAGTTGCACTAGGACAGGCGGTTTAGCCTTTCTGTACATTCCTCGACTAAAAGCGATTTGGTCTCATATGATGAGATCGCCTTTAGTGCCGTTTGACTATTACTGAGAATAACTATGCGCTGGTTGCGCTGGTTGCGGCTGAGGTTGACTTCAGCGCACTGATGTATGGCAAAAACTTTAGCCTGGAAGATACTTGGGAAGCGTCCCTTTGGTATGGACAACTTAGTACGCGGTCCCGCAATACCTACCCCAATATCTTTCGGTATTTTTGAGCCATCAGTGTACCACTGAATGGTACTGTCTTCCAGCAGCCTTTCCAGCGTGGAATTGCTCCACTCCGTCTTGCTGCCTAGAATAACTTTGAAATTCTTTTTGAGGTTTATTTTCTTGGTGGTGGCGTCCTTTGGGAGGAGGGCTAGCGGTGTGCTTTCCGCTAGTGCGGAAAGGACATTATCTTCTCTCTTCTGCAGCCTTCTGCTGGCATTAGCAGCATGGTGTGTTTTGCGGCTTGTTTTATCACCTAATGCAGCGGTGTGAGCTCCAGTATGACTTCCAGTGCCGCCATGGGGCATGTGCGGCAAGTCTTTGTAGCTTTGACAGTCTCCGGATCACCGAAGACTTCGCTGCTTTCGTGGCCCAGGCAACCGCTCTATAGGTTACGATAGGCCTTACTATCATGGTATACAGCCATCTAATGATGCTTGGCTTGCATCCCCATGATCTGCCGGCCAGGCGTCTGCATACCTTAAGTGCCCTAGTTGCTTTGGACAGCGTTAAGTCCAAATGCCTACTCCACCGTAATGATGAGTGTAAAGTGAGGCCAAGAAATTTGACCTCCTTCGACATTTCCACCCCTGTGCCTCTTCTTGTTAGGGACCTCAGGCCCGGAAGAGATCTCCGCTTAGTGAATGGGATCACGGTGTTTTTTGATGGGTCGATATTTAGCCCTACCGTGTTACACCATCCTTTCGTCAGGTTTAAGCCCCTTTGGACAATGTCACAGAGAGTGTTCTCAAATCTGCCTCTCGCCATTATGACAATGTCGTCCGCGTATCCCTGACAGCTGATTCCATTGCTGGTGAGCAGCTCGAGTAGTTCGCCTACTATCAGGCTCCATAGCAGAGGGGACAGTACTCCACCCTGTGGGCAGCCCCTCGTGGTGCCAAGACGTATCTTACTATTTCCTACTGATGTTTCTGCAACCCTCGTGCGCAGAAGGGCTTCTATCCATCTGCGTATCGTGTGGTTGACGTTCCTTCTCTCGAGTGCCTTGATCACGCTAGTGTGGGACGCATTATCAAAGGCACCCTCAATATCGAGGAAGGCGCAGATCGCAACTCCGCCATTGTCCAGCGAATCCCGCAGCTCAGACTTGAGTTGGTACAGTGCAGTGTTCGTGGATCTACCCGCTCTGTACGCGTGTTGTCTGGCATGTAGGGGTGCGATCCTTAGCACTTCCGATCTAATATGATTGTTTAGTACTTTTTCCATCCCTTTCAGCATAAAGGATGTGAGACTTATAGGCCGAAACGATTTGGCTAGCGAGTAGTCTCTCTTCCCTATCTTGGGGATGAAAATTACTTTTTCTGTTCTCCACGGTTCAGGAGGTGTGGAAGGAGGATACCCATACCCTGCTGCAAGAGGGCCGGGAAGACGCCGTCCACTCCCAGTGACTTGTAGCTCGAAAAGGAGGCCAGTGCCCACCTGACTGAGTCTGTAGTGAACAGGTTCCTTGCAGTCAGCCAGTCTGAGCGATCCGGCCTACGTGTGACCAAGGTTGGAATTAGGTCCGCTCGAACTGTCCCCGGGAAGTGCGTTTGTAGGAGTGTCAGCCCTCTCCTCCGCGCTTGTCTTATAAGTCCCATCTTGTCTTTTTAGGGATAATACTGTATCCGTCTTACCCTTCGACAACGCCTTGTGCAGTCTATCTGCCTCAGGGGTCGAGGAGACGCTATCACAGAATTTCCTGAAACTGTTTGACTTGGCAAGCCTAATCTCCTTGTTGTAGACTGTTAGGTGCCGTTTGCAGTCCTCCCAGCTGCCTGTGTGCTTGGCTTTGTTGAATAACCTGCGCACCTTAAGTCTGAGGGCTGAGAGTTTACTGGACCACCAGGGGCAGCTTTGTTTGCTGGTGGTCGTTTTCAATGGACAGGCACAATGATAGGCGTTCACAATGGACTGGTTAATGGCACTCAGTCTGCTCTCCAGTCCATCTGCGGTGGACCTACCATCCGCCTGCCCCACTACGCTTATGCTTGTATTATTGTTTAGAATTTCTCTGAAAATACCCCAGTTCGTATTTCGCTGGGTACGAGTCGGAGGTCGGTCCCCGACTGCCACCCCCAGAACGAAACGAATGATCCTGTGATCTGATAGTGAGGGCTCTGTTGACACCCGCCACTGTAAGATCAGCCCGGTCATGCTGTCGTTACTTAGGGTGATGTCTATGACCTCCCTGCGAACACTAGTTACGAAGGTGGGCTCACACCCTACATTCTCTATGCTAATACTATTACTAAGTATGAACTCAAGAAGTGACTCACCCTTCACGTTGCAGTCCGTGCTACCCCATTCCGTATGATGCGCATTGGCATTGCATCCTACGGTCAAGGGAAGATTGTTGGCCCTGCAATACTCCACCAGACTGAGTATCGATGGGGGGGTGCTGTGGCTGTCTCTCCCGGAAAGTATGCGGATGCGAGGATGAAGTCCGACCCTTCCTTGTCCTTCACCTGCACCGCCACCAGATCTTGCGTTAGAAACTCTGAAATACAGAAAAAGTCTATATCGGCTCTAACGACTACACAATAACGGGGTCTCTCGCAGGAGAGATTCCATATTACCTTGCTATTTCTCGTGTTGAGGCCTCTTACCTCTCCTCTGAAAACCCAGGGTTCCAGGATTAGAAGGATGCTCAGGTTATCCGAGATGAACCTCTTCACGATGACCGCCGAGGCCGCCGATGCGGGATGCAGGTTCGCCTGAGCCACTTCCATGCCGGTTCTGGAGCTTATAGGATGGGTTCGGTGAGAGACAGGTCTTCGCCCACGATGTCTTCCTCGACCTGCATCTCCAGCCCCTCCAGAAGCTTCTGGGTTGATGGCAGCGTGCCTCCTTGCTCGTTGGGGGGTTCGTTGCTACTGTCTACATCCGCGGCGGTAGTCTCAACCTGCCCAGCCTGGATGGGTTCGTTGGGGGACTCATTTTGCCCTCCCGAAACCACAGCCGCAGTTGCCTCATGCGCTGCTGGGCGGGTTATGGGTGGAGCCGGTGCTTCGGTCATCCCCGTCGTAGCTCCCTGGCTTGATGACGTGGTCTTGGGCCTCCATGGCCTCACAACGATCTTGCCGCAGCGGAAATTCAACCTGAATCCCTTCTGCCGGATGTACTTATAGGACTCATCGTCCTTCGTTATGTTGAGGTTCCACCCAGAACCCTCAACTTTGCTTGCTACGACCTTCCACGCCGAGGTACTTATACCTTCATTCTGGTTCCTTACCAGATTGAGCGTGATGTCGTAGCTTTTGTCTGCGCTTCTAGGGAAGAACGCCACCAAGCTGTGTAGGTGTGGGATCTCGTCACCCCTTCTTACACACGGGGCCGGACCCTTCCAACCTCCTAGCCTTGGTGTGATCCCTTGTAGCCAGGTGGCCGACTTCTCATTTTGGCAGTCAACCAGCAGCATGCCGCCCTTGAAAAATATGCCGTTAAAGCGCCGGTGAAGCCTTCGCCGACAGACAGGGCTTCCACAATGCAGTCCTGGAGAGCCGTCAGTTGTTCGGATCCCAGGGCCTCCGCCGGGTAGTTGCGGGGCAACACAGCCATCCGAATGCTGCTCACAGCCTCTGCGTATCTGCGGCTTGCGGCTCTCATCGGCTGCTGGTTGAGGCTGGAACGCTTTCCACTGGCCTCCTGTGGTTTGTCCTCTCTTACCCTCTTTGGTCTAGGTGGCTCCTGAGGTGTTATTTGGCTACTCATTCTCTTCTCCATTCTAGGTGCCTCTTGGGGCGCCGGCCTTGCTTCGCTCCGTCCCTCTAGCGAGGCAGCGTGAGCTCGGCGACGCCTTCGATTTCTGCGTCTGGTTGCCGCCGATCCACCGTTGGCACCTGTGCGCTGTGCATTGTTGGGAGAGGGGTTGTTCCCACTGCTCCTACTCAGAGCCCGCTTTTCAGCTGACTCTGGTGTCATGCCGTCCTCCAGGAATCTTAGGTACCACTTACCGCATGTGACACAGAAACCTTTTACGGGGGTTATGAAGAATGGCCGTCCTTCCGGCACATGTTCAGGGCCGTGTACATAAACCATTCTCAATTATCACAAGCGCAAAAATTGTATCACCTCAGATACAAAACGAGAGGTCAAGCAGGCTTAAATAAAACAGTTCGCTCTTAATGACGATATTTTCAATTTGGTTTGGGAAGCTCTAAAAGCTAGATATGAAAACGAAAGAATAAAACTTGCCTAAAATCAAGAAAGAAACAAGTGAAGTATTTGTAAGACTACGATCCACTGTTTCTAACTGTTTGTCGATTCTATCGACACTAAATGTTCCCACAGACAGCTGGGACCCAATTCTGGTAAAGATTTGCACCGCCGCATTACCAGAAAAGTCGTTACTTCTATGGGAGCAATCGCTCTCATCACGGAAAAAGTTGCCAACGTGGCAACAAATGAAAAATTTTCTCACCACCCAATATGAAATTAAAGAAAGGTTAGAAGAAAATTATGCTGTTCACAGTTAAATGTTATCTAGCATGTTAAATTTCCCAGGAGGTAATGTTCCCATATTTACCGACGTGGTATCTATTTTGTTTTTGTTTTACGTGAAAAACAATTTCACCACTATTCCCACTGCGTTGAGCTTGTTTATTAATTGTGGCAAACTGGCATCTCTGATCAGCTGACTTTATTTACGTTTGAAAATGGAATCTGATGGAAGCAAAATTGTAAGTAAAATTAAAATATGTAATAAAAGTATAAATGTAAATAAAATAATCCCAAATATATGTTTTAGACCACACCAAAACGTCTACGCAAAGCACCGCACAGAAAATGGAGCAATGAAGAGCAACAGAATTTAATTGCATACATGCGAGACAACCGTCCCATTGAAAAGCCGACAGCACAGGTATATTATAAAAAAATTTTAGAGACACAAAATATGCGGTTGGATTGGTCTTTAGTGCGGCTAAAGGCAAGGCACTTGCGCCAATGCGATACAAAGGCACGAGCTTGGCAGAATTCGACGGGAGCAGGTGCCATGCAAGACGGCGAATCAACAGAAAGAACTTGTCCTTTTTTCTACGATTTGGAAGATATATTTGGCTATAAAGAGATCCAATCTAATGCATTTGTTTTGGATACAGAAGCCTTAGAAAACAACTCTACGTCCACCACAGACGATTTCGCCGCCGGAAGCAGTTCAACGACCACTGCAAATGTAGCTATCGCACCTGCAGATATTTTTCAAGAAGTCAGTCCAGAATCGACATGCAACAAAATACAACGGAAGGGTATTTATTCGCGGACAGGTCTTGCCGATGTGCTTACTATGCACACAGGTTTAATTAAGGTGAAGCAAGAAAAGTTAGAGATAGAATCAAAAATGCAAGATAGGGAGCTCTCTTTAAAAGAAAAAGAATTTGATTAACAATACGAAAAATTTTTATTTGAAAAACAAAAATGTAAGTCAGAAGAGAGAATAAGAATACTAGAAATTGAAATGTGAGAAAAATTGGCTTTAGAGAGCTTGAAATGAAGAAACGAAAGCAATGGAGGAATTAAAAATTAAAAAATAAAACTGTACATATATACTACATAAAATTAAATAATTACATCTTTATTGTTTACAAAATGTGATAGAGCTTTTCTTAGGTCGTCGTGTTCATAAATTTCTTGTGGGAAGTCTGTTTCTTCTTGGCTTTCTAAACGAGAATTTTCGTTTAAGTTAAATTGTAGCAACATGTTGTGAAGGATACAACATGCCAAAATCCATCTACAACAATTTTTATAATTAGTTTCGTTCGTTAATCGGAACGGTAGTTCTTTTAAACTGCAAAATTTTTCTTTTAATTTCCCAAAACAATTTTCTACACGTACTCTATATTTAGAGAAATATTGATTAAATGTATCTCTCATTTCTTTTGACTGCTCAGTACTGTTTTGTCGAAAAGGTGTAATAAGATGTTGGCTTAGCGGATATGCCGAATCGCCAGCAATCCATTCCCGATGACAAAAATAATTTTGTGGATTTTTACCTATTGCAGATTCGGCAAAAATTTTAGCATCATGCAGGCTTCCTCATACTACTTGCATTTTTATGGCATACTGTTTTTTTGCGAGAGAAGTATAGTTCGTGACCTTTTGAAGGAAACTCTGCTAATCTGATTTCAGTACCGTCAACATAGCCAATACATCCTGGAAGCTCTTTCATTGTTTTTCGCCTTTCTTCTCTAGATGGCCAACATAAAAATGTAGATTTTAAATTAATCAATGCGGTGATAACCCGCTCTGTCACTTTGGTAACTGTTCCGCCATCGCCTATTCCGAATAATGTTGCAATCTTTCTAATAGAGGCACTCTCTCCACTTGATCCCAGACGAAAAAGTGTTATCTTTAGTTGAAGATCGATTGGTAATTGTGGAACACAATTTTTGTTTTGGAAAACAGGGTCTTGCTTGATTAAGATGAACTCAAAAACTGCCTTTAACAAAGTTGTAAAAAATAACTTCGGTAGGTAATTTTATGTAATTAGTATATATACATACGAGTACTAGAATCATTAGCGAATATGTCCAGTATACATTTATAGCTGAGTGCGTTCAATATATTTTGCTTTCCATTCAAATGAGACATTTTTATTCAAGAATTAAAAATTAATTCGCTATAAAACTAACTTTGCGCGTTCACAGTTTAAATGTCAAATATCGGGAAAAGTTGCCACATATGAAATTTCCCATAAACTGTGAATACAATAAATGTAATAAAAACTAAAAACATTGAACACGATCAAAATAGAAGCTTAAATAGACCCCAAGCTAGAAGCAAAACGAAATCAAAAAGAATATCTAACTCAACACAATCGTTCACATCCGAACAAAAAAAAAAAAAAAAAAACAAAATACGTCATGCGAACTATGCACAAGAGGGCATAAGCTTAAAACTTGCGACAAATTTAAAAAATTAAACATAAATGAAAGGAACAACTTTGTCAGATCAAAAAGACTCTTTACAAACTGCTTGTCCCACTCACACAATCTTAATAATTGCAAAAGCAAATTTAACTGCTTATATTGTCACAAAAGACACAATTCAATGCTTCATTACAGCAGATATCACATCTTACCCCAAAGAAACGCTTATACACAAAGAACAGCGGGTTTAATTGCAAAAGCAAATCCTGAAAAGCAAAATTCTAAAAATTTCCAAGTGACACCATGTTGCTCAAAGGCACAAAAAGCTCACACGCTGCACATCGATACACAAAGTGGAGCAGTTACCACCATACCAACTCAAGTTGAATATAATACAAATATATGCCTTAATTCACAATTAAGTCAAGGAAACTTCTCCCTACAACAAACAAAACTCTAGAAGATCAGTATTGTGAAGACTTCTCCAAAGCCATAACTACTCGATCAAATAATAGCCGGTACGTCGTGCGACTACCACTAGAGCCAGAATTTTCCAATACTCCACAAGTCGGTATAAAAAACAAAGTCATAGTTACCTCTGACAGTCGATATATTAAAAGCACATAACATTTTCAGCTCCCTAGGATGGCTTTTGCCAATAATGATACAAATGTGGCGCGCTACTAAAGGCCAAATTAGTGCATACGCACTTAAATATAAAATATAGCAAAAATATCTCCAAAAGTCGAAGAATCGACACGTTTTATACAATATTGCCCCATAGAGGCTTAAATTTTCAAAAATAAAAAAAGGAAGTTAAAGGATCACCATACTCCCAATGCGATACATGGACGCACCTACTCTTACAAAAGCAAGGTCGCTCTTATCACATCTGCCCAAGCGCTCCTCATATGGGTTGGTTATGGAAATCAGCTATACAAAGCTTCAAATTAAGTATACAAAATTATCTAACTCCAGGGCTAAGGCCAGGCGTGGAGTTACTATCCTTCATATGCCGAGAATAAATAAAGTCCAAACATTTCCGATAGTACCGAAAAGGCATATATTAAACTACCGGTATTCCATAAAAAATTTTAAATAACCGCCAATGAAATGAATAAAAGCAAAACGTGTTGTTACACGTGTAAACCGTAATAATGACTCCCCAAAAAAGCAAAATCAAATAAACACGCAAAATAAAGTTACTTCTCTTAAATACCTGTACGCAAATTAAAATGCATACAAAATACATCTGTCATGTTTAAATCCGTTCTCTGCACACCCGAATAAATGTGAGTATATTACAACTCCATCATCAAATACTTCTGCTGTCAGAATGTATTCTGCGCCTCGGCTACTCCACCAGCAGTACGCCAAAATACAGACAACAACATAATCGTGGAAAACTAGGAAAAATATTCGCCTAGGGGGCCCAGGATGTTTAATTGAGTTAAGCATCCACCCCCTCTACACGGTAAAACTGGCGCATCCTAATAAAACAGCGCAGTTCACCACAGCTGATGGCGCTACAACACAACTCACCACATCTGTACCCCTACACACTAAACAAAAAGGATGGACAACAGGGTAGGAGACACAATTCGTGCAAAGCATTTCGACACATACAATTCGATATACTCATTCGCTCACACGCGATTATCCGGCTTCTCGATCACCAGCATCGGCAACTCCTTCTCGGAAGTGAAGTCTCACCGCCTATCCCGTCGAGATTTACAATAACTAACTTTGTAAAATATAAATTTAAATGCTAGAAATAAATATTAAATGATTGTACATTTTAACCCGTGTGTTTTTATTAAAGAATCTAACCATTTTAGAACTTTTCTGTGCACATTTGGGAAGCAAAGTAAATAGGATGATTAATTTCATTTAATTTTTTATATTTTTTTATACTTTCTTTACAGGGTGTATAATGGGAATTCAGATTCCTTCTTCGGACCAATACTTCCCTTAGTCCCCATATACTTAATATAAAGATTTTCGATCTTCCGGCTGACTGCGTACCGCATATATCAGCCAATATGTGAGTTATTTCAATAAACATACGGGAGCGTGTTTTACTTATGTATAACAGTGTATCTTTGTGCCTAAGATAGATACATTTTATCGAAAACTTGACCTATCCCCTATATAACTAATCGACCACTTCTTGCCATTTTTCGGCTAGAGATATTATTCCATAAGTGTGAAACTTTTTTGGTTTCTCGGCGAAAAAATGCGACAAGTAATTTTCCCACGCATCGCTGGAAGCTAACTTTACTCTATTAAGGGAGTTCTGAAGCCAGCCCTTTTCAAACCCGTTTGAAAGAACGAGCGAACCATTGTTGATACAGCATCGTCTCCGTACGCTTCACAAATTTCATTGGTGGCTTGCGTGGCTTTCTTCCCTTATTTATACAAAAATTTCGAAATATAGCGAATTTCTCCATTATTTTTAATAATTTTTGAACAGCTGTAACTTTTTTTCGACTTCCTCAAATTTAATTTGTTTTTGTTAAATGAAGCCCTTAAATAAATTTGTCTAAGTTCCGAATGCCTATGTACAGTATAAGTATATTGGTCAATCTTTGAGATATCTTAGCAAAATTAACACAAAGTATAATTACTCCATATTGTAATATCGAAATGATTTGAAATTATATTAGGTTATCAAATATCTCCCCTTCGCCTTTTTGTTTTTTGAATTTTGCGGCATGAATTGTTTGGATAATTCGTCCAACAGTTATAGACGTGTAAACATGGAGTTCACTAATTCGCGCTATTTTAAAGTTTTCCTGCGATAAAGGCAAATCCGCTAGAGAAACGTTTCATGAGATTAATGGTGTTTTGGGGGATGGTACTCTATCACTTCGAACTGCGGAGGAATGGTTTCGACGATTCAGAGTGGGTGAAAACGACACCATGGGTAGGAGCCCAATAATAAATTAATGTCCAGTTAATAAATTTGTTTTTTATTTAATTTAAGTTTTACATTAATTTTATTTTATTCTTAACACTCCTCACTATCTTAATGCTGTACTAATAATGTCTTAGTGTTATGCTATCACCGGTTTTTATCCCTTCTTGTGCCTAATTTTCTCATTAGCTACGTAAGCTTGTGCGTATATGCTTATGAGGGCGTAGGTATGAAATACCTATGTTTGTGGGTATGTATATATGTACCTGCTTGCAAAGTGGAAGCGAAAATGAGAACATACAAAAAATGCAATTATGTACAAATAATAGAAAACCGTAACATATGTATATGGATTTTTTTTTTTTTATAGTAGGAGGAAGCATCGAAAGCCGGAGTGCGGGACTTTAATCCGCTAAACCTAACCTACTCCCACCTCATGTCTCTCCCACGGGACCACTGGACAAAGTATTACTTCATGAGATGGATGTAAGAATTGATATGCATATGTTTAAGCGGTGCTCTCACAAAAGTGAATAGCCTAATTCACGGTCACGGTCATCCAATTTTGCACAGTGACATGCTTCTGACCAAACATGCTCCCCCCATTGAAATGCTTGCATTTCAAACCGAAATAGGTAATGGCGCAATTTTATGGACTGCTCTCCTTATAATCCCTTTTGTAGTTTTGATGTCCACAACCCTCACTTTGCCGTCTGAACCAGGGACGATGTTGATAATTCTCCCAAGTGACCAATGCTGTGGGGGCAAGTTGGATTCATGGATGATCACCATTTGTCCAATTTCGATGTTGGCTTCCGGTTTCAACCACTTAGAGCGTTGTTGTAGGCTAAGAATATAGTCGTGTGACCATATGTCCCAAAAACGTCACCCGCTGCCATTGCGTTAACGAAGATATTGTGTTCATATTGATAGCTTTATCTGGCATCGACAGTAATGATGTCCCAATCAATAGATGAGCCGGAGTTAGAGCTTCGCCATCATTGGGGTCATTTGAAAGCGGTGTCAGCGGACGAGAGTTCAAAATAGCTTCTACTTCAACAACGACGGTCTGAAGTTCTTCATATATCAGGTGTGCGTTTGAGATGTTTTTTAGCAAAATGGATTTCATTGATTTTACTGCCGCCTCCCATAAACCCCCAAAATGTGGAGCACGAGGCGGAATAAAACAAAACTCAAAACCAGTGTTGGTGCTATAACTAGTGATGTCATCAGTAGCAGCTTGATTGAAGAATTGTTGATGTTGGCTTGAGCACCAACGAAATTTGTGCCGTTGGCGCAGTAAATGCGTTGAGGTATGCCGCGTCTTCCTACAAAACGTTTTAGACAAAGTATAAAATTATTAGTAGAGAGGTGGCTTTGGATGCGAAGCATACGAAGATTGCTATGTATGTTTTGTATTGAGCTCTTCCACGAAGACGATAAGTTGTAGTGAAAGGGCCGCAAAAGTCAACGCCGCTAACTAGAAATGAACGTTGCATTTGCAAGCGATTGGCAGGAAGATCCGTCATAATTTGACCCATTAATTTAGGTTTATATTGGAAACAGAGTACGCAATTTCGAACGATTTTCCTTACGATTTCGCGAGCATTTATAACCCAGACTCGCTCACGCAAGATATTTATTAAAACCTTTGGACCAGCATGTAAATGCTTCCGATGGAGATATTCTATGTACAAATATGTAAATCGATGATCTTTCAGAAGAAGTGCAGGAAATTTTGCGTCGAAAGGAATTGGGGCCTTAGACAAACGGCCACCAACTCTGAGGACGGAAACTGTCGCTTCGTTAAGATTCATTTCATGTAGAAAAGGAGTCAGCTTCTGTACGAACGATTTTACTTCCTGTTGTTTCTGAAGTCTTTCGATTTCTTCAGCAAATTCGATCTGTTGAATAGCTGCGACGATTCGCCACCAAGTATGATCGAGCTCCTCTAACGGCAGATGAAGTATCATTGCTGGCGTTAATTTATTGTTAATTGCGACTTTGTTGAAGACACGAAATATATATGCAGCGACGCAAAGTAATCGGTGGTACGATGAACTGCGGTTGATGATGATATTGATGATGTTTCCCTCGCTGCTGCTTTTGCTACACTTGAGGTTGATTCCTTTCCGTCGTTCCAAATCTTGGATTTTAATGTTATATTCCTTCTTTCTTACAGGCCATTCCGATGAATTTTTCATTAGAAACTCTGGTCCAGAGAGCCAAGTCGTATTTACAAGATCCTGAGCGCAGCCGCGTGAAACGATGTCTGCAGGATTTTGTGTACTTGGTACGTGTTTCCAGCTAATGCCTTCTGAAATTTGCTGAATTTCCGAGACTCGATTGGAACGAAGCAATTTAATGTCGCCGAATGAATGTTGAGCCACTTTAGCACGATCTCTGAGTCAGTCCAAAAATATATGTTAGTGCAAATTTTAATACCTTATCCTTGATTTTTTGCCAAGTTCTGCTCAGTAACAGTGCTGCACATAACTCCAAACGAGGAAGCGATTGTGCTCTAATCGGTGCCACTTTAGATTTAGTAATAAGTAACGAAATTTGTAAGTGGCCTTTATAATAGAACGTACATAAATACAGCAACCATATGCGCGCGTTGATGCGTCTGCGAAGCCATGAACTTCACAGCGAGAATTGGATGATGTTTGTACATGACGAGGGACTTCTATTTTATTAATGAAATTTAAATCGGTTTTAATCTGTAACCAAATGTTATGAAGATCGGGTGGTAGTGTTTCATCCCAATCTAATCGGCGAATCCAAATTTCTTGCATTAATATATTGCCACGTATTATCACGGGGCTCAATAAACCGAGGATATCAAATATTTTCCAGTTAATAAATCGTCAACATAAAAACTTTCACGAATAGCAGTCGATGCTAAAGGAAAGGCAGCTTTATTGACATCAGCAATATGAAATAAACTGCGAATAGCTAGGAATGGTGCAGAAGCCAAACCGTAAGTTACAGTTTTGAGTTGAAACAACTGTAATGGCTCATGAGGTTCGTTTCTCCACAAAATGAGTTGATATCGTTGATCTTGATCGTTAATCAAAAATTGCCGATACTTTTTGATATATCGGCGGTTAATACGTAGGGATATAAAGGAAATGATAATAATGTGATGATTAGTTCCGGTTGAATTGTTGCTCCAACCATGAGTATTTCATTTAATGAATGATCAGAAGTGGTGCGCGCAGAGGCGTCGAATACAACCCGAAGCTTGGTCGTAGTACTTTGGGGACGGAGTACACAATGATGTGGAATTATATAGTGCGAGCTATTGAAATCAAAGTTTTTTATGGCAACCATGTGCTCGAGTTCAATGTATTCTTTTATGAAATCCGCATACATGTTTTTTAGTAATTTATTGTTAGATAGACGTCGTTCAAGAGCGAGAAATCTTTTCCTGGCAGTATGGAAAGAGTTGCCTAATATTGTCGGTGAAACCTTAAAAGGTAACCGTATTTGTACACGTCCATCATTTTTCACTTGAACGTTTTCAATGAAATGTTTTTCGCATAAACGTTCTTCTTCGGACAATGTTGCTTCCTTTTCGGTGAAATTTTCAATTTCCCAAAAACGTTGGAGAATCGAATCGATATTCAATAGATTTGAATTTAGTGTGACATTGCAAATGGATTGGAGGGGAATTTGAAAGCTTTTCAAAATTGCCCCCTACAATACAACCTAATTTGCTGTTTTGAAGGCGTGGTAAGCCTTTTCCAAATGAAATTGTGCCTTCTTGAAGGCTCTCAAAAAATACTTCTGCATTGAGCAATAAATCTATACGTTGCGTACGAAGTATGGATCCGCAAGCTGAAGATTTTCGGGAATATTCCATTTAGAAGTATTTATAAAACTACTAGGAATTTGTGTTGTGATATGTTTAGTTATAACGAATTCCGACAGACAAGTAAAATCTCCAATACGAAATTTGATTTTCGCATTTACTGCATACTTTGAATTAGAACGAATATCTGAAATACCTGAGATTTCCTGATATGAGAAAAACCTTTTGAGCTGCAAACGCTTCGCTGTTTCTTCGATGATGAAATTTAATTCGGAACAGGAATCCAATAATGCGCGAGCTGGCTGCATCACTCCAAATTTATCTTGTACATATGTAAATTAAAGCTTTCGGTAATATCGCTCTTCTACGTGTGCATGCGATGAGTGAAACCGATGGATTAGTTGGTAACTGATGCGATGGATTCGGCGAAGTAAATGACACAGATGTATTGTCTTTCCCTTGAAGTTCTAATGTTTGTGCAAATGGATAATTTGTAGTTCCAACGGTGGCGAAATGAAGATGAGAGTGGTGCGATTGATGACATACACGGCAACGAGATTTTGATGGGCATTTAGATACGGTGTGTCCTTTTCGTAAGCAATTGATGCAAGCTCCTGCTTGCTTCACCCAATCAAAACGCATCTTAGCTGACAACTGTAGAAATGAAGGACAATTGTTTAGGCTATGCTCTATATTATTGCAATGTATACAAGCCGACATCGCACTAACGAATGAATTTGCATTTTTCTTACCGTGTAGCTTACAATCTCGCTGTGTTACCTTTGAGTTTACACCGTTTGAACAAGTTTCTAAATACTGACAGTGTCGATTCAGCCACTTGTAGCAATCGTCCCACGATGGCAAGTGGTCAAACTCTTGCTTCTGATTGTATGCTGATTTTGAATCGGAATCAATTTTGGTTAAAACGATATGAATTAGCATTGAATTCATTATGTCCTTTCTGAGCCCAACGAGAGCAATGAACCTCGAAGCGCTGCAACAGTGTCAATAATATTACGTAGGCTTGCTGCGTCAGATCTTTTCATAACCGGAGTGTTGAAAAGCGATATAATATGATCTTGAAAAATCAATACGTTGTTGTCGTATCTTTCCATCAGCCGTTGTATAGCCTTCGGGTAATTATCTTCGGTTACCTGAAAGGGTTCGATGACGCTAAGAGCTGGTCCTGAAAGACAGTTTAAAAGATAATTAAATTTGTCCACCTTTGGCATTGTTGGATAATCATGCACCATATTACAAAAAGTGCGGAAAAAACGTTTAAATTCTGCATATTTGCCACCAAATTTAGGCAATTTGAGTGAAGGCAATCGATTATGGTAACTGCTAGTATTTCCAAAAGTTGTTGCGTTGAAAATGCTAGTGTTCAACTCAGAAACGCGGTTTCTGGGGTTGTTTAACGAAAGTATTTTAGATTTTATTGAAATGTACGTTTCTTCAATTTCTGCTGCAGATTGGTCTGACGGAGAAAGAGATTCAATATTGTTCTGAACGTCACAAATTTGTTGAAAGTAGGACTCAACAATTTGTAGTCGACATTCGAGAACATGCGTATCACTATCGACTTCTTCACAAGCAATTCGTTGCTTTATACTGTGTAGTTTGCGGAGAATCATTGAACGCCTTTGAATTAGCGAGGACAAAGACGATTGTTCCTCATCAGCCATGTTAGGCACATTGGCTATACTGTTTTAAGGCATTTGAAGGCACGAAACAAATATATATACGAGTACCTGAGCAGTGAAGAATGCGATGCAGTTATTGTAGATGTAGCAAAATCAGATCTGCAATCCGATGAAACTGTTATGTGATGAGTCCCGTAATCTTGCACGGAGACTGCGACGTGTTGACGAACTGTCGGTAACTTCGACAGATGTTGATGAGAAGATCTCGAACGTACGTTAATAAAACCACGTGTAATCTGGATGTATGATTACAGCGGCAAGTACGATGATGTGTGGCAAGAATTGCGATCTGCGTTTACACAGAATGTTGTCCGGGTACAACAATCCAAATGATCCGTTGTTGGATACTGCTACACAGCTTCTGATGATGGGATGATGTGGGCAAATTCCATGTGGTTGAACAAACGCAGAGCCAGTTCTTGCCAGTATTACACAAAACGAATTATTTTAAATTAACTTGGACATTAATCTATTGGATTTTCTTGATCGAAAATATTAAATGTAGAACACATGTCCTGTCACGGTCGCCAAATTAAATTATATGCTTATGAGGGCGTAGGTATGAAATACCTATGTTTGTGCGTATGTATATATGTACCTGCTTGCAAGGTGCAAGCGAAAATGAGAACATACAACATGCAAATAATAGAAAACCGTAACATATGTATATGGATGTAAGAATTGATATGCATATGCGTAAGCGGTGCTCTCACAAAGGTGAATAGCCTAATTCACGGTCAAGGTCATCCGATTTTGCACAGTGACATGCTTCTGACCAAACACAATGGATAAACCAGCTAACAGAAGAGCAGTGGCGACGAATGCCGATCAAATCATGGAAAACATCGGGTTAGACTGGCATGTGGCATCTTGTGACATTCTCCAGAAGATAAGAGTTAGTCACCAAACTATTTTAAAGCATCAGCAGACGGCTGGATACACAAAAAAGCTTGATGTTTGGGTGCCGCATGATTTGACACAAAAAAACCTTCTGGACCGAATCAACGCCTGCGATATGCTCCTGAAGGGAGATATTTGACCAACTAATATTATACCACAAATAATATTATAGCAAACCTTACGCCGAATATACGGATTAGTGTGTGAGTTATTAATTTATAAAATTGCTTTAAAATATGTTCGCGTGCATATCTAAGCAATATCAAATGTTAATGAAATTAGCCTTTCTTTGTCGATTTTCAATATATAAAAGAAAGTTTCTTCGGTTGAGTTTATGATATCTCCAATATTAAGGTGGGCCAAAAATTAGTTTATATTTTATTTTTCGTAGTTACCATGAAAATCTCATTCAACATGACTAAAAACAAGTCCTGGTAAAATCTGATCTCTTTATATTAATATTAAGAGGTGCCTCATCGACATTTTCGATTTCCCATATAAATTACATGGAAAAAAAATCATTTTTTTTGTGGTGGTTATTGTGCGGAGATTTTAATGTGCACGCGATGGCGGCCAGTAGGGATGGTAAACTCGATTCCGATACTACTCGAGAATCGAGTTTTCTCGTAAAATAATCGATTTTTCGAATGCCAAGAACCGGTTCTTAATCCACTACGACTACTGAAAATCCATTTTTAAAAATCGATTATTTAACGAGAAAATTCGATTCTCGAGTAGTATCGGAATCGAGTTTACCATCCCTACTGGCCGCCATCGCGTGCACATTAAAATCTCCGCACAATAACCACCACAAAAAAAAAATGATTTTTTTTCCATGTAATTTATATGGGAAATCGAAAATGTCGATGAGGCACCTCTTAATATTAATATAAAGAGCTCAGATTTTACCAGGACTTGTTTTTAGTCATGTTGAATGAGATTTTCATGGTAACTACGAAAAATAAAATATAAACTAATTTTTGGCCCACCTTACTCCAATATGTATAGTACAAGTATATCTCATTTGAGGACGGTGTAATAAAACTGAGTGAAAGTATATAAAACTTAATCGCTTTTCGTTTGTCTCGAAAACGGCTGAACATATTTTTTTAGTGGAAGTCTAGGGAAGGTGAGAGCGGTGAGAAAATTTGAAAAAATCGTGAGGAAATAACTTAATTTTGCTCAGTCAATTTAATTTAGTTTTTTCCCTTTGCACAGCCGGTCACTTAATTAAATATAAGCACGATTACTGACCAGTGGATAGTAATCGAAGATAAAAGTTGCCCTGAAGAAAGCAACTCTACAGCAATATTTGACTCAATTAGCTTTTTTGTGGTAATATTATCCTGTCCTGGCGACTTTTTTAGAATAAGTTCTTCTATGAGTCTAATAATTTCAGAAGGGAAGTGTTAAAAGAGGAGGATGGAGTCATGTATAGAAGTCCATCCAAGTGAGGAAAATTCTTTGATCGCCATTCACTTGGGAGTAGCCAGAAACGATTCTTTTACAGACGGCTCAAGCAGCTCATGACTTCCGGTCTTTGACCAATTATCCTCTGGGTAGCCTAAGAACATCCGTTTGAAGGCGAGCTAAAGTGAGAAGGCAGAGGATCCCCTCCACAAGGTTGTGCGCTAGGTTTGGAACCCGCCACGTAAAAAAATGCACTCAATGAAAAAGAGCAACAAGCCTCGGGTGCTCTCAACCCCCCTTTTGATGACGACCATGGCAAACGAAATAAGGACTACGATTTGAGGGCACAAACCTGGAATGTCCGGTCCCTTAATTGGGAAGGTGCCGCTGCCCAGCTGGTAGATGTCCTCGTAAAGATAAAGGCTGACATCACCGCCGTCCAAGAAATGCGATGGACGGGACAAGGACAGAAACGAGTAGGTCCCTGTAGCATTTACTACAGTGGCCATATAAAAGAGCGCAAGTTTGGTGTGGGGATCGTGGTGTGAGAGAGACTCCGTCGCCGAGTACTATCATTCACTCCAGTGAATGAACGTCTAGCCACAATCCGCATCAAAACGAGGTTCTTCAACATATCGCTGATTTGCGCCCACGCCCCGACGGAAGAGAAGAACGATGTGACCAAAGATGCCTTTTATGAGTGCTTAAAAGATGCCCCGGCCACGATGTCAAAATCGTGCTTGGCGACTTCAACGACAGGATGGGCAAAGAAAGTATCTTTGGCACTACGGTCGGTAAATTCAGCCTCCACGAGGAATCATCCCCACATGGGTTGAGGCTGATCGACTTCGCCGGGGCCTGAAATATGGTTATCTGTAGTACTAGATTCCAGCATAAGAAGATTCATCAAGGTACCTGGCAGTCTCTGGATCGAAAAGCCACCAAATAGATCGACCATGTTGTGATAGACGGAAGACACGTCTCCAGTGTTTTAGAGGTGCGAGCGCCTCGAGGTCCTAACAGCGACTCGGAACACTATACTGTTGCAGCCAAGATTCGTACCCTTCCACAACACGTGCGGGATGGGATAGATACCGAGAGTTAAAGAGGGAAGCGAGATGCATTTGCAGACAGAAAGAGAAAAGTCCGAAATACGTGAGTATGAAAAGCTTGATAAGCTGGCCGACAGGGGTAATGCTCGAAAATTCTACGAAAAGATACGGCGACTTACAGAAGGTTTCAAGACCGGAGCATACTCTTGTAGAACCCCCAAAGGTGATCTAGTTACCGATGCCCAGAGCATACTTAAATTATGGAGGGAACACTTCTCCAGCCTGCTGAATGGCAGTGAAAGCACAACACCGGGAGAAGGCGAACCCGATTCCCCAATCGATGTCGATGGAGCAGACGTTCCATTACCCGACCATGAAGAAGTTCGAATAGCAATTACCCGCCTGAAGTACAACAAAGCGGCGGGGCCGATGGATTGCCAGCCGAGCTAATCAAACACGGCGGCAAAGAACTGATAAGGAGCATGCATCAGCTTCTTTGCAAAATATGGTCGGACGAAAGCATGTCCAACGATTGGAATTTAAGTGTGCTATGCCCAATCCATAAAAAGGGAGACCCCACAATCTGCGCAAAACTACCGTGGGATAAACCTCCTCAACATCGCGTACAAGGTTCTATCGAGCGTATTGTGTGAAAGATTAAAGCCCACCGTCAACAAACTGATTGAACCTTATCAGTGTAGCTTCAGACCTGGTAAATCAACAACCGACCAGATATTCACCATGCGCCAAATCTTGGAAAAGACTCGTGAAAGGAGAATCGACACTCACCACCTATTCGTCGATTTCAAAGCTGCTTTCGACAGCACGAAAAGGAGCTGCCTTTATGCCGCGATGTCTGAATTTGGTATTCATTCATTTTTTTAAGAGTCAGAAATTTCTTATGGTATGTGGTGAGCATTTGTACAACTCTGGTGTGTGAAACTATCGGACTTTTTGAAAGTATTTTCAACCTTTTTTGCAATTATTTCTGTAACCTCTTTACTCCTAGGTTCATAGTTGTCGCCTCGGAGTCGCCCTATACGAAATCTTTCAAACTGATAACACAAAAGAACATCCTGGTAAGTAGGTAACTGGGACTCAGAGAGATTGTACGGATATATGCCAAACACAGGACATTTCTGTCTAAATTTAAATTTAGATACAGACATTTTGAGTTCTGTGTTCTGTTGAGAGAATATAAGTGATAGCACTCGGCGAAATCACCGACAAGAGTGAAGGAACTCGATGAAAAAATGTTTATGTGGAGACCAGTCCGAACGTGTCGTATGGCGCAGGGAAATGAATGTAAGTTATAGAACACGGCGAAATCACCGACAAGAGTGAAGGAACTCGATGAAAAAATATTTGTGTGGAGACCTATCCGAACGTGTCCCTTGGCGTAAGTGAATGAATGTGAGTGATAGCATTCGGCGAAATCAACGTCAAGAAGTGTGGCTGCAAGCCGATTTTCACCTTGCGCTATGGCGCGCCGCCTTTTCGCTCGTATCTCGGGAACGGTTCGTCCTACAGCCATGATCACATATACCATTTCGGTAGCAAATGACGTGACAAATAACTTTTTTTTATACATTTTGCCATGAGATCCGTATTTCAGGCGCTAGGTAGACAATTTCACGATTTTAGGCGAATTTCCGAAATTTCAAGGCCGCAGTTGAGGTTGAAGATGCAATCCGATCTCAAAACAAAAAGTTGCATTGGAATCAGGAAGTACTAAGGCAACTTTTCCGCACTATTAGAAATCCCGAATCGAAAAAAGTCCGGAATCGACCCACCCTAGTGACCACCCCCCAAGAAAGTAATATTACTTACATTGTGAAATTTTGAGACTGAATTTACTTTTTTCCTAATACATAAATTTGAAAATTTAAAAAAGAATGATTTGAAAGTTATCATTGTTTTTGTATGGTATAAAATTATTTATTTCAATAAAAATAAGGAAAAAAATACTATAAAACTATCCACCTGTTCTCTTTGAACCAAATAGCATTATATTTTGTCCACCCCATGACGCATTATGGGTATGAAAACTGCTCAGGCCAAGCATAATTTCACGTTCTCCTGGGGCCACAGATTCAGTCTATGTACCTGGACGTGTGTACTATGCCACATGCACGTTTAAAGACATTAAGGTTGTGTGTGGATATGTGAACACGCGTCCCGAACGAGTACTCAGGTCGTGCAAACCGGTGCCACTCAGGCAGTGAAGCAGAGTGGGACACAGTACTTAATTTCGGCGCAATCATAGCTCGGCTAAATTGATCACAGGCAGATAAAACTTTACTACGCCTATTCAAGCAGGGCCTCGAAATGCTTATGCAAGGGGAATTAACCCTCATGGAATATTCTGATGAGGTCGAAAGAAAATTGATCCTAGTTACAAACAAGTTGTAATATCACACAAGCTACATTGCTCAACGATGAAGTCAGGGCAGACGCACTCCGCGCCTTCATTTCTGGCTTGAAAAAGCCCTTAAGGCCATTGTTTTTCCGGTATAGCCAAAAGATTTAGCGTCTGCATTGCACTAGCCAGAGAAGCAGAGTCGAGCATAACGTGCAATATATTTTGGGCATTATACGCCAAAACTGTTGCAGAAAGAGAACAGACGAGGGAAAAAATAGAAAACGACCGCACGCGAAACAAGGCAGAAAGAAGACGAAGGTGGAGAAAAAAACCCATTTTGTCAAAAGACAGCAGTCAATAATACAATAGGACCAAGGAAGCGGCGATTGAACAATGTTGTTCAGAGCCAGCCAGATTCGCAAGAATATCAAAAGTGTGCGGAAACCGCTGCAATCGAGATCGAAGGCGGTAGCGAATCATGTGACAATGAATCATTGCGATTTAAAAAAAAAATGCTGGGAAGGAAAAATATAAAAATAGCAACGCTGGCTTCAAAAAATTACATTAAGCCAATAAAGAAGCTACAATAAGTAATTCCTGTCGAAAGACCTTTCACCTCAAGCTCGATACATGGTTCAAGCAATGTAACTAGTAAGTGCCTTATGAAAATGTTTTGCCAAATCTCGATCTTCAACTTACGTAACAACACTATTAACAATAACAAAGCCGAGCAATTGCAGTATCATTACTATGACAGTGTAAGAATTTGCCACCTGCATTCTGCCCGCCATCCGGCAAATGCACATGCGAGATGCATTGGGCAATTGCTTCCCAAAGGCAAAATATAAAAAATTTGTGGATGATGTTTAAACATTTACATAATTATTTTTTTTTTTGCAATATTTCTTTATTTACTGAATCTGCTTTTGTTCTAAAAGCCTAACAATAAGTTATAAAATCTTAAATCTATTTAAAAACTAGACAAACTCAAGCAAGTGAGCTTGAAATGTACCAAAGCATTAGCAAAAGGGTTTGGGTGATCTCGGAGTTTAGATATATATTTAATTCTACTGTCCTCTACTTCTTTCTACCACGCTGAACACGTAATTCTTCTAAGCATTTTCGATTGGAACCTCGGTATTATATCAATATATGATGCACAGGTCGTACCCCATAGTTGAATGCCATACATTCAAATCAGCTTTATGACAGCATTATACAATATAAAAGCACTTTGTTATCTAGGCTAGTCCATTTAAATTTGCACCTCTTATCTTCATGCAAGTAGTTTTACTCGCTATTAGTTTTCTTCACGACGCTAACTAAAGTTGTGTCATCCGCAAAAGTTGAAGTCAATATATTATTAGCTGCTTGAAGATCTGCTGTATATATTATGTCTAGAGTTGGGCCTAAAACACTGCCCTGTGGTACACCAGCCCTTATCTGTCGTTCATCAGATATGAAATCTATCACTTTTCCCGTTAATTGCCTATTTTCTAAATAAGACTCTAATGTTTCATACAATTCTGAAGGTAGAATTATGTTAATCTTATATAAAAGATCTTCATGCCACACCTTATCAAATGCCTGAGCCACGTCTAGAAATATAGCTTTTCTTATTACGTTAGTAATTCTATTTACTTGCTCTTTCGTGTTATGCTTTTTACGAAACCCAAATAGATGTATGGAGTCAATTGGTATGGAGTTAATTGGTGGCTTTATGGACTATTGGGCTTTCCAAAGGGAATTTCGCTTGCTTGAATTTGGACTCAACTTTTTTACATACATTTCAGTGTTGAATTCTTTTTAATTTACCTAAAGCAGATTTCAATTGAAGGAGAGTGAAAGGAGAGCGATTTATCTGCCATTCTCGTTTTCCATGCCTTTTTTCATTTACAAGCCTTTCTATTTCACTAATAGTAATTTTTCTGAAACCTAGCGGCTTATAGCTTTTGTCTGGTGTTGTTAAGACAGCTGCATTAGTTATTTTATCATTGAGTTCTCTTATGCTTTTGTCAATATCTCTTCCTGTATTTATATTGTGCTCAACAATAATGTGGCTACTCACGTATTTTTATATTTTAGCCAGTTCGTTTTATAAGATGTTAGACCCACTTTTGGTTCAGAGAATATGGGTTGTTCGCATATCTTTATTAGTACAGGAGAGTGATCAGAAGATAGGTCTTTACAAGTATCAACTGTAATGTGTGATTTATCAACATTTCTGATTACAGAAAAATCAATTAGAGCCTTTATTTTTTTACGATCACTAGGCAAATCTTACGGCTTACCAGGATTTATTATGTCAAGGTTATTGTGCCTATTTATAATAGTGTGATACAGCTGTCGTTCTGTCGGATTAATTAGTCGTGAGCCCAATACGTGTGTGTGTGTAATCTCCACCTGCTAGAAATTTATCACCCAGTGTTCCAAAAAAGTTCTTAAATTGGGTTTTTGTAATTTTAAATCGAGGTAGGCAGTATATGGCCGCCAGGTGTAAGTCCCCGCAGCGATTTTTTATAGAAATTGATGTAGCTTGTATCTGCCATGTAGCATGAGATTCTAATGCGTTGTGATTTAATCGTTTTTTAACCAATACTGCTGTTCCTTCTGGGTGGTTTGTAACATAGAGTCTAAAATCAGGTATAGAGAAATTGTTTTTATTCGTAAAATGAGTTTCTGACAATAGCATTACATCAATATTATTTTCATCCAAAAATCTGGTAAGTTCCAATTTATCTTGGTTAACACCGTTAGCTTTCCATAAATAAACGTTCAAAACGCTCATTTTTTACTTAAAAAAATTTGCAACATTTGATTTTGTGATTTGATTATCTCTTGAATCATATTTTGCATTGAAGCCATAAATTGTGTCATACATTGGGTAAGGTTGAAAATCATAGTTTCAACGCTTCCATTTGGGTGGTTTTGGGGCAATTGCATTTGTGCAGTATTGCCTTTCACCACGTTTGCATAGCAACCTTGTGTAGCATTGTCTTTAAGATTTACTGATTAGGAAATATGGATGGGGATTTCAATAATTTCGTTAGAAGATATACATATTTAACATTTGGTTACGACGTGCTTAAATACTGGCAGACAATCTAGTTTTTAAGTGTGATTTCCCCCACAATTGTTACGAGTACAACTTTAATTTAAAATCCTCTTTTTTAAGAATTTTGAAGTATGACGGATGTAGATCAGGACACCGACACTGCATTGGGTGCAATATGCTTCCGTGTATCCATACTCTTGACAGTTGGTGCATTGTTCTGGACTATTTTTTTATGTGGTTCCTCAACGGCAAGTCTGCCATGGAGCAGATATTTTAAATTGTAAATCGGATGTATTTCAATTTTCTTTAGTTAGTTAGAATTTAGCATCAATTGTATTTTGGACATTGGTTGTGGGACCTTATTGCTGTTGGAATATTTACTACTGAATTTATACCACATTCTTCCAGTGCTTCTTTAGCATCGTTGGTATCTACCGAAGACTCTATACCTTTTATAACATTTACTAGACCTTTAGAGCCCTTCAGTTGGTAAGAGTAGTTATTATTGGTAATATATAATAGGGCAATTCAGAATCTTGTGCATCTAAGTTAGCAAAATTATGCAATTACAATATTTACCATCAACAATGAACGTCTTTTTTGTAGTTTTTGTGCAACCCTTGCAAAGACCATTAATTCGCAGTTGATCGGTGAAGAAAAACATTGTTTGTAAACAAAATTTTCGCACAAATTGGAAAATTAACTGACGCTTTATTTGATGAAGCTGCTGAAGAAATTATGTACATTGAAGGTAAAAAATATTTTTATGCGGCACATAGCACAATTATCACTTTTACTTCTGGAGCTTCCTGCAAAACATCCAGTATACTCTGGATTTCTTTTTCGCTCTATTTTTTATTCGGTTTTTCGTGTTTTAGCCTTATTTTATTCAAACCGGTTTGCTCCATTTCTTCTCTTTGTTTACAATGTTTTTATCCGATGGTTCCCTTTGCATCATTGTTAGGGTCTTTGCTCAGTAAGGCAAATCATATGCCTTTAAGGATTATTACCATTTTACCGAAATTTTTTCGAACTGACCGCTGATTTAATTGAACTCGAGCAAGCTGTAACTTGAGTAAAAATTTAGTTATCTGGACGAAACTTGGTGTGCAGGTTCCTTGAAAAATGTCACTGTCATGCCCACAAATCGCCATTAACAGAAATCATATAAAGTACCATAACTAAGGACTAAATCAAGATATAAAATTGTAATTTGGCACAGGAGATCGCAGTAGTAAGGGGCACTTGCAGTGCCGGATTAAACTAGCGTGAGGCCTGTAGCAAATTCTGTCAAAGGTATCTTGGTTTGCTACATGTTCTTAAGTTTAGGCTATTAAATAAAACAAAATTTTTACAAATAAAGTTTTCTGGATTTATTATGGGCAAATTTAAAGAACATACTTTCAATATCGATTTATTTAAACAAGTCATGCTCTATATTCAACAAAGTCAGATGATTAAGACGTTGTTTTCCCGTCGTGTTCCTTAATTCATTTTTAATACGTTTTAATGTTGAAAAGAACGTTCGCCGCTGCAGTTAGTGATCATGAGAGATAAGTAAATTCACAAAGCGATTTCTAAGTTTGGGAAACACGATTCTAAGGAATTATTTGAGGGGGTAGTAAGGTTAATTCGAGCGAAAAAAAGCATTTTTTAAAAAATTTTTTTAAAGATACAATCAATATTTATTTATTTGTATAATTATAGCATAATTATTATATAAATAATAAAAAATGAACCGGTAACACAGAATCTTCGCACACGTTCCAAAAAAAAAAATGATTCGAGGTGAACCGCATAACTCATGACTGTATCATCTGAAATTAAAAAACCAAATTGATTTGATTAGTTGATAAGTTTCCTCAGGCACGCTGTCGAATTTGTTTTATGATTTTTAAATTTTTTACAACGCTCGGAACTCAAAATACTGATTTTTCATTAAAAAAATCAGAAATTTTGTTGTTTAAAAATAAGTTAAAATTAAAAAGAACTCGACAGCGTAACCTCACAATTTATGTAAAGAAGGACTGTGCAAAATTTCAAAAAGATCGGTTCAGTAGATTTTGAGCTGCAGAGTTCACCGGCTTTGAAAAAGTGAAGTGTGAGAAAAACTCGTTTAAAGTTTCACAGCCGCTCACAATCAAATCGGAGGGCGGAGACTTACAAGTGTATATCTCCGTCAATTTTGCTTAAATTGCTCTCAAACTTTCACAGAATAATCTTAAGATATTGTACATTAATATAAAATAAACAAAAATGGACAAGAAAGTACCTTACTACCCCCTTAATAAAAGTTTATAATATTGCTGTTCCAGAGGCTCCTGTTTCTTGCTGTCAATAACAATAGCCACATCTGTTCTCCAAATCATCTTCGTAAGCACTGACCATCTTACAGGATTTTTCCTTAATCTCTTCTGTTGTAAGAGATTATAGCTGTCGAAATACTTCAAAAACACTAGTAATTTTATGATATGCTTTCGTACGTTTAGTTAAAGCAGACATTGCGTTATCAAGAACGACTATAAACACCTCAAATTCGAAACGTTGTCCAGGTGTTTGATTTTCAACATAGTCGTCGAGTGTAATAGAGCCGCTGAAATGGACGTACTTTGTATTTCGCTTGATTCGTCGTGCTGTCTCTTGCTGGTATTCTTCACAGTAGGTCAGATCTTTGGCTCTTGCCTCATTAACTGAAAAAATGGAACGCATTACTTGGACGTACCCATGTAATGATTCAGATAGGGCGTATACCGTATTAAGGTCTTGATCAGACGACTGCAGCGAAGCACTAGTCGCTTGCAAGCGTTATAGGATTCCGTTCCACGTAATTGTCATTATTCCCATTTCTAACTTATTCATCGTTGAAAGTAGTCTTTAAACTTTATTACGGCACTCCGATTTCTGATCGACGTTATTGAAAATGTCTTCCAATACTTGCTTAACGGTGATAAAACCACATAGAAGTGCCTTCGTAGCATCAGCTCGGGCTGACCACCTGGTCTATGATAATCGTTTCAAAATCGAAATTTTTGAAGTAGAATCTTTAAGGGGGTATTCTGATCCAGGATTTTGGAAAAAAAATCGATTTTTTTGCATATTTTGAAAGTTTAGACTCTCAAAAATATGACCTTGGAAGGATTTTTCAAAATTTGACTTATTTTCGGAGATACAGCCGATTTTGTGACGTGGCGTCCGTGTTCACTAGAATTGTCTCCTAAACTTTAAACCCGTTTTTCTCGAAACTCCTTTTTTTGAGGTGGCTGACATGATATCTCAAGTTCTACTGAACCGAATCCGTTGAAACTTGGTATATATCTTCTTTATACAATGCTCTATCGTGTCTGCCTTGGATTTTCAAAACATGTGATTTTAAGTATTTTTAAAAAATTCGAAAAGGTCGAAAAAATCGGGTCAAAAAAATGTTTTTTTTTTCAAGTCGACGCCATTTTGTTATTTTTTTTAATGGTCTACCAGATACGACATCCTTATTAATGAAGAATCTTCTTGTTTTTTGTGTTTTAGATCTCTACAAGGGTTGAAATCACGTCAACCAGGACGCAGCGTTATTTATATATTATTAAAATGTCAGTTAAAACGATATAAAAAATGTTTTTAATTTTTTTTTATTTTAGTTTAAAAAATGCCTAAAATTCATGCGCCTAGAAAGAATACCCCCATAAGTGCATTCGTAAGACGACCCCATCGATAGGTAGAAGCGAAAAAAATGTGTAGAGGTTTTCAATGAAATCGAAGAAAAGTAATACTTATGTACAGCAGTCAACAGCGCACTTAGCAACCAAATTTAATGAATGTGCAAGACAGGGAATGTATTCTGCATACTTATTTATTTTCTTAACTCGGGCTTGTTTGTAAGCCGATGTATTTCCCACTCATGTGGCTGGCATTATAATAGATTTGCCCATGACAATCTTTGATATTAATGCCACTCTCACTCAAGAAATCTAGTAAGCTTTGAGCGAGTTGTTCAACACTATAATCTTCCATGTCCAGAAACTTAACAAATCTTTTCACTGGTCCAGATGGCAGAACATAGCGTACTATCAGAATCAGTTGGTCTACCTGCGATATATCTGGAGTAGAATCCAATGAAACTGAGTAGAATTTGCACCTCTTAATTTCGAAAATAATTTGATCCAGAATGCTTGATGCAATTAGATGAATAAACACCTCACAAGTTGTTTCTGATAAATATGACGTACGCCCTTTTCCTTTATTAGCATGACTTTGAATATGTTAAGCCATAAAAGCGTCAAATTGGGCTATTAATTCTAACAAGCCTAAATAATTTCCATTGTTAGGTGAACCAACAAATTCGTCACTACCCCTAAATGCAAGACCTTGTTCTGCTAAAAACTTTATTACTTATTACATTCTTTCAGTCATCTAATCCTTCTTTCGTAAACCGTGGTGATGAACTATCTAAATTCGTAACTTTGCAAACAAAATAGAAAAATCGTCCATTGCTTTCCGAATAAAGCAACCAATCTCTGACGTGAGTTTTATTCGTTAGTTTATGTTTATAGTTGAAAAATTACTTATGGCAGAATCGTTGATTATTTTCGTTTGCATACATTTTTTTTTAAGACAAAAAATCTTCATTCATATTGATTAGGATTGCACTAAACACTCAAACACGTATTAAGTATATATTTGCACTGTAATAAACCCTCGATTCAACTTCAGTGTAAATTTATTTCACCTGTATTTGGTATCCAATACATTTGAAGAACAACTAAGAACAATCCTAAGCTTAACTCAAGCTTATATAGAAAAATAATATGTAAGCGAACTGGCGAATATAATAATGTTATTATTGCATACGGGACAATGGTCTGACCAAAGAACAGTATAATCTTGCACAGTATAAATCATGTGAATTAAATGAACTTATTATTAATACGAGGGCTGCTATATATATTTCAGGCCTAATAATGAAAATAGGAATATTTATCAACGAAAATGTTTTTCTTTTCGTTGGATATGGCTCGTCTTGGAAGACCCACACGGTCGATTTCTGTTTTGTTTCGGGCCCATACGCATAGATCCATGATTCGTCACCTGTGACGATCTTATAAACGTCTTTTGTAGCACCGCGATCGTATTTTTTAGCATTTCTTTACACCAATCCACATGAGCCCTTTTTTGAGCGATTGTGAAATTGGCCGGGATCCAACGAGAACAAACCTCTTTTACGGCCAGGTGTTCATGCATAATCGAATGTATGCTGATGGGAGAAATGCATAGGCATGCCTCTATCTGAAGGTATGTTACATGACTGTCTTGCATTATCAATTCACGTACGGCATCGATGTTTTCTGGCACAACGGCTGTTTTTGAACGACCTTCACGGAATTCGTCTTTGAGCGAGCGTCGCCCACGATTGAATTCGTTGTAACAGTTTTTCACAGTGCTATAGGATGGTGCTTCATAGCCATACAAAGATTTTAGTTCATCGATGCACTCTTGTCGTGATAATCCACGTCGAAAGTTGTGAAAAATTATCGAACGAAAATGTTCACGAGTTAATTCCATTTTTTGGCCGAGATAAATTTTTTAATTCCCTGTAAATAAAACAATTCACGATTAAATGACAAAACGTTCTGAGTGATGTTATGCTAAAGAATGTCAAACTTTCCAATAGAAATGTCAGATTGCACTTGGCAACACTTAGTGTTGCCTAGTCCAGAAATACATATAGCAGCCTATGTATACATATGTATATATTATAGGAATTCTCGATTTGGATTATTAAGACGGCAAACCTTTTCCACAGGACTTTGACAGTGGTGTTTAACAAAAAGTCCTTCAGGTGTACGTTTCTCACTGTTATATTTAACAGTAAATATTCGTTATTGATGCGACCTATGCGCCAATGAGTGGGGGTAGATTCTCGTTCTGAATCAGTACTACATCTCCTAGCTGGATGTTCTCAAGACGACATTCCCATTAGCGACGCTACTGTAAGCTGGATAAATATTCACGGTTCCACCGCTTCCAAAAATGCTCGAACATTTTCTGTAATTGTTGAGAATGTAAAAGACGATCAGGTGGTTCTGGTCTCGAATTGAGCGGTCGACCAATGAGGAAGTCGGCAGGTGTGAGTGCGTAGCTACCATTGGGGTCATAGTGAAGAGGAACGAGTGGCCTGGTGTTCAAACAAGCCTCAATCCTAACAATTAGTGTACAGTGTTGATTGAAGCGTAAGATTTGGCGACCAATTGTACGATAGAGATGTTCTTTTGCTGAACGCACAGCTGCCTCTTAAAGACCTCCATGATAGGGTGCGGCTGGAGTGATGAATTTCCACTTCGTTCCGGAAGATGCAATACGCTGAGTGGCATATATGTATATTTCTCCAACTTTGAAGTTCTTGATATAGAACTCGACTAGCACCTACAAATTGAGTTCCACGGCGGCTTATGAAGCGATAAAACACATCGATAAATGCCTGAGTTAACTAATTTTCCGCAAATTCGATATGGACGGCCTTTGTATCCATACAAAAGAAAATCGCTCCGTAAGTTTTGCTCATTGTAGTGGTTCGCTTTACTCCATGACGAAAGTTTAATGGCCCGCAATAGTCGGCGGCATATGACGCACTGATGAAGATATGATTTTGCAATCCGACGTGCATGCATAATCCAAAATCGCATGCGTAAGTACTGCAGCATTTCCTGTATCCCATCATGGAGACAGCACCTATGAGCATCACTTACGAAAAGTTTTGCCAATGGACAGGTATTGGCAAGAATGATTGGATATTTTTGCTCATACGGCATTTCCGAATTTGTTAACCGGCCACCTACTCGCAGTATGCCTTCTTCGTCCAAAATCCAGTTCAGTGGAAGCAATTTACTTGACAAATCGATGCTGGAACGGGATTTACGTGCTCTAATTTCAGAATGATACATATTACCTTGGCTTTGACGAATATGCGTGATTAGTGCCCATTCTTTCTCTTCTGTGATCTCTGATTTCTGAACGTCGGAATGATACGACGAATTCGAGCAGTTGTGTTCAGTAAGGCACTCAAATGGCTAAACATTGCTACCAAAGGTATTCGTTGTGCTCGAAAAGCTGTTGTCAGTAAACCGTCTCCGCTGTTAACGCCAAGATGCACGTTAACGGACGGCTTTCCCCGTTAAAAATTTGATTTTCCTCAGCTGTGAGACTTGGTAAGGCTGATGATGATTCGCATGAATAAGAGGAGGTCCCTTCCACCAAAGTTCGTTCCCCATGATTGCTATCGGTGTAATTCCACGGCTGGCGCAGTCAGCGGGATTGTTTTCTGAACGAATGTGTCGTATCGTGTGATTTTGATTGTATAAAAGTTATCTTATTTTCCACATACTGTTTCAAGGAAGAAGGTTGACGCCGAATCCAATGGAGAACAATTGTTCAGTCACTCCATAAAGTGTAAGCCGTATCTTCCAATTGCAAGGCGCGGCGTATGTTGTTCATAGTTGTAACCAATAGCTGAGCTGCCGAAAGCTCGAGGTGGGGGATAGTCGTTTCCTTCAATGGAGCGACTCTTGTTTTTGCGACAATCAGAGATGTATGGGAACCTCCGTTAGCGCTGGTGTTTCGTAGGTAAATAACTGCGGCCTAAGCTTTGGTACTTGCATCGCAGAACCCATGTAGTGTCGATACATAATGTTCTATGATCCTCAGCCATCGTGGTATTTTGATATTTTTGAGAGCCTGTAGACTGTTCCGGTATTTCAGCCAAGTCTCTCGAAGACTAGGTGGTAGAGGGGTATCCCAACTCAGTTTCGCCACCAAAAATTGTGAAAAAACATCTCGGCCGTCACGACAACTGGCATACCCAATGGATCAAACAACCTTGCAATATCACTCAAAACAATCCGTTTAGTAGGAATTGTGTCAATGTTACATATCTTTACCTTGAAAATTAACGTAATAGTAATAGGATTCCAGTGAAGGCCCAACACCGTTGTGTTGGAATCGCTAAAATTTATCTCCGATGCTGACGCCTTAGAGCCACTAATTCCTTCCAGGGTCTGGACGCAGTTGGAGTTCCATTTATCTAACTCAAATTTACCTTGTTGAAGAATGGCACCAACGTCCCGTGCACGGTTGATGGCCGGTTTTGTCGTGTGGACACTTTCCAAATAATCATCAACATAAAAGCTATGAAGGATGCTGTCCCGTGCTGCGACTGCCCGGCTGACGTCAGCGATCAATTTCCAATTGACTGTGACTTAATAGCATTAAAATGACTGCTTGCCATACCGTACGTCACTGTCTTAAGTTGATCGGTACGCAAGAGTTCATTAAGGCACTCTCTCCAAAGGATCTGTTGCCATTTTCGATGCCTGGAATCCACCATTACCTCTCGGAGCATCTTTTTGATATCGGCTGTGAGAGCTACCGAATACCGCCGAAATCGATGATGAATCTATTGCCTCCAAACTAATGTATTCCCTCATGAATTCCACGTATTTCTTCCTCAGTACAGTCGTTTGCCAATATCCGCTCTAGTTTCAAAAATTGCCAAAGTGCCGCTGAATGTGAATTTCCAAGCGGAGGGGCATCAGATCGAAATGGTATCTGTACTATATATTGACTACTCAGATTTCGCGTAACCGTACTTGCGAATTCATCCACCTCCGCATTGATGTTATCAGGAGGCTCCTCCTTTTCCAAACATTTTCTTAGAAGTTTATCGGTGGTAGAATCATCGGAAACGTCAATGAGTAATGAAAAAAGAGTTGAAGTTGAGTTCGAACGAGTCGAAGGCTACTGGACCTGGCACTACCCATCCCAGACGGGTGTGTAATGCACATGGTTCGTTATGAGAACCGACAACATGGTCGTTTAATACGAGAGCAGGGCAAATATCTGCGCCAATCAGTACCTGGTATATCGAATGCCGGATCAGCTAAATAAAAATCCCTAAATGATGACTGGTCCTGATGTCTATATTAGTAGAAGAAGTAATAGATGAAATTGAATCAATGATGTAAACTCATTACAAGATGGGCAATTCGTTGCCTTATCAGATGCTACCAATGGATTAAGAATTTTTCCGGAGTTCATAGTCAGATGTGCCTTCACGACACGACTGGATGTGCGTCCGCTTGAAATATGTGTGCCGATGTCGGCAGGTTAGCTTTATCACTTCTTCCCTTTTCGGAATTTCATTTGATTTTAAGCTCATTCCCCACTCGGTTCGAGTAATAATCGGTAGTTTCGGTAGTAGCAGTTGTACGGCTATAACAGCCCACTGTTTTACTGGCACATTCATCACTTCAAGCGCTATGAAGGACTATACGTTATATACACTATTCACAAAATTAAGTAGCGTAACTCGAGATTCTGATGGGTGGGTTGCTAAGTCTAGAAGATGTTGAACATGATGTTCCAAAAGAGGACGGGGATTGTCGTAACGTTGCTTCAGTTCAGCCCAGATTTCTTCATACCCACCTGTGTACAAGCCACCGACTAATGGAACGTTTTCCGCCTTCACATATTGTCTCAATTTTCCCAGTTTATAGGTGTGGTGCAAGTCACTTCTATTATGAACCAGCGTCCCAAACATATCCTTAAAAGCTAACCAATTGGACGGCTATCCGTCAAAGATTGGAATGGAGACGGGATCCAAATGCATGTCTGGTGCATGGCTGCATTCCTGGTTGGGAAGTTCGCTAAGCGCTGACATTTTAATTTGATGCAAATGTTGTTGAAAATCTCCTCCGTTGAAGAGACCCAATCATCATGCTCTGCCATCTCGCCTTCATGTGCGCTGGATACGAGGGCAAAATGGTTGTCCATAAAATGAGAGAAATGTTGTCTGGCACTACCCAAGAGCTGTTCACTTTCAACACAATCTGGATGGTAGTTCTCTGCTTGAACTTGCGTCCAGATGCGCAAAATAGATGTACGCAAGTTTAATGCTGATATAGCATCAGCAATTTAAACGATACACACACGTCCTCACAGGAGGCACCAAAAATGTTTAGGATTGCACTAAACACTCAAATTAGACACGTATGAAGTAAATATTTGCACTGTAATAAAACCACGATTCAACTTCAGTATAAATTTATTTCACCTTATCTCTCATTTACATATTTTTTTATTTTGCTGTAAAATTAATTAGATTAGTAGTTCCTAAGATATGATTTTTGGTCCATAAGTGGGCGACGGCACGCCCATTTTCAATTTTTAAAAAAGCCTGGTTGCAGCTTCCTTCTGCCATTTCTTCCGTAAAATTTAGTGTTTCTGACGTTTTTTGTTAGTGGGTTAACGCACTTTTAGTGATTTTCAACATAACCTTTGTATGGGAGGTGGGCGTGGTTATTATCCGATTTCTTCCATTTTTAAACTGTATATGGAAATGCCTGAAGGAAACAACTTTATAGAGTTTGGTTGACATAGCTATAGTGGTTCTGAGATATGTACAAAAAACTTAGTAGGGGGCGGGGCCACGCCCACTTTTCCAAAAAAATTACGAAATATGTGCCAAATTTCACTTTAATATCTTTATTTATGGCTTAGTTATGACACTTTATAGGTTTCCGGTTTTCGCCATTTTGTGGGCGTGGCAGTGGGCCGATTTTGCCCATCTTCGAGCTTAACCTTCTTATGAAGCCAAGAAATACGTGTACCAAGTTTCATCATGATATCTCAATTTTTACTCAAGTTACAGCTTACACGGACGGACGGACGGGCGGACAGACGGACAGACAGACATCCGGGTTTCAACTCTACTCGTCACCCTGATCACTTTGGTATATATAACCCTATATCTGACTCTTTTAGTTTTAGGACTTACAAACAACCGTTATGTGAACAAAACTATAATACTCTCCTTCGCAACTTTGTTGAGAGAGTATAAAAATAATATGTGAGCGAACTAGCGAAAATAATAATGTTGTTATTGGATACGGGACAATGGTCTGACCAAAGAATAGTATAATCGTATGATGTGCCAAGCTAAAACGCATCACCTGATAATCGTGCTTCTAGTTGCTTTTGTATACTGCACAATGGTCTGACCCAAACAACCGTAGAAATGCCGAAACGAAAATGAGTCACCTGATCATGGTGATGTCAGATAGAACAGCGTGTACTTGGATAATGGCCAAATTACAAAGTATAAATCATGTGAATTAAATGAACTTATATAGAGCTACCAACTTACATATAGTGCAGTGTAAGTAGTACAACAAATAACTTGTGGTGTGGTCAGCGTTCAATTTTAAAAATGTGGTAGGTACGATCCAAAATTATTGTTGTAGATTTTGATACCAACGTTCTTCGTGGTAGGTATTATACATATTCTTACCTATGGAAATTTAATAGTTTAAAATCCAAAATATCCAAATGTGCATACCTGGACACTTATTATATAGAATATATTTTCAACGAAATTACATGTTGACGTACACATCTTTAATTGAATAACTTTTGTTTATAATATGAATAGTTCAAATTACCCGCCTTTTTATTTGAGACTCTGAAACACCTTGCTCTTAAGGCTGGGCAGAACTAAAAATTTTTGCCCTGTTAAGAGGCCAACATCCGCTTGGAAAAAGGAATAACTAGATGGAACATTTGAGTTACTAGTTATTCGAAGCGCTTAGTCTGTACATCACTTCCATCTTCCACCTAAAAATCTAAAACTCGATTTCGTCACGTTAAATCGTAAAAATAAGTAGGCATTTTACGAACTTCTTAACTTTAATGTTCTAATGTTTAATTATAAATATTAAAATCTATATATTTAGGCTAGTATCTATACTAGCCACATTTCTACCATTCAAGCATCTAGATACATACATACATACCGAACGATCGGATCGGAAGCAGGCATAATAGTAAAACAGTTTGCTCTTAATGACGATAATTTCAATTTGGCTTAGGAAGCTCTAAAAGTAAGATATGAAAATGAAAGAATACTGGTCGATAAACAAGTAACGACACTAATGAATTTGCCAAAAATTAAGAAAGAAACAAATGTAGAATTCATCAAACTAGAATCCACTGTTTCAAATTGTTTGTCAATTCTATCGACACTAAATACTCCCATAGACAATTGGGACCCTATTCTGGTAAACATTTGCACCGCCGCATTACCAGAAAAATCTTTACTTTTGTGGAAGCAATCGCTCTCATCACGAAAAAAGTGTCCAACGTGGCAACAAATGAAAGATTTTTTCACCACCCAATATGAAATTGCGGAAAGGGTAGAAGAAAAATAATCAAAACTAAGAACATTAAACACGATCAAATGGAAGCTTAAATAGACCCCAAGTTAGTAACAAAACCAATTTAAACAAAAACTTTCACAAAACGCAATCGTTCACATCTGAACAAAGAAAACATACGTAATGCGAACTATGTACAGGAGGGCATACGAGTAAACTTACATCTTGCGAGAGGTTTAAAAACTTAAAAGTTAACGGACGAAATTATTTTGCCAGGTCAAAAAGACTTTGCACAAATTGTCCGTCACATGCGCATAGATATAAAAATTACAAAAGTAAATTTAATTGATTACATAGTCACAAAAGATACCATTCAGTACTTCATTACAGCAGATATCCTAACTCACCCCAAAGAAGCGCTCATACACAAAGAACCACGGGTTTAATTGCAAAAGCAAACCCTGAAACCCAAAATTCAAAAAATTGCCGAGAGGCGCCATGTTGCTCAAAGGCACAAAAAGCTCAAACGCTGCACAGCCAAACACAAAGTGGACTAGTTACAGAAATAATTACCACCACACCAACTCAAGTTGAGAGAAAATCAAATCAACGCCTTGATTCACAATTAAGGAAATTTCAAGAGATACGGAAACTTCCCCGAATATTAAACAAAACTAAAGGAGATCAGTATTGTGAAGGCTTTTCTAAAGCTACAATTACTCGATCAAATAATGGCCGGTACGTCGTACGACAACCAGTAGAGCCACAATTTTCTAATACCCCACATAAAGGTAGAGAAACCAAAGTCAGAATCAATTTAACAATATTAAAAACTCAAATATATGGTAATTTTCGAACTCGAAGGTTGGCTTTCGCCAATAATGACAAAAAGAAATAAATATCGAACAAACAAACACAAAATCCCAGAGCTATGACGGGCTACTACCTGTCAAATTAGTGCATACGCACATAAATATAATATTACTCATAATAAAATTATCCAAAAGGTCGAATCATATCCGCATCTATATGAGCGCTCCTCACATCGGTGATTAATGGAAATCAGCTATACAAAACATTAATTAATTATGGAGAATTCTCTACTACGAGTCCTAACTCCAGGGCTAAGCAGTGCCCATTCTGGCCACATCTGAGCCAGGCGTGGAGTTACTATCCTTCATAAGCTGAGAATAAATAAAATTCATACAATTACCGATGCCCATCAACACATCAACATTCGTCATACACACATTCGCTGACACACTGCGCCCCGTCGTCATTAACCAGTCCGCTTCGCTACCGCATCTACGAGTATACTTCAATTGCATCGACGTTGATCTTGTCATCAATTTTATATACATTCGTTTGCGACACCAATCCCGCGCGCTGCAGTTAGCACCACATACGATCACGTTTAAATCGATAACCTTCATGGACCTCCGAAATAAATAAAACATTTAGCCTAAAGAAAAATATCGTTTATATAAAGTTAAATATTTTCCAAATAAATTACGTTGTACTTGTACATTACGCAAGCGTGTTACACAAGAAAACGGATATGTTTTATTTCATATGTGCGGGATAACTATTCGATTTAACACAAATCAGTTTAAACATATGTTCATATGCACATAGTGATTACCAACGTAAAAATAAATTTACATACTTGCTTGTATCTATTTGTTTCAATCTTAATCAGACCTGTATTGAAAACTTTTGAATTTGACATGGTATCTTCACGAAATTTGACATGGAATACTGCTTAAGGTAATAACATAATCTCCGACAAAATTGTTCAGATCGGATTACTATAGCACATAGCTTCCATACAAACTGGACACATAGTTACTAAAAGAAATGCACTTATGAAAGGTATATTAGCTTCGGTGCAGCCGAAGTTAACGTTTTTTCTTGTTTTAATTACGCTCAGTTGGAGCGCGGGCCCGTATCATTTGCTACTCTTGCTACGTGGCTAATCCGGCACTGGGCACTTGTGTGTAAGAAATTTTGAAATAGTGGGTGTGGCCACGCCCTCTAATATGTTTAATGTTTATATCTTTTAAACCACTAAAGCTACAACAACCAAATATTATAACCTCTTACCGAGAATGGAAAAATGCAAAACTACTAAAAGCGCAATAACTAATTACCCCAGAGTCATTAAATTTTACCTCCGAGATGGTATGGGAAGGTTTAATGAGAGCTGGTTTGAAAAATGGACAGTAGGCCTGGCACCGCCCGCTTTTTGGTGAAATGCCATATCTCGGAACCCTACCAACCCATTTCGACTAAACTTAGTAAGCATATTTTTTCTAACATTCCACGCCATTCCAATATAACACAATTTAAAATTATATTTGATTCTTATACTTTCAGTATACAAATTAAGAAGTAATTAATATAACAGAATAAAATTTTGCAGTAATAATTATCTTAAAGTAAGGCATCTTTTGAACAAAAATTGTCCAAATCCAATCAAAGTTGTTCCAGAACCTAGGTATCAAATATGTGGACCTCAGTATCTACATATATTTGACTTTTGACCGAATATATCGGCCAATGTAAGAGATTTATAATTGAAATTCTGGGATAATCTTTTTCTGACAATGATATGTCTGTAAGCCAAAAATTGTTCCAATCGAACCTATAGTTCCCTGAGCTCCCATGTACTTAATACAAATGGCGCGAAAGTACTCGTAGTCCTCCTATCAGAAGATGTTATAAATTCTACAATTGACCTCTAATGTCAGTTCTGTTTTGGCATTTGTGTAGTAAACACATGCGAAATACACGTAAATAAACAATGCTACGCTACACTGTTCCAGAACGTGGGTTATTGGTGACTATTTAGCTGGATGGAGTCATGTGTAGGGATGGATGGAGTCACGTGTAGAAGTTCACGCAAGTGAGGAAAGTTCTCTGATTGCCATTCACTTGGGAGTGGCCAGAAACGATTCTTTTACATGTGACTCAAGCAGCTCACGATTTCCGGTCTCTGACCAAGTATCCTCTGGGTAGCCTAAAAACATCCGTTTGAAGGCGAGCTAAAGTGAGAAGGCGAAACCTCCCCTGCATAGGGTTGTGCGCTGGGTTTGGGACCCGCCACGTAAAAAAACACCCCCATTTTGATGACGACCTTGGCAAACGAAATAAGGACTACGAATTGAGAGCATGCACCTGGAATGTCCGGTCCCTTAATTGGGAAGGTGCCACTGCCCAGCTGGTTGATGTCCTCGTAAAAATAAAGGCTGACATCACCGCCGTCCAAGAAATCCGATGGACGGGACAAGGACAGAGACAAGTAGGTCCTTGTGGCATTTACTACAGTGGCCATATAAAAGAGCGCAAGTTTGGTGTTGGATTCGTGGTGGGAGAGAGACTCCGTCGCCGAGTACTATCATTCACTCCAGTAAATAAACGTCTAGCCACAATCCGCATCAAAACGAGGTTCTTCAACATATCGCTGATTTGCGCCCACGCCCCGACGAAAGAGAAGGCCGCTGTGACCAAAGATGCCTTTTATGAGTGCTTGGAGAGCACTTATAAAAGATGCCCCGCCACAATGTCAAAATCGTGCTTGGCGACATTAACGCCAGGGTTGGCAAAGAAGGTATCTTTGGTACTACGTTCGGTAAACTCATCCCCCACGAAGAAACATCCCCAAATAGGTTGAGGCTGGTCGACTTCGCCAGGGCCCAAAATATGGCTATCTGTAGTACTAGATTCCAGCATGAGGGGATTCATCAAGGGACCTGGCTGTCTCCGGATCGAAAAACTACCAACCAGATCGATCATGTTGTGATAGACGGAAGACACGTCTCCAGTGTTTTAGATGTGCGTGCGTTCCGAGGTCCTTACATCGACTCGGACCACTATCTTGTTGCAGCTAAGATTCGAACCCGCCTCTGTGCAGCAAAACAAACACAAGGAAGGTTCGACGTCGAGAAGCTGCAATCACAACAGACAACCGAACGATTTTCTACTCGGCTTGCACTCCTGCTCTCTGAGAGCACTCGTCAACAACTCGGTATAAGGGAACTGCGGGACGGCATTTCAAACTCCTTACGTACAGCTGCAACCGAAACCATTGGTTTTCGGAAAGTGCAAAAGAACAGCCGGTACGACGAAAAGTGCCGTGTCGCAGCGGAGAGAAAACAGGCTGCCTACATCGCAACGTTGCGCTCGACCGCAACACGTGCGGGATGGGAGCAGACGTTCCATTACCCGGCCAAGAAGAAGTTCGAATAGCAATTGCCCGCCTCAAGAACAACAAAGCGGCAGGGGCCGACGGATTGCCGGCCGAGCTATTCAAACACGGCGGCGAAGAACTGATAAGGAGAATGCATCAGCTTTTCGGTAAAATATGGTCGGACGAAAGCATGCCCAACGATTGGAATCCAAGTGTGCTCTGCCCAATCCATAAAAAGGAGACCCAACAATCTGCGCCGACTACCGTGGGATTAGCCTCCTTAACATCGCATATAAGGTTCTATCGAGCGTATTGTTTGAAAGATTAAAGCCCACCGCCAACAAACTGATTGGACCTTATCAGTGTGGCTTTAGACCTGGCAATCAACAACCGACCAGATATTCACCATGCGCCAAATCTTGGAAAAGACCCGTTAAAGAGAATCGACACACACCACCTCTTCGTCGATTTCAGAGCTGCTTTCGACGGCACGAAAAGGAGCTGCTTTTATGCCGCGATGTCTGAATTTGGTATCGCCGCAAAACTAATACGGCTGTGTAAGCTGACGTTGAGCAACACGAAAAGCTCAGTCAGAATCGGGAAGGACCTCTCCGAGCCGTTCGATGCCAAACGAGGTTTCAGACAAGGCGATTCCCTATCCCCCTATTCCCTATAGTTCGTGCTGCAGAACTCAACAGAAAAGGTGCCATTTTCTATAAGAGTGTACAACTGCTGGCGTATGCCGATGATATTGATATCATCGGCCTCAACACCCGCGCCGTTAGTTCTGCTTTCTCCAGACTAGACAAGGAAGCAACGCAAATGGGTCTGGCAGTGAACGAGGGCTAGACGAAATATCTCCTGTTATCAAACAAACAGTAATCGCACTCGCGACTTGGCACTCACGTCACTGTTGACAGTCATAACTTTGAAGTTGTAGATAATTTCGTTTATCTTGGAACCAGTGTAAACAACACCAAAAATGTCAGCTTAAAAATCCAACGCAGGATAACTCTTACCAACAGTTTCTACTTCGGACTAAGTAGGCAATTGAGAAGCAAAGTCCTCTCTCGACAAACAAAAACCAAACTCTATAAGTCACTCATAATTCCCGTCCTGCTATATGGTGCAGAGGCTTGGACGATGTCAACAACGGATGAGTCGACGTTGCGAGTTTTCGAGAGAAAATTTCTGCAAAAGATTTATGGTCCTTTGCGCGTTGGCCACGGCGAATATCGCATTCGATGGAACGATGAGCTGTACGAGATATACAACGACGTTGACATAGTTAAGCGAATTAAAAGACAGCGGCTACGCTGGCTAGGTCATGTTGTCCGGATGGACGAAAACACTCCAGCCCTGAAAGTATTCGACGCAGTACCCGCCGGGGGAAGCAGAGGAAGAGGAAGACCTCCACTCCGTTGGAAGGATCAAGTGGAGAAGGAACTGGCTTCGCTTGGAATATCCAATTGGCGCCACGTTGCGAAAAGAAGAAACGACTGGCGCGCGGTTGTTAACTCGGCTATAATCGCGTAAGCGGTGTCTACGCCAATTAAGAAGATGAAGAAGATTTATTTGACCAATAATCGGTCGGTGTTTTTGGCACAACGTGAATTTCGTCGCAGTTTTCCTGGCCGTCCGGCGCCTACTGGTGAAACACTGCGAGGTTTAGCCGCTCGTCTCGAAGAGACGGGCACAACATGAAATGCTGCCAGGCGTGGCAGACCCCATTGTAGCCGTTCTGCAGAGAATATTGCTGCTTTTGCCGAGAATGTCATGGAAGCGCCGTCGACATCGACCAGACGACGAGCCACGGATATGGGGATCAGTGAATTTTGGTAGAAGATTTGAAGATGTTTCCGTACAAAGTCCAAATCAGCTGTTACCTGCTGACCGCCAATCGCGTCTAACACACGCTCAAGCCATCCTTAATCACCACCAAATGGAAGATGATTTTTTATCAAAAATAATCATCAATGATTAGGCCCATTTCCATCTTAGCGGGTACATAAAAATAAAAATTTACGCTTCTGGGGCACCGAAAATCCGCGTGTAACAGCCATTAGACCCGCTCAAAGTCACTGTATGGTGTGCTGTTTTCGCTGTATCGGACCTTTTTTTCGAAGACGTCGCGGGCATAACGGCTACTGTGAGTGGTGGGCGCTACAGAGTAATGATAAACGGGTTCTTTTTGCCGCAACTTGATGAATTAGGATTGGAAAACATGTGTCACAACCGATATACTGAATGATGCATTTCCGGAGCGCCTAATTTCGCGTTTTGGCAATTTGCATTGGTCAACCAGATGGCCTGATTTGACCGCTCCAGACTTCTTTTTATGTCAACAAGCCTCAGACTCTTGCAGCTCTTAAAGATAATATCCGTCAAGAATGTGAGGACCTATCGCGGGAAGTTCTACCCAAAGTGATGTAAAATGCAATAAAAAGGGCTCAAATGACAATCAACTGTGGCGGCGGCCATTTACATGATATCATATTCTCGATTTGATGTAAAAAAATTTAAAAGACCAAATAAAAATAATCCACAAACAGAACCAAAGTTTTTTATTTAAAAAAAAATTACAGCCAAAAAACATGGGGAGGTTATTTTTATATAAAGTATAAATATTTGCAATCCTCCAGGTGACTTATGTTGGATATATGAGCCAATACTTGAGTTATCTGAATGAAATTAGAAGAGCGCGTTTTTTCATGACGGTCTATTTTTGTACCTAAAATGGATAAACTTGATCGAGAACTTGACCTAGCTCTCCTATAAACATTGCCAGGATTCGAACATAGGGGTGAATTTGCTCCATTTGATGGTACATATGTGAGGACTTTAATGATAATAGTTAATGGATAATATCGGGTCGACACTAACCCAACTCCTCTACACTACACATAATGAGATTCGTTTTTCTAACAAATCTTATGTCTAGTTTGTCGGCCAGTGTATGCGTTATATAGAGTACATATGTATATGTATATATAATATTGCAAACCCATAGTCGGGCTCCGTAGGCTCAAACTGGCTTTAGAACTTGTTTGTATACTAACAGTTTGTTTTGAATTGATATGAAGCTCACCTCTTTTTGTTGACATGCTCTTTCTAACGTAGCTTAGCATCTACTCTGATACCTAGGTACTTAGCACTGTTATGATGTGGTATAGCTATTTATATAGAGTTATCTCAATAAAATTATAAGAGCGTGTTTTTTCATGACGGTGTATTTCGATCGAGAACTAAACATTACGAGAATTCTCGAACATCCGGCTGAATTTGCTCCATATGTTTGTACATATGTGAGAACTTTAATGATAATAGCACTGTGATAGTCAAAAAAAAAAGACAAGACCAAATTCGACGGTTTCACTCTATTTCGGGTCCTACGAATCGAACTGCATCATTACTTTTTTGAGTTACAATCATGGTTTCATACAAAAATTTTTGTTGAAGTTTTTCATCAAAGTGGTCCATTGTAAGAGAAAGGCACATTTTTCTTCGGTCTCTAACTTTTTAATGTTGACTTTTTTGGTAAACTTTCTTTGGCAAAGCTTCTCAGAATAAATCCGTCTTTAAGTTCTTAGATGACTGTAAACCCCAAATCAATGATTTTTGTGTCCTTATAGTCAATATGTCGAAAAAACTGAAATTTAATCCATTTTTTTTAATGATATTTTAATTTACCCTTTGATACTTATACATTAAGTGACATCTTGTACGAGTAATAGTAAGAAACCATTAGAAAAAGAATTTAACAAAATTTGTATTTTTTAAAAAAGCTACACTAACTATGTTTGTGTGCTGTTTTATTTTTTTGTATCTTATAAGTGTTATCAATAAGTATCATAAATTTGTACACAATATTTAAATTAAATTTAATAAGACTCATCTATCAATGTCCAACACAAATCAGCAATCAACGAGTCAAGCTTTTAACCACTGCACTGATAAGAAATAACAACAAGTAACGTTTGAAAGAAACGTTAAATGCTTGCCTAAGAGTCAAACTTTAAGCATAGATTGCAGTAGTTAATTTGACTTTGACTTCGCGGAAAGAACATTGTTTTAGTGCCTTGTATATTAAGAAAATAAATTAAAATGAATAAGTGTCCAATTGGCCTATCGCTGTTCTGCTACGTATTTGGAAAATTTGCAAGCCCTCGGAGTAGACGCAAAATATCTTCGGGAACTGTCGGCATCTACGAGGAATATTTCGATTTGCCCGTTATAAGAGACGTAGATTGGGTGCCAAATACCATTTGCACGCAATGCAACAACAACCTGCATAACTGGTCAAAAAGACTGTGCCTAAAAATGGGGTTCGGCATCCCAATGATTTGGATAGATCCACAAGGGCATCATACTGGTAACTGCTACGCGTGCAAGAACAAATTTGCAAGACTCAACAAAAAAAAACACAGTTTACAAAAGTGTTCAATCTGCACAGCTACCAGTATCTCACTCAGAAAATGTTCCGATAACAAGATGTCCAAGTCCAACTGACAGATATATTTCGCCAACATTTTCCACCGAGCCTACAGATCTACTCTCAATGTATAACCCAACCGAAGTTGAAAGCCCATGTCGTCACTTGGAGATTTCCCAAGCCCGTTTAAATACGGTGGTACGACAGCTGAAATTATCGCAAAGTCAATGGATACCGCAAAAAACGGGAGGAGCTTTTAGATTTCTTTGAGGTTAATGGCGACAATACTTTTTCGTATTGTAAAAATATTCCTGGTCTTATGCAATACATGAACTGTGAGTACAAACCAGAGCAATGGCGCTTGTTTATTGACTCGTCGAAAAATAGTTTAAAAGCAGTATTGCTGTATGTGGATAACACAAAAAATCCGGTTCCAATCGCCATAAGCTCCAACACAAAGGAAACATACGAAGCAATGAAATTAATTTTGGACAGAGTTCAGTATCAGCAGCATCAATGGAAGATATGTGCGGATTTAAAAGTTATCGCCTCGCTTACTGGTTTGCAGACAGGATACACAAAAAATACGAGTATGTGCTTCATTTGTCATTGGGACACAAGGTACCGCGGAAACTAATATAGAATACGTGATTGGAATATAGAATACGTGATTGGAAGCTTCGCACAGAATTTCATTTAAATGTGGCAAATGTTATCCATATTCCGCTGATACCAGCTAATAACATTTTGCTACCACCACTGCACATAAAATTGGGAATTGGCAAAAATTTTATAAAAGCAAAAAATCGAGATGCCGAAGCTTTTAAATGTTTGACAGAAATATTTCCAAGACTAAGTGTTGCGAAAATAAAAGAAGGTATTTTAAGTCATTTAATAGAACGAATGTTATGTTTATACATTATTTTCAGGTGTTTTCAATGGCCCCAAAATAAGAAAACTTATGAAGAACGCAAAATTCGGAGACCTTGTAAGGCCAAATGAAAAAAATGCCTGGAACTCCGTTATGACCGTTATAAACCATTGCTTAGGAGTTCACCGGTCTGAAGATTGGAAAAAATATGTGGATGACATGGTAGACGCTTTTGAAGAAATAGGTGTGAATATGTCCTTAAAAATTCATTTCCTTCACCATCACAAGGACCATTTTGAGCAGCAAGTTCCGACTGAATCCGATGATCATGGAGAAAGATTTCACCAAGTCGCCGCCCCACTTGAGCATTGGTACAGCGGCAAAAAGCTTGACTCGTTACTTGCTGATTTGTGTTGGACATTGATAAATGAGTCTTATTAAATTTAATTTAAATATTGTGTACAAATTTATGATACTTATTGATAACACTTATAAGATTCAAAAAAAAAATAAAACAGCACACAAACATAGTTAAAAATACAAATTTTGTTAAGTTTTTTTTCTAATGGTTAGTTTGCTCAGAACTTTGTCTTTGGTTAAGTTTCTTACTATTACAAGATGTCACTTAATGTATAAATATCAAAGGGTAAATTAAAATATTGACAAAACGTGAGGGAAAAAACATTAAAAAAAAGGATTAAATTTCAGTTTTTTCGACAATTGGCTATAAGGACACAAAAAACATTGATTTTGGGGTTTACAGTCATCTAAGAACTTAAAGACGTATTTATTCTGAGAAGCTTTGCCAAAGAAAGTTTACCAAAAAAGTCAACATTAAAAAAGTTAGAGACCGAAGAAAAATGTGCCTTTCTCTTACAATGGGCCACTTTGATGAAAAACTTCAACAAAAATTTTTGTATGAAACCATGATTGTAACTCAAAAAAGTAATGATGCAGTTCGATTCGTAGGACCTGAAATAGGGGGAAACCGCCGAATTGGGTCTTGTCTTTTTTTTTTTTTTTTTGAAAAAAGCTATCACAGTGTAGTTAATGTCGACAGTATCCATCGATACTAACACAATGGCCAGTGTATGAGTTATATAGAGTACATATGTGATTATTTAGAACTTAGATTTCGATCCTTTGGTTGACGTTTTACATCTCAAGCTATTTCTCTGGTTTTAATTCTTGCAAGTTGCGAGAGTATAAAATGTTCGGATGCATCCGAAATATATATATTGTATATATATATAAATATATATAAAGTCGAATATCTCGAGAAGTATTAATGATAGCGTTTTTGACCTTGGACCTTTTTTATAGAAAATAAAATTTCCTACAAGTTTGTCACATACATTTTTTCTGTAGCTCTTGTCATTTACGAGATATATACAAAAAAATGCGAATTTCGTTGAAAAGTCAGGTTTAGAGCCCCGTACTACCTCGTCGGGGTGAGTTACGACTTTGTAGCACTGAGCACTTTTGTAGAGTGAAGATTTTTGAGAAATACGCGTCTAAAGTCAGAGCGATGCCATAAAATACCTCTGATCTGTATGAATTTAAAGATTGAAAACCACGATTGTAGTCTATGGAAAATTTTTACACGCCTTGGTCCAGTTCTAAATGTTAATATTAAGGGCTAACATATTCAGAGAATTTTTTTAGGGTATTTCCAAGGAAATTTCATAACGGGATTGAAAAAAATTCATAGTTCAAAAAAAATAAACATCCTAATATATATAAATACAAACAAGAAATTCATGAATTTAACAAAAAAAAAAAATTTCATAATACAAATACCATATGAGCAATGTAGTATTTTTTGCTGGTAACAATACTATGACGTTTCACTGTGGTATTTCTATAAACACAGCTAAAAAAAAAGGTAACAAGCTTTCCTAACAGCTTTTACACAAAGCTCTTCGAATTATTCCGTCAAAAAGACTTAACAAATTAATAAATATGAAATGCAAAACAAAACATTTTCAAAATTTTTTTTTCCGGAAAAGCAAGAAATCTCTTATTTTATGTCATGCTTTTAGGGAGCGTTTAATCAAATCGTTTTTTAGGATGAAAATAAGTTAACTTTAGAGTATTTTAAATAATTGCACTTATTTTCTCAATAACACACAACTACATATTTATTGTTTACAATTTTTTTTGAAATATTTAATGCCTATAAAACAAAGCTAGTATTTAAGTTGATTACATTTCCATGTGTGTCATCAACGTAGTGAACAGAATACCATGATACTTTTACTATGGTATTGTTACTACATACATGTCTGTCACGGGTATAAGAGGAACTCTGTCAAACTTTGAATCCAACACAAAAAATTAGTTTAAAAATTTACATTGAGACATTGATAATATGGAACGAATGCAAAATGGCCCCCAAGAGGTCATTGGAGCACCGGACAGGACATTAAAATATTTGTGTGACAGCCAAAACATTTTTGGTTGAGCCATGATTCTGTTGTCAGATGACTTTCTCCAGACTCTTCCAGTTTTTCATCAATTAGCTATTGCTGACGTACGAAACGCGAGCCTTAAATGATATACTTTGTGATGGCTTGCAAAGAAAATCCAATTAACGACTAAAAAGCAATATTTTTTGCAACAAGATCAAAATGCTATTATTTTTTGAAATGTGGGTGACACCTCCACCGGGTTAACACCATATCCATCAGATTGATGTCAAGTGGTAACGTTAAATTTCACATTCGATGGAACGATGTTATAGGACGACATTGGTATAGTTAAGCGAATTAAGAGACAGCGGCTACCCTGGCTAGGTCATGTCGTCCAAATGGATGAGAACACTCCAGCTCTATAAGTATTTGATGAAAAAACAGAGGAAGACCTCCACTCCGTTGTTGATGCATTTGGTATCTCGAAATGGCGAAGAGAAGAAATGATTGACACGCAGTTGTTAACTTAGTTATAACCGCGTAAGTGGTAGTTTACGCCAGAAAAGAAGAAGAAAAAGTTTATATCTGCAAGAACATGGTTTAAAGAAAATTTTTAATAAACTGGAAAATAACAGGGTTGGAAAATACATTTAGATAAATGCAATTTTTGCTGCATGTGAAAGACTGGGATGGGATAGATACCGAGAGTTGAAAAGGGCAGCGAGGCGCATTTGCAGACAGTAAAAGAAAGAGACCGAAATGCGTGAGTTCGAAGAGCTTGATAAGCTGGCCGACAGAGGTAATGCTCAAAAATTCTACGAAAAAATGCGGCAGCTTACAGAAGGTTTCAAGACCGGAGCATACTCATGTAGAACCCACCAAGGTGATCTAGTCACCGATGCCCAGAGCCGATGCCCAGAGCATACTTAAATTTTGAACACTTCTCCAGCCTGCTGAATGGCAGTGAACACACAACGCTAGGAGAAGACGAACCCGATTCCCCAATCGATGACGATGAAGCAGACGTTCCATTGCCCGACCAAGAAGAAGTTCGAATAGCAATTAATTAAATTGAAGAACAACAAAGCGGCGGGGCGGATGGATTGCCAGCCGAGCTATTCAAACACGGCGGCGAAGAACTGATAAGGAGCATGCAACAGCTTCTTTGTAAAATATGGTCGAACGAAAGCATGCCCAACTATTGGAATTTAAGTGTGCTATGCCCAATCCATAAAAAAGGAGACCCCACAATCTGCGCCAACTACCGTGGGATTAGCCTCCTCAATATCACATATAAGGTTCTATCGAGCGTATTGGGTGAAAGATTAAAGCCCACCGTCAACAAACTGATTGGACCTTATCAGTGTGGCTTTAGACCTGGTAAATCAACAACTGACCAGATATTCACCATGCGCCAAATCTTGGAAAAGACCCGTGGAAGGAGAATTGACACACACCACCTCTTCGTCGATTTCAAAGCTGCTATCGACAGTACGAAAAGGAGCTGCCTTTATGTCGCAATGTCTGAATTTGGTATCCCCGCAAAACTATTACGGCTGTGTAAACTGACGTTGAGCGGGACCAAAAGCTCTGTCAGGATCGGGAAGGACCACTCCGAGCCGTTCGATACCAAATAAGGTTTCAGACAAGGCGACTCCCTATAGTGCGATTTCTACAAACTGCTGCTGGAGAAAATAGTTCGAGCTGCAGAACTTAATCGAGCAGGTACATTCTTTTATAAGAGTGTATAGCTGCTGGCGTATGCCGATGATATTGATATCATCGGTCTCAACACCCGCGCCGTTAGTTCTGCTTTCTTTCTTTTAATTCGCTGAACTATGTCAATGTCGTCGTATACCTCATACAGCTCATCGTTCCATCGAATGCGATATTCGTCGTGGCCAACGCGCAAAGAACAATATCTTTCGCAGAATCTTTCTGCCAAAAACTCGTAACGTCGACTTATCATATGTTGTCATCGTCGATGCCTCTGCACCATATAGCAGGACGGGAATAATGAGTGACTTATAGAGTTTTGTTTTTGTTCGTCGAGAGTGGACTTTGGCGAAATAAACATTTTTACGCAAGTGGTGATGATTTTACTGAAAAGATCGATTTTTGTGTGTCTAAAAATTCATTTTTTTCATTCCCAAAAAAAAACTCTTGTTTCAAATAAAAAATCCTTCGTTCAAGTACGAGATATTGTAGTTTTCAAGTAGCTAGCAAAAAATTAGACCGATAGGTCGCATGGTTCTTTAGAAACCTTGCTCACCGCAACGGTACTTTTTAAAAAACATCATTTCGAGATAATCGCGTTTAAAGTTTTGGCACGTACTTGGGGGCATATGGGAGGAGCGCGCTGTTGACAGCTGTAACTTTGGTTCTAGTGCTCAGATCTCTATGAAATTTACAAGAAATAATCTTAAAGGGATATACTTTAAGAAAATGCAATAAAAAAATATCGATTTTTCCAACCAACACAAGTGTATATAACCCCTTAATCGATATGTACTGTCTTAGATTTTCTATAATAGCTATACAATTCTTATCTTCAAAAATGAAAGTATTTTTTCTTATTTATTTAAATATACTAGCTGGCCCAGCAGCCGTTATCCTGCGTGAAATTATGTGTTTTGAAATGAAAAAAAAAAGTTGATTTTGTCATTTCAATTTTTTAATGTAACACAGCTTGATAAACAACATTGTTTGGTTTCTGTTCCGGTGTACAGAAAGGATGGTTTTCCAACTCGTGAGCACACCACGTATATCTGGCCGTGTGAAAAACATAGCATTTCCAAATTTATGCCACACGCAATGCGACTATCCTTGTGTCCTGGTGATTGTCATCTCAATTGCAATTTTCACTGGAAACGAGATGGCAAATAGTTAGAACTCAAAGAAATTCTGCCTCCTTGTATTCGATAGCTGCGTCACAATCAGCCGGGTTCTATTACACAGTTCCGGCGCATGAAGATTGCGAAACATAATAACGACAGATCCTACTTTGAGACGCAAATGATGCGGTGGCATACCAAGCCTCTTCAAAGAATTTAGAAAATCCACGGAATAATTCACGGCGATTTCTTCATTGTCAAGACGATCGATCGATTTGTATGAGTGCAAGTCTCCCGGAATTTGACTTTGAATCTTCCAATTAAAGTCAGCAACATCGGTATTTTTGGCTGCTAACATTCGGCGCGCACTTAAGGAATCATAGTTACAATAATTTCGCCAATGTTCGGATAAACATTCGTGATGAGGTCATCTTTCGTGAGTTGTTGAACGGCAGATGGAATTGATATCAAATCACCAGAAGTCTCAACCGGAATTGACCCATTTCCAATTCTTAGCGAATACGATGTAAAATGTCTTCGGCAATGTCATTTTTGTTCGTCTTCCATAATTGACGCGGATTTGAAGGCTGATATGTCTAAATGATTATCGTGAAAAGTGTGCGATCTTCATTTGCATTCAAAGTGATTGTTATGTTCCAGCAATTGTAATTGCTGGCTTGTTTCTCAAAAAGTTGCACACACCATACCATTCCCAGTACGCAATAACTCAAATGAAGTAGAACCGCGTACATTAATCAATAGCAGCCGAAGGTAGAAGCAATCGTCATTTTTTCGGGTGAATTGTGTAAATTCGTCCTAATGCATTAGTCGAGAACACACCTGGATGTCCATCTACTGGTAACTCTTTCTTCGACGATGCATTCCATGTATAATATCAAGGTATTTCCGAATGGAGCAATGTTCTCGCAAACGGATCACCAAACAAAGTTGAGAAAAAACTCTTCAATGTTGATTTTGTTGCTAAGGGTGTTTCCACTGGCTGTACTGTATTCTCTGGGTTGAAATACATCCTTTGTCATTCTCCAAATTAACTGCGAGACGCACAACAGTCGGAAAACGTTCATGAATTGCAAAAGTAAATGTCCTACAAAGCGCTTTATTGCAGTTCACGTATCGACCGCATCTTAGAAACGTATTTTATCGATTTCACCAAACTGCAATACTCAACATTGATATGAGTTTGGAATTTGAATCAGACAATAGTGGGGAATAAAGTACGATCAATGTGTTGTCAATTTCGATACTTACTCTTGTAAATTGAATGCTGAGTGTTCTGCCATTGTTATCTGGTGAGCTGCGCCGATAGAGTTGATATCCATCATTTCCAGTTTGTGTTTCCGAAAGAAACCCACATGGATAGTGTTTCGTGCATTTTTTGTCAGACATACAAACCGAAGTGGGATTATGGAGTCCGCAAGGTCATATTGGTTTTCACCACTTCGTATAATACTGGAACTTTCTCTGGATCAGGAATTTCCGCAAAAATTAATTGATCTGGTGTAAGCACAATAAACCACACATAACACATAACGTTTTCACTGAATAATTTTCAATATTTTTTTTTTTGACTTGCCGGAATAAAAAAAGCAAATGACAAATTTGAACGATTCAAATAATTGAAAAACAAAACAAAAAAAAAGGATAAAAATATGGTCGAGTGACCAACACTTTCTTAAATTCTCATTTTATAAATTTATTACGCACATTTTATAAAGCAAAGTCTAATTCAATTATCATTTCTGGGTTCTGACGGATTGATATCTATAATATTTACAATTGGATTATGATAACTAAAATACGATATGAAATGTCTTACATCTATTTTACCGCATCAATAGTTGTTTCTTCCATTGATGATTTCTAATGAAAATTTCTCTCTGAGGAATACCAGTAATAGTTCAGCTTCTGGCAATGAGAAATTTACATTGAAATCGCCCGCAAGGAGTACCGGTTGTTCGCTATACTCTACTGGTTCTCCGATAAGCTTGCGAACCTGACAACGGTAATACGAGTAAAGCTTTACCGATGAACAATTTTATATCTCTCATCGATGAATTTGGTGATACGAGTATATAAATGGCAATTAAATTCAATTTTTTACTATTATGATTATCGCTAGGGTTCATTTTGCATTCTATCGCACACAAATCGCCAATTCTTGTTGATGTTGATATTGTGACATCAGCTTCACTCGCGTACGGAGCCTTTATATCTAAATGAGGAGTGAGAATATGACATTTGTCTTGCTCACCGTGATAAATTTATTTTTTCACTTCGTTGAAATCTTACAACAAAATCAAAATTTGGTACGGATACAGGAGGCTCGTTGTCGTTCATAAATGTTTCTGATAACATCAAGATGTTTTGATTGTTTAAACACTCTATCTGAGAAATCATCAACATGAGCACGAAGACTTTGACAATTGAATGATATATTGATAAACATTTTCTTGTGCTAAGAAACTCGAATAATTCTTTTTCTAAGGTAATAATTGGATTTTGTCGTAATTTTATCATTTCATCTCGCAAAGCGCGACATGACCTGTCATTGCTTCCAATGCTATGATAAAATTTTTTCTGTTTGTTCACTGGGATAATGTAAACTCCTTTAATGGCAACAGCTCTTGACAGTGCGACGTAAACTAACTGTTGCGATTGAACTTTTTCATAATAGTAAACAATTTCATTGAAAGTTTTTCCTTGCGACTTGTGAATTGTCAACCCAGAAGACTGACTACAGAAGTGATCCTGTGAAGTATAGTCTTAACTTTTCAACGGCCAACGCAGAGTATTTGAACCAAAATTCACATAAAGAATTCGCAGAAATGAAACAGAAACGAAAGAAAAATAATGCGCAAGCATACAAACATACATATGCGTATTGTACTTTATATATATATATATAGACTGTACTTATTGACTGCATTATTATTTGTATAAAACCTTGGAATTTATTCATTAAAATCAGCACTCAGAAGTCGTTTTATCTGTTGTAACCGAGCGATCTTCGAAGAACCATCATTTCTATTATGCCACTAGACAAAATTGAAATGAAGTCCATAAACCTCACACTGCCAGATAAAACTATATACCTCGTCATCGCGGGTCTATTTGCAAAGAAAGTAAATGAAGGCTGACTACACAAATGATCCTGTGAAGTATAGTCTTAACTTTTCAACGGCCAACGCAAAGTATTTCAACCAAAAGTCACACAAAATAGTTGAGAATTCGCAGAAATGAAACACAAACGAAAGTATAACCTCAATAATGCACAAGAATACAAACATACATACATATGCGCACACATGTGAATATGTCACCAACCAAAAATTGAAACATTTTTCAACAAAAACAACAATAGCATAAGCATGGCAACATCGGGTTGCTGGTAGAAAATCCGAGCTGTGCCGAAAAAAACTAACAAACGATCGCCGATTGTCACGGCTTCCCTTGCTATTCCCTTGCTATTCGAACACTGCATTTAACGCACGCTTTTCCGAACTCGTAGGAAGTCTAACTTCAAAAATACATTTTGTATGAAAAAAGTTATTTTTTGGAATCGACCAATTTTCCGACTTTTCCTCACGAAAAGCATACGTTTTTTTTTTATTTCTAAACCTTCCCCGATCCACAACCGAACAACCTCTGAAAATTTCATCAAGATTGGTTCAGCCGTTCTCGAGCATTAGTGTTACTAACAAACATTCATGCGTTTATATGGGGAAAAAGAAAAGGGCTGTTTTTAGGGGTTTTGCGGCAATTATTCGAATTTTTTTTGCCGTAAAAACCATCTTTGAACCTCAACGAACACTTAAAAAATAATTGGCCAAATTGGTCTAGCCGTTGTTGAGTTATGCACTTAGCAACACATTTTGCGATTAATTTTTTTATAATATATAAGATAAATGCACTATCTCATTGACATCTTTTAACATTTCTGTTATTTCAAATTTAGGTTTCGATGGGTTTCTACCATACTTAGATTTGTTACATATGTCATAGTGATTTATACATTTATGAATCTTAAGTTTATTTGGGGAAAGTAAATTAATTTTCTGAACCCTTCGTAATATCCATTAATTCCTGTATGTCCTGTTTCGTTCTTATGACATCTGTGCATCTGTTAGATAATTTCGTATTAACTACTCATAATTTTGGTTTGAAAACTATATTTCACACGTTTCTTTTGATTGGTTATAAATATCAACAATAATTTTCAATAATTTTTGTAACCTATTATATTGATTAATTATTTGCCAATAAATTCATACTTGGCATATCATTTTCTTAACCATATGGATTAAGTAAATGAATTTATTATCAATTGTTTTTTTTTCTTTGTTTCAAAATTATTTGGGTACGGTTTAAAGTATGGGAATGTAGTTATTAGAATTTTTCTTCTTGTGATCGTTTTGTATTTATACTTCTCTCTTTTACATTATTTTTTAAAGATTCCCTATTTTATTCTTCTAATTTCTCCTGGTTATTTATAACGTTTATTTCATTTGGTTTGGCATTTATTCGACTAAGAAAAACTGCTATTTTGTTATCATTTCCGTGAAAATATTGTTTGTTCCCTAACCTTAATATATAATATATGTATATTTGCACATAACCATTAGGTGATCAGTTGCAAATTGAACTGTACGATATAGAGATAAGGTCTAAAGTACGAGTATGTTATTGACCACACAATGGCCAAAAGCTCTTGTATGTATGCATTATCTAAAATCATAAGTTGTGGTCGTCCTTTAATCGATATGTACTGTCTTAGATTTTCTATAATAGCTATACAATTCTTATCTTCAAAAATTAAAGTATTTTTTCTTATTTATTTAAATATACTAGCTGGCCCAGCAGCCGTTATCCTGCGGGAAATTATGTGTTTTGAAATGAAAAGAAAGTTGATTTTGCAATTTCAATTTTTTAATATAACACAGCTTGATAGACAACATTGTTTGGTTTCTGTTCCGGTGTACAGAAAGGATGGTTTTCCAACTCGTGAGCACGCCACGTATATCTGGCCGTGTGAAAAACATAGTAATAATTTGATGGGCCAGAAACTTCTACAAAGGTAGAAGAAAAAGTAGAAGAACAACAAACATCATCAAGTGTAGACATGAACATGCTGTTAGTGGCTATACAGCAAATAGCTGAAAATACATCACAGTTAGAGTCTCGCCTTACACAACAAATGACTGAAAATAATACGCAGTTAGAAAATCGTTTGGTACAACAGATTACGGAAAATACTACACAACTACAAAAACAAGTGGAAGAGAAATTTTCAAAATTTGAAGACGAATTAAGCACTTTAAAAAATGACGAAGAAAATTTAAAATCAGAAGTTCTTCAATTAAGTAATCGTGTGCGAGAACTGCAACTACATGGCCCTGCACCATCAACAAATAATCAAAGATTGAAGGCACCCACATTCGATGGAAGTATTCCATTTCAAATTTTCAAACTTCAGTTTGAAAAGACAGCAATGGCCAATAACTGGAATGCAGCGGACAAAGTGGCGTCCTTGTTTGTATCATTGAAAGGACCTGCGGCATAAATCCTTCAGACTATTCCAGACTGTGAACGGGACAACTATGAGGCATTGATGAGTGCGATAGAAAGACGATATGGTAGTGAGCACCGGAAACAAATATACCAGATCGAACTGCAAAATAGAGGTCAGAAGATGAACGAGTCATTGCAAGAGTTTGCAACTGAAATAGAACGACTGGCTCATTTGGCAAATGCAGATGCACCTGTGGATTACATTGAGAGGGTAAAAATTCAATGTTTCATAAATGGAATTTGTGATGTGGACACCAAACGCGCCACATATGCATTGCCAAAAAGAACGTTTGCTGAAACGGTTTCGCACGCCCTCACACAGGAAACAGCTTCTCTACTAAGTAAACCAGCACACAAAGTACAAAGGGTTGAAATGGAACAACCGGCGCTGATGGAAGAAATATTGAAGACTCTGAAGACAATTGCTGCACCGCGAGTAAATACAACAGGAAGGCGTTTAAACTGTGGAAAAGCGGGTCACTTTGCCCGAAATTGCAATATAAAAGTAAACCCATCAAAACGGAAACAACCAACAGACAACGAGGACGGAGCATCCACATCTCACAAGTCGTTAAACTAAAACGGAACAGTTCAAAGGGGCGTGAGCTGGTTCCCACAACTATTTGCCCCGCCATCTCGATATCACAAATAGGTCGCCATGACAACAATCTTACTATCAACGGCATCGTAAATGGACGACTGTCAACGCTTACTTTGGATACTGGTGCCACACATTCAATTATCCGACCGGATGTGGTAAGAGGAATGGTTGAACCATTAGTCGGTTGCGAGCTTCGAACGGCCACCGGGGAGGAAGCAGCTGTCGCGGAAAAAGTGTTTTGCGAAGTGATGATTGGTACCCTGGAAGTTAATCACACCTTCATCGTAGCAGAAATCACGGATGAAATTATAATGGGAGTAGATTTCATGATTGATCACGGGGTTACTTTGGATTTAAACAAGCAAATTCTGTTTTGCCAGAACATGGAGATGCCTATAAACACCGGATATGTGACCAACGTTGAAAGTAAGAGGGTGATTGTTGATGATAATCAGAGTATTCCACCAAAATCTGAGGGGATTGTATGGGCCAAAGTGAATGGAGGAGGTGGGACTGAAGAATTGTGGATTGTGGAACCAACAAAAATAGATACACCTATATTGGTAGGAAGAACGCTTGTGAAAACTAGAGAAGACGCCACCATTCCGGTCAGAGTAGTGAATGAATTCAACACGCCTATAAGTCTGAAGAAAGGAGCAGTAATTGGACAGTGCCAGAATATAAGTGCAATAGCACGATGCGAACGGTCACAACAGAAACCTACTATTGAGCCACAGCAGATAAGTCCTACACTCCTAAACAATTTGCTGAATGAGGTGCATGGAAATAAAAAATTAAAAGCAGAAAAACTATTACAAAAATACGCATCCATATTTGCAAACGAAGGAAACAGCACAGGAAGCCCGGCATAGTCAAACATCTCATAAATACTGGAGACGCTAAACCAATCCGACAAGCTCCGCGTAGGGTTCCACTAGCAAAACGCGAGGATGCTAACAAAATTATTGAAGACATGCACAAACACGGTGTAATCGAACCTTCAATAAGTCCATGGAGCTCACCTATCGTCTTAGTTAAAAAGAAAGATGGTAGCACCCGTTTCTGCGTAGATTATAGGAAGTTGAATGATGTCACAAAGAAAGACAGTTATCCTCTACCGAGAATCGACGATACATTAGACACCTTGTCTGGAGCGAAATGGTTTTCTACATTAGATCTACAAAGTGGATATTGGCAAGTCGAGATTGATGAATGTGAAAGTGAAAAGACCGCTTTCAGTATGGGCGACGGGTTATGGGAATTCTCTGTGATGCCATTTGGGTTATGTAATGCGCCTGCAACGTTCGAGCGACTTATGGAACATGTGTTAAAAGGACTCAACTGGAAGACATGTTTGGTGTATCTTGATGACATTATCATCATGGGAAAAAGTTTTGATGACCATCTGAAAAATCTAGAGGAAGTCTTTCAGCGAATAGCATCAGCCGGATTACGTTTGAATCCCAAAAAATGTTCATTACGGAAAAAGCAGGTCACATATCTCGGACATAAAGTGTCAACTGAGGGGATTCACACCGAGGAGGGAAAAATAAAAGCAGTTAAAGATTGGCCTCAACCCACCAACATACATGAACTCCGCAGCTTCCTTGGCTTATGCACGTATTACCGCCGTTTTGTACCTGGATTTGCGAACGTGGCTAGAAGTTTACATGATTTAACAAAGAAGAATCACCCGTTTGTATGGCAGTTGGAACAAAAAAAAGCGTTTGAGCAGCTTAAAGAACTACTTTGTACGGCGCCGATGTTAGCTTATCCAACACCTGGAAAGAAATTCATCCTGGATACAGATGCGAGCGCTTATGGAATTGGAGGTGTCTTGTCTCAGCTCATCGACGGGAAACCGGGAAAACCAGAGAAAAACGAAAGGAGATTCACCACAAAAATGCGGATGCATTATCACGTCGCCCATGTTCACTGGAATGTAAACATTGCTCCAAATCAGAAGGAAAAGAAGGTATAATCGACGTGCGATTACTGAATATAGAACCTGAAGATGATTGGACTCCTCACCGCATCAGAATCAATCAGCTGGAGGACCCTGATCTTGCAAAGCTGGTAATGGCCAAAGAAATGGGGTACGACCATCAAAGGAACAAATAAGTAGCGAGAGTCCAACTGCAAAAGCATATTGGGCCCAATGGAACAGCATAAACCTCGTTAATGGAAACCTTCATCGTACCTGGGAAAGCGAAGATGGCAAACAGTCTCGTCTGCTGATCATAGTACCGAAGTCCATGATCCCGAAAGTATTTTAAGAATATCACAATGGACCTAGTGGAGGGCACCTTGGAATTACAAAAACAGCAGAATGGATAAGTAATTGCGTAGAGTGCATAGCAGCTAAAGGTCCTAAAGCCAAAAGTCGCGGTAGGCTACAACAGTACAACGTGGGATCACCATTTGAACGAGTCGCAATGGATGTTGCAGGTCCGTTCCCAACCAGTACGGCCGGAAACAAATATCTACTGGTTGTCATGGACTATTTCAGTAAATGGCCAGAAGTATATGGCCTTACCAGACCAAGAAGCGAAGACAGTAGCCGAAGCGTTTGTAGAAAATTGGATAACAAGGTTCGGAGTGCCCGTCGAATTACACTCAGATCAAGGCAGGAATTTCGAATCTTCCATTTTCCAAGAAGTCTGTACATTATTGCGCATCCACAAGACACGGACAACAGCGTTACATCCACAATCAGATGGAATGGTGGAGAGATTCAACCGAACGCTCGAAGAACATCTGCGGAAAATCGTTAATAAAGATCAACGGAATTGGGACAAGTGCATCCAAATGTTCCTGCTGGCGTATCGTTCAGCGAAGCTCGAGACAACTGGTTACACGCCAGCAAAGATTATTTTCGGATCTGATCTGCGACTCCCTGCTGATCTTAAGTTAGGAACGAATCCTACAGCTGTAAGAAATGATGGAGATTATTGTTCTGCCTTAAAGGAAGAAATGAATGAATTGCATCTAATGGTAAGACAGCATACGCATCTGATGAGCAATAAGACGAAGGACCGGTTCGATCAAGCGGCAAATGCAAAAGGTTTTGAAGAAGGTGATCTGGTCCTGTTGTACAATCCACTTCGAAAGAAAGGCTTGTCCCCGTAACTGCAGACAGCCTGGGAAGAACCCTATATGGTGATGAAACGACTTAATGACGTGGTATACCGCATACAAAGAAATGGAAAAGCACGATGTAAAATGAAAGTAGTACATTTGGAGAGGCTCGCCCCATTTGGTTCAAGAGGATTTGTGCCTAATCGGGACGATTAGGCTTTAGTGGAGGGCAGTGTTACAAAAGTAGTATTAAGTTGTATTTGTATTGCTATCTGCATCCCTTATTATGAACAATAGCTGTAGGTCCCGTCCCGATTAGGCTTTAGTGGAGGGCAGTGTTACAAAAGTAGTATTAAGTTGTATTTGTATTGCTATATGCATCCCTTATTATGAACAATAGCTGTAGGTATATGGAATAGCATTTGTCTTGTTGTAGACATCTGGCGCCGCAGCCGTCTGCTTGTCTACTTAAACAATTGCTGAGTCAGGCGCCACGGCTGCCTGCTTGTCTAAACAATAGATGCATTTGACGCCATATAACATTATGTTCTTGTAATTTCCAGACGCAATATTCTAGAAGGACACGTCGGCATCAGCGAGGAGTGCGAGGCTATATAAGCCGTGGCAGCGCAAATTGATGTAATGCTATTGTCAAACGTAATCAACCAGTGCTAAGAGTAAACTGATATAGTGTAGACGAGTTGTAAAATAAAGAGATTTTGTTGAAGTGAATTAAACGGCTTTTAGTTTTATTTGTCAATCCAGAGATACGAACCTAGTAAAGTAAAACTAGCAAGGAGTAAATTCGTAACAATATGTATATTTGCATGTAACCATTAGGTGATCAGTTGCAAATTGAACTGTACGATATAGAGATAAGGTCTAAGGTATGTTATTGACCACACAATGGCCAAAAGCTCTTTTTTGTTGAATAAATCGCTACAAAAAGTATGTACATAGAATATTAATTTTATTAAAATAAAATGCATTTGACTGGCATCTTAAATAAAAAATGTAGCAATTGTGGAGGAATTCACACTGTAAACTATAGCGATTGCCCTTTATATAAAGACTTAAAATCGAAACTGTCTACCGGAATTCAAGCACATCGCAACTAAATGTTAAATATTCCTCCTAATGAAAATATTGAATTCCCCGCACATATTTCAAAACCAGTAAATCTTAAAGACAAGGGAGGTATGCAAACGTGTTGAAAGGCAAAACTGCAATTACCCAAAACCAACCAAATGGAAGCATTTAAACTATGATTTTCAACCTTACCCAATGTGTGACACAATTTATGGCTTCAATGCAAAATATGATTCAAGAGATAATCAAATCACAAAATCAAATGTTGCAAACTTTTTTAAGTAAAAAATGAGCGTTTTGAACATTTATTTATGGAAAGCTAACGGTGTTAGCCAAGATAAATTGGAACTTACCAGATTTTTGGATGAAAATAATATTGATGTAATGCTATTGTCAGAAACTCATTTTACGAATAAAAACAATTTCTCTATACCTGATTTTAGACTCTATGTTACAAACCACCCAGAAGGAACAGCAGTATTGGTTAAAAAACGATTAAATCACAACGCATTAGAATCTCATGCTACATCGCAGATACAAGCTACATCAATTTCTATAAAAAATCGCTGCGGGGACTTACACCTGACGGCCATATACTGCCTACCTCGATTTAAAATTACAAAAACCCAATTTAAGAACTTTTTTGGAACACTGGGTGATAAATTTCTAGCAGGTGGAGATTACAATGCAAAACACACGTATTGGGCTCACGACTAATTAATCCGACAGAACGACAGCTGTATCACACTATTATAAATAGGCACAATAACCTTGACATAATAAATCCTGGTAAGCCGTAAGATTTGCCTAGTGATCGTAAAAAATAAAGGCTCTAATTGATTTTTCTGTAATCAGAAATGTTGATAAATCACACATTACAGTTGATACTTGTAAAGACCTATCTTCTGATCACTGTCCTGTACTAATAAAGATATGCGAACAACCCATATTCTCTGAACCAAAAGTGGGTCTAACATCTTATAAAACGAACTGGCTAAAATATAAAAATAAATACAGGAAGAGATATTGACAAAAGCATAAGAGAACTCAATGATAAAATAACTAATGCAGCTGTCTTAACAACACCAAACAAAAGCTATAAGCCGCTAGGTTTCAGAAAAATTACTATTAGTGAAATAGAAAGGCTTGTAAATGAAAAAAGGCATGGAAAACGAGAATGGCAGATAAATCGCTCTCCTTTCACTCACCTTCAATTGAAATCTGCTTTAGGTAAATTAAAAAGAATTCAACACTGAAATGTATGTAAAAAAGTTGAGTCCAAATTCAAGCAAGCGAAGTTCCTTGACTCCATACATCTATTTGGGTTTCGTAAAAAGCATAACACGAAAGAGCAAGTAAATAGAATTACTAAAGGCCTTGTTACACGTAACGAGTACAGTGGCGAGACAGTATTCTGGCCGAGTATGATACTCGGTCGAGAGAGTTGCGTTGGCGAGTAGAGGTTTACACGTATTTTGTTCATCTAGTTAGACAGTGAAGTTTTTCAAAGTGCAATTGAAACTAAGTAAACAACATAAAAATCGACCGCGTGGCGAGTGAAGACCGAACGCGTGTTCACATGCAACGAGCGAGTCAGTGATTAGCTCAGAAGGGGCAAAAGAGTGAAGAAAAAGAAGCACTCGGCCTAGTAAACAAAATGTGATTCTAGTGACTCTCTCGCCACTATACTCGCCCACTGACTCGGTTCATTACTCGCCTTACTGTTTAAACGAAACGAGCACTCGGCCGAATCACTGTCTCGCCGCTCTACTCGTTACGTGTGATCAAGGCATAACGTAATAAGAAAAGCATTTGAGCACAGAGAGTACTGTTGAGCTATATTTCTAAACGTGGCTCAGGCATTTGATAAGGTGTGGCATGAAGATCTTTTATATAAGATTAACATAATTCTACCTTCAGAATTGTATGAAACATTAGAGTCTTATTTAGAAAATAGGCAATTAACGGGAAAAGTGATAGATTTCATATCTGATGAACGACAGATAAGGGCTGGTGTACCACAGGGCAGTGTTTTAGGCCCAACTCTAGACATAATATATACAGCAGATCTTCAAGCAGCTAATAATATATTGACTTCAACTTTTGCGGATGACACAACTTTAGTTAGCGTCGTGAAGAAAACTAATAGCGAGTAAAACTACTTGCATGAAGATAAGAGGTGCAAATTTAAATGGACTAGCCTAGATAACAAAGTGCTTTTATATTGTATAATGCTGTCATAAAGCTGATTTGAATGTATGGCATTCAACTATGGGGTACGACCTGTGCATCATATATTGATATAATACCGAGGTTCCAATCGAAAATGCTTAGAAGAATTACGTGTTCAGCGTGGTAGAAAGAAGTAGAGGACAGTAGAATTAAATATATATCTAAACTCCGAGATCACCCAAACCCTTTTGCTAATGCTTTGGTACATTTCAAGCTCACTTGCTTGAGTTTGTCTAGTTTTTAAATAGATTTAAGATTTTATAACTTATTGTTAGGCTTTTAGAACAAAAGCAGATTCAGTAAATAAAGAAATATTGCAAAAAAAAAAAAAATAATTATGTAAATGTTTAAACATCATCCACAAATTTTTTATATTTTGCCAAAGCAATTGCCCAATGCATCTCGCATGTGCATTTGCCGGACGGCGGGCAGAATGCAGGTGGCAAATTCTTACACTGTCATAGTAATGATACTGCAATTACTCGGCTTTGTTATTGTAGTTAATAGTGTTGTTACGTAAGTTGAAGATCGAGATTTGGCAAAACATTTTCATAAGGCACTTACTAGTTACATTGCTTGAACCATGTATCGAGCTTGAGGTGAAAGGTCTTTCGACAGGAATTACTTATTGTAGCTTCTTTATTGGCTTAATGTAATTTTTTGAAGCCAGCGTTGCTATTTTTATATTTTTCCTTCCCAGCATTTTTTTTTTTAAATCGCAATGATTCATTGTCACATGATTCGCTACCGCCTTCGATCTCGATTGCAGCGGTTTCCGCACACTTTTGATATTCTTGCGAATCTGGCTGGCTTCGAACAACATTGTTCAATCGCCGCTTCTTTGGTCCTATTGTATTATTGACTGCTGTCTTTTGACAAAATGGGTGTTTTTCTCCACCTTCGTCTTCTTTCTGCCTTGTTTCGCGTGCGGTTGTTTTCTATTTTTTCCCTCGTCTGTTCTCTTTCTGCAACAGTTTTGGCGTATAATGCCCAAAATATATCGACTCTGCTTCTCTGGCTAGTGCAATGCAGACGCTAAATCTTTTGGCTATACCGGAAAAACAATGGCCTTAAGGGCTTTTTCAAGCCAGAAATGAATGCGCGGAGTGCGTCTGCCCTGACTTCATCGTTAAGCAATGTAGCTTGTGTGATATTACAACTTGTTTGTAACTAGGATCAATTTTCTTTCGACCTCATCAGAATATTCCATGAGGGTTAATTCCCCTTGCATAAGCATTTCGAGGCCCTGCTTGAATAGGCGTAGTAAAGTTTTATCTGCCTGTGATCAATTTAGCCGAGCTATGATTGCGCCGAAATTAAGTACTGTGTCCCACTCTGCTTCACTGCCTGAGTGGCACCGGTTTGCACGACCTGAATACTCGTTCGGGACGCGTGTTCACATATCCACACACAACCTTAATGTCTTTAAACGTGCATGTGGCATAGTACACACGTCCAGGTACATAGACTGAATCTGTGGCCCCAGGAGAACGTGAAATTATGCTTGGCCTGAGCAGTTTTCATACCCATAATGCGTCATGGGGTGGACAAAATATAATGCTATTTGGTTCAAAGAGAACAGGTGGATAGTTTTATAGTATTTTTTTCCTTATTTTTATTGAAATAAATAATTTTATACCATACAAAAACAATGATAACATTCAAATCATTTTTTTTTTTTAATTTTCAAATTTATGTATTAGGAAAAAAGTAAATTCAGTCTCAAAATTTCACAATGTAAGTAATTTTACTTTCTTGGGGGGTGGTCACTAGGGTGGGTCGATTCCGGACTTTTTTCGATTCGGGATTTCTAATAGTGCGGAAAAGTTGCCTTAGTACTTCCTGATTCCAATGCAACTTTTTGTTTTGAGATCGGATTGCATCTTCAACCTCAACTGCGGCCTTGAAATTTCGGAAATTCGCCTAAAATCGTGAAATTGTCTACCTAGCGCCTGAAATACGGATCTCATGGCAAAATGTATAAAAAAAAGTTATTTGTCACGTCATTTGCTACCGAAATGATGATACCGAAAAGGCGGCGCGCCACAGCGCAAGGTGAAAATCGGCTTGCAGCCACACTTCTTGACGTTGATTTCGCCGAGTGCTATCACTCACATTCATTCACTTACGCCAAGGGACACGTTCGTATAGGTCTCCACACAAATATTTTTTCATCGAGTTCCTTCACTCTTGTCGGTGATTTCGACGAGTTCTATCACTTACATTCATTTCCCTGCGTCATACGACATGTTCGGACTGGTCTCCACATAAATATTTTTTCATCGAGTTCCTTCACTCTTGTCGGTGATTTCGCCGAGTTCTATCACTTACATTCATTTCCCTGCGCCATACGACATGTTCGGACTGGTCTCCACATAAATATTTTTTCATCGAGTTCCTTCACTCTTGTGGTTGATTTCGCCGAGTGCTATCACTTATATTCCCTCAACAGAACACAAAACTCAAAATGTCTGTATCTAAATTTAAATTTAGACAGAAATGTCCTGTGTTTGGCATATATCCGTACAATCTCTCTGAGTCCCAGTTACCTACTTACCAGGATGTTCTTTTGTGTTATCAGTTTGAAAGATTTCGTATAGGGCGTTTCCGAGGCGACAACTACGAACCTAGGAGTAAAGAGGTTACAGAAATAGTTGCAAAAAAGGTTGAAAATACTTTCAAAAAGTCATCTTGTTCGATAGTTTCACACACCAGAGTTGTACAAATGCTCACCACATACCATAAGAAATTTCTGACTCTTAAAAAAATGTTTTTAAGGAACCCAATAGGTTTGAGCTCTAAAGGAGTCGACTTTGTCTCTTCTGCCGGAAAATTATTTGACATCGCTGCTTGTAAATGCATTTCTTTTTCTTCTTGCCCTTGTCCAAAGGAAAGGAAAGTTCCTATCAATGAACAACCGTTTCTCTTGGACCAGAGAACCAGAAGAATTGGTCGCATTGGAAGTGTTGATCTACGTCAAACAAAAAAGATTACAAAGAAAAATGAACGTAAAGAAAAGCTTTCAAAACGTCATTAAACATCAACACTTACCAGAAAAGTATCAGCTAGAACACGTGACCCTTCAGATCAGCCAGACTCTTATACAGACGACAACAATGTAGGTGCGTCGATGATGAATTTTCTCATCCATCCTCTAAAACCAAACAAAACACACTAGTATTAGAACACACTGCTTTTGCTGCCCAAAGATTTGGAGTAAGTGATAGAGCAGCCTAGATTGTTTCATCTGCTTTTCTGGATGCCAAAAAAGCAGGTTTGATAACAGAGGATCAGGCTAGCTTTGTCAGTGACAAATGCAAGATTAGTCGGGCAAAAAAAGTGTTGGAGTTAAGCTCCAAAACAACGAAAATATTGACTCTGTATATGGGCTGTATTTTGACGGCCGCAAAGACAATACACTTACACAAGTCAGCGAAGGTGAAAAGTACTACCGCAACACTGTCAAAGAGGAACATATTTCTCTTATAGCGGAACCTGGTTGTCATTACCTCTCCTTTCGGGTCAGCTGACAAGGCAATTCAGTTGATGTGGAACATCTAGAAGGTGCTGATGGCGCCAACACGAACCCAGGTTGGAAAGGTGGAATCATTCGTAAACTAGAAGAAAGAATAGGTAGGCCATTACAGTGGGTTGTTTGTCTTCTACATTTCAACGAACTTCCATTTCGTGCTCTTTCGAACACATAGATGGTGTCTCAAAGAGTCCAAATACATTCTCTGGCGACATAGGTATACTGCTCCCTGATTTTGAGAAGTTGCCTGTTGTCAAATTTGAAAGTTTTCCATCCTGCCAATTACCTTCTGAGGTTATTAACCCGACCCAACTTAGCACAGACCAAGCTTATCTCTATAAAATATCAGAAACTGTTATTTCCGGTCAGTGTTCCTCAAATTTAGTGTCGATGCAACTAGGTAACATGTGCAAATCTCGCTGGCTCACCTGTGCAAATAGAATTCTGAGATTATACATTTCTACTGACAAACCACCAAAGGAAATAAAGATTTTGGTCAAGTAAATACTTACAGTTTACTCACCTTTGTGGTTCTCAATAAGATTCAACAGTTCAATCAAAGATGGCTCGCGCCATCTCTATGCTGCAATTCAAAGGTCCAGATACTTACCTGCTAAACTGCGCAAGGTTGTTGATCCATTCAACAGAATGCTTTCTTTGCTCTTCCAGAAAACATTCTCCTTAGTATGATGACTGACGAATGGATAGAAGTCAGAAAGTTGGCCCTTGACCATCTTCTGGCAGCCAGAGAAGCAGAGTCTGACACCATAAATGGAAGGGTTAGATGTAATAAAGTGCCAAAGCTGAATTTCAAAGCTAATACTTATTACGATATGATTAACTGGAAGACTATTACCTTGACTGTTCCACCAGTTCTTTGTTCAGTTTCTAACGAAGAACTCATAAAAGGGCTGTCGGGAGACACTGCAGAGGTATGGAAATTTAGTGAATTCCCCCCTCACACCGTGGCAGTTGAGAGAACCGTCAAACTGGTAACAGAGGCATCTTCTAAAATTATTGGCCCCCAATCTCGTGATCGTTTTATACGCTCTACACTGAAATCAAGGCAACAAGTGCCAAAGTTTAGTACAAAATCTGCTTTTATCAATAAATTTGACACAGATTCAGACTAAAACAAGCCTGACATATGGTTGGTTGGTTGGGCTTGGGAGGAACCCGAAGAGCAGCCACCTCCACGCGGTGGGTTCTGGGTGACCAATACAGGTTAGCTGAGAGCTGCAACAATTTTCACCTTGCGCTGTGGCGCGCCGCTTTTTCGCTCGTATTTCGGGAACGGTTCGTCTTGCGGCCATGATCACATATACCATTTCGGTAGCAAATGACGTGGCAAATAACTTTTGTTTTATACATTTTGCCATGAGATGCGTATTTCAGGCGCTAGGTAGACAATTTCACGATTTTAGGCGAACTTCCGAAATTTCAAGGCCGGAGTTGAGGTTGAAGATGCAATCCGATCTCAAAACAAAAAGTCGCATTGGAATCAGGAAGTACTAAGGCAACTTTTCCGCACTGTTAGAAATCCCGAATCGAAAAAAGTCCGGAATCGACCCACCCTAGTGGTCACTAGTACACACACGGGAAATTGATGAAAATTCAGAGTGAAAATTTTCACTTTCTGTTTTCAAATCTTATACAATATATGTATATAAAAGAAGGTTCTGTTAGTTACAACACAAAAGACTGATCTCATAACCTTTCCAGCCGCCTTTTTTGTCTTTCCACGCCTGAGGACCGGTTCATCGTGCGCAGTCCACTGGAATGACTGTCGATTGGACTCCAGTGGGAAATGATGGAGCTATGTTTCTATCCTCAACGTCCGATTAGAGAGCACTTAAACACTTCTCAGAGTCAGTTATTCGTTGTTTTTGTTGGATTATGAACTTGCGAGGCACCTACTTTGCTCATTTCGCCTGTTTTCAGTTTAGCAAATATCTTTTCAACGGTAGATTTCCATGATGTAGAGCCCAAATTCCACAACATTTTCCCCAAAAAAGCAAAAAAGGCGATAAATGACACTTTTTTAAATAAAAATAAATAAAAACAAATATAAATTGTAATTCTTAATTTTTCTAAATTTGTTTCATCAAAATCGGACAAGTAGTTCGCGAAAAAACATCAAGATAAGGAAAAATTTAAAAGGTCATAAAAAAACTGACACATACGAACGCCAAACCCTTTGAGGGTTTTACTATACTGACCTAGTACCATCACCCTAACTTGGAATTTCTCACCCCCCAGATTAGCTGTTGTACTGTGTTATCGGCTGGTATACACTGCAATATATATTATCTCAATTTTCTTCAAACGCGTTTTTCTCAAAATAGTGTTTTTAAAAACGGTTGCTACTCTCAACTTCTCTATCGCGCTGTGGAATTTTTTTTTTTTTAAATCTTCCTATTTTAAAAAAGGGCAAAAATCGACAAATTAAAAACAAAAATAAAAAAGCTACTATTAATCTTTTTGAAACTTTTGTTTTAGATGAAAATTGCGGCTGCAATCGTGAATATCGTACAGGACCTTTTCTTTACGTGTTCGTTCAACAATTTAATTAGTGATTTTTCGGACTGTCGCACTGAGGAGATTCCTTAATTCGCATAATGATCATTATATAATATACATAAACGTAAATACAGACAAAGTGCTTATTTCATTAAGTGGTTAGGGGTAGTCAGAATTTTCAAAAAATTAATTTTGCATTTTCGTTAAGTGTAATATCTTCAAATTATTCTCTGAAAATATCACGTTGATCCGATAATTAAGTTTTGAGTTAACCGACAAATAACAAAGAGAGCTCGGGCACTTGTGTGAAACTTTAAACGCGTTTTTCTCAAAACTATGTTTTTTTAATTGGTGACAACTGTAACTCGAAAACCACTCAGTAGATTTTAATGAAATTTACACAGCTTCTGGAATACATAATAAACCCGAGCTTGATCGAAGGATTTTTATTTTTTTAAAATTTAGATTTTTTATGACCAATTAATTTTATTTTTCCTCAAAAAAATTTCTTGAGGCCGCCATTTTGTTAATTTAAAAAAAAAATCTTCAATCAGGTCCGAGTTTATCTATTTATAAAACTAATTTTTTCTGTCCGATTGATTTTAGATGAATATCCAAGGAGGACTGATGTTGTCACCGCTAGTCCCTTTTTTTGGAACTGGGTCAACACAAACAACTATAACTTTGGAAATAAATTTTTTTTTTGAAATTTTCGTAACTTCAAGTCAACACATTCTATAATAATGCCATATTACTACTTTTGTAAAATAACACGATTTTATAGCAAAAAAATACTGAAATTTCTCATTTTTTTGTGCCTCTGACTATCCCTAACCCTTTAATGGATGCAGCCTCCTTGCGTGTTTCAATTTTAAATGCTGAATCATATAATATTTGATGTATTATTTGAACACTTTAATATTTTAGAGCACAACTTGCATCGTACGTCGGATAAATTTTCTTTGATACTGCTATATGACAAAGAAGAAGGTCCTTAAAACTGTATTGTGACAGGCGGTGTACCACAGTACTAGGGCCGCTATTGTGAAATGTTTTATGTGACGGTAATGGACCGGGAGTACTCGCCTGTTTCCCGTTGTTACAGATGTTTCCATCCAGGCCACATGGCGCGTAAATGTAGCAGTGTTATCGACAGGTCCTCTCGTTGTGGAAGCCCGGGACATGTATCAAAAGTATGCACTAATAAACCAAATTGCATGCTGTGCAATGCAGGGCGCAAATAGGAGGAATATATTTCGTAAATTGTTATGTCCGTCCCAACGCATCCATTAGAGACTTTGAAGACTTCCTCCTTAAATTATCTTTAGAAAGAAAATGCAAATCACCGATAATAATGGTAGGTGACTTTAATGCATGGTCTACTGCATGGGGTAGCAGTTGTTCAAACCATCGTGGGGCGCCTGGTTCTAGAATTCCTGAGCCAAACCAACCTCACAATTATTAATAGTGGCGCCAAAAATACCTATCAAAAAGGAACTAAAGGCTCTATAATAGACCTGATGTTTGCAAATGTAAGTGTGTCATTAAATGGGAGGTTTCAGACATGTTTACATATAGTGACCACAGGGCAATAATTGCAGAAGTTTCGTTCTATGGGGCCCATGAACCCTCACGCATTACCACTAAACGAAAAAGAAACTGGAAGCTAACAGATTTTGATACTGACGTTTTTGAGACAGCCTGGAGTGCAGCAATAACACCAGGCGAAGGCGGCGTCCACTAAGTGACCGCATTGCAAAAGGAACTGGTGGTACGACGCTACAATGCGAAGGACGAAATGCCATATTAAACGAAGACCTGTTTACCTGGTGGAATGAAGAGAAAGCTTTGTCACGCAGCTCGACATCGTCTACAACGCAATCAAAGCGACGAAAACGAAAACCGTCTCAAAGAAGCTTTTAAAAGCCACAAAAAACTCTTAAAGTCAGCTACAATTCGAAGCAAAAAAAACTGTTTTGGAAAAATCTGTGGAGAAGCGAATGTAGACCCCTGGGGGACTGCCTATAAATAAGCGGCAGCAACCCAAATGCGTTCCGTTCATGAAGAAAGTCGTCTAGGCATTATTTCCGACGCACAAACTGATTACTAACGCTGAGCAACGAAACGAAGCTGAATCATCCCCACTGGTAACAGAAGAAGAACTATTGGCCATAGCCAAAAAAAATCGAAAACAACAAAGCGCATGGTATCGACGCAATACCAAACAGAGCTCTAAAGGAAGCCCTAATTTCGAAGCCCACTCTATTTGCAAAAATGTACAACGTATGCATAAAAGAAGGGATGTTCCCCGATCCCTGAAAAGTCCAGCGTCTGGTTTTAATCCCAAAACCAAAAAAAAACACCAGATGAACCTCCTTCGTATCGACCTCTGTGTATGCTCGACACAATGGGCAAAGTGTACGAAAGCATAACAAGAAACCGTGGTACAAAAAAAATATTGGGCCCTGACCACCCTGGATTTAAAGAATGCATTCAACTCTTCTAAATGGAAAACTATATTCGAAGCCCTATATGGAATACGCGCCCCTCAGTACCTCATAAATATCGTTATGAGATATTTTAAAAATTGAAAGCTGATGTACGAAACCACTGAAGGTACCACAAGGATCTGTTTTAGGCCCTCTCTTATGGAATCTAGTTTATGATGGGGTGCTAAGAATTCCACATCCTAAAGCTAATCACATACGCGGACAACTTTATAGTGGTAGCAGTAAGTAGACAACTTGACGACCTACAAAATAAATCTAATGAATGCATAAATGGTCTACGCCAATGGTTTTCTTCTAAGAGTTTGGAACTGGCTGAGCACAAAACAGAGGTATTGCTCATAAACACCAGGAAAGTTGAGGAAAAAATAATTCTCAATATAGGAGAGTGCGTAATTACTTCACAACCACAGTTGAAGTTTTTAGGGGTAATATTGGGCTCCAAACTGAAATTCAAGCAGCACTTGGCAAATAAGATTTATAACGCCTTATCAGGAATGATGGCAAATAGAGGCCGACTTCTAATCTCAAAAGCTATGAGCTCAGTTATACTATACGAGTATGTAGCTCCAGTATGGATGCAGGCACTAAACATAAAAGCGTATGCCAAACCAATAAATGCGGTGCATAGACTCACAGCAATAAGAGTAACAAGTGCTTTCCGAATTATTTCCAGCGAAGCATCTGAAGTACTAGCTAGTATGCCACCCATAGACATCCAGGGTGACGAGCTCATGAGATTATATGAGCTGGACACACAGACTTATACCTGATTTATTTGTCTGACAAGTGGATAGCTGTTCGCGAAGCGGCAACTTCCATCATGACTACATTAAGAGAGTTACAGCAGAGAAGGCGTCAGTCCGTCCGTGTTATAGAGGAGACATAAAGTGTCTTGTCGCTCCCATTAAGTAATACCTTATCTGGTGGTTCCGTGGGAGAGTCTTGAGTTGGGAGTAGGTTAGGTTTAGCGGAATAAAGTTCCGCACTCCGGCTTTCGATGCTTCCTCCTACAATAAAAAAAAGACAGACGACTTAATAAACACGATTGGAACAATGAAACAAACTAGCATTAATGAGTGACAGAAACGGTGGGATGAAACAACAAAGGGTAAATGGACACACATGCTAATCAGAAACGTACAAGTATGAATATTGAAAAACCATAGTGAAGCTGACTATTACTTAGCGCAGTTCCTGACTGGGCATTGCGGCTTCAGGTAGTACTTACACAAATATGTCTATGACGATTGGTTTTACTCAGACCTGGGTAATATCAAGTACCAGTAGGACTTGTAACAAGTACATTTTAAAGGAATTGTACTGGTACTGGTACTGGCATTCCCAAAATTGTCAAGTACAAGTACAAGTAATTGAAAAATACTTGAAATTTTAACAAATACTTGAAAGTATTTGAAAAGAATTGAAAGTACTTGAAAAGAATTGAAAAATGTACTTGAATCTATTTTTCAATTCTTTTCAAGTACCTTCAATTACTTACAATTGTGAAACCAATATCTAAAAGAAATAACACAAATAAATGACATTTTTATATTTCTTACATGTCGCCTGTAGTGGATATTATCCGTACGATTCTGTACTGTGAACAGTATCAAGTCTCTAAATTTCAGATTTCAAGTTAGAGACAATTTTTGAGACTTGAGACGATTTTGCTATTCTGTAAGTGACAGTCACAAAATCTATTACATTTCATTATTCAGAGATGTTTTTACACTTGAATGAAAATAAATATGTCGATAACAAATATTAAATTTTCTGTAACATCGTCAAAAAACATAATTATCAATAAAAATAAAAATATATGTTGACTTTGTTTCATAATATTTATGAAATTTATGTAAAATTGATTTATTTTTAACCTTTTCGTGTGTAAGTTGCTTACAAAATATAAAAAAACGACAATCGATTAATTTACATGATGATCTCTATTCAGTATATTCAAAATGGCAGCAAGAGTTCTTTTTAATTTGTGACCTGCTAACTATCAGGTCTCAAATTTTAGTCAATATTTTGAGACTAACCCTATAGACTGTTTAGTGAATAGTAACTAGTCTCAAATTGAGAATTTACCTCAAAATGTCTCAAATAGAGACTAGAGACTGGTTACAGAATCCTGCTATATGTTTATACCAGCATGTAAATGTCAGACAACAAAACAATAACAAAAGAAACGTGTTTTTGCGAAAACGAAAGTAAAATCGAATACTCAACGCGAACATTCTCGCAACCATAGTCCAGGTCTGATATTTTTTCAAATATTCATGAAATTGTGATAATAATTGTAAGAATTTAGTAATGTCTTCAAGTTTTGAAAATGATTTTTCTGCTGATGATGAAATGGCCGACCCAACCTATTCGCCAGAACGGCCGTCCAGGAAGCAGAGACTGACGTTAGAAACACCAACAACCTCCAAAAAAACTCGCCTATCAACTGTTCTTCCTGTGATACTTGGACCAAAATTTTATTCGGACCTGGAAGAAGTTGGTTTACATGTTTTGTGATGTCTGGTATTGTGTTGCATTTGGTTTTCAGGGTTTTTTTTTTAGTTTTTCCAGGTACATACAGTGGCGGAAAAAAGTATAGGCACACTACATTTTGACAAAGTTTGAATATTTTCTTTTATTTTAAATTTACTTGTTTAGTGTTTATTAATTTTTTTTAATACATCTCAACTGCTAATAAAACCATAAGAATCCAAATTGCAACTTTTGTGCAAAATAAATCAAAACTCTGCAAAGTTTTGATCTAAATTTCAAACTTTTTTATTAAAATTTTTAGAAAAAATTGTGGTGTGCAGTTTTTTAGTCCATTCAATTTAAATATAATAATGTGCAAGTTTGAATTTTCTGAAAAATTACGCTGATTTTTTATAAATTTTTCCGCCACTGTATGTAGATAGGTAGATAGAGAATGTAGAAATATTTGGAAGCATTAACAAAGTTAAATATGTTATGTAAGAAAGTAAATAGCTTTATGATATTTTTTCTAAATATTTGTCTTCATTGCAGACGTTCGGTCTGGATAAAGTCAACTTATCCGCGAAGTGTGTTGAATGTGGTCGCGTCATAAAGGGATCCAGAGAAGTTACCTCCAATTTCGTAAAGCATTTACGAGTTCGTCATCGCGAAATACACGAAGAGTACCGATTTCTGAAGGTATTTGCACTTACATATACAGTCGTGTCCGGATATAGTGAACTAATTATTGCAAGACCTGTTTTCGATTGTTTACTATTTAGAGTACTGTATGTAAAAATTAAGATTTTCACTATATCGAGGCGTTCACTATACAGGGTGTTCACTATATATTGGTTTCTTTAATAACATAATAAAAAATAATTGATGTTATTACAGACGGGTAGTCCCGGAAATCGAACTTTACAGGACGTGTTCGACAAAAATTTGGTAGACGCGATTGTCGACGCGGGTTTACCTGCCTCATTACTCGACATGCCAAAATTTGTGAAGGCATTGACTTTATATGTGCCTGGTCTTAAAGTATTGACTAGGAAAACCCTGATGACAAAATTGGAGGGTGAGTATGTCAGAATGGTTGACAAAATAAAGTCAGAGATGGAAAATATTAATTATTTTTGTACAACCGCTGACATATGGTCGTGCACTAACCGAAGCTTCTTTGGATATACGTGTCGCTGGTTGACAGAAAAACTGGAGCGAAAGTCAAAGTTTAGCATGTAAAAGGCTCCCTGGTGTGCACTCGGCAGAAAAACTAACCAAGGTCATCACCGAAATTAACAGCTTCTTTGGACTTAATAAGTTCAATGTAGTCATGACTGTCACAATTAATGGGTCGAACTTTGTGAAGGCATTTAAGGAGTATGGAGTTCAACACGAAGAAAAGAACGCCGACAGCGATGAAGATCTGCCTTCGTTTTCCAATGAGTGTCTGCTACCCCAACACCAGCGTTGTGCAAGTCACACATTAAGTTTGCTCGCTACAACTGATTTAGCGAAAGTTTTGCAATCAAACCAGACACTTTATTTGCAACATACAGAAGTAATATAGTTTTGAACAACCGGTTTATTCAAAAATATATTTTGTTTTTCTCCAGATATTTGGCAAATGCAATGCTTTGTGGAAGAAGAGCAAGTGGCCGAAGTCTTGTGAAGTAAAAGTCTAGGTTCAGCTTTGCTTGTACCCGTTGTAACGCGTTGGAATTCATTGTATGATGCAGTCAGACGGTTACTCGCGTATAAAGCAAAGTTGAATGATTTGTGTCAAGAATTTGACTTGGCAAAATTTACCGCAGGAGACTTCACTTATCTGGAACAATATACGCTGCTGCTGGAGCCAATTGCAAATATTCTGGATGACCTACAGGAGGATGTTAATGTTAAATATGGTTGTTTATTACCCAGTCTTTTGACTCTGAGTAATAAGTTGATGAAATTAAGTATATCTGAAGATATACCAAATCTCAACTCTGTTGCGATGATGTTGGATCAAAAGCTAAGGAAAAGATTTGAACCATATTTTACTTTGGCCCCGTCAGCAGATATTGCAATAGCTGCAGCTGTATTGACTCCAGATGTGAAAACCGACTGGATAGAGGCGTTGCAGGACTCACTTCCGGATTTTACTGAAGAAAGCATCAACAACAGGGCGATTAAAAGCATTAGGGAGGCCCTAACAAAAAACACCCATGCTTTAGAAGCAATTTCTAAAAGATTGGGTTGTCCTCCAAGGCAAAGATCGAAGTATGACTTCAAACGTGACGGTAAGAACGTATCTATTTAGTTTTCTTCTGGGTTTTTACACATGTCTTTATTGTTTTAGGTGATGGTCAAGATACAAATGCCACCGCGTCAGCTCCACAAAGTGTTGATGTGAGAGCTGCGATAGCAAACCAATACTACAGTTATTTAAATGAACAATCGATGACTGATAGTACCTGGGACCGATATCCATTGCTGAAGGAGGCATTTGTTAAATTCAATACCCCACTGCCATCATCGGCACCTGTTGAACGTCTTTTTTCATTTGCGGGGATAATAAATAGCCCAAGGAGAGGTTCATTGACAGACTTTTCTTTTGAAAAGCTTGTTCTAATGAAAGCAAATTCCAAGTGGTTATGAGTGTTTTTTGTTGAATAATTGTTAATTCATAATTTTGTTTTTTGGTGAATTACTGTTACTTTATATACTTTTTTATGTTTAATTATTGTTTAGATTTGTGGTAAATGAAATTGAATTATTCATTTGTGTTTAATTTGAAGTGCTTATTCAATATTTATTTTTAAATTTGAACAATGAAAGCATATTGTTAAATAAAAATATTGAACAATATATAAGAAATATAAAAATGTCTTTTATTTGTGTTATTTCTTTTAGATATTGGTTTCAAAATTGTAAGTAATTGAAAGTACCTGAAAAGAATTGAAAATAGATTCAAGTACATTTTTCAATTCTTTTCAAGTACTTTCAATTCTTTTCAAATACTTTCAAATGTTTGTTAAAATTTCAAGTATTTTTCAATTACTGGTACTTGTACTTATACTTGTACTTGGAAATTCTGAAAGTACTTAGGACATACTAAGCACTTCAAGATAAAAATTAAAGTATTTAAGTACGTACTAGTACCATTACTACTCAGTATTACACAGGTCTGGTTTTACTGCTCTTTTTGTGGAAACGGGAGTGAAAACGCGTCGTGCGTACTTATGTATAAGAGGAATTGATCTTTAATGAGCCCTAAATTGCACAAAACCAAAGTATATACAAATAATAAATTCGCAGCATTTTTACTTCTTTACTGGTGTAGACACCGCCTACTCTACTCTGTTATAGCGCGCCAGTCGTTTCTCCTTTTTGCAATGTGGAGTCAATTGGAGATTCCAAGCGAAGTCAAGTCTTTTTCCACCTGGTCTTTTCAACGGAGTGGAGGTCTTCCTCTGCTTCTCCCGGCGTTGGATTTCGAGGCTAACATTATTGTTGGTATTTTAGCTGGTTTCGAGATAGACGAAATTATCTACGACTTCGAATTTATGACTGTCAACAGTGACGTGGGAGCCTAGTCGCGAGTGCGTCGACTGTGCGTTTGATGACAGCGGCTATTTCGGGTTGTCCTTGTTCACTACCAGACTCATTTGCTTTGCTTCCTTATCCAGTTTGAAGAAACAGAACTAACAACGCGGGTGTTGAGGCCAATGAAATCAATATCTTCGACATACGCCAGCAAATGCACACTCTTATAAAAGATTGTACCAGCTCGATTAAATTATGGTGCTCGAATTATTTTCTCCAGCAGCAGATTGAAGAAGTCGCACGATAAGGAGTCGTCATGTCTGATACCTCGTTTGGTATCGAACGGTTCGGGGAGGTCCTCTCCGATCCTGACTAAGCTAAATAAAGGCAGATCCTTTTCGTGCTGACAAATGCAGCTTTGAAATTGACGAAAAGATGATGTTTGTCGATTCCCTTTTCACGGGTCTTTTCCAAGATTTGCCGCATGGTGAAAGTCTGGTCAGTTGTCGATTTTCCAGGTGCAAATCCACACTGATAAGATTAAATCAATTTGTTGATACTCGAAAGAGCCTTATACGCGATATTTAGGAGACTTATCCCACGGTAGCTGGTGCAGATTTTGGGGTTTTTGAGGATCAGGCTGGGCACATTTAAATTCCAATCGTTTGTTGTTCTTTAGACGGTTAATTTCAATACGAACTTCTTCATGGTCGGGTAATGGAACGTCTGCTCCATCGTCATCGATTGCGGAATCGGGTACGCCTTCTCCTCGCGTTATGCTTTCACTGCTACTCAGCTGGATGGAGAAGTGTTCCCTCCATAATTTTAATATGCTTTGGGCATTAGACACTAGATCACCTTTGGGGGTTATACAAGAGTATGCTCCGATCTTGAAACCATCTAGTAATCGTCGCATTTTTTCTTAGAATTTTCGAGCATTTCCTCCTGTTGGCCAGCTTACACACTCACGCATTTCGGCCTCTCACTTTTTATATCTGCAGATGCGACTGAGAGTTGCGGTCGATCGTAGCTTTGAGAGGTAGGCAGTCTGTTTTCTCTTCTCTGCGACACTCCTCGCCGTACCAGCTGTTCTTTTGAATTTTCCGAAAACCAATGGTTTCGTTTGTAGCTGTATGTATAGGGTTACCAGATCGGTCCAGCGAAAAATCAGTACGTCTCCATCAAAAAAGCAAAAAAGAAAGTAAAAAGAAAAGGAGCAGAGTACAGATAGATCACAAATTCCAGCGCCTCAAATAGGTAGAATTTAATTATCTTCCAGCATCGTACAATTTACATTTTTTTTGGTTATATTTTTTGGCACTGCCGATTGCTTTTAGCATATCAACATTTTCAGTTTTTATTATACTCGTATACTTATGGAGATCGTTGCATGACATGTTCTTATAATTATATTATACGAGTATTTAGTGACAATCATGTTGCGAACATTTTCAATAAGGAGACGATTGCGTTCATCACTCCATTGGATATTGATGAGAAAGAAAATTCTTTCGCAATTAGCATTATGTCCGGGAATAGAAAAAAAGTACTGCGCAATTTTCAAAATTTCAGAAAAGGAATCAATGTTTGAATTCGCTTTAAAAAATGCACACATCTGGTCATTTGAAGTTTGTGAAAAAAATTTAATAGAATCCTCGTCATTCTCTTTTTTCTTTTCTATAAAGTTGTTCAAATTCGTCAATTGATCAATTATCTTCTCTTCATGGATATGAACGTTTTTTGGCTCAAGAAACTGCATTGTTTGCACAACTTCTTCATATCGAACTTCTTTTGATGTGCGATCAAATTTCAGTCATTGGAAAACTTTTAATTCGGACCATTTCAACAAGTATTCTAGAGCTTCCTGATAAGCACTGACGGTTCTTTCATGGAAATCAAGGCATTCCTTTTCTTTTCTTTCTGATTTCAAAGTGTCACGATTTGAAAGCAGAGTAAGAGGCAAAAACTTGTGCTTGATTCTCTCGCTCAAGGAATTTTCAACGGATTCAATGATTGAATTAATTTCAAGAACACTGTTGCCTTCGCTTTCTATTGATGCTATTTTACATTGAAAAATGAATATAGTAAATGAGTGGACAAACAAAAGATAACTTTCTGCTAAATCATCAGAAAAGAAATTTTCGATGAATTTTGGAGGTTTTTCGAACAGTTTGAGAATTCGTTCCACTGCAGGAAACAAACTAAGCCATCGAGTCTTGCTGTGTGAAAGTAAAGGTTGGTATTGAACATCAACAAACTCACAGAATTCTTTCAATTCAGCTATTTTGACAGTGAACACCGAGAAATACTTGAACAGTTTATAAACGAGGGCATCAATATCATACTTTCCGAATTGATCTAATCCATGCTGGGCGCAATTATGAAGAATATGAGCAAGGCACCCAACACCAATGACACGAGAATTTACTTTTTCTTTGAGTAGGGCCAACACATTGTTAGACCCCTTGCGATTCAAGCCATCAAAATTGATTTGAGCGTTATCTGCTCCAAAAGCTGTCAATTTTTCAGTCAAATTTTGTGTATCGAGAACGCTTTCAATCAAATTTGTAATCGTTTCAGCCTTCTCGTTATTTGATTCTTGTAAATACAGCAATTTCACTTGAATACCCCCAGTTTCAAAATCAAAGTATTAGGTAACAATGGGGAAAAGCTTATGATGACCATGATTAGAAGCATCTGTGCTCAAACTTATGAACTAAATTCCTTTTAAAGCTTTTTGTAAATCGTATATCGCACGTGGAGCTAAAACACTATTAATTTTAGCCTCAGTTTCTGTTCTCGCTCAAGACAATTGTTTAGCTATTTCAAAATCTACGAATAACGTACGAGGAAGAGGTGCAGTACAATCCATTACATTACTCGTATAACTAGAGTGGTGTTTTACAGTGTGGAATGCCAGAGTTGATTCTACAGCCCAGACTTTAAGTGCCGTTGGAGATGATTTTGTGACCATGAAAGTATCCAAGGATTGCGATGTTGAAGAGGTTCTCACGATTTTTTTGTGTTTCTCTGAGTTGACGTGTTTTCTTAAATCATAAACTCCTAAAACAATTGAAACATTTAAACATTCTAACTATCAGCTGACAAATTTCATTTATCATTTAAAATTCAAATTATTACGGTTCATAGAAAAAATATTGAGAAGACAGAAAAACGTGCATTCATTCAACTACAATACAAGCGAGAAAAAAATCTAATAAAGTTTTTAGACACGTTCAAGAATTTATATACGTCAACAATACTTTTTTTCATGTCATATTGTATACGGCATGAAAAGCAAGTACTATTGATCTTAGAGAAGAAATTAGAAAGGGCACCCACCGCAATGAGCAAAAGAAAGGGAACAAGAACAAACTTCACACTTCACTTCTTGCTCGGTTTTGCCCTGTACAAAGCAAGGGAATTGTTTTTGCAAAGCGGACGTAAAAACATAATTGCCTTTTCTTTTCCTTTTTGCTTCAGTTGCCATTGATAACTGCAAGTACTCCAAATATTATCTGTAAAATTAATTTAATTTTCGAAATAATATAACCTCTTCGTTTGTACACTTACCGATAACTTGGGAACGTCGACGAATTCCAAAAGTTCGAAAACTGGAGCTTGCAATATATTCACATCCGTTTTCGTTCGACAAGTATGTAAATTAAACGAAAACACGATTGATTTGAAAGAATTATAAACGTTGTTGACAATGGTGGTGGCTGTGAATAACAGTATCGAAAGTTTCGATAACGATCGATATATTTTGTCTCTTTTCATCCGATTTAAAAATTGTTCGGTGCGTTTATCGAATGGGCGCGTGTGTGTATCCAATAAAATTGGATAAATTTGCGAAAAAAGGCGTTTGCGCCGAAAATCAGTACACTTCATTGAAAAACAGTTTATCAGTACGGGGGTCTAAAAATCAGTACGCGTACTGATAAAATCGCAGCTGAATCTTGGCTACAATAAGATAGTGGTCCGAGTCGATGTTAGGACATCGTAGCGTGCGCACATCTAAAACAATAGAGACGTGTCTTATGTCTTTCCCAACATGATCTGGTTGGTGGCTTTTCGTTCCTGTGACAGCTTGTTGCACTTTTCTCTGCTGGAATCTAGTACTACACATAACCATATTGCGGGCACTGGCGAAGTCGATCAGCCTCAACCCATTTGGGGATGTTTCTTGGGGGAGGCTGAATTTAACAAAAATTGTGCGGTATTATCTGTTCTTCCGTGTTAAGAAGAACAGAAGTGAGCTTCTTCTTTCGAGTGGCATTACTTCGAACAATTTCGTTTTCCCACTGCTGAAATAGCGGGTTTGTGTATACAACATAAAACATATATAGTATTTTTCAGATCTGAGTGCATGAGATGTGTGCCACATTAATTTGGTACACTTTAATTTTTTGTTTGAGTATTTGAATGGGTTTGAACACATAGACAATTACTCTTCGTGCCCTAGGAAATGAAGAGAATCTATTCAATATATCATTGCCATGCGTGATCTGAAAACTTTTGTCCGTAGATATTAACAATTAACTTTTAAAAAATTTACTTTAACCTAATTCTTAATTTTGGCTGATTTAAGTTTTATTTCTGTAGCTGAGCTGCTTAAGATCGCAACGCTTAACACTCTCATGGCTTTTATGATTCGGCTAATTCCGCTCGTTTGCGGATTGCGCCCTCTCGTCGGTTGAGCGAGAGAAGGGTAATCTTTTGGTCTAAGTCTTTTTATACTGTTGGCGACATAAGTTTTATATAGTGTAGTTTTTCTAACCAAGCTAAGGCGAAAGTAAATAGGCGTTTGAACTGAAAAGGTAAGTTTTTGGGTATTATAGGGATACTGAGTATCAATAACGTCTCTCTTTTGGTCCCAGCAGTAACAATGGTGTCCTGGATGATTTGTCGTCTCATCTGTTTGGTAAGTAACCTAGTACCGTTGCGCAGTCTGGGCTAAAGGGTATATGGTAGAGTCGTCAGTTGTCATTACCGTGTCTAGTGACTAATATTCTTTTATTAAGTTTACCTATCAATTCGTTTTTATGCGCCATGATAGCTCTTTCGCGCAACCCCTTCTCATCAGCCTGGTTTACTTGTACTAGTACCTAATTAATAAGATTGTATTCTAATAAGAACTAATAATATTGCTGAATAGGCTGTGAAAGGTTAATTGGTCATTAGTATTCATCGGCATGCGACCTTCGCCTTTGTGGAAAGAGTCCAGACTCCTAAGCATTGATGAGCTGAGTCCTCATGTTAAGCGCCCAATACACTACATACACCAGCATGCTGGCGCAATCACCAGCCAACAAGCTTGTAACATACAACAAAAAATTAATATTTTTTAAAAGTTATATTTTTTTTATTCAAAGTAGTTTCCTTGTGCTTCGATACAGCGTTTAGCTCGGTCAATTTGCATTTCAAATGAATGTTTTAGGTCATTTTTCGGAATGCTCTTAAGAATATCGGTCGTCGCCTTTTGGATAGCTGAAATATCCTGAAACCAGTGTCCTTTCATGGGCAAATGAAGTCAGTGACAAGCGTCGGCCGATGACACAGCGCATTATCGTGCAACAGGCACCAGAACCCTGCCTCACGGTATTGTGGTCGAGCACGACGAATGCGTGACTAAAGACGCTTCATAACACCAAGGTAAAACACAGCATTAATCGTTTGGCCAGGTGGGACGAACCCTCGGAATTGTAAAAACAAATCAGCATTGTCTTTATTTTTGACTTCTGGCCGGCCCGACTTCTGATCGTTACAGAGGACCTCACGACCTTCTTGAAATCGCTTAAACCACTCATGCACATTACTACGGTATAGGCACTGATCACCATAAACTTTTTTCATCATTTGAAATGTTTCAGTAAACGTTTCCCATGTTTAAAACAAAATTTAATATTTGCTCTTTGTTCAAAATGCATTTTACGACCGATTACTAAAAGCTGCTGTCACTTTTTGATCGATAACATCGATTGTAGTTATCCAATTTTTACGAAATGTCAACAAGAGATCAAACTTTTTATATCATATATCCACCAATAGGTGGCGCCACCAGAAACAGTTATATTTAAAAAGTTCTATTCCGTTTTGCGACAGACCTTGTACACTACACCAGCATTTTGGTGCAATATTAATTATAAATTTTGTATATGGAAAAGGTCGTTATGGACGTGGACAAAATTTGTGCAGAAATTATTATCGCTATTGTCTTGAAAAGAAAACGAAAAGAAATGAAAGAAAAAACGTGTTTTGATTAAGGAGTGGTTAATATTTCGCACTCTTAATTCTCCACAGACACGACACGATAGTTTTTCCTTTGAATTTATATGTACTTATATATTTGCGCCAGCATGCTGGTCCAGTGTATTGGGCACTTTAGTCTTTAGCTGTAACCGCTCTACCTTAGCCCAAAACGGGGAAGCCTTGAGGCATGCGTTTTCCTCGTTGCCGCGGTACCTCGCTTAATATTAGTCAACGTCTGCCGAAAATCACCGGCCGGTCTTGCAATTCGCGATCTAATGCTTCAATCGCTCGCTTTTGTTCGTCCTTCTCGATCAATTTGCACCAATACATTAGAGCACCTAGACTACTTCTATTACCGATGTTGCAAATGAGCGTGTCAGTGGACAGCTCTCTTGTTCTTTGAGGAGCAGACATAGTCAAATTGGGAAGTAATTTTCCAATCAAAGAAAAAATTATGTCCCCGTTGGCTACTAGGGATAACTTCGTATAAATTTTATTCTAGTCCCACAATTCCTGGGTGTTAGAGAATCTGCAGGTACTTATCATAATCGCAAAAAGCTCTCTCAGCATAGTCTGACTGACACAACATAATGTTGTTTATCGTTTCGGTCCAGTGGCTATCGTCTTCAAGCAACCCTATGGCCTCACATGCTTCTTGAAAAGTGGCGTTTTATTTCACATCTACGATTTTGAGTGCTTGAAAACTTGGTGGACCTTGGATTCTAGCCACCTGCAAACGTTCTCAATAACTTTGCATGTTATTATGCATGATATAAATTCAATCGTCGACCGTGCGTTCTGCACGCGACGTTTCCATTGTTTTCGTGACGCATTCCACTTTTAATACATTGGCACTTCTTTATAAAAAAAACGTCCGAGTAAACTCGTCTTTTTGGACCACCTAGTTACTGTCCTCGGATACGCTTTCCGCGGTACCTCTCAGATTAATATTAACCTTACGTCCCCTTTTTTACACAACAGTTAACCATTTTCATTCAGTTACTCATCTTTTAAGAGTACACATGGATTTTTTTTTTTGTGCGTTTCGGAGTTACGAAACTCCACTCTTTGAACATCCGCGGTGCCTCTTAGAAGCACCGTCTTTCGTATAAAGGTACAAAATCTAGTGGCTTTCCTCACTAAAGGTCCAGTGTTCGGTGACGTAGACTGCTTTAGACACTGAGTGGTATGTCAATTTATTAGTCTGGCAAAAAGAGATATTGCCTCTCAGCCAACTTGACGAAGTTGTTTCTGCAGAGTTGCCCTACCAAGGAAGATAAAAATTTATATGACACTATCACTAAAAACTACCGCCCGTTGCATGAAGGACGGAAAATGTACGAAAAAATATTCCCTCGTGCTCTTAAAATATACGCAAACGAATGAGAATAGTTACCCCACTTTTTAATATTAAGACCCGAGCAACGATGTCCTGACGATTCGTTGGTTTTTGACCGGCCATCAACACCTGATTTATTTCGGCTGGATTATATGGCGTTGTAATGAAAAGATCCGGCCGCCCGAAATTTCGTACATATGAAAATGTGTATTGAGCACACTCATGAAAATAGCGGAGAGTTTTTAAGAACGACGACGCGAGGTTTGACATTGCCGTCATTTGGAATGGTGTATTGCTCGCTCTACATCTTTTAATACATATTCACCAAGAATTGAGACAGTAGTGTGCTACTAGCAGCTTACTTTTTTATTTACGCTGGTTCGAGGAATATTAAAGTGGTATCCTGTAGGGCATCATAATTTGTAAATATCGCTTTTAAGAGTTTCAAGGACTTTTCTAAAATAGAAATGGCTACTTAGCTCCCAGAGCAACAAATTTACATTTTTTTTTCATTCTAAATTTTAATGAGCCAATGGCTTCTGGATTACAGAACGTCATGTCACGTCATGTTCATCATATTTTTCAAATGCCCCGAAAAATTTCTGGTAAATATTTGCTGACACTCCGCTTGACGATGAGCGACTGCGAGTCCTCGTGCATTTGTCTCATCTATTGTTTCAGAAGTACGCTTATTAGCCTGTTGAAAGCATTTTCTTTACGCCGAGTATCAGCTTGTGCTAGCCCTGTCTTCTGCATAATAAGTTGATTCTTGCATTCTACCAATTTTCATGGCTCGAGCTGTGTGAAAGATTTGATTTACGTTTGCAACATCTAACCACAAACCGCATCAAAGCCAAGTTTTTCAACGTCTCTAATAAAATAATCGATTAACACATGTGCTCTTCCTTAGATTTGAGCATAATGGAAAAGGAAGTAAGTAATTGTATGTTAAACAATACAAATTTCATTATTTTATGATTATTATGCATATATGTACATATGTATAATGGGAGTGCCACAAAATCCCCCAAAAAAACCCCAAACACAAATCCCCAAAATCAAAATCTCCAAAACTGAAATCCCCTAACACGAAATCCCCACCTTTTTTTGAGGCAGTGTCACAAAATCCCCATTTTTTATTTTTATTAAATATTGTTAGAGATCATATAAAAATAGTGAAACCGCTCTTTAGTTGTTGTGAGTTTTAATTCGTGATTACATATACATATATGTACCCATATATGACAATATATAGATATAGACGAGAACGCATGACGGATTTAGGAGAAAAAAATAATTATTTCATCAATTTAGCGAACTAAAAAGCTAAAAAAAATAGTATGTAAAAAAGCGGCCCAGACCCGGATTTGAACCCAAAACTCTTGCATGACAGCTGCAGAGGACAAGAAAACTTTGGTTTTCAACAGCATTGTTATCGAGTAGAGAACAAAAGAATATAGAAAATCAGAGCATAATATAACATTGTCATCCATTAACCAATATATGTACCAGAGTCCTGCACGAGTAATTAAAAAAGTAACATGTTAGCAAGCGGCGATGCCGATGCGGCGAGTACACGCTACGTAACGGTACTTTGGCATCGTGGGCATCGGCATCGAGGGTATCGGCATCGCGGGCATCGCCGATTACTAACATGTTACCAGTGGTCGGCATTTCTTAGAACAATTGTGGAAACTAACTTCACACGTACGCTTACGCTCTATCGCAGAGCCGCTCAAAATTTTTCATGCCTATACTCGGAGTATAGGCAAGCAAATGCAGTCGAAGCATGTACGCTATGACGCTAATTCTGCCAGCGTCAAAAATACACTCGAAATACAGGAATTCAGTTTCGAATAAGCATATAGAGGACTTAATGAGAATCAAAACTTACGATCTTGAAGTCGATATGGAAAAAATCATGGAAAGTTAAAAAAATTAACTTAAAATTATTGTTGTTCTTAATTGCTTTTTTAATCAAAAACCATAATTTTTTATTTTTTTCTAAATTTTTAATAACAAAATAACCAAATAGCACGATTTCACTCAGTGTACTAAGCAAGCGCGCGCACACAATCATACGCTAGCAGATATCAAATGTGTGATTGTATGCGTTGGTAAATAAATTGCGCATTATTTTGAGCGGCTCTGCTCTATCGTTCAGTCGTTGTCGAGCCAGCAACGAATTAACATCATGTAAGACTATAGCGTTTCATTTGCCATTGACGATACCAGATAGTAATCGTACGATGCCACGATGCCGCGATGCCGATGCGCAATGTTACCTTCGCATCGTGGTAATCGTCAGAAGTGTTACTTAGTAACGTAATCGTACGATGCCTACCTTAATCGTGCAGGCCTCTGATATGTACATACATATGTATGACTTAAAACACAAATAGTACCGTTACCTTTTCTACAATTATTCCATATGCATTTTTTCATATTATTTATCACATTACGTGTAATTAATTGTGATTAAAATTGTATAGTTATATTTTTGATTAAATATCGCGTTAAATAATATTTAAATTTAAAGAAAATGGAAGTCGTCGTTACTGTGTCAAACAAAGGAAGTAATAAAATATTTTTGGATGGTTTTGATTACCATTTTCATTCCAAAAATGAAAAGAAGAAAGAGTTCCGCTGATCGCGTGCGCAAAGAAAATCCCTAATGTGTAAAAGTGTTGTTGTGACAAAAGAAAATAGTGGCGATCATGTAATACAACGCGCTCCTACTGCCCATAATCATGATCCAAAGGCCCATAAACATAAAATATCTCGTGAACTTCAACTTTAGATATACAGCCCTATTCTGAAAAAACCTCTCAACTGAGTAGAGCGGAAATATTTGAGAGATTTCTTGTGAGGCATAATTTGTGAGGCTATTCTTGCTCAAACCTCATAAGAAAAAAGCTTAGAAAAGCTTAAAAAAGTCACCACGTGAGGTAAAAAGCTTTTTGCTGTCAAAAAGCTTTTTTAATAAAAATAAGCAAACAAAAATGGACACACAAATGGATAATCAGCATATGTAAGTAATTTTGAAAATTTTAAATATATATATATGAATGGGGTATTCCATACCAAATAGACCACTTTTGAACCCGACCCCTTTAGATTTTGCTGAAACTTATCCATCCTTTTCTACTCTTTGAAAAACATTTTTGAGAATTTTTTCAAAATTTTTTGTCCTACTTCAAAAAAGTTATGAATTTTTCTATTTTTTGCTAAAAAAATGGCTTTTTTATATTCAAATAGCCATAACTTTTGTAGAAATTGACTTTTGGGGACCATTTTTTTTTTAAATTTTTGTTTTTGAATGAACTTTTCGAAAAAATACTCGAAAAAATTTTAACACGATCAATTATATAAAATAATCGTTTTTTTTAAGTAAAATCTTAATTTTTATTTTTTTGAACTTTCGCCATTTTTGTTTTTTGTTTTTTTTTCTGAAAAAAACGTCAATTAAATAAAAAAATGGCGAACTTCCAAAAAAAAAAAAAAAACGATTTTACTTAAAAAAGTGAAGTTCGCCATTTTTTTTTTATTTTTTTTTCACCCCAAAAAAAGCTTCAATTAATTTGGCAACTATCCCTGCTAATCCCGGAGTCGGCCGAGTTTTTTTAATATTTTTTTTTATTTATTTAAAATTTTTTTTCATTTTTTAAATAAAAAAAATATAAAAAAAAAATCGGCCCACTCCGAGATTAGCAGGGATAGTTGTCAAATTATTTAAATTTTTTTTGAGAAAAAAAAACAAAAAACAAAAATGGCGAAATTTCAAAAAAATAAAAATTAAGATTTTACTTAAAAAAAACGATTATTTTATATAATTGATCGTGTTAAATTTTTTTCGAGTATTTTTTCGAAAAGTTCATTCAAAAACAAAAACTTAAAAAAAAATGGTCCCCAAAAGTCAATTTCTACAAAAGTTATGGCTATTTGAATATAAAAAAGCCATTTTTTTAGCAAAAAATAGAAAAATTCATAACTTTTTTGAAGTAGGACAAAAAATTTTGAAAAAATTCTCAAAAATGTTTTTCAAAGAGTAGAAAAGGATGGATAAGTTTCAGCAAAATCTAAAGGGGTCGGGTTCAAAAGTGGTCGATTTGGTATGGAATACCCCATATATACATATATACAATAATTTCATATATACATATAATAATTAAATAAGTAATAATAAAAATGTAAAAAAATAAAAAAATGAAATAAAATAAAATGAATTATTTAAACATGTAGATGTCTTTTTATTCATTCTTAGAGGAAGTAAAATGTACAGAGACAGAAAGTAACTTATATATATGTATATATGCATATATTTATTTTTACAGAGGATTGGTTCATATAGAGCATATAACTATTACCAACGCATTTTTGCTAAGAGCCATGCCCGTAAAAATACAAACACGCCAGGAAACGCAGAAAACAGATATATTCGACTTCTGCATATACAAAGAACAGTTCCTCCATGCTCAAATACTTTTTAAAAAATGTAAAATATTGATTTAAAACAAAATAAACACTGATGTTTTCTATTATGATGGCTGCTTTTACACGTCACAGATATTTGTGAGAATAGTGAGCATTTGAGCTTTTGAATTTTCGCCAGAATAAGGTAACCCTCACTACAGTGAGAAACATCACTGTAGTAAGGTTGGTGACTTTTGTGAGGGCATGAGAATAGGGCTGATAATATTGAGTATAGAAACGAAATAATTGAAATTAATTTCAATGTATTTCACACAGAAATAGGGGATTTTGATTGATTTAATAATTGAAATTAATTTCACACAGAAATAGGGGATTTTGATTTTGGGGATTTTGATTTAGGGGATTTTGATTTGGGAATTTTGATTTGGGGATTTTGATTTTGGGTATTATGTGGTACACCCTAATTTTTATCTTAAATGTTATGTGTATTTAGATTAATAAATAATATAAATAAATTGTATGAAGCAAAAATAAATATTGGTAGAATTTTAAGTATTTAAAATGTTAATGCAACATTGACGAACTGTTTTACCCCGAAAGTAATACTCACCCGAATGGACTTCAGAGATTGTTCCCACATCTTCAGGAGGTCCTGTCCTTCTGGCAATATTTCGGTTTCATCTATAAAAATGACACGTTTTTGTAATATTAGTGAATAAAAAGATACAAAATTTATATAGCATACAAGCTCTTTAATAAAAATAAATTTTGTTTTTATTTTGACAATATAAAGCACGAACTTATAAATTGTAATATCAAAAATTCTATAACTTTTAATTGTAACTAAACTAAAGGTTAACAAGTGAGGCGGCGAGAATCCAATGCCGAAGATTATTTGATTTTGTTGGCGATCAAGTTTCCGCGCATCGAAGTCAAAAATGTAGAATTGCGGTAGAAGAGCGTAGATGCCGACCCGGCGCAGGGTTTTTGCGAATTGTGTTGGTCGAATTGTATATGGCGAAATGTTTGTAGCGAATGTGTCTGCCTTTCCTTTTTCCCATCCTTTTGGTTGAGTGGGTTGATTGATGTAGAAGTGTGGTGAGTTGTGTTGAGTGGTATTGTATTATTAGTGTGGTGGCCGCTTGCTCTCTCAATTGTGGTGTGATATGGAGTCATCAGCTGTGGTGAACTAAGCTTTCTTATTAGTGTGCGCCCGTTTTTCCGCGTATAGTGGGTGGATGCTTAACTCATTTAAACATCCTGGGCCCCCTAGGCGAATATTTTGCCTAGTATTGCGTATGTATATGCTGTTGCATGTGTTTCGGCGTACTGCTGGTAGAGTTGCCGAGGGCGCAGAATACATGCTGTAAATCGGAAAAATTCTTTTGGTTTTAATAGCCAATTGTATTTTGTGTAATATTGGTGCTTGAGGTAATAATTGATTTTGCGTGCTTTGACGACTTATTGTGTTACTATACCAAACCCGTTGTTGCTTTTATTAATTTAGATCGGTTTGGCATACCGGTAGTTTATTATATGCCTTTTCTGTATTATCGGCAATGTTTGGACTTTATTTATTTTCGCCTTATAAAGGATAGTAACTCCACGCCTGGCTCAGATATGGCCAGAATGGGTACTCCCTAGCCCTGGAGTGAGGGCTGTGCCAATAGAGGGATCTTGCGAGAGAGTGGCCGGTGATTGCGAACGGCTTCGATTCGTGGAGTAGATAATTTTGTATACTTAATTTGAAGCTTTGTATAGCTGATTTCCATAACTCACTTATATAAGGAGCACTTGGATAGATGCGATAAAAGCGACCTTAGCTTTGTGAGCGTAGGTGCGTTAATGTATCGCATTGGGAGTATTGTGATCCCTTAATTTCCTTTTTGATTTTTTTTTTCTTATATTTGAAAATTTGTGCCTCAATGGGGCATCATTGTATTTAATGTGTAGATTTTTCGACTTTTTGAAAAATTTTGTATATGTAATATTTAAGTGCGTATGCACTAATTTGACAAGTAAGTAGTAGTGCGCCACCGCTCTAGGATTTGTTCAGATTATTTTTTTTTTTGTTTTTCCATTATTGGCGAAAGCCATCCTGCGGGGCCGAAAATTTGTATGTCCTTTTAATATAGAGACTGTCAGAGGTAACTCTAACTTTATTTTTTATACCAATTTGTGGAGTGTTGGAATATTGTGGCTCTAGTGGTAGTCGTACGACGTACCGGCCATTATTTGATCGAGTAGTTGTGGCTTTAGAGAAGTGCTCACAATACCGATCTTTTATAGTTTTGTTTGTTAACGGAAGTTTCTTTAACCTTTGCGATTTACTTAATTGTGAATTAAGGCATTTGTTTTTATTATACTCAACTTGAGTTGGTATGGTGGTGACCAGTTCTGTAACTAGTCCGTTTTGTATTTCGCTGTATAGCGTTTGAACTTTTTGCGCCTTTGAGCAACATGGTGTCTCTTGGCTGTATTTAGTATTTTGGTTTTCTGTATTTGCTTTTAAAGTTGAACCCGTGGTTCTTTTTGTATAAGCGCTTCTTTGGGGTGAGATGGGATATATGCTGTAATGAAGCAATGAATGATGTCTTTTGTGACAATAGATGCAATTGAATTTGCTTTTGCAATTTTTATATGTGTGCGCATGTGACAGGCAATTTGTGCAAAGTCGTTTTGACCTGACAAAATTATTTCGTTCGTTAACTTTTAATTTTTTAAACTTCTCGCAAGTTTTAAGTTTATGCCCTCTTTTACATAGTTCGCATGACGTATGTTTTTTCTGTTCGGAGGTGAACGATTGCGTTTTGTAAAAGTTTTTGTTTGAATTGATTTTGTTACTAACTTGGGGTCTATTTAAGCTTCTATTTTGGTCGTGTTTAATGTTCTTAGTTTTGATTATTTTTTCTTCTAACCTTTCCGCAATTTCATATTGGGTGGTGAGAAAATCTTTCATTTGTTGCCACGTTGGGCACTTTTTTCGTGATGAGAGCGATTGCTCCCATAGAAGTAACGACTTTTCTGGTAATGCGTCGGTGCAAATGTTTACCAGAATTGGGTCCCAGCTGTCTGTGGGAATATTTAATGTCGATAGAATCGACAAACAATTAGAAACAGTGGATTGTAGTGTTACAAATTCTTCACTTGTTCCTTTCTTGATTTTAGGCAAGTTTAGTAGTGTCGTTACTTGTTTATCGACCAGTATTCTTTCATTTTCAAATCTAGCTTTTAGAGCTTCCCAAGCCAAATTGAAATTGTCGTCATTTAATGCGAACTGTTTAACTATTTCGCCTGCTTGACCTTTTGTTTTGTATCGGAGGTGATACAGTTTTTGCGCTTGTGACAATTGAGGATGGTTTATGTACACGGCCGTGAACATGTCCCGGAAGGACGGCCATTCTTCATAACCTCCGTAAAAGGTTTCTGTGTCACAAGCGGGCAACTCGAGTTGGATGCCGGAACTTGCCTCTTGATATTGTTGCATTTGTGGCAGCTCTACTCTCGGATATGGAGTAGGTGCAATTGTTTTTATTAGCTTTAATTGATCGGAGATCATAGCTTTCGTTTCTTCATATTGGTCAAGGCAGTTTTCGTAAATATCGTAAGCCGATGATTTAAAATGTTGAGGTAGATCTGAATTGTCAGATTCTACTATGGCGTCATGAGCCGCTTGGAGTCGTATCCAAAAATTATTAAGATTTATAATTTTGATTTCTAGTAGCGATTCCGAGTTTTCGTGAATCGGTGAAGAGGCAAATCTAGTGCAGTATCTTGTTAAACTGTCACTTTCTGATATAAATTTAATAGCCTGTTTTGAGCGTGTAGCTCCTACAGGTTTATTTAGATTTTTGTTATTGTTCATTATTTTTACTGTATGGTAAAAAATCTGTCTATATGAATTAAATTTTGCTCAGTGTAAACTGATTTATAGTATCTATATGAAGGGATAAAGTATACAAAATGAAATGCTCTTTTATGTAAATAAGAGTTTGTTATTTCGGATAATATTAGCAAAAGACGTATTTTTATTAATATCGCTTTGTAAGTACTTGTGATATGTATTATTTTTATTTATATTTTGGTTCGAAAATATATTTGAATTCTTAAGTACTTTTAAACCGCGTTTTTTATATATTAAAATATTTGATGTCCGAAATTTTGTATTTAGGTACACCCTAATACTCGGACTTATATGTACGTATGTATGTACGTGCTTATGTTTTGTGCAATTGAGAGCTCGTTGAAGAGATCAATTTGCTATTTACATAAATGCACGACTTGTTTGTGTTTTTATGATTATGGTTTTGTTCTTAAGCAATTGAGAGCTCGTTAAAGAGATCAATTCGCTTTTTGTACGCAATCCTTCTTGTTTTTGTTTGACAAAGAACAAGGGTATTGCTGAATATTTGCCAATGTGGACTTTGGACTTTTGGTTTTTTTGAGATTTTGTTTAGTATGATTACATGTACAAATATATTTACATACGTATGTTCGCTCTGGGTAAAGTGCAGGTATGTTCCCGAATGCACTTTGTATGTTGTTTTCGTTTGCTAATTTGTAAGGAGTTAGTTTTATGTTTATTATGTACTTTGTTTTTGTTGTTGGTATAAAATATTTGTAGATTCAAAACATGTACAATTTAGAGGAGAAAGTAAAGTTGCTTATATGTATGTATGTAACATATGTATGTTTGGGTTTTTTTTATTCTCTTGCTTCGTTTTTTTTTTTTTTTATGATATAATTATTTTTATTGTTTGTGCCTTTGCATACATATTTATATGCAATCTTACTTACTGCTTCATTAAGCAGACGGGGTATTGCCGGAAAATATTGCAAGTAAATACTTGAATTTTGGCTGATTTTTGTTTTTGTTAAACAGTTGTGTTTGAATACACAAAGGTAAGCTCATCATATAGGCATGAAATAATTATTTTATTCAAGTTTATGAATATTTGGATATATGGAATATTGTTTGTAAGCGCTTTGTTATGCTGTTAAAATGGATTTTACGTTACAGATTTTATATTAGTAAATATATAAAACCATCTTTTTGTATACATATATGTATGCATATTATTATGTATAGAAAATGGATTAAATACGCTCACTTGGTACTCGGTATTATATGTTTTGTAGGGTGTATGTATGTACATATGTTTCCCTATCGTCTCTTCTTGCTTTGTTTCCCGTCCTGTGCTCCAGCTGACTACCAACTTGTGCTGCTGTGTTGCGGGCGATGAGAGTGGGGAAATGGAGAACGCTGGATACTTTTTTGCCTGGTATTTGTATATTTGTTATAATTGTTCGCGCCCGATTGTTTGTTTTTGTTGAATTTTATTGTTTTATTGAATTTTTAGCTTTCGCGCCCGATTTATGTATCGTTTTTAGGTTTCGCGCCTAATATTCTGTCTGTTGTTTTTGGGTCTTTTTATGTTGAAACTGTTATTAATACTTTGATTTTTCTTGTAAATTGTTTTTGTGCTTGTCAGTTCACCTTTTATATATTTTAAGAGCACTCCACTCCACTTTCTTTTGTTCCTTTTTTTGTTTATTTTATTTTCATTTTTTTTTTTTTTTTTTTTTGTTTTTTGTTTGAGTCTGCACTTTGTGTATTGTTTTTCTCCACAGCACTTTCGCACTTCGATTGCCACCAAATTTATGTATTTATTATTGTTATTATGTTAATTGTTATTGTTTTTAATTTGTCTATTATAGGTGCCTTTCGTTAAGGCTCGAAGGACCATGAATAAAAAGATACAAAATTTATATAGCATACAAGCTCTTTAATAAAAATAAATTTTGTTTTTATTTTGACAATATAAAGCACGAACTTATAAATTGTAATATCAAAAATTCTATAACTTTTAATTGTAATTAAACTAAAGGTTAACAAGTGAGGCGGCGAGAATCCAATGCCGAAGATTATTTGATTTTGTTGGCGATCAAGTTTCCGCGCATCGAAGTCAAAAATGTAGAATTGCGGTAGAAGAGCGTAGATGCCGACCCGGCGCAGGGTTTTTGCGAATTGTGTTGGTCGAATTGTATATGGCGAAATGTTTGTAGCGAATGTGTCTGCCTTTCCTTTTTCCCATCCTTTTGGTTGAGTGGGTTGATTGATGTAGAAGTGTGGTGAGTTGTGTTGAGTGGTATTGTATTATTAGTGTGGTGGCCGCTTGCTCTCTCAATTGTGGTGTGATATGGAGTCATCAGCTGTGGTGAACTAAGCTTTCTTATTAGTGTGCGCCCGTTTTTCCGCGTAGAGTGGGTGGATGCTTAACTCATTTAAACAATTAGGTTGTCAAAAAAGTCTTGCGCTATCTTTATTGAATTTTTTTTTATTGAAATTGAAATGAATTTTTGATCACTCGTGCCCAGCTCTTGACCGATGCTACGGCTGCTACTATGCCGGTCTCTTTCCACCAATTCAGCGATTTTATCGCAATTTTCGACGACAGGCCTTCCGGAGCGTGGCGCATCTTCGACCACCTCTACACCAGAACGAAAACGTTGAAACTATCGTTGTGCGATGGAAATGGAAACTGTATCGAGTCCATGAACTGCACACATTTTATTGCCGGCCTGAGATGCATTTTTGACTTTATCGTAACTGTAAAATATCGTGACTGTAAAATATGCCGTATTTTGTCTTTATCGTGCCTCATGTTTGCGACGCTATTACTCACGAAGGACGTAAAAGAAACGACAATAATCAAACACGTGTTAGCGCGTGAAATGAGCTTTCCAAAAAGGTATAGGTTGACCCGATGCGACGAATAAAACTAGAACTTCGCGCTTTCAGCGCCAACTAGCGCAAATACCGCAAGACTTTTTGGACAACCAATATATTGTGAAAAATTGCACATGTACATATAAACAAATAATGCAGCTTTTGTACTGCTATGAACGTTCTTTTGAAATTGAACGAAACGTGATTTTAAAACTCCAAATGTTCTTTCGATCGTGTTTCTTGCTCTTATATGCTTAATACTGAAATTTTGTTAATTGGGTGTTTTAGGATTTGTCACCGTTGTAAGAAGCCATGGCTATAATGGATATGTTGAATCACCCAAAAGCCATTTAAAGGCTCCATAAGAATGTTCTCTTATAACCTTTATCCTTGCTGGCGAAGTTGTTCATATACCCTAGTCAAGAGACGAAAAATTTTGCATTCATGTGCCGAAAAATTAGTTCATTGTCACAAACCTCTTGGAAAAATAACTTATTAACTACTTAGTAAATATAACACTTAACGATTCAACATTAATGTAATAATACCCTTTTCTATTCATGTAATCATGTAGCATAACTGTGGTTGACAAAGCAGGTGAAATTATGGCAACATGACATGCTCCAATGAGACCCTTTATTCCAAATTTCGAATATAATCTGAAATAAAATTGTTGCAAAGGGATTTATTTTCTTTAAAATTGGACTACAAATTACCCAGTCTTAACCCTATTGTATTCTTCAACAGAATTAGGAAACCGCTCTTCGTCATGTTTACGCTCCACCATAAATTTACAAATTTGTTCAATGCTACGGAAAATGCTGAATTAGCTCATCACCGAGAAATATCCATTTCCCACGCGACACTAACATGCGCATTGCTTAAAAAATAGAGAACTGAAATAAACTATAGAAATATGATTGCAAGAAGACATACTGTTCCTTTCAAGTTAAAATTTAACTCACCCGAAGGTCAAACGGAATCGAGGTTGTTGGTCACACGGCTTCAGTTGTTGGATGAGGTTCAAGCACAAAGATTTCGGAAATCGAAAAAAACTTCTTAATCATAATCTCCTCACAGCAAAAAGAATTTTTCTTGTTGTACAAAAGCGCCTACGGGTGTAGCTAGAAGATAAATCAAAGTGCCATATCCATTATTGCAAAATTACTCGTTTTTTCATTATGATATTAAGCCAATTGCTTCCTCCATTATTGCATTGTTGTTTGTTTGCCTGTTTTAAGGTATGCAAATATAGTAAATTAGAGACTAATATTGCTCAATTAGAGATGAGACAAGCTCACCAGAATACGAAAAAGTTCCTAAATAGATTTCAATACAGACTAGTCTCAAACGAAACAACAACAAAATAGTTAACAGTAGCAACCATTTAAGGGAATAGGAATTCAATGCTGACACAAAAAAATTGAAACAAAAAAGTGAAAAACAGATGAAAAGGGAACAGAACATAAATGAAAACAATGAAACAAGTGAAACTCAAGTCGTGTACAGGTTATGGCTTTTCGCACAATAGAGTACAGCAGAGAACGTACATTTATAGAGAAGGTTCATGATGTGCCGATTGTCAAAACGTTCCTCTTTTTAGAGGGGTTGAGTTTTCTATTAGTGGATTTCACCACAAAAATATTATTAGCAGATTTCCCCAATATTTAACGTGAAGGGGTTGAAAATAGCAGAATTATGCCGGCATTCTGCTCGTCTGCTTTTTTTCATAAGATTTCAGCAGTAAAACTTCTTCTTAATAATTGCACAGTACAATTATTGAAAACTAATACTAAAATAGTTTATAATAAATGCTTAACATATGCATTTTATTTGAATCAATTGTTAAGTAAATATGAAAAAATTTAACAACACAATTATCGATTAACACATGTGTTCATCCTTATATTTGATAATAATGGAAAAGGAAGGTAAGTATTTGTTAATAATATAAATTTCATTATTTTATGATAATTATAGTATATGTTAATATATCTTTTTTACAGATCATAATAAAGTGTTGCGCACCTCAAAGGAGCAGATAGAGTGCTATCTCAACTTTGTGCGGGTTCACCCGAAGATAAGGCTGCATAAAAACGACCCATTGCGGCCGAAAAGAATGGAGGAGCTTTGGGCGGAACTCTCCGTGCAACTAAATGCCCTAAAAGAGCCCACTCGGAACCCCATCAAATGGAGAGAGGTAATTTTTAACCATAGATATTCGCATATATATGTATTTATGTTCTTTGTTTTACAGAATCTGAGCCATTGGAAAAACCAAACAAGATCACGTGCAAGGAAAGCCAAGGCGCAAAAGCTGGTGACAGGTGGCGGTCCCAACTCAACAATTGAGCTCTCCGAAACGGAGCAGAGAGCTTTGGATACGTTGGGGTCAATCGCGGTTGATGGGTTGGCTGATGTACCAGCCATTGGCACAGAGGTAAGAATAACAAGAAAGAGCAATACGAGTGTGCAAAATTTATAATTGTTTTTTCTTTTTCTAATTTAGAAATAAGTAGTATTCACAGCTACATCATCGCCCCTGAATACGACTTCGGATGCGTCCAATGACTGCACTCCGTCATCGTCCCGTAGCAAAAAATTGACGACGGACGAAATGTTTCGAAATTATATGGATTTAATAAAAGGGAAAGCCGAGGAGGAAAGAGAGTTCCGGATTAAAACTTTAGATTCCATAAACAAACACACAGAGTCTATTAATAATTTAGCGGCAGCGATGGTGTCGCTTGCTCAGACTATTGTGAAAAACACAGAAGATTGTACAAAAAAGTGAAAAATGTGCTTTTTTATATATAAGTATATGAATTATTTATTATGTTTTTTGTACGAAAAGTGAAAGTGAAGATTGTTCCTTTCGTTTGAAGGCGAGCTAAAGTGAGAAGGCGAAACATCCCCCTGCATAGGGTTGTGCGCTGGGTTTCGGACCCGCCACGTAAAAAAACACCCCAAGTGAATAGTTATAACAAGCCTCGGATGAGTGACCCCCCTTTTGATGACGACCATGGCAAACGAAATAAGGACTACGAATTGAGGGCATGCACCTGGAATGTCCGGTCCCTTAACTGGGAAGGTGCCACTGCCCAGCTGGTTGATGTCCTCGTGAAAACAAAGGCTGACATCACCGCCGTCCAAGAAATGCGATGGACGGGACAAGGACAGAAACGAGTAGGTCCTTGTGACATTTACTACAGTGGCCATATAAAGGAGCGCAGGTTTGGTGTGGGATTCGTGGTGGGAGAGAGACTCCGTCGCCGAGTACTATCATTCACTCCGGTGAATGAACGTCTAGCCACAATCCGCATCAAAGCGAGGTTCTTCAACATATCGCTGATTTGCGCCCACGCCCCGACGGAAGAGAAGGACGATGTGACCAAAGATGCCTTTTATGAGTGCTTGGAGCGCACTTATGTGAGATGCCCCCGCCAAGATGTAAAAATCGTGCTTGGCGACTTCAACGCCAGGGTGGGCAAAGAAGGTATATTTGGCACTACGGTAGGTAAATTCAGCCTCCACGAGGAAACATCCCCAAATGGGTTGAGGCTGATCGACTTCGCCGGGGCCCGAAATATGGTTATCTGTATTACCAGATTCCAGCATAAGAAGATCCATCAAGCTACCTGGCTGTCTCCGGATCGAAAAACTACCAACCACATCGACCATGTTGTGATAGACGGAAGACACGTCTCCAGTGTTTTAGATGTGCGTGCACTCCGAGGTCCTGACATCGACTCGGACCACAAGTTGCAGCTAAGATTCGCACCCGCCTCTGTGCAGCAAAAAACGCACGCCAACAAACACAAGGAAAGTTCGACGTCGAGAAGCTGCAATGACATCAGACAGCCGAACGGTTCTCTACTCGGCTTGCACTCCTGCTCTCTGAGAGCACTCGTCAACAACTCGGTGTAAGGGAACTGTGGAACGGCATTTCAAACTCCTTACGTACAGCTGCAACCGAAACCATTGGTTTTCGCAAAGTGCAAAACAACAGCTGGTACGACGAGGAGTGCCGTGTCGCAGCGGAGAGAAAACAGGCTGCCTACCTCGCAACGTTACGATCGACCACAACACGTGCGAGATGGGATAGATACCGAGAGTTGAAGAGGAAAGCGAGACGCATTTGCAGACAGAAGAAGAAAGAGACCGAAATGCGTGAGTACAAACAGCTTGATAAGCTGGCCGACAGGGGTAATGCTCGAAAATTCTACAAAAAGACGCGGCGGCTTACAGAAGGTTTCAATACCGGAGCATACTCTTGTAGAACCCCCAAAGGTGATCTAGCCACCGATGCCCAGAGCATACTTAGATTATGGAGGGAACACTTCTCCAACCTGCTGAATGGCAGTGAAAGCACAACGCCAGGAGAAGGCGAACCCGATTCCCCAATCGATGACAATGGAGCAGACGTTCCATTGCCCGACCATGAAGAAGTTCGAATAGCAATTACCCGCCTGAAGAACAACAAAGCGGCAGGGGCCGACGGAATGCCGGCCGAGCTATTTACACACGGCGGCGAAGAACTGATAAGGAGAATGCACCAGCTTCTTTGTAAAATGTGGTCGGATGAAAGCATGCCCAACGATTGGAATCTAAGTGTGCTCTGCCCAATCCATAAAAAAGGAGACCCCACAATCTGCGCCAACTACCGTGGGATAAGCCGTAGTAAGAGATCCTGTTTCGAAAAGCTCTGTGAAGAAGCTAACATAGACCCCTGGGGAACGGCATACAAAATTTGTATGTCGAAATTCAAGAATAAGTCCCAGCAACCCAAGAACGCATTATTTATGAAAAATGTTGTTGAAGCGTTATTCCCGACATATGCCTCTATTTCCCATATTAAACGAAACGAAGCTACCACCCCTATTAGTCACAGAAGACGAACTATTGGCTATTGCGAAAAAAATCAAAAATCCCAAAGCGCCAGGAATAGATGGTATACTAAATAGAGCCCTTAAAGAAGCCATAGCTCTAAGGCCCAGATTATTTGTTAACATGTACAACGCGTGTATATTAGAAGAGATATTCCCCAATCCGTGGTAGATACAGCGTCTGGTTCTACTGCCAAAGCCAAATAAGCCACCAGAAGAAACTTCATCTTATCGACCTTTTTGCATGCTCGACACCATTGGGAAAGTGGACGAAAGCATTGTAAGAAACCGCTTGGAGTTAGCAATTCAAAACGCCGGCAGATTATCAGAGAGACAATACGGCTTGCAATTAGTGGAAAAAGATGGAAAGGTGGTAGGAAAAAATACTGCGCGCTAATAACCCTGGATGTGAAGAATGCGTTCAACTCGGCAAAGTGGGCAAATATAGTAAAAGCTCTACACGATATACACGCGCCTCATTATCTGATAAATATTATAATGAGTTATTTTCAAAATAGGAGATCGCTATACGAGACGGACGAGGACACTCAAAGCTACACTATCTCCAGTGGAGTACCGCAAGGCTCGGTTTTAGGCCCGCTTCTGTGGAACCTGATGTACGACGGGGTGTTAAGATACCCAACCAAAAAATGTGAAAACAATTGCTTATGCGGATGACCTCATAGTGGTAGCTGTAGCTAAACATCTGGATGACCTCTGGATCCAATGCAATGACAGCATAAATGGTCTACGCCGATGGTTTGCTACCATGAGTCTAGAGCTGGCTGAGCAGAAAACAGAAGTCCTGCTCATAAGCTCAAGGAAAATTCAGGAGAAAATATCGCTGACCATAGGAGAATGTGAGATTACTTCACAGCCGCGGTTGAAGTATCTTCGGGTAATAGTGGACTCAAGACTCAAGCTCAAAGACCACTTAGAAAATGCGACACGTAAAGCAAATAAAATATATAATGCGTTATCTAGAATGATGGCAAATAAAGGCTGTGTGCGTTCCAGCCGACGATGTTTAATAGCCAAGGCAATAAGTTCAGTGATCCTGTATGCGGCTCCAATATGGATACAGGCGCTAGAAACAAAATCATATGCTAGACCAATCAACACAGTGCATAGGCTTTCAGCAATACGGGTGATAAGTGCTTTCCGAACCATTTCAAATGACGCTGTTGAGGTATTAGCCAGTATGGTGCCGATTGATATCCAGGGAGATGAATTCGCGCGAATATATAACCTATCAGAGACGTCTACAACAGCAAAAAGAGAAGAGAGAATAAAAAGCATTGAAATGTGGCAGCAGCGGTGGCAAACTTCATGCAAAGGACGGTGGACCTACCGACTGATTTCGGACATACATTTGTGGATAGGTAGACGACATGGAGGCCTGGATTTCCACCTTACCCAAATACTCAGTGGGCATGGTTGCTTCAGAAGCTACCTATTTAAATATCGGCATGACTTTAGTCAATACTGTGGACGTGTACAGAGTGTATAGAAGACTCTGAACACGTGTTTTTTTATTGTCCTCGGTTTTCAAGTATAAGGGAAAAGCTGAAAACCACCCTTGGATGTAGTATTACGGTGGAAAATTTTACAGCACTTATGTGCGAGTCCTCTGTAAAGTGGAAAGCTGTCAGCGAAGCGGCAAATCAAATTATGACAAAATTGAGACATTTAGAACAGTTTAGGCGTCAGTCAGTCCGTGCGATAGAGGAGACTTAAACATCTTCTTCTCTCCCATGAAGTAATACTTTGTCCAGTGGTCCCGTGGGAGAGACATAAGGTGGGAGTAGGTTAGGTTCAGCGGATTAAAGTCCCGCACTTCGGCTTTCGATGCTTCCTCCTACTATAAAAGAAAAAAAAAAAACCGTGGGATAAGCCTCCTCAACATCGCATATAAGGTTCTATCGAGCGTATTGTATGAAAGATTAAAGCCCACCGTCAACAAACTGATTGGACCTTATCAGTGTGGCTTTAGACCTGGTAAATCAACAACCGATTAACCATTCGCCAAATCTTGGAAAAGACCCGTGAAAGGAGAATCGACACACACCACCTCTTCGTCGATTTCAAAGCTGCTTTCGACAGTACGAAAAGGAGCTGCCTTTATGCCGCGATGTCTGAATTTGGTATCGCCGCAAAACTAATACGGCTGTGTAAGCTGACGTTGAGCAACACGAAAAGCTCCGTCAGAATCGGGAAGGACCTCTCCGAGCTGTTTGATACCAAACGAGGTTTCAGACAAGGCGAATCCCTATCGTGCGACTTTTTCAACCTGCTTCTGGAGAAAATAGTTCGAGCTGCAGATCTCAACAGAAAAGGTACCATCTTCTATAAGAGTGTACAACTGCTGGCGTATGCCGATGATATTGATATATCGGCCTCAACACCGGCGCCGTTAGTTCTGCTTTCTCCAGACTATACAAGGAAGCAAAAGAAATGGGTCTGGCAGTGAACGAGGGCAAGACGAAATATCTCCTGTCATCAAACAAACAGCCGTCGCACTCGCAACTTGGCACTCACGTCACTGTTGACAGTCATAACTTTGAAGTTGTAGATAATTTCGTTTATCTTGGAACCAACGTAAACACCACCAACAATGTCAGCCTAGAAATCCAACGCAGGATAACTCTTGCCAACAGGTGCTACTTCGGGCTAAGTAGGCAATTGAGAAGCAAAGTCCTCTCTCGACAAACAAAAACCAAACTCTATAAATCGCTCATAATTCCCGTCCTGCTATATGGTGCAGAGGCTTGGACGATGTCAACAACGGATGAGTCGACGTTGCGTTGTGAGAAAAGTTCTGCGAAAGATTTATGGTCCTTTGCGCGTTGGCCACGGCGAATATCGCATTCGATGGAACGATGAGCTGTACGAGATATACGACGACATTGACATAGTTCAGCGAATTAAAAGGCAGGGGCTGCGCTGGCTAGGTCATGTTGTCCGGATGGACGAAAACACTCCAGCTCTGAAAGTATTCGACGCAGTACCCGCCGCGGGAAACAGAGGAAGAGGAAGACCTCCACTCCGTTGGAAGGACCAAGTGGAGAAGGACCTGGCTTCGCTTGGAATATCCAATTGGCGCCACGTTGCGAAAAGAAGAAACGACTGGCGTGCGGTTGTTAACTCGGCTATAATCGCGTAAGCGGTGTCTACGCCAATTAAGAAGAAGAAGATATGCTTTATTTTGTTGTTATGTTTATTTATTTTATAAAGGAAATAAATGAATTTTGAGTTGAATTATATGTTGGTAGAATTTTAATTATCTAATGTGTTAATGCACCTTTGACGTGCTGCTCTGCCTCGTATGTAATACTCCCCCGAATGGATTTCAGAGATTGCTCCCACATTTTCAGGAGGTGATCGATCTGGCAATATTTCGGTTTCATTTAGAAAAATGCCTCATTTTTATAAAATATTGTGAATTATTCTACAAGTATAAACAAATAATGCAGCTTTGGAATGTTTGCACCGCAATGTACGTTCTCTTGAAATGCAACGAAAGTGTGATTTTAAAACTCCAAATGCTCTTTCAATCGTGTTTCTTGCTCTTATGTACCTTGTATTGAAATATTGTTCATTTGGTGTTTCAGATTTTGCCACCGGTGTAAGAAGCCATGGCTCCAATAGATATCCCGAATCACCCAAAAGCCATTTAAAAGCTCCATCAGAGTGTTCTCTTATTAGCTTTATCCTTGATGGCGAAGTAGTCCATATACCAGAGTCATGACATGAGCCGGGAAATTTTGCATTCACGTGCCGGAAAATTAGTTCGTCATCACAAACCTATTGGGAAAATTAGTTATTGTACGAGTATATAATACTTACCGTTTCAACATTAATGCTATAATAACCTTTTCTGTTCATCATGCGGTACAACAGTGTTTGACAAGGCAGGTGCAATTATGCCAACATGAGTGCAATCAATTGCTCCAATTACACCCTTTATTCCAAATTTCGAATGAAATCTGGAATAAAATTGTTGTATAGCGATTTATTTTCTTTGAAATTGGAATACAACTTACCCTGTCTAAATTCGATTGTATTTTTCAACAGAATTAGGAAAACGCACTTCGCCGTGTTTACGCTCCACCACCAATTTACAAATATATTCGATACAACTGGAAATGGTGGGTCGGCTCATCATCGCGAAATATGCATTTCCCACGCAACACTGATATGAGCCATTGCATAAAAAATATAAACCTGAAATAAACTAGAGAAATTTGATTGCATGAAAACATACTGTTTCTTTAAGGTTAAAATGTAACTCACTCGAAGTTCAAATGGAATCGATGTTTGCTGTTGGTCATACGGCTTGAGTTGATTAATGAGATCCCAGCACAAAGATTTGGGAAATCGGAAGAACTTCCTGCAAGTGTTCTCTTCGTATGAAAATGGATCTTTTTTGTTTCGCAAAACAGTCAGACATTTCCTCTCTTCCTCCTCTCGTTTTTTCATCATAAGGTAAAATAGTTCAACTTCATCAGCCATTGTTTTGCTCTTGTTTTTCTATGACTTGGTGCAAAGCATATAACAAGTTAGAGACTGGTGGGACTTTAAATTTCCACCCGGTGGGACTTTAAATTTCCAGTGGGAATAGTCACCGTCGCTGAGCTTTAAGTGACCGGAGGGTCGGCAGGTCGCGGATAGCCGGACGGCCTGTAGTAGCAGGTTAGTTGCGAAATAAGTTTAAACGAATAAGCAATCCCCGACGAGAAGCGGCGGGAGTGGAAGTTGCGGTATAAAAACCAGCAAGACCGTTGAAACTCCTGTGACAGTGGGCGAACCGACACCGCCCCTTTGAAGTATGTGTCCTCCGCAACATGCAAGGGCATGTTGTGTTATAAAAAAAAAATCCAGGCGCGACGGACCCATAATAGGCGGCTTCCAGGTCAGCGTCTATTCACCATATTAGGTGCGGCGGATTTTGCAACTTGACCGGTACACAGCGCAGCGCACTGGGAGTCCCTGGATATCCTGACAGCGATGTCTCCGCTGGTGCGATGCAAAGGGTGATGTGAGCTTGCTCTGCCGAGGTGTTAGCCGCGTGATGTATCAGTAAACAGCCACTTCGGTCCCTGGTCAGGGAGTGTGCATTGGGCGCAGGGCTCGCCTGCGTTGCCTCGGGCGAGCACCGGTCCGTCCGTGTTTTCCGGGACTAGTAAAGCGAAGGACAGGCCTCAGGGAACTGGAGTAGGAGCATGGTCTCCGAGGGTACACCCGTTCCTGTCTATTTCGGCCCGCCCCCCTACACACGATGCGCTGTAAGAACTTAACATATGGAGAATTATCTGACAAAAGAAAACAAAAGTAATAGTAGCAGTGTACATGACTGCTTATCGAGCAACGGCATACAAAGCCCTGGCATTAGATCGCGGAATCGCAACCGTCCAGAAGAACGCCGACCTTGAGTGGGCCTTGCGTCGAGGCTGACCCCTTTAGACGCGCACCAAGACTGATGCGATCACCGAAACAGGGGCTCACCGTGGAAAGGCCTGAAAGAGCGAGATCGTCACCACCAGCGCTGGAAGACAGCACGCTGCGAAAGGAATTCACGCAACCAAGAGGAGATAGGCCTACTCCTAACAAAAGGAATGAAGGCGACATTCCTACAAAAGGAAGGAAAGAGGAAAAAGAAAACGACTGGATTCTGGTGAATCGAAAAACGCCAAACACGAAGAAGAAGGCCGTTTATGTCCCACGTCCGAGACCGGCGCAATTATAATTTCACGCTCTGGAAGCATGACGTACAGCGACATATTTAGGGCTGTCAAGAAGGAGGACGCCCTCAAAGAACTTGGGGAGGACGTGTCGCGCATCAGAAAGACGGCAAAAGGCGAGATACTTCTGGAAATGAAAAAAGCGCAAATAACAAACACGGGTACATACGAAAGGGAGATATGTAAGGAGCTATGTGACCAGGCACAGATAAGAGCCTTAACCCATGAAGTATCTGTAGAGATCCGCGACCTAGATGAGGTAACAACAAAAGAAGATATCGTGAATGCAATCCAAATACAAATTAATGAGTTAAGCTCCTTCAGGGAAAGCTCATTTAAAAGTATGAGACAGGCATACGCGGGTACGCAGACGGCGGTGATCAGCATTCCAGCATCGGACGCAAGAAAATTAATTAATGCACGCAAAATCAAAATAGGATGGGTTATATGCAGAATAAGGGAGAAACCGAACCTTAGGAAGTATCTGAATACCTGGAATATGGGCATCTGGCGAGGGCATGTAACAGCGAGGATGACAAAAGTTAGTGTTGTGCAAACTGTGGTGAAACGGGGCACTTCTCAAAAGAATGCGTCAAAAAACCATTTTGTGCGTCATGCAAATCAAACGGAAAAAGGATACGGATCACCGAATTGGAAGTTGGAAATGTCCCCTCTACCAAGCGGAATGTAAAAAGGCGAAATGAGAGCTGTACAAATGAAGCGGCCCAAGAGTTACTGAAACAGACAATCTACGAGAAGAAGATAGATGTGGCGATAGTCTGTGAGCAGTATAAAAACATAAGTGCTGGTACCTGGATTTCCGATAAAGAGAGCAAAGCCGCCATATGAGCCTGTGGGGAAAACGCATTCCAAGACAAGCCGCTCTTGGGGAAATCATATTATACGCGAGCGAAAATAAGCGGAATCTATTTTTACAGTTGCTACCTCCCTCCGAGTGACTACAAGGTGTTTATGAACAGATCCTCGATGAATTAGTTCAGGACGCCCTTACTACTACACCAAATATGATAGCAGGCGATTTTAACGCGTGCCGCCATCGAATGGGGTAGTAGCAAGACAAACCGGCGGGGTAATGCTTTGCTCAAAACGTTCGCCTTACTAGATGCTGTGCTGCTTAACACGGAACTTAAATACCTTCGAGAAAAATGACCGCGGATCGATTATAGACATTACGTTCGCCAGCAACTCACTGGCTCGATCTGCACATTGGAAAGTGTGCGACTTCTACACACATAGCGATCATCTCGCCATTGTGCTTGAAATCGGCAAGAAGCCGCAAAACCAAGGCAGTCTAAAAAAGCCACGGAAAAAAGGATGGAAGGTGGAAACGCTAGATGAGAGCATCTTCGACCTCATGCTGGATGAAAAAATGGGTAGCTTAACCGACTTAGACCGACAAGCTGAAATGTTGGTAAGTCACGTAAGTAAAGCCTGCGACGCGGCCATGTGTAGAAAAAGGCAAAACGCACCCCGAAGGTCCGCATACAGGTGGAACGAGGAGATTAGCGCACTAAGAAGCGAATGTCATAGAGCGAGACACCTCTCCCAAAGAAGCTTAGGTACGCCAGAACAAACGAGGCTGCGAGAATATTTTAAAAGAAAACGAAATGAGTTTAAAAAGGCTATTAAAAGAAGTAAGACCTTAAGCTTCAAAGAACTATGCGAGAAAGTAGATGAAAATCCATGGGGAGATGCCTATAAAATAGCAATGCCAAAGGTCAAGGGGGGTAAAAACCAAACCAGAAACCAAATAAACCGGCGGGCGAGCCGAGTGTGATAGACCACTTTGCATGATCGACACGATGGCCAAATATTGGAGAAGTTAATCTGTAAACGTCTGGAACGTCACCTAGAAGGAGAGCTGCCTGGCTTGTCTCAAAACCAATTTGGTTTCCGAAAACATCGATCCACCATGGACGCAGTCGGAAAATTGACGGACATCGCGGCCAAGGCCATAGAGGGAACCAGGTGGATGCATGGCGATAAAAAATATTGCGCAGTTGTCACACTTGACGTCAAAAATGCTTTTAATTCTGCATCCTGGCCACATATAATTAGGGCTTTAGGGGCAAGAAACACTCCGGGATATCTACTAAGGATAATCAGTAGCTATCTGTCTGATAGACTGCTGCTGTACGACACCGATGCCGTCCCAAAAAGCTACGTGGTGACAGGTGGAGTACCGCAGGGCCACGTATTGGGTCCGTTACTCTGGAATGTGCTATACGACGGGGTGCTACGCCTACCGCTTCCAAAAGAGGCTCAAATAATTGGCTATGCGGACGACATTGCTGTGACGATAGTTGCGAAAGAGCCCTCTCAAATACAAAACTCCTGTAATGCGACCACAACAAAAATTAAGAACTGGCTCACGGGAACTAAGTTGCTGGAGCAAAGACGGAAGCGGTGCTTATCACGAGCAGGAAAAAATTAGAAACGGTTACCTTAAATATCGATGGATACAACGTTACAACGCAAAACTCCCTGAGATACCTTGGCTTTATGATTGACGCGAGATTGAATTTCAAAGCGCATGTTGAAAAGACCTATAGCAAAGCAGCTACTGTTACAGCGGCCCTGTCAAGAATAATGGCTAACACTGGCGGCCCTAGTCAAAGTAGGAGAGCCCACTTAGCTAAAGTAAGTCAGTTAACACTGATGTATGCGGCCCCTATATGGGAAAAAGCACTGCGCCAAAAAACAAATGCCAATAAGGCAAAAGCAGTGACCAGGCTATGCGCCATCAGAGTGGCCTGTGCATTCAGAACGGTCTCACATGAAGCGGCCAGTATCATATCTGGTCTTATGCCTCCGGACCTAATGGCCTCAGAGCTATGTAGAGCATACCTAAAGTCCAAAGCTATGAATAGGCGTTTAACAGCTGAAGAGCGAGACAGGTTAGCCTCGAAGAGTGGCAAAGACAATAGAACGCGGCAGAAAAAGGAAGATGGACGCACAGGCTCATTAAAAACGTATCAGCTTGGATTGAGAGACAGCATGGGGAGACAGACTTTTATCTGACGCAATTCTTGACAGGCCATGCATGTTTCAGGGAATACCTGTACAGATTCGGCCACGACGATGACACAAAATGTTCATTCTGCAGCAGTGCCAACGAAAACGCCGAGCATATCTTTTTCTTCTGCTCGAGATACGTAATGGAGAGAACTACCATCGAAGTAATAACAAACCAAAGGATGACGCCTGACAACATTATAAGCCACATGTTGCAATCAAAGTTGGTATGGGCAAAAATGAAAGAGTGGGCCGCAATAGCGATCCATGAACTCAGGATAAGAGAACGACAGCGAAGAAGCTTGAGAGCAGCTGAATAACAACGAAAGGAGTTTCTGAAGAGGCCTTCTTGCCCAGCTTGGTCATGCGAAGTAATACCTAACGGCGGTCCCGCAGGGCCAAATATAAGCTAACGCAGCCGGAGTTTAGGGTTTAGTACGTAGGTGTACTGCTACGCAAGTCCAGTAAAGTTAGATAATACTAACTGGGCGTGATTCCGAAAGAGGTGTATCTTTAGCGGGCAATATGAATCGTACATGCTGCCCGTCTAAGGCAGTATCTTTTGGAAGATTCCCCTCCGACACAAAAAAAAACAAAAAAGACTGATATTGCTCAATTAGAGATGAGACAAACTCGCCAGAATACCAAACAGTCACTAAATCGATTTCACCGCTGATTCGTCTCTATTAGAGACTTGAGACTGCTTGCAGAATGCCGGCATTAAGCTAATTTCAATGTTTACAAATGTACGCTTACAGATCCGCGAATTTACAATGCGCAAACGACTATGGATATCATTTATAGATATTGTATTATGAAAGATATATTTGATCTGTACGCACATACATAAGTATACATGTACATATGTACATATGTGCAATTTGATCTATTTAATGAAGAATTCCATTTAATCTGTTGAAATGTATAATAAAGTCAAATTTGTATTAATACTTCAATATTTAATTAATATAATTATAATTAATATAGGTTTTTTAAGTTATATATTTATTTGCCTTGGGCATTAGAAGTTTTAATAACATCTTAAAAGACATGTCATATACATATAATTATGTGTACATGTAAACAGATTTTAAAAAACTGCATAAAGTTCACATATTCACATACTTATGTATGTGTCGAAATACCATTGTTTTCCTTAGACATGGTCATAGCGTAGCGAGTTTCGGCTGCACACCTATACTACATAATGTTTTCTCGCTTCACGACTTCACAAGATCAAGTCTTCAACTCGACTGTGACTATGTACGTCGTTTTCTTCCTTTTAAACTTACCACCGAACCACGCTCGACGATAGCGACGCCACGCTGCCGTCTCGCTAAAACGGTACTCCTTGAAAAGGCGATATGCAGACAACCACACTTGATGGTAGCGACGCCACGCTGTCGCCCCGCTAAAGCGGTACTTCTTGAAATGACAACTAATCACAGCACAATCAACGGCTGATCGAATAATGAGGAACTCAGACTTCTAATGAAATTCCCTAAACTGTATACACATACACTCACACACGCATACCAATATCCACACACTATTAGGGTGCGCCGACATATGTATGATGATGAAATTTTGTGTGCACGTAAACAAATTTGAAAGAATCATTCGCATTAAGTTTGTAAATTTGTCTACACACATCTTTGCATTGTTTCATATAAAATCTCCGTTGTCACGGACAACCAATGGCCGAAATTCAAGTTTTGTTAAAACGTCAATCAGGGGTGTTGTGGAATCTGATAGCTGTCGGAATCAGAATTGAAACCGATCAAAAAAGGCAGTAGGTGTCATGAATTCAAACATTATTGGTTTGATATTCGAAACAGAATTTGTATCGGTTTTAGGTGTCACGGAAACCAATTTTAGCGGTTTTGCTGTCAGAAACAAATCAAGAAGATAGTCCCACACAGATTTGAAATGTAAGTTAAGAAATCAAGTTATTATATTGTTACGAATTGATTTATCTTTATTTTTATAGGAGAAAACATAAGAATAAAATGAAACGAAATGTCTTAGTTATTGAGGTTTAGAAAAAAATGCGGATATTTAAGAAGGGGGGTTGCTTTAGAGGCTTAAAAAATCGATTTTTTTGATGTTTTTTTTGGGAAGGAAAGAAATAATTGATTAAAGCGAAATTTCTAGGGTTCATATTTATATATTTAAACATCTTCTGAAAATTTTTTTGATACGAAATCTTTTACATTTTGCCTTTGGGAAGCAATTGTCAGATGCTTCTCGCGTGTGCACATGCCAGACGGCGGGCAGGATGCAGGTCGAGATTTCTATCGGAAACCAAAAATTCAAAGAGATTCATTTTATTTAAGAATTTATGTTCAAATTAAACTAGGAGAATAAAAAAGTGTTAAGTTCTAAAATGTTTTAAAATTTGAAAAAAGTGGTTTTGGATAAAAAAAAAATTTTACTTTAAATATATGTTCAAACTTAACTTTTCTTAGTTTTTTTTAGTTTAAATAGAACATAATTTAATGCCAAAGATAATGAATTTTGCCACAAGTACATACGATTAGTTTTTTTCAAACCTGCCTGCTAATTAAAAAAAAATCGTAAAAAGGAAAAACCGACTCAAAGTTTTCGCTTTCTGCCCAAGCGCTTATAATTGTATCTGCCAGACGCTTGGTCACTATTTCCCTTCTAGCTTCGAGAATATTTTGAATTCCCATCTATAACTTTTGGGACATATTCTTAGATAATTTTTAAAGAGAATTAAGGCAAAAAACAATTTTGAAGCTTCTAAAGCAGGCTCCCCCTTAAAGAAGTTTTATAAAAAGTAATAAACGGAACTTAACACCGAAATGCGTCTTTATTCATTCGATAAATATCATCTCTTAAAATCTTCCTTTAATTCGGAATTCATTAAAAACTTTAATAGGATTGCTTCAAATGTATTCATTTGCAAGCTTTGTCACATTAGTGGTGGCTGGTTCGAATATTGGTTTTGCGTATGTTCAAAAAGACGAAAATCCAATCAGATTCTGTGACACCATTGATAATCAGAATTGGTTTGCAATTCTGACAGCTAAGCAATTCTGTATTGGATTCCACAACACCCCTGAGTGTTAATAATTTCTATGTATTTCAAAAAACAAAACGTGAGATGCATCAAGATATAAAATAGGCTGTTAGGAGTGATGAGGGAGGGATTTGATTTTCATTTAAGCGGAGCTCTACTTAACTGGGATTGACTGTACACATAATTCAGAGTAATATTGAATAATTTTTTTTAAATATTTCTTCATTTGAAAATCGACAAATAAAATTTGTTGTCAATTTTATTCTAATACACATATTTCCATAAAAATTCAGAAATATGTATATTCAATTTATAAATTTTAGCTATTGCTTTCCTCTCCAAAGGTTGCTTGTAGGCAAAGGCATGCTTGGGGAGAGGTATGGCTTTTGCTTTATGAATGAATCAAATTTGCTTACGATTGTTGTTTTTGTAGAACAATATTTGAAGGTTTTGCGGGCGACATATTTACATATGTACACACATATGATTTTTTTTTGTTTTTGTTTGTTCCAAGGGGGGGGACATTTCTTCGCAGGACCATTTCTGGACTACTCTTCCCTACTTCTTTCTTTGTTTCTCAGTTCCTATAGGGCGATTGCGGACCAATTCTTCACTTTATTCTACACGGTTTTGCTTTTTATCTTGTGGTGCCCGATATTGCCTGGAGTCATACGTCCGTTGATAATAATTTCTAAATAATTTCATTCTGCTTCAAATTTCGGACAGTATTATTATGCATTGCTGGTCCCCATATGAGCGCCGCGTACGTTGGCACCGACTGACTCACTTTAGCCAAGAGTGCTCATTTGCCCTGGCTTGGTCCTCCAATATTGGCCATCATCCTCGATAGGTCCAGCGTTATTCACGTCGCTTTTGCACATGCTCTTTCAATATGCGTGTAATAGTTAAGTCACGTGTCTATTACAACTCCTAGGTATTTTAATTACTGCTGAATCGTTATACTATAGGAATCAATGTGAAAAGTAACGTTTTCACTTTTTTCAACTGGTAATTAGCACTGCTTCCGTTTTTTGGGCTCATAGTTGGAGCTTTTTCGCCGTGAGCCAGCTCTTTATTTTTAAAGCGGTGTCTTCACATAAGCTTTCTATCTGGTTGATTTCTTTTCCTACCACCGTTACCGCAATGTCATCCGCGTACCCGATAATCTGAACCTCTCTTTCTAATGGACGTCGTATTCGAAAGAGAGATAATTCTCAACAAATGCTTTGGTGTTCTTTTGAATTCGAAAGCGCTCATTAGATATGGCCAATACGCAGAGTTAGACGCATCTTTTACGTCAAACGTACGACTGCGCAACATTCTTTTGTACCATACATCCGTCGAATACAACCACCAAATTGGTTTTCGGCGAGTCCGGGATATTCTTGCTCCAGATGCTTCTCCAGTCGTACGCATATTATTCTCTCTAAGATTTTTCCAAGCATGTCCAGCATGCAGAGCGGACGATACCAGCTTGGTTCTCCAGCCGGTTTATTTGGTTTCTGCAAAAGTACTATTCGCTGGTTTTTCCATATTTTTGGAAAGACACCTTCTCGCAAACAGCGGGTAAAGAGCTTCGAAAAGGGGCTCGCTTTGTGAGTTATAGCTGTTTTCAGTTTTTCTTGTTGGGGATTCCATCCCGACCCGGTGTTTTGGTATTTCCAAACCTTTTGGCTGCATTTATTACTTCATCGTACCGTAGATATAATTGATAGTATAGGTCCCTCGTTCCTCTGCGTAGGGAAAAGTTTTTCCACTATGTTTTTTAGTAGGGTGGGACAGGTTGGTGTTCTCCCTTTGCTGCCTTTGAGTTTTGTCATCATGGATTTTCATCGGCATTTTCGCAGATCTCTTTGAAGCAGGAGAGTTTGCTTCTTATATTAGCTTTCTTGAGCTGACGGCGTTTCTTTTTAAATCCTTCCTTCAGATTTTCGTATTCTGGTGAACTCCGTCTTCTCTGGCAGGAACGCCTGGCTTTGTTGCAATCAGTTCTCAGGCTATCGATTGCACTATTCCACCAGTATGCAAGCTGTCTGTAAGCGTTAGCGTTTGTTTTTTTCTGAACATTGCAGCGTCGCCTGCTTTGCTGACATGCCTCACCAATATCTCCGCCTGCTGCTCCGTATCTTCCACATTTGCAATGTTGTCATCCAGCATAAGTCGAAAGAGATCTTCGTTGAACGTTTCGGATTTCCATTGTTTTGTCTGCACCATCTTTATGTGCATGTACATATATTCCACTCCTGAATACTCCGATCTCCATTATGATGGCTAGGTGGTCACTATGTATGCGTATAGAGGTCAGACACTGCTGTTGCAAGATGCCCATATTCCAGGCACCTGAAACACCTTTTTAAATTAGGTTTCTCTCTTACCCTGCAGACTACCCAGCCTATCGTAATTTTTCGCTCATCTAGCAATATCCTTGCTTCCAGCGCAGGGAGGCTTACTACTGCTATCTGTGTACCCGCAAATGTCGCTCTGAGGTTTTTTATTGCACTCAATCAAAATTATTTAGTTTTTTCACCTGCTTCCGTATAGTTTCCGAAATGTCCTCTTTGGTTGTGATTTCGTCCAGGTCCCGAATTTTTACTATGACTCGTGGGTGCCTGATCTCCTAACAGTTTGCTTATTTCGCCCTTTAGTTCGCTCATACTTTCTATTTGGGTTTCTTTAAGTTCCAGCCTTTGGCTGTCTTCCGAATACGCGATACATTTTCCGCGAGTTTCTGCAGATTTTCTTCTTTTCTCACCTTCATAAAGATGTCTCTATAGGACATATCTCCAGAGGGCGCTATGACTATAGCATCGAGCCGTGGGGGTGGGTTAGGGTAAATCTTCTTGTGGCTTTGTGGCTTGCGCTTGACACTTACCCAGCCGTCATCTATTTGTGCTTCTTTTCTGCATTTATCAGGGCTATTTCCGATGTCATTCTGTTTCGTTCCGCTTGCTGGTTTCTAGGTGTGTCTATTGTTTTATTACTTTTAGGCGGTGTTTTCCGTTTCGGCGGGTTTTCCTCCCGCGGCCTCTTTGGGGTTGTTTCCGTGCTTGCGGTCCTGAGCTCTACATTCCGTCTTGCTTCTATCACTCCTGTGTGCTCCTCCAGGGCTTTTGAATATAGCTTTGCTATAGAACTGAAGATTTCTCTCATATTGTTATTTATAGAACGCTGCGGCGGACGCATTGCTTCAGTCAGTCTTTTTATGGCACTTCCTAGTTCAGAGATGTAGCCCACACGATGTCGTGCCACTTTGGCTTGGGGTGTGCTATCTTCTAACGCCGGTGGTGATGACCTCGCGCACACCGGTTTATTTACTATGGGCGTCTGATTAGACGATCGGGCTATCCTCGGTACACGCTTGAAGGGATCTACTTCTACATTTGGGGTCCGCACAGTCTGATCTGCCTCTGAGCCAGAGTTTTCAGCACGAATATTCATTAAATGTTCAAAAATGCCGCTTCCACTATTTGTGTTGTTTGTATTGTTATTGTTTCTCGTATTATTTTCATTTCGCTTTTTTACAGCGCATCGTGGATAGGCCGAAATAGACTGGAACGAGTATACTCTCGGGAACAATACCCCTACTCCAGTTCCATGAGTCCAGTCCTTCGCTTTGCCGGTCCCGGAAACACGTATGAACCGGCGCTCACCCGGAGCAACATAGGCTACGACTCCTATGCCTAATGCACACTTCCTGTCCAAGGACCGATCATCACCCTCTCCATTTCGTCAGCGGAGAAATCGCTGGCGAAAAGTTCGAGGGACTCCCAGTATGCTGCGTCGTGTGCCGGACAGATAGATTTAATCAGCCGCACCTAACATGGAAGACCAGAAGCCGCCCATTATGTGTAAAGCTCAGCGACGGTGACTATTCCCACCGGAAATATAAAGTCCCACCGAGGACTGTATGTAGATTTGTGTATGAATTATTTGTGTGGCAATGTCATACGAGCAGCGCTCGCTTTTTATATTATTGGTAAATGATAATATCTCGATATGAAATTGATTTGTACTTATGTATGTACTTACATTCATATCTGTAGTATAGAAGCTTATGAACGGTTTAAATGATAAAAGTTGTGATTTACATTAATTTTTATTGTAATATATGTATGTACTAAGTTTTTATAGTAGATAGTATATCACATAATTATACAGTAACGGACAAAAGTCTACATACACCCCCTGTTTTCTTCGATGTGAGAGTACAAAAACTTTTTAGAAAAATGTGTTGATACAGTTTTATTCTAATCTTCTTTCTAATAACAACAAACTTAAAAAATCCGTTAATTAATATAAAACTACAAATTTATGGAATAAAAACTCAAATATTGTGTTGACAAAAGTCTACATACAGTACAAAAATATCTTAGTTCAGTGCGAAAAACTTTACAAAATGCTAAGTATTAAGACGTTTTAGTATTTAAATAGTTGGGTCCCCATTGGCATCTATAACTGCTTGAAGACGCCGTGGCATTGATTCTGCTAAATTTGTCAACGCTGCAGATGTAATGCTGTTCCAAGGTCCCAATATGCGCTCTTAGAGTATAGCAGAGCTAGAAATTTGGTGCTTTCTAATTCTACGCTCCAAAATCTCCCAGACATGTTCAATAATATCCATATTTGGACTTTGAGGTGGTGTATTTAATTGCCTTGGAGTATAATAAAGCAACCAGTCCTTAACAATTTGCGCCGCATGTATCGGATCGTTAATTTATCCACCAAAAGCTTCAAATTATGTTCCAACCGAGACTTATACTTACAACCGTCCCCAAACCATTACGCTGCCGCCACCGAGCTTCACAATTGATACTACGTTCTTTGGTTCAAGCGTGCCGTTAGTTTTCCTTCAAATTTTAGCCCTTACATCACTACCAAAAAGGATGAATTTAGAATCATCTGTAAATGAAACTTTTTTCCAAAAATCCGTTTCATTTTCTTTGTGTTTTTTGGCGAACTTTAAACGAAGGTTCCGGTTTTTTCAGAAATAAAAGGTTCCTTCCGTGGTGTTCTACTGTGGAATCTGTTATCGTTTAGAGCTTTTTTTATTGTTCTTGGTTGGATACTCATTTGTGACGTACTTACTATACGTTCGGCTAAATTTGGAGCATTTACTTTTGGATTTTGGTCTACTTCGTTGAGAATCAGGCTGACGTCTCCACGAGATTGTTTTTTTGGGCGTCCACTGCGCGGTTTACGAGGGCTGTCTGATAAATAACCGACCTCAACGTGAAGCTAGCGGCACATCTGAAAAAAAAGTTCCTACTTCAAATTGTGCATATTATAATAGCTACTCGCCAAAATTTCAGAAATTTATCTTGCGCAATTATCTGTTGACAGTCGTTTTTGTGAGTCTATTTCGGTGATTTCCCCAAAATGGAAAAAATTGAATATCGAGCTGTAATTAAATTTTTATTTTTGAAAGGCAATACGCCTTCACAAATCAAAGATGAGTTGGACTCTGTGTATGGTGACTCTGCACCATCGTTTACCACCGTAAAATTTTGGGCAGCTGAATTTAAACGTGGTCGCAGGAGCTTGTAAGATGATGAACGTCCTGGGCGTCCAAAAACTGTAACCACTAACGATAACATCGCTAAAGTTCATCAATTGGTACTAGACGACCGCCGGATTAAAGTTAGGGAAATAGCTGAGATTATGAAGATGTCAAAAGAAACTGTTTGTCACATATTAAACCAAGATTTGGGCATGAGAAAGCTGTCCGCGCGAGTTGCGTCGTCAAACGACACCACCACTTTCAAACTTGTCGATATACCAAAAAAGACAAGTATTTTCTAAGTATTTTTTATTCCTATAAAATGTAAGATGAATCTTCAGATTCAACTACATACAACATATTAACATGCATAAATATATAATATGCATAATCAATCACATTTTAAATTCCTTAAAAATGAAATCAAATACCACTGTTATTATTTGTGTTCGTGCACTTAGTTTCACTAATTATGTGTGGGGAATACTTACGCTTTTAGCTTGTGATGATGTATCCCTTTTGTTCGTCTTTAAATGAAAGAGTTATAATTTGGCAACATAAATGTTAAATTCCACAAATTATACTTTATTTGTATCCGGGCACGACTTTCAACAAAATAAATTGATTAGATTTTAAATAGGTTCACAGTATTTTGTATTCTTTCTGTTGATATAATTAATTTTTTGGTTTTTTGTTCACAATGCAAAATGGTTATAATTTTATTTTTCGTTCACAATTCAAATGGTTATAATTTATATATTTTGTTCACAATTCAAATGGTTATAATTTCATATTTTGTTCACAATTCAAATATTTATAATTTTCATATATATATAAGGATTTACACTGCTGCTAGTGCACACCCACACGCACGATAGAAAGAGTTTTCTTTCAGTTCGGATCACACACGAAATTAAAGCATCAACCTTTTGCAAACCGGCGAGACGTTGCTATACCTTACGGGCGTTGAAATCGAATTGTGTTCACCCCGATCTAACCACTCCTTTTTTTATCGGCTGAGTGGTGAAAAAGATGTATGTGTGGTATGGTGGTGTTTGGTGCGTGGGGTTGAGTGGTGTGATGCTGTATGTTGTGTATGATGAATGTTGTGTTGTATGATAAATGTCGTTTTTTTTTTTTTTTTTTTTTTTTTTAAAGTAGGAGGAAGCATCAAAAGCCGAAGTGCGGAACTTTAATCCGCTAAACCTAGCCTACTTCCAACTCCAGACTCTCCCACGGGACCACCTGATTAAGTATTACTTCGTGGGAGTGATAAGACATTTAAGTCTCTTCTATTGCACGGACTGACGGACGCCTACTCTGGTCTATATGTCTCAGTTTTGTCATGATTGAGGCTGCCGCTTCGCTGACAGCTCTCCAGTTCTCAGTGGACTGACACATGAGTGTCGTCAAATTTTCCACCGTAAAACTACCACCGAGTGTAGTTTTAAGTTTTTCCCTTGCACTTATAAAGCGCGGGCAATAAAAGAATACATGCTCAGAGTCTTCACAGCACTCTGAACACGACGGACAATTCGGACTAATGTCGTGCTGGAATCTGTATAGATAGCTTCTAAAGCATCCATGTCCACTTAATATTTGGGTTAGGTGGAAATCTAGGTCCCCATGTCGTCTGTCGATCCAGGAATGAATATCCGGTATGAGTCTGTAGGTCCATCGTCCTTTGAGTGAGGTTTGCCACCGCTGCTGCCATATAGTTAAGCTTTTCACTCTCTCTCTTCTTTTGGCTCCTGCATTTGGCTCTGATAATTTGTACACTCGTTCGTATTCATCACCCTGGATGTCAATGGGCATCATACTGGCTATTACTTCAGCAGCATCGCTTGAAATTGTTCGGAAAGCACTGATAACTCTTAGTGCCGACAATCTATGCACTGTGTTTATTTGTCTTGCATATGCTTTAATGCCTAGCGCCTGGATCCATATTGGAGCCGCATATAATACAACCGATCTCATTACCTTTGCGAGTAAAAAACGCCGGCTGGAACGCACGCAGCCTTTATTTGCCATCATTCTTGATAAGGCATTCAGGATTTTGTTCGCTATACCTGCAGTATATTCTAGGTGGTCCTTAAATTTGAGCCTTGAGTCTACTATTACTCCCAAATATTTTAGGTGTGGCTGTGAATGAATCTGGCACTCCCCTATGGTGAGAGATATACTTTCCTCCACTTTTCTTGTGCTTATGAGCAAGACTTCAGTCTTTTGCTCCGCCAGTTCTAAACTCATTGAGGAGAACCATTGGCGCAGACCGTATATGCACTCGTTGCATTTACTCCGGAGGTCATCGAGGTGTTTAGCAACTGCTACCACAATAAGGTCGTCTGCGTATGCAACTAATTTAATATTTTTCGGTTGGTGTCTCCTTAGCACCCCATCGTACATTATGTTCCATAAAATGGGGCCTAGTACCGAGCCTTGCGGTACTTCACTCGAGATAGAGTAGCTCTTGGTGCCTTCATCTGTATCAAATAAAAGTTGCCTATTTTCAAAATAACTTATGACAATTTCCATAAGATATTGAGGCGCGCTTATGTCATACAGAGCTTTGATTATGTTTGCCCACTTTGCTGAGTTGAAGGCATTCTTCACATCCAGGGTGACTAGCGCACAATATTTTTTTGTTCCGCCTTTCCAACGCTTGCCACTTACTGCGCATTTCGCGGTGTCAACGACATCGTATAGCGCGTCAATGGTGGACCTCTTTTTCATAAAGCCGTATTGTCTTTCTGATAATCCGCCGGCTTTCTGGATTACTAACTCCAAGCGGTTTCTTACTATGCTTTCATATATTTTGCCAATAGTGTCAAGCATGCACAGAGGTCGATATGATGAAGGTTCCTCCGGAGGCTTTTTTGGTTTAGGGAGTAGAACCAAACGCTGGACTTTCCATGGGTCGGGAAATATTTTTTCTTTTAAGCAAGCATTAAACATGTCTGCGAACACTTTAGGTTTCAAAGTCATAGCTTCCTTTAATGCTCTATTTGGAATGCCATCTAATCCCGGTGCCTTGCTGCTTTTAATTTTTCTGGTTATGGCCAATATTTCCTCTTCACTAACTAGCAGTGGTGGCTCTACGACTTCGGTTCGGGGCTTAGCATAAGAAGTAGTGTGGTGTTTTGGGAACAAAGTTTCTACGATATTTCTCATAAAGGATGCGCTATTGGGTTGTGGTGCCTTATTTTCGAATTTAGACATACAGATTTTGTATGCTGTTCCCCATGGGTCTTCGTTTGCTTCCTCACAGAGTTTTTCAAAACACTTCTTTTTACTGCGGGCAATGGCTGATTTTAGAAGCTTCTTCTGACTTTTAAATATTTGTTTGAGACTGCTTTTATTTTCTTCTCGTTGATTACGTTGTAGGCGGCGTCTAGCTGAAAGTCAGAGCTTTCTAAGTCCAGCTATTTCTTCATTCCACCAATACGCTGGCTTCCGGTTGTTGTGGTGTACTGTCCTACGCATAGATACGTCGCATGCTGTGAACAATTCTTTTTGCACTGAGGATACTAAGTTCATGGCGTCTTCGCCTTGTATATTTGCTGAACTCCGGACCATCTCAAAAAGTTCGGCATCAAAATCGTTTTGTTTCCATGTTCGTTTTTGGCATGTGCTCCTGCTGCGGCGATCCGTTCCTCCGGCATAAGAAACTTCAGCAATAATAGCCATGTGGTCACTATATGTAAATACGTCCGTCACCGCCCACTTAATGCGCCTGCTAAGTGTTTCGTTGGCAAACATGAGATCGATTATAGAGTCTTTATTTCCCTTTTGAAAAGTATTTTGCGTTCCACTATTCAAGATCGTAAGATTCATTTGGCCGAGGAATTCGAGTATCAGACGCCCCCGATGGTTTGTGCGCCTACTACCCCAAGCGGTCGACCACGCATTGAAGTCGCCTGCGATTATAATTGGGGATTTTCCCCTGGTTTCTAGAGCAAGTTCCAGGAGGAAGTCTTCAAAAACCTTAATTGAGACACTGGGAGGAGCATAGCAGCTAACAAGTAGTTATGTCTCGCTCCGGAGGTCATCATTTTTTCACATGGGCAAATATACGAGGCATAATATTTGCCCATGTGAAAAAATGATGACCTCCGGAGCGAGACATAAATGGTTGTCCTTTACATGACCATATTGCAGACTTGCCAGATACGTCTGTAGTCCAGGTGCTTTCCGAACGCTGGGTGTATTGTTCGCTTAGTAAGGCGGCATCAATGTTTTTTTCAAATACTGTCTGTTTTAGTAGCTCTTGTGCTGCTGCGCAATGATTTAGATTTAATTGTATTATCCTCATTTCCCTAACGATTTCGCCATCTCGAGATATTTGGGGCACGTAGTACTTAAGGCTGAGTGTGCTCCTTTGCAAAGCATGCAGCTTGGATTGCTAGTACATGACTTCGCTACATGTCCACCTGCTCCACAACGTGTACATAGAGACGACCTGTCCACGGGGTTGGAACATTTGTGCGCCATGTGCCCGAGATGGAAACACCTGAAGCAGCGGGGAATAGGGGAGTATTCCCGGAGGCGACATACAGACCACCCGATCTTTATTTTGCCTACCTTGAGCGCAGTCTTGGCGTCCTGGGCCCGCAGGCATAAGACCGCTATTTGAGTACCGCTACGGGTCTTTCGCATACTCTTAACGTTTATTTTTCCCAGGTTCTCTATTCCACACTCTTTTTTCATAGCTTTGCAAATTTCTTCTGGAGAGGTTATTTCATCCAAATCCTTGCACATAATCATAACGTTGTGGGTTTTGGGCTGTATCACAGCCATTTCACCGACCACTCCTTCTAAGGCACTTTGAAACTCTTCGGCTCTCTTATCCGCCTGGTTTTTCAGCTCTAACAGCAGGTCTCCTTTCAACGTTTTTCTTATGTATGTGACGCTTGAGCCCAGTTCCTCTAAGCCACTATCACCTTTTATTTTTCGGAGAATATCCGCGTATGATGCACCATCCTTTTTAGTAAGTATGATGGCGTCTGGCCTCGATCTAATTTTCTTTTCGAGTGGTTTTCGCTTTTTAACAACATCCACCCAAGCTTCCTCTGCGCTGGGTCTAACCGTTTTACTGCCTTGCATCAATTTCGCTACCTCGCTGTAGGTGGGTTGCTCTATTTTATTTGTATTTTTCGGCTTTTTAGTTGGAGGTAGAAAGCCTATTGTCTCACGCATTCTTTTCGGGGTATTTACCTCCTTAGCTATTGGGGAAACCTGGGATGCTTTCCCTACCATAATTCTTTTGGGTAGGTTTCCGCCTTTCTCAGCGATAGCATGTAGAGCCACTATGTTGCTTACTAGGTCGCGCATAGCCTGGTTTATGTGTCTTTGGCCAGCCATCATGTTCTCTAGTTCTTTTATTTTACTACCCAACTGGTTAAAGTTTTGGGTAGTTTCGCTACTTTGTATTTTTTCCGAGAGTTTGCCACCTTCAGTGATGTGGATGGCATTTTCGCATTCTCTTTTTGATCCAGCAGCGGTGGATAACTCACTTTTTCCATTAGGAGGCGTTCTCATAATTTTCGAGTTCCTTCTGAATGGATTCTCAGGGGTGCATCCACTACTGTTCTCAGAGGCCATCCCTCAATGAGAAAATAGTTGGAAGCTACTGACAATGAGTATGTTCAGTCACTGCCCCTAAAACCTTGCTTATATTTTTTGTAGTTGGCAATGCCAGAACCAAAAGGAATACGAAAAAGGAGAAACAAATAGGAGAACAGCTGGGTGATCAAAACAAAAACGGCAATGCAAAATATTAGCACGCGATTTGTTAGGACCGCTGTTTTCAGGGGAAAAATAATATATTTTGGTAAAAAAAACACAAAATATATGTGGGTAAGTGCAAATGAATTTTAATTAATAAAATACAAATTTTACTTATCTTATCTTATATTTAGTGTCCGTTTAGTTGATTTAGCTTTCGAAAAGCCTCAGCAAAGAAATCGCTAACAATTGGTGTGCAAAACTAGGATTTTTTCACAAAACCCCAGGACCGCACCAAAAACACAACCACTTCACTTGAATTTTCAATGTATGTCATGATAAATGATAAATGTCGTGTTGCGGGATGAATGTTGCGTTGTGGGATGGATGTTGTGTTGTGGGGCGAGATACCAGGAAGTCGCATAAACATCCCGGCCCCCCTAGGCGAATTAATTGCCTAGAAGCCTCTGTAGTTTTTGTAGGGTACTCACTACAGCGCTGAAGCCCGTCGCTTTTCGCTGGTATCGATGACTATGACGTGGCGGGGTATGCGAACGTGCACCTCGGGACTGCTTAGAACGATGGGCTCTTCGGCGTTGCACTTGATTCCCACGTTGACTGTGCCGCTGTTGATTCTGCCGGTGGCTGGTGTGCGTTGACTGATCAGCGCGTCGAGGGAAGCCGTGGAATAAAGTGTGATGCGGTCGGTGGCAGTACTGACACGACCCGTCTGACATGCACTCCATCGTAGCGTGCGTGTCTACCAAGCATGTCATGCAGTGGCCGTGGGCTCTAGCGATCTGTTGGCGCTGAGCGGGCGCCATCGTCTTGAAAATTGTACACCTCTTCAGGACATGGGGTCGATGGCATAGGCTGCATCGCGGCGGTACATACTCCTCGAACTGCTCCTCGACCGCTTCCCTCACTGGTTGACCGGATGATTGGCTGGGCGGGCTTGTGCCTTGTTGCCTCCTTGGTGCGGCGATGGGTGCAGCGGATGCTGCATTTGCATTACTTGCGGACCTCTCCGACTGGGGGTTATTGCGGGTTTCTTCTACGTCCATTTCTAGTGGAATAGGAATATGTATATTAAACATGTTTTGCAAGTAGTATGAAGTATGCTACTCATTATATATATGTGTATACTATATATATATATAGATATATGTATTGATGTCTTTATATGCTACTTTTATTTATATGTATTATATATTATTTAGATATGGATTTTGTTGTTTATTATTAATCGCGTTCATTATGTTTTTGGTTTGTACGTACGGATTGTAAAACGGTGTATTTTTAATTAATTATTGTTTGATTTTATGTATGCGTTTGCGTTCGCTTGTTTTCAGTGATCGGTTCTTCGGTATTTGGAAGAAAACACAATTTCACTAATGGTCGAGTTAGTAGGCCAGTTTGTGTTCGTACATCTACTATTCTTATATGACCATCTCGTCTCCGATGTACCTTTTCAATGCGACATAGTTGCCATTCGGTGGGGGGAAGGCATTCGTCCTGTATGATGACGCATTCTCCTGCACTGGGTTCCTTCTGGATCGTTTTCCATCGATATCTCTTATGAAGATCTTTTAGATAGTCCTCCTTCCATCTGTGGCTGAATTCATGATGGAGAATCTTGATTCTTTCCCATCGATTTATTAAAGTGAGTGAGTCTCCTTCTGTCTCAGGTATGGCGAGAAGAGGAGCTCCTCTGAGGAAGTGTCCAGGTTTAAAAGTTGTGAAATCGGAGGGATCTTGCGAGAGTGGTGATATGGGTCTTGAATTTAATACGGCTTCGATACGAGTGAGTAGTGTAGTAAACTCCTCATAATTAAATTTATGATTACCAGCCGTTTTCTTTAAATGGGACTTAAGGCTTTTTACTGCTGATTCCCAAAGTCCGCCCATGTGTGGAGAACATGGAGGTATAAACTGCCAATTGATCCCTTGAGGTGCATATTTTTTAACTACTTCAGGGGAAACTTCTTTCATAAAGTTTATGAACTCTTTCTCGGTGGCTCTTTGAGCTCCGATAAAATTTTTCCCATTGTCGCTCATAATCTTTGAGGGAAATCCGCGTCGTCCGACAAAGCGTGCGAATTCTGCGAGGAAAGCCGCAGTTGTCAGATCTGAACAAAGCTCGAGGTGTACTGACTTTGTCGTAAAACATACAAAAACAGCCACATACCCTTTTCTAAATGTAGATGATCTTAACATTGAGGCCTTTATCTGGAAAGGTCCAGCAAAATCAACCCCAGTAATAGTAAAAGGTAGAGCATAATTGCAGCGTTCAGGTGGTAAAGCTGCCATGATCTGCGTACGCATTTTATGTTTGTGCAAGGTACATTGTTTACACATAAAAATCGTATTTTCAAGTTGTGGCTTTAGTCGCGGTATATAGAATTCTTGTCGGACCATTTGCTGCATCAAGCGATGCTCACCATGTAGTGTAAGCTGGTGAAGGTATATTGGGAATAAATGAGTAAAACGGTATTTCTCAGGTATAATAATGGGATGTCGTTCGTTATAACTAAGGCTGGAGTTCGCTAATCTTCCATTTGCCCTTAGTAATCCCTTAGCGTCCAAGAATAGATTTAAGACGAGAAGAGAGCTTCTCTTTTCGAGTGGTCGTCTTTCGACCAACTATGCTTTCTCTCTACTGAAATAGGGAGTTTGGGTGTAGATAATGAGACTAACTTTGGCATGTTGCAAATCGGTATGCGTTAGTTGTACGCAAGGTATCCTTTCATTTTTTGTTTAAGTCTTTGGGTGAATTTGTGTATGTAAGCGAGTACTCTTAATGCTCTAGGAAATGAAGAAAATCGATGGAGAATATCATTCTCTTCGGCAGTGATATGGAAATTTTCAATTTTCCGACTTTCCGGCGGTATTATATTACGAGCGGGAGACTTTGGCCAGAATTCTTGTGATTCTGTTAGCCATGTTGGACCATTCCACCAGAGTGTAGTGCTGGTGAGGTACAGTGGATTGCAACCTCTTGTCCCAAGATCCGCTGGGTTATCCGCACTTGCAACATGTTGCCATTTTGCTGGGCCAACTAAGTCTAGAATTTGGGATATTCGGTTAGATACATAGGTCTTCCAGCAATAGGGTGGTTTTTCTAACCATGCTAAAACTATTTCTGAGTCTGACCAAAGATATGTTTTATGATCGGTTAATTTCAGATGGGTTTGAACTATTGAAATTAATTTTGCTAACAGAAGAGCACCATTCAGTTCAAGCCGTGGCAGACTGAGTGTCTTCAAAGGTGCAACTTTGGCTCTGGCTACCAAGAGGTATGCAGATATTTTGTTATCGTACTGTGTGCGTACGTAAACTGTTGCGCAATAAGCATTTTCAGAGGCATCACAGAAACCGTGTAATTCTGTGTTAATGTTAGGGGTGAAATTTACCAATCGAGGGATTCGAATTTCAGATATAGTATGTAAATTGTTAGCAAATTGTACCCATTTTGTTAAACGTACAGGTTTTACCTGTTCATCCCATTCAGTGCCATCTTGCCACAATTCTTGAATGAGGATTTTTGCTTGAATCATTATTGGCGAAAGCCATCCTGCGGGGTCGAAAAGTTTTGCCACCGAGGAAAGTATTTGGCGTTTGGTTATGGCGGACATTGCAGATATTGACTCAATTGTATATGAGAATTGATCTGTTATCGCATTCCATTGAATCCCTAGGGTTTTTGTGGTACTGGCCGTTTCAAATTTAAGGAAATTTGTATGTAATAAGTCTTCCTTTTTTAGGTTTTTTATTATTTCGGGATGATTTGTAATTTTCTTTAAGGGGAATCCCGCTGAATTTAGTGCTTTGATCACTTGAGATAGTGATTCGCACGCTAATGAGATACTGTGGCTACCTGATAGTATGTCGTCCACGTATGTTTGTGTTTGCAACACAGAAGATGCTAGAGGCAAATTTGTTGCATTTGTTTTTGCCACTTCATGTAGTGTCCTGATCGCCAAATAGGGTGCGCAATTGATGCCAAAGGTGACGGTTTTAAGTTTATGGTCGCTGATTGGACTATTACTTGATTTGCGGAAGACTATACGCTGGAAATCTTGGTCATCTTCATGTACTAGAATTTGTCTGTACATTTTCTCTACATCCCCGTTAAAAACGTATTTAAACATGCGCTAATTTAGTATTAGCAGCATGAGATCAGGTTGTAAGGTTGGGCCAGTATATAGTACGTCGTTGAGTGATTTGCCTGAGCTCGTACACTTTGAGGCATTGAAAACCACTCGTACTTTTGTTGTGAGTTTTTCAGGTCGTATTACCCCGTGATGTGGCAGATAAAAAGATAAATATCTACCTTTAGATACTTTTTCATATGGTACAGTTTCTTCCATATGATTGAGGTCTAGATACTCGTCCATCACATTATCATACGCTGATTTGAGCTCACTTTTCTTTATCAGACTTTTTTCCAAGCTTAGAGACTGCTGATATTCTAGAGTGACCTAGAGCTATAGAATCTGGGAAGGTGGGATTGAAAGGGAGTCGCACAACATAACGACCATTTTCGTTTCTTGTTGTTGTGGACTTGTAAAAGGCTTCGCATGTCTGGTCTTCTTCTGAGAGTTGAGTAGTCTGAGGTAATTCTTCTTCTTCCCAGAATTTTTTGAGTTCATCATTTAAATATTCGTTTGAAATATTTTCAACTTCAGTTGTAAAAGAATTAATTTTTTCTGTGACTTGGCCACTTAATATCCACCCAAAGATTGTATTTTGGGCTAACAATTTATTGGATATTTTTTCAATACCTTCAAGAATTATTTGCGGTATTAAGTCACTACCTAATAACAAATCGATTTGTGATGGGGTATGGCAGTTGGGATCTGCTAATTTGAGATATGAGCATTTTTCCCATTACTTTTTATTTACTTCACAGCTTGGAAGCAAATTTGTGAGTTGCGGTAGAACGATGGCTTGTGCATCTATTCTTATATCCGCGTTTGGGGAGACTGTAGTGATTGGGTAAATTTTGTTTAAATTTTGTATAATTCTTCCGCCCATTCCTGAAATTTGGAAGTTTGAATTTTTTACAGGCAATTTTAGCCGATTTTGAGCTTTAGATGATATAAAGGATCTTTGAGAACCTTGATCTATTAATGCTCTTAATTTGAATAATTCTCCTCTATGTTCAATAGCGATGACCGCAGTGGCTAAAAGAATTTTGCTTTCATTCTCTGAATGAAGAACTTGAATTTTTGCTGCTTTAGAGCAACATGGTTGTTCTTCCCTTTTTTCGGGATTTGAGATTTCGGGATTATCACTTTTGGTTGTAATGACTAACCCGGCGGTTTTATGAAATTGATTTTGCTTCATATTTTGAAAATTTGTAATATGAAGCAATGAGTGATGTCTTCGTTGACAGTACACACAACTAAATTTGCTTTCACAGTCTTTTGTCGTATGAGCATTCGACAGACAGTTGATGCAAAGTTTATGTTGTCTGACAAGATTGTTTCTGTCAGAAACGGATAAGTTTCTCGCAAGATCTTATGTTATGACCTCCCTTACAAATTTCACATAATGGTTGCCATTTATTTGTTTGGTTTGACACAAAAGTGTGACTTCTATTAAGGTGTCTATTGTATTGCATATTATTGCTGGCTTGAGGTTTAAACAACTTTTTACTTGAGTCATTTTGATGACTTTTTGGATTTATAATTTTTTTGTCTATTCGCTCAGCTATCTCGTATTGAGCAGTGAGGAGTGTTTTCATCTGTTGCCAGGTGGGCATTATTTTTCTTTCCACTAGTGATTGTTCCCATCGTAGTAACGCACCATCAGTCAGTGTTTCTGCGCAAATGGTTACTATCATAGGGTCCCACGATTCTGTGGAGATATTTTGTGTTTTTAACACTGATAAACAATTGGTCACTGTCGAGTATAAGTTTTGAAACTCCTGGCTAGTTTCTTGTTGAATTTTTGGCAAATGCAATAAAGTTTTTATTGGGTTTTCTATCATAACCCTTTCATTTTCGTACCTTCGACTAGTGCTTCCCAGGCCAGCTTAAAATTTTCGTCATTTAAAGCGAATCGCTTGACAATACTGCCTGCTTCCCCTTTTGTTTTGTACCTTAGATGGTATAACTTTTGTGCTTGTGAGAGTTTAGGATGGTTCATATAGACGGCAGTGAACATGCCTTTATCTAGGTCTTCTTTTGGTGTTGTAACTACTCTGGGAGGGGGAGTAGTGGCTCTACTTGGCTTTACTAAACTTATTTGTTCAGTTATCATTCCCTTTGTCAACTCGTACTGATCGCGGAAGTTATCACACTTGGCTGTCGCCGAAGCTTTTATGTTTTCTGGGAGTTCTGCGTCGTCAGTATCTAGTACTGTATCGTACGCTGCCAGAAGGCGTGCCCATAGATTGTTAACACTTTCTAATTTTATATTTAAAACTGATTCTGTAATGTCAGTAATAGGTGAAGCTTGAAATCTTGTACAATATCTTATAAAACTGTCACTTTCAGTGATGAATCTAGATATTGTCTGATCTTTTGATCTTTTTTGTTTTATACTCTGCTTTGAGCGTGTAGCTTCAGCAGGTGTGCCTTGTGGTTTATCTTCATCAACCATTTTCGGAATTTCTAATGATAGAGGTGTTTTTGGCTTAACCTCTTTTGATTTGTCAGATTGCATTAATTAAATTGAATTGGAAGCTTTGAGCTTAAAAATGTTTGGTTTGAAATACTACAATTGTAAAATTGGTATTACGAAAAATTTATAAAAAATTTTTTGTAAATATTTCGTTTGCAGTAAAATTGTAAAATTGGAATTATTAAAATTTTTGTAAAAAATGTTTGTAAATATTTCGTTTGAAATACAATTATAAAATTGGTATTGTGAAAAAAATGTGTAAAAACTTTTTTTTTGTTTTTTTCAGTAAATATAAAAAAATTTATTATAAATGAAATAATTTCTGACTTTGCGAACGCGTATTCACCGCATACATTGATTAATCCTTTGTTTCATAAATATATGTATGTATTCGTATGTAATTATTTTTGTTAAATATGTCTGTTTTTTTATTTTATTTTATTTATTTATTTATTTTTTTTTTTTTTACCGTGTATTATTTAAACGTATGTATCTGCGAAATACTCGAAATTAATTTGTTTATTATTCCTTAGTACGTGTATCTTTTCAGATAAGAACGTAAAGAGAAGGAAAATAACAATAACGCATAAATACGTATGTATGTATATATTTATATGCATATAGTTATGCTTAATGTTTTTGTGTTCCTTTTGTTCGCACAATTGTCACATATGTACATATGTATGTAGTACGTAAGCATATGCAATATAACGAAATGCGCGGAAAATTAGTAAACAATTTTTTATATATTCGTAAATATGTCAATATTAAATATGTGAGTATGTATGCAAATGTTTTGTTAATTGCATCTGCATACTCGTACGTTTGTTCAAAAAGAACACGAAAAAGAAATTTTTTATAAGTACCCGATATACGTACATATATACTATAAGTATGTATATGTATAAATGCGCATACGTAAATATGTATATTGGTAAATTTTAATTTTCCAATGTTTCAATGTTGATATGGATATACTCCATGTACGTGTATTTCGATTCCGTTTTGTTCCGTTTTTTTTTTTTCTTTTAAAGTTCGTTGACCTTAGTAATAAATATATTTAATATATTATTACTTGTATAAAGTTATGTACGTATTTGTAACCCTTTATTGGCTCTTTGGTAATTATTTAGAGAGAGAAAGAGAAAGCGTACGAGAGATAAAGGAGAGAAATAGTTGGATCGCGATGTACATGCATATATGTACATACATAAATATCCACTGTTATGTTGTTGTTGTTTTTTTTTTTTCTCTTTTTTCTTCTGCCTTTGCTTATTTTTAAAGCGATCCTGTTTGTTGCTTTGTTAGCACAAGGGGTATCACTAGAACTTGCAAGTAAGAATACTTGACTTTGAAACATTTAAACTTTTTTTTTTGCTGTGGTTGGAGACACGAAGTAAGCTTTAAGGCAGGTAGTGTAACAACAGTTTTTCAAAAATTTTCCTTAAAACAGTTGACTCATGCATGTACCATATGTATATGTATATGTATATAAATTGCGGAATATAAAATTTGGCGCGCAAAGTTTGTATGTATGTATGTGTTTTTTTTTTTTTGTTTGCTCGCCTCTGCTTATTTATTATAGGCGATCCTGCTTGTTGCTTTTTTTTAGCCCAAGGGGTATCACCAAAACTTGCAAGTAGGATACTTGACTTTGAAGAAATTTTTTTTTTTTTTTTTTTGAAAATTACAGTGTGCTTTGGAACACAAAATAAGCAGTAGGCAGGTACCGTAATTTTTTCATATATTTCGGTATCTATACATACATATGTACATACCGAACTGTCTAACCGGTTTTCCGTGGGTTATTTCTAACTAACTGTATGTCGTATTACAGCTCAAACTGTATTTTAAACATACATACATATGCGCATAATTATTTTATTAAATATTTAATTGGAACGGACTTACTTTTTTCTCCGCCAAGGGTTTATGGATAGCAATACTTATTTATGTGTGTATCTCTTCGTTCTTTCTCTCGTTTATTCTCCTTTCATCTTCTTGGTTTTTGTTTTTTCTTGTTTGATGTCTTCCGTGTTGAGTCTTTTTCCTCTTCCCACGCTGCTTGCCTGTTGAGAATCCTATATATTTGTATGTAGGTTTTGGGTTTTTATTTTTGTTGTTGTTTGATTATTATTAGTTTTACCGCGCCCGTACTTGATTTTTAGTTTTTTTTTTGTATTTGTTTTGTTTTAGTTGGTTTCGCGCCCGTTACGTAGATTTGATTACTTAATATATGTTTAAGTACCTATTTATTTATTATTTTTTCTTGTGTGTACTTTTAATTGTTCTATACAACAAGTTTCACATGCACTTTATTCACTTTTCCACCTCTCGGTGGGTTCTTTTAAAATCGTAGGTGCCTGTCTAAGAGGCTCGAAGGACCATTTGTTCGTGCACTTAGTTTCACTAATTATGTGTGGGGAATACTTACGCTTTTAGCTTGTGATGATGTATCCCTTTTGTTCGTCTTTAAATGAAAGAGTTATAATTTGGCAACATAAATGTTAAATTCCACAAATTATACTTTATTTGTATCCGGGAACGACTTTCAACAAAATAAATTGATCAGATTTTAAAAAGGTTCACAGTATTTTGTATTTTTTCTGTTGATATAATTAATTTTTTGGTTTTTTGTTCACAATGCAAAATGGTTATAATTTTATGTCCACCCCGATCTAACCAATCCTTTTTTATCGGCTGAGTGGTGAAAAAGATGTATGTAGTGGTATGGTGGTGTTTGGTGCGTGGGGTTGCGTGGTGTGATGCTGTATGTTGTGTATGATAAATGTTGTGTTGTATGATAAATGTCGTGTTGCGGGATGAATGTTGCGTTGTGGGATGGATGTTGTGTTGTGGGGCGAGATACCAGGAAGTCGCATAAACAATTTGATATGTTTATTTAAGATATGCCTGGCCGTTGATGCTGAGGAATTTCAAGTCCGCACAACGGCTTCAAGTAAATTTAGCAAATAAGATTTTTATAAAGAATAAGATAATTAATAATAAACTGAACGGCAAGCCGCACAGTACGGAAGTACCGGAGTTTTTATTCAAACCAAAGATATATAATATCGTAATTGGCGCAGTCGGTAATTCGGTGTTCCCCATTTTTTTACTATAAAATACATCGTAACAATTTTAGTGCGTTGAAAGCAAAAGTTATTCTCAAACTTATACTAAATAAATGAAATATTATGAAGTAAATTAAACTATATAAAATACGCTAAATAAATAAATTTTTAATAAATTATTAATAAACTTTGCTAAATAAATGAAAGTTGCAAAAAAAAAAAATAAAAATAAAAGAAAAACTAATTTTTTTAAGGCGTCATATTTATGTAAAGCATATACAATTTCGCATAATTTGATGAAGTAAAAAAAAAGTGAACTATAAAATAATTTTATAAAAAAATATACATATGTAATTGTGTACCAGAGGTATTTGTAAGTGCCATACAAAAGCAACATCAGCAGCAACAACAACAACATTAACAAAAGCAACAACAACAACATTACCAAAAAACAGCAACAACATTAACAACAACAACGGCACCAGTAACAGTAACAACAGCAACAACATTAACAACAACAAGGACACCAGTTACAGTAACAACAACAAAAACAGCAGCACCAACAGCAAGGTAAAATAATATTCAACTAATAATTTAAGTAGTAGTTTTATTTGAAGTCATTACTTTCTTTGTAAAAAAAAAAAAAAGTCAACGCAGAAATTATACTCACTAAATGTTTCAATGAATTCAAAAACAATAAAGTTAGAAATAGAAACGATCTGCCATCTTTCATTGAAGCAGTTGACAGGGTACGAAGGGACTATGTAGGACAGGAAGAAATAGTATTCAGGGTTATTTATGATTTGAAATTTTTTGCAAATAAACCCACCTGAAAATTGGGAAAGTTGTAAAACTAAATTAAGGCAACATTATAGACCCACAAAAAATCAAATGATGATCACGAAAGAAATTTCGATTCTGAAAGTAAATAGTGTAGCTGAATTAAGTAAAAGATTAAACGAAATCGTGGATGATATAACAGAATATAGTGCTCTAAGCGAAAATGGTGACACTATGGGAGAAATTTTTTCAGGAATGCTAATTCAGCGAATAAAACAATTAGCATCAGGGACATTTGCATATACAGTGCAATCGGTCACATCATTAACGGAAATGGCGAATGAAATTTATAAATTTATTGGGTTGGATGAAGGCAATTTAAATCCTTATCTGAAAAAAGGGGGAAACAACTTTCAAGCTAATACCAAAAATAATGGTGTTAACAACAAAAATTTTTATTCAGGACAATATCGTTCACAAAATCAAAAGTTTTCTGAACAACAGTATCGTCCACAATCCGGACAACGTCAAATAAACCTTCATCGACAACAATCCAATCAAACATGACAGCCTCGATGGCAAAATCGTACAAACTATTCCGAACAAGTTCGAACAAATCAAAATCATTATAATTATTCACAACAGCAAAGAAATTCAGTAAATAGTAGACAACAAGTACAAAATAGGGGACCAGAACCCATGGACGTGGACACAATGAGTAGGAGAGGTGATCCACAAGAATCAAACACGAACGAGGAGTTTTTTACAAATTAGCCTCGGAATCATCAAACAAAATTATAATAATATTAACATTTTTTGAGAAAAAATTTTATGCTTTGGTCGACCCAGGTTCAACCATAAGTATAATGAAAAAATCGAGTTTCGAAAAATTTAAATTACCAGTGAAAGTGAAAGCACTTTGGTGAATACTTTAAACGGGATAATTAAAACGCCAAATGTTAAGGTAAAAAGCCCTTGTCCCAAAGAATTTAAATACCCGGAAAACGCAAAAATGAGATGGTTATTAATGGATTTTAATAAACCATATGATTTGTTAATAGGAAATGATTTCCTTTTTAAAAACGTTAAAACCATTGATATCGAAAAAATGACAATAATTTTGAAAAATGGTGTGAATCTTCCATTCTATATGAAAACTATGCAAGAGCGAGTTTATTCATTAGATATAAGTGAAGTAAAGAACATCAACCTCGATCATTTAAAATCAAATGAGAAAAAGGAAATCGAAAAATTATTAAAGCATTTCAATAAACTTATCTATAAAGAAGGGGACAAGCTCACAAATGCAAAAGCAGTAGTTCATGAAATTAAAACAGTTACGGATCAACAAATAAATTCAAGAATTTATAGATTACCTCCAAAACATGAAGAAGAAGTAAGAAGACAAATTTCTGAATTAGAAGAGCAAGGGACAATAAGAAAAAGTCACAGTAGATATAGCTCACCTATTCTAATAATACCGAAAAAGATAGATAATTCAGCTAGTGGTTGATTATAGGAGGTTAAACCAATAGACTGTAGACGATAAGTATCCTCTACCGAATATAGAAGGAATCTTAGATAAATTAGGCAAAGCACAGTAATTTAGCACTATAGATCTATCAAAAGGTTACCATCAGATTTTAATGGCAGAAAGGGACATCCAGAAAACAGCTTTTGTCACTCCGGCAGGACTATATGAATACGTCCGAATGCCTTTCGGGTTGAAAAATGCCCCAGCTACTTTTCAGAGATTTATGAATGACATATTGAGGGAATATATAAATAAAATATGTGTCGTATATTTAGATGACATATTAATTTTTTCAACTTCATTAGAAGAGCGCATAAACTCATTAAAAAAAATTTTTTTGAAACTACAAGAGAATAAATTAAAAATACAGCCAGATAAATGCAGTTTTCTTCAAAGAGAAACTACATTCCTAGGACACATTTTAACAAAAGAAGGCATCAAGCCTAATCCAGATAAAATTATAGCAATTCAAAAGCTACCAATACCAAAAACTGAGAATCAGTTAAAAGGATTTTTAGGAGCAACGGGCTATTATCAAAAATTCATAAAAGATTATTCTAAAATAGCTTACCCCATGATAAAATATTTGAAAAAGGGCAATAAAATAAACGCTAAAGATCCACAATATGTATATTGAAAGCTTTGAAAATTTAAAAGCACTCATTTCATCTCACCCAACTCTCAAATTCCCAGAGTACGACAAATAATTCAGTATCACAACTGATGCTAGTGACTATGCTATTGGAGCAGTGCTTTCACAGCAAGCCAACCAGTATGCTATATTTCAAGAACTCTAAATAATCATGAGCAAAAATATTTAACTACAGACAAAGAATTTTTAGCGGTAATTTTCTCTATTACATATTTTCGACCATATATATATGGCAATAAATTTAAAATAATAACTGATCACTGTCCGATCAAATATCTTGTTAATAAATATAAAGGAAAATAATTTTCTCAACGCCATCAGAGATGGTTATTGAAATTGCAAGAATACAACTTTGAAATACAATATTTAAATGGAAAAAATAATGTTGTAGCTGATTTTTTGAGTCGAATTGAAAACTCACCAAAAATAAAAGAAGGTAACGACAATGAATCAAACTTAGCATTGTCGGAAACAATTCATTCAGCAGATGAAGAACTGCTTGAACACTTTCCAATTAAAGAAGAAATTGTAAATAAATATAAAATTCAAATTATATTAGCATATAGACAAAAAGAGCAAATGCAAAGACTCCATGAAGAAAAATAATTGAAATAAACCCAATGGATGAAAAAGAAGAGAACAAGGAAACATTAAAAAAATATATAAAAGGAAACGGAATAGTAGGAATATTTTCAGAAGTATCTGAAGCAGATTACCATAAAATACAAAAACTACTTATTGAAATGTTTGCTCAAAATAGAAGTTTAAAATTTATAAAATGCACAAAAAGAGCCTCAGAAATAGAAGAAGAAGAAGAATTACATAAGCAAATATCACTATACCATACAAAAGAATTTATGCATAGTGGCATAAATGAAACCTATAATATATTAAAAGATAAAATATATTTTCCAAAATTCAAAGAAGAAATACAATTGATAATAAATAATTGCCAAAAATGCCAACAAATCAAATACGATAGGAAACCCATTAAACCTAAATTTCACCTAACTGAAACTCCAACCAATAAAAATGAGATACTTCATGTAGATATATTTCATTTCAATAAGCAATCATTTGTAACAGTAATTGATAAATTAACAAAATTCGCAGCGGCTTACAGAATAACAGACAGAAACTGGAGAGCTAAAAAGACAATAATTATGGAACATTTTGCGAAATTCGGTAAACCTAAAAAAATTATTATGGATAATGAGTTTAGAGCAGAACAATTAATAAAATATTTAAATGACGAAAATGTAGAAGTCCACCACACAAAACCAAATAGCCATACAGGAAATGCAGACATTGAGAGACTGCACTCAACCTTGTTGGAAAAACTAACAGGAATTGAGGATTCTAGTCTTTCAACAGAAATGAGGATACAAATTGTTATATGCAACTATAACGATAGGTACCACTCAACTATCAAATGTTCTCCAAGGGACGCCAAAGAAAACATTTGTCCATCCATATTACAAGATAGAATAAATACAGTAAAACAATAAACAATAGCCAAATTAAATCAAAACAGAGAAGAATATATAGAAAACAGACAAACAGGACCAATTAAAAACTGAAAAAGAGTACGGCATAAAGATCAACCAGAGAACATAAAACATAGAGAAGGTGCAAATCGAATTCTGTATGATGGTTCGATTGCGCGGCTAACAGAGCTTATAGGATTGTGACACGGAATTTCACCATTCTCGCTGCTATTTAGCAGAAATGAGCATGTCTCTGGCAGAAATATATGTAAAACGACTAAATTCATGCGAGAATGAGTAAAGAGAAATGATATGAAGAAAAATATACAAAGTCACACAGAGAATGTAAAAAAGCATTCTCTGAGTCACATATGCATGCTTATTTTGTATTAGATGAACCATTGTCACATATGCGTGATTTTCACATATGCATGAACCATTTTTTTCCGAAAAATGGTAAAAATTTTAATTTTTTTTTTAAATCGGGAAAAATTATTTTAATTTTATTTCTCTTTATTTTTATTTTTTAATTTTTAAATAAATTAATGTTTATTTCGACTATTACAAAGTGAAGATGTATCAAATGAACTTCATTTCTTCAAAGAAAATTGATGATCTTCATGAAATATGTATATTCGCATTATTTCGTTATCATTTCCATATTTGCACCAGTAGAATTTCTATGGCATACATATATGTACATATATTATTTCTTTCTCACATTTGTTTTCTTTGTTTACGAACACATTTTTTTGGCATCTATGTTGTCATGGGCAAAAAATAAAAAATAAAGTAATGGCCCCGATTGTCACCGCTTGCCTTGCCGCTGTGACAGCTTCGCCAACAAACGTGCCTAAATATGTATGTACGTATGATCGTGAATACATATCGACGCAGATTTTTGCGAGAAGCACCAGAAAGTGGTGCAAATTATGATTTTTAGCTTTTGCCATCGTCGCGAAAAGACACTTGTTGGCAAAGGCATGCTCGGGGAGATGTTACGGTATCTGTTTTTATGAATGAAGCGAGATCGCTTGTGCAATTTGCGCCTGCGTTTATGAATGAATATTGTTTTTGTTGTAAGGTTTACTACATTTGTTCTTCGTCAATTTGGCTGCCATATTGACTTGTGAAGATCAATTTTTTGTGGTGACATATTCATATGTATGTGTACGCATATGTATGTAGGTCAATGTAGGTCGTAAGCCGATGATTCGAAATTGTGTGTATCTGAATCGTTAGAATTTAGAATGGCGTCATGAGCCGCTTTGAAGCGAGTCCAAAAGTTTTCAAGATTTTGATTTCGAATAACGATTCAGAGTTTTCATGAATCGGCGAAGGGGAAAATCTTGTGCAGTATCTTAACAAACTGTCACTTTGTGAAATGAATTTAACAACCTGTTTTGGACGTATAGCTCCTGCAGGTGTATTTTGATTATTGTTGTTGTTAACCATTTTTGCAAAATAATATTATTTATTTATATTTTAGTTCGAAAATATATTTGAATAGTTCTTCTTCTTCTTAATTGGCGCAGACACCGCTTACGCGATTATAGCCGAGTTGACAACCGCACGCCAGTCGTTTCTTCTTTTCGCAACGTGGCGCCAATTGGATATTCCAAGCGAAGCCAGGTCCTTCTCCACTTGGTCCTTCCAACGGAGTGGAGGTCTTCCTCTTCCTCTGCTTCCCGCGGCGGGTACAGCGTCGAATACTTTCAGAGCTGGAGTGTTTTCATCTATCCGGACAACATGACCTAGCCAGCGTAGCCGCTGTCTTTTAATTCGCTGAACTATGTCAATGTCGTCATATATCTCGTACAGCTCATCGTTCCATCGAATGCGATATTCGCCGTGGCCAACGCGCAAAGGACCATAAATCTTTCGCAGAACTTTTCTCTCGAAAACTCACAACGTCGACTCATCGGTTGTGGTCATCGTCCAAGCCTCTGCACCAAATAGCAGGACGGGAATTATGAGTGACTTATAGAGTTTGGTTTTTGTTCGTCGAGAGAGGACTTTACTTTTCAATTGCCTACTCAGTCCGAAGTAGCACCTGTTGGCAAGAGTAATCCTGCGTTGGATTTCCATTCTGACATTGTTGGTGGTGTTTACGCTGGTTCCAAGATAGACGAAATTATCTACAACTTCAAAGTTATGACTGTCAACAGTGACGTGAGAGCCTAGTCGTGAGTGCGACGACTGTTTGTTTGATGACAGCAGATATTTCGTCTTGCTCTCGTTCATTGCAGGACCCATTTGCGTTGCTTCCTTGTTCAGCCTGGCGAAAGCAGAACTAACGGCGCGGGTGTTGAGACCGATGATATCAATATCATCGACATACGCCAGCAGCTGTACACTCTTATAAAAGATTGTACCTGCTCGATTCAGTTCTGCAGCTCTAATAATTTTCTCCAGCAGCAGATTGAAAAAGTCGCACGATAGGGAGTCGCCTTGTCTGAAACCTCGTTTGGTATCGAACGGCTCGGAGAGGTCCTTCCCGATCCTGACGGAGCTTTTCGTGTTGCTCAACATCAGCAGCTCATTTGTAGGCGGCTTATTTCGAAGACTCTATCATCGGGATTAACCAGCCTTAGGTCATCCGCGCTTTTATAATTTTTAGACCTTATAAGGGCTTCCGATGAGTCTTCCAAAGAGCTTTCAGTATTCCGCATTAAAATCGCACAATCGACATAAAACCTTCTGGTATATCGCATATCCAGTATAGTAGCGACGAACCTGTATCTCGGCTGCTTTTTCAGTCTGAGCAAAGTGCTCATCTGGAATACATACTTGTTCCACGGCAAGTTGCTCAGACGCTTTTAAATTTTCTTTCAGGTCGTCTTCCTGGCCAATATTCCAGTCAAGGTTTAAGTATATCGTCGTCTTCTTCGCTATTGCTGCCTGTTTGCGAGAAGTTGCGTCGCAATATATGCATGGACACTAGCCTTGCTACAATATATTGGATCTCGTGTGCTGACGGATGATTATTACATCCTAAATTTGCTCTTATTTTATAAAAAAAAAGTTTTCCAAGGCATCTTGGTTCATCCTCCCCAAGAGTAAAAATGATATATTCGAATATTCATCGAATATATCGCCGCTCAATGCAATCATTGCATTTATTGTTAATACAAATGAATCTAGGCATGCTATTTGGCTGTTGGGCTTTTTAATATTCTTTATATATTGAATATGATCTTTTAGCCTATTAATTTTTTCAATACAACCACTTTGTATTGGTCGTCTTCGAGGATTTGGATTGCAAAGCGTCTTGCAATCCAATTCGTCGAAGAGATCGTTCATTTTCTTCACCAGCAGTTGGGTTGCTTTAGCGCAGTTTTTCAAATGCTCATCGGAGCCCAATAAATTTTCATTGATTGCCATGTCTATTGCCGCGGCGACCGAGTTGCTGAATATTTGCGTAGCCCTAGACACCGACATCTTTTCTAAATTTGTGGGGTACACATGCGAATACGTTAATTTAGGGCACATTTTAAAATTAACCTTCGCCAGGTCTATGGCATATATTTTGCGGACAACTTTAAAAATTGTCAGCCCATCTTGCGTTTCAACGTCATATTTTAGGAACATATTGCGCATGCATTTTATTAAGTGGCAATAGTCGAACATAAAATAAATTTTGTTTTGCTTGTGGTAAAAATAAAGGTTTTCTGGCGATGCTCCCAACATTTGCCTCAATTTGGCATTTTGGGGACCCTGATCGCATATAATCGTTTTAATTTGAAGTCCGATTTCTTCGGAGCGTTTAAATTGCTATGGAGCAATTTTAGCAATCTTTCACTGCTTACGCCATCTTTTGCCACATAGTAGGAAATTACGTATTTCCATTTCGCGACTAGGCCTTTCAACATGAAAAAACAGCACTTATTGCCGACCACGCTTTCCCGGTGACCGTCTCCATTATCGACGAAGCCATCAATCACATCTCGTACTTTGTTGTACGTCAGATCTTTTCGGATTGAGACTTCGTCGAAAATTAGTTGGCATATGCGTTCTTCTGGTTTAAAGTCTTGAACAATTTTCTTTAAATTATTCAAGACTTTTTCGTCGATACCGGGGCAGACATACCGGATCGGACGCCAACGCAAAAGTGTCTTTTTGTGGGGCAATGCGAACCCCAAGTCGTCGCGCATAAAATTATAGGCCCTAGTCGACATATAATTTATGTTCAACGCCATTGCCTTCTCCTTTGCGCTGTAGGAGCTTTTCGTCTTCACAATAATTTTTGCGAAGGTAACCGCATGATCATTTGCATTTCCTGTAAAAATTATATTTTTCTGCAGAGCTTGACATTTCTTTGTCAACAGGAAAACTTTCCTTTTCAGCTCTTTAATCTGTTTCATTTGCCTCAAAGAATTTCTTTGCGAGCGTATTGCTCGTGGTCGCGAACAGTGATATTCTCACTATCTTCGCACTTCATTTGTATCTCATGAAGGCGGGAATATTTCTCAAATTCTTCAAATGATATGTCATTTGGATTTCCCATCTCCTCAAATGACATATCATTAGGTGTTGTACAATCGGTTTTTAAAACATCATATATTTGTACAACCGGCGGCAAAACCCACTGTGGTGATTGCTGACTAGTTTCGTCAGCTTCAATTTTTAAATTCAGCACAGGAACAGCTTCATTTAAAATCCGCTTTGACGAAATATCTTTACTGTGAAAATGTCTTTCACATATATATAAATTTTTTTTTAACTGGTAACTGCAGATTGCAGGCCTTCACCCAATTATTCCTAGCAACTTCCGTTTTAGGAAACGCAAAAAGTTTTGCTCCACCGGCACAGTTGCTAACGCAGCAACTTTTGTACGGGCTCACCGGTTGAAATAATTGGGTTGGGGCCTCATCTAAAATAATTTTAAAGAAATATAAATATAAATATAAAATATGTATATATAATAAATACTAAATTAAATAGTATATGCACCCCCAGGCAATTAAATTAAAATTGAAATATTAATAATCGGTGACAATTTAAAGAAAACAAAATAACAACGTAGAATCGTGAATCAGGGTGAAAGAATTGGCGGCTCCGTACCGAGGTAGTGGTAGGAACATCTGCATGGATAACTTCGTTTCTTGTATGTGCACCCGCAAACATATTAACATATTAAAACACACACGCACTTGTATGTGCACCCGCAAACATATTAACATATTTAGGCTGTTCACGATAAGGTGGTTATCGGGTTATGTGGTTATGTGATTAAGTAAACAACAACAAAATGCGTTATGACAAAATAACCAAAGTTGACCAACCTAGGCCCTTGTTTACAGATTATGTGGTTGTTTGCTTATTTCCAGTGTTAGAAAGTCGTTGGAATTTTACTAAATGGCAGCACAAAAAATAAATAAAACTAAGCGAATGGCATTTCCATTTAGATTTTCTTATTGGAAAATCTGCTATTAACAGCTGTTTTTTTGTTTACAATCAGCAAATTATGCAAGATGTCTGCAAATTTTATACAAAGCATTTTTTGAACCCTTAAAATTCGGATTATTTAATAAGCACATACCTTCAATAAAGTCCATTTCCTGAATAGCAGAACTTATTTTAAATTCGATTATTTTGCTTTTTAAACTTTGTTTAAGCATTTTATAAGTTGGAATTTCATTGAACTAAAAGTGTAAACAATGAACAGCTGTTTGTGTAAAAATAAGCAAATAACCATACAACATAGGGTGCTCACGGAGCATAGAGGTTATTTTTAATCTAATAATCACATAACCCGACAACCACCTTACCGTGAACAGCCTAACTAAAACACACACACGCACTTGTATGTGCACCCGCAACCAAATTGGCAAAACACACACACGCACTTGTTTGTGCACCCGCAACCAAATTAACAAAACACACACACGCATTTAACAAACACCCACAATATAAAAACTGAATTGCACTTACCCAGCATTCGTTTTAAGTTTTTTTGGGCCAATTGCCTCTTTTTCAAAATGTTTTTCACAAATGAATGAGTTGGTGGCTGGAAAGTAGTCAATGGGAGAAATTTTTAGATTCTCCTTCCACTTTTCAGCCAGCTCCCATTCACCTGGGAAACTAAATAAACGTAGTACCCCACCGTTGGTACTATCACACCCGCGCACGCGACACTTACGAATTTTCGGCATGGTTCACTTTTTAAAATTAATTACTACAAAATTCACGACTTAACCGCACAACAGCAGGTCTTACCCGCACAAAATCAGAAAACTTTATGAAAATTGCGCGATTATTGCCACTTCAATTTTATATAAAGTTTAAAACATATTTACATATGAATGCATAATATATTTTATTTTGGCGCAATTATCGGCACTTGTCAATTGGGCCAATATACATATAAGTAGGGGAAAGAAGGATAGTTAGCAACCATTGGTTACTTTCATTTGTGTGTACAATACTTATTTGCATATGACATATACAAAGAACATGTAAGAAGAAGATTTTTACAGGTTCCCTGGCATGTGATATGTAAATATTTATTTGATTTTGGCGCAATTATTGACACTTGTCTTAATATACAAAATTGGGCCAAAACGAAACAAAGAAATGCATAATTACTTTTATATGTACATACATATGTATGTCAATATGGAAATGCCGACGGCAAAACGCAAAGGCATACATTACACATACATATGTAACGGGTGATTTTTTTGAGGTTAGGATTTTCATGCATTAGTATTTGACAGATCACGTGGGATTTCAGACATGGTGTCAAAGAGAAAGATGCTCAGTATGCTTTGACATTTCATCATGAATAGACTTACTAACGAGCAACGCTTGCAAATCATTGAATTTTATTACCAAAATCAGTGTTCGGTTCGAAATGTGTTTCGCGCGCGTGTTTTGTTCAGCGATGAGGCTCATTTCTGGTTGAATGGCTACGTAAATAAGCAAAATTGCCGCATTTGGGGTGAAGAGCAACCAGAAGCCGTTCAAGAACTGCCCATGCATCCCGAAAAATGCACTGTTTGGTGTGGTTTGTACGCTGGTGGAATCATTGGACCGTATTTTTTCAAAGATGCTGTTGGACGCAACGTTACGGTGAATGGCGATCGCTATCGTTCGATGCTAACAAACTTTTTGTTGCCAAAAATGGAGGAACTGAACTTGGTTGACATGTGGTTTCAAGAAGATGGCGCTACATGCCAAGCTTTGGAAGACAACATCAGCCGCGGTCAACATTTAAATGAAATTATCTTCAAAAAGTAAATGTCATGAACCAATCTAACGTTTCAAATAAAGAACCGATGAGATTTTGCAAATTTTATGCGTTTTTTTTTTTTTAAAAGTTATCAAGCTCTTAAAAAATCACCCTTTACAAGCGATTTCTTGCTTGAAAGCAAAAATTGAAGCATGAGTAATTGAAATGCTGACGGCAAAACGAAATTCCTTACATTCGTACATTGCGTATGAAAGGAATTCCCTGGCTGAAAGCTAATATGAATCATGAAAATATCATAATGGTGTTAGGTAAATCTTTTATTTATTTAAAATGACTTATTATAAAATAAAAATAAATTATCATAAAATAATTTGAAAAATAATAAATAAAAGTTCTACATATGCACATTCATATTTCCATACATAATGGAACATATTTCCTATGGAATATCAAAGATATTATTTTTCTTCGATATTCTCTGTTTGGGAGTATCATCATGGGCATGCATACATGTGCATATTTATGTCTCTTCATATTCTTGGGTATGTGAGACAGAGAACACAAAAATGTCTTTATGTTTTCTATGTGAGAGGTGTGTTTTGTACGCATTTGTCGCTGTTAAAAGCGGAATATGAAAGAACTTGTTTTTCTTCAATGTTCTCTGCTTTGACATATACGCCGAAAATACATATATTTATTTCTCTTCATATTCTGTTTGAGTATGTGAGAGAACTGTTAAAAATGTTAACATTTCACAGCTTGAATTCTGTAGCGTGTGGTGAAATTCTGTGTCGCCATCTTACAAAATGTTTGCTGTCGAACCTGCACCTTCTCTATGTTTTATGTTCTCTGGTCCAACTACGGACAAGCGTGTGAACTGTCAAGAGCCATGAATTTTCTATTAGTGGATTTCACCACTTTTGGCTCGGCAGGAGAAACTTAACAGAAATAAGTGAACAGAGCAGAGAATTCAATGAAAATTATGCTCAGAAATATACATTGCGTTAACAGACGTCTGTTGGCCTTTGGCTCATATTTTTATACGTTTACATGCTATTATATCAATTGATATGAATATGATTTTGCGAATTTTTGTGAATTCATGCAAAATTGATAACATTTAACAATAACGTTATCAACACCATGCTATTTTCAAGGTAATATTTGAAGTTAATAAAAGATACTTTTTAAATATTTCTTATCTTTGATAATATTATATAATTTCGTATGCATGCATGTATGGATATATGCTATACGAGCAAGTACAAATCAATTTCAAATCAAGATATTATCATTTATCAGTAACATAAAAAGCGCGCGAGGTAATTCATATACTTATGAATGGTTAAAAAATATGTATTTACTTTTGCAGAAAAGATCTTTATTCTAGAAATTCACATACATAAATGAACATGTTTTCGTATTATCCTATGGGTTATATATTATTCTTTAAGTTGATAACATATTCATGTTTTCTGGCTTAGGTCTAAAGTCTAATTGTATTATTTGTTGTAAACAAGTGCTTATCGTGCGGCACATACCAGGTCTGTTTTCAAGAACAGGACGTAAAAAATTTTCTATCATAAACCGATACCGCTCTCCATTTACGGTTACAGCTCTTCCATCTTCATTTTCGAAGAAGTAAGGCCCAATGACATTTTCAGATATGATCCCACACCATACTGTACACCTGATGGGGTGCAATTGGCGTTGATGAATGGCTCTTGGATTTTGAGAGCCCCAGAACCTACAGTTCTGCTTAGTAACAAAGCCATTCAAATGAAAATGAGCTTCATCACTCATGATCAAGTTTTTAATTAAGTTGATTTCATTTCTGGCCAACTCTTGAAATTTAACTGCAAAATTTAGACGTTGCCGATTGGCTAAATGAGCATCTTAATATAATAACATCTACACCCCACAATACACACCTTACTCAACACATCATCTTCTCACCGCATTCACACCATACTCAATACATCATCTTCTCATCGCACACACACCAACTCCACACATCATCCTCTCATCGCACACACACCAACTCCACACGTCATCATTTCATCCCACACACACCAACGCATCACGAATTCAACACACATGACGACACCGCACAAAAAATAACAAAAGGGACCGACGGACTAGGCACCAGCCTCTTTTGTTCTTGATCCGTGCGCATACACGCTACAAGACCGCGACCGCATAACAAACAACAGCAGCAACATTTTTGGGATTATAGGAGGTAGCAGCACTGGAAGCCTGAGTGATGGTGGAAATAAAGTGCAGAACTCCCCCCGAAGTGCGACTATTACGGAAGCAGATCCCTTTAAGAGGGCACCAAAATTGGGTAGGTCCCCGATTAAAAACCTTGGTGTTGACAAACCTGTAAGAGCGAGGTCATCACCACCAGCGTTGGGCGAGACCACTCCCCTGGCAAAGGCGATACAACCTCATGGAGACTGTATGGCTGAACTAGGGAACGCGATCAAGAAGCTGATTGCAACAATGCATCCACCGCAGCGGACTATCAACAACGCCATGAGAGATCTTGTTCGTGAGATTGCAAAATTGCATGCAAGTGCTCAGGAAGAGCACATCGCCAATAAAGAAGCCCGACGAAGCTTTCTCGTCATACCAACAGCTGGAGAAAATACGCCAAAGAGGCCTCGCGACGAAGTTCAACCAAAGCGAAGAACACCACCGAAGAAGAACAAAACCACCCATAGGGAATGGCCGAGCAAACCTGAAGTTCCCCTGAAAGAAACAAAGAGTGATAACCCCATAAAAGACAATAATAAAGACATGGGAAAACAAGATGGTTGGATCGCAGTCAAACGGAAGCAACAAAAGAAGGCACCATATAAGCCGCCACCTCGACCTGATGCAATAGTCATTGAAAAAACAGGTGACATGTCATATAGCGACATCCTAAGGACTGTTAGGAAAAATGACACACTGCAGAAGCTAGGGGAAAATGTGACAAAAATCAGAAAGACGGCCAAAGGACAAATCTTGCTAGAGCTGAAAGAGGCACAGATGAGGAGCACAGGCATCTTCAAAACCGAAATAAGCAAAGTACTGGGAGAAAATGCGCAGATAAAAGCTTTAACTCACGAGGTCATGCTAGAAATACGTGATCTCGACGAAATCACGACTAAAGAGGACATTGCCGAGGCTATACGACGACAAATAAATGGGCTGAGTAAATTTGATGAAAGCGCAATTAAGAGTATCAGAGCAGCGTATTTAGGAACCCAAACTGCAGTGGTAAGCCTACCCGCGCTGGAGGCAAGAATACTTGAAGAAGCACACAAAATCAAAATAGGTTGGGTAGTGTGCAGAATTAGGGCGAAACAAAATCTCAAGAGGTGTTTCAGATGTCTGGAGTACGGTCATCTGGCAAAAACTTGCAACAATCCTGATGATAGGAGCCAGTGCTGTGCCAAGTGTGGCGAAACTGGACACTTTGCGAAGTCGTGCGATAAAAACCCGTCGTGTAGTGCATGCAAAAAAAAGGGCAAAGAAAACACCGACCACCAAATTGGTAGTAAAAAGTGTCCGCTCTACCAAGAAGCATGTAGAAATAGCAAAAAATGAGAGTCATGCAACTCAACCTCAATCACTGTGAGGCTGCACAAGAACTTCTGAAGCAGACTGTTTATGAGGAAAAGGTCGATGTAGCTATACTCAGTGAACAGTATAAAAATAAAACCGACGCAACATGGATCTCTGACGACACGAAAAAAGCTGCCATATGGGCATGTGGAGGGAAAGTGATTCAAGATAAACCGCTATTGGGGAAATCTTTCTACACTCGAGCGGAAGTCTCTGGGATCAACTTCTACAGTTGCTACATACCACCAAGCATATCGCAGAGTGACTTTGAGAAAATTCTTGACGAACTGGTCACAGAAGTTTTGTCAACTACGAGGAACGTGGTCGCGGGCGATTTTATTGCTTGGGCGATGGAGTGGGGTAGTATCTGTACAAATAGGCGTGGAGATGCCCTACTAAAGGCTTTCTCGTCGCTAGACATGGTGTTACTAAACACCGGGAATCAGAACACCTTCGAGAAGAACGGCCGGGGCTCCGTTATCGACATAACCTTCGCTAGCAGCTCCTTGGCGCGGAGAACAAATTGGCAAGTGTGCGACCTTTATACACACAGTGACCACTATGCAATTATGTTTGAAATCCAAGACTCAGGGAACAATCAAAGGAGTATGCTCACTAAGACAGGACAAAGCAAAGGATGGAAAATTGAAACTCTTGACGTCGAACTGTTCAAGCTCACGTTAGATGATAATCTAACATTCCAGGAAGACATAGATCGACAGACGGAGATGTTAGTGAGGCACGTTTGTAAAGCATGTGACGCTTCTATGAGTAGAAAGAAAAATGGCACCCATAGAAAGCCTGTTTACTGGTGGAGTGAGGAGATCGACACATTAAGAAAGGAATGCCATAAAGCGAGAAGGAGGTGTCAACGGAGTCGGGGACTCACGGAGCAAACACAATTACGCGCATGCTTTAAAAGAAAACGAAGCGATCTTAAAAAAGCAATTAAAAAAAGTAAATCTTGCTGCTTTAAAGAACTTTGCGGAAAAATCGATGAAAACCCATGGGGCGATGCTTACAAGTTGGTAATGAAGAAAATAAGAGGTAGCAAAGGACAAGCACCAACGTGCCCAGCACTACTGAAAACCGTTGTGCAGACCTTATTCCCCGCACAGCCCCCAGAGAACCGAACGCTTAGCGTGCAAGAACCTGCTGAAGCAGAAGAAACAATAGTCACTGATGTAGAGGCTATAGAAACAGCAGAGAGATTTGGCAATGCCAAAGCGCCAGGCGTGGATGGTATTCCTAATAAGGCATTAAAGATTGCTATTAAACACAATGCGAAACCCTTTGCTGAATTGTATACGCGGTGCTTACAAAAAGGTGTCTTCCCAAAAATCTGGAAAAAGCAAAGACTGGTCTTGTTGCAGAAGCCAAATAAACCAGCAGGAGAGCCCAATTCATATCGACCGCTCTGCATGCTGGATACGGCCGGCAAGATACTAGAGCGGATAATCTGTGCACGATTAGAGCTGCATCTAGAAAAGGAAGGAGAAAAAGGTCTGTCTGACAACCAATATGGATTCCGCAAACAGAGATCCACCACTGATGCGATTAAAAAACTTACTGACATAGCCAACAAGGCAATAGAGGGTAAAAGATGGCTGTATGGCACTAAAGAATACTGCGCAGTAGTCACGTTTGACGTTAAAAACGCGTTCAACTCGGCGTACTGGCCACATATTATAAGAGCACTAGAGCGTAACAAAACCCCGGCTTATCTGGTTAGGATCATATCCAGCTACTTGTCTGACCGGTTGTTACTGTACGATACGGATGACGGACAAAAAACATATAGGGTAACGGGCGGAGTTCCACAAGGTTCCGTGCTTGGCCCATTGTTGTGGAACGTTCTGTACGACGGGGTGCTGCGTCTCCCTCTCCCGAAGCAGGTACAGATAATCGGGTACGCGGATGATATTGCCATAACAGTGGTAGGAAAAGAACTGGGACAACTTGAGTACCTCTGCAATCAAGCGGCGTTAACGATCAAAGAGTGGCTCACGGCAACAAAACTTCAACTCGCTGGGCAAAAAACGGAAGCTGTCCTGATCACAAGCAGGAAAAAGCTCGAAGACATAAAATTAAATATTGACGGCCACAGTATAATGACCCAGAAGGCACTAAAGTACCTAGGAGTGCTTATCGACAATAGACTTAGCTACAAGACGCACATCGAAAAGGTATGTGAGAAAGCAGCACGTGTAACGGCCGCCCTATCAAGAATGATGGCCAATATTGGTGGACCAAGCCAAAATAGACGAGCACTATTGGCCAAGGTGAGCCAATCAATTCTGATGTACGCAGCGCCCATATGGGGACCAGCACTACAGCAAAAGACGTATGCTAAGAAAGCGAAATTTTCAATGCGGCTCAGTGCCATAAGGGTCACGTGTGCATTTCGTACCGTATCCCACGAAGCGGTTGGGGTTTTAGCAGGCATCATGCCGCCAGAGATAATGGCCATGGAACTCAAAAGAGTATATGACAGGTCTACAAGACTGGGTAGGCGACTAACAGCTGAAGAGCGGAAGGAAGAGAGGCAAACAAGCCTCAATGAATGGCAAAGACGGTGGGATGCAGCCACGACGGGGAGATGGACCCACATGCTAATAAGAAATGTACAAGCATGGGTAGAAAGGAAACACGGGGAAACAGATTTTTACTTGACTCAATTTTTGACGGGACACGGGTGTTTTAGAGAGTATCTCTATAAATATGGACACGACGACGGGACGAATTGTTCCTTCTGCGGCAGCAGCGGAGAAAACGCACTGCACATCTTCTTTTTCTGCCGACGCTATGAAAAGGAGAGAGTCGATCTACAGAAACTGACAACGGAACAAGTGACACCGGATAATATAGTGCGGTTTATGACTGAGTCAAAACAAGTGTGGGATAGTGTGAGAGCGTGGTGTGCTATAGTTCTGAAAGAATTAAGAAGGAAAGAGTGGCAACGCAGTGAAAGCAGAAGGATGAATGAGGAGTAGGTTTGAATGACGTGACTGACGAGCCGAATGGCTAAGCTTGGCCCCACGATGTAATGCTTAACGGCAGTTCCGTGGGGCAAATAAACAAGCAAAGACAATGGAGTTAAGGGTTTAGTACGTAGGCGTATTGGCCAATGGTTACAGCGGTCAATACGAATCGTGCATACCGTCCGGAAAAATGACGGTATCTTTTGAAGATTCCCCCTCCAAAATCAAAAAAAAAAAAAAAAAAAAAAAAAAAACCCCGACCGCATATCGACCGTACGTGCTTTTTTCGATTTTTACTCCGAAGCTATTTTCTACGATCCAAACAGGTGAGAGCCGGTAGTGTTTGCTACAAAAATATATATGGTCCTTCGAGCCGTACCGGACGGCACTTGTGCAAATAATAATAATAATAAAAAAAGTCAATCGCGGTGACGGTAACACATCAAAAAAAAAAAAATTATAAAACAGTCTGTACGAACAAAACGGAAAAGCTGAAAAGCAAAAAAAAAACAACAAATTTACCGGTACAAAAAAAAAAAAAAAAAAAAAATATTGGTGAAAACTGTAAAATATGCTAATAAAATACGGTGGTGACAAATTAAAAAGCCGTTGGTGACAAAAGCTGAAAAACAAAAAAAACTACAAAGTTACCGGTACAAAAAAAAAAAAAAAAAATTGGTGAAAACTGTAAAATATGCTAATAAAATACGGTGGTGACAAATTAAAAAGCCGTTGGTGACAAAAGCTGAAAAACAATAAAAAACAACAAAGTTACCGGTACAAAAAAAAAAAAAATGGTGAAAACTGCAAAATATGCGATTAAAATAAAGTGGTGACAACTAAAAAGCCGTTGGTGAAAAAAGAAAAAAAAGTAATATAAAAGAAGAAAAAAGAAAACCTGTGGAAAAAAAGGGTAAAAGGAAACAGTGGTAACAAAAGTGTGAAAAAGGTGAACGAAAGTGCGGTGCTAAACGTTACATACAGACATAACACATACACACTCACATGCATGTATGGTAAAGCCAAAAAAAAAAGGGAAAAAGTGAGGTGACAAAGTTGTGGTGCGCAGACGGAAAAAGTGGAGACAGCCAAGAAATTTCACTTTGCAGCGAAACTCAAAACGAGACAAAGAGGAACAAGGAAACACAACAACTACGGGAGAGGAACAACAGGCACAAGCACAGGCACACGCAAATTCAGGCACATTCACTCACACAAATATTATTCCCCAAAAACCCCTGGCGGAAATCAAAGTGAGTGGTATCGTTTCGTATCTATATCTATGTCTTTTTATACATATATGTATGTTTAAAATTCAAACACAAAAATTTTGTTTAAATTGCGGTCTGACCAAAATTACGGTCAAAAAAGAACAGAAAACCGTTATCAAACTGTTTTCGGTATCCGGTTTATTTTCGGGTAGAAACCGAGAAATCGCAAACAAAGCAGTTTGATATTGTATATAGCGGATTATTGATTGCCGGTAAATGCTTACTGTTGTGTTATAACACAAAAATTATCCCAAAAACAAAAAAAAATCAAGTATTGACTTGCACAATTTTCCAGCAATACCCCTTATACTTAATCAAGTATAAGCAGGATTGCTTAAAATAAGCTACGGCAATCGTAAGCAAAAATAAAAATAAAAGCATATGGCAAAATAACATCTTGTCTATTATAAATACATACATACATATATATATGTCTCATACCATATATTAGTATTACATACATATTTAACAACATCGAAATCTGTATATTTAAATATATATACATACATATGTACATCTAAAATCAATCTTTCTTTCTGTTCACGGCTTCTTGTCACTGCGAACATATATATGTAGAGCGCTTGTGTGGAACGTCCTTATCCGACGAGTTTCCAAGAAGAAAGAGAACGATCTTCACATTTTATTTGACATAAAGGATTGACATAAAAGGAAAAGAAAAATCATACATAGCGAAATGTCAAATTAGCAGGTAGAGTTACCATGCTTAATGCAATTATAATAAACTCTGAAACGAGTGGCGGTGCTGCCACAGTACTCCCCTCCTAGTTGGGATCTGTGGCGGTGTAAGCAGGTTTCAAACGGTCGATAGAAATGTTGACTGCTCCATCGTTAATGTCGACGGTGAAGTATTTTTGATAGCGATGAATAACCTTGTAAGGCCTTTTGTAAGGAGCTGATAATGATGGTCGTACCGACTAATCGCGGATGAAAATCTGGTCGCACGTTTTTAAATCTGTGTGCACAAAAGACTTCTGAGTGGTATGCCAAGAGGTGTTGACCGAACGTAGGTCGCGCATCATATGTCGCAACTGAGCAACAACTTCAGTTTCATTATCTGGTACAGGACAGTCGATGAAGAATTCGGATGGCAAGCGTAGCGTCGTCCCAAAAACTAACTCGGCCGGTGATGCTCCAATATCCGGTTTGAATGAGCAGCGAAGTCCCAAAAGAATTATCGGTAGAAAATTTGTCCAATGTTCCTTGTCGTGACAAAGTATGGCTGACTTGAGAGTTCGGTGCCAACGTTCGACGATCCCGTTGGTTTGTGGATGGTAAGGCGTAGTTCGTAGGTGTTTGACACCAATACATTGGAGTAAATGTTGAAAAAGTGTACATTCAAATTGGCGTCCTAGGTCTGACGTTATGTCGGTGGGGATTCCAAACCTCGATATCCAGCCGCTGATTAATGCTTTAGCTACTGTTGGTGCAGTGCTGTCTGGAATCGGGAAAGCATCTGGCCACCGGGTGAAACGGTCAATTATAGTTAAACAGTAGCGATTACCCTCGGACAGCGGGAATGGTCCCACGATGTCAATGTGTAAATGGGCGAAGCGTTCGCTAACGCATGTTCGGCGTTGCAGAGGAGTGACGTTGTGTCTGGTGATCTTATTACGTTGACATTGTAGACAATGTTTTGCAAAATTCCGACTGTCGCGATGGATTCCGGGCCAGGTGAAACGTTCGCTCATCATCTTTGATGGTGTACGTGTACCGGGGTGCGAAATGTTGTGGATTGCCCGAAGTACTGCTTGGCGGAATCGTTCGGTGATGAACGGTCGGATACGATCGGTCGAAATATCACAGTACACCTTTTTTGTGCTGGAAGGAAGAGCATATGAAATTAGTTTCAATGAATGCTTCACTTGCCCATTGAGGTAGGATTGGAGCTCTTCGTCTGTCGCTTGATCGGTGGCTAAGTCATCGTAGTTGATTGATTGAAGAGTTGTTTCCGAGGTTATTGCTTCGATGCGAGACATCATATCGGCGACAACATTTTGCTGACCAGACACGTGACGAATGTCTGTGGTAATTTGAGCGATAAAGTCTAGTCGTCGCGCTTGACGGTCCGAAGCTTTTTCTGGTCTTTGATGAAATGCGAATGTGAGAGGTTTGTGGTCCGTGTAGACATGGCATTCTCGTCCTTCAAGCATAAAACGAAAATGTCGGATAGCGAGATACATAGCTGTGAGCTCCCTGTCGTAAGTACTGTATCGCTGTTCTGCTTTTGTAAATTTTCGCTGGAAGAAACCCAGTGGCTGGAGCGTGTTGTTAACTACTTGGTGTAGCGCTGCACCGGCTGCATAGTCGGATGCGTCAATCCACAATGAAAGCTGCGCGTTGGGAGTGGGATGTGCTAGCAGCGTACATTTAGCTAGGTCTTCCTTACAGGCTTCGTAATGTTTTATGTTTTCTTTGGTCCATACGAGAGGTGAGTGATCATTGCGCTTGTTACCCGGAGTCATGTTGAATAATGGTGCTTGATGTTGAAGAGGATTTTTCAAAAAAGGTCTATAAAAATTAACCATGGCGAGGAAACGTTGTAGATCTTTCGCAGTAGCTGGAAGTTTAAGATCTGTGATAGTCTTGACACGATTTGGTAATGGTTGTATGACGTCTTGGGTGATAAGATGCCCAAGGAATTCGAGTTTCGGTACTCCGAGTATCGACTTTGCGATGTTTATGGTCAAATTGTGATCTCGCAATCGTTGAAATACTTTTTGAAGGTCTTTACGGTGCTCCTCAGTCGAGGTGGAAGCTATGCAGATGTCATCCAGGTAGACGAAAGTATTATCTACTCCACGAAGGACTTCATTGATGACCCTTTGGAATGTCTGTGCGGCATTGCGTAATCCAAAGGTCATTTGAGTGAACTCGTACAGTCCGAAAGGAGTTGTAATGGCCGTTTTGCATACATCTTCCTCATGTATACGGATTTGGTGAAATGCTTTCCGTAGGTCGATTTTTGAAAAAATAGTTTTGCCTGATAATATGTGCGTGAAGTCGTGGAGAAACGGAATTGGGTACCGGTCCGGTACAGTGACAGTATTCAAGGCCCGGTAATCACCACACGGTCTCCAAGAACCATCTGCTTTACGTACCATATGCAGGGGGCTCGCTCAGTCGCTACTAGATGGCCGACATATCCCAAGTTTCATTAAGAGCTCGAATTCAGCACGTGCTGCAGCAAGCTTCTCAGGTGATAACCGCCTTGGTCTGCTAAATACCGGTTGTCCGGACGTTACGATCCGGTGGATAACTGTAGATTTTGTTGAAACTTCTAGAGGAGGTTGATGAGTTATTTCCGGAAATTTTAACAAAATATCCGAAAATGGCATATTTACATTGATGGTTGAAATATTCGGTGTATTAATGGACTTTATCGAACGCATTGTTTTTAACGCGGTGCAGCGGTCAAGTAGTCGATGTCGATTGAGATCTGGCAGTAGATCGAAAAATGATAAGAAGTCTGCGCCGATAATCGCCTGAGAAACGTCGGCAATTATAAACTTCCACACAAACTCTCTACGTAAGTTGAGATTTAATTTAAGTAGAACTTCACCAAACACTTGAATTGGTGAACCGTTAGCAGCAAACAATTTGGTATCCGATTTAGATGCTTCAGCCAAACTTGAACACTTCGGTATAGTCGACACCTCTGCGCCGGAGTCGATAAGGAAACTCATTTTTGCAGTAGTGTCAAATATGTGAAGGCGTTTGTTCGTAAGTTTTTCAGAACGTTTGCCTGATTCTGAAAAACAGTTGGCTGAGCAGGCCTAATTTGAGTCGGTTGGTGGCTGCGGATGAGCCATTTTGCACGGCTGTCTGCATTTACGGGCGTTACGACCAAATTTCGCGTGAAACCAGCACATTTCATTGGAGCTGCTGTGTGAGTTACGGGTACCTGCCGGGGTCCTAGATCTAGATCTAGGCCGAAATCGATGTCCGTGGTCGCTTAGTACTTGGTCGAGTCGTTGTTTGAGCGCTGCTATTTCGGCTCTCAAATCTTGGTCGGTAGATTGTTGGACGGTGCACAATTCGCTGCAGTCTCCTTGGCGCAATTTAATGGACTCCGTAATGGAATCGGCGATTTTCAACTTCTCGACGATTGGCACATTTGTAGCAATGATTGCCGCTTGCGTATATGTAGGTAACCGAGTGATCCATAAGTCGTGAAGAATGCTCTCGCTTAACGTGGTTCCCGCGGCGCGCTTCATCTCATTGTAAAGATCGCTTGGGCGCCGTTCGCCCAGGGGCATCTCGCGAAGTACACGCTGCAGGCGTCGCTGCTGGCTTTCCGTAAAATTTTCCAACAGTTTTGTCCGAATGTAGCCGTATTTATTCGTACGCGGAGCAGCATCAACTATGGTGCGCAGTTCCATTAACTTTGAAGGTGGAACGCTTGCCAAAACGATATTAAACTTTGTTATGTCAGCCACGATGCCCGCTGCATCGAACCAAAAGTTTAAAGAATAAAAATATGCCTCAATATTATCCTCTCGCATCTGGGGCAACGGCAGTCGTGGTACAAAATGCTGTGTCGTAGCATTTTCTAAGATGTTCCCTCCTTCAGAAACCAATTGACTTTCGTCGAGACTCACAATAAAAAATGAAGAAAATTAGTAATTAAAAATGTAAAAATGTGCGGGGTCACCAATGTAGAGCGCTTGTGTGGTACGTCCTTATCCGACGAGTTTCCAAGAAGAAAGAGAACGATCTTCACATTTTATTTGACATAAAGGATTGACATAAAAGGAAAAGAAAAATCATACATAGCGAAATGTCAAATTAGCAGGTAGAGTTACCATGCTTAATGCAATTATAATAAACTCCGAAACGAGTGACGGTGCTGCCACATATATATACAAACATATGTGTATGTGGCGCAGTTATACAAATATATATATACATACCAACAATTGAATTTGATAAAACTACCGGTTAATTCTCTCTTTCGTGGTTTATTCGGTGGCTAAGTCATCGTAGTTGATTGATTGAAGAGTTGTTTCCGAGGTTATTGCTTCGATGCGAGACATCATATCGGCGACAACATTTTGCTGACCAGACACGTGACGAATGTCTGTGGTAATTTGAGCGATAAAGTCTAGTTGTCGCGCTTGACGGTCCGAAGCTTTTTCTGGTCTTTGATGAAATGCGAATGTGAGAGGTTTGTGGTCCGTGTAGACATGGCATTCTCGTCCTTCAAGCATAAAACGAAAATGTCGGATAGCGAGATACATAGCTGTGAGCTCCCTGTCGTAAGTACTGTATCGCTGTTCTGCTTTTGTAAATTTTCGCTGGAAGAAACCCAGTGGCTGGAGCGTGTTGTTAACTACTTGGTGTAGCGCTGCACCGGCTGCATAGTCGGATGCGTCAATCCACAATGAAAGCTGCGCGTTGGGAGTGGGATGTGCTAGCAGCGTACATTTAGCTAGGTCTTCCTTACAGGCTTCGTAATGTTTTATGTTTTCTTTGGTCCATACGAGAGGTGAGTGATCATTGCGCTTGTTACCCGGAGTCATGTTGAATAATGGTGCTTGATGTTGAAGAGGATTTTTCAAAAAAGGTCTATAAAAATTAACCATGGCGAGGAAACGTTGTAGATCTTTCGCAGTAGCTGGAAGTTTAAGATCTGTGATAGTCTTGACACGATTTGGTAATGGTTGTATGACGTCTTGGGTGATAAGATGCCCAAGGAATTCGAGTTTCGGTACTCCGAGTATCGACTTTGCGATGTTTATGGTCAAATTGTGATCTCGCAATCGTTGAAATACTTTTTGAAGGTCTTTACGATGCTCCTCAGTCGAGGTGGAAGCTATGCAGATGTCATCCAGGTAGACGAAAGTATTATCTACTCCACGAAGGACTTCATTGATGACCCTTTGGAATGTCTGTGCGGCATTGCGTAATCCAAAGGTCATGTGAGTGAACTCGTACAGTCCGAAAGGAGTTGTAATGGCCGTTTTGCATACATCTTCCTCATGTATACGGATTTGGTGAAATGCTTTCCGTAGGTCGATTTTTGAAAAAATAGTTTTGCCTGATAATATGTGCGTGAAGTCGTGGAGAAACGGAATTGGGTACCTGTCCGGTACAGTGACAGCATTCAAGGCCCGGTAATCACCACACGGTCTCCAAGAACCATCTGCTTTACGTACCATATGCAGGGGGCTCGCTCAGTCGCTACTAGATGGCCGACATATCCCAAGTTTCATTAAGAGCTCGAATTCAGCACGTGCTGCAGCAAGCTTCTCAGGTGATAACCGCCTTGGTCTGCTAAATACCGGTTGTCCGGACGTTACGATCCGGTGGATAACTGTAGATTTTGTTGAAACTTCTAGAGGAGGTTGATGAGTTATTTCCGGAAATTTTAACAAAATATCCGAAAATGGCATATTTACATTGATGGTTGAAATATTCGGTGTATTAATGGACTTTATCGAACGCATTGTTTTTAACGCGGTGCAGCGGTCAAGTAGTCGATGTCGATTGAGATCTGGCAGTAGATCGAAAAATGATAAGAAGTCTGCGCCGATAATCGCCTGAGAAACGTCGGCAATTATAAACTTCCACACAAACTCTCTACGTAAGTTGAGATTTAATTTAAGTAGAACTTCACCAAACACTTGAATTGGTGAACCGTTAGCAGCAAACAATTTGGTATCCGATTTAGATGCTTCAGCCAAACTTGAACACTTCGGTATAGTCGACACCTCTGCGCCGGAGTCGATAAGGAAACTCATTTTTGCAGTAGTGTCAAATATGTGAAGGCGTTTGTTCGTAAGTTTTTCAGAACGTTTGCCTGATTCTGAAAAACAGTTGGCTGAGCAGGCCTAATTTGAGTCGGTTGGTGGCTGCGGATGAGCCATTTTGCACGGCTGTCTGCATTTACGGGCGTTACGACCAAATTTCGCGTGAAACCAGCACATTTCATTGGAGCTGCTGTGTGAGTTACGGGTACCTGCCGGGGTCCTAGATCTAGATCTAGGCCGAAATCGATGTCCGTGGTCGCTTAGTACTTGGTCGAGTCGTTGTTTGAGCGCTGCTATTTCGGCTCTCAAATCTTGGTCGGTAGATTGTTGGACGGTGCACAATTCGCTGCAGTCTCCTTGGCGCAATTTAATGGACTCCGTAATGGAATCGGCGATTTTCAACTTCTCGACGATTGGCACATTTGTAGCAATGATTGCCGCTTGCGTATATGTAGGTAACCGAGTGATCCATAAGTCGTGAAGAATGCTCTCGCTTAACGTGGTTCCCGCGGCGCGCTTCATCTCATTGTAAAGATCGCTTGGGCGCCGTTCGCCCAGGGGCATCTCGCGAAGTACACGCTGCAGGCGTCGCTGCTGGCTTTCCGTAAAATTTTCCAACAGTTTTGTCCGAATGTAGCCGTATTTATTCGTACGCGGAGCAGCATCAACTATGGTGCGCAGTTCCATTAACTTTGAAGGTGGAACGCTTGCCAAAACGATATTAAACTTTGTTATGTCAGCCACGATGCCCGCTGCATCGAACCAAAAGTTTAAAGAATAAAAATATGCCTCAATATTATCCTCTCGCATCTGGGGCAACGGCAGTCGTGGTACAAAATGCTGTGTCGTAGCATTTTCTAAGATGTTCCCTCCTTCAGAAACCAATTGACTTTCGTCGAGACTCACAATAAAAAATGAAGAAAATTAGTAATTAAAAATGTAAAAATGTGCGGGGTCACCAATGTAGAGCGCTTGTGTGGTACGTCCTTATCCGACGAGTTTCCAAGAAGAAAGAGAACGATCTTCACATTTTATTTGACATAAAGGATTGACATAAAAGGAAAAGAAAAATCATACATAGCGAAATGTCAAATTAGCAGGTAGAGTTACCATGCTTAATGCAATTATAATAAACTCCGAAACGAGTGACGGTGCTGCCACATATATATACAAACATATGTGTATGTGGCGCAGTTATACAAATATATATATACATACCAACAATTGAATTTGATAAAACTACCGGTTAATTCTCTCTTTCGTGGTTTATTCGTACCGCGAACATATATACATATATACGCATATATATACACCAACATACGGGCGCATATAAATATATTCTATATACTGGAAGAAATACCCAATCGACATTGGGTACAAACTATATAACAATAAATACATATAACAAAAAAAAGCATTTTTTGTAAAATTTGTAAAAGTATATATTTTTGTAGCAAACACTACCGGCTCTCACCTGTTTGGATCGTAGAAAATAGCTTCGGAGTAAAAGTCGAAAAAAGCACGTACGGTTGATATGCGGTCGCGGTCTTGTAGCGTGTATGCGCACGGATCAAGAACAAAAGAGGCTGGTGCCTAGTCCGTCGGTCCCTTTTGTTATTTTTTGTGCGGTGTCCTCATGTGTGTTGAATTCGTGATGCGTTGGTGTGTATGCGATGAGAAGATGATGTGTTGAGTATGGTGTGAATGCGGTGAGAAGATGATGTGTTGAGTAAGGTGTGTATTGTGGGGTGTAGATGTTATTATATTAAGAGGGGGGTCAGATGCTCATTTAGCCATCCCGGCCCCCCTAAACGACTGTTTAGCCTAAAAGGCCTTGCAGCGTTGCCACAACGCTGCTCAGCCCCGTAGAGCGACGAGGTGGTGACCCAGGCTGTCGACGCCGCAGTGATGTTCCGCTCCGCTGGGGTGCGGCACGAGCTGAGGGTTGGAATCGGGGTGTGCGGCCGCGATGGATGGGTGGCCGATTCACCTCGCGTGATGAGCTGCGGCCGGTGGCACATTTGGCACAACCCACGTGACTCACACTCGGTAGTTGCATGAGTGTGCGACAGGCAGTTGATGCAATACCCGTGGGCCTGAGCAACTTGCTGCCGTTGCAAAGGCCGCATACCCCTAAATATTCCGCAATGGTGGAGACGATGAGGGCGTCGACAGATGGGACACCTTATCCGACGGGTCTCCGTAGTCTGTGATGGGTTTGGTGGTGGTCGCGTGCCACCACGAGGTGCGGAGGGTAGGACCGCTGCAGGCGCGGTTGCCGGTACAGGTGCCGGCGTTGTTGCTGGTGCGGTGGCCGGTGCAGCGGCCGATGCTGTCGCAGCTATCGTCCGGGGTGCTGGGGTAGGCCCGTTGCATGGCACATTCGTAGCCGCGCGAGCGGTTGACGTATTTGCGGCTGGCGTATCTATATCCATGGTAATCTGTATAGAGAGGATTATTGATTATAAATTTCTATCAGATAAGCAAACATGGTGAAGGTGCCACGATATGTGGCATGAACGTGTCGTCATATTGATCGACAATTTTTTGGCTAAGATTCTTTGTTGGTTTTGACAGTTTATTATTTTTTAGCGGTTTATTACGGGCGTATTTCTCGTTTTTGCGTAAAATTTAGTGATTTTATTATATCGCGACAGTATCGGTTTGGTTATTTCGATTTTCGGTTTGTATTTTTTAACGGTTGGTATTGGCGTATTTCTCGTTTTCATTTGATTAGCTTATTGTGACACGATAATATCGGTTTGGTTTTGCGGTGTTTCAGATTCGCGATCATCGGAAGTTGGCAAAAAGCATAGCTTCACGAGCGGTCTGGTCAGCGTTCCGTTTTGCGTACGGAGATCAACGATTCGTATGTGACCGTCGGGGCCGTAATGTAGCTTTTCTATGCGGCCAAGCCGCCACTCGGTGGGGGGTAGACAATCATCGTGAATGAGGACACAGTCTCCAAGTTTAGTCGCTTGTTCAGGAGTCTTCCAACGGTATCTTTTGTGGAGATCCTTTATATATTCGTCCTTCCATCGGCGGCTGAAATCATGATGGAGAATTTTAATTCGTTCCCATCGATTTAATAGGGATAGCGACTCCACGCCTGGCTCAGGAATGGCCAGGATGGGTGCTCCTTTTAGAAAATGCCCTGGAGTTAAGGCGGTGAAATCGGAGGGGTCTTGCGATAGTACTGTAAGTGGCCGTGAATTAAGAACGGCTTCAATTCGATTTAATAGCGTCGTGAACTCTTCGTAATTGAATTTATAATTTCCAGCTACCCGTTTGAAATGGGATTTGAAGCTTTTCACAGCTGATTCCCATAAACCGCCCATATGAGGAGCGCTTGGGGGTATAAATTGCCAGTTGATACCTTGAGGGGCGTACTTTTGTACGATGTCGGGTGACACTTGTTTTAGGAAATCCACAAATTGCTTTTCGGTGGCTCGTTGAGCTCCAATGAACGTTTTGCCATTGTCGCTCATGATCTTTGATGGGTAGCCACGTCGAGCGACAAAGCGAGCAAATGCCGCGAGAAAAGCATCCGTCGTCAGATTACTACATAGCTCAAGATGTACTGCCTTTGTCGTGAAACATACAAAGACAGCCACATAGCCTTTCATGAGAGTGGGAGACCTTAACATGGACGCCTTTACTTGGAAAGGCCCAGCAAAATCAACACCTGTTGTGGTGAAAGGCAGAGCGTAATTGCAGCGTTCCGGTGGAAGTGCTGCCATAATCTGCGTTCGCATCTTCTGTTTGTGCATAGTGCACATCTTGCATGTGAAGATGCACTTCTTGATTTGCGGCTTAAGACGGGGGATATAATACTTCTGGCGTACCATCTGTTGCATGAGACGATGTTCGGCGTGTAGCATTAAGATGTGGATGTAGTGGAGGAACAGTGTGGCAAATGGTGACCTCTCTGGGATTATTATGGGATGGCGTTCGTTATATGTTAGGCTCGAATTAGCAAGCCGACCATTGGCACGAAGCAGACCTTTCGTGTCCAGAAATGGGTTGAGGACTAAGAGTGAGCTCTTTTTATCAATCGGCTTCGATTCTCTTAGTAGTGATATATCGCGGCTGTAATAGCGCGTTTGTGTATATGTTATTAGTGCGACCTTTGCCTTTTGTAACTCTAGGTGCGTCACTGTGTTGCATGGGAAATTATGTGATCCCTTAACTTTGCTTTTGAGTTGTTCTATGAATTTGAACATATAAGCGACTACTCTGAGCGCTTTTGGAAACGAGGAAAATCGTTCAAGGATGTCGGCATCATCCAATAATGTGTGAAAGGTGGCGATTTTTCGACCTTCTGGGGCGATAATGTTGCGCATGGGGGATTGTGGCCAATAATCAGGAGATTCTATCAACCATCGGGGGCCATTCCACCAGAGGGTGGTAGTGGCAAGGTGCAGTGGCTTGCACCCTCTTGTACCTAGATCGGCAGGATTGTCAGCACTGGCTACGTGACGCCAAGTGGCTGATCCCACTAGGTCAAGAATTTGAGACGTTCGGTTAGAAATATACGTCTTCCATGCATGTGGTGGTTTTTCCAACCAGGCTAGTACAATTTCTGAATCGGACCACATATATAGTTTGCATTTTGTCATATTTAAATGCATTTGCACCATGGCTACTAATTTTGAAAGTAGTAGTGCGCCACATAACTCAAGTCGTGGAAGACTTATAGTTTTTAAAGGGGACACCTTTGCTTTTGCTACTAATAAGTGGCTTGTGGTCGTGGTATCACTTTGCGTGCGCACATAGATAGTAGCGCAGTATGCCTTTTCTGAGGCGTCACAAAAGCCATGTAATTCGACTTTGTGTTCGGGGGAGTAGTTTACCCATCGTGTAATTTGTATCTGAGAAATGTCATTCAGATTTTTTGCGAACTGGGACCATTTTTCTAAGCGAAGAGGTTTCACTTGTTCGTCCCAGTCGGTTCCATCTAGCCATAATTCTTGTATTAAGATTTTCGCTTGGATCATAATTGGCGAAAGCCATCCTGCGGGGTCGAAAAGTTTTGCCACCGAGGATAAAATCTGTCTTTTCGTTATGGCTGATAATGCGGATATGGACTCCGTACTTTCCTTTTCGAAAATAAGGAAATTAGTGTCCAACAAATTTTCTTTTGGTATATTTTTTAATATACTTGGGTGATTCGCCGTAATCTTTTTTAATGGAAACCCTGCGGATGTGAGGGCTTGGATTACTTGTGATAATGATTCGTATGCTTGTGGAAGACTGTGACTTCCAGACAGAATATCGTCTACATACTTTTGTGTTTTTAACACCTGGGTCGCCAGAGGAAATTCTGACTTGGTGTTTTCTGCCAATTCATGGAGCGTTCGAATGGCTAAATATGGGGCACAGTTTACGCCAAAGGTAACTGTTTTTAATTTAAAGTCGCCTAGTGGACTATTGGGAGATTTTCGGAAAATAATTCGCTGAAAATCTTGATCATCTTTATGTACGACTATTTGTCGATACATTTTCTCAACATCCCCATTGAAAACGTATTTGTATGTACGCCAGTTTAGTATGAGGAGCATTAAATCTGGCTGAAGCGTGGGTCCCGTACATAAAATGTCATTTAGGGAATTCCCCGAACTTGATGATTTTGATGCATTAAAGACAACTCTTACTTTTGTTGTTTTTTTGTCTGGCTTTACTACTGCATGGTGTGGCAGATAAAAGGAGTAGTACTTGCCGTTGACGATTTTCTCCCCTGGGTTTACCTCTTCCATGTGATCTAAATGGAGGTATTCTTCTAACACACCATCATATTCAGATTTGAGTTCGCCTTTTTTAAGTAGGTTTCTTTCCATACTTAGAAACTGCTGAATTGCAGAGGTGCGAGAGTGACCTAAGGCGAGTGTGTTAGGAAATTGTTGCTTAAGTGGTAGTCGTACGACGTACCGACCATTTTCTGATCTAGTAGTTGTGGCTTTGTAAAAATCCTCACAATACTGATCTTCAGGGGTTGTGACTGATATGGGGGGGGAGTTCTTCTATTTCCCAAAATTTTTTCAATTGTGAATTGAGGTACTCGTTTGAGACTTGCTCAACTTGAGTTGTTAATGTTGTAACTGGTTCCGCAACTAGTCCGCTTAGGACCCATCCGAAAATGGTATTTTGCGCCAGAAGTGTTGTGGTAATTTTCTCAATACCTTCGAGAATAATTTGTGGTATGAGATCGCTGCCTAATAGTAGATCTATTTGAGCGGGGGTGTTGCTGTTTGGGTCTGCTAGCTTTAGGTGTGAAACCTTTTGCCAATGCTTGCTATTTATATGATAGCTTGGTAGCATGTTGGTTAATTGCGGTAAGACAATAGCTTCTGCTTGTATGCGCTTATCCGCTTTAAGGGAAAAGAGGGTAATGGGGCAGATTTTATTTGAGTTTTGAACAACTCTTCCACCCATTCCCGTTATTTCAAAGTTGGCCAGTTTTGTCGGTAACTGTAGCCTGTTTTGTGCCCTAGACGCTATAAATGATCGTTGTGATCCCTGGTCTATTAAGGCTCTGAGTTTAAACAGTTCTCCTCGGTGCTCGATGGAGACAACTGCTGTGGGTAAAAGTACCCTACTGTGATTTTCGCTATGTAGCGATTGGGTTTTTAACGCCTTTGAGCAGCATGGTGCTTCTTGGCAGTTTTCAGAATTTGTTGTGGCAACTAATCCTGTTGCTCGTTTAACGTTTGCATTGTTTGGGGGTAAGCTGGAAAAATTGGTTATATGTAACATATAATGATGTCTTTTATGGCAATAAACGCAATTACATTTTCTTTCGCAATCTTTAAGCGTATGCGCATGTGACAGACAGTTGGTACATAATTTTTTCGTTCTTACGAAATTGTTTCGATCGCTAACATTCATTTTTTTGAAATTTCGCATAATTTTAATTTGTGACCTCCTCTGCACAGTTCGCATGACGTTTGTTTATATTGTTCGGAAGAGAACGATTGAGTTCTGAAAAAGCTTCTATTTAAGTTATTGTGTCTACTTGCTTGGGGTCTGTTGAAGCTTCTATTGAGGTCGTTTTGAACGTTTTTCGTTCTGACTAGTTTTTTATCTACCCTTTCTGCAATTTCGTATTGGGTAGTAAGAAATTCTTTCATTTGCTGCCACGTTGGGCACTTTCTTCGCGATGAGAGCGATTGCTCCCACAAAAGTAACGATTTTTCTGGTAATGCAGCTGTGCATATGTTTACCACAATGGGGTCCCAATTATCTGTGGGAATATTCTGTGTCGATAAAACCGACAAACAATTTGAAACAGTGGATTGAAGCTTTATAAACTCTTCACTTGTTTCTTTCTGAATTTTTGGTAAATTCATTAATATCGTCACCTGTTTGTCGACCAATATTCTTTCGTTTTCATAACGTGCTTTTAGAGCTTCCCAAGCAAAATTAAAATTTTCGTCATTGAGAGCGAACTGTTTCACTATTACGCCTGCCTGACCTTTGGTTTTGTATCTGAGGTGATACAATTTTTGTGCATTAGATAATTTTGGGTGGTTTATGTAAACGGCTGTGAACATGTCCCGGAAGGACGGCCATTGTTCATAACCCCCATGAAAAATTTCTGTGTCACATGCGGGCACCTTCAGGTGGATACCTGAACTCGCCTCTTGACTTTGTACTTGTGGCATCTCTACTCGCGGAAGTGGAGTAGTTGCAATTGCATTAATTAATTTTAGCTGATCTGAGATCATCGCTTTCGTCTCTTCGTACTGATCTAGGCAGTTTTCATATTTGGAGTATGCTGACGATTTGAAATTTTCCGGTAGATCTGATTCGTCAGATTCTACGATTGCGTCATATGCCGCTTGGAGACGCGTCCAAAAATTGTCTAAATTATCTTTTTTGATTTCTAAGACCGATTCAGAATTGTCTTGAATCGGTGAAGATGAAAATCGAGTGCAGTATCGTATTAAACTGTCACTCTCAGCAATGAATTTTGTATAAGAAATATCTTTACCCCTCTTTAATTTTGTAGCACCTTGCTTTGAGCGTGTAGCTTCAGCAGGTGTACATGGGCTCTTTTCTTCTAAAACCATTTTTGGAACTTTTAGTGATTGTATTGCTTTAGATTCTTTTGAATCTGAGCTCATTTAGAAAATGTTTTGAAATAATTTAAAATGTCTAAGTGTAAACTAGACTTGTAGATGTTAGAAAAGTTTCGTATAAATTGTTCAATAGAGGACTCTTTTGTATGCAAGAGTTTAAAAAAAATCAATAAAACCAATGGCTTTTGGATAAACCGAGATTTCAAAAAAATATTTTCGTTTATATATGTATTTGATTAGACGTGAACTCTTTTAGGTAAATAAGAGCTTTGAACGAAATTGAAATATAAGATAACGCTTAACGTATTTAATAATATGCGCGATCGCGAACTCTTTTAAGTTAATAAGAGTTTTAAAATGGAATAAATAATTAATCGCTTAAATTGGATTTAATTATTTTCTTTTTTTTATGAGCGGAAATTATTTTAAGTATTTTATTTTTCTGAGTATATTCCTTTTTTTTTTTATATTCTTTGTGCCCAAATGTCCTATAGGGTATACCTATAAGTGGATATTTTATTATGTGCTAATGAGCGCTCGTATTAGAGATCACTGCACTTTGTACATATGCATGTATGTACATATGTATTACGCTTTGTTTTTTACACAATCCTGCTTGTTTTTGTTGATCAAAAATCAAGGGGTATTGCGAGAATATGCCAATTTGGACTTTGAATATATGTTATACGCAATCCTGCTTGGTTTTGTTAGCCAAAATCCAAGGGGTATCGCGGAGCATATGCCAATGTGGACTTTGAAGCAATTAGCGTATATACATACGTGACAATACACTTTGTACAAATTTTAGATTTTACAAAAAATGCTTTTTTTGTTATATGTATTTATTGTTATATAGTTTGTACCCAATGTCGATTGGGTATTTCTTCCAGTATATAGAATATATTTATATGCGCCCGTATGTTGGTGTATATATAATGGTCTAATTGTATTATTTGTTGTAAACAAGTGCTTATCGTGCGGCACATACCAGGTCTGTTTTCAAGAACAGGACGTAAAAAATTTTCTCCGTACTTTCCTTTTCGAAAATAAGGAAATTAGTGTCCAACAAATTTTCTTTTGGTATATTTTTTAATATACTTGGGTGATTCGCCGTAATCTTTTTTAATGAAAACCCTGCGGATGTGAGGGCTTGGATTACTTGTGATAATGATTCGTATGCTTGTGGAAGACTGTGACTTCCAGACAGAATATCGTCTACATACTTTTGTGTTTTTAACACCTGGGTCGCCAGAGGAAATTCTGACTTGGTGTTTTCTGCCAATTCATGGAGCGTTCGAATGGCTAAATATGGGGCACAGTTTACGCCAAAGGTAACTGTTTTTAATTTAAAGTCGCCTAGTGGACTATTGGGAGATTTTCGGAAAATAATTCGCTGAAAATCTTGATCATCTTTATGTACGACTATTTGTCGATACATTTTCTCAACATCCCCATTGAAAACGTATTTGTATGTACGCCAGTTTAGTATGAGGAGCATTAAATCTGGCTGAAGCGTGGGTCCCGTACATAAAATGTCATTTAGGGAATTCCCCGAACTTGATGATTTTGATGCATTAAAGACAACTCTTACTTTTGTTGTTTTTTTGTCTGGCTTTACTACTGCATGGTGTGGCAGATAAAAGGAGTAGTACTTGCCGTTGACGATTTTCTCCCCTGGGTTTACCTCTTCCATGTGATCTAAATGGAGGTATTCTTCTAACACACCATCATATTCAGATTTGAGTTCGCCTTTTTTAAGTAGGTTTCTTTCCATACTTAGAAACTGCTGAATTGCAGAGGTGCGAGAGTGACCTAAGGCGAGTGTGTTAGGAAATTGTTGCTTAAGTGGTAGTCGTACGACGTACCGACCATTTTCTGATCTAGTAGTTGTGGCTTTGTAAAAATCCTCACAATACTGATCTTCAGGGGTTGTGACTGATATGGGGGGGGAGTTCTTCTATTTCCCAAAATTTTTTCAATTGTGAATTGAGGTACTCGTTTGAGACTTGCTCAACTTGAGTTGTTAATGTTGTAACTGGTTCCGCAACTAGTCCGCTTAGGACCCATCCGAAAATGGTATTTTGCGCCAGAAGTGTTGTGGTAATTTTCTCAATACCTTCGAGAATAATTTGTGGTATGAGATCGCTGCCTAATAGTAGATCTATTTGAGCGGGGGTGTTGCTGTTTGGGTCTGCTAGCTTTAGGTGTGAAACCTTTTGCCAATGCTTGCTATTTATATGATAGCTTGGTAGCATGTTGGTTAATTGCGGTAAGACAATAGCTTCTGCTTGTATGCGCTTATCCGCTTTAAGGGAAAAGAGGGTAATGGGGCAGATTTTATTTGAGTTTTGAACAACTCTTCCGCCCATTCCCGTTATTTCAAAGTTGGCCAGTTTTGTCGGTAACTGTAGCCTGTTTTGTGCCCTTGACGCTATAAATGATCGTTGTGATCGCTGGTATATTAAGGCTCTGAGTTTAAACAGTTCTCCTCGGTGCTCGATGGAGACAACTGCTGTGGGTAAAAGTACCCTACTGTGATTTTCGCTATGTAGCGATTGGGTTTTTAACGCCTTTGAGCAGCATGGTGCTTCTTGGCAGTTTTCAGAATTTGTTGTGGCAACTAATCCTGTTGCTCGTTTAACGTTTGCATTGTTTAGGGGTAAGCTGGAAAAATTGGTTATATGTAACATATAATGATGTCTTTTATGGCAATAAACGCAATTACATTTTCTTTCGCAATCTTTAAGCGTATGCGCATGTGACAGACAGTTGGTACATAATTTTTATACTCTCGCAACAAAGTTGCTAAAGAGAGTATTATAGTTTTGTTCACATAACGGTTGTTTGTAAGTCCTAAAACTAAAAGAGTTAGATATAGGGTTATATATACCAAAGTGATCAGGGTGACGAGTAGAGTTGAAATCCGGATGTCTGTCTGTCCGTCCGTCCGTCTGTCCGTCCGTCCGTCTGTCCGTCCGTGCAAGCTGTAACTTGAGTAAAAATTGAGCTATCGTGATGAAACTTGGTACATGTATTTCCTGGCTCCATAAGAAGGTTAAGTTCGAAGATGGGTAAAATCGGCCCACTGCCACGCCCACAAAATGGCGGAAACCGAAAACCTATAAAGTGTCATAACTAAGCCATAAATAAAGATATTAAAGTGAAATTTGGCACAAAGGATCACATTAGGGAGGGGCATATTTGGTCGTAACTTTTTTGGAAAAGTGGGCGTGGCCCCGCCCCCTACTAAATTTTTTGTATATATCTCGGAAACTTCTATAGCTATGTCAACGAAACTCTACAGAATCGTTTCCTTCAAAAACTTCCATACACAGTTCAAAAATGAAAGAAATCGGGTAATAATCACGCCCACCTCCCATACAAAGGTTATGTTGAAAATCACTAAAAGTGCGTTAACCGACTAACAAAAAACGTCAGAAACACAAAATTTTACGGAAGAAATGGCAGAAGTAAGCTGCATCCAGCCTATTTTTAAAAATTGAAAATGGGCGTGGCGTCGCCCACTTATGGACCAAAAACCATATCTCAGGAACTACTCGACCGATTTCAATGAAATTCAGTGTATAATATTTCCTTAACACCCTGATGACATGTACGAAATATGGGCGAAATCGGTTCACAACCACGCTTTCTTCCAATATAACGCTATTTTAAATTCCATCTGATGCCTTCTCTGTATAATATATACATTAGGAACCAATGATGACAGCGGAATAAAACTTTACACAAATACGGTATTTGAGCTGAGGTATCCCTTGTGGAAAAATTGTCGTGATCGGAATATAACTTTTCAAGGTCCCTGATATCGAACACGAAGAACTCAGTGCCTAACCTAACCTAACCTAATTTTCCACCGAAAATATCGATAAATCTCTCAGAATTTAATTCTAATTAATTTCACAGCAAAATAAAAAAATGACGGATAATGAAATCTCGATTATCACTTTATCATGCGAGAGTATAAAATGTTCGGTGGCACCCGAACTTAGCCCTTCCTTACTTGTTTCGTTCTTACGAAATTGTTTCGATCGCTAACATTCATTTTTTTTTGAAATTTCGCATAATTTTAATTTGTGACCTCCTCTGCACAGTTCGCATGACGTTTGTTTATATTGTTCGGAAGAGAACGATTGAGTTCTGAAAAAGCTTCTATTTAAGTTATTGTGGCTACTTGCTTGGGGTCTGTTGAAGCTTCTATTGAGGTCGTTTTGAACGTTTTTCGTTCTGACTAGTTTTTTATCTACCCTTTCTGCAATTTCGTATTGGGTAGTAAGAAATTCTTTCATTTGCTGCCACGTTGGGCACTTTCTTCGCGATGAGAGCGATTGCTCCCACAAAAGTAACGATTTTTCTGGTAATGCAGCTGTGCATATGTTTACCACAATGGGGTCCCAATTATCTGTGGGAATATTCTGTGTCGATAAAACCGACAAACAATTTGAAACAGTGGATTGAAGCTTTATAAACTCTTCACTTGTTTCTTTCTGAATTTTTGGTAAATTCATTAATATCGTCACCTGTTTGTCGACCAATATTCTTTCGTTTTCATAACGTGCTTTTAGAGCTTCCCAAGCAAAATTAAAATTTTCGTCATTGAGAGCGAACTGTTTCACTATTACGCCTGCCTGACCTTTGGTTTTGTATCTGAGGTGATACAATTTTTGTGCATTAGATAATTCTGGGTGGTTTATGTAAACGGCTGTGAACATGTCCCGGAAGGACGGCCATTGTTCATAACCCCCATGAAAAATTTCTGTGTCACATGCGGGCACCTTCAGGTGGATACCTGAACTCGCCTCTTGACTTTGTACTTGTGGCATCTCTACTCGCGGAAGTGGAGTAGTGGCAATTGCATTAATTAATTTTAGCTGATCTGAGATCATCGCTTTCGTCTCTTCGTACTGATCTAGGCAGTTTTCATATTTGGAGTATGCTGACGATTTGAAATTTTCCGGTAGATCTGATTCGTCAGATTCTACGATTGCGTCATATGCCGCTTGGAGACGCGTCCAAAAATTGTCTAAATTATCTTTTTTGATTTCTAAGACCGATTCAGAATTGTCTTGAATCGGTGAAGATGAAAATCGAGTGCAGTATCGTATTAAACTGTCACTCTCAGCAATGAATTTTGTATAAGAAATATCTTTACCCCTCTTTAATTTTGTAACGGGTGATTTTTTTGAGGTTAGGATTTTCATGCATTAGTATTTGACAGATCACGTGGGATTTCAGACATGGTGTCAAAGAGAAAGATGCTCAGTATGCTTTGACATTTCATCATGAATAGACTTACTAACGAGCAACGCTTGCAAATCATTGAATTTTATTACCAAAATCAGTGTTCGGTTCGAAATGTGTTTCGCGCGCGTGTTTTGTTCAGCGATGAGGCTCATTTCTGGTTGAATGGCTACGTAAATAAGCAAAATTGCCGCATTTGGGGTGAAGAGCAACCAGAAGCCGTTCAAGAACTGCCCATGCATCCCGAAAAATGCACTGTTTGGTGTGGTTTGTACGCTGGTGGAATCATTGGACCGTATTTTTTCAAAGATGCTGTTGGACGCAACGTTACGGTGAATGGCGATCGCTATCGTTCGATGCTAACAAACTTTTTGTTGCCAAAAATGGAAGAACTGAACTTGGTTGACATGTGGTTTCAACAAGATGGCGCTACATGCCACACAGCTCGCGATTCTATGGCCATTTTGAGGGAAAACTTCGGACAACAATTCATCTCAAGAAATGGACCCGTAAGTTGGCCACCAAGATCATGCGATTTAACGCCTTTAGACTATTTTTTGTGGGGCTACGTCAAGTCTAAAGTCTACAGAAATAAGCCAGCAACTATTCCAGCTTTGGAAGACAACATTTCCGAAGAAATTCGGGCTATTCCGGCCGAAATGCTCGAAAAAGTTGCCCAAAATTGGACTTTCCGAATGGACCACCTAAGACGCAGCCGCGGTCAACATTTAAATGAAATTATCTTCAAAAAGTAAATGTCATGAACCAATCTAACGTTTCAAATAAAGAACCGATGAGATTTTGCAAATTTTATGCGTTTTTTTTTTTTTAAAGTTATCAAGCTCTTAAAAAATCACCCTTTAGCTCCTTGCTTTGAGCGTGTAGCTTCAGCAGGTGTACATGGGCTCTTTTCTTCTAAAACCATTTTTGGAACTTTTAGTGATTGTATTGCTTTAGATTCTTTTGAATCTGAGCTCATTTAGAAAATGTTTTGAAATAATTTAAAATGTCTAAGTGTAAACTAGACTTGTAGATGTTAGAAAAGTTTCGTATAAATTGTTCAATAGAGGACTCTTTTGTATGCAAGAGTTTTAAAAAAATCAATAAAACCAATGGCTTTTGGATAAACCGAGATTTCAAAAAAATATTTTCGTTTATATATGTATTTGATTAGACGTGAACTCTTTTAGGTAAATAAGAGCTTTGAACGAAATTGAAATATAAGATAACGCTTAACGTATTTAATAATATGCGCGATCGCGAACTCTTTTAAGTTAATAAGAGTTTTAAAATGGAATAAATAATTAATCGCTTAAATTGGATTTAATTATTTTCTTTTTTTTTATGACCGGAAATTATTTTAAGTATTTTATTTTTCTGAGTATATACCTTTTTTTTTTTTATATTCTTTGTGCCCAAATGTCCTATAGGGTATACCTATAAGTGGATATTTTATTATGTGCTAATGAGCGCTCGTATTAGAGATCACTGCACTTTGTACATATGCATGTATGTACATATGTACATATGTATTACGCTTTGTTTTTTACACAATCCTGCTTGTTTTTGTTGATCAAAAATCAAGGGGTATTGCGAGAATATGCCAATTTGGACTTTGAATATATGTTATACGCAATCCTGCTTGGTTTTGTTAAAGAGGACATAGACGGGCACACATGTGCGTTCGATCTGTGTGAATTCGTTTGCCCATACACGACACACAAATCCATTTTGCGTTCGTTCTTCACACAGTTAACATGTGCGACAGGCAAGCGGAACATTTCTTCGAATTTATTTCTAATGTAGCACTTTTATCTATTTCTTTGTATTTCGTTAATAAGTTATTCCAACTTTTATTTTTCTCAATATTATTTTTATATTTATCACTTTTCGTTTGCCAAATTGCGAATTAATTTTTTATAAGATCAATAAATTCAGATACGAAATCTTTATTAAGGGGAGAGCCTGCTTTAGAAGCTTCAAACAATCGCTTAAATCTCTTTAAAAATTATCTAACAAACAAAGTTATAGATTGGAACTCTAAATATTGTCGAAGCTAGAAGGGAAATAGTGTCCGAGCGTCAGACAGATACATACATGAGCGCTTGGGAAAAAAGCGAAAAGCGCGATTTCTCGGTTTTTTTATTTTTACGATTATTTTAATTGGCGGGCAAAGTTGGAATTGGGCAAAGTTTATTATCTTTGGCATAAAATTATCTTCTATTTAAACTAAAAAAAACTAGGAAAAGTCAAGTTTGAACATATTTTTAAACAAAATGAAGTAAATTTTTTTTGGAATTTTCTTAGTTTAACTAGAAGATAAGTTATTAAAAAACATGAATCCCTTTGAATTTTTTGTTCCTGATAAATGTATATGCGAGATGCATCGGGTAATTGCTTCCTAAAGGCAGAATATCAAAGATTTCGTATTCAAAAAATTTGTGAAAGATGTTCGAATATATGACTATAAAGCCTAGAAATTTCGCTTGAATCAATTATTTCTTTCCCTCCCAAAAAAATCCTAAGAAAAAATCGATTTTTTGATGCCTCTAAAGCAGTCTCTCCCCTTAACACTTGCAATTGTCCGCGATCTTCACTGCTCGGCGACACGAGAGAAATGAGATTTTGTGCGCTCACAACGCCATACACGATAAACATGCTCGCGCACCGATCGTAAAAAATCAAACATTTTCGCGAACATGGATCGGTACGCGAACAAGCCCATACACGAGTAAACCGCATGTTTACACATACCGATCGAACGCACATGTGTGCCTGTGTATGGCCGCTATTAGCCAAAATCCAAGGGGTATCGCGGAGCATATGCCAATGTGGACATTGAAGCAATTAGCGTATATACATACGTGACAATACACTTTGTACAAATTTTAGATTTTACAAAAAATGCTTTTTTTGTTATAAGTATGTATTTATTGTTATATAGTTTGTACCCAATGTCGATTGGGTATTTCTTCCAGTATATAGAATATATTTATATGCGCCCGTATGTTGGTGTATATATAATGGTCTAATTGTATTATTTGTTGTAAACAAGTGCTTATCGTGCGGCACATACCAGGTCTGTTTTCAAGAACAGGACGTAAAAAATTTTCTATCATAAACCGATACCGCTCTTCATTTACGGTTACAGCTCTTCCATCTTCATTCTCGAAGAAGTAAGGCCCAATGACATTTTCAGATATGATCCCACACCATACTGTACACCTGATGGGGTGAAATTTAACTGCAAAATTTAGACGTTGCCGATGTTCTGTGGGTTTTAGTTCTTGCACCATTTGCACCTTATATGGGTATAACTGTAAATCTTTTTTTAAAATGCGCCGTAGTGACGTACGAGACATTCCTAGCTGAGCAGAACGCCTTCTGGCAGATGTTTCTGGTGCTTCGTTAACACTTTGCTGTACTCGTTCAATATTTTCTGCAGTGCGCCTTAAACGTGGTCTACCGGTTCGAAGCAAATCTGCTACGCTGCCATGTTGGTGATGACGATCAACTAAGCAACGAATCATTGCTTCAGAGGGCGAAATTCTGACGTTAAAATGTCGACGATATGCTCTTTGCGTTAAAATAATTGATCTCTGGTTTAAATAATAAAGTTCTATTGTTCTGGTTCTCTGTTCAGTTGTGTACCTCTCCATTATAAATTCTCCAAGTGTTGTCTATATAATCTCAAAGAAAAAATAAAAAAAAATTAATTAACGAAAAAGTTATTAAACTTTTACACCCCTTGGTTTCTTTTGGCCCACCCTGTATGATGTAAAGGTGGCTGTGAGTTGTTGAAGTTCTTGTAGTTTCTTTCTTTCTTGAGTAACTTGTCGTAGTTTGACTAGTGTCCAAATTATCAGGATTATAATTCCAAAGTTTGTGATTGTGTAGCATAAAGTTTGGATCGGGTGATCTTCAATTGGAATGAGTAAGTTATGTAACTTCCGGATATTCGTAAACTTTGTTTGTTCATTGGAGTTTATTACTTCATCAATTGTTATGGTGCCTTCATGTTGGATTATCTGCTTTATTGTATCCTGTATGCTTGTATACTTTCGTCCATTTATTTTAATAGTGTCATTAAACTGGATCAAGTTTACTCCTGAGATAGTTTCGTTATTAATTTCATATCTTCCATTTAATATTATATTACCATAATCTAATATTGTGATATTTGCATTCGTTTCTTCAATAGTTTTACAATTTGTTTTTTCTTTTAGCACTAATTTCGAAATACATTCATTATCCTTGTTAGTTTTACATATAAAATTATTTAGTGATTCTTTATATTCTTTTACTTTTGAATAATTATTTTTATTACATTGAGCATATATTTTTCTAACATATATTTGCCATGTAGATAGCTTAACTATGTTATTTTAAATAATTTACATTTTTGCGTTATTAAAGAATATTTATAAATGATTACATATGTATCCTTAACTCTAATTACATTTATTGTAGAGTATTCCATTACATTTAAAACTGGAATATCTAATTTTTCGTTTTTTTTATTTGTTTTATATCATTTAAATTTAAAGACTTAGACAAGTGTTTTCCTGTCTTTACAGAATTTATAGTTTCGAATAGGGTTTCTAATTCCTTTAAAGGTTTTGATATGACCAGGCTTGTTGAGATTGATTGAGGATCAACCTATGAGACTAATTGTTCATAGTGTGAGTTAATGACTCTTTGTTTATTATTATTTTCTATTATTACATTTAATGATCTGGAGTCCCAGTTATAAATTTTATTATAGTCCCTAAAATGTTTATTGATCTTTTTTATATTGAATGTGAAATAGTTTGTTCAAATAAATTTGAGATTCTATTCTCGTTTATGTCCTGACAAATGATATATATTCTATCTGTTTATACTTTTCCATTATTATCATTAAATTAAATAAATGGTATAAATATTCGGCATCATCAAATAGGTATATGTCGTCAGTTTCGTTGAAGATAAAATTTTTATTTTTTAGATTGCTCACTGTGTATGCTTTTATGTTTATTATTAAATTCAATAGGAGTGTTACGTATGTTATCTTTATGTAAGACATGTTGTCTTCCTCCTCTCTCTACTAAAACTGTATCCTCACGGTTTTCTATAACTATGAATTTTAAATATTTTTGTTACGTTTTTGTACGTCGTTTTGACAGTGCGGAAATTATTTGTTTTGGTTCATAAACTTTTTGTGTTCCTTTTTTATTATGATTTTCTAAAACTTTGTCTTTGTTTTTTCAATCAATTGTTTTATTTCCGGATAATTCTTCTTATTGAAAAATACTTCCACTGGTTATTGTTTTGTCACCGAGTGTATTGTCCTATTATACTCGTATGCTGCGTTAAATATTTCCGTAACTGGATCGGTGTTATTTTGTTTAGCTAATGTTCCTGCGGTTTCTATCAGTGTGTTATGTAAGCGTTCAACTGAACTGTTTGATGTCGAATGAGCTGTTGGCGTACGATTATGTGTTATATGTAGTCGTCGGTGTAGTGACATACAAGTTATCGATGTGAATGTACTATATACTATACTATAGGTTTCTAGGATATGGGAATGTAAGTGTGAGAATTTCTTCTAGTTTGTCTACGGTGTTGACTTTATCTGCCATTTCTCTCATTAATAAACATTTTGAGTACCTACACATACTAGTTATATATGTTCTATTCCCTGTGTGGAATATATCCATACTTATAGATTCTCCTGGTAGATTTGTTGCTGGTGTTCTCCCCATCAGTTGTTTTGTTGATCTACGTTCGTATTTTTGTTCATAACAATTTGAACAGTTTCGTGCAGAGTTTTTGATTTGTTTCGCCATATCGGGCCAAAAATATTGTTGTCTTATTTCCATCGCGTTATTTTTCTCATTTCTATGCACTCGGTATAATTTGTTATAATGTCCAATTGTCTTCGACTAGATTTTGTGCTATAAAGAGCTTGTAGTTTAGAAAATGTTTACTTAGTAGTGATTTTATTGTGAATAGTTCTTGTTCATCAATTTTAATCGCGTTATTGAAATTCGGTGTAAAAATTTCTTTTAACGTTTTTGTTAGATAGTCAGTGTTTTGATATTCAATAATATGTCTGTGATACTTTGGAAAAGTCGATTGTGTTTCTTTTTTATTTCGTTTAGTTTTCTTTAATATGATTTGATTCTTAAAAGAATTTATCGTTTGTTTTGCGTATGTATAGTTTTCGTTTGGTGAACTACGTGTCGAGTGCATCGATTCTATTGTTGAAGTGTTAATTTTTTGTCTTGATAATGCATCTGCTACTACGTTTTGATTTCCTGGTTTGTATACTATTCAGATTCTTGTATACAATTTTTCCATCTTTTTAGTTTTATAGTATATTTGGATTTTTGTCCGAAATAGAAAATATTAATGCCTGGTGATCAGTGTGTATAGTTAAATCTGCTATACCGTAAATATAATTCCTAATTTTTCCTATAGCCCATACCTTTGCTAATAATTCTTTTTCCGTTGTAAAATAATTTGCTTCTGTTTTTGTTAATGTTCTTGATATAAAAAATATAGGTTTCTTTTCTTGTGATAAAACTCCTCCTATGGCGAAATTACTCGTATCTGAGGTTTTGAGAAATCTGGTTGAAATAGTTCAACTTCTTCTTTCAATTTTGTTTTAATTATTTGTATAGCTTTTATAGCTTCTTTATCTAATTTGATTTCTTTCTTAGCTGACATTTTTTTACTCGTTATACCATTTTCTCCTTGTAACGGGTGATTTTTTTGAGGTTAGGATTTTCATGCATTAGTATTTGACAGATCACGTGGGATTTCAGACATGGTGTCAAAGAGAAAGATGCTCAGTATGCTTTGACATTTCATCATGAATAGACTTACTAACGAGCAACGCTTGCAAATCATTGAATTTTATTACCAAAATCAGTGTTCGGTTCGAAATGTGTTTCGCGCGCGTGTTTTGTTCAGCGATGAGGCTCATTTCTGGTTGAATGGCTACGTAAATAAGCAAAATTGCCGCATTTGGGGTGAAGAGCAACCAGAAGCCGTTCAAGAACTGCCCATGCATCCCGAAAAATGCACTGTTTGGTGTGGTTTGTACGCTGGTGGAATCATTGGACCGTATTTTTTCAAAGATGCTGTTGGACGCAACGTTACGGTGAATGGCGATCGCTATCGTTCGATGCTAACAAACTTTTTGTTGCCAAAAATGGAAGAACTGAACTTGGTTGACATGTGGTTTCAACAAGATGGCGCTACATGCCACACAGCTCGCGATTCTATGGCCATTTTGAGGGAAAACTTCGGACAACAATTCATCTCAAGAAATGGACCCGTAAGTTGGCCACCAAGATCATGCGATTTAACGCCTTTAGACTATTTTTTGTGGGGCTACGTCAAGTCTAAAGTCTACAGAAATAAGCCAGCAACTATTCCAGCTTTGGAAGACAACATTTCCGAAGAAATTCGGGCTATTCCGGCCGAAATGCTCGAAAAAGTTGCCCAAAATTGGACTTTCCGAATGGACCACCTAAGACGCAGCCGCGGTCAACATTTAAATGAAATTATCTTCAAAAAGTAAATGTCATGAACCAATCTAACGTTTCAAATAAAGAACCGATGAGATTTTGCAAATTTTATGCGTTTTTTTTTTAAAAAAGTTATCAAGCTCTTAAAAAATCACCCTTTAGATGTATGGTTAGTGGTTTTGTTATTTTGCTATATCCTTGCTATATCCTTGTATAAATTTCCTATAATATCCCGCCATACCTAAAAATTACCTTAATAATTTCAGAGTTTGAGGTATCGGATACTTGTCTAATGTTTCTACTTTCTTTGGATCTACAGTTATCCTATTATGTGTTATTATATGTCCTAAATATTCTACTTGATTTTTAAAGAATTGTGATTTTTCATCAGAGATTTTCATATTTGCTTTATGTAATGCGCTTACTATTATTTAGATGTGTTTAATATGTTCTGCAGGTGTCGAAGAATATATTAACACGTCGTCGATATATACAAGCGCAAATTTATTTATACATTCTCGTAGAATATCATCAACACATCTTTGAAATATTGAGGGTGCATTTCTTAATCCAAAGGGCATTCGTATGAATTCATATTTTGCTCCATTCATGGAAAATGCTGTTTTTTCCCTATCTTCTTTTTTTATCATAATTTGGTGAAATCCTGCTTCTAGATCTATCGTGGAAAAATATTTAGCTTTACCTAACGCTTGTTATGTCATATTTATATCCGGAATAGAATTTCTAGCTGTTATAGCTTTGAATTTAATTTTTGAAAATCTATCACTAATCTTTTACATTTTCATCTATACCCTTTTTTGGTACTGTCCAAGCTGGTGAGTTATAAGGACTTCTACTAGGTTGTATTATATTATTCTTTAATAATTTTTTTTTTTTTCTGAATTGACTAAATCGTTATCTGCATACGGATATTGGTATTGTTTCGTCCAAACAGGTTCATTACTTTCTGTCCTAATTGTTGCTTCTATCGTTGTGGTAAATGGTAACTTTTCTGTTTTATTATTTCTCCTAATTATTTCTCTAATCTCCTCGTCACAATCCTTATTATCACTTGTGTAATTTATTTTTTGATTTTTGTTTTTATTTGTATATTTTAATTGTAGTGACGTGAAATCTATTTCTGCATTTAATTTTTTTAATCCACAAAATCCTATTATCATATCATAGTCCAAAAAATGGTAAATCATGGCTTAACAGATGTATTATTTTTTTGCTAGTCATGATGGAATATCCATGCATTGATTTTGTCCATACAGGGTCTATTGATATACTATTACCTATTCTGCATTTTTTTGATATGTAGTTGCTTGTAGCGCCTGAGTCGATTATGATATTCACTTCTTGTTTTGTCGGACCATCCTTGAGTGTAAGGCAAGGAAGTCCATCCTTTAGCTTAAAAAAGTACTCGATGTATCGTCAGCCTGGACGGCATGCACGATTCATACAGCACGCTAAGGGTACACCTCTTTCGGGACCACGCCCAGTATGGATGATCATACCATGCTGAACTTGCGTAACAGTACACCTACGTACTAAACCCTAACTCCGACTGCATTTCACTGATCCTACGGGACTGCCGTTAAGCATTTCTTCGCAGGACCAGACTCAGCCAATATTGGCTCTTCGTGGGCACCTTTCTGGACTACTCTTCTCTAACTCTTCTGATATCGCTACTTCGTTGCCTTTCCTTTTTTCTCAGTTCTTGCAGGGCAACTGCGGACTAATTCTTCACTTTATTCCACACGATTTTTCTTTTTATCATGTGGTGCACGATATTCTCTGGAGTCACACGTTCGTTGATAATAATTTCTATGTCTTTTCTTTCTGCTTCGAATTTCGGACAGTAAAAGAAAATATGCTGTGCGTTTTCGCTGCCATTTCCGCAGAATGAACATTCTGTTCCATTATCGTGACCGTATTTATACAGGTACTCTCGAAAGCATCCGCGTCCGGTCAGGAATTGCGTCAGGTAGTAATTAGAATCGCCATTCTTCCTCTCCACCCATGTTTTCACCTTTCTGATTAGCTTGTATGTCCATCTTCCATTTTCTGCTATGTCCCAGCGCCTCTGCCACTCACATAAACTGTCCTCCTTTTCTTTGTTTCGCTCCGCTGTTGTAAGACGCCTCCCAACGCTTCTTGATTTTTCGTAGACTCTTTTGAGCTCTAACGCCATTATGTCCGGCGGTATGATACCCGCTATGACCCCGGCCGCCTCGTGTGACACCGTGCGGAATCCACATATAACTCTTATTGCATTTAGCCGAGTCAGAGATCTTGCTTTTTTCGCGTATGTCTTATATGCATTGCTGGTCCCCATATTGGCGCCGCATACATGAGCACCGATTGACTCACTTTAGCCAAGAGTGCTCGCTTGCCCTGGCTTGGTCCTCCAATGTTAGCCATCATCCTGGATAGGGCCACCGTTATTCGCGCCGCTTTTGCACATGCGTTTTCAATATGCGTGCAATAATTAAGCCGCGCGTCTATTACCACGCCTAGGTATTTTAACGAATGTTGAGTCGTTATCAATATTAAAAGTAGCGTTTTCTACTTTTTTTCTGCTAGTAATTAGCACTGCTTCCGTTTTTTGGGCTGCTAGTTGGAGCTTTTTTGCCGTGAGCCAGCTCTTTATTCTTAAAGCGGTGTCTTCACATAAGCTTTCTACTTGACTGATTTCTTTCCCTACCTCCGTTACTGCAATGACATCGGCGTACCCGATAATTTGGACCCCTCTTTCTAATGGTAGCCGAAGCACTCCGTCGTATAACACGTTCCACAGCAGTGGACCTAGCACTGAGCCTTGTGGTACCCCTCCCGTCACCCTGTATTGTTTTGGTCCCTCATCAGTATCATAGAGGGCAGCCTATTCGACAGGTATTTGGAGATAATTCTCAACAAATACTTCGGTGTTCTTTTACATTCGAGAACGCTCATTATGTATGGCCAATACGCAGAATTGAACGCATTTTTAACGTCAAATGTTACGACTGCGCAGTATTCTTTCGTACCATACATCCACCTCGTTCCTTCGATGGCCTTGCTTGCCGCATTTGTCACTTTTGTGATCGCATCGATGGTTGACCTTTGCTTACGAAAACCAAATTGGTTTTCGGCCAGTCCTGGATATTCTTGCTCCAGATGCTTCTCCAGACGTACGCATATTATTCTCTCCAAAATTTTTCCAAGCGTGTCTAGCATGCAGAGAGGGCGGTACGAGCTTGGTTCTCCAGCCGGTTTGTTTGCTTTCTGCAAAAGCACTAAGCGCTGTTTCTTCCATATTTTTGGAAAGACACCTTCTTGCAAACAGCGGGTAAAGAGCCGTGAAAAAGAGCTCGCTTTGTGTGTTATAGCCGTTTTTAGGGCTTTGTTGGGGATTGCATCTAGACCCGGTGTTTTGGTATTTCCAAACCTTTTGGCTGCATCTATCACTTCATCGTCGGTGACCGATGGTGCGTCTATTACCGTATATATACTTGACAATACAGGTCCTTCGTTCTTCTGCGTAGGGAAAAGGGTTTCCACGATATTTTTCAATAGGGTGGGACAGGTTGGTGTTCTCCCTTTGCTTCCTTTGAGTTTTGTCATCACTATTTTGTACGCATCGCCCCATGGATTCTTATCAGCATTTTCGCAAAGCTCTTTGAAACAGGAGAGTTTGCTTCTTTTGATTGCTTTCTTGAGCTCACGGCGTTTCCTTTTAAAACTTTCGCGCAGGTTTTCGTATTCTGGTGAACTTCGTTTTCTCTGGCAGGAACGCCTGGCTTTGTTGCACTCAGTTCTCAGGATGTCGATTGCACAATTCCACCAGTATGCAGGCTGTCTGTAAGCGTTAGCACCTCGTTTTTTCCTGCACATTGCAGCGTCACATGCTTTGCTGACATGCCTCACCAATATCTCCGCCTGTCGTTCTGCATCTTCTACATCTGCGATGTTGTCATCTAGCATAAGTCGAAAGAGATCTTCGTCGAACGTTTCTGCTTTCCATCCTTTTATCTGTACCATCTTTGTGTGCTTGTATATTCCACTCCTGGATTTTCCAATTTCCATTATGATAGCTAGGTGGTCACTATGCGTATAGAGGTCAGACACTTCCCAGCATGTTGATCGTACCAACGGGCTACTAACAAACGTGATGTCTATCACGGATCCACGGCCATTTTTTTCGAAAGTGTTCCTGTTTCCAGTATTCAACAACACCACTTCGAGCGATGAAAAGGCTTTGAGAAGAGCGTCTCCTCGTTTGTTCGTACTAGCACTTCCCCAGTCCACAGCCCATGCGTTAAAATCGCGCGCTACCACGTTATTCGTAGTTGTTAGGATTTCCTGTACCAGATCATCCAATATCCTCTCAAACGCGCCACTCACTCGGTGGTATATAACAGCTATAAAAGTTGATTCCACAGATCCTGGCTCGTGTGAAGTAGGGCTTTCCTAATAGTGGCTTTTCCTGGAAGGCTTTGCCTCCACATGCTCATATGGCCGCTTTGCTTTGCCGCTGAAGTTTTTATGCTTCCTGATATAAAGGGCATCTTTTACTACCTATTTGGTGGTTTGAGTTTTCCCTTCCCTTGCTCTTGCAAGCACCACAAGAGGGTGCCTTGTCGCACGTCTGTGCGAAGTGCCCGTTTTCGCCACATCTCAGATAGCACTTGGTCCTGTCGTCCGAATTTTTACATGCTGCTGCCAGATGCCCATATTCCAGGCACCTGAAACACCTTTTTAAATTAGGTTTCTCTCTTACCCTGCAGACTACCCAGCCTATCCTAATTTTTCGCTCATCTAGCAGTATCCTTGCTTCCAACGCTGGGAGGCTTACAACCGCTACCTGTGTACCCGCATATGCCGCCCTGAGGTTTCTTATCGCACTCACATCAAAATTATTTAGTTTTTAACCTGCTTCCTTATAGCTTCCGCAATGTCCTCTTTGGTTGTGATTTCGTCCAGGTCCCGTATTTCTACTATGACTTCGTGGGTAAGCGCTTTGATTTGTGCCTGGTCTCCTAATAGTTTGCTTATTTCGCCCTTTAGTTCGCTCGTACTTTCCATTTGGGTTTCCTTGATTTCCAGCAATATTTCTCCCTTCGCTGACTTCCGAATACGCGATACGTTTTCCCCGAGTTTCTGCAGATTTTCTTCCTTTCTCACCTTCATAAGGATGTCTCTATAAGACATATCTCCAGAGCGCGCTATGACTATAGCATCGGGCTCGTGGGGGTGGCTTTCGGTCAATCTTTTTGTGGCTTTGTGGCTTGCCCTTGACGCTTACCCAGCCGTCATCTTTTTTAACTTCCTTACTGCATTTATCAGGGCTATTTCCTAATGTGTCTTTGCTTCGCTCTGCTTGCTGGTTTTTCGGTGCCTCTTCGTGCGTCGTTTTATTCCTTTTAGGCGGTGTCTTCCGTTTGGGCTGATTTTCCTCACGCGGCCTCTTTGGTGTTATTTCCGTGTTTGCGGTTCTGAGCTGTACCTTCCGTCTTGCTTCTAACATTTTTGTGTGAAGAGTTCAAGGGACTCCCAGTATGCTGCGTCGTGTACCGGTCAGGCAGATTTAATCAGCCGCACCTAACATGGTGAACAGACGCTGACCAGGAAGCCGCCCATTATGGATCCGTCGCGCCTGGATTTTTTTTTGTTTATTACACACCATGCCCTTGCATGTTGTGGGAGACACTTATTTCAAAGCGGCGGGGTCGATTCGCCCACTGTCGCAGAAGTTTCATCGGTCTTGCTGGCTTTTATACCACAACCTCCACTCCCGCCGCTTCTCGTCGGGGATTGCTTATTCGTTTAAACTTATTTCGCAACTAACCCGTTACTACAAGCCGTCCGGCTATCCGTGACCTGCCGACCCCCCCGGTCGCTTAAAGCTCAGCGACGGTGACTATTCCCCTTGGAAATTTAAAGTCCCACCGGGCTGAGGGTCAGGTTGTTGGTGTGTGTTGATCCTTTGTATCTTTTGCGGAATAATGTTTCTGTTAGAGTGATTTCGTTTGTACCCACTGTTTCATTGAGGTTCGTCAACATCCATGCGTTCTTGTAGAGGTTGGTATGTATTAAATACTCTTTGAGGTTGTGCATAATTGTAATTGTTCCTCGTTTGTTGCCTTGGTTGGAATTGATTTTGCCTGAAGTTGTTATTGTGATGATTAGGTTGATTATATTGGCTTCTTGACCATTGGTTTAATTTATTATTTTGCTATTGTGGTGGATTAAAATTTAAAGGGTTTGTCTTTTGTGGTGTTGTTCTATGCTGATTAGTTGGTCTTTGCCAAAAGTTATTTAAATTTTGTTTTTGGATTTCGATAGGTCGTCTTAGATTTTTATTTTGACTAGTTTGTTGTAATCGTATTTCGATTTGTTTAGCACTTGTATATGTTTGCATTAAGCTTTGATATTGATTAGATGCTAAGGCTGTTGTCAAGTTTTTATTTTTTAATCCTTTAATAAATTGTGTTATAGTTTCTTGTTTAATACATTTGTTATTTATTTCTGTTTTTAGAAGGTCCACTGTATTTTTAATCAGCTTCCTGTGCAGTGTCAATGTGTATTGGAAATAAGTGTCCAAGTCTTCTGTTGGTTGTTGTGCTAAGTTCTTCATGTGTTCTTGTATTTCATACAGTGCGTTTGGGTCGTGATATAGTGCGTCCAAAACTTCCATGATACTGTAGAAGTTGAGAGGTGTGTTGTTGCATTCAAGTAACATATCTACATGCCCCGTGATTCTTCTTCTGAAGGTTGTAATGATATTGTAGAATTGAGGTTTGTTCTGGAATACTTGGAGTGGTTCCATGACTTTCTATACATGTGACTTTCATATCGTATATTCTTCTTTGTTTCCTTGGAAAATAGGTAATTCCTTTATTACTTCGATTTGTTTCTGTCACATTCTGGTATTGCATCGTGGCTTCTTGGTATATTGTTGGAGTAGAAGTTTCGCAAGTATTAGGATTTGTAGTTTGGAACATCCGTAATATTAACTCCTTTTCCTTTCTCCTTTCCTCGTCCAATTTCGAGAACTGATTCTGAATGTAGAACCTTATGTAGTTTTCAGGAGTGGTATGGATTGTAGCTGAAGGATTTATATCCTCGTTTGCATTGTCCGTTTTGCTCCTTGACTCATTTTGTGAGTGTCTGTCTTCGTTAAGGAAGATTTAAAGATCTTGGCTTTCTTTACTAAAGATTTGAGCTTAAGGATTTAGATGTCCTTCTTTATGCGCTTCGAAGATTCTTAAAGATGCCGAAGTCCTGTTGTGCGATCTCCTCCTTCCCAGCAAAGAGCGGTTGAGCCCCCAGTTAATTCATATACTTATGAATGGTTAAAAAAAATATGTATTTACGATGTGAGGTTCGATATCACTACGGCAACGTTAAACCAATACCGTTTACGGCAATACACATTGATCATTTGGGTCCGTTCCCAAAAAGTTCAAAACGCAACGAGTATGTGTTGGTAATTGTAGACTCATTTACCAAATTCACAATTCTGCGAGCAGTCAAGAGTACCGCAACAAACCATGTAATCCTGGTATTGCTAGAGATCACGAGCTATCTGGGGATGCCTGAACGTATCATATCCGACCAAGGAACGGCCTTCACTTCAAAAGCGTTCCAAAAGATTTGCAATGAAAACAACGTCAAACATATTCTCAACGCAGTGTGGACGCCACGCGCTAACGGACACGCCGAACGAGCTAACCGCGTCATCCTATCTATGTTATTACCTTCTACAACCATTACAACCACGGGTTGTACACCATTCCGACTATTTTATGGGCCACAAGACATTCTGCAGAATCAACTTATCCAGGCACTTCAAGACGATAACGATGACCTGATAAAAGACATCGACCTACAGCAACTACGAGTCGTCACCGCTCAACGAATAAACGACGTAAGATTACAAGCCAAGAAGCTATACGACGCAACGCATAATCAACCGAAGACATATAGTATAACTAGCTGACCCGGCAGACTTCGTTCTGCCCAAAATAGATTTTTTTTTTCATTTCAAAAAGTACACCGGTATTGGTTTTAATAGAATATGAACGATTTTTCCTAATTTCATTGTGTATACTTTAACAAAATTTTTACAAATCTTTCTTTTGTAAACATTGAACGGGCAGCTTTTCGATATGATCCAAACATTCAATATATCGCATCTGTTCAAATCGGTCAGATGTCAGTAGTTTGTCAATATTGCAATGCAGTCAAATTTAAAAATGAACCGCCAGGGTTATATTGCGCCGGGGGAAAGACGATGCATTCCATGTATAATACCGAGGCATCTCCGAGTAAAGCAATGTTTTCGCGAACGGATCACTGGCGCAAGTTGCAAAGAAACTTGTTAAAGTGGTTGCTGGTGGTATTTCCGTTCGCTGTACTATGTTCTCTGCGTTGAAATAAACTCGCTGGCCATTCTCCAAATGAGCTGCCAGATGCACAACAATAGGATGGCGTTCATGAATTGCAAATGAAAATATTCTCCAGATTGCTTCATTGCAGTTCACATATCTGCCCATTTGAAATTTGCTAATTTCATCTCGTTCAACGCCAATAACCGCCATATCGCTTCCTTTGGTGACATATTTGCAAACATACTTAATTGATTTTATTGAACTGCAATACTCAACATTTATATGTGTTTTGAATGTCTTAGACAAAATTGGCGAATATGGAACGATCCATGTGTTATCAACCACGAAATTCTTTCCTTTCAATTGAGTGATGAATGTTCTGCCATTGTCAGCGGGTGAGCGACGCCGATAGAGAGGGTATCCGTCGTTTCCAGTTTGAGTTTCCGAAATAAAAGCACGGGGACAGCGTTTTTTGCATTTACTGTCCGACATACAAACCGAAGATGGATCGTGTTCTCCGCATGGCCCATGAACCATATTGGCCATCACCACTTCGTGCAACTCTGGATCTATTTCAACATCAGGAATTTCGGCGGAAATGATGTCATCAATTTGGTCAGGTGTAATTTTCTCCACCATCCAAAGAAGAATGTGTGCGTGGGGCAAACCTCTCTTCTGCCACTCCAATGAGTACATTCAGCATCGAATAGATATCTATATTCATATAAAAAAAAAACCTTAAGATTCATAGATGAATAACAGTATTATCAATTTATTAGTATATAATATAATCTAACATTATAAACATTGTTATAAATTAATATACACGTTGTTTCGTAATAAAGTCCATCAAACATCTGAGTTTTTATTTAAACACGCGTGCTGTAACATAGTGGCGATCGCTTGGTGATTGACCGGGATGCAATAGATTCGTAATGTCTGGCCATTTTGGATTGCAAGTAAATGTAACAAACAAATCCGGCCGTCCATAATTGCGCACGTAAGTCATCGCATTCTGGGAGTACTCATGCATGTGTCTAGGACTGCCAATGTATGTCGATGGCAAAATATAGAGTCGACCAATATCTGTAATATCCGCATCACCATTCATTGCATCTCTTAAGTGAATATACTCTTCAGATCGCAACTTCAACTGATTGTATTGTATGTAATTAAGTCGTTCTGTCTCAACTTTAACATACTACATGTCAACTGCATACTGTTGAAATAACCGTCCATATCTCAGTAAATGGTTGTCATAGTTTTGGCGAATCATCATTCGATATGCGTAAAACTTCATTGAACTGACTTTTTTATTTGTCTCGACACCTAAAAGCTTAAATTACCTATATGAAGTAGCAAACAAAATTTTTTTTTTACTAACCATTCACCGGATTTATCATCTTATATCCTAAGTGATATCCGTCTTCTCTACGGCAGAACATGAGCGGATATTGCATTGCGTCGTAAGACCGATGTGTCTCACTTATCCGTTTTAGTGCGTTTTGATTTCTACGTTTGATAACAATATCACGCGACTGCAAATTTTCTCCAACAACAACAACTGATATTTCGCTAACTGTAGGTGCATTATATGGTCTTTCATGTGACCCTGTTGGTCTTTTGTCCGCTTGTATGATTATACTATGATCATCTGTTGGCATACGTTCCATCGAAATCGTAAACAGTTTAATGAGGCCATTGTGTTCGTGTAACATTTGCTGCAATTGTTCGATTATTTCTCTTTTCGTTGTATTGAAGATAGCACAACGCCGATTTACTTCATCATGTGAATCTCCCAGAAAGTAAATTTGGAGATATTTGTGTTCTTGATCTGGATGCGGCAACAGCGATCCAGCGAGATGAAACATTTGCCCATGAACGTGTATAATTGTAGTTTCTGTCGAATATTGTTTGGCAAAATACCTTAAACGTTGGATTGTAGTTTTGTTCATTTACAATTTGCTTTAAGAAATGGCTCGAGTGAGGAGATTCACCGTAAAGCAGCTGGAACAATGGCTGTGGTGGTGGAAGCAATTCTGGCAACGGTTCATTTTTAAATTTGACTGCATTGCAATATTGACAAACTACTGACATCTGACCGATTTGAACAGATGCGCTATATTGAATGTTTGGATCATACCGAAAACCTGCCCGTTTAAAGTTCACAAAAGAAAGATGTTGCCGCTGTTGTCGTCGAATAATCGCATGCTGTGATCTTACTTCATCACTTTGGCGAGCACGAACTTCCTTTCTTCTCGATCGTTGTTGCTGATTGTGAACTTCCCTTCTTCTCAATCGTTCTTGCTGATTGTATGTTTGGTTGACATCTTCTAACTGGTGCGTGCTACTCTCCAGCAGTCTATTTCGTGGTGATACCCTCTCAATAACACTTTCCCTTTGACGTGCTCTGCTATTTTGTGTTCTCCTTGCGGCCTGGGAACTCCGAGAAGTGTTACCATACGTACTGATTCTTGACAAACTAACAAATATCTAATTGGAAATGATCATTCATTTGCATAAAGTTCATATAAGGTTTTACGGACCAATAACTTACCTTTGAAAACTCCAAAAATGAATGAATTAAACTAAGGAAGCAGATCAATTGAATGATAAATTCCAATGTACATAAATCGGTATTCGCCAACACGCTAAATCACTTTCACTAAATAACTCATTTTTGAAACAAAATATATCAATATATCAGTAAAGCAAGGCGCATTTTTATTGCCCTCTAAATTTTGCGTGTTCGATTGCAAAGCAAAATTGACGTTTAATTTAATTTGTGTTTGTTGCTTAAAACTGCCATTTCCATAAACCAAAAATAGCACGTAACACAACCACAATTACCATATAACCGCTGCAGGAAGAACAACCAAAATGTCGTGCTAGGTGGAAAATGAGATAAATATATGGTGGATTAACAACCAAAATAATTAAAGATTGTAAGGGAGGTACCACGTCCCCTTTTTCGATAACGCCAAGCTTTATGGGTGAGAATGGTGTTGTTTCCTATAGCTCTATACCAATTTTCATGTTCCTACCTTGAACCCTTCTTCCCTTCACAGATATTCTGCTTAAAAAATTTAGTTTGTATGGGAGGTACCACGCCCCCTTTTCCGATTATCCCTTCTTTTATGTGTAAGAAGGCTTTTGATACCATATAGGTCTATACCAATTTCCAGGTCCCTACCTTGAACCCTTCTTCCCTTCACAGATATTCTGCTTAAAAAATTTAGTTTGTATGGGAGGTACCATGCCCCCTTATTCGATAGCCCCCGGTTTTATAGGTGAGAGTGGTGTTGTTATCCTGTAGCTCTGTACCAATTTTCATGTTCCTACCTTAAACACTTTTGAAGATATTCGACTTGGAAAATTCAATTTGTATGGGAGGTGCCACGCCCCCTTAATATTTTATTCTGATTTTAAGACATGACCTGCGCGTGGTAATAAAAAACAAATCCCCCAAAGGAAGTATTTCATTTGGTTCAGCCGTTTTCGAGTTTTAGCGTTACAACTATACACCATTTCATTTTTATATATATAGATGAAGGTGATCTCGTATTGACTACAAACGAACCAATAAGCTCAGGTACATCACGTAAATTAGAACCACGATTCAGAGGACCGTTCATCATTAACAAAGTCCTGCCAAATGATCGTTATGTAATTGAAGACTTACTTCATGCCGAACGAACACAATGTCAATACAAAGCCGTATTTGCATCAGATCAACTTAAAACTTGGTGCATGTTACAACCAGATGATCCAGACGACATAGACGACAAAGGTGAGAGCACCATGGCGAGGGCGCCACATTGGGTAAGAAAAGCCGACTGTAAGCGATGGCAACTCTGCTGCCCAACAAGTGTCAGATAAAATGAAGCAAGTGGCAGCAACCAAAAAGTCGCAGTCAAAAAGCAACCGTCAGCGAGTGAACAACGTAAAATAGCGAGTACGCAGTGTTTGAAAACGTTTTATAAAAATGTGTAAAGTGTCATATTCTCATATATTTTAATAAAGTTTTATATTTTAATTGTTTGACTGCCATGTATAGCGAGTACGGTATTCTACAATACATGAACTCATTGCAAAAATTAAAACAAATAGTGACAGAAGCCCCAGTACTAAGTTATCCAGATTTCAAGAAGAAATTTACATACATACGAGTAAACTACTGATACAAGCAACGAACGTAGATATTCTATAGGGTGATTTTTTAAGAGCTTGATAACTTTTTTTTAAAAAAAAAACGCATAAAATTTGCAAAATCTCATCGGTTCTTTATTTGAAACGTTAGATTGGTTCATGACATTTACTTTTTGAAGATAATTTCATTTAAATGTTGACCGCGGCTGCGTCTTAGGTGGTCCATTCGGAAAGTCCAATTTTGGGCAACTTTTTCGAGCATTTCGGCCGGAATAGCCCGAATTTCTTCGGAAATGTTGTCTTCCAAAGCTGGAATAGTTGCTGGCTTATTTCTGTAGACTTTAGACTTGACGTAGCCCCACAAAAAATAGTCTAAAGGCGTTAAATCGCATGATCTTGGTGGCCAACTTACGGGTCCATTTCTTGAGATGAATTGTTGTCCGAAGTTTTCCCTCAAAATGGCCATAGAATCGCGAGCTGTGTGGCATGTAGCGCCATCTTGTTGAAACCACATGTCAACCAAGTTCAGTTCTTCCATTTTTGGCAACAAAAAGTTTGTTAGCATCGAACGATAGCGATCGCCATTCACCGTAACGTTGCGTCCAACAGCATCTTTGAAAAAATACGGTCCAATGATTCCACCAGCGTACAAACCACACCAAACAGTGCATTTTTCGGGATGCATGGGCAGTTCTTGAACGGCTTCTGGTTGCTCTTCACCCCAAATGCGGCAATTTTGCTTATTTACGTAGCCATTCAACCAGAAATGAGCCTCATCGCTGAACAAAATTTGTCGATAAAAAAGCGCGAAACACATTTCGAACCGAACACTGATTTTGGTAATAAAATTCAATGATTTGCAAGCGTTGCTCGTTAGTAAGTCTATTCATGATGAAATGTCAAAGCATACTGAGCATCTTTCTCTTTGACACCATGTCTGAAATCCCACGTGATCTGTCAAATACTAATGCATGAAAATCCTAACCTCAAAAAAATCACCCGTTACAACAGAAAAAGACTTGTTGGCGATCGTTTGGGCCACAAACAACTTCCGGCCATACTTATATGGCGTTCAATTTGATTTGTTAACAGATAATCAACCATTAAAATGGCTATACATTAAAGCTCACTGTAAAGATATAAATCCTAGACTACAAAGATGAATACTAAAATTATGAGAATACAATATGAACGTAGATTATATAAAAGGAAATATAACAAGGCCGCCGATTTCCTCAGCAGAATCAAACTCGTTACAAATTCAATAAATTTTATGGAAACGGGTGGCAATCATCTTTAGAAAATAATTTAGACGAAAACGATGCAAACACAATCCACTCTCAAGAGGAGCAATTGAACAACCATATACCCATTTTGGAAATGAGAAAGTGAAAGTAGTCAGTGAAAGTAGACATGTTTCTTAGTGGTCTAGCATATTTGCAAAAATTTGTATTTTTTTTAAAGTGAAAGCAAACTTTTTTTGTTTGAGACTTACCGGAAGACTGGAACCGGACTTTTAACTGATTGGATGCTAATACCAAAAATTAGATAAGTACTTTAATTTGGTCCAATAGAATTTATTTGGTACTTACCAGCCCCTTTTTTGGTAAATTTATATACAAAAAAATAAAAATTAAATAAGAATTTCCCCACGTAACAGCTAATCAAAAACTTTTTTTTGCTGTTTTGATTTTGTCTATCACATGTTATTTGTTTCGTTTCTCCTTTTTCTCCTTCTTCGTTTTCTTTGGTTACGGCGTTGCCAACCACCAAGATATAAGTAAGGTTTGCTAGGACAAAGGACTGAACGTACGCACTGACAGGTGTTCACAACTATTCTCTGGCATAATTATGGCCTCTGAGAACATGTACACCATGAATCCTTTTCGGAGGAACTCAATTCTCTTCAGAACGTCTCCAAAAGGCAAACTTGATGAGCACTGCTGCTGGATCAGCAAAAAGATGCGAAAATGCCAACCAAGCAGGCAAAGGTGGCAAATTTGAGCAGCTTCCGAATAGTGAAAATCCCAATATTCTCTACAAACTGGGTAAAACAAAAGCATGATGTCTGGTCAGAGACATATTAACCAAGCTATGCGTGACCTGGAAAGCTGTATCACAAGCTTGTATGACAAGGCAGAAAAGCAAGAGAATCCGTCTAAAATACTTATAGTGGGAAAGGAGTCGCAGGTATCGCATAGCTAAAGCGATAAAAATGCCCCAAAGAGACCTCGCGAGATATTGGGATATTTGCCACCAACGAAAAAGCAGAAAAACATGAGTCATAAAGTGCAAGCAACATACCCGTATAGTGAGGTCACTGAATGCATGCACAAAGACAGTTTGGGAGACAAGCCTGCAGTCGAAAAATGGATAGACATTGCTAACTATCTTAACAAAAAAGGAGGGAGCGTCGTATACAGATATCCTGAAGGAAATAAAATGTGACAGAGGCCTTGAAGAACTGGGTTCAAACATGAGGTACATTAGAAAAACCTTCAAAGGAGACTAGAGGGAGTTATTGGTGATATGGTCGCAATACAGCCAAAAACTCATAGTATTACCATTATGTACAAACCACCTCTGAAGAAATCTGTGGGGCATTACAAAAGGAGTGTGGGATCCAAACCTGGGGAAGCAAAATATAAAAAATCTGCGGAAAACTCGGAGTGGAACTCAAATAGCTGTTATATGCCTACGAGCTGAGGATGCCAAAACTTTACTTAAGTGTGGTAATGTAAAGATCGGGTGGTCTATCTGCCGTCTCCGGAAATTTTCACCTATTACTCGTTGTTTTAGGTGTTTCCAACTAGTACATATAGCACACAACTGTAGTAGCCCCATTGATAGGTCATCCCTTTGTACTCGTTGCGGAACCCCAGGTCACATGCCAAAGACATGCACGAATTCACCGAGTTGTATGCTCTGCAAAGGGAAACACTCTGTTCTGAGTACGGCCTGTCCTAAATACGCAGATATGTTGAAGTCTACGAAAAAATTAAGATATTGCAACTAAATCTCAATCATTGCGCTGCAGCAGACGTTGCTAGAAGAAAACATAGATGTCGCCATATTAAGCGAAGAATATTCTCACTTGCTGTAAAGATATAAGTAGCAAAGCAGCAATATGGGAATGCAAATTACAAGCCTTCACATTTTGCTCCAAAGAAACCCATAATGGCTTTATATGGGCGAATATACAAGGAATATTTTTTGTAAGCTGCTATGCTCGTACTAGTGCAACAATTAGCGAATTTGAAGATTTCCTCCTGGAGTTGTCTCTAGAAATCAGAAACAAATCGCCAATAATAAAAGCGGGAGATTTTAACGCATGGTCTACTGCTTGGGGTAGCAGAATTACAAACCATCGTGGTCGTCTCATTCCAGAATTTCTGAGTCAAACAAACCTTACGATTTTAAACAGTGGCACACAAAATATCTTTCAAAAGGGAAATAAAGGATCAATAATAGACCTAATGTTTGTTAACGACGCGCTTAGCAAGCATACTAAGTGGAAGGTGTCAGACATGTAAACAAATAGCGACCATATGGCTATAATTGCTGAAGTTTCGTTCTCACAGGAAACAGAACAATGTCCGAGAAATACCTCTCGAAAACGAACTTGGCGGCAAAAGGAATTTGATACTGACGTTTTTGAGAACGGCAAATGCATCAGGCGAGAACGCAGCCCACTTAGTGTCCGCTGTGCAGAAGAAACTAGTTGCAGAATGCGATGTGATGTCGAAATTCAAAAATAAGTCGCAGCAACCCAAGAACGCATTATTTATGAAAAACGTTGTCGAAGCGTTATTCCTGACATACGAAGTTACGGAGCCAACCCTATTAGTCACAGAAGACGAACTATTCACTATTGCGAAAAAAATCAAAAACTCCAAAGCGCCTGGAATAGTTTGTATACCAAAAAGATCCCTTAAAGAGGCCATAACTTTAAGGCCCAGTTTATTTGCTAACATGTACAATGCGTGTATATTAGAAGAAGTATTCCCCGATCCGTGGAAGATATAGCGTCTGGTTCTACTGCCAAAGCCAAAAAAAAGCCACCAGAAAAACCTTCATCGAAACGAAAGCAATGTAAGAAACCGCTTGGAGTTAGCAATCCAAAAAAAAGTGGGCAAATTAATAAAAGCTCTACACGATATACACGCTCCTCATTATCTGATAAATATTATAATGAATTACTTTCAAAATAGGAGATTGCTATTCGAGACGGACGAGGGCACTCAGAGCTACACTATCTCCAGTGGAGTATCACAAGGCTCGGTTTTAGGCCCACTGCTATGGAACCTGATGTACGACGGGGTGTTGAGAATACCGCAATCAAAAAATGTGAAAACAATCGCTTATGCGGATGACGTCATAGTGGTAGCTGCAGCTAAACATCTGGATGACCTTCGAATCAAATGCAATGACAGCATAAATGGTTTGCGCCGATGGTTTGCTACCATGATTCTAGAGACGGCTGAGCAAAAAACAGAAGTCCTGCTCATAAACTCTAGGAAAATTGAATAGAAAATATCGCTGACTATAGGAGAATGTGAGATTACCTCACAGCCGCAGTTGAAGTATCTTGGGGTAATAGTGGACTCAAGAATCAAGTTCAAGGAACACTTGGAAAATGCGACACGTAAAGCAAATAAAATATATAATGCGTTATCTAGAATGATCGCAAACAAAGGCTTTGTACGTTCCAGCCGATGATGTTTAATAGCTAAGGTAATAAGTTCAGTTATCCTGTATGCGGCTCCAATATGGATACAGGCGCTAGAAATAAAATTATATGCTAGACCAATTAACACAGTGCATAGGCTTTCAGCAATACGCGTGATAAGTGCTTTTCGAACCATATCAAATGACACTGCTGAGGTATTAGCCAGTATGTCACCGATTAACATCCAGGGAGACGAATTCGTGCGAATATACAACTTACCAGATGCGTCTACCGCAGCAAAAACAGAGGAGATAATGGAAAGCATCACAATGTGACAGCAGCAGTGGAAAACTTCATCCAAAGACGCCGGACCCGCAGACTGATTCCGGACAAACATTCGTGGATAGGTAGATCACATAAGGACCTGGATTTCCTCCTTACCCAAGTACTCAGTGGGCATGGTTACTTTAGAAGCTACCTATTCAAATATCGTCATGACTTCAGTCCATACTGCCCGATGTGTACAGAGTGTATAGAAGACTCTGAGAAAGTGTTGTTTTATTGCCCTCGGTTTACAAGTATAAGGGAAAAGCTGAAAACCACCCTTGGAGGTAGTATCACGGTGGACAATTCGACTGTACTTATGTGCGAGTCCTCTGTAAAGTGGAAAGCTGTCAGCGAAGCGGCAAATCAAATTATAACAAAATCGAGACAATTAGAACAGATTAGGCGTCAGCCAGTCCGTGCAATAGAGGAGACTTAAATTTCTTCTTCTCTCCCTTAAATTAATACTTTGTCCAGTGGTCCCGTGGGAGAGACATAAGGTGAGAGTAGGTTAGGTTTAGCGGATTAAAGTCCCGCACTCCGGCTTTCAATGCTTCCTCCTACCATAAAAAAAAATAAATAAACCATTTTGGACACCATAGTCAATCGGTTCAAAACTCAGATAATTTTAACAGATAATAAAGAGTTGAAGTTAGAAATAAAACACAACAATAAAAAAATATATGTAGTACCAGCAGATTTCGACAATAATATTTCTGATATCCTCAGAAGACATATCACTTACGGCAAAATTGGCATATGTAGCGAAGTTAATGACCATGAATATAATAAATTACATCAAAAATTATCGAGTTATTTGATGGATTTGACAACATTAAATTTCTTCAATGGTGATACCACGTTAAAGATGTAAATAGCGAAGAAGAAGCCCACTATCACAAGTTCGAAACAGAACACACAGGAATATCCGAGAACTACGAGGGAATTAAAAGACACATCTACTTTCCAAACTAGAAAAAATTGATACACATGCAATAGCGACCTATAAGAGCTTAATTTAATTTAACAGAAACACCGAAAGATTGCAAAAAATTAATTCACATGCAATAGCGACCTATAAGAGCTTAATTTAACAGAAACACCAAAAGATTACAAGAAAACAATTCACATGGATTGCTACACTAACTCTAAAGCGAATTTTTTAACTTTTATAGACAGATTTTCTAAATTTGCAACAGCATTTTTTCTCGAAGATAGGACTAGCCAAACAATAATCGAGAAAATAAACCACTATAAGTCAAAAAGAGGGCACTTTAAAAAACTTATTGCTGATAACAAATTTGAAAGCATTAATGTTAAAGATTTTCGCAGAAACGAAAATATTGAACTGTGTACATACATCTCGTTAAGCCGAATAACCCCACCGGCAATTCTGATATACAATGTCTACACAATACCCTAGGAGAAAAAATAAGAGTATTCAAGTATAACAAATAAAATGAGCAAGTCTGGCAAAAATGGCAGCTAACAATTATCACCCAGTTACAAAAGAAAAATCAATAAATATCGGAGAAGGTAATGCAACAATAACACAATCTATGAAAGAATATTCAACGAAAAGTCTAAGCGAATAAATAAGAGTGTTTAAATGACTTAAGCATCTCCCCGCATGTATAGCTCAGTCTCAGTCAGCTCGCATCCGATGGCACCATACACTTATGTACATCACCACACCACATCAACACAACTCACCACACCTGTACCCACTCAACAAAAAGGATGGACGTCGGGATGGGATTCAATTCGTTCTAAACAATCCGTCTGCACAACTTTATGCTCTATACTACGCCGCGTTAACGCACCACACACCAGATTTCGTCTCAACCCGGTTCCTGTGAGCGATCACTCGATTCAGCAATTATATTGCAGTGCGATTAATTAAACTCGGCCGTACTGATAAAATTTAAATATATTTAAAATTTTATTGTATTTTATATATAGGACAAATTAAAGTAAATGGTACAACCAATTACCCGCGTATTTTCATTTGCAATTTTCTTCCCGGGTGGGATTTGAATACTCAAATAAACTTTGGAATTAATCATGGTCCTTCGAGCGTAACCGAAAGGCTCCTTCGGATTTTTATAAGGCATAAATTAAAAATAAATTGATGTGACAGAAAACAAAAGAAAGTTCTGTAAGAAAGTGCAATGACACAAAATGCAGAAGCGAACAAAATAAAACGCAGTGACCCAACAAAAAGAACAAAAAATATGTATTTACATATGTATGTATATCAGTGGTGAAGTGACAGAAACAAAAACAAAACATATATACGTATACAAACAAAAAATATAAGAAAAGTGCAGTGGAACGAAAAAAAAAACACAAAACTGTGGTGACAAACATTTAATCCTTTCAGTAAAACAAAAAGAGAAGATACATATTTAAAGTTCTTGCCAGAAATAATAAAATAAAAACGTTTACCTAGCTAAACCACAAGCCGGGCGCGAAACCCAAAACATAAAATAAAAATAAAAACAAAATAAACGGGCGCGATCATTAAAACAAAGAGTTAAAACAACTACACCTACAAACAACAACACGCACAAGAAATTAGGCAGCTGAAAGACTGAAGGAAGAGGAGAAATACAGGAATTGGCGATTAAACTCGCACACACATTTCCACATATTATCCCCCCAAAAAACCCTTGCGGGAAGATAAAGTGAGTTGTATCGTTTCCCTTTATTGTTGTTGTCTATTATGCACGTTTGTATGTATGCCTAAAATTACAGTCGTATTTGATACAAAACCTGTAATTGAAAACCTCTTTAACGACAAAAAAAAAATTATTGTATGTCAAATTTATAAAAAGTATAATACCTTACCTTTGTGTTTTCAAAATACACCAAGTTACCAATAGCAACTAATGTTCAAGCAAATACTTGCGAAAAATTTCCGGCAAACCCTTTCTGCTTAATAAAGCAGTAAGCGGGATTGTATACACATTAGGGTGTGTCATTCTTAGGCAACCTTTTCTTTCAACTGAAAAACAGGCTCAAAACTTTCGAAAATGTGTAAAAAAAGTCACTCAAAAGATGAGCTCTTAATATTAATATATTTCAAATTATCTGTTTTCCATATAAATTACATGGAAAAAAATCCTTTTTTTTGTGGTGTTATTGTGCGGAGGTTTTATATGTGCCCCGATAGCTGCCAGTATGGATGGTAAACTCGATTCCGATTCTACTCGAAAATCGAGTTTTCTCGTAAAATAATCGATTTTTCAGAATCGATCTCCAGTAGTCGAAGTCGATTAAGAATCGGTTCTTGACATTCGAAAAATCGATTATTTTACCAGAAAACTCGATTCTCGAGTATAATCGGGATCGAGTTTACCATCCCTACTGGCAGCCATCGGGGCACATATAAAACCTCCGCACAATAACCACCACAAAAAAAAATTATTTTTTTCTATGTAATTTATATGGAAAACAGAAAATTTGAAATAGGCACCTCTTAATATTAATATTAGGAGCTCATCATCTGAGTGACTTTTTTTTACACATTTTCGAAAGTTTTGAGCCTCTTTTTCAGTTGAAAAAAAAGGTTGCCTCAGAATGGCACACTCTAATACACATAATTAGTAACAAAGTCAAAACAGCAAATCTCAAAAAATAAGAGGCAAAACCACAAACAAAATAGAAAAAAACATACGTACATATGTACATATGTATGTACATATAGGCATGTATATTTATTGCAAACATATATGTAGTATATGTATACCTCTACATAATACAAATAACATACATCAATATGTACATATGTATAATTGCCAAGCGCAAAATATTTATATATTTATATATTCACATATTTCTATAATGCATATTAGACGGCCGTTCCAATAGAATAGAAATATCCATAAGAGAAAAAAACTTTTTTCAATTCCATTTTCAAACTCTCTTTCTTTTACGATAAAATTAATATATACATCTACATAAATAGCAAAAACAATAAAAATATATCAACAAAATATACATAATTGTAAGAACTATGCAAAATATGTATTAACACATTTGTACACACACATATTATAAGTTCACATTGGCATCTATTCGGCAATACCACTTGTTTTTTGGCAAACAAAAACAAGCAGGATTGCATACAAAAAGCAAATTGATCTCTCTAACGAGCTCTCAATTGCTTACGAATAAAGCATATTCATAAACACACAAACAATTCCTGCTTACTTATGTAAAAAGCCGATTGATCTCTTCAACGAGCTCTCAATTGCACAAAACAAAATCACATACAAGTCCAAGTATTAGGGTGTACCTAAATACAAATCATTCGGACAACAGATATTTTAATTAATGAAAAGCGCGGTTTTTAATAACAACTAACTACTAAGCTGACGTTGAGCAACACGAAAAGCTCCGTCAGAATCGGGAAGGACCTCTCCGAGCCGTTCGATACCAAACGAGGTTTCAGACAAGGACTGATGATATTGATATCATCGGTCTCAACACCCGCGCCGTTAGTTCTGCTTTCTCCAGAATGGACAAGGAAGCAAAAGAAATGGGTCTGGCAGTGAACGAAGGCAAGACGAAATATCTCCTGTCATCAAACAAACAGTCGTCGCACTCGCGACTTGGCTCTCACGTCACTGTTGACAGTCATAACTTTGAAGTTGTAGATAATTTCGTCTATCTTGGAACCAGCGTAAACACCACCAACAATGTCAGCCTAGAAATCCAACGCAGGATAACTCTTGCCAACAGGTGCTACTTCGGACTGAGTAGGCAATTGAAAAGTAAAGTCCTCTCTCGACAAACAAAAACCAAACTCTATAAGTCGCTCATAATTCCCGTCCTGCTATATGGTGCAGAGGCTTGGACGATGACAACAACCGATGAGTCGACGTTGCGAGTTTTCGAGAGAAAAGTTCTGCGAAAGATTTATGGTCCTTTGCGCGTTGGCCACGGCGAATATCGCATTCGATGGAACAATAAGCTGTACGAGATATATGACGACATTGACATAGTTCAGCGAATTAAAAGACAGCGGCTACGCTGGCTAGGTCATGTTGTCCGGATGGACGAAAACACTCCAACACTCCACCCGCCGCGGGAAGCAGAGGAAGAGGAAGACCTCCACTCCGTTGGAAGGACCAAGTGGAGAAGGACCTGGCTTCGCTTGGAATATCCAATTGGCGCCACGTTGCGAAAAGAAGAAACGACTGGCGTGCGGTTGTCAACTCGGCTATAATCGCGTAAGCGGTGTCTGCGCCAATTAAGAAGAAGAAGAACTATTCAAATATATTTTCGAACTAAAATATAAATAAATAATATTATTTTGCAAAAATGGTTAACAACAACAATAATCAAAATACACCTGCAGGAGCTATACGTCCAAAACAGGTTGTTAAATTCATTTCACAAAGTGACAGTTTGTTAAGATACTGCACAAGATTTTCCCCTTCGCCGATTCATAAAACTCTGAATCGTGATTCGAAATCAAAATCTTGAAAACTTTTGGACTCGCTTCAAAGCGTCTCATGACGCCATTCTAAATTCTAACGATTCAGATACACACAATTTCAAATCATCGGCTTACGATATTTACGAAAACTGCTTAGACCAACATGAAGAAACAAAAGCTACGATCTCCGATCAATTAAAGCTAATAAAAGCAATTGCACCTACTCCACATCCGAAAGTAGAGCTGCCACAAGAAGACAGTTAGAAGGCAAGTTCAGGCATCTAACTCGAGTTGCCCGTATGTGACACAGAAACCTTTTACGGAGGTTGTGAAGAATGGCCGTCCTTCCGGGACATGTTCACGGCCGTGTACATAAATCATCCTCAATTATCACAAGCGCAAAAGTTGTATCACCTCATATACAAAACGAAAGTCAAGCAGGCATAATAGTAAAACAGTTCGCTCTTAATGACGATAATTTCAATTTGGTTTGGGAAGCTCTAAAAGCTAGATATGAAAACGAAAGAATACTAGTCGATAAGCAAGTAACGACACTATTATACTTGCCTAAAATCAAGAAAGAAACAAGTGAAGTATTTGTAAGACTACGATCCACTGTTTTTAACTGTTTGTCGATTCTGTCGACACAAAATATTCCCACAGACAACTGGGACCCAATTCTGGTAAACATTTCTCACCACCCAATCTGAAATTGCGGAAAGGTTAGAAGAAAAAATAATCCAAGCTAAGAGCAATAAACACGAGCTCAATGTAAGCTTCAATAGACCCCTAGCTAGAAGCAACAACAATATAAACAGAAGCTTTTACAAAACACAATCGTTCATATCCGAACAAAAAAAGCAAACGTCATGCGAACTGTGTAATAGAGGGCGTAAACTTAAAACTTGCGAGAAGTTTAAAAAATTAAAGATTAACGAAAGGAACAACTTTTTCAGGTCAAAAAGACTCTGTACAAACTGTTTGTCCCACTCACACAATATTAATAATTGTAAAAGCAAATTTAATTGCTTACATTGTCACAAAAGACACAATTCAACGCTTCATTACAGCAGATATCACACTCACCCCAAAGAAGCGCTAATACACAAAGAACCACGCGTTTAATTGCAAAAGCAAATCCTGAAAAGCAAAATTCTAAATGCCAGGTGACACCATGTTGCTCAAAGGCACAAAAGCTCAAACGCTGCACATCGAAACACAAAGTGGACCAGTTTCAAAACTAGTTACCACCATACCAACTCAAGTTGACTATAACACAAACAAATACCTTAATTCACAAGCAAAGAAATTTCAAAAGTCAAGGAAACTTCTCCCTATAACAAACAAAACTCTAGAAAATCAGTATTTTGAAGACTTCTCCAAAGCCACAACTACTCGATCAAATAATGGCCGGTACGTCGTACGACTACCACTAGCGCCAGAATTTTCCAACACTCCACAAATCGGTATAAAAAAACAAAGTCAGAGTTACCTCTGACAGTCGATATATTAAAAGCACATAAAACTTTCGACCCCGCAGGATGGCTTTCGCCAATAATGATACAAAAATCCTGCTTAAAAAATCTCAAGTTATGTGGCGCGCTACTAAAGGCCAAATTAGTGCATACGCACTTAAATATTACCTACAATAGTCACCGACTAGCAGTCAACGCGATCGGTCGCGCTTGTTAAACAGTCCATAAGTTGTTTTCTCTACCATCAATTCTCTTTTCTCGCGCGTCGCGCACCAGTGCATAGTGTATTTGTTTTTTTTTCGCTATTTCTATACATCTAGTGTTTTGTAAACACACGTGCTTGACTAAACTTTTGATGTGAGATGGCCCCCGGGCCCCAATGTCTCGGGGACAATAGTTTTGCACTATAGTCACCGAGCCCTCGTGCAAAAAGAAAAAACCAGTAAACGGTATTGAAGAATTCCAAAAAAAAAAATAGCCCCAAATTTCTTGTGATAAAATCTAAAGACGAAAATAAACCACTAAGTAGCTCCATTTTTGCGGTGCACAAATCACTTCTGGCTATAAGCATAGAAATAAACAAAATTACTCCTCTACGTGATGGAGGCTTTTTGCTGCTGGTGAAAAACAAAGAAATAGCAAAAAAGTTTATTAACACCCATTCTCTACCGGGCCTTTGTCAAGTTTCATGTGAACTCCACCATAATTTAAATTGTGTTAAAGGGACAGTATACGCGCCATTCTTAAATCAAGTTCCAGAGGACGAGATTATTGAAGAACTCAAGCAATACAACGTCACTACCATCCACAAATTCACGCGCATAACTGAAGGAGTCGTCCAGCCAACCGGAGCAGTACTACTATCATTCGACACCTATTTTTACCGGAAAAAATTGACATGGCCTGGGAAATATGCACTGTGCGGCCATATTTCCCAAACCCGATGCGATGCAAATCGTGTCAGAAACTTGGGCATACAATGAAAATGTGCAAAATCGCACCCGCCTGCGTTTCTTGCAACCTACCTCTCCACCAACCAGAAAACTGCATCAGAACATCATGTGCAATTTATTTTGGAGAACACGCAGCCCCGGCCAACACATGCCCCAAATATCAACAGGCCAAAGCTATTCTTAAAAAAAAACAAATAGGCGTGTCATGAAGACACGCGATAGAGGTGAAACTGAATGATTGGATCGGCAAGGATTATTTAATTTTCTATGTTTAGAGGGAGAGGAATCATTTTAATCACGTGTCAAACACTTCTTGATAGTAAATATTAATTTATTCATCATAATAATTATACTTCTTTCAAGATACAATAATATTAGTATAAATATGATGAATTAAATCTCAATCAGCTTCACCTTCATTCTCTGGTAGACTCTTCATGAACGAAATGATAGGTTTGTGGTAACTAAAATAGGTAATGAAGACTCTTGACTCCAAATTTTCGATGTAACGTGAGAAAACTGCATCGATTGTGGTACCATGGCATGTAGTCGATTCAATTGGTGAATTGTTCATTTCCAATGACAATTTCGGTTGCAAGAACTGAATTAATGGCTTGGAATCCTCTGAAGCAAAATTAACATTAAAATCTCCACCTAGAATCATAGGTATTTTGTCCAGCTCTACTCCAACTTCTGCAGCCCCCACTGGAGTACACGGCAGCAAGTGAAGGTGAATAAACTCTATTATTTTCGCCATCTTCTGATTTGGTGAAATATAGAGTGCTATAAGCATAATCCGCTGTCCGCTTTCTGTGCGACATTCAGCTGCACATATTTCTCCAACAGATGACAACCTAATTGAAAGCGATTCTAGTTGTTTCAAGTTCAGGTCCATATTGGGTGTCATGATGTTCGTTCCATGAGCAGTATTGCAAAGTATTGCGACACCCCCTGCTCTCACAATATGTCTTTTGAACTGTACGACACAATTAAAATTGGGAACATCAATTTCTTGATCGTTTTCCTTCCACGTCTCTGAAAGTATCCATATATTAGACCGTAGAATCACCGGATCATTCAAATCTCCGCTATGAGCTCCTAAGCTTTGGCAATTGAGGGTTGTTATTGATAAGCCTGGTCTGCTGATGAACTCTCGGAGAATGTCAGTCAAAGTTATCAATGGATTTGTTGATAATCTTCTAAATTCTGATTGTAGCTTGTCCATTGATTGAGCTTTTTTCCGTCCATGATAAAATTTGTTCTTTCCATCCTTCGCAACGATGTACAATCCCTGTATACTTGTGACACGGGACAAGGCTACGTAAAGGAGTTGTTGTGAATGTGTCTTTTCGTATTCATAGACGATTTGAATAAACGTACCACCTTGAGACTTGTGGATAGTAATAGCACACGCTGATACCAATGTCAGATGATATCTTTTGACGAAAATCGTTTCATTATTGTTCAAATATATCGTAGAAGTTCTTCGTGCAATGGGAACTGCCGTGTGGCTGATGTTGTTTGCTTGGATGAATGCAGCAGCTTTTCTCCGGATCTTCTGCCCGCCTTTGGTGAATCTGGAAATTCCAGCCACACACGAGTTACTGCCCCTGCCTCATCAGTTTCGATATGAACTAGTTTACCAACTGCGCCGTTTGCTAAACCATCCGAGACATCCAGATTGGTTGTTATTATGTACCATTTATCTAACACCAGTATTATCTCATAGGGCAGACCTCCAGTGTCTATTACCGTTTTTTTATGCAATTTTTGTCGTACAAATTGAGACTGTTTTATTCTCTGCAGAATTAAGAATTGTCAAATGGTATTCGTTTACAGCATTATTTGTCAAATATAGCCGAATCCCATGTGGACAAAGACGATCTGCTTCCTCTCTTGTATAGAAACGAGATTCGATTAGGTGTATCTGTTCTTGATCCAATTCTTCGCCATTTCCAATTTTAGTTAATAAAGAGGAGAAATCAGCATTCGCTTGTCTCATGACTTTATCCAATTCATAGAACTTCAAGTCACGCCAAAGTGTTGGTTCTGCTATGCGTCGTTTTGTTACCTGATAGATGGGTGTAGCACGCACTGGAGGTAACTGACGCAAATCACCTATGAAAATGATATCCATTCCTCCAAAATTATCTTGAAAATTTCCTGTTATTTGTTTTAACCGTGCGTCAATTTGAGACAGCAATTCCGCTCCTACCATACTGACCTCATCGATGAGTATAACTTGGACGTATTTGAAGAGCATTCTGTACTGTTGAGCCACTTCAATTGATAATGGTAATAGTTTGGAAAGGGATATTTTCAATGCAGTGTGGATTGTCGTACCATCAATTGCTATTTCAGCCTTTCCTGTTGATGCACATGCGATGTAAGCATTGCAAAAACCATCATTATCTGTGAAGCGGTTGTAAATTTCCATGAGGAGTCTAATGAGGAATGTCTTCCTACATCCTGCTGGCCCAGTGAAGAAAACTTGGAGTGGTGATCGGTTTGAGATTAGCAATCACATGCATCAGGAGTGCTTTCTGCGTCTGATTGGCCATTCTCATTAGTTCATAAAATTGTTCATTAGACATTAAATTATCCCTCTTCTTTGCGATAGCACCCAGTTTGTTAAGTGTTGCTAACTGCAGATCGTCTTTCATTATGTGGTCAGCGTTATACAATTCTTGAAAAAGATTTGCTTCAGGAAAAAGGCGACCTACGTTGTCTCCTTCAGCATCATCATCTTGATTTAATTCATCTTCATGACACAACTCTCGGCATATCTCGATGGTTTTCTGGATATCTAAATTCGATGAGAATTCTTTATGTCGCTCCAAAATCAACATTTCGTTGTCGTCGTAAATCTGTATGAATTTAGTGTCTGCAAGAATTTCATTTTCTTCGTCTCGGAATGGTGTATACAAAGTCACCATTTCCCGTTTGTATTCATTGAAATCATCAGCCATGTGTAGTTTCTGTACCGAATAATCCGAGGTCCTTTCCTTCGTGTCCAATTCCCCTGATTATTCAGTGTGTAATGAGCAACAAACTGGGCCAAATTGACATCTTCTAGCTCTTCAGGTCTCTTTTCGTACTTGTCAAACCAATTTTCTTTCCATATGTTTGTTGCATCATCATCAGCATCCATTTCATTGAGTTCTTTCTGAGTTTTTCGAATTCTTTGTCTTTCGATCGGCCATATTATTGGAATATAGGTAACAACTGAAGAAGACTTTGACATCGGTTCACGCAGAAGGTACCATGCAGCTTCCTGACTGGTAATTTCGACAGTATTTAGCATGTCAACGCTCATTTTCCTAGTAATTTCGACAATATCGAACTCTGGATGTTCATCCATTATTTCAGTGATGTTACGTTGGAGATTGCTAATTCCACGGTTCGTTTTATTGACGTATTTCACTACGTATGCATCACATGAGTATTCTTCGGTGATAAATTGCACATCCATGTTTGATTTCAAAATATTGAAAATGAATGGGTTGAATGGATTATGCCACTTTTCCATGGGTTGACATTTAAGAAATACTCTGGGACGATTGATGCCAGCTCGAAGCACATTTATGTAGTAATCATCTGATAGTATTCCATTTCCCTGATAGAAACTATCAATATCTGCATAGTCATTGTTCTCTAAGTTTGTTCTTATCGTGTTGTAATGTTGTTAATACGTGTGGAATCCTGGTTCTTTTTTCTGCATTGGTGTCAGTATAGTTGTGTATCTGCATGGCATTAATGGAGCTTCAAATCTGCATTTATGATGAGCGTTCGCAGCTATTTTTTTGTAACATGTGAACGTGTGCTTATGTATCTGTAGTTTGATGTTCCCCGACGATTCTGAAGTGGCCACTGATATCAATGTATCAACTAGTTCAATAGCTTTTAGTCGGTCAGCACCTACTGGATCCGCTGGAGCATTCTCAAGCCATAGCAGAATGTGTGCATGGGGGCTCCCACGATGCTGGAATTCAATTCTTTTAAAATAATGAACAACACGATATTTCCCGAAGGGAGAAGACTTTTTGGACTGAAGTATGTTCATTATAACATTGATGAGCTTATTAAAATAGATGGCACATGTTACAGCATCTTCATTGATGAGTGTGCTCTTTTCAATATAATGGAGTTCCTGAACATCTTGTTAAGTAATTTCTGCTCCATTATTCTTCAATTTATATAATAATTGTAATAATGAGGGCCAACCAACTTCATTAGCACTCATAGTTAGGAATAACGTGGGTTTTCCGAGTTGTCTGATCATTGCGAATAAGTCTCTCTTTCTTTCAGCCCAATACCAATGATTTATATACTCCTCTGATTGAATTTGTTCACGTGTAATTTTTGTGGCTTTACCTACGTGTTTAAAAGCAATGGATAGACTGTCACGAACTCTAAACCTCATAATTTTCATTGCCATATAGAGTAAATGATGAGGTGTAACCCCACGTCGTTCAGATCTCCTTAGCTCACTGGTAGCCATCATGAATGGAGTCACGTTGAGATCTTCACTAAAGCGCCGGAATTGTCCGAGATAGATAGTAGGGAAAGATAACTCTTCTGCATGCTCATCAAATAATAGACTGTGAGGGACATTCATTTCTCCAGGAGCAATCCTCAAATATTTATCGTCATTCCAGAGTAATGTGTGTTGCTGAGCGAACAGGCTCAATACCGGCTCCGTCGGCACCGATACGGAAATCCCCCATGAAGAATTCATGGAGGAACTACTCCGCCAGAACCTCCAGGATTTCAGCCCGGCGTCCCAGAGGTCGGACGTGAGGATGGTCAGTCGTCCCTGAAGGTGACCGCTGATGGTAGCACCAATGTCGTCCTTGAGGGTACGGACAAGTATGTAGATGTCCGCCCTCCTGGAGACAGGTAGGTTCTACATTAAGTGGTTTTCGTTCAGGGTGCGACCGGATAGCCCCGTTGCAGGGGATTTGATCACAGGGTGGCTGAGTGTAGGGCTAAAGCAGATGTCTGCCAGAGGTGCGGTCAAGAAGGCCACAAAGCTGCCAGTTGCGTCAATGCACCCTATTGCTGCAACTGTGAGTTTAAGGGTAGGCCAGCTGGGCATCTAATGAAGTCAGCTGTCTGCCCTATATATTGTGGCATTATTGAGCACGCCCTCGCCAGACACTGATGAGCGGGATCATCCAGCTTAACTGTCAGGGCTCCTATGCCGTGATGTGTGAGTTGGGGGGTTGTATGGTTAAGGATGGGTGCGGTATTGCTCCACTCCAGGAGCCCTACGCCACCAATGGTGTGGTTCGGGGTCTTCCTGGAGGTTTTAAGGTCTTCACTGACCTTAGTGCTAACGCCGCAATAGTTGTGAATATCCCACGCTACGATTGCGTAGTTGTGGATTCTTCACAACTGGGTACATGTGTAGCGATAAAAGGGGAGTTCGATAGGATGATTGTCGCTAGTTTATATTGTAAATAAAGCGAGCCCCTAGAGCCCTACCTGGGCTACATGGATAAGCTACTACTACTTGCGAGTAGTAGCCCATTTATCCTAGGGCTGGATGCCAATGCCTCGTCCTCGATTTGGTTTAGTAAGGTATCCCGGCATTCGTCTGGATACCAAAGCCACAGTCGAGGCGAGGCATTAAGCGAATGGGTGGTGGCCAATAGCCTCCACATTTTGAATGAGCCGAGCGAGTGGTATACTTTCGATGGGCCTGAGGCGTGAGCGACATTGACGTGACGGTTATGAATGAGGCAGGAAGTAGATGGGAGGTTAAGGGAGGGTGGGGATTGAGTGATCATAATTTGCTTCAAATTATGGTTACCCCTCGATGCCCTCCCTCACCTTAAGAGAGTCCATTGCGGCGATGGCGTACCGCTGGTACTGACTGGAGCAATATTGAGTCTCGATTAGGGAAGCGGTAGTTAATATACCGCTTAGAGAGTTTGGGGAGTTGGGGGTTAACGAGAAAATTGCTCGTCTATATGAGGTAGTATGGGGAGTTAATGATAGGGTTTTTGGTAGGTATGAATGTTCCAAAGTTAGTAAAATTAAATGGTGGACGCATGAGTTAACCTTGAAGAGGAGGTCTGTCAGGCGATTGAGGCGGAAGTTTCAACGCGCCCGGCGGTCCAATTCTGATAGGATGTCCCAGCTAAGGTATGAATTTAGTTGTGCGGATAGGGAATATAAGGAGAAGCTTGTGAAAAGCAAAGAGGAAGAGTGGAGGAGTTTTGTGAGAAAGAATAGGAACGACCCTGGGGTCAGGTCTATAGGATCTGCCGGTGTCGTAGGAGGAAGGATATCACCTCTCTTCGCGTCGGTGACACTCTGTTATCGTCGTGGAGAGAGTGTGCGGGGGTTCTGTTAGGTGCGTTCTTTCCTAGGTCGGAGGTGCAGGTACCTCAAGCACAAGAGGTGCCTGTCCCTCTATTAGATGACGGCGAGTTGGGGTACGCCTTTGGCCTGGTTAGATCTAAACTGCTCCAGGTTTTGATGATTTGAACGGAGAGATGTGTAAGAGCTTATGGAAGTTCATTCCGGAATACCTGGAGGCCATTTATAATAAGTGCGTCTGGGAGGGATACTTTCCACGCGAGTGGAAAATTGCTAGCGCTGTTCCTCTCTTGAAGTCCCCTGATAAAATCAGGAGCGATCCTCGATCTTTTCGGGGCATCAGTCTCCTTCCAGTACTTGGAAAAGTGCTGGAAAGAGTCATGGTAGAACGGCTTCAGGAGCTAACGCGGGATATGTGGTCGGATAGGCAGTTTAGGTTTAGGAAAGGACGCAGTATAGAGGATGCGTGGTTTTTTGTACAGCACGTCGTTAGGGAGAATGTCAACAAGTATGTCCTTGGCATATTTGTTGACTTCAAGGGGGCGTTTGATTACCTAAGCTGGGATCGAGTGGTGCAACGCCTGGAGGAAGTTACTCTTTGGCGGAGTTATTTTTCGGACAGAAAGGCCTCTATTGTCGGCACGAATGGGAGTGTAGAGATTGGAGTTATTCGAGGCTGCCCGCAGGGTTCCATCTGTGGTCCATATATTTGGAACCTTATGAAGGAGACTCTGCTTGGGCAGCTCGAGCCACTCTGTAAATGTTTTGCGTATGCGGACGACCTTCTTCTTATGGTTGAAGGTCGCTCGAGGTCAGCTAGAACGGGCGGGAGGAGATCTCTTAGAGGTCGTTAATTCATGGGGTTTAGTTGTGGGCATTGACATATCGATGGACAAAACGGTGGCAATGCTGCTGAAAGGTAGATTGTCACCGGTTCGTCCACCGATTGTCCGTGTGAACGGGATCAGCATCAGATATGTGACGCAAGTCAAATATCTGGGGTTGACCATAAGTGAAAGGATGTGTTTTACTCCACACTTGGCGAATGTGAAGGAGCGACTGCAAGCAACCGTAGGCAAAATACGACGCATTTTGAGGAGCGATTGGGGTCTTGGACGTCGTGCTGTCCGTACCATATATCGTGGCTTGTTTGTGGCCTGTGCCACATATGGAGCCCCTGTATGGTGGAAGACAGCGACGACTGTCTGGGGTCTCAAAAACTCTTCTTAATCCAGCGTTGTATGATGCTTGCTTGTTTGCCTGTATGTCACACCGTCTCGACGGATGCGATGCAGGTTTTGTTAGGTGTACCCCCTCTTGACCTGATTGTCATACAGCGTGCTGTTACATTCAGGTTAAGAAGGGGCTTGAGTGTGTCATTGCTGCGGAATGACTGGATTTCTGACGATGATGTGGAGAGCAAGGGACATCTAGGGAGTAAGTGGCTTTTAGATGATAGGGTTAGGTGTAGATGGCAAGAACGTTGGGACAATAGTCCTAACGGCCGAGTGACGTACGAGTACATTCGGGACGTTGGGTTCGTTGAGGATAGCCCAGACTTTAGATTTTGTCTGAATCTGGGTTTTCCGCTTACGGGGAATGGGCCTGTGAATGCATTTTTGCATCAGAGGCACCTATCGGATACGTCGAGGTGTTTTTGTAGGGCGGGGTTACAGAATTGGTCGCATTTAATGGACGATTAGATGTTAGTGGTGTGATCTCCACTAGTCGAAATACCGAACAGTTAGGGTCATTTGCGCGTGTATTATTTAAGCGGCGAAGGCGGTTAGCTGGAAATTAGGGTTAGTTTTTGTACGATTGTTGTGTGTAAGTGAAGTATGAATGGGGTTCAACCACTGGCCACTAGTCTAGAGTCGTATGGAAGCTCAACTGGTAGTAGTTTCGGCTACGAGATATGACCGGAAACTTAATTCTGGTACCACGGGGAGCAGGAGCCCTTGGAGGTAACTCCAACCTGCTCATGCGAACTGGCCCCTCGGGGAGTATCGTGGTGGTTGTAGTTGAAACCCAAATGCGGGAAGAACTGACTTTGTCAGTTGAATGTGGAGTTGCATTGCAACCGGGTGCCGGACCCAAAGCACGGCAGAGGTTTTAGATGGGCCTCGAACCCTACCAAGGTGGTTAGTGTGTCCATTCCACACTGCCAATTGGTACTGAAAATGCTTAGCATTCTCAGGGCGCTGATCAACGCATTGATTTGATCCGCTGTGCTTTTGAGCGCCGTGGAGTAAGGCTGTCGTCAGCAGGTACCCACGTAAAACACACCGGACGTTGTCAACAGTGACGTGAGAGCCAAGTCGCGGGACGACGAAGGAATTATATTTGTAAAAAACACTAAAAATACTAGTATGCAAAGCGACTGCATTATAAATAACAGTTCTACCCTAAGTGGAAACTATTTAATACATTTTTATAATTGTAATTGTAATAATTAACAATAAAACATTTTCAACAAAAAGTAAAATAATTAAAAACAGCATTGTATTAACAAGCGATATAGACAACATTAAAGATATAAATAAAACACTTATATTTGATGATATTATACAACAACACATAGAAAATATAAACTTCGTAGGTGAAATTAAATACCAAAAACAGCAACAATACATAAATATAAACGTATATACAATATCAAGCATAATTATACTCAGTCTTTCGATAATCATCTATTGTAAAAATAAAAGAAAAATTTTTAAAACTTCTAATGTGATTCACAGGAGATATGCATATCATATTTCGAAACGAACTAGGGCACTTACACTAGAGCACATTGCATTTGCGTTCCACATTTCGTTATTTTATATGTTCAAACGATTATTGTGACAACCAAAGACAAAAAGCACTTAACGTCACAATAAATTGTGTATCGTAAACATTTAAGGGAATGCAATTGATGTAATATGAGAAGTAGGCCACTTGACAAATATTGTCGCAACTACAAGTGGTTGCGCCAATATAAAAAATAAAGAAAAAACGAAAAAAAGAACAGATTGTAATAGAAAGTATGACCTAGCTTAAGTAAAATTTCTAAATAAACTGGTAAACGAATTTTGACTGTTTTAAGCCAACAAGACTTGTTTTTCATATCGCGGTTCCCTAAACCGAAGTTTGGTGAAAATTCAATTAATATAACTCAACCGAATTTCACTGAAAATTCAATTACTTAATATAACTAAACCGAAGTTTAGTCAAAATTCACTTGATACAACACGCTCGAGCACACGCAGTTTTGCTTGTATGCTTCTTCGCGGGGAAGACACTACTTTCCTTGACCCTATTCTACGCCAGAACTTCCGCCACCTCAGGAGTCTTTCCCTTCCGGAGGAGCCACTTCAAGCTGACACCACTAATGCTCTTCCTACGAGGGTTTGCCTGCTGCTGGTATAGGAGGTAGTTGAGCAAGAGCAAAGATGCAATGCAACTCCACTCCTAAACGCCGAAATGCATTGCAGTTAAGCCCCTGCAACACGACAAGGTGCCTACCCTTGGCAGAAGAAATATACCTGTTGAGGCCGCCCTCGCCCAATTTCTTTTGCCACGTCTGTATGATGAGGATAAGGCAAATTGCTTTGCAAATCACCTAGAAAAGGTATTTCAACCCAATTGCCCAAAAAACAACTTTGAGTTGCCAACCTTGCCCAATACCGCAAAAGAGTCGCATGTGTCTATTAGGACTTCTACTTCTGAAGTTACTAGAATAATAAAAGAGCTTAACCCCAAAAAATCACCTGGACATGATAATATTACCCCAAAAATGCTAATTGAGTTACCAAATATTGCCGTAAAGGTGCTCTCTTTGCTCTTCAATGCAATTCTTAATCTCGGACACTATCCAAATTCGTGGAAAAAGTCGCAGATCATCTTGATAGATAAACCTGGGAAAGACTTAACACAGCCGTCTTCATACAGACCAATCAGTCTTCTACCCTGTCTTTCAAAGATATTTGAAAAATTGTTACTATCAAAGATGACTCCTTTCCTCCACGAAAATAATATAATACCAACGCACCAATTTGGGTTTCGTGAAAAACATAGCACGATTGAGCAAGTAAATAGAATTACGAACGAAATAAGAAAAGCATTTGAGCACAGAGAGTACTGTTCAGCTATATTTCTAGACGTGGCTCAGGCGTTTGATAAGGTATGGCATGATGGCCTTTTATACAAGATTAAAAATATTCTGCCTTCAAAATTATATAAAACATTGGAATCGTATTTAACAAATAGAAAATTTACGGTAAAAGTGGGAGATTTCATATCTGATGAAAGACAGATAAGAGCTGGTGTACCCCAGGGCAGTGTTCTAGGCCCAACACTATACATCATATATACAGCAGATCTTCCAATAGATAACAATGTATTAACTTCTACTTTTGCGGACGACACAGCTATAGTGAGCCGTAACAAATGCCACATAATAGCATCAAGAGTATTAGCCGAGCACTTAAAGTTTGTTGAAGAATGGCTAGCTAACTGGCGTATAAAGGTAAATGAACAAAAGTGTAAGCATGTTACATTTTCGCTTAGACCAAAAATGTGTCCGGCGATAAAAATTAACAATATTTTAGTACCCCAAGCGAATGAAGTAACCTATCTTGGTATTCACCTAGATAGAAGACTTACGTGGAAAAAACATATATCTAGTAAAATAACTTGCATGAAGATAAGAGCTGCAAATTTAAATTGGCTATTAAATAAAAACTCCAAACTTAGCCTAGACAACAAAGTGCTTTTATATAATGCGGTCATAAAGCCGATTTGGATGTATGGCATTGAACTGTGGGGTACGACCTGTGCAACTAATATAGACATAATACAAAGGTTCCAATCAAAAATGCTTAGATCAATCACGTGTTCACCATGGTACATGCGTAATGAGAATATCCATAAAGACCTTGGTATTTCTATGGTAAGGAAAGAAGTAGAAGACAGCAGAATTAAATATATATGTAAACTCCGTGATCACCCAAACCCTTTGGCTAATGCTTTGGTACATTCCTGCAATCAAACACGCCTTAAAAGAAGAGATATGCCCGCGTACTGAGGAGCAATGTATTACCAAAACAGCTCAATAATTTGCTTGAGCGTGTCTAGTTTTTTTAAATAGGTTTAAGATTTTATTACTTATTGTTAGGCTTTCAAAACAAAAAGCAGATTCAATAAATAAAAAGATATTGAAACAAAAAAAAAAAAACGTCTGTATCGACAGAGCAATCTCTGCTTCGAAGTTTTAATTCGAGCGCAACTAAACGTTAACTAAAAAAGTTGCCCGCGCTCTCTCCTTTTGCGACCGCTTAGCGATACAGACGTGGTAAGTGTTTGTCCAATTTGTTATATTAAAATTATATATACATATGTGTATTATGTGAAACCTTTTGTTTTATTTAATATTTCTGTGGAATAAATTTGCGCCGACCGTTTCCCCCCGGCCAACCACAATTACGGAAAGAGCCACACCGTGCCCCACCAGCCAAATTATCAATACCTGTACAGATTATCTATAAATTATTATTAGCCGTGTTTTATTTGACCTTCACAAGCTAATAACTAAATCATGGACAAATATAATGTACTTAGCTTATTGCATATATTCGCTTAAAAATGAATTGGGTTGGTAACGCGGACAAGAACAATCAGCTGATATACAATTTAGCATGAAATTTCAAATTTCTAAACGGAATAATAATGAAAACAAGTGTTCATATTTGTCTTAATTTTAACTCAATACTCATCCGAAAAATATGTAATTATGGGTTGTTTACATTTTAATCTGTCAAACTGAGGTTTCTCGCTTCGCCAACTACTTTTTTTTGGGGAAAAACCTTTCTATTGTGAATGAAGAAAGCAATGACCTGGCAATGCCTCTAGTTCAAAGCAAGCTATGATAGCTTATGACAAGTCAACATAATTATGTTGGCTAATACCGGTATTCTGCTTGAGACGATTGTCTCATGTCTCTAATTGTCATAATAGTAATTTAGTGATTCTGTTTGTCAGGAGTCTCATTTTGGTATGCTGGCAGATACGGTATAGTAGTACACCGTATAGTAGTATACTGTATCTGCCAGAACAACAAAATGAGACTCCTGACTCACAGAGTCACTAAATTAAGATTGTGACAATTAGAGACATGAGACAATCGTCTCACGCAGAATACCGATGCAAGTCTTCCATATAAAATAAGCTAATAGATTAATTTGCTGGTCAAATACAACACGCCTATTATTAAATAAATGAATATGCAAGATACATCGAAATTAGCATTGTTTTTCTCATTTAAAAATGAAAATGGTCAATTCATCCAGTACCTATCCCTAAAACTAAATATTTTGATAATGGCTTGTGAAACTACTCTATTATATTGAGAACGTATATAATAGAGTAGGAGTGCGAGACGGAGGTAAAAGATTGCATAAACACATTGAAACATTTCCAGCCGTCCACCACCACTGTTACATTTTGTGCCATTTTTAAATTGAATGTGATAAAGCGTAAGTAAGAAAGAGAAAAACTATCGAATTTCAAGCTTATCGAAGTATTAATATGGTAAAAGAGAAAAAGCGATATACTCGTATAATTTTTATAGAAAAATAATTGTTAACAGAAGCTGGAAAATGCGCAATTGTTTAGTTAATTTTGGCGTTTCAAAGGGTAAGGTCTTATTTGATAAATATTTAAAATACAAGGCGATTTTTTTTAACTAAAACTTTCTTTTTTGCAGATTAACAAGCTGAGAAAAAATTATTGAAGTAAGTTTACAAAACCGACTGGTCACTGCTGGCCGTGATATCACACAATATATGTATGTTTAAGGTTAGTGGCACTAAGTATATATCTCCTTTAAAGTTGGTTGTCTTGTCATGGCGATGGGGCTTAAGTAATAGTAAAGTGCGCATCCCAAGAGGCAACGCACTCTATTCTTACGGACACCTCATAATTCCCACAATGGTGATATGAATGAATAGACCCTAGGTTTTACGCCCATCTCCTAAGCCAAGGTGTTGAGGTACCTGTGCCGATGGCTGAATGGTCAACGAGCGGTAATGAATAGCTGATCGCGAATGGTCCCCTCCGATGCCCGGGCGAGGTCGGAGGTATGAAATGCCTACTCTACGCATACCAGATCTACATTCGAGTGACCAACCCTTTCCGCCTTACTCATGGGATCAAACATGGACAAAACTAATTTAACAACACCAACCAATTTGACGACAATAGCGACGGCTACAGGAACTGCTTTTATATAACGGAATCCGATGAGGATGAACTACTCGGCGTCAGTCAGGAGACGAGTCAGAGTACTACCGGTCATACTAACCAAAGAATCATAGACTGTAACTCCTCCTCTCCAAGCACAGGAACGATGGGTGGAGATCGACGTAAGATTGTCAAGTATGGTGCTAAGCTTTTTACTCAACAATCCTGCGGGTTCTCACCCGGAGTTTGACTCCTCTGAAACCTTCTGGGGTTATAGGGTCATCAAATGCGCGGACCAGGCTTCTTTAAACTTTCCAAAGGGTAGTGTTGCTAAAATAAGCAACACCTTTGTAGGCCTCCAATTGAGGCTTAAACTCGCCAAGAACATCCTGAAGAGACCTTGTGCTCGCGTTTGGCTACCCCCTCTAGAGGTGCTGGGCGAAAACCTCCTAAAATGCATCAAGCACCGGAACAAAACTATATCTGGTATAGATGAGTGGCAGCTGATTAAGGAGGAGAAACCCAATAAAGCAAGCAGACCAATTCTGGTAGCCATTTGCGATGTGTATATAGAGGCCATATCTACTTAACTTTATCTTACATACCGCCTCACTCGGACATATCTGTATATTTGCAGCATGCTTCATTAATAAATAAGGTTTCCCCAATGGCTAATAATACTGATTCCATGATTGTTTTGAGAGATTTCAATTTATCGTGCGTATCATGGAAATCTATTGATGATTACACCATTCCTATTAGTACTCGCTTATGTTTTAACGAGTTCTTAGATGAAATGTCGGAGTTGGGTCTTAATCAAATTAATTTAATTTCAAACGAGTTTGGTAAGTTCTTAGATCTAGTTTATGTTGATAACGCTTCAATGTTCTCCGTTGTCCGATGTGATCCTTTGGTTCGGCCAGAGGACCCGCATCATCCTGCTTTGGAAATTAACATCGAAATCATAGCCAACTTTGCTCTTAACAATACACAAGACCTTTGTTTTCGGTTCAACTTTGCGAAAGCTAATTTTAAGAAGATTAATTACGAGCTTTCTAAAGTAACTTGGCCAGAATACAGTGGCAATATTGAATTTAGTGCTTCCCACTTTAATGAACTATTTTAAACTTATTTGAAAAATATGTTCCGAAGTGTGTTGTTACTCAAAAAAGGAGTTCTAATTCATGGTTTTCGAAAGAATTATGTAAATTAAAAAATAGAAAATCTCGTGCTTTTAAACTTTTTAAAAAAACTGGTTTAGTTGCTGACTGCGTCGACAATTTGCTGAACTTAACAAAATATGTTATAATAATTATATAAAAATAATATTATACGTAATCCAAAATTGTTCTATGGTTTCGTCAACTCCAAACGCAGGATTTCTAACTTTCCGTCCGCTATGAAATATAAGTCTAGTAGGTCTAGTGACAATCACACCATTTCTAATATGTTTGCTGAATTCTTTAAGTCCAATTACTCTCTAAAATCTCCAAAAAATGTTCCGCATCAGCACAAGACGTCTTATATCAGTTGAACATGTTAGAACAATCATACAATTATGGCCCAGATATGATTCCCTCATGCTTTCTTAAGAAATGTGCCAAATATATATACCAACCCCTAACAAAACTATTTAATTCATCTCTTATGCAAGGCTTATTTCCATCCATATGGAAAAAGTCATTTATAATTCCTTTACATAAGAGTGGATTTAGGTCATCTATTGAAAACTATAGGGGAATAGCAAAGTTGTTTGCAATACCTAAACTTTTTGAAGCAATTATAACAGACGACATAACCTTTTTTTCGTAAAGGGAAATCTACAATAACTAACTTGCTTGAATTTGTATCACATGTATCAGCTTGCTTTAGGGAGAATAAAAATACTGATGTTATATACACAGATTTCAGTAAAGCTTTTGATAAAGTAAGCCATTCAATTCTTTTGAATAAACTTGATCTTCTTGGTTTTCAACCAATATTTCAAAAATGGGTTGCTTCTTATCTTAGCAATAGAATTCAACAAGTCTTATTTAACGATACTTTTTCTGATATAATCAATGTTCCTTCAGGCGTTCCACAAGGTAGCCATCTTGGTCCGATTCTGTTCTTGTTATTTATTAATGACATAACATCTGTTGTTAAGTTTTCAAAAGTCTTATTATATGCTGACGATGTAAAACTTTTTAAAACGTATACTTCAAACAACGAAAGGTGCCAGTTGCAAACAGACTTAAACAACCTAGTTTCTTGGTGTGATAGAAATGACATGCTATTGAACCTTAAAAAATGTAAAACAATCAGCCCTATCACGCAATCCATCGTAGACTGTTTTTTTGGGAAAGTTACGAAACTGCTATCATGCAATTCGAGCAGTTCCGAAAATAAATTCGAAATTCGTGGAGTTGCATTCACTGAATTCACTCGGAACGGAAAATTTTTAAGTTTAGTGGAATTTTTGTACGACAGGTTTGTGCTAACGGAGAAATAAATTTCCATATGTGGGAGTCGTGATTGCTGCCAGGAACTAAGCATTCACATAACGTATTTTTATTTTATTGTCACATATCTGCAAAACATTGATTAAGATGTTTGAAATGTGAATTTGTCACCAAACTTACAATCATGGCATTGATACTAAAGTATCCTTTGCGGTTATAATAGAGAAACTTATCTTTAGTTGGAGCAACAATTTTAATATGTGTCCCGTCTACACACAAAATCGCGCCTGGAAATCCGTATTTTTGAAAAAAATCTTTTTCGCTTCACTTTTTTCAACGTTACTTAACTCGAGGTTTATCCACTGAGGGCACAAATGGGACTGAAGCAATCCCAATACTTCTTTTAAGATGCAACAAAATGTTGACTGAGCCATTGGAATATCGAAGTCTTTACCCACTCCATGCTGATAGCCTCCTTCAGCTAAAAACCGTAAAACCGAAGACAATTGATGAAGCAAAGATATAGATGACGATCTTGAAGAACTTGCATTCCTCTCTAGAATAGTTTTTAATAAACCTATTTTAAAAAAATAATTTTAATAAAATTTAACAATGAATTTTTGTGGGTTTTTGAACTGTACATTGTTTTGTCCACATCGAAAGGGTTGCTCTTGTCCCTCAGTGATTTTCGGTGAATCACCCCTACTTCTCTCACGTTCTTCCTCAAGTAACATAAATAAAAACGTTAGCGTATACATATTTTGTTCGCAAATTCAATTTGAATATGAACGATTTCACTTTTATTAATCAAAATTTTAATTTTTTCTTCTACACAGCTGATTTCGAAATGTCAAAATTAAGTCTGGCAGGAAAAGTTTCGAATTCACATGAATTCAATGATAGCAAATTATGCGTATTCGTAGCGGACATTCGTATTCGTAGCTTCGCTACGATGGATTGCGTGATAGGGCTGAATGTGCTTTTCACGTGATCTGTAGATCCTACTTCATATGCAATACAAAACTTTAGGTTGGAGCAAGTATGCAGTTTTGTTGATCTGGGAGTAACTATGGACCCCAAACACAATTTTAATCTTCACACATCTTCCATGGTTTTTAAAGCTAAAGGCGCTCTTAGTTTTGTTAAACGTTGGTCTAAAGAATTTAGAGATCCGCTTACGACAAAAATTCTTTTTACATCTCTGGTGAGGCCTATATTAGAGTATGGATCTGTGGTTTGGAACCCTAGTTATCAAGTCCATTCGGATAAGTTAGAACAATTTTTACTTTTTGCCTTAAATCTTCCCCTTTACACTAACCGTTTAAAACTTAAAAATCTCCCGACACTCGCTAGTCGTAGGGAGATGCTTGGTATAATATTTCTTGTGAAACTCATAAATGGGTCAGTCTGTAGCCCATCTCTCTTATCTGATATCAATTTTAACGTTCCTGCTCTACCAGGCAGTTTAGACCCTTACTTTTAAAATTCATTCCAGCACATTTGATTTAACAGACTCACTTTCTACAATTAAAAAAATTATTTTATCTACTCTAAACAAGTAATATTTAAAAATTAAAAACTTTAATTTAATTCTTAATTTTGGCTGTTGAAATTTTTGTTTCTGTAGCTGAGTAGCTTAAGATCGCAACTTTTAAAACTCTCTTGCCTTTTATGACTCGGCTAATTCCGCTCGTTCGCGGATTGCGCCCCTCGCGTCGGTTGGGCGGGAGGAGGGTAACCGTTGGGTATTAAAAAAAAAAAACTGACTGCATAATCAGTTTCGGCAGTCGCAAGGTAAGGTTGAAAATATTCCAAGGCGACAAAGCGGCTGACGAAGACGACACGGAAGAGGTTGATGACACCAATCAGCGGCTAAGATGTGTACAGATTAACCAGCAACACCCGAACTGTGCTATAGCGAATCTGACAACCCTTATAAACGAGAGACTAGTGGAGGACAACAGAAAGGCAAATGTCCTAATACGGTGTGATGCACCTGGCTGTGTAAACTGACGTTGAGCAACACCAAAAGCTCCGTCAGGATTCATACCAAACGAGGTTTCAGACAAGGCGACTCTCTATTGTGCGACTTCTTCGACCTACTTCTGAAGAAAATAATTTGAGCTGCAGAACTTAATCGAGCAAGTCCAATATTTTATAAGAGTGTACAGCTGCTGGCGTATGCCGATGATATTGATATCATGACCTCAACACCCGCGCCATTAGTTCTGCTTTCTTCAGACAGGGAACAAGGGCAAGACGAAATATTTCCTTTCATCAAACAAACAGTCGTCGCAGTCGCGACTTGGCTCCCACGTCACTGTTGACAGTCACAACTTTGAGGTCGTAAATAATTTCGTCTATCTTAGAACCTGTGTAAATAGCACCAACAATGTCAGCCTGGAAATCCAACGCAGGATAACTCTTGGCAACAGGTGATACTTCGGACTGAGTAGGAAATTGAGAAGTAAAGTCCTCTCTCGACGAACAGAATCCAAACTCTATAAGTCACTTCTAATTTCCGTCCTGCTATATGGTGCAGAGGTTTGGACGATGACAACAACTGATGAGTCAACGTTTCGAGTTTTCAAGAGAAAAGTTCTGCGAAAGATTTATGGTCCTTTGGCCACGGCGAGTATGGCATTCGATAGAAGGATGAGCTATGATATTGACATAGTTCAAAGACAGCAAGTACGCTGGCTAGGTCATCTTGTCGGAATGGACGAAAACACTCCAGCTCTGAAAGTATTCGACGAAGTACCCGCCAGGGGGAAGCAGAGGAAGAGGAAGACCTCCACACCGTTGGAAGGACCAGGTGGAGAAGGACTTGGCTTCGCTTAGAATGTCCAACAAGAACGTAAAAGTGGAACAGCGAAGTGAAGAAAAAGGAAAAATTATCGTAATAAATAAAACTAAATTGTTTAACATAGAGAGTGTATAAATAACGTAAAAGAGTAACGTGAAAAGTGAAGAAAAGATATCGTAAAAAAAAGAAATGTGGTGTCGTGGGACACCAGGTAGGAACAAAGTTCCTTCGGCTAATGAAGAATCGATACAATTTGCAAAAAAAATTTTGCTGATTAGTTTTTATTTAAGTACAGATAAGTACAATATTAAGAAAATTTATTATTTTAAGAAATAATGAATTACTTAAAATAAAAAAAATGTAATTCAAATTATTAACTAAAATAACAAAATAATAGTCAAGTTTGGTAAAACCAAATCTGCATGCCTATAACTTGCCCAAGTAACTAAAAGAATTTTACATTTCCGAGTTCTCTACAATCGACTTGGAAGTTTTGGGTATAGGTGGTGTTTATACGCATTTCTTTGATTTAGCCGAGGCTTACTTTCGCTGCAGTTTCTGGCCCATTGATGGGTTTCTTTTTGCAAAGGTGTGTGTTTTTAAACATACAATGTCTCCATATAGTCTAGGTCTTCGAAACTTCTACTTTGACCCCAGCTTATTCCTCCCGTTCCGCGTGTAGCCTTATCTATTACTATATCCAATACGATGTTAAGGGAATATTTAAGTCTAGATTCAGAAATTTCAAGTAAAAAATGTAAATTAATATTTTTAATATAATTTTTTATTATTTAAACATTACAATAATACATAACAAAATCTGAAAATAGGTACCGGGGTCTAAATATACGGTTTCCTGGGGGCTTGAACAGTTTTGATTGGATTTAAACAATTCTTGGTCATAAGGTGGCATACACTAAAGATATTAATTGTGCAGAGTTGTATCCAGTTATATTCATAGCTACTTAATGTATTTTGGAAACTGAACGAATCAAGCGGAATTTAAAATTGTGCTATATGGAAAGTTGGCATGGTTGTTGTCCGATTTCGTCCATTTTCACAATGTTGCATAAGAATGTAAGAAGAATGCTACGTACTAAATTTTATCGAAATCGGTCAGTGGGGTCCCGATATATGGGTTTACAACAAAAAGTTGGCGGTGCCACACTCATCGTATATTTTTCAAACCGGCTCCCACAAAGCTTTTCATACCATCCTGGTGGTCTCTGGCGTATTTAGTTATTAATTTATCGTGCTTTTAGTAGAAATGAGCAGAATTATCCGCCGATTTCTTTCAGTTTTGGTCGGTTTTTATAAGATTTATACTCAGCAAATTTGGTTGTTGTAGCTTAAGTGGTTTAAGAGTGTACATTATTAGACGGCGGGGCCACGCCCACTTTTTCAAAAGGTTGTGCCTACAGGTGGCCTTAGCTACTGCCATTCCTTGTGCTTACATCTTCGTATCTTAATTGAGCGCTTAGTAAAGGAACTTTATATATTTTCGGTAAGTGGCGATTTGTGTTCGGACAGACAGACAGTCAACCGAAATTCAACTTTTCTCTTCGTCCAGATCGTTTATATACATATATATAACCCTATATCTATCTCGCTTAGTTTTAGGTGATACGTACAACCGTTAGGTGAACAAAACTATAATACTCTGTAGTAACTGGTTGCAAGAGTATAAAAAGTACCAGCTGATAATGTGGGGCCTTAAAAGATTGGGACGTGCCCATACAAATGATTTTAATCCTCCCAACAATCTGAAACTACCACATTTATAACTGTTCGGTGTTTTTGTTTTTAATTATAAAAACTTAAATTTTGGGATATGGTCAATTCTGGACCTAGACAAGTCTATAAAGAAGACTCTCTACCATGGTATAGGTGGTTTTATTCAATTAATGAGCTCTTTTTCTTACAAAGTACGTTAACCCAATCAGAGTAGACCGTCTTATTAAATCAATTAATTTTAAGGGGACCAATCTATTATCGAAGACATCCTAGATTATGAAGTGTATTGAACGCCTCTTGGAAGTCGATAAAGATGAGATAAAGAGGGAAGCGTCATCATTTCATTCATTTTTTCTATACTGGAAACAAAACGCTTTCTGGAGTCTTTGTGACAGGGGCCTAAAATCCTGGGTCTCAAACAAAGATACTTATAAATAGCTTTTTGAGCTCGAAGAGCTTACGGTCTTTTTCATACGGTTTTACTATCACTTTTTTCAGTTAGGTCCCGCAGCAAAATTCGTATCTCCTCCAAGCCTGCCATATGGAACTTCGTTCCAATATGTATTGCTTTCAATTACGAATTGAAAGAATATGGCAACACAATGACACATTCAAAACTCTAAAGCTTATTCACAAAAGCGCAACGTAAACTTTTTCAATGGTGAAGAAATGTGCAGGGGAGCGAACACTTAGTTAGAACCCGCCGTATGCAATTCATACTTTTTTCTTACGCACTTTTTCTTATGGTTTTACTCTCACTTTTTTCAGTTAGGTTCCGCAGCAAAATCCCTATTTCTTCCAAGTCTGCCGTAAGGAACTTCGTTCCAATAATTTTTCGCTAAAATACTCGTAAAAGTTATATGCTACATTTTGAGCATTATAACAAAAACTCAAACCATTAACCAAACTTTTAGCCCTTTGCCCCAAAAAATATGCAACAATTCAACTCCCCATAAACGTATTTAGTGCAAGCACAATTCTCACCCAAAACTAATTTGCATACACAACTAGGTTACAGATTTTCATGCCTAATTATTTGGTTTTTCGATTATTACGGGTTTCTTCTTACGGTTTTACTATCACTTTTTTCAGTTAGGTCCTGCAACAAAATCCCTATCATCTCCAACCTTGCCGTAAGGAACTTCGTTCCAAAAAAGAACAGTAACAACAAGAACGTAAAAGTGGAACGTCGAAGTGAAGAAAAAGACCAATTATCGTAACAAACAAAACTAACTAAGTTACGATGGAATAGTGGAACAAAAATATCTTCTTCCCAATTGGCGTAGACAACGCTTACGCGATTATAGCCTAGTTAACAACAGCGCGCCAGTCGTTTCTCCTTTTCGCTACGTGGTGCCAATTGGATATTCTAAGCGTAGGCGGGTCCTTCCCTCTTGGTCTTTCCAACGGAGTGGAGGTCTTCCTCTTCCCCTACTTCCCCGGCGGGTACAACGTCGAATACTTTCAGAGCTAGAGTGTCTTCGTCCATTCGGACAACATGACCTAACCAGCTTAGCCGCTGAACTATGCCAATGTCGTCATATATCTCATACAGCTCATCGTTCCATCGAATGCGATATTCGCCGTGGCCAACGCGCAAAGGACCATAAATCTTTCGAAGAACTTTTCTCTTGAAAACTCGCAACGTCGACTCATCAGTTATTGTCATCGTCCAAACCTCTGCACCATATAGCAGGACGGGAATTATGAGTGACTTATAAAGTTTGGATTTTGTTCGTCGAGACAGGACTTTGCTTCTCAATTGCGTACTCAGTCCGAAGTAGCACCTGTTGGCAAGGGCTATCCTGCGTTGGATTTCCAGGCTGACATTGTTGGTGGTTTTTACACTGGTTCCCAAATATACGAAACTATCTACAACTTCAAAGTTATGACTGTCAACAATGACATGAGTGACAAATCGCGAGTGCGACGACTGTTTGTTTGATTACAGGAAATATTTCGTCTTGCCCACGTTCACTGCCAGACCCATTTTTTTGCTTCCATGTCCAATCTGGAGAAAGCAGAACTAACGGCGCGGGTGTTAAGGCCGATGATATCAATATCATCGTCATACGCCAGCATCTGTACACTCTTATAAAAGATTGTATCTGCTCGATTAAGTTCTGCAGCTCAAATTATTTTCTCCAGCAGCAGGTTGAAGAAGACGCACGATAGGGAGTTGCCTTGTCTGAAACCTCGTTTGGTATCGAACGGCTCGGAGAGGTCCTTCCTGATCCTGACGGATCTTTTCGTGTTGCTCACCGTCAGTTTACACATCCGTATTAGTTTTGCGAAGATTCCAAATTCAGAAATCGCGCCACAGAAGCAACTCCTTTTCGTACTGTCGAAAGCTATTTAAAATCGACGAAGAGGTGATGTGTGTCTATCTCTCTTTTCCAAAATTTGGCGCATTGTGAATATCTGTTCGGTTGTTGATTTTCCAGGTCAAAGGCCACACTGATAAGGTCCAATCGGTTTGTTGACGGAGGGCTTTAATCTTTTACACAACACGCTTGATACAACCTTGTACGCGATGTTAAGGAGGCTTATCCCACGGTAGTTGGCGCAGATTGTGGGATCTCCCTTTTTGTGGATTGGGCATGTTTTCGTCCGACCATATTTTGCAAAAAAGCTGATGCATGCTCTTTATCAGTTCTTCACCGCCGTGTTTGAATAGCTCGGTCGGCAATCCATCGGCCCCTGCCGCTTTGTTGTTTATCAGGCGGGCAATTGTTATTCGCACTCTTCATGGCCAGGCAATGGAACGTCTGCTCCATCGTCATCGATTGGAGAATCGGGTTCGCCTTCTCCTGGCGTTGTACTTTCACTGCCATTCAGCAGGCTGGAGAAGTGTTCCCACCATAATTTAAGTATGCTCTGGGCATCGGTGGCTAGATCACCTGTCTACAAATGCGTCTCGCTTCCCTCTTCAACTCTCGGTATCTATCCCATCCCACACGTGTTGTGGTCGATCGTAACGTTGCGCGGTAGGCAGCCTAATTTCTCTCCGTTGCGACACGGCACTCCTCGTCGTACCAGCTGTTCTTTTGCACTTTCCGAAAACCAATGGTTTCGGTTGCAGCTGTACGTAAAGAGTTTGAAACGCCGTCCCCTTATACCGAGTTTTTGACGAGTGCTCTCAGAGAGCAGAAGTGCAAGCCGAGTAGAAAATCGTTCGGCTGTCTGTTGGGATTGCAGTTTCTCGACGTCGAACCGTCCTTGTGTTTGTTGGCGTGCGTTTTTTGCTGCACAACTGCACAGAGGCGAGTGCGAATCTTGGCTGCAACAAGATAGTGGTGCGATTTGATGTTAGGACCTCGGAGCGTACGCTCATCTAAAACACTGGTTGGTTTTTCGATCCGGAGACAACCAGGTAGCTTGATGAATCTTCTTATGCTGGAATCTAGTACTACAGCTAACCATATTTCGGCCCCGGCGAAGTGGATCAGTCTCAACCCATTTGGGGATGTTTCCTCGTGGAGGCTGAATTTACCAACCGTCGTGCCAAAGATATCTTCTTTGACCACCCTGGCGTTAAAATCGCCAAGTACAATTTTGACATCGTGGCGTGGGCAGCGCTCATAGGCGCGAGTTAAGGAACGTATTCCTTATAATAGTAACAAACAACAAAACAATCTTTTGTTTTAGTAAAAGAATGCATCAAAACAACCTTGAGTTGGAACAATTGAAATGCACTATCATTAAAACAAACAATCCTAAGCAAAGAAGTATCAAAACAACATTGAGTTTGAAGACCACGACAACCTTATCTTAAAACAAAGAAAATGAATCTAAGCAAACAATATATATGTAAACAAACCTAAACAAATAATTAATCTGTATGTAGACAAACTATCAACTATTTAGTAATAAGTAAATATAGTTGTTAGTATAAATAGAAGTAAGAACGATGTAATAAGTTAGTTTTAAAAGTATAAATAAAGTGTACACATTTCGGTGCAGCTCAAAATATATTCTTTTGACTCATTTTTACTTCTGGTAAAAATTAACTCCCGTATAGAAGGCATCTTTGGTCACATCGTCCTTCTCTTCCGTCGGGGCGTGGGTGCAAATCAGCGATATGTTGAAGAACCTCGCTTTGATGCGGATTGTGGCTAGACGTTCATTCACCGGAGTGAATGAAAGTACGCGACGGAGTCTCTTTCCCACCACGAATCCAACACCAAACTTGCGCTCCTTTATATGGCCTCTGTAGTAAATACCTCAAGGACGTACTCGTCTCAGTCCTTGTCTCGTCCATCGTATTTCTCGGAAGTCCGTGATGTCAGCTTTCACTCTAACGAGGACTTTACCAGATGGGCAGCGGCATCCAATTAAGGGACCAGACATTCCAGGTGCATGCCCTTAAATCGTAGTCCTTAATTTGTTTGCCATGGTCGTCATCAAAAGGGGGTTACTCTTTAAGTTACACTCAAAATATCGATTAGATTTCATTATTCAGAGAATGAAAATAAATATGTCGACAACAAATATTAAATTTTCTATAACATAGTCAAAAAACATAATTTCCTATAAAAATTAAATATATGTTGACTTTGTTTCATAATATTTACAATATTTATGTGAAATTGATTTATTTCTAACCTTTTCGTGTTTGAGTTTGTTCCTAATATAATATATATTTAAAAACGACAATCGATTAATATCTATGACGATCTCTATTCAGTATATTCAAAAGGGTGGACCAGAGTTCGTTTTAGTTTTAAGACCTGCTAACTATCAGGTGACAAATTTGAGACAATATTTTGAGGCTAAGGCTAGAGAGTTTTTAGTAAATAATAATTGGTCACAAATTGAGACTTTACCTCAAAATGTTTCAAATAGTGAATAGAGACTGCTTACAGACTAGCGCTATATATGGTATATAAAAAAACGGAAAAATATACTTCTTCCTGCAAATGAATATTTTTGAAAAAAGTACTTCATATTTTCGGACCGTATGTTATATTGTGGCATAAATTTTATATACCAATGAAAATAAGAAATTTATTTTTATAAATAAATGACATTTTGATTTATGGTTGTATAAGTTTATTAAATTTAAGACTTTGCTCATTCGCCAATCAATTTTGTAAAATTTTTCCGTAAATTAACAATCTTAATATATTGTTACGAATTTACTGTTGCTAGTTTACTTTGTTAGGTTCGTATCTCTGGATTGACAAATAAAATCAACACTGTTTAATTTAATTCAACAACTCTTTATTTCACAACTCGTCTACACTATAGGAGTTTACTCTTAACACTGATTGATTACGTTGGCGCTGCCACGGCTTATATAGCCACGCACTTCTCGCTGATGCCGACGTGTCCTTCTAGAATATCGCGTCTGGAAATTACCAGAACATACGGCTATACGGCGCCAGACGCAAGCAGACAGTCGCGGCGCCAGACTCAGCAATTGTTTACCTAGACAAGCAGACAGTGCGGCGCCAGATGTCTATTGTTTCGACAAGCAGACAGCCGTGGCGCCAGATGTCTACAACAAGACAAATGCTATTCCATATACCTACAGCTATTGTTCATAATCAGGGATGCATATAGTAATACAAATACAACTTAATACTACTTTTGTAACACTGCCCTCCACTAAAGCCTAATCGTCCCGATTAGGCACAAATCCTCTTGAACCAAATGGGGCGAGCCTCTCCAAATGTACTACTTTCATTTTACATCGTGCTTTTCCATTTCTTTGTATGCGGTATACCACGTCATTAAGTCGTTTCATCACCATATAGGGTCCTTCCCAGGCTGTCTGCAGTTTCGGGGACAAGCCTTTCTTTCGAAGTGGATTGTACAACAGGACCAGATCACCTTCTTCAAAACCTTTTGAATTTGCCGCTTGATCGAACCGGTCCTTCATCTTATTGCTCATCAGATGCGTATGCTGTCTTACCATTAGATGCAATTCATTCATTTCTTCCTTTAAGGCAGAACAAAAATCTCCATCATTTCTTACAGCTGTAGGATTCGTTCCAAACTTAAGATCAGCAGGGAGTCGCAGATCAGATCCGAAAATAATCTTTGCTGGCGTGTAACCAGTTGTCTCGTGCTTCGCTGAACGATACGCCAGCAGGAACATCTGGATGCACTTGTCCCAATTCCGTTGATCTTTATCAACGATTTTCCGCAGATGTTCTTCGAGCGTTCGGTTGAATCTCTCTACCATCCCATCTGATTGTGGGTGTAACGCTGTTGTCCGTGTCTTGTGGATGCCCAATAATGTACAGACTTCTTGGAAAATGGAAGATTCGAAATTCCTGCCTTGATCTGAGTGTAATTCGACGGGCACTCCGAACCTTGTTATCCAATTTTCTACAAACGCTTCGGCTACTGTCTTTGCTTCTTGGTTTGGTAAGGCATATACTTCTGGCCATTTACTGAAATAATCCATGACAACCAGTAGATATTTGTTTCCGGCCGTACTGGTTGGGAACGGATCTGCAACATCCATTGCGACTCGTTCAAATGGTGATCCCACGTTGTACTGTTGTAGCCTACCGCGACTTTAGGCTTTAGGACCTTTAGCTGCCATGCACTCTACGCAATTACTTATCCATTCTGCTATGGAATCTCGACAACCGATCCAGTAGAACCGTTGTTTAATCTTCTCTATAGTTTTTGTAATTCCAAGGTGCCCTCCACTAGGTCCATTGTGATATTCTTTCAATACTTTCGGGATCATGGACTTCGGTACTATGATCAGCAGACGAGACTGTTTGCCATCTTCGCTTTCCCAGGTACGATGAAGGTATCCGTTAACGAGGATTATGCTGTTCCATTGGGCCCAATATGCTTTTGCAGTTGGACTCTCGCTACTTATTTGTTCCTTTGGTGGTCGTACCCCATTTTCTTTGGCCATTACCAGCTTTGCAAGATCAGGGTCCTCCAGCTGATTGATTCTGATGCGGTGAGGAGTCCAATCATCTTCCGGTTCTATATTCAGTAATCGCACGTCGATTATACCTTCTTTTCCTTCTGATTTGGAGCAATGTTTACATTCCAGTGGACAAGGGCGACGTGATAATGCGTCCGCATTTTTGTGGTGAATCCCCTTTCGATGTTCCGTTTCGAAGTCGTAATTCTGTAATCTTTCGATCCATCGTGCAATTTGGCCTTCCGGATTCTTAAACTGTAATAACCATTTTAATGCTGCATGATCAGTCCTCAGCAAGAATCGTTGTCCATACAAATACTTGTGGAAATGTTTTACACATTCCACCACAGCTAGTAGTTCTTTTCGCGTCACACAGTAGTTTTTCTCTGGTTTCCCGAGTACTCTGCTGTAATACCCAATTACTCTTTCTTGTCCGTCGATGAGCTGAGACAGGACACCTCCAATTCCATAAGCGCTCGCATCTGTATCCAGGATGAATTTCTTTCCAGGTATTGGATAAGCTAACATCGGTGCCGTACAAAGTAGTTCTTTCAGCTGCTCAAACGCTTTTTCTTGTTCCAACTGCCATACAAACGGGCGATTCTTCTTTGTTAAATCATGTAAACTTCTAGCCACGTTCGCAAATCCAGGTACAAAACGGCGGTAATACGTGCATAAGCCGAGGAAGCTGCGGAGTTCATGTATGTTGGTGGGTTGAGGCCAATCTTTAACTGCTTTTATTTTTCCCTCCTCGGTGTGAATCCCCTCAGTTGACACTTTATGTCCGAGATATGTGACCTGCTTCTTCCATAATGAACACTTTTTGGGATTCAAGCGTAATCCGGCTGATGCTATTCGCTGAAAGACTTCCTCTAGATTTTTCAGATGATCATCAAAACTTTTTCCCATGATGATAATGTCATCAAGATACACCAAACATGTCTTCCAGTTGAGTCCTTTTAACACATGTTCCATCAGTCGCTCGAACGTTGCAGGCGCATTACATAACCCAAATGGCATCACAGAGAATTCCCATAACCCGTCGCCCATACTGAAAGCGGTCTTTTCACGGTCACGTTCATCAATCTCGACTTGCCAATATCCACTTTGTAGATCTAATGTAGAAAACCATTTCGCTCCAGACAAGGTGTCTAATGTATCGTCGATTCTCGGTAGAGGATAACTGTCTTTCTTTGTGACATCATTCAACTTCCTATAATCTACGCAGAAACGGGTGCTACCATCTTTCTTTTTAACTAAGACGATAGGTGAGCTCCATGGACTTATTGAAGGTTCGATTACGCCGTTTTTGTGCATGTCTTCAATAATTTTGTTAGCATCTTCACGTTTTGCTAGTGGAACCCTACGCGGAGCTTGCCGGATTGGTTTAGCGTCTCCGGTATTTATGCGATGTTTGACAATGCTCGTTCTTCCTGTGTTGTTTCCTGCGTTTGCAAATATGGATGCGTATTTTTCTAATAGTTTTTCTGCTTTTAATTTTTCATTTCCATGCACCTCATTCAGCAAATTGTTTAGGAGTGTAGGACTTATCTGCTGTGGCTCAATAGTAGGCTTCTGTTCTGACCGTTCGCATCGTGCTATTGCACTTATATTCTGGCACTGTCCAATTACTGCTCCTTTCTTCAGCCTTATAGGCGTGTTGAATTCATTCACTACTCTGACCGGAATGGTGGCGTCTTCTCTAATTTTCACAAGCGTTCTTCCTACCAATATGGGTGTATCTATTTTTGTTGGTTCCACAATCCACAATTCTTCAGTCCCACCTCCTCCATTCACTTTAGCCCATACAATCGCCTCAGATTTTGGTGGAATACTCTGATTATCATCAACAATCACCCTCTTACTTTCAACGTTGGTCACATATCCGGTGTTTATAGGCATCTCCATGTTCTGGCAAAACAGCATTTGCTTGTTTAAATCCAAAGTAACCCCGTGATCAATCATGAAATCTACTCCCATTATAATTTCATCCGTGATTTCTGCTACGATGAAGGTGTGATTAACTTCCAGGGTACCAATCATTACTTCGCAAAACACTTTTCCCGCGACAGCTGCTTCCTCTCCGGTGGCCGTTCGAAGCTTGCAACCGACTAATGGTTCAACCGTTCCTCTTACTACATCCGGTCGGATAATTGAATGTGTGGCACCAGTATCCAAAGTAAGCGTTGACAGTCGTCCATTTACGATGTCGTTGATAGTAAGATTGTTGTCATGGCGACCTATTTGTGATATCGAGATGGCGGGGCAAATAGTTGTGGGAACCAGCTCACGCCCCTTTGAACTGTTCCGTTTTAGTTTAACGACTTGTGAGATGTGGATGCTCCGTCCTCGTTATCAGTTGGTTGTTTCCGTTTTGATGGGTTTACTTTTATATTGCAATTTCGGGCAAAGTGACCCGCTTTTCCACAGTTGAAACATCTTCCTGTTGTATTTACTCGCGGTGCAGCAATTGTCTTCAGAGTCTTCAATATTTCTTCCATCAGCGCCGGTTGTTCCATTTCAACCCTTTGTACTTTGTGTGCTGGTTTACTTAGTAGAGAAGCTGTTTCCTGTGTGAGGGCGTGCGAAACCGTTTCAGCAAACGTTCTTTTTGGCAATGCATATGTGGCGCGTTTGGTGTCCACATCACGAATTCCATTTATGAATTTGAATTTTTACCCTCTCAATGTAATCCACAGGTGCATCTGCATTTGCCAAATGAGCCAGCCGTTCTATTTCAGTTGCGAACTCTTGCAATGACTCGTTCATCTTCTGACCCCTATTTTGCAGTTCGATCTGTTATATTTGTTTCCGGTGCTCACTACCATATCGTCTTTCTATCGCACTCATCAATGCCTCATAGTTGTCCCGTTCACAGTCTGGAATAGTCTGAAGGATTTCTGCCGCAGGTCCTTTCAATGATACAAACAAGGACGCTACTTTGTCCGCTGCATTCCAGTTATTGGCCATTGCTGTCTTTTCAAACTGAAGTTTGAAAATTTGAAATGGAATACTTCCATCGAATGTGGGTGCCTTCAATCTTTGATTATTTGTCGATGGTGCAGGGCCATGCAATTGCAGTTCTCACACACGATTACTTAATTGAAGAACTTCTGCTTTTAAATTTTCTTCGTCATTTTTTAAAGTGCTTAATTCGTCTTCAAATTTTGAAAATTTCTCTTGCACTTGTTTTTGTAGTTGTGTAGTATTTTCCGTAATCTGTTGTACCAAACGATGTTGTTGTGTAAGGCGAGACTCTAACTAGTATGTATTTTCAGCTATTTGCTGTGCCAGACGCTCTACGCTTGTCTGCTATTTGTGATGTATTTTCAGCTATTTGCTGTGCCAGACGATTTTCTGTTTGCACTGCCTTTTCTGCATTTTCAGCTATTTGCTGTGCCAGACGATTTCCTGTTTGCACTGCATTTTCTGTATTTTCAGCTATTTTCTGTATAGCCACTAACAGCATGTTCATGTCCACACTCGATGATGTTCGTTGTTCTTCTACTTTTTCTTCTACCTTTGTAGAAGTTTCTGGCCCAACAAATTCGAACTCGTCCACATTAATTCCATCCGCTTCCATTGCTTCACGTAATCGTGCCTGCAGATCCGCCTTTTGCCCGCTTATCGGCAAATTACGCTCCTCCAGTTCCTTTTTTAATTGCTGAATTCTCAATTCTCCGAATTTAACCATCTTGATTTTGGATTATTTGACAATCCCACTTCTGACACCAATTGTTATGAATTTACTCTTGCTAGTTTACTTTGTTAGGTTCGTATCTCTGGATTGACAAATAAAATCAACACTGTTTAATTTAATTCAACAACTCTTTATTTCACAACTCGTCTACACTATAGGAGTTTACTCTTAACACTGATTGATTACGTTGGCGCTGCCACGGCTTATATAGCCACGCACTACTCGCTGATGCCGACGTGTCCTTCTAGAATATCGCGTCTGGAAATTACCAGAACATACGGCTATACGGCGCCAGACGCAAGCAGACAGTCGCGGCGCCAGACTCAGCAATTGTTTACCTAGACAAGCAGACAGTGCGGCGCCAGATGTCTATTGTTTCGACAAGCAGACAGCCGTGGCGCCAGATGTCTACAACAAGACAAATGCTATTCCATATACCTACAGCTATTGTTCATAATCAGGGATGCATATAGTAATACAAATACAACTTAATACTACTTTTGTAACAATATAAAAATCACGTGTCACGTTGTTTGTTTGCGATGGACTCCTAAACTACTGAACCGATTTTAATGAAATTTTTAACACTGTGTGCAGTTTGGTCCAACTTGAAAGATAGGATATTTATAACTCTCCTTATAGTCGCATTATTTATTTATTGCAAATTACTTGTTTATTACTAGCAAAGAGCTATCCACCAGTTGGTGGCGCTAACAGCGGTATTGAGTAAGTGCCGTATGTTACAGTAGATGGCGCTACAAACATTAAAAACATTAAATGAAAATGCGTTGTTTGAAGTTTATATTATTTGTGGTAAAGTTATACGAGTCTATGACTTCCAAAAAAAATAAAAATTGGGCGGAGCGAAGTTCGCCGGGTCAGCTAGTATTAAACTAAATATTAATTTTTTGGAAAAACATATTAAATTATTTTGAAAATGTACATTATTTTTATAATTTAACATAACCGTCTTAATACTCGCTCTACTAATAGCGGGATTCTGTAACCAGTCTTTAGTCTTTATTTGAGACATTTTGAGGCAAAGTCTCAATTTGAGACTAGTTACTATTCACTAAACAGTCTCTAGCGTTAGTCTCATTATATTGAGACCTGGTAGTTAGCTGGTCACAAAACTAAAAAGAGCTCTTGTCTGCCATTTTGAATATATTGAATAGAGATCATCATAGATATTAATCGATTGTCGTTTCTTTATATTTTGTAAGAAACTCAAACACGAAAAGATGAAAAATAAATCAATTTTACATAAATTTCGTAAACATTATGAAACAAAGTCAACATATATTTTTATTTTAATTGATAATAATGTTTTTTGATTATGTTATAGAAAATTTAATATTTGTTATCGACATATTTATTTTCATTCAAGTGTAAAAACATCTCTGAATAACGAAATGTAATAGATTTTGTGACTGTCACTTACAGAATAGCAATATCGTTTTAAGTCTCAAAAACTGTCTCTAACCTAAAATCTCAAATTTAGAGACTTGAGACTGTCTCAAGTTACAGAATCGCACGGTAAATTCAATATTACCGAAATGAAACTGCCGCCGGTATATGTCTAAATGGGATGTGTTGCCCATATATTAAAAGCAATGAACTTTCACTTCAGCAGTTTGACAGTGCAGTTTTCATTTCTGTGAAAATTTCGAAGAGGCAACATATCCCATTTACACATATGCCGACGGCATTTTCATTTCGGTAATATGAAATTTAGAAGAGCGAATATTAAGACGATTGTGTTGCGTTATTTTATAAAAATAAAATAAAGTATATTTTCAAAATAACATTTTTCAAAAAAATTAATATTAGTTTAATATTGTTAATTTACAGAATAGTTGTGCAAATTGGGTTAGGAATGAGCAAAGTCTTAAATTTAATAAATTTATACAAGCATAAATCAAAATATCATTTCTCATTTTAAATTTATTATTTTAATTGGTATTTAAAATTTATGCCACAATTATTTTATAGTAGTCCAAAAATATGAATTCTTACTTTCCCAGAAATACATTTGTAAACAAAAGGATCGTAATCCTTTTTTAATTTTCCTCAGAAAAGATTTAAACAGTTCAAGAGCTCAAAACATGCGCTACATCAGCTACCTACCCGACTGCATTTCGCAATATGATAAAATAAGTTTTTCAAGAGCTCAAAGCATGCGCTACATCAGCTCGAACCTACCTACCCTGCGCCTTTGCGCAAATGATTATGTTATGATAACAAATGCCCACATACAGATTTGGCAATGGCAATAGCAATAGATTTAGTAAGACATAGATTTTATCCTGTCGAGACGGCCCGTTAGTCTTTCAATTTTATTACTTGACCATCCATATATGTAGATACAAGTTTTCTGTATATGAAAATAGAAATTATTTTAAAATGGCTGCACCTAAAGTCAGATTTCCAGAGGATGATTTTGGAAACCGTTTAGATCGATGTTGCACCGATGTGTTAATAAAGGGATGTAAGTTGTGCTGTTTATTAATTGTGTAATAGTTTGACTGTTGATAATTTGTAGCTTAATTATTATTTATAATTCTTTAACATGTACTGGAAACAACATGAGTTGGATATTGATTAGCATAATTATTACGTTATATATGTAAGTTATGATTATGAATAAAGGTTATGAAGCCCTGATGCATTTTTAAGAGTTTTAGACTTTCAATTAAAAGTTTTAAAAAACTTTTATATAACATCCCGTGAAGTTCTCCAGACTAAGAATATATGTATGTATGCAACTATATATGTACATACAATTTTCGCTGACTTGCATTGTTCAATGTTCGATATACATTAAAGAGAGCTGGGGTTTAGAATAACATCCCCCAAGTCCTAGGTCGAAATGGATGGCTGCGATTTAGAACAGCATCCCCGGATTTCGGGATTAACACATTGAGTGCCAAGGGGTTTTGACGAAAACCTTCCCCGGGTGCCAAGCACATTTTTTGCTATAAACTGGTGTAAAAGTAGAAAATATTCAGTTCCGCGCCAATCCTGGATGATTTTGTGGTTTATTTTGGATTTAATAACGGTTTTTTTTTGTCGCACGTTTCCTTACGACATGGCACTGCACGACGGAATTGCAATCGTAAAAATCGATGTCGTACGAAAATGTGCGACGCGATTTTTTTGCTATTTTTTATTTTTTTTTCTTTTTACGCATTTTATACGATGGAGCACGTAATCCTGCAGAGCCTTCAACTAGTCAAGGAGCGAGACCTAAAAGACGAGCAACAGAAAAGCCACTGGCTGTGGTATATAAGGGGAAATCAGGCATTGATCTTTCCGACCAAATGGCAAATACCCTTCGCAAAGGGTTAAAATGGTACCGAAAGCTGGGAATTGAACTTTCACTTGGACTTTCCGTGGTAAATGCCTATACTGTGTATAAAGCAGCTACGAATAGAAACATTAATATACGAACATTCCGTGAACGCGTTGCGAAGGGCTTACTAGATCTCACATCCCCCAGCCTGTATCGAAATCAAAACATATTATCACAAAAAGAGTAGATGAAACTAATAAAACCATCCGACGTGCATGTGTTTTATGCTACGCTGAAGCAAAAAGAAAATTTAGTCGAAAGGAAGCAAGAAAGAATATCAAAAGGACAACTACGTATTGTCCGCAATGCCCCAACACTCCTCAATTGTGCATTGATTGCTTTCCAAAATATACACATCTAAAAAATTAATGTAAAAATCAATGTAATTGAAGTTATCATATCCTAATTTTAGTTTTTCAATATCTTTTTTATACTTTTTTTTCCGAAATATCGAATGAATTCCAATAAATTTTCAAAATTAAAAAGAACCTACGAGTTTTTATCATAAAAACCGCAAAAATGAAGATATCTCTATGAAACTTGGACCAAAATTTAGGGCAAACATTAGGCTGCTAGAAATACATTTAAAAAACCCTGTAGCATCAACCAAAAACACATGACAATACCTAAGGCCAGACAATGCCTGTCGCACGAAAACGTGTAGCCATGGCACCCCAGGAAGTTTTTGGTGTCGCACGAAAACTTGTAGCCATGGCACTCAATGTGTTAAAATGGGTATGTGCGGATAGAGGTGGTCCTACACATCAAGAATATGTACATACATATACGCCGCAGACTAATGGTTTTTGAGATATTTGCATTTAAAGTTAAAAAAAATCAACTATTTAAAATGCATTTTACACTTATATTTTATACTTTAATATCCACTAACACTGCACATTTCATAACCCAACAGTGTTCTCACTGTCGTTAGAAAGATCAAAAAACAGCTGTTATTGTCATTCAGGAATTCATATCGCTTAATATTTATCAAAAGAAAAGATTGTCATATAGTATTTTGAAAAAAAAAAGCCGTCTTTTTCAAATATTTTCCATATAATAGAAATAGTGGATGCATATTTTCATTTGTTAAGTCGATTTTCAGTTGAAATTAGATTCATTGCTTTAAAAAAAAATTGTTTGTTTACATTTTTTCCCCTTTGTAGTGTCTAAATCAGCTGTGATAATGCAATAGATTTCCAATGCTGACAAGTAGATGGCGCAAAATCAGAAACGCACTGAGAGATTTTGCGTGGATCAGTTTCAAATCATTTCAATGAAGTGATTTGGAACTGTCATTTTTGTATGGCGAAATCTTGATAAATTTAAAAGATTAGTGGGATAAACCACTCAACAGCCGAAATCGTGTGATTAAGTGTCGGTCTGAACATGGTATTATACTATGTATATAATTGGCACAATTCCGATTTCTTTGCCGCCGCGTTTTGAAGGTACCGTTGGAAAGAGAAAGTCCTGATTAAAAATCATATAGGGTTACAGGGTTCGCAAACGCTTAGTTTACGAGATATTCGACCTTATATTTCAAAAATTTGCAAAATTCGAACATTTCAAGAAGCTATTTCACCACATTAAACACACTTTATTCAAATTTTTTCTTCAAATTGATTAAATTACACTATAATCTTTTAAATAAATCCACATTTTACACTTTTAGCAGGTTTTTTTTACCAAAAAAAATCTTTATTTTAAAAATTACATTTTACACTCGTTTGAACTTCATTTGTTTACCAAAAATAACAACGAAATGGAGTGCTGCCATGTTATGATAAGGCAATTCGCTGAAATTCCTCTTTTTCGCAAGAATTCCTCTATACATGCATATGGATATTTTCTTTTTAAATTTATTAAGCAAATAAGTAATATTTTATAATAATATTATTATATAGTGTAAAGTGTACAGTACAGTACGAAAACTCAAATTTTGTTTCAATATGAGTGCATGATGACCGAAAAATATAACCAAATCTCATGTATTAAATATAATAATATATCGTCGCCTAAAATACAAATCATTGTATCATCAAAAATAAATGGAAATCGCTGACAGATATAATTTATCCAATTTATGACGCAAACTCAAATTTTGATTCAATATGAGTGCATGATAACCAAAAATTATAACCACTTTATAACAAAAAGTCAATATATTTTTTTATTTTTAACGCAGAACGGAGTACTACGCGAAAGTACTTCAGTCACCCCGGGTATTCGCTCGGTCAGGGTTATATTTTTTAAAGCGCTGCCGAGAGCACGATTTTTTCCAAAAAAAAACTGTTTGTGTGTTTGTTCGCTGTCAACCGAATGAAACATTAGAAGTTATGTGGGAATCTCGCCCCACCTCATTCGTGTTGAATTAGACCGTATGGAGAAGATGTATTGATTCCCCGAATCCCTATGACACTATCGGATTTACCATTCCAATTTAAACGTTTACAATTTCCGGTAAAGACATCTTTTGTAATGACCATTAATAAATCGCAGGGTCAAACTTTCAACGTTGCAGGCTTAGATTTGAGCGTTGACTGTCTTTCACATGGCCCACTGTATGTCGCTCTTTCAAGAGTAACCTCAAGAGAAAACATGCTTGTATTGTCTAATGACAAGAAAGCTGTGAACGTTGTATATAAAGACATTCTTTAATATATTAATTGTTGTTGTAAAAATAAAATAAATATGTAAAAATGCAAAAAAAATGTAGGGTATGAATTTAGATATTCCAAAGATAGCAAGGAAATCTTCATGGTATAAAGAAAGGGGGTTTTACTCCAAATGTAACGCGTGCGGGCCACGGGCAGTAATGAATAAATCAAAACTACGGGATCGATTTTAATCATTTTTTCAGTGAGTGACATAGGCCTTTTATTTTATTTCCGTGCGAAGCCGGGCGGGTTGCTAGTAGTTAATAAAGAAAAAAGAATCACTCGAAAGTACAAACAAAGAAAACGCTGAAAAATCCTTCACTTTTGGTTTTTAAGGTGTGGCAATTCTGGGGTCGAATCGTTACATACGTGAACGTATCACTCGTCACGTAAAAGTCTGTATTTCGTATTATGACATACGTGATCGTAACGCTTATATACGTGATCGTAACGCTTCTATCGTAATCTGGCATGATGACACACGTGAACGAGTATATAAACGTATCCGTTCGTTCGAATGGTCGTTCGAACGCAAATTACCAATCGTAATATAAAGGGTGATTTTTTAAGAGCTTGATAACTTTTAAAAAAAAAAAAACGCATAAAATTTGCAAAATCTCATCGGTTCTTTATTTGAAACGTTAGATTGGTTCATGACATTTACTTTTTGAAGATAATTTCATTTAAATGTTGACCGCGGCTGCGTCTTAGGTGGTCCATTCGGAAAGTCCAATTTTGGGCAACTTTTTCGAGCATTTCGGCCGGAATAGCCCGAATTTCTTCGGAAATGTTGTCTTCCAAAGCTGGAATAGTTGCTGGCTTATTTCTGTAGACTTTAGACTTGACGTAGCCCCACAAAAAATAGTCTAAAGGCGTTAAATCGCATGATCTTGGTGGCCAACTTACGGGTCCATTTCTTGAGATGAATTGTTGTCCGAAGTTTTCCCTCAAAATGGCCATAGAATCGCGAGCTGTGTGGCATGTAGCGCCATCTTGTTGAAACCACATGTCAACCAAGTTCAGTTCTTCCATTTTTGGCAACAAAAAGTTTGTTAGCATCGAACGATAGCGATCGCCATTCACCGTAACGTTGCGTCCAACAGCATCTTAACCTCAAAAAAATCACCCGTTACAAATTTATGGAAGTGTGAGCAAAATTTTTTTAAATTTCAAGTTTTTTATAATTTTTAGGAATAAGGAACATAAACAAGAAACCAATGAATGGAATATCTCATTAAAAATTAATAAAAAATTATTTATGTGATCAAATTTTTGTATTTTAGTTGCCAATAAAAATAAAATTATTTGCAAAAATAAGGATATATACATTTTTGAATTAAAATTATTTATTTGGTCCATTGCGGTGAAGCGGTTCGCTACCCCGTTATCCATTTCTTGTGTGTGATAAGAATCGCAATTTTTGAGGGTCGTAACTAATTGTAAATTTTATGCAGATGTATGTAATGCCTCACAAATGTTATCAAATCTTCCACTTTTGTGAGGTAATACCTTCCTCTCTTGTCAAATCTTCAAATACTCCACCGTGTTTTTAAGATTTCAATGCTTTGTTCAACGATACATCTACAAAGAAAATTTTATTAATGAGGATGCATAATTTTTTTTATACCTACGCTATTGCTACGAACTCCTAGCTACCTCCGTACTATTTTTGTATGCCCTTTACTTTCACTAGAGCTCAAATAAAAAAACAAACATGAATTCATTATGATATTTAATTAGCTTTTTTGTAAGTTTATTGAAAATTTCGCAACAGTTTTACAGTTCCACATCTATTGTGACCTAAAAATACGATCCAAAGCAATGTGGAATTTAAAAACTATTGTGAATTGAGAATACATTACGATCCGTTTGCTATCGTATGTCATAATGCCAATCACCGCATACGATTGACGTATCACGTAATTTTCTTTCGTATGTTTGCCGATCCGTGCACGGATGTAACGATTCGACCCCTGGTTTTCCTCATAAATAAAAGCACTCTAAACTTTTCAGCCATAAATTTGACGAGTGATTTTTAAATAACTAAATTTAGTTGAATAATTACAAAATAAATGTGAACTTATTTCAATGCTTAGAGTGTATATTTGAATATACATAGTAAAAAACGTAAAAAAAAATTAGTGAAACATGGAAAAATAACGTGTGTTCCTAGTGAAAATTTTTTAACTTTTAAACGTGAATATTTTAAAAAATATCAGTTATTTTTATATATTTTTTTTTTTAAATTCCTCCTCTGGAGAAGCTCCCCTATCCGTACATACCCCATTTATACGGAAATTCCGCCAAAGTAATCGGAATCGTGACTATATTTTAATAATGGAGTAATACGTTAGTATTATAAAAAAAAAAATGTTGGTTGGGTTACTTCTGTATTAACGGTATATTGATTTCAATGGAACTCAAATTTTTATTATACTATATTCGCGTGCCTTAATTAAAACCGGTGTGTTTTCGCAATTGGAAATTTTTAATATAATTAAATAAAATAACTTTGGTCCGACAAAGGGTTATTTTTTTTGAAGCGCGGCCAAAGGCCTCCAACGCAAAGAGGAGTTCAACGCAAAAGAACTGAGCACGCCAAGGTATTGGTCCGACCGAGGGTTATTTTATGAAGCACGGCCGAAGGCCGCCAACGCAAAAAGGAGTTGAATGCAAAAAAGAACTGAGCACGCCCAGGTGTTGGTCCGAACCAGGGTTATTTTTTTGGAAGCGCGGCCGAATGCAGAAAAAATTCTATGCGGAAAACTAATATATTTCCTGTCATTGGGGTATTATTTGTTTTCTTTATTTCTTTTGGTTCTTCTGTAAAGTAATTAAAATGCAACCCTTTTGTTATTGTACGAACAAAAATAAATTAACAAAAATTAAATGTTGGATACAGGTTATTTTTGCACTATTTAATATAAAATACATGGTTAGAAACGATCTAGTGAAGTGTTAGTGGATGTAAAAGTTAAAAATATAACGATAAAATTCATTATAAATAGGAAAACACGCTTTTTAAATAGTTGAATTTTTGAACTTTAAATGCAATCATCTCAAAAACCATAAATCAGCCCAACTATATACATATATATGTATTAGACTGTGCCAAATAATTTTTTTTTTTTTTTCGGTCCCATATCAAAATTTCGTTGAGAGTCACGAAAAAGAAATTGTGTCAAAATTTGAGCCCTTTATCTTCATTTTTCAGCTAGCGCTCGCAAAAATAAGAATTTTCGTCAAAAAATGTTTTTTTTTCATTCATTTTTATGTTATAAATAATTTAAAATACCAAATATAAAAAAACCCTTGGTAGGGTTTTGTAGGAAATTAAATTCTCTACAAAAATGATCCTTTCTCGAATTTATAGAATCAACACCGTTTTTTTATTGCTCATTCAATTACAATTTGTTCTATGATTTTTATTTTCAATTATTGATAAACACTAATTAAACTTCTTTCCAACGAAAAAAACAAACTAAATCAATTTTTCTAGGAATGTTTATGATCTAAACAAGCAGTTTTTATACTCTTAAGCTGTTAATATGTTTTATTTTTAAAATAATGAATTTTATGCTAATTTTATCTTTTTTTGCTTTTGTCCTTATTATTGTGTCAAAGCTTAGTTAAATTCATGTTTAGAGTCAGAATTCCACAAATTTTCGATTTTATGAAAAATCATTGGTATGTTAGAATTAGATAGTAGTTACTACTATCTTAAAAGGATTACATTAAGTAAAAAAATAATGAGCTATTATATTTTATTATTTTTATTCACATGTTTCATTAATTGTTAAGATCTTACATATTTTCTCTAAAAGATCTTATGTCCTCTGACATAAAATTATAATGACAAATATATTTTTGATCTTGTAATAAAAGAGGCTGATAAGATATTTACTCGAATGACTTTAAAGTCAATTATGAAATCCAAGTAAACATATTACTCACATAGATTTCGTTTATTACAATTAGGATATTTTTTGCGATGTTCAGCAACAACTTGTAATAAAAACTGCTTCTGTTCTTCATCACAAGTGAGACTATCATTATATTTGTCAATTAGCGCTACAGCTCTTTCGGCAATATCATTTACGACTTTAATTGATCGAACAGTTTCTAAAGAAGCTTGGTACCCATCATCGAACTCCCATTGATCTACAGGTAAATCCAGAAAACTTGTAGATAAACCGAAATTCTCAAACAAAATCATCAATTTTTGAGTAATAAAATCACTAATATCTTTTGAGCCAAATGTTTTTAAATCGTCTTGTTTTAAACATAACTTCCTCGTATTTTCTGTCATACTTAATTGATTTGTTATTGCTTGAACCATTTTTGTCTTGATGGTCGATGGTATTCTTTCATCGAAGAATGATAATGCCACATGATCCTCCGACAAGTACCAGAGATGTCTAAGAAATTTAGTTGATGCAGCTTCGGAAAATTTCACGTTTATGCGTTTAAAATCTAATAAGCTATTCAAGAACATAAAATCCTGATACGGAGCATAGATACTGATTGGTGCATTATACCAGCCTTTGATATAAACATCGACAATAAAAATACAAATTTCTGTTAGTTTGGGAAGCTCGACTTTAGCAAGTTTAAATTGACTTTTGAATAAATAAATTTTTAAGCAGTAAATTGCTTTTGATAGCCATCGAGCATGATGGTGTGCTCCAGGAGTCTTGAAAGAAATACCTTGAGGTGGAACTTCTCCCAAAAATATACAAGCCAAAGTTAAGAGCTCCTTATAATCTCCTCTAGGTTGAAATTCCTAAAATAATCAGATTACTTTGATCGATCGGTTGACGATATTTGTGGTATAAAAATAAAATTACATTTCGTTGTATAAGGTTACCTTCATTTGATATTGAATAAATTCCAAAATATCTTGTTTTTTTTTCACACAAAATTTGCTTGACGCTTTGATCATCCATTCCTGTTTCATACTGGGACTGATCAATTGTTGACCATTCTTGCTTGAATCGATTGAAAACTGCAGCACTTGGACCACAAGACACAGGCCAGACAACTTCTGCAACACTTTTTAAGACTAGCTCATAAATATGATGTCGACACGGAAACCAGATCGATTTTTTATTCAAAGCTTTCTCAATGTATACTGCTGCTCCATTCTCATCACCTTTAAACACAGTCAATAATGATCAACACGAAAAATCAATGAGAAAAACTAAATGACGGTAAAGCATAAGTTTTGGCTTAGAGCACATAGTTTTATTGTAATTGTACAATAATAACACACCTGAGTTAACGTAGGCAGTGTCAAAGCACATTCCTTTAACATTATTAACAACGTTCCATCGTTTCAACTCTCCGACAATCGACTGAGCTTGATTGAATCCTGTTCCACTATTCAATTTTGGAACCGCTAGAAGTTGTTCAAATTGTAATTGAATGAGCAATAAAAAAACGGTGTTGATTCTATAAATTCGAGAAAGGATCATTTTTGTAGAGAATTTAATTTCCTACAAAACCATACCAAGGGTTTTTTTATATTTGGTATTTTAAATTATTTATAACCAAAAAATGAATGAAAAAAAACATTTTTTGACGAAAATTCTTATTTTTGCGAGCGCTAGCTGAAAAATGAAGATAAAGGGCTCAAATTTTGACACAATTTCTTTTTCGTGACTCTCAACGAAATTTTGATATGGGACCGAAAAAAAAAAAAATTTTTTATTTGGCACAGTCTAATATATATATTTTCTTAATCAAGAGGACCTCCTCTATCCGTACATACCCATTTTAACCCCGAAATCCGGGCATACTATTCTAAAATTTACCCAAATGAATGCGTACGGTTAGATGAAGTTCTTCAGATTAAGAAAATTTATAAAATGTAGCGGACTTTTATTTTTTGAGATGTTTGCATTTAAAACCCAAAAATACATCTAATGCACATTTCTCCGAATTACTGTAAATTCTACACTTACTCGCGATTTGTCACCTAAAATGCAAAATCACGTATCATAACTTTTCATATGTTTACAGGCGATGGAAAAACGATATAATATTTCTATATAGAAACCACTCACATAGAAACCAAACGCCTATTTTGGTTATAAAATTTGTTATAGTTTGGTCTTGCAATTCTAGATTTTATTTTGATGATACGGTGTTTTGCATTTTATGTGACGACATGTACATACATATATTTAGGGTGAATTTACAGGTACCGCTGTGTTATAGTTTTTCAGATATTTGCATTTAAAGTTCATAAATTTAGCTGTTTAAAGTGCATGTTTCTTCGATTTGTAATAAATTTTTTCTATCCATTTACGTAATATTAAATAGTGCAAAAATGCTTTTGTTCCATTCTTTTCAATAAATAATCAGTGGGAAAAGAGGAAGTCATCTTCATTTAAAAGTATGTATATAGTAAACGCATAGTTTATGAGTTATTCGACTTTAAAGTTCAAAAATTCCCAAAATTCAAATATTTCAATAAGCTATTTCACTACATTTAACACACTTTATCCACATTTTCATTTCAAATTCATTTAATTAAACTGTAAACATTTAAACAAATTCAAAATTTACACTTTTTGTAGGTTTTATAAGTAAGAAATCTCTATTTCAAAAATAACTTTTTGCACTCGTAGTAAGAATGATTATTGTGCTAACAATTGTGAGGAAATGGAGCGCTGCCATATGATAATAAGCAAATATGAGCCATTCGCTGAAATTTGTCTTTTTCGCTTTAATCCCTATATCTTTCTTTAGCAATTTTAGTTTCAATAAAATAAAGTGTGAGTATAAACAATTTTTCCATGCATATGGATATTTTTATACTCTCGCAACAAAGTTGCTAAGGAGAGATTTATAGTTTTGTTCACATAACGGTTGTTTGTAAGTCCTAAAACTAAAAGAGTCAGATATAGGGTTATATATACCAAAGTGATCAGGGTGACGAGTAGAGTTGAAATCCGGATGTCTGTCTGTCCGTCCGTCCGTCCGTGCAAGCTGTAGCTTGAGTAAAAATTGAGATATCATTGTGAAACTTGGTACACGTATTTCTTGGCTCCATAAGAAGGTTAAGTTCGAAGATGGGCAAAATCGGCCAACTGCCACGCTCACAAAATGGCGGAAACCGAAAACCTATAAAGTGTCATAACTAAGCCATAAATAAAGATATTAAAGTGAAATTTGGCACAAAGCATCGCATTAGGGAGGAGCATATTTGGAAGTAATTCTTTTCGAAAAGTGGGCGTGGCCCCGTTTTTTGTACATATCTCGGAAACTACTATAGCTATGTCAACCAAACTCTATAGAGTCGTTTCCTTCAGGCATTTCCATATACAGTTCAAAAATGGAAGAAATCGGATAATAACCACGCCCACCTCCCATACAAAGGTTATGTTGAAAATCACTAAAAGTGCGTTAACCGACTAACAAAAAACGTCAGAAACACTAAATTTGACGGAAGAAATGGCAGAAGGAAGCTGCACCCAGACTTTTTTTATAAATAGAAAATGGGCGTGGCGTCGCCCACTTATGGACCAAAAACCATATCTCAGGAACTACTCAACCGATTTCAATGAAATTCGGTATATAATATTTTCCTAACACCCTGATGACATGTACGAAATATGGGTGAAATCGGTTCACAACCACGCCTTCTTCCAATATAACGCTATTTTGAATTCCATCTGGTGCCTTCTCTGTATAATATATACATTAGGAACCAATGATGATAGCGGAATAAAACTTTACACAAATACGGTATTTGAGCTGAGGTATCCCTTGTGGAAAAATTGTCGTGATCGGACTATAACTTTTCAAGGTCCCTGATATCGAACACGAAGAACTCAGTGTCTAACCTAACGTAACCTAATTTTTCACCGAAAATGTCGGTAAATCTCTCAGAATTTAATTCTAATTAATTTTACAACAAAATAAAAAAATGTGTAAATAACGGATAATGAAATCTCGATTATCACTTTATCATGCGAGAGTATAAAATGTTCGGTGACACCCGAACTTAGCCCTTCCTTACTTGTCTTCTTTAAATTTAATAAACAACAAATTGTGTACTCACAACGTGTCGTAAAATAATAAATTTCTATACTAGTAGTTTAAAAAATTTGCTGTTGGATTGCATACTAAAATAAGTTTACGCAAATGCAACTCTGAACGCTTTATTTTGGATCGTTATAACTTTATGAGACTATGTGAAACCCCTAAGATTAATATTGTAAAATAATGACATAAATAAACATTTATAACTCAAGAACGGTTGACCCGTTTGGCTGAAAATTGGTGGGAATTAGCTTAGAACCAATGCAAGGACATAGGATAGTTTTTATCTCATTATTCAATTCAATTCAAGTCATAAATACAAAAATTATATTTCAAATCAAAAGCATTGGTTCAAAATTCATGTAAGAATCATTTGAAATTTTTAGTAATTAAAAAATAGAAAGAAATAAGAAAAAATTTTCATATCCATACAAGCTTAGTACGAGTATAACCCGATTTTACTTCTGAACCAGCCAGTTTTTTCACCTAACGGTTGTACGTATCACCTAAAACTAATCGAGATAGATATAGGGTTATATACATATGTATATACAACCAAATTTGCTGGGGCAAATCTGTATGATAACCCCGCTCATTACCCATGTAACGCTACCGTTAAAAACTACTAAAAGCTCGATAAATCAATAACTAAATACGCCAGAAATATTAAATTTTACCACAAAGATGATGGGCGTGGCACCACCCATATTTGGTGAAATCCCTATTGCCCTATTGTGAAAATGGATGAAATCTGACAACAACAACACCTACTTCTCATATAGCACAATTTTAATTTCCAATTAATTACAAACATTTTGTAAATTCAATAAAAACTGTTCAAGCCCTTAGGTACACCCCGGTAATTGTAGTTGACGTTTGACCCAAAGGTCGGTCAATGTTTGATATATAAGTATATAATAACTGAAATTAATCGGTAATCCTTCTCTCATAATGGTATGTCTATAAACCAAAAATGGGTTGAATCGGGTCACATACTTAGCCTTTACCCCCATATACCTAATATAAAGATTTTCGGACTTCAGGGTCACTTTGTACCGCATATATTGACCAACATCTGAGTTATCTCAATGAAAATAAGAGAGCGTGTTTTATTCATAACATTGTATCTTTTTGCCTAAATTAGATAAATTTGGGCGAAAACTTGGTCTAGACGCTATATAAATAATATTGACTACTATATATGATTGGGTTTACATCTTATAGTATTTCAATGGCTTTGATTCTTGCAAAAGTATAAAATGTTGGGTTGCACCCGACCTTAGCCCTTCCTTACTTGTTGTTAATGCTATTTTTAAGATTTAAAGGAGATGTAGTTGCTAATTTTGCTTCGGAATCTGCTAGTGTGTTTCCTTGTATGCCGATATGACTGAGTATCCATGAGAGTTTAATTTTTCCTACATTGGCGGTATGTATATTTCTGATTCGGCAAATCGTGTCAGTGGCAAGCGTGCTGCTTCTGCTAAAAATACTGAGGCAAAAGATGCTAGTATAGCAAACGTAATTGTTGCATAGTTATTAACAACGCTGCTTAGAACCATCAGTGTAGAGAGTTTTCCAATTAGTGTAATTTCTTAAAATTTCCGAAAAAAGTTGTGAATAAACTTTAGGTGATGTGCTTTCTTTTTTATATGTATATGATCAAGTCCAAAATAACGCAAGATTGGGTTAGATTACATGGAGGAGCACGAAAGCGGGCAACTGCTGGGATGGCAGCAGGATCATCCATTTCTTTTGCCGCATCGAATAGCTTTTGTAAGGCTGGAGCTTGTAAGGGCTTGCACTTTATGTTTGAAATATATTTTTGAGGGCAGCTTTGGTAGATGATCCTTTTGCGAAGGTCAGTTTAGTAGACACGCCTTTTGTGATGAAGTGTAACTTGTTTTCTAAGGTAGGTAAACCAGCTTCAGCCAATATGTTTACGATTGGAGGCAGAAAGATAGAGGTGACCAATATATACGGTCAAATACCTGGGTCTCAGGCTGGATTTCATGTTGCGATGGAAGCAGCATGTTGACCTGACCATGGACCAAAGACACTGATGGTGTGCAATCGGCTTGCTGGTAAATCCTTCTTCTTCTTTACTGGCGTAGACACCGCTTACGCGATTATAGCCGAGTCAACAACAGCGCGCCAGTCGTTTCTTCTCTTCGCTACGTGGCGCCAATTGGATATTCCAAGCGAAGCCAGGTCCTTCTCCACTTGGTCCTTCCAACGGAGTGGAGGTCTTCCTCTTCCTCTGCTTCCCCCGGCGGGTACAGCGTCGAATACTTTCAGAGCTGGAGTGTTTTCGTCCATTCGGACAACATGACCTAGCCAGCGTAGCCGCTGTCTTTTAATTCGCTGAACTATGTCAATATCGCCGTATATCTCGTACAGCTCATCGTTCCATCGAATGCGATATTCGCCGTGGCCAACGCGCAAAGGACCATAAATCTTTCGCAGAATTTTTCTCTCGAAAACTCGCAACGTCGACTCATCTGCTGTTGTCATCGTCCAAGCCTCTGCACCATATAGCAGGACGGGAATTATGAGAGACTTATAGAGTTTGGTTTTTGTCTGTCGAGAGAGGACTTTGCTTCTCAATTGCCTACTCAGTCCGAAGTAGCACCTGTTGGCAAGAGTTATCCTGCGTTGGATTTCAAAGCTGACATTGTTGGTGGTGTTTACGCTGGTTCCAAGATAGACGAAATTATCTACAACTTCAAAGTTATGACTGTCAACAGTGACGTGAGTGCCAAGTCGCGAGTGCGACGACTGTTTGTTTGATGACAGGAGATATTTCGTCTTGCCCTCGTTCACTGCCAGACCCATTTGCGTTGCTTCCTTGTTCAGTCTGGAGAAAGCAGAACTAACGGCGCGGGTGTTGAGACCGATGATATCAATATCATCGGCATACGCCAGCAGCTGTACACTCTTATAAAAGATTGTACCTGCTCGATTAAGTTCTGCAGCTCGAACTATTTTCTCCAGCAGCAGATTGAAGAAATCGCACGATAGGGAGTCGCCTTGTCTGAAACCTCGTTTGGTATCGAACGGCTCGGAGAGGTCCTTCCCGATCCTGACGGAGCTTTTGGTCCCGCTCAATGTCAGTTTACACAGCCGTATTAGTTTTGCGGGGATACCAAATTCAGACATCGCGGCATAAAGGCAGCTCCTTTTCGTGCTGTCGAAAGCAGCTTTGAAATCGACGAATAGGTGGTGAGTGTCGATTCTTTTTTCACGGGTCTTTTCCAAGATTTGGCGCATGGTGAATATCTGGTCGGTTGTTGATTTACCAGGTCTGAAGCCACACTGATAAGGTCCAATCAGTTTGTTGACGGTGGGCTTTAATCTTTCACACAATACGCTCGATAGAACCTTATACGCGATATTAAGGAGGCTAATCCCACGGTAATTGGCGCAGATTGTGGGGTCTCCTTTTTTATGGATTGGGCATAGCACACTTAAATTCCAATCGTTGGGCATGCTTTCGTCCGACCATATTTTACAAAGAAGCTGATGCATGCTCCTTATCAGTTCTTCGCCGCCGTGTTTGAATAGCTCGGCTGGCAATCCATCCGCCCCCGCCGCTTTGTTGTTCTTCAGGCGGGTAATTGCTATTCGAACTTCTTCTTGGTCGGGCAATGGAACGTCTTTTCCATCGTCATCGATTGGGGAATCGGGTTCGTCTTCTCCTGGCGTTGTGTGTTCACTGCCATTCAGCAGGCTGGAGAAGTGTTCCCTCCATAATTTAAGTATGCTCTGGGCATCGGTGACTAGATCACCTTGGGGGGTTCTACATGAGTATGCTCCGGTCTTGAAACCTTCTGTAAGCCGCCGCATCTTTTGGTAGAATTTTCGAGCATTACCCCTGTCGGCCAGCTTATCAAGCCCTTCGTACTCACGCATTTCGGCCTCTTTCTTTTTCTGTCTACAAATGCGTCTCGCTTCCCTCTTCAACTCTCGGTATCTATCCCATCCCGCACGTGTTGTGGTCGATCGTAACGTTGCGAGGTAGGCAGCCTGTTTTCTCTCCGCTGCGACACGGCACTCCTCGTCGTACCAGCTGGTTGCTGGTAAATCCCGGGGGTGTAAAACCAAGGATTTTCAGATGGTTGCACACCATGGAAGTGCGACCAATTATCACTTATAGAGCGGTGGGTTGGGCTCCGAAAGCATAGCATCAGTAGGACTTCAACTATCGAAGTTGCAAAGACTCGCCTGCGTCTGCATGTCGGAATCTATGCGCACATGTCCGAAGGAGTCTGATGGAACTCAATTATATATAATTTGTCAAGTCGCCAACACACTGTGCTTCAGATGACAGCAAAGGTAAGGTAATGTCTTCCCAACGTATATAAGAGCTAAGTGGCGTCATACCACTGGCTCTTCTCCCTAGGGATAGCATTACCAAAAAGGTGAACTTCACTAGAAGGTTTAAGATTACCCTCAGCAGCAAGGCCGAATGGAGCGACTCGGCTCTAGAGGTACTGCTTAGGGACAGTACAATCAGGTGGTACACCAATGGCTCGAAAACGTCGGAGGGAATTGGCGCAGGGGTCGCAGTACTACGTGCAAAACTCTCCATATCTGTGGGTAAGTCTCCGAGCATATTCCAAGGTATTTGCTATAAGTCGAGTTAAACCTCAAACGCAACTATCGCAATGAACGTATAACTATACTAAGCGATAGCCAAGCGGCACTCAAAACGATCTCTTCGTACGAGATAAAATCACTATTGGTGCAGGAGTGTATAGAACGACTGAATAGTCTTTTAAAATTTAGCCAAGTGCATCTTATTTGGGTGACAGGCTTGCCCGCTCTGCAGCATCCACCAACTTGGTAGGACCAGAACCTTTCATAGCGGTTGGTCCCCAGACAAAGGAGCTGCTCCGTAATGATGAAACAGTGGGTAGGGAGAAGCATTCGCAACAACTCCCGCGCATGCGCCATGCAAAGTTGCTAATGAATGATACAACCTCAAAAGGTTTAAATATGTAATCAACCTCCCAAGGGAAAAACTCAGGCTACTGGTCTCCTTCTCAAGAAGCACTTATTTAACATGGGCCCAGCTTCTTGTGCAAATTGCCGCTTCTGCGACTTGAAGTCTGAAACATCAGAGCACCTGCTAATGGACTGCACTGCAGTTTGTAGGCGCAGGATTAAGGCCCTTGGAACCATGTTTCCAAATAGGGATCACATTGCCTCAATAGCACCTAGCAGTATATTGGAACACATCAATTTGCTGGGGCTAGTTCAGACGTTGTGAGTTAGAGGAGGGCACAATAGAGGTCGCTGTGCAAAATCCTCATTTACTTGTCTAATCTATTCTATTTTGATAAAAAATTGTATGATAAACAGCTTTGTTTATCACATCAAAGTAGATTAAGTATTATTAAATGTCCCTGTGGTCATTCCATGTATACTTATGATTAAATATATAGCCTAGAATTTTAAGACTATTACGTTATTTATATTACTGCTATTAAAACTTAATATATAGGGGTGTTGCGAAATCCAAGACAGAATTGCTTAGCTGTCAAAATTGCATACCAATTCTGATTTTCAATGGTGTCACAGAATTTGATTGGATTTTAACCTTTTCGAACATACGCAAAACCAATATTCGTGACAAAACTTGCAAATGAATTCATTTGGAAGCAATTCTATTAAAGTTTTTAATAAGTTTCGAATTAAAGGAAGATTTTAAGAGATAACATCTATCGAATGAATAAAGACGCATTTGGGTGTTAAATTACGTTTATTACGTTTTGTAAATCTATTATCTTTAAATACCCGGATTTTTTTTCCAAAAACTCAATGATTAAGACATTTTGTGTTTTATATTTGTGTTCCTATAGAAATAAAGATAAATCAATTCGTAACAATAAAATAACTTGATTTGTTAACTTACATTTCAAATCCGTGTGCGACTATCTTCTTGCATTGTTTCTGAAAGCAAAACCGATAAAATTGGTTTCCGTGGCACCCAAAACCGATACAAATTCTGTTTCGAATATCAAATAAATAATCAGGGGTGTTGTGAAATCCAAGACAGAACTGCTTAGCTGTCAGAATTGCAAACCAATTCTGATTTTAAATGGTGTCACATAATCTGATTGAATTTTTGTCTTTTCGAACATACGCAAAACCAATATTCGAATCAGCTGCTTACTAATGTGACAAAACTTGCAAATGAATACATTTGGAAGCAATCCCTTTAAAGTTTTTAATGAGTTTTTAAAAGATAATATTTATCGAATGAATAAAGACGCATTTGGGTGTTAAATTACGTTTATTGTTTTGTAAATCTTCTTTAAGAGGAGAACCTGCTTTAGAACCTTTAAAAAATTAAATTTTTCTTTAAAAATTATTAAGAATATTTCCCCAAAGTTATAGATGAGAATTCGAAATATTGTCGAAGCTAGAAGGGAAATAATGACCGAGCGTTTAGCAGATACATATGTATAAGAGCGTTTGGGTAGAGAGCGAAAACTTTGACGCGCGATTTCTCGGTTTTTCATTTTTGCGATTTTTCTTAATTGGCGGGCAGGGTAGAAAAAAAACTGAACGTCATATGGAATTGAGGCAAAATTTATTATCTTTGGCATTAAATTATCTTCTATTTAAACTAAAAAAACTAAGAAAAGTTAAGATTGAACATATATTTAAAGTAAATTTTTTTTTATCCAAAACCACTTTTTTCAAATTTTAAAACTTTTTAGAATTTTACATTTTTTTTTATCTTCCTAAATTAATTTGAACATAAGTTATAAAATAATATGAATCTCTTTGATTTTTTTGTTTCCGATAGAAATCTCGACCTGCATCCTGCCCGCCGTCTGGCATATGTACATGTGAGAAGCATCTTACAATTGCTTCCCAAAGGCAAAATGTAAAAGATTTCGTATCACAAAAATTTTCGGAAGATGTTTAAATATATAACTATAAACCCTAGAAATTTCGCTTTAATCAATAATTTATTTCCCTCCAAAAAAAACCAAAAAACGATTTTATTAAGCCTCTAAAGCAAACTTTCCTCTTAAATATCCGCATTTTTTCTCGAAAACTCAATAATTAAGACATTTCGTGTTTTATTCTCATGTTTTCTTCTATAGAAATAAAGATAAATTAATTCGTAACAATAAAATAACTTGATTTCTTAACTTATATTTCAAAACTGTGTCCGACTATCTTCTTGATTTGTTTCTGCCAAGAAAACCGATAAAATTTGTTTCCGTGACGCCCAAAACCCATTCAAATTCTGTTTCGAATATCAAACCAATAATATCTGAATTCATGACACCTACTGTTTTTATACTCTCGCAACAAAGTTGCTAAAGAGAGTATTATAGTTTTGTTCACATAACGGTTGTTTGTAAGTCCTAAAACTAAAAGAGTCAGATATAGGGTTATATATACCAAAGTGATCAGGGTGACGAGTAGAGTTGAAATCCGGATGTCTGTCTGTCCGTCCGTCCGTCCGTGCAAGCTGTAACTTGAGTAAAAATTGAGATATCATGTTGAAACTTGGAACACGTATTTCTTGGCTCCATAAGAAGGTTAAGTTCGAAGATGGGCAAAATCGGCCCACTGCCACGCCCACAAAATGGCGGAAACCAAAAACCTAAAATAAAGTGTCATAACTAAGCCATAAATAAAGATATTAAAACGAAATTTGGCACAAAGGATCACAAATGGGCGTGGCGTCGCCCACTTATGGACCAAAAACCATATCTCAGGAACTACTCAACCGATTTCAATGAAATTCGGTATATAATATTTTCCTAACACCCTGATGACATGTACGAAATATGGGTGAAATCGGTTCACAACCACGCCTTCTTCCAATATAACGCTATTTTGAATTCCATCTGGTGCCTTCTCTGTATAATATATACATTAGGAACCAATGATGATAGCGGAATAAAACTTTACACAAATACGGTATTTGAGCTGAGGTATCCCTTGTGGAAAAATTGTCGTGATCGGACTATAACTTTTCAAGGTCCCTGATATCGAACACGAAGAACTCAGTGTCTAACCTAACGTAACCTAATTTTTCACCGAAAATGTCGGTAAATCTCTCAGAATTTAATTCTAATTAATTTTACAACAAAATAAAAAAAATGTGTAAATAACGGATAATGAAATCTCGATTATCACTTTATCATGCGAGAGTATAAAATGTTCGGTGACACCCGAACTTAGCCCTTCCTTACTTGTCTTCTTTAAATTTAATAAACAACAAATTGTGTACTCACAACGTGTCGTAAAATAATAAATTTCTATACTAGTAGTTTAAAAAATTTGCTGTTGGATTGCATACTAAAATAAGTTTACGCAAATGCAACTCTGAACGCTTTATTTTGGATCGTTATAACTTTATGAGACTATGTGAAACCCCTAAGATTAATATTGTAAAATAATGACATAAATAAACATTTATAACTCAAGAACGGTTGAACCGATTTGGCTGAAAATTGGTGGGAATTAGCTTAGAAGCAATGCAAGGACATAGGATAGTTTTTATCTCATTATTCAATTCAATTCAAGTCATAAATACAAAAATTATATTTCAAATCAAAAGCATTGGTTCAAAATTCATGTAAGAATCATTTGAAATTTTTAGTAATTAAAAAATAGAAAGAAATAAGAAAAAATTTTCATATCCATACAAGCTTAGTACGAGTATAACCCGATTTTACTTCTGAACCAGCCAGTTTTTTCACCTAACGGTTGTACGTATCACCTAAAACTAATCGAGATAGATATAGGGTTATATGCATATGTATATACAACCAAATTTGCTGGGGCAAATCTGTATGATAACCCCGCTCATTACCCATGTAACGCTACCGTTAAAAACTACTAAAAGCTCGATAAATCAATAACTAAATACGCCAGAAATATTAAATTTTACCACAAAGATGATGGGCGTGGCACCACCCATATTTGGTGAAATCCCTATTGCCCTATTGTGAAAATGGATGAAATCTGACAACAACAACACCTACTTCTCATATAGCACAATTTTAATTTCCAATTAATTACAAACATTTTGTAAATCCAATAAAAACTGTTCAAGCCCTTAGGTACACCCCGGTAATTGTAGTTGACGTTTGACCCAAAGGTCGGTCAATGTTTGATATATAAGTATATAATAACTGAAATTAATCGGTAATCCTTCTCTCATAATGGTATGTCTATAAACCAAAAATGGGTTGAATCGGGTCACATACTTAGCCTTTACCCCCATATACCTAATATAAAGATTTTCGGACTTCAGGGTCACTTTGTACCGCATATATTGACCAACATCTGAGTTATCTCAATGAAAATAAGAGAGCGTGTTTTATTCATAACATTGTATCTTTTTGCCTAAATTAGATAAATTTGGGCGAAAACTTGGTCTAGACGCTATATAAATAATATTGACTGCTATATATGATTGGGTTTACATCTTATAGTATTTCAATGGCTTTGATTCTTGCAAAAGTATAAAATGTTGGGTTGCACCCGACCTTAGCCCTTCCTTACTTGTTGTTAATGCTATTTTTAAGATTTAAAGGAGATGTAGTTGCTAATTTTGCTTCGGAATCTGCTAGTGTGTTTCCTTGTATGCCGATATGACTGAGTATCCATGAGAGTTTAACTTTTCCTATATTGGCGGTATGTATATTTCTGATTCGGCAAATCGTGTCAGTGGCAAGCGTGCTGCTTCTGCTAAAAATACTGAGGCAAAAGATGCTAGTATAGCAAACGTAATTGTTGCATAGTTATTAACAACGCTGCTTAGAACCATCAGTGTAGAGAGTTTTCCAATTAGTGTAATTTCTTAAAATTTCCGAAAAAAGTTGTAAATAAACTTTAGGTGATGTGCTTTCTTTTTTATATGTATATGATCAAGTCCAAAATAACGCAAGATTGGGTTAGATTACATGGAGGAGCACGAAAGCGGGCAACTGCTGGGATGGCAGCAGGATCATCCATTTCTTTTGCCGCATCGAATAGCTTTTGTAAGGCTGGAGCTTGTAAGGGCTTGCACTTTATGTTTAAAATATATTTTTGAGGGCAGCTTTGGTAGATGATCCTTTTGCGAAGGTCAGTTTAGTAGACATGCCTTTTGTGATGAAGTGTAACTTGTTTTCTAAGGTAGGTAAACCAGCTTCAGCCAATATGTTTACGATTGGAGGCAGAAAGATAGAGGTGACCAATATATACGGTCAAATACCTGAGTCTCAGGCTGGATTTCATGTTGCGGTGGAAGCAGCATGTTGACCTGACCATGGACCAAAGACACTGATGGTGTGCAATCGGCTTGCTGGTAAATCCCGGGGGTGTAAAACCAAGGATTTTCAGATGGTTGCACACCATGGAAGTGCGACCAATTATCACTTATAGAGCGGTGGGTTGGGCTCCGAAAGCATAGCATCAGTAGAACTTCAACTATCGAAGTTGCAAAGACTCGCCTGCGTCTGCATGTCGGAATCTATGCGCACATGTCCGAAGGAGTCTGATGCAACTCAATTATATATAATTTGTCAAGTCGCCAACACACTGTGCTCCAGATGACAGCAAAGGTAAGGTAATGTCTTCCCAACGTATATAAAAGCTAAGTGGCGTCATACCACTGGCTCTTCTCCCTAGGGATAGCATTACCAAAAAGGTGAACTTCACTAGAAGGTTTAAGATTACCCTCAGCAGCAAGGCCGAATGGAGCGACTCGGCTCTAGAGGTACTGCTTAGGGACAGTACAATCAGGTGGTACACCAATGGCTCGAAAACGTCGGAGGGAATTGGCGCAGGGGTCGCAGTACTACGTGCAAAACTCTCCATATCTGTGGGTAAGTCTCCGAGCATATTCCAAGGTATTTGCTATAAGTCGAGTTAAACCTCAAACGCAACTATCGCAATGAACGTATAACTATACTAAGCGATAGCCAAGCGGCACTCAAAACGATCTCTTCGTACGAGATAAAATCACTATTGGTGCAGGAGTGTATAGAACGACTGAATAGTCTTTTAAAATTTAGCCAAGTGCATCTTATTTGGGTGACAGGCTTGCCCGCTCTGCAGCATCCACCAACTTGGTAGGACCAGAACCTTTCATAGCGGTTGGTCCCCAGACAAAGGAGCTGCTCCGTAATGATGAAACAGTGGGTAGGGAGAAGCATTCGCAACAACTCCCGCGCATGCGCCATGCAAAGTTGCTAATGAATGATACAACCTTAAAAGGTTTAAATATGTAATCAACCTCCCAAGGGAAAAGCTCAGGCTACTGGTCTCCTTCTCAAGAAGCACTTATTTAACATGGGCCCAGCTTCTTGTGCAAATTGCCGCTTCTGCGACTTGAAGTCTGAAACATCAGAACACCTGCTAATGGACTGCACTGCAGTTTGTAGGCGCAGGATTAAGGCCCTTGGAACCATGTTTCCAAATAGGGATCACATTGCCTCAATAGCACCTAGCAGTATATTGGAACACATCAATTTGCTGGGGCTAGTTCAGACGTTGTGAGTTAGAGGAGGGCACAATAGAGGTCGCTGTGCAAAATCCTCATTTACTTGTCTAATCTATTCTATTTTGATAAAAAATTGTATGATAAACAGCTTTGTTTATCACATCAAAGTAGATTAAATATTATTAAATATCCCTGTGGTCATTCCATGTATACTTATGTTTAAATATATAGCCTAGAATTTTAAGACTATTACGTTATTTATATTACTGCTATTAAAACTTAATATATAGGGGTGCTGCGAAATCCAAGACAGAATTGCTTAGCTGTCAAAATTGCATACCAATTCTGATTTTCAATGGTGTCACAGAATTTGATTGGATTTTAACCTTTTCGAACATACGCAAAACCAATATTCGTGACAAAACTTGCAAATGAATTCATTTGGAAGCAATTCTATTAAACTTTTTAATAAGTTTCGAATTAAAGGAAGATTTTAAGAGATAACACCTATCGAATGAATAAAGACGCATTTGGGTGTTAAATTACGTTTATTACGTTTTGTAAATCTATTATCTTTAAATACCCGGATTTTTTTTTCCAAAAACTCAATGATTAAGACATTTTGTGTTTTATATTTGTGTTCCTATAGAAATAAAGATAAATCAATTCGTAACAATAAAATAACTTGATTTCTTAACTTACATTTCAAATCCGTGTGCGACTATCTTCTTGCATTGTTTCTGAAAGCAAAACCGATAAAATTGGTTTCCGTGGCACCCAAAACCGATACAAATTCTGTTTCGAATATCAAATAAATAATCAGGGGTGTTGTGGAATCCAAGACAGAACTGCTTAGCTGTCAGAATTGCAAACCAATTCTGATTTTAAATGGTGTCACATAATCTGATTGATTTTTTGTCTTTTCGAACATACGCAAAACCAATATTCGAATCAGCTGCTTACTAATGTGACAAAACTTGCAAATGAATACATTTGGAAGCAATCCCTTTAAAGTTTTTAATGAGTTTTTAAAAGATAATATTTATCGAATGAATAAAGACGCATTTGGGTGTTAAATTACTTTTATTGTTTTGTAAATCTTCTTTAAGAGGAGAACCTGCTTTAGAACCTTTAAAAAATTAAATTTTTCTTTAAAAATTATTAAGAATATTTCCCCAAAGTTATAGATGAGAATTCGAAATATTGTCGAAGCTAGAAGGGAAATAATGACCGAGCGTTTAGCAGATACATATGTATAAGAGCGTTTGGGTAGAGAGCGAAAACTTTGACGCGCGATTTCTCGGTTTTTCATTTTTGCGATTTTTCTTAATTGGCGGGCAGGGTAGAAAAAAAACTGAACGTCATATGGAATTGAGGCAAAATTTATTATCTTTGGCATTAAATTATCTTCTATTTAAACTAAAAAAACTAAGAAAAGTTAAGATTGAACATATATTTAAAGTAAATTTTTTTTTATCCAAAACCACTTTTTTCAAATTTTAAAACTTTTTAGAATTTTACATTTTTTTTTATCTTCCTAAATTAATTTGAACATAAGTTATAAAATAATATGAATCTCTTTGATTTTTTTGTTTCCGATAGAAATCTCGACCTGCATCCTGCCCGCCGTCTGGCATATGTACATGCGAGAAGCATCTTACAATTGCTTCCCAAAGGCAAAATGTAAAAGATTTCGTATCACAAAAATTTTCGGAAGATGTTTAAATATATAACTATAAACCCTAGAAATTTCGCTTTAATCAATAATTTATTTCCCTCCAAAAAAAACCAAAAAACGATTTTATTAAGCCTCTAAAGCAAACTTTCCTCTTAAATATCCGCATTTTTTCTCGAAAAGTCAATAATTAAGACATTTCGTGTTTTATTCTCATGTTTTCTTCTATAGAAATAAAGATAAATTAATTCGTAACAATAAAATAACTTGATTTCTTAACTCATATTTCAAAACTGTGTCCGACTATCTTCTTGATTTGTTTCTGCCAAGAAACCCGATAAAATTTGTTTCCGTGACGCCCAAAACCCATTCAAATTCTGTTTCGAATATCAAACCAATAATATCTGAATTCATGACACCTACTGTTTTTATACTCTCGCAACAAAGTTGCTAAAGAGAGTATTATAGTTTTGTTCACATAACGGTTGTTTGTAAGTCCTAAAACTAAAAGAGTCAGATATAGGGTTATATATACCAAAGTGATCAGGGTGACGAGTAGAGTTGAAATCCGGATGTCTGTCTGTCCGTCCGTCCGTGCAAGCTGTAACTTGAGTAAAAATTGAGATATCATGATGAAACTTGGTACACGTATTTCTTGGCTCCATAAGAAGGTTAAGTTCGAAGATGGGAAAAATCGGCCCACTGCCACGCCCACAAAATGGCGGAAACCAAAAACCTATAAAGTGTCATAACTAAGCCATAAATAAAGATATTAAAATGAAATTTGGCACAAAGGATCACAAATGGGCGTGGCGTCGCCCACTTATGGACCAAAAACCATATCTCAGGAACTACTCAACCGATTTCAATGAAATTCGGTATATAATATTTTCCTAACACCCTGATGACATGTACGAAATATGGGTGAAATCGGTTCACAACCACGCCTTCTTCCAATATAACGCTATTTTGAATTCCATCTGGTGCCTTCTCTGTATAATATATACATTAGGAACCAATGATGATAGCGGAATAAAACTTTACACAAATACGGTATTTGAGCTGAGGTATCCCTTGTGGAAAAATTGTCGTGATCGGACTATAACTTTTCAAGGTCCCTGATATCGAACACGAAGAACTCAGTGTCTAACCTAACGTAACCTAATTTTTCACCGAAAATGTCGGTAAATCTCTCAGAATTTAATTCTAATTAATTTTACAACAAAATAAAAAAAATGTGTAAATAACGGATAATGAAATCTCGATTATCACTTTATCATGCGAGAGTATAAAATGTTCGGTGACACCCGAACTTAGCCCTTCCTTACTTGTCTTCTTTAAATTTAATAAACAACAAATTGTGTACTCACAACGTGTCGTAAAATAATAAATTTCTATACTAGTAGTTTAAAAAATTTGCTGTTGGATTGCATACTAAAATAAGTTTACGCAAATGCAACTCTGAACGCTTTATTTTGGATCGTTATAACTTTATGAGACTATGTGAAACCCCTAAGATTAATATTGTAAAATAATGACATAAATAAACATTTATAACTCAAGAACGGTTGAACCGATCTGGCTGAAAATTGGTGGGAATTAGCTTAGAAGCAATGCAAGGACATAGGATAGTTTTTATCTCATTATTCAATTCAATTCAAGTCATAAATACAAAAATTGTATTTCAAATCAAAAGCATTGGTTCAAAATTCATGTAAGAATCATTTGAAATTTTTAGTAATTAAAAAATAGAAAGAAATAAGAAAAAAATTTCATATCCATACAAGCTTAGTACGAGTATAACCCGATTTTACTTCTGAACCAGCCAGTTTTTTCACCTAACGGTTGTACGTATCACCTAAAACTAATCGAGATAGATATAGGGTTATATGCATATGTATATACAACCAAATTTGCTGGGGCAAATCTGTATGATAACCCCGCTCATTACCCATGTAACGCTACCGTTAAAAACTACTAAAAGCTCGATAAATCAATAACTAAATACGCCAGAAATATTAAATTTTACCACAAAGATGATGGGCGTGGCACCACCCATATTTGGTGAAATCCCTATTGCCCTATTGTGAAAATGGATGAAATCTGACAACAACAACACCTACTTCTCATATAGCACAATTTTAATTTCCAATTAATTACAAACATTTTGTAAATCCAATAAAAACTGTTCAAGCCCTTAGGTACACCCCGGTAATTGTAGTTGACGTTTGACCCAAAGGTCGGTCAATGTTTGATATATAAGTATATAATAACTGAAATTAATCGGTAATCCTTCTCTCATAATGGTATGTCTATAAACCAAAAATGGGTTGAATCGGGTCACATACTTAGCCTTTACCCCCATATACCTAATATAAAGATTTTCGGACTTCAGGGTCACTTTGTACCGCATATATTGACCAACATCTGAGTTATCTCAATGAAAATAAGAGAGCGTGTTTTATTCATAACATTGTATCTTTTTGCCTAAATTAGATAAATTTGGGCGAAAACTTGGTCTAGACGCTATATAAATAATATTGACTACTATATATGATTGGGTTTACATCTTATAGTATTTCAATGGCTTTGATTCTTGCAAAAGTATAAAATGTTGGGTTGCACCCGACCTTAGCCCTTCCTTACTTGTTGTTAATGCTATTTTTAAGATTTAAAGGAGATGTAGTTGCTAATTTTGCTTCGGAATCTGCTAGTGTGTTTCCTTGTATGCCGATATGACTGAGTATCCATGAGAGTTTAATTTTTCCTACATTGGCGGTATGCATATTTCTGATTCGGCAAATCGTGTCAGTGGCAAGCGTGCTGCTTCTGCTAAAAATACTGAGGCAAAAGATGCTAGTATAGCAAACGTAATTGTTGCATAGTTATTAACAACGCTGCTTAGAACCATCAGTGTAGAGAGTTTTCCAATTAGTGTAATTTCTTAAAATTTCCGAAAAAAGTTGTAAATAAACTTTAGGTGATGTGCTTTCTTTTTTATATGTATATGATCAAGTCCAAAATAACGCAAGATTGGGTTAGATTACATGGAGGAGCACGAAAGCGGGCAACTGCTGGGATGGCAGCAGGATCATCCATTTCTTTTGCCGCATCGAATAGCTTTTGTAAGGCTGGAGCTTGTAAGGGCTTGCACTTCATGTTTAAAATATATTTTTGAGGGCAGCTTTGGTAGATGATCCTTTTGCGAAGGTCAGTTTAGTAGACATGCCTTTTGTGATGAAGTGTAACTTGTTTTCTAAGGTAGGTAAACCAGCTTCAGCCAATATGTTTACGATTGGAGGCAGAAAGATAGAGGTGACCAATATATACGGTCAAATACCTGGGTCTCAGGCTGGATTTCATGTTGCGGTGGAAGCAGCATGTTGACCTGACCATGGACCAAAGACACTGATGGTGTGCAATCGGCTTGCTGGTAAATCCCGGGGGTGTAAAACCAAGGATTTTCAGATGGTTGCACACCATGGAAGTGCGACCAATTATCACTTATAGAGCGGTGGGTTGGACTCCGAAAGCATAGCATCAGTAGGACTTCAACTATCGAAGTTGCAAAGACTCGCCTGCGTCTGCATGTCGGAATCTATGCGCACATGTCCGAAGGAGTCTGATGGAACTCAATTATATATAATTTGTCAAGTCGCCAACACACTGTGCTCCAGATGACAGCAAAGGTAAGGTAATGTCTTCCCAACGTATATAAAAGCTAAGTGGCGTCATACCACTGGCTCTTCTCCCTAGGGATAGCATTACCAAAAAGGTGAACTTCACTAGAAGGTTTAAGATTACCCTCAGCAGCAAGGCCGAATGGAGCGACTCGGCTCTAGAGGTACTGCTTAGGGACAGTACAATCAGGTGGTACACCAATGGCTCGAAAACGTCGGAGGGAATTGGCGCAGGGGTCGCAGTACTACGTGCAAAACTCTCCATATCTGTGGGTAAGTCTCCGAGCATATTCCAAGGTATTTGCTATAAGTCGAGTTAAACCTCAAACGCAACTATCGCAATGAACGTATAACTATACTAAGCGATAGCCAAGCGGCACTCAAAACGATCTCTTCGTACGAGATAAAATCACTATTGGTGCAGGAGTGTATAGAACGACTGAATAGTCTTTTAAAATTTAGCCAAGTGCATCTTATTTGGGTGACAGGCTTGCCCGCTCTGCAGCATCCACCAACTTGGTAGGACCAGAACCTTTCATAGCGGTTGGTCCCCTGACCTTAAAGGAGCTGCTCCGTAATGATGAAACAGTGGGTAGGGAGAAGCATTCGCAACAACTCCCGCGCATGCGCCATGCAAAGTTGCTAATGAATGATACAACCTCAAAAGGTTTAAATATGTAATCAACCTCCCGAGGGAAAAACTCAGGCTACTGGTCTCCTTCTCAAGAAGCACTTATTTAACATGGGCCCAGCTTCTTGTGCAAATTGCCGCTTCTGCGACTTGAAGTCTGAAACATCAGAACACCTGCTAATGGACTGCACTGCAGTTTGTAGGCGCAGGATTAAGGCCCTTGGAACCATGTTTCCAAATAGGGATCACATTGCCTCAATAGCACCTAGCAGTATATTGGAACACATCAATTTGCTGGGGCTAGTTCAGACGTTGTGAGTTAGAGGAGGGCACAATAGAGGTCGCTGTGCAAAATCCTCATTTACTTGTCTAATCTATTCTATTTTGATAAAAAATTGTATGATAAACAGCTTTGTTTATCACATCAAAGTAGATTAAATATTATTAAATATCCCTGTGGTCATTCCATGTATACTTATGTTTAAATATATAGCCTAGAATTTTAAGACTATTACGTTATTTATATTACTGCTATTCTTCTTCTTCTTCTTTACTGGCGTAGACACCGCTTACGCGATTATAGCCGAGTCAACAACAGCGCGCCATTAAAACTTAATATATAGGGGTGTTGCGAAATCCAAGACAGAATTGCTTAGCTGTCAAAATTGCATACCAATTCTGATTTTCAATGGTGTCACAGAATTTGATTGGATTTTAACCTTTTCGAACATACGCAAAACCAATATTCGTGACAAAACTTGCAAATGAATTCATTTGGAAGCAATCCCTTTAAAGTTTTTAATAAAATTCGAATTAAAGGAAGATTTTAAGAGGAAACATTTATCGAATGAATAAAGACGCATTTGGGTGTTAAATTACGTTTTGTAAATCTATTATCTTTAAATACCCGGATGTTTTTTTCAAAAACTCAATGATTAAGACATTTTGTGTTTTGTATTTGTTTTCCCTTATAGAAATAAAGATAAATCAATTCGTAAAAATAAAATAACTTGATTTCTTAACTTACATTTCAAATCCGTGTGCGACTATCTTCTTGTATTGTTTCTGAAAGCAAAACCGATAAAATTAGTTTCCGTGGCACCCAAAACCGATACAAATTCTGTTTCGAATATCAAATAAATAATCAGGGGTGTTGTGGAATCCAAGACAGAACTGCTTAGCTGTCAGAATTGCAAACCAATTCTGATTTTAAATGGTGTCACATAATCTGATTGAATTTTTGTCTTTTCGAGCATACGCAAAACCAATATTCGAATCAGCTGCTTACTAATGTGACAAAACTTGCAAATGAATACATTTGGAAGCAATCCCTTTAAAGTTTTTAATGAGTTTTTAAAAGATAATATTTATCGAATGAATAAAGACGCATTTGGGTGTTAAATTACGTTTATTGTTTTGTAAATCTTCTTTAAGAGGAGAACCTGCTTTAGAACCTTTAAAAATTAATTTTTTCTTTAAAAATTATTAAGAATATTTCCCCAAAGTTATAGATGAGAATTCGAAATATTGTCGAAGCTAGAAGGGAAATAATGACCGAGCGTTTAGCAGATACATATGTAACGGGTGATTTTTTTGAGGTTAGGATTTTCATGCATTAGTATTTGACAGATCACGTGGGATTTCAGACATGGTGTCAAAGAGAAAGATGCTCAGTATGCTTTGACATTTCATCATGAATAGACTTACTAACGAGCAACGCTTGCAAATCATTGAATTTTATTACCAAAATCAGTGTTCGGTTCGAAATGTGTTTCGCGCTTTACGTCCGATTTATGGTCTACATAATCGACCAAGTGAGCAAACAATTAATGCGATTGTGACCAAGTTTCGCACTCAGTTTACTTTATTGGACATTAAACCAACCACACGAATGCGTACAGTGCGTACAGAAGAGAATATTGCGTCTGTTTCTGAGAGTGTGGCTGAAGACCGTGAAATGTCGATTCGTCGCCGTTTGCAGCAATTGGGTTTGTGTTATTCGACCACATGGAAGATTTTACGCAAAGATCTTGGTGTAAAACCGTATAAAATACAGCTCGTGCAAGAACTGAAGCCGAACGATCTGCCACAACGTCGAATTTTCAGTGAATGGGCCCTAGAAAAGTTGGCAGAAAATCCGCTTTTTTATCGACAAATTTTGTTCAGCGATGAGGCTCATTTCTGGTTGAATGGCTACGTAAATAAGCAAAATTGCCGCATTTGGGGTGAAGAGCAACCAGAAGCCGTTCAAGAACTGCCCATGCATCCCGAAAAATGCACTGTTTGGTGTGGTTTGTACGCTGGTGGAATCATTGGACCGTATTTTTTCAAAGATGCTGTTGGACGCAACGTTACGGTGAATGGCGATCGCTATCGTTCGATGCTAACAAACTTTTTGTTGCCAAAAATGGAAGAACTGAACTTGGTTGACATGTGGTTTCAACAAGATGGCGCTACATGCCACACAGCTCGCGATTCTATGGCCATTTTGAGGGAAAACTTCGGACAACAATTCATCTCAAGAAATGGACCCGTAAGTTGGCCACCAAGATCATGCGATTTAATGCCTTTAGACTATTTTTTGTGGGGCTACGTCAAGTCTAAAGTCTACAGAAATAAGCCAGCAACCATTCCAGCTTTGGAAGACAACATTTCCGAAGAAATTCGGGCTATTCCGGCCGAAATGCTCGAAAAAGTTGCCCAAAATTGGACTTTCCGAATGGACCACCTAAGACGCAGCCGCGGTCAACATTTAAATGAAATTATCTTCAAAAAGTAAATGTCATGAACCAATCTAACGTTTCAAATAAAGAACCGATGAGATTTTGCAAATTTTATGCGTTTTTTTTTTTAAAAAAGTTATCAAGCTCTTAAAAAATCACCCTATATAAGAGCGTTTGGGTAGAGAGCGAAAACTTTGACGCGCGATTTCTCGGTTTTTCATTTTTGCGATTTTTCTTAATTGGCGGGCAGGGTAGAAAAAAAACTGAACGTCATATGGAATTGAGGCAAAATTTATTATCTTTGGCATTAAATTATCTTCTATTTAAACTAAAAAAACTAAGAAAAGTTAAGATTGAACATATATTTAAAGTAAATTTTTATTTATCCAAAACCACTTTTTTCAAATTTTAAAACTTTTTAGAATTTTACATTTTTTTTATCTTCCTAAATTAATTTGAACATAAGTTATAAAATAATATGAATCTCTTTGATTTTTTTGTTTCCGATAGAAATCTCGACCTGCATCCTGCCCGCCGTCTGGCATATGTACATGCGAGAAGCATCTTACAATTGCTTCCCAAAGGCAAAATGTAAAAGATTTCGTATCACAAAAATTTTCGGAAGATGTTTAAATATATAACTATAAACCCTAGAAATTTCGCTTTAATCAATAATTTATTTCCCTCCAAAAAAAACCAAAAAAAACGATTTTATTAAGCCTCTAAAGCAAACTTTCCTCTTAAATATCCGCATTTTTTCTCGAAAACTCAATAATTAAGACATTTCGTGTTTTATTCTCATGTTTTCTTCTATAGAAATAAAGATAAATTAATTCGTAACAATAAAATAACTTGATTTCTTAACTTATATTTCAAAACTGTGTCCGACTATCTTCTTGATTTGTTTCTGCCAAGAAAACCGATAAAATTTGTTTCCGTGACGCCCAAAACCCATTCAAATTCTGTTTCGAATATCAAACCAATAATATCTGAATTCATGACACCTACTGTTTTTATACTCTCGCAACAAAGTTGCTAAATAAAATTTGTTTCCGTGACGCCCAAAACCCATTCAAATTCTGTTTCGAATATCAAACCAATAATATCTGAATTCATGACACCTACTGTTTTTATACTCTCGCAACAAAGTTGCTAAAGAGAGTATTATAGTTTTGTTCACATAACGGTTGTTTGTAAGTCCTAAAACTAAAAGAGTCAGATATAGGGTTATATATACCAAAGTGATCAGGGTGACGAGTAGAGTTGAAATCCGGATGTCTGTCTGTCCGTCCGTCCGTCCGTGCAAGCTGTAACTTGAGTAAAAATCATGATGAAACTTGGAACACGTATTTCTTGGCTCCATAAGAAGGTTAAGTTCGAAGATGGGCAAAATCGGCCCACTGCCACGCCCACAAAATGGCGGAAACCAAAAACCTATAAAGTGTCATAACTAAGCCATAAATAAAGATATTAAAGTGAAATTTGGCACAAAGGATCACATTAGGGAGGGGCATATTTGGTCGTAATTTTTTTGGAAAAGTGGGCGTGGCCCCGCCCCCTAAAAAGTTTTTTGTATATATCTCGGAAACTACTATAGCTATGTCAACCAAACTCTACAGAATCGTTTCCTTCAGGCATCTCCATATACAGTTCAAAAATGGAAGAAATCGGATAATAACCACGCCCACCTCCCATACAAGGTTATGTTGAAAATCACTAAAAGTGCGTTAAGCGACTAACAAAAAACGTAAGAAACACAAAATTTTACGGAAGAAATTACAGAAGGAAGCTGCATCCAGACTTTTTTTAAAAATTGAAAATGGGCGTGGCGTCGCCCACTTATGGACCAAAAATCATATCTCAGGAACTACTCGACCGATTTCAATGAAATTCGGTATATAATATTTCCTTAACACCCTGATGACATGTACGAAATATGGGTGAAATCGGTTCACAACCACGCCTTCTTCCAATATAACGCTATTTTGAATTCCATCTGATGCCTTCTCTTTATAATATACACATTAGGAACAAATGATGATAGCGGAATAAAACTTTACAAAAATACGGTATTTGAGCTGAGGTATCCCTTGTGGAAAAATTGTCGTGATCGGACTATAACTTTTCAAGGTCCCTTATATCGAACACGAAGAACTCAGTGCCTAACCTAACGTAACCTAATTTTTCACCGAAAATATCGGTAAATCTCTCAGAATTTAATTCTAATTAATTTTACAGCAAAATAAAAAAATATGTAAATGACGGATAATGAAATCTCGATTATCACTTTATCATGCGAGAGTATAAAATGTTCGGTGACACCCGAACTTAGCCCTTCCTTACTTGTTTTTTTATCGGTTTCAATTCTGATTCCGACATCTATCAGGAAATCCAGGTCCCGGATGTCGGGTATAAGTCTGCAGGTTCACAGTTCTTTGGTTGAGATTTGCCACCGTTGCTGCCATATAATTATGATCTTTCTCTCCTCTCTCTTTTTGGTTTCTGTAATTGCCGCTGATAGCTCATATAATCTCATGAACTTGATGATTTGATCGTCATCAAGTTGTTAGCTACTCCTACCACTATATGGTCATCCGCGTATGCTATTAGTAAAGAAATTTCCCCCAAAAAATTGGGAGGAGCAGCTATATTACAAGCTTTTAATAACGCCTTATTAATTAATAAGCATCGACTTCCTGATTGTTCATAAGTAATATTGGCCAAACAAAAAATCCAGATGAATTATTGCGCAATCGATAGCGTGATCAAAAATGTGAGATGATAGAAAAACTGCAAAAAAACTATTACTGGTTTCAATATTTATTTGCTACGCGGCATCGAAGTGAGAATGGTATCTGTGGTATAAAAGCTTTTAAAAAGTGGGCGTGATCGCGCTAAACGGAACAATATGGAGAACGTATGCTAATTCAAAAGTAGTAGATTACAATTTTTAAAATAGTATAGCTCTTCATTATACAACGTATTTAATTTAAACAAAGACTTTTTATTTATTCTTATTTCTTTATTTCTTTCTTTTTAGCAACCGGGTTATTTGTGGGTGTCACTTTTTCACTTTTGATGCTGAAAAGAAAATCTTGGCCTTTATTAATTGGATCGGGATTTGGTGTGGGCGTAGCTTTTAAGACATGCGAAAAGCATTTAAATGTCTAAAATATGTGTAAATTAACTTGTTTAAAAGAAATAATAATAAACTGATTATTGCAGGTAAAATATGTTTTTCACTTGTTTTTATAACAATATACATACATATGTACAAGGAGCGTTCGAAAGTAAACAGGACTTTTTGAATCTCGCGCCTCCTGGTGGCGACATCTACATGTCGACTGATGCGTTAGAATCTGCTATCTTTATAGATTGTCCAGTGACATTTCATCGATTGGCAGTGAAATTATTGCGTTTTAAATGTCAGTATGTTGTGTTATCAGTGCGAAAATGAGCTTCGAACCAAAAGCGAAAATTAAATTTTGTTTTAAAATTGGTAAAACTTATACCGAAATAATTCAATTGATGAAACAAGTTTATGGCGATGATTGCCTATCCCTTAGCAGAGAGGACGAGTGGTTTCAACGTTTTCAAAGTGGTCGTGAGGACATAAATGACGATCAACATATGGGCCAATCAAAGTCCGTGATCATCGGAAATTCCATCGAAACTGTGCGGGAATTCATCCAAAAACCTGAAATCCTCATTGAAATTCGTGGAATGGAACGTCTGCAAAATATCGATTTATCGCATTTGGACCGAACATTTGGGCTTACGAATGATGTGCACGGTTTGTTCCGCACAAATTGACTGACGACCAAAAATTGCTCAGAATCCAACATTCGATCGACGCTTGTGACCGATTAATTGGCCAAAAATCACATTTTAAGCATTAACCAACCCCTCCCCGTATTCACCTGATATGGCACCGTGCTACTTCTTTTACTTTTCGGAAAAAAGCATTTGCCCATGAAAGGAAAGCGTGTTGCAGACGTAGAGGCCATTTAGAAGGTTTTCACCTGCATACTGGCGGTCATACATACCGACCAACGAGCTAAAACACTCCTTTGACATGCTTTGGACCGTGCAAAAAGCTGTATTGAAGCAGAAGGATAAATAAATTGATTTTGCCGAAAAAATCATTTGTTCTGTTTGTTCCTGTTTACTTTGGAACGCACCTTGTATATGGTAAACGGGAAAACAAAATGTAAACGGAATATGTTTAGTTTTTTAATTTTAGAAGATCCAATAATAAGTTATGCTGTCCACGGCGAGAGCATTTTTCTGTGAGACACTCTGGGAGATGAGGTCTCGACAGTTGAATTTTCAACTGTTTATATTAAAATTTCAGGAGAAATTGTTCAAATATATAACTTGTACAAGCCATATTAAATTTTCAAATATATGATTGATTTAAAAACGAAAATTCATAAAAATACCTTTTGTTTTTTGTATCTCTGAAACCCACCTAACCCCTTAAATGACGTCGCAAACAAAAATAGGCAAACGTTTTTATAATTCCATTCATGTTTTTAATTAAAGGGAATCTTAGCTTTATTAGAGTAATTAAATATGGTAATTTTATAATAATGCAATATTTTTTGAAATTAAAATATAAAATATACATGTTGTGGAAACCAAGACAGAATTGCTTAGCTGTCAGAATTGAAAACCAATTCTGATTATCAATGGTGTCACAGAATCTGATTGGATTTTAACCTTTTCGAACATACGCAAAACCAATATTCGAATCAGCTGTTTACTAATGTGACAAAACTTGCAAATGAATACATTTGGAAGCAATCCCTTTAAAGTTTTTAATAAAATTCGAATTAAAGGAAGATTTTAAGAGAAAACATTTATCGAATGAATAAAGACGCATTTGGGTGTTAAATTACGTTTTGTAAATCTATTATCTTTACATACCCGGATGTTTTGTTCAAAAACTCAATGATTAAGACATTTTGTGTTTTGTATTTGTTTTCCCTTATAGAAATAAAGATAAATCAATTCGCAACAATAAAATAACTTGATTTCTTAACTTACATTTCAAATCCGTGTGCGACTATCTTCTTGCATTGTTTCTGAAAGCAAAACCGATAAAATTAGTTTCCGTGGCACCCAAAACCGATACAAATTCTGTTTCGAATATCAAATAAATAATCAGGGGTGTTGTGGAATCCAATACAAAACTGCTTAGCTGTCAGAATTGCAAACCAGTTCTGATTTTAAATGGTGTCACATAATCTGATTGAATTTTTGTCTTTTCGAACATACGCAAAACCAATATTCGAATCAGCTGTTTACTAATGTGACCAAACTTGCAAATGAATACATTTGGAAGCAATCCCTTTAAAGTTTTTAATGAGTTCCGAATTAAAGAAAGATTTTAAGGGATAATATTTATCGAATAAATAAAGACGCATTTGGGTGTTAAATTACGTTTATTGTTTTGTAAATCTTCTTTAAGAGGAGAGCCTGCTTTAGAACCTTCAAAAAATTAAATTTTTCTTTAAAAATTATTAAGAATATTTCCCCAAAGTTATAGATGAGAATTCGAAATATTGTCGAAGCTAGAAGGGAAATAATAACCGAGCGTTTAGCAGATACATATGTATAAAAGCGTTTGGGTAGAGAGCGAAAACTTTGACGCGCGATTTCTCGGTTTTTCATTTTTGCGATTTTTCTTAATTGGCGGGCAGGGTAGAAAAAAAACTGAACGTCATATGGAATTGAGGCAAAATTTATTATCTTTGGCATTAAATTATCTTCTAATTAAACTAAAAAAACGAAGAAAAGTTAAGTTTGAACATATATTTAAGTGAACATTTTTTTTAATCCAAAACCACTTTTTTCAAATTTTAAAACTTTTTGGAATTTTACATTTGCGAGAAGCATCTTACAATTGCTTCCCAAAGGCAAAATGTAAAAGATTTCGTATCACAAAAATTTTCGGAAGATGTTTAAATATATAACTATAAACCCTAGAAATTTCGCTTTAATCAATTATTTATTTCCCTCCCAAAAAAAAAAAAAAAACAAAACAACGATTTTATTAAGCCTCTAAAGCAAACTTTCCTCTTAAATATCCACATTCTTTCTCGAAAACTCAATAATTAAGACATTTCGTGTTCTATTCTTATGTTTTCTTCTATAGAAATAAAGATGAATTAATTCGTAACAATAAAATAATTTGATTTCTTAACTTATATTTCAAAACTGTGTGCGACTATCTTCTTGATTTGTTTCTGACAGCAAAACCGATAAAATTGGTTTCCGTGACGCCCAAAAACCATTCAAATTCTGTTTCGAATATCAAATCAATAATATCTGAATTCATGACACCTACTGCTTTTTTCGATTGGTTTCAATTCTTATTCCGACATCTATCAGATTCCACAACACCCCTGAATGTCTGAATTCATGATACCTACTGCTTTTTTGATCGGTTTCAAGTCTGATTCCGACATCTATCAGATTCCACAACACCCCTGATAATCAATGCTACAGTTTTACACACGATGTAATATTGAAACATAATACTATATAAAATCATAAAATGTATGGGTCTAATTATTGAATCCGTGTTGTCCGAAAAACTTGACAATTCGATCGAAAATTATTACATTGAAATCATTGAAACTGTGTTTGCTTGCCGACTCGATAAAATACATTCCGTGGCTAATAGATGGCGCTAATTTCGAAATCATTGAAACTGCAAAATCGAAAATATATATCGAAATCTATCCGTTGAACTGCGTTATAACCCTGACAGACGATCAAAATTAATACGCTTTAAGCAACGTTAATTCGCGTTGAAATTTTGTGGTGACAGACAGTAGATTTGTGCTACGGACTAACGTCGTTTTGAAATTTGTATAGATAGCTTCTGAAACGCCCATGCCCGCTTAATATTTGGGCCAGGTGGAAATCCAAGTCCCGGATGTCGGGTATAAGTCTGCAGGTTCACAGTTCTTTGGTTGAAATTTGCCACCGTTGCTGCCATATAATTATGATCTTTCTCTCCTCTCTCTTTTTGATTTCTGTAATTGACGCTGATAGCTCATATAATCTCATGAACTTGATGATTTGATCGTCACCAAGTTGTTAGCTACTCCTACCACTATATGGTCATCCGAGTATACTATTAGTAAAGAAATTTCACCCAAAAAATTGGGAGGAGCAGCTATGTATATTTAAAGCTTTTTATAAAAATCACCACGAAGTTATTAAAGGCATAAAATTAAATAACGCCTTATTAATTAATAAGCATCGACTTCCTGATCGTTCATAAGTAATATTGGCCAAACGAAAAATCCAGATGAATTATTGCGCAATCGATAGCGTGATCAAAAATGTGAGATGATAGAAAATCTGCAAAAAAAACTATTACTGGTTTCAATATTTATTTGCTACGCGGCATCGAAGTGAGAATGGTATCTGTGGTATAAAAGCTTTTAAAAAGTGGGCGTGATCGCGCTAAACGGAATAATATGGAGAATGTATGCTAATTCAAAAGTAGTAGATTACCACCCCTATCATGCATTTCGATTACGTTCCCGCTCTACGCTCCGCCGGAGTCGAAATTAGGTATCATGCGTTGCGATTGGATTGAAAAAAGAAGAGGAAGAGCTATAACTCTTTCGAAATCAGCTGTTTGCTTTGAAATATGTGAAACTGGAACATAACAAAGCAAAAATACACAAATTACTGCTGTTCAAAGAAAATAAATAAAAGTAAAATTTTTATATTGTTATTTTTTTTTATTAAACGTAACTATGGAATCTTTATCCGCGGCGATATTACTGGTTGAGGAGGAGAGCAGCGCATCTCAGAATGCTGGGGTGAGAATTGAAAGGAGAAGATTACGAGATATGTGCGATCCCTTCCAGATGAATGACGGGCTGTAAGTAATTGCACGTGAAAGTAGACATTTTTCTTACAATTTGTTTACTTATTTAGATTCAAAAAAACTTTCGTCTGAATAAGGACGCATTCAAGTATGTCCTAGATACGTTTGCAGAAGAAACGACGGCAAGAAAATTTGATGCTCTTTCCAAAAAGCCTGCACATCTTCCTTAGGACGCTGGTGGAAACCGTTGGCTATATCTAGCTTACTCTCCATCATATCTGCCAATTTTCCATATTGCTCTGCTGTTGTTGTTTTTGACCTGAAAGCATATCAAAAAACACCACTAAAACTGGAAATATCGTGTGTTTTACAACTTTTAAATACAAGTTTTACTTACATTTTTAGAAAATTAAAAAAAAAAATTACGCAAATAATAAAATTTTCGCAGCAAAATAAAAACACAAAAAGTTCTCCGCCAACAAAATTGCAACTTAGCAAAACGGAGCTACGATCGAAATGCATGATAGGCAGAATTGTAAATTTCGAAGTTGAACTGAACGGGAACGGAACGCATGATACCAAAGTCGCCAAACGGAGAAAATTTCAATCCAAGTCGAAATGCGTGATAGGGGTGTACAATTTTTAAAATAGTATAGCTCTTCATTATACAACGTATTTAATCTAAACAAAGAATTTTTATTTATTCTTATTTCTTTCTTTTTAGCAACCGGGTTATTTGTGGGTGTCACTTTTTCACTTTTGATGCTAAAAAGAAAATCTTGGCCTTTATTAATTGGATCGGGATTTGGTGTGGGCGTAGCTTTTAAGACATGCGAACAGTCATCGACTAAACACCGCCGTGTGCATACGTTTGCTCTCTTTCGCGGATCTCGTCTGACTTTCTCACCCGCTTCAGTGCAGTTATCTTTAATTATTCTTCTTTTGCGCTCTATCCCACGTGTTTCTTTTGTTTGTGCGAACAAAGGTATACTCTACCAAGTGACAAGTGACTAATAACCTAAAAGTGCAACATGCCCCCCCTGGGCTACTAACCTAGGGGAAAACAGGTTTGCCCTGCTTTCCTCTAGTCCACAATCAAAAAGGAAAAAAGCCAACAAATCTGTTGAAAAGTTTCCTGATCTCCCTCTTGTAAACATTACAAAGAACGACGATCCTAAGTTCATTGTATTAAAATCGTGCGACAACAACAAGCGCCTATGACGTTTTTCATGTTTTTTGGTACATAAAGCCCTTAACGCCAAAAGTAAAGATGTGAAAATCATAGAGATGAGAGATGGAAATCTCTTGCTACTCGCAAAAAATAAAAAAATTGCCGAAAAGTTCATCTACATCAAAAACCTCTCAGGCATCTGCCAAATCGAAGCAAAATACCATGAGCAACCTAATTGTGTCAAAGGCACAATTTTCGCTCCGTTCCTCAATCACGTCCCAGACAACGAAATTGTGGAAGGCTTAGAAGCATATGGTGTAACATTCATTTACAGATTTCAGAGAAAAACTGAAGGAGTTCTAACACCAACAGGTGCGTTACTTTTAACCTTTGAAAGCTACAAACTTCCCGAAAAAATAGATGTTGCATGGAGAAAAATTTCTGTTCGCCCATATTTCCCCAACCCAATGCGTTGCAAATCTTGCCAAATGCTTGGCCATACACTAAAGCATTGCAAAAATCTCCCATCATGCGTCAATTGCAATTTCCCTCCGCACGAAGAAGAAAAATGCTCAAGATTAATGTGCGCAAATTGTTCTGGTGAACATCCCGCGTCCTCAATTAGTTGCCCAAAATTCCAACAAGCAAAAGAAATATTAAAAATAAAAACGGAAGAAAAGTGCAGTATGCGCGAAGCAGCAAAGAAATACAGAGCGCAAGCTCCCTCCCCCACTCCTCTTCAATCATTCTCCGAAATTACTAAGCGACCTGCTCCACCAATCTATACACCATCCACCTCTTCATTAAAATCAAATGCAATAAGCCTTACCCCTTTATCCCCATCCCCTCAATGTACTAATACCGATCTTCCCACCTTTCTAAACTCTCAGCTCAGTGAAACAATGAAATCCACCTTAGCAAGCGCTAAGTTAAATGACATTGCGCAATTCGCTAATGGCTCAAGTCTTAAACATTCGTCTTCACGCGACTAGACGCGCTATGCCAAGCATAGTTTACTCATAGTTGCCAAGACTCAATTTTCTCTCCCCACTCACTAACTATTTATATTTCTCCCTTCTCTGTTTCTTGTCTTTACTTTTTTCGGTATGCTGTCGATCATACAATGCAATATGAACGGTTATGCCAACAATTATCACGAACTAGAAACTCTTATCAATTCTTACACTCCATCCATGATCTTCCTTGATGAAACTCATATCCACATAATCAATCTGCTCACACGCCAAAATCCTACGTAGGCTATTTTAAGAATCTCCCGCACGTAACAACAAAAAAACAAGGCGCTGCTATTTTAATAAGAAGAAGCATACCCCACAAAGTACTACCTGTTCGGTCTAATCTCTCAGTAGTTGCCATTGAAATTAATGCACCAACAAAACTAGCAGCAGCTTGCATCTACATTCCATCCACACAAGATTTTGCTTCTTCTAATATTCTGCAATTGATAAACCAATTAAATAAACCACTTATTTTAGGAGGAGATATAAACGCCTGGAGTACAATATGGGGATCTACGCTCACAAGCTCAAGAGGCGAAAAAGTTGAAGATGCGCTACTTGCATCCAATATTATCTGTCTTAACGATGGATCCGCCACACATTTTTTCACCCACAACACCTTCTCCAATATTGATGTCACGTTTTGCTCCACTAATATAGCGCCCCAATGCACATGGCAAGTGCTAAATTCCTTGTTTGGCAGCGACCACTTCCCAATATTCATACAAATAAATCCGCGCAACAATCAAAATACGAGTACATTTAAATTTACATCTAAATTCAAAACTGATGAAACTGATTGGAAAAAGTTCAGACAAATATGCAATAATCTTTGTGAGACCACCCAAGTTTTCTCCAACTCGAACCAGGAGTCTGCTAAAATTTCGAGAATCATTCGTACCGCTTCTCACTTTTCCATCCCTCGAACGCTTCCCAACAAAAGTAGGAAAAATATTCCTTGGTGGAACGCTGACTTGTCCAGACTACGGCTCACCAAGCAGAATTTATGGTATGAATACAAGCGAACACGCTCAGCTGAAAACCTGCTCCTTTACAAAAAGGCAAATGCGTTATTCCGACGTTCTGCCAAACATTATAAAAAGAAAAAGTTTGAAAAACTCACTGAGACCATAAACCCCCGCACTAGCCCAAAGAAAATATGGGATGATATCAAAATGCTAACCGGATCTCCTAAGCAGCCTCTATTTTCCTACATTCAAACACAAAGCGGTCCATTAACGGCTCTCGTAGATATTGCCAACCATTTTGCTTCTTTCCTGTCACTCTCTTCTTCCGATGCAAGCTTCTCAGACACGTTCCGCAACCTAAAATCTCAACGAATAAGTATTGAACCACCTATTTTGTACCGTATATCGCCTCCCGCTAAGCAACTAGAGTCGGAAATTCTACTAACCGAACTCGAATTCGCCCTTTCGTCCGTTAAAGGCAAAACCCCTGGTCTTGACAAAATTACCTATCCAATCATTCAAAACTTGCCTATCCAGGCTAAGCATCGTTTACTCAACCTCTATAACAATATATTTGAAAGCGGATGCTATCCTCATGCCTGGAAAACTTCGTGTATAGTTCCTATCCTGAAGCCCAATAAGTCAGCGCTTGATGTCAACTACTATAGGCCGAAATCGCACTTACCCTGTTTGGGAAAACTTCTTGAAAAAGTTATAGTTAACCGGCTGATGTGGTATGGCAACAAAAGAAAACTCATAAGCCCCAACCAAACCGCATACAGAAAGAATTATAGCACCCTCGATGCTCTTTTGCACCTAGATCACTTTATATCAAGCGCTCTTTCCTCTAAAAACCATGTCTCAATTTTAGCAATTGATTTTCAGAAAGCATTCGACCGTGTTGGTGCCCATATCGTTCTGAGACAATTAGATAAGTGGAAACTAGGCCCTAAAATCAAGAAATTTGTCAAGAACTTCCTCAGTCACAGGCAATGCAAAGTAAAAACAAATGGTTTCCTGTCCTCCATAGCTCCACTTGACAACGGAACCCCGCTAGGGTCTCCATTATCCGCCTTCCTTTTTATAATAGCTTTCGAAGAGATTACTCAACTCACTTACAACCTTCGCGGCATCGAGTACCAGCTTTATGCTGACGATGTAATTTTCTACACAAAGAATGCAAACCTCACCAATACAGCCCAACTGTTTGAGAATATCTTATCCGATCTATCTATCATCAGGAACTACTATCTCTTACGAAAAAATCAATAACATTACACATTTGTAAAAAACGAACATGCTCAGGTTTACTAACCTATTCTAACAATATTAATATTTGTATGGTAAATGGACTTAAAGTCTTAGGGCTAGTACTAGACTCTATATATAGCTTTAAGGCCCATTGTAAGCATATTAAGGACTGTCTCTTAACGCGACTAAATATAATAAAATATCTAACGTCGAAAAAAAGTTTATTTCATCCATTAACGCTTATCAACGTCACCAAGGCTCTAGTGATTTCCAAGATCGACTACGCTCTACCTATCTTCGGCAACCGCCCGGTTTCTACAATGAAAATACTCTCCTCCCCTTACCATGTAGTCATGCGCAGAAGCATTAGAGCATTTCCAACAATACCACTAAAGAATCTCTTTGCTGAAACTGGCGTGCCAACTATAACAGACAGGACTATCGACTGCACCAGACGTTTACTACCAAAGCTTCTGTTCACGACCAACACTATTCTCGCCAAAGACGTCCACAATGCTCTCTCGAGGAAACGGAAACCTAAGTGCTTGTCAGCCATCGCGCGATGCGTTAACTTTGCCAGGCAACTTGAGTTACCTTCCTATAAATGTTCTCTTGGACCTGAAACTCGTCCACAATGGATGATAAAAAATTCTTCCTTTGCTATTAGGACCCTGCAACTGCCGAAGGATAAGACCTCAAGCGAAAAATACAGGCAACTCTTCGCTTCGGAGAAGTCAAAATACTCCAGTTACGGTTGGAACTTTATATACACCGACGGCTCAAAAACAGCAGACAGCTCAACGTTCGCAGTCACAAAAGAAAATGGTGACTTGATTCGACACGGCACTCTCCACACAATATGTTCATCATTTACGGCCGAAGTCGTTGCTTTATTAGAAGCAGTTACTTATGTAAATTACACCAGGGGAAAGTATATCGTATGCACCGATAGCAAATCTTGCATCGAAGCCATAGAATCGCCGGAAAATACACAAAATGAAATAGTCGCCATACGCAACTATTCTGAAATATCCAAACAAACTGAAACTGATGTGGATCCCGGGACACACAGGGATATCCGGTAATGAAAAAGCAGACGCAGCTGCGAAAAATGCAGCAAATACTCCAACCATAACTTTCGGTTATTTCACAAAACAAGACATTATAACTGAGATTACACGCCTAAGGAAAAAATCAGCAAAAGATAATTGGAGTGGATATATTCGTCACTATTCTAAAATCAACCCGTTCAGAATTAAGCCGACCTACACTGCCGACATCACCTTACGCGCCATCAGGCCCTTTACCCGCTTACGTCTGGGACACACCATAATTACACACGCTTATTTATTGCAACGTGCCCCTCATGGAAACTGCCCATTCTGCGATGAAAACGCAACGTTAGAACACATATTAATCGCTTGCCCTATAACTGCAACAATTAGACATGAGATTTTTAATTCGGCCGATCCATTCCAGCTTCTGAATGAGCCCACCGCTAAAAATGTGAATATGATTTATAATTTTCTTAAGGAAACAGATCTACTTCGACGAATATAAAGATTTATAGCTACTCTAATTAACTCACTAACCCTACTTGCTAAGTACTAATCTATCCTTTCACTTCTGTTTTAATATTACATTAAACATACATATGTACATAGCATAACAGACAGCCGAAGGCCTCTAATATTACATTAAACATACATATGTACATAGCATAACAGACAGCCGAAGGCCTCTGCTGCCAGTGCTGCTAGATATTTATTTGTAGAATATTAAGTATTGTACAAATAATTTATAAAATAAAAAAAAATAAAATAAGACATGCGAAAAGCATTTAAATGTCTAAAATATGTGTAAATTAACTTGTTTAAAAGAAATAATAATAAACTGACTAAAACACTCCTTTGACATGCTTTGGACCGTGCAAAAAGCTGTATTGAAGCAGAAGGAGACTATCTTGAATAAATTAAATTGATTTTGCCGAAAAAATCATTTGTTCTGGTTGTTCCTGTTTACTTTGGAACGCACCTTGTATATGGTAAACGGGAAATCAAATATGTAAAATTTTCAAAACCCTTCTATCAAAGTTTTAATTTTTTTACTTCATTCGTAAACGAGATTTTTGTTTGTACTAACGGAATATGTTTAGTTTTTTAATTTTAGAAGATCCAATAATAAGTTATGCTGTCCACGGCGAGAGCATTTTTCTGTGAGACACTCTGAGAGAAGAGGCCTCGACAGTTAAATTTTCAACATTTTTATATCAAAATTTCAGGAGAAATTGTTCAAATATATACCTTGTATAAGCCACATTAAATTTTTCAAATATATGATTGGTTTAAAAACGAAAATTCATAAAAATACCTTATTGTTTTGTATCTCTGAAACCCACCTAACCCATTAAATGACGTCGCAAGCAAAAATAGACAAACGTTTTTATAATTCCATTCATGTTTTTAATTAAAGGGAACCTTAGCTTTATTAGAATAATTAAATATGGTAATTTTATAATAATGCAATATTCTTTGAAAATAAAACATAAAATATACATGTTGTGGAATCCAAGACAGAATTGCTTAGCTGTCAGAATTGCAAACCAATTCTGATTATTACAGAATCTGTTGGATTTTAACCTCGAACATACGAAAAACCAATATTCGAATCAGCTGTGTACCAATGTGACAAAACTTGCAAACGAATTCATTTGGAAGCAATGCTATGAGGGTTTTTAATAAGTTTCGAATTAAAGGAAGATTTTAAGAGATAACATCAATTGAATGAATAAAGACGCATTTGGGTGTTAAATTATGTTTATTACGTTTTGTAAATCTAATATCTTTAAACAACCGGATATTTTTTCCAAAAACTCAATGATTAAGACATTTTGTGTTTTATATTTGTTTTCCCTTATAGAAATAAAGATAAATCAATTCGTGACAATAAAATAACTTGATTTCTTAACTTTCATTTCAAATCCGTGTGCGACTATCTTCTTGCATTGTTTCTGAAAGCAAAACCGATAAAATTGGTTTCCGGTACAAACCGGTACAAATTCTGTTTCGAATATCAAATAAATAATCAGGGGTGTTGTGGAATCCAATACAAAACTGCTTAGCTGTCAGAATTGCAAACTAGTTCTGATTTTAAATGGTGTCACATAATCTGATTGAATTTTTGTCTTTTCGAACATACGCAAAACCAATATTCGAATCAGCTGTTTACTAATGTGACAAAACTTGCAAATGAATACATTTGGAAGCAATCCCTATAAAGTTTTTAATGAGTTTTTAAGAGATAATATTTATCGAATGAATAAAGACGCATTTGGGTGTTTAATTACGTTTATTGTTTTATAAATCTTCTTTAAGAGGAGAACCTGCTTTAGAATCTTTAAAAAATTAAATTTTTCTTTAAAAATTATTAAGAATATTTCCCCAAAGTTATAGATGAGAATTCGAAATATTGTCGAAGCTAGAAGGGAAATAATGACCGAGCGTTTAGCAGATACATATGTATAAGAGCGTTTGGGCAGAGAGCGAAAACTTTGACGCGCGACTTCTCGGTTTTTCATTTTTGCGATTTTTCTTAATTGGCGGGCAGGGTAGAAAAAAAACTGAATGTCATATGGAATTGAGGCAAAGTTTATTATCTTTGGCATTAAATTATCTTCTATTTGAACTAAAAAAACTAAGAAAAGTTAAGTTTGAACATATATTTAAAGTAAAATTTTTTTAATCCAAAATCTCTTTTTTTAAATTTTAAAACTTTTTAGAATTTTACATTTTTTTTCCTAAATTAATTTGAACATAAGTTATAAAATAATATGAATCTCTTTGAATTTTTTGTTTCCGATAGAAATCTCGACCTGCATCCTGCCCGCTGTCTGGAATATGCAAGTTATCGCGAGAAAACGACACACCCTAATTCCCGTCGTAATAAGAGCCTACCACTCTGCACATGTCGCTAAGTTAGCACATTTTGCGTGAGAACATTGGCCAGACATCAAAGTAAACTAACACCATGCACGAGGCGCAAGGTCAGCAAAACGTCAGCAGAGGAGCCACAACGCGATGCGGGTTGGTGGCTTGAGCTAAGTTAGGGATAATTATAAGTTTCACTTTATACTTGACAACTAAGCCGAGATGACGGCAAATAAAGTAATTTTGAATTAAACATTACATTTGAATAATTGGCGCCCAACGTGGGGCCCGCGAGTGAAAAGTTTAATAGAAAAATATGAAGTTCTTAACTCGACTCGTGTAACTACGACAGCTGGCTCACTTAAAATCAACAACAATCAACTACTTGGACTCAACGTGGACTTAAAGAAGAGACAACCTTTGGCCCGATCAACTAACCGGAAGAACCTAATCTATTCAAATCCAATGGAAGGGTAAGAACAAAAATTAATGAGTGAAGGTCTGGAAGACCTTTTTAGGAATTTAAAGTTAGGAAGTCAGAAAGCAAAGCGAGTTAATTAAGGCGGAAGTTAGAAGTGCTTTGGCAGCACAAAGGTTGGAGTTCGATAGGAAGTTAGGGGCAATCCGAAACCAGGTGGCGGGCAGCAGGCCAAAGGTGGAAAAATATCTAAAGGTATCCGTAAATCCACTAGTGACATGTGACATAACGCTTGATGCGATCAAATCACTTCCCGAATTTCATGGTCATATAGGCACATATGTGTCATGGCGCGAGGCGGCGCATAACGCTTATGAACTGTTCAAAAGGTACGATGGCAGTGAACGACAATACCAAGCAGTTACCATTTTGAGGAACAAAATAAGAGGGGCTGCCGATGCGGTCCTCTCATCATTTAGTACTGTGCTGAATTTTAATGCCATTATAGCACGTTTAGGTTTTACGTAGGCGGACAAACGTCCCGTATATCTTATAGAGCAGGAATTATCTGCCTTAAGACAGGGTTCTAGGTCCTGTCTGGAATTCTACGATGAGGTAGAAAAGAAGCTAACGTTACTAGCTAATAAGACTATAATGTCTTACGAGAGTAGCGTGGCAGAAATTATAAACGAGAAATATAGGGCAGATGTCCTAAGAGTTTTCATTTCCGGCTTAAGGAAGCCCTTATGCGATATTCTTTTCGCTTCACGGCCGTCTGACCTTCCGTCTGCTCCTGCTTTAGCACAGGAGGTAGACTCAAACCATGAGCGGTATGCGTTCGCGGCCAATTTTGCTGCCAGGAACGTCGAGGGCAACCACGTTAAAAAAAGTAATAACATAATTTCAAGCCAGAACAACCATAGGACAAACACTTACGATCCACCCTCATAAGAGCCCACACTACTATATAATAGGCAGTACAAACTCGGACATGCACCTCATTTTACAGAAAATCAAAGGGTAAATAACGGACGTGACAGACAGACTAGTTAAAGCGGAATCAATGGACGTTGATCCATCCTTATCAAAATTTAAACACCAATCGTTTGACAGAGACCGAGGTGCCTGGATTTCAAAGTCTCTGGGAGGGAAGGAAGTGAAACTCCTTATCGATACCGGTGCGTCGAGGAGTTATATGAAACCAACACCGACTTTAAGGACACAATATTTCAGGGACACATTCTCTGTAAAATCTATTCACGGAGTTACTTCTATCATGGAAAAATGCTACATAAAAATATTTGGCGTAGTGGCAGAATTTTTCATCTTACCGAACTTAACATCATTTGATGGCGTGATTGGGCTCGACATACTAAACAGGGTCCATGCGAACATTGACCTTAAATCGAACACAATAAATCAGGATTTTGGTGAGGAGGAAATCTTCTTCATTTCCAGTCATGACGTAAGCCATTTTAGGCTTCAAACAAATCTAGTAGAAACAGACGTTAGGGAAGATTTTTCTAGGATGATCAAAAGGATGAATGGGGTTTTTGCTGACCCCAATGAGGCACTACCATACAATACAAAAGTGATAGCAACAATTCGCACGGAGGACGAAACACCAGTTTACTTAAGATTATACCCGTACCCACTGAGTGTAGCGGATTTCGTGGACAAAGAAATCAAGGACTTGTTAGCAAATGGAGTTATCCGGCCATCAAGATCACCGTTTAACAACCCTATATGGGTGGTAAAGAAAAAGGGGGTAGACGAAAACGGACAAGCGAAGCAGAGATTAGTTATTGATTTTCGGAAGCTCAATGAAAAAACTATCGGTGATAAATACCCAATTCCTGACATAACAGGAATTCTTTCCAATTTGTGTGGTAGTAAATACTTCACCACTTTGGACTTAAAATCTGGTTTCCATCAGATTAAACTATTGGAGCGTGATAGGGAAAAAACAGCTTTCTCTGTCAAGAATGGCAAGTATGAATTTTGCCGGTTACCTTTTGGATTAAAAAACGCGCCGAGCATCTTTCAACGCGCCATAGACAACGTATTAAGAGAGCATATTGGGAAAAGCTGTTTTGTTTATGTAGACGATGTTATTATTTTTTCGGAAAACAAACAGCAGCATCTGAAAGATATAGAATCAATTTTAAATGAGTTACTTAGGGCCAACATTAGAGTGTCGGTTGAAAAATCCAAATTTTTTAGGACTGAGGTCGAATACCTGGGGTTCTTGGTTTCACAAGGAGGAATAAAAACGTGTCCAGACAAAGTCGACACAATACGAAGTTTCCCTGGGCCCACCACTCTAAGGGGACTCAGATCATTCCTAGGTTTAGCGGGTTATTATAGGTGTTTTATAAGGGATTTCGCTAGAATATCAAAACCATTGTCGAGCATCATGAGAGGCGAAAACGGTCGAGTTACTGCGTCCCAATAAAAAAAATCAGAATTGATTTGACTGATGAACAGTAAAAGACCTTCGAAACAATTAAAGAAATTTTAGCGTCAGAGGATGTAACCCTGACGTATCCAGATTTTAACAAACCATTTGACCCAACTACTGACGCGTCGGCTCATGCTATAGGCGCCGTCCTCTCTCAGGAGGGCAAACCGATTACCATGATTTCTCGTACTTTGTCCGGGAGCGAGGAGCATTACGCTACCAATGATGTATGGGCATTGAAAGCTCTTAGAAACTGCCTATATGGCGTAACAAAACTTAATGTTTATACTGACCACCAGCCGCTGACCTTTGCGGTTTCGGATAGGAATCCTAATTCGAAAATTAAAAGATGGAAAGCCTTCATAGACGAATGCAACGCAAAGCTAATCTACAAACCAGGAAAGGAAAATGTGGTGGCAGACGCTCTATCTAGGCAACATATAAATGCTTTAGATAACACGAGCGTCGAGACAATTCATAGCGAGGAATCATCAACCCATACAATTGAAAGATCGGAAAAACCGATAAATTGCTTCCGCAACCAGATTATTGTGGAGGTAGGTAGAGAACCTCAAAGAAAAACTTTTATAATTTTTGGAAAAAAGACAAGGCATATCATTTCTTACCGAGAAAAAAAGGATTTATAAAAACTTTTACAGGAGGCCGTAAACACAACAGCAGTAAACGCAATACACTGCGATCTGCATGCACTTGTACAGTTTCAATACGAACTGGTCGAAATGTTTCCAACAGTTAAATTCAGACATACGGAGAAATTCGTTAACGACATTACGAATCTGAATGAGCAGCAGGAAATTATCGCTGCTGAACATAACAGAGCGCATCGAGCAGCGCAGGAGAACACAAAACAAATTCTAGAGGATTATTTCTTTCCAAAAATGGAGAAAAGAGTTAAACAATTTGTGGGAAATTGTCGAACTTGCTCGCGGGCGAAGTATGAAGCAGCTTATTGCTCAACGCCCATACCAACATATTGTGGAGAAATTCTTCACATCGACATATTTTCTTCCGGGTCAAGTTCTTCTTGACGTGCATCGACCAGTTTTCAAAATTTGCGATAGTACAGTCGTTGAAATCAAGAACGATAGTAGATGTCAAACCACAGCTCCTTCAGTTACTCAACATGTTTTTCGGTACTCGAGTAGTTTATTGCGACAATGAGAAGTCGCTGAATTCATCTGAAAGAATCACTTCAATATCGATATTGCGAATGCTCCACCACTACATAGTACATCAAATGGTCAGGTGGAGCGATTCCATAACACACTAATGGAAATAGCACGATGCCTTAAACTTGACAAAAATCTTGATGATGTTGAGGAAATTGTCCTTTTAGCTACGATTGAGTATAACAAGTCCATTCACACAGTAACGGGGATGAAGCCCCTTACCGTATTTCGTTCAATTAAAGATGACAACCAAATACCATGCCGCTTCAGAAACGCACAGGAAAGAGAACTAACAACTCATAATAAGAACAGGCAGGATAGGGAGTTCCCTGTTGGAGAAAAAGTACTTGTTAAAAATAACAGGAGACTAGGCAATAAGCTTACGCCTCTTTATACTGAGGAAGAGGTGGAAAAGGACTTGGGTACAACAGTTTTAATAAAAGGGAGGAGGGTCCATAAGGACAACCTTCGTTAAACTTAATCTAGAACCTAGGTGTTTCTAATGATAAACAATTAAAACAGAGCCATTATTACGGAATTAAATAACATTATAACAGCTGTCACTTTCGCCAAAATTGGGGTCTTAAGTCCCATTCTCTTAGACAGTAACGAAATAAATTTCATAACAGGAGACGAGCACTTCACTGACCTTACCGTGGCCGATGTTATGGCAGTAGCTAGAATTAAGATATTACAGTATAATAACATAATTTATTTTTTAATAAGATATCCGATTCCTATGTTTAGATGTAAGAAAATTACTATTTTACCAGTAGCTCATGGCCACCAAATCCTGCACATTGAAGAATCCATCTTAGCCAAGTGTTATAACCATACCGTAGCCGTAAAGAACTGCAGCGACACTGACTCGCAACACCGCTATTTGCAGTACAACATTTAACAACCTCACACCAATTTCACCGATAAGTGACGGCCTTGTTGTCATCAATGACCATTTGGCTGTCATCGAGGAAAATAATGAGGTCCCTGTTACGGTCAACGGAACATACCTCGTGGTCTTCAAAAACAACGTAAAGATTAATGGTACGACTTTTTATAACGAAATTCTACGTTGCCTCTAAAACCTGAAACTCCATGGGCTTCTACAATCAACTTGACGCAGCACACAGAAATATTAAGCGCTTCTTATCTTCACCATGTGAATCTAGAAAATGTTCAAAGGATCAATCACCTGCAGCGATCAATCCATTATGACCACGTTACAGGTTTCTCAGCCTTTGGTGTCTTATTAATTATAGCATTCACCGTTTACGTCCTTCTCAGGATAAGGAGGACCAAGAGAGAGATTATCGTAGCCAGGTCCGTTGAAACTGCAATTAAAACCGCTTCTTTGAGGACCGAGGACGTTCTCCATTTAGAAGGGGAGGAGTTATCGCGAGAAAACGACACACCCTAATTCCCGTCGTAATAAGAGCCTACCACTCTGCACATGTCGTTAAGTTAGCACATTTTGCGTGAGAACATTGGCCAGAAAGTAAACTAACACCATGCACGAGGCGCAAGGTCAGCAAAACGTCAGCAGAGGAGCCACAACGCGATGCGGGTTGGTGGCTTGAGCTAAGTTAGCCTAACAGACGAACATTAATTCGCATTGAAATTTTATGGTGACAGACGGTATATTTGTGCATTTAGACAGCTGATTGTGAAATTTGTTTACTTATTAAAAAAAAAGTGAAATAAAAATGAATAAGATAAATTATGAACAGAAATTTGGTATTTTTGGAAATTCAATATAAATTTAACGAATTTATGTTTCTATAATAAGTGTAGCTCAAATTCAATTTAATAATTTAGTTAAGCAAACTGTTGATAGCAGCGTATCAGTGTAGCGAAACGACGAACATTGAAAGCGACTTGCGGATTCAATGTGCAAGCGTAAACAACTGCTGTGTAGATATGACAATATTTTTTGCTGTTTTGTTTTTCTTAAACTACTACCTAGTGCTGTTTCTAAATTTTCCTTAATGTGTGTAAACGGAGGATAGTGGAAAAATACGTGTTCAGAGTCTTCTATTGACTCCATATACATAGAACATTACGGACTAACGCCATTTTGAAATTTGTATAGATAGCTTCTGAAAACAATACGGACTAACGTCATTTTGAAATTTGTATAGATAGCTTCTGAAACGCCCATGCCCGCTTAATATTTGGGCCAGGTGGAAATCCAGTTCCCGGATGTCAGGTATAAGTCTGCAGGTTCACCGTTCTTTGGCGCTGATAGCTCATATAATCTCATGAACTCGTCTACATGGATGTCTATGGCCGGTATACTTAGATCGAAAAGCATTTGTTACTCTTATTACTGTGAGTTTAAGCACCGCATTTATTGATCTGGTATAGGTTATGTCCTGTGCCTGTATCCAAACTAGAGCAACATATAGTAGTACTGAGCTCATCGCTTTTGCGATTAGAAGTCGACGGCTGGAGTGCACAAAGCCCCTATTTTGTCATCATTCTTGATATTGTAAATTTTACTTGCTTTACTTAATGTATTTGATGTGTTTACCAAATGCTCCTTGAATTTCAGATTGGAGCCCAACATTATCTCTAAATACTTCTACTGTGGCTGTGAAGTAATCGCATACTCTTCTATAGTGCGAGTTATTTTTTCCTAAATTTTTCTGGAGCTTATGAGCAATACTTCTGTTTTGTGCTTAGCCAGTTCCAAACTCATGGAAGCCAACCATTGGCGTACACCATTTATGCATTCATAACATTTATTTTGATCGTCATCAAGTTGTTAGCTACTCCCACCACTATATGGTCATCCGCGTATGCTATTAGTAAAGAAATTTCACCCAAAAAATTGGGAGGAGCAGCTATGTATATTTAAAGCTTTTTATAAAAATCACCACGAAGTTATTAAAGGCATAAAATTAAATAACGCCTTTTAAATATCCTTATCGTTCATAAGTAATATTGGTCAAACAAAAAATCCAGATGAATTATCGCGCAATCGATAGCGTGATCAAAAATGTGAGATGATAGAAAAACTAAAAAAAAAAACTATTACTAGTTTCAATAATTATTTGCTATGCGGCATCGAAGTGAGAATGGTATCTGTGGTATAAAAACTTTTAAAAAGTGGGCGTGATTGCGCTAAACGGAATAATATGGAGAACGTATGCTACTTCAAAAGTAGTAGATTACAATTTTCGAAATAGTATTGTATAACTACTCATAATAAAACGTGTTTAATCTAAACAAAGAATTTTTATGTATATTTCTTTCTTTTTAACAACCGGTTTATTTGCGGGTGTCACTTTTTCACTTTTGATGCTGAAAAGGAAATCTTGGCCTTTACTAACACTTTTTGAATCTATCGCCTCCTGGTGATATCGATTATCGATTGTCCAGTAACATTTCATCGATTGGCAATGAAATTATTGCGTTTTAAGTGTAAGTATTGTTGCGAATTTACTCCTTGCTAGTTTTACTTTACTAGGTTCGTATCTCTGACAAATAAAACCAAATGCCGTTTAATTCACTTCAACAAAATCTCTTTATTTTACAACTCGTCTACACTATAGCAGTTTATTCGTAACACTGGTTGATTACGTTGGCGCTGCCACGGCTTATATAGCCACGCACTCCTCGCTGATGCCGACGTGTCCTTCTAGAATATTGCGTCTGGAAATTACAAGAACATAATGCCATACGGCACCAAATGCAGCTATTGTTTAGACAAGCAGACAGCTGTGTCGCCAAATGGGGCTATTGCTTAGACAAGCAGACAGCCGGCGCCAGATGTCTACAACAGGACAAATGCTATTCCATATACCTAAACCTATTGTTCATAATAAGGGATGCATATAGCAATACAAATACAACTAAATATTACTTTTGTAACAGTATGTTTGTGTTATCAGTGCGAAAATGAGCTTCGAACGAAAAGCGAACATTAAATTTTGTTTTAAAATTGGTAAAACTAATACCGAAACGTTTCACTTGATGAAACAAGTTTATGGCGACGATTGCCTATCCCTTAGCAGAGAGCACGAGTGGTTTCAACGTTTTCAAAGTGGTCGTGAGGACATACATGACGATCAACATGTGGGCCAATCAAAATCCGTGATCATCGGAAATTCCATCGAAACTGTGCGTGAATTCATCAAAAAACTGTGTTGAAACGTACACTCAATATAAAAATATCCGTTTTATATTTGTATACACTTTATTTTTTCGACAATTTTATTTACACCACTAAATTAATATTTTATAATTTATTGTACATATATACATAGCTTGCAAATGTAATCCACGGGAGGGGCGGGGAGATTCCAATCCCGAGAGTTAGGGTGCGCGCAGAGTGGGCGCTTAAAGCTGAGCCGAGCGGAAATTCGCGTGTTGGGTAAATGGGAAAATGCGTTCGGCTCGGCTTCAAGCGTTCACTCTGCAGGCACCTTTATTTGCCGGCGTTGGCGATCGAGTTGACGCGGATTCGTATGGCAGCGAATGTGTCCATACATATACATATACATATGTACGTTTCTATTCGAAAGTATTAAACGAATGTGTGAAAAAGCGATGATCAAATCCTTTTGTTATGTATTAGATAGTGGCTATTTGCTGTGGTGAAATCCAATTTGTCCCCAGGTGTGGTGTATTGGTGCATGTAATTTTCAGATGTTGAGTTTGCTGTTCCTATTATGTGAGGTGAGTTGTACTAGGGTGCGCTAGCTTTTCCCAGATAGAGTGGGGGAGGCTTAACTCATTTAAACATACTGGGCCCTCTAGGCGAATATTTTGCCTACATAGTATTATGCATGCGATTGAATACGTCGACGTACTTCTAGTAATGTAGCATGGCGACCGTCGGATATTTGGTGTTGGAGTTCTAATTGATCCATATTTACACCTTTGTGTAGAAACGGTTTAGTTTAATATGGATTTTAATATATGTTCGTTTGAGATAAGCAGCTTTATTTTGGGTGTTTATTTGATTTTACTAAGTGGATTATTTATTATTTGCCTTATCTTTATGAATGGCAATTGTTTGCATTTAATTTATTCTCGGCTAATGAAGGATAGTAACTCCACGCCTGGCTTAGATATGGGCAGAATGGGTACTCCTTAGCTCTGGAGTTAGGGCTGTGACAATAGAGGGATCTTGCGAGAGAGTGGCCGATAATTGCAAACGGCTTCATTAGAATTATAATTTTTTAAGTGGGATGTTCAAGCTTTACATCAGATTCTCAACAACTCCCCTTATGAGGAACGCTTATGTAGAGACGATAAGAGCGAACTCTGCTTTTGCTAGTTTTTTTTATTCTATTTTAGAATTTAGGAAACTTTTTTTTAAACAATACTTTATGAGAATGTCGATTGCATATTGTGTTTAAGTGCGTACGCATTAATTTGCCAAGTGGTAGCCCGCCACCGCTCTAGGATTTGTGCAGATTTTATTTATTTTTTTCATTACTGGCGAAAGCCATCCTGCGGGTTGTATGTGTTTTTAATAATTTAGACTGTCAGAGGTAACCCTGACATGGTTTTTTATACCTTAATGTGGGGTATTAGATAATTGTGGCTCTATTGGTTGTCGTACGACGTACCGGCCATTATTTGATCGAGTAGTTGTGGCTTTAGAGAAGTCTTCACAATACTGTTCTTCTAGAGTTTTGTTTGTTATAGGGGGATGTTTCTTTAACATTTGAAATTTCCTTAACTGTGAATTAAGGTATTTGTTTGTATTATACTCAACTTTAGTTGGTATGGTGGTAACTAGTTTTGTAACTGGTCCACTTTGTGTTTCAATATGCAGCGTTTGAGCTTTTTGTGCCTTTGAGCAACATGGTGTCTCTTGGCAATTTTTCGAATTTTGGGGTTCGGGATTTGCTTTTGCAATTAAACCCGTGGTTCTTTGTGAATAAGCGCTTCTTTAGGGTGAGATGGGATATCTGCCGTAATGAAGCATTGAATTGTGTCTTTTGTGACAATATAAGCAATTATATTTGCTTTTGCAATTTTTAAGATTGTGTGTAGAGGACAAGCAGTTTGTACAGAGTCTTCTTGATCTGACAAAGTTGTTCCTTTCGTGTTTATGCGACATCCGGACGTGCGATATTTCATCCTCGCAACACTCATCCCACAACGCAACATTCATCCCGCAACACGACATTCATCATACACAACATACAGCATCACACCACGCAACCCCACGCACCGAACACCACCATACCACAACATACATCGTTCTCACAACCCAACCGAGTAAAAAAGGATTGGCCAGATCGGGGCGGCCCCAGTCGATTTTTACGCCCGAAGACTTAGCACGCGTCTCGCCAGCTCTTGTTTCCCTTTTCGTCGAAATTGTGCCCAAACTCTAAAGAAATTCAGTTCGGTCATGTGTGGTTGTGCACTGGCAGCAATAGCAGTGAAAAATAAATAATACAAATAAAACATATATCTATTGTTGAAGATACCTGAAAATTACAATAAAACATATGCATGTATTGTTCATATGTACGTAGTTAATAAGAAAATAAAACATTGTGAATACGAAAGTGCCAACCTGGTGAAGTTTTCCCCGAAACGAAAAATATACGTGAACTGAATTGTTACATTTTTATCTTTAAATTATAAATTTTTGCAATTAAGGGCGAACAAAAAGGGATATATAATCCAAGGCACATGTAAGTATACCCTGTACAACTAAGTGTAGCGAACAAATGGTACTTCGAGCCTTTCCGAAAGGCACCTAAGTTAAACACCACAAACAAAAAATAGAAAATTAAAGATTAAAAGATAAAACGAAAAAGTAAAAGTGCAAAAAAAATTTGCAGGCATACATATTTTTAAATACATAAACGGGCGCGTTATAACATAAAACAAAGGTCAATAACCTCAATTATACAAAATACATAAACGGGCGCGATATAAGTAATACAAATAACTAACTAAAGAAAGTAAAAACTAAAGTGCGAAATTGTGACATACTGGCTACAAGTGTAAGAATAAAAATACTAAAAAGTGCTGTGAAAAGAAAACGAAGTACACATGTACATATACATATAAAATACATAGCACATATATAACTAGAGTGCAGTGCAGTGGAAAAAAAAAGAAAAAAAAACAACGAAAATTTCGTACATACATACATATGTACGTGCAAAAACCCAAAAACATTTGGCGAAGCAGACAAGGATTTCAAGCAACGTGGGAAGAGAGGAGAATACAAACTCAACACAAAATACATCAGAGAAGAAATAAAAACCAAAAAGAGGAAAACGACTAAGGAGAACACAAAGTATTGCCCAAAAACCCTTGACGGAAGAAAAAGTGAGTCCATTCCAATTTGATTTTTTATAAAATTATGTATGCGCATATGTATGCGCATATGTATGCTTGATATACAGTTGAAGCTGTAAGACGGCATACAGCTATTTAGAAATAACCCAACTGTTCTATACGAAAAATCGGTTAGACAGCTCGGTATATACATATGTATTTATAGGTACCGAAATAATTGAAAAAATTGCGGTACCTGCCTGTCGCTTATTTTGTGTTTGCAAACACACTGTAATTTTCCAAAATCAAAAAATTTTTTTCCTTTCAAAGTCAAGTATCAAGTTTCAAAGTATTACTTGCATGTTCTGGTGATACCCCTTGGGCTAAAAAAGCAACAAGCAGGATCGCCTATAATAAATAAGCAAAGGCGAGCAAAAAAAGAACATGCAAATACATACATATGTACAAAAATAAGTAAAGATACTCGATCGTGTAAGAGATACATACATACATATATACATACATACAAAAATTTATGGGCAATCGAACTTTCCGCGCCAAATTTTATATGCCGTAATTAATATACATATATTCATGGACATATGGTGCATACATAAATCACCTGTAAAAATTTTTGGAAAAACTGTTGTTACATAACTACCTGCCTTCAAGCTTACTTCGTGTCTCCAAACACACTACAAAAAAAAAAACTAAAATTTTTTTACAGTCAAGTATTCTTACTTGCAAGTTCTGGTGATACCCCTTGTGCTAACAAAGCAACAAGCAGGATCGCTTTAAAAATAAGCAAAGGCAGAAGAAAAAAAATATATATATAACAACAACATAACAGTGGATATTTGTGTATGTACATATGTGTACATACGAGGGCTGTCCGATAAATAACCGACGTAACCATGATGCACGCGACTTTTTCAAATTTTTTTTTTTATTTTTCTACATAGTCTCCTTGTAACTCCACACACTTCTCCCAGCGATGCTCCCATCTCTGCAACCCTTCCAAATATTACTTGGCGTCATTGTCTGCAAAATACGAGTTCACGAAAGAGATTGCCTCCTCATTTGACGAAAATCTCTGGCCGCCGAGCGCAGTTTTAAGTTGAGGAAACAAAAAAAAGTCGCTTGGTGCTAGATCCGGTGAGTAAGGTGGATGGTCAAGCAGTTCGAACCGCAATTCGTGGATTTCCGCCAAGGCGACTGTTGAGGTGTGAGATGGTGCGTTGTCTTGGTGGAACAAGACTTTCTTTTTTTGCAAATGTGGCCGATTTTTCGAAATTTCTTCCTTTAGCTTGTCCAATAATGATGCGTAGTATGCTCCTGTTATAGTTTTTCCTTTTTCAAGATAGTCGATAAAAATAATTCCATGGCTGTCCCAAAAAACACTCGCCATCACTTTCCCAGCCGAATACACAGCTTTAGGTTTTTTTGGGGCTGGTTCCCCCTTTTCAATCCACTGTTTAGATTGGATTTTTGTTTCGGGCGTATAGTGATGAATCCAAGTTTCGTCTACAGTTATCAATCGGCGCCAAAAACGGGTTTTATTGCCTCTAAACTGAGCCAACAGAGCGCTGGAAATGTTCATGCGCGCACGTTTGTGGTCTAGCGTAAGCAAACGCGGCACCCAACGCGCGGACAGCTTTCTCATGCCCAAATCTTGGTTTAATATGTGACAAACAGTTTCTTTTGACATCTTCATAATCTCAGCTATTTCCCTAACTTTAATCCGGCGGTCGTCTAGTACCAATTGATGAACTTTAGCGATGTTATCGTTAGTGGTTACAGTTTTTGGACGCCCAGGACGTTCATCATCTTCCAAGCTCCTGCGACCACGTTTAAATTCAGCTGCCCAAAATTGTACGGTGGTAAACGATGGTCCAGAGTCACCATACACAGAGTCCAACTCATCTTTGATTTGTGAAGGCGTATTGCCTTTCAAAAATAAAAATTTAATTACAGCTCGATATTCAATTTTTTCCATTTTGGGGAAATCACCGAAATGGACTCACAAAAACGACTGTCAACAGATAATTGCGCAAGATAAATTTCTGAAATTTTGGCGAGTAGCTATTATAATATGCACAATTTGAAGTAGAAACTTTTTTTTCAGATGTGCCGCTAGCTTCACGTTGAGGTCGGTTATTTATCGGACAGCCCTCGTATGTATATCGCGAGCTAACTACATATTTCTCGGTTATCTCTCTTACGTTTTCTCTCGGCCTTAATATATACCACCATACCAATATAAAGGCTACAAATACATACGTACGTACATACAAGTAATAATATATAGAATATATTTATTACTAAGGTCAACGAACTTAACAAAAAAAAAAAAAGGAAAGGCGTCAAAACGGAACATAGAAAAATCATCAAATTATATGTACATGGAGGATATCCATATTCAAACATTGGAAAATAAAAAAAAAATAAAAAAAGGGAAAAACACACATATTTACGTAAGCGCATTTTTACATATATACCTGCTTATAGTATATACATACATATGTGCATACATCGTGTAATTATCGAAATTTCTTTTTTCGCGCTCCTTTGGACTAACGTATGCAGATTAACGAAACATTTGCATACATACTTACTTACTTAAATATTAACATATTTACAAACATATAAAAATTTTATACTTATTCAGTATTATTATTCCATTTCCCTATATTGCACATTCGTATTATATACATATGTACATATGTATATCGCAGATACTTTTAACCAATACACGGTAACAAAAAAAAAAAAATAAATAAAATAATTATATACAAATATTTTTTGATTTGACTATTTATGCGGTGAATACGTGTTCGAAAATTTATATAATTCAATTAATTAATAATAAAAGATTCAATTCTATTATTCTTCTCATTTTTTAATTACACATTTGCTCCTATTATCAATTTTTTAATTGTATTTTAAAGCAAAACAATTTTAAGCTCAAAGCTTACCATTTAATTCTCTAAATGCAATCTGATAAATCAGAAGAGGTTAAACCAAGAACACCTCAATTATTAGAAATTCCAAAAATGGTTGATGATGACAAATCACAAAGCACACCTGCAGAAGCTACACGCTCAAAGCAGGGTGCCAAACAAAAAAGAACCAAAGATAATTTAGTGTCAAGGTTCATAACTGAAAGTGACAGTTTTGTTAGATACTGCACAAGATTCACTGCTTCCCGAAACACAGAATCAGTTCTAAATTTAAAAATTCAAAGCATAGATAGCATATGGGCACGCCTTCTGGCAGCATACGATACAGTACTAGATACTGACAATGCTGAACTCCCAGAAAACATAAAAGCTTCGGCGGCAGCTAAATATGAGAACTGCCTCGAACAATATGAAATTACGAAGGCAATGATATTGGACCAAATAAATTTATTAAGGCCATGTAGAGACACTACTCCTCCTCCGAGAGTAGCTACGACTCAAAAAGAAGAAATAGATACAGGTGTATTCTTGAAAGTGCCAGCTTGTGATACTGAAGTTTTTCACGGAGGTTATGAGCAGTGGCCCTCCTTCCGGGACATGTTCACTGCCGTATACATTAACCATCCCAAACTTTCACGAGCTCAAAAGTTGTACCATCTCAGGTACAAAACAAAAGGGGAAGCTGGCAGTATCGTCAAGCGTTTCGCTTTAAATGACGAAAACTTTAATCTGGCTTGGGAAGCACTGGTCGAAAGATACGAAAATGAAAGAGTATTGGTAGACAACCAAATAACAATCTTAATGAATTTACCAAAAATTCAACAAGAAACCAGCCAAGAGTTTCAAAAACTATACTCGACAGTGACTAATTGTTTATCTGCGTTAGAAACACAAAAGATTTCCACAGAATCGTGGGACCCTATCCAAGTAAACATTTGTGCAGCAACACTGCCTGATGCTGCTTTGCTACGATGGGAGCAATCACTAGTGGCAAGAAAGAAATCGCCAAAATGGCATCAAATGAAAGACTTCTTAACAACTCAGTACGAAATAGCTGAACGAGTTGACAAAAAAACAGTCAAACAAAAAAATAATCAAAATGAGTCGAATAAAAACTTTTTTAAACCCCAAGCCAGCAATAATACACAATATAATAGGCACGCTAATAGAAGCCAAACATTTGTGACAAACCAAACCAATAAATGGCAACCATTATGTGAAATATGTAAAGGAGGTCACAATATAAGATCTTGCGAGAAATTTAAAAAATTATTCGTTTCTGACAGAAACAATCTTGTCAGACAGCATAAACTTTGCATCAACTGTCTGTCGAATGCTCATACGACAAAAGACTGTGAAAGCAAATTTAGTTGGGTGTACTGTCAACGAAGACATCACTCATTGCTTCATATTACAAATTTTCAAAATATGAAGCAAAATCAATTCCATAAAACCACCGGGTTAGTCACTACAACCAAAAGTGATAATCCCGAAATCTCAAATCCCGAAAAAAGGGAAGAACAACCATGTTGCTCTAAAGCAGCAAAAATTCAAGTTCTTCATTCAGAGAATGAAAGCAAAATTCTTTTAGCCACTGCGGTCATCGCTATTGAACATAGAGGAGAATTATTCAAATTAAGAGCATTAATAGATCAAGGTTCTCAAAGATCCTTTATATCATCTAAAGCTCAAAATCGGCTAAAATTGCCTGTAAAAAATTCAAACTTCCAAATTTCAGGAATGGGCGGAAGAATTATACAAAATTCAAACAAAATTTGCCCAATCACTACAGTCTCCCCAAACGCGGATATAAGAATAGATGCACAAGCCATCGTTCTACCGCAACTCACAAATTTGCTTCCAAGCTGTGAAGTAAATAAAAAGTAATGGGAAAAATGCTCATATCTCAAATTAGCAGATCCCAACTGCCATACCCCATCACAAATCGATTTGTTATTAGGTAGTGACTTAATACCGCAAATAATTCTTGAAGGTATTGAAAAAATATCCAATAAATTGTTAGCCCAAAATACAATCTTTGGGTGGATATTAAGTGGCCAAGTCACAGAAAAAATTAATTCGTTTACAACTGAAGTTGAAAACATTTCAAATGAATATCTAAATGATGAACTCAAAAAATTCTGGGAAGTAGAAGAATTACCTCAGACTACTCAACTCTCAGAAGAAGACCAGGCATGCGAAGCCTATTACAAGTCCACAACAACAAGAAACGAAAGTGGTCGTTATGTTGTGCGACTCCCTTTCAAACCCACCTTCCCAGATTCTATAGCTCTAGGTCACTCTAGGATTTCAGCAGTCCAGCAATTTCTAAGCCTGGAAAAAAGCCTGATGAAAAAAAGTGAGCTTAAATCAGCATATGATAATGTGATGAACGAATATCTAGACCTCAATCATATGGAAGAAGCTGTACCATATGAAAAAGTATCTAAAAGTAGATATTTATCTTTTTATCTGCCACATCACGGGGTAATACGACCTGAAAAACTCACAACAAAAGTACGAGTGGTTTTCAATGCCTCAAAGTGTACGAGCTCAGGCAAATCACTCAACGACGTACTATATACTGGCCCAACCTTACAACCTGATCTCATGCTGCTAATACTAAATTAGCGCATGTTTAAATACGTTTTTAACGGGGATGTAGAGAAAATGTACAGACAAATTCTAGTACATGAAGATGACCAAGATTTCCAGCGTATAGTCTTCCGCAAATCAAGTAATAGTCCAATCAGCGACCATAAACTTAAAACCGTCACCTTTGGCATCAATTGCGCACCCTATTTGGCGATCAGGACACTACATGAAGTGGCAAACACAAATGCAACAAATTTGCCTCTAGCATCTTCTGTGTTGCAAACACAAACATACGTGGACGACATACTATCAGGTAGCCACAGTATCTCATTAGCGTGCGAATCACTATCTCAAGTGATCAAAGCACTAAATTCAGCGGGATTCCCCTTAAAGAAAATTACAAATCATCCCGAAATAATAAAAAACATAAAAAAGGAAGACTTATTAGATACAAATTTCCTTAAATTTGAAACGGCCGGTACAACAAAAACCCTAGGGATTCAATGGAATGCGATAACAGATGAATTCTCATATACTATTGAGTCAATATCTGCAATGTCCGCTAGTACAAAACGCCAAATACTTTCCTCGGTGGCAAAACTTTTCGACCCCGCAGGATGGCTTTCGCCAATAATGATTCAAGCAAAAATCCTCATTCAAGAATTGTGGCAAGATGGCACTGAATGGGATGAACAGGTAAAACCTGTACGTTTAACAAAATGGGTACAATTTGCTAACAATTTGCATACTATAGCAGAAATTCGAATCCCTCGATGGGTAAATTTCACCCCTAACATTAACACAGAATTACACGGTTTCTGTGATGCCTCTGAAAAGGCTTATTGCGCAACAGTTTACGTACGCACACAGTACGATAACAAAATATCTGCACACCTCTTGGTAGCCAAAGCCAAAGTTGCACCTTTGAAGACACTCAGTCTGCCACGGCTTTAACTGAATGGTGCCCTTCTGTTAGCAAAATTAATTTCAATAGTTCAAACCCATCTGAAATTAACCAATCATAAAACGTATCTTTGGTCAGACTCAGAGATACTTTTGGCATGGTTAGAAAAACCACCATATTGCTGGAAGACCTATGTATCTAACCGAATATCTCAAATCTTGGACTTAGTTGGCCCAGCAAAATGGCAACATGTTGCAAGTGCAGATAACCCAGCGGATCTTGGGACAAGAGGTTGCAAGCCACTGCACCTCACCAGCACTACACTCTGGTGGAATGGTCCAACATGGCTAACAGAATCACAAGAGTTCTGGCCAAAGTCTCCCGCTCGTAATATAATACCGCCGGAAAGTCGGAAAATTGAAAATTTTCATATCACTCCCGAAGAGGATGATATTCTCCACCGATTTTCTTCATTTCCTAGAGCACTAAGAGTAGTCGCTTACATGCACAAATTCACTGACAGACTTAAGCAAAAAATGAAAGGGATACCAAATGATCCTTGCGTACAATTAACGCATACCGATTAGCGAACTCCAGCCTTAGTTATAACGAACGACATCCCATTATTATACCTGAGAAATCCCGGTTTACTCATTTATTCCTAATATACCTTCACCAGCTTACACTCCATGGTGAGCATCGCTTGATGCAGCAAATGGTCCGACAAGAATTTTATATACCGCGACTAAAGCCACAACTTAAAAAGACGGTTTTTATGTGTAAACAATGTACCTTGTACAAACATAAAATGCGCACGCAGATCATGGCAGCTTTACCACCTGAACGCTGCAATTATGCTCTACCTTTTACTATTACTGGGGTTGATTTTGCTGGACCTTTCCAGATAAAGGCCTCAATGTTAAGATCATCTACATTTAGAAAAGGGTATGTGGCTGTGAAGTATCCCCCGAAATTGTTATGAAATATGCACCTCAAGGGATCGATTGGCAGTTTATACCTCCATGTTCTCCACACATGGGTGGACTTTGGGAATCAGCAGTCAAAAGCTTTAAGTCCCATTTAAAGAAAACGGCTGGTAATCATAAATTTAATTATGAGGAGTTTACTACATTACTCACTCGTATCGAAGCCGTATTAAATTCAAGACCTATATCACCACTCTCGCAAGATCCCTCCGATTTCACAGCTCTTACACCTGGACACTTCCTCAGAGGAGCTCCTCTTCTCGCCATACCTGAGACAGAAGGAGACTCACTCACTTCAATAAATCGACGGGAAAGAATCAAGATTCTCCATCATGAATTCAGCCACAGATGGAAGGAGGACTATCTTTTAGATCTCCATAAGAGATATCGATGGAAAACGATCCAGAAGGAACCCAGTACAGGCGAATGCGTCATCATATAGGACGAATGCCTTCCCCCAACCGAATGGCGACTAGGTCGCATTGAAAAGGTACATCGGGGACGAGATGGTCATATAAGAGTAGTAGATGTGCGAACACAAACTGGCCTACTAACTCGACCATTTGTGAAATTGTGTTTTCTTCCAAATACCGCAGAACCGATTACTTCCGGCTCGAAGGACCACATTTGTTCGCTACACTTAGTTGTACAGGGTATACTTACGTGTGCCTTGGATTATATATCCCTTTTTGTTCGCGCTTAATTGCAAAAATTTATAATTTAAAGATAAAAATGTAACAATTCAGTTCACGTATATTTTTCGTTTCGGGGGAAACTTCACCAGGTTGGCACTTTCGTATTCACAATGTTTTATTTTCTTATTAACTACGTATGTACAATATATGCATATGTTTTATTGTAATTTTCAGGTATCTTCAACAATAGATATATGTTTTATTTGTATTATTTATTCTTCACTGCTATTTCTGCCAGTGCACAACCACACACGACCGAACTGAATTTCTTTAGAGTTTGGGCACAATTTCGACGAAAAGGGAAACAAGAGCTGGCGAGACGCGTGCTAAGTCTTCGGGCGTAAAAATCGACTGGGGCCGCCCCGATCTGGCCAATCCTTTTTTACTCGGTTGGGTTGTGAGAACGATGTATGTTGTGGTATGGTGGTGTTCGGTGCGTGGGGTTGCGTGGTGTGATGCTGTATGTTGTGTATGATGAATGTCGTGTTGTGGGATGAATGTTGGGTTGTGGGATGAGTGTTGCGAGGATGAAATATCGCACGACCGGATGTCGCATAAACATCCCGGCCCCCCTAGGCGGATTAATTGCCTAGAAGTCTTTGCAACCGTTGCAGAGTGCTCACTACGGCGTTCAGTCCCGTTGGCTTGCGTTGTGAATTATGATGACCGTAGGTTGGTGCAGGTGGTCGTGAGTGCGCTCCCCTGGTGTGTCTGGAATGGTGCCCTCTTCGGCGCTGGACAGGATCCTCGTGTTGTCTGTGTCTGTTATTTGTGTGGATTGCTGGCGGATTGACTCGACGAGGGAATCGATGAAACAGTGTATGATGAGGGCGTTGACAGTATTGGCATGACCCGTCGGTTGGACATTCGAATGTGGTGTGGGAGTCTCCCAAGCAATTCATGCAATGGCCGTGTGCGCGAGCGATCTGTTGGCGCTGAGCTGGCTTCATGCTTTTGAAGATAGTGCACCTCTTCAGCATGTGGGGCCGATGGCATAAGCTGCATCGTGGAGGCAAATTTTCTTCGAATGGATCTTCTAACGTATCCCTGGGTGTTGCAACAGATGATTGCCTTGGCGGACTCAAGACTCTTCGTGTCCTTGGTGCGGCGATGGATGGTGCTGATGCTCTAGGTGCAGCAATGGCGGATCTCACAGTCTTGGGAGTAAGTTGATGTCTTCTATGTCCATTTCTATTGGAATAGGAATATGTATATTAAATATGGTTTTACTAGTAGTATGAAACATGCTACTCATTATATATGTGTGTATATATAGATATATATATTTATGTATTATATATTATATATATGGATTTTATTGCTTAGTATTAACCGCGTTCATTATGCGTTTGGTTTTTCACAAATGTTTGGCTTCTATTAGCGTGCCTATTATATTGTGTATTATTGCTGGCTTGGGGTTTAAAAAAGTTTTTATTCGACTCATTTTGATTATTTTTTTGTTTGACTGTTTTTTTGTCAACTCGTTCAGCCATTTCGTACTGAGTTGTTAAGAAGTCTTTCATTTGATGCCATTTTGGCGATTTCTTTCTTGCCACTAGTGATTGCTCCCATCGTAGCAAAGCAGCATCAGGCAGTGTTGCTGCACGAATGTTTACTAGGATAGGGTCCCACGATTCTGTGGAAATCTTTTGTGTTTCTAACACAGATAAACAATTAGTCACTGTCGAGTATAGTTTTTGAAACTCTTGGCTGGTTTCTTGTTGAATTTTTGGTAAATTCATTAAGATTGTTATTTGGTTGTCTACCAATACTCTTTTATTTTCGTATCTTTCGACCAGTGCTTCCCAAGCCAGATTAAAGTTTTCGTCATTTAAAGCGGAATGCTTGACGATACTGCCAGCTTCCCCTTTTGTTTTGTACCTGAGATGGTACAACTTTTGAGCTCGTGAAAGTTTGGGATGGTTAATGTATACGGCAGTGAACATGTCCCGGAAGGAGGGCCACTGCTCATAACCTCCGTGAAAAACCTCAGAATCACAAGCTGGCACTTTCAAGAATACACCTGTATCTATTTCTTCTTTTTGAGTCGTAGCTACTCTCGGAGGAGGAGTAGTGTCTCTACATGGCCTTAATAAATTTATTTGGTCCAATATCATTGCCTTCGTAATTTCATATTGTTCGAGGCAGTTCTCATATTTAGCTGCCGCCGAAGCTTTTATGTTTTCTGGGAGTTCAGCATCGTCAGTATCTAGTACTGTATCGTATGCTGCCAGAAGGCGTGCCCATATGCTATCTATGCTTTGAATTTTTAAATTTAGAACCGACTCTGTGTTATCTTTAATTGGGGAAGCAGTGAATCTTGTGCAGTATCTAACAAAACTGTCACTTTCAGTTATGAACCTTGACACTAAATTATCTTTGGTTCTTTTTTGTTTGGCACCCTGCTTTGAGCGTGTAGCTTCTGCAGGTGTGCTTTGTGATTTGTCATCATCAGCCATTTTTGGAATTTCTAATAATTGAGGTGTTCTTGGTTTAACCTCTTTCGATTTATCAGATTGCATTTAGAGAATTAAATTGTAAGCTTTGAGCTTAAAATTGTTTTGCTTTAAAGTACAATTAAAAAATTGATAATAGGAGCAAATGTGTAATTAAAAAATGAGAAGAATAATAGAATTGAATCTTTTATTATTAATTAATTGAATTATATAAATTTTCGAACACGTATTCACCGCATAAATAGTCAAATCAAAAAATATTTGTATATAATTATTTTTTTTATTTATTTTTTTTGTTACCGTGTATTGGTTAAAAGTATCTGCGATATACTCGCGATTAATTTGTATATTATTCCTTAGTACGTCTATCTTTGGAGATAAGAACGCAAAAGGAAAGAAATTAATAACGACGCAAAAATAAACGTATGTATATATTTATATGCATATAGTTATGCTTAATGTTGGTTTGTGCTTTCGTTTTCCTTATAGTTTCGTACCCTTGTCACATACATACATATGTACATGCATATGTATGTATATAATACGAATGTGCAATATAGGGAAATGGAATAATAATACTGAATAAGTATAAAATTTTTATATGTTTGTAAATATGTTAATATTTAAGTAAGCAAGTATGTATGCAAATGTTTCGTTAATCTGCATACGTTAGTCCAAAGGAGCGCGAAAAAGAAATTTCGATAATTACACGATGTATGCACATATGTATGTATATACTATAAGCAGGTATATATGTAAAAATGCGCATACGTAAATATGTGTGTTTTTTCCTTTTTTTATTTTTATTTTTTATTTTCCAATGTTTGAATATGGATATCCTCCATGTACATATAATTTGATGATTTTTCTATGTTCGGTTTTGACGCCTTTCCTTTTTTTTTTTTTTTGTTAAGTTCGTTGACCTTAGTAATAAATATATTCTATATATTATTAGTAATAAATATATTCTATATATTATTACTTGTATGTACGTACGTATGTATTTGTAGCCTTTATATTGGTATGTTGGTATATATTAAGGCCGAGAGAAAACGTAAGAGAGATAACCGAGAAATATGTAGTTAGCTCGCGATATACATATGTACACATATGTACATACACAAATATCCACTGTTATGTTGTTGTTATATATTTTTTTTTCTTCTGCCTTTGCTTATTTTTAAAGCGATCCTGCTTGTTGCTTTGTTAGCACAAGTGGTATCACCAGAACTTGCAAGTAAGAATACTTGACTTTAAAAAACTTTTAGTTTTTTTTTTTTTGTAGTGTGTTTGGAGACACGAAGTAAGCTTGAAGGCAGGTAGTTATGTAACAACAGTTTTTCAAAAAATTTGTACAGTTGATTTATGTATGCACCATATGTCCATGAATATATGTATATTAATTACGGCATATAAAATTTGGCGCGGAAAGTTCGATTGCCCATAAATTTTTGTATGTATGTATATGCCCATATGTATGTATGTATCTCTTACACGATCGAGTACCTTTACTTATTTTTGTACATATGTATGTATTTGCATGTTCTTTTTTTGCTCGCATTTGCTTATTTATTTTAGGCGATCCTGCTTGTTGCTTTTTTAGCCCAAGGGGTATCACCAGAACATGCAAGTAATACTTTGAAACTTGATACTTGACTTTGAAAGGAAAAAAATTTTTTGATTTTGGAAAATTACAGTGTGTTTGCAAACACAAAATAAGCGACAGGCAGGTACCGCAATTTTTTCAATTATTTCGGTACCTATACATACATATGTATATACCGAACTGTCTAACCGATTTTTCGTATAGAACAGTTGGGTTATTTCTAAATAGCTGTATGCCGTCTTACAGCTTCAACTGTATATCAAGCATACATATGCGCATACATAATTTTATAAAAAATCAAATTGGAATGGACTCACTTTTTCTTCCGTCAAGGGTTTTTGGGCAATACTTTGTGTTCTCCTTAGTCGTTTTCCTCTTTTTGGTTTTTATTTCTTCTCTGATGTATTTTGTGTTGAGTTTGTATTCTCCTCTCTTCCCACGTTGCTTGAAATCCTTGTCTGCTTCGCCAAATGTTTTTGGGTTTTTGCACGTACATATGTATGTATGTACGAAATTTTCGTTGTTTTTTTTTTCTTTTTTTCCACTGCACTGCACTCTAGTTATATATGTGCTATGTATTTTATATGTATATGTACATGTGTACTTCGTTTTCTTTTCACAGCACTTTTTAGTATTTTTATTCTTACACTTGTAGCCAGTATGTCACAATTTCGCACTTTAGTTTTTACTTTCTTTAGTTAGTTATTTGTACTACTTATATCGCGCCCGTTTATGTATTTAAAAATATGTATGCCCGCTAATTTTTTTTGCACTTTTACTTTTTCGTTTTATCTTTTAATCTTTAATTTTCTATTTTTTGTTTGTGGTGTTTAACTTAGGTGCCTTTCGGAAAGGCTCGAAGGACCATTTGTTCGCTACACTTAGTTGTACAGGGTATACTCACGTGTGCCTTGGATTATATATCCCTTTTTGTTCGCGCTTAATTGCAAAAATTTATAATTTAAAGATAAAAATGTAACAATTCAGTTCACGTATATTTTTCGTTTCGGGGGAAACTTCACCAGGTTGGCACTTTCGTATTCACAATGTTTTATTTTCTAATTAGCTACGTATGTACAATATATGCATATGTTTTATTGTAATTTTCAGGTATCATCAACAATAGATATATGTTTTATTTGTATTATTTATTCTTCACTGCTATTGCTGCCAGTGCACAACCACACACCACCGAACTGAATTTCTTTAGAGTTTGGGCACAATTTCGACGAAAAGGGAAACAAGAGCTGGCGAGACGCGTGCTAAGTCTTCGGGCGTAAAAATCGACTGGGGCCGCCCCGATCTGGCCAATCCTTTTTTACTCGGTTGGGTTGTGAGAACGATGTATGTTGTGGTATGGTGGTGTTCGGTGCGTGGGGTTGCGTGGTGTGATGCTGTATGTTGTGTATGATGAATGTCGTGTTGCGGAATGAATGTTGCGTTGTGGGATGAGTGTTGCGAGGATGAAATATCGCACGAACATCTGGTTGTTAACCATTTTTGTAAAATAATATTATTTATTTATTTTATTTTAGTTTTGAGTTTGAAAATATCCGCACTTTTAATTTATAAACACCTTTTACGTCCGTATGTTAGTGTTTGGGTACACCCTAATACTTCTCGCAAGTTTTAAGCTTATGCCCTCTTGTGCATAGTTCGCATGACGTGTGTGTTTTCTGTTCCGATATGAACGAGTGCGTTTTGTAAAAGCTTTTGTTTAAATTGGGTTCCAGCTGTCTGTGGGAATATTTAGTGTCGATAGAATCGACAAACAATTTGAAACAGTGGATTCTAGTTTGATGAATTCTACACTTGTTCCTTTTTTAACTTTTGGCAAGTTTAATAGTGTCGTTACTTGCTTATCGACCAGTATTCTTTCGTTTTTAAATCTAGCTTTTAGAGCTTCCCAAGCCAAATTGAAATTGTCGTCATTTAATGCGAACTGTTTAACTATTTCGCCTACTTGACCTTTTGTTTTGTATCGGAGGTGATACAGTTTTTGTGCCTTTGATAGTTGTGGATGGTTGATGTAAACGACTGTGAACATGTCCGGGAGGACGGCCATTCTTCATAACCTCCGTAAAACGTTTCTGTATCACATGCAGGCACCTCGAGTTGGATGCCTAAACTTGCCTTTTGAATGTCTATTTGTGGCAGCTCAACTCTACTGTGGGGAGTAGGTGCAATTGCTTTAATGAGCTTTAATTGATCGTAAGCAGATAATTTAAAATTTTGTGGTAGATCTGAATCGTCAGAATCTACAATGGCGTCATGAGCCGCTTGGAGGCGAGTCCAAAAATTTTTTAGATTTTGAGTTTTTATTTCTAGTAACGATTCCAAGTTTTCGTGAATCGGTGATGATGCAAATCTAGTGCAGTATCTTAAAAAACTGTTACTTTCTGACATAAATTTAGGAACCTGATTTGAGCGTATAGCTCCTGCAGGTGTATTTTGATTGTTATCAACTTTCATAATTTTTGATTTTTTTTTCTTACTATCGTATTGTATTTTATTATGACTATATGTATAAATTGTAAATTGCAATTAAAATCGCGCTTTTTATTTATTAAAATATTCGATGTCCAAATGTTTTGAATTTAGGTACACCTTAATACGTGGACTTGTAGGTGCTTTTGTTTTGTGCAATTGAGAGCTCGTTGTAGAGATGCTTATGCAAGAACAGTTAGTAAGTGCGAAATTACCCAAAATGTGCGTGTGTGTCAACTAATTGATCACATGCCTTTGCCTACATTTGTAGGCATGTGATCAATTAGTTGACTTTGTGAAGTAAATGGGTATTGATCGCCGTAATATTGCTCTGAGATTCAAGTATTTCTTTTGATTCTTTAAATAATAGTTGTGGAATCGTTATATTATTGTTTCTAGTAAAAGGTGAGGTTTTTTTTTTATTGTTTTTCTTTTTATTTTCTTAAGTTTGGCTTGACTATAGATGAAAAAACTAAGTGGAACAAAAATGGACGAAATCACAAGGCTTATTCATTTAAACACAACGCATAGAGAAATTGCAAAACTCGTTGGTGTTTCTATAGGCGTGATTTCAAAAATAAGACTAAGAATAAGAATCAATGAGCCCATTATGTGTAAAAAACACTCCTGGACGAAAGCCAATTTTGAATGCCACCCTGGAAAGGCGCATTGTTAGGCAGATAAAGTGTGGTGTGCATGAGAATGCGGGCCAAATCAGACGTGATCTCTCCCATAGGGATGGAGTAAATGTAACAAGTGAAGCTATAATGAAGAAATTGAAGAAAAACGGATTCCACTGACGTGTCAAAGTTAAAAAACCACTCTTGACAAAACGACACCGTAAATTGAGACTCCAATTTGCAAAAATTTATAAAACCTACACCCAAAATGACTGGATGCGAGTCATATGGTCCGACGAGACAAAAATAAACCGTCTGGGAAAAGATGGGTGTGAATGGATTTGGAGGAAACCCCGAGAACCTTTGACAAGCCGTATTGTTCAACCAACGGTCAAGTTTAGAGGCGGTAATGTGATGATGTGGGGGTGTATGAGGATGGAGGGGGTAGGAGAGTGCGTTAGAGTTGCCGGACGAATGGATGCCAACCAATATGTCGATATCCTTCAACAAGGTTTGTGCAAGAGTCTGGAAGTGTGGGGCAAGAATGTGTCGGACGTCATCTTCCAGCAAGATAATGATCCGAAACACACTTCTCGTGTAGCTAAAGCTTGGCTTCAAAACAACGGTTTTAAAGTACTCGACTGGCCCCCTCAATCACCAGACCTCAACCCAATCGAACATGCTTGGGTTGAGGTCAAGCGTGCGATTTCTGATGACCAAAGTGAGTGTCAGAATCTAGACGATTTATGGCAGAAGGCTAAAAATTCCTGGCAAAATATTAGCAGAGATTTCTGAAGAAAGGTGGTCGAGTCCATGCCCAAACGAATTGAGGCAGTAATCAAAGCAAAAGGGGGTCATATTAAGTATTAAGTAAAAAAAATCGTTTATGTCAACTAATTGATCAAATGTGCAGCGGAGACATTTTTTAAAATTCTGTAAAATCTAGCAAGTGTTTGAAAAACAAATGTGTTAATTTTATTTTATTACTTTTAATTGTTTTGTATATAAAATGAAATTGGATTGTCATTATAAATAAAAAAGTTGCAAGCAAAAACCTTTTTCTGATACCCAGGTGTGATCAAATAGTTGACATACTGTATGTATGTATGTCTGCTTTGTTGTTTTATATTTTTTGTGTTGATTTTTATGTTTGCCTTTGCTTACTTAGTTACATATGTATGTATATGCAATCCTACTTACTGCTTTATTAAGCAGAAGGAGTATTGCCGGAAAATATTGCAAGTAAATACTTGAATTTTGGCTGGCTTATGTTTTTGTTAAATAGTTGTGTTTGAATACACAAAGGTAAGCTCAACATAAAGGCTTAAATTGTTTTTATAAATATTTCGACATGTGGTATATTGTTTGTAACCGCTTTGTTGTGCTGTTAAAACTGATTTTAAGTTGCAGATTTTATACCGTCTTTTTGTCTACATATATGCATATTATTAAATATAGAAAAATGGATTAAATACGCTAACTTGGTTACATCAAGGGCTTTGTAGTTGTATATATGTATGTTTATATGTTCCTCTCCGAACCGTTTCCAGCTGATTTGTCTGTTCGCTTTGTTCCAATTCCTGTGCTCCAGCTGGCTACGTCCTCGTGCTGTTGTCTTGTTGTATGTATGTACTATTTGTATATTTGTTTTAATGTTCGCGCCCATTTGTTTCATTTTATTGGTGATTTAGCTTTTCACGCCCGATTTATGTTTTGTTCTTAGGTTTCGCGCGTTTTTGTCTGTTGAAATTGTTTTGTTTGTTTTTTTCTCCTGTGTAATTTGTTTTTGTTTTTGTCACTTTTTGTCTCTTTTGCCTATCGTGAACCTTTATGTGTATATTTACATAAAAACGCTACACTGCTCTGCACTTTCGTTTATTTATTGTACTTTAGTGCACTTTGCTCTCAAATTTATGCTTTATTTGGTTTTTGTGTTCACTTCACCTTTTTTGTATTTTCGTTCTGGTTGGGTCACTGCACTGTTTTTTTTCACTGCACAGTTTTGTTTTTTTTCTTGTTTTACTAATCCATAGTGCCTCTCACTATGGCTCGAAGGACCTTGTTGAAACGCACACTCAATATAGTGGGGTGCAGCTACCACTGCGTTAATTAAAATAAAAATATCCGTTTTATATTTGTATACACTTAATATATAATTTATTTATCTATCTATTAATCTATTTATTGTATATAGCTTGCAAATTTAATCCACGGGAGGGGCGGCGAGATTCCAATTCCGAGAGTTATTTGCCGGCGTTTGCGATCGAGTTGACGCGGATTCGTATGGCAGCGAATGTGTCCATACATATACATATGTATGTATAAACAAAAGTTGATTTGTGAGAAAGGTCAGTGCGTAGGAACCGTGTGGTCAACGTTTCGAAAGTATTAAACGAATGTGTGAAAAAGCGATGATCAAATGATTTTGTTATGTATTAGATAGTGGCTATTTGCTGTGGTGAAATCCAATTTGTCCCCAGGTGTGGTGTAATGGTGCATGTTATTTTCAGATGTTGAGTTTGGTGTTCCTATTAGGTGAGGTGAGTTGTGCTAGGGTGCGCTAGCTTTTCCCAGATAGAGTGGGGGAGGCTTAACTCATTTAAACAAACTGAAATCATCATTGAAATTCATTGAATGGAACATCTGCAAATATCGATTTATCGCATTTGGACCGATCATTTGGGCTTACGAATGATGTGCACGGTTTGTTCCGCACAAATTGACTGACGACCAAAAATTGGTCAGAATCCAACATTCGATCGACGCTTGTGACCGATTATGTGACCAAAAATCACATTTTAAGCATTAACCAACCCCTCCCCGTATTCACCTGATATGGCTACTTTTTTTCCTCTTCGGAAAAAAGCATTTGCCCATGAAAGGAAAGCGTGTTGCAGACGTAGAGACGTAGAGGCCATTTAGAAGGTTTTCACCTGCATACCAGCGGTCATACCGGCCAACGAGCTAAAACACTCCTTTGACATGCTTTGGACCGTGCAAAAAACTGTATTGAAGCAGAAAGAGCTATCCTGAATACAAAAAGTTGATTTTGCCGAAAAAATCATTTGTTCCGATGATGTTTCCTGTTTACTTTGGAACGCACCTTGTATATAGTAAACGGGAAATCAAATATGTAAAATTTTCAAAACCCTTCTATCAAAGTTTTAATTTTTTTACTTCATTCGTAAACGAGATTTTTGTTTGTATTAACGGAATATGTTTAGTTTTTTAGATGATCCAATAATAAGTTATGCTGTCCACGGCGAGAGCATTTTTCTGTGAGACACTCTGGATGATGAGGTCTCAACAGCTGAATTTTCAACATTTTTATATCAAAATTTCAGAAGAAATTGTTCAAATATGTACCTTGTATAAGCCATATTAAATTTTTCAAATATATAATTGATTTAAAGACGAAAATTCATAAATTACCTTATTTTTTTGTATCTCTGAAACCCACCTAACCCCTTAAATGACGCCGCAAACAAAAATAGCAAACGTTTTTATAATTCTATTTATGTTTTTCATTAAAGGGAACCTTAGCTTTATTAGAGTAATTAAATATGGAAATTTTATAACAATGCAATATTTTTAAAAATAAAACATAAAATATACATGTTGTGGAATCCAGAATTGCTTAGCTGTCAGCATTGCAAACCAATTCTGATTATCTCTGGTGTATCAAAACTGTACTAATGCCACAAAACGAACAAATGAATTCATTTGGAAGCAATCCTATTAATGTGTTTAATATGTTTTGACTTAAAGGAATATTTTAAGAGATAATATTTACCGAATGAATAAAGACGCATTTGGGTGTTAAATTACGTTTATTGTTTTGTAAATCTTCTTTAAGAGGAGAGCCTGCTTTAGAATCTTCAAAAAATTTAATTTTTCTTTAAAAATTATTAAAAATATTTCTCCAAAGTTATAGATGATAATATTTCGAATTCTATGTACGAATATTTTTAAAATTGTTTATAATGAGATCGACGTGCTGTACAGCAGCCGCTAAGTCGCATGAAGTTGTTTGAAGAGTTTTGCATAATGGTAAGGTATATGCAAATATACAATTTAGGCAGCACAAGCTTATCACGAACTCGCTAGTTGATATTGATCTTATAAAAGAAGATGCTTTTGAGTATCGCAATCGCTATTACCACTGAATTCTTCTAATGCACCAACAATCGCTTTAAAAATCTCTTTAAACCTCAACAGCCCATCATGGTTTTCAACCCATCGGGTCTCGCACATTGCAGTTAATGTTCTCCATTTTGTTTCTGGCATATTTTGTTTAATATGTTCTGTTAAACAATTTTTTCGTTTGTCGGATTATTTGAAAAAGAGCCCTATTGATTTTATTATGCCAATTGCATTTCTGATGGGTTGAATTTGGCATGAGTGACACAAAGCTAAATTTAGCGAATGAGAGCTGCAGTGTACATAGAGAGCTTCAGCATATTTTTCTCGGATTATTGCCTGTACACCAATCACATTGCCTTTCATGCTTGCAGACTGCAAAGTTTCATCATGTTGCTTCAAATCTATATCGCCACATTTATGACGCATACGTAATATAGCTCGAAAATTACCATCATTAATATCTGGTTCAGACTCATTGAATTTAATACATCCGAAATCGCAAGTTCCTCTTAATGATAATTCTTGTCGTCCACACAGCTTAATGGTTTCAACAATGGGAACCAGTTTTTTCCTATTTTTGGCAATATTAGCGGATCGCGCGATGTCTAGTTGACTCCTTATGTCTATTTGTTTTTTTTCATATACGCTTATAAAATTATCAGCAAATAATGTGCAGTCTTGATGATATTTGCTTTGCTCATGCTGCTTAAAATCCGCGATCGCGTCTTTCCACTTGTTTAATGGTTTCACAACCAATAAGCTCAGTTTTTGGTGTGCACCCTTCCCAGCACATTCAGCTGCAAATAAAACGCAAATCTTGCACAAAGCACCTTCAGGCTTTTCTAAGGTATAGACCAGCCAGGAGAATTGATCGAACCATTTGTGCTGAAAGGAGGATGGAGTCATGTGTAGAAGTTCACGCAAGTGAGGAAAGTTCTCTGATCGCCATTCACTTGGGAGTGGCCAGAAACGATTCTTTTGCATATGACTCAAGCAGCTCACGACTTCCGGTCTTTGACCAAGTATCTTCTGGGTAGCCTAAGAACATCCGCTTGAAGGCGAGCTAACGTGAGAAGGCGAAACATCCCCTGCATAGGGTTGTGCGCTGGGTTTGGGACCCGCCACGTAAAAAAAAACCCCAATGAAAAGGAACAACAAGCCTCGGATGAGTGACCCCCCTTTTGATGACGACCATGGCAAACGAAATAAGGACTATGATTTGAAGGCATGCACCTGGAATGTCCGGTCCCTTAATTGGGAAGGTGCCGCTGCCCAGCTAGTTGATGTCCTCGTGAAAATAAAGGCTGACATCACCGCCGTCCAAGAAATGCGGTGGACGGGACAAGGACAGAGACGAGTAGGTCCTTGTGACATTTACTACAGTGGCCATATAAAGGAGCGCAAGTTTGGTGTTGGATTCGTGGTGGGAGAGAGACTCCGTCGCCGAGTACTATCATTCACTGCGGTGAATGAACGTCTAGCCACAATCCGCATCAAAGCGAGGTTCTTCAACATATCGCTGATTTGCGCCCACGCCCCGACGGAAGAGAAGGACGATGTGACCAAAGATGCCTTTTATGAGTGCTTGGAGCGCACTTATGAGAGATGCCCCCGCCACGATGTCAAAATCGTGCTTGGCGACTTTAACGCCAGGGTGGGTAAAGAAGGTATCTTTGGCACTACGGTCGGTAAATTCAGCCTCCACGACGAAACATCCCCAAATGGGTTGAGGCTGATCGACTTCGCCGGGGCCCGAAATATGGTTGTCTGTAGTACTAGATTCCAGCATAAGAAGATACATCAAGCTACCTGGCTGTCTCCGGATCGAAAAACCACCAACCAGATCGATCATGTTGTGATAGACGGAAGACACGTCTCCAGTGTTTTAGATGTGCGTGCGCTCCGAGGTCCTAACATCGACTCGGACCACTATATTGTTGCAGCTAAAATTCGCACCCGCCTCTGTGCAGCAAAAAACGCACGCCAACAAACACAAGGAAGGTTCGACGTTGAGAAGCTGCAATCACAACAGACAGCCGAACGTTTTTCTACTCGGTTTGTACTCCTGCTCTCTGAGAGCACTCATCAACAATTCGGTATAAGGGAACTGTGGGACGGCATTTCAAACTCCTTACGTACAGCTGCTACGGAAACCATTGGTTTTCGGAAAGTGCAAAAGAACAGCTGATACGACGAGGAGTGCCGTGTCGCCGCGGAGAGAAAACAGGCTGCCTACCTCGCAACGTTACGATCGACCACAACACGTGCGGGATGGGATAGATACCGAGGGTTGAAGAGGGAAGCGAGATGCATTTGCAGACAGAAGAAGAAAGAGGCAGAAATGCGTGAGTTCGAACAGCTCGATAAGCTGGCCGACAGGGGTAATGCTCGAAAATTCTACGAAAAGATGCGGCGGCTTACAGAAGGTTTCAAGACCGGAGCATACTCTTGTAGAACCCCCAAAGGTGATCTAGTTACCGATGCCCAGAGCATACTTATATTATGGAGGGAACACTTCTCCAGCCTGCTGAATGGCAGTGAAAGCACAACACCGGGAGAAGGCGAACCCGATTCCCCAATCGATGACGATGGAGCAGACGTTCCATTACCCGACCACGAAGAAGTTCGAATAGCAATCACCCGCCTGAAGAACAACAAAGCGGCAGGGGCCGATGCCGGCCGAGCTATTCAAACACGGCGGCGAAGAGCAGATAAGACGCATTCATCAGCTTCTTTGCAAAATATGGTCGGACGAAAGCATGCCCAACGACTGGAATTTAAGTGTGCTATGCCCAATCCATAAAAAAGGAGACCCCACAATCTGCGCCAACTACCGTGGGATTAGCCTCCTCAACATCGCATATAAGGTTCTATCGAGCGTATTGTGTGAAAGATTAAAGCCCACCGTCAACGAACTGATTGGACCTTATCAGTGTGGCTTTAGACCTGGCAAATCAACAACCGACCAGATATTTACCATGCGCCAAATCTTGGAAAAGACCCGTGAAAGGAGAATCGACACACACCACCTCTTCGTCGATTTCAAAGCTGCTTTCGACAGCACGAAAAGGAGCTGCCTTTATGCCGCGATGTCTGAATTTGGTATCCCCGCAAAACTGATACGGCTGTGTAAACTGACGTTGAGCGGCACCAAAAGCTCCGTCAGGATCGGGAAGAACCTCTCCGAGCCGTTCGATACCAAACGAAGTTTCAGACAAGGCGACTCCCTATCGTGCGACTTTTTCAATCTGCTGCTGGAGAAAATAGTTCGAGCTGCAGAACTTAATCGAGCAGGTACAATCTTCTATAAGAGTGTACAGCTGCTGGCGTATGCCGATGATATTGATATCATCGGCCTCAACACCCGCGCCGTTAGTTCTGCTTTCTCCAGGTTGGACAAGGAAGCAACGCAAATGGGTCTGGCAGTGAACGAGGGCAAGACGAAATATCTCCTGTCATCAAACAAACAGTCGTCGCACTCGCGACTTGGCCCCCACGTCACTGTTGACAGTCATAACTTTGAAGTTGTAGATAATTTCGTCTATCTTGGAACCAGCGTAAACACCACCAACAATGTCAGCCTAGAAATCCAACGCAGGATAACTCTTGCCAACAGGTGCTACTTCGGACTGAGTAGGCAATTGAGAAGCAAAGTCCTCTCTCGACAGACAAAAACCAAACTCTATAAGTCTCTCATAATTCTCGTCCTGCTATATGGTGCAGAGGCTTGGACGATGTCAACAGCGGATGAGTCGACGTTGCGAGTTTTCGAGAGAAAAGTTCTGCGAAAGATTTATGGTCCTTTGCGCGTTGGCCACGGCGAATATCGCATTCGATGGAACGATGAGCTGTACGAGATATACGACGACATTGACATAGTTCAGCGAATTAAAAGACAGCGGCTACGCTGGCTAGGTCATGTTGTCCGGATAGATGAAAACACTCCAGCTCTGAAAGTATTCGACGCAGTACCCGCCGGGGGAACCAGAGGAAGAGGAAGACCTCCACTCCGTTGGAAGGACCAAGTGGAGAAGGACCTGGCTTCGCTTGGAATATCCAATTGGCGCCACGTAGCGAAGAGAAGAAACGATTGGCGCGCTGTTGTTGACTCGGCTATAATCGCGTAAGCGGTGTCTACGCCAATTAAGAAGAAGATTTGTGCTGAAATTTCAAATGTCTTTTGTCGTCTGTGATTGGGAATTTGTAAGATTTCTCTGGTACTCAAGGTTTTTTCAATAACGCATATTTTAGTTCATCATAAATTTTTTGTTTTGAATTAGCATAAGATCCTAAATCCAATTTGTCAAGCGGGTTAAACGTAGTTTCGTCTCCAGAAGAACTGGTAGTGGCGGAGACAGAAATAATAGGAGTTGAGCTATCAGTAGACACTGATGAACACTGATCTGGTTCTGGTTCCTTAGCACTTTCATCATTTTTTTGTTTTTTTTTCCAAGTATTTGAAAAGTGTGTTGTTGCTTGAACGCTTCGACATCACAAAACTATTTAAAAAAATTTAGTTTGCCTACGAATACAACACAACTTCTTTCTAACAACATAACATTGCACTTTACTTATCTAATCAATAAAATAAACTAAAACTTTTTATTTATTCAAGCAAACTTAACAATATTATTAACCAAATTAACTATAACGAACTTGCCACTGTTAAACGCACTTCAAAAGTGACAAAATTGATTAAATATGTGATCATATGCGCGAAATAAGAACCGTTATTAAAATTTACAAAGAAGGAAATGGCAAAACAAACTTGCATGCTTAGTCGTCTTTCAAATACGGCAACTTTTGTTGCGGCAATTCGTAGTTTGTGGGAGAGAGAGCGACGAGGAAAGGGGAAGGGCACCGAGTTGCTCGTGCTCGGGCAATTCGCTTTGTGTTCTCATTCTTCTTAGTATTTTAGTACTCTTGTTTCACAGCCTACAAAAACAAATACATGGGATGGAGTTGCTGTGTGTGAACGCGATGGGCAATTCCAAAAGAGGAATTGCCGAAAATGAGCAACAAAGTTGCCGTGCCTGAACTACGACTTACCAAAGTTGCAAGCGAAGATGAAACAAAACAAAATATGCGTCCACATTAGAGCGTTCAATTTGTCTAGTAACAAAAAACAAGCAAAAAAAGTACCGTACATTAAAATTTCATAAGAACAAAAACGATAAAGCAAGCGTGCCACAAAATATATGCGTACCTATCTATAAAGATTGTCGTTAGTTCAGTAGTAAAGCATATACAGACATAGATACAAATAATAATTGAGACTAACTTTTTACATGATTTCTCTGCTTCTAAAAAATACATTTAAGCATATTTATATTATAAAAAAAAATTTAATCGCATTAATTTCGGGGGGGATTGAAACGCAACGCAACCACAGACTGCTTTCTTGACTCCTAAGATATATCTCCACCGGCCATCGTAACGAAATAACCTGTGTACGATTTTCTGTCTATACTATCGCTACCCTAGTCTGCGTCTGTGAAACATACAAATTTTTTAAAATTAGCGGAAAATTTAAGTTTACCATTTGGAACTTTCTTCAGATATCGAAGCACGTATTTAGCAGCTTGCATATGCTCTTTATGCGGATGCGAGTTATACTGAGAAAACTTTGATACCACATGCGCAATATCTGGGCGATAGATTATATACAGGTACATAAGCCCACCAATTAAGCTTTGGTACGCTTTTGTCTCCAAATTGCCGCAATTTTTTCACACCTCTTAAGTATCGTCCCTGGAGCCCATGTAGTTGCCGATGGTTTGCAATCTGTCATGCCCCACTGCCGTATAAGTTCCGTAGCATATCGTGTTTGATGTATTGTTATATCACCACGATCACCATCGCGCTCTACTTCCATACCCAAATAAAAAGATATTGGACCGCGATCGACCGCCTCAATTTTCTGATTTAAAACATCTATTATGTTCTGCATTTCTTCTTTGTTTGAGCAAGCCAAAATCATATCGTCTACGTATATACCGATGATGCTCACCTTGTTATTACAACGTCGTATATATACCGATGGGTCTGATTTGCACCTTTGCGTTACTTTTTTGTTCCACTCACGACCGGCTTGCTTCAGACCGTACAAAGCCTTTTTAAGCTTGCATACCTTGTTTGGAATGCTTGCATCTTGAAACATTGGAGGTTGACACATATACACCGTCTCCTCCAAATCACCGTTTAGATATACCACAACGATGTCAATGTGGTTGACCAACAACTTATGCCTTGCTGCCAATGCCAATATTAACCGAATTGTGGAATGGGGGACCACTGGTGCAAATGTTTAGCAATAATCGACGTTATACTTCTGCGAACAGCCTAGTGCAACTAACCTCGCCTTAAACTTCTCAATAGAACCGTCAGGTTTGCGCTTTATTGCAAAAACCCATTTGCATCCGATTAAATTGCTGTTATATGGCCTATCCACTAAGTCCCACGTTCCATTTCGCATCAACGAATCGTATTCTTCCGACATTCTCGCTTTCCAGCTATCTGCTTCTTTTGAATTTAGTGCCTCAGTAACAGTGCCAGGATTTTCAACAATAGAACTTAGCATCTCGGGAGAAGGCCTGCACAATAAACTTTCTTCGGCCTACCTACTCCGCCTGAACGTACGAATTTAGGTCTTCCTCGCTTTCTCTTAATGTTACCTACAGCAACCTCTTCATAGTCGGACTCAGACTCGCTTTCTGGCTCATTTCGCCCATCTTGCTCATAATTCTCGTTTTCTAAATTCTTGCTATTTACTTGAGTTGTTCTTTCGTTAATTGTTTGTTTATTTATTTCAACAAGAAATGGTTTTTCGTCTCCATCATTATTCTTTTTATGTAATTCAAAAGACTTAAAAAAAAAATTACATCACGCGCGATTGTGATTTGATTTGTCTGTAAATTAATAAGTCGGTATCCTTTCGTAGCTTCTTGATAACCTACGAATTTAACCTTTACACCTTTAGGCAAAAATTTACTACCGCGTGGTTTCAGACCCTTCTGTAGAACCACGGCATCGCAACCAAACGTACGTAAATGTGAAACTGACGGCTTTCGGTCGTGCCATTTCTCGTACGGTGTAACCGCACATAAAACTTTTGTTGGACACCTATTTCTAATATACACTGCCGTGTTGACGGCTTCCGCCCATAACGATTGGGGTAAATTTGACGAATTTATTAAACAACGCGACATTTCAACTAATGTTCTATTGGCTCTTTCGGTCACACCATTTTGTTGAGGGCTGTATGGTACAGTAGTTTGATGCCGATGCCATTTTCATTTAAAAGTGTCTTAAATTGAGAATTAATAAATTCCTTTCCATTATCACTACGTAATGTTTTAATTTTGCGGCCTGTCTGCTTCTCCGCGGTCGCAGCAAAAAGTTTAAACATGTCGAATGCATCCGATTTTCTTTTTAAAAAATAAACCACCATATGCCTCGAAGAATCGTCTATTAATGAAATAAAATACGATGCACCGCCAACCGAACTCACACTCATTGGCCTGTATAAATCTGTATGTACTAAGTCTAAAACATTTTTCGAATAAACATTGCTATAGTTGGCATAGAGAACACTGTGAATTTTACACACCGCACAAGTCAAGCAGTCAAGGATTTTCGGAATTTTAATGTTTAAACCATTCACCATATTCATTTTTGATCATTTGTTTAAATCGTTTATGTTAAGATGACCGAACCGCCTGTGCCAATTACTTGCGCATTCACTAATCGCATTAACACTATCCGCGTTTCTTTTTATGTTAGCCAATATACATGCCGTTTTCTAATTTAGCAGTTAAAATTGCCAAAGCACTATTTTCTTCAAATTTAATTACGTTTTCACTTTCAGCGGCTTTACCGATTGAAAAGAAATTGGAATATAGATTTGGAACGTACCATACGTCTCTTAAATGTATTGTTGTGTATTTTGTCCTCAAAACAACTGTTGCTTTCCCTTGTGCATAAATATAGTTACTTGATGCTAAAATAATTTTATGTTTATCACGAACAAGAGAACTAACAAATTTTGCATTATTGCACATATGAGACGTTGCGCCGCTGTCAGTAATCCAAATGCCGTTTAAATTTCTTTCCTTCTCAAATAGTGACCAAGTTTTGTCATGTACTAGCGCGTTGTTACCTGCGACAAAGCACTGAGAGCGTATGTATATGACCTCTACGTCCACACTTATAGCACCGTACGTTGTTGTTGTTATTACTGGAAATTCGACTTTCGTTAGCTCTTCCTTTTACCTTCATTTTCGTTCTATTATCACTATAGCTGTCAGCACTTTTGCTGCTACCGACGCTGATATGCTGAACACAAAACGACGACAGACGACAAACGACAGTACGAAAGTGAAATGAAAACAAAACAATGCATGTACACAAAACAACGCAGCTGTCCATTTTGCATGTACACAATTTCGTTGTGGCCATACTAATACCTTGCACTTCAATGAAATTTTAATATTTTGTTCAAAGTGAAATTTTGTATGCAAAAAATAAGTGAATAGGTAAATTTATTTGTTTTAAATTATCAATTGTTATTACAAATGGTAAAATAGAGCTATAATAGAGCTATTTTATGCTCTTATTTGTAAAATAACGTCAAGTTTGTAAGAGCTGTGAATAATTTTACATTTTACATATTAGTGGCATCACCACTCTTCCTCATCTCTCTTCTTCCATTTTACTGTCGTTGGCAAATAGGAGTTAGCGAGAATGACAACTGTCGGCCTACAGTCGTGTATTCGTGTCGTCGTCAAAATAAGTGTCCATAAGAACGTGTGTAATATTTGACAGATGTCGTTTGTCGTCTGTCGTCGTTTTGTGTTCAGAGCATGAACTCGCTACCCATACCTCTGCCACTGCTACTGCTGCTGTTGACGCTTCTTTTATTTACAGTGTGTCGCCTTATATCATTTGCTAAGAAAACTGTTTCTCCGCTGTTGCACTTTGGTCGCAAGTGCCTTCCTGTCGCACAGAAGCCAGGCTGCCTCTTCTGATTCCGCTTCTGGGCACTTTTCCGGAACAGCACTCCACAAATCCAGAGTGATGAGAAGGCTTTTCATTTGGATGCTCCAAGTGGCATAATTGTCGCCACTAAATTTTTCGACGCTAGCTATAGCATTAGCCATTTTACCGCGTTTATTGCTTTTGACGCCGGATGAGCAAATTAACCGAATTATCGTAACTTAAATATTCTTATACTTGAAACCCACATCTATCTGGACACATAACCTTTGTAACAGTTTTCGCGCAGACCGATATTATTAACGCATTTATTCAGACTGCCGTTTTACAATAATCGTATGATCTAATGTACTGTTACAGTACATAGACATGTTATGTACATATGTATACTATAAGAGTACAGGATTGGTTTGCAGAGTTGTATTTAGAATTCAACAGAAATAATGACCGAGCGTCTAGCAGATACATATGTATAATAAAAGAGCGTTTGCGCAGAAAGCGAAAACTTTGACGCGCCACTTCTCGGTTTTTCATTTTTGCGATTTTTCTTAATTGGCGGTAGGCTTGCCACCCGTACTTTATTATAAAGTAGTTGTCGGGGTATGTCGACGTATGGGGCCGATTACGATTAATTAAAAGATAATTGTTTTAGTGTAAACGTTATAAAATAGTGATTTAATATTTCATTCGTTTTTACAAATATATGAGTGTGTGTGTGTGTAACTAATATTGGCTAAATGTGTTACTTGTATATATAAGTACGTAATTCTATGTTAATTTATTTTATTGAGGTAACCTGTTGCGAGTTCAATTTCCTTTTTGTACGCTGGGTGTATTCCCTCGTTGTGGGTGCTTGATGAGTAATGTTGGTGGATTCCTGGGTTGTCTCCGTATTGTTTTGTGTAGTAGTTAGGTTGTACCTTCACTTTTTTTATATTGTTCACTTGTTGTGTTCACTGTGTTTGTTTTATTATATTAAACTTTGTATTCCACTTGTATATCGCTCAATTCGCTATGTACTATGTTTCGCTTGTATGTTCGCTGCTGTTGGCGGGATAACAATATGCCTAAAGGCAAAAAGCGCGGGAAAGTTGTCTTCTTTTTTCCTCCTTTTTCGCCTGTTGCGTGAAGTTGGGGCGGTTTATACTCCTCTACATTACGCCTCTATTACTTTTTGTAATTTGTGGGAGTAATGCAGAGGAGTATTTGTTTGGATTAAACAGTAGTTTACGTTATTTCAGGTAATTGTACTCTACACTTTATGAGAAAAATAAAGTTCGCAAAAATACTTTATTTCGCATGATTTGATTGCTTTGAGATTTTGTAAAGTTTAGTCGATGAATTTGTTAAACGAAATTTATAGATTGGTAATTTAGTGCTGAATCGATGTTGCCACTCGTCGGCGCCACATCACTCAAACACTCGTTTGTTACAATTATCACATGACATAGAAATGTGATTTTAAAAATTTATGCACATTTTTCACATTCTGCTGTAAGAAGAGAGGAGCTGAAAAAATGTGTAGCATCAGTAGATGGAGACTTTCATGAAATAAGACGCCATGTGGGAACTAGATGGCTCTCTCTTTTGCCATGCGTTGATACATTATTATTAAATTGGTCACCTATTAAAAGCTACTTTTTAAGTTTAGACCATTGTGCAATAGTTATACAAGATTTATTGATGCTCAGTGATACCGAGAATGATATGATTGAAATTTATTTGCATTTTTGTAGTCACTTATTAAATTTATTTAATAAAGCTGTGATATGTCTTGAAGGCAATTGCATAACAATTTTAGATATTTATGGGATTATGGTTAATCTTAGAAATCAATTAACACAAAGAAAACAAGATCTGTTTTTTGGCTATGAAACAGGCAACAAAATTAAACTGTTATCTTCACCGGAACTGACTAGAAAAATTCACGGGAATTTTTTATTATTTATTGACGAATCCCTAGTGTACCTGAATAAATGGTTTGATTTTAATAACACGAACTGGTTATTTACACTGGGTAATATATATTTAAAGAGTAATATAGAATTTGACAATATTGTAAACATAATTGAAAATTTAAATCTGCAAAAACTTAATGTGGACATGGATGATCTTTATGGAGAAATCGCTTTATTAAACTAAGTTTATAATCAATTATGTACTTCTAAGGGTTTTGCAGAGCTATCAACTGCACAAAAATGGCAGCAGGTATTTAATATGAGTGATGATAATTTTTTAAACTTGTATAAGGTAATTTCATTTTTATTGTCTATTCCCGCCAGGTCAGCATTCACAGAAAGAGTTTTTTCTGTGATGAATAGCAAATGGCGAGATGAAAGAAACAAAGCGTCTCTGAATTTGATAAAAAATTAATTACTTATTTATTTTAATTTAAATATAGAATGTAAAGATGCTGTGCAATTGTTCAGTAAAAATGCTAATTTGATACAAATTGCAAAAAGCAATAAAAAATATGTTTTTAAATATAATAATAAAGAAAAATAAATTATACTTTATTTTGATAGTATGTATTTTTTTTTTTCTTACCTATAATAACCAATGTACTTTAACTGCAAAAAAAAGGTGCAACCCTAATTGGCGGGCAGGATAAAAAAAAACTGAACGTCATATGGAATAGGGGCAAAGTTTATTATCTTTGGCATTAAATTAATATATTTAAATACCCGGATATTTTTTCCAAAAATTCAATGATTAAGACATTTTGTGTTTTCTGTTTGTTTTCCCCTATAGAAATAAAGATAAATCAATTCGTAACAATAAAGTAACTTGATTTCTTAACTTACATTTCAAATCCGTGTGCGACTATCTTCTTGCATTGTTTCTGAAAGCAAAACCGATAAAATTTGTTTCCGTGACACCCAAAACCGATACAAATTCTGTTTCGAATATCAAATCAATAATCAAGGGTGTTGTGGAATCCAAGACAGAATTGCTTAGCTGTCAGAATTGCGAACCAATTCTGATTTTAAATGGTGTCACATAATCTGATTGAATTTTTGTCTATTCGAACATACGCAAAACCCATATTCGAATCAGCTGTTTACTAATGTGACAAAACTTTCAAATGAATACATTTGGAAGCAATCCCTTTAAAGTTTTTAATGAGTTCCGAGTTAAAGAAAGATTTTAAGGGATAATATTTATCGAATGAATAAAGACGCATTTGGGTGGTAAATTACGTTTGTTGTTTTGTAAATCTTCTTTAAGAGGAGAACCTGCTTTAGAACATTCAAAAAATTTAACTTTTCTTTAAAAATTATTAGGAATATTTCCCTAAAGTCATAGATGGGAATTCGAAATATTGTCGAAGCTAGAAGAGAAATAATGACCGAGCGTCTAGCAGATACATATATATAGGAGCGTTTGGGCAGAGAGCGAAAACTTTGACGCGCGACTTCTCGGTTTTTCATTTTTGCGATTTTTCTTAATTGGCGGGCAGAGTAAAAAAAAAACTGAACGGCATATGGAATTGAGGCAAAGTTTTTTATCTTTGGCATTAAATTATCGTCTATTTAAACTAAAATAACTAAGAAAAGTTAAGTTTGAACATATATTCAAAGTAAAATTTTTGTAATCCAAAACCACTTTTTTTAAATTTTAAAACTTTTTAGAATTTTACACTTTTTTTTTATTTTCCTAGTTTAATTTGAACATAAGTTATTAAATAATATGAATCTCTTTGATTTTATTGTTTCCGATAGAAATCCCGACCTGCGTCCTGCCCGCTGTCTGGCATATACACATGCGAGAAGCATCTGACAATTGCTTCCCAAAGGCAAAATGTAAAAGATTTCTTATCAAAAAAATTTTCGGAAGATGTTTGAATATATAACTATAAACCCAAGAAATTTCGCTTTAATCAATTATTTATTTCCCTCCCAAAAAAACCCCAAAAAATCTACTTTATTAAGCCTCTAAGGCAACCTCTTAAATATCCGCATTTTTTCTAGAAAACTCAATAATTAAGACATTTCGTGTTTTATTCTTATGTTTTCTTCTATAGAAATAATTATGAGTTAATTCGTAACAATAAAATAACTTGATTTCTTAACTTATAACGGGTGATTTTTTTGAGGTTAGGATTTTCATGCATTAGTATTTGACAGATCACGTGGGATTTCAGACATGGTGTCAAAGAGAAAGATGCTCAGTATGCTTTGACATTTCATCATGAATAGACTTACTAACGAGCAACGCTTGCAAATCATTGAATTTTATTACCAAAATCAGTGTTCGGTTCGAAATGTGTTTTATCGACAAATTTTGTTCAGCGATGAGGCTCATTTCTGGTTGAATGGCTACGTAAATAAGCAAAATTGCCGCATTTGGGGTGAAGAGCAACCAGAAGCCGTTCAAGAACTGCCCATGCATCCCGAAAAATGCACTGTTTGGTGTGGTTTGTACGCTGGTGGAATCATTGGACCGTATTTTTTCAAAGATGCTGTTGGACGCAACGTTACGGTGAATGGCGATCGCTATCGTTCGATGCTAACAAACTTTTTGTTGCCAAAAATGGAAGAACTGAACTTGGTTGACATGTGGTTTCAACAAGATGGCGCTACATGCCACACAGCTCGCGATTCTATGGCCATTTTGAGGGAAAACTTCGGACAACAATTCATCTCAAGAAATGGACCCGTAAGTTGGCCACCAAGATCATGCGATTTAACGCCTTTAGACTATTTTTTGTGGGGCTACGTCAAGTCTAAAGTCTACAGAAATAAGCCAGCAACTATTCCAGCTTTGGAAGACAACATTTCCGAAGAAATTCGGGCTATTCCGGCCGAAATGCTCGAAAAAGTTGCCCAAAATTGGACTTTCCGAATGGACCACCTAAGACGCAGCCGCGGTCAACATTTAAATGAAATTATCTTCAAAAAGTAAATGTCATGAACCAATCTAACGTTTCAAATAAAGAACCGATGAGATTTTGCAAATTTTATGCGTTTTTTTTTTAAAAAAAGTTATCAAGCTCTTAAAAAATCACCCTATATTTCAAAACTGTGTGCGTCTATCTTCTTTATTTGTTTCTGACAGCAAAACCGATAAAATTGGTTTCCGTGACGCCCAAAACCCATTCAAATTCTGTTTCGAACATCAAACCAATAATATCTGAATTCATGACACCTACTGCTTTTTTGATCGGTTTCAATTCTGATTCCGACATCTATCAGATTCCACAACACCCCTGATAATCAATGCTACAGTTTTACACTCGATGTAATATTGAAACATAATACTATAGGGGTATTCTCTCGCTCTTGCAAGATTGCAGATTACAAAAATACTACACCGAAATATACAATGGCACGAGAGCACCCATTGCAGAATCTAGTGATATATGAGCGACTGATTCAGTCAATTTATTGTAAATGACTATTGTGCAAGGCTATTGTGAATTGGCGCACCTTCTGCATGCATTTTTAACAAAAAAACTGTAACAAAACTTTATAATTTAAATAGAAATTATAAAATATAATTAAAATTTACCTTTCTCAACAATTTAACGACGTAATATGTCTTTATGTAAAATGGCAACTACAACATGGTTGCAATTTTATTTTTGCGTGACAGTGCACGCTAATATACATGGGTTTTGGTCTGACATATTTCACAGCCCTTGCAAATATTTTTCTGCGTGTGTTTGTTGTTGTGCCGTTGTAAATCTGCAATGCTTGCACCGTGCACCGGGTTTTGCAAGAGCAAGAGAATACCCCTTATATAAAATCATAAAATGAATGGGTCTAATTATTGAATCCGTTTTGTCCGAAAAACTTGACAATTCGATCGAAAATTATTACATTGAAATCATTGAAACCGTATCGAAAATTAAATTTTGAATGCAGTTGAACTTGCATGCCGACTCGATAAAATACATTCCGTGGCTAATAGATGGCGCTAATTTCGAAATCATTGAAACTGCAAAATCGAAAATATATTAGGTTGTCAAAAAAGGCTTGCGGTATTTTCGCTAGTTGGCGCTGAAAGCGCGTAGTTCTAGTTTTATTCGTCGCATCGCGTCATGCTTTACCTTTTTGGAAAGCTCATTCCCCGCGCGTCGCAAACTTGGAGCAAAATAAAGAGAAAATACGGCATATTTTACAGTACTACTACGATAAAAGCAAAAATGCATCTCAAGCCGCCTATAAAATTTGTGCAGTTTATGGACCCGATACATTTTCTATTTCCACCGCACAACGATGGTTTCAACGTTTTCGTTCTGGTGTAGAGGTCGAAAGAGACCGGCATAGTAGCAGCAGTAGCATCGGTCAAAAGCTGGGCATGAGTGATCAAAAATTCATTTCAAATTCAATAAAAAAAAAAAAATTTAATAAAAATACCGCAAGACTTTTTTGACAACCCAATATATCGAAATCTATCCGTTGGTCAGTGAACTGCGCAATAACCCTGACAGACGAGCAAAATTAATACGCATTAAGCAACGTTAATTCCCATTGAAATTTTATGGTGACAGACGGTAGATTTGTGAATTTTGACAGCTGATTGTGAAATTTGTTTACTTATTAAAAGTGGAATAAAAATGAATATAATAAATTATTAATAGAAATTTTGGTATTTTTGGAAAATCAATATAAATTAAACGAATTTATGTTTCTATAATAAGTGTAGCTCAAATTCAATTTAATTATTTAGTTAAACAAACTGTTGATAGCAGCGTATCAGTGTAGCGGAACGACGATCGAAAAAGCGACTTGCGGATTCAATGTGCAAGCGTAAACAACTGCTGTGTAGATATGACGACATTTTTTGCTGTTTTGTTTTCCTTAAACTAAGTACTACCTGGTGCTGTATCTAAATTTTCCCTTATGTGTGGAAACCGAGGACAGTGGAAAAATACGTGTTCAGAGTCTTCTATTGACTCCATATACATCGAACAATACGGACTAACGTCATTTTGAAATTTGTATAGATAGCTTCTGAAACGCCCATGCCCGCTTAATATTTGGGCCAGGTGGAAATCCAGTTCCCGGATATCAGGTATAAGTCTGCAGGTTCACCGTTCTTAGGCTGACCGTTGCCACCATATAATTATGATCTTTCTCTCTCTCTTTTAGATTTCTGTGATTGGTGCTGATAGCTCATAAAATCTCATGAACTCGTCTACATGGATGTCTTTAGCCGGTATACTTAGATCGGAAAGCATTTGTTACTCTTATAACTGTGAGTTTAAACAGCGCAATTATTGGTCTGGTATAGGTTATGTCTTGTGCCTGTATCCAAACTGGAGCAGCATATAGTAGTACTGAGCTCATCGCTTTTGCGATTAGAAGTCGACGGCTGGAGCACACAGAGCTCCATTCTTGATATTGTAAATTTTACTTGCTTTACTTAATGTATTTGATGTATTTACCAAATGCTCCTTGAATTTCAGATTGGAGCCCAATATTATCTCTAAATACTTCTACTGTGGCTGTGAAGTAATCGCATACTCTTCTATAGTGCGAGTTATTTTTTCCTAAAATTTTCTGGAGGTTATGAGCAATACTTTAGTTTTGTGCTTAGCCAGTTCCACACTCATGGGAGCCAACCATTGGCGTACACCATTTATGCATTCATAACATTTATTTTGATCGTCATCAAGTTGTTAGCTACTCCTACCACTATATGGTCATCACCGCAACAGCGGCAATATGGCAAACGGAAGGGAGTAGTTTCAAAAAACAAACAGCGGGAGAGGAAACGGGTTTGTCTGGATAGAAAAGAAAGCATTACGGTAATAAGTTGCTACCTGACACCGAGCGACCCTATTACAGAATTCCAAGCAAAGCTCGATGCTATAGAGGATGCTGCACGACAAAGAAACCGTCACTTAATCATAGCCGGAGACTTCAACGCCAAGGCCACGGAATGGGACACACCACTTTACAAACTCAAGGGGGCGGAAAATTCTGGACATGGCGGCTAGATTAGGCCTTATCGTCGCAAATAGGGGATCCCAAACTACCTTCAGAAGACCAGGATGCAACGGCACAACCCCCGATATCACGCTGGTATCCGAAGGATTCGCAAGCCAGCTGCGCGAGTGGAAAGTCTTGAAAGACTATACTGGTAGCGACCACCAATACATATCCTACCTCATAGGCCCAGATAAAAATCCAGCAACGACGATAAGAAGAGGAACACGTAAATGGAACGCTTCTAGGCTAGACTCAGAAAAGCTTCTCGCAGCCGTAGATGAAACACCACCAAAATATCACGCAAGTAGCACAGCTAGGCTGATCGTCCAAGCAACTCTGAGCACCATCACTGAGGCATGTAAAGTAGCAATGCCTAAAATAAAAGGCGGACATCCAAAGAAAGAAGTTTACTGGTGGACGGACGAAATCCGCAACCTTAGACAAACTTGCCTGTGCAAAAGACGACGATATACAAGAGCTAGAAGAAGAGGAAGAAACGGAACGGAAGAACATAAGGAATATAAAGCTGCGAAAACTGAGCTGAAAGACGCAATAACAAGGACAAAGAAAGATAAATGGGAAGAGCTACGTAACGATATAAACAAAAATCCGTGGGGTCTCGGATACAAGATTGTGATGAAAAAACTCGGAGCAAAACAGGCCACCCCTGAGTTAAACGCCGCAGCTATGGAGAACATCGTAAACACCCTGTTCTCAACCCATGATCTGGGAAGAGACCCACCAGAACATAAACAAGAGAGCTCATGTCCGCCTTTCACATTGGAGGAAATGAATACTGCAGCAAACACTCTAAAGACCAGAAAAGCCCTTGGGCCTGATGGGATACCGGTGGAAGTGCTAAAGCTAATCGCTACGGAACGCCCGCACTTACTGCTATCCATGTATAATGCATGTCTGAACGAGGGCATTTTCCCAGAAATATGGAATAGGCAGTATCTGACCCTAATAAGCAAAGGCAAAGGAGGCCCAGGAACACCATCAGCATACCGACCCCTATGCATGCTAGATACAGCAGGAAAGTTGCTAGAAAGACTGCTGAAACCCCGCATCATATCCGCCATAAACGACGCTGGAGGCCTATCAGAGCGACAACACGGATTCACACCAGGCAGGTCCACCATCGGAGCTGTGGAAGACGTCGTGCGCAGCGTGGAGGAAGCTCATCGGAAAAATAACTTCTCGAGACCAATAGTCCTCCTCGCAACAATTGACATAAGGAATGCATTCAATAGCGCAAAATGGGCAAATATGATCGACACAGGCATGGTTGGACTCACACGGCCTCAGCCTAGCCGCAGAAAAAACAGAACTGATCCTGCTCACTAGGAAACACATCCCGCTGGAGGAAAACATGCAAGTCCATTCAGAAACTATCCAAACGACGAAAACCCTAAAATGCCTAGGAATAAGAATGGACAACAAATTGACGTACTGGGCTCAAATCCAGCACGCTGCAAAAAAGGCAGCCAATATAACAATGGCGCTATCAAGACTCATGGCAAACACCGGTGGCCCACTTGCAAGCAGAAGGAAATTGCTTATGGACACACTGTGTTGTACTATTATACGGGACCGAAATATGGGCCGACACATTAAAGGTAGAACATGGAACGAAAGTGCTAGCAAAAGTGCAGAGGACAGCAGCCCTAAGAGTCGCCTCGGCGTACCGCACTGTATCCGAACCCGCAGTGCTAGTGATAAGCGGCGTCATCCCAATAGATCTTCTCGCAAAGGAGAGAAGACAACTCTGGCTATGGAAGAAAGACGGAATAGAAATACACATGGCCACAAGACAACAGGCGAGGAAGCAAACTTTTGAACTCTGGCAAGATCGGTGGACAAAAGAGAGCAAAGGAAGATGGACCGCCAAACTGATTAAGGAAATAGAGACGTGGCACAGCAGAAAACACGGCGAGGTAAATTACTACATAACACAGATGCTGTCTGGACACGGGTATTTCCGCAAATACCTGTACAACATGGGAAAAACAGAAAGTCCAGCATGTATTTAAGGAGACGACCCGCTAGATGATGCAAACCATACCTTTTTCAAGTGCCACCGATGGAAAGAAGCCCGAAGAACTGTAGAAAACAAGCTCGGAGAACTAAGTACGGAAGATATTTCAGGAAAAATGATAGCAAGCAAGGAAAACTGGGAAACAATTGCCGGGTACGTAGAACTTGTTTTACGCACTAAAAAAAGAGACATGGATGCGGACTCGAATAGAAGATGAGCCAATAGCTTAATGCTGGCTAGAAAACCGTAGGCATCCCTGGACGCAGGGAGAGTAGAAACTGACCTGTAATGGTCCATCCTGGAAACCTTGCCCTGAAGTAATGCGAAAGCGGTCCCGGGGTAGGGAAAAGTCCATGATAGAAGGGGGGAGTGTTTTAGTGGGTACACCACTCACATAGGATGACGATCCCTATACGGTGCGAAGGCATTTTTAGTCAATTTTTAGGCAATTTTAGTTCAATTAAATTCCAACTTATAAAATGCCTAAACAAAGTTTAAAAAGCAAAATAATCGAATTTAAAATAAGTTCTGCTATTCAGGAAATGGACTTTATTGAAGGTATTTGCTTATTAAATAATCAGAATTTTAAGGATTCAAAAAATGCTTTGTAAAAAATTTGCAGACATCTTGCATAATTTGCTGATTGTAAACAAAAACAGCTGTTAATAGCAGATTTTCCAATAAGAAAATCTAAATGGAAATGCCATTCGCTTAGTTTTATTTATTTTTTGTGCTGCCATTTAGTAAAATTCCAACGATTTTCTAACACTGGAAATAAGCAAACAACCACACAATCTGTAAACAAGGTCCCAGGTTGGTCAACTTTGGTTATTTTGTCATAACGCATTTTGTTGTTGTTTACTTAATCACATAACCACATAACCCGATAACCACCTTATCGTGAACAGCCTATAAATGGTCATCCGCGTATGCTATTAGTAAAGAAATTTCACCCAAAAAATTGGGAGGAGCAGCTATATTATTAGAAGCTTTTACTAAAAACCACCACGAAGTTATTAAAGACATCCTCTTTGAAGTTGGTTGCCTTGCCGTGGCGAAGGGGCTTAAGTAAGAATAAAGTGTGCATCCCAAAGGAAACGCACTCTAATCTTACGAACTAAGAGGGACACTTTATAATTTCCCACAATAGTGGTATGGATGAATAAACCCTAGGTTTTACGCCCATCTCCTATTGTGGAATTGTGAGGATACCCGAATCAACACCACCCTAAGCCAAGGTGTCGAGGTACCCGTGCCAAGGGCTGAATGGTCAGCGGGGGGTAATAAATAGCTGATCGCGAACGGTCCCCTCCGATGCCCGGGCGAGGTCGGAGGTATAAATCGCCTTCTCTCCGTATACCGGCTCTGCGGACGAGTGACCAACCCTTTCCGGATTACTCGTGGGACCAAAACAACAAACAAACAAACAACTTAACAACAACAACAACAACAACAACTACAACAACCATGACGACGACAACAGCGACGACTACGGACATGAGTTATAGGATTCCTATCACGGAATCCGAAGAGGACGAATTGCTTGCCTCCAGCCAGGAGACAAGTAAGAGTACTACCGGACGTACCAACCAAAGTACACCGGTATATACAGCAGACAAACCATCAAATTTAAGGGAGGAGGCGTCCACCTCCAAAGCTGCCATGAGCACCAACCAAAGTGCACTGGCGGCTAAAGGAGACAGCAGAAAGAAACGCAAAAAATCCCAGAATCAGCTGAGAAAAAACCGGTACCAGAGGGCAGTCTTCATACTAGGGAAGATAGCCAAAGGACAGGCAGCCGGTACCCCAGTTGATGAGGCTGAAACAAAGCGCCTCAAATCTATTGTAGAGGAATATGAGAGCTACCTGAAAAGGAAGCAATCACAACCTCAAGAAGAGAGCAAACGAGAGAGCACTTCTCAGAAGAGAAATCGCTCCACCACAGAAGTACCCGGAGCTCAGCCCAAAAAACCGAGGAGGAGTGAGGGTGAACACAGCAGTACAACAACGGCAAGGCATTTCTGCGATGTAGCCAGGGATAGCCTGCAGGTGGCCATAATAGATGGGAAATCCTCCTCTCCGAGCACTATTCAGGAGAGATGGGTGGAGATCGATGTCAGATTGTCGAGTATGGTGCTAAGCTATGTACTCGACAATCCTGCGGGTCCCCACCCGGAGTTTGACTCCTCTGAGACCTTCAGGGGCTACAGGGTCATCAAGTGCGCGGACCAGGCCTCGCTAGATTTCCTGACGGGTAGTGCTGCTAAAATTAGCAACGCCTTTGTAGGCCTCCAATTGAGGCTTATACCCGCTAGGGATATTCCAAAGAGGCCTCGGGCTCGCATTTGGTTACCCCCACTAGAGGAGCCAGGCGAAAAACTCCTGAGGTGCATTAAGCTGCAGAACAAATCTATACCTGGTATAGATGAGTGGCAGCTTATAAAGGAGGAAAACCCAAACAAAGCAAGCAAGCCAATACTAGTGGCCATTTGTGATGAGTCCATTGAGGCTCTGAAGAAGACTGACAAAAAAATCAGCTTCGGAATACGCAAGGCAAGAATAAAAATCTTCCAAGGCGACAAAGCGGCTGACGAAGACGACACGGAAGAGGTCGACGACGCCAGCCAGTTGCTAAGGAATGTGGGCATTGAAGAACCCCGAGATGCCCAATAACAACAGCATAAGATGCGTACAGATTAACCTGTAGCACTCGAAGAGTGCTACAGCCAATCTGACAACCCTCGTGAACGAGGGGGGCATCGACACAAGCCTAATACAGGAGCCCTGGGTCAATGAAGACTCCATAAAAGGGCTAAACAGCAGCAATTATAACCTGTTTTACACGCGGAACAGAGGTAAACCTAGGGCATGCATTCTTATCAATAAAAGTATAAATGCATTTCTTTGTCCTAATTACAGCACAGCAGATATCACAGTGGTGAAGGTGGAACAGAAGGAAAAGCCCTTCTTCTTGGTCTCGGCCTACTTGGCCCATGACGAAGACATACCACCGGCCCCGCTCACCAGGCTAGTAGAGTAGAACAAGAAGGATGATGTCCTAATAGGGTGTGATGCAAATGCAAGGCACACCGTATGGGGTAGCTCCATTAGAAACACCAGAGGTGAGTCACTCTTGCAGTATATTTTGAATAGTAATCTAAGTATTTGCAACAAGGGCGATAAGCCAACTTTTATTTTTCCCAAGCTCACGCTATCAACAGACACAGACAGTCTCGTTGTGGAGGGTGTCCGAGGAGCCTTCCATGTCGGATCACTCCTGGATACTCTTCAGCATCCGCGAGAGGTACAGTCCGCCTCTCACATACCGGAACCCTAGAAGAACGGCATGGGGAAAATTTACCAGTATAGCAACAAAATGCCTCGAAAAGGGAGGCAATAAGAGTATCAGAAATCCAGAGGAACTAGATTCAGAAGTAGAGAAGTTGGAAAAAATCCTAATCACAACTTTTATTAAATCTACTCCGCTAACAGTTTTGAAAAAGAGAAAGTCTCTTCCTTGGTGGAACAGTGAACTCAAGAATTTGAGAACACAACTAAGGAAAGCTTTCAATGAGAGTTTTAGAACTAAAATATGGCAGCCATATAAAACCTTATGAAGGAATACAAAAAAGCAGTCAGGAAAGCTAAAAATGACTCATGGCGAGCTTTCTGCACATCGATTGAAAGTTGCAGAAAAGCCGCTAGGCTGAGTAAAATGCTAGCCAAAGACCATATTAATACTGCCTACATTAGGGCGGAGGGAAGTGATTGGACCTCCTCGGCAAAAGAGTCTCTGGAGGTACTAATCACAACACACTTCCCCGGGAGTCAGCAAACACCTTCAACGAGGGTTCAACCGGAACCACCGGTGAACGCAGCTGACTGTCGAAGCCAAATAGTAGACAAAAGAAAAATCAAATATGCTATAAATTGTTTTGCACCATTTAAAGCGGCAGGTCCTGACGCGATTATGCCCATAATGCTGCAGAAACTGGTAGAACCAATGGCTCTAAGGCTTGAAAATATATACAAAGCAAGCATTCAACTATCTTACATCCCAAGAAGTTGGAAAAGGAGTAAAGTTGTGTTTCTTCCGAAACCAGGCAGAAGAACGCACGAGAACGCCAAGGATTTTAGACCTATAAGCCTTACCTCATTTATGCTGAAGGTACTAGAAAGGCTAATATATATACACGTAAGAACAATAATGGCGGAGAAGTTATCGAAGTCCCAACATGCGTACATAAAGGGCCGATCAACCGAAACCGCCCTTCACGAAGTGATAAGTATGACTGAAAAATCACTGCACCACAAACAATACACCATGGCTGCTTTTCTAGACATAGAGGGCGCTTTCAATAACATAGAAGTAAATACGATAATTAATTCTCTGGCGCATGGGGGCATAGATGACACTGTGTACAGATGAATACTATCGATGCTTGAGAATAGGAAGATTATAGCTTCAAACGGCGCTGCAACACAAACAAGTTATGTGAGTAGAGGGACGCCTCAAGGGGGGGTCCTCTCTCCGCTTCTATGCGTTGTAGCGCTGAACGAAATACTCCTCCAATTAAACGGTGGAGGAGTGAAAGCAGTAGCGTATGCAGACGATATAGTGTTGTTGGTATCAGGTATGTTTCCTTCAACAGTCAGCGAGATTATGGAAAGAGCACTTCGTAGGTTAAACCTATGGGCTAAAAGCAATGGTCTAGGAGTTAACCCGAACAAAACAGAACTGATGCTATTCACTAGCAGAACCAAAATACCTCAGTTTCAACTTCCGGTACTAAACGGCACAACACTCACTCTATCCCCAACAGCTAAGTATTTGGGGGTGGAGATTGACGCCAAACTGTCCTGGAAAATAAATATAGAAAAAAGAATAAACAAAGCATACATGGCCTTCTATACTTGTAAGAAAATTGTCAACAAGAATTGGGGCCTCAAACCAAGTATAATCATGTGGATGTACACGGCGGTCATAAGACCCATACTCACATATGGAGCTCTGGTATGGTGGCCAGCGCTAAACAAACTGTACAACATTAGAAAATTAAATGGAATACAAAGAGCAGCATGTGCGGGTGTTACAGGCGCAATCAGGTCATGTCCGACTGATGCGCTCAATGTGATCCTGCATCAACTACCAATGGACATTTTTATTCAAAAAACAGCAGCTATTGCGGCGATAAGAATAAAAGAATTGGGAGGTTGGAATCAGCAGAACTACGGACATAGTGTAATCCTAAACAAACTCACTATTAATAAATCAGACTACATTCTCCCAAAGCTGGATTTCAATAGACACTTCCAGGTGAGGATACCATCTAGACGAGAATGGAGAAGAGGTTCAATTGCAGAGGAGGGTACCACCTCAGTCTATACCGACGGGTCCAAAATGGACTGCGGAGTGGGCACGAGGGTATTCTCCGCAGATCTGGGCATATCTCTCTCTATACGTCTACCGAACTCGGCTAGCATCTTCCAAGCAGAAGTACTAGGCATAGAAAAAGCCTGCGAAGTTCTATTAGAAAACCACGGGAATATACATAAAGCAACTATATTTACGGATAGCCAGGCGGCCCTCCTGGCATTGTCTTCACCCATGACAAATTCCAGTATAGTTCACAACTGCAAGAGAGCGCTAAGCTCAATAAAAGACAAGCTCCAGCTAAACTTGATCTGGGTTCCCGGCCACAGGAACATTTTCGGTAACGAAAAAGCAGATGAGTTGGCAAAGGCAGGAGCTTTCCTCAATGAATCCGAGGCGGAGCTCATACCGAGCCCGCTAGGATCGATCAAAGGAGAGATCAATAGACAATTTCAACAAATTGCTAACAACAGGTGGAAAAACATTACAAAATGCGTCATAGCTAAACAATTATGGCCAACATACGACAGGAAAAGAACCAACGACCTATTAAATAGGTCAAGGAAAAGTATATACAGAATAACAGCTACCACAACAGGGCACTGGCCATTTGGGGAACAAGCGTCCAAAATGGGTATGCCCTACAACGACATCTGCCGTGGCTGCGGAGTAGCAGGGAACAAGGAAACAATCTTCCACTTTCTCTGCGAATGCCCAGCTCTGGCACAGATCCGACACAAAACACTCGGAATCCACCAAGCACCAAACCTTGAATGGATTTCCAACAAAAGCATATCGGACATAAGTAGTTTCATCGAAACCTCAAAATGGTTTGAGAGAGAAGGTGGAACGTAACAGCAGATACAGGAGGTTCCACGAACAGTGTATCAAAATGGCACATCAGTGCTAATTGAGCCCGATAGGGCTGCACTCCTACCTACCTACCTATTAAAGACATAAAATTTAATAACGCCTTATTAATAAATAAGCATCGACTTCCTTATCGTTCATAAGTAATATTGGCCAAACAAAAAATCCAGATGAATTATCGCGCAATCGATAGCGTGATCAAAAATATGAGATGATAGAAAAACTCAAAAAAAACTATCAATATTTATTTGCTACGTGGCATCGAAATGAGAATGGTATCTGTGGTATAAAAGTTTTTAATAAGTGGGCGTGATCGCGCTAAACGGAATAATATGGAGAACGTATAGTAATTCAAAAGTAGTAGATTACAATTTTCAAAATAGTATAACTATTCATAATCTAAACACAAATAATAAATAAAACACAAATAAAAATAAATAAAAATAAAATATGTTTTTCCCTTGTTTGTGTAACAATATACATACATATGTTCATGAAGCGTTCGAAAGTAAACAGGACTTTTTGAATCTAGCGTCTCCTGGTGGCGTCATCTACTTGTCGACTGGTGCGTTAGAATCTGCTATCTTTATCGATTGTCCAGTGACATTTCATCGATTGGCAATGAAATTATTGCGTTTTAAGTGTCAGTATGTTTGTGTTATCAGTGCGAAAATGAGCTTCGAACAAAAAGCGAATATTAAATTTTGTTTTAAAATTGGTCAAAGTTATACCGAAACGTTTCAATTGATGAAACAAGTTAAAGGCGATGATTGCCTATCCCTAAGTAGAGAGCACGAGTGGTTTCAACGTTTTCAAAGTGGTCGTGAGGACATAAATGACGATCAACATGTGGGCCAATCAAAATCCGTGATCAGCGGAAATTCCATCGAAACTGTGCGTGAATTCATCAAAAAACTGAAATCATCATTGAAATTCATGGAATGGAACGTCTGCAAAATATCGATTTATCGCATTTGGACCGAACATTTGGGCTTACGAATGATGTGCACGGTTTGTTCCGCACAAATTGACTGACGACCAAAAATTGCTCAGAATCCAACATTCGATCGACGCTTGTGACCGATTAATTGGCCAAAAATCACATTTTAAGCATTAACCAACCCCTCCCCGTATTCACCTGATATGGCACCGTGCTACTTTTTCCCTTTTCGGAAAAATCATTTGCCCATGAAAGGGAAGCGTTATGCAGACGTAGAGACCATTTAAAAAGTTTTCACCTGCATACTGGCGGTCATACCGGCCAACGAGCTAAAACATTCCTTTGACATGCTTTGGACCGTGCAAAAAGCTGTATTGAAGCAGAAGGAGACTATCTTGAATAAAATAAATTGATTTTGCCGAAAAAATCATTTGTTCTGTTTGTTCCTGTTTACTTTGGAACGCACCTTGTATATGGTAAACGGGAAATCAAATATGTAAAATTTTTAAAACCCTTTTATCAAAGTTGTAATGTTTTTTTTTTATTTCATTCGTAAACGAGATTTTTGTTTGTATTAACGGAATAAGTTTAGTTTTTTAATTTTGGATGACCCAATAATAAGTTATGCTGTCCACGACGAGAGCATTTTTCTGTGAGATACTCTGGGAAATGAGGTCTCAACAGCTGAATTTTCAACATTTTTATATCAAAATTTCAGGAGAAATTGTTCAAATATATACCTTGTATAAGCCATAATAAATTTTTCAAATATATGATTGATTTAAAAACGAAAATTCATAAATTACCTTATTTTTTTGTATCTCTGAAACCCACCTAACCCCTTAAATGACGCCGCAAACAAAAATAGCAAACGTTTTTATAATTCTATTTATGTTTTTCATTAAAGGGAACCTTAGCTTTATTAGAGTAATTAAATATGGAAATTTTATAACAATGCAATATTTTTAAAAATAAAACATAAAATATACATGTTGTGGAACCCAAGACAGAATTGCTTAGCTGTCAGCATTGCAAACCAATTCTGATTATCAATGGTGTATCAAAACTGTACTAATGCCACAAAACTTGCAAATGAATTCATTTGGAAGCAATCCCATTAAAGTGTTTAATAAGTTTTGAATTAAAGGAATATTTTAAGAGATAATATTTATCGAATGAATAAAGACGCATTTGGGTGTTTAATTACGTTTATTGTTTTGTAAATCTTCTTTAAGAGGAGAGCCAGCTTTAGAACCTTCATTATTAAGAATATTTCCCAAAAGTTATAGATGAGAATTCGAAATATTGTGGAAGCTAGAAGGGAAATAATGACCGAGCGTTTAGCAGATACATATACATATATAAGAGCGTTTGGGCAGAGAGCGAAAACTTTGACGCGCGATTTCTCGGTTTTTCATTTTTGCGATTTTTCTTAATTGACGGGCAGAGGGAAAAAAAAACTGAACGTCATATGGAATTGAGACAAAGTTTTTTATCTTTGGCATTAAATTATCTTCTTTTTAAACTAAAAAATACGAAGAAAAGTTAAGTTTGAACATATATTTAAAGTAAAATGTTTTTTAAATCCAAAACCACTTTTTTCAAATTTTAAAACTTTTTAGAATTTTACACTTTTTTTATTTTCCTAGTTTAATTTGTTGTTCAAAGTTATTAAAGAATATTTATCTCTTTGAATTTTTTGCTTCCGATAGAAATCTCGACCTGCACCCTCCCGCCGTCTGGAATATGCACATCCGAGAAGCATTTGACAATTGCTTTCCAAAGGCAAAATGTAAAAGATTTCTTATCAATAAAATTTTCGGAAGATGTTTGAATATATAACTATAAGCCCTAGAAATTTCGCTTTAATCAATTCTTTACTTCCCTCCCAAAAAAAAACCTCAAAAAATCGATTTTATTAAGCCTCTATCTAATATCTGCATTTTTTCTCGAAAACTCAATAATTAAGACATTTCGTGTTTTATTCTTATGTTTTCTTCTATAGAAATAAATATAAATTAATTCGTAACAATAAAATCAGGGGTGTTGTGGAATCTGATAGTTGTCAGAATCAGAATTGAAACCGATCAAAAATAGTAGTAGGTGTCATGAATTCAGATATTATTGGTTTGATGTTCGAAACAGAATTTGTATCGGTTTTGGGTGTCATCGAAACCAATTTTATCTGTTTTGCTATCAGAAATAAAACAAGAAGATAATCGCCAACAGATTTGAATATTCATTTTATATTTCTGGGTGTTGTTAGACGGTTGAGAAAATGTAAGTTAAGAAACTTATTTATTTTATTGTTACGAAGTAATTAACTTTATTTTTTGTAGGGGAATCCATAAGAATAGAACGCAAAATACGATCATTATTGAATTCATGGAAAAAAATCCAGACATCATAAGAGGATTTACAAAACGTAATAAGCCTACAATAGATTCGTTATGGCAGGAATTAGCTGAATCCCTTAATGCTGCAGGTCCACCACACAAAGATGTAAACGGGTGGAAAAAAGGCAAGTAAATTTCAATGAAAATTAAGCTGCGATTAAAACAAGCTTATTTCTATAGGTTATAACTGAGTGGAAGAGCGAAATCAAGAGAAAAGTAGCTAACAACAAATTTGAGAGTCTAGCAACAGGAGGTGGCCCATTTTCAAAATATCAGCTGACTCCAAACGAAGAAGCTATTGTGCGTCTTTGTGGCATTTCTAAAATTATAGAAGGAATTCCAGGCGTTTCTCTTAGCACCCAACCCGTCAATGAGAATTTAAATATAACAATTGCAGTGGAGAATGTAGATTTGTGTTCCTCATCGCCAGAGCAACAGAATAATAATGCATCCAATAGACAAAAAGATGCCGACGATATACCCTCCACGTCACAAAGGCAACCAGAAATAAATGCTAGTGTACCTAAAAAGCAAAAATTAGAGAGTACAGCAGATCGCTTAAAAAGATTTTTAGATGAGGAAGATAAAAAAACGGAGATATATTGAAAAAATTTGATCAGATAATAGAAGTACAAAGTACTGTTGGAAGAGCTATTACATAATTGAAAGATGAGTTTGTAAGTACAAGTGATCAATTGCTTAAAGCAATTGTAGAAAAAAATGAGATTAAAAAAGAACAACTAAAACTCGAAATCCTAAAGTTTGAACACAAAAGACAAAAAAAAAGACGAAAAAAAAGATCCTGTCTGTGAAATATACTTAAAGTACCTGAATTTATAATTTAAAACTGATTTTAGTTTAGTCATGAATACTGTTATACTTAATATTAAGAAATAAATCCATTGAGTTACAAAGTATTTGCTATTTCGTATCTTATTCTCAGGCCTTCGTTCTGCATTGAACCATTATCGGATTGGAAAAAATTGTCCTCGTCAATCTCATTTGCAGGAATTACTTCTTCCTGATTATACTCAATGTTGTAACGTCTGCGGATGTTGTGTAAGGCACAACACACGTTTATAATTTTAACCACTTTTTTAGGGCGATAATGTAATGTGGACATTAAACAACGGAAACGGCTCTTTAAAACTCCAATTGTCCTTTCCACAATATTCCGTGCAGCCGTATGTGCCATGTTAAACTTATACTCCTTTGAGTTAAACTGTGGATCTCTGTAAGGAGTTAACAGAATGGTTCAATTCCGCAGCCACAATCACCCAGCAACCTCAATGAACGCTGCCCACTCTCATACTGTGTACGAAAATATTGTTTAGCGTGACTCATACCCCAGATGAAAGCATCATGACTTGAACCGGGATACCGCGCATCAACGGCACGTATTTGCATATCGTTGTCACAAATCTTTTGAAAAAATAAGTACATATATAATTAGGTTTATAAATACGTTTGAATATTAATTTATTGTTTATACTTACTATCATCGCATTTATGCTAAAATATCCTTTTCTGTAAAAATATAAATGCTCATTTTCAGGTAGTTTTATTATTTTTATATGTGTCCCATCTATACAACCGACTATTCCGGGTATTTTGTACTTTCCAAAAAAGTTATTTCTTGAAATCAATTTTTCGCTTTCATCCATAGAAAGTTTTGCCCACTGACCGCAAATGTAATTTTCTAAGAGGCACATCACTTTTGTTAAAATCTGCGACACCGTGCTTCTTGCCAAACTGTACAAGAATCACGGCCTACTCCCCGTTGGTAAGCCCCTTCTGCTAAAAAACGTAGTGTTGCTGCCAATTGAATTATCGGTGGAATAGTTGAGGGCTGCATATGTGGTTCTATGATATTTAACACCATCATAAATGCTTCTTTATTCAGCCGATAATGTGATATGAATCTGTAAAGTGAGTGCGTAAAGTAACACACAAATAAATACAAGATAAATTCTACTTACGATTGTCTTGGAGCATCAAGTGGTTTCCTATGATCCTTTAATATTCAATGCTACAGTTTTACACTCGATGTAATATTGAAACATAATACCAGAGAACGTATATTTATAGAGAAGGTCCAACAACGGACAAGCGTGTAAACAAAATGCGATGAGCGTGTTTCACCACAACTAGCTAAGAAAGAGAAATATTTAACAGTAGCGCGTGAACAGAGCTGAGCATTCATTGAAAGTTATGCTCAGAAACATGCATTGCTATTACAGACATATGTTGGCCTTTTGCTTATATTTTTATATGCTTACATGCCATCATATTAATTGATATGAATATCATTTTGCGAATTTTTCTGAATTCATTCAAAATTGATAACGTTATCACACAATGATGCCATTTTCAAAGTAATATTTGTAGTTAATGTACAAATAAGAGCTACATTTTAAATATTTCATATGTTTCATAATATACATATTATAAATTCATGTATGTACATATGTACATACCAGAGAACTGCAAAAATCACTATTTTGTTGATTTACTCATACGCGAACTTTTTCATTCAACTCAACTCACTAAAAAAAACACAGTTATAAGTAAAAATCAACTCATTTTGCCGTACATATCATTCCGAGCATCTTGAGTCTTCGGTTCAAAATTTCTCATTCAATTCAACTCACTGAACAAAAGTCAGCAATCAATAAAATGAGCATGTGGTGACGAAAGAATCATTCAGTTCAATTTGAGTTGATCGTGTATAAGTAAACGATTAGCGACAAGACGACACGATGTGAGCGTTACGACTGCATGTACAGTAACAATTTCTACGCAAGCCCCATGCGTTCCACGAACTGGAGCTTGTTGTTGTAGCTTGTTTTTGTTTTCGGTCTTCTCACATTTCATCTGTGCAGAAAAAGTGCCGCTTGCTGCGCGCATGAGTAAAATCATACGAGTTGATTTTTACGACTTGAGTGTTGTTCTTGTTCAAAACAATGATTGTTGAACCGAATGAGCAAGCGCCCGTAATCATTATATTGAACACGAGCCGAACAAACTCGGAATGAAACAAAAAATCGCACGCACCCGAGTGAATTTAAAATTAACCACGAAAATGTGAGCGCATGCAAGTTTGATCGGCTGATCCGAACAGGGTGATTATTCGGCTGTTGAGCGCGTACGAATGTTTTTCATTCACCCGAAGCCGTTCTCTGGTACATACATATGTATGTGGATATGCTATATATTAGAATAATACTATATGTATGTAATTTATATTTCATTTAAATTTTCATACGCATCTATAATTAGCACATAATTACATACATATGTAAGTACATTTCAAATTCAAATCGTGATGTTATCATTTATCAGTAAAAAGTATGCGCACACTGCTCTATATGTACATGCATATGTGTACGACATTGCCGAACAAATAATGTATACACAAACCAACATACAAATATGAGTACACATGTAAATAACGCATAAACTACAAATATTGTTCTACAACAACACAAATCGTCTCTATTAGAATCAGCAGCGTCAGAAGTCAATATGGCAGCCAAATAGTCGATGCCCAAATTTGTGGAAAAATACTCAACAACAATATTTTCATTCATGAACGCAAGCGCACTTTCAACAGGCAAACTTGCTTCATTCATAAAAACAAATACCATTACATCTCCCCGACCATGCCTTTGCCTACAAGTGTCTTTTCGCGACGATGGCAAAAGCTAAAAATCATAAATTGAACAATTTCAATATTCCTCTGATTTATGTGTACGGTGAATCCCGGTTAAGTAGTATTCCGCCTAAATGAAAATCATCCCTCCTAACTGCCCATATCTTGCTGCATTCACGGTTGTTTTTTGATGTACATGGAAGTTATTGTTTTAGGTACCACTCGCTTAAGTATCCGCACCTGCTTATGTGCCATATTATATTTTTATTTTTAACAAAGCACAAAAATCTGTATCTTTGATTGTGGCACATAACCGGGATTGACTGTATTTCTCAAGGAATGTAAAAAATATTTGTACGCGGCTTGCAAAATTCTGCGTCAATATGTATGCAAGCTCATACAGAAACATACAAATTTACGCTTGTTTGTTCGAGAAGCTGCTACAGCGGCAAGGGCAGCAGTGCCAATCGGCGATCGTTCGTTTGTGTTTTCGGCACAGCTCGGATTTTCTACCAACAAAACAATGTTGTGATGCTTTGTTGTCACGTCAGCCCTTCGACACATTGACTCTTTGAAAAAAACTTAAGCTTCAGCCATTGGTTGCCCGTGAAACGAAGATTTCGCATGAAGCAATAAGTGTACACATTTACATACAAAGTTGTGGGTAGACAAATTTACAAACATTATGCGTATGTTTCTTTTTGTTTACATACACACATAATTTCATACGTGAATATGTGCCACCGCTTTTAACATATTATCAAAACTTTTAAAGACCTGACCTGTAAATAAATATGTATGTACCAGAGACCTGCATTGAGTATGATCGATCCGGTTTGATCAGCCACGCTCAAAACGGTCAAACTCAGCACAGCTGTTCGCTACAAAATTGTTCGATCGAGTTTCGTGCTCAAAACGAAGGAGTTCGATGAGTTGATTTGATTGCTCTGTTTACTGATTGAAACTGATTGGTTGGTTCCGGTATGATGATTGGAAATGATTGTACAGAAAGTGTGTATGTATGTATGTGCATAATTTGTATGTACATATTTGTGTGTTTTAACGGAAACAATTTGCGATGCATAAAATTAACCAAAACATTACTGCATATACATATGTATTTCTTCATTTTTAACGCCTAAAACTAAAATTCAATTAATGCTTAAAATTAATAAACAAAGGTAATGCTTAAAATATTAGGGAACACAAATTTCAAATTTTTATCACTTCTTCATTGAGATCAACAAAAATTTAAAATTAAAAGAAGGTAATAAACTTGGTTTCTTAATCGCAAAAACTTTTAAAAAATGAATTTAAAAACAATAAATTATCAACTGAACATGGTCCGAGCCTATTTCTTTTTTCAGTTATAATATTTCCAGCTAAAGAAAAAGAACGCTCAGCGACTGCGCTGCTGGCACAACCACCCGGTATGACCAAACGGTATGATTGTGATCGATCGGAATGCAAGCAGCATTCTCGAACATTCTTTGCTGCTCACACAAGGCGTTCGATCGAGAAAAATCATTACGAAACAAGCGACAGTGATTGAAACTGATTGTTCGCTTTGATCACGCTCGCTTACGATCATTCATTTTTGTTGAAGCAAAGTTTTCCATCACAAAAAATCTGAGTCAATGATCGGGTATGGTTGAAAGTATTGTGATCGTTGCAGCTCTCTGGTATGTACATATATATCTTATCAAGCGTACATTAATTAAAGATTTACATACATAGGTAATAATGCATGTATGACTTTATTATATATGTATTTCCAAAGATTTTAAGGAATTCATCATGAAATAGTTCAATTTGTACGTACATACATGCATGTGTGCTTTGATATAAAATGTAGAGAAAATATACATACATATGTATGTATGTATATAAATTATATGCAGAGTCGTTTGCGCATTGTAAATATGCGAATCTGTAAGCGTATCCTCCTTAACATCGGAAATAGCATAAGTTTTCTCATTAAACACTGAAAATGCTCAATTCTGCTATTTTCATGCTCCTGATGTTAAGTGGTGAAACACGCTCATCCAAAACAGTAAATATCCCAAAATTGAAATATCCCTAAATTTTCGTCATCGTGAACCTTCTCTATAAATATGCGTTCTCTGATAATACTATATAAAATCATAAAAGGACCCTCTAATTATTGAATCCGTTTTGTCCGAAAAACTTGACAATTCGATCGAAAATTATTATATTGAAATCATTGAAACCGTATCGAAAATTAAATTTTCGATGCAGTTGAACTTGCTTGTCGACTCGATAAAATACATTCCGTGGTTAATAGATGGCGCTAATTTCGAAATCATTGAAACTGCACAATCTCGAATATATATATTAAAATCTATCCGTTGATCAGTGAACTGCGTAATAACCCTGATAGACGAGCGAAATTTATACGCATTAAGCAACGTTAATTCGCATTAAAATTTTATGGTGACAGATGGTAGATTTGTGCATTTAGACAGCTGATTGTGAAATTTGTTTACTTATTTAAAAAGAAAAAAGTGAAATAAAAATGAATAACATAAATTATTAATAGAAAGTTTGGTATTTTTGGAGAATAAATATAAATTTAACGAATTTAAGTTTCTATAATAAGTGTAGCTTTAAATTCAATTTAATAATTTAGTTAAACAAACTGTTGACTCCATATACATCGAACAATGCAGACTAACGTCATTTTGAAATTTGTATAGATAGCTTCTGAAACGCCCATGCCCGCTTAATATTTGGGCCAGGTGAAAATCCAGGTCCCGGATGTCAGGTATAAGTCTGCAGGTTCACCGTTCTTTGTTTGAGATTTGCCACCGTTGCCGCCATATAATTATGATCTTTCTCTCCTCTCTTTTTTTGATTTCTGTAATTGGCGCTCATAGCTCATATAATCTCATGAGCTTGATGGTTTGATCGTCATCAAGTTGTTAGCTACTCCTACCACTATACTCATATGGTCATCCGCGTATGCTATTAGTAAAGAAATTTCACCCAAAAAATTGGGAGGAGCAGCTATATTACAAGCTTTTAATAAAAACCGCCACGAAGTTATTAAAAGCATAAAATTAAATAACGCCTTATTAATTAATAAGCATAGACTTCCTGATCGTTCATAAGTAATATTGGCCAAACAAAAAATCCAGACGCAAATCACGCAATCGATAGCGTGATCAAAAATGTGAGATGATAGAAAAACTGCAAAAAAACTGTTGCTAGTTTCAATATTTATTTGCTACGCGGCATCGAAGTGAGAATGGTATCTGTGGTATAAAAGCGTTTAAAAAGTGAGCGTGATTGCGCTAAACGGAATAATATGGAGAACGTATGCTAATTCAAAAGTAGTTCTTTCTTTTTAGCAACCGGTTTATTTGTGGGTGTCACTTTTGATGCTGAAAAGAAAATCTTGGCCTTTATTAATTGGATCGGGATTTGGTGTGGGCGTAGCGAAAAGCATTTAAATGTCTAAAATATGTGTAAATTAACTTGTTTAAGAGAAATGATGTTTGTATAACAATATACATACATATGTACAAGGAGCGCTCGAAAGTAAACAGGAGTTTTTGAATCTAGCGCCTCCTGGTGGCGCCATCTACATGTCGACTGGTGCGTTAAAATCTGCTATCTTTATCGATTGTCCAGTAACACAGGTCAACAAAAAAAATTTTTTTTTTTGGGTTTCTGTTCTCATGCTTGAATTCTGATTCTAGACATTGAAAAACACTTAAATATTAATTTTTAGTTCTTTAAGTTTGCTTTGGGCTGATCTACATCGATAAGTATATTTTAATTTATTTCATAAATCAAAAATTGCAGCACTTAGATTAACCGGAAAATAAACAGTACACCAACACACCACACGCATTATGACACCACACATAATTAACAAAAGGGACCGACGGACGCCGCCCGGCCTCTTTTGTTCTTCATCCGCGCGCATACACGTTTATAAAAAAATGTATTTTAATTTTTCTTTACAAAAATTAGTAGTCTTTAGTCTTGTTATTTGACATTTATATATTATTGTTTATCACACATCTTGAATAAAAACGACTCTTGTATCTAAAAAAAAGTTTTCTAATTATAATCTATAGTGAAATTGTAGAAAAAATATAAAAATCAGTCATTTCTGCTTAAAAATCGAAAAATTGCTCTAATTTCTACAAAAGCAAACTGGAAAAAAATTTTTTTTCCTTATTTTTGACATAGGAGAAACTAAAATTTAACATGTAGATGTCAGACCCAAAAATCGTGTTGACCGGTGTAATATTTCATCGATTGACAATGAAATTATTGCGTTTTAAGTGTCAGTATGTTTGTGTTATCAGTGCGAAAATGAGCTTCGAACAAAAAGTGAACGTTAAATTTTGTTTTAAAATTGGTCAAACTTATACCGAAGCGTTTCAATTGATGAAACAAATTTATGGCGATGATTGCCTATCCCTTAGCAGAGAGGACGAGTGGTTTCAACGTTTTCAAAGTGGTCGTGAGGACATAAATGACGATCAACATGTGGGCCAATCAAAATCCGTGATCATCGGAAATTCCATCGAAACTGTGCGTGAATTCATAAAAAAAACTGAAATCAGCATTGAAATTCATGGGATGGAACATCTGCAAAATATCGATTTATCGTATACCGAACATTTGGGCTTACGAATGATGTGCACGGTTTGTTCCGCACAAATTGACTGACGACCAAAAATTGCTCAGAATCCAACATTCGATCGACGCTTGACCAAAAAGCACATTTTAAGCATTCACCAACCCCTCCCCGTTTTCACCTGATATGGCACCGTGCTACTTTTTTCCTTTTCGGAAAAAAGCATTTGCCCATGAAAGGAAAGCGTTATGCAGACGTAGACATGCTTTGACATGCTTTGGACCGTGCAAAAAGCTGTATTGAAGCAGAAGGAGACTATCTTGAATAAAATAAATTGATTTTGCCGAAAAAATCATTTGTTCTGTTTGTTCCTGTTTACTTTGGAACGCACCTTGTATATGGTAAACGGGAAATCAAATATGTAAATTTTTCAAAACCCTTCTATCAAAGTTTTAATGTTTTTTTTTACTTCCTTCGTAAACGAGATTTTTGTTTGTATTAACGAAATATATTTAGTTTTTTAATTTTAGATGATCCAATAATAAGTTATGCTGTCCACGGCGAGAGCATTTTTCTGTGAGACACTCTAGAAGATGAGGTCTCAACAGCTGAATTTTCAACATTTTTATATCAAAATTTCAGGAGAAATTGTTCAAATATGTACCTCGTATAAGCCATATTAAATATTTCTAATTTATGATATATTTAAAAACGAAAATTCATAAAAATACCTTATTTTTATATCTCTGAAACCCACTTAAGCCCTTAAATGACGCCGCAAACAAAAATAGGCAAACGTTTTTATAATTCCATTTATGTTATTTATCGAATGAATAAAGACGCATTTGGGTGTTATATTACGTTTATTGTTTTGCAAATCTTCTTTAAGAGGAGAGCCTGCTTTAGAACCTTCAAAAAATTTAATTTTTCTTTAAAAATTATTAAGAATATTTCCAGTGATGGATTACCGCCTAGGCCGAAGCCCGGACCTAGGCCGGCACAATTTGTGGGGTGGCAAATTTTTCAGAATGTCAAAATTTTAAATCTGATATAATGTAACGACAATACATTTTAAAGATTTATTCCGATTTTTTTTACATAAATTTACAAATAATTTTTTTTGAAATAGAATGTAATTAATTTTCTGATTAACTTTTTTATTCGCGAGTGCATCATTATCAATCATTATTTGTTTATTAATTTATCCATTTAAGTAAAAAATAGCAATTAGCAATTCACAAATAATTAATATTAATTGAAAAATTTGTGCTCCCTCTAAAATGCCTTGGACATTCAAATAGCACAATTTACCAAACCTGCAAAAATTATGTGAAATTAATGAAATTTAATCAACGATTTGGTTCCATAATATATTTACGTTTCTAATACTTGGTAGTATATCTCCGATTTTGCTTTACGGCATTACATCTGCGTACCATACTTTCTACAAGCTTCTCACACCTCTCCTTTGGGATGGAGTACCAAAGTACCAAATTTTTAGCAGCAATTTTAATTTTAACATCGTTCCATAGCTTTTCTATGGGATTAAGGTCAGGGCTTTGCGCTGGCCAATCCAAAACATTTATATTTTCTTTCATAAGCCAATCCTTTGTGATCTTCGCCGTATGCTTAGGGTCGTTATGCTGCATTAAAGTCCAGCGAAGGGGCATGCAATTAAAAGCAAGAAAATTTAGATACTTTAAGTGTACAATTGACAGGACGTAAAAGTGGTTATCATAATCTTTACGCAAAATTTAATTTGACAATTTATATGAAATAGATACCAATGAATTAAAAATTCGCGCAAATGAATTAATTACTAAGTATTCTGATGAAGATGCTTTCGCGAATGGATGTATTCATTTGCACTGTCAACTCAAAGATTCTCTAATGAACACAAAAGAAATTCGTTCCGCGCAAGGAATATACAATTTTTTGCATTCTCAAAATCTTCAAGATGTTTATCCAAATGTAGACATTGATCTACATATTTTTTTGAGTATTGCGGCTACGAACTGTTCAGGTGAAAGGTTTTTTTCCACCTTGAAAAGAGTCAAAACGTATTTACGCGCAAGTATGGGCCAAGAGAGACTCAATGCTTTAGCACTACTGCCAATTGAAGCCCAACTAGTTCAAGAAATTGATTACAACGACATAATTGATGATTTTGCTCAGACGAAAGCCCGAAAGAAGATATTTAAAAATTAAGTTATACATTATAGTTTAAAAAAAATGACTGTTATTTATGTTGTTAATATTTATTTGTATTGTTTAACAATTATACTTTTATGAAACAAATATTATCTATGTATATATGTACATAAATAAAAATGAATCGCCAAAATGTATGTACGCTCATAACTTTCATACGACTGAACCAAATTTGATAATTCTTTTTTTAAAATGTTCGTTGAGGTTCAGGGATGGTTTCTGTGGAGAACAAAATTCGAATAATTGCCGGAAAACCCCTAAACAGCCCTTTTCTTTTTCTCATACAAACGAATGAATGTTTGTTCGTTAGTAACACTAAGAGAACGGCTGAACCAATATTGATGAAATTTTAAGAGGCTGTTCGTTGTGGATCCGGAAAGGTTTAGAAATAAAAAACATGTGTGTCTTTCATGAGTAAAAGTTGGAAAATTGAACAATTCCAAAAGGTATATTTTTTCCATACAATTTTTTTTTTTGTTTTTCAATTATTTAAATCTTTCAAATTTGGCGTTTGCTTCAAAAATTTTTGAAAATTATTCAGTGAAAATGTTATGTGTTTTTCACACAAAGTGATCAATTACAGATTGAAATTTGTCACGATGCCACGAAGAGGTCGCGCTAATATCGGTCGGCGTTCTTTTTGGCATCAACATATGTACATTAGCAGCCCAAGGCACATGAACGAGTACTCCCAGGATGCGATGACATACGTGCGGTATTATGGGTCGCGATCAATCAGAAAGCGATCGTCACGATGTCACAGCAAGACTTTTCAAGCAACAGCTTCGATGGACATTATCTTGAAGCAACGCATATATGGTGCTGTTACATGCTAAATGTAATGTTGAGTGGCAAAAGAGAAGTTTGCCACACGCACACATTCCTCTTTGGATGGTGGATGGTGGTTCCACCAGATCAAATTGATCAAATCATTTCTGCGGAAATTCCTGACGCAGAGAAAGATTATACGAAATGATGAAAACCAATAAGGTTCATAGACCTTACGGACACCACAATCCCACTTCGGTTTGTACGTCTGCAAATAAATGCACGAAACACTATCCACGTTTCTTTCGGAAAGACAAACTGGAAACGATGGATATTCACTCTATCGGCGTCGCTCACCAGACGACAATGGCAGAACATTCAGCATTCAATTTAGAAGAGTGAATATCGAAGTTGACTACACATGGATCGCACTATATTCACCATTATTATCTTATTCACATTCAAACTCATATCTATGCTGAGTATTGGAGTTTGATGAAATCAATAATTACGTTTGTAAGTACGTCACCAAAGGAAGCAACATGGCGGTTATTGGTCTTGAACGATACGGTCGATACGTGAACCGCAATAAAGCGCTTTGTAGGATATTTACTTTTGCAATTCATGAACATTTTCCGACTGTTGTGAGTCTCGCAGTTAATATGGAGAATGCCCAAAGACTATATTTCAACGCAGAGAATACAGTACAGCCAAAGAGAACACCGCCAGCAAAAAAATTAACATTGACGAGGTTTTCCTCAACTTTCGTCAGTGAATCGTTTGCAAGAAAATTGCTCTATTCGGATCTGCCTTGATACTATACATAGAATGCATCGTCGAAGAAATAGTTACGCAGAAAGCAAGTACCAGTAGATGGACATCCATGTGTTTTTTCAACTAATGTATTAGGACCAATTTACACAATTCACCTTAAAAAACAACGATTGCTTCTACCTTCGATTGCTATTGATGTACATTAATCAACTTCATTTAAGTCATTGCGTACTGTGAATGGTACGGTGTGTGCAAGCTTTGAAGAAGCAAGCCAGCAAATACAATACAATACATGAAAATCACTGTAATCAAACAATGTACGATGCGATAGCTATGTACATACTTCGAATGCAAATAAAGGTCGCACACTTTTCGCGATGATCATTTTGACATATCAGCCTTCAAACCCGCGTCAATTATGGGATACCAACAAAAATGACATTGCCGAACCTATTTTATATCGTATTCGCTAAGAATTCGAAGTCGGTCAATTCCGGTTGATATTTCCGGTGGTTTGATATCAATTCCATCTGCCGTTTATGAATTCAAAAAAGATGAACTCAATGTCATGACAATGAAGACGACGACATGAATTATCCAGTGTAATTTCTAAATTCTTTGAAGATGCTTGGTATGCCACCGCATCATTTGCGTCTCTAAGTTGGTTCTGTCGTTATTATGTTTCGCAATCTTCATGCGCCGAAACTGTGTAATGGAACCCGACTGATTGTGATGCAGCTATCGAATACAAGGGGGCAGAATGCTTGATTCTACGAATTCATTTGAGTTCTAACGATTTACCATTTCAGTTCCAACGTCTTCCGTTTCCAGTGAAAATTGTATTTGACACATGTACAAATTGCATACGCATAGAGTGTGGCATAAATTTTGGAAATGCTCACGAGTTCGAAAACCATCTTTTTTGTACACCGGAACAGAAACCAAAATATGTTATTTATCAAGCTGCGTTACATTGAAAAAAAAAAAATGAAATGTTAAATTCAACTTTGTTTTCGTTTCAAAACACATAATTTCACGCAGGACAACGGCTGCAGGGTCAGCTAATATCTTAATAATATGAACGGACTCAAAGAAATAAAATTTCATCCTTTAAAAAGGGCGGCTAATCAGACAGGGCCTAGGGCGGGAAAATACTTAATCCGCCACTGAATATTTCCCCAAAGTTATAGATGAGAATTCGAAATATTGTCGAAGCTAGAAGGGAAATAATGACCGAGCGTCTAGCAGATACATATGTATAGGAGCGTTTGGGCAGAAATTAATTGGCGACAGGGTAGAAAAAAAACTAAACGTCATATGGAATTGGGGCAAAGTTTATTATCTTTGACATTAAATTATCTTTAATTTAAACCAAAAAAAACTAAGAAAAGTTAAATTTGAACATACTATATATTTAACCCTTACGTTAATAGCCGGGTACCCACCGCGGCATATTTGTTTGAATAGCTTAAAAAAATTCAATATTTAATTTCAAGCTCTCAAATCGTCGTTTTTTAACTTAAAAGCAAGCTATGAATGAATAATGAACTCACATTTAATTGATTTATTTTTTATTTTAAATAAGCTTAAACTCTAGTCATCGCCCTATTAGCAACCGGGTACCCGTGTACCCACAGTGGAAAGCATAGGAAATAAATTGTATATAATTTCTATTAATGCATGCAACTAAGTTTTATTAAAAAAAATAAAGAAATATTACACTTTTTTATAATTAATGGCATTGAACACATTGTACACGATTAACGGAGTGCTCGTCACAAACATGTTGGTGACAATTGGCGCAGGCCTTCCGTCTTCTTATTGGCAAAGCATTGCAGACATGACAAGATCCTGTTATTTTTTTCCTTCCTGTTTTATCTTTTGGAGTTTCGTGAAATCCAAAAACTGTCGAATACTGCTCCCGTGTCATATTCGCTCCCATAACACTAGGGATGTAAGGTTTATTCTTTTACAACGTACCAACAATGATAATATTCCACGACAACAAATGTTTAGTAACTGGTACAGTAGTAAAGAAGTTATCCATGCAGATGTGTCTACCACTACCTTGGTACGGAGCCGTCAATTTTTTCACTACTCTTTCATCCTGATCCACAATTCTACGTTATTATTATTTTTTTCACCGACTATTAATATTTTTAATAAAACAAACAAAATTTTTAATACTCAGATAGTGGGTACCCGCTTGCTAAACGACGTCGGCAAAAGTTGGTTACTAACATAAGGGTTAAAGTAAAAAATTTTTAATCCAAAACCACTTTTTTTCAAATTTTTAAACTTTTGAGAATTTTACACTTTTCCTATTTTTCTAGTTTAACTTGAACATAAGTTAATAAATAATATGAATCTCTTTGAATTTTTTGTTTCCGATAGAAATCTCGACCTGCATCCTGCCCGCCGTCTGGCATATGCACATGCGAGAAGCATCTGACAATTGCTTCCCAAAGGCAAAATGTAAAAGATTTCGTATGAAAAAAATTTTCGGAAGATGTTTAAATATATATGTAACTAGAAATTTCGCTTTAACCTTTGACTGGTGACATGGTTTTTGTGTAACTTAACTGGTGACGAGCGGCCTCAGAGGCCGCTGCTTTACATGGTCTATAGCATCGAAACTATATACGATAGCTTACTATTAAATGAATATATAAAAGGATAAAATAAAACTACTAAATACACTCTAAATGTGATTTTTTATTAACTTCCTAATACAATCTATGTAGGAACTAAAATCAAAAATCTAGAGATAAGATCAATAATCACGTGCAACAAGAATGAAATAACATATTATAACAAAAATACTATTTATCATTATAGTTAATGAATATTCATTAACAAAAAATAAATAAAATATATAATGAAAAAATAATTTAAAAAATTGACAATGGTCAATCTTTGGTAATTTTTATTGGCAGTCAGGGCATAATTGTTTAGCGCATTGCAAGCATGCAAGTCTTTTACATGAATGGCATTGGTAATTAGACTTGCGATTTAACTTAGGAGGACAACTGGCACAGGTTTTCCGTGATTTTGGGATGTCCTCGGAGTTTTGTGGTTCTGGTGGCACCATCAGCTTGATATAAGATAGTACGTTCACCGTACTTATGTCCAACATTCGAAAAAATATCACCATAGGCCACCTTCGCGATCGGCGACTGCAGGTGTATATGGAGCATTTTTTATCTATCTCATCAACGCCTCCTTTTGTTGAATTGTAATAGGCAATAATTTCAGGTTTGCCTGTATTTTCATCAAAAACACACACTCTGATGCATTGAAGATACTAAACACACAGCTTTATTTAGCTTTGGCACGTGAGAGATCAAAGTCATTTGATTGGTAAATCCATTTAATCACACTGTTCGACACTACATTTTTAGCTCCCAACTCCTTACACTTCTTTTTTAGAGGTGCAGAATCACTCATTGTTAGTAATAACTGTAAAATTACGAAAAAAGCAATAAAGCAAAATTATATTAAAAAGTTACACAAGTGGTGACGTAAGGTCAGCGAGGCCCATGCCGAAGTTTATGTCGATGTAAGTTACCGATATGAGACAATACGATGCAACTGTCGCACTGTACGGCGTGGACGCAACTAAACTCGAAGCTACTCGGACGTTGCAACAAAGGAAGCGCGGAGAAGGGGGTGAAATGATGTTTCACTGACTCCGCTCGGCCTGTGAGATCGCTTGTCACCAGTTAAAGGTTAATCATCTATTTATTTCCCTCCTAAAAGAAAACCTCAAAAAATCGATTTTATTAAGCCTTTAAAGCAGGCTTCCTTCTTAAATATCCGCATTATTTTTCGAAAACGAAATAATTAAGACATTTCGTTTTTTTTCTTATGTTTTCTTCTATAGAAATGAAGATAAATTAATTCGTAACAATAAAATAACTTGATTTGTTAACTTATATTTCAAAACTGTGTGCGACTATCTTCTTGATTTGTTTCTGACAGCAAACCCGATAAAATTGGTTTCCGTGACGCCCAAAACCCATTCAAATTCTGTTTCGAATATCAAACCAATAATATCTGAATTCATGACACCTACTGCTTTTTTTGATCGGTTTCAATTCTGATTCCGATATCTATCCGATTCCACAACACCCCTGAATGTCTGAATTCATGACACCCACTGATTCTTTGATCGGTCAATTCTGATTCCGACAACTATCAGATTCCACAACACCCCTGAAATCAATGCAACAGTTTTACACTCGATGTAATATTGAAACATAATACTATATAAAATCATAAATTGAATCCGTTTTGTCCGAAAAACTTGACAATTCGATCGAAAATATTACATTGAAATCATTGAAACCGTATAGAAAATTAAATTTTCGATGCAGTTGAACTTACTTGCCGACTCGATAAAATACATTCCGCCGCTAATAGATGGCGCTAATTTAGAAATCTTGAAACTGCAAAATCGAAAATATATATCGAAATCTATCCATTGATCAGTGAACTGCGTAATAACCCTGACAGACGAGCAAAATTAACACGCATTAAACAACGTTAATTCCCATTGAAATTTTATGGTGACAGATGGTAGATTTGTGCATTTAGACAGCTGATTGTGAAATTTGTTTACTTATTTAAAAAAAAAAAAGTGAAATAAAAATGAATAACATAAATTATTAATAGAAATTTTGGTATTTTTGGAGAATAAATATAAATTTAACGAATTTAAGTTTCTATAATAAGTGTAGCTTTAAATTCAATTTAATAATTTAGTTAAACAAACTGTTGACTCCATATACATCGAACAATGCAGACTAACGTCATTTTGAAATTTGTATAGATAGCTTCTGAAACGCCCATGTCCGCTTAATATTTGGACCAGGTGGAAATCCAGGTCTCGGATGTCAGGTATACGTATAAGTCTGCAGGTTCAACGTTCTTTGTTTGAGATTTGCCACCGTTGCCGCCATATAATTATGATCTTTCTCTCCTCTCTCTTTTTTATTTCTGTAAATGGCGCTGATAGCTCATATAATCTCATGAACTTGATGATTTGATCGTCATCAAGTTAATAGCTACTCCTACCACTATACTCATATGGTCATCCGCGTATGCTATTAGTAAAGAAATTTCACCCAAAAAATTGGGAGGAGCAGCTATATTACAAACTTTAAACAAAAACCACAACGAAATTATTAAAAGCATACAATTAAATAACGCCTTATTAATTAATAAGCATCGACTTCCTGATCGTTCATAAGTAATATTGGCCAACCAAAAAATCCAGATGAATTATCACGCAATCGATAGCGTGATCAAAAATGTGAGATGATAGAAAAACTGCAAAAAAACTGTTGCTAGTTTCAATATTTATTTGCTACGCGGCATCGAAGTGAGAATGGTATCTGTGGTATAAAAGCGTTTAAAAAGTGAGCGTGATTGCGCTAAACGGAATAATATGGAGAACGTATGCTAATTCAAAAGTAGTTCTTTCTTTTTAGCAACCGGTTTATTTGTGGGTGTCACTTTTTCACTTTTAATGCTGAAAAGGAAATCTTGGCCTTTACTAACACTTTTTGAATCTAGCGCCTCCTGGTGGGCGCCATCTACTTGTCGACTGGTGCGTTAGAATCTGCTATCTTTATCGATTGTCCAGTAACATTTCATCGATTGACAATGGAGGATGGAGTCCTATGTAGAAGTTCACGCAAGTGAGGAAAGTTCTCTGATCGCCATTCACTTGGGAGTGGCCAGAAACGATTCTTTTACATATGACTCGAGCAGCTCACGACTTCCGGTCTTTGACCAAGTATCCTCTGGGTAGCCTAAGAACATCCGTTTGAAGGCGAGCTAACGTGAGAAGGCGAAATATGCCCTACATAGGGTTGTGCGCTGGGTTTGGGACCCGCCACGTAAAAAAACAACCCCAGCGAATAGCAACAACCAGCCTCGGATGAGAGACCCCCCTTTTGATGACGACCATGGAAAACGAAATAAGGACTACGAATTGAGGGCATGCACCTGGAATGTCCGGTCCCTTCATTGGGAAGGTGCCGCTGCCCAGCTGGTTGATGTCCTCGTGAAAATAAAGGCTGACATCACCGCCGTCCAAGAAATGCGATGGACGGGACAAGGACAAAGACGAGTAGGTCCTTGTGACATTTACTACAGTGGCCATATAAAGGAGCGCAAGTTTGGTGTTGGATTCGTGGTGGGAGAGAGACTCCGTCGCCGAGTACTATCATTCACTCCGGTGAATGAACGTCTAGCCACAATCCGCATCAAAGCGAGGTTCTTCAACATATCGCTGATTTGCGCCCACGCCCCGACGGAAGAGAAGGACGATGTGACCAAAGATGACTTTTATGAGCGCTTGGAGCTCGCTTATGAGAGCTGCCCCCGCCACGATGTCAAAATCGTGCTTGGCGACTTCAACGCCAGGGTGGGCAAAGAAGGTATCTTTGGCACTACGGTCGGTAAATTCAGCCTCCACGAGGAAACATCCCCAAATGGGTTGAGGCTGATCGACTTCGCCGGGGCCCGAAATATGGTTATCTGTAGTACTAGATTCCAGCATAAGAAGATACATCAAGCTAACTGGCTGTATCCGGATCGAAAAACCACCAACCAGATCGATCATGTTGTGATAGACGGAAGACACGTCTCCAGTGTTTTAGATGTGCGTGCGCTCCGAGGTCCTAACATCGACTCGGACCACTATCTTGTTGCAGCCAAGATTCGCACCCGCCTCTGTGCAGCAAAAAACGCGCGCCAACAAACACAAGGAAGGTTCGACGTCGAGAAGCTGCAATCACAACAGACAGCCGAGCGATTTTCTACTCGGCTTGCACTCCTGCTCTCTGAGAGCACTCGTCAACAACTCGGTATAAGGGAACTGTGGGACGGCATTTCAAACTCATTACGTACAGCTGCAACCGAAACCATTGGTTTTCGGAAGGTGCAAAAGAACAGCTGGTACGACGAGGAGTGCCGTGTCGCAGCGGAGAGAAAACAGGCTGCCTACCTCGCAACGTTACGATCGACCACAACACGTGCGGGATGGGATAGATACCGAGAGTTGAAGAGGGAAGCGAGACGCATTTGTAGACAGAAAAAGAAAGAGGCCGAAATGCGTGAGTACGAAGAGCTTGATAAGCTGGCCGACAGGGGTAATGCTCGAAAATTCTACCAAAAGATGCGGCGGCTTACAGAAGGTTTCAAGACCGGAGCATACTCATGTAGAACCCCCCAAGGTGATCTAGTCACCGATGCCCAGAGCATACTTAGATTATGGAGGGAACACTTCTCCAGCCTGCTGAATGGCAGTGAACACACAACGCCAGGAGAAGACGAACCCGATTCCCCAATCGATGACGATGGAAAAGACGTTCCATTGCCCGACCAAGAAGAAGTTCGAATAGCAATTACCCGCCTGAAGAACAACAAAGCGGCGGGGGCGGATGGATTGCCAGCCGAGCTATTCAAACACGGCGGCGAAGAACTGATAAGGAGCATGCATCAGCTTCTTTGTAAAATATGGTCGGACGAAAGCATGCCCAACGATTGGAATTTAAGTGTGCTATGCCCAATCCATAAAAAAGGAGACCCCACAATCTGCGCCAATTACCGTGGGATTAGCCTCCTTAATATCGCGTATAAGGTTCTATCGAGCGTATTGTGTGAAAGATTAAAGCCCACCGTCAACAAACTGATTGGACCTTATCAGTGTGGCTTCAGACCTGGTAAATCAACAACCGACCAGATATTCACCATGCGCCAAATCTTGGAAAAGACCCGTGAAAGGAGAATCGACACACATCACCTCTTCGTCGATTTTAAAGCTGCTTTCGACAGTACGAAAAGGAGCTGCCTTTATGCCGCGATGTCTGAATTTGGTATCCCCGCAAAACTAATACGGCTGTGTAAACTGACATTGAGCGGGACCAAAAGCTCCGTCAGGATCGGGAAGGACCTCTCCGAGCCGTTCGATACCAAACGAGGTTTCAGACAAGGCGACTCCCTTTCGTGCGATTTCTTCAATCTGCTGCTGGAGAAAATAGTTCGAGCTGCAGAATTTAATCGAGCAGGTACAATCTTTTATAAGAGTGTACAACTGCTGGCGTATGCCGATGATATTGATATCATCGGTCTCAACACCCGCGCCGTTAGTTCTGCTTTCTCCAGACTGAACAAGGAAGCAACGCAAATGGGTCTGGCAGTGAACGAGGGCAAGACGAAATATCTCCTGTCATCAAACAAACAGTCGTCGCACTCGCGACTTGGCACTCACGTCACTGTTGACAGTCATAACTTTGAAGTTGTAGATAATTTCGTCTATCTTGGAACCAGCGTAAACACCACCAACAATGTCAGCTTTGAAATCCAACGCAGGATAACTCTTGCCAACAGGTGCTACTTCGGACTAAGTAGGCAATTGAGAAGCAAAGTCCTCTCTCGACGAACAAAAACCAAACTCTATAAGTCACTCATAATACCCGTCCTGTTATATGGTGCAGAGGCTTGGACGATGACAACATCTGATGAGTCGACGTTGCGAGTTTTCGAGAGAAAAGTTCTGCGAAAGATTTATGGTCCTTTGCGCGTTGGCCACGGCGATTATCGCATTCGATGGAACGATGAGCTGTACGAGATATACGACGACATTGACATAGTTCAGCGAATTAAAACACTCCAGCTCTGAAAGTATTCGACGCTGTACCCGCCGGGGGAAGCAGAGGAAGAGGAAGACCTCCACTCCGTTGGAAGGACCAAGTGGAGAAGGACCTGGCTTCGCTTGGAATATCCAATTGGCGCCACGTAGCGAAGAGAAGAAACGACTGGCGCGCTGTTGTTGACTCGGCTATAATCGCGTAAGCGGTGTCTACGCCAGTAAAGAAGAAGAAGATGTTTGTGTTATCAGTGCGAAAATGAGCTTCGAACAAAAAGCGAACATTAAATTTTGTTTTAAAATTGGTAAAACTTATACCGAAACGTTTCAATTGATGAAACAAGTTTATGGCGACTATTGCCTATGCCTTAGCAGAGAGCACGAGTGGTTTCAACGTTTTCAAAGTGGTCGTGAGGACATAAATGACGATCAACATGTGGGCCAATCAAAATCCGTGATCATCGGAAATTCCATCGAAACTGTGCGTGAATTCATAAAAAAAATGAAATCATCATTGAAATTCATGGGATGGAACATCTGCAAAATATCGATTTATCGTATACCGAACATTTGGGCTTACGAATGATGTGCACGGTTTGTTCCGCACAAATTGACTGACGACCAAAAATTGCTCAGAATCCAACATTCGATCGACGCTTGACCAAAAATCACATTTTAAGCATTAACCAACCCCTCCCCGTCTTCACCTGATATGGCACCGTGCTACTTTTTTCCTTTTCGGAAAAAAGCATTTGCCCATGAAAGGAAAGCGTTATGCAGACGTAGACATGCTTTGACATGCTTTGGACCGTGCAAAAAGCTGTATTGAAGCAGAAGGAGACTATCTTGAATAAAATAAATTGATTTTGCCGAAAAAATCATTTGTTCTGTTTGTTCCTGTTTACTTTGGAACGCACCTTGTATATGGTAAACGGGAAATCAAATATGTAAATTTTTCAAAACCCTTCTATCAAAGTTTTAATGTTTTTTTTTACTTCCTTCGTAAACGAGATTTTTGTTTGTATTAACGAAATATGTTTAGTTTTTTAATTTTAGATGATCCAATAATAAGTTATGCTGCCCACGGCGAGAGCATTTTTCTGTGAGACACTCTGGATGATGAGGTCTCAACAGCTGAATTTTCAACATCTTTTATCAAAATTTCAGGAGAAATTGTTCAAATATGTACCTTGTATAAGCCATATTAAATTTTCCAAATATATGATTTATTTAAAAACGAAAATTCATAAAAACACCTTATTTTTGTATCTCTGAAACCCACCTAACCCCTTAAATGACGCCGCAAACAAAAATAGGCAAACGTGTTTATAATTCCATTTATGTTTTTAATTAAAGGAATTAATTAAACCTTAGCTTTATTAGAGTAATTAAATATGGTAATTTTATAACAATGCAATATTACATGTTGTGGAATCCAATACAGAATTGCTTAGCTGTCAGAATTGCAAACCAATTTTGATTATCAATGGTGTCACAGAATCTGATTGGATTTTTGTCTTTTCGAACATACGCAAAACCAATATTCGTATCAGCTGTTTACTAATGTGACAAAACTTGAAAATGAATACATTTGGAAGCAATCCCTTTAAAGTTTTTAATGAGTTCCGAATTAAAGAAAGATTTTAAGGGATAATATTTATCGAATAAATAAAGACGCATTTGGGTGTTAAATTACGTTTATTGTTTTGCAAATCTTCTTTAAGAGAAGAGCCTGCTTTAGAACCTTCAATAAATTTAATTTTTCTTTAAAAATTATTAAGAATATTTCCAGTGATGGATTACCGCCCAGGCCCGCGAGGCCCGGAACTAGGCCGGCACAATTTGGGGGGCGGCAAATTTTTCAGAATGTCAAAATTTTAAATCTGATATAATGTAACGACAATACATTTAAAGATTTATTCTGATTTTTCTAATTAACTTTTATTCATTTTCTGATTAACTTTTTTATTCGTGAGTGAAATACCGATAAAAAATGTTTTATAACAGAAATAATTGAATATTGATAAGCTTTACCTGACGAATTTTCAAAGCTCTGTTGACTTGTTGTATCTTTAGTAAAGTTAATCTTATTAGTGAGCAGTTTCTAAAATTGCACAATGTTTTCATATTTTATTTTCAATGATTCCGGTGTTTCGTATATGTATTGATATAAGTATTCATTTAAAATTCATCTTTTTGTTTGTATATAAAAATATTTTTATTCCTAAAAATGATTTCTATAGAATCAAATAAATGAATATATTCATTTTATAGCCAATTTTTTTAAAAATAGAAACAATTTGAAGGAAATAAAAATTTAATAACATTGATGTTTCATTTTCACAATATTGTGAATTATATTGACGAATATTAACGAAATTTTATAGCTTAAAGCAATAATTCGTAATTATTGTACAATGTTATTAAAATTCAAGTATATATTTATGTCGATATATACAGTCGTGGTCACGCAAATAGCACACATAGTCATAAGAAGCAATAAGAGCTTATACAATTGACAAAGTTCTTTAAAAGGCTAAAACGGGCTAAAAATATCATTATTTGTTTATTAATTTATCCATTTAAGTAAAAAATACCAATTAGCAATTCACAAATAATTAATATTAATTGAAAAATTTGTGCTCCCTCTAAAATGCCTTGGACATTCAAATAGCACAATTTACCAAACCTGCAAAAATTATGTGAAATTAATGAAATTTAATCAACGATTTGGTTCCATAATTTTAACATCGTTCCATAGCTTTTCTATGGGATTAAGCTTTCGACCTTCGCCGTATGCTTAGGATCGTTATCCTGCATTAAAGTCCAGCGAAGGGGCATGCAATTAAAAGTAAGAAAATTTAGATACTTTAAGTGTACAATTGACAGGACGTAAAAGTGGTTATCATAATCTTTACGCAAAATTTAATTTTTTTGACAATTTAAATGAATTAATTACTAAGTATTCTGATGAAGATACTTTCGCGAATGGATGTATTCATTTGCACTGTCAACTCAAAGATTCTCTAATGAACACAAAAGAAATTCGTTCCGCGCAAGGAATATACAATTTTTTGCATTCTCAAAATCTTCAAGATGTTTATCCAAATGTAGACATTGCTCTACATATTTTTTTGAGTATTCCGGCTGCGAAATGTTCAGGGGAAAGATCTTTTTCCACCTTGAAAAGAGTCAAAACGTATTTACGCGCAAGTATGGGCCAAGAGAGACTCAATGCTTTAGCACTACTGCCAATTGAAGCCCAACTAGTTAAAGAAATACATAACACACGACATAATTGATGATTTTGCTCAGACGAAAGCCCGAAAGAAGATATTTAAAAATTAAGTTATACATTATAGTTTAAAAAAACTGACTGTTATTTATGTTGTTAATATTTATTTGTATTGTTTAACAATTATACTTTTATGAAACAAATATTATCTATATACATAAATAAAAATGAATCGCCAAAATGTATGTACGCTCATAACTTTCATACGACTGAACCAAATTTGATATCAGCCTTCAAACCCGCGTCAATTATAGGATACCAACAAAAATGACATTGCCGAACCCATTTTATATCGTATTCGCTAAGAATTCGAAGTCGGTCAATTCCGGTGGTTTGATATCAATTCCATCTGCCGTTTATGAATATAAAAAAGATGAACTCAATGTCATGACAATGAAGACGACGACATGAATTATCCAGTGTAATTTCTAAATTCTTTGGAGATGCTTGGTATGCCACCGCATCATTTGCGTCTCTAAGTTGGTTCTGTCGTTATTATGTTTCGCAATCTTCATGCGCCGAAACTGTGTAATGGAACCCGACTGATTGTGATGCAGCTATCGAATACAAGGGGGCAGAATGCTTGATTCTACGAATTCATTTGAGTTGTAACGATTTACCATTTCAGTTCCAACGTCTTCCGTTTCCAGTGAAAATTGTATTTGACACATGTACAAATTGCATACGCATAGTGTGTGGCATAAATTTTGGAAATGCTCACGAGTTCGAAAACCATCTTTTTTGTACACCGGAACAGAAACCAAAATATGTTACTTATCAAGCTGCGTTACATTGAAAAAAAAAAATGAAATGTTAAATTCAACTTTGTTTTCGTTTCAAAATACATAATTTCACGCAGGACAACGGCTGCGGGGTCAGCTTATATCTTAATAATATGAACGGACTCAAAGAAATAAAATTTCATCCTTTAAAAAGGGCGGCTAATCAGACAGGGCCTAGGGCGGGAAAATACTTAATCCGCCACTGAATATTTCCCCAAAGTTATAGATGGGAATTCGAAATATTGTCGAAGCTAGAAGGAAAATAATGACCGAGCGTCTAGCAGATACATATGTATAGGAGCGTTTGGGCAGAAATTAATTGGCGACAGGGTAGAAAAAAAACTGAACGTCATATGGAATTGGGGCAAAGTTTTTTATCTTTGGCATTAAATTATCTTTTATTTAAACCAAAAAAAACTAAGAAAAGTTAAATTTGAACATACTATATATTTAACCCTTACGTTAATAGCCGGGTACCCACCGCGGCATATTTGTTTGAATAGCTTAAAAAAATTCAATATTTAATTTCAAGCTCTCAAATCGTCGTTTTTTAACTTAAAAGCAAGCTATGAATAAATAATGAACTCACATTTAATTGATTTATTTTTTTATTTTAAATAAGCTTAAACTCTAGCCATCGCCCTATTAGCAACCGGGTACCCGGGTACCCACAGTAGAAAGCATAGGAAATAAATTGCATATAATTTCTATTAATGCATGCAACTAAGTTTTATTAAAAAAAATAAAGAAATATTACACTTTTTTATAATTAATGACACTTTTTTATAATTAATGAACACATTGTACACGATTAACGGAATGCTCGTCACAAACATGTTGGTGACATTGGCACTCTACCTTGAAAAGAGTCAAAACGTATTTACGCGCAAGTATGGGCCAAGAGAGACTCAATGCTTTAGCACTACTGCCAATTGAAGCCCAACTAGTTAAAGAAATACATAACACACGACATAATTGATGATTTTGCTCAGACGAAAGCCCGAAAGAAGATATTTAAAAATTAAGTTATACATTATAGTTTAAAAAAACTGACTGTTATTTATGTTGTTAATATTTATTTGTATTGTTTAACAATTATACTTTTATGAAACAAATATTATCTATATACATAAATAAAAATGAATCGCCAAAATGTATGTACGCTCATAACTTTCATACGACTGAACCAAATTTGATATCAGCCTTCAAACCCGCGTCAATTATAGGATACCAACAAAAATGACATTGCCGAACCCATTTTATATCGTATTCGCTAAGAATTCGAAGTCGGTCAATTCCGGTTGATATTTCCGGTGGTTTGATATCAATTCCATCTGCCGTTTATGAATTCAAAAAAGATGAACTCAATGTCATGACAATGAAGACGACGACATGAATTATCCAGTGTAATTTCTAAATTCTTTGGAGATGCTTGGTATGCCACCGCATCATTTGCGTCTCTAAGTTGGTTCTGTCGTTATTATGTTTCGCAATCTTCATGCGCCGAAACTGTGTAATGGAACCCGACTGATTGTGATGCAGCTATCGAATACAAGGGGGCAGAATGCTTGATTCTACGAATTCATTTGAGTTGTAACGATTTACCATTTCAGTTCCAACGTCTTCCGTTTCCAGTGAAAATTGTATTTGACACATGTACAAATTGCATACGCATAGTGTGTGGCATAAATTTTGGAAATGCTCACGAGTTCGAAAACCATCTTTTTTGTACACCGGAACAGAAACCAAAATATGTTACTTATCAAGCTGCGTTACATTGAAAAAAAAAATGAAATGTTAAATTCAACTTTGTTTTCGTTTCAAAATACATAATTTCACGCAGGACAACGGCTGCGGGGTCAGCTAATATCTTAATAATATGAACGGACGCAAAGAAATAAAATTTCATCCTTTAAAAAGGGCGGCTAATCAGACAGGGCCTAGGGCGGGAAAATACTTAATCCGCCACTGAATATTTCCCCAAAGTTATAGATGGGAATTCGAAATATTGTCGAAGCTAGAAGGAAAATAATGACCGAGCGTCTAGCAGATACATATGTATAGGAGCGTTTGGGCAGAAATTAATTGGCGACAGGGTAGAAAAAAAACTGAACGTCATATGGAATTGGGGCAAAGTTTTTTATCTTTGGCATTAAATTATCTTTTATTTAAACCAAAAAAAACTAAGAAAAGTTAAATTTGAACATACTATATATTTAACCCTTACGTTAATAGACGGGTACCCACCGCGGCATATTTGTTTGAATAGCTTAAAAAAATTCAATATTTAATTTCAAGCTCTCAAATCGTCGTTTTTTAACTTAAAAGCAAGCTATGAATAAATAATGAACTCACATTTAATTGATTTATTTTTTTATTTTAAATAAGCTTAAACTCTAGCCATCGCCCTATTAGCAACCGGGTACCCGGGTACCCACAGTAGAAAGCATAGGAAATAAATTGTATATAATTTCTATTAATGCATGCAACTAAGTTTTATTAAAAAAAAATAAAGAAATATTACACTTTTTTATAATTAATGACACTTTTTTATAATTAATGAACACATTGTACACGATTAACGGAATGCTCGTCACAAACATGTTGGTGACAATTGGCACAGGCCTTCCGTCTTCTTATTGGCAAAGCATTGCAGACATGACAAGATCCTGTTATTTTTTTCCTTCCTGTTTTATCTTTTGGAGTCTCTGGACCAGAATTTATCACGACTGTTGCTGTCAGTGTATGGCCTAATACACTTTCAACGGCAATCTTTGTGGAGAAGTGGCGCATTACTTGTGGATTCGCCGTACGATGTTCTGTCATCGGCAATGCTAGTTCTTCACTTAGTTTACGCATAAATTGACGACGTTCTGTCGTTTTTTTGACAATAATTTTATTATTTTCATAGTAAATTATATATGCCGCAAGTGAAGAAATATCTAGCATATTGAAGAACATTGCCATTGGCCATTTCGAAGATCGTCGTTGACTGGTGTATCTCCGCACCATTTGGTCCATTGTGTCAACTCCAGCTTTATATTTATCATAAAAATTTATTATTTCTGGTTTTTGTTTAGCGTCATCACCAACTGATATATCTGAACCATTGTCGATATCAGAATGACAACTTTATTTTTCTTAAGAACGTAAGAACCAAAAACTGTCGAATACTGCTCCCGTGTCATATTCGCTCCCATAACACTAGGGATGTAAGGTTTATTCTTTTACAACGTACCAACAATGTTAATATTCCACGACAACAAATGTTTAGTAGTAGTTAGTAGTAAAGAAGTTATCCATGCAGATGTTTCTACCACTACCTTGGTACGGAGCCGTCAATTTTTTCACTACTCTTTCATCCTGATCCACAATTCTACGTTGTTATTATTTTTTTCTTTAAATTGTCACCGACTATTAATATTTTTAATAAAACAAACAAAATTTTTATACTCTCGCAACAAAGTTGCTAAAGAGAGTATTATAGTTTTGTTCACAGAACAGTTGTTTGTAAGTCCTAAAACTAAAAGAGTCAGATATAGGGTTATATATACCAAAGTGATCAGGGTGACGAGTAGAGTTAAAATCCGGATGTCTGTCTGTCCGTCCGTCCGTCTGTCCGTCCGTGCAAGCTGTAACTTGAGTAAAAATTGAGATATCGTGATGAAACTTGGTACACGTATTTCTTGGCTCCATGAGAAGGTTAAGTTCGAAGATGGGTAAAATCGGCCCACTGCCACGCCCACAAAATGGCGAAAACCGAAATCTTATAAAGTGCCATAACTAAGCCATAAATAAAGATATTAAAGTGAAAGTGAAAAGGATCGCATTAGGGAGGGGCATATTTGGACGTAACCCGCCCCCTACTAAGTTTTTGTACATATCTCAGAAACTACTATAGCTATGTCAACCAAACTCTATAGAGTCGTTTCCTTTAGGCATTTCCATATACAGTTCAAAAATGGAAGAAATCGGATAATAACCACGCCCACCTCCCATACAAAGGTTATGTTGAAAATCACTAAAAGTGCGTTAACCGACTAACAAAAAACGTCAGAAACATTAAATTTTACAGAAGAAATGGCAGAAGGAAGCTGCACCCAGACTTTTTTTTTAAATTAAAAATGGGCGTGGCGTTGCCCACTTATGGACCAAAAACCATATCTCAGGAACTACTCTACCGATTTCAATGAAATTCGGTATATAATATTTTCCTAACACCCTGATGACATGTACGAAATATGGGTGAAATCGGTTCACAACCACGCCTTCTTCCAATATAACGCTATTTTGAATTCTATCTGTATAATATTCTCATTCATTCTCTGTATAATATATACATTAGGAACCAATGATGACAGCGGAATAAAACTTTACACAAATACGGTATTTGAGCTGAGGTATCCCTTGTGGAAAAATTGTCGTGATCGGACCTTTTCAAGGTCCCTGATATCGAACACGAAGAACTCAATGCCTAACCTAACCTAATTTTTCACCGAAAATATCGGTAAATCTCTCATCTCGGTTATCACTTTATCATGCGGGAGTATAAAATGTTCGGGGACACCCGAACTTACCCCTTCCTTACTTGTTAATACTCAGATAGTGGGTACCCGCTTGCTAAAAGACGTCGGCAAAAGTTGGTTACTAACGTAAGGGTTAAAGTAAAATTTTTTTAATCCAAAACCACTTTTTTTTCAAATTTTAAAACTTTTGAGAATTTTACACTTTTCCTATTTTTCTAGTTTAACTTGAACATAAGTTAATAAATAATATGAATCTCTTTGAATTTTTTGTTTCCGATAGAAATCTCGACCTGCATCCTGCCCGCCGTCTGGCATATGCACATGCGAGAAGCATCTGACAATTGCTTCCCAAAGGCAAAATGTAAAAGATTTCGTATGAAAAAAATTTTCGGAAGATGTTTAAATATATAACTAGAAATTTCGCTTTAACCTTTGACTGGTGACATGGTTTTTGTGTAACTTAACTGGTGACGAGCGGCCTCAGAGGCCGCTGCTTTACATGGTCTATAGCATCGAAACTATATACGATAGCTTACTATTAAATGAATATATAAAAGGATAAAATAAAACTACTAAATACACTCTAAATGTGATTTTTAATTATTAACTTCCTAATACAATCTATGTAGGAACTAAAATCAAAAATCTAGAGATAAGATCAATAATCACGTGCAAAAAGAATGAAATAACATATTATAACAAAAATACTATTTATCATTATAGTTAATGAATATTCATTAACAAAAAATAAATAAAATATATAATGACAAAAATAATTTAAAAAATTGACAATGGTCAATCCTTGGTAATTTTTATTGGCAGTCAGGGCATAATTGTTTAGCGCACTGCAAGCATGCAAGTCTTTTACATGAATGGCATTGGTAATTAGACTTGCGATTTAACTTAGGAGGACAACTGGCACAGGGATTCCGTGGGATGTCCTCGGAGTTTTGTGGTTCTGGTGGCAAACCAGAACCCAATATACGCGCTAAGTTGACGCGTAGATCGCGTGGAATGTGGGTATTGTAAACTCTGCGCTGCATGTGTGTTAATACCGCGTTTCTGGTAAATATTTTATGAATTGTTCACGCTCAATAGTTTTGGCATCATCAGCTTGATATAAGATAGTACGCTCACCGTACTTATGTCCAACATTCGAAAAAATATCATCATAGGCCACCTTCGCGATCGGCGACTGCAGGTGTATATGGAGCATTTTTTATCTATCTCATCAACGCCTCCTTTTGTTGAATTGTAATAGGCAATAATTTCAGGTTTGCCTGTATTTTCATCAAAACACTCACTCTGATGCATTGAAGATACTAAACACACAGCTTTATTTAGCTTTGGCACGTGAGAGATCAAAGTCATTTGATTGGTAAATCCATTTAATCACACTGTTCGACACTACATTTTTAGCTCCTAACTCCTTACGCTTCTTTTTTAGAGGTGCAGAATCACTCATTGTTAGTAATAACTGTAAACTTACGAAAAAAGCAATAAAGCAAAATTATATTAAAAAGTTACACAAGTGGTGACGTAAGGTCAGCGAGGCCCATGCCGAAGTTTATGTCGATGTAAGTTACCGATATGAGACAATACGACGCAACTGTCGCACTGTACGGCGTGGACGCAACTAAACTCGAAGCTACTCGGACGTTGCAACAAAGGAAGCGCGGAGAAGGGGGTGAAATGATGTTTCACTGACTCCGCTCGGCCTGTGAGATCGCTTGTCACCAGTTAAAGGTTAATCATCTATTTATTTCCCTCCCAAAAAAAGCCTAAAAAAAAAAACGATTTTATTAAGCCTCTAAAGCAAGCTTCCTTCTTAAATATCCGCATTATTTCTCGAAAACTCAATAATTAAGACATTCATTTTTTTCTTATGTTTTCTTCTATAGAAATGAAGATAAATTAATTCGTAACAATAAAATAACTTGATTTGTTAACTTATATTTCAAAACTGTGTGCGACTATCTTCTTGATTTGTTTCTGACAGCAAACCCGATAAAATTGGTTTCCGTGACGCCCAAAACCCTTTCAAATTCTGTTTTGAATATCAAACCAATAATATCTGAATTCATGACACCTACTGCTTTTTTTGATCAGTTTCAATTCTGATTCCGACATCTATCAGATTCTACAACACCCCTGACAATCAATGCAACAGTTTACACTCGATGTAATATTGAAACATAATACTATATAAAATCATAAAATGAATGGGTCTAATTATTGAATCCATTTTGTACGAAAAACTTGATAATTCGATCTAAAATTATTACATTGAAATCATTGAAACCGTATCGAAAATTAAACTTTACTTACTTGCCGACTCGATAAAATACATTCCGTGGCTAATAGATAGCGCTAATTTCGAAATCATTGAAACTGCAAAATCGAAAATATATATCGAAATCTATCCGTTGATCAGTGAATTGCGCAATAACCCTGACAGACGAGCAAAATTAATACGCATTAAGCTACGTTAATTCGCATTGAAATTTTATGGTGACAGACGGTAGATTTGTGCATTTAGACAGCTGATTGTGAAATTTGTTTACTTATTAAGAAAAAAGTGAAATAAAAATGAATAAGATAAATTATTAATAAGAATTTTGGTATTTTTGGAAATTCAATATAAATTAAACGAATTTATGTTTCTATAATAAGTGTAGCTAGGGTTGCCAGATAGAAAATCGTTATTAACTGGACAGAACAAAAAAAAAATGGACTTGTCTGGACACCGCGAACAAATTAAATAATTCAATTATTTAAAAAACAAAATTTATTATATTAAAAAAAAAAACATATATAAATTCATATTAATAAGTACGTATAGGTATAATACATATTTCAAAATGTATATTTGTTATTACTTTTTAACGCCTTAGCCAATTTTATGCCTTCTTCTGTATTTAAAAATTTTATAAATTCATTACAATTTTCAGATAAATTTTGTCTTATTAAAAACTCTGATTTTATTAGATCTATAAGCATTTTGTTCCTTTCTTTCGAAAATAAATTATTAAATAAACTAAATATTTTTTCACAAAAAGCGTTGCTAATTTGTATGGAAAATATGAATGAAATAATTTTTTTCATATTTTTCATTTCATTTTCATTGTATTTTGAAAAAAAAATTAGACCATATTTTATCATTTGGAATGTCTTGTGGCAAATTGTCGTAAATATTACGTAAGGAGCAATATTCAGTACATAACTCATCACAATTAATATCGTTACATATATTTAAGTTTGATATCACATCATTTAATTCAGTCCATGTGCATAATTTTGTTTTGATACAAAACAAAGATAACTGTTTCATAATTGAATTCTCGCCGTAATCGTACTTAGCTTCTAAGTAGTTTAATGTTTTTGTTAGGAATAATTCCGCTTGTTGTTTAAATTCATCTTTGTCATCTGGGTTCATTTTGCGCATCAATGTATTTGCCTTATTCCCAAAAAAATTATCATTCAGTCTATTTTTGAGGCCTATTCTTAATTTTTCCATTACAGTCGACTTCAACAATTGTGCATGAATCAGATTCCAATACTTTGATTGCCACATGAAAATCGTGCAAAACATTTTGCGCAAAATATAAATATGCTTCCGAAATACCTTCTTCAAAGCATTCTTCGTTTTCATTCATTACATCAATATTCGAAACCCGTCTGGTAACAAAATCCCATAGCTCCCTGCGACAGTTTTCTTTTTTTTTTAAAGAAAATATCTTTTGATAGCAGGCCAATCCAGCAGTAATCTATCTATTGCTGGTAGGAGCTCAAGGCATGCGCTACATCAGCTCGAACCTACCTATCCTACGCCTTTGCGCAAATGATTCTATCATGCTAGCAAATGCCCACGTACAGATTTGGCAATGGCAATAGCAATTCGTTTGACAGCTAGTATTCTATAAATCCTATCGTGTCGAGATGCCCCGTAAGAACGTGTGTATTTCCAGTTTGAGAGATGCTGCTTGTCGCTCGCTGTTGTCTAAGTGTTCAATGCATTATGTATTCTCACTGCGTTCGATAATTATCGATATTCTAACTCCAAATATACATTTTACAACACGTTGAGACACATGATAATGGAAATAACTAAAAAATAACTTTTAAAAACAAGTCAATATAAAAATAATGAAAAAAGAGAAAAAAAGAAACAAATAAATCTGGACAAAGGCTTCTTTGTCTGGACTCTGGACAGCAACACAAATATCTGGACAATCCAGACGAATCCAGACCACCTGGCAACCCTAAGTGTAGCTCAAATTCAATTTAATAATTTAGTTAAACAAACTGTTGATAGCAGCGTACCAGTGTAGCGGAACGACGATCGAAAAAGCGACTTGCGGATTGTGCAAGCGTAAACAACTGCTGTGTAGATATGACGATATTTTTTGCTGTTTTGTTTTCCTTAAACTACTACCTAGTGCTGTTTCTAAATTTTCCCTTATGTGTGGAAACCGAGGACAGTGGAAAAATACGTGTTCAGAGTCTTCTATTGACTCCATATACATCGAACAATACGGACTAACGTCATTTTGAAATTTGTGTAGATAGCTTCTGAAAACAATACGGATTAACGTCATTTTTAAATTTGTATAGATAGCTTCTGAAACGCCCGTGCCCGCTTAATATTTGGGCCAGGTGGAAATCCAGGTCCCGGATGTCGGGTATAAGTCTGCAGGTTCACCGCTCTTTGGTTGAGATTTGCCGCCGTTGCTGCCATATTATTATGATCTTTCTCTCCTCTCTCATTTTGATTTCTGTAAATGGCGCTGATAGCTCATTTAATCTCATGAACTTGATGATTTGATCGTCATCAAGTTAATAGCTACTCCTACCACTATACTCGTATGGTCATCCACGTATGCTATTAGTAAAGAAATTTTACCCAAATAATTGGGAGGAGCAGCTATACTACAAGCTTTTAATAAAAACCACCACGAAGTTATTAAAGGCATAAAATTAAATAACCCCTTATTAATGAATAAGCATCGACTTCCTGATCGTTCATAAGAAATATTGGTCAAACAAAAATCCAGATGAATTATCGCGCAATCGATAGCGTGATCAAAAATGTGAGATGATAGAAAAACTGCAAAAAAACTATTACTAGTTTCAATAGTAGCTTTTAAGACATGCGAAAAGCATTTAAATGTCTAAAATATGTGTAAATTAACTTGTTTAAAAGAAATGATAATAAACTGATTGCAGGTAAAATATGTTTTTCACTTGTTTGTATAACAATATACATACATATGTACAAGGAGCGTTTGAAAGTAAACAGGACTTTTTGAATCTAGCGCCTCCTGTTGGCGTCATCTACAAGTCGACTGGTGCATTAGAATCTGCTATCTTTATCGATTGTCCAGTGACAATTCATCGATTGAGAATGAAATTATTGCGTTTTAAGTGTCAGTATGTTTGTGTTATCAGTGCGAAAATGAGCTTCGAACAAAAAGCGTACATTAAATTTTGTTTCAAAATTGATAAAACTTATACCGAAGCGTTTCAATTGATGAAACAAGTTTATGGCGACGATTGCCTATCCCTTACTCTGTTATTACACGCGGCAACTTTTGTTGTGGCAACTCTTGGTTTATTGGCGAGGGGGCGACGAGGAGAGGAGAATCGCGCCGAGTTTCCAGTGTTCAGCAACTCGCTTTGTGTTCTTATTCGTAACAGTTCGCTGCGACGTTTTTCGGCATTCGTGTTCTTTCTTTCGTAGTACATAGATGCATTTGAGTATATTTTTTTGAAATTAATATTTTGAATATATTTAAAAAATTTAATTTCATCTTTTGGCAAGTAATTTGCAAATATGTATACAGATATACATAATACAATATTAATAATTTTAGAAAATGGAGTATGACGAATTAATTAAAGATATTGTGAAATGTATGGAGAAAGCCATACAAATTGATAGTGAAAACGATAGTGAAAGGGTGATATATGTGAAAGTCTGTCATATAATCTTTCTTTTAATTTTGAATTAAAAATGAAATGTATTTCTTAATTGACAGAACTGATTAATATATGTGATAGGGTGGCCCAAATACCTATAAGGAAAAAGAAACGACCATGGGTTAAGTAAAGTGAAAGAGAATGAGAAAAAACACGAACAGAGTTGCGCAACACAAGTTCCTCGTGTGAAGGTAATGGGCGACAGCAAAAAAGAATCGCCCGAGAATTAGCAACTTTTGTTGCCGCGTGTAATAATAGACTTAGCAGAGAGCACAAGTGGTTTCAACGTTTTCAAAGTGGTCGTGAGGACATAAATGACGATCAACATGTGGGCCAATCAAAATCCGTGATCATCGGAAATTCCATCGAAACTGTGCGTGAATTCATCAAAAAACTGAAATCATCATTGAAATTCATGGGATGGAACATCTGCAAAATATCGATTTATCGTATACCGAACATTTGGGCTTACGAATGATGTGCACGGTTTGTTCCGCACAAATTGACTGACGACCAAAAATTGCTCAGAATCCAACATTCGATCGACGCTTGACCAAAAATCACATTTTAAGCATTAACCAATCCCTCCCCGTCTTCACCTAATATGGCACCGTGCTACTTTTTTCCTTTTCGGAAAAAAGCATTTGCCCATGAAAGGAAAGCGTTATGCAGACGTAGACATGCTTTGGACCGTGCAAAAAGGAGACTATCTTGAATAAAATAAATTGATTTTGCCGAAAAAATCATTTGTTCTGTTTGTTCCTGTTTACTTTGGAACGCACCTTGTATATGGTAAACGGGAAATCAAATATGTAAATTTTTCAAAACCCTTCTATCAAAGTTTTAATGTTTTTTTTTTACTTCCTTCGTAAACGAGATTTTTGTTTGTATTAACGAAATATGTTTAGTTTTTTAATTTTAGATGATCCAATAATAAGTTATGCTGTCCACGGCAATTAATTAAACCTTAACTTTATTAGAGTAATTAAATATGGTAATTTTATAACAATGCAATATTTTTTAAAAATAAAATATAAAATATACATGTTGTGGAATCCAAGACAGAACTGCTTAGCTGTCAGAATTGCAAACCAATTTTGATTATCAATGGTGTCACAGAATCTGATTGGATTTTTGTCTTTTCGAACATACGCAAAACCAATATTCGTACCAGCTGTTTACTAATGTGACCAGAGAACGTATATTTACAGAGAAGGTCCAACAACGGACAAGCGTGTGAACTGTCAAAAGCTAACAAAATGCGATGGGTGCATTTCACCACAGCTGGCTAAGAAGGAGAAACTTTAACAGTGGCGCGTGAACAGAGCAGAGCATTCAATGAAAATTATGCTCAGAAATATACATTCTTATTACAGACGTATGTTAGTCTTTTGGATATAATTACATACGTTTACATGCAATCATATTAATTGATATGATTATCATTTTGCATATTTTTCCGAATGCATGCAAAACTGCTAACATTCTAATAAAATGATGCTATTTTCAAAACTATATTTGTAGTTAATGTGCGAATAATAGTTATTTATTAAATATTTATAATGTTTGATAATATTATATAATTTCATATAAATATGTATGAATATGGTTGTATATACATACATATGCTATATATGTACATATGCATGTATAAGAGATACCCTAAAACACTTAATATTATATATTACAACAATATCATATGTAAATCACATTTCATCATTTAAATTTTCATATGCATCTAGATATTAGCACATAGTTACATACATACATACATACTTATGTAGGTAGAATTCAAATTCAAATCCTAATATTATCATTAATCAGTAAGAAGTGTGCGCGCACTGCTCGATATGTACATACATATGCATATGTGTACGACATTGCTGAACAAATAATGTATATACACACCAACATTCAAATATGCGTACACAAGTAAATATGTGCGTATGACATTCCCACACAAATAATGCATACACAACATACATACTTATATGAATTCATATGTAGATATGTCACCCGCAAAAAGTACAAATATTGTTCAATAATTCAAACACAACAATCGTCTAATATAGCATCAGTAGCGTCACAAGTCAATATGGCAGCCGAATTTTGCGAAGCCTAAATGAAGTAAATTTTACAACAAAAACGATTTCATTCATGAACGCGGGGGCATATGCCACAAGCGACCTCGCTTCATTCATATAAACAGACGCCGTAACATCTCCCCGAGTATGCCTTTGCCAACAAGCGTCTTTTCGCGACGATGGCAAAAGCTAAAAATCATAAATTGAACAACTTTCTGATGCTTCTTCACAGAAAGAAGTCAGAAAAGTGGCAACAACGGAGTTGTCGATTTATAATATTCAATTCTAAAATATTTTTCCGTAGCTCGCAAAAATCAGCGTCGATATGTAAGCAAGTTCATACATATGCATACATATTTACGCACGTTGGATGCCGAAGCTGTTACAGCGGCAAGGGAAGCGGTAACAATCGGCGATCGTTTGTTAGTTTCTTTCGCGTCTCGTCGCGTCAGTGCTTCGACAGATTGATGTGCTGAACACATAGAACGCGACAGACTGCAAGCGCCATCTGAATCTGATATTGAAATACACACATTCTTAAGGACACAGTTATTTAGACAGCTGCACAACTACATAACTGTGTCCATAAGAACGTGTGTATTTTAATATTTGACAGATGTCGCTTGCAGTCTGCCCCGCTCTATGTGTTCCGGGCGTGACTCTTTGAGTTTCGTCCATTGACAAGGGAGATGCGAAAAATGCGTGCGACACTTGTTATTATGAATGTATGTACATACATATGTATGTGGCTCACATTTGCTTTCGTAAACATACAAATGTGCCCGTGAAACGAAGATTTCGCATGAAGCAATAATTGTACACATTTACATACAAAGTTGTGGGTAGACAAATTTACAAACATTATGCGTATGTTTCTTTATGTTTACATACACACATACATGAATATGTGCGACCGCTTGGTCTTTTAACATGTTATGAAAACTTTTAAAGACCTGACTTGTAAATACGAGGGCTGTCCGATAAATAACCGACCTCAACGTGAGGCTAGCGGCACATCTGAAAAAAAAGTTTCTACTTCAAATTGTGCATATTATAATAGCTACTCGCCAAAATTTCAGAAATTTATCTTGCGCAATTATCTGTTGACAGTCGTTTTTGTGAGTCTATTTCGGTGATTTCCCCAAAATGGAAAAAATTGAATATCGAGCTGTAACTAAATTTTTATTTTTGAAAGGCAATACGCCTTCACAAATCAAAGATGAGTTGGACTCTGTGTATGGTGACTCTGCACCACCGGTTTACCACCGTAAAATTTTGGGCAGCTGAATTTAAACGTGGTCGCAGGAGCTTGGAAGATGATGAACGTCCTGGGCGTCCAAAAACTGTAACCACTAACGATAACATCGCTAAAGTTCATCAATTGGTACTAGACGACCGCCGGATTAAAGTTAGGGAAATAGCTGAGATTATGAAGATGTCAAAAGAAACTGTTTGTCACATATTAAACCAAGATTTGGGCATGAGAAAGCTGTCCGCGCGTTGGGTGCCGCGTTTGCTTACGCTAGACCACAAACGTGCGCGCATGAACATTTCCAGCGCTCTGTTGGCTCAGTTTAGAGGCAATAAGACCGAGTTTTGGTGCCGATTGATAACTGTAGACGAAACTTGGATTCATCATTATACGCCCGAAACAAAAAACCAATCTAAACAGTGGATTGAAAAGGGGGAACCAGCCCCAAAAAAACCTAAAGCTGTGTATTCGGCTGGGAAAGTGATGGCGAGTGTTTTTTGGGACTGCCATGGAATTATTTTTATCGACTATCTTGAAAAAGGAAAAACTATAACAGGAGCATACTACGCATCATTATTGGACAAGCTAAAGGAAGAAATTTCGAAAAATCGGCCACATTTGCAAACAAAGAAAGTCTTGTTCCACCAAGACAACGCACCATCTCACACCTCAACAGTCGCCATGGCGAAAATCCACGAATTGCGGTTCGAACTGCTTGACCATCCACCTTATTCCATCTAGCACCAAGCGACTTTTTTTTGTTTCCTCAACTTAAAACTGCGCTCGGCGTCCAGAGATTTTCGTCAAATAAGGCGGCAATCTCTTTCGTGAACTCGTATTTTGCAGACAAAGACGCCAAGTACTATTTGGAAGGGTGGCAGAGATGGGAGCATCGCTGGGAGAAATGTGTGGAGTTACAAGGAGACTATGTAGAAAAATAAAAAAAAAAATTTTGAAAAAGTCGCGTGCATCATGGTTAGGTCGGTTATTTATCGGACAGCCCTCGTAAATATGTATGTATGTATATATCTTATCGAACCTACATTAATTAAAGATTTACATACATACATAGGTAATAATGCATGTATGACTTTATTATATATTTCCAAAGATTTTAAGGAATTCATCATGAAATTGATCAATTTGTACGTACATACATGCTTGTGTGCTTTGATATAAAATATATAGAAAATATACATACATACATATGTATGTACATATATAAATTATATGCAGTCGTTTGCGCATTGTAAATATACGAATCTGTGAGCGTACATTTCTAAACATTGAAATTAAGATATTTTTTCCCATTGGGTCTACCAACTACTCAGTTCTGTTATTGTCGTGCCCCTGATGTTAAGTGGTGAAATGCGCTAATAATTTTCTGTGGTGAAATGCACTCATCCAAAACAGTAAATATCCCAAAATTGAAATATCCCTAAATTTTTGATATCGTGAACCTTCTCTATAAATATACGTTCTCTGATGTGACAAAACTTGAAAATGAATACATTTGGAAGCAATCCCTTTAAAGTTTTTAATGAGTTCCGAATTAAAGAAAGATTTTAAGGGATAATATTTATCGAATAAATAAAGACGCATTTGGGTGTTAAATTACGTTTATTGTTTTGCAAATCTTCTTTAAGGGAAGAGCCTGCTTTAGAACCTTCAAAAAATTTAATTTTTCTTTAAAAATTATTAAGAATATTTCCAGTGATGGATTACCGCCTAGGCCCGCGAGGCCCGGGAGTAGGCCGGCACAATTTGGGGGGCGGCAAATTTTTCATAATGTCAAAATTTTAAATCTGATATAATGTAACGACAATACATTTAAAGATTTATACTGATTTTTCTAATTAACTTTTATTCATTTTCTGATTAACTTTTTTATTCGTGAGTGAAATACCGATAAAAAATGTTTTATAACAGAAATAATTGAATATTGATAAGCTTTTTCTGACGAATTTTCAAAGCTCTGTTGACTTCTTGTATCTTTAGCAAAGTTAATCTTATTAGTGAGCCGTTTCTTAAATTGCACAATGTTTTCATATTTTATTTTCAATGATTCCGATGTTTCGTATATGTATTGATATAAATATTCATTTAAAATTCATCTTTTTGTTTGTATATAAAAATATTTTTATTCCTAAAAATGATTTCTATAGAATCAAATAAATGAATATATTCATTTTATAGCCAATTTTTTTAAAAATAGAAACAATTTGCAGGAAATAAAAATTTAATAACATTGATGTTTCATTTTCACAATATTGTGAATTATATTGACGAATATTAACGAAATTTTATAGCTTAAAGCAATAATTCGTAATTATTGTACAATGTTATTAAAATCCAAGTATATATTTATGTCGATATATACAGTCGTGGTCACGCAAATAGCACACATAGTCATAAGAAGCAATAAGAGCTTATACAATTGACAAAGTTCTTTAAAAGGCTAAAACGGGCTAAAAATATCATTATTTGTTTATTAATTTATCCATTTAAGTAAAAAATACCAATTAGCAATTCACAAATAACACTAGCCGACAATTTTGACATTTTTTTTCTGCTCTGAAACCAAACTTTTTTTTTTTATGTTGCTTTGATAAGGTACATATATAATTTGAATATAAAAAAAAATTGCTAGGTCCAGGTTAAGAGAAAAATAAAAGTAAAGTTTTTGCAAAAAATATATTGAATATTACAAATTTTTATCCCTCAATTTATATTTTCTTGTACTTTTTTGAACTTCTGCTGTATTGGTAGTCAAGATTATCACGTAAACATATCCAGCAATAGTCTGCCAGCATGCTAGGAGTCCATTTGCCTTGATACCTTTTCTCCATACTCAATATGTCTTGGTGAAATCTCTCCCCATGTTCATCACTGACTGCACCTAAATTGGGAGGGAAGAAATCCAAGTGCGAATGTAGGAAATGTATTTTCAGGGACATGTTACACCCTAAAGCCTGAAAATCCGTCAATAGGCTTGATATGAGTTCTTCATAATCGGGTGATTTGGTGTTACCCAAAAAATTTTTTACAACCTCAACAAATGAAAGCCATGCTTTTTTTTCTAGCGTATTTAGTTTAGAGACAAAGTTTTGATCCTTCATAACTCGTCGTATGTCTGGCCCCACAAAAATCCCTTCTTTTAATTTCGCATCACTAAGTCTCGGAAATATACTTTTAAGGTATTGAAAACCTTCTCCCGTTTTATCCATTGCTTTTACAAAATTTTTCATTAAGCCTAATTTTATATGATGGGGTGGCAATACAATATTCTCGGGTTCAACAAGACGAAGATTGGACACACTTTTCTGATTAGGTACATAGTCTGTTCTTTTTGGCCACTCTTTTTGGATATAGTGTTTGCTTCGAGCTCTGCTATCCCATTCGCTCGTCATAGAAGTTCACTCGTATAAGAAGTATAACTTCAATAATATTATCGTAATTGGACCTAAGAATTTTTTTTTATTATTTTTCTAAGGATATACATACTAACAGAAACCAAAATATATAATTTTTATTTCAGAGCAAAATCCATTGTCGGCTAGTGTAATTAATATTAATTGAAACATTTGTGCTCCCTCTAAAATGCCTTGGACATTCAAATAGCACAATTTACCAAACCTGCAAAAATTATGTGAAATTAATGAAATTTAATCAACGATTTGGTTCCATAATTTCAACATCGTTCCATAGCTTTTCTATGGGATTAAGGTCAGGGCTTTCGACCTTCGCCGTATGCTTAGGGTCGTTATCCTGCATTAAAGTCCAGCGAAGGGGCATGCAATTAAAAGTAAGAAAATTTAGATACTTTAAGTGTACAATTGACAGGACGTAAAAGTGGTTATCATAATCTTTACGCAAAATTTAATTTTTTTGACAATTTAAATGAATTAATTACTAAGTATTCTGATGAAGATACTTTCGCGAATGGATGTATTCATTTGCACTGTCAACTCAAAGATTCTCTAATGAACACAAAAGAAATTCGTTCCGCGCAAGGAATATACAATTTTTTGCATTCTCAAAATCTTCAAGATGTTTATCCAAATGTAGACATTGCTCTACATATTTTTTTGAGTATTCCGGCTGCGAACTGTTCAGGAGAAAGATCTTTTTCCACCTTGAAAAGAGTCAAAACGTATTTACGCGCAAGTATGGGCCAAGAGAGACTCAATGCTTTAGCACTACTGCCAATTGAAGCCCAACTAGTTCAAGAAGTTGATTACAACGACATAATTGATGATTTTGCTCAGACGAAAGCCCGAAAGAAGATATTTAAAAATTAAGTTATACATTATAGTTTAAAAAACTGACTGTTATTTATGTTGTTAATATTTATTTGTATTGTTTAACAATTATACTTTTATGAAACAAATAGTATATCTTAATAATATGAACGGACTCAAAGGAATAAAATTTCATCCTTTAAAAAGGGCGGCTAATCAGACAGGGCCTAGGGCGGGAAAATACTTAATCCGCCACTGAATATTTCCCCAAAGTTATAGATGGGAATTCGAAATATTGGCGAAGCTAGAAGGGAAATAATGACCGAGCGACTAGCAGATACATATGTATAGGAGCGTTTGGGTAGAAAGCGAAAATTTTGACGCGCGACTTCTCGGATTTTCATTTTTGCGTTTTTTCTTAATTGGCGACAGGGTAGAAAAAAACTGAACGTCATATGGAATTGGGGCAAAGTTTTTTATCTTTGGCATTAAATTATCTTTTATTTAAACTAAAAAAAACTAAGAAAAGTTAAATTTGAACATACTATATATTTAACCCTTACGTTAATAGCCGGGTACCCACCGCGGTGTATTTGTTTGAATAGCTTAAAATTCAATTCAATATTTAATTTCAAGCTCTCAAATCGTCGTTTTTTAACTTAAAAGAAAAAGCTATGAATGAATAATGAACTCACATTTAATTGATTTATTTTTTATTTTAAATAAGCTTAAACTCTAGCCATCGCCCTATTAGCAACCGGGTACTCGGGTACCCACAGTGGAAAGCATAGGAAATAAATTGTATATAATTTCTATTAATGCATGCAACTAAGTTTTATTTAAAAAAATAAAGAAATATTACACTTTTTTATAATTAATGACATTGAACACTGTTTAGATGAGTTAAGCATCCACCCCTTCTTCCCGGTAAAACTGGCGCATCCTAATAAAACAGCGCAATTCACCACAGGATGCCACTACAAAACGACATCCAGCAAGTGGTCACCACACAACGACATCGCATGCCGCTAAACCAACAAAAAGGGATTTGAACAATTCGATCAACACTTCGTTAGATGCATTCGCACGTCAACATTCGTCATAGACTCTTCACATCAATTTTCGTTTTTTCGACACCCAACCCGCGCGCTGCAATTAATTCTCGCTTATAGATCATATATGTATACTAAATCGGATCAATCCTGCTTTCGTCATTCAACGACTAATTCGACCGGGATCATGCACATATCGTCCAATTTTCACCTGGATACGCTTTCTATACGATCGTATCTTGGCATGCAGCGAATGCCTTTATCTTAATATATAAAAATCACGTGTCACGTTGTTTGTTTGCGATGGACTCCTAAACTACTGAACCGATTTTAAATTTTTAACACTCTGTGCAGTTTGGTCCAACTTGAAAGATAGGATAGTTTATAACTCTCCTTATAGTCGCATTATTTATTTATTGCAAATTATTTGTTTATTATTAGCAAAGAGCTATCCACCAGTTGGTGGCGCTAACAGCAGTATAGAGTAAGTGCGGTATGTTACAGTAGATGGCGCTACAAACATTAAAAACATTAAATGAAAATGCGTTGTTTGAAGTTTATATTATTTGTGGTAAAGTTATACGAGTCTATGACTTCCAAAAAAAAAATAAAAATTGGGCGGGGCGAAGTTCGCCGGGTCAGCTAGTATACTTATAAATTTTTATTGTCAAATGTGAAGTGCCAAAATACATCTTTTTAATTAAAGTAAATTGTTTTGAAAAATATAAAAGTATTTCTCTTTGCCCCGTGTAAACATGGTCCTCGAGCCATAGTGCCAGGCACTATGGATTTTTAAAGAAAATAAATTAAGACAAAATTAAGTGCAGTGCGGTGAAGAGCAGTGGCGAACAAAAACAAAAACAGCAAAAAAAAACACAGAAAAAAAAGTGACCCAGCCAAAAAAACAATAAACAGCGTCCACATGTTATGTGTATGTACACGAAACATAAATCAGTGCAGTGCAGTGAAGTGCAGTGGCGAACAAAAAAAAAAAAAAAGTGCATAAAAATACAGAGTAAAACAATTCCAGCAAACCAAAAAACCCCAACACAAACCGGGCGCGAAATCAGCAAACAAAACAAAATCTAATAAACAATCGGGCGCGAATTTAACAAATAAACAACACTTGCAAGAACCCCGTAAGCAGCTGGAAGAAGGAAAGAGGAATTGGAAAAATACGAGCAGGCATGCCATATACAGGAATATACCCTACAAACCCAAAGTGAGCGTATTCAGTTCATTTAATTTAAAAGCATCATGCATATATGTATATATTATATAAAAAAAAAATTTGTTGTATGCAATATTATAACATTAGTAACGATTCCGATGACTAGTTTTATACGGTTAATATTTCGGATTTAACGAAAATAATCCGGCCTTATATATTCGCTCATATATATAAATATATATCTTCTTCTTCTTCTTCTTCTTCTTTACTGGCGTAGACACCGCTTACGCGATTATAGCCGAATCAACAACAGCGCGCCAGTCGTTTCTTCTCTTCGCTACGTGGCGCCAATTGGATATTCCAAGCGAGGCCAGGTCCTTCTCCCTTGGTCCTTCCACCGGAGTGGAGGTATTCCTCTTCCTCTGCTTCCCGCGGCGGGTACTGCGTCGAATACTTTCAGAGCTGGAGTGTTTTCGTCCATCCGGACAACATGACCTAGCCAGCGTAGCCGCTGTCTTTTAATTCGCTGAACTATGTCAATGTCGTCGTATATCTCGTACAGCTCATCGTTCCATCGAATGCGATATTCGCCAAGGCCAACGCGCAAAGGACCATAAATCTTTTGCAGAACTTTTCTCTCGAAAACTCGCAACGTCGACTCATCGGTTGTTGTCATCGTCCAAGCCTCTGCACCATATAGCAGGACGGAATTATGAGCGACTTATAGAGTTTGGTTTTTGTTCGTCGAGAGAGGACTTTACTTTTCAATTGCCTACTCAGTCCGAAGTAGCACCTGTTGGCAAGAGTAATCCTGCGTTGGATTTCCAGGCTGACATTGTTGGTGGTGTTTACGCTGGTTCCAAGATAGACGAAATTCTCAACAACTTCAAAGTTATGACTGTCAACAGTGACGTGTGTGCCAAGTCGCGAGTGCGACGACTGTTTGTTTGATGACAGGAGATATTTCGTCTTGCCCCCGTTCATTGCCAGACCCATTTCTTTTGCTTCCTTGTCCAGTCTGGAGAAAGTAGAACTAACGGCGCGGGTGTTGAGGCCGATGATATCAATATCATCGGCATACGCCAGTAGTTGTACACTCTTCTAGAAGATGGTACTTTCTCTGTTGAATTCTGCAGCTCGAACTATTTTCTCCAGCAGCAGATTGAAAAAGTCGCACGATAAGGAGTCGCCTTGTCTGAAACCTCGTTTGGTATCGAACGGCTCGCAGAGGTTCTTCCCGATCCTGACGGAGCTTTTCGTGTTGCTCAACGTCAGTTTACACAGCCGTATTAGTTTTGCAGGGATACCAAATTCAGACATCGCGGCATAAAGGCAGCACCTTATCGTGCAGTCGAAAGCAGCTTTGAAATCGACGAATCGGTGGTGAGTGTCGATTCTCCTTTCACGGGTCTTTTCCAAGATTTGGCGCATGGTGAATATCTGGTCGGTTGTTGATTTACCAGGTCTGAAGCCACACTGATAAGGTCCAATCAGCTTGTTGACGGTGGGCTTTAATCTTTCACACAATACGCTCGATAGAACCTTGTACGCGATGTTGAGGAGGCTTATCCCACGGTAGTTGGCGTAGATTGTGGGGTCTCCTTTTTTATGGAATGGGCATAGCACACTTAAATTCCAATCGTTGGGCATACTTTCATCCGACCATATTTTGCAAAGAAGCTGATGCATTCATGCTCCTTATCAGTTCTTCGCCGCCGTGTTTGAATAGCTCGGCCGGCAATCCGTCGGCCCCTGCCGCTTTGTTGTTCTTCAGGCGAGCAACTGCTATTCGAACTTCTTCATGGCCGGGTAAATGAACGTCTGCTCTTTCTTTGGTCACATCGTCCTTCTCTTCCGTCTGGGCGTGGGCGCAAATCAGCGATATGTTCATTCTCCGGAGTGAATGATAGTACTCGGCGACGGAGTCTCTCTCCCACCACGAATCCTTCCTCCTTTATATGGCCACTGTAGTAAATGTCACAAGGACCTACTCGTCTCTGTCCTTGTCCCGTCCATCGCATTTCTTGGACGGCGGTGATGTCAGCCTTTATTTTCACGAGGACATCAACTAGCTGGACAGCGGCACCTTCCCAATTAAGGGACCGGACATTCCAGGTGCATGCCCTCAAATCATAGTCCTTATTTCGTTTGCCATGGTCGTCATCAAAAGGGGGGGTCTCTCATCCGAGGCTGTTTGTTGTTTTTCATTGGGGGTGTTTTTTTACGTGGCGGGTCCCAAACCCAGCGCACAACCCTATGCAGGGGATGTTTCGCCTTCTCACTTTAGCTCGCCTTCAAACGGATGTTCTTAGGCTACCCAGAGGATACTTGGTCAAAGACCGGAAGTCGTGAACAGCTTGAGTCATATTTAAAAGAATCGTTTCTGGCCACTCCCAAGTGAATGGCGATCAGAGAACTTTCCTCACTTGCGTGAACTTCTACACATGACTCCATCCTCCTAAATATATATACTATATACATATATAGATAGCTAGTAACCGTTTGCCTATTTGTGTTTAGCAATACCTCTTCTGTGAAAAAAAATAAAAGAAAAACAGTAAGCAGGATAAACGAATAAGCAAAAGAAAATTAAAAAACACAACTAGCATTATCAACAAACAAAAGTAAATGCATACATACATAATAAATACATTTGCTAACATTTTATATTAAAAATACATATTTACATATGCACTAAAAAAGGAAAATACCCTTTTTTGCCATTCCGTTTTCTCGCTCTCTCACCTTTGCGAAAAAATAAAATAAAATACAAGTATACACAAACATACGGCATTCAATCTGCCAAATACATTACAAAACAGAAACAAAAGAAATATATTAACAAAGTGTATACTGGAGCACTCTCTTCCCATACATACAAACATATGTACATACATATGTACAAGTACGGGAAAGAATCAGCCTATGATACATACACTACACTGGGTATGACATATCAAATTATTAAATTTTAATTAATTTTCAAAGAAAAATTTATCGTAGTTTCCATAAATAACTAAACGGAACGGTGAAGCAAAAATCAAAAAATACATTTATTGGAGCGAATATAAAAAAAAAAAAAAAACAAATTAGTATTACAAAATATAAATAAGTTTTTGAACACTACATACACAAATATATTATTGGCACATTGCAATTGTACATATGTACATCTTATATTAAAACATAAAAGTTCAAAGTCCACATTTGCAATTATCCGGCAATGCCTCTTGTTCTTTGGCAAACAAAAACAAACAGGATTGTGGACAAAAATCTAATTGATCTCTCTAACAAGCTCTCAATTGCTTACGAACAAATCATAACAAACAATTCGTGCATACTTATGTACAAAGCATATTGATCTCTTCGACGAGCTCTCAATTGCACATAACATAAGCAACTTCATATGCACATGCAAACATACATATAAGTCCAAGTATTAGAGTGTACCTAAATACAAAATATTCGGACATAAAATATTTAAATTAATGAAAAGTACGGTTTTTTAATAGCAATTAACAATTAAATTATATTTTCGCACTAAAATATAAATAAATAATATTATTTTGAAAATAATGAACAATAACAAAAATCCAAGTACACCTGGAGCTACACGCTCAAAACAGGTTGTTAGATTTATTTCAGAAAGTAACAGTTTAACAAGATACTGCACTAGATTTGCCTCCTCACCGATTCACGAAAACTCGGATTCGCTACTAGAAATCAAAAGTCAAAATCTTAAACATTTTTGGACTCGCCTCCAAGCGGCACATGACGCCATTGTACGAAAACTGCTTAGACCAGTTCGAAGAAACAAAAGCTATAATCTCCGATCAACTAAAGCTCATTAAAGCAATTGCACCTACTCCACTTCCGAAAGTAGAGCTGCCACAAGAAGACAGTCAGAAGGCAAGTTCAGGCATCCAACTCGAGTTGCCCGCATGTGACACAGAAACCTTTTACGGAGGTTATGAAGAATGGCCGTCCTTCCGGGACATGTTTACGGCCGTGTACATAAACCATCCTCAATTATCACAAGAGCAAAAATTGTATCACCTCAGATACAAAACGAAAGGTCAAGGAGGCGTAATAGTCAAACAGTTCGCTCTCAATGACGAAAATTTCAATTCTGCTTGGGAAGCTCTTAAAGCACGTTATGAAAACGAACGAATATTGGTCGATAAGAAGGTAACGACACTATTAAACTTGCCTAAAATCAAGAAAGAAACAAGTAAAGAATTTGTAACACTACAATCCACTGTTTCTAATTGTTTGTCGGTTTTATCGACACTAAATATTCCCGCATGCAGCTGGGACCCAATTATGGTAAACATTTGCACCGCCGCATTACCAGAAAGGTCGTTACTTCTATGGGAGCAATCGCTCTCATCACGAAAAAGTGCCCAACGTGGCAACAAAAGGAAGATTTTCTCACCACCCAATATGAAATTGCGGAAAGGTTAGAAGAAAAAATAATCAAAAAAAAAAGAGCATTAAACACGACCAAAATAGAAGCTTAAATAGACCCCAAGCTAGAAGTAAAAACAAATCAAACATAATTTTTAACAAAACACAATCGTTCACATCCATACGTCATGCGAACTATACACAAGAGGGCAAGCTTAAAACTTGCGAAAAGTTTAAAAAATTAAACATTAACGAAAGGAACAACTTTGTCAGATCAAAAAGACTCTGCACAAACTGCTTGTCCAATACACATAATCTAAAAAATTGCAGAAGCAAATTTAACTACTTATATTGTCACAAAAGACACCATTCGACGCTTCATTATAGCAGATATCCTAACTTACTCCAAAGGAACGGTTACACAAAAGAATCCACGGGTTTAGCAAAAGCAATCGAAAACAAGTAAGGAAGGACTAAGTTCGGGTGTCCCCGAACATTTTATACTCTCGCATGATAAAGTGATAACCGAGATGAGAGATTTACCGATATTTTCGGTGAAAAATTAGGTTAGGTTAGGCATTGAGTTCTTCGTGTTCGATATCAGGGACCTTGAAAAGGTCCGATCACGACAATTTTTCCACAAGGGATACCTCAGCTCAAATACCGTATTTGTGTAAAGTTTTATTCCGCTGTCATCATTGGTTCCTAATGTATATATTATACAGAGAAGGCATCAGATGGAATTCAAAATAGCGTTATATTGGAATAAGGCGCGGTTGTGAACCGATTTCAATCATATTTCGTACATGTCATCACGGTGTTAAGAAAATATTATATACCGAATTTCATTGAAATCGGTAGAGTAGTTCCTGAGATATGGTTTTTGGTCCATAAGTGGGCGACGCCACGCCCATTTTTAATTTTTAAAAAAAGTCTGGGTGCAGCTTCCTTCTGCCATTTCTTCTGTAAAATTTAATGTTTCTGAGGTTTTTTGTTAGTCGGTTAACGCACTTTTAGTGATTTTCAACATAACCTTTGTATGGGAGGTGGGCGTGGTTATTATCCGATTTCTTCCATTTTTGAACTGTATATGGAAATGCCTAAAGGAAACGACTCTATAGAGTTTGGTTGACATAGCTATAGTAGTTTCTGAGATATGTACAAAAAACTTAGTAGGGGGCGGGGCCACGCCCACTTTTCCAAAAGAATTACGTCCAAATATGCCCCTCCCTAATGCGATCCTTTGTGCCAAATTTCACTTTAATATCTTTATTTATGGCTTAGTTATGACACTTTATAGGATTTCGGTTTTCGCCATTTTGTGGGCGTGGCAGTTGGCCGATTTTACCCATCTTCGAACTTAACCTTCTCATGTAGAAAAGAAATACGTGTACCAAGTTTCATCATGATATCTCAATTTTTACTCAAGTTACAGCTTGCACAGACGGACGGACAGACGGACGGACAGACGGACGGACGGACAGACAGACATCCGGATTTCACCTCTACTCGTCACCCTGATCACTTTGGTATATATAACCCTATATCTGACTCTTTTAGTTTTAGGACTTACAAACAACCGTTATGTGAACAAAACTATAATACTCTCTTTAGCAACTTTGTTGCGAGAGTATAAAAATGAATAACATAAATTATTAATAGAAATTTTGGTATCTTTGGAAAATCAATATAAATTTAACGAATTTATGTTTCTATAATAAGTGTAGCTCAAATTCAATTTAATAATTTAGTTAAACAAATTGTTGATAGTAGCGTATCAGTGTAGCGGAACGACGATCGAAAAAGCGACTTGCGGATTCAATGTGCAAGCGTAAACAACTGCTGTGTAGATATGACGATATTTTTTGCTGTTTTGTTTTCCTTAAACTAAGTACTACCTGGTGCTGTTTCTAAATTTTCCCTTATGTGTGGAAACCGAGGACAGTGGAAAAATACGTGTTCTGAGTCTTCTATTGACTCCATATACATCGAACAATACGGACTAACGTCATTTTGAAATTTGTGTAGATAGCTTCTGAAAGCAATACGGACTAATGTCATTTTGAAATATGTATAAATAGCTTCTGAAACGCCCATGCCCGCTTAATATTTGGGCCAGGTGGAAATCCAGGTCCCGGATGTCAGGTATAAGTCTGCAGGTTCACCGTTCTTTGGTTGAGATTTGCCACCGTTGCTGCCATATAATTATGATCTTTCTCTCCTCTCTCATTTTGATTTCTGTAATTGGCGCTGATAGCTCATATAATCACATGAACTTGATGATTTGATCGTCATCAAGTTGTTAGCTACTCCTACCACTATATGGTCATCCGCGTATGCTATTAGTAAAGAAATTTCACCCAAAAAATTGGGAGGAGCAGCTATATTACAAGCTTTTAATAAAAACCACCACGAAGTTATTAAAGGCATAAAATTAAATAACCCCTTATTAATTAATAAGGGGCCTTCCATAAATTACGTCACACCTTGAAGGGGGGGAGGGTATCATTCAGAAGTGACATTGTGTGACAAGGGGCAGGGAGGGGTCAAAAGCTTTGTGACATCACATTTCAAAATTTAGAGCAATATTGTTCCCCGCTCAGCTGCGCTCCTGGGTGCTAGACGACTGGCTGCTCTGTTCTGCCGGCGGTGACGTGGTTTTACCGCTGCGTATGCATGCTTGTTGTTGTTTGGTCTGCTTGTCTGATTTATTCGTATCCGTGCATACACAGCGGTAAAACCACGCCACACAAACATTACAACAGAGTTTGTGTGGCGTGGTTTTACCGCTGCTTATGCATGCTTGTTGTTGGTTGCAAGACTGACAAGTGCCATCGCACATGCTTCGCGACGCTTCTATTCGTTTCCATTGTTTACTTGACAATTGTCTTCTGCCGTATAACAGCCGCCGCGTATGCATGCTTGTTGTTGTTTCGTCTGCTTGTCTGATTTCTTCGTATCCGTGGTTATCCCGTTGTATTGTTTGTGTGGCGTGGTTTTACTTCTGCGTATGCATGTTTGTTGTTGGTTGCAAGACTGACAAGTGCCGTCGCACATGCTTCGCGACGCTTCTATTCGTTTCCATTGTTTACTTGACAATTGTCTTCTGCCGTGTAACAATCATAAATTTCGAAGTCATAGTATTCTGTAGTATTTTCAATTGGTTAAGTGCTTACAAAATGAACAAAAAAATTGATTTAGGTAATCTGTACCGAAGATTATTTGATGCCTACAGTGCAGCTTATGCTGATAAGAAAAAACAAATTATACAAGACGAGGTTAACATCTTATGGAAAAATATAAAAAGTGGTGATAATATTGAAGATGAAACGGAAACAAAAATCAAAGAACTGCAAATAAAATTGACGAAAAAAAGCGACTCTCTTGAGTTTTTTTCAAAAAATTCTTCTTCGTCAAAAGCATTGGCAGTAGTAAAGCCACAGGCAAGTAAAGTAAGTTTAAAATTTATTATTAAAATAACTAAACTCAATCAGTGTGACATGTACATATAACTTAGTTATAAATTAAACGATTGCCACATCTTTTGTGTTTGTTTTTTCGAGGTCTTGTTCTTGGTTAATTTTTATGTATTGAGTAAAAACACGTCAAGTGGACCATTTTCCACTTGGTCATCGAAAAAATCAGTCAAATCTTTTCGCGGATTTCGTTACTTGAATGTTTATTGCAAAATACTGAAAAAAAAATGTATGTTTTGAGGGAGAAGTCATTAAAATGTTCATTTGTTAATTTAAAAGTTAATAAAAATAATTAAAATTCATGCATATTTTTTGAAAATACAAGTATTGAATTATAACTCCTGAAAATTGTATCAAAAAATCATCAATAGTTTTTTAATTGTTAATTTTTTAACTAAAAGCAGTAAAAATTTTCAATAAAAAAAAATTGTTGTTAAAATTAAAATTTAAAAAAACTGGGCGGGGGATTATTTGTTCATGGTGATTACTTTATGAAAAAATAATCACATTCAAATTCGATGATCAAATGGAAAATGGCGTGTTTTTACTCATTATATGTTAACTTTTAATTTTAGGAGGTTATCGAAGAGAGTGAATCAGAAAAAACTAAAAATGTTATGGTTGAATTAAAAGGATGTCAATCTCTTCAAACAGTTTCTAAACCTACACCGAGTCAATATGCTTCTAAGAATAGGATTATTGTACTTGAATCTGAGCTTAATAGTTTAGTACTTGCACGCGATGCCGGTATAGGAACAGATGATGCTACGAAAAAAATAATGTCATTAAAAAAAGATATTGAAGCAGAAAAAACTGCATTGAAGAGAAAAATTGGTGCAGCGGAACGCCAAAAAAAAAACCGTGATTCTAGAAAAGAAAAACTTTTAGAATTGAGTAAATGTAATCCTGAATTAGCAACTGCTTTAAAACTTCGAAATACTGTTGGTCGGCCTAGAGTAGAAGAAAATCAATCCGGTTTACTTGACGTAATTAAATCAATTGCACTCTTTGGTGGTGCAGCTGATGATCGACGTCGCACTGAAGTTATAAGATGTTGTAAAACACTGGATGACTTACAAGCTGAACTATCTAAGCAAGGTTATACTATTAGTCGGTCAGGATTATATTTGAGACTTCTTCCCAAGAGAGCTAATACAGAGGAAGATAAAAGACACGTCGTCACGGTTCCAGTCAAGTTGTGTAAGCCAGACTCTACACTGCAATCAAAGCATAAGGATGGAAAATTTTGTACAGCTACTATACGAAATCTCGAATCTGTGGCTTCAATTTTAGGTCCAGACCAAGTATTTTTTTTATCAATGGATGATAAGGCACGTGTACCTTTAGGCATTACAGCAGCAAATGCTCAAGCGCCAATATTAATGCACCTTGATTACCGTGTTCAATTGCCAGATCATGATTTTGTCGTCGCTGAAAAACATAAGCTTATTCCATCGGTGTATGCGGGAATTCTAATTAAAAAAGATGGTGAAGGGTCACCTGAAGCTGTAACATACTCGGGGCCTACATATGTAGCTATTCGTAGTGGAAAACATTCATCTTCCAATGCAGAGACTCATGCCACTGACGTTCACAAGCTTATAGCCCTGACAGACGACAGCGCTAATATGCATTAGCGGGCTTAATTTACATTTATTTGCGCATTTGACCCATGTCAATGCAAGTTTGTAATGCACAAGAATTCCGTGCATTTGGTTGAATTTACTAAATTTTAGTAGGCAACACTGCTCAAAAATGGCCGATTTTTGCTATTTATTGACAGATGTCGCACTTTTGCTTTGCATTTGGTTGAATTTACTAAATTTTAGTAGGCAACACTGCTCAAAAATGGCCGATTTTTGCTATTTATTGACAGATGTCGCACTTTTGCTATCCATTTTTCCAATATTCTTAACTTTTTTGCATACTTTTTCCGCATTACAATCAATTATTGCTATTAATTTCACTCTATTATCTTTTAACGTAGATAATAATAAACGATTTTTTTCGTTAAATTTATATTGATTTTCCAAAATTACCAAAATTTCTTTAATTTAATTTATCTTATTCATTTTTACTTCACTTTTTTTTTTAATGAAGAAACAAATTTCACTATCAGCTGTCTAAATGCACAAGCCTGCCGTCTGTCACCATAAAATTTCAATTCGCATTAGCGTTGCTTAAGGCGTATTAATTTTGCTCGTCTGTCAGGGCTATTACTGAATTACCGATCTTTGAAAACATGATCCGAACTAGAGAAGGTTTTGTAAAACCGGTTTTTATTTTTACATGCGATGGTGGACCGGATGAAAATCCACGGAACGAGCGGGTTATAGTTTCAGCTTTACAACATTTTAAAGATTTTGGGGATGTTCAAAATGTGACAACTTGTGACAAGGAGGGGGGGAGGGGTTAAAAAGTCCTTGAATTCGTGTGACGTAATTTATGGATGGCCCCTAAGCATTGACTTCCTGATCGTGCATAAGAAATATTGGTCAAACAAAAAATCCAGATGAATTATCACGCAATCAATAGCGTGATCAAAAATGTGAGATGATAGAAAAACTGCAAAAAAAACTATTACTAGTTTCAATATTTGTTTGCTACGCGGCATCGAAGTGAGAATGGTATTTGTGGTATAAAAGCTTTTAAAAAGTGGGCGTGATCGCGCTAAACGGAATAATATGGAGAACGTGTGCTAATTCAAAAGTAGTAGATTACAATTTTCAAAATAGTATAGCTCTTCATTATACAACGTATTCAATCTAAACAAAGAATTTTTACTTATTCTTATTTCTTTCTTTTTAGCAACCGGGTTATTTGTGGGTGTCACTTTTTCACTTTTGATGCTGAAAGGAAAATCTTGGCCTTTATTAATTGGATCAGGATTTGGTGTGGGCGTAGCTTTTAAGACATGCGAAAAGCATTTAAATGTCTAAAATATGTGTAAATTAACTTGTTTAAAAGAAATGATAATAAACTGATTATTGCAGGTAAAATATGTTTTTCACTTGTTTGTATAACAATATACATACTAGTGATGAGCGATATTTCACTACCGGTGATTTTTTCACTGTGATTGAAAAATCGCAAATCGCAACTGCGATCACATATTAAAAATAGCTGTTCGCTTCTATGAACTGTGATCGCAGTTCGAACCTGTGAATAGCGATCGCAGTTCGAAACTGTGATCGCAGTTCGAACCTGTGAATTGTGATCGCAGTTCGAATCTGTGATCGCAGTTCGAACCAGTGATTGCGATCGCAGTTCGAAACTGTGATCGCATTTCGAACCAGTGAATTGTGATCGCAGTTCGAACCTGTGAATTACGATCACAACAGCAAATATATAGCAGAAAAGTATGTAACAACTTTCTTCAGGGTATTGTATATATCATATATGCTATTTTTCGTCATAGCGGTTTGAAGTTTTGAGTGTAACGTTCTTATAATTTTTAATAATGGCAGGAAATGTATCAAGGAAAAGAAGTGAAGTATAGCAGATGTTTGAAGTGGTAGATGAAATGTAAGCAAAATGGATTTATGGAATATTTTAATTTGTTTTAATTAAATTTTTAACAGTCGGGTCTACGTAAGTGGAACAGACCCGGACTTTTATTCGGCCAAACACTGTCAAATCGGCAGAATCTGCCGCTACAACAACAACAACAAAAGGTCTCCGTTTTAACGTCGACTTAGTTGCGATCGCAATAGCAATATAAAATCACAGTGATTTAAAAATAGCAATCACTGAAATCACAGTGATTTAAAAATCGCAATATCGCTCATCTCTAATACATACATATGTTCAAGGAGCGTTCGAAAGTAAACAGGACTTTTTGAATCTAGCGCCTCTTGGTGGCGTCATCTACTTGTCGACTGGTGCGTTAGAATCTGCTATCTTTATTGATTGTTCAGTGACATTTCATCGATTGGCAATGAAATTATTGAGTTTTAAGTGTTAGTATGTTTGTGTTATCAGTGCGAAAATGAGCTTCGAACAAAAAGCGAACATTAAATTTTGTTTTAAAATTGGTAAAACTTATACCGAAATAATTCAATTGATGAAACAAGTTTATGGCGATGATTGCCTATCTCGTAGCAGAGAGTGGTTTCAACGTTTTCAAAGTGGTCGTGAGGATATAAATGACGATCAACACGTCGGCCAATCAAAATCCCTGATCAACGGAAATTCCACCAAACTGTGACTTCATCAAAAAATTGAAATCATCATTGAAATTCATGGAATGGAACATCTACAAAATTTCGATTTATCGCATTTGGACCGAACATTTGGGCTTACGAATGATGTGCACGGTTTGTTCCGCACAAATTGACTGACGACGAAAAATTGCTCAGAATCCAATATTCGATCGACGCTTGTGACCGATTATTTGACCAAAAATCACATTTTAAGCATTAACTGTATCGGAGGTGATACAGTTTTTGTGCCTTTGATAGTTGTGGATGGTTGATGTAAACGGCTGTAAACATGTCCCGGAAGGACGGCCATTCTTCATAACCTCCATAAAATGTTTCTGTGTCACATGCGGGAAACTCGAGGTGGATGCCTGAACTTGCCTTGTGACTGTCCATTTGTGGCAGCTCTACTGTACTGTGGAGAGTATGGGCAATTGATTTAATTAGCTTTAATTGATCGGAGATCATAGCTTTTGTTTCCTCATATTGGTCCAAGCAGTTTTCGTAAATATCGTAAGCCGATGATTTACAATTTTGAGGTAGATCTGAATCTTCAGATTCTACTATGGCGTCATGAGCCGCCTGGAGACGAGTCCAGAAATTTTTAAGATTTTGACCTTTTATTTCTAATAACGATTCAGCGTTTTCTTGAATCGGTGAAGAGGCAAATCTAGTGTAGTATCTTGTTAAACTGTCACTTTCTGAAATAAATTTAACAACCTGTTTTGGGCGTGTAGCTCCTGCAGGTGTATTTTGATTTTTTTCGTTATTAGCCATTTTTAATATATTGTATATTTTTGTATTAAAATATTGTTAAAGTTTTTCTCAGTGTAAACTGATTTATGGTATCTAATAGAAGCGAAAAGTGTAATAAATTGTATACTCTTTTTAAATAAATCAGAGTTTTTTCAGATTATATCGGTACAAACGTATATTTTATTAATAACGTTTATTATTTATTTGCAGTGTTATTGCAATATTATTTTTATTTATATTTTATTTTAAATTGTTAATTACTTTTAAACCGCGTTTTCTTATATGTCAAAATGTTTGATGTCCGAAATTTTGTATTTAGGTACACCCTAATACTCGGACTTGTATGTACATATGTATGTTCGTGCTTATGTTTTGTGCAATGGAGAGCTCGTTGAAGAGATCAATGTGCTATTTACTTAAAATTTAAGACTTAAATGCACGACTTGCTTGTGTTTTTATGATTATGGTTTTGTTCTTAAGCAATTGAGAGCTCGTTAGAGAGATCAATTCGGTTTTGGTACGCAATCCTGCTTGTTTTTGTTTGCCAAAGAACAAGAGGTATTGCCGTATACTTGCCAATTCGGACTATGAAAATATATACATATGTTTGTATATGTATGTTTTAATAAATGGACATATAGTATATATATGTATGTACGCAAGCTTGAATATATATTTTGCACATTGTCTACCCAAGCTTTTTGTATGTTTGAGTTTTAAGTAAAAATAAATTTAGCAGCGTTTAGTTATGCGCTAATTGTGACTTTACTTTTTTAATAACTTTTTAGTACTTAAAATTTAATAGTTTAATATTACCCAACGTAGGGTATATCGAGAGTGGCAGATTGTATGCCGTATGTAATCATAAGGTACGCTTCTATATTTTTGCACTAGAAGGAGAGCGCGAAACGGAATTGTTAATCCGCAGATATGCTTCCGTATGCACTTTGTTAATATATTTGGTATATATGTATGTATATCTATTATGTATATAAAAGTATGAAATTTTGCACTTATGTATGTATGTTTTTTGTTTCTCTTTTCATATTTTAGATAATATTTTGATCTATGCAATCCTACTTATTGTTCTGGTTAAACATAAGGGGTATTGCTTAAAGTGAAACCTGTTGTGAATTCAGGAAGGTAAGAATATATATGTACATTAAACTGTGGTAATTTTGAATGTACTGCAAATGTACTGCCGCAAATTAAAACAGTTTGGATACTGATTTTTCGTTAGGTTTTAAGCAGAAAAACCGTAACTTAAAACATACATATGTGCATATACTAAATTAGAAGTGAAATTAATACGCTCACTTTGATGTGGATTTAACGAATGTATATACCCCTTTGGTATGGAGGATGGAGTCATGTGTAGAAGTTCACACAAGTGAGGAAAGTTCTCTGATCGCCATTCACTTGGGAGTGGCCAGAAACGATTCTTTTACATATGACTCAAGCAGCTCACAACTTCCGGTCTTTTACCAAGTATCCTCTACTTAGGGTTGTGCGCTGGGTTTGGGACCCGCCACGTAAAAAAAGCACCCCCAATGAAAAACAACAAACAGCCTCGGATGAGAGACCCCCCTTTTGATGACGACCATGGCAAACGAAATAAGGATTAATTGATTTGAGGGCATGCACCTGGAATGTCCGGTCCCTTAATTGGGAAGGTGCCACTGCCCAGCTGGTTGATGTCCTCGTGAAAACAAAGGCTGACATCACCGCCGTCCAAGAAATGCGATGGACGGGACAAGGACAGAGACGAGTAGGTCCTTGTGACATTTACTACAGTGGCCATATAAAGGAGCGCAAGTTTGGTGTTGAATTCGTGGTAGGAGAGAGACTCCGTCGCCGAGTACTATCATTCACTCCGGAGAATGAACGTCTAGCCACAATCCGCATCAAAGCGAGGTTCTTCAACATATCGCTGATTTGCGCCCACGCCCCGACGGAAGAGAAGGACGATGTGACCAAAGATGCTTTTTATGAGTGCTTGGAGCGCACTTATGAGAGATGCCCCCGCCACGATGTCAAAATCGTGCTTGGCGACTTCAACGCCAGGGTGGGCAAAGAAGGTATCTTTGGCACTACGGTCGGTAAATTCAGCCTCCACGAGGAAACATCCCCAAATGGGTTGAGGCTGATCGACTTCGCCGGGGCCCGAAATATGGTTATCTGTAGTACTAGATTCCAACATAAGAAGATACATCAAGCTAACTGGCTGTCTCCGGATCGAAAAACCACCAACCAGATCGATCATGTTGTGATAGACGGAAGACACGTCTCCAGTGTTTTAGATGTGCGTGCGCTCCGAGGACCCAACATTGACTCGGACCACTATATTGTTGCAGCCAAAATTCGCACCCGCCTCTGTGCAGCAAAAAACGCACGCCAACCAACACAAGGAAGGTTCGACGTCGAGAAGCTGCAATCACAACAGACAGCCGAACGATTTTCTACTCGGCTTGCACTCCTGCTCTCTGAGAGCACTCGTCAACAACTTGGTATAAGGGAACTGTGGGATGGCATTTCAAACTCCTTACGTACAGCTGCAACCGAAACCATTGGTTTTCGGAAAGTGCAAAAGAACAGCTGGTACGACGAGGAGTGCCGTGTCGCAGCGGAGAGAAAACAGGCTGCCTACCTCGCAACGTTACGATCGACCACAACACGTGCGGGATGGGACAGATACCGAGAGTTAAAGAGGGAAGCGAGACGCATCCTATGCAGGGATCCGGATCGAAAAACCACCAACCAGATCGATCATGTTGTGATAGACGGAAGACACGTCTCCAGTGTTTTAGATGTGCGTGCGCTCCGAGGTCCTAACATCGACTCGGACCACTATCTTGTTGCAGCCAAGATTCGCACCCGCCTCTGTGCAGCAAAAAACGCGCGCCAACAAACACAAGGAAGGTTCGACGTCGAGAAGCTGCAATCACAACAGACAGCCGAGCGATTTTCTACTCGGCTTGCACTCCTGCTCTCTGAGAGCACTCGTCAACAACTCGGTATAAGGGAACTGTGGGACGGCATTTCAAACTCATTACGTACAGCTGCAACCGAAACCATTGGTTTTCGGAAGGTGCAAAAGAACAGCTGGTACGACGAGGAGTGCCGTGTCGCAGCGGAGAGAAAACAGGCTGCCTACCTCGCAACGTTACGATCGACCACAACACGTGCGGGATGGGATAGATACCGAGAGTTGAAGAGGGAAGCGAGACGCATTTGTAGACAGAAAAAGAAAGAGGCCGAAATGCGTGAGTACGAAGAGCTTGATAAGCTGGCCGACAGGGGTAATGCTCGAAAATTCCACGAAAAGATGCGGCGACTTACAGAAGGTTTCAAGACCGGAGCATACTCCTGTAGAACCCCCAAAGGTGATCTAGCCACCGATGCCCAGAGCATACTTAGATTATGGAGGGAACACTTCTCCAGCCTGCTGAATGGCAGTGAACACATAGCACCAGGAGAAGACGAACCCGATTCCCCAATCGATGACGATGGAGCAGACGTTCTATTGCCGGCCATGACGAAGTTCGAATAGCAGTTGCCCGCCTGAAGAACAACAAAGCGGCAGGGGCCGACGGATTGCCGGCCGAGCTATTCAAACATGGCGGCGAAGAACTGATAAGGAGCATGCATCAGCTTCTTTGCAAAATATGGTCGGATGAGAGCATGCCCAACGATTGGAATTTAAGTGTGCTATGCCCAATCCATAAAAAAGGAGACCCCACAATCTGCGCCAACTACCGTGGGATTAGCCTCCTCAACATCGCGTACAAGGTTCTATCGAGCGTATTGTGTGAAAGATTAAAGCCCACCGTCAACAAACTGATTGGACCTTATCAGTGTGGCTTCAGACCTGGTAAATCAACAACCGACCAGATATTCACCATGCGCCAAATCTTGGAAAAGACCCGTGAAAGGAGAATCGACACTCACCACCTATTCGTCGATTTCAAAGCTGCTTTCGACAGCACGAAAAGGAGCTGCCTTTATGCCGCGATGTCTGAATTTGGTATCCCCGCAAAACTAATACGACTGTGTAAACTGACGTTGACGTCAGGATCAGGAAGGACCTCTCCGAGCCGTTCGATACCAAACGAGGTTTCAAACAAGGCGACTCCCTATCGTGCGACTTTTTCAATCTGCTGCTGGAGAAAATTATTCGAGCTGCAGAACTGAATCGAGCAGGTACAATCTTTTATAAGAGTGTACAGCTGCTGGCGTATGCCGATGATATTGATATCATCGGTCTCAACACCCGCGCCGTTAGTTCTGCTTTCTCCAGACTGAACAAGGAAGCAACGCAAATGGGTCTGGCAGTGAACGAGGGCAAGACGAAATATCTCCTGTCATCAAACAAACAGTCGTCGCACTCGCGACTTGGCACTCACGTCACTGTTGACAGTCATAACTTTGAAGTTGTAGATAATTTCGTCTATTTAGGAACCAGCATTAACACCACCAACAATGGCAGCCTAGAAATCCAACGCAGGATTACTCTTGCCAACAGGTGCTTCTTCGGACTAAGTAGGCAATTGAAAAGCAAAGTCCTCTCTCGACGAACAAAAACCAAACTCTATAAGTCGCTCATAATTCCCGTCCTGCTATATGGTGCAGAGGCTTGGACGATGACAACAACCGATGAGTCGACGTTGCGAGTTTTCGAGAGAAAAGTTCTGCGGAAGATTTATGGTCCTTTGCGCGTTGGCCACGGCGAATACCGCATACGATGGAACGATGAGCTGTACGAGATATACGACGACATCGACATAGTTCAGCGAATTAAAAGACAGCGGCTACGCTGGCTAGGTCATGTTGTCCGGATGGATGAAAACACTCCAGCTCTGAAAGTATTCGACGCAGTACCCGCCGCGGGAAGCAGAAGAAGAGGAAGACCTCCACTCCGGTGGAAGGACCAAGTGGAGAAGGACCTGGCCTCGCTTGGAATATCCAATTGGCGCCACGTAGCGAAGAGAAGAAACGATTGGCGCGCTGTTGTTGACTCGGCTATAATCGCGTAAGCGGTGCCTACGCCAGTAAAGTAGAAGAAGATATCCCCTTTTTGTCACCAATTCCTCTTTCCTTATTTCCACCCAGTTCCTTCCAGTCTGCTGGGTACGACAATGGCTTTGTAGTTTTTTTTTTTTATTCGCGCCCGTATTGTTATTACAATTATTTATTTTTTGTTTGAGGGTTTCGCGCCCGGTTTGTGTGTTGTTTTATTATTTAGGCGCTTTAACTTTTCGCCTCGATTTATGTTTTTTTTTTTTGTACAATTTTGTTTATATAGGTACATGTGTCTTATATGTACATATGTTGTATGTGTATGCACATATTTTGAGAGCCGCTACACTTTTTTTAATTTCAGCACACTAGGCTCGTTTGGTTTGATTGTTGTTTTTTGTTTGTGTCACTGTACTTTGTCCATTCGTTTTTGTCTTTTTTTTTTGTTTTTTTGTCACCACACTAGTACATATACATATGTATATTTATATGGTTATTATGTTTTTTGTTTGTTTTGTGTTTCATCACTTCACTTTTCCTCTTCGCTCATCGTCAGTATATGTAGGTACGACTGCATGTGTATATATTTAAAATGTACTGCACTGCACTTTCTATAGCTTCCTTGGCTTATTTTTTATTTTGGTCTAGTTGTTTACTGCACTGTTTTGCTTTGTACTGCACACTTTTATTTGGTTGTTTTGTGTTTGTTTTTGTTTGCCACTGCACTGATTTTTTTGAGGTTTGTATCGCTTTTTTTTATATTTTATTTTGCCACCATTGATTTTAAAGTATTTTTTGTTTTTATTGGACGGAACCAATAGTGCCATTCGGAATGGCTCGAAGGACCATAAACAAATAACGACCCAATTTATTGGGGAATACAAACCACTGATGGTATGAACTGACACTCGCGCAAGTGTTTAAAAGGAAAAAGTAGTTGAGCATTTGAAAAGTACAATTTATTTAAAATTATCTTTTGTTTGCAGCACAATGTTTTGCTTAATAATATATCGCGCCGAATAGAAATAGGATGTGTTGTCGGCGCGAGTGGAACGATGACGCTCGAAGCCAAAGTGGGAATTCCGCGGCGCCGTGTGGAGTCGAAAAAAAAGCGTTTGTGGATGAGCGGCTTGTATAGCACGAATGCTGATTTGCGACGAGTGTATGGCGAAAGTGTAAATCGAAAAGTGTCCGCTTCTCCGCTTTTGTTTTTGTTGGTTGGGTTGGTGCGAGTGTGGTGTGTTATATTGATGTTGTTGTGTAGTGGCATCCTGTAGTGAATTGCGCTGTAGCATTAGGATGCGCAGGTTTCACCGGGTAGAGGGGGTGGATGCTTAACTCATTTAAACAATGACACCTACTGCTTTTTTTGATCGGTTTCAATTCTGATTCCGACATCTATCAGATTCCACAACACCCCTGAATGTCTGAGTTCATGACACCTACTGCTTTTTTGATCGGTTTCAATTCTGATTCCGACAACTATCAGATCCCACAACACCCCTGATAATCAATGCTACAGTTTTACACTCGATGTAATACTGAAACATAATACTATATACAATCATAAAATGAATGGCTCTAATTATTGAATCCGTTTTGACGATTCGATCTTTCGTTGACAATTCGATCGAAAATTATTACATTGAAATCATTCAAACCGTATCGAAAATTAAATTTTCAATGCAGTTGAACTTGCTTGCCGACTCGATAAAATACATTCCGTGGCTAATAGATGGCGCTAATTTCGAAATCATTGAAACTGCAAAATCGAAAATATATTAGGTTGTCAAAAAAGTCTGGAAAGCTCATTCCACGCGCTAACGCGTGTTTGATTGATTGTCGTTTCTTTTATGTCGTTCGTGAGTTATAGCGTCGCAAACCTGGAGCAAAATAAAGAGAAAATACGGCATATTTTACAGCACTACTACGATAAAAGCAAAAATGCATCTCAAGCCACCAATAAAATTTCTGCAGTTTATGGGCCCGATACATTTTCCATTTCCACCACACAACGATGGTTTCAACGTTTTCGTTCTGGTGTAGAGGTAGTCGAAGATATGCCACGCTCCGGAAGGCCTGTCGTCGAAAATTGCTATAAAATCGCTGAATTGGTCGAAAGAGACCGGCTTAGTAGCAGCCGTAGCATCGGTCAAGAGCTGGGCATAAGTGATCTAATATTCTTTCAATTTCAAAAAAAAAAAAAAAATTCAATAAAAATATCGCAAGAATTTTTTGACAACCCAATATACCGAAATCTATCCGTTGGTCAGTGAACTGCGTAATAACCCTAACAGACGAGCAAAATTAATACGCATTAAGCAACGTTAATTCGCATTGAAATTTTATGGTGACAGACGGTATATTTGTACATTTAGACAGCTGATTGTGAAATTTGTTTACTTATTAAAAAAAAAGTGAAATAAAAATGAATAAGATAAATTATTAATAGAAATTTTGGTATTTTTGGAAAATTAATATAAATTTAACGAAAAAATTCGTTTAGTATTAACTACGTTCAAAGATAATAGAGTGAAATTAAAAGCAATAATTGATTGTAATGAGAAAAACGTTTGCGAAAAAAGTTAAGAATATTGGAATAATGGATAGCAAACTGCATTATTTATTTTCTGCCATCTAAAAATATTATAATTTGTTTTTGTTAATATACTTACACATTATTTAATTAGCAATATAAAACTGCTTACCTTTGATACTGTAAACGCAAAGGAGACGGCAGACTTCAAGCGACATCTGTAAAAGAATAGCAAAACTCGGCCATTTTGCCTACTAAAATTTTTAATGGACTAGAAATTAAGCCCGCTGATGCAAATAAGTGCTGTCGTCTGTCAAGGCTATGAATTGGCAAAAATGAAGCATTTGTAAGTACATATTTATGTAAAAAAATGCCTGAGATCGCATTAAATTATGTTTTAACCTTTAATTTAAGAGGTCAAATTTCGAAACGTAGTTTTAGAGGTAGTAGTAAATTTTACACCATTTTGATTGTTAAAATTTATTAGAGATGTTTTTATTATAATACTTACAAATTTCATCAAACTGATTTAAATTAATTCTAATTACAGTATTTGGAAAGAAAATTTTAAACTCTTTGTATTTTTTTGAAAAATGTGTCGTTTATTTTAGAAGCCTTTTTTACAAGCAAAAAATAGAGGTACTCCGTAACTTGTACATATGAAAAAAAATAAAAACTTAACAGCAAATTAAATGGCATTTTTTCACAGCCTAATACGTATAAATTAATATAAACAAGTAAGGAAGGACTAAGTTCGGGTGTCCCCGAACATTTTATACTCTCGCATGATAAAGTGATAACCGAGATGAGAGATTTACCGATATTTTCGGTGAAAAATTAGGTTAGGTTAGGCATTGAGTTCTTCGTGTTCGATATCAGGGACCTTGAAAAGGTCCGATCACGACAATTTTTCCACAAGGGATACCTCAGCTCAAATACCGTATTTGTGTAAAGTTTTATTCCGCTGTCATCATTGGTTCCTAATGTATATATTATACAGAGAAGGCATCAGATGGAATTCAAAATAGCGTTATATTGGAATAAGGCGCGGTTGTGAACCGATTTCAATCATATTTCGTACATGTCATCACGGTGTTAAGAAAATATTATATACCGAATTTCATTGAAATCGGTAGAGTAGTTCCTGAGATATGGTTTTTGGTCCATAAGTGGGCGACGCCACGCCCATTTTTAATTTTTAAAAAAAGTCTGGGTGCAGCTTCCTTCTGCCATTTCTTCTGTAAAATTTAATGTTTCTGAGGTTTTTTGTTAGTCGGTTAACGCACTTTTAGTGATTTTCAACATAACCTTTGTATGGGAGGTGGGCGTGGTTATTATCCGATTTCTTCCATTTTTGAACTGTATATGGAAATGCCTAAAGGAACCGACTCTATAGAGTTTGGTTGACATAGCTATAGTAGTTTCTGAGATATGTACAAAAAACTTAGTAGGGGGCGGGGCCACGCCCACTTTTCCAAAAGAATTACGTCCAAATATGCCCCTCCCTAATGCGATCCTTTGTGCCAAATTTCACTTTAATATCTTTATTTATGGCTTAGTTATGACACTTTATAGGATTTCGGTTTTCGCCATTTTGTGGGCGTGGCAGTTGGCCGATTTTACCCATCTTCGAACTTAACCTTCTCATGTAGAAAAGAAATACGTGTACCAAGTTTCATCACGATATCTCAATTTTTAATCAAGTTACAGCTTGCACGGACGGACGGACGGACAGACAGACATCCGGATTTCAACTCTACTCGTCACCCTGATCACTTTGGTATATATAACCCTATATCTGACTCTTTTAGTTTTAGGACTTACAAACAACCGTTATGTGAACAAAACTATAATACTCTCTTTAGCAACTTTGTTGCGAGAGTATAATTATTACATTGAAATCATTGAAACCGTATCGAAAATTAAATTTTCGATGCAATTGAACTTACTTGCCGACTCGATAAAATACATTCCGTCGCTAATAGATGGCGCTAGTTTCGAAATCATTGAAACTGCAAAATCGAAAATATATATCGAAATCTATCCGTTGATCAGTGAACTGCGTAATAACCCTGACAGACGAGAAAAATTAACACGCATAAAGCAACGTTAATTCCCATTGAAATTTTATGGTGACAGATGGTAGATTTGTGCATTTAGACAGCTGATTGTGAAATTTGTTTACTTATCAAAAAAAAAAGTGAAATGAAAACAAGTAAGGAAGGGCTAAGTTCGGGTGTCACCGAACATTTTATACTCTCGCACGATAAAGTGATAATCGAGATTTCATTATCCGTCATTTACATATTTTTTTTATTTTGCTGTAAAATTAATTAGAATTAAATTCTGAGAGATTTACCGATATTTTCGGTGAAAAATTAGGTTAGATTAGGTTGGGCACTGAGTTCTTCGTGTTCGATATCAGGGACCTTGAAAAGTTATAGTCCGATCACAACAATTTTTCCACAAGGGATACCTCAGCTCACATACCGTATTTGAGTAAAGTTTTATTCCGCTATGATCATTGGTTTCTAATGTATATATTATACAGAGAAGGCATCAGATGGAATTCAAAATAGCGTTATATTGGAAGAAGGCGTGGTTGAGAACCGATTTCGCCCATATTTAGTATATGTCATCAGGGTGTTAAAAAAAATATTATATACCGAATTTCATTGAAATCGGTCGAGTAGTTCCTGAGTTATGGTTTTTGGTCCATAAGTGGGCGACGCCATGCCCATTTTTAATTTAAAAAAAAAGCCTGTGTGCAACTTCCTTCTGCCATTTTTTCCGTAAAATTTTGTGTTTCTGACGTTTTTTGTTAGTCGGTTAACACACTTTTAGTGATTTTCAACATAACCTTTGTATGGGAGGTGGGCGTGGTTATTATCCGATTTCTTCCATTTTTGAACTGTATATGGAAATGCCTGAAGGAAACGGCTCTGTAGAGTTTGGTTGACATAGCTATAGTAGTTTCCGAGATATGCACAAAAAACTTAGTAGGGGGCGGGGCCACGCCCACTTTTCCAAAAAAATTACTTCCAAATATGCTCCTCCCTAATGCGATCCTTTGTGCCAAATTTCACTTTAATATCTTAATTTATGGCTTAGTTATGACACTTTATAGGTTTTCGGTTTCCGCCATTTTGTGGGCGTGGCAGTGGGCCGATTTTGCCCATCTTCGAACTTGACCTTCTTATGGAGCCAAGAAATACGTGTACCAAGTTTCATCATGATATCTCAATTTTTACTCAAGTTACAGCTTGCACAGACGGACGGACAGACGGACGGACGGACAGACAGACATCCGGATTTCACCTCTACTCGTCACCCTGATCACTTTGGTATATATAACCCTATATCTGACTCTTTTAGTTTTAGGACTTACAAACAACCGTTATGTGAACAAAACTATAATACTCTCTTTAGCAACTTTGTTGCGAGAGTATAAAAAGGAACATTCTTATGACTGTCATAGTTTAGAAAATAACAGTCAATATTTGGTTAACTTAAATATTACTCATCATATTCAGTATTCGTACAATTAATACACAAGCGTTTGCTACAAGCCATACACATGGGTTTTTTACATTCTAAGCATGTATGTGTTGTTTTTCTTTTTAATTTATTAGGACATATGTAACATAATTTGCTTGACTGTGAAGTAACCGCTTTCTCCACAACAGGCTCTGGAAGAGAATCAGAACCCAATATCGAGTGGATAATATCACGTAAAGAACGAGATATTCTCTTGTTGTGTTCTCTTCTTTGTAAGTGTGGCACAACTAGATTTCTAGCAATAGTTTTTAAGAAGTTAGCTCTTGAAATCTCACTGTAGTTACGCGAAGATTGATACAAAATGTATGCATTAACTGCACTTATATCAATTAATCTGTAAAATACTGCTAAAGGCCAACGTCGTGTTCGGCGACTGCATGAGTAAATAGAACATTTTTTGTCGAGCTCATCCACTCCTCCTTTTGTATTATTATAATCGGCAGTTCCTTCTATATTCTTAGATAATCTTACAACCGCTTGAGTTGGCACTGCAAGCTTTTTTTCGGCATTTGAAAGATTAACACCATCTGAATTCTTTCCATAATAAATATAGGCGTTTGAAAGATAATGCGTACGTGCGTCTGTTAAAGCCATTATTTTTAAACCATATTTTGTCGGTTTCTGTGGCATATACACTTTAAATTTACATCTGCCGCGAAATGGAACTAACATTTCGTCTATACAGGCATGAGTGCCTATGGAATAATTCGTTTCGCAATTCTCAATTATCTCATTAAAAAGTTCTGAAATTGCTGCTGTTGGATCATTAGACAACTTTTCTTTCCTATCTAATGAATTGTCAAACCGTAAGCACGAAAGTATATTGAGAAATCGAGGCTTGGACATGGTAGCCCTAAATATATCTCTGCCTGTTCCATCAGTAGCAAATATAAGATCTGTGGATTTTCGATTAGATTTAAAAACAGATAAATACAGTAGTAGGCCTAAAAACGCCCGCAATTCTATTCTATCCAAAGATTTCGCTTCAACGTTATTTTTAAGCTGAAATATTTCTGCTAATTTCTTGTTGGTGTGTTCAATGATTATATTCTCAATGCTGTCATCAAAAAAACGTGACCAATATTGACACAACATGCTTTCGCGCTCACCTTGAGTACGTGTACAACCTATTAAAATTGGCAATCTCACAATATTATGTAATGGAGTTCTACCAAATCTTTGTGGTGGTTGCGCCGACCACTTAAAACGATTTTTTCCGTAGTAATAAACTCTTTTAGAACTATTATTATTTATTATTTCAACCTCATCCACTTCAATGCTTTCTAAATCTTCCACTTCTTCTCTAAGTACTGTTGGGTTTATTTCCTCTTCATTATCTCTTTCTGTTATTTCGGAGTTACTGTCACCGCAAGTCTCAATGCAAAAATTTGGATCGATGTTAGTTAATTGCTGCCCAAATTTGCACACCGACATATTAATCACCTGAGCAATTACTTATTTAATAAAAAATGCAAGCAGGTTAAAATTTACATTAATTTATTATAATTTAAGGTGTTCACAATCGATGTTATTGTAATCAAATTCTTATAAAAAATTATAAATTATTTGTGGGCGACGAATGTATGTAGATGCACCGAGCGGGGTGGATGTAATTAGCGCACCGGGCCGATGAGGGATCACAGGAAGGATTTACGTAGCGCCGCATATGGTCGAACAAACTTGTATATAAAAAAACGAATGTAATAACTGATGTTGATAGCGACTGCGTACACGAATTACGAAGTGCGATGATTGTGTGCGAATTGTGTCGAACGAATGGTGGTAGCGAAGCGGACCGGGTGATGACTACGGGACGCAGTGTGTCAGCGAATGCCTGTATTGCAAATGTCTTCAAAAATAATAGCGATGATCCAATCCTTTTGACATCTGCTGTGGTAAAATCCAATGTGTCCGCAGGTGTGGTGAGTTGGTGTTGTGTAAAGCTAGGGTGCGCCAGTTTTTCTCGGGTAGAGTGGGTCGAGGCTTAACTCATTTAAACAGATGTCTTCGTCATCGAATTCACTTACATTATCATAAATTTCGTCATCGTAAAAGTCATCATCTCCCAAAATTGTGGTAATCTCCTCTGTGTTTATTTTTTTTGAATGTGCCATTTTTCACTATATAATTGAAAATTTATATTGCAATTTACTTAACATTTAAGGGCTATTTTATGAAAAGTTGTTTGCTAACATTTTTCATAAAAAAGCTACACTAAAGTTGATGTGTAGTGGTTTTTTTTCTATGAGATACTTACGGTAACTAAGATGTGGTAGTAAAATATTTTCTATCCAAAAATTTCACTAATGACGACGTGTGGTAAATTTTACACCTATACTTTAATTTTTCCGTGTTACTCTTCGTTGCCACGAGCGAAACAATACTGACAATAAGTGTGGAACAAAATATTAGAGTACTGAGAGTATAAAGTTATGAGAGCGAAATGGAGCGAAGTTATGAGAAAATCAAAACACAAGGTGTAAAATTTACTACCACGTCTTAAGTTAAAGGTTAAATGTGTAATTTAGAGAGAATAAACAAAAACACCAACAAAAATCTACCAACAAATTCAAATCACTCACATCCCATATGTGAGAATCATGTCTACTACGAAAAACATATATGTATATATAGAATACTAAGTGAAAAGTTAATTTTAAAAGAGCCTCATCACCATAACATTCAGACTTGAGAATCCTTTGCGGTTAAAATGCAGATGCTTATCTCTTGGCGGTGCCATAATCTTTACGTGAGTTCCATCAACTGGCTTTGCAACACCAGAAAATATGTTTTTGCTTCTAATTCCTCGTTGGCGGCTATGTCAATGGAAATCCATCTTGAACCATAGCCTGTACTCAAGAATGTTGAGTACTCTATCTAATACAACACAAAATGTCAATTGGGTCATATTTATATTCAAGTCCTTTTCAATGTAATGTTGATAACTGCCTGTGGCTAAGAAACGAAGACATGCAGCAAGTTTTATTTTTGGAGAAAGGGACCCTCTTCTTTTGTCATTTTCAAATTAATTTTCCCATTCCCCCAAAATGTATATAAATGCCCTTTTGTTGATCTGAAATTTTTTGAAACTGTGCATGTACATGCATACATATGCACATAAATAAAATGTGGTTTTTTAAGCTTAGATAGTTCAACGGAGGATGGAGTCAAGTGTAGAAGTTTACGTAAGTGGGGAAAGTTCTCTTATCGGCATTCACTTGGGAGTGGCCAGAAACGATTCTTTTACACATGGCTCAAGCAGCTCACGATTTCCGGTCTTTGACCATGTATCCTCTGGGTAGCCTAAAAACATCCGTTTGAAGGCGAGCTAAAGTGAGAAGGCGAAATATTCCCTACTTAGGGTTGTGCGCTGGGTTTGGGACCCGCCATGTAAAAAAAACACCCCCAATGAAAAACAACAAACAGCCTCGGATGAGAGACCCCCCTTTTGATGACGACCATGGCAAAGGAAATAAGGACTATGATTTGAGGGCATGCACCTGGAACGTCCGGTCCCTTAATTGGGAAGGTGCCGCTGCCCAGCTGGTAGATGTCCTCGTAAAGATAAAGGCTGACACCGTCGTCCAAGAAATGCGATGGACGGGACAAGGACAGAAACGAGTAGGTCCTTGTGACATTTACTACAGTGGCCATATAAAGGAGCGCAAGTTTGGTGTTGGATTCGTGGTGGGAGAGAGACTCCGTCGCCGAATACTATCATTCACTCCGGAGAATGAACGTCTAGCCACAATCCGCATCAAAGCGAGGTTCTTCAACATATCGCTGATTTGCGCCCACTCCCCGACGGAAGAGAAGGACGATGTGACCAAAGATGGTAGGTATCTTTGGCACTACCGTCGGTAAATTCAGCTTCCACGAAGAAACATCCCCAAATGGGTTGAGGCTGATCGACTTCGCCGGGGCCCGAAATATGGTTATCTGTAGTACTAGATTCCAGCATAAGAAGATACATCAAGCTACCTGGCTGTCTCCGGATCGAAAAACCTCCAACCAGATCGATCATGTTGTGATAGACGGAAGACACGTCTCCAGTGTTTTAGATGTGCGTGCGCTCCGAAGTCCCAACAGCGACTCGGATCACTATATTGTTGCAGCCAAAATTCGCACCCGCCTCTGTGCAGCAAAAAACACACGCCAACAAACACAAGGAAGGTCCGACGTCGAGAAGCTGCAATCACAACAGTCAGCCGAAAGATTTTCTACTCGGCTTGCACTCCTGCTCTCTGAGAGCTCTCGTCAACAACTCCGTATAAGGGAACTGTGGGACGGCATTTCAAACTCCTTACGTACAGCTGCAACCGAAACCATTGGTTTTCGGAAGGTGCAAAAGAACAGCTGGTACGACGAGGAGTGCCGTGTCGCAGCGGAGAGAAAACAGGCTGCCTACCTCGCAACGTTACGATCGACCACAACACGTGCGGGATGGGATAGATACCGAGAGTTGAAGAGGGAAGCGAGACGCATTTGTAGACAGAAGAAGAAAGAGGCCGAAATGCGTGAGTACGAAGAGCTTGATAAGCTGGCCGACAGGGGTAGTGCTCGAAAATTCTACGAAAAAATGCGGCGGAAGGTTTCAAGACCGGAGCACACTCTTGTAGAACCCCGAAAGGTGATCTAGTCACTAATGCCCAGAGTATACCAAATTTATGGAGGGAACACTTCTCCAACCTGCTAAATGGCAGTGAATGTGCAACGCCAGGAGAAGGCGAACCCGATTCCCCAATCGATGGCGAGGAGCAGACGTTCCATTGCCCGACCATGGAGAAGTTCGAATAGGAATAGGAATTAATTAACGGCTCCTTCAAGATCGAGAAGAACCTCTCTGAGCCGTTCAATACCAAACGAGGTTTCAGACAAGGCGACTCCCTTCGTGCGACTTCTTCAACCTGCTGCTGGAGAAAATAATTCGAGCTGCAGAACTTAATCGAGCAGGTCCAATCTTTTATAAGAGTGTACAGCTGCTGGCGTATGCCGATGATATTGATATCATCGGCCTCAACACCCGCGCCGTTAGTTCTGCTTTCTCCAGACTGAACAAGGAAGCAACGCAAATGGGTCTGGCAGTGAACGAGGGCAAGACGAAATATCTCCTGTCATCAAACAAACAGTCGTCGCACTCGCGACTTGGCACTCACGTCACTGTTGACAGTCATAACTTTGAAGTTGTAGATAATTTCGTCTATTTAGGAACCAGCATTAACACCACCAACAATGGCAGCCTAGAAATCCAACGCAGGATTACTCTTGCCAACAGGTGCTTCTTCGGACTAAGTAGGCAATTGAGAAGCAAAGTCCTGTCTCGACGAACAAAATCCAAACTTTATAAGTCACTCATAATTCCCGTCCTGCTATATGGTGCAGAGGTTTGGACCATGACAATAACTGATGAGTCGACGTTGCGAGTTTTCAAGAGAAAAGTTCTTCGAAAGATTTATGGTCCTTTGCGCGTTGGCCACGGCGAATATCGCATTCGATGGAACGATGAGCTGTATGAGATATATGACGACATTGGCATAGTTCAGCGGCTAAGCTGGTTAGGTCATGTTGTCCGAATGGACGAAGACACTCTAGCTCTGAAAGTATTCGACGTTGTACCCGCCGGGGAAGTAGGGGAAGAGGAAGACCTCCACTCCGGTGGAAGGACCAAGTGGAGAAGGACCTGGCCTCGCTTGGAATATCCAAAAGGCGCCACGTAGCGAAAGGAAGAAACGGCTAGCGTGCTGTTGTTAACTTGGCTATAATCGCGTAAGCGGTGTCTACCCCAATTAAGAAGAAGAAGTTCAACTCACTTATAGTCATCCATTTCCAACAGGTTTTTTGAAATATTCCTCAAATTTCCGCGCTCAGGACGAATGTTTACACTATTTACATCATCACTACCAAAAAGCTAAGACAATTTATTTAATTTTTCAACCTTGTTAAATTTGTTGATAACGCAGTTTATTTAAGGTATGGTAAAGCAGATTATTGACGGTATCAATGATCGCATGAACATTTTCGAACGAAAATTCTTTTCGCAACGAATTCGCCTTCGATACGGATTCACTAATTAGATCCAATATTTGGTCCAAAAACTCTTAGTTGGGTTTAAAGCGTTCAATCGGTGGGACATTCTTTTTTTTTTGTATATTTCGATGCAAACACGAGAGGAATTTCATTCCAAATTTCTTAAGTCCGCTCCCATAACTCATTTAACCCATTAGGAGGATTAGAGTACTTTGTCAGCTGCGTCTTGACATGACTCCAGTGATTATGGGCACTATAAAAGGACCGAAAAATTTTGACGTTTTACGCAGTCGGATTTGTGCTTCGAGTATAGTGTTGCGTCAAGACATCCTTTAAACATATATACTATTTTTAAACATAATACTAAACGAATGTTTATGAATTAATTTTATATTAAATATTTAAATTAAAATGTTAAAGTTTATTTTATATTATATTATACTCACCCTAATAATACTGTTTATATACTCACCATAATTTTCTACCATAATGTAACGAATTGAATTCTACTTACCCCTTTTTTATAAATACATATTTACGCGTCCCGTTAGTTTAAGCCGTTAGGTTAAGGTTTAGGCTAAGTCATAAAATTCATGAAATAAAGAATTCAATTGTGTAAGAAGAACATTCGCGAGCGGTCGCTATTTCATTTTCTCGGCACAGGCAATTTTGTACCTTCGGTTCACGCATTCCCAATTAATCAGTTTTCTCAAAAAAGCTTGAGATTTTTCATGGCGCCCGAGCAGGGACAATAGTGCGTGATAAAAGTTTAACAAAGAAAAGTTCAAAGTTTTTATTAACATTTTTAAGACAATTTTCGTGGATATCAAATATCCGTATACATACATATACAATTTTCGGTTTCAATTTAATTGCCTGTGCGCGCGCGTTTCGTTTCACGATTGTCGGTTGTCGGTTGTCGTCGGTCTAAATAAAAGTGAAAAACATACAAACGTGACTTAAAAAGAAAAAGTAACTTAAAATAAAAAGTGTACTAAACGTGCTTAAATTTACAAAAAAAAAAATTCGTTTAACAAATTATTACTGTGGAAGTGAAAATATAAATACATATGTGCATATATGTATGTACGTACATGTACATAAGCAGTGATAGTGGGATAAAAAGAATATCCAGCATATGAACGTTTAACATTTAAAAAATTAAACAGAAAGAAATAAGTGAAGTGGAGTGCGGAAAATTCCATTCGGCAAATGCACAAATTCGTACATATATACATACATCAATACTTACCGGTACATATGTACATGCAAAATATATGCACATACACATAAGTATGGATAACTAAGTGCGAAAGAATTTTCGAAACAAGTGCGGTAAAGAAACCACGTATGTACAAATCTACATATGTACATATACGTACGGCAAGTTCAAAACGGGTAGTGAGTACAGTGGAGTGCAAAAATAAAGGCACATAAGTATTTCAATTTGTATTTTGGCAAAAGTGGTGAAATTTATATTTATACAAGTTTTGTAAAAAGTTAAAATTAAAAAATTTATTACTGTTTTCGAATTACAAACCCAAAAAGAAAAATCCGTTTTTTAGTGCCGTTAACTTAAAGTACCGATTGAAAGTGAAGTGCCGGTATAGAAGTATTTATTAAACACCCGTTAAAAAATTCCGTAAAATCTACCGTAGTGTACAAACCAAAATCACCGTCCCGTTTTGATACAAAGTGAAGTGCCGGTATAAAAGTATTTATTGAACATCCGTTTTAAAAAAAAAAAAAAAAATCGTTTGTCGTTTTTTTACACAAGTTTGCCGTTTTCTACAAAGTACTGTACTACACCGTACTGTTTTAAAGCATCGCTGCCGCTATTAACATCGTTTGCCGTTGACAACATCGTTTGCCGTTGACAACATCGTTTGCCGTTGACAACATCGCTGCCGCTGACAACATCGCTGCTGCTAACAACATCGTTGCCGTTAACAACATCGCTGCCGCTAACAACATCGCTGCTGCTTATAACATCGCTGCCGCTGACTTGATCGCTGCTGCCAACGATATCTCTGCTGCGTCACTACTACTAGCTTCGTGGGAATGAGCTGCCGTTGCCTCCTCTGCACCAGGGAAGTGAACGCAGGCAAAACGCCTACGCATTCACAACAGGTAACGAGTGCGAATCATTGAAAGTGGTGCAAACAGAGAAAATAAATAACAATAATTAACATTTGCACCCTTTCAGTGTTTGACTCTCCCTTTTTACTTATATGCTCATATACAATATATATACATATATAATATTTGGACACGTATGTATATACATACATACGTACACATACATATATTGACATAAAAGAAAAGGGATAGAGGGATTTGTGATTTTGTGCTCATTACGAATATTATCGGTTAGGCTTTCGTATAATTGGAAATCGATATTTTTTTTTTTCGTTTTCGTAATCGATTCCTATTATATTTGTTGCCAACCTTTATCATTCGTTTTCGAAATTTTAATTTCAACAAACAAAAATGAGCAAGCCAAAGCCAACTATCGCCAACCTCTCTCCAAGTAAGGAGTTGATCGATTTAAAATCATTAAAGCGTCAAAGGACGGTGGCGAAAAGTAGCATTTTGCGTATAAAGACGGGCCTTCTGGAAAAAACCATGTCGTTAGATCCGATTGAGTTGGAATGTCGTCTCGACATATTAAACTCCCACAGTGAAAAGTTGATGAAGTGTCAATCTAAAATTGAAGAGATTGATGAAGACGACATGGCCCGAGGGGAGTTAGAGGACATAATTGTAGAAACAAAATCTATAATTAAAACAATTTTAGCAAAAAGTAGAACGTCTATTGCGGACACATCTTTCGTAACATCTCACAGCTCGAGACTCCCAAAAATGAATCTGCCGAAATTCAAGGGAGAGTATTCCGAATTTAAAAATTTTATGAGTTTATTTGAGAGTCTGGTTCACAATGATCCAAATATCCCAGATATTGAAAAATTTAACCATCTGGTTAATTGTCTATCTGGAGAGGCTCTGGGTACGGTAAAAGCGTTTCAAATGTCGGATGAAAATTATCCGAAGGCGTTGGCAAGCCTCAAAAAAGTTTACGATAATAAATGTTTGATATTTTTCAACACAATTTCGAAACTTTTTGAGTTGCCAACTATTCAAAAGCCATCGGCACCCTCATTGCGAGCGATGATCGATGAAGTGTCGGCTGTGTATGACTCATTGCTATCGCTGGGCGATGAGAAACAAATTACAAATGCGATTATCATACACATGGTCATGACAAAAGTGGACTCTGCCACCCGATCAAAGTGGGAAGAACAGCTGGATTACGACAAGCTACCTTTATGGAAGGACTGTGAAGCCACCCTGAATAGAAGATTTCAGCAATTATCAGCAGAAGGAGCGTCATGTTCGAGAACGAAACCCGGAGCTGCAATCAGCGCGAGTCACATGACAGGAACCAAATCGGACAGGACCAAATCGTCGTTAGTAGCTACAAATACAAAGCAACCTCTTTGCCAGCAGTGTAAATCAAAGGACCACTACATATCTGCTTGCCCCACTTTTAAAACTCTCTCTGTGCAACAGAGATTTGAGTATGTCAAATCGGTGCCCTTATGCATAAATTGTTTGCGTAAGGGGCATACGGTTTCCAAGTGCAGAGCGGATCGATGTCGCGTGTGCAATCGATCCCATCATACGTTGCTTCACCAGTATCCTGTTTCCTTTGCTGCTGAATCTCATCCGCAACCAACAACAACTACACATGCAATGCATACATCGAGTATGCCGGATCGGGTAATGTTGGCAACAGCAGTTATTCTGGTGAGGACCAGCTGTGGAGCATACCTACCTGCAAGAGCCTTACTGGACTCAGGGTCACAAGTCAATTTTATGACAGAGGATTTGGCCCAAAAACTGCGGATTCGTCGCCAAAACAGGACCTTAAATATTATAGGAATTGGAAATTCCAGTACGAAAGTCGGGGCCAAATTAAGCGCGTTTATTAAGTCACGCGTTAATAATTATGAATTTTCGGCGGAATTCTGGATTATGCGATGCATTTCTGCTAATCATCCAGACCATACCATTAATGTTAATGGTTGGAAAATTCCGCGCAACATTGAATTGGCGGATCCAGAATTCCACACATCCCAAAAGATTGACATCTTATTGGGTGCAGAAACCTTTTTTGATCTGTTAGCGGTTGGCCAAATTAAAATTGGCCCTAATCAACCAACGCTGCAGAAAACTCTTTTGGGATGGATTGTGTCTGGCAAATATGTCAGCAATCTTAGTCCTCCTCCCGAAGCAACTAGCACATTATGCCAAACTGAAGACGACTTAACGTCCATAGATTCAGTAGTCCAAAAATTCTGGGCTCTGGAGGAACTTCCTTCAGAAACAAATGGCAACAAGTTCACACCTGAACAAAAAGAGTGTGAAAAATTTTTCGTTAACACAACTGAAGTATTGCCTTCAGGAAGGCTTCAAGTCAGAATGCCCTTTAAATCTGACCGTAAGTTACTCGGTCACTCCTATGAAACCGCAGTTCGGCGGTTTCAGGCCCTGGAGAGGAAAACATTGAAAAATCCAGAACTTCGTAGAATGTATCTGGACTTCATGAATGAATATAAAGCACTGGGTCACATGAGCCCAACAAACAATAAGATCCCGAGTGAGCCACACTATTTCATTCCGCATCAATGCGTTTTAAGACCCGAAAGCACAACAACCAAATTACGTGTTGTTTTTGACGCTTCGAGTCGTACTTCATCTCAAATTTCATTGAATGAACTTTTGATGGTAGGCCCAACCATCCAAGAAGAGTTGTATTCAACTCTTCTTCGTTTTCGTTTACACAAGTACGCTTTAACGGCAGACATTACTAAAATGTACCGCCAAATAATGATGCACGAAGAAGACAGAAATTGTCAGCTTATTGTGTGGAGAGAGCATCCCTCAGAGCATATTCAAATTTTTCGACTTAACACCGTCACTTACGGCACTGCGCCTGCACCATTTCTCGCAACACGGTGTTTGCAAATGCTCAGCGATGCTAATACAACTAAATACCCACTCGGTTCATTGGCCATTAAAAGAGACTTTTATGTCGATGACTTATTGACAGGATCTGAAAATTTTGAGTCTCTAGATCTTATAAGAAGTGAAGTAGTTAAAATATTAAACTCGGCAGGATTCACCTTAACGAAGTGGTTTTCGAACCACCCTAAATTTTTCGACAGTGATTGCACTGAAAAGTCATTAAGCTTCAATGACAAAAATTCTACAAAAACGTTGGGAATCCATTGGATGCCGAAAGAGGATTTGTTTCGATTTGTCCTAGACGACAATTTTAATGATTTGCGAGCCACTAAACGAAACATATTATCAGTTTCTGCTCGCCTTTTCGATCCTCTTGGATTATTAGCCCCACTAGTTACCAAAGCAAAAATCTTATTGCAAGAGCTGTGGATTCAGAAACTAGATTGGGATGAGTCGATTCCATTGCGCCTCGACACTAGCTGGCAGAATTTCAAAGCCAACCTAATGCAGCTTTCAACAATTAGCATTCCTCGTTACGTGAACGTAGAGTCGAATGCCATCTGCCAAATACATGGCTTCTCCGACGCTTCAATAAGAGCGTACGGATGCTGCATATATATACGAAGCCAAACTGCTAGTGGTATTAAATGTATGCTGCTTACTGCAAAGTCTAGAGTGGCTCCGCTGAAGACCAAATCTCTTCCGCGTCTTGAGCTCTCGGCAGCACATCTTCTTTCAAAATTATGGTCAAGAGTTGCGCCTATGTTGAATCGACATTTCGAAAAAATTACATTCTGGACAGACTCCGAAATTGTTTTACATTGGATAAAAACACATCCTTCCTCATTACAAACATTCGTCGCAAATAGAGTGTCCGAAATCCAAGAGTTGACCGACAAAGTACATTGGCGACATGTGCCAACGAAACTAAATCCTGCGGATCAAGTGTCTCGGGGTTGTAACGTGGACGAATTAAATAATTCAATATGGTTTGGCGGTCCACAGTTCCTCCTAGAAGACCCTGCATTATGGCCAATTAACACCCACTTCCACCTCTCACCAGAAGACGAAGCGTTAGAGAAGAAGAAAAATGCATTTACATTAATTTCGACCACAGAGAAAAATCCAATATTGGAACTCATTGAAAAATTATCTTCTCATAGAAAGTTGCTTCGTGTGGTCGCATATTTACTACGATGGATCAGACGACCAAAAATGCCTACGGAGGGTAGGGATCTGACATCTAACGAATTGCACCTGAGTTTTTTGAAAATTGTTCAAGTGATTCAAAATTCGGAATTTGCAAATGAAATCCAAAAACTGACTAAGGGCACCACGCTACCGGCAAACTTGCAAAAACTAAATCCGTTCTTGCATGAGTACTCGGATATGTCGCTTTCGTTCAAATTAATCCGAGTAGGAGGTCGCCTTTTAAATGCACCTCTCCCATACGATGCCAAATTTCCACTATTGCTATATAAAAATTCGCACTTCGTTACAACTTACTTACGGTTCCTGCACTTTCGGAATCACCATGCTGGAGCAAAAGCGCTGGTTGCGCTTCTTCGAGAACGCATATGGCTGATTAATGCAAGAGAAGCATGCAGTAGAACCGTAAGAAACTGCACACACTGCTTTCATTACAAGCCGAAGCTGCAAACCCAAATAATGGGAAACTTGCCATCAGAAAGACTTCGAGCGCTACGACCCTTCCTTATATGTGGCGTAGATTTTTGTGGTCCAATATATACAACATTAAAAATACGTGGTCGACCACCCGTGAAAACTTATATTGCTGTTTTTGTGTGCTTTACTTCGAAAGCAGTACACTTAGAATTAGTTTCTGACTTATCGACTAATACATTCATTTTCGCCCTCAAAAGGTTCATTGGTCGCCGAGGGATTCCGCAGAAAATATACAGCGACAATGCAACCAACTTCGTCGGCGCCGACCGCAAGCTGCGCGAGCTGAAAGAGGCATTTCTAGCTCAGTCAACGGAAGTGAAGGAATTCGCCGCAGAAGAAGGATTCAGCTTCACCTTTATACCACCCAGGGCGCCGCACTTCGGCGGATTATGGGAGGCCGCGGTGAAATCCGCCAAACACCTGGTAGTTCGCGCACTCGGCAACGCTCTTCTCACCGCAGAAGAGCTGTCAACAGTACTAGCCGAAGTGGAAGCCATTCTCAACTCGCGTCCACTAGCACCGTTGAGCCAAGACCCCAACGATGGAGAAGCTCTAACGCCAGCACACCTGCTGATCGGTTGCCCTCTACGAGCACTGCCACCAGCACAAGTGCCAACGGACATAATTCGTTGTTGCGAGAGATGGCAACTTGTTTGCTATCTCAAGCAACAGTTTTGGCAGCAGTGGTCCAAAACGTATCTCACGAGCCTTCAAGAGCGGAACAAATGGTTACATCCGGAGCGGAATCTGCAGGCCGGCGACCTCGTCCTCGTACACGAAGACAACACACCACCGCAGCAGTGGGTACTAGGACGAGTCGCCGCAACCGTAGAAGGGCAAGACGGCAAGGTGCGAGTGGCAGACGTGGCAACGAAAGCAGGCACAATCAAGCGGCCCATTCATAAGCTCGCCCTGCTACCCATCAACGTTGAAGGATCATGATCCTGTCAAGGCGGCCGGTGTTGCGTCAAGACATCCTTTAAACATATATACTATTTTTAAACATAATACTAAACGAATGTTTATGAATTAATTTGATATTAAATATTTAAATTAAAATGTTAAAGTTTATTTTATATTATATTATACTCACCCTAATAATACTGTTTATATACTCACCATAATTTTCTACCATAATGTAACGAATTGAATTCTACTTACCCCTTTTTTATAAATACATATTTACGCGTCCCGTTAGTTTAAGCCGTTAGGTTAAGGTTTAGGCTAAGTCATAAAATTCATGAAATAAAGAATTCAATTGTGTAAGAAGAACATTCGCGAGCGGTCGCTATTTCATTTTCTCGGCACAGGCAATTTTGTACCTTCGGTTCACGCATTCCCAATTAATCAGTTTTCTCAAAAAAGCTTGAGATTTTTCATGGCGCCCGAGCAGGGCGAGCAGGGCTACGAACGTCCAACAGAGTGATAAATATTTAGTTTTGTCTCATAAGACTATATTACCTTGAAAAAATAAAAATGAAGGAAATATTTTTATTATAAAAGAAATGTTTTAAACTTGCCATATTCCAATCTTCTTCATTCCAATGCTCATGTCTTCCAACAAAATCGTGCCGTAGTCGTACGTGTCTTTTTATCAACATAGGAAGACTATTTTATTTTTTAACAACTAAAAACTGTCCACGTTCTCATAGCAATTACAAAAAATACATAGTACTAATAAATCCTCACATAACGGGCGAGAATAACTGTAACATTGCAGTTATTCTTAATTTACGCTCTGTACACTATTGTTTTGTTGTTAGATCTTTGCACTTTTTCAGTAAAGATAAAATACAATGTTCACTCTCAACATCAACAAAAAAAAAAATGAAGTTGCAGCTTAAACTGGTAGAATATACTTAATTGAAATAAGAGCGTTTTCAACGTGTTACGGTGTTGCTCGTCACTATGTATGTACGTTTGAAGATCATTAGAACAAAACAAGAATAATATGGAGATCGTGTCAAGAAAGATTAATTGTAATATTAATATGGTCAGCTTCTACATTTTTAGTAACTAATAATGTAGAACGTTATACAGCCGGTTATGATCCAAACAACTAATTTTTACTTTCAAGATTACTTTATATTCTCTCTTAATCAAGTCATTCTCATTATGCACTGCGTATTTGGTTGTAGTTCTATTCTATCATTCCCAATATATGAAATTGTATTATATCTGAGACTGGATCAGGTTGCAATTGTTCGCGTATGTTAATGGTTGCTTTAGTATAGGTAAAGAATGTCAATCCCAGACAGTGGTGAGACAGCATCACCGAAAACTTCATCGTTGCCATTTAAATCTTGTAATTGTTCCGCACTCATCTGAAGTTATAATTGAACTTATTGTCAACACTACAGCTTATTGTTTTAGCGGATACCTAGTACCCGTTGGGATGGTAAGGAATAGTTGTCGTGCACGTCATCTAACGGAAAGCCAAAAAAAAGTGCTGTTTCGACGGGAACGAACCAAAGAGAGTGTTAGATGAGTGGGGTTGGTAGCTTTGCATGCCCTACCTGGGTAGCAAGTGTAATGCGGAGACTAATAGTACGCAAAACATATGTATGTTTGTATGGGTCTATTCTGGATAAGTAGGAGTTTAACCTGCTACAATATCCAGAACGAAGCTGCGCAAGGGCTCGAGCTCTTCGTCTGCAATGGGTGGTAGTTTGACACCAAGAACGCCATTCACTGGAAGGATGTCGGTGGAGGTGTTGATGGCTCCACTGTGAATGGCGGTCAGTGCTTGTCGGTATTTAGTTGCGTCTGAAGTTCGGTCGGCGTGATGTCTAATATCGTCGACGTAATTGAGGAATGACCTCTTAATGTTTCTAGAAGGCGGTTCCGCTCCAAGCAGGTGACAGCAGGGGTGATTTGTTCGAAAGTAGGAGGAGTGCTTGGTTTCGCTTTACCCTTTAACAGTGAGCATATGGGCTTCACTAAGTATGTGTTCGAATAGGAAACATGAAGAGGTATCTAAAGCTTCCTCCGAGCAAAGTAGTTAAGGAGCGGCCAGCCGATTGCTTTGTAAATTGCTGCCGGCTACCGACTTGATTTTTGTTGCGGCTTTGTACTTTGGCGATAACCGCGGTACACATAAAATCTTAGAACTATTGACTGCTATATTAAGATCAAGTCTGTACTCCTTCGTTCAGTTTGAAAATATGGTTGTTGTGGATTTGGTGGGGGAGACTGCTAAGTTTCGTGCAGAGATATCGTGCCATCAGCGTACGAAGTTTTGTAAACTCCCTCTGGTGGCTGTGGGAGTTTTAAGAATAGAAGTTAAACTATATCGGAGACACGACACCACCCAGCGGAACCTTTTGTTTAATTATTCTCAACCCTTCAGACCTGCAGGGCGCATAATTTTTTCAACGTTGTGTAACTGGGTGTGTCAAAGGCTTTTGAGAATTCCAACGCTACGAGGATTGTTCTCTCAAAGGGTGGTTTCTGGTTAAGGCCACGAACTATCTGGGCATTTATGACGCTAAGTGCTGTGGACGTACTGTGCAGTTTTCGGAAGCAATGCTGGTGGCTTGCTATGATCAGGTTGTGAGTGAAGGTCGGGGTAGCAAGGTCTCAAGTTTCTTCACTACTGAAGAGAGGAGAGTTACTGGATAAGAGGACTCCCCTTGGTTGGCGGGTTTCCCAGGTTTCAGTGGTGGGACCACTCTTTCCTCTTTCCGCATATCGGGTATTTGAAGAGTAGTCAGTGAGACGTTGAGGACCTTGGTGAGGTAGCTTACTCCCGTCGAGCCTAGATGCTTTAGCATAAGCATGTTGATTCCATCAAGGCCAGTAGATTTAGATAATTTCGCCTTGTTTATGACATTCTGATTCTCCCCATCAGTGACAGTAAGTGGTGCGCAGCCGTCGGGTAACACATCGTTTGGTTTTGTCTACCGAAGGGTGCAGTGTAAATTTGCGACTAAAATATATCGCGCACTTCTTCGCGTTCGAAGAGGCATGGCCATTGAACTTCAGCTGGTTCACTATGTCTCTTCGGATTAGTCAAAGCCTACGGTCAAGGCTTACTTACACTAGACAGGTTAAATTAATTTAGGTGCTCTATCTAGTTCGTCCGCGCTACCCAATAAATAAAAAAGGCTGGCCTCAAATTCTGCACCAACTACCGTAGAATAAGTCTCCTCAACATCGCAAATAATGTTCTATCGAGCGCATAGCGTGAAAGATTAAAGCCTTCCGTCTCAAACTGATTGGACCTTCTCAGTGTGGCTGACGACTGACCAGATATTGGCCATGCGCCAAATTTTGAAAAAGCCCCGTGAAAAGAGGATCGACACGTGATCTCTTCGTCGATTTGAAAGCTGCTTTTGACATCACGAAAAGAAGCTGCAAAATTAATACGTCTGTGTAAACTGATGTTGAGCAATACCAAAAGCTCCGTCAGGATCGGGGAGGACCTTTTTCAGCCGGTCGATACCAAACGAGGTCAGATAAGGCGGCTCCTTTCAATCTGCTGCTAGAGAAAATAATTTGAGCTACAGAACGTAATCGAGCAGGTAAAATCTTTTATAAGAGAGTATGCCGATGGTATTGATATTATTGTACACCCGCGCCGTTAGTTTTGTTTTCTCTAGAATGAATACCAAGGCAAAGAAAATGGGTCTGGTAGTGAACGTGGGCAAGACGAAATATCTCTTATCATCAAACAAACAGTCGGGGCACACGCAACTGGGCTCTAACGTCACTGTTGACACTCAAAACTTTGAAGTTGTAGATAATTTTTTAAATCTTGGAAGCAGCATTAACAGCAACAATAAAGTCAACTTCGAAATCCAATGCAGAATAACTTTTCTTTGATTGTTGGTGCTACTTCAGACTGCGTAGGCAATTGATAAATAAAGTCCTCTCTCGACGAACAAAAACAAAACTCTATAACTCACTCATTATTCCCGTCCTGACCCGGACCTCTACTCCGTTGGAAAAACTAGATGGAGAAGAGCCTGAATTTGCTTGGAATTTCCAACTGGCGCCACATAGCAAAACGAAGAAACGACTGGCTCGCTGTTGTTAACTCGGCTATAACCTCGTAAGCGGTGTCTACGCCAGTAAAGAAGAAGAAGAGTGCATAATTTAAATGATAGTTATTTAGAGACACTCATCGGTGACAAATTCAATTTGATTCATGTTGATCCAATGAATACTGTTTCTCTAAATGAAGTATTTAATATGTGGAAGAGTACAAGTCATTCAGGCTCTAACTTTTTAAGTCGTAATTTGTTCATTGTCCAGAACGTTGGGATCCATAATTAGTCTATTTGAGAAGACCAATCATCCATCCATTAAACTCAAAACAAGTAAGGAGTGCTAAGTTTGGTGTAACCGAACATCTCACGCAATTCGAAGAAAAACGGTAGTATTAACAGTGGTTAAATTAAATAACAAAAATTTACACACACTTACATTTATAGTATACTATTCGACACTTAATTAAACATTACATTCATTATTTTTGTTCCGCTTGCGCATTATTATGACCCCTCAAATCTTAACTTTTTAGGTTGGTAATAATCATCAAACTTTGACTGAAAATAGTTGAAAATCGTAATACCAAAAGAAGAGTTGGGCTGATCTGAAATTGAATTGCTCTAACTTCAATTCGGCGGAATTAAACATGAAGGTGTAAATGTTAAAATCAAACAAATTATCTTATATGAGAAATACCCAAAAATTTAATCGCATGTAATAGCCGGTTCTACATACTGGATTTGACCCGGCCAAGGGCTGTGATTTCGGTGATTTAATCCTGTTTAGATCGGTAAGTCTTAGTTTAAGATTGTCGTCACTGGAGCAACGCCTTGTAGCAGGGTTGCTCCGTATCCTCCTGACTCGTGCTGGGATTCAGTCCAACCCGGGCCCGTAGGAACTTTTCTGCTGCGTTTGAGCTAAAGGGCTCCATCCAAACTTCACCTCGGTCAGGTGTAATACATGCAATGGATGAAGCCATCTTAAGACCTGTTCAGGCCTTAAGACACATAGCGAGTAGACCACAAGTAATGGGGCAATCTGCACCCACTGCGCCGCACAGGAGCTCATACAGGCAACATAACTTCCGTTCAGACCTTTTCCCCCCCACCAACTTTCCTGCTCCAATCCTCTTGCGAGAACCATTTAGCAGCTCCTGTCATACGTCGGAACATCACATCAGTCAAGTGCAATTCTTGCACTGGCTGGTGTCACTTCTCGGCGTGTTCCAGCCTGCGCACCACACGTGAGTGGAGTGTGTCGTACATTGCCTCATGCTGCAGCAGTCTGCCGCCACAACAATCAACAGCGGCAAACACCAAACAACACCACAGTGCGACAACCGCCCTGGCGTTTTAACACCTGCAAAAAACTCCACCTACACACCACTCGCTCAACCTCAGGATCACATACGGACACCCGCCACAAAAATAAACAGCCGTTCAGATCTTTTGAGTTGCGTAGAGATCACGAGCAAGATAATGATAGAGGCCTAGCCTTCATATTGAACAACACCGTGCAATATCGTCTAATCGATGGAGACATCGACCGCAGGGATACTACCCTACAATGTCAGGGTGTAGGCGATGTCGAGCCCAAAATAACCTATGCTAACTTTCGCATCAGACCACCTGCCCGAAAAGTGCACAGTACGTCCACATCACTTAGCGTCATAAACGCCCAGATAGTTCGTGGCCTTAACCACAAACCACCCTGTGAGAGAACGATCCTCGTAGCGTCGGACTTCTCAAAAGTCTTTGACACAGTCAGTTACACGACGTTACTGCAGGACATCGAAAAAATTATGCTCCTTCACTCCTCCACGTACCGCGGTTATTGCCAAAGTACAGAGCCGCAACAAAAATCCTGTCGCCAGCCAGCAGCAATTTACAAAGCAATCGGCCGGCCGCTCCTTACCTAGGTCGCTCCAATATGGTCGCCAGGATGCAGTGGAAGGTAAACGAAGAAGCTTCAGATGCCTCTTGATGTTTCCTATCGAACACCTTCTCAGTGTGCTCCCTGCTAAAGGGTACAGCGAACTTCCCTCCAGGCACACCTCCTACTTTCTAAGAAATTACCCCTGCTGTCACCTGCTTGGAGCGGAACCACCTTTTAGAAACATTAAGAGGTCATTCCTCAATTACGTTGACGATATTAGGCAGTACGCCGACCGGACTTCAGACGCAACTAAAATCCGACAAGCACTGACCGCCACTCACAGTGGAGACATCAACACCTCCACCGACATCCTTCCAGTGAATGGCGTTCTTGGTGCCAAACTACCACCCATTGCAGGCGGAGAGCTCGAGCCCTTGGGCAGCTTCGTTCTGGATATTATAGCAGGTTAAGCTCCTACTTATCCAGAATAGACCCCGACATATCCAATATATGTCCTGCGTACTATTAGTAAGACCTCGAGCGCACGCACATCTAGAACACTGGAGACGTGTGTCCCGTCTCTAAGAACATGATCGGTTGGGGGCTTTTCGATCCGGAGACAGCCACGGGGCTCGATGTATTTGCTTATGCTGGAATCTAGTACTACAAGTAACCATATTTCGTGCCCCGACGAAGTCGATCAGCCTTAACCCATTTGGGGATTGTTCGTCGTGGAGGCTGAACTTACCGACTGTTGTGCCAAAGATACCTTCCTCGGCCAACCTTGCGTTAAAGTCGCCAATCACGATTTTACGGTCAATTCTTTTGTCACATCGTCCTTCTCTTCCGTCGGGGCGTGGGCGCAAATCTGCGATATGTTGAAGAACCTCGCTTTGATGTGGATTGTGGCTAGATGTTCATCCACCGGATTGAATTATATTACTCGGGACGAAGTCTATCTCCCACCACCAATACCCAACCCAAACTTGCGCTCCTTTATCTGGCCACTATAGTAAATGCCACAAGGACCTACCTACTCGCCTCAGTATTTATCCCGTCCATCGCATTTTTTCGACGGTGGTGATTACAGTTCACTCTAACGAGGACAGCTGAGATAGAGGATACCGGACGTAGAGAGCTGCTTGAGCCATAGGTAAAAGAATCTCGGCGATAAGAGAACTTTCCTCACTTGCGTGAATTTCTACACATGACTCCATCCTCCAACTAATATTACAAGGCTAAATTTATGATCGGAATTTCGTATGTTTTTAGTAGATATAAAATTTGTTTACTATATTTTGTCTTTATACAAGTATTATAAAATCTTAATGAACATTTCTTGTTTTAGATACAATAATAGTCGGACTAAATCCTTTGCGGCTAAACGAAATAAAAATGAAAGCGTAAAAGTAACTCCGTTTTTATTAAAATTAATTTGTTTGTTATTACATTTAATACTAATACTATGTATTCTAAATGTTATAAAATATTTGAATTAAGCATATTGTTTCTGACGAGAGGAACAGTGTTTTCGTCTTTTCTCGTCATCCCATCACCAACAAAAAATTGTTTTGGGCGACAAAAGAGTCCATGTGTAAACTGGTAATTAAACGAACAAATAAGTAAGCAGAAACTCTATAGCGGAAAGTGTAAGCATATAAATGGAATGTGGGACAATAAGAGACCATATATAGCAATGACAAAAGTGTAATGGGTATTATTGGATTTTTATAATAGTATTGGAGGAACACGGAAATAAAACCTGTACGTTCAGGATTTTTTTTTTTTGAAAATTATAGTAAACTTTTTTTAATTCATTTTCGATTACACGATTTTGATAATTATTTTAAGAACATCAAAAAATTTGTATATTTATTTATATTCTATTGTAATTACTGGATTTTTTATTTGTCTTCTAGGCACAATTCTGATTTCTTTGGCGCTGCGATCTTAAGGTAACGTTTGAAAGAGGAAATCCTGGTTAAGAAATATGTATATATACCACAAGCGCTTAGTTTACGAGATATTCGACTTTAAAGTTCAAAAATTTCCAAAATACGAACATTTCAACAGACATTTCACTACATTTAACACATTTTATGCCCATGTTTCACTTTAAATTCATTTAATTAAATTGTAAACATTTCAACAAATTATACCTTTTGCAGATTTTGTAAGTAATAATTAGCTACTTTAAAAATCACTTTTTATACTCGTTGTGAGCATCATTATTGTGCTAACGATTATGAGGAAATGGAGCCCTGCCATATGATAATAAGCAAATATGAGCAATTCGCTGCAATTTTTTTCGCTATAATTCATCTTTATTTAGAAATCATAGTTCTAATCAAGAATGATAGAATACAAGATTACACACTAGTTTACCGTTAGTTTTTTTCGGTTTAGCTCTTGACAATTCTTACAAAAACAAATACATTGTGTAACAATTTCGTGACGTCACACTTTTGCGTTGAGAAGAACAAGCATAGAAATGCATACAAATTTATTCGTCTTTGCAGGAAAAATTTCAGTGAAATGTTTAGAATATTGTTGCGAGAAAAGATATATGTAAGTAGTTTTAGGCACATCCACAATAAATAGAGTAGCATGTGTGGAAATTGTTCAAATGAAGAAAACCAGTGAAAGTGTATTGTTGTATGTATTTATTTAAATTTCTAAGCATAAATATATTAATTTTTTAAAATGAAATTTGCAGTGGCTTGTTGTAATAATTATTATGCAATTAAAGGATCGAAAACGAGTTTTTTCAGTTTTTCGGCCGATTTAAAAGTTGCCAAAAAATGGGTGTTATTTTGCAAAAGAAATGATATATTTAATACTAAATCCTCTTTAATTAATTAATTTCACAATTCTTTTATCATAATTTCATACATCTGACACATCTGAACTTATAATATATGTATATATTTATATACAACACAAGAAACGTCTTCTCCATTTGAATCACAACTTAATAGACAATTTTATTATCAATAGGCCGATATATTTCTTTAGAAATGATTCAAATCTTTTTACTCAACAATATTCAATCGCTTCACTAAAACTTTTCATTAAAATCGAAAGAATTAATAATATTTTGCGAATTTACAAAAGTGTTCACTTTTCTGTTTACAATTTGCAAGCCATTTGACAGTTTTTCACTCTTGTTCTTCTCAACACGCAACTATGACGTATCATAATGGCGGTTGTCGTAATCTTGTATTCTATCATTCTTGGTTCTAATAAAAACAAGAGACCAGAGTTACCCCATATATACCGAAATTCGTGTTTATCGGAATTGTGCCCATTGTATAAACCTACAAGTAACCAATCCTTCATTTTTCACTAATACATACGCAAAAATCTACTACAAATTAGGCACTTGGTTCGGGTTGCCCTCAAATATTCTGTTACTAATTAGTCACTTGGTACGGGTTGCCCCCAAATATTCTACTACTAAAACGTTCAAATGCCTCAAATCTGCTATAGTGTGTTGCCGTGTTAGGTTTTAAAATTTATAACTTTAACAATATTTTTATAAAATATTCAAATATTTTTCGATTATTTAAATTCCTAAATATTAAATTTAATCAGTTTAGTCCAAAATATTAATTATTGTATCAATACCAATTCTACCTCATTTCAAAATATACAAATCGAGGTAAATGTGGACGTAGATGAAAGCATACATAAAAACATAAAAATGCTTTTGTGTATTTTTGCGGTTATTTGAACTATAAATATTTTAAACAACATAATTGTTTAATGCCCTTGCCAAGATTTGATGGTGGTATTACTAAAGAAGATTTTTTCTTCACTTCAGAAAAGCAATATAGTAATTGCCAAATAGTAAAACCACCCCTTGAATTTACAGATATTCTATCGAAAATCGAAGATATTTATACACAACATTTTGATTCTTCTTGCCATAGGATCGGATTTTCCCAAATATTATTTGAAAAAATGGTTAACGTAGAACCGTACTATTGTTGTGAAAATTCTAATTCTCATATTATGCAATGTCTATTCATTAGAATTAGAACATACTTCCTAGTAAACGCTTTTAATAAAAAAGTAAAACAAAGTGATTTCAAAAACGTAAAGTTCTTGTGTGTTACACATAAATAGTAATCACGTCCGCTTATCTGTCTATATGAGTCGGAATTTATATGTACATATATACATATGTCTGTCAGTCTGAATTATTTTATATTTGTCAAAAAGTTTGTCTGTCGAAGGCCGTATTTCCATAGTTATCTTGATCTGTGATTTTGAAATGGGAATTTTAGCGATTAGGTTTGTACGCTTATTATCAATATTTATACTCTCGCAACAAAGTTGCTAAGGAGAGTATTTTAGTTTTGTTCACATAACGGTTTTTTGTAAGTCCTAAAACTAAAATAGTCAGATATAGGGTTATATATACCAAAGTGATCAGGGTGGCGAGTAGAGTTGAAATCCGGATGTCTCTCTGTCCGTCCGTCCGTCCGTGCAAGCTGTAACTTGAGTAAAAATTATGAAACTTGGTACACGTATTTCTTGGCTCCATAAGAAGGTTAAGTTCGAAGATGGGTAAAATCGGCCAACTGCCACGCCCACAAAATGGCGGAAACCGAAAACCTATAAAGTGTCATAACTAAGCCATAAATAAAGATATTAAAGTGAAATTTGGCACAAAGGATCGCATTAGGGAGGGGCATATTTGGACGTAATTCTTTTGGAAAAGTGGGCGTGGCCCCGCCCCTACTAAGTTTTTTGTACATATCTCAGAAACTACTATAGCTATGTCAACCAAACTCTATAGAGTCGTTTCCTTTAGGCATTTCCATATACAGCTCAAAAATGGAAGAAATCGGATAATAACCACGCCCACCTCCCATACAAAGGTTATGTTGAAAATCACTAAAAGTGCGTTAACCGACTAACAAAAACGTCAGAAACATTAAATTTTACAGAAGAAATGGCAGAAGGAAGCTGCACCCAGACTTTTTTTAAAAATTAAAAATGGGCGTGGCGTTGCCCACTTATGGACCAAAAACCATATCTCAGGAACTACTCTACCGATTTCAATGAAATTCGGTATATAGTATTTTCCCACCCTGATGACATGTACGAAATATGGGTGAAATCGGTTCACAACCACGCCTTCTTCCAATATAACGCTATTTTGAATTCCATCTGATGCCTTCTCTGTATAATATATACATTAGGAACCAATGATGATAGCGGAATAAAACTTTACACAAATACGGTATTTGAGCTGAGGTATCCCTTGTGGAAAAATTGTCGTGATCGGACTATAACTTTTCAAGGTCCCTGATATCGAACACGAAGAACTCAGTGCCTCACCTAGCCTAACCTAATTTTTCACCGAAAATGTCGGTAAATCTCTCAGAATTTAATTCTAATTAATTTTACAACAAAATAAAAAAAATGTGTGAATAACGGATAATGAAATCTCGATTATCACTTTATCATGCGAGAGTATAAAATGTTCGGTGACACCCGAACTTAGCCTTTCCTTACTTGTTTTTTTTTTGTTTTTTAAGTGTTTTCGTGTACCAGGTATAGGACCCTTCTATCCACCACTATTGATAGGGTTTTTAATAAGTATTTCGCTGTGGGTGATTTAGAATATTTTGTAAATATTATTTATTACTTAGTAGATTGTTTTGAATTTTATTGTTTTTGTTCCTGAATTGTACCTGATTTTTTATATTTATTTTAGTTTTTGTTTAAATAATTACAAGTTGATTGTTATGACTTGTATTGTTAATGTTTACAATGGAATTGTACCCGATTTTTTTTTTTTTATTTTAGTTTTTGTTTAAATAATTACAAGTTGATTGTTTTGACTTGTATTGTTAATGTATACATACAATGGAATTGTACCTGATTTTTTATATTTATTTTGGTTTTTGTTTAAATAGTTTCTAGTTCATTATTTTGACATACATATACTGTCAATGTTATATTTTTAATGTAATTAATATTCATGAATTTTACCTGACTTTATATATTTATTTTTGCCTAGTCATATTTTATATAAGTAGATTGATTTAAAACAGTATATATGTATAAAAAGGGTGAAAAGAGGCCTCCTGGGGAAGCGAACATCCAAAAAAGATCGGTAACGCGCCAATAAATATCCAAAAAACTTTTGTTTCAAAAATATTCTTGAAAATTTTCATTAATGTTTTCCGTTACAAATACTTTTTCACAAAAAATTTGATCTACTACATGTCTTTTAATTACATCTCTGTGCCTAAAAAAGGCAGATTTCGATCAGGTGATCTCAGCTGTGAAAAATTCTTGGAAAACAACTGATTCTTTGGTTACTTGTAGGTTTATACAATGATTGTGCCGTTGTCTTTATCTATAACTCAGTGCTACCAGAGTTTTTGTTTTGCAATATGTCAATTAATTTTAACAGTTGAATTTAAAACACAATTCCGACCATATTTTGTATGAAATTTTCGAACTGTGGCCACCAAGCTTTTCTTATTTTTGTAATCTTACTCAATAAGGAAGATTCGTTGTTCTATCATGTAACGATCAATTTTTACTGAGCCTAAACTTTCAGCAGTCGATTTTTTATGGTTGTCAACACTTTACTACCTAAGTGGCGGCAAAGTTAAATCTTGCATAAATCATCCAGTATTTACCAATAATAAATCAAAAAAAAAAAAAATAGTATGTTAGGTTAGGTTAATCTGGTGGCCTCGTTAGCCACATATAGACCAATTTTGATCTTTAGAGAAAAGAATTTTAAAATGCTAAACTTTCTAAAAAACTAATAGCTTCTGAATTGTGTGATCGTAATCGAAATACTTGATTGATGTGAACCTTATGTAAAACTTTAGTTTACATCCTACGTGTACAAGTACAAAAGTTTTCTTCAAGAATTAAATTGATAAAATATTGCACTAGTTTACAGTATTAAACTTTTTCTGTTGCCGCGAATTCTGCGATTGATATTGTTCACTTATTATTGCACTTGTTTTTTTCAAATCTACCCTCAAAAATTTTTGAGCAGCTCGAGTTACTTTGTTTTTGATTTTTATCATTTAAGCATATATATTAATCGAAAACAGGCATATTTTACTGTGTTAAGATTAGTTTCTCAAGTCTTAGTTTGCATCATGAGTAGTTCAAGAAGATGTTGTTTAAATAAACCAGATCATTTTTGCTACATATGCGGAGAATATGTGTTTAAAAATTGTAGAAAAGTTATATCAGAGTTGGTGAAAAATACCTATTTTAAGTATTTTGGAATGCTCTTGAATAAAAACAAGAATTCTTGGGCTATCAATTGTGTTTGTAAATCTTGTGTGGAATGTTTAAGATTATGAAAAAGTTGTAAAAGAAGTGCTTTTAAATTTGGAACACCGACTATTTGGCGAGAACCACGAAATCATCTCATAGACTGTTATTTTTGTAATGTGAACATAAACGGTTTAAACACTAAAAATCGAGCTAAATGGCAGTACCCAAGTACTAGTTGTGTTCAACGTCCAGTGCAGCGTTCACCTCACTCTTCAGAGCCTAAAAATATATCTGAACCATTAGAGCAAGACATTAAAGGACCAAGCTCATCACAAAATGATGCTGATTTTGAAGGTATGTCTAATGAGCCAAAACGCTTTTCCCAAAATGAGTTGAATGATCTTGTAAGAGATATAAATCTTTCTAAACAAGCTTCAGAATTGTTAGCATCAAGACTAAAAGAAAAAAACTTGCTATCCTCGGATACTAAAATAAGTTTTTATCGTGAAAGAGAAGCAGAATGACGGCGTTATTTTTCCGAAGAAAACGGCATTACCTTTTGTTCAGATATCAAAAACTTGTTTATAAGAATGGGCTTGAAGCGATACGAACCAAACGACTGGCGTTTATTCATTGACAGCTCAAAACGTAGCCTTAAATGTATTCTATTACATAATGGAAATAAATACGCTGGGGTACCTACATATTGCCCACAGTACAAAGTTAAAGGAGGAATATAGTAACATTTCGCTAGTCTTGAAAAAAAAATACAATGACCATGAGTGGCAAATTTGTGTCGATTTAAAAATGGTCAACATTCTTCTCGGTCAACAAAGTGGTTATACCAAGTTTCGCTGTTTTATATGTCTTTGGGACAGTAGAGCTAATCAAGAGCATTGGGTGAGAAAAAACTGGCTCTTGAGAGAAAAAATGGAGCCTGATAAGCACAATATAGTCCACAATCCATTAGTAGCTCGTAACAAAATTATCCTTCCACCATTACATAAAAATTTGCCAAAAATTTCCTCAGCTCCCTATGGAAAAGATTAAAGCCGGAATTTTTGATGGCCCCAAATTAGACAACTTACAAAAGATACTCAATTTAGAAATTCTATGACTGAGTCAGAACTAAAGGCTTGGACAGCATTCGTATCTGTGATGCATAATTTTCTCGGAAATTAAAAATCTGAAAATTATATTGAACTTGTAGAAGGCTTTCTGCTACAATTAAAAAATATGGGATGCAATATGAGTATAAAACTTCACTTCCTCCATAGTCACCTAGAGAGGTTTCTGGTAAATTTAGGAGATATGAGCGAAGAGCAGGGAGAGCGTATGCATCAAGACTTACGCGTCATGGAAGAGCGCTATCAGGGTTTCTGGGATACAAATATGATGTCTGATTATTGTTGGTCTCTACGAGTAATACGTCATTTTCCAAAGTTTACACATCGGAGAAGAGCTTTAAAACGAAGTTTCTTAGAACTAAATGATTAATCATTTTTCTTAATCAAATTTTTCTTAATAAATACATGTTGTTTTCTGTGTAATACCTCCATAGCTGAAACTCTGAAACTAGAGCTGATAAAAATATTTAAACTATATTTTTGGAAATAGCATATTATATGTAGTCAGCAACAGCTAAAATTTCTTCGGCAGCAAATGTACTGTGAACTAGTGTTATCTCAAGTAATTCCAGATAAACGCACGTCAACAAGCACAATGAAGGTTCGACGTCGAGAAGCTGCAATCACAACAGACAGCCGAACGATTTTCTATTTGACTTGCACTCCTGCTCTCCGTTAACACTCGTCAACAACTCGGTATAATGGAACTGTGAAAGGGTCATTTAAGCTCATACAGAGGAAATGCTCGAAAATTATACGAAAGGTTGCGGCGACTAACGGAAGTTTTCAAGACCACTTCATACTCTTATAGAACCTCCAAAGGTGATCTAGTAACTGATGTGCAGAGCATACTAAAATTATGGAAGGTACACTTCTCCAGCAGCTAGCAGTGAATGAATTGAGAATGCGAACCCAAATCCCCAATCGTTCAATTGCCCTACTATAAAGAATTTCGAATAGCAATTACCCACCTGAAGAACAAAAAAGCGACGGGGTCCGACGGATTGCCGACAAAGCTATTCGAACCAGCCTTTTTTGTAGAATATGGTCGGACAAAAGCATGCCCAGCGTTGGAATTTAAGTGTGCTCTTTCCAATCAATAACAAAGGCAGACCACATATTCTGCACCAACTACCGTGGAATAAGTCTCCTCAACATCGCACACAATGTTCCATCGAGCGCATTGTGTCAAAGATTAAATCCACCGTCATTAAACTGATTGGATCTTATCAGTGTGGCTGACAAATCTACAACTGACCAGATATTCACCATGCGCCAAATTTTGAAAAATTCCCAGGAAAAGAGGATCGACACACGCCATCTCTTCGTCGATTTGAAAGCTGCTTTTGACAGAACGAAAAGGAGCTGCCTTTATGCCGCGATGTCTGAATTTGGTATTCCCATAAAACTAATAAATCTGCGTAAATTGACGTTGAGTAACACCATAAGCTTCGTCAGGATCGGAAAGGACCTCTCCCAGTCGTTCGATACCAAATGAGGTTTCATACAAGGCGACTCCCTATCGTGCGACTTCTTCAATCTGCTGCTAGAGAAAATAATTCGAGCTGCAAAACTTAATCGAGCAGGTACAATCTTTTATAAGAGTGTACAGCTGCTGGCGTATGCCGATGATATTGATATCATCGGCCTCAACACCTGCGCCTTTAGTTCTGCTCTCTTCAGACTGGACAAGAAAGCAAAGCAAATGGGTCTGGCAGTGAACGAGGGCAAGACGAAATATCTTCTGTCATCAAATAAACTGTCGTCGCACTCGCGACTTGGCTCTCACGTCACTGTTACTAGTCATAACTTCGAAGCCGTAGATAATTTCGTCTATCTCGAAGCCAGCATCAACACCTCTAACAATGTCAGCCTGGAAATCCAACGCAGAATAACTCTTGCCAACAGGTGCTACTTCGGACTCAATAGGCAATTGAGAAGTAAAGTCCTCTCTCTCTTTTTCATTTGTGGCATAATTTCTTTCTGTTTTATTTAAAGATTTTGAAATGAAAGTTATAGTTATTGCAAAATTAGTTGCGTCTGTGGTTAACTCAAATTTCTTTGAATAGTTTGGTTTTGTCAATTCCATTTCCGACGCCAAATTTTTCTTTAATTGATAAAATATTGAAATGCCTTTTTGATCTAAATTTATTTTAAATTTTCTTGATATGTTTTTTGAAACTTTACCATTTACCGCGGGCAAATATATGGTCAGAGGCTTTGCGATTACGGCATACACACAAATTCGCGGTAATATCCAGCAATTCCCAAAAATCCCCTTAGTTCTCTTAAATATTCAGGAATGATAATTTAGAATTAACTTTATTTTATTAGGATCTGTTTTTATAACGTTATGGGCTATCGTATATCTTATTTCTTCTACAAAAAATGCCGACTTTTCATTTATGTTGTTTTTTTTTTAATCATTTAAACATGACATCTGAAAAATTCTAGGCGCATATTTCCATCTAAAATGCAATCTCAAGAATTCATATTTCTCGTTATTAACGGAAAAATCCGTTTTCCGATATCGTTATTTGACATTAGGATTTGATGAAATCCTGATTCTAGATTGAAGCTCGAAATATATTTTGCTTACCTAAATAAAGCAAGATTATACATATTAGTATCTGGAATTGTATGTTAATTTTTTTTTTGTAATCGATTACCAGTCTAAGTTATGGCGAACCATAATCCCTTTTACCCTTTTTTGGTACTACCCATATTGGTAAATACGGAATGTTACTAGGCCTTATGATATTTTAATTAATGTTTTTATTAATTTCCTCATTAACAAACGAATTAAGATAAGGGATGTGGATTTTCATTCTTATTTTGCTTTTACATTTGTTATGAATGGGAAGCTTGTATTAATGCTTGAATGCGTTTTGGCAACTGTTTCCTTTATACGAGTAGAGGATTTATATTAAGAGAGATCCGAGCCTTTTCGCTCATTACGGAGTAGTCTTTGTTCATATTTCCAATAAAATCATTGGTTGATATTTCAACATATTTTTTAAGATAATGCTATCGCCAAAATTCTGTTGTTGTTGTTGGCTGTTTGGTAACTTTATGTTCCTTAATTTTTATACTCTTGCAACCAATTGCTACAGAATATTATAGTTTTGTACGTATCATCTAAAACTGAGCGAGATAGATATAGGGTTGCATTTACTATATAGTGCATATGTACATAGTTAAAAAATTATTAAAATTTAAAAAGTAAGGAAGGGGCCAGTTTGGGAGCAGTCGAACCATTAATGCTCTTGCAACTTGCATATTCAAAGCCAGGGGAACACCTTAAGGTGTAAAACGTTACCGGAGGATGGAGTCATGTGTAGAAGTTCACGCAAGTGAGGAAAGTTCTCTGATCGCCATTCACTTGGGAGTGGCCAGAAACGATTCTTTTACATATGACTCAAGCAGCTCACGACTTCCGCCCTTTGACCAAGTATCCTCTGGGTAGCCTAAGAACATCCGTTTGAAGGCGAGCTAAAGTGAGAAGGCGAAATATCCCCTACTTAAGGTTGTGCGCCACGTAAAAAAACACCCACAATGAAAATCAACTATAAGCCTCGGATGAGAGACCCCCTTTTGATGACGACTATGGCAAACGAAATAAGGACTATGATTTGAAGGCATGCACCTGGAATGTCCGGTCCCTTAATTGGGAAGGTGCCGCTGCCCAGCTAGTTGATGTTCTCGTGAAAATAAAGGCTGACATCACCGCCGTCAAAGAAATGCGATGGACGGGACAAGGACAGAGACGAGTAGGTCCTTGTGACATTTACTACAGTGGCCATATAAAGGAGCGCAAGTTTGATGTTGGATTCGTGGTGGGAGAGAGACTCCGTCGCCGAGTACTATCATTCACTCCTATGCATGAACGTCTAGACACAATCCGTATCAAAGCGCCCCGACGGAAGAGAAGGACGATGTGACCAAAGATGTCCTTTATGAGTGCTTGGAGCGCACTTATGAGAGATGCCCCCGCCACGATGTCAAAATCGTGCTTGGCGACTTCAACGCCAGGGTGGGCAAAGAAGGTACCTTTGGCACTACGGTCGGTAAATTCAGCCTCCACGAGGAAACATCCCCAAATGGGTTGAGGCTGATCGACTTCGCCGGGGCCGGAAATATGGTTATCTGTAGTACTAGATTCCAGCATAAGAAAATACATCAAGCTACCTGGCTGTCTCCGGATCGAAAAACCTCCAACCAGATATATCATGTTGTGATAGACGGAAGACACGTTTCCAGTGTTTTAGATGTGCGTGCGCTCCGAGGTCCTAACATCGACTCGGACCACTATATTGTTGCAGCCAAAATTCGCACCCGCCTCTGTGCAGCAAAAAACGCACGCCAACAAACACAAGGAAGGTTCGACGTCGAGAAGCTGCAATCACAACAGACAGCCGAAAGATTTTCTACTCGGCTTGCACTCTTGCTCTCTGAGAGCACTCGTCAACAACTCGGTATAAGGGAACTGTGGGACGGCATTTCAAACTCCTTACGTACAGCTGCAACCGAAACTATTGGTTTTCGGAAAGTGCAAAAGAACAGCTGGTACGACGAGGTGTGCCGTGTCGCAGCGGAGAGAAAACAGGCTGCCTACCTCGCAACGTTACGATCGACCACAACACGTGCAGGATGGGATAGATACCGAGAGTTGAAAAGGGAAGCGAGACGCATTTGCAGACAGAAGAAGAAAGAGGCCGACAGGGTAATGCTCGAAAATTCAACGAAAAGATGCGGCGACTTACAGCAGGTTTCAAGACCGGAGCATACTCTTGTAGAACCCCCCAAGGTGATCTAGCCACCGATGCCCAGAGCATACTTAAATTATGGAGGAAACACTTCTCCAGCCTGCTGAATGGCAGTGTACGCACAACACCAGGAGAAGGCGAACCCGATACCCCAATCGATGACGATGGAGAAGGCGTTTCATTGCCCGACCATGAAGAAGTTCGAATAGCAATTGCCCGACTGAAAAACAACAAAGCGGCAGGGGCCGACGGATTGCCGGCCGAGCTATTCAAACACGGCGGCGAAGAGCAGATAAGGCGCATTCATCAGCTTCTTTGCAAAATATGGTCGGACGAAAGTATGCCCAACGATTGGAATTTAAGTGTGCTATGCCCAATCCATAAAAAAGGAGACCCCACAATCTGCGCCAACTACCGTGGGATTAGCCTCCTCAACATCGCATATAAGGTTCTGTCAAACGTATTGTGTGAAAGATTAAAGCCCACCGTCAACAAGCTGATTGGACCTTAACAGTGTGGCTTCAGACCTGGTAAATCAACAACCGACCAGATATTCACCATGCGCCAAATCTTAGAAAAGACCCGTGAAAGGAGAATCGACACTCACCACCGATTCGTCGATTTCAAAGCTGCTTTCGACTGCACGAAAAGGATCTGCCTTTATGCCGCGATGTCTGAATTTGGTATCCCCGCAAAACTAATACGGCTGTGTAAACTGACGTTGAGCAACACGAAAAGCTCCGTCAGGATCGGGAAGGACCTCTCCGAACCGTTCGATACCAAACGAGGTTTCAGACAAGGCGACTCCCTATCGTGCGACTTCTTCAATCTGCTGCTGGAGAAAATTATTCGAGCTGCAGAACTTAATCGAGCAGGTACAATCTTTTATAAGAGTGTAAAGCTGCTGGCGAATGCCGATGATATTGATATCATCGGTCTCAACACCCGCGCCGTTAGTTCTGCTTTCTCCAGACTGAACAAGGAAGCAACGCAAATGGGTCTGGCAGTGAACGAGGGCAAGACGAAATATCTCCTGTCATCAAACAAACAGTCGTCGCACTCGCGACTTGGCACTCACGTCACTGTTGACAGTCATAACTTTGAAGTTGTAGATAATTTCGTCTATTTAGGAACCAGTATTAACACCACCAACAATGTCAGCCTGGAAATCCAACGCAGGATTACTCTTGCCAACAGGTGCTACTTCGGACTGAGTAGGCAATTGAAAAGTAAAGTCCTCTCTCGAGGAACGAAAGCCAAACTCTATAAGTCGCTCATAATTCCCGTCCTGCTATATGGTGCAGAGGCTTGGACGATGACACCAACCGATGAGTCGACGTTGCGAGTTTTCGAGAGAAAAGTTCTGCGGAAGATTTATGGTCCTTTGCGCGTCGGCCACGGCGAATATCTCATTCGATAGAACGATGAGCTGTACGAGATATACGACGACATTGACATACTTCAGCGAATTAAAAGACAGCGGCTGCGCTGGCTAGGTCATATTGTCCGGATGGATGAAAACACTCCGGCTCTGAAAGTATTCGACGCAGTACCCGCCGCGGGAAGCAGAGGAAGAGGAAGACCTCCACTCCGTTGGAAGGACTAAGTGGAGAAGGACCTGGCTTCGCTTGGAATATCCAATTGGCGCCAGGTAGCGAAGAGAAGAAACGACTGGCGCGCTGTTGTTGACTCGGCTATAATCGCGTAAGCGGTGTCTACGCCAGTAAAGAAGAAGAAGAAGTAAAACGTTACCTAGAGGATCGGAATCCAAGCAATTTTATATACTAATATGAAAAAACATAAAAAGTCTTTTTAATTTAAATTCCGCTCGAAAGTACCATTCCCCGAAATATTTCGGAAGTATATAAAGTGATTGGGGATTTTTACGATAAGTGAAATTATTCATCAAAGTTTTATGTGAGGAATCAAATTCCTGGTGTCGAAACGTTCAGAATGTTGAAAAAGGTAATGATAATTGTTTGTCGCCAGCAAGTGTTTTTGATTGATACAAGTTATTCGAAGAGGACCATCAACATCAACTGATGATAAACACGTCAATAAAATAGAGGAAGTGGTTCATGCGAATCGATGATTAACAGTTAGAGGTCTTTCTGGTATTGTTGGAATACCAGAATGAACAGTCAAAAATATTTTGAAAGATCAATTGGGCATAAGTGAAAGCACGATTGGTTCCGAAATCACAAAATTTTTTTTTCGAAAAACAGCATCGTATTAACGCCTGAGAAACAATAATTTCCAACAACCAGTATCTCATACAGTGTATTTATTATTGGCGATAAATCTTGGACTTGGACTTGCTTTCGACCTGGAAACATACAGTGAATCGACCGAATATAAAGGGAAATTTGAGCAGAGGCCGAAAAAATCACGTCAAAATCAAGGTTTTCTCGATTATCGAGGTGTGGCCAAACCGTCAACAAAAAATACTATTGGAGTGTTATGCGTGGCTTTCCTAAAAAGAAGCCGCGACAATGGACAGAAAACACTTGGTTTTTGCACGACGATAATGAACCGTCGCATTCTCCATTGATTCTTCGTGAGTTTTTCGCCAAATTTCAACCAATATCGTGCCACAACAACCGTAATCGCCTGATTTAGCTCGGTGTGAATTCTGACTATTCATTAAACGACCGCTCCGGGGAAACAAGTGTATTGTGGCCAAGGAGGATTACTTTGAGGAGGACGAGATTTGAAGAATAAATAAGGAATTTTACTATTATGAACAAAGTATTTCTATTTCTTGCCCATACTCGAATGTTCTTTAGAGCTTGTAGAGAATATTAAAATGTTCTCGAAATATGCAACCTAAATCTTGTCAGTATGTTGTAAGGAAGGTTTTTGCTGCTCCTGTCTTTTGCAGTTTGCTAAGTTATACTCTCCGTGTCCAAGATTCGTTACAATAAATTAGTAAACAGTAGCGCTCTTTTCGAATCGGAATTTATCTATGTACATTTACAACTGCTGCTAAAATAGTGTCTCGCCCAAGTTAATACCAGTATCAACGACACTTATACACAAGTATATGAGAAACACTGATAAAGCCAGTTCTGCCCTAAACAAATAAACAAGAATATCAAACACAAGACTTTGAACTCATACCACACCATGCCCGAAGGCAAAACATGTATAGGCCACATGATAAGCAAAAAATAACAAAAATAGACTTTAGACCTAACATGGATATGTTATCAGCTTAACGAATAATATATAATCCATAGCATAATACAAAAACAAGTTCATTAAGTATGCGAATTTCTAAAAATAAAGATCATATTCTGCAAAATAAAAAATATATTTTTTAACCATTCATAAGTATATGAATTAACTCGCGGTGTAGTGTCGTCATCCGAGGATAGTGCAGTGCCTGGGTAACAATTTAACGTAGCCCGTTGGTGCAATAACGTTTCCCCCTCTCCTACGCTGTGGGATATAAAGTGACGTTCTGATCTTCACTAGAACGATATCATTAATTGCGGCTGAAATTGGTGACGACTGCTGCGTGCGTTGCCGTTTGTGTACTACGACGCTCAACTGTTTCTGCCGGCACTCGTCTAGGCTTCGATGACGATGTCCTACTTCGTAGCTAACTGGGAACTATATCTGCGACGGTGATGCGGGGTTACTGCCGTATGTATAGCCGTGCAAAGACCCGAACAACAGAAAACTATGTTAGCGACCAGAATGTTAAGGGTTGAGTCGTTCAGAGGATCAACTCACAATCAAGTTCAACTTTAGCAGACGGCATTCGCAAGTCAGGGTACCAAGACTAGCCAGAGGATCGACTCATTACCGAGTCGGGTGTCGGACTTGTGGAAGCTGTCACAGTTCTGAGCTGACTGTCTGATGACTGGCCAGCTAATTCTCCACCAAGCCTGTGCTGCTTACTAGCGCATTCGCAACATGTTGCGTTGGGATGGCGTGTGTTGCTTGAAAAAGCGTGGTTTTACCGCAGCGTATGAGTGTTTGATAGAGTTTTTCTAATAGGGTTTTGTAGTTGGTGTGCCCGTTCGCTTAATTTTTTTCACATTGCTACGACTGTGTAATATAATTTCAACTCGCTGATGTTGAACGTTTTCTCCTTTTAAAGGCCAATTTTTCGAAGATCACTTGTGAGATGTACCTGAGAATGTTATAAGGACCATCATATTTCGGTGCTAACTTTGTTCCAACCATCCGGATGAACACCGTTGTCCGAAATAGAGATTTTCGGAACACCAAATCTTACGAGGATTCGTTCCTTAAATGCGCGACGAAGTCCTACTGTAGCGCGCCTCATGGAGACTAATTCCAACCACTTGCTAAAGCGGTAAAAAAATACAGTAGCATTGTATTGCCATGGGTTGATCGCGTGCAGACTGCGACAAAATGTTTTTGTGCTATCTGTGAAGGTATCTTCCCCACTGGTCTCTGCTGTCCTTCCTTATATTTTTGGCAAGACTCACACAGGCGTACGTACTGGCTAATATCGGGAAACATCCCTGGACAATAATATCGGTTAGGCACTAGGGCTGTTGTTCGGCATATGCCCATGTGTCAGGCGCTCATACCTTCCGGGTTACAGCCTGTTCATGGTGTCATCGATTGGGACGATAGAGTTGGCCATTCCTTTCCAGAAGTCCGCGTACTTCTCTGGGTTTTGCGCCAACTTCCTCTACTTGCTTTCACCACCATTTCCTGGCACCATCGTGGCCGATTGTCTTATGGTCTCTAATGGCTGTCGGGATAGTGCGTCCGCTACTTGGATGAGTTTCCCTCTACAATATTCGATCTCGAAGGTGCTCTGCTATAACTCTAAAGCCCATCGTGCTATCCGTCCGACAGGAAATCAGCCACTTCAGTGAAATTCGCCATGGTCGTCACTCCACTCATGTTTACTCATCCTCCTGCACTTTAGTTTACGTTTTCTTTTTCGCTTCGTCCTGTATTTTAGTAGGCGTGTATTTGGTGCAGTTAGGGTCCTGCTGCTTACCATTTCCTATGGCATGGTGCAGGAGGTCGTTGAAAGTTGAGCATATGACGCTTTCAACACTACCTGGTGACCTCCGCAGTAGGCATATAACAAATTTTGACGAAAAATTTGGCATACCACCACGTGGTGGCAAATATTGTACAAGTAATGAATATCAGTTTTTTAGGTGATTTCGGTTCAAAAACGTTCCGCGCAAAAATGGATTTCTAAAAAAAGTCAACATTTTTTTTTTTTGTGTTATTATTACATTGAATCAGAATTTTCTGAAGAAAAATTAGTTTGGGGTGGGTGGGGCACTTCCCTTAGGTCCATTAAAAGGCGTTTGGAATAATAGGAAGATTATTAGTTAAATAAATATCTATTATTATGAAGAAAAACGTGTACAGTGTTCAAAACTTTTTTTGTTTTTTCAGCAGTTCTGATAAAAAAGTAATTTCGTTTTGCGCGGAAACTTTTTTGCAATTTCGCAAAAAAAAAAAATAATGGGGTTCATACTTTTTTATTCTCTATTCGACTATGGTATGCCGTTTTTCGTATTTGCAAAAATTGTAAAAAGTTATATGCCTACTCCGCAGGATACTCTAGCTCCCATGCTCCCCAGTGTATGTAATCCGGGTATGACGTCATCAATCGCAACGGGCATCACGTGTAACACTGCCTTTAGGGATGTCTGCCCGAGTTGGGTGTTGGTCTCTACGTCGTCAAAAATCTTGCTGCTGGTGCCGTCAGCCATTTGTATTTCGATGGCTACGGTTACCTTCTTACCACTCCCGGTTGCGCCCATATAATTACTGGAAGTATGGCGGTGAGTGCTGGGGGTTCACTGCGCCATGTTTCTGGTGAAACCCTCGGTAGATTTGTATTTCAATGTCCTTCATAGATTCCTTAGAGAGTAGATAATCGGTGTGTCTATTTCAAAAAATCCTTTCCAATCGCTCCTTCTGATTATAGCCAGCATGTCTCGTTCATTTACGTTCATGACATAGTCTTTGTATTTTTCTCCCCCGTGTTGTCTTCGTTGTCCTATGTTATTTTTGAGGCGTTCGAAGTAACGTTCTGGTAAAAAGAAGCGCATAAAGTCACCTTTTCGCTCAACGAAAGCTATTGGGTCTCGCCCGCCGTCGTATTTTACGGTCCACTTCCTCACTTAGTCGATGTAAGGTGCGAAGTGTAGTTATGCGCTTACGAGTCTCCCGCGTGGTGCCTATGCGGTCAACGCCCCAACTCTGCGCGAGGGAGATCAGTTGCTCCTTAAAAATGTTGTCTAACCGTGTCCGTGTTCGTTACAATAAATAACAGGTGCTTAAATAGTGTATCTCGCGTTGTAGTGTCGTCGCACGACGATAGTGCTGTGGCAGGGTAACGGTTTAACGTGGCCCGTTAGAACAATAACGCTTCCTGCTCTGCTGTGCTCTGGGGTGATAAGTGGTAACATATATTGCGGTACGACTACGGCGTGCATTGACGCTCGTGTGCTGACGACGCTGTCGACGATAACGACGCTCAACTGTTTCTGCAGGCGCTCATATAGGCTTTGATCACGATGCCCTATTGCGAGCGTTGACGCTTGTGTGCTACGACGACGACGCTCGACTGTTTCTGCCGGTGCTCGTGTAGGCTGGGAACTATATTGCGACGGTGATGCTCTGATGTTAGCGACCGGAATGTTAAGGGTTGGGTCGGTTATTGGATCAACTCTTTAACAGACGGCATTCGAAATCAGGGTACCAAGACTAGCCAGAGGATCAACTCACTGCTGAGCCTGGTGTCGGAGTTCTGTGCTGACTGTTTGTGGATCGGCCAGCAAACTCTCCGCCAAGCCTGTGCTGCTTGCAAACACATACGCAACATTTTGCCCTGGGATGGCGTGTTTTTTTTTGTTTTTTTTTTTTATAGTAGGGGGAAGTATCGAAAGCCGAAATACAGAACTTTAATCCGCTAAACCTAACCTACTCCCAACTCAAGACTCTCCCATGGAACCACCGATTAGGTATTAGTTCGTGGGAGGGACAGGACATTTACGAGTATGTCTCATCTACTGCGCGGACTGACGGACGCCTTGTCTGTTGAAAATGTCTTAATTTTGTCATTATGAATGCTGACGCATCGCTAACAGCTTTCCATTTAACTGTCGACTGACACATGTCTGTCGTTAGATTCTCGACCGTAAAACTACCAGCGAGTGTGGTTTTTAGTTTTTCCCTTGTATTTGAGAAACGTGGGCAATGAAATAGTACATGTTCAGAGTCTTCTATATACTCTGTACACGTCGGACAGTACGGACTAATGCCATTGTGGAATCTGAAAAGGTAGCTTCTAAAGCACCCATGTTCACTGAGTATTTGGGACATATAAAAGTCTAGGTCCCCATGTCGTCTGTGTATCCATGTGTGGATGCCCGGTATGAGTCGATGGGTCCAGCGCCCTTTGGGTGAGGAATTCCACCGCTTCTGCCACATTTTAGTGCTTTTGTTTCTCTCCTCTGATCTTGCCGCTACTGTTTTCGGCGCTGCTAGCTGATATAATCGCTCGAGTTCATCTCCGTGGATGTCAATGGGTGGCATACTGGATAATACTTCAGCAGCGTCGGTTGATATAGTCCGAAAAGCACTTATTACTCGAATTGCAGAGAGCCTATGCACCGCAATTATTTGTTTAGCATACGCTTTTATATTCATTGCCTGTATTCATACTGGTGCTGCATACAGTATTACGGAACTCATAGCTTTCGCTATTAAGAATCGCCGGCTGGAACGCACACGCCTGTATTGGTCATCATTCTTGATAGAGCATTATAAATTTTAGTTGCTTTACTGGAAGAATACTCCAGGTGTTCCTTAAATTTTAATTTGGAATCCAATATTACTCCCAGATACTTCAGCTGCGGCTGTGAAGTTATCTCACACTCTCCTATAGTGAGCTCTATTTGTTCTTGTACCCTCCTGGTGCTTATTAGTAAAACTTCAGTTTTTTGCTCCGCCAGTTTCAGACTCACAGAAGAGAACCAATGCCGGAGGTCATTTTCGCACTCATTGCATGTGCTTCTTAGATCGACTATTTGTTTTGCCACTGCTACCACCATGAGGTCATCCGCATATGCTATTAGTTTCACATCTTTTGGTTGCTGCCTTCTTAGTACCCCATCATACATGAGGTTCCATAACAGCGGGCCTAACACTGACCGTTGGGGTACTCCACTCGAAATGGAGTAGTTCTTTGCTCCTTCGTTCGTATCATAAATCAGCCTTCTATTTTTAAAATAACTCGTTATAATGTTTATGAGGTAAGCTGGGGCGCAAATTTTTTCCAGGGCTTTGATTATATGTGCCCATTTTGCCGTGTTGAAGGCATTCTTGACATCCAGGCATTCGTACCATCCTTCCATGTTTTCCCACTTACTGAACATTTAGCAGTATCGACGACTTCTCGTAGTGCATCAATAGTGGATCTCTTTTTTATAAAGCGTATTGTCTCTCTGATAATCCGTCGGCTTTCTTGATTACTAACTCCAAGCGGTTTCGTATTATACTTTCGTACGCTTTACCCATTTTGTCGAGCATACACAAAGGTCGGTACGATGAAGGTTCCTCAGATGGTTTCTTTGGTTTTGGGAGCAGAACCAAACGCTGTACTTTCCACGAGTCGGGGAACACCGCTTCCTTTATACAAGCGTTGTACATTTTAGCAAACAGTTGTGGTTTTGAGCTTATAGCTACCTTAAGAACTCTATTAGGTATGCCATCTAATCCAGGTGCTTTGTTGTTTTTTACTATGGCCAGGAGCTCCCCTTCTGTGACTAATGGGGGTGACTCTGCAGCTTCGATTCGCCGCTTGGCGTAGGAAATCTGGTCGTGTTTCGGGAAAAGTGTTTCGATGACTTTTTCCAAAAAGATGTATCTTTAGGTTGTTGCTGCTTACTTTTAAATGTTGACATACAGATTTTGTAAGCACTTCCCCAAGGGTCAATGTTTGCTTTTTCACAGAGCTTATCAAAACATGATTTTTTGTTACGGGTAATTGCAGACTTCAGAAGCTTCTTGTGGCTTTTAAATTCTTCTCTAAGTCTATTTTCATTACGGTTACGCTACAGCCGCCGTCTAGCTGAGTGATAAAGCTTTCTCAGAGTGGCAATTTCCTCATTCCACCAATATACCGGGTGCCGCTTGTTGTGATGAGTTGTTCTCCGCATTGTCGCGTTGCATGCTGCGACCAGTTCCTTTCGCACAGTCGATACCAGATGGGCGGCGTCGTCATCTGGTGCTCTTGATGCACTCCAGACTAGCTGCATCGAGTTCCTGTTGCTTCCAGCTTCGCTTTCTGGAAGTGTATCTGCTGAGGAGTTCCGGCTCTAGGGTGCACGAAATTAGAGCTATAATCGCATTATGATCACTATTTGTGTATATATTTGACACTGTCCTGCTGAGTGAATCATTTGCGAACATAATATCAATTATGGATCCTTTGTTTTCTTTTTCGTATGTGTTTTGCGTTCCATTGTTTATTATTGCAAAATTCGTTTTACTTAGGAATTCTTAAATTAGGCGCCCGCGATGGTTTGTATATCTGCTGCCCATGCAGTCGACCATGCATTAAAATCCCCCCCTATTACAATTGGAGCTTTGCCTCTGGTTTCTAAAGATAGTCTTAAGAGGAAATTTTCAAATTCTGTAATTGCTGCGCTGGGAGGAGCGTAGCAACTTACAAAATATTTCCCCCCTATATTCGCCCATGTGGAACAGTTATGAGCTTCTCTGGAACTGGTCTTAAAAGGCTGTCCTTTGCAGGACCATATTGCAGGACCATTTTGTCTGCAATCCATGTACTTTCCGGGCGCTGGGAGTATTGCTCACTTAGTATGGCGACATCAATGTTCTCTTCTGCAACTGTCTGATCCAGCAAATCCTGTGCTGCTGCGCAATGACACGCCTGGGATGGCGTGTGTTGCTGAAAATGTGTGGTTTTACCGCTGCGTATGAATGTTTGTTGCGTCTCTCTGGTTTCTCCTTCTTCTTGTGTTGCTAGATGTGGGGTGGTTTTCCCATTGTGTTAATTTCTTGGCGTGGTTTTCCCATTATGTTTGAATACCTTTTGCATTTTATTTGTTTAATGTGGTGCGTTTTTATGCGTTGTATTGAATTATGTAAGTATATTTATTTCTCACAATGTTACAATATAGTTGATAGGCCTCTGAAGTGTCTGAAATGTTGCAGGCGCTGTTTTGCGAAAAGGCTTTCATATGAATCCATAATGACCATCTACCGTTGAAAAAGCTCTTCTGTCTCTATCATTAGGCTGTACCTCAATTTGATGAAATCCCTTTTACAGATCGATGGTGTTGAAATAGCCACATTCTCCGAACTTGTCAAGTATGTCCTGCATATTAGGAATTGGGCACTTATTGAGCGAATTATACGGACTACTGCTCATTGTACCGATCAACCATTTTCGACTAAATTTAGTACGTCGCATTCTTCTTAGCTTCCTATGTCACAGTGCGAAAATAGGCGAAATCGGACTGCAACCACACCTATTTTTTATATAGCACACTTTTGAATTACATTTGATTCTTCCACTTTCCAGTACACACATCAGGAAGCAATTTATATAAAGGGCTAAAACTTTCCACTAATAATTCTTTAAGAGCATACTTTATAACCTATATACAATCAAAACTGTTCCAGCCAATAGGAATATGTGAACGCCAGTAAGTATATGTAGTTGACTTTGGACCGAAAAGAGAGAATTCTTTTCCAATAATGAGTATCCAAAATAGGCTGAAGTGGATCTATACTTCCCTGAGCCACCATATACATGATTTGTCCGGAAAGTAATAGGACTGATTTTTTTTCCGCCGCAAATGTTCTTCGGAGCGTGCGTACGCGCTAACGCTCCGGCCACCTGGAGAGTCAGAGCAAACATTTTCGCGCGACGTGGTTCTGTGAGTGAAATGCAGCGTTCGTCAGAGCAGAGGTACGCGATTAAATTCTGTGTGAAACTCGGTAAATCTGCGACAGAAACGTTTGATATGATCATGCAGGCAGACCCAGATGATGCTTTAGCAAGGCACCAGCCTTTTTGGAGGGCCGAGAAGAGGTCGCTGAGGAATGAACAAATCCAAAGTGAAAACGATGCTAATTGTATTTTTTGACATCAAAGGCATCGTCCACCATGAATTTTTTCCTCCTAGTTTAACCATCAACGGCAAATTTGATATGGAAGTCCTCAAGAGACTCAAACGAAGGGTCAATCGGGTCCGACAAGACATCGCACCCGATTGGAAGTTGCACCACGACAACGTTCCGGCTCATTCCGCCTTTCTTGTGAACAGCTACCCAACCAGAGCCGGCATCCCAACGCTTCCGCAGCTGCGATAGCGGCTACCGAGAGCGGTCGTTTGAGTTTGCTGAATAGCCAGATGTCGCACGGAGCTAACTTAAGCGAATACGGCGGTTGTGGGCGATATTGATTGACAATTTGGCGAAAAGATCACGAAAGAGTTTTCGACCCATAATTCCGGCCTGTTTTAACAAACAGGTTCGCTCAGACGAAGCATAACACTTAAGTAGTATTCGATAAATGAAGAACCTTAGTTTGTACCTATTGTTTGGTTCGTCGTCGACGCGTTCTTGACACTAATTGAATAATTTGAACCAAACAAAAATACTGAAACAATTAACACCTTTCGACACAAGAAGTTTGATTCCGTACACAAAATTTGATAGAACTTCTTTGATGAATAATCCCACTTATCGTAAAAATCGCCAAATGCACTTTTTAATATTTGTACTTAAGAAAGACAAGCGTATACTAAACACTAAAAAAAAATATTTCAAATATTTTGCCCACTCTTTCTATTAAAAAGACTCTACGTGCTTCCAATTGAAAAATTTAGTTTAGCAAGTGCAAATACGCTGAAAATTTTTGGAAAATGTTGTGTCCAGAGAAGGCATAAAGCCACATGCACAAAGATACAATCTAATTCTGAGAAGATGAATCGCTAATAAAGCAATTCCTAGGTATGAAAGCATATTACCGTAAATAAAAGGAGCTTATCTTATGGCAAGATTTTAACTAAAATGCTATTTTCCATTTTTAAAACATTGATTTTTGAAACTCTTTTAATTATTTAGAATGATTCATAACCAGATTTCAATAAGTAATTCATACTCCCCATCTATATGTCGACTAGTGCGTTAGAATCCGCTATCTTTATCGGTTGTCCTGTGAAAATTAACATCATGACATTTAATAGATTGGAAGTGAAGTTATTGCGTTTTAAGTGTCAGTAGGTTTCTGTTATCGGTGCGAAAATGAGCTTCGAACAAAGAGCCAACATTAAATTTTGTTTTAAAATTCGTAAAACTTTTACCGAAACATTTCAATTGATAAAACAAGTTTATGACGATGATTGCCTATCCCGTAGCAGGGTGCACGAGTGGTTTCAATGTTTTCAAAGTGGTCGCGAGGACATAAATGACGATGAACATGTGGGTTAATCAAAATCCGAGATCCGGAAATTCTATCGAAACTGTGCGTGAATTCATCAAAAATCAGCCGAAATCATCATTGAAATTCAAGGAAATGGAATTGAACATCGCCAAAACAATCGATTTATCGCATTTTGACCGAACATTTGGGCTTACGAAAGATGTGCACGGTTTGTTCCGCACAAATTGACTGACGACGAAAATTGCTCAGAATCCAACATTCGAAGGACATCATTAAAAAGGTCGAAAAGGGCAAAAGCTTCCTTATCAATATTGTGACTGGTGACGAAACGTGTTTCCAATATGATTCCGAAACGAAACGCCAGAGTGCTGAATGGAAGGCATTGGACGAGCCGAAACTCAAAAAATCGGGCATGAAGAAGTCAAAAGTGAAGACAATGCTGATTTGTTTTTATGATCCCAAGGGTATTGTCCACAAAGAATTTGTTCCAACCGGCCAAAGCATTAATATAGTATTCTACCTTGGAGTTTGAAGCGTTTGATGCGTTGTATTCGATGTGTTCGGCCCGAATATCACGAGGATGAAAACCCATTTGTTCTGTTTTTTTTTAAGTCTTGTTTACTTTGGAAAGCACCCTATATGTTACTCTCCTCGTGTCTTGTCGGATCATGATCTACAATTGAGAAACAAGCTTTAGCCATTGTATGTTCTGTGAAACATTTCCGAACTTGAAATTACGTATTTTTAAGGGGTTATATACAGTTAGGATTTTCAAAAAATCGATTTTTTTGTTTTTACGTTTTCTTAATATATACCTACCTACCTATACACATACAAAATTTTAAGTCGATCCGACGAATATTTTCGAAGTTATAGACACATTAGTGAAGGCGCGCCGACTACAAGTAAAGTGCTTTCAAAACTTTAAACTCGTTTTTCTCGAAACGGTGTTTTCAAAGTCGGTGAGCAAGATTTCTCAGAAACGGCTGAACCGATCGGTCTGAAATTTTTACATAAGCTTCTTAACTATATTTTTTAGTACTTAATCGAAGGATTTCCCCATCCGATGAAAATTTCTTATTTTTAGAAACAATTAAAGACACGAATTTTGGTCGAAAATCGAACCTTTTGCTTTGAGTAGACGCCATTTTTTCAAAAAAATTTTTTTTGCTAATTCCTTCGATCAATCACTAGATTATTTCTTATATTAATGAAATTTATCTGGTTTTTGCTTTTTAGATGATCCAGTCCAGAGATATCGTGCTCACCGCAAGAGACCTTTTTTTTGCGGACCTCTGCAAAATTGGCAATATCAACGTTCCCGATAATTATTTTTGGCAAAAAAACATGTGAATATAGTTTAAGGTTGTCATAATATACCTGCCAAGTTTCAAATCAATAAACCAAATAGTTTGCTTAGAAAAAATTCTTGAAAAATGCCTTTTTTTCGACCTCCTAACTGTATATAACCCCTTAAGGAAAGTATAACAGCGTTGCTGATACCTTAAGTAGACACTTTGTTTCAAATAATGATAATTTCATAGATAGAGATATACAATAATTTTGAAAGTAATGAGATTGAAAGTAAAAAAGTAGAATACCAACACCCTATGTCAATTGTTTCATGAGTACCTATATACAAGTTACAATAAACCCGACTTTAAACCTAAATATAAGATTGTGGAATTTTTCCAAACGCACTGCCGTTATGGCTTTTTGACACCTTTAATAAATTGAACAAGTAAGGAAGGGCTGAATTCGGGTGCAACCGAACATTTTATACTCTCGCAACTTACAAAAATTAAAGCCAGGTTAAGGTGTAAAACGTCTACCAGAGTATCGGAATCTAAGCAATTTAATAGTATTTACATATCCTCTATATTACTCACACACTGAGCGACAAATTCGGCGTAAGGTTTTTTAGAAAAACGATAATCATTACATATGTATATATGTATATAGTATATAGGAGTTGGGGTAATATGTTGCCTGGGTTTCATAAAGGTACCTCACATACAATCACCAATCATATGGAGTAAAGTCAGCCAGATGTTCGAAAATCCTGACATTAGTTACATATGTATATGGGGGCTAGGTCAAATTTTTGTCAAATTTTATCTATTTTATACATAAAGATAAACTATGTATTATGAGTAAAACATGCTCTGTAATATTCATTGAGATATCTCAATTATTGTAAGATATATCGTATGCTGCATAAAGTTCCCTGGATATTAGAAAATCTTTATATTAGGTGTATGGGGGCTTCGGAAGTATTGACTCGATTCAACCCATTATTAACACACATAATTACTATTGGCATGAAAAAATTCTGTCTGGGTTTCAATTGTGTCAAATTTTCAGTCAAAAGTCAACTATAGATACTGGGGTCCACATATTCGGTATCTAGGGGTTTGGTTGGATTTGAATAATTTGCTTTTTGATTTGTATACTGGAAAGTGAAAGAATCAAGTGAAATTTAAAATTGCGGTATATGGGAAGTAGTTGTAGTCCAATTTCTCCTATTTTCACAATGTGACACGGGAATATGAGAAGAATGCCAAAAAAAATTTAAATTTTTTTTCTCTACATTCGTTTATTTTTACACAAGCATTTAATTAATTTTTTAAAATAAATACTATTGATACACAAACAAGTCGATCTACAAAAGTTCAGCTTTTGAAGATCGAAGAATATATCCGCGAGTAGGCTGTTGAAGATCTGGACCCTGACGAAAGCAGATTTGATTTGTAAAATACGGCTATTGAGAGTATGGAGAAAAATATTGTGGTTTGGGAAGGAAACAATCAAACTATATCAAAACCAAGGCAAAGTAAAAAACGGCGATTGGAACTGGCATTGGTAATGCGTAGACAATCAACGTCACCATTCTCAGAAAATTTTTGATTTAAAGCGATGCCTTCATACGCGTCTTCCCAGCGTCTCTTGTTGAAGGTGTTGCTATTGAGACGAATAAGAAAGCTAAAAGAATAATACAGGCAAATATGTATCAAACAGTTCCAAAAAAATAAGATATTGGCAAGACACAACTCCCAAAACTATTTACATCCTTTGAAGAAGCTGTCAACACATTCGAAGAAAAATGAGCTGCGGCTTTCAACAGCTTATGACAACGAAGATGTATGTACATACATATATCCTGATATAATAATGAGTATAAAGGTAGTATTGATACTTTTGACAAAATACTACGTGGAGTCTTTGGCAAAGTAAAAACAAACCACTGACCCATGGCATTACTGGATATTGCTGGACTTGGACACATCAAATAAGCAAAATTTACGCTTCTGGGGCACTAATATTTCGCTTGTAACCCACGAAGAGCCATTACACCCGCTCAAAGTCATTGCATGGTGTGCTGTTTTCGCTGTAGGAGGAGAGTCGGACCTTTTTTCTTCGAAGACGTCGAGGACCAAAGGGTTACTGTGAGTAGTGAGCGCTACAGAGCAAAGATCAACAACTTCTTTTAGCCGCAACTTGTTGAATTGGGATTGGTAAATATGTAGTTCCAATAGGACGGTGCAACAGCACAAACTGCGCGTGCCACAACCGATATGCTGAAGGATGCATTTCCCGGGCGCCTAATCTCCCGTTTTCACGATTTGCACTGGCCAGCAAGATCATCTGATTTGACCGCTCCAGACTTCTTTTTGTGGGGCTTTTTGAAGCCGCGGGTTTATGTCCACAAGCCTCAGACTCTTGCAGCTCTTAAAGATAACATCCGTCAGGAATGTGAGGACCTATCGCCGGAAGTGCTGACCAAAGTGATGGAAAATGCCATAAAAAGGACTCAAATGACAATCAACTGCGGCGGCGGCCTTTCGCGATAAAAGGGGAAAATATTTAATATATGCACATAAATACATACAGTTAGTCACATAAGCAAGTATACACCAGCTCTGTCTTTACAAATTGTTGGAATTACCGCATTTCTCCAATATAAGTATATTTAAAAAAAAAATATTCCAGGAATTTGCGTATTGGTATGCGCTTTTATAAGCACACAAATTTAACTGTTAATTTTAAAACCCGATAGGCGCGCATGGCTTTGTTGGTGATGAGAATGAAATTGACATCACAAAAGTTAGTATACAGAGTGACTTGCTCGGTGAATATATGTATCTTATTTCTGGTTTTGATTTACAAAAGTTTAAGCAATTTAAATAAACAATAGAACGTGAGTTTAAACAATTGAAGAAATATATATTTTTGAATTTATGACATAATTTTCAGCAATGGCACCGAAAGGAAAGGAGATTTCTGACGATTTGAAAACTTTGATAATAAAACATAACAAAGAAAATAAATCTTTACGTGAAATCGGTCGTTTAGTAGATAAAAGTTTTGCTACAATACAAAAGATTGTTACTAAGTATAAAACTGTGGGGAACATAGCAAATAAGTCGCGCTCCGGTCGCCCTCGGGTCTTCAGTCATAGGGAAAATAGCTTAATTGTACGCAAAGTAAGAACAAATCCCAAAATTAGTGCCCCTAAATTGAAATCTGAAATAGAAAATGAGATTGGAAAACAATGTAGTACCCAAACCATTCGACGTATATTATATAATGCTGGCTATCATGGACGTAGTATTAGGAAAAAGCCTTTCGTGAGTACAGTCAACCGACATAAACGGATCGCATTTGCAAAAGATTACGAAAAGCATGACCAAACATTCTGGAACCAAGTCATATTTTCAGGTGAATGCAAATTTAGTATATGTAAGTGGATCTGATGGTCGTGAAAAGGTATGGAGAAAAGTTAACGCAGAGTTAGATCCTATGAATATGATTGGCACTGTTAAGCATGGTGGGGGTTCGGTCATGGTTTGGGGGTGCATGGCGTCATTTAAAAAATAATTTAAAACTATTTGCTATTAAATTGAACATGGAGGGGTCATTGATCTTCCAGCAAGACAATGACCCCAAGCACACATCGAATATTGTGCGAGAATGGCTTTTATATAACGTGCCAAAACAATTGAAAACACCGCCACAATCACCGGATACAAACCCAATTGAGCATCTATGGGAACATTTAAAGCGTCAAGTACGTAAACATTCGATAAAGCAAGGAGCAACTAAAAAGTATCCTTGACGAGGAGTGGAATAAGATACCGGCAGCAGTAACACACAACTTGGTGAAATCAATGTCATCACGACTTAAAGCTATTATTATTAAGTCTAAAGGTTATCCAACTAAATATTAGAATATAAATTTAATATTGCCTTTTACTTACTTTTTCTACTACCTAATCTATCGTATACTTACTTTTGTGATATAAATTTATATCAGATTTTGGATAAAATTCAAAAAAAATCTTATTTTAGTCATTCTGTAAATATTTCTTTACTGAAGATGATCCCTACGTTTCTCTCAAATAAATGAAGCATTATTTTATTTTATTTTGTGTTATTTAACAAAACTGTGAGGTGAATAATCCCGTCATACCTAGTGTATACTTATTTATGTGATTAACTGTATGTACTCGTATATGATTTTTACTTCTAATAAATACAAGTTTATTGTTTCCAGATAAAATATGCAAATTTTATTGATTAAGTTTTTCTTAAAACTAACAATATTAAAAATTTTATAAAATACTTTAATAAAATATTAATATGGAAATTAAATTATGAAAAAAAAAAATAAAATTGATTGAATTTTTTGTCATTTAAAATTGGAAATTTCTCATACGATTTAATAATTATATTAAGTAATTTGATTTCAACTGATTTTAAAATCACAATTAAAAGATTTTGATTAAATGCAACATTAGTGTTTAAAAAGCTGGGCTATTAAAAAAGAAAAGTAGAACAAAATCTGGGAATAAAATAAAGCTGAGCATACAAAAAAACTGAAAATAAGAAAAAATGGAACAAAAAGTGTAACTATTTTTTTTATTTTGTAAGTTCATTATTCACCCGCGTATAAGTTGTTCATAAATCAAAGGCTCCTGATTTGCAACTTACTTAAGTTTTTTATTTCCATTTATCGCGCATCAGAAGGACAGTAACTACATACTCGAAAAGTATAGTTTTATTCGCATAATAGATACCATGTTAAACACAAACGCAAGCAACCACTCCGGAATTTATAACAAAATAATTTGATTAAAATGGGATCAAAATGTCGGATCTACAAAATTATATTTTTTTTAAGAAAATATCTCACCGGTCGGATACCAGTGGAGAGCTGAAAGTATGACAAATGGATCGAGAAGAACTTTGTGTTATTTTTAGCGAAATTAATTGGCCCCCTGATCGGATACCAATTAAGATTGTGTAAAAAATCGAAAAAAAAACTGGATGAGCTGCTGCCCGCCGAAGATAAAACGTCCGCCGACGTTGAATGATCGCAAATTGTGGTCGAAAGAAAGCCTGTCCGCTTCAATGGCAGTAATGAAAGTATGACAAATGGATCGAGAAGAACTTTGTGTTATTTTTAGCGAAATTAATTGGCCCCCTGATCGGATACCAATTAAGATTGTGTAAAAAATCGAAAAAAAACTGGATGAGCTGCTGCCCGCCGAAGATAAAACGTCCGCCGACGTTGAATGATCGCAAATTGTGGTCGAAAGAAAGCCTGTCCGCTTCAATGGCAGATATTTGTTGCTCGTTAGGCTGTGGATAATTATGGTGCGTTGGTATCCTGCGTGCGTTGCTGTGTGCCGCTCTTTCCAGTTGATGTGTGGTGAGTGAGGGTACTGCTGTCTCTAAGTGTGGTGTAATTCTGGGCCTGAGGGCGGGAAGCTTAACTCATTTAGCCATTTTGGCCCTCCTAAGCGAATGTTCAGCCTTGCAGTCGCGGAAGCTGTTGTACGGTCTTAGTACGGCCTTTCACGACAACGCCTTGACGGTGCTGTGTTTCGCTGACGCCACAGACGGGACTCAGGAAGGGGTGTTGGTCTTTGGCGTCTTGCGGCTGATTTGCCGCGGGCGCGTGGATCAGGTGACCGACCGACCTCGCGTCCCGAACATGGTAATTTTGTTGTTTGTAGCCAACTTTAATTAATTGGTAGGGGGTGTACTAATATACTCATTATTTTATTAATATCTTTATGATCATACTTGCCGTTTACTTCGGTTTCGGATATTAGACGGATGATTCAATTTATGCGTGTCGGTATTAGTATTATACGGATTGTTTATTGCCATTCTGTAAGGGGGAGACAGCCGTCATGTATTATGGCAATATCTTCTAGCTTTGGTGCCTTTTCGGAAGATTTCCAGCGGTACCTTTTACGTAGGTCCTTTATATACCCCCCTTTCCATTTTTTTAGTAAGAAAATCGGCTCCAGTCTCAAGGGAAACTTGTTTGATAAAATCCACAAAATGTTTTTCTGTGACTCTTTGAGTTCCTATAAATGTTTTGACATTATCGCTTATGAGTTTTGACAGAAAACCACGTCGTTCGACGAAGCAAGCAATAAAAAGCCTATATTTTCAGATTAGTACATACATAGCTCGAAGTGCACTGCTTTTGTCGTAAAGTAGACAAAGGCACCCACGTAGCTCCTTATTAGGGAGGGAGACCTTAGCATGGACGCCTTTATCTTAAAAGGCCAACCAGCATCAACACCTGCAGTAGTGAAAGGCAGAGCAAAGTTGCAGCGTTCTGACGGAAGTGCTGCCATTATCTGCGTCCTCATCTTCTACATATGCATAGTACAGTTCTTGCTTTATTTTTGGTTTGATTCTTTTAATAGGAACTATTGAGGGACTATTTGTTCCATGAGGCGACGTTCTACTAAGGTGGCAAGTTGCGATTTCTCTGGTATATCAAGGACGTTTGTTAGCGGGTATGTACTCACAGTACTGTGAGTACTTAACTTTTAACTTAATTTTTATTTTGAGTCGCTCTATGATCTTCAGCAAATATTATGCGCATTTGCGATTATGGCCAAGAATCGGGAGATTCTGTTAAACAGGGAGGACCATTCCAGAGGGTGGTAGTGGCAAGGTTAGAGGCTGCCCCATATTGTACCTAGGTCAACAGAATTGTTAGCACTAAGTACTTGTCGCCAAGTGGCTGTTCCTACTAGGTCAACTATTTGAGACGTTCGATTGGAAATGTACCTCTTCTATGTATGTGGTGTTTTTTTTTTTTTTTTTCAAACAGACTAATATAATCTCGGAAACAGACCAGAGATATAATTAAAGTTTTGCTATGTGTAGGTGCCATGAATGCTAGTTTGGCTAATAGTAGCGCATCACATAGTTCCAGTCCTGGTAGACTTGACGGTGGTTCGCCGTCATCTTTCTTAACGCAAGCCCTGCTGTTTTGAGGACTTGTGCTAGTGACTCGTATGCTTGCAGAACAACTGGGTTACCAAAATTTTCTCAATTGTGAATTGAAGTACTCGTTTCAGATTTCCTCACCTTTAGTTGTCATTGTGATAACTGGGTCTGTAACTAGTCCACTTGGGATACAACCGAAAATAGTATTTTGTGCTTATAGTGTTTTTGAAACTTTCTCAACACCTTCGAGTATTATCTGAGGTATAAAATCGCTTCCTAATAGAATATCTATTTGAGCGGGGGTGTTGCAGTTGGGGTCTGCTAACTTAAGGTGTGAAACCTTTTCCAAATGCTTGCTACATATTTATATGGTAGCTTGGAAGCATTTTTGTTAATTCGAGTTTTGAACTACTCTTTCTCCCATTCTGGTAATTTCAAAGTTAGCTTGTTTTTTTTGGTAGTTGTAGCATATTTTGTGCCCTAGGGCGTCATGGTCAATTAGGGCCTCGAGCTTACATAGCTCTCCTCGGTATTCAATGAAGACGACTGCTGTGGGTAGTAGTCAAAGTAGGGATTCTTGCTTCGTATCGTTTGAGATTTTTAATGCTTTTCAGCAGCATGGTGCTTCTGGGTAATTTTGTCTTTTGATGTTTGCGTTGTTTGGAGGTAAGCTGGAAAAATTATTTATATGAAGCATCGAATGGTGTCATTGATGACAATAATCGCAGTTAAATTGGCTTTTGCACATTTTATTGTTATTAAATTTTGCGGTCGATAATATTCATTTCTTTAATCTCTCGCAAGATGTGAGTTTATGCCCTCCTGTACATAGTCTGCAAGACCTTTATTTATTCTGTTCAGATGAGAATGATTTTTTTTAAGAAGCTAAATTCAAATTGCTTCTACTGAGGTAATGTTGAATACATTTTGGTTTAGTTATTTTTTTGTCTACCCTTTTTGCAATTTCGTCTGAGTATTCATTTGTTGCCACGGTGAGCATTTTTTTCTTGATGATAGCGATTGCTCCCATAATAATAACAACTTTTGTGGCAATACTGCGGTGCATGTATTTACCAGTTGTCTTGTGAAATGTTTTGTATCGATAAAACCAACAAAAAGTTGGAAAAAGTGGATTGAAGTTTGAAAAATTCTTCACTTGTTTCCTTTTGAATTTTTGGTAAGTTCATTAATATCATTCACAGTTATCTTGAATTGGCGAAGATGAAAGTCGAGTGCAGTATCTTAAAAACTGTCACTCTGAGCAATAAATTTACTGAATATAATATCTTTCTCTTTTTTGTTTCGTAGCACTTTGCTTTGACCGTTTAGCTTCTGCAGTTGTACATGGTCTTTTTTCGTCCGAAATCATTTTTGGTACTTTTAGTAGTTTAGATTCTTTAGAATTTGCGTTCATTTAGAAAAAAATTTAATGAAATACACCAAACTCATTTTTTACACGGTTTCTTTTTTCACGGATTTGAAGTTACACGGCTGAAAAAAAAATTTTGTAAAAAATGTTTGATCTAGTACGGTTTCAAAATCACTATCTTGTAATTATGTTTGTTTTTACCACACTTGTCACCATTGCTGAAATGAACATATGTACATTAGAGTGTGCCATTCTGAGGTAACCTTTTTTTTTCAACTGAAAAACAGGCTCAAAACTTTAAAAAATGTGTAAAAAAAAAGTCACTCAAAAGATGAGCTCTTAGTATTAATATTAAGAGGTGCCTATTTCAAATTTTCTGTTTTCCATATAAATTACGCGACGGCGGCCAGTAGGGATGGTAAAATCGATTTCGGTTCTACTCGAGAATAGAGTTTTCTCGTAAAATAATCGATTTTTCGAATGTCAAGAACCGATTCTTAATCCACTTCGACTACTGAAAATCGATTTTTAAAAATCGATTATTTTACGAGAAAACTCTATTTTCGAGTAGAATCGGAATCGAGTTTACCATCCCCACTGGCAGCTATCGGGGCACATATAAAACCTCCGCACAATAACCACCAAAAAAAAATGATTTTTTTCCATGTAATTTATATGGAAAACAGAAAATTTGAAAGAGGCACCTCTTAATATTAATATTAAGGGCTCATCTTTTGAGTGACTTTTTTTTTTACACATTTTCGAAAGTTTTGAGCCTGTTTTTCAGTTGAAAAAAAAAAGGTTGCCTCAGAATGACACACCCTAATGTACATACGTAACTGGGAATCCCCTTATTCGATAACTCTTACTTACTCATTTTGTTCGCATGATATTTACATAAAATGTTGCTTAATTAAAGTATTTAAAGTTTATTAGCTCGCAATGTTTTTTTAATTATTGGTGCTATCAATTGATTTAATCTCAATAATCTACAAATTTTAGTTAAGTTTTAAAAATAAAATCTTTGCCTGCACTACAAAATGTCCAAAATTTCAAAGATTCGTAAAGGCAACCCATTTCTTTGGAAGTAAAACGCTTCTCTCAATCGTCAAAACTATTGTTATAGGCACTTTCTGGGATGGCCTTAAAGTCTCGCGTCGAATTTGTTTTGATGTCTTCAATTGAGTCGAAGCGTGTTCCCCGAAGTGGATATTTCAGTGTGAAGAAAGTCACATGGAGCTAAATCAGGGAGATTCGGTACTTATTCAATGATATTTGCTGAGTGTTTGAATTTAACACAAATACGATAAAAATTTTTGTAAAATTCGATAAACACTACTGAGGTCGACTGACATAAACAGCTGTTTTAAACACATTGGTTGACAGATCGCATCATAATTAAGGACAGTTATACCAACACAGAAAAAAAAATTTACCTGTCTTCCTTATAAGCGGGAGATGAGAGAGGGAAATGAAAAATTCCCGATACTTTCTTGACAGAATTAATTGGAAAAGTGAATACCTGTTTTTTTTTTTTCGGATGAGGGGGTGGAAAATGCCTTCCGCATCATCGATGCTGTCGTCACAGACGCCCCCTCTAAGGAACCGTCGCCCACCCTGGGATCGCTTTTGCATTACTTCAGGGTGGCGTTCCTTTTTTCTCATTGAGAGATTTACATCTGCGCACCTGCGTCCAGGTCCCGCTTTGTGCGGCGTAGCAGGAGTGCAGCGAATTTCTTGATAATCCCCCAGTTTGCTTCACTCTCCAACATGACGCTGACTAGATTGTCCGCGTTTATTGGGCCAACCAGGTTCTCTACGGCGGTGCGTTCTCCTTGCATTCGAATTATGTGTAGTGTATGTAGTTTTTGAAGTACCAGTGACCGGATAACAGCTGGGTTGTGTAAACATCTACCTCTCCGAATTTTCGGCCTGTCCGAGTCTAGATCTTTTATAAGGCTGTCCATCTGCCGCGGCTTTCGGTGTCGGCATCTTTGTTGCCATGTTAATATTGTTTCTTTCTTTATTTGTTCTTTTGCCCTCTTGTTGTTATCGGATGACTGCTTTAGCTCCCACAGCTTTTGTTTTCGTATGCAAGAAAGTCAATTGGGGCATTTCCGCTCATAGCTAAAATTGCCTCGCCGGACACAGTTCGGTAGGCTGATGCAACTCTGAGGGCTGCAGTGCGGTGCACTCTGGCCGCTACCTCACGCCGGTTTTCCTATTAAAACGCTGATTGTTGTCGACATTAGGAGCTTTCTTTTTTCTTGACTAGGGCCTCCTATGTTGGCCATTAGTTGGCTCAGTTGAGAGGTGATCTTCGCTGCCTTTCCTGCGGCCTGCTGGATGTGTACCCAGAAGGTTAGTCTGGGGTCCAGTCTTACGCCCAGGTAGTTAACTGTTTTTTTTGTCCTAACAATATCCGTAGTGGTGTGCATGCTTATCTCGAGAGGTATGTGCTTGTTTGTTAGCAGCAGTAGCTCTGTTTTCTCCGTAGCGAACTGGAGGCTGTATGAGTCGAGCCATGCTTGCGTCCGTATCATGACCTGGTTCAGCTTTGTTCGCGCTTCTTTTGTATCCCTTGCTGTGATTACTGCTGCAATGTCGTCCGCGTAGCCTATTAAATACAAGTCATGTGGCATTTCTAGTTTTAATATGGCGTCATAGCTAATGTTCCACAAGTCTGGTCCGAGGATGGATCCTTGTGCTGCTCCTGACGTGACTGCTATCTGTCGTGATCCCTCTTTAGTTTCGCACAGCAGTTTCCTGTTGCTAAGGTAGCTCCGCACCACAGCCCTGAGGTAATCGGGTACCTTAAAACTTTTCTCGAGAGCGTCGATCATATCTACCCATCTAGCGCTGAAGGCGTTTCGGACATCTAGAGTCGCCAGCAACACTATTCATTTGTATTTATGCCATCTACGCTGTGCGGCTTCTACGCTTTCACTGACGCATTTTATTGCTCCTATGGTTGATCTGCCGGGTCTAAAGCCATATTTTCTAGGGGACAGTCCTCCAGTTTCGTTGATGGCCGCTTGAAGTCTGGGTTTCATATAGCTTTCCCGCTGTGTCAAGCATACATAATGGGCGGATTGCTGCTTGCGAATTGGTGTCTCCTTTTCCCTTACTGATTAGCACCAGCCGTGGCTTTTTCCACGGTTCAGGGAACATTCCGGCTTCAAGGTAGGAGTTGTACATGTTCAGGCGCACAGCCGGCCGCTCTGCAGCAATTATTTTGAGAATTTCGGATGGAATCCTGCCCGGTCCGGGTGCTTTGTTGGCCTTGCGCTTGGCAGTGGCTAGTTGCAGCTCTTCAAGGGGTGCGGAACTTTAATCCGCTAAACCTAACCTAATCCCAACTCAGGACTCTCTCACGGAACCAGCGGCTAGGTATTACTTCGTGGGAGGGACTAGACATTTAAGTCTCCTCTATTGCACGGACTAACGGACGCCTCGTCTGTTGAAAATATCTCAGTTTGGTCATTATGAACGCTGACGCTTCGCTGACAGCTTTCCATTTATCAGTCGACTGACACATGAGTGTCGTTAAATTATCGACCGTAAAACTACCACCGAGTGCGGTATTTAGATTATCCCTTGTATTTGAGAAACGTGGGCAATAAAATAAAACATGTTCAGAGTCTTCTATATACTCTGTACACGTCGGACAGTTCGGACTAACGTCATTGTGGAATCTGAAAAGGTAGCTTCTAAAGCAACCATGTCCACTAAGTATTTGGGTCAGATAGAAATCTAAATCCTCATGTCGTCTGTCTATCCACGAGTGGATGTCCGGTATAAGTCGATGGGTCCAGCGCTCTTTGGATGAGTAATTCCACCGCTCCTGCCACATTCCAGTGCTCTTGTTTTTCTCCTCTGTCCTCGCCGAGACAGTTTTAGGCGTTGATAATTGATACAAACGCTCGAGTTCATCTCCCTGGATGTCAATGGGTGGCATGCTGGCTAACACTTCAGCAGCATCGATTGATATAGTCCGGAAAGCACTTATTACCCGGATTTCAGAGAGTCTATGTACTGCAATTATTTTTTTGGCATACGCTTTTATATCCATTGCCTGTATCCATACTGGTGCCGCATACAATATTACGGAACTCATTGCCTTCGCTATTAAGAATCGCCGGCTGGAACGCACACAGCCTCTATTGGTCATCATTCTCGATAGGGCATTATAAATTTTGTTTGCCTTGGCGGAAGAATACTCCAAGTGTTCTTTAAATTTTAATTTGGAATCTAATATTACTCCCAGATACTTGAATTGCGGCTGCGAAGTAATTTTGCATTCCCCAATGGTGAGCTCTATTCGTTCTTCTATCTTCCTAGTGCTTATCAGTAAAACTTCTGTTTTTTCTCCGCCAGTTTCAGACTCATAGAAGAGAACCATTGACGTAGATTATTTATGCACTCATTGCATTTATCTCTCAGGTCGGCTAATTGTTTGGCGACTGCTACTACCATGAGATCGTCCGCATAAGCTACTAGTTTCACGTCTGTTGGTTGCTGTATTCTTAGCACCCCGTCGTACATAAGATTCCATAATAGTGGGCCTAACTCTGAGCCTTGGGGTACTCCACTCGTGATAGAGTAGCTCTTGGTGGCTTCATCCGTATCAAAAAACAGCTTTCTGTTTTTAAAGTAACTCGTTATTACATTTATGAGGTATTCAGGGGCCCGTATTTCATCCAGGGCATTGATTATGTCTGCCCAATTCGCCGAGTTGAAAGCATTATTGACATCCAGGGTTATCAGCGCGCAGTACTTTTTTGTGCCACCTTTCCATCTTTTGCCACTTACTGCACATTTCGCAATATCGACGACTTCTCGTAGTGCGTCTATAGTGGATCTCTTTTTTATGAAGCCGTATTGTTTCTCTGATAATCCGCCGGCTTTTTGGATTGCTAATTCCAAGCGGTTTCTTACAATGCTTTCGTACACTTTCCCAATCGTGTCTAGCATGCAAAGAGGTCGATAATATGAAGGTTCTTATGGTGGCTTTTTTGGTTTCGGGAGTAGAACCAGGCGCTGTATCTTCCACGGATCGGGGAACCCTCTTCTAATATACACGCATTGTACATGTTAACAAATGAACTGTGTCTAAGAGTTATGGCTTCTTTAAGGGCTCTATTTGGTACATCATCTATTCCAGGCGCTTTGGAGTTTTTAATATTTTTCGCAATAGCCAATAGTTCGTCTTCTGTGACTAATAGGGGTGGCTCCGTAGCTTCGTTTCGCTTAATATAAGAAATGGAGGCATGTGTCGGGAATAACGCGTCGACAACATTTTTCATAAACAATGCGTTCTTAGGTTGCTACGACTTATTTTTGAATTTCGACATACAAATTTTGTACGCCGATCCCCAGGGGTCTATGTTTGCTTCTTCACATAGCTTTTCGAAACAGGATCTCTTACTAGGGATAATGGCTCTTCAAGAGCTTTTTTTGGCATTTAAATGCTTCTCTGAGGCGGATTTCGTTTTCCCTTCCCTGGTTTCTCTGTGCGCGACGTCTAGCTAAGTGACAGAGCTTCCTCAGCTTGGCAATTTCGTCGCTCCACCAGTATACCGGCTTTCGATTGCTATTGTATCTCGTCCTGCGCATAGTTGCGTCGCATGCTGCAACTAGTTCCTTCTGCAAAGCGGATACTAGGTGGGTGGCGTCTTCGCCTGGTGCCTTTGCCGCACTCCAGACGCTCTCAAAGACGTCAGTATCAAATTCCTTTTCACGCCAACTACGTTTTCGAGAGGTATTTCTCTGAAACAGTTCCCTTTCTTGGAAGAACGAAACATCAGCAGTTATAGCCATATGGTCACTATTTGTGTAAATATCTGATACCTTCCACTTAATATGTCTGCTAAGCGTGTCGTTCGCAAACATTAGGTCTATTATAGAACCTTTATTACCCTTTTGAAACGTATTTGTTGTGCCATTGTTTAGAATCGTGAGGTTTGTTTGACTCAAAAATTCTAGAATGAGGCGACCACGGTGATTTGTAATTCTGCTACCCCAAGCAGTAGACCATGCGTTAAAATCACCCGCTAATTTTATTGGCGATTTGTTTCTAGTCTCTAGGGACAACTCCAGGATAAAATCTTCAAAGGTAAACTGGGGGATTTGCGTCGATCTTAGAATGTGTTCTGGGTCACTAGCCCTTGTTTCGTGTGTGGAGAATAGTGCGTTCACAATGTTATCCATTTTGGCAGCGGTTAGGTCAGGTGGCTTTGCTGGAGCGCCGAGGTTTCTTCATCACTATTTTGTGCCCGAGTCCCCACGGGTTTCTGTTTATATCCTCACGTCGTCCCTCCCATTTTCTCTTTTTGCTGTCGTCGATGGCATGCTTCAGCTCCTTTTTTGCTAATTTGCATTGATCGACTTCTTGAGTTCCGACTCCTCTACGCCTGGATCTCGTGTAGGATCTGCGAAGGTGGAGGCATGTCCATCTCAGTTGGGCTATATTTTCAGTGCACCAGTAAACTGCAGCTTTATGTTTGCTGTGGGAGGCCTTGGGCATTGCTTTTTGGCAGGCTCTTGTTATATTCAGCATTGTGTGCTCGACAGTTTTCCTTGCAATTATAGGGGAGTTGCTACATGGGGTTTGGTCGTCTATAGCGGAGATTAATTTCGAAGTATCTATTTTCGCGATGTTCCACTTTCGTTTTCTAGTTGTTTTTCTGTGCTGGTCAGCGTTTGTTCCCGTGTCGGATCATAAATGAAATGTAGTGATGATCGCTGCCAGTGTAATCCTTCAGGACTTTCCAGTTCCTTATTGATCCTGCCGTGCGTTCTGCCATTTCCGCGCAACCATTTCCAGAATACGCTTTCCCCTCGAGTCCGTGTTTGGCAAACCCTACTCTACGGCTCTGGAATTTAGATCTCCGGCGATAATCAATTGACCTTCTATAGACCTGGCTGTGTCCTCAATATTGTCGAGCTTTCCTTGGAATTCCTGTGTACTATCGCTTGGCGTCAAGTAGCAGCTAATTACTGTAAAAAAAGTCGCATTTGGCCCAGCCGTTGCCGTTCCCATTGTTTACAGTGCTGATATTACTCCCTGGTGGTATCCATATAGCGGCGGTTGAGCTGCTATCTTCTAGCCAGATACCTCTCTCTTTCTTTTTGTATTGCTCGCTTATAATGATCATCTCGTAGTCGCTCTCCGTCACCATTTGCGAGAGTAGTGCGTCGGCGGCCTTGCATTCTTTCAATTTATGACCTGGTTAGCCGCATTTTATGCAAACGCCTTGTTCTCTTCTATCGGGCCGAAACACCTTCCGGGGAGTTTCTTTCAGCCGCAGCCTGCAGCTAATTCAGCCAATTTTAATGCTTGCCTATCGCATTAGTGCATCAGCTCTATCCTGGTCCAGCGTTACATATACCCTTACCTGCTCTCTTGTGTTTGGAGCTGTTATGTTAATCGCCAAGACTTCGGTGGGGTCCTGTAGCGCTTCTTTGACAGCCCCTGCTACTTCCTCTTTTGTAGACAGCGAGTCGAGGTCTCTGATTTCTATAGTAACCTTAGTTTTAAGGTCGGCTACCTTTGCAGTCTCTTTGAGAGTGGACTTAAGTGCCTCACAGAAGCTGGCCTTTGTGGACTGTCCCTTTGCTAGCGGATCCCTTTGATTTTGACTTCTGCTTCTTTAAGATCTACCTTGCTACGGATATTCTTGAGGACTTCGGCGTAGCAATTTCCTTCTGCTGGTTTTATTATAATGGCCTCTGTTTGTCGCTTTGGCCTATTATTTCCTTTCTGACTTGCGGCCATGCTGTTGACTAGTTGCCTCTTCTTTGCGTTTTTAGGCGCTTCTTCACTCGTTCCTTCGTTTACGTGAGGTTTCCTGGCTTCAGGGCTTGTCGCACGCCGCTTCGATGTTGCTGACTCGGGGGTCGTGATGCGTCTGTTTAGATGTGCCCGCCTTTTCTCGGTTTCTGCAGTGAGTCAATTTCTGCGATAGCTTTTGATGACGTTGAAGATTTCGTCTAGTTGTGCCGCTCCGTTCTTTACGTCCACACTGACGTTCTTTTGCTTCGCCATCACCAATTTCATTTTTTGGGATTCTTTTCAAGGGATTCTTCTTCCGCTCGTCTCATTTAGGTGATGTATTCCTGTTTCGGCGAGCTCTGAGTTCCGTCTTTAGTGGCAGCTGGGGTGCTCTTCCCTTCTCCTTGTTTTGCCGGTGCTGCTTGTGTGGCCGGAGTCTCCCTTGAGTCTGTCTTTTCACCAGTCTTGTCTGTTGACCGTTCCGTATTCCTCGTCTTGTCCGTAGTCCTCGTCATGTACCGTTTGCAATCAACCTGCGTGTTTTCGACTGATATCTTTAAATTAGTTCTACGTTCGATTAACTTGCAGTTCCCCAGATTTGTATTCCATATGCCCAAATCGGTTTTAGAATGCTTTTATATAGAATCACCTTATTTTTGAGACTAAGTTTCGATTTGGACCCAGTAGCCAGTACATTTTTCTCGTCTTGATTTTTAATTGATCTCGTTTAATTTTTATATGTTGCTGCCATGTTAGTCTTCTGTCTAAGTGCAACCCGAGGTACTTAGTGCTAGTGCATTCTGGAATAACTGTTTGATTGATGCGCTGATTTTTTTTCATTGACCATAATGTTCCAATTTCGAAGCCAGGATTCAACTGCGTTCAGTTGTTTTTGAACAGTTTCAGACGCTTCGTTTGCAGAGTAAGCAGATGCAAGACTGGCGGTGTCGTCCGCATATGTGGCAACAGTTATATTTTCGTCGTTTATTATTGGCATATCGGCAGTAAAAATCGTGTACAGCGTTGGGCCAAGCACGCTGCCTTGCGGAACGCCTGCTTTGACTTCGTATATGTCGGAAGTGTCATCATTAATTCTAACGTAAAAATGTCTGCAATCTAGGTATGAGCGAAGAAATAGGTAGAATTGAGCTGGTAGTTTCATTTTTATTTTAAATAACAACCCTTCATGCCAGACTTTATCGAAGGCTTGTTGAATGTCTAAGAAAACTGCCGAACAATACTGTTTCTCTTCGAGACATTTTAGTATGATTTTTACGATTCTGTAGCTCTGTTCAGGGGTTCCATGTAGTTGCCTGAATCCAAATTGATGGTCTGGGATAACGGATAAGGAATCCAAAACTGGCAACAATCGACGAAGAAATATTTTTTCGAATATTTTAGAGAACATTGTCAGTAAACTTATTGGTCTATAAGAGGTTATTTCGTTCTCGGACTTGTTTGGCTTCGGAATCATTATAATTTCGGCACATTTCCATTGCATAGGAAAGTGACTTAGCCTAAAACCACAATTAAAGATTAAAACTAAGAATAGCAGGCATTTCCTTGGTAATTGTTTGATTGTCCATGCATCATTATTATCTGGGCCAGGCGATTTAGAAATTTTCAACTGTGACACTTTTGATTGTACTTCAGTCAGTTTAACGTAATATATTGGTTTATCCATTTGACATGGATTCTCAAGAAAAGTCTGAACATTTTGGAGCTGATGGTTAGTATTGAAAGCAAAAGGCTTGAAAGTATTCGCAAGGTAGTTGCCAAAAGCATCGGCTTTTCTTTTTTCATCTTTTATCGGTACCTGTCGCTTCGGAGGACGTTTCAGGCGTTTAGTCATGTGTAGAAGTTCACGCAAGTGAGGAAAGTTCTCTGACTGGCATTCCTTTGGGAGTGGCCAGAAACGATTCTGTTACATATGGCTCCACCGGTTTATGACTTCGGGTCATTGACTAAGTATCCATCCGTTTGAAGGCGAGCTAAAGTAAGAAGGCGAAACACCCCCACCACAGGGTTGTGTGCTAGGTTTGTAAAAAACGCCCGAAATGAAAAAGTAAGTACAAACAGTCTTATATATACTTACATACAAGGTGTGTTCAAAAAGTATCGCGAATCGTAACTGACAGTTTTCTTCGATTGCAGGGGCGTGGTGCATCATGAGTTCTTGCCACAAGGAAGAACGGTCAATAAGGAATATTACCTGAAAGTTATGCCCAATTTGCGCGAAGCAATCTGCCAGAAACGCCCGGATTTGTGGAAGAACAAATATTGGCTTTTGCACCACGATAACGCCCCTGCTCACACTTTTTGGCCAAAAACAACACGCTAATGATGTCGCAGCCACCGTATTCCCCAGATCTGGCCTGTGACTTTTTCTTGTTCCCTAAACTGAAGAGGCCCACGAAAGGACGACGTTATGTTTCTCTTGACGAGATAAAGACGGCATCGAAGGAGGAGCTGAAGAAGATAAAAAAAATGATTTTTTGAAGTGCTTCGAAGATTGGAAAAACCGTTGGCACAAGTGTATAATATCTCATGGGGATTACTTTGAAGGGGACAAAATAGATATTCATGAATAAATAAATAATTTTTGAAAAAACACAAAATTCGCGATACTTTTTGAACACACCTCGTATTTTTTTAGTCTATAATGCCAAGCTGTTGTTTTTGCGGTATTTCCGTTTTTGCCGAAAGTTGAACTTAACCGTTTGACAACCGGTTTTTTTTGCAATTTAAGTGAATTTGGAACAACATTTTGGCCATATTAATATATAGCCATATTCGAAAAACAAGAACTGAAATACTAAAAGGAATCGATACGACTCACTTGGATATACGTCATGGGATTTTAGGGATTAAGTTATGTCAATTATGTGTAACTGTCCTATGTGCTTTCAAATACTTTCCTGGAATGTTCTGGTGGGTTCCTCCGTGGCCTATTTTTTATTAACATTAATTACATACAATATATATAGTTTTGATTCGCACCCGTGTTCTTGGATTGCGTTTTATATTTTGTTATATTTTTTAATTAGTTTTTTTTCCTTTTTCCCACCCGTTTTGTTTGCTTTTTTTGTGTTTCCAATAACTGCTTCTTTTTGTCACCGCATTGTTAATTTTTATACACAAATCAAAAAACGTACAAAACGTGTACAGTAAAACCTGTCTAAGCTAGACACTTGCGTTTCAGCACTTTTTGTCCAAGTTACTCGGGTGTATATGTTATAAGGAAATTATTTTTTCTCATATTATTGACTTTATTTTGAAAACTGGGTAAAAAGTGTACAAATTTTATTGGCGGCTTGAGATGCATTTTTGCTTTTATCGTAGTAGTACTGTAAAATATGCCATATTTTCTCTTTATTTTCCTCCATGTTTGCGAGGCTATAACTCACGAACGCGTGAAATTAGCTTTCTAAAAAGGTATAGCATGACCCGATGCGACGAATAAAACTAGAACTACGCGCTTTCAGCGCCAACTAGCGAAAATACCACAAAACTTTTTTGACAACCAATTTTACAGACCTAATAAAGAACAAGTTTTTAATAAAGCTTTTGAGCAACGGCGCCTACAAATTTAATGTCTTCGATGCAAACAATTAACGCACAAATCTAAAATCTCAGGGTTTAAGGTCATAAATGCAATAAATAAGCTTAAATGGAAGACTAAAGAACCACTATATATGTATGTTTTTAGTAGTATCTGATGTCACCAAAGACATAAATAAAATTCACCAGATCAAAACCATTGTTAGTGTCGTTGTCAAAGTTGAGCCTATTAAAGGATCTAAATTAATTCCACAGTGCAAAAACTGTCAAGCTTTTGGACATACAAAAAACTTCTGTGGTAAGCCATCGAGGTGTGTGAAATGTGAAGGCAAATATCCTACTATTGAATGCCGAAAACTGAAAAAGACCCATCTAAATGTTGCAGATGGAGTCATGTGTGCTGGAGGATGGAGTCATGTGTAGAAGTTCACGCAGGTGAAGAAAGTTCTCTGATCGCCATTCACTTGGGAGTGGCCAGAAACGATTCTTTTACATATGACTCAAGCAGCTCACGACTTCCGCTCTTTGACCAAGTATCCTCTAGGTAGCCTAAGAACATCCGTTTGAAGGCGAGCTTAAGTGAGAAGGTGAAACATCCCTTGCATAGGGTTGTGCGCTGGGTTTGGGAACCGCCACGTAAAAAAACACCAAGCAGCGGATGAGTGACCCCCCTTTTGATGACGACCATGGCAAACGAATTAAGGACTATGCTTTGAGGCACCTGGCATATCCGGTCCTTTAATTGGGAAGGTGCCGCTGCTCAGCTGGTTGATGTCCTCGTGAAAATAAAGGCTGACATCACCGCCGTCCAAGAAATGCGACGGACGGGACAAGGACAGAGACAAGTAAGTACTTTTGGCATTTACTACAGTGGCAATATAAAGAAGCGCAAGTTTGGTGTTGGATTCGTGGTGAAAGAGAGACTCCGTCGCCGAGTACTATCATTCACTCCTATGCATGAACGTCTAGACACAATCCGCATCAAATCGAGGTTCTTCAATATATCGCTGATTTGCGCCCACGCCCTGACGGAAGAGAAGGACGAAGTGACCAAAGGTGCCTTCTATGCGCGCCTATGAGAGCTGCCCACCCCACGATGTCAAAATCGTACTTGGCGACTTCAACACCAGGGTGGGCAAAGAAGGTATCTTTGGCACTACGGTCGGTAAATTCAGCCTCCACGAGGAAACATCCCCAAATGGGTTGAGGCTGATCGACTTCGCCGGGGCCCCAAATATGGTTATATGTAGTACTAGATTCCAGCATAAAAAGATTCATCAAGCTACCTGGCAGTCTCCAGATCGAAAAACCACCAACCAGATCGATCATGTTGTGATAGACGGAAGACACATCTCCAGTGTTTTAGATGTGCGTGCGCTCCGAGGTACTAACATCGACTCGGACCACTATATTGTTGCAGCCAAGATCCGCACCGGCCTCTGTGCAGCAAAAAACGCACGCCAACAAACACAGGGAACCTATAATCACAACAGACAGACGAACGATTTTCTACTCGGCTTTCTACTTTCGGAAAGTGCAAAAGAACAGCTGGTACGACGACGAGTGCCGTGTCGCAGCAGAGAGAAAACAGGCTGCCTACCTCGCAACTTTACGATCGACCACAACACGTGCGGGATGGGATAGATACCGAGAGTTGAAGAGGGAAGCGAGACGCATTTGCAGACAGAAGAAGAAAGAGGCCGAAATGCGTGAGTATGAACAGCTAGATAAGCTGGCCGACAGGGGTAATGCTCGAAAATTCTACGAAAAAATGCGGCGACTTACAGAAGCTTTCAAGGCCGGAGCATACTCTTGTAGAACCCCCAAAGGTGATCTAGCCACCGATGCCCAGAGCATACTTAGATTATGGAGGGAACACTTCTCCAGACTGCTGAATGGCAGTGAACACATAACACCAGGAGAAGGCGAACCCGATTCCCCAATCGATGACGATGGAGCAGACATTCCATTACCCGGCCATGAAGAAGTTCGAATAGCAGTTGCTCGCCTGAAGAATAACAAAGCGGCAGGGGCCGACGGATTGCCGCAAAACTAATACGGCTGTGTAAACTGACGTTGAGGAACACGAAAAGCTCCGTCAGGATCGAGAAGGACCTCTCCGAGTCGTTCGATACCAAACGAGGTTTCAGACAAGGCGACTCCCTATCGTGCGACTTTTTCAATCTGCTGCTGGAGAAAATAGTTCGAGCTGCAGAATTCAACAGAGAAAGTACCATCTCCTATAAGAGCGTACAACTGCTGGCGTATGCCGATGATATTGATATCATCGGTCTCAATACCCGCGCCGTTAGTTCTGCTTTCTCCAGGCTGGACAAGGAAGCAACGCAAATGGGTCTGGCAGTGAACGAGGGCAAGACGAAATATCTCCTGTCATCAAACAAACAGTCGTCGCACTCGCGACTTGGCACACACGTCACTGTTCACAGTCATAACTTTGAAGTTGTAGATAATTTCGTCTATCTTGGAACCAGCGTAAACACCACCAACAATGTCAGCCTGGAAATCCAACGCAGGATTACTCTTGCCAACAGGTGCTACTTCGGACTGAGTAGGCAATTGAAAAGTAAAGTCCTCTCTCGACGAACAAAAACCAAACTCTATAAGTCGCTCATAATTCCCGTCCTGCTATATGGTGCAGAGGCTTGGACGATGACAACAACCGATGAGTCGACGTTGCGAGTTTTCGAGAGAAAAGTCCTGCGAAAGATTTATGGTCCTTTGCGCGTTGGCCACGGCGAATATCGCAATCGATGGAACGATGAGCTGTACAAGATATACGACGACATTGACATAGTTCAGCGAATTAAAAGACAGCGGCTGCGCTGGCTAGGTCATGTTGTCCGGATGGATGAAAACACTCCAGCTCTGAAAGTATTCGACGCAGTACCCGCCGCGGGAAGCAGAGGAAGAGGAAGACCTCCACTCCGGTGGAAGGACCAAGTGGAGAAGGACCTGGCCTCGCTTGGAATATCCAATTGGCGCCACGTAGCGAAGAGAAGAAACGACTGGCGCGCTGTTGTTGACTCAGTTATAATCGCGTAAGCGGTGTCTACGCCAGTAAAGGAGAAGAAGAAATGTTGCAACTGCGGCGATTCTTATCCTGCAAGCTACCGTGGTTGTGTCGTCGTATAAGTACTGCAAAAACTTAGAGATAAAATTAATGGTAGTTCAGTTGAGGAGAATGCCAATGCAGGAGAAGTAAAATCCCTTCCTTCTTTCCCTACTATATGTCTATTATCTGAAACGCATTGTACGAACCAATCATTTTTAAAATTTAAAAATTATGAATTATATCACACACCACACCCGGGAAACTCTAATTATCAAAAGCAATATTAAACACTGTGAAAAAGATCAAATTAAGATGGAAGAAATTCAACCTACAAAAATTTCAGTTAAATTGCACAATCACCCATTGTATCTTATTGCTCTGTATAGTCCACCTAGACATAATATAAAAGTAGAAACGAGTATGCATTTATTAAAAAAATATGACGGAAGGTATGTATATCATTGGAGCGCGATTTCGCTTAACTACAACCAAAGGTCGAGAACTTCTCAAAGCTATACAAGCAGTTGGATGCAATTTTGTTTCTACAGGAAAACCCACTTATTGGCCTACAGATAGACAGAAATCTTCTTTGTAATCAATAAAATACCTAAACTCAATTTATGTATTAAAGATTGCTCAGGCCGAAGCTCCGACCATTTTTCATTGCTACTAACTCTGTATGAAAAGCCAATTATTTCTGCCGATAAGCCAACGTTATACAATAAACACACTAATTGGTATAAATTTAAAAGTATATTGAATAAAGTCGACCCAAAGCTTAAGCACATATCGACTGGTATCAAGTTGGACTGTGAAGATTTCACAAAAATAATTCAAAACGCTGCGTGGAATGTACTCATAAATAGGCTCAAACCTATAATCGCTCAGAAATACCTAATACCAACACATCAATTCGGCTTCCGTGACCACCAATCAAAAATTCACCAGCTACACCGAATCGTTAATTTCGTTGAAAATATAATCGGTAAAAAGAACATTTGCCTTTTTGGACGTGTCTCAAGCTTGTGACAAAGTTTGGCATGCGGGTCTACTGCTCAAATTGAAATACATGCTACCCAAACAATTTTGTGAAATAATTGCTTCGTATTTAAAAGATAGATACTTCCGCATTAAACAAGAGGATGCATATTCAAACTTGCAACTGATAGAAGCCGGTGTTCCCCAGGGAAGCGTGTTGGGGCCAATGCTTTACTTGATTTTTACCAGTGACCTCCCGTCTGAGTCTAGTTATATGACAGCGACATTTGTGGATGACACAGCTTTGTTAGCAGCTGGGGAGTCAACTTCAGTATCTAGTCGACGAGTGCAGACAGCAGTCAACGCAACTACTAAGTGGGAATCTAAGTGGCGCATCAAATTAAACGACACCAAATCAATTCATGTCGACTTTACCTTGAAAAAGCCGGCATATTATCCAATTTATATAAATTACTTTCCTATACCACACCATAACAGTGCTAAGTACCTTGGTATCACCTTAGATGCTAAGCTACGCTGAAAAGAGCATGTCAAAAAAAAGAGCGAGCTTGATATAAAATTTGGCAAACTTTACCACTTAGTTGGCAGGAAGGCCAAGCTATCAATACAAAACAAACTGTTATTATATAATCAAGTCTAAAAGCCAGTTTGGGCCTACGGAGTCCAACTATGGGGTTGCTTAAGTCAAAGCTGTATTGTCAGCATTCAGCGCTTCCGAAGTAAGGTACTAAGGACTTTAGTTAATGCTCCTTGGTACATTAGATTTGCTGACTTGCACCGTGATCAGTGGTAAATGAAATCTCTAATTAGCAAAGTCTCACGAACTGAGGCTTAATGAGGAAGCCTCCAGACTCGTCGAAACTGCTGGGCGAGAAATCCGGTTGAAACGCAAGAAGCCTTCCGACCTAGTAAGACAACAGTAGCAGCAAATGTATTTCTTAAAATTTAGCTTCTAAGTACCTCTCTTAATTAATTAGACTAGAATTGTTGTTAGTATTAGTATTTTACTTTTATATACTAGGTACAATGTAAAATAATAAAAAAAAACTTGGCGGTTTAATAAGAAAAAATAAAGTGCGGTAGTTGATGAAAGGAACTTCTTGCTTCACAGATGAAACGATAAGAATGATCCCGTTCGGATCTATCGCTTTTGATAGTTTGGGTGGTGCGAATGGTAGGCACCTTGCCGTGGTGCAGGGGCTTAGGCGCAAGGCATTCTCGGCACCCCCCAATCTGCGTGGTTGGTGCTGATAGGCACCGCCCAGGCGGGATGTCGGGTGCCGCATGCGTGCGCTAACCAAGAGCTACCACCTCCTAATCCAGGGTGTCATGCGACCCGTGCCCATTGGATGGTTTGCAGCCAGGAGGTAAATCTGGCTGTATTATAACGGAGCCTCCCCAACACCGGGCCGAATTGGGGTGTAACTGTGGCCTTACCGCGTCAAGGGGCTCTGGCGTGGCTGACCTTCCCAGTCCCCATTTAAATATTAGACCTGACGGCTCACCCTGTTTGAGCCTAGGGTCGGAAGACACAGATGGATACAAACAAAACAAACAACAACAACAACAATAACAAGGATTTAAGGCAACAAAAACGGAGAACGGACACGGACAACGAGAAGGAAACTGATGCAGCGCTAGGCAAATCCGGTCGAGGAGCCAGACGGAAGGTGAACTTCATGGATATTCTCTCGCCGGACGAACGGGAGCTATTTGTGGAGCATGCCAAGGAGGATAGCGACGACACGCCCTCATGCAGTTGTGCTCACCTGGCAAAAAGGCCTGCGGCCGCAGCAGCAGCCACGAGCACCGCCAAGACCCCCGCCGTAAGGCGGAGCGGGTCGGACTCGGAAGAGTCACATCGGGCAGAGCCTGATGGTGCGCGCAGAAGGAGAAGGAGGCGCAGAAGAGGTGGGCAACGCCCTCTCCCAGAAGCTGGTAAGCCCGGAGGGTGCGATGACCCAAAAAGGAGGGGTATGAGCGGCGCCATTATGAGGTGGTACCTACGGTACCTGCGAGAGGGGAAGACTCCTGAAGCGGCGGAAGCTATGGCCAGAAGCAGAGGCAAAGGGAGTAGCGCACCCCCAGCAAAGGAGCGTGTCAACACCGGGTCAGCTCGCGCGGAAGGCAGCGGTACCAGTAACCGTCCGGTTGGTGCCACACTGACCGCACGGCGTGGTGATGGTAGGGCAATGCCCTCTGAAACGTATGCCCAAACAGCGAAGCGGAGTAGTGGCCAAATCACGCCGCAGGAGCCCCCCAGCTCCAAAAGGTCTAGGGGCAACGGAAACAAGGAAACCGGTAGTCAACAATCAGAACCGGCTCCCCACCGGGTGGAGGAGGGGCGGCGCAGGTATGCGGACGCCGTTAAAGGCTTGCGCATGGCTGTGCTGCCTCAGAACTACCCGGCGGAGGCGCTGAAGCCGGAGGAGCTTACCGAGCTCCAGAACCTCCTCCTGGACGAGGTCTTCAGAGGAGAGAACTTCGCGGCGTCCTTCTTGGGGGTGGAGTTCAAAGGAGGCATGCTGCAGGTGGAGTGTAAAAACGAGAGGTCTGCCAACTGGCTGCGGGAGTTTGCACCAAAGCTGGGAGGCTGGAAAGGCCCTGCCCTATGCGCGAGGAGGGCGGAGGACTTGCCCGTCATGCATAGCATGACAGTGTTCCTCCCCAGAAGTGATGACAAACCCTATGAGTACGCGCTAGGTCTGGTGAAAAACCAGAACTTGGGGCTTAGCATCTCATCCTGGCGCGTTGCGAGCAGCAAGATGGAAGAAATAGGTGGAATGAAGGGATGGAGGCTGAACTTGTACATTGACGACGAGTCGTACAAGTACGTCCGGGCAGAAGGCTTCCGCCTGTATTACAGGTTTAGCACGGTGATTATGCGGCCCCACAGGTCCGCAGCCACCGGGAGCAAGGGAGCAGCAATGCCCGCGAAGCAGGAAGGAGAGAGCATTGAAAAGCAGGCCGCGTCCTTGGCGGCCCCGGAAGCAGTGCCGATGCAGGTGGATGAGGTGGCGGATCAGCCCTGCGAAAGTGGGACTGAGAGGGCAGTGCCAGCAACGACCACCGACGTCCCTGTAGAGGACCACTGCGACCAGGGAGCACAGCTCCCCTCAACACAGGAACTCCTAGACGGGCTAGGTGACCCATTGGATGGTGGCGATACAGACGGCGGGGAAGAGGGAGTACCCTTCCTCGAACCGGTTTTATGATGGCCGTCCATATGGAGATTGCCCAGGTGAACCTGCACCACGCGGCGGCAGCTTCAGCTGTAATAACGAGCAGGTTCACGGCAGAAAAGCTGGGCATACTGCTGGTCCAAGAACCGTGGACCCGCAAAGGAGAGGTTAAAGGCCTCAAAACGGAGTCAAATAAGGTAATCTGGGATCTCACAAGCGAGAGGCCTAGAACTTGCATAGTTGTCAGGAATAATATTGAATTCTTCTGTATTTCAGAGTTCCTGACGCAGGATCTGGTGGCGGTGCAAGCCAGAGACTTTGAGGGCAAAGACTTCGTCCTGGCTTCAGCCTACTTTCCAGGGGAAGCATCCACGGCACCCCCAGAGGTGGTGGAACGGCTCGTGGATCACTGTAGCAGACATGGGCTTCCCCTGATTATGGGCTGTGACGCAAACGCCCACCATCTGGAATGGGGCAGCACCAACTGCAACGCAAGAGGTGAGTCTCTTTTAGAATACATAGTAGGTAGTAACTTAGTAATAGAAAATGTTGGGTGTGAACCCACATTTATAACTATAAGTAGGAGGGAGGTGCTGGACATCACCCTGAGTAATGGGCCTGCAAGGGGACTGGTCTCGGGATGGAGAGTCTCGACGGAGCCCTCCATGTCGGACCACCGTATTGTAAGGTTCTTGCTGGGGGTAGAGGTCAGGCCCCTCCCACCTAGGCGCAATCCCCGGAGGGCGAATTGGGACGCCTTCAGGGATATACTAAGTGAGGAGTTAGGCAGGGGGGAGCAGGCAGATAGTGGCACTTCCAGCCTGGGTCTGGAGATTAGGCTATCAGAGTTGAACGGGTCTCTGATTAAAGCCTATCATGGCAGTTGCCCCCTGAAAGTGTCCGGGGACAGACGTAACTGCCCCTGGTGGTCCAGGAAACTAGCAGACCTCCGGAAAAAAGTGCGCAGCTTGTTCAACAAGGCGAAGCGCACGGGGGTCTGGGCTGAATATAGGAGCTATCTCACTTTATACAACAAGGAGATAAGGTCTGCAAAGCAGACCAGCTTCAGGAGATTCTGCGAGAATGTCACCACTACGCCAGAAGCTGCTAGGCTGCATAAAGCTCTGGCAAGGGGCACAAACGACGTAGAAATAGCAATCAAAAGGAACGATGGGACGTTCACGACCAATGCAGAGGACAGAGCCACGGAGCTTCTGCGGGCGCACTTCCCGGAGACAGTTCGGGAGGACCAGTGTCCTCCCATGACCGAACACAGGCCATCCCGTGAGGATTGGAGTATCGCCAGACGGCTGTTTACGGCGGACTCAATCAAATGGGCAATGGCCTCGTTTGAGAGATTCAAGTCTCCGGGGGTGGATGGCATCTTTCCGGCGCTGTTACAACAGGGGGAGCAATTCCTATTGCCCCACCTGCTGCGGCTGTTGAGAGAAAGCCTCGCTTTGGCGTACATCCCCGAGATATGGAGGACAGCGAAGGTGATCTTCATACCCAAGGTAGGTAGGAAAGACTACTCATTGGCAAAATCTTACAGGCCAATCAGCCTAACATCTTTCCTACTGAAAACCATGGAGAAGATCGTGGACCAGGAAATAAGGATGAATGCGCTGAGGAGAGCACCGCTGCATCCGGCTCAACATGCCTACAGAGCGGGCAGATCAACGAGCACTGCCTGTACCAGCTGACCACTGAGATAGAGAGCTCACTAGAGCATGGGGAAGTGATGCTTTGCGCGTTCTTGGATATCGAAGGTGCCTTTGACAATACGTCCCACAAGAGTGTAGCCAGGGCTCTGGAGAAGAGGAATGTGGCACCACCGGTGCGCAGATGGATACAAGCCGTACTGCGCTCCAGGGTTGCGGAGACCACAGTAGGCGATAGAAGGATACGTCTCGGCACAACTAGAGGTTGCCCACAGGGAGGTGTGTTATCCCCCCTACTATGGAGCCTAGTTGTGGACGACCTGTTAGCACTGCTAACGGACAATGGGATCCGCTGCCAGGGGTATGCGGACGACATTGTGATCATGGCCAAAGGCAAATACGAAGACACTCTATGTGACTTGGTCCAAAGAGGTCTAAACATAGCAAAGGGGTGGTGTAGGGGAGTTGAATTGAATATCAACCCCTCCAAGACGACCGTAGTCCCGTTTACGAGACGCAGGTCCCTACCTGGTCTTAGGAATCTCGCACTTGGGGGAAGTGAAATAGTGATGACCAGCAGTGTCAAATACCTGGGTTTGATGCTTGACTCCACTCTGCGTTGGAAGCAACATTTAAACCTGACCGTGGTCAAGGCGACAAAGGCTTTGATGGTGTGCAATCGACTGGCGGGTAAGTCCTGGGGCTGCAAGCCAAGGATCGTCAGGTGGTTGTACACCATGATAGTGAGACCGATAATCACATATGGGGCGGTGGCATGGGCCTCAATAGCGTCTCAAACTTCTGTTAAGGCAAGACTGTTGAAGCTACAGCGTTTAGCCTGTGTCTGCATGACGGGTGCAATGCGAACCTGTCCAACTGCGGCACTGGAGGCTTTGCTCGAACTGACACCGCTTCATTTGGTTATCGGTCAGGTAGCCAAGCACACACTTCTGCAAATAACGGCGGAGGGGTGCGGAACTGGCAAGGTAATCTCATCCCGGAGGATGGAGACGATAAGTGGCTGCGTACCATTGGTCCTCCTCCCGAGGGATAACACTACAAAAACGGTCAACTTCAGGAAAAGATTCAAGGTTACCCTTGGCAGTAAAGACGAATGGGATGACTCCAACTTCGAACTGATGCTGAGGAATAGCACGCTAAGGTGGTACACCGATGGCTCTAAAATGTCAGAGGGAATCGGCGCAGGGATTGTAGGCCCACGCACTAAGCTCTCCATACCCATGGGAGAGTTCCCTAGCATTTTTCAGGCGGAAGTCTTCGCAATAAGCCAGTGTATCGATATTAACCTCCATCGCAACTATCGTAATGAGCGAATAGCGATCCTCAGCGATAGTCAAGCGGCGCTAAAGGCGATCTCTTCCTATGAGATTAAATCGCGACTAGTGCAAGAGTGCAGGGAAAGGCTGAATAGCCTTGCAGAAAAGAACCAGGTACACCTAATCTGGGTGCCTGGTCACAAAGGAATAGCCGGCAATGAGCTGGCCGACGAGCTCGCCCGCACCGCAGCCTCCACCAGGATGGTGGGACCCGAACCCTTCATGGGGGTGGGTCCCCACGCGATGAAAGAGCAGCTCCGTAAGGAAGAGGTAGAGGACAGGGAGCAGCATTGGCATCAGACTCGAGGTATGAGACATGCCAAGCTGCTAATGGGGGGTTACAACCTGAAAAGGTTCAAAACTGTGATAAACCTCCCAAGGAACAAGCTCAGGTTACTGGTCGCATGGTACACTGGCCACTGCAAACTGAATAGGCACCTGCATAGCATGGGCCTATCCTCTAGTGCAAGTTGCCGGTTCTGCGATAGGGAGCCTGAAACCCCGGAGCACCTGCTGATCGACTGCACAGCAGTCTGGAGACGCAGAGCAAAGGCCCTTGGATTGATGTGTCCGGATAGGGATCACATTGCCTCACTAGCACCCTGCAGGCTGTTGGATTTTATTCATGCGCTAGGGCTGAGTGAGTCAATGTGAGCCAGGAGAGGGCACAATAGACCAAAGGTCGCAGTGCATTCCTCAACTTTCATTCTAATTCTAATTGGGTGGTGTATATTTGATTATTACGAGTCGTCACGTTGATGATCGTGTGGTTGTTGTGTTGAAATAATGAGCGGTGTTAGGTACTGTGTTTGATGCGTGTGTGTGTAGTGGTGTAGTGTAGTGGTGTATGTTGTCAACTGTTGTGTGAAGAGGTGTTGTGACGTGACGTGATGTGATGCGATGTGGGATGTTGCGGAACACTCACAACTCATATGAACACCTACAGCGCTCCACATTGAGGTTGTTTATGGAAATCAGCTGAAAAAAGATTCAAATCAAACTTAAAAAAATTAGCTGGAAAATACAAATGTGATTATGAAGAATTCCATAACTGTTTATTTGCATTGAAGCTGTTCTCCATTCACGGAAACAAACAACACTCTCGCAAGATACATACGATCTCACAAGTCTCCTCAAAGAATCATACGTTTAAGCAATACCTGTGGCAGCCGCGAAATCGCTATCCCTATTAAATAAATGGGAAAGATTTAAAATTATCGATCATGATTCCATGCGCCGATGGAATGAGGAGTGTACAAAAGATCTCTGTGAAAGATACTATTAGAAACCCACGAAAAGCTTGCAGATGTTGTGCTCATCCATGATAATTGTCCCCTTAAAGAAAGCAGCTTGGTCGCTTAGAAAAGCTACTTAACAACTCAAACAGTGATATACGAATAGTTGAGCTCCTTCGACCTATGGTAGCAAAAAATGCAAGTAATAAATAAGTAATACAGGCACGCAAAAATTCAAATATTCGCCTAGTAACCGAAAAACAAAAAAATCGCAACTGCAATAAGACACGAGGGAAATAACAAGGAATGGATAGATTAGTATGACCGCCGCAAATCAAATAAAGTTGATCGGTCATTAAAATCAACCGGAATAGGTTGGCCAAGCCTAACTTTTCTGCTCATAATTTTTTACTCTAAAGTTTTGATTTTGTAACTTATGCTGATTTCTCAAAAATTAATCGATATTAGAGGTGAATTGAAGCGTTTCCTTATGATGGTCCCTAGTCTTCAAAATGAGGGGCGGATTATTAGTTTGTGAGTTGCATCATTTTGGGTCAAGCATATTTTGTTATAGTGAATAAATAGATAAAAAAGAATTTTGCGTGTTGCTAAAATATTGCTTTTTAAAGGTTAAAAATTACAGATGGAGCAAAAACTTCACTCGATGACGAGTTTCCCATTACTGCCCCAGGAAACTCAACCAAGTGTTTAGACGTGGTGAAATAGCACAAAAGACGGTGAACGTAGTGTACGCCCAAAAGAGGTTGTTACCGATCAAAGTATCAAAAAAGCTGCAAATTTATTTTAGATATTTAAAGATATTAACTGAACATGTATACCATGTCATTCACGAATATTTGAGTATGCGCTGGAAATAGGGTGCCGCGCGAGCTCACATTTAGCCAAAACAACGACCAGTTGATGATTCGGGGCAGTGTTTGGAGATCTTCATGAATAATAAATGCAAGGTTTAGCGTCGTTATGTGACAATGGATGAAACATGGCTCCATTATTTCACTTCGAATTCGAATCGACAGTCATCCGAGTGGATCGCTCCAAAGCGTATTGAAACGCAACAGTCGGCTAGCAAGGTTATGGCGTCGCTTGTTTTGGATGCCCATGAAATAATTTTTATTTACCGAAATTGCTGCAAAAGGGCCGCATTTGAAAAAAAATTACTGTTTCACTTAAAGTGGGCATACACACTATCGCGTCACACATATGTGCGTTCGATCGGTATGTGTGCGCATGCGGTTCACTCGTGTATGGGCTTGTGCGCCTACCGATCCATGTTCCCGAAAATGTTTGACTTTTTACGATCGGTATGCGCACATGTGTGTCTTTTTTTTTTTGTGCCGGAGGGGGAATCTTACATAGATACTGCTACTTTACTGTAGCAGTATGCACGATTCGTACTGCCCGCTATATGTGCACCTCATTCGGGACCACGCCCAGTCAGTATTACCTACTGTTCTGGACTTGCGAAACGGTACGCCTACGTACCCTAACTCCGTCTCCTTTAGCTTTACTGAGGCCCTGTGGGATCGCTGTTAGGCATTTCATCGCAGGGCAAGCTTAGCCTATGGGCTCACGTCATTACAGCGATATTCGCTGCTCTAGATTCGCTCCTTCTTTGATGTTCTGCTCTTCTCAGGTCATGGAGTACCCTGGCTACCATCTTCTTCACTAAATCCCACACATTCCTCGAGTGCAACATATAGGTCACTATATTATCTGGTATTATTCGGTTGGATACTTCCTTTTCCAAAGATAGTCGCTCCTTTGTATATTTCCGACAGTGGAAAAATATGTGTTCTGCGTTCTCGCTATTGCTACCACAGAAAGAGCAATCTACTCCTTCCTCGTGGCCGTACTTATGTAAGTACTCCCTGAAGCATCCATGCCCTGTTAAGAACTGCGTAATGTAATGATCTACCTCCCCGTGTTTTCGTTCCATCCATACTTGTATGTTACCGATTAAGCGGTATGTCCATCTCCCCTTGTTTGATGTATCCCAGCGTGTTTGCCATTCGTTTAAGCTGGCTTGCCTTTCTACTCTACGCTCTGCTCCCGTTAGTTTCCGGCCTGCGCTTTTACTTTTATCATAGATTCGCTTAGGTTCGAGAGCCATTATATCTGGAGGCATAATTCCTGCTAGGACCCCGACAGCTTCCTTGGAAACCGTGCGAAACGCACTGACTATTCTGATAGCGCTCAACCGGAACACCGATGGTGCCACCCCAGCATATGTCTTATGTATTAATGCCGGCCCCCATACAGGCGCCGCATACATTATAATTGATTGGCTCACCTTGGCCAGAAGAGCTCTCCTGCTCTGTTTCGGTCCTCCAATGTTTGCCATTATCCTTGATAAGGCCATGTTTACACGCGCCGCTTTTTCACACGCTTTTTCAACATGCATTTTGTAGTTGTAATGTGTGTTGTAATGTTGTGCCCGTCTATGTTAAGCGAAATGGTTTCCAGTTTTTTTCTGCTAGTTATAAGAACTGCTTCCGTTTTGTGGGCGGCAAGTTCGAGCTTTGCACTCGTTAGCCACTGCTTTATCCTCAGTACAGTATCACTACAAATACTTTGTATTTGATGGAGCTCCTTAGCTAATATTGTCACAGCAATATCATCTGCGTATCCAATTATTTGCACTTCTTTCGGCAGAGGGAGGCGCAATATTTCATCATATAGTGCATTCCACAGGAGTGGGCCTAGCACAGATCCTTGCGGCACACCACCCGTTACCCTATACTTTTTCACACTCCTTCACGAAGGCTACGAGTGTATAAATCCGAAAATGCCTGTGGATCGCAATTTTAAGAGCCCTATTCGGAATACCATCCAATCCTGGTGCTTTGCTATTTTTAAAGCGCTCAGCAGCTTGAACAACTTCCTGCTCGGTGATTTCTGGCACGTCTGCGGCTTCTTCGCGATAATAATTTCCATCTTCTTGATTTTGTTGTGGGAACAGGGTTTCTACAACATTTTCGAGTAATGAAGGGCATGTAGGCGCTTGACATTTGCCACCTTTAATCTTTGACATTACAATCATATACGCTGCTCCCCACGGATTTTCGTCCACTTTTTCGCATAGTTCTTTGAAATATGTCATTTTGCTCTTAATTAATTAATTGCCTTTTTTAGGTCGTTGCGTTTCTTTTTGAATGCTTCTCGCAGGCTGTCACAATCTAAGCTGCCTATGTTTCGTTGAAAACGGCGCCTCGCTTTGTGACTTTCACTTCTCAGAGATTCGATTTCTCAATTCCACCAATAAGCAGGCTTTCTCTGTGCGGCTGCCCTCTTTTTATTCATAGCGGCATCACAGGCTTTGCTGATGTGTTGTACCAATAATTTAGCCTGTTGGTCTATGTCATCACTTCCGTTTACGTTTACGTCCAGCATTAACTTATAAAGCTCCTCATCTAGGGTTTCAATTCTCCACCCCTTGGACTGCACCTTTTGGTGGCAAACATTTCCCTGTTGCACACTCTTGCTGATACTTAACATTATAGCTAAATGGTCACTTTGGGTATACATGTCGTATATCCGCCAGTCTATATATCGATATAGTACCCTGCTGGCAAAAGATATATCTATAATAGAGCCACGCCCATTCTTCTCGAAGGTGTTTTGTCTTCCTGTGTTAAGCAGTACTACGTCTAGAACACCAAGTGCTTTAAGTAATGCGCTACCTCTCAGATTTGTATTTTTGCTGCCCCATTCTAGCGCCCAGGCATTAAAGTCACCTGCAATTATATTAGGTGTAGTTGTCATCGTATCCTTTAAAGTATTTTTTATCATCAAGTATTTTTTCATATTCAGCATGTGGTATACTTGTCGGTATATAGCAGCTGTAGAAATAAATCCCCCATAATTTGGCTCTTTTATGCCTTGTCAATTAGTGGTTTGTCTTGCATCATCTTATCTCTGCAAGCCCATATTGCAACCTTTTTTGTGGTGTCGGAAATCCACTTGTCGGAGTCCTTATTTTTATACTGTTCACAGATTAATGCAACGTCTATTTCATTTTCGTATATGTTTTGCGTCAAGAGATCCTGGGCCGCTTCGCAGTGGTTCAGGTTTATTTGTAATATTTTCATCTTTTAGGTTTTTTGAGCGCTGCTGTATATATGGGGCATTTCCGGCTTCCTATCTGGTGGTCTATGTTTGGCCTTCCACTATGTTTACATGCCTTGCAGGAAGGATTGTTAACACAATCTTTGGCGAAATGACCCTCCTCTCCGCATTTAATACAGCACTTGCTCCTGTCTTCTGGGTTGCTGCATGCTTTCGCCACATGTCCATACTCTAAGCATCTGAAACATTTCTTCAGTTGCGCTTTTTCCCTGATTCTGCAGATTGTCCAGCCGATTTTTATCTTTTGTGCTGCCAGTAAGTGCTTTGCTTCCTGTGCCTGAAAGCTTATGATAGCTTTTTGCGTGCCTGCATATGCTGGTCTGATGTTTTTAATGCACTCTACACTAAATAGACGCAGCTCTTCAAATTCTGAACGAATTGCCTGTGCTATATCCTCTTTCGTCGTGATATCGTCCAAGTCTCGCACTTCCACTGTAATTTCCTGCGTTAGAGATCTCTTATTTGTGCCTGATCTCCTAGTATCTTCACTATCTCGCTTTCCTTAGTTCCAACAGTATCTCACCTTTAGCTGTCTTTTTAATTCATGAGACATTTTCCCCAAGCACTTGCAGATTTTCATTCTGCTTAACCGCCCGAAGTATATCTGCGTAAGACATGTCACCAGTTTTTGCGATAACAATTGCTTCTGGTCGAGGGCGTGGTACGGCGTTTTCCTTCTTATTGTTTTTATTTTTGTGGGATTTACTTGGTATCGTGATCCAGGTATCTTCCCTTGTCGCGTCCTTTTCTCCTCCCCGAGATTTCTGCTTTCTCCTGCTTTCACAATTGGTCCGTCATGCGTCGTTTTAGTCCTTTTTGGAGGGGTTCGTCGCTTTATCTGCATGTCACGTGGTCTCTTCGGTGTGACTTCATCAGTCGTCTGCTCCATAACTACTCTTCTTGCTAAGTTGGCTTCCCGTTGTCTATTATGGTCATCTTGTGCACGGGTGTAGAGCTTCGCTATTTCGCCAAGCAGTTCCCTCATGGGATTGTTGATAGTGCGCTGTGGAGGATGCATCATATCCGTTAGCTTTTTTATCATCTCTCCAAGTTTACACATATGATCACGTTGCGACTCTGCTTCTTCCAATATCGGGGTGTTCTCCTGAAGCGTTGGAGGTGACGATTTCGACCTCACTGGTCTTTGTGCGGAGAGCACCTTCACGGGCGATCTAGCCAAACGCGAGGCTTTTTTAAAGGGATCTACTCCCGACATCGTAAGTTGACTCATGACACCGCTAAACTTGTTGCTGCTATTGTTGTTGCTGTGTGTTTTTTCATTTATTGTCTCCATTTATCAGTTTAACCAGCGCATCGTGTGCAGTGGGGCGGGCCGAAATAGACAGGAACGGGTATACCCTCGCGGGCTATGCCCCTACCCCTGTTCCCTGAGGCCTGTCCTACGCTTTACCGGTTCCGGTAAACTCGGACGAACCGGCGCTCGCCCGGAGCAACGCAGTCTACTAGTTCTGCGCCCAATGTACACTTCCTGACCAGGGCCCGAAGGGGCTGGTTACTGATTCACATCGTGGCTGACACTTCGGCAGAGCTGACTCACATCACCCTCTCCACACCACCAGTGAAAGCAGCTGGTGATGCTTCTAGGGACTCCCAGTGCGCCCCGGTATGGACCGGTCTTATTTACAGCCGCACCTAACATGGTGAACAGACGCTGACCAGGAAGCCGCTTACTTTGAGTCCGTCGCGCCTGGATTTTGATCGGTCACCTATATTAGAGAGGCGGCAACTATTCGCCTCTGTCGCAGGAGTTTCATCGGCTTGGGTGGCTTTTATACCGCATCCTCCACTCCTGCCGCTCATCGTCGGGGGTTGCTTATTCGTTTTAACTTATTTCGCAACTAACCTGCAGGCCGTCCGGCTATCCGCGACCTGCCGACCCCCCCGGTAGCTTAGAGCTCAGCTGGGATGCCTGATCCCGTAGGATCTAAGACCAACATGTGTGTCGTGTATGGCGTTGTGTGCGCACAAAATCTGATTTCTCTCGTGTCGCCGAAGAGTGAAGATCGCGGACGAACAATGGCAAGTGTTAAGGTAGGAGCCTACTTTAGAGGCTTCAAAAAATCGATTTTTTGGGAGGGAAAGAAATATTTGATTCAAGCGAAATTTCTAGGCTTTATATTTATATATTTGAACATCTTTCACAAATTTTTTGGATACGAAATCTTCGATATTCTGCCTTTGGGAAACAATTGCCTGCTTTTTGGACGGCAGGCAGGATGCAGGTCGCAATTTCTATCGAAAACAAAGATTCATATTTTTTAATAATTTATCTTCTAGTTAAACTAAGAAAAATCACAAAAAAGTGTAAAATTTTTAAATTTTTTAAAATTTTTTTTTTAATTGAAAAATTTGGTTTTGTCTAAAAAAATTTTACTTTATGTTGTTTAAAAATATGTTCAACCTTGACTTTTCTTAATTTTTTTAGTTTAAATAGAAGATAATTTTATGCCAATGATAATAAACTTTGACCTAATTCCATATGAAGTTTAGTTTATAGTCTAGTTTTAGTCTATTCTGCCTGCCAATTAAGAATAATCGTTAAAATGAAAAACCGAGAAATCGCGCTTCAAAGTTTTCGCTTTCTTAGATAATTTTTGAAGAGATTTAAGCAAAAAAAATCGATTGTTTGAAGCTTCTAAAGCAGGCTCCCCCTTAATAAAGATTTTGTATCAGAATTTATTGAACTTATAAAAAATGAATTGGCAATTTGGCAAACGAAAAGTGATAAATATAAAAATAAAATTGAGAAAAATAAAAGTTTGAATAACTTATTAACGAAATACAAAGAAATAGATAAAAGTGCTACATTAGAAATAAATTCGAAGAAATGTTCCGCTTGCCTGTCGCACATGTTAACTGTGTGAAGAACGAACGCTAAATGGATTTGTGTGTCGTGTATGGGCGAAACGAATTCACACAGATTGAACGCACATGTGTGTCGTGTATGGGCCCTTTTAGACAATGCACTATGTCACAAATCAGTGAAAACGATGGCAAAAATCCAAGAAATGTGTTTCGAATTGCTTCAACATCCGCCGTTCTTCAGCTCTGTCCCCAGCGACTTTTTTCTCTTACCAGATCTCACAAAAATGTTTGTTGGGAAGAAATTTTCGTCGAATGAAGAAGTGATCATGCTTTGCCATACATGAGAACTGTCCGTAAACAATATGTTTAAAAGGTTTTGCATGTATTTGACTACTGAGCACAGGATATGACATTGAAGTCTGTTAAACTTTGATATCTGAGCTATTTCACATATATTTAAGATAGAGCGTCGCTGTTCCTTTTTTCAACTTTCTCTCATCGCTTCTGTTGTGATATTTTGTTTGGCGCTAATATCCTTTTATAAACTGTAAGTAATTTGCTTATTTAAAGATATTATGTATTCGTAATAATTTATTTATTTGTAATATGATTATATACGAGGTCTGTCGCAAAAGAAACAGAACTTTTTAAATATAACTGTTTCCGATTGCGCCATCTATTGGTGGGTATATGAAATAAAAAGTTTGATCTCTTGTTGATATTTCGTAAAAATTGTAAGGCAATTGGATAACTACAATCGATGTTACCAATCAAAAAGTGACATCAGCTTTTGGTTATCGGCCGTAAAATGCATTTTCAACAAAGCGCAAATATTAAATTTTGTTTTAAACTTGGGAAAACGTTTACTGAAACATTTCAAATGATGAAAAAAGTGTATGGTGATCAGTACCTATCCCGTAGTAATGTGCACAAGTGGTTTAAGCGATTCCAAGAAGGTCGTGAGGACCTCTGTGACGATCAGAAGTCGGGCCAAAAAAAGTCGTCTTCAGAAGTCAAAAATAAAGATTTGATGATTGATTTGTTTCTACGATTCCGAGGGTATTGTACACCGAGAGTTCGTCACATCTGGCCAAACGATTAATGCCGTGTTTTACCTTGCTGTTATGAAGCGTCTTTTGTCACGCATTCGTCGTGCTCGACCACAATACCACAGGGTCCTGACGCCTGCGGCACGATAATGCGCCGAGTCATCAGTCGACGCTTGTCACTAGTTTTTTTGAAAAAAAACTCCATATTAACCATTAATCACTCACCCTACTCACCTGATCCGGCACCCTGTGATTTTTACCTATTTGGAAAACTTCATTTGCCCATGAAAGGACCTTGGTTTCAGGACATTTCAGCTATCCACAAGGTGACGATCTATATTCTCAAGAGCATTCCGTAAAATGACCTTAAACACTCATTTGAAATGCTAATTGACCGAGACCTTTGAATAAAAAAATATAACTTTTGCAAAATATTAATTTTTTCTTGTTTTTTTTTTAACAGTCCTGTTTCTTTTGCGACAGACCTTGTATGTATATTTATATTCTTGTATGTGGGCATATTTATACGGATATGTATGTATCTTTATGTATAACAAAATTTGATTTTATTTCGTTATATTTAATCCGCTTGAGGATATGTATATATGTATGTTTCTATTTTCTTTTATGCTATATTTTTTGTTTACTTTTTTGGAAGCAATTCCTCTCACAGCTGGTTTCTTGTATGATTTGCAAGTATTCCTCTCCCAGTTAAAAAACTGAGGCGGTATTGCCAGAATATTTTATTTGCTTTTATTTTTATTGCTTTTTATTTTTTTTGTGGCTCTTTACTTTGTTTAACTTTGTATTAAGTTTAAGTTATTTTATATTTATTGAGTTTCGCGCCCGTTTTATGTCTTTAGTGGAAATTAGTTTGAATTGATTTGTTGTTTTACACGTTAGTTTTCACAGTCTTTTGTGTTTGTATTGTTATGCACTTTAGATATGCCTTTATTTCACTTTACTTATTTTTGAAATTTATTGTCCAACTTTCTTAGTTTTGGTTTATATATATGTATGTACATGTATTTCTGTTTTGCATATATTATACGATAATAATTAATTTTAATAATTTTTATTTAAATATATGTATGTACAAATGTATTGTCTTTAACTCACTTAACTGGTTTTTTGTTCCCACTTAGATCTTTTTTTCACTGTACTCAGCCTCGGGTATTTTGTTGTCACTTAAAATTTTTTATTATTATTTTTAATTTTGTTTCCAAGGTGCCGTTCCTTATGGCTCGAAGGACCATGCAAAATATCCGCACTCACCTTTTACACCAACACTAGTTTTCCGAACGAAATAAACGGTAGTGTATATGCACACGCGTAGGGTTGAACAAAATGGGGAATGTCCAATGGGGCTTATTAAAAAAATATTTAATAATAATACATATATAATAATTTATATAAGGTATATGAAATATAGCTCCGGTCGAACGTGGAGTGAATAATTTGCGAAAAAGATGCGCACCGATCGAAGAGGCCGAAAAACGAAATTATCGCACAGGCGAGCAAGTCGCTGTGAATGTCGAAATCGAAGTGAAGTGTGATCTCCTTGTTTGTTCCTTTTTTCCCTGTGGTGTGTGGGATCAGATGGTGTGACGTGGTTGGTTGGTGTACGTGTATGTGGGTGTCGATGTGTGGTGCTCTCGTGAGTAGTGTAGAATGTGGGTTGTAAGCGCCGATGGTGGGTATGGTGAAGCTGCGTGTCAGTGTTGGGAGTTTGAGTTGATGTGGTGTGATAGTGTGGTGTATGTGTGGACATCGGGGGAGGATGCTCATTTATACAACGAGAAATCTCGTTTCCTGATCACAATGTGTTAATAGCAAATACAAAAAAATACTGAAAATTCTAATTTTTTCGTGCCTCTGGCTACCACTAATCCCTTAATGGCGCCAATTTCAATTTGCCTTGGGAAGCTCTAAAAGCCAGATATGAAAGCGAAAGATTACTGGTCGATAAACAAGTAACGACACTAATGAACTTGCCAAAAATTACGAAAGAAACAAGTGTAGAATTCATCAAACTAGAATCCACTGTTTCAAATTGTTTGTCGGTTCTATCGACACAAAATATTCCCACAGACAATTGAAGACCTATTCTGGTAAACATATGCACCGCAGCATTACCAGAAAAATCGTTACTTTCGTGGGAGCAATCGCTCTCATCACGAAAGAAGTGCCCAACGTGGCAGCAAATGAAAGATTTTCTGACTACCCAATATAAAATTGCGAAAAGAGTAGAAGAAAAAATAGTCAGAGCAAAAATAAATCAAATAAAATTTTTAACAAAACACAATCATTCACATCGGAGCAAGGAAAACATACGTCCTACGAACTATGCACAAGAGGACATAAGCTTAACACTTGCGAGAAATTTAAAAAATAGAACAGCTTTGGCTGATCAAAAAGACTCTGTACAAACTGGTTGTCCAATGCACATAATCTTAAAAATTGCAAAAGAAAATTGAATTGCTTATATTGTCACAAAAGACAAAATTCAATGCTTCACTAAAGCAGATATCCTATTTCGCTCCAAAGAAGCGCTTACACAAAAAATTGCAAAAGCAAATCCCGAAACCGAAAATTATAAAAATTGTCAAGAGACACCATGTTGCTCAAAGCCACAAAAAGTTCAAACGATGCAGAGCGAAACATAAAATAGACTAGTTACAAAACTAGCTACCACCATACCAACTCAAGTTGAGTATAATACAAACAAAAACCTTAATTCACAATTAAGTAAATTTCAAAAGTTAAGGAAACAAAACTCTAGAAGACCAGTATTGTGAAGACTTCTCTTAAGCCACAACTACTCGTGGTACTACTACCACTGGAGCCTCAATTTTTCAATAATCCACAAATTGATACAAAAACCAAAGTCAGATTTACCTCTGTCAGTCCATATATTAAAACCTCATACAACTTTTCGGACCCGCAGGATGGCTTTCGCCAGTAATAAAAAAAACACAATTCTGAAGCGGTGGGGGGTTACTAAATACCAAATTAGTGTATACGCACTAAAACGTAAAATATAACACAGTTGTATAAAAAAGTCGAAAAATCGAACTTTTCATGAAATAAATAAAATCTCAGAAGCAAGTTAAGGGATCCGCACACTCCCAATGCGATGCAGTGACGCATTTACACTTACAAAAGGCAAAGGTCGCTCTTATCACATCTATCCAAACGCTCCTTGGTGGATTATGAGAATCTATACAAAGCTTCAAATTAGTTATGAAGAATTCTCTACTCCACGAATCGAAGCGGTCACGGTCACTCTCTCGCAAGATCCCTCTATTGTCACAGTCCTAACCCCAGGGCAAAGGAGTATCTATTCTGGCCACATCTGAGCCAGGCGTGGAGTTACTATCCTTCAAAAGTCGAGACTAAATAAAATCCAATCAATTGCCGATAATACAGAAAAGGCATATAATAAACAACCTGTATGCCAAACCGATAAAATAAGAAATTGTAAATAACCGTTAATAAAATCAATAAAAGTAAACATTTTTTTTACTAAAATAATAAGTCGTCAAAACACGCATAAGGAAATTACTACCTCAAGCACCACTGCTTACATACACAAACTACAAATTTATATTAAAACTAAAATCGCTACTTATAGCTAGAATTCTGCGCCCTCGGCTACTCCACCAACAGTAAGCAGAATTAGATGTATTATAAATAATAATAAGTTCTTCTAACTCCCAAAATTTTATCAATTGTAAATTGAGGTATTCGTTTGAGATTTCCTCAACTTGAGTGGTCATTGCCGTGACTGGTTCCGCAACTAGTCACTTAGGACACATCCGAAAATGGTATTTTGCGCCAGTAGTGTTTTCGAAATTTTTTCAACACCTTCTAGTATAATTTGCGATATAAGGCAGCGCCTAATAGAAGGCCTATTTGAGCGGGGTGTTGCAGTTGGGATTTGCTAACTTTAGGTGTGAAACCTTTTGCCAATGTTTGCTATCTATATGATAGCTTGGAAGCATGTTGGTAAGTTGCGGTAAGGCTATGGCTTCTGCTTGAACGCGCATATTAACCATTAATCACTCACCCTACTCACCTGATCTGGCACCCTGTGATTTTTACCTATTTGGAAAACTTCATTTGCCCATGAAAGGACACTGGTTTCAGGACATTTCAGCTATCCGAAAGGTGACGATCGAAAATGACCTTAAACACTTATTTGAAATCCTAATTGAGCGGGCTAAACGCTGTATCGAAGCACAAGGAAACTACTTTGAATAAAAAAATATAACTTTTGAAAAATATTAATTTTTTGTTGGGTTTTTTAACAGTCCTGTTTCTTTTGCGACAGACCTTATATAAGTATCGTACCTAATTGAGAAAGTACGATATTTTTTACAATAAAGCGTGCATAGGGTAGATGCCAGGAAGGAAGAAGGCTATATGAGCAAACATCGCGAGAAAGAAATAACCACCGTTCTAACATTTTGAACGTTTCGGCACTAGGGTTTTGAATCCGCACACAAAATTTAATATAACTTATTTCTTGAATAGTTACTCTTATCGCAAAAATCGCCGAATGTACTTTATATACTTCAGAAAGACAGGGGTATACTAAACTCTAATTATTATTTTGAGGTGGCATTTGCCACATATAGGTAATGCGAACACACGCAACATCGTTTCATTTCAGTTAACATAACGACCAACTTGATAACACGCAATTTCATCGTTTTTATGGAAAGATTGGATTCCAAGACATTTTTTTAAACCCTCCAATGTCAGGGTATTCAAAATACACTTGCACCCGCGACTTATATTGCAAATGAAAACGCGCTGGTAAATGGGTTTACAATTACTTTAACTTTTGTATATTTCTACAATCAAATTTTAAATTTGTAAGTATATGGATTAAAGCCGGTGTTGTGTTCAATTAAACGCAGCTACAAATTGTTGCTGAGTTGATATAAGATGCTGCTCGCAGCAACTGAGTTGACTCAAAGTCGTTTCTAGCGCTTGGGAACTTTTGTTGTAGCGAATATCTAATGTATTCGCTATCCTTTTACCCCTGCGAAATGTCAACAACAGATCAAACTTTTTATTTCATATACCCACCAATAGGTGGCGCCATCAGAAACAGTTATATTTAAAAAGTTATGTTTTTTTTGCCACAGACCTTGTACATTAGCGCTTTAGCGCATATCTCTAAACACGAGTACACAACCGCGAATACATAAATGCGAATTATTTTATATACATATTGCCGTATATCTTCAAACGCTTGTATATCTATAAACATAGGATACAATTAAATAAGACATAAAAAAATAATAATTATAATAAATAAACGGTGCATGAAAATCGAATAACATTGGTTGGAAAAATTAAATATTTCATACTAATTAGCTTTGTACATATATACATGTGTATATTGGAAGTCCAATTTGGAAAGTCCAATTTCTTAGCATTTATCTTGTTCCTTGTCAAACAAGAACAAGCATATTTGCATATAGTTTATTGAACGCATACTATATGCACATAACATTCACACGTATGTACAAATGTGATTGACCTAATTTGAGTGCGCGCTGATACAAGGCTGATACAACCGTAAAAAATATTTAAAAAAAACCGCAAGTTTTTCGGAAATAACAGCCCTTATTTTTTTAAAAAGAGCTTTCGGTTACATATATATTTTAATAATCCAATTTTTCGGAAATAACAACTCTTATTTATTAAAAAGAGTTTTCGGTAACAAATTTTTCTATTATATTATATATATGTATATTTTATACATATTTTATTAATTCAAATTTTCTGAATGAGTACAGATTCAAATGAATCTAAAGCAGAATTCTTAAGAATTCCAAAAATGATTACTGATGACAAAAGTCCATTCTGCAGGTGAAGCTACCAGAGGCCTGCACGATTAAGGTAGGCATCGTACGATTACGTTACTAAGTAACACTTCTGACGATTACCACGATGCGAAGGTAAAATTGCGCATCGGCATCGCGGCATCGCGGCATCGTGGCATCATACGATTACTATCTGGTATCGTCAATGGCAAATGAAACGAAATACAAACATAAAAGCAAATTCTTGTGATTTTTCTTTTGTATTTACCGTATATTAAGAAAAAATTAATAAAATTCTCTTCATTTAAACATAAATTAATTCAATATAACATAACATAACACAACATAAATTAATTCAATAAATAAAAATAAATTAAATATATTTCGTTATTTTCGATTAAAATAAGCAACGAATTAAAAATAAAATTTTATTGTAAAACTTCCAGATGTCACTTGAACCCGATGCATCACTAATTTTATAAACACCACTTTTAATACGTTGCAAAATTTCCATTATATAGATTTAAATAATAGCACAAATGCAAAAATTTGCTAATGTGAAAATGCCACTTCTTTTATTCGCGCACAATACTAATTGAGTAACACAGCGTTGTCCACGGCCTATGCGCCAACATGTCGCGACAAGTGTCTGTGAAAGCCCGTAACTGTATTCAACTTCGTAGGCAAACAAAGCAGAATTTTGCGATCAGTTGACGCTAGAATAACCAACACAAGCATAACGTGCACACAGTCCCGTTGGACAACAAAGCAAAAAGAGTAGCCCAGTGAGAAATTGGAATTAGAATTAAGCAAATTTTATAAGCAAATTTATAAAATAATGAACATTAACAAAATGTATTTTAAGGATATATTCCCTATTATCTTTAAAAGACTTGGAACATAAATGGCATTGCATGGCACGAAAGGCATTTAGGAACATAAAATATTTCTAGCAGGGCATATTTGATTTTGCGTTATAGTTTTACATGATGTTAATTCGTTGCTGACTCGACAACGACTGAACGCGTAAGCGTACGTGTGAAGTTAGTTTCCACAATTGTTCTAAGAAATGCCGACCACTGGTAACATGTTAGTAATCGGCGATGCCCGCGATGCCCGCGATGCCGATACCCTCGATGCCGATGCCCACGATGCCAAAGTACCGTTACGTAGCGTGTACTCGCCGCATCGGCATCGCCGCTTGCTAACATGTTACTTTTTTAATTACTGGTGCAGGACTCTGGAAGCTACACGCTCGAAGCAAGGTGCTACAAAGCAAAAAAGGGGGAAAGACATATCGTATATTAAATTCATTTCTGAGAGTGACAATACTGCACTCGATTTGCATCTTCACTCCGAATCGATAATAGAAATTAAAAACAAATCTATTGACAATTTTTTGACACGCCTCCAAGCTGCATACGACGCAATAGTAGAAACTGATGATTCAGATCTACTTGAAAATTTCAAATCCTCTGCTTACGCCAAACACGAAAACTGCTTAGAACGGTATGAAGACACAAAAGCAATGATATCAGATCAATTAAAACTTATTAAGTCAATTGCACCTACTCCCCACAGTAGAGTAGAGTTACCACAATTGCAAGCCCAAGAGGCAAGTTCAGGCATTCATCTCACAGTGCCAGCGTGTGATACGGAAATATTTTATGGAGGTTATGAACAATGGCCGTCCTTCCGGGACATGTTTACAGCCGTGTACATAAACCATCCAAAATTATCAAAAGCGCAAAAATTGTATCATATCCGATATAAAACTAAAGGTCAAGCAGGCGTAATAGTCAAGCAGTTCGCATTGAATGATGATAAATTCAATTTAACCTGGCGAAGCGAAGATATGAAAATGAGAGAATATTAGTTGACAAGCAAGTAACGTTACTTATGAACTTGCTTGAAATTCAAAGAGAAACCAGTGAAGAATTCATCAAACTAAAATCCACTGTATCAAATTGTTTGTCGGTACTATCGACACAAAATATTTCCACACACAATTGGGATCCTATTCTGGTAAACATATGTACCGCCGCATTACCAGAAAAATCGTTACTTTTGTGGGAGCAATCGCTCTCATTAAGAAGAAAATGCCCAACGTGGCAGCAGATGAAAGATTTCTTAACTACACAATACGAAATTGCGGAAAGGGTAGTCAGAACTAAAAACGTTCAACAAGACCTAAATCGAAGCTTTAGTAAACCCTAAACCGGAAGCAACAATCATTTAAACAGAAGTTTTTTCAAAACACAATCGTTCACATCTGAACAAAATAAATACACCTCATGCGAACTATGTACTGGAGGACATAAGCTGAAAGCTTGCGATAAGTTTAAAAAATTTAATGTCAATGAAAGAATTGCGTATGTTGCCACAAAACACAGCATTCTATGTTATACCTCAATAACTTTCCCAACACATCTCAAAGTAGCGCTTTCTCAAAAAAGCCACGGGTTTAGGTGCAACAGCAACTCCCGAAACAAAAACTCCACAAATTTGCCAAGAGACACCATGCTGCTCACAGGCATGAAAAACTCAAACGCTACACAGCGAAAATCATATAAGGTACTACTACCCACAGCAGTTGTCTCCATCGAACATCGAGGAGAACGGTTCAAACTAAGAGCCCTATTAGACCAAGGATCACAACAATCGTTCATAGCGGCAATGACACAAAATAGGCTAAAACTGCAAGCTATGAAATTACGGGAATGGGCGGAACGAGTAGTATAAAACTCAAATAAAATCTGCCCCATTACTCTAATTTCTCCTCAAGCGGATAAGCGCGTTCAAGCAGAAGCCATAGCCTTACCGCAACTTACCAACATGCTTCCAAGCTGTCATATAGATAGCAAACATTGGCAAACGGTTACACATCAAAAGTTAGCAAATCCCAACTGCAACACCCCGGTCAAATAGACCTTCTATTAGGCAGCGATCTTATATCGCAAATTATACTAGAAGGTGTTGAAAAAATTTCTAAAACACTACTGGCGCAAAATACCATATTCAGATGGGTCCTAAGTGGACTAGTGGCGCAACCAGTCACAGAAATGACCACTCAAGTTGAGGAAATCTCAAACGAATACCTCAATTTGCAATTGAGAAAATTTTTGGAGTTAGAAAAACTTCTCCCCCCCATTTCAATTAAAACACCAGAAGATCAGTATTGTGAAGACTTTTACAAAGCCACAACTACTCGATCAGATAATGGTCGGTATGTCGTACGAGTACCACTAAAACAACAATTTCCAGACACACTCGCCTTAGGTCACTATTTCACCTCTGCAATACAGCAGTTTGTAAGTATGGAAAAAACCTACTTAGAAAATGTGATTAGACAAGATTATGATGGTGTCTTAGAAGAATACCTCCATTTAGACCACATGGAGGAAGTAAGCCCATGCGAAAAATTCATAAAAGGCAAATATTACTAATTCTACTTGCCACATCATGCAGTGGTAAAGCCTGACAAAAAACCACAAAGGTTACAGTTGTCTTCAATGCCTCACGATCGACTAGCTCGGGGAATTCCCTAAATGATATTCTATTTACGGGACCCACACTCCAACCAGATTTAGTGCTCCTCATATTAAATTGGCGTATATACAAATACGTATTCAATGGGGATGTCGAAAAGATGTATCGACCAATACTCGTACATAAAGATGATCAAGATTTCCAGAGGATTATTTTCCGAAAATCTGCCAATAGTCCACTACACGACTTAAATTGAAAACAGTTACCTTTGGCGTAAACTGTGCCCCATATCTAGTCATTCGTACACTACACAAGTCTTAAAAAAGCAAACGTATGTAGACGATATCCTGTCTGGAAGCCATAGTCTTCCACAAGCACACGAGACCTTATCACAGGTAATAAATGCCCTCAACACCGCAGGGTTTCCGTTAAAAAGGATAACAGCTAATCACCCAAATATTTCAAAAAATATTCCAAAAGACCATTTGTTGGATACTAATTTCCTTATATTCGAAAAGGAAAGTACAACAAAAACACTAGGCATCCAATGGAATGCGATATCTGACAACTTTTCATACACGTCAGAGCCAATGTCCGCATTATCCGCCATAACAAAGAGAAAAATTTTATCCTCGGTGGCAAAACTTTTCCACCCCTCAGGATAGCTTTCGCCAATTATGATACAAGCGAAAATTCTGATACAAGAAATTTAGCTAGACGGAACCGACTGGGACGAACAAGTACCTCTTTGCTTAGAAAAATGGTCCCAGTTCGCTAATAATTTGAACGACATCTCGCAGATACAAATTCCATGGTGGGGAAACTATTCCCCCGAATACAAAGTGGAACTACACGGCTTCTGCGACGCCTCTGAAAAGGTATATTATGCCACTATATATGTGGCGCTCTGCTACTAGCAAAACTAGCTTCAATGGCGCAGACCCACTTAAACATGGTGAAATACAAATTATATTTATGGTCCGATTCCGAGATAGTCCTAGCCTGATTAGAAAAACTACCACATGCGTGGAAAACGTATATTTCTAACTGAACGTCTGAAATACTTAACCTAGTAGGATCAGCCACTTGGCGACACGTAGCCAGTGCTGACAATCTTGCTGATCTAGGTACAAGAGGATGCAAACCTCTGCATCTCGCCACCTCCACCCTCTGGTGGAATGGCCCCCGAAGGTTAACAGAATCTCTCGATTCTTGGCCACAATCGCCCATGCGCAACGTACTTGCCCCAGAGAGTCGAAAAATCGACACTTATCATGCAACACTGGATGACACTGACATCCTTGATCGATTTTCATCGTTCCCCCGAGCCCTCCGGCTAGTTGCCTATATGCTCATGCTTTTAGAGCGGCTTAAACTGAAAGTTAAAGGAGCAACTTAACTCCATTGCGATGCATTGACGTACCAAGACTTTCAAAAAGCAAAGGTCGCTCTTATCGCATCTTCAGCCGCGTTATAGCATTACTAAGAGAATCGAAGCCTATTGATAAAAAGAGCTCACTCTTAGTTCTAAATCCATTTCTAGACACGAAGGGTCTACTTCGTGCGAATGGTCGGCTTGTTAATTCAAACCTAACGTACAATGAACGCCACCCTATAATCATACCAGAGAGGTGTCCGTTTGCCACTTTATTTATTAGATATATCCACATACTGATGCTCCACGCCGAGCATCGTCTCATGCAACATACAGTCCGCCAAGAGCTGTACATACCCCGACTGAAGCCCCAAATAAAGAAGTGCATTTTCATTTGTAAAATCTGCACTATGCATAAGCAGAAAATGTGATCGCAGATTATGGCAGCACTTCCACCTGAACGCTGCAATTTTGATCTGCCTTTCACCACTACAGGAGTAGATTTCCTTTTATGATAAAGGCATCCATGCTAAGGTCTCTTACCCTCATGAAATGCTATGTGGCTGTTTTTGTTTGTTTCACGGTGTTGAGATGAGCTCCAGTCACCCGAACTAATTCAACTCAAGGGCATCACCGATCAGTGAATACAACACTCTCCACATCGACATGTTTATTAGAAAAAAACAGGGCATCACTGACCAGTGAATACAACACTCTCCACATCAACGCGTTAACCAAACGGTTTTTGTTCCAGTTTTCATCTTATACCAACGAGAAGGTGACGCTGTGCTTTTTTTCGTTCTACACAGTTCGAGAAGTCACGTTAGCCGCTATACACGCGCCCGCAACGTCTTTTTAAAAACCATTTTTGAACTTTGCAATTTTGGCATCCTCCGGTCTTTTTATATAAATAATCGAGTCGTTCGGCGTTTGTAACATTTCATTTTTTTCTATAACTTGCGTTTTACACCAAAATCATAATCTGATTAAATTGATAAGTGCTTATGTGAAGTAATCGAAGCAATACCCGTTTATCCAACGGCGTTTGTAACATTTCATGTTTTCCTATAACTCTTGCGTTAAAAATTGTTAAACAACACCGAAGTTATGAGATAGTTCTAAGTGAGCCGATCTAGTGCGTTGATTGAAATGTATTTCTAAAAAATTCTGTATCTCAATATTCCACTTTACCTATATACAATAATATTAAGTGTATTTTTGCTAAATAAATAAGTAAAAATTATATTTGAATGTACATGAAACATAAAAAATTATATATACACCTATGCATACATGAACAATATTAGTTTGTGCCTTTTTCGCTAATTCAATAAAAAAGTTAAATAAACAAGCAAATTCAAATTTACTCGAATCTGTGCCCGTAAGAGAAATTGACGTATTATAACTAAAGGTAAAGTGCGGCGCTTAGTGAAGATTCAATAATTCGTGAAACTGAAAAGTAAATAGTAATATATACGTCCTTTTACATTTATTTACAATTGTTAATAACTGATAAGTAAACATGGTCCTTCGAGGAAAAAAGAACGGCACTATGGCGGAAAATTAAAATAAAAACGTTTAAAAAGTGAATAGTGGAAATTCTTGGCGTACGGTAAAACAAATTAAAATCAAAGCGGTTCAAAAATAGTGGAAATTCTTGGCGTGCGGTAAAACAAATTAAAATAAAAACGTTTAAAAAGTGAATAGGGGAAATTCTTGGCGTGCGGTAAAACAAATTAAACCCAAAACGGTTAAAAAGTGAATAGTGGAAATACATACATATACATAGATAAAAACAGTTACAACTTTTACACAGAAGATAAAGATTTTCGGAAAGGTGCAGTGACGAAGTGAACACATATACACATATATTATGCAATCGTAAAAAAAAAAAAAAAAAAAACCGACAAGTGATTCGGCTGATAGCGCGGCGTGTAGCAGATTTCCACATAAATTTGTGTACTTATTTTTCTGCAAAGGCAAACAGAAGCAGTTCACTTGTAAAATCAATTAGTTTTTACAAATACGTAGAAAACGAAAACGTATTGCAACAAATTTTTATTTTACGAAGTGGAAACATAAAGAGTCACATATACAGTGCATACAGATTACAACAACATTTTTTAATAAATTCCAAAGCAAATGAAAATGGTGTAAATGTGAAGTGAAAGAATATAACAAAAAGCAACAAAGCAAAAGCAGTGAAGATTTTGTATGTGACTAGTTTCTCCAATGTTTTCTGCCCCCTTACCTATTATTGGTGTTGGAAAATAATTATCGATATTAATGTGAAATAACCCTGCAAGACGGGTAGCTGTTAGCAAACGTGGAAATATTGATACTATACGATCAAAAAACAAACGGGCGTGCAACTAACATATAATGGAAAGAAACTCAATCTAAACGGGCGCGGAAAAAGAAAAAAAAAAACAGTAAAATAAAATAAAAATAAAAATAAATAATAAAAGTAATTAAATACATCAAACAACAAATACACCGGACCCAACCTGCGAAGACAAGAGGAGGACATCAACCCCTATATGGAAACATTTACACCCCCCAAAGTGAGTCGTATCGATTCCTACTAGTATCTTAGCACTTTATATATGTATGTATGTTTGAAGCCCATATTGGCAATACTAGTTCAAAGTATTTCAAAGCGGTTGTGTAAAACAAAAAAAAAAAAAAGAGATACACAGATGTATACATACCGACTAAATACACAAAATAAAATCAAACATACATAGTTATTCTATATACGTACCTTACCATATATTACAAGTACATATATTTAACAAAATATAAATAAAAATTTATAGTAACATATATTTGGGGTACTCACAACCCGTCGTAAAGCATCAAAAAAATCGTAAAATTATACAGTTTTACACTGGTTTAAAAAAAAAAAAAAATTTTGTTGGGTTTCATACCAAAATGAGTTCACACATTTACAATTCTCGATGATATGTTTTCGAATCATTATAACTTATAACTCTAGGAGACTTGTGAAAACCCTAATTATCGATACTAAAAATTTTGACATCTATACGTACATACAATTATATATATATATATATATACATAGATAAATAAATAAATATTTTCATACGTACTAATCTGTACATGCTCACATAGTACGTACTTTATTCAAAGTGACCGCTTTAACGAGTACACAAACAGGGACAGTCAGAAAAGTCCGCATATATATAATATATAAAGTTTAAAACCAAACTGCATACAACCGCTTAAACGCTAAATCTGAAAAACGCGTATTTTATTACTTTCAACAGAAATTAAAGCTCTTATCGACGCGAAAGCGCTTTACGGTTCTCTAAATTTATTCGTTTGCTTTAAATCAGAATATTGTATATAACGGGTGATTTTTTTGAGGTTAGGATTTTCATGCATTAGTATTTGACAGATCACGTGGGATTTCAGACATGGTGTCAAAGAGAAAGATGCTCAGTATGCTTTGACATTTCATCATGAATAGACTTACTAACGAGCAACGCTTGCAAATCATTGAATTTTATTACCAAAATCAGTGTTCGGTTCGAAATGTGAAACCCGCTTTTTTATCGACAAATTTTGTTCAGCGATGAGGCTCATTTCTGGTTGAATGGCTACGTAAATAAGCAAAATTGCCGCATTTGGGGTGAAGAGCAACCAGAAGCCGTTCAAGAACTGCCCATGCATCCCGAAAAATGCACTGTTTGGTGTGGTTTGTACGCTGGTGGAATCATTGGACCGTATTTTTTCAAAGATGCTGTTGGACGCAACGTTACGGTGAATGGCGATCGCTATCGTTCGATGCTAACAAACTTTTTGTTGCCAAAAATGGAAGAACTGAACTTGGTTGACATGTGGTTTCAACAAGATGGCGCTACATGCCACACAGCTCGCGATTCTATGGCCATTTTGAAGGAAAACTTCGGACAACAATTCATCTCAAGAAATGGACCCGTAAGTTGGCCACCAAGATCATGCGATTTAACGCCTTTAGACTATTTTTTGTGGGGCTACGTCAAGTCTAAAGTCTACAGAAATAAGCCAGCAACTATTCCAGCTTTGGAAGACAACATTTCCGAAGAAATTCGGGCTATTCCGGCCGAAATGCTCGAAAAAGTTGCCCAAAATTGGACTTTCCGAATGGACCACCTAAGACGCAGCCGCGGTCAACATTTAAATGAAATTATCTTCAAAAAGTAAATGTCATGAACCAATCTAACGTTTCAAATAAAGAACCGATGAGATTTTGCAAATTTTATGCGTTTTTTTTTTAAAAAAAGTTATCAAGCTCTTAAAAAATTACCCTTTATATACATATATTACCATTTTTCATCTAAATGAACACAGATTCAAAGGAATCTAAGGCTCATCAATTTCTAAAAATACCAAAAATGATTTCGGATGAAAAAAGTCCATGTACACCGGCAGAAGCTACACGCTCGAAGCAAGGTGCTACAAAACAAAAACGGGGTAAAGACGTCTCGTACGCTAAATTTTTATCAGAGAGTGACAGCTTAATACGATACTGCACTCGATTCTCATCTTCGCCGATTCTAGATAATTCTGAATCGGTACTAGAAATCAAGAATCAAAACCTTGACAATTTTTGGACACGTCTCCAAGCGGCCTATGACGCCATTGTAGAAACGGATGATTCGGATCTTCCGGAAAATTTCAAAACCTCGGCTTACTCCAAATATGAAAATTGTCTTGACCAATATGAAGAGACAAAAGCCATGATCTCTGATCAATTAAAATTAACAAGGTCAATCGCACCAAATCCACAACTGAGAGTAGAGTTACCACAAACACAGGCCCAAGAGGCAAGTTCAGGTATTCACCTCAAAGTGCCAGCATGTGACACAGAAATTTTTCATGGGGGTTATGAACAATGGCCGTCCTTCCGGGACATGTTCACCGCCGTTTACATAAACCACCCAAAGTTATCTAATGCACAAAAATTGTATCACCTCCGATACAAAACAAAAGGTCAAGCAGGCGTCATAGTAAAACAGTTCGCTCTTAATGACAACAATTTCAATTTAGCTTGGGAAGCTTTAAAAGAACGATACGAGAATGAAAGAATACTGGTCGACAGACAAGTGACCATATTAATGAATTTACCAAAAATTCAGAGAGAAACAAGTGAAGAATTCATAAAACTTCAATCCACTGTTTCGAATTGTTTGTCGGTTCTAACGACACAAAAAATTCCCACTGACAATTGGGACCCCATACTGGTAAACATATGCTCCGCGGCATTACCAGAAAAATCGTTGCTTTTGTGGGAGCAATCGCTCTCCTCGCGAAGAAAGTGCCCAACGTGGCAACAGATGAAAGATTTCCTAACTACCCAATATGAAATCGCGGAACGGGTAGATAAAAAAATGGTCAGAACTAAAAACGTTCAACATGACCTAAATCGCAGCTTCATGCGACCCCAAGCTAATAACAAGAACAATTTAAATCGTAGTTTTTTCAAAACGCAATCGTTCACTTCCGAACAAAACAATCATACGTCATGCGAACTATGCACAGGAGGGCATAAACTCAAATCTTGCGATAAGTTTAAAAAATTGAATATTAATGAAAGGAACAACTTTGTCAGATCAAAAAGACTCTGCACAAATTGTTTGTCCCATTCTCACAATCTAAATAATTGCGAAAGCAAATTCAATTGCGTATATTGCCACAAAAGGCATCACTCAATGTTGCACTTCAATAATTTCTCCAAAACACCCCAAACTAGCGCTTTCCCAAAAAGAGCCACGGGTTTAGTTGCAACCGCAACTCCCGAATCTCAAAATTCCGAAGTATGCCAAGAAACCCCTTGCTGCTCAAAGGCGGTAAAAACTCAAACGCTACACAGCGAAAATCAAAGTAGGGTACTACTACCCACAGCAGTCGTCTCCATCGAACATCGAGGAGAACTGTTTAAGCTCAGAGCCCTAATAGACCAAGGATCACAACGATCTTTCATAGCGTCTAGGGCACAAAATAGGCTAAAACTGCCAACAAAACAAGCCAACTTTGAAATTACGGGAATGGGCGGACGAGTAGTACAAAACTCAAGTAAAATCTGTCCCATTACCCTAATTTCCCCCCAAGCGGATAAGCGCATTCAAGCAGATGCAATAGTCTTACCGCAACTAACCAATATGTTACAAAGCTATCACATAAATAGCAAGCAATGGCACAAGGTTACACACCTAAAGCTAGCAGATCCCAACTGCAACACCACCGCTCAAATAGACCTTCTATTAGGCAGCGATCTCATATCGCAAATTATACTAGAGGGTGTTGAGAAAATTTCTAAAACACTACTGGCGCAAAATACCATTTTCGGATGGGTCCTAAGTGGACTAGTTGCGGAACCAGTCACAGCAATGACAACTCAAGTTGAGGAAATCTCAAACGAGTACCTCAATTCACAATTGAGAAAGTTTTGGGAGTTAGAAGAACTCCCCTCCATTTCAATTACAACACCAGAAGATCAGTATTGTGAAGACTTTTACAAAGCCACAACTACTCGATCAGCTAATGGTCGGTATGTCGTCCGACTACCACTAAGACAACAATTTCCAGACACACTCGCCTTAGGTCACTCTCGCACCTCTGCAATGCAGCAGTTTCTAAGTATGGAAAAAAACCTACTTAGAAAAGGGGAGCTAAAACAAGATTATGATGGTGTCTTGGAAGAATATCTTCATTTAAATCACATGGAGGAAGTAAGCCCATGTGAAAAAATCATAAGAGGCAAATATTACTCTTTCTACTTGCCACATCATGCAGTAGTAAAGCCCGAGAAAAAAACAACCAAAGTTCGAGTTGTCTTCAATGCCTCAAGAACCACTAGCTCGGGGAACTCCCTAAACGATATCCTGTTTACGGGACCCACGCTCCAACCTGATTTAATGCTGCTTATTCTAAACTGGCGTAGTTTCAAATACGTATTCAACGGGGACGTCGAAAAAATGTATAGACAAATAGTCGTACATAAAGACGATCAAGATTTTCAGCGCATTATTTTCCGAAAATCCCCCAATAGTCCACTTCGCGACTTCAAGTTAAAAACAGTTACCTTTGGCGTAAACTGTGCCCCATATCTAGCCATCCGTACACTCCACGAACTGGCAGAAGACACAAAGTCAGAATTTCCTCTGGCAACAAAAATCTTAAAAACACAAACGTATGTAGACGATATTCTGTCTGGGAGCCACAGCCTCTCACAAGCATACGAGTCCTTATCACAAGTGACAAAGGCCCTCAACACAGCAGGGTTCCCCCTAAAAAAGATTACGGCAAATCACCCAAATATATTAAAAGACATACCAAAAGAAAATTTGTTGGATACTAATTTCCTCATATTCGAAGAGGAAAGTACCACAAAAACTCTAGGCATCCAATGGAATGCGGTATCGGACCAGTTTTCCTATACGACCGAGTCCATATCCGCATTATCCGCCGTTACAAAACGCCAAATTCTCTCTTCTGTGGCAAAACTTTTTGACCCCGCAGGATGGCTTTCGCCAATTATGATACAAGCCAAAATCCTGATACAAGAACTATGGCTAGATGGTACCGACTGGGACGAGCAAGTAAAACCACTTCGTCTAGAAAAGTGGTCCCAGTTCGCGAGTAATCTGAACGACATCTCGCAGATACAAATTCCACGGTGGGTAAACTATTCTCCCGAATACAAAGTGGAACTACATGGCTTCTGTGACGCCTCTGAAAAGGCATATTGTGCCACCATATATGTGCGCACACAAAGCGATACCGCAACCACAAGCCACTTATTAGTGGCAAAAGCAAAAGTTGCGCCTCTAAAAACGGTAAGTCTACCACGACTTGAACTATGCGGCGCCCTGCTACTAGCAAAACTAGTTTCCATGGTGCAGACCCACTTAGACATGGCAAAATACAAGCTATATCTCTGGTCTGATTCCGAAATAGTCCTAGCCTGGTTGGAAAAACCCCCACATGCGTGGAAAACATATATTTCCAACAGAACGTCTCAAATACTTGACCTAGTAGGAGCAGCCACTTGGCGACACGTAGCCAGTGCTGACAATCCTGCCGATCTAGGTACAAGAGGGTGCAAACCCCTGCACCTGGCCACCACCACGCTCTGGTGGAATGGCCCTCGATGGCTAGCAGAATCTTCCGATTCTTGGCCACAATCGCCGCTGCGCAACATAATTGCGCCCGAGAGTCGAAAAATCCACACCTACTACACAATCTTGGAGGATAATGACATCCTTGAACGATTTTCATCGTTCCCCCGAGCCCTCAGAGTCGTCGCCTATATGCTCCAGTTCATAGAGCGACTTAAACATAAACTGAAAGGAGCAACTTACCCCCAATGCGATACATTGACGCACCAAGCCTTACAAAAGGCAAAGGTCGCTCTTATCGCATCAACTCAAACGCGCTACTTCAGCCGCGACATAGCATCACTAAGAGAATCGAAGCCGATTGATAAAAAAAGCTCCCTCTTAGTGCTAACCCCGTTCCTAGACACGAAAGGGCTGCTTCGGGCCAGTGGTCGGCTTGCCTATTCAAGCCTAACATACAACGAGCGCCACCCTATAATAATACCTGAGAAATCTCCATTTGCCACATTATTCCTACATTACATCCACATATTAATGCTACACGCCGAAAACCGTCTCATGCAGCATGTGGTACGACAGGAATATTACATTCCACGTTTGAAGCCCCAAATCAAGAAATGCATTTTCAGGTGCAAGATCTGCACTATGCATAAACAGAAAATGCGAACACAGATTATGGCAGCACTTCCACCGGAACGCTGCAACTTTGCTCCGCCTTTTACCACTACAGGTGTAGATTTTGCTGGTCCTTTCCAGATAAAGGCTTCCATGCTAAGATCTCCTACCCTCATGAAAGGCTATGTGGCTGTTTTTGTCTGTTTCACAACAAAAGCAGTACACCTGGAGCTATGTACTAATCTGACCAGGGAGGCTTTTCTTGCCGCATTTGCTCGCTTCGTCGCAAGACGTGGCTTTCCTTCAAAAATCATGAGCGATAATGGCAAAACATTTATTGGAGCCCAAAGAGCTACCGAGAAACAGTTTGTGGAGTTCATGAAACAAGTCTCACCTGACATTGTTCAAAAATACGCCCCTCAAGGTATAAACTGGCAATTCATCCCCCCAAGCGCTCCTCATATGGGTGGTTTATGGGAATCAGCGGTAAAGAGCTTTAAATCTCATTTCAAGAAGCTCGCTGGCAACCTCAAATTCAATTATGAAGAATTCACGACATTGTTAACCAGAATCGAAGCCGTTCTCAACTCACGGCCTCTCGCTGTACTCTCGCAAGACCCCTCCGACTTTGCTGCCCTTACCCCAGGGCATTTTCTTAAAGGAGCGCCCATTCTGGCCACACCTGAGCCAGGCGTGGAGTCGCTTTCCTTATTAAACCGATGGGAACGAATTAAAATTCTCCATCATAATTTTAGCCGACGATGGAAAGAAGAGTATTTAAAAGACCTTCACAAGAGGTATAAATGGAAAATCCCAGAACGGGCTCCAATGCTTGGAGATTGTGTCCTAATTCACGACGATTGTCTCCCCCCCACAGAATGGCGGCTTGGCCGCATTGAGAAACTTCACTACGGTTCTGACGGTCACATCCGGGTGGTTGATCTCCGTACGCAAAACGGAACGCTAACCCGGCCGCTTGTAAAATTATGTTTCTTACCAACTGCCGCCACTTACGAAAACGCAAGTAATAACCCTGCCTAAACTGATCCGAAAGTTCGGGAAAAAGAAAATAAATTAATAATCTCATTAAGAAAACAAAAAAAAAAAAAATGATTACAATAAGCTTCAAGCCGTAAGACAAACGTAGACCTACATATATATCGCAACCCCATAGACGGACGATCATTTAGTCATGCGCCCTCACGTGGCATCCTGTTCATGCACGCTTACAGGCAATCAACTTATAACCATTACGATTTTCTCTTTCCACAGATCGATATGGATACACCGGTAACCCCCACGCCAACTCTCCGGTCGGCTGTTACTGTGCCTCGCTCCGGAACTGTCCCAGTAGCAGCGCCCCGAACCAACTCGGCAGCAAGGGCGCCAACCGTGGCACGAAGCTCAACACGCGCATCACCGACGCCGGCGCCTCCGAAACCGCAACGCACCAGATGTCCGCTCTGTTGCCGCTCTCATAGGCTGCAGCATTGCTCTATTTTCAAGGGGATGTTACCCGTACAACGCCAGAAGGTGGCACAGGCACATGGCCATTGTTTAAACTGCTTGGCCCAGTCACACGCCACGCTGGAATGCGAATCCGATACTTTGTGCCGGTTGTGTGCAAGACCGCATCATACGTTACTCCACCGGAACGCCGGACATCCTGGCTCACCAACTGTACTCCGCCGCCGTACGGCCCCCCGACGATCGCAGCCTAACCGCGTGGCACGGCAACCAGAAGCGGGTTGGTCCTGGCGCCCCCTCAATACGACCTCCACGCGCAGCCAAATAAGGCCACAACCTCACCGCCCCACCGGCCTGAGCGGCGTTGTAGCTACGTTACAGGCACTACAGCGTCTACTAGGCTAGTACTCGCCTAGGGGGGGCAGGATGTTGAGATGAGCTCCAGTCACCCGAACTAATTCAACTCAAGGGCATCACCGATCAGTGAATACAACACTCTCCACATCGACATGTTTATTAGAAAAAAACAGGGCATCACTGACCAGTGAATACAACACTCTCCACATCAACGCGTTAACCAAACGGTTTTTGTTCCAGTTTTCATCTTATACCAACGAGAAGGTGACGCTGTGCTTTTTTTTCGTTCTACACAGTTCGAGAAGTCACGTTAGCCGCTACACACGCGCCCGCACCGTCTTTTTAAAAACCATTTTTGAACTTTGCAATTTTGGCATCCTCCGGTCTTTTTATATAAATAATCGAGTCGTTCGGCGTTTGTAACATTTCATTTTTTTCTATAACTTGCGTTTTACACCAAAATCATAATCTGATTAAATTGATAAGTGCTTATGTGAAGTAATCGAAGCAATACCCGTTTATCCAACGGCGTTTGTAACATTTCACTTTTTCCTATAACTCTTGCGTTAAAAATTGTTAAACAACACCGAAGTTATGAGATAGTTCTAAGTGAGCCGATCTAGTGCGTTGATTGAAATGTATTTCTAAAAAATTCTGTATCTCAATATTCCACTTTACCTATATACAATAATATTAAGTGTATTTTTGCTAAATAAATAAGTAAAAATTATATTTGAATGTACATGAAACATAAAAAATTATATATACACCTATGCATACATGAACAATATTAGTTTGTGCCTTTTTCGCTAATTCAATAAAAAAGTTAAATAAACAAGCAAATTCAAATTTACTCGAATCTGTGCCCGTAAGAGAAATTGACGTATTATAACTAAAGGTAAAGTGCGGCGCTTAGTGAAGATTCAATAATTCGTGAAACTGAAAAGTAAATAGTAATATATACGTCCTTTTACATTTATTTACAATTGTTAATAACTGATAAGTAAACACACGGCAAAAGCAGTACACCTTGAGCTATGTACGAATCTGATGACGGAGGCTTTTCTTGCGGCTTTTGCTCGTTTCGTCGTACGACGAGGCTTTCCATAAAAAATCATGAGCGATAATGGTAAAACTTTTATCGGAGCTCAAAGAGCTACCAAAAGATAGTTTGTGGAGTTCACAAAACAAGTCTCACCTGACATTGTCCAAAAATACGCGCCTCAAGGAAATTTATTCCTCCAAGCGCCCCTCATATTACTCACGGCCTCTCGCTGCACTCTCGCAAGATCCCTCAGACTTTACTGCCCTCACGCCAGGGCATTTTCTTAAAGGAGCGCTCATTCTGGCCACACCTAAGCCAGGCGTGGAGTCGTTTTCCTTATCAAGCCGTTGGGAAAGACTTGAAATTCTCCATCATGGCTTCAGTCGCGGATGAAAAGATGATTATTTAAAGGACTTCCACAGAAGGTACCGATGCGCCTAAGCTTGCAGATTGTGTCTTAATCAGTGACGATTGTCTCCTCCTACTGAATGGCAGCGTGGCCGCATAAAGAAACTCTACTATAGCTCTGATGGTCATATTACACAAATGGGAACACTAACCAGGCTGCTCGTTAAGCTATGCCTTTTGCCAACCGCTGATAAAACCGAAAAGTAAACCGAAAATAAAGAAACCGCGCGCTATGTCGCCGCCGACATCGATTGCCACATTGTGGCATTTTCAAGCATATAACACCTCAGCAACGCCAGCAGTCATTGTTTGAATTGTCTGGCGCCTACCCATCTAACGTGCGAATGCACCACCGGGTATCTGTGCCAGGTTTGTATGGGTCACCATCACACGCTGCTACACCGCACTGCCGGACCCGACGTAGAGCGTCATCATGCCCCCGGGGTCGTAATGCCAGCCGACGACACCCGCGACCGCAACCTCGAAGGCAAGCCTTCCTTCCGTATCGGAGGCGTCATCCTAGGCCGCAAGCCCGCCGTACGACAGGCCTCAGCAACGTTGTAGCGACTCTACAACAACTACAGAGGCTACTATGCTAAATACTCGCCTAGGGCGGCCAGGATGTATAAATGAGCATTCTCACCCGACATCCACACATACACCACACCACATCAACTCAACCTCCTAACACTGACACGCAGCTTCACCATACCCACCATCAGCGCTTACAACCCACATTTTTTACTTTTTTAATAAACCCCATTGGGACATTCCCCATTTGGTCAACCTTACGCGTGTGCATATACACTATCGATTATTTCGTTCGGAAAACTAGTGGTGGTGTAAAAGGTGAGTGCGGATATTTTACACTCGTTTTTAAAAAAATTACGTAGACATCGGGAAACGAGATGTCTCGCTTTTAATGATTTAGGTCATATGAAACAACACATTTTTGAGACGCTAAAATCGACGAAAAATAAAAAAACATCCCACAAAAGTAAGTATAGTATGGTATGTAAAACACATCGAGTAAGGAGCGAAGCACGATATACATACATGCAAATTCTGTGAAGTATCATTACACAAAGGAAGCTGTTTCACCAAATATCATACCAAAAACCAATACTAATAATACTTATGTACAACATCTAAAAATTTCAATACAATACGAGTATATTACTTAATTACACAAATAATAACCGCAGTTTTAATTCACACACCGAAATAGTTTGTTAAATTCTGTAATATGGCATTATTGGTGAATGTGTTGACTTGAAGTCACGAAAATTTCCAAAAAAAAAATATTTTCAAAGTTATAGTTGTTTGTGTTGACCCTGTTCCAAAAAAAGGTACTTGCGGTCACAGTCATAAGTCCTTGGAGATTCATCTAAAATCAATCGAACAAAAAAAAAATAGTTTTATAAATAAGTAGATAATCCTGGGCCTGATCAGAGAATAGTTTGAAGATCTTACACTTAACAAAAATGCAAAAAAAAAACTTGTGTTTTGAAAATTCTGACTACCCCTAACCTCTTAAGAGCGAACTGTTTGACTCTTTCGGCTGCTTGAGCTTTGGTTTTTTATCTGATCCGGTCCCTTAATTGGGAAGGTGCCGCTGCCCAGCTGGTTGATGTCCTCGTGAAAATAAAGGCTGACATCACCGCCGTCCAAGAAATGCGATGGACGGGACAAGGACAGAGACGAGTAGGTCCTTGTGACATTTACTATAGTGGCCATATAAAGGAGCGCAAGTTTGGTGTTGGATTCGTGGTGGGAGAGAGACTCCGTCGGCGAGTACTATCATTCACTCCGGAGAATGAACGTCTAGCCACAATCCGTATCAAAGCGAGGTTCTTCAACATATCGTTGATTTGCGCCCACGCCCCGACGGAAGAGAAGGACGATGTGACCAAAGATGCCTTTTATGAGAGCTTGGAGCGCACTTATGAGAGATGCCCCCGCCACGATGTCAAAATCGTGCTTGGCGACTTCAACACCAGGGTGGGCAAAGAAGGTATCTTTGGCACTACGGTCAGTAAATTCAGCCTCCACGAGGAAACATCCCCAAATGGGTTGAGGCTGATCGACTTCGCCGGGGCCCGAAATATGGTTATCTGTAGTACTAGATTCCAGCATAAGAAAATACATCAAGCTACCTGGCTGTCTCCGGTTCGAAAAACCTCCAACAAGATCGATCATGTTGTGATAGACGGAAGACACGTCTCCAGTGTTTTAGATGTGCGTGCGCTCCGAGGTCCTAACATCGACTCGGACCACTATATTGTTGCAGCCAAAATTCGCACCCGCCTCTGTGCAGCAAAAAACGCACGCCAACAAACACAAGGAAGGTTCGATGTCGAGAAGCTGCAATCACAACAGACAGCCGAAAGATTTTCTACTCGGCTTGAACTCTTGCTCTCTGAGAGCACTCGTCAACAACTCGGTAGAAGGGAACTGTGGGACGGCATTTCAAACTCCTTACGTACAGCTGCAACCGAAACTATTGGTTTTCGGAAAGTGCAAAAGAACAGCTGGTACGACGAGGAGTGCCGTGTCGCAGCGGAGAGAAAACAGGCTGCCTACCTCGCAACGTTACGATCGACCACAACACGTGCGGGATGGGATAGATACCGAGAGTTGAAGAGGGAAGCGAGACGCATTTGCAGACAGAAGAAGAAAGAGGCCGAAATGCGTGAGAACGAACAGCTCGATAAGCTGGCCGACAGGGGTAATGCTCGAAAATTTTACGAAAAGATGTGGCGACTTACAGAAGGTTTCAAGACCGGAGCATACTCTTGTAGAACCCCCAAGGTGATCTAGCCACCGATGCCCAGAGCATACTTAAATTATGGAGGGAACACTTCTCCAGCCTGCTGAATGGCAGTGTACGCACAACACCAGGAGAAGGCGAACCCGATACCCCAATCGATGACGATGGAGCAGGCGTTCCATTGCCCGACCATGAAGAAGTTCGAATAGCAATTGCCCGACTGAAAAACAACAAAGCGGCAGGGGCCGACGGATTGCCGGCCGAGCTATTCAAACACGGCGGCGAAGAGCAGATAAGGCGCATTCATCAGCTTCTTTGCAAAATATGGTCGGACGAAAGTATGCCCAACGATTGGAATTTAAGTGTGCTATGCCCAATCCATAAGAAAAGAGACCCCACAAACTGCGCCAACTACCGTGGGATTAGCCTCCTCAACATCGCATATAAGGTCCTGTCGAGCGTATTGTGTGAAAGATTAAAGCCCACCGTCAACAAACTGATTGGACCTTATCAGTGTGGCTTCAGACCTGGTAAATCAACAACCGACCAGATATTCACCATGCGCCAAATCTTGGAAAAGACCCGTGAAAGGAGAATCGACACTCACCACCTATTCGTCGATTTCAAAGCTGCTTTCGACAGCACGAAAAGGAGCTGCCTTTATGCCGCGATGTCTGAATTTGGTATCCCCGCAAAACTAATACGGCTGTGTAAACTGACGTTGAGCAACACGAAAAGCTCCGCCAGGATCGGGAAGGACCTCTCCGAGTCGTTCGATACCAAACGAGGTTTCAGACAAGCTGATTCCCTATCGTGCGACTTTTTCAACCTGCTTCTGGAGAAAATAGTTCGGGCTGCAGAACTCAACACAGAAGGTACCATCTTCTATAAGAGTGTACAACTGCTGGCGTATGCCGATGATATTGATATCATTGGCCTCAACACCCGCGCCGTTAGTTCTGCTTTCTCCAGACTGGACAAGGAAGCAAAAAAATGGGTCTGGCAGTGAACGAGGGCAAGACGAAATATCTCCTGTCATCAAACAAACAGTCGTCGCACTCGCAACTTGGCACTCACGTCAATATTGACAGTCATAACTTTGAAGTTGTAGATAATTTCGTCTATCTTGGAACCAGCGTAAACACCACCAACAATGTCAGCCTAGAAATCCAACGCAGGATAACTCTTGCCAACAGGTGCTACTTCGGACTAAGTAGGCAATTGAGAAGCAAAGTCCTCTCTCGACAAACAAAAACCAAACTCTATAAGTCGCTCATAATTCCCGTCCTGCTATATGGTGCAGAGGCTTGGACGATGACAACAACCGATGAGTCGACGTTGCGAGTTTTCGAGAGAAAAGTCCTGCGAAAGATTTATGGTCCTTTGCGCGTTGGCCACGGCGAATATCGCATTCGATAGAACGATGAGCTGTACGAGATATACGACGACATTGACATAGTTCAGCGAATTAAAAGACAGCGGCTACGCTGGCTAGGTCATGTTGTCCGGATGGATGAAAACACTCCAGCTCTGAAAGTATTCGACGCAGTACCCGCCGGAGGAAGCAGAGGAAGAGGAAGACCTCCACTCCGTTGGAAGGACCAACTGGAGAAGGACCTGGCCTCGCTTGGAATATCCAATTGGCGCCACGTAGCGAAAAGAAGAAACGACTGGCGCGCTGTTGTTGACTCGGCTATAATCGCATAAGCGGTGTCTACGCCAATTAAGAAGAAGATTTGTTGCAACTCTACTCTCGTATGTGGAGTAAGTGCTATTGATTTTATTAGTTTTAATTGGTCGGAGATCATAGCCTTTGTGTCTTCGTACTGATCTAAGCAGTTTTCCTATATATTGTGTAAGCCGATGAAAAAAAATGTGTGGTAGATCTGAATCGTCAGAATCTAGTATGGCGTCATGAGCCGCCTGGGGGGAGTTCAAAAATTTTTAAGATTTTGGTTTTTTTTTCTTATAACGATTCTGAGTTTTCTTGAATCGGTGAAGAGGAAAATCTAGTGCAGTATCATGTTAAACTGTCACTTTCTGAAATAAATTCAGCAACCTGTTTTGGGCGTGGAGCTCATGCAGGTGTATTTTGATTAGTGTCGTTATTAATAATTTTTGGAAAATAATATTATTTATTTATGTTTTAGGTGCAAAATAAATTTAATTTAATTTATTTATTTTATATTAATATGTTTTTTTCTGAACTGCAATTTTAATTTATTATATTTTTATGTCCTTGTGTGGGTATGTTAGGTTAGGTTAGGTAAGATGGCTGATCAAGGATAACAATTAGTCCTTTGATGCCATTGAAAAGGAACTCCCGTGTTCGGACTTACAGATTGGCGAAGCGCTTTGTAGCCAATATATAGTTACACAGACGCTTAACTTCAACACCCGCCAGTTCTGTGGGGTGTCCAAAGGTATGCGCTCCCAAGTGTGTGAGTCTTGACCTCCCAAAAGCGGGATAGTCAAGCAGGAAGTGCTGGCTTGTTTCTGCCGCATCTTCTTCCGAACAGCTTCTGCAGTCGGCATCCGGTAAGATTCCCATTCTTACTGCATGTAGGCCAATAGGACAGTGGCCTGTTAAAAGACCCACTAACAATGAGAGCTTAGTCTTACTGAGAGCTAAGAGACCATTAGATCTCCGACGATCTATCCTGGGCCAGAAGGCTTTTGCAACCGCACAAGTGCCGGTGCTGGCCCAGCGTTGGACGAGCATCCGCGTGGCCCAGCTATCTAGTAGTAGACCACAAGAAGAAACAGAAGCACCGATCCATTCCCATTCTACCGATAATGATTGTAGGGTACCTTTCCTTACTAACTCATCAGCTTTGCAATTGCCTGCAATTCTGCTATACAATTTCTGCTATACAAAAACTCTAGCTGCTAGAGACAGTGACGTTAGACATTCTTCGACCAACCCTGAACGCACTGCGAATGAGTTCAAGGCTAATATAGCCGCTCTACTATCTGAGTGAATAGTCACTTCTCTGAAGGTGGATGCACTCCGTATCAGCAAATCAGCTGCTACCTTGATGGCCTGGAATACATTACAGTATTTGGGAATTCTGAAACAGGAGTTGATGGAGAGCACCCCACAGTAGACCCCTCCACCAACCTTCCCCCCAAGCTTTGACCCATCCGTGAAGAAGCTTGCTGCCCCCCTCCTCCAACGGCTTCTTACCACCCACACCTCCCTCGTCCGTATATGGGCAGAGAAGGAGCCAGATGATCCGGTATGCAGTCGAAGTTTGTAAAGATATCCGAATGACCAGACGCACGTTCTTTTCAGAAACCAGATTCTATGAGTCTGATAGCCACCTTCATATCTATGCTCCTACCGGCAATGTCAACCGGCGTTATATTCAAAATTGTATTAAGTGCCATGGTTGGGGGATCATATGCTAATTATCGCAGCCCGTTGAACGCTTTCGAGTTTCTTGGCCAGTGTGGTCTTCTCTAAAGCCCTTCACCACATGAAGACACCATAGAACAAGATGGGCTTTACTATGCTGTCATAGAGCCAGAGGACCACTTTCGGTGAGAGACCCCATCTTTTGCCAGTAGCTCCTCTGCAGCAGTATAAGGAATAGATGCCTTTTTTGCTCTCTCCTCGATATTCGGCTTCCATGAAAGCTTCTTATCCAGGATGAGCCCTAAATATTTCACTGTATCCGCCGGTTGCAGGCGAATACCTCCCATCTGCGGCAACGGTGCCGCCGGGGTTTTATATTTTCGGCTGAATAAAACCATTTCTGTTTTGTTTGGATTAAGGGCGAGTCCACTTCCGACCGCCCACTTTGTTACAACGCTGAGATATCCCTACGTCAACTCGTACACGGTGCTAAGGAACTTTCCTTTGACCATAAGTGCTACATCGTCTGCGTAGGCAATCACCCGACAGTTTTTTGAGCAATTCGTCACCGACTAGGATCCATAGAAGAGGAGAGAGAACCCCACCTTGTGGTGTTCCCCTACTCACACTACGCATCGCGCGAGTTACATCCCATGCTAACCCAAGAACAACAGCAAACACAGATGGTGTGAAGATAGTCTGGTAGATAAGAAAATAAATTTATTTAAGAAAACCAGAAGATATGTAAAATTAAGATATGAGAAGAAACACTGATCCTAAATAAATATTGAATGCAAATAAAGGATAAGCAGCACTGTGGAATTCTCCCACAGATAAGAATTTTTGTAAATTAGAAGATAAGCATTTTTGTAAAACTATAACATGATAGTAATAAAGGATAAGCAGCACTGTGGAATTTTCCCACAGATAAGAATTTTTGTAAATTAGAAGATAAGCATTTTTGTAAAACTATAAAAGCAAGAAAATCTTTGAAATAAAGACACACATTTATTCTGACACTCTAAAGAGCCGGTCGTATAAAATTGTTTTCATAATTGGCGCAGTCGGTAAACGCCTGACATAATCCTAAGATTGGTCAAACGGGTCGCACATAAAAAACATGAAAAAAAAAACAAAATCAAATTTAAAAATAAAAATAAGGCGTTTCCGAGGCCTTAAGTTTCAGTTTAAAAAAAAAAAAAAAACAAAGGAACCAGAGAAGAAAAACATCACCATGGCAACTGTTAACAGCTCCGAGCTCCTGAAGGAAGCTTCGAAAATAAGGCCATTCAACGGAAGTGATGGTTACGACCTATCCTCATTTATAAGAGAAGTAGATGCCATACTCCGCCTCTTTAACGATAACCCATCGTTAAAGGAATTCGTTATAACGCTACGTACTAACGAAAGTAAATGGAGACGCCCTGAAGGTAGTCCGACCTTTAGGAAGCACGCCGATGTGGGACGACGTAAAGGAGGAACTCATCCGGAACTTCGGGGTAAAGGAGAGCTACAGGAGTCTGTACCACCAGGCCATCAACGTTAAGCACTACAATGTAAGTGAATATTTTGTAAAATTAAGGGATATTTTAGATAAAACTAATATTAAGTATGAATTTGATAGGGAAAACCCCATAGCCTTTTCACCGGAAGCCAACGAGGAATTTTTTCTAAAAACCTTCTTAAACGGAATTAGTCCTCATTTGTCCTCCATAATTTTGAGTAGGGATATTAGAAAACTAAGGGAAGCTTTTTATTGCTTAGAGGATACTGGATTAATCCAGCAAAATAAAAATAAATATAGTAACTATGGGCAGCGTTATTACCCCTCACAAAATAATTACGATTCAAACAATAGGGTACATGCTAGTAATCCTCAGCCTTCTTTTCCAACGCAACAACGTTTTTGGGGAAATAATAGTAGAATGAGAAATAATAATATTAACCCGCAACAAGCATCACGAAATAGCTATTCACAACAGAGAAGGAATAGCAATAGAAGTCAAAGGCCTGTGCCCATGGAAGTAGACCATATGGATTACAATCAGGGCGAAAATTTTCGGTCACCAGCCCGGGGGAGGAGTTACCAATAGTAGAACTAACTATAGGTAGATATAGATTGAAGTGTTTAATCGACACCGGTTCAACAACTTCAGTTTTAAATAGTTAAGTAGATTTAGGATTTAGGAAAAATAAATTAGAAAATCCCACTAGATTAAAAACAATGAGTGGTGAATTTTTCATTACTGAAGAAGTGAAAACTCCCTTGCCTACGGAATTCAATAGTGAAAACATCGTGCATTGCAATGGCATTTAACACCATTTTTTAATAGAAAATTCGACTGCTTAATAGGGCAGAATATTTTGAGACCATTAAACGCAATAATTAATTTTGAAAAAAATCACATTTATGTTAATGGCAATAAAATTAAATTTTTAAATCCATGCCCGTTTGTTAAGGAAGAAATTCATTCAATTGAACCCATTGAGAAAGACTTTTCAATCCTAGAAAGGCCCGATATGACTACTGTAGAAAGGAAAATGTTAAAGGAAATACTACGGAAAAATAATGACCTTATATTTAGAGAAAATGAACAGCTAACCCATGCTCATGAAGTACTACATGAAATCGTTACAACAACTGAAAACCTGTATATTCAAAAATTTATAAATACCCTCAAATACACGAGGAGGAGATAACCAAACAAATTAAAGAAATGCTGGACCAGGGAATAATTGAAGAAAGCTGCTCCCCATACAATTCACCACTTTGGATTGTCCCAAAAAAAATTGATAATTCTGGTAAAAAGAAATGGATAATAGTAATAGATCACAGGCCTCTAAATGAAACAACTATATCTGATAAATTCCCAATTCCAAATACAGATATCATATCTGGAAAATTAGGTCAGGCAACATATTTTACGACAATTGATCTAGCCAAAGGTTTCCATCAAATTCTTATAAAAGAATGTGATACGAAAAAAACTGCATTTTCAACACAGTTAGGTCATTATGAATTCATAAGAATGCCATTTGGTCTAAAGAACGGCCCAGCCACTTTCCAAAGATTAATGAACTCTGTCTTAAGAGAATACATTAATAAAATATGCGTTGTTTTATTAGATGACATTCTCATATTTAGTTCCTCTCTTCAAGAACACAAGGAAAGTATAGAAAAAGTTTTTAAAAAATTAAGAGAACACTGTTTAAAAATTCAAATCGGTAAATGCAATTTTTTTGCTAAGACTACTGAATATCTTGGTCACATTCTAACTACAGAAGGATTTAAACCGAATCCTAATAAAATAGAAGCAATTCAAAAATTAAAGCTTCCTGAAACAGTGAAGCAAATTAAATCTTTCTTAGGAGCAACAGGATATTATAGGAAATTCATTAAAGATAACGCTTCTTAAAAAGGGAACGGTTCGTCCTACGGCCATGATCACATATACCATTTCGGTAGCAAATGACGTGACAAATAACTTTTGTTTTATACATTTTGCCATGAGATGCGTATTTCAGGTGCTAGGTAGACAATTTCACGATTTTAGGCGAATTTCCGAAATTTCAAGGCCGAGGTTCGGGTTGAAGATGCAATCCGATCTCAAAACAAAAAGTTGCATTGGAATCAGGAAGTACTAAGGCAACTTTTCCGCACTATTAGAAATACCGAATCGAAAAAAGTCCGGAATCGACCCACCCTATTGTACATATCCATGTACATGTATACATTATTTGCCTGTGCAAGCATACCCTAGGATATCAAGTTATTAAATTTTATATAATTTTCAAAATAAAAATGGCGATCGTATTTTTTTGTAAATAACTAAACGGTACGGTAAAGCCGAACTGAATATTACAAAACACATTTATTAAAACGAATACACAAAATCAATTAAACAAAATCTACATAATTTGTGAACACTGTATATACAAACATGCATACGTACATACTATATTAAAACATATACATCTTCAAATCAAATCTTTGTCAAACAAAAACAAGCGGGATTGCAAAAGCCAAAAAAACAACAAAAATCATCATATTCTTTGCCCACATACATTAGCACAAACAATTCGATCATACGTACATATGTACAAAGCACATTGATCTCATAAATGCGCTCCCAATTGCAGAAAATTACGTACGTACAAGCCCAATTATTTGGGTGTAACTACAAGGCAGGTCGCCTCCAAGCTGGTGCATCCTGGGTTAGGCCTTCACGGCCTAACAACTCCCTGGACGACTTTGGCTTTGGACTGGTTTTTGAGAAACTTTTTATTGGATTTGGTAGAACCATGGGCTGACACCTGAGTACGATGAGGTGACACTTATCAGAAATGGCTGACAGGCTAATATCGCAACTGCCCCCGTCCCGTTCAAACCCTGGCAGGTCTCAGAGTACGTTCCCTCCCCCGTCGTGGTTAAGTTGGCGTGGTAGGTGTATGTTGAGATGACTCCTTCTTTGCGGTGGTCGGCTGTGAACGTATTGCCTCATAAGGGCGTACGTCAACCCTCGCCTTGGCCTCGTCATCGAGATAACCGTGGGACCATAAAAGGCGGCTTTCCGGGGGACGGATAGCGGCTCTGAGTGGGGACCCTTTTTGCATGGACAATTTGAATGACTACAAAAATGACGGAAGAACGACGAAGGGATGTGAAGGGCTGTCGAAATCGGCACCTAGATCCAACCCGGGCGGGGATGCTGCTCCTATGGCGACGAAACCGTCGCCGAGAAATGGCAGAAATACGACAAAGACTCCAGTGGGTGTCTCCTCAGGTAGCAGACTGGGGGTAACCGGCGCAACCGAAGTAGCGAAGAGTGGATCCTTCATACGCGGCGGAATCGCCAGCACTAGCAGGGGAACCTCAGCTAGAGTTATGAAGGGATCCACAGGGGGTAAAAGCAAAGCAGCTTTAGCTAGAAAGCTAAAGTCAGACCGTCGATTGGCGGCCAAAATCGTGGAACGCTACGGTGACAAGCATGTTGGTCAGGTTTCTGAGCAACATGCTAGTACACTTGAGTGGGCCAAGAAAGTGCTGAGCGAGGACGATAGGGTAGGACCGGAAACCAGCAGGACAGAACCGGCGGTCAAGCGGCAGAGGTCGCACGAGGGAGAAACCTCCTTTGTTTAGAAACCGCGAACAGGAAAGGCGCCAACGTTTAGCGAAATCACTAAAGGCGCTGGGGCCATAGTACTGGGGGTGCTCGACCGTAGTAGAGAGGACGGTGCCATCTCTAATGATGAATGGAAGAGGGTAGCGGCGGCTATCTCATCGGTATTCCTAAGGGTGGTCAAGGAAAACCCGGGGCCACCCCCGAAATGTGTGAGTGCTGGCTGGCACCAGGGGCTGCAAAAGCTCACAAGTTGTGCTGACGAGAATCGTCCACCTTATACAAGAAGGCAGTCTCTCAGGTGGGGGAGGTCGGGAAGGGAGCCAGACTGGAGGCCGTGGCCAAAGAGGACCTTTCTCTTCGTCCTAGGGCTCGCGTTTGGCTGCCGGCCGAACCTTCCACTCGGAGTGAGATTGAGGATCTTCGCATTTGCAATAGAGTAAACTCTCCTACTTTTGTGACCGCAGGCAGGGAGGAGGTTCTCGACCTCACCCTAACCTCACAAGCGATTGCCCCGCTGATCTCGAACTGGAGGGTCCACGACGATCACTCCTTTTCGGATCACAGATACATCGAGTTTAGTCTAGTCGGAGAATGTCCGCCTAGGAAATCTTTTAGGAACCCTAAGAACACGGTCTGGGAAGGTTACCGCAGGAGGCTTCGGCAAACTCTCCCATGCGCACCGGGGGTGGACTCGTTGGGCACTGCCGATGCGGTGAAGGAGTGGGTTGAAGTCTTCAGCTCGGCGTGCAAGGCTGCGCTGGAGAGGTCTTGTCCACTGAGATCACCAAAAGGCAAAGAGAAACCTCTATGTTGGACTACGGAGCTCTCAGATATCAGGGCGTCTTGTAGACGACTTTTCAACGAGGCCCGCAGAAGTGGGTTATTTGATGACTGGGCTTTGTATAATGTAGAACTTTCACTATATGTATAAGTCCGAGTTAAGAAAGGCCAAGAGGACCTCGTGGAAGTGCTTCCGTGAAAAAGTGGAAGGCTGCCACGAGTCCTCGAAATTCAGGCACATTCTCGCAAAAACCCCAGTGCCCCTGGGGTATATCAAGGACGCAAATGGGAAGTGGGCCCTCAGTAGTGAAGAAACACTTCAAATGCTTCTCGACGCTCACTTCCCGAGCAACATGTCCTCTGTGAGGGGATCTCTCGGGGTGCCGCACGACGATTGTGCGTCCTTTGTCGGCATCCTGGAGCAGCGACACTTGACGTGGGCGATTAACTCGTTCAAACCATTCAACTACCGGGACCAGACGCCATCATACTAGCGCAGCTGCATCAGGCTGTTAAGGTGTCATGCAGCTGATTGGCACCTATCTGTCCGAACTGCATCAGATTAGGTTACACCCCGGGGGCCTGGAGACGAGGCAAAGTTACGTTCATCCCGAAGGCTAGCAGGGGCTCCCATGTCTCGGCCAAGGATTTCAGCCCAATCAGCCTCTCCTCCTTCTTGTTAAAGACTCTGGAGAGACTGATGTTAAGAACACAACATGCTTATCGCAAAGGCAGGTCAGTGGGCATTGCCTTGCATACTATCGTGTAATGGCTTGAAGAAGCCATTGAAGCCAAGGACTTCGCTGTTGGGACCTTCCTTGATATCGAGGGAGCTTTCAACAATGTCCTGCCTGAGCTAGTAGTAACTGCTCTTCACGGTCTTGGGGTTGAATCGAACCTCATTCTCAGTCTTCTGTGCAACAGAGTGATCGAAACGGAATGGGGCAGCGCGCGCGCGATGCGTAGTGTGAGTAGGGGAACACCACAAGGTGGGGTTCTCTCTCCTCTTCTATGGATCCTAGTCGTTGACGAATTGTTCAAAAAACTGGTGGGTGATTGCCTACGCAGACGATGTAGCACTTATGGTCAAAGGAAAGTTCCTTAGCACCGTGTACGAGTTGACGCAGGAATATCTCAGCGTTGTAACAAAGTGGGCGGTCGGAAGTGGACTCGCCCTTAATCCAAACAAAACAGAAATGGTTTTATTCAGCCGAAAATATAAAACTCCGGCGGCACCGTTGCCGCAGATGGGAGGTATTCGCCTGCAACCGGCGGATACAGTGAAATATTTAGGGCTCATCCTGGATAGGAAGCTTTCATGGAAGCCGAATATCGAGGAGAGAGCAAAAAAGGCATCTATTGCCTTATACTGCTGCAGAGGAGCTACTGGCAAAAGATGGGGTCTCTCACCGAAAGTGGTCCTCTGGCTCTATGACAGCATAGTAAAGCCCATCTTGTTCTATGGTGTTTTCATGTGGTGAAGGGCTTTAGGGAAGACCACACTGGCCAAGAAACTCGAAAGCGCTCAACGGGCTGCGATAATTAGCATATAATCCCCCAACCATGGCACTTAATACAATTTTGAATATAACGCCGGTGGACATTGCCGGTAGGTGCATAGATATGAAGGTGGCTATCAGACTCAGAGAATCTGGTTTCTTAAAAGAACGTGCATCTGGTCATTCGGATATCTTTACAAACTTCGACTGCATACCGGATCATCTGGCTCCTTCTCTGCCCATATATCGACGAGGGAGATGTGGGTGGGAAGAAGCCGTTGGAGGAGGGGGCAGCAAGCTTCTTCACGGATGGGTCAAAGCTTGGGGGGAAGGTAGGTGGAGGGGTCTACTGTGGGGTGCTCTCCATCAACTCCTGTTTCAGAATTCCCGAATACTGTAATGTATTCCAGGCCATCAAGGTAGCAGCTGATTTGCTGATACGGAGTGCATCCACCTTCAGAGAAGTGACTATTCACTCAGTAGTAGAACGGCTATATTAGCCTTGAACTCATTCGCAGTGCGTTCAGGGTTGCTCGAAGAATGTCTAACGTCACTATCTCTAGCAGCTAGAATTTTTGTGATTAGACTGGTGTGGCTGCCGGGCCATAGCAGAATTGCAGGCAATTGCAAAGCTGATGAGTTAGCAAGGAAAGGTACCCTAGAATCATTATCGGTAGAATGGGAATGGATCGGTGCTTCTGTTTCTTCTTGTGGTCTACTACTAAATAGCTGGGCCACGCGGATGCTCGTCCAACGCTGGGCCAGCACCGGCACTTGTGCGGTTGCAAAAGCCTTCTGGCCCAGGATAGATCTTCGGAGATCTAATGATCTCTTAGCCCTCAGTAAGGCTAACCTCTCATTGTTAGTGGGTCTTTAACAGGCCACTGTGCTATTGGCCTACATGCGGTAAGAATGGGAATCTGACCGGATGCCGACTGCAGAAGCTGTTTGGAAGAAGATGCGGTAGAAACAAGCCAGCACTTCCTGCTTGACTATCCCGCTTTTGGGAGGTCAAGACTCCGACACTTGGGGGCGCATACCGTTGGACACCGCACAGAACTGGCGGGTGTTGAAGTTAAGCGTCTGTGTAACTATGTATTGGCTACAAAGCGCTTCGCCAATCTGTAAGTCCGAACACGGGAGTTCCTTTTCAATGGTATCAAAGGACTAATTGTTATTCTACGTGGGATCCTTGATCAGCCATCTTACCTAACCTAACCTAACATACCCACACAAGGACATAAAAATATAATAAATTAAAATTGCAGTTCAGAAAAAAACATATTAATATAAAATAAATAAATTAAATTAAATTTATTTTGCACCTAAAACATAAATAAATAATATTATTTTCCAAAAATTATTAATAACGACACTAATCAAAATACACCTGCATGAGCTCCACGCCCAAAACAGGTTGCTGAATTTATTTCAGAAAGTGACAGTTTAACATGATACTGCACTAGATTTTCCTCTTCACCGATTCACGAAAACTCAGAATCGTTATAAGAAAAAAAAAACCAAAATCTTAAACATTTTTGAACTCCCCCCAAGCGGCTCATGACGCCATACTAGATTCTGACGATTCAGATCTACCACACATTTTTTTTCATCGGCTTACACAATATATAGGAAAACTGCTTAGATCAGTACGAAGACACAAAGGCTATGATCTCCGACCAATTAAAACTAATAAAATCAATAGCACTTACTCCACATACGAGAGTAGAGTTGCAACAAATCTTCTTCTTAATTGGCGTAGACACCGCTTATGCGATTATAGCCGAGTCAACAACAGCGCGCCAGTCGTTTCTTCTTTTCGCTACGTGGCGCCAATTGGATATTCCAAGCGAGGCCAGGTCCTTCTCCAGTTGGTCCTTCCAACGGAGTGGAGGTCTTCCTCTTCCTCTGCTTCCTCCGGCGGGTACTGCGTCGAATACTTTCAGAGCTGGAGTGTTTTCATCCATCCGGACAACATGACCTAGCCAGCGTAGCCGCTGTCTTTTAATTCGCTGAACTATGTCAATGTCGTCGTATATCTCGTACAGCTCATCGTTCTATCGAATGCGATATTCGCCGTGGCCAACGCGCAAAGGACCATAAATCTTTCGCAGGACTTTTCTCTCGAAAACTCGCAACGTCGACTCATCGGTTGTTGTCATCGTCCAAGCCTCTGCACCATATAGCAGGACGGGAATTATGAGCGACTTATAGAGTTTGGTTTTTGTTTGTCGAGAGAGGACTTTGCTTCTCAATTGCCTACTTAGTCCGAAGTAGCACCTGTTGGCAAGAGTTATCCTGCGTTGGATTTCTAGGCTGACATTGTTGGTGGTGTTTACGCTGGTTCCAAGATAGACGAAATTATCTACAACTTCAAAGTTATGACTGTCAACAATGCCATAGCCTTACCGCAACTTACCAACATGCTTCCAAGCTATCATATAGATAGCAAACATTGGCAAAAGGTTACACACCTAAAGTTAGCAAATCCCAACTGCAACACCCCGCTCAAATAGACCTTCTATTAGGCGCTGCCTTATATCGCAAATTATACTAGAAGGTGTTGAAAAAATTTCGAAAACACTACTGGCGCAAAATACCATTTTCGGATGTGTCCTAAGTGACTAGTTGCGGAACCAGTCACGGCAATGACCACTCAAGTTGAGGAAATCTCAAACGAATACCTCAATTTACAATTGATAAAATTTTGGGAGTTAGAAGAACTTATTATTATTTATAATACATCTAATTCTGCTTACTGTTGGTGGAGTAGCCGAGGGCGCAGAATTCTAGCTATAAGTAGCGATTTTAGTTTTAATATAAATTTGTAGTTTGTGTATGTAAGCAGTGGTGCTTGAGGTAGTAATTTCCTTATGCGTGTTTTGACGACTTATTATTTTAGTAAAAAAATGTTTACTTTTATTTATTTTATTAAGGGTTATTTACAATTTCTTATTTTATCGGTTTGGCATACAGGTTGTTTATTATATGCCTTTCCTGTATTATCGGCAATTGATCGGATTTTATTTAGTCTCGACTTTTGAAGGATAGTAACTCCACGCCTGGCTCAGATGTGGCCAGAATGGATACTCCTTTGCCCTGGGGTTAGGACTGTGACAATAGAGGGATCTTGCGAGAGAGTGACCGTGACCGCTTCGATTCGTGGAGTAGAGAATTCTTCATAACTAATTTGAAGCTTTGAATAGATTCTCAATACGGCTGTGTAAACTGACGTTGAGCAACACGAAAAGCTCCGTCAGGATCGGGAAGGACCTCTCCGAGCCGTTCGATACCAAACGAGGTTTCAGACAAGGTGATTCCCTATCGTGCGACTTTTTCAACCTGCTTCTGGAGAAAATAATTCGAGCTGCAGAACTTAATCGAGCAGGTCCAATCTTTTATAAGAGTGTACAGCTGCTGGCGTATGCCGATGATATTGTAGATAATTTCGTCTATCTTGGAACCAGCGTAAACACCACCAACAATGTCAGCCTGGAAACCCAACGAAGGATTACTCTTGCCAACAGGTGCTACTTCGGACTGAGTAGGCAATTGAAAAGTAAAGTCCTCTCTCGACGAACAAAAACCAAACTCTATAAGTCGCTCATAATTCCCGTCCTGCTATGTGGTGCAGAGGCTTGGACGATGACAACAACTGATGAGTGGACGTTGCGAGTATTCGAGAGAAAGGTTCTGCGAAAAATTTATGGTCCTTTGCGCGTTGGTCACGGCGAATATCCAAAAGGCGCCACGTAACGAAAGGAAGAAACGGCTAGCGTGCTGTTGTTAACTCGGCTATAATCGCGTAAGCGGTGTTTACCCCAATTAAGAAGAAGAAGTTCAACTCACTTGTAGTCATCCATTTCCAACAGGTTTTTTGAAATATTCCTCAAATTTCCGCGCTCAGGACGAATGTTTACACTATTTACATCATCACTACCAAAAAGCTAAGACAATTTATTTAATTTTTCAACCTTGTTAAATTTGTTGATAACGCAGTTTATTTAAGGTATGGTAAAGCAGATTATTGACGGTATCAATGATCGCATGAACATTTTCGAACGAAAATTCTTTTCGCAACGAATTCGCCTTCGATACGGATTCACTAATTAGATCCAATATTTGGTCCAAAAACTCTTAGTTGGGTTTAAAGCGTTCAATCGGTGGGACATTCTTTTTTTTTGTATATTTCGATGCAAACACGAGAGGAATTTCATTCCAAATTTCTTAAGTCCGCTCCCATAACTCATTTAACCCATTAGGAGAATTAGAGTACTTTGTCAGCTGCGTCTTGACATGACTCCAGTGGTTATGGGCACTATAAAAGGACCGAAAAATTTTGACGTTTTACGCAGTCGGATTTGTGCTTCGAGTATAGTACTACGAACGTCCAACAGAGTGATAAATATTTAGTTTTGTCTCATAAGACTATATTACCTTGAAAAAATAAAAATGAAGGAAATATTTTTATTATAAAAGAAATGTTTTAAACTTGCCTTATTCCAATCTTCTTCATTCCAATGCTCATGTCCTCCAACAAAATCGTGCCGTAGTCGTACGTGTCTTTTTATCAACATAGGAAGACTATTTTATTTTTTAACAACTAAAAACTGTCCACGTTCTCATAGCAATTACAAAAAATACATAGTACTAATAAATCCTCACATAACGGGCGAGAATAACTGTAACATTGCAGTTATTCTTAATTTACGCTCTGTACACTATTGTTTTGTTGTTAGATCTTCGCACTTTTTCAGTAAAGATAAAATACAATGTTCACTCTCAACATCAACAAAAAAAAAAATGAAGTTGCAGCTTAAACTGGTAGAATATACTTAATTGAAATAAGAGCGTTTTCAACGTGTTACGGTGTTGCTCGTCACTATGTATGTACGTTTGAAGATCATTAGAACAAAACAAGAATAATATGGAGATCGTGTCAAGAAAGATTAATTGTAATATTAATATGGTCAGCTTCTACATTTTTAGTAACTAATAATGTAAAACGTTATACAGCCGGTTATGATCCAAACAACTAATTTTTACTTTCAAGATTACTTTATATTCTCTCTTAATCAAGTCATTCTCATTATGCACTGCGTATTTGGTTGTAGTTCTATTCTATCATTCCCAATATATAGAAATTGTATTATATCTGAGACTGGATCAGGTTGCAATTGTTCGCGTATGTTAATGGTTGCTTTAGTATAGGTAAAGAATGTCAATCCCAGACAGTGGTGAGACAGCATCACCGAAAACTTCGTCGTTGCCATTTAAATCTTGTAATTGTTCCGCACTCATCTGAAGTTATAATTGAACTTATTGTCAACACTACAGCTTATTGTTTTAGCGGATACCTAGTACCCGTTGGGATGGTAAGGAATAGTTGTCGTGCACGTCATCTAACGGAAAGCCAAAAAAAAGTGCTGTTTCGACGGGAACGAACCAAAGAGAGTGTTAGATGAGTGGGGTTGGTAGCTTTGCATGCCCTACCTGGGTAGCAAGTGTAATGCGGAGACTAATAGTACGCAAAACATATGTATGTTTGTATGGGTCTATTCTGGATAAGTAGGAGTTTAACCTGCTACAACATCCAGAACGAAGCTGCGCAAGGGCTCGAGCTCTTCGTCTGCAATGGGTGGTAGTTTGACACCAAGAACGCCATTCACTGGAAGGATGTCGGTGGAGGTGTTGATGGCTCCACTGTGAATGGCGGTCAGCGCTTGTCGGTATTTAGTTGCGTCTGAAGTTCGGTCGGCGTGATGTCTAATATCGTCGACGTAATTGAGGAATGACCTCTTAATGTTTCTAGAAGGCGGTTCCGCTCCAAGCAGGTGACAGCAGGGGTGATTTGTTCGAAAGTAGGAGGAGTGCTTGGTTTCGCTTTACCCTTTAACAGGGAGCATATGGGCTTCACTAAGTATGTGTTCGAATAGGAAACATGAAGAGGTATCTAAAGCTTCCTCCGAGCAAAGTAGTTAAGGAGCGGCCAGCCGATTGCTTTGTAAATTGCTGCCGGCTACCGACTTGATTTTTGTTGCGGCTTTGTACTTTGGCGATAACCGCGGTACACATAAAATCTTAGAACTATTGACTGCTATATTAAGATCAAGTCTGTACTCCTTCGTTCAGTTTGAAAATAGGGTTGTTGTGGATTTGGTGGGGGAGACTGCTAAGTTTCGTGCAGAGATATCGTGCCATCAGCGTACGAAGTTTTGTAAACTCCCTCTGGTGGCTGTGGGAGTTTTAAGAATAGAAGTTAAACTATATCGGAGAGACGACACCACCCAGCGGAACCTTTTGTTTAATTATTCTCAACCCTTCAGACCTGCAGGGCGCATAATTTTTTCAACGTTGTGTAACTGAGTGTGTCAAAGGCTTTTGAGAATTCCAACGCTACGAGGATTGTTCTCTCAAAGGGTGGTTTCTGGTTAAGGCCACGAACTATCTGGGCATTTATGACGCTAAGTGCTGTGGACGTACTGTGCACTTTTCGGAAGCAATGCTGGTGGCTTGCTATGATCAGGTTGTGAGTGAAGGTCGGGGTAGCAAGGTCTCAAGTTTCTTCACTACTGAAGAGAGGAGAGTTACTGGATAAGAGGACTCCCCTTGGTTGGCGGGTTTCCCAGGTTTCAGTGGTGGGACCACTCTTTCCTCTTTCCGCATATCGGGTATTTGAAGAGTGGTCAGTGACACGTTGAGGACCTTGGTGAGGTAGCTTACTCCCGTCGAGCCTAGATGCTTTAGCATAAGCATGTTGATTCCATCAAGGCCAGTAGATTTAGATAATTTCGCCTTGTTTATGACATTCTGATTCTCCCCATCAGTGACAGTAAGTGGTGCGCAGCCGTCGGGTAACACATCGTTTGGTGTTGTCTACCGAAGGGTGCAGTGTAAATTTGCGACTAAAATATATCGCGCACTTCTTCGCGTTCGAAGAGGCATGGCCATTGAACTTCAGCTGGTTCACCATGTCTCTTCGGATTAGTCAAAGCCTACGGTCAAGGCTTACTTACACTAGACAGGTTAAATTAATTTAGGTGCTCTATCTAGTTCGTCCGCGCTACCCAATAAATAAAAAAGGCTGGCCTCAAATTCTGCACCAACTACCGTAGAATAAGTCTCCTCAACATCGCAAATAATGTTCTATCGAGCGCATAGCGTGAAAGATTAAAGCCTTCCGTCTCAAACTGATTGGACCATCTCAGTGTGGCTGACGACTGACCAAATATTGGCCATGCGCCAAATTTTGAAAAAGCCCCGTGAAAAGAGGATCGACACGTGATCTCTTCGTCGATTTGAAAGCTGCTTTTGACATCACGAAAAGAAGCTGCAAAATTAATACGTCTGTGTAAACTGATGTTGAGCAATACCAAAAGCTCCGTCAGGATCGGAGAGGACCTTTTTCAGCCGGTCGATACCAAACGAGGTCAGATAAGGCGGCTCCTTTCAATCTGCTGCTAGAGAAATTAATTTGAGCTACAGAACGTAATCGAGCAGGTAAAATCTTTTATAAGAGAGTGTGCCGATGGTATTGATATTATTGTACACCCGCGCCGTTAGTTTTGTTTTCTCTAGAATGAATACCAAGGCAAAGAAAATGGGTCTGGTAGTGAACGTGGGCAAGACGAAATATCTCTTATCATCAAACAAACAGTCGGGGCACACGCAACTGGGCTCTAACGTCACTGTTGACACTCAAAACTTCGAAGTTGTAGATAATTTTTTAAATCTTGGAAGCAGCATTAACAGCAACAATAAAGTCAACTTCGAAATCCAATGCAGAATAACTTTTCTTTGATTGTTGGTGCTACTTAGACTGCGTAGGCAATTGATAAATAAAGTCCTCTCTCGACGAACAAAAACAAAACTCTATAACTCACTCATTATTTCCGTCCTGTTACATGGTGCAGAGGCATGGACGATGACAACATCTAATGAGTCGAAGTTAAGAGTTTTCGAGAGGAAAGTTCTGCGAAAGATTTATGGTCCTTTGCGCATTGCCCACGGCGAATATTGCATTCGACGGAACGATTAGCAGTGTGAGATATACGACGACATTGACATAGCTCAGAAAATCAAGAGACAGCCGTTGCGCTGGCTGGCTCATGTTGTACGTATGAACGAAAACTCTCCAGCGCTAAAAGTATTCGACGCAGTACCCGCCGGAGGAAGCAGAGGAAGAGAAGGACCTCTACTCCGTTGGAAAAACTAGATGGAGAAGAGCCTGAATTCGCTTGGAATTTCCAACTGGCGCCACATAGCAAAACGAAGAAACGACTGGCTCGCTGTTGTTAACTCGGCTATAACCTCGTAAGCGGTGTCTACGCCAGTAAAGAAGAAGAAGAGTGCATAATTTAAATGATAGGTATTTAGAGACACTCATCGGTGACAAATTCAATTTGATTCATGTTGATCCAATGAATACTGTTTCTCTAAATGAAGTATTTAATATGTGGAAGAGTACAAGTCATTCAGGCTCTAACTTTTTAAGTCGTAATTTGTTCATTGTCCAGAACGTTGGGATCCATAATTAGTCTATTTGAGAAGACCAATCATCCATCCATTAAACTCAAAACAAGTAAGGAGTGCTAAGTTTGGTGTAACCGAACATCTCACGCAATTCGAAGAAAAACGGTAGTATTAACAGTGGTTAAATTAAATAACAAAACTTTACACACACTTACATTTATAGTATACTATTCGACACTTAATTAAACATTACAGTCATTATTTTTGTTCCGCTTGCGCATTATTATGACCCCTCAAATCTTAACTTTTTAGGTTGGTAATAATCATCAAACTTTGACTGAAAATAGTTGAAAATCGTAATACCAAAAGAAGAGTTGGACTGATCTGAAATTGAATTGCTCTAACTTCAATTCGGCGGAATTAAACATGAAGGTGTAAATGTTAAAATCAAACAAATTATCTTATATGAGAAATACCCAAAAATTTAATCGCATGTAATAGCCGCTTCTACATACTGGATTTGACCCGGCCAAGGGCTGTGATTTCGGTGATTTAATCTTGTTTAGATCGGTAAGTCTTAGTTTAAGATTTTCGTCACTGGAGCAACGCCTTGCAGCAGGGTTGCTCCGTATCCTCCTGACTCGTGCTGGGATTCAGTCCAACCCGGGCCCGTAGGAACTTTTCTGCTGCGTTTGAGCTAACGGGCTCCATCCAAACTTCACCTCGGTCAGGTGTAATACATGCAATGGATGAAGCCATCTTAAGACCTGTTCAGGCCTTAAGACACATAGCGAGTAGACCACAAGTTATGGGGCAATCTGCACCCACTGCGCCGCACAGGAGCTCATACAGGCAACATAACTTCCGTTCAGACCTTTTCCCCCCCACCAACTTTCCTGCTCCAATCCTCTTAGGTTGCAGGAGCTGCTAAATGGTTCTCTAGCAGCTCCTGTCATACGTCGGAACATCACATCAGTCAAGTGCAATTCTTGCACTGGCTGGTGTCACTTCTCGGTGTGTTCCAGCCTGCGCACCACACGCGAGTGGAGTGTGTCGTACATTGCCTCATGCTGCAGCAGTCTGCCGCCACAACAATCAACAGCGGCAAACACCAAACAACACCACATTACGACAACCGCCCTGGCGTTTCTACACCTGCAAAAAACTCCACCTACACACCACTCGCTCAACCTCAGGATCACACACGGACACCCGCGACAAAAATAAACAGCCGTTCAGATCTTTTGAGTTGCGTAGAGATCACGAGCAAGATAATGATAGAGGCCTAGCCTTCATATTGAACAACACCGTGCAATATCGTCTAATCGATGGAGACATCGACCGCAGGGATACTACCCTACAATGTCAGGGTGTAGTCGATGTCGAGCCCAAAATAACCTATGCTAACTTTCGCATCAGACCACCTGCCCGAAAAGTGCACAGTACGTCCACATCACTTAGCGTCATAAACGCCCAGATAGTTCGTAGCCTTAACCAGAAACCACCCTGTCAGAGAACGATCCTCGTAGCGTCGGACTTCTCAAAAGTCTTTGACACAGTCAGTTACACGACGTTACTGCAGGACATCGAAAAAATTATGCTCCTTCACTCCTCCACGTACCGCGGTTATCGCCAAAGTACAGAGCCGCAACAAAAATCAAGTCGCTAGCCAGCAGCAATTTACAAAGCAATCGGCCGGCCGCTCCTTACCTAGGACGCTCCAATATGGTCGCCAGGATGCAGTGGAAGGTAAACGAAGAAGCTTCAGATGTCTCTTGATGTTTCCTATCAAACACCTTCTCGGTATCCGTACGGTAAATATTATATACATACATACATACGGCATACAATTCGCCTATGCCGGTATATACAACGTACATAGGGTACAAATTAATTTAAAAATTTACAAATTTTACAAAATTCCGAAAAAATTAAGCGGTAAATTCGAAATTTTACTTTATTAAAAATTTTACAATTCGTCATTTAAAAAAAAAAAAGTTAATCACTGTCAAAATGAAACAAAAAAGTTTAAGAGTTGGTAGAAAGCAAAAGCAAATACATAAGTATTGCCATTTTCAAGCATTCACACACATACTTATATTCAAAGACCAAATCGGCACCTGTCCAGCAATACCCCTTGTTCTTGTTAAAGCACAAGCAAGCAGGATGCAAACAAAACAAAAAAAAATTTTTTTTTTTGCATCTTACGTATGCACATAAACACGCACATATTGTGCAAACTTATATACAAAGGTCATCAACCTTTTTCTCCTTCTTGCACTATCGCTCGTATACGCAAGTATTTGCTAACGAGTACGAAACATTAAATAAAATAAAAGACAAAAACAATAACAAACTAGTAGCTTAATACATAAGCACCGGGAATAAGTAAAAGGAAATACGCGTTCGTTATTTGATACATTGCGTATACAACAAAAAAAAAAAAACTTTTTATCTTAAAGATTTCACGCGTACTTATTATTATCAGAAGTACACTGAGAGAATTTTTTTTCTCATATTTTCAATTTTCTCATATTATCTAAATGAACGGAGATTCTAAGGAATCTAAATCAACACAATATTTAAAAGTACAAAAAATGATTTCAGAAGAAAAGAGCCCATGTACACCTGCTGATGCTACACGCTCAAAGCAAGGTGCTACAAAGCAAAAAAAAGATGAAAGATATTTCATATACTAAATTTATTGCGGAGAGTGACAGTCTAATTCGATACTGCACTCGGTTTTCATCTTCACCGATTCAAGACAATTCTGAATCGGTATTAGAAATCAAAAAAGAAAATCTAAGCAATTTCTGGACACGTCTCCAAGCTGCGTATGACGCAATTGTAGAATCTGACGAATCAGATCTACCTGAAAATTGCACCTACTCCACAACCGAGAGTAGAGCTGCCACAAGTGCAAAGCCAAGAGGCGAGTTCAGGCATCCACCTCAAGGTGCCCGCCTGTGACACTGAAATTTTTCATGGTGGTTATGAACAATGGCCGTCCTTCCGGGACATGTTCACAGCCGTTTACATAAACCACCCAAAACTATCTAATGCACAAAAGTTGTATCACCTCCGATACAAAACAAAAGGTCAAGCAGGGGTATTAGTCAAACAGTTCGCTCTTAATGACAAAAATTTCAATTATGCTTGGGAAGCCCTAAAAGCCCGTTACGAGAACGAAAGGATATTAGTAGACAAACAAGTCACAATATTGATGAATTTATCAAAAATTCAAAAAGAAACAAGTTTATAAAACTTCAATCCACTGTTTCTAATTGCTTGTCGGTTCTAGCGACCTAAATCGAAGCTTCAGTAGGCCCCAAGCGAGTAACAACAACAACTTAAATCGTAGTTTTTTCAAAACACAAGCGTTCACCTCCGAACAAAATAAACATACGTCATGCGAACTGTGTAAAGGAGGGCACAGGCTGAAATCTTGCGAGAAATTTAAAAAACTAAACATTAACGAAAGAAACAATTTCGTAAGAACAAAAAAACTTTGTACCAATTGTTTGTCTCATGCGCATGCGCTCAAAGATTGCGAAAGCAAATTTAATTGCGTTTATTGCCATAAACGACATAACTCAATGCTTCACATTACAAATTTTTCCAGCTTCGCTCAAAATAACGCTAATGTTAAAAGAGCTGCGGGATTAGTTGCAACAGCAAATCCCGACTTACAAAATTCAGAAAATTGCCAAGAAGCACCATGCTGCTCAAAGGCTTTAAAAACTCAAACGCTACACAGCGAAAACCAAAGCAGTGTATTATTACCCACAGCAGTGGTCTCCATCGAGCACCGAGGAGAACTGTTTAAACTTAGGGCCTTAATAGACCAAGGATCTCAACGATCTTTTATAGCGTCAAGGGCACAAAGTAGGCTACAACTGCCAACAAAACTAGCTAATTTTGAAATTACGGGAATGGGCGGAAGAGTAGTACAAAACTCAAACAAAATCTGCCCCATTACCCTTATTTCCCCCCAAGCGGATAAGCGCATTCAAGCAGAAGCTATTGTCTTACCGCAACTAACAAACACGCTTCCAAGCTATCATATAAATAGCAAGCATTGGCAAAAGGTTTCACACCTTAAGTTAGCAGACCCCAACTGCAACACTCCCACTCAAATAGATATTCTATTAGGCAGCGATCTCATACCTCAAATTATTCTCGAAGGTGTTGAGAAAATTACAAAAACACTTCTGGCGCAAAATACCATTTTCGGATGGGTCCTAAGCGGACTAGTTGCGGAACCAGTCACAACAATGACAACTCAAGTTGAGGAAATCTCAAACGAGTACCTCAATACTCAACTAAAGAAATTTTGGGAGTTAGAAGAACTTCCCCCCATATCAATCACAACCCCAGAAGATCGATATTGTGAGGATTTTTACAAATCCACAACTACTCGATTAGATAATGGCCGGTACGTCGTACGACTACCACTAAAGCCAGAATTTCCCCACACACTCGCCTTAGGTCATTCTCGTACCTCTGCTATCCAACAGCTTTTAAGTATGGAAAAAAACCTACTTAAAAAAGGCGTGCTAAAACCAGAATACGATAGGGTTTTAGAAGAATACCTCCATTTAAACCACATGGAAGAAGTCAGCCCTGGCGAAAAAATTATAAAAAGTAAATACAATTCTTTTTACCTGCCACATCATGCAGTTATAAAGCCAGACAAAAAAACCACAAAGGTAAGAGTTGTCTTTAATGCATCAAAATCATCAAGTTCGGGGAATTCCCTAAATGACATTTTATTTACGGGACCCACGCTTCAGCCAGATTTAATGCTCCTCATACTAAATTGGCGTATATACAAATACGTTTTCAATGGGGATGTTGAGAAAATGTATCGACAAATAGTCGTACATGATGATGATCAAGATTTTCAGCGAATTATTTCCCGAAAATCTCCCAATAGTCCACTACGCGACTTTAAATTAAAAACAGTTACCTTTGGCGTAAACTGTGCCCCATACCTCGCCATTCGTACACTCCACGAACTGGCAGAAGACACAAAGTCAGAATTTCCTCTGGCAACACAAGTGTTGAAAACACAAACGTATGTAGACGACATTCTGTCCGGAAGCCACAATCTTCCACAGGCATACGAGTCACTAGCACAAGTGACACAAGCGCTCAATACAGCCGTTTCCGTTGAAAAAGAACCACCCTAATATTTTAAAGGACATACCTAAAGAAAATCTATTAGACACTAATTTCCTTAAATTCGAAAAAGAAAGCACAACAAAAACTTTGGGAAGGAATGCGATATCTGACCAGTTTTCATACACTAATGAGTCAATATCCGCACTAGCTATAACAAAGAGGCAAATTTTATCCTCGGTGACAAAACTTTTCGACCCCGCAGGATGGCTTTCGCCAATTATGATACAAGCAAAAATTCTAATACAAGAATTGTGGCTAGACGGAACTGACTGGGATGAACAAGTGAAACCACTTCGTTCAGAAAAGTGGTCCCAGTTCGCGGGTAATCTGAATGATATCTCACAGATACAAATCCCACGATGGATAAATTATGCCCCAGAGCACAAAGTCGAACTACATGGCTTCTGTGATGCCTCTGAAAAGGCATATTGTGCCACCATCTATGTGCGCACACAATCTGACACAGCGACCACCAGTCACCTACTGGTAGCCAAAGCAAAGGTGGCTCCGCTAAAAACAATAAGTCTGCCACGACTGGAACTATGTGGTGCGCTACTACTAGCCAAACTAGTATCCATGGTGCAAACGCATCTAAATATGACCAAATATAAATTGTACACATCCCAAGAAATCGTGGAAAAATTTGCAGAAACATGGTCATCATATTCCTCTGAAACAAACTTTCCTCCTACATTTAACGCAATTAAAAAACGAATAGAAAATGAAACCTACTCTAACTCGTCACCGTCTCCAAATGCACTTCATATTGAAGCTGATATTACACTTAACGAATTCAATACGACACTTTCGACCTTAAAAGGAAAAACACCCGGTGCAGGCAAAATATCATATCCCATCTTAAAAAATCTCCCATACTCGCTTAAAGAAAGACTAGTGAACCTCTATAATAAAATACTAAACTCTGGTATATATCCTCAACAATGGAAAGTTTCCTTAGTCATTCCCATCCTTAAACCTAATAAACCTTCTTCCTGCATCGAGAATTACAGACCCATTTCCCTTTTACCCTGTATGTCCAAGGTATTAAAAAAAATAATTTCCTCGAGACTGATGTGGTATGCAAAAGTAAATCGACTCATAAGTCCGCACCAATTCGGGTTTCAAAAAGGATTAGGAGTAATAGACCCCCTGTTACAATTTGAACACTTCGCTTCCACTAACTTGACATCCCGTAATCACGTCTCAGTTCTAAGCCTGGATTTAGAAAAAGCTTTCGACAGGGTTGGAGCTCACATGGTACTCAGTGAACTTAAGCAATGGAAAATTGGAAACAAAATGTTTAACATTATAAAATCTTTCTTATATCAACGAAAATTTATCGTATGTGCCAATAAATGCCAATCACAGGTTTTCAAGTTGAACAATGGTATACCCCAGGGTTCACCACTCTCGACAACTCTCTTTATCATTGCGTTTAATAAAGTCAGTTCCATAATTAGCACTAACCCACAAATAAAACACTTTATCTACGCAGATGACGTCGTAATCTTTACAAAAATTAAAGATTTAAGACAAGTTAATCATGCATTTATAAAAATTTTAAATGATGTCAACAAATGGTCCGAAATTTCAGGTGTAAAAATTTCATTAAACAAAAGCTCCACATTTCATATTTGTAGAAAACATAAATGCTCATTTCCTACCTTAACCTTTTTAAATACACAAATTCCCCACACTCATACCTTAAAAATTCTAGGCTTAATATTTGATAAGACTCTTTCTTATAAAGAACATTGTAAATATATTCGATCAAACTTATTTTTAAGACTAAACATTATAAAGTACTTATCATCAAAAAATTGTTTGTGTCACCCAAACACTCTCATTAATGTGACAAGAGCATTATTATTATCAAAAATTGACTATGGACTTGCAATATACGGACACTGTGCCAAAACTCATATCAAACTCTTAAATGCACCTTACCATGCGGCAGCGAGAAGGAGCATTCGTGCCTTCCCAACATCACCAATCAAAGCTATTCTAAAAGAATCCGGGTTACCAGATATTCAGCAAAGGACATAACACACAGCTACTCATTCCAAAGTTGCTATTATGCAGAAACGAGTTAACACTCATGAATGTAAATAGCACTCTCCAATGTCCACGCAGATACAACAAACCCACCACCATAATGCGTTGTCTAACCATTTCCAAGGAACTCGGGATAATTACGAGCCCTACAGTGGTTGAACCTTCAATAATTCCGCCTTCCATGACATTATCTTCAAGTTGCATCAGTGTTACACAACAATATCGCAAGCAATTTACCAGTAACACGGAATGTGCTCAGCTATATAAAGAAACTATTCAACCTTATAGAAATGATTGGGAGTTTATATTTACAGACGGATCTAAAAGTGATACCTGCACCTCATTTGCTTTGACAAACAAGAACGGTGTCACCCTAGCTGCTTTTGTTTTGCCTTCGTACTGCTCGGTATTTACAGCCGAAACAGCTGCAATATTGGAAGCGGTTCGTTTTGCCGCTAGTAATGGAAAGAAAGCTATTATTTGCAGCGACAGTAAATCCGCCATAGATGCCATTTTTAACCAATCAAACGATTCCTACCTGATTACAAAAATAAAAAACCTTATTTTTCAACACAAAAATATTATCAAAATTATGTGGATACCTGGACACACAGGAATTCAAGGAAACGAAATGGCTGACAAACGAGCGAAAGAAGCAAACAAAGAACCTTTGCATACGTCAGGATACTTCACCACAAAGGATATTAAGAAATACGTTAAACAACATATATCGGTCTGTTGTCTAAACGATTGGAGACACTATAACCACTATTATAAACTTGCTAATCCATTAGGCCAAAAACCACATTATTCCAATACAACCACATGTAAAAATATAAAAACATACACACGCATAAGGATTGGACATACACTTGCGACACATGGACACCTGTTGAATGGCACAAGCAAACCCATATGCTCTTTATGTGGTTCGGAAGATTTCACAATACTTCATATCCTCGATCACTGCGCACACGTACAACAACAAAGAGTCTTGATTTTTGGTAACAACAAACCATCTGACTTACTCGATCGGACAGATGACAATAACATTAATCTCTTTGTAAAATATATGCAAATATGTAAATTAATTATTTAATATATAACAAACTGAAGTACAAACTAATATTTAAGTTGCTTTAGTCGTAAGTAAAAAAAAGGTAATAACTTAATCTGTAAATATTAATCAAGCCGAAGGCCCTAGCAGCCAGTGCTTTACATATATATAAGTGGAATAACTATTTATATTTATTTCTCTTCTAAATAAATAAATAAAATAAAATTGTATCTCTGGTCTGATTCCGAAATTGTATTAGCCTGGTTAGAAAAACCTCCACATGCATGGAAGACGTATATTTCTAATCGAACGTCTCAAATCCTTGACCTAGTGGGATCAGCCACTTGGCGACACGTGGCCAGTGCTGACAATCCTGCTGACCTAGGTACAAGGGGGTGCAAGCCTCTGCACCTTGCAACCACCACTCTTTGGTGGAATGGCCCTCGATGGTTAATAGAATCCCCCGATTCTTGGCCACGATCGCCCATACGCAATATAATTGCCCCCCGAAAGTCGAAAAATCGAGTCCTTTCACACGACATTGGATGATACTGACATCCTTGAGCGATTTTCATCATACCCTCGAGCCCTCAGGGTAATCGCTTACATGCTCAACTTCATAGAGCGACTCAAACTTAGCATTAAGGGAATACGCACAGTATATCCCCAAGGCGAAACATTGACGCACCTAGACCGAGAAAGGGCAAAGGTCGCTCTTATCACTTATACTCAGTCGCGCCACTTCAGCTGCGAGATGTCACTACTAAGAGAATCGAAGCCGATTGACAAAAAGAGCTCACTCTTAGTACTAAATCCATTTCTGGATACGAAAGATCTGCTTCGTGCTAATGGTCGGCTTGCTAACTCAAGCCTGACATATAACGAACGCCATCCTCTAATAATACCAGAGAAGTCTCGACTTGCAACATTGCTACTCAAGTATATACATATACTAATGCTGCACGCGGAACATCGGCTAATGCAATATATAATCCGCCAAGAGTTTTATATTCCCCGACTTAAGCCTCAAATAAAAAAGTGCATTTTCATGTGCAAGATCTGCACTATGCATAAACAGAAGATGAGGACACAGATTATGGCAGCACTTCCACCGGAACGCTGCAACTTCGCTCTGCCTTTCACTATCACAGGTGTTGATTTTGCTGGGCCTTTTCAGATAAAGGCGTCCATGCTAAGGTCTCCTACCCTAATGAAAGGCTACGTGGCTGTCTTTGTCTGTTTTACGACAAAAGCAGTGCACCTCGAGCTATGTACTAATCTGACAAAAGAGGCTTTTCTCGCGGCATTTGCTCGCTTCGTCGGACGACGCGGTTTTCCGTCCAAACTTATGAGCGACAATGGAAAAACCTTTATCGGAGCTCAAAGAGCCACAGAAAAACAGTTTGTGGACTTTATTAAACAAGTCTCCCCTGAGATTGTACAAAAGTACGCCCCCCAAGGCATTAATTGGCAATTCATCCCCCCAAGAGCTCCTCATATGGGTGGTTTATGGGAATCAGCTGTAAAAAGCTTCAAATCCCACTTAAAAAAAGTAGCTGGAAACTACAAATTTAATTACGAAGAATTTACAACTCTATTAATTCGCATTGAAGCCGTTTTCAATTCACGGCCACTAACAACACTCTCGCAAGATCCCTCAGATCTCACAGCCCTAACACCAGGGCACTTTCTCAAAGGAGCACCCATTCTGGCCACACCTGAGCCAGGCGTGGAGTCGCTATCCTTATTAAATCGATGGGAGAGAATTAAAATTCTCCATCACAATTTTAAGGTATTTGTTTGTGTTATACTCAACTTGAATTGGTATGGTGGTAGCTAGTTTTGTAACTAATCTATTTTGTGTTTCGCCCTGCAGCGTTTGAACTTTTTGTGGCTTTGAGCAACATGGTGTCCCTTGACAATTTTTATAATTTTCGGTTTCGGGATTTGCTTTAGCAATTTTTTGTGTAAGCGCTTCTTTGGAGTGAGATAGGATATCTGCTTTAGTGAAGCATTGTGTCTAAATGACTCTCGGCCTACCCCGTCATGAAACACAGCCACACCACATTTCAACATACAAAATCATCACAACAGCACACCACACTCACCACTCACCTTCCACATCACTACACATCACACCAATCCACTCAAACATGCCACCACACTTCCAACTAGAATACAACAACTTTCAAAAAAAGGGACGGACAACTCCAGCCGCGGACACTTCGCTTTTTGCTCCCGTAGTGGTAACCACCGTGCACTTGCGCATACGCTTTTTCGCAGCATCGTTTTTTCGCAGCATCGTTTGCTTTCTTTTTCCTCTCACGTCAATCATCGCTATCCGATTCCGCCGCCAATGGGGTTATTCGACCAATTTATAACGTTTTAAGAATATTCCGAAATAATTTTTTTGATTTTTTGAGGTTAGGATTTTCATGCAAAACAGATCACGTGGGATTTTCAGACATGGTGTCAAAGAGAAAGATGCTCAGTATGCTTTGACATTTCATCATGAATAGACTTACTAAACGAGCAACGCTTGCAAATCATTGAATTTTATTACCAAAATCAGTGTTGGTTCGAAATGCGCGACAAATTTTGTTCAGCGATGAGGCTCATTTCTGGTTGAATGGCTACGTAAATAAGCAAAATTGCCGCATTTGGGGTGAAGAGCAACCAGAAGCCGTTCAAGAACTGCCCATGCATCCCGAAAAATGCACTGTTTGGTGTGGTTTGTACGCTGGTGGAATCATTGGACCGTATTTTTTCAAAGATGCTGTTGGACGCAACGTTACGGTGAATGGCGATCGCTATCGTTCGATGCTAACAAACTTTTTGTTGCCAAAAATGGAAGAACTGAACTTGGTTGACATGTGGTTTCAACAAGATGGCGCTACATGCCACACAGCTCGCGATTCTATGGCCATTTTGAGGGAAAACTTCGGACAACAATTCATCTCAAGAAATGGACCCGTAAGTTGGCCACCAAGATCATGCGATTTAACGCCTTTAGACTATTTTTTGTGGGGCTACGTCAAGTCTAAAGTCTACAGAAATAAGCCAGCAACTATTCCAGCTTTGGAAGACAACATTTCCGAAGAAATTCGGGCTATTCCGGCCGAAATGCTCGAAAAAGTTGCCCAAAATTGGACTTTCCGAATGGACCACCTAAGACGCAGCCGCGGTCAACATTTAAATGAAATTATCTTCAAAAAGTAAATGTCATGAACCAATCTAACGTTTCAAATAAAGAACCGATGAGATTTTGCAAATTTTATGCGTTTTTTTTTAAAAAAAAAGTTATCAAGCTCTTAAAAAATCACCCTTTAAAATAGAATTGCGAAATTCAAAATTCCAAAAAAAACCTTGTGCTGTGCGTTATTTCTTTTATACCAGAAAACTAAAAAGTGAGTTTCGGTAAACCAAAAGGTGAGTTCGCTAGTTATTAAAACATGGTCCTTCGAGCCTACAGAAAGGCACCTTAAAAAAGAAAAGCGGAAAATAATCATAGCAATAAAACCTTTTTTAATAACAGTAAAGTGCGGTGACTATATACGTATACTTAAAACTATACAAGTGGAAAAAATAAAAATAAAAATTATAAAACAGTGAAGTGAAAAATACTTAAAACCATTAAAAAAACAAAAAAAATTGACATATACATACAGTGTTAGTGCAGTGCATCACAGTTGGGATATATAAAATATCTATACAGTGAAGCAAACAAAAACGCGTCAAAAAGAAGGGAAAACTAAACGAAAACAAAACAATAACAACAGCGGGCGCGGATAATAAAAACAAGGACAACATACCCGAAGCACATACAAAAGGCACACAGGAGAATAGGAGGCATACTAACTGCGAGGACAAGACGAATAAGGAAATAAACATTAGGGCAAGCCACAAAGAAATATACTCCCGCAAAATTCCCTTGATGCGAGAAAGGGTAAGTGTATCGCTTCCACCTTACTTATATGCATGTACATATGTATGTTTAGCAAAAAAAAACAAAAAACTGGTTTACCAATTATAACTCGGTTATAACTTTAAACAGTTTCATCAAAACGGATACTCAAATTTAATACGGTGCTTTAAAAGACCGATATTATAGTTGATAAAATACATACTTGTATTTAAATTACTAATGCCTATGTATGATTTTCTTGATGAACACAATCACACAAAACAAATTAAAATCGTACAAAAGCATCCAAGTCTCTACTTGTAATATTTTCCGGCACCCCTTCTGCTTTTAAAGCAGCAAGCGAATTACACTAATAAGCAAAAGGCATATTAAAAAGTACAAAACAAGAAATAAAAGAAAACATAAATGCGGAACATATGATTTATAAATTGAAACACAAACCAACTTTTCTTAGCTTGGTAATTAACTAACATATACTTACCGAAATTTATTAGAGGCAAATATAGGAACATACATACAATACTCGTGTATATACATACCGTCACACATGTGTGTTGAGTGCAGAAGTTAAATACCTGCAAATATCATTTCTCTTTTTACAATATAACTAACTTTCCTGCGTCATGTACTAGTACCGCGATTACAACAATAAATTGCATTTAAATAAATCGCATGCCTACATACATAGTATGTATATACCACATATACATAGGGACAATTAAATTACGGGAAAGTAATACAATTTTAGAAAAACAATTAACGGAGTGTTACAGAATTTGATAACACGAATCAACAACAAAACGGAAAAAAAAATATTATTATAATAAATATATAAAAAATTATTATACCATATATATGTACATACATACATAAATACAGACATATATGTACATATATTCATATATTCAAAGTCCATAGTTTCAGCCGGTTCAAGCAATGCCCCTTGTATTTGCACAACAAATCAAGCAGGTTTGCACCGTATTAAAGTAATTTAAGCATACTTACGAGTACAGTAGAAACTCGATTAACCGGACTAATTGTTATCGATAGGCATTCGGATAATCGAAAATCCGGATAATCGAATGTATGAAGAAAAACAAATAGATATTCATATCCTGCAACGAAAATCAATGTTTATTAAGAAATGAACACTTACTTATGTATGTATGTACATATTTTCTTAGATTACACTACATACGTAATACTAAACTGCAGCATTAATCATGAAATACAATAAAATATTTAGGTACGTATGTACGAATAATTTGTCTACAATATGTATTTGGTAATTTGCATTTGGTAATCATGAAATAAGTAGGTAGGTAATAAGTTTAATTTGGTTTAAAATGGTAATTGTCATTTAACGTAAGCAACTTTTTCTCTTCATTGCTGCTATATCACGAATTCGTTTCAGTTGTAGTAGACTCACAGTATTACTCTAGGGGTATTCTCTCGCTCTTGCAAACCCCTTGCACGGTGCAAGAATTGCATATATTTCCTCTCGGTGCACCGGCACAACAACAAACACACGCAGAAAAACGCGCGGGGTAGCGGCAGCGACCCCACACTACGCGAGCGGAATATGCAAGTTCCGACACGTTCATGATTCCATAATTTCTACGTAGGTACATATAAATTGGTCGCGATTGGTAGTCCGGATAATCGCGAATCCTTATAACTGAGGGCCGGATAAACGAGTTTCTACTATATATGCATACGAAGCACATATCGTGCACACTTATCTACAAAAGGTATTGACCCCTTTCGTTACATACCAGAGTCCTGCACGAGTAATTAAAAAAGTAACATGTTAGCAAACGGCGATGCCGATGCGGCGAGTACACGCTACGTAACGGTACTTTGGCATCGTGGGCATCGGCATCGAGGGTATCGGCATCGCGGGCATCGCGGGCATCGCCGATTACTAACATGTTACCAGTGGTCGGCATTTCTTAGAACAATTGTGGAAACTAACTTCACACGTACGCTTACGCTCTATCGCAGAGCCGCTCAAAATTTTTCATGCCTATACTCGGAGTATAGGCAAGCAAATGCAGTCGAAGCATGTACGCTATGACGCTAATTCTGCCAGCGTCAAAAATACACTCGAAATACAGGAATTCAGTTTCGAATAAGCATATAGAGGACTTAATGAGAATCAAAACTTACGATCTTGAAGTCGATATGGAAAAAATCATGGAAAGTTAAAAAAATTAACTTAAAATTATTGTTGTTCTTAATTGCTTTTTTAATCAAAAACCATAATTTTTTATTTTTTTCTAAATTTTTAATAACAAAATAACCAAATAGCACGATTTCACTCAGTGTACTAAGCAAGCGCGCGCACACAATCATACGCTAGCAGATATCAAATGTGTGATTGTATGCGTTGGTAAATAAATTGCGCATTATTTTGAGCGGCTCTGCTCTATCGTTCAGTCGTTGTCGAGCCAATGGATAAATTGATCCGAAACTCTTTGATTCGAGAGAGCGCTGTCAAAGTCCACATTTTTTATAACATTTGCCAATGATGCCACTATGGAAGAAATGTGTAAGGGAATTTTTAGTAAATGTTTTGGGAGTTTGTAATTTCCACACCACCGTACGCTACTGGAGGATGGAGTCATATGTAGAAGTTCACGCAAGTGAGGAAAGTTCTCTGATCGCCATTCACTTGGGAGTGGCCAGAAACGATTCTTTTGCATATGACTCAAGCAGCTCACGACTTCCGGTCTTTGACCAAGTATCCTCTGGGTAGCCTAAGAACATCCGTTTGAAGGCGAGCTAACGTGAGAAGGCGAAACATCCCCTGCATAGGGTTGTGCGCTGGGTTTGGGACCCGCCACGTAAAAAAACACTCCCAATGAAAAGGAACAACAAGCCTCGGATGAGTGACCCCCCTTTTGATGACGACCATGGCAAACGAAATAAGGATTACGAATTGAGGGCATGCACCTGGAATGTCCGGTCCCTTAATTGGGAAGGTGCCGCTGCCCAGCTGGTTGATGTCCTCGTGAAAATAAAGGCTGACATCACCGCCGTCCAAGAAATGCGATGGACGGGACAAGGACAGAGACAAGTAGGTCCTTGTGACATTTACTACAGTGGCCATATAAAGGAGCGCAAGTTTGGTGTTGGATTCGTGGTGGGAGAGAGACTCCGTCGCCGAGTACTATCATTCACTGCGGTGAATGAACGTCTAGCCACAATCCGCATCAAAGCGAGGTTCTTCAACATATCGCTGATTTGCGCCCACGCCCCGACGGAAGAGAAGGACGATGTGACCAAAGATGCCTTTTATGAGTGCTTGGAGCGCACTTATGAGAGATGCCCCCGCCACGATGTCAAAATCGTGCTTGGCGACTTTAACGCCAGGGTGGGCAAAGAAGGTATCTTTGGCACTACGGTCGGTAAATTCAGCCTCCACGACAAAACATCCCCAAATGGGTTGAGGCTGATCGACTTCGCCGGGGCCCGAAATATGGTTATCTGTAGTACTAGATTCCAGCATAAGAAGATACATCAAGCTACCTGGCTGTCTCCGGATCGAAAAACCACCAACCAGATCGATCATGTTGTGATAGACGGAAGACACGTCTCCAGTGTTTTAGATGTGCGTGCGCTCCGAGGTCCTAACATAGACTCGGACCACTATATTGTTGCAGCCAAAATTCGCACCCGCCTCTGTGCAGCAAAAAACGCACGCCAACAAACACAAGGAAGGTTCGACGTCGAGAAGCTGCAATCACAACAGACAGCCGAACGTTTTTCTACTCGGCTTGCACTCCTGCTCTCTGAGAGCACTCATCAACAATTCGGTATAAGGGAACTGTGGGACGGCATTTCAAAATCCTTACGTACAGCTGCAACGGAAACCATTGGTTTTCGGAAAGTGCAAAAGAACAGCTGGTACGACGAGGAGTGCCGTGTCGCAGCGGAGAGAAAACAGGCTGTCTACCTCGCAACGTTACGATCGACCACAACACGTGCGGGATAGGATAGATAACGAGAGTTGAAGAGGGAAGCGAGACACATTTGCAGACAGAAAAGTAATGAGGCCGAAATCCGTGAGTACGAAGAGCTTGATAAGCTGGCCGACAGGGGTAATGCTCGAAAATTCTACGAAAAGATGCGGCGGCTAACAGAAGGTTTCAAGACCGGAGCATACTCTTGTAGAACCCCCAAAGGTGATCTAGTTACCGATGCCCAGAGCATACTTAAATTATGGAGGGAACACTTCTCCAGCCTGCTGAATGGCAGTGAAAGCACAACGCCGGGAGAAGGCGAACCCGATTCCCCAATCGATGACGATGGAGCAGACGTTCCATTACCCGACCATGAAGAAGTTCGAATAGCAATCACCCGCCTGAAGAACAACAAAGCGGCAGGGGCCGATGGATTGCCGGCCGAGCTATTCAAACACGGCGGCGAAGAACTGATAAGGAGCATGCATCAGCTTCTTTGTAAAATATGGTCGGACGAAAGCATGCCCAACGACTGGAATTTAAGTGTGCTATGCCCAATCCATAAAAAAGGAGACCCCACAATCTGCGCCAACTACCGTGGGATTAGCCTCCTCAACATCGCATATAAGGTTCTATCGAGCGTATTGTGTGAAAGATTAAAGCCCACTGTCAACGAACTGATTGGACCTTATCAGTGTGGCTTTAGACCTGGCAAATCAACAACCGACCAGATATTCACCATGCGCCAAATCTTGGAAAAGACCCGTGAAAGGAGAATCGACACACACCACCTCTTCGTCGATTTCAAAGCTGCTTTCGACAGCACGAAAAGGAGCTGCCTTTATGCCGCGATGTCTGAATTTGGTATCCCCGCAAAACTGATACGGCTGTGTAAACTGACGTTGAGCGGCACCAAAAGCTCCGTCAGGATCGGGAAGAACCTCTCCGAGCCGTTCGATACCAAACGAGGTTTCAGACAAGGCGACTCCCTATCGTGCGACTTTTTCAATCTGCTGTTGGAGAAAATAGTTCGAGCTGCAGAACTTAATCGAGCAGGTACAATCTTCTATAAGAGTGTACAGCTGCTGGCGTATGCCGATGATATTGATATCATCGGCCTCAACACCCGCGCCGTTAGTTCTGCTTTCTCCAGGCTGGACAAGGAAGCAAAACGAATGGGTCTGGCAGTGAATGAGGGCAAGACGAAATATCTCCTGTCATCAAACAAGCAGTCGTCGCACTCGCGACTTGGCACTCACGTCTCTGTTGACAGTCATAACTTTGAAGTTGTAGATAATTTCGTCTATCTTGGAACCAGCGTAAACACCACCAACAATGTCAGCCTAGAAATCCAACGCAGGATAACTCTTGCCAACAGGTGCTACTTCGGACTGAGTAGGCAATTGAGAAGCAAAGTCGTCTCTCGACAGACAAAAACCAAACTCTATAAGTCTCTCATAATTCCCGTCCTGCTATATGGTGCAGAGGCTTGGACGATGTCAACAGCGGATGAGTCGACGTTGCGAGTTTTCGAGAGAAAAATTCTGCGAAAGATTTATGGTCCTTTGCGCGTTGGCCACGGCGAATATCGCATTCGATGGAATGATGAGCTGTACGAGATATACGACGACATTGACATAGTTCAGCGAATTAAAAGACAGCGGCTACGCTGGCTAGGTCATGTTGTCCGGATGGATGAAAACACTCCGGCTCTGAAAGTATTCGACGCAGTACCCGCCGGGGGAAGCAGAGGAAGAGGAAGACCTCCACTCCGTTGGAAGGACCAAGTGGAGAAGGCCCTGGCTTCGCTTGGAATATCCAATTGGCGCCACGTAGCGAAAAAAAGAAACGACTGGCGCGCGGTTGTTAACTCGGCTATAATCGCGTAAGCGGTGTCTACGCCAATTAAGAAGAAGAAGTACGCTACTCCAAACAACATTTTAAATTGGATCTATTAAATATTACAATACTATTTACTAAATTACATTACATTTCGCAAGTATGATATATTTTTTATCATGCAATAAATTGCATCTAAAACAATATCAAAATAGGCACAATTTATGAAAAAATATTTCTAAATTTCACTAAATAACTATATTTTTCTACTAATTAAAATTATTTACGAACCTGGATCCATCCTTCTTCTTGTTGGGGAAATTGAAAAACCGTCGCGCTCCTACGCATCCAGCCACACACTTATTTTTAGTTCTCGGCGTTTTCCTATAATACTGTTACAAAAGTAGTATTAAGTTGTATATGCATCCCTTATTATGAACAATAGCTGTAGGTATATGGAATAGCATTTGTCTTGTTGTAGACATCTGGCGGCGCCGTGGCTGTCTGCTTGTCGAAACAATAGACATCGGGCGCCGCAGCCGTCTGCTTGTCTACTTAAACAATTGCTGAGTCTGGCCCCCAGCTGTCTGCTTGTCTACTTAAACAATTGCTGAGTCTGGCGCCGCGGCTGTCTGCTTAGCTGCATTTGGCGCCGTATAGCATTATGTTCTTGTAATTTCCAGACGCAATATTCTAGAAGAACACGTCGGCATCAGCGAGAAGTGCGTGGCTATATAAGCCGTGGCAGCGCCAACGTAATCAACCAGTGCTAAGAGTAAACTGCTATAGTGTAGACGAGTTGTAAAATAAAGAGATTTTGTTGAAGTGAATTAAACGGCTTTTGGTTTAATTAAACTAAAACTAAAACTAGCAAGGAGTAAATTCGCAACAATACGTTAGGAAAACATAATAGGGGTATTCTCTTGCTCTTGCAAGATTGCAGATTGCAAAAATACTACACCGAAATATACAAGGGCACGAGAGCACCCATTGCAGAATCTAGTGATATATGAGCGACTGATTTAGTCAATTTATTGTAAATGACTATTGTGCATAGCTATTGTGAATTAGCGCACCTTCCGCATACATTTTTAACAAAAAAACTGTAACAAAACTTTATAATTTAAATAGAAATTATAAAATATAATTAAAATTTACCTTTCTCAACAATTTAACGAAGTAATATGTCTTTATGTAAAATGGCAACTACAACAGGGTTGCAATTTTATTTTTGTGTGACATTACACGCAAATATACATGGGTTTTGGTCTGACATATTTTACAGCCATTGCAAATAATTTTCTGCGTGTGTTTGTTGTTGTGCCGTTGTAAATTTGCAATGCTTGCACCGTGCACCGGGTTTTGCAAGAGCAAGAGAATACCCCTAATATATTTATATACATGTATTTACGATGGCTTTAATAATACACTTACCAACTTTATTTTTAGTAAAAACACTGTATTTTTAATAAAAAAAACCTAAACACTATATTTTCATAACACAATTACTTATGTACTCCACAATGAAAAAAAACGAACTGATTTTGTCAGTCATTTTTAACGGGATTTTGTCTGGCAGTTCATTGTTTTGCTTGTCGTAGCCCATGAACTTTCAGTATTGCCATACCAAACCATGAGATCATGGGCTCTCTCAGAAAGCGAAGAGAGGAGTTTCGGATCAATTTATCCATGGTCGAGCCAGCAACGAATTAACATCATGTAAGACTATAGCGTTTCATTTGCCATTGACGATACCAGATAGTAATCGTACGATGCCACGATGCCGCGATGCCGATGCGCAATGTTACCTTCGCATCGTGGTAATCGTCAGAAGTGTTACTTAGTAACGTAATCGTACGATGCGTACCTTAATCGTGCAGGCCTCTGTTACATACGTACAAGGGCATACCTATAAATGCGGAAGCTAAAAAATATTCGCAGTACATATAAAAAAAAATATATATAATATTGTTATAATAATATTATAATAATAATAATAATATTTATAAATATAAACGCGGATTTCATTAATTTTATCGGAAAAAAACTCTTATTTACCTAAAAGAGTTTTCGGTTGATAAAGTTCTCAGTATACTCTGAAAGAAAATATATACAAATATTTTACAAATTTATATTTTCTAAATGAATATAGATTCAAAAGAATCTAAAACATCTCAATTCTTGAAAATTCCCAAAATGATTTCTGAAGATAAAAGTCCATGTACACCTGCAGAAGCTACACGCTCTAAGCAAGGTGCTACAAAACAAAAGAGGGGAAAGACATATCATACTCCAAATTCATTTCTGAGAGTGACTGTCTAATAAAATACTGCACTCGATTTGTTTTTTCGCCGATTCAAGACAATTATGAATCGGCGCTAGAAATAAAAAGCCAAACGATTGAAAATTTTTGGACACGTCTCCAAGCTGCATATGACGCAATTGTAGATACTGACGATTCAGATCTATCAGAAAACTTTAAATCTTCTGCATACGCCAAATTTGAAAACTGCTTAGACCAGTATGAAGACACAAAAATTATGATCGCAGATCAACTAAAACTTATAAAGTCAATTGCACCTACTCCCCACAGTAGAGTAGAGTTACCACAATTGCAAGCCCAAGAGGCAACTGGCATTCATCTCAAAGTGCCAGCGTGCGATACAGAAATATTCCATGGAGGTTATGAACAATGGCCGTCCTTCCGGGACATGTTTACTGCCGTGTACATAAACCATCCAAAACTATCGCAAGCGCAAAAATTGTATCATCTCCGATACAAAACGAAAGGTCAAGCAGGCGTAATAGTAAAACAGTTCGCATTAAGTGATGACAATTTCAATTTGGCTTGGGAAGCTCTGAAAGCCAGATATGAAAACAAAAGAATATTGGTCGACAAGGAAGTAACCATACTCATGAACTTGCCGAAAATTCAAAAAGAAACAAGTGAAAAATTCATAAACTTAGAATCCACTGTTTCAAATTGTTTGTCGGTTCTAACGACACAAAATGTTCCCACAGACAGTTGGGACCCTATTCTGGTAAACATATGCAGCGCAGCATTACCAGAAAAATCATTACTTCTATGGGAGCAATCGCTCTCATCAAGAAGAGACTGCCCAACGTGGTAGCAAATGAACGATTTCTTAACTGCCCAATATGAAATTGCAGAAAGGGTAGATAAAAAAACAGTCAGAACTAAAAACGTTCAACCCGACCTAAACAGAAGTTTCAATAGACCCCAAGTCAATAACAATTTAAATAGAAGCTTTTTCAAAGCTCAATCGTTCACATCTGAACAGAACAAATATAGTACGTCATGCGAACTATGTACAGGAGGGCATAAACTCAAAACTTGCGAGAAGTTTAAAAAAGACTCTGCACAAATTGTTCCACTCACACAATCTTAATACTTGCGAAAGCAAATTTAATTGCACATATTGCCACAAAAGGCATCATTCCATGTTACATCTCAATAACTTTCCCAACACATCTCAAAGTAGCGCTTTTTCAAAAAAAGCCACGGGTTTAGTTGCAACAGCAACTCCCGAAACAGAAACTCAACAAAATTGCCAAGCGACACCATGCTGCTCAAAGGCATTAAAAACTCAAACGCCACACAGCGAAAATCATAGTAGAGTACTACTACCTACAGCAGTTGTCTCCATCGAACATCGAGGGGAACTGTTCAAACTAAGAGCCCTAATAGACCAAGGATCACAACGATCATTCATAGCGTCTACGGCACAAAAAAGGCTAAAACTGCCAACAAAACATGGCAACTATGAAATTACGGGAATGGGCAGACGAGTAGTACAAAACTCGAATAAAATCTGCCCCATTACCCTAATTTCCCCCCAAGCGGATAAGCGCATTCAAGCAAATGCTATTGTCTTACCGCAACTAACAAACATGCTTCCAAGCTATCAAATAAATAGCAAGCATTGGGATAAGATTTCACATCTGACTCTAGGAGATCCCAACTGCAACACGCCCGCTCAAATAGACCTTCTATTAGGCAGCGATCTTATATCGCAAATAATACTGGAAGGTGTTGAAAAAATTTCGAAAACACTACTGGCGCAAAACACCATTTTCGGATGGGTCCTAAGTGGACTAGTTGTGGGCCCAGTCCCAGCAATGGCAACCCAAGTTGAGGAAATCTCAAACGAGTACCTCAATTCACAATTGAGAAAATTTTGGGAGTTAGAGGAACTCCCCCCCACATGACTACGCAGCAGTGCCACCTAACGTAGCACCAACTATCATATCCGTATACCACAAACATATAACTTAAATATCTTTGACAGATCAAATGGATGTCGATATGCCGCCAGCACCAACGCCAGCCGTTCGGTCGACCATTCACGTGCCACGAACGGGGCCTATACCAGCCCCTCGAAATCCCACGGCCACAAAGCAACCAACCGTTGCCCGAAGTGCAACACGCGCAAATCCGACGCCGATGCCAGCAGACCCACAGCGCCTCCGATGCCCGCTTTGCCGCCGCCCCCACAGGTTGCCGCACTGCGGCATTTTTAAGAGGATGCTGCCTCCACTCCGCCAGCAGATTGTCCAGGCACATGGCCACTGCCTAAATTGTCTGGCACCTACCCATTCCACATCGGAGTGTACGTCCGGATATACGTGCCAAATATGCATGCAGCCGCATCACACACTCCTTCATTGAGACGGCAGACAATTACTTGCCCCCTGCAGTCGTACTGCGACCCGACGACCGCAGGCGAACCGTGCTGCACGACCACGAAGAGCTGAGCCACCACCAGGATCCCGAACACGTACTCGGCGCCTAGGCCGCCAACCCACTGGGCTCATTAACGTGGTGGCCACATTGCAGCAATTGCAAAGGCTACTAGGCTAATAATTTGCCTAGGGGGGCCGGGATGTCTAAATGACTCTCGGCCTACCCCGTCATGAAACACACCCACACCACATTTCAACATACAAAATCATCACAACAGCACACCACACTCACCACTCACCTTTCACATCACTACACATCACACCAATACACTCAAATATGCCACCACACTTCCAACTAGAACACAACAACTTTCAAAAAAAAACTCCAGCCGCGGATACTTCGCTTTTTCCTCCCGTAGTGGTAACCACCGTGCACTTGCGCATACGCTTTTTCGCAGCATCGTTTGCTTTCTTTTTCCTCTCACGTCAATCATCGCTATCTGATTCCGCCGCCAATGGGGTTATTCGACCAATTTGTAACGTTTTAAGAATATTCCGAAATAAAATAGAATTGCGAAATTCAAAATTCCAAAAAAAAATCTTGTGCTGTGCGTTATTATACCCAAAAGCTAAAAAGTGAGTTTCGGTAAACCAAAAGGTGACTTCGTTAGTTATTGTGACAATATAAGCAATTCAATTTTCTTTTGCAATTTTTTAGATTATGTGCATTGGACAACTAGTTTGTACAGAGTCTGTTTGATCAGTCAAAGTTGTTCTTTTCGTTAAAATTTATTTTTTAAATTTCTCGCAAGTTTTAAGCTTATGTCCTCTTGTGCATAGTTCGTATGACGTATGTTTTCCTTGCTCCGATGTGAATGATTGTGTTTTGTTAAAAAATTTTATTTGATTTATTTTTGCTCTGACTATTTTTTCTTCGTTACTTGTTTATCGACCAGTAATCTTTCGTTTTCATATCTGGCTTTTAGAGCTTTAGAGGATCAACCTTTGAGACTAATTGTTCAAAGTGTGAGTTAATGACTCTTTGTTGATTATTATTTTCTATTATTTCATTTAAATGTGTTTTTATTTCAGTAAGATCGTCATGATCTAGAGTCCCAGTTATAAATTCTATTATAGTCCCTAAAATGTTTATTGATCTTTTTTATATTGAGTGTAAAATAGTTTGTTCAATTAAATTTGAGATTCTATTCTTGTTTATGATATCCTGTTATGTACTGCCAAATGATCTATATTATATCTGTTTATATTTTTCCATTATCGTCGTTAAATTAAATAAATGGTATAAATATTCGGTATCTTCATATACATAGGTATGTGCCGTCAGTTTCGGTGAAGATAAATTGTTTATTTTTTAGATTAAATTCAATAGGAGTGTTACGAATGTTATCTTTATGTAAGACATGTTGTCTTCCTCCTCTCTCTACTAAAACTGTATCCTCACGGTTTTCTATAACTATGTATTTTAAATATTTTTGTTCCGTTTTTGGACGTCGTTTTGACAGTGCGTAAATTATTTGTTTTGGTTCATAAACTTTTGTGTTCCTTTTTTATTATGATATTCTAACTAAAACTTTGTCTTTGTTTTTTTTTCAATCAATTGTTTTATTTCCGGATAACTTTGTCTTTGTGTTTTTTTAAATAAATTGTTTTATTTCCGGATAATTCTTCCTATTGAAAAATACTTCCACTGGTTTTTGTTTTGTCACCGAGTGTATTGTCCTATTATACTCGTATGCTGCGTTAAATATTTCCGTAACTGGATCGGTGTTATTTTGTTTAGCTAATGTTCCTGCGATTTCTATCAGTGTGTTATGTAAGCGTTCAACTGAACCGTTTGATGTCGAATGAGCTGTTGGCGTACGATTATGTGTTATACTCGTATGTAGTCGTCGGTATAGTGACATACAAGTTATCGATGTGAATATACTATATGCTATACTATACCCAGCTAGAACAGTGACGGTTACGTTACTTAGTGAAATGCCGGTAACGCGTGCCAGTTTAATTGTCACACTTTTCTATCATTTTCTTTACCCTTAATAACCCACTGGTACCGCCAGGAACCAACCGCTTAAATTCAAAATTCTGTTTAACGAATTTTATTTTAGAATTTGCTTGTCATTATAAGACCGTTAATTGATTCATGCGCCATATGCTAATTCTATCCCCACTTGTAATAAACGTCAGTTGGCATGTTTGTATGGAGTTGAGTGCATCTACCACATTTTTAGTGAACTTTGTGAAATCGCGTTTTTGCAATAATTTTTTTGTGAGTAATTCATCAAAATCGGAACGGGAAAAAATCTCAAAGTTTAAATAATAGTAAAAATAAGCTAAGATAAGTTTTATAGGTAAGTAAATTTTATTTTTTTGTAAGATTTGTTTGATTTTTTGGTTGGTTCCTTGCGGAACCGTCAGGCACCCGGAGTACGAAATTTTGCAAATATGAAATTATATACAAAATGATTATACTATGGCTTTTTTGTAGTTTCTTCAGCAATGTCTCGTAGAATACGTGATTTTCGAACTGAAGAAGAGCTAAGCGAGTTCGTTAATTCTATTGCGTGGTCGGAAAGCGAAGACGGCGGCGATTTTTCTGCTGATGACAGTGATGTCGACCCCGATTTTGACTTTAGTGCTGCTTTGCGTAGTAAAGATGTAGAAGACGAAGTAGCAGATGTTCAGAACATTGCTGACTTAGCTGTTGTTCAGAATGTGGCAGATATTGCAGATGTCGATATCGGCAATCCAGTTATAGAAGAAAATAGTGAACCAAATCAACGTAAAATATCCCTTTCTCTTATACGAAAGCTTTTTGTTTCTAAATAAGATTTTTATTAGGCATGGATGTTGCAGAAGAGCCAGTTGTTGTAGGTGATCACGCCCGATGTCTAGAGTATGCCACAATGTTTGAAGGCGTATGGGTTGACAAAGAGTCTGATGTATTCAAAAAACCGTTGTGGCGAAAAAGAAATCTTCAATTATACGCTAATTGGATAAGATTTCGAGGTGATGAGGCTTTTACACCGGAGATATTGGCATTGCATTCGCCGCTTCAGTTTTTTACATTTCTTATGTCAACGACATTGTTTCAAAAATTGTGGAACAGAGCAATTTTTACGCAATACAACAAAACATTGAAAAACCATTGAACACCACGCCTGATGAAATAAAACGTTTTATGGGAATCAGTTATTATATGTCGGTGTATAAATATCCCGGAATTCGATCATATTGGGGTAACTATGGTTTCAAGTCAATCATGGATTGTATGCCAAGGAATCGTTACGATAAAATTCGCTAATTCTTGCATTTTAATAATAACGATGAAATGCCACGCTCTAATCGTGACAGGCAGCCTTCCGCGTCATGCCAGCAACTGCCATCAACATCATCGGATGCTACGCGCAGTTGCAGACGTAATCGGGTCTTTGAGGCAGTTGAAATGTATGGACAAATACCACAACACGATTTGGGATATGATCGTTTGTACAAAATACTCCCAATACTCACGGCACTAAATAGGAACTTCAAAAAGGTTCCAATGCGAGCAAGATTATGTGTTGACGAGCAAATCTGTGCGACGAAAATAAAGCAATATGAAACAATACATGCCAGATAAGCCACACCCTTGGGGTGATAAATTATTCCTACTGTGCGATGATTCCGGATGTTGCTACGTATTTGAAATTTATTCCGGCGATGACGACCACCGTCAAGACAATGAACCAAACTTGGGTGCGTCAGCAAATATTGTTGTCAGATTAGCCCGCTCGGTTCCGCGATTTGTAAATCATGCAATTTTTTTTGACAATTATTACACTTCGATTCCGTTGATGGTATATTTGCGAACACAAGGCATCTATTCACTTGGGACTATTCGCCGTTCACGAATTCCATTGTGCAAATTACAGCAGAAATTTAAAAATGGTTCATTTCACGGAATTGATGTTACAACTGTGGCTTGGAATGACAATAAAGTTGTCAACATGGCTTCAACAATGCCTGGAATAAAGCCATATCTTGCGGCCAATGGTGAAACGGCTGCGAATGCACCTACCATTGAACGTTACAACAAAAAGAAAAAAATTACAGAGAGCATTCAATGTCCGAACGTTATCCACGAGTATAACAAGTACATGCGCGGCGTTGACCTCTTGGATTCGTCACTGGGTCGTAGTCATATTCGCATAAAATCACGAAAGTGGACAAACCGATTATTCTACCACATGTGCGATATGGCTATCATCAATACCTGGATGTTATATAAGCGACATCATGCGGACACCAATCAAACTGAGCCCAAGATGGTATTGCACGAATTTTTGTCAGAAGTTACCCAGTGCCTGACAAAATCTGGTACTGATATGAAAATTGGAAAAGATCGACGAACAAATATAATACCTAAATATCTGCAAAACGTCAACGCCCCATGTCTGGTCCGCTACCATCACGTGACATTCGCCTAGATAACGTTGGGCATTTACCAGAGTATGTGAAGGAGGGAAAGCCGCGATGTAAGAATACCAATTGCACATCACGTACAAAAGTACGATGTCGAAAATGTGGAGTACATTTGTGTTTTACACCTGAAAAAACTGCTTTGCTGTATTTCACCAGAGCTAAAGCCAATAATGGTGTAGTATATATTTCTGTGGTGTATCCTGTATATCCTTGTCTTACAATAAAAAAGACAAATCGACATGCAACAGCACACAAAAACATTGACCAACATCGAAATAAAAATGTTTTTTTTTTAATTCATCTTGTTTATTTTTGTAGTTCGGGTGCCTAGTGGTTCCGCTAGGAACCAACCAGGGTTTTTCTACCTAGCTGAGGTAAAATCACTTGCAAACAAAGTTATAGAACAAAGCTTGTTCAGAATCGTGAGTTTTATAACATATTTTTTTGAGCTCAAAAAAAATCAGGCTAGTAAGGGTTAAGAGTGAATCAAAAAAGCTCCCAAAACTTTTGTATACATGTGATTTTTTATCACCTTCTCGCTCACATATTTTCTGCCGTAATAAAACTATATACTTCTTTCTCACACTTTCGTTAAATTTAAGACAAATTGACAGAACTGCTTTCAGGAAAGCGTAGCGGTGCATTCCATATTAGCGTAGTGGGCAAACCACTCGCTTACCATTCCCTCAGTCTACAGTTCGAAACGCGAAATATTTTTTTTTAAATTAAAATGTTTACATTAATTTCATTAATAGTTTTTATATTATAATTTTTTGAGTTTAAGAAACTAAAAATAATCTATAATATTATATTTTCCTAATTACATTAGATTACTTTAAATTCATTTTTATAAATATTTTTAAGAAAAATTTAATTACATAGTAAGATATACAAGATTTTTAAAATAAACATTCATATTAAAGCTATTATAGTTACACTATTAAAATTCATTTTTGTTTATACATTCTTAAATCCGACTACATTTTTTTTTAATTATTATCTATTTGGATTCGTTCGATTCCTCCACAGCTTTTCGCTTCATGTATTTCTTTTGTTTGTACCTATGGTGGCTCATTTCGATGGACTTCCGAATTTGTTTTTCGAAATTCCCCAGTCCACAAGTAACGAAAGAATCTAATAAATTATAATGAAGAGACAAATTAAAACACATCCTCTTAACTAAATATGTATATATTAAATTTACCATATAATATGTTAGATGCCAGTAAAAATTTCGATAGGGGTTGTTTCTCTCCTCTACCGTCCCAGTTACACAAAAACAAAAATTCGTCAGTATATAAATGTCTCAGCACATCATGTAAATTATCTGAATTTCCCTTTGTTTTTAAAATAAACTGTTTCTGTAAATTGAAAATATTTAGCAAAAGTTTAAATAATATTTATTGAAAAAAATGTATACATTACTAACCGTTGCAGTAGCAAATTCCTCGCATTTCAGTTTCTCGTCCATTTCCAATGCTGCAGCTATCGTTGTTATTGGTAGCGTGGAGGCAACTTCGGTTTGCATACTATCTATTTCTTCAGCAGTCGGCATACTGAATGGTGAATTTTTCTAATTAAAACCTTACAATCGCGCACAGTTTTTTGTTGGGCCATTTCTTCGCTTTTATGTTAGTTGTTCCACATTAACAAATGTGTACAAATAAAGTGAAAACTAAAGCGACAAATTTACATGTACATACCTTTTACAGGAATCGAAGGCGTTGTTGGGAATTCTTCAAAATCAATTGCATCAAAGAGCGCTGGTGAATCCATCTGTTCGTAAAATAAAAAAATGGCAGTATCAAAATTCTTTTAAATAATTCATATCATGAAATAAAATACATTCGGAAAATACCACAATTACTTTAAATAGTACTTATTTGAAAACTCATGAAATAGATGATGTAAAAATGGTATAAGAAGAAACTTGCCCTCATGTGGAATAGAAAAATATTTATAAACTATATCATCTTTTTCGATTTTAAACAATTTTGGATCTAATTTATTTGCCAACAAAATACCTAAACCAGTTGACGATTCCAATGGTTCTTGAAAGTAGCTTTCAACACTGAAAAATCTCAAGCTTTTTTGAGAAAACTGATTAATTGGGAATGCGTGAACCGAGTATACTTATGAAATTGCCTGTGCCGAGAAAAATAAAAATTGCGACCGCTCGCGAATGTTCTTCTTACACAATTGAATTCTTTATTTCATGAATTTTATGACTTAGCCTAAACCTTAACCTAACGGCTTAAACTAACGGGACGCGTAAATATGTATTTATAAAAAAGGGGTAAGTAGAATTCAATTCGTTACATTATGGTAGAAAATTATGGTGAGTATATAAACAGTATTATTAGGGTGAGTATAATATAATATAAAATAAACTTTAACATTTTAATTTAAATATTTAATATAAAATTAATTCATAAACATTCGTTTAGTATTATGTTTAAAAATAGTATATATGTTTAAAGGATGTCTTGACGCAACACCGGCCGCCTTGACAGGATCATGATCCTTCAACGTTGATGGGTAGCAGGGCGAGCTTATGAATTGGCCGCTTGATTGTGCCTGCTTTCGTTGCCACGTCTGCCACTCGCACCTTGCCGTCTTGCCCTTCTACGGTTGCGGCGACTCGTCCTAGTACCCACTGCTGCGGTGGTGTGTTGTCTTCGTGTACGAGGACGAGGTCGCCGGCCTGCAGATTCCGCTCCGGATGTAACCATTTGTTCCGCTCTTGAAGGCTCGTGAGATACGTTTTGGATCACTGCTGCCAAAACTGTTGCTTGAGATAGCAAACAAGTTGCCATCTCTCGCAACAACGAATTATGTCCGTTGGCACTTGTGCTGGTGGCAGTGCTCGTAGAGGGCAACCGATCAGCAGGTGTGCTGGCGTTAGAGCTTCTCCATCGTTGGGGTCTTGGCTCAACGGTGCTAGTGGACGCGAGTTGAGAATGGCTTCCACTTCGGCTAGTACTGTTGACAGCTCTTCTGCGGTGAGAAGAGCGTTGCCGAGTGCGCGAACTACCAGGTGTTTGGCGGATTTCACCGCGGCCTCCCATAATCCGCCGAAGTGCGGCGCCCTGGGTGGTATAAAGGTGAAGCTGAATCCTTCTTCTGCGGCGAATTCCTTCACTTCCGTTGACTGAGCTAGAAATGCCTCTTTCAGCTCGCGCAGCTTGCGGTCGGCGCCGACGAAGTTGGTTGCATTGTCGCTGTATATTTTCTGCGGAATCCCTCGGCGACCAATGAACCTTTTGAGGGCGAAAATGAATGTATTAGTCGATAAGTCAGAAACTAATTCTAAGTGTACTGCTTTCGAAGTAAAGCACACAAAAACAGCAATATAAGTTTTCACGGGTGGTCGACCACGTATTTTTAATGTTGTATATATTGGACCACAAAAATCTACGCCACATATAAGGAAGGGTCGTAGCGCTCGAAGCCTTTCTGATGGCAAGTTTCCCATTATTTGGGTTTGCAGCTTCGGCTTGTAATGAAAGCAGTGTGTGCAGTTTCTTACGGTTCTACTGCATGCTTCTCTTGCATTAATCAGCCATATGCGTTCTCGAAGAAGCGCAACCAGCGCTTTTGCTCCAGCATAGTGATTCCGAAAGTGCAGGAACCGTAAGTAAGTCGAAACGAAGTGCGAATTTCTATATAGCAATAGTGGAAATTTGGCATCGTATGGGAGAGGTGCATTTAAAAGGCGACCTCCTACTCGGATTAATTTGAACGAAAGCGACATATCCGAGTACTCATGCAAGAACGGATTTAGTTTTTGCAAGGTTGCCGGTAGCGTGGTGCCCTTAGTCAGTTTTTGGATTTCATTTGCAAATTCCGAATGTTGAATCACTTGAACAATTTTCAAAAAACTCAAGTGCAATTCGTTAGATGTCAGATCCCTACCCTCCGTAGGCATTTTTGGTCGTCTGATCCATCGTAGTAAATATGCGACCACACGAAGCAATTTTCTATGAGAAGAGAATTTTTCAATGAGGTCCAATATTGGATTTTTCTCAGTGGTCGAAATTAATGTAAATGCATTTTTCTTCTTCTCTAATGCTTCGTCTTCTGGTGAGAGCTGGAAGTGGGTGTTAATTGGCCATAATGCAGGGTCTTCTAGGAGGAACTGTGGACCGCCAAACCATATTGAATTATTTAATTCGTCCACGTTACAACCCCGAGACACTTGATCCGCAGGATTTTGTTTTGTTGGCACATGCCGCCAATGCACTTTGTCGGTCAACTCTTGGATTTCGGACACTCTATTTGCGACGAATGTTTGTAATGAGGAAGGATGTGTTTTTATCCAATGTAAAACAATTTCGGAGTCTGTCCAGAATGTAATTTTTTCGAAATGTCGATTCAACATAGGCGCAACTCTTGACCATAATTTAGAAAGAAGATGTGCTGCCGAGAGCTCAAGACGTGGAAGAGATTTGGTCTTCAGCGGAGCCACTCTAGACTTTGCAGTAAGCAGCATACATTTAATACCACTAGCAGTTTGGCTTCGTATATATATGCAGCATCCGTACGCTCTTATTGAAGCGTCGGAGAAGCCATGTATTTGGCAGATGGCACTCGACTGTACGTTCACGTAACGAGGAATGCTAATTGTTGAAAGCTGCATTAGGTTTTTTTTTTTTTTTTTTTTCAATATCTTTTTTATTTATTGAATCTGCTTTTTGTTTTGAAAGCCTAACAATAAGTAATAAAATCTTAAACCTATTTAAAAACTAGACACGCTCAAACAAATGATTGAGGTGTTTTGGTGATACATTGCTCCTCAGTACGCGGGCATATCTCTTCTTTTAAGGCGTGTTTGATTGCAGGAATGTACCAAAGCATTAGCCAAAGGGTTTGGGTGATCACGGAGTTTACATATATATTTAATTCTGCTGTCTTCTACTTCTTTCCTTACCATAGAAATACCAAGGTCTTTATGGATATTCTCATTACGCATGTACCATGGTGAACACGTGATTGATCTTAGCATTTTTGATTGGAACCTTTGTATTATGTCTATATTAGTTGCACAGGTCGTACCCCACAGTTGAATGCCATACATCCAAATCGGCTTTATGACCGCATTATATAAAAGCACTTTGTTGTCTAGGCTAAGTTTGGAGTTTTTATTTAATAGCCAATTTAAATTTGCAGCTCTTATCTTCATGCAAGTTATTTTACTAGATATATGTTTTTTCCACGTAAGTCTTCTATCTAGGTGAATACCAAGATAGGTTACTTCATTCGCTTGGGGTACTAAAATATTGTTAATTTTTATTGCCGGACACATTTTTGGTCTAAGCGAAAATGTAACATGCTTACACTTTTGTTCATTTACCTTTATACGCCAGTTAGCTAGCCATTCTTCGACAAACTTTAAGTGCTCGGCTAATATTCTTGATGCTATTATGTGGCATTTGTTACGGCTCACTATAGCTGTGTCGTCCGCAAAAGTAGAAGTTAATACATTGTTAGCTGTTGGAAGATCTGCTGTATATATGATGTATAGTGTTGGGCCTAGAACACTGCCCTGGGGTACACCAGCCCTTATCTGTCTTTCATCAGATATGAAATCTCCCACTTTTACCATAAATTTTCTATTTTTTAAATACGATTCCAATGTTTTATATAACTTTGAAGGTAGAATATTTTTAATCTTGTATAAAAGGCCCTCATGCCATACCTTATCAAACGCCTGAGCCACGTCTAGAAATATAGCTGAACAGTACTCTCTGTGCTCAAATGCTTTTCTTATTTCGTTAGTAATTCTATTTACTTGCTCAATCGTGCTATGTTTTTCACGAAACCCAAATTGGTGCATTGGTACTATATTATTTTCGTGGAGGAAAGGAGTCATCTTTGATAGTAACAATTTTTCAAATATCTTTGAAAGACAGGGTAGAAGACTGATTGGTCTGTATGAAGACGGCTGTGTTAAGTCTTTCCCAGGTTTGTCTATCAAGATGATCTGCGACTTTTTCCACGAATTTGGATAGTGTCCGAGATTAAGAATTGCATTGAAGAGCAAAGAGAGCACCTTTACGGCAATATTTGGTAACTCAATTAGCATTTTTGGGGTAATATTATCATGTCCAGGTGATTTTTTGGGGTTAAGCTCTTTTATTATTCTAGTAACTTCAGAAGTAGAAGTCCTAATAGACACATGCGACTCTTTTGCGGTATTGGGCAAGGTTGGCAACTCAAAGTTGTTCTTTGGGCAATTGGGTTGAAATACCTTTTCTAGGTGATTTGCAAAGCAATTTGCCTTATCCTCATCACTACGTGCCCAATTACCATTCAACTGTCTTAGAGGCATGTTGGAATCTACTGGTGGCTTGAAAGACTTTTGTGCTTTCCAAAGAGAATTTTGCTTGCGCGAATTTGGACACAGTTTCTTTATATAATTTTCAGTGTTGTGTTCCTCTTCGCGTTTAAGCGCTTTTTTTAACTTTCGTACAGCAGATTTCAGTTGAAGCAGAGATGAAGGGGATCGATTTAACTGCCATTCCCGCCTAGCTCGCCTTTTCTCATTTACAAGTTTCTCTATTTCATTATTGGTGATCTTTCTAAAACCAACTGGTTTGTTGTTTCTTTTTGGTGTTGCCAATACGGCTGCATTAGTTATTACGTCATTAATTTCTTTTATATTTTCATCAATGTCTCTTTCTGTATTTATTTTGCAATCAATATTGATGTGGGTGCTGATATACTTTCTATATTTCAACCAGTTAGTTTTATGTGATGTTAGAGAAACTTTCGGCTCAAATAACATGGGCTGTTCGTATAACTTTATTAGTACAGGAGAATGATCAGATGATAAGTCTGTACATGTGTCAGCTGTCATAAGCGATCTATTTTTTTTGACTACAGCAAAATCTATTAAGTCTGGTATTTTTCTTCTATCACTGGGCCAGTATGTCGGCTTACCAGGAGATATTATATCCAGTTTATTATGCTTATTCGTAATAGTGTAGTATAACTGTCGTCCTTTCGGATTAATAAGACGTGAGCCCCAGTATGTGTGTTTTGCGTTATAATCTCCACCTGCTAGAAATCTTTGACCTAGTGTTCCAAAAAAGTCTTTAAATTCGATTTCTGTAATTTTAAAACGAGGTGGACAGTATATAGCCGTAAGGTTTAAGTCACAACCCCGATTTTTTAGTGATATTGTTGTAGCTTGTAACTGTGGTGTAGCATGAGATTCTAGAGCATAGTGGTTTAAACGATTTCTAATCAACACTGCCGTGCCACCATGCGCTTTTCCATCCGGATGATTTGTAACGTATAGTCTAAATCCCGGTATATTGAAATTATTTTTATTTGTTAGATGAGTTTCTGAAATAAGCATTACATCTATATTCCTTTCAGACAGAAATCTGATAATCTCTAATTTATGTTGGTTAACACCGTTAGCATTCCATATACAGATATTTAGTAAGCTCATTTTTTACTTAATAAATTTTGCAGCATTTGATTTTGTGATTTTATTAAATCTTGGATCATGTTTTGCATGGTAGACATAAATTGAGTCATACACTGTGTAAGATTTATAATCATAGTTTCAATACCTCCATTTGGAGGATTTTGCGGCAGTTGCATTTGCACAGTGTTGCCTTTCACCACATTTGCATAGCTTCCTTGCATGTTATTATTGTTAGAAGTAAAATGATTTGAACTTTTTTCCGAGGTTGCTATTATTTCATTACTGGGTGTCTGTAACATTTGGTTACGACGAGCTTGAATGCCCTGTGACAACTTCGATTTCAAATCTTTATATACGGGGCAACCTCTGTAGTTAGCAGTGTGATTTCCCCCACAATTGCTGCATTTTTTATTTAAATCCTCTTTTTTAAGAGTACATTTAGAAGTAGGGTGTAGATCACCACACACCACACAGACACTGCGTAGAGTGCAATATGCTTTCGTGTGTCCATACTCTTGGCAGTTTGTACATTGTACTGGACCATTTCTCTTGTGTGGTTCCTCAACGGTAATTCTGCGATGGAGCAGATATTTTAAATTGTAAATCGGGTGTATTTCATTTTTCTTTAGTTGGTTACAATTTGGCATCAGTTCTATTTTGAACATTGGTTGTGGGACTTTGTTTCTGTTAAAAATATTTACTACTGATTTGATGCTAAAACCACCTTCTTCCAGTGCGTCTTTCACATCGATAGAGTCTACCGAAGACTCAATTCCTTTTATGACAACAACTAGTCCTTTTGAGCTCTTCAGTTGGTATGAGTAGTAATTTTTGTTATTATTTGACAAGTACTTTACAATATCCATGAAACTTTTTTCAGTGTACGTTTGAATTTTTGTTTCATCAATATTTCCTTTTTTCAAGGGCACAATATGAAAATTGTTTGTGCCTATTAAATTGCTTAATTTGGAGACAAGTGCATTTGAGCTACGCTCACGCAAATAAATTGGAGGGGGTTTTGCATTAACGACTGTGGTGGTACCCTTCGCATCGTCGTCTGAACTCTTGCTTAGTAAGGCAAATCTGTTGCCATTTAAAACTTCCGTTGTATTTATATTTGGTGTGCCGACTTGAAATTTTTTAGAATTGACCGCTGACTTTGAAGGACTTAATTTCCTTTTTATATTAACGTAGCGGTCAATGCCAGTTTGCACGGACTGGCCTTTTTTTAATGGTACATTCTCACCTTGCGTTATATTATTTTTCGCTGCCTGCGTGCTTGCTGGTACCTGCTTAGTTGTTGGTGTTGACACGTTTGTTGCTGGCCGTTGTTGGTTGCTGTTCTCTGCTGCTTTTGTAATTTGCTCTGCGCTCTGCATATGGGGCTGCTCAGTTGTTCGCTTCGATGACTCATCCTTCGCACCGTTGCCTTGTTTGTTGTTAGGAGCTGAATTCGCAGGCTCGACAAAGCTGAAGTAGGCATTCAGAGAATGCCTACGGCCTTGTTGGTGGGGCTGCGCTGCGCTCATGTTATTTGTTTCTTTTATTGTTTATTTCGCACTTATGTATTTGTTTTTTTTTTTTTATTGTTTACAAAAGGTATAATTTTTTGTGTTTTTTATGTTTTTATTAACTCTTTCGGCGTTATTGCCTAACACTTGCACTTAATGCACTTTTTTGTTATTTGTTTATTTTTTAGTTTTGTTTATTTAGAAAGTTTTTACGGAGCGCATCAATACACGTCCGTTCAGATTGAAAGCTCGGAATTACACCCGCATTAGGTTGGCTTTGAAATTCTGCCAGCTAGTGTCGAGGCGCAATGGAATCGACTCATCCCAATCTAGTTTCTGAATCCAAAGCTCTTGCAATAAGATTTTTGCTTTGGTAACTAGTGGGGCTAATAATCCAAGAGGATCGAAAAGGCGAGCAGAAACTGATAATATGTTTCGTTTAGTGGCTCGCAAATCATTAAAATTGTCGTCTAGGACAAATCGAAATAAATCCTCTTTCGGCAACCAATGGATTCCCAACGTTTTTGTAGAATTTTTGTCATTGAAGCTTAATGACTTTTCAGTGCAATCACTGTCGAAAAATTTAGGGTGGTTCGAAAACCACTTCGTTAAGGTGAATCCTGCCGAGTTTAATATTTTAACTACTTCACTTCTTATAAGATCTAGAGACTCAAAATTTTCAGATCCTGTCAATAAGTCATCGACATAAAAGTCTCTTTTAATGGCCAATGAACCGAGTGGGTATTTAGTTGTATTAGCATCGCTGAGCATTTGCAAACACCGTGTTGCGAGAAATGGTGCAGGCGCAGTGCCGTAAGTGACGGTGTTAAGTCGAAAAATTTGAATATGCTCTGAGGGATGCTCTCTCCACACAATAAGCTGACAATTTTTGTCTTCTTCGTGCACCATTATTTGGCGGTACATTTTAGTAATGTCTGCCGTTAAAGCGTACTTGTGTAAACGAAAACGAATAAGAGTTGAATACAACTCTTCTTGGATGGTTGGGCCTACCATCAAAAGTTCATTCAATGAAATTTGAGATGAAGTACGACTCGAAGCGTCAAAAACAACACGTAATTTGGTTGTTGTGCTTTCGGGTCTTAAAACGCATTGATGCGGAATGAGATAGTGTGGCTCACTCGGGATCTTATTGTTTGTTGGGCTCATGTGACCCAATGCTTTATATTCATTCATGAAGTCCAGATACATTCTACGAAGTTCTGTATTTTTCAATGTTTTCCTCTCCAGGGCCTGAAACCGCCGAACTGCGGTTTCATAGGAGTGACCGAGTAACTTACGGTCAGATTTAAAGGGCATTCTGACTTGAAGCCTTCCTGAAGGCAATACTTCAGTTGTGTTAACGAAAAATTTTTCACACTCTTTTTGTTCAGGTGTGAACTTGTTGCCATTTGTTTCTGAAGGAAGTTCCTCCAGAGCCCAGAATTTTTGGACTACTGAATCTATGGACGTTAAGTCGTCTTCAGTTTGGCATAATGTGCTAGTTGCTTCGGGAGGAGGACTAAGATTGCTGACATATTTGCCAGACACAATCCATCCCAAAAGAGTTTTCTGCAGCGTTGGTTGATTAGGGCCAATTTTAATTTGGCCAACCGCTAACAGATCAAAAAAGGTTTCTGCACCCAATAAGATGTCAATCTTTTGGGATGTGTGGAATTCTGGATCCGCCAATTCAATATTGCGCGGAATTTTCCAACCATTAACATTAATGGTATGGTCTGGATGATTAGCAGAAATGCATCGCATAATCCAGAATTCCGCCGAAAATTCATAATTATTAACGCGTGACTTAATAAACGCGCTTAATTTGGCCCCGACTTTCGTACTGGAATTTCCAATTCCTATAATGTTTAAGGTCCTGTTTTGGCGACGAATCCGCAGTTTTTGGGCCAAATCCTCTGTCATAAAATTGACTTGTGACCCTGAGTCCAGTAAGGCTCTTGCAGGTAGGTATGCTCCACAGCTGGTCCTCACCAGAATAACTGCTGTTGCCAACATTACCCGATCCGGCATACTCGATGTATGCATTGCATGTGTAGTTGTTGTTGGTTGCGGATGAGATTCAGCAGCAAAGGAAACAGGATACTGGTGAAGCAACGTATGATGGGATCGATTGCACACGCGACATCGATCCGCTCTGCACTTGGAAACCGTATGAACCTTACGCAAACAATTTATGCATAAGGGCACCGATTTGACATACTCAAATCTCTGTTGCACAGAGAGAGTTTTAAAAGTGGGGCAAGCAGATATGTAGTGGTCCTTTGATTTACACTGCTGGCAAAGAGGTTGCTTTGTATTTGTAGCTACTAACGACGATTTGGTCCTGTCCGATTTGGTTCCTGTCATGTGACTCGCGCTGATTGCAGCTCCGGGTTTCGTTCTCGAACATGACGCTCCTTCTGCTGATAATTGCTGAAATCTTCTATTCAGGGTGGCTTCACAGTTCTTCCATAAAGGTAGCTTGTCGTAATCCAGCTGTTCTTCCCACTTTGATCGGGTGGCAGAGTCCACTTTTGTCATGACCATGTGTGTGATAATCGCATTTGTAATTTGTTTCTCATCGCCCAGCGATAGCAATGAGTCATACACAGCCGACACTTCATCGATCATCGCTCGCAATGAGGGTGCCGATGGCTTTTGAATAGTTGGCAACTCAAAAAGTTTCGAAATTGTGTTGAAAAATATCAAGCATTTATTATCGTAAACTTTTTTGAGGCTTGCCAACGCCTTCGGATAATTTTCATCCGACATTTGAAACGCTTTTACCGTACCCAGAGCCTCTCCAGATAGACAATTAACCAGATGGTTAAATTTTTCAATATCTGGGATATTTGGATCATTGTGAACCAGACTCTCAAATAAACTCATAAAATTTTTAAATTCGGAATACTCTCCCTTGAATTTCGGCAAATTCATTTTTGGGAGTCTTGAGCTGTGAGATGTTACGAAAGATGTGTCCGCAATAGACGTTCTACTTTTTGCTAAAATTGTTTTAATTATAGATTTTGTTTCTACAATTATGTCCTCTAACTCCCCTCGGGCCATGTCGTCTTCATCAATCTCTTCAATTTTAGATTGACACTTCATCAACTTTTCACTGTGGGAGTTTAATATGTCGAGACGACATTCCAACTCAATCGGATCTAACGACATGGTTTTTTCCAGAAGGCCCGTCTTTATACGCAAAATGCTACTTTTCGCCACCGTCCTTTGACGCTTTAATGATTTTAAATCGATCAACTCCTTACTTGGAGAGAGGTTGGCGATAGTTGGCTTTGGCTTGCTCATTTTTGTTTGTTGAAATTAAAATTTCGAAAACGAACGATAAAGGTTGGCAACAAATATAATAGGAATCGATTACGAAAACGAAAAAAAAGTATCGATTTCCAATTATACGAAAGCCTAACCGATAATTTTCGTACTGAGCACAATGTTTTTTGAAAACGAGAAATTGAAAACTGTGTGAAAACACTGACCGAATTGTAATTTTTTTCTTTGCTTTTGCAAATTATTAAAAATCGCACCTTAATGTTTAATATGTGTATGTACATATAAGATATACTTTAAATGCTACCGCAAATCGTTTGATCCCCTTTGATATGTCAATATATGTATATAACGTACATATGTATATACTCGTTGCTTTGCCAATATTTAGAAAACTCAGAAAAATCGCACCTTAATGTTTAAGTGATGCGATCATAGACGCTATCACAAATCCCTCTATCCCTTTTCTTTTATGTCAATATATGTATGTGTACGTATGTATGTATATACATACGTATGTATGTATGTATATTGTATATGAGCGTATAAGTAAAAAGGGAGAGTCAAACACTGAAAGGGTGCAAATGTTAATTATTGTTATTTATTTTCTCTGTTTGCACCACTTTCAATGATTCGCACTCGTTACCTGTTGTGAATGCGTAGGCGTTTTGCCTGCGTTCACTTCCCTGGTGCAGAGGAGGCAACGGCAGCTCATTCCCACGAAGCTAGTAGTAGTGACGCAGCAGAGATATCGTTGGCAGCAGCGATCAAGTCAGCGGCAGCGATGTTATAAGCAGCAGCGATGTTGTTAGCGGCAGCGATGTTGTTAACGGCAAACGATGTTGTCAACGGCAAACGATGTTGTCAACGGCAAACGATGTTAATAGCGGCAGCGATGCTTTAAAACAGTACGGTGTAGTACAGTACTTTGTAGAAAACGGCAAACTTGTGTAAAAAACGACAAACGATTTTTTTTTTTTTTTTAAACGAGTGTTCAATAAATACTTTTATACCGGCACTTCACTTTGTATCAAAACGGGACGGTGATTTTGGTTTGTACACTACGGTAGATTTTACGGAATTTTTTAACGGGTGTTTAATAAATACTTCTATACCGGCACTTCACTTTCAATCGGTACTTTAAGTTAACGGCACTAAAAAACGGGTTTTTCTTTTTGGGTTTGTAATTTGAAAACAGTAATAAATTTTTTAATTTTAACTTTTTACAAAACTTGTATGTGAATATAAATTTCACCACTTTTGCCAAAATACAAATTGAAATACTTATGTGCCTTTATTTTTGCACTCCACTGTACTCACTACCCGTTTTGAACTTGCCGTACGTATATGTATGTAGATTTGTACATACGTGGTTTCTTTACCGCACTTGTTTCGAAAATTCTTTCGCACTTAGTTATACATACTTATGTGTATGTGCATATATTTTGCATGTACATATGTACCGGTAAGTATTGATGTATGTATATATGTACGAATTTGTGCATTTGCCGAATGGAATTTTCCGCACTCCACTTCACTTATTTCTTTCTTTTTAATTTTTTAAATGTTAAACGTTCATATGCTGGATATTCTTTTTATCCCACTATCACTGCTTATGTACATGTACGTACATACATATATGCACATATGTATTTATATTTTCACTTTCACAGTAATAATTTGTTAAACGAATTTTTTTTGTAAATTTAAGCACGTTTAGTACACTTTTTATTTTAAGTTACTTTTTCTTTTTAAGTTACGTTTGTATGTTTTTCACTTTTATTTAGACCGACGACAACCGACAACCGACAATCGTGAAACGAAACGCGCGCGCACAGGCAATTAAATTGAAACCGAAAATTGTATATGTATGTATACGGATATTTGATATCCACGAAAATTGTCTTAAAAATGTTAATAAAAACTTTGAACTTTTCTTTGTTAAACTTTTATCACGCACTATTGTCCCTGCTCGGGCGCCATGAAAAATCTCAAGCTTTTTTGAGAAAACTGATTAATTGGGAATGCGTGAACCGAGTATACTTATGAAATTGCCTGTGCCGAGAAAAATAAAAATTGCGACCGCTCGCGAATGTTCTTCTTACACAATTGAATTCTTTATTTCATGAATTTTATGACTTAGCCTAAACCTTAACCTAACGGCTTAAACTAACGGGACGCGTAAATATGTATTTATAAAAAAGGGGTAAGTAGAATTCAATTCGTTACATTATGGTAGAAAATTATGGTGAGTATATAAACAGTATTATTAGGGTGAGTATAATATAATATAAAATAAACTTTAACATTTTAATTTAAATATTTAATATAAAATTAATTCATAAACATTCGTTTAGTATTATGTTTAAAAATAGTATATATGTTTAAAGGATGTCTTGACGCAACAAACACCCAAGAAACAATGCGCCGATACTATAGCACTACCAGACTCGTCTGTCATGCCTATTACTTTTATGGGGCCTAATTTTTGACTAAAACAATAAGAGGCGCAATGGAATCGACTCATCCCAATCTAGTTTCTGAATCCAAAGCTCTTGCAATAAGATTTTTGCTTTGGTAACTAGTGGGGCTAATAATCCAAGAGGATCGAAAAGGCGAGCAGAAACTGATAATATGTTTCGTTTAGTGGCTCGCAAATCATTAAAATTGTCGTCTAGGACAAATCGAAATAAATCCTCTTTCGGCAACCAATGGATTCCCAACGTTTTTGTAGAATTTTTGTCATTGAAGCTTAATGACTTTTCAGTGCAATCACTGTCGAAAAATTTAGGGTGGTTCGAAAACCACTTCGTTAAGGTGAATCCTGCCGAGTTTAATATTTTAACTACTTCACTTCTTATAAGATCTAGAGACTCAAAATTTTCAGATCCTGTCAATAAGTCATCGACATAAAAGTCTCTTTTAATGGCCAATGAACCGAGTGGGTATTTAGTTGTATTAGCATCGCTGAGCATTTGCAAACACCGTGTTGCGAGAAATGGTGCAGGCGCAGTGCCGTAAGTGACGGTGTTAAGTCGAAAAATTTGAATATGCTCTGAGGGATGCTCTCTCCACACAATAAGCTGACAATTTCTGTCTTCTTCGTGCACCATTATTTGGCGGTACATTTTAGTAATGTCTGCCGTTAAAGCGTACTTGTGTAAACGAAAACGAAGAAGAGTTGAATACAACTCTTCTTGGATGGTTGGGCCTACCATCAAAAGTTCATTCAATGAAATTTGAGATGAAGTACGACTCGAAGCGTCAAAAACAACACGTAATTTGGTTGTTGTGCTTTCGGGTCTTAAAACGCATTGATGCGGAATGAAATAGTGTGGCTCACTCGGGATCTTATTGTTTGTTGGGCTCATGTGACCCAATGCTTTATATTCATTCATGAAGTCCAGATACATTCTACGAAGTTCTGGATTTTTCAATGTTTTCCTCTCCAGGGCCTGAAACCGCCGAACTGCGGTTTCATAGGAGTGACCGAGTAACTTACGGTCAGATTTAAAGGGCATTCTGACTTGAAGCCTTCCTGAAGGCAATACTTCAGTTGTGTTAACGAAAAATTTTTCACACTCTTTTTGTTCAGGTGTGAACTTGTTGCCATTTGTTTCTGAAGGAAGTTCCTCCAGAGCCCAGAATTTTTGGACTACTGAATCTATGGACGTTAAGTCGTCTTCAGTTTGGCATAATGTGCTAGTTGCTTCGGGAGGAGGACTAAGATTGCTGACATATTTGCCAGACACAATCCATCCCAAAAGAGTTTTCTGCAGCGTTGGTTGATTAGGGCCAATTTTAATTTGGCCAACCGCTAACAGATCAAAAAAGGTTTCTGCACCCAATAAGATGTCAATCTTTTGGGATGTGTGGAATTCTGGATCCGCCAATTCAATATTGCGCGGAATTTTCCAACCATTAACATTAATGGTATGGTCTGGATGATTAGCAGAAATGCATCGCATAATCCAGAATTCCACCGAAAATTCATAATTATTAACGCGTGACTTAATAAACGCGCTTAATTTGGCCCCGACTTTCGTACTGGAATTTCCAATTCCTATAATATTTAAGGTCCTGTTTTGGCGACGAATCCGCAGTTTTTGGGCCAAATCCTCTGTCATAAAATTGACTTGTGACCCTGAGTCCAGTAAGGCTCTTGCAGGTAGGTATGCTCCACAGCTGGTCCTCACCAGAATAACTGCTGTTGCCAACATTACCCGATCCGGCATACTCGATGTATGCATTGCATGTGTAGTTGTTGTTGGTTGCGGATGAGATTCAGCAGCAAAGGAAACAGGATACTGGTGAAGCAACGTATGATGGGATCGATTGCACACGCGACATCGATCCGCTCTGCACTTGGAAACCGTATGCCCCTTACGCAAACAATTTATGCATAAGGGCACCGATTTGACATACTCAAATCTCTGTTGCACAGAGAGAGTTTTAAAAGTGGGGCAAGCAGATATGTAGTGGTCCTTTGATTTACACTGCTGGCAAAGAGGTTGCTTTGTATTTGTAGCTACTAACGACGATTTGGTCCTGTCCGATTTGGTTCCTGTCATGTGACTCGCGCTGATTGCAGCTCCGGGTTTCGTTCTCGAACATGACGCTCCTTCTGCTGATAATTGCTGAAATCTTCTATTCAGGGTGGCTTCACAGTCCTTCCATAAAGGTAGCTTGTCGTAATCCAGCTGTTCTTCCCACTTTGATCGGGTGGCAGAGTCCACTTTTGTCATGACCATGTGTGTGATAATCGCATTTGTAATTTGTTTCTCATCGCCCAGCGATAGCAATGAGTCATACACAGCCGACACTTCATCGATCATCGCTCGCAATGAGGGTGCCGATGGCTTTTGAATAGTTGGCAACTCAAAAAGTTTCGAAATTGTGTTGAAAAATATCAAGCATTTATTATCGTAAACTTTTTTGAGGCTTGCCAACGCCTTCGGATAATTTTCATCCGACATTTGAAACGCTTTTACCGTACCCAGAGCCTCTCCAGATAGACAATTAACCAGATGGTTAAATTTTTCAATATCTGGGATATTTGGATCATTGTGAACCAGACTCTCAAATAAACTCATAAAATTTTTAAATTCGGAATACTCTCCCTTGAATTTCGGCAAATTCATTTTTGGGAGTCTTGAGCTGTGAGATGTTACGAAAGATGTGTCCGCAATAGACGTTCTACTTTTTGCTAAAATTGTTTTAATTATAGATTTTGTTTCTACAATTATGTCCTCTAACTCCCCTCGGGCCATGTCGTCTTCATCAATCTCTTCAATTTTAGATTGACACTTCATCAACTTTTCACTGTGGGAGTTTAATATGTCGAGACGACATTCCAACTCAATCGGATCTAACGACATGGTTTTTTCCAGAAGGCCCGTCTTTATACGCAAAATGCTACTTTTCGCCACCGTCCTTTGACGCTTTAATGATTTTAAATCGATCAACTCCTTACTTGGAGAGAGGTTGGCGATAGTTGGCTTTGGCTTGCTCATTTTTGTTTGTTGAAATTAAAATTTCGAAAACGAACGATAAAGGTTGGCAACAAATATAATAGGAATCGATTACGAAAACGAAAAAAAAGTATCGATTTCCAATTATACGAAAGCCTAACCGATAATTTTCGTACTGAGCACAATGTTTTTTGAAAACGAGAAATTGAAAACTGTGTGAAAACACTGACCGAATTGTAATTTTTTTCTTTGCTTTTGCAAATTATTAAAAATCGCACCTTAATGTTTAATATGTGTATGTACATATAAGATATACTTTAAATGCTACCGCAAATCGTTTGATCCCCTTTGATATGTCAATATATGTATATAACGTACATATGTATATACTCGTTGCTTTGCCAATATTTAGAAAACTCAGAAAAATCGCACCTTAATGTTTAAGTGATGCGATCATAGACGCTATCACAAATCCCTCTATCCCTTTTCTTTTATGTCAATATATGTATGTGTACGTATGTATGTATATACATACGTGTCCAAATATTATATATGTATGTATATTGTATATGAGCATATAAGTAAAAAGGGAGAGTCAAACACTGAAAGGGTGCAAATGTTAATTATTGTTATTTATTTTCTCTGTTTGCACCACTTTCAATGATTCGCACTCGTTACCTGTTGTGAATGCGTAGGCGTTTTGCCTGCGTTCACTTCCCTGGTGCAGAGGAGGCAACGGCAGCTCATTCCCACGAAGCTAGTAGTAGTGACGCAGCAGAGATATCGTTGGCAGCAGCGATCAAGTCAGCGGCAGCGATGTTATAAGCAGCAGCGATGTTGTTAGCGGCAGCGATGTTGTTAACGGCAAACGATGTTGTCAACGGCAAACGATGTTGTCAACGGCAAACGATGTTAATAGCGGCAGCGATGCTTTAAAACAGTACGGTGTAGTACAGTACTTTGTAGAAAACGGCAAACTTGTGTAAAAAACGACAAACGATTTTTTTTTTTTTTAAACGAGTGTTCAATAAATACTTTTATACCGGCACTTCACTTTGTATCAAAACGGGACGGTGATTTTGGTTTGTACACTACGGTAGATTTTACGGAATTTTTTAACGGGTGTTTAATAAATACTTCTATACCGGCACTTCACTTTCAATCGGTACTTTAAGTTAACGGCACTAAAAAACGGGTTTTTCTTTTTGGGTTTGTAATTTGAAAACAGTAATAAATTTTTTAATTTTAACTTTTTACAAAACTTGTATGTGAATATAAATTTCACCACTTTTGCCAAAATACAAATTGAAATACTTATGTGCCTTTATTTTTGCACTCCACTGTACTCACTACCCGTTTTGAACTTGCCGTACGTATATGTATGTAGATTTGTACATACGTGGTTTCTTTACCGCACTTGTTTCGAAAATTCTTTCGCACTTAGTTATACATACTTATGTGTATGTGCATATATTTTGCATGTACATATGTACCGGTAAGTATTGATGTATGTATATATGTACGAATTTGTGCATTTGCCGAATGGAATTTTCCGCACTCCACTTCACTTATTTCTTTCTTTTTAATTTTTTAAATGTTAAACGTTCATATGCTGGATATTCTTTTTATCCCACTATCACTGCTTATGTACATGTACGTACATACATATATGCACATATGTATTTATATTTTCACTTTCACAGTAATAATTTGTTAAACGAATTTTTTTTGTAAATTTAAGCACGTTTAGTACACTTTTTATTTTAAGTTACTTTTTCTTTTTAAGTTACGTTTGTATGTTTTTCACTTTTATTTAGACCGACGACAACCGACAACCGACAATCGTGAAACGAAACGCGCGCGCACAGGCAATTAAATTGAAACCGAAAATTGTATATGTATGTATACGGATATTTGATATCCACGAAAATTGTCTTAAAAATGTTAATAAAAACTTTGAACTTTTCTTTGTTAAACTTTTATCACGCACTATTGTCCCTGCTCGGGCGCCATGAAAAATCTCAAGCTTTTTTGAGAAAACTGATTAATTGGGAATGCGTGAACCGAGTATACTTATGAAATTGCCTGTGCCGAGAAAAATAAAAATTGCGACCGCTCGCGAATGTTCTTCTTACACAATTGAATTCTTTATTTCATGAATTTTATGACTTAGCCTAAACCTTAACCTAACGGCTTAAACTAACGGGACGCGTAAATATGTATTTATAAAAAAGGGGTAAGTAGAATTCAATTCGTTACATTATGGTAGAAAATTATGGTGAGTATATAAACAGTATTATTAGGGTGAGTATAATATAATATAAAATAAACTTTAACATTTTAATTTAAATATTTAATATAAAATTAATTCATAAACATTCGTTTAGTATTATGTTTAAAAATAGTATATATGTTTAAAGGATGTCTTGACGCAACAAACACCCAAGAAACAATGCGCCGATACTATAGCACTACCAGACTCGTCTGTCATGCCTATTACTTTTATGGGGCCTAATTTTTGACTAAAACAATAAGAGGCGCAATGGAATCGACTCATCCCAATCTAGTTTCTGAATCCAAAGCTCTTGCAATAAGATTTTTGCTTTGGTAACTAGTGGGGCTAATAATCCAAGAGGATCGAAAAGGCGAGCAGAAACTGATAATATGTTTCGTTTAGTGGCTCGCAAATCATTAAAATTGTCGTCTAGGACAAATCGAAATAAATCCTCTTTCGGCAACCAATGGATTCCCAACGTTTTTGTAGAATTTTTGTCATTGAAGCTTAATGACTTTTCAGTGCAATCACTGTCGAAAAATTTAGGGTGGTTCGAAAACCACTTCGTTAAGGTGAATCCTGCCGAGTTTAATATTTTAACTACTTCACTTCTTATAAGATCTAGAGACTCAAAATTTTCAGATCCTGTCAATAAGTCATCGACATAAAAGTCTCTTTTAATGGCCAATGAACCGAGTGGGTATTTAGTTGTATTAGCATCGCTGAGCATTTGCAAACACCGTGTTGCGAGAAATGGTGCAGGCGCAGTGCCGTAAGTGACGGTGTTAAGTCGAAAAATTTGAATATGCTCTGAGGGATGCTCTCTCCACACAATAAGCTGACAATTTCTGTCTTCTTCGTGCACCATTATTTGGCGGTACATTTTAGTAATGTCTGCCGTTAAAGCGTACTTGTGTAAACGAAAACGAAGAAGAGTTGAATACAACTCTTCTTGGATGGTTGGGCCTACCATCAAAAGTTCATTCAATGAAATTTGAGATGAAGTACGACTCGAAGCGTCAAAAACAACACGTAATTTGGTTGTTGTGCTTTCGGGTCTTAAAACGCATTGATGCGGAATGAAATAGTGTGGCTCACTCGGGATCTTATTGTTTGTTGGGCTCATGTGACCCAATGCTTTATATTCATTCATGAAGTCCAGATACATTCTACGAAGTTCTGGATTTTTCAATGTTTTCCTCTCCAGGGCCTGAAACCGCCGAACTGCGGTTTCATAGGAGTGACCGAGTAACTTACGGTCAGATTTAAAGGGCATTCTGACTTGAAGCCTTCCTGAAGGCAATACTTCAGTTGTGTTAACGAAAAATTTTTCACACTCTTTTTGTTCAGGTGTGAACTTGTTGCCATTTGTTTCTGAAGGAAGTTCCTCCAGAGCCCAGAATTTTTGGACTACTGAATCTATGGACGTTAAGTCGTCTTCAGTTTGGCATAATGTGCTAGTTGCTTCGGGAGGAGGACTAAGATTGCTGACATATTTGCCAGACACAATCCATCCCAAAAGAGTTTTCTGCAGCGTTGGTTGATTAGGGCCAATTTTAATTTGGCCAACCGCTAACAGATCAAAAAAGGTTTCTGCACCCAATAAGATGTCAATCTTTTGGGATGTGTGGAATTCTGGATCCGCCAATTCAATATTGCGCGGAATTTTCCAACCATTAACATTAATGGTATGGTCTGGATGATTAGCAGAAATGCATCGCATAATCCAGAATTCCACCGAAAATTCATAATTATTAACGCGTGACTTAATAAACGCGCTTAATTTGGCCCCGACTTTCGTACTGGAATTTCCAATTCCTATAATATTTAAGGTCCTGTTTTGGCGACGAATCCGCAGTTTTTGGGCCAAATCCTCTGTCATAAAATTGACTTGTGACCCTGAGTCCAGTAAGGCTCTTGCAGGTAGGTATGCTCCACAGCTGGTCCTCACCAGAATAACTGCTGTTGCCAACATTACCCGATCCGGCATACTCGATGTATGCATTGCATGTGTAGTTGTTGTTGGTTGCGGATGAGATTCAGCAGCAAAGGAAACAGGATACTGGTGAAGCAACGTATGATGGGATCGATTGCACACGCGACATCGATCCGCTCTGCACTTGGAAACCGTATGCCCCTTACGCAAACAATTTACGCATAAGGGCACCGATTTGACATACTCAAATCTCTGTTGCACAGAGAGAGTTTTAAAAGTGGGGCAAGCAGATATGTAGTGGTCCTTTGATTTACACTGCTGGCAAAGAGGTTGCTTTGTATTTGTAGCTACTAACGACGATTTGGTCCTGTCCGATTTGGTTCCTGTCATGTGACTCGCGCTGATTGCAGCTCCGGGTTTCGTTCTCGAACATGACGCTCCTTCTGCTGATAATTGCTGAAATCTTCTATTCAGGGTGGCTTCACAGTCCTTCCATAAAGGTAGCTTGTCGTAATCCAGCTGTTCTTCCCACTTTGATCGGGTGGCAGAGTCCACTTTTGTCATGACCATGTGTGTGATAATCGCATTTGTAATTTGTTTCTCATCGCCCAGCGATAGCAATGAGTCATACACAGCCGACACTTCATCGATCATCGCTCGCAATGAGGGTGCCGATGGCTTTTGAATAGTTGGCAACTCAAAAAGTTTCGAAATTGTGTTGAAAAATATCAAGCATTTATTATCGTAAACTTTTTTGAGGCTTGCCAACGCCTTCGGATAATTTTCATCCGACATTTGAAACGCTTTTACCGTACCCAGAGCCTCTCCAGATAGACAATTAACCAGATGGTTAAATTTTTCAATATCTGGGATATTTGGATCATTGTGAACCAGACTCTCAAATAAACTCATAAAATTTTTAAATTCGGAATACTCTCCCTTGAATTTCGGCAAATTCATTTTTGGGAGTCTTGAGCTGTGAGATGTTACGAAAGATGTGTCCGCAATAGACGTTCTACTTTTTGCTAAAATTGTTTTAATTATAGATTTTGTTTCTACAATTATGTCCTCTAACTCCCCTCGGGCCATGTCGTCTTCATCAATCTCTTCAATTTTAGATTGACACTTCATCAACTTTTCACTGTGGGAGTTTAATATGTCGAGACGACATTCCAACTCAATCGGATCTAACGACATGGTTTTTTCCAGAAGGCCCGTCTTTATACGCAAAATGCTACTTTTCGCCACCGTCCTTTGACGCTTTAATGATTTTAAATCGATCAACTCCTTACTTGGAGAGAGGTTGGCGATAGTTGGCTTTGGCTTGCTCATTTTTGTTTGTTGAAATTAAAATTTCGAAAACGAACGATAAAGGTTGGCAACAAATATAATAGGAATCGATTACGAAAACGAAAAAAAAGTATCGATTTCCAATTATACGAAAGCCTAACCGATAATTTTCGTACTGAGCACAATGTTTTTTGAAAACGAGAAATTGAAAACTGTGTGAAAACACTGACCGAATTGTAATTTTTTTCTTTGCTTTTGCAAATTATTAAAAATCGCACCTTAATGTTTAATATGTGTATGTACATATAAGATATACTTTAAATGCTACCGCAAATCGTTTGATCCCCTTTGATATGTCAATATATGTATATAACGTACATATGTATATACTCGTTGCTTTGCCAATATTTAGAAAACTCAGAAAAATCGCACCTTAATGTTTAAGTGATGCGATCATAGACGCTATCACAAATCCCTCTATCCCTTTTCTTTTATGTCAATATATGTATGTGTACGTATGTATGTATATACATACGTGTCCAAATATTATATATGTATGTATATTGTATATGAGCATATAAGTAAAAAGGGAGAGTCAAACACTGAAAGGGTGCAAATGTTAATTATTGTTATTTATTTTCTCTGTTTGCACCACTTTCAATGATTCGCACTCGTTACCTGTTGTGAATGCGTAGGCGTTTTGCCTGCGTTCACTTCCCTGGTGCAGAGGAGGCAACGGCAGCTCATTCCCACGAAGCTAGTAGTAGTGACGCAGCAGAGATATCGTTGGCAGCAGCGATCAAGTCAGCGGCAGCGATGTTATAAGCAGCAGCGATGTTGTTAGCGGCAGCGATGTTGTTAACGGCAAACGATGTTGTCAACGGCAAACGATGTTGTCAACGGCAAACGATGTTAATAGCGGCAGCGATGCTTTAAAACAGTACGGTGTAGTACAGTACTTTGTAGAAAACGGCAAACTTGTGTAAAAAACGACAAACGATTTTTTTTTTTTTTTAAACGGGTGTTCAATAAATACTTTTATACCGGCACTTCACTTTGTATCAAAACGGGACGGTGATTTTGGTTTGTACACTACGGTAGATTTTACGGAATTTTTTAACGGGTGTTTAATAAATACTTCTATACCGGCACTTCACTTTCAATCGGTACTTTAAGTTAACGGCACTAAAAAACGGGTTTTTCTTTTTGGGTTTGTAATTTGAAAACAGTAATAATTTTTTTAATTTTAACTTTTTACAAAACTTGTATGTGAATATAAATTTCACCACTTTTGCCAAAATACAAGTTGAAATACTTATGCGCCTTTATTTTTGCACTCCACTGTACTCACTACCCGTTTTGAACTTGCCGTACGTATATGTATGTAGATTTGTACATACGTGGTTTCTTTACCGCACTTGTTTCGAAAATTCTTTCGCACTTAGTTATACATACTTATGTGTATGTGCATATATTTTGGATGTACATATGTACCGGTAAGTATTGATGTATGTATATATGTACGAATTTGTGCATTTGCCGAATGGAATTTTCCGCACTCCACTTCACTTATTTCTTTCTTTTTAATTTTTTAAATGTTAAACGTTCATATGCTGGATATTCTTTTTATCCCACTATCACTGCTTATGTACATGTACGTACATACATATATGCACATATGTATTTATATTTTCACTTTCACAGTAATAATTTTTTTTGTAAATTTAAGCACGTTTAGTACACTTTTTATTTTAAGTTACTTTTTCTTTTTAAGTTACGTTTGTATGTTTTTCACTTTTATTTAGACCGACGACAACCGACAACCGACAATCGTGAAACGAAACGCGCGCGCACAGGCAATTAAATTGAAACCGAAAATTGTATATGTATGTATACGGATATTTGATATCCACGAAAATTGTCTTAAAAATTTTAATAAAAACTTTGAACTTTTCTTTGTTAAACTTTTATCACGCACTATTGTCCCTGCTCGGGCGCCATGAAAAATCTCAAGCTTTTTTGAGAAAACTGATTATTTGGGAATGCGTGAACCGAGTATACTTATGAAATTGCCTGTGCCGAGAAAAATAAAAATTGCGACCGCTCGCGAATGTTCTTCTTACACAATTGAATTCTTTATTTCATGAATTTTATGACTTAGCCTAAACCTTAACCTAACGGCTTAAACTAACGGGACGCGTAAATATGTATTTATAAAAAAGGGGTAAGTAGAATTCAATTCGTTACATTATGGTAGAAAATTATGGTGAGTATATAAACAGTATTATTAGGGTGAGTATAATATAATATAAAATAAACTTTAACATTTTAATTTAAATATTTAATATAAAATTAATTCATAAACATTCGTTTAGTATTATGTTTAAAAATAGTATATATGTTTAAAGGATGTCTTGACGCAACAAACACCCAAGAAACAATGCGCCGATACTATAGCACTACCAGACTCGTCTGTCATGCCTATTACTTTTATGGGGCCTAATTTTTGACTAAAACAATAAGAGGCGCAATGGAATCGACTCATCCCAATCTAGTTTCTGAATCCAAAGCTCTTGCAATAAGATTTTTGCTTTGGTAACTAGTGGGGCTAATAATCCAAGAGGATCGAAAAGGCGAGCAGAAACTGATAATATGTTTCGTTTAGTGGCTCGCAAATCATTAAAATTGTCGTCTAGGACAAATCGAAATAAATCCTCTTTCGGCAACCAATGGATTCCCAACGTTTTTGTAGAATTTTTGTCATTGAAGCTTAATGACTTTTCAGTGCAATCACTGTCGAAAAATTTAGGGTGGTTCGAAAACCACTTCGTTAAGGTGAATCCTGCCGAGTTTAATATTTTAACTACTTCACTTCTTATAAGATCTAGAGACTCAAAATTTTCAGATCCTGTCAATAAGTCATCGACATAAAAGTCTCTTTTAATGGCCAATGAACCGAGTGGGTATTTAGTTGTATTAGCATCGCTGAGCATTTGCAAACACCGTGTTGCGAGAAATGGTGCAGGCGCAGTGCCGTAAGTGACGGTGTTAAGTCGAAAAATTTGAATATGCTCTGAGGGATGCTCTCTCCACACAATAAGCTGACAATTTCTGTCTTCTTCGTGCACCATTATTTGGCGGTACATTTTAGTAATGTCTGCCGTTAAAGCGTACTTGTGTAAACGAAAACGAAGAAGAGTTGAATACAACTCTTCTTGGATGGTTGGGCCTACCATCAAAAGTTCATTCAATGAAATTTGAGATGAAGTACGACTCGAAGCGTCAAAAACAACACGTAATTTGGTTGTTGTGCTTTCGGGTCTTAAAACGCATTGATGCGGAATGAAATAGTGTGGCTCACTCGGGATCTTATTGTTTGTTGGGCTCATGTGACCCAATGCTTTATATTCATTCATGAAGTCCAGATACATTCTACGAAGTTCTGGATTTTTCAATGTTTTCCTCTCCAGGGCCTGAAACCGCCGAACTGCGGTTTCATAGGAGTGACCGAGTAACTTACGGTCAGATTTAAAGGGCATTCTGACTTGAAGCCTTCCTGAAGGCAATACTTCAGTTGTGTTAACGAAAAATTTTTCACACTCTTTTTGTTCAGGTGTGAACTTGTTGCCATTTGTTTCTGAAGGAAGTTCCTCCAGAGCCCAGAATTTTTGGACTACTGAATCTATGGACGTTAAGTCGTCTTCAGTTTGGCATAATGTGCTAGTTGCTTCGGGAGGAGGACTAAGATTGCTGACATATTTGCCAGACACAATCCATCCCAAAAGAGTTTTCTGCAGCGTTGGTTGATTAGGGCCAATTTTAATTTGGCCAACCGCTAACAGATCAAAAAAGGTTTCTGCACCCAATAAGATGTCAATCTTTTGGGATGTGTGGAATTCTGGATCCGCCAATTCAATATTGCGCGGAATTTTCCAACCATTAACATTAATGGTATGGTCTGGATGATTAGCAGAAATGCATCGCATAATCCAGAATTCCGCCGAAAATTCATAATTATTAACGCGTGACTTAATAAACGCGCTTAATTTGGCCCCGACTTTCGTACTGGAATTTCCAATTCCTATAATATTTAAGGTCCTGTTTTGGCGACGAATCCGCAGTTTTTGGGCCAAATCCTCTGTCATAAAATTGACTTGTGACCCTGAGTCCAGTAAGGCTCTTGCAGGTAGGTATGCTCCACAGCTGGTCCTCACCAGAATAACTGCTGTTGCCAACATTACCCGATCCGGCATACTCGATGTATGCATTGCATGTGTAGTTGTTGTTGGTTGCGGATGAGATTCAGCAGCAAAGGAAACAGGATACTGGTGAAGCAACGTATGATGGGATCGATTGCACACGCGACATCGATCCGCTCTGCACTTGGAAACCGTATGCCCCTTACGCAAACAATTTATGCATAAGGGCACCGATTTGACATACTCAAATCTCTGTTGCACAGAGAGAGTTTTAAAAGTGGGGCAAGCAGATATGTAGTGGTCCTTTGATTTACACTGCTGGCAAAGAGGTTGCTTTGTATTTGTAGCTACTAACGACGATTTGGTCCTGTCCGATTTGGTTCCTGTCATGTGACTCGCGCTGATTGCAGCTCCGGGTTTCGTTCTCGAACATGACGCTCCTTCTGCTGATAATTGCTGAAATCTTCTATTCAGGGTGGCTTCACAGTCCTTCCATAAAGGTAGCTTGTCGTAATCCAGCTGTTCTTCCCACTTTGATCGGGTGGCAGAGTCCACTTTTGTCATGACCATGTGTGTGATAATCGCATTTGTAATTTGTTTCTCATCGCCCAGCGATAGCAATGAGTCATACACAGCCGACACTTCATCGATCATCGCTCGCAATGAGGGTGCCGATGGCTTTTGAATAGTTGGCAACTCAAAAAGTTTCGAAATTGTGTTGAAAAATATCAAGCATTTATTATCGTAAACTTTTTTGAGGCTTGCCAATGCCTTCGGATAATTTTCATCCGACATTTGAAACGCTTTTACCGTACCCAGAGCCTCTCCAGATAGACAATTAACCAGATGGTTAAATTTTTCAATATCTGGGATATTTGGATCATTGTGAACCAGACTATCAAATAAACTCATAAAATTTTTAAATTCGGAATACTCTCCCTTGAATTTCGGCAAATTCATTTTTGGGAGTCTTGAGCTGTGAGATGTTACGAAAGATGTGTCCGCAATAGACGTTCTACTTTTTGCTAAAATTGTTTTAATTATAGATTTTGTTTCTACAATTATGTCCTCTAACTCCCCTCGGGCCATGTCGTCTTCATCAATCTCTTCAATTTTAGATTGACACTTCATCAACTTTTCACTGTGGGAGTTTAATATGTCGAGACGACATTCCAACTCAATCGGATCTAACGACATGGTTTTTTCCAGAAGGCCCGTCTTTATACGCAAAATGCTACTTTTCGCCACCGTCCTTTGACGCTTTAATGATTTTAAATCGATCAACTCCTTACTTGGAGAGAGGTTGGCGATAGTTGGCTTTGGCTTGCTCATTTTTGTTTGTTGAAATTAAAATTTCGAAAACGAACGATAAAGGTTGGCAACAAATATAATAGGAATCGATTACGAAAACGAAAAAAAAAGTATCGATTTCCAATTATACGAAAGCCTAACCGATAATTTTCGTACTGAGCACAATGTTTTTTGAAAACGAGAAATTGAAAACTGTGTGAAAACATTGACCGAATTGTAATTTTTTTCTTTGCTTTTGCAAATTATTAAAAATCGCACCTTAATGTTTAATATGTGTATGTACATATAAGATATACTTTAAATGCTACCGCAAATCGTTTGATCCCCTTTGATATGTCAATATATGTATATAACGTACATATGTATATACTCGTTGCTTTGCCAATATTTAGAAAACTCAGAAAAATCGCACCTTAATGTTTAAGTGATGCGATCATAGACGCTATCACAAATCCCTCTATCCCTTTTCTTTTATGTCAATATATGTATGTGTACGTATGTATGTATATACATACGTGTCCAAATATTATATATGTATATATATTGTATATGAGCATATAAGTAAAAAGGGAGAGTCAAACACTGAAAGGGTGCAAATGTTAATTATTGTTATTTATTTTCTCTGTTTGCACCACTTTCAATGATTCGCACTCGTTACCTGTTGTGAATGCGTAGGCGTTTTGCCTGCGTTCACTTCCCTGGTGCAGAGGAGGCAACGGCAGCTCATTCCCACGAAGCTAGTAGTAGTGACGCAGCAGAGATATCGTTGGCAGCAGCGATCAAGTCAGCGGCAGCGATGTTATAAGCAGCAGCGATGTTGTTAGCGGCAGCGATGTTGTTAACGGCAAACGATGTTGTCAACGGCAAACGATGTTAATAGCGGCAGCGATGCTTTAAAACAGTACGGTGTAGTACAGTACTTTGTAGAAAACGGCAAACTTGTGTAAAAAACGACAAACGATTTTTTTTTTTTAAACGGGTGTTCAATAAATACTTTTATACCGGCACTTCACTTTGTATCAAAACGGGACGGTGATTTTGGTTTGTACACTACGGTAGATTTTACGGAATTTTTTAACGGGTGTTTAATAAATACTTCTATACCGGCACTTCACTTTCAATCGGTACTTTAAGTTAACGGCACTAAAAAACGGGTTTTTCTTTTTGGGTTTGTAATTTGAAAACAGTAATAAATTTTTTAATTTTAACTTTTTACAAAACTTGTATGTGAATATAAATTTCACCACTTTTGCCAAAATACAAATTGAAATACTTATGTGCCTTTATTTTTGCACTCCACTGTACTCACTACCCGTTTTGAACTTGCCGTACGTATATGTATGTAGATTTGTACATACGTGGTTTCTTTACCGCACTTGTTTCGAAAATTCTTTCGCACTTAGTTATACATACTTATGTGTATGTGCATATATTTTGCATGTACATATGTACCGGTAAGTATTGATGTATGTATATATGTACGAATTTGTGCATTTGCCGAATGGAATTTTCCGCACTCCACTTCACTTATTTCTTTCTTTTTAATTTTTTAAATGTTAAACGTTCATATGCTGGATATTCTTTTTATCCCACTATCACTGCTTATGTACATGTACGTACATACATATATGCACATATGTATTTATATTTTCACTTTCACAGTAATAATTTGTTAAACGAATTTTTTTTGTAAATTTAAGCACGTTTAGTACACTTTTTATTTTAAGTTACTTTTTCTTTTTAAGTTACGTTTGTATGTTTTTCACTTTTATTTAGACCGACGACAACCGACAACCGACAATCGTGAAACGAAACGCGCGCGCACAGGCAATTAAATTGAAACCGAAAATTGTATATGTATGTATACGGATATTTGATATCCACGAAAATTGTCTTAAAAATGTTAATAAAAACTTTGAACTTTTCTTTGTTAAACTTTTATCACGCACTATTGTCCCTGCTCGGGCGCCATGAAAAATCTCAAGCTTTTTTGAGAAAACTGATTAATTGGGAATGCGTGAACCGAGTATACTTATGAAATTGCCTGTGCCGAGAAAAATAAAAATTGCGACCACTCGCGAATGTTCTTCTTACACAATTGAATTCTTTATTTCATGAATTTTATGACTTAGCCTAAACCTTAACCTAACGGCTTAAACTAACGGGACGCGTAAATATGTATTTATAAAAAAGGGGTAAGTAGAATTCAATTCGTTACATTATGGTAGAAAATTATGGTGAGTATATAAACAGTATTATTAGGGTGAGTATAATATAATATAAAATAAACTTTAACATTTTAATTTAAATATTTAATATAAAATTAATTCATAAACATTCGTTTAGTATTATGTTTAAAAATAGTATATATGTTTAAAGGATGTCTTGACGCAACAAACACCCAAGAAACAATGCGCCGATACTATAGCACTACCAGACTCGTCTGTCATGCCTATTACTTTTATGGGGCCTAATTTTTGACTAAAACAATAAGAGTCTTTTTCTTTTTTATAATCTATATTAAATGAATTAATTTTAGAAATTTTATTGCAACTAAAGCAATTGCAAAGGCTACTAGGCTAATAATTTGCCTAGGGGGGCCGGGATGTCTAAATGACTCTCGGCCTACCCCATCATGAAACACAGCCACACCACATTTCAACATACAAAATCATCACAACAGCACACCACACTCACCACTCACCTTTCACATCACTACACATCACACCAATACACTCAAACATGCCACCACACTTCCAGCTAGATCACAACAACTTTCAAAGAAAACTCCAGCCGCGGATACTTCGCTTTTTGCTCCCGTAGTGGTAACCACCGTGCACTTGCGCATACGCTTTTTCGCAGCATCGTTTGCTTTCTTTTTCCTCTCACGTCAATCATCGCTATCCGATTCCGCCGCCAATGGGGTTATTCGACCAATTTATAACGTTTTAAGAATATTCCGAAATAAAATAGAATTGCGAAATTCAAAATTCCACAAAAAATCTTGTGCTGTGCGTTATTATACCCAAAAACTAAAAAGTGAGTTTCGGTAAACCAAAAGGTGAGTTCGCTAGTTATTGTGACAATATAAGCAATTCAATTTTCGTTTGCAATTTTTAAGATTATGTGCATTGGACAACCAGTTTGTACAGAGTCTTTTTAATCAGTCAAAGTTGTTCTTTTCGTTAATATTTATTTTTTAAATTTCTCGCAAGTTTTAAGCTTATGTCCTCTTGTGCATAGTTCGTATGACGTATGTTTTCCTTGCTCCGATGTGAATGATTGTGTTTTGTTAAAAAATTTTATTTGATTTATTTTTGCTCTGACTATTTTTTCTTCGTTACTTGTTTATCGACCAGTAATCTTTCGTTTTCATATCTGGCTTTTAGAGCTTTAGAGGATCAACCTTTGAGACTAATTGTTCAAAGTGTGAGTTAATGACTCTTTGTTGATTATTATTTTCTATTATTTCATTTAAATGTGTTTTTATTTCAGTAAGATCGTCATGATCTAGAGTCCCAGTTATAAATTCTATTATAGTCCCTAAAATGTTTATTGATCTTTTTTATATTGAGTGTAAAATAGTTTGTTCAATTAAATTTGAGATTCTATTCTTGTTTATGATATCCTGTTATGTACTGCCAAATGATCTATATTATATCTGTTTATATTTTTCCATTATCGTCGTTAAATTAAATAAATGGTATAAATATTCGGTATCTTCATATACATAGGTATGTGCCGTCAGTTTCGGTGAAGATAAATTGTTTATTTTTTAGATTAAATTCAATAGGAGTGTTACGAATGTTATCTTTATGTAAGACATGTTGTCTTCCTCCTCTCTCTACTAAAACTGTATCCTCACGGTTTTCTATAACTATGTATTTTAAATATTTTTGTTCCGTTTTTGGACGTCGTTTTGACAGTGCGTAAATTATTTGTTTTGGTTCATAAACTTTTGTGTTCCTTTTTTATTATGATATTCTAACTAAAACTTTGTCTTTGTTTTTTTTCAATCAATTGTTTTATTTCCGGATAACTTTGTCTTTGTGTTTTTTTAAATAAATTGTTTTATTTCCGGATAATTCTTCCTATTGAAAAATACTTCCACTGGTTTTTGTTTTGTCACCGAGTGTATTGTCCTATTATACTCGTATGCTGCGTTAAATATTTCCGTAACTGGATCGGTGTTATTTTGTTTAGCTAATGTTCCTGCGATTTCTATCAGTGTGTTATGTAAGCGTTCAACTGAACCGTTTGATGTCGAATGAGCTGTTGGCGTACGATTATGTGTTATACTCGTATGTAGTCGTCGGTATAGTGACATACAAGTTATCGATGTGAATATACTATATGCTATACTATACCCAGTTAGAACAGTGACGGTTACGTTACTTAGTGACATGCCGGTAACGCGTGCCAGTTTAATTGTCACACTTTTCTATCATTTTCTTTACCCTTAATAACCCACTGGTACCGCCAGGAACCAACCGCTTAAATTCAAAATTCTGTTTAACGAATTTTATTTTAGAATTTGCTTGTCATTATAAGACCGTTAATTGATTCATGCGCCGAACTGAAGAAGAGCTAAGCGAGATCGTTAATTCTATTGCGTGGTCGGAAAGCGAAGACGGCGGCGATTTTTCTGCTGATGACAGTGATGTCGACCCCGATTTTGGCTTTAGTGCTGCTTTGCGTAGTGAAGATTTAGAAGACGAAGTAGCAGATGTTCAGAACATTGCTGACTTAGCTGTTGTTCAGAATGTGGCAGATATTGCAGATGTCGATATCGGCAATCCAGTTATAGAAGAAAATAGTGAACCAAATCAATGTAAAATATCCCTTTCTCTTATACGAAAGCTTTTTGTTTCTAAATAAGATTTTTATTAGGCATGGATGTTGCAGAAGAGCCAGTTGTTGTAGGTGATCACGGCCGATGGCTAAAGTATGCCACAATGTTTGAAGGCGTATGGATTGACAAAGAGTCTGATGTATTCAAAAGCCGTTGTGGCGAAAAAGAAATCTTCAATTATACGCTAATTGGATAAGATTTCGAGGTGATGAGGCTTTGACACCGGAGATATTGGCATTGCATTCGCCGCTTCAGTTTTTTACATTTCTTATGTCAGCGACATTGTTTCAAATATTGTGGAACAGAGCAATTTGTACGCAATACAACAAAACATTGAAAAACCATTGAACACCACGCCTGATGAAATAAAACGTTTTATGGGAATCAGTTATTATATGTCGGTGTATAAATATCGCGGAATTCGATCATATTGGGGTAACTATGGTTTCAAGCCAATCATGGATTGTATGCCAAGGAATCGTTACGATAAAATTCGCTAATTCTTGCATTTTAATAATAACGATGAAATGCCACGCTCTAATCGTGACAGGCAGCCTTCCGCGTCATGCCAGCAACTGCCATCAACATCATCGGATGCTACGCGCAGTTGCAGACGTAATCGGGTCTTTAAGGCAGTTGAAATGTATGGACAAATACCACAACACGATTTGGGATATGATCGTTTGTACAAAATACTCCCAATACTCACGGCACTAAATAGGAACTTCAAAAAGGTTCCAATGCGAGCAAGATTATGTGTTGACGAGCAAATCTGTGCGACGAAAATAAAGCAATATGAAACAATACATGCCAGATAAGCCACACCCTTGGGGTGATAAATTATTCCTACTGTGCGATGATTCCGGATGTTGCTACGTATTTGAAATTTATTCCGGTGATGACGACCACCGTCAAGACAATGAACCAAACTTGGGTGTGTCAGCAAATATTGTTGTCAGATTAGCCCGCTCGGTTCCGCGATTTGTAAATCATGCAATTTTTTTTGACGATTATTACACTTCGATTCCGTTGATGGTATATTTGCGAACACAAGGCATCTATTCACTTGGGACTATTCGCCGTTCACGAATTCCATTGTGCAAATTACAGCAGAAATTTAAAAATCGTGGTGATTGGGAAGAATACGCTGGTTCATTTCATGGAATTGATGTTACAACTGTGGCTTGGAATGACAATAAAAAAATTACAGAGAGCATTCAATGTCCAAACGTTATCCACGAGTATAACAAGTACATGTGCGGCGTTGACCTCTTGGATTCGTCACTGGGTCGTAGTCATATTCGCATAAAATCACGAAAGTGGACAAACCGATTATTCTACCACATGTGCGATATGGCTATCATCAATACCTGGATGTTATATAAGCGACATCATGCGGACACCAATCAAACTGAGCCCAAGATGGTATTGCACGAATTTTTGTCAGAAGTTACCCAGTGCCTGACAAAATCTGGTACTGATATGAAAATTGGAAAAGATCGACGAACAAATATAATATCTAAATATCTGCAAAACGTCAACGCCCCATGTCTGGTCCGCTACCATCACGTGACATTCGCCTAGATAACGTTGGGCATTTACCAGAGTATGTGAAGGAGGGAAAGCCGCGATGTAAGAATCCCAATTGCACATCTCGTACAAAAGTACGATGTCGAAAATGTGGAGTACATTTGTGTTTTACACCTGAAAAAACTGCTTTGCTGTATTTCACCAGAGCTAAAGCCAATAATGGTGTAGTATATATTTCTGTGGTGTATCCTGTATATCCTTCTCTTACAATAAAAAAGACAAATCGACATGCAACAGCACACAAAAACATTGACCAACATTGACCAACATCGAAATAAAAAAATTTTTTTTTTTTTAATTCATCTTGTTTATTTTTGTAGTTTGGTTGCGCTAGGAACCAACCAGGGTTTTTCTACCTAGCTGAGGTAAATTTCACTTGCAAACAAAGTTATAGAACAAAGTTTGTTCAGAATCGTGAGTTTTATAACATATTTTTTGCCGTAATAAAACTATATACTTCTTTCTCACACTTTCGTTAAATTTAAGACAAATCGACAGAACTGCTTTCAGGAAAGCGTGGCGGTGCATTCCATATTAGCGTAGTGGGCAGACCACTTACCATTCCCTCGGTCTAGAGTTCGAAACGCGAAATATTTTTTTTAAATTAAAATGTTTACATTAATTTCATTAATAGTTTTTATATTATAATTTTTTGAGTTTAAGAAACTAAAAATAATCTATAATATTATATTTTCCTAATTACATTAGATTACTTTAAATTCATTTTTATAAATATTTTTAAGAAAAATTTAATTACATAGTAAGATATACAAGATTTTTAAAATAAACATTCATATTAAAGCTATTATAGTTACACTATTAAAATTCATTTTTGTTTATACATTCTTAAATCCGACTACATTTTTTTTTTAATTATTATCTATTTGGATTCGTTCGATTCCTCCACAGCTTTTCGCTTCATGTATTTCTTTTGTTTGTACCTATGGTGGCTCATTTCGATGGACTTCCGAATTTGTTTTTCGAAATTCCCCAGTCCACAAGTAACGAAAGAATCTAATAAATTATAATGAAGAGACAAATTAAAACACATCCTCTTAACTAAATATGTATATATTAAATTTACCATATAATATGTTAGATGCCAGTAAAAATTTCGATAGGGGTTGTTTCTCTCCTCTACCGTCCCAGTTACACAAAAACAAAAATTCGTCAGTGTATATATGTCTCAGCACATCATGTAAATTATCTGAATTTCCCTTTGTTTTTAAAATAAACTGTTTCTGTAAATTGAAAATATTTAGCAAAAGTTTAAATAATATTTATTGAAAAAAATGTATACATTACTAGTTGCAGTAGCAAATTCCTCGCATTTCAGTTTCTCGTCCATTTCCAATGCTGCAGCTATCGTTGTTATTGGTAGCGTGGAGGCAACTTCGGTTTGCATACTATCTATTTCTTCAGCAGTCAGTCGGCATACTGAATGGTGATTTTTTCTAATTAAAACCTTACATTCGCGCACAGTTTTTTGTTGGGCCATTTCTTCGCTTTTATGTCAGTTGTTCTACATTAACAAATGTGTACAAATAAAGTGAAAACTAAAACGACAAATTTACATGTACATACCTTCTACAGGAGTCGAAGACGTTGTTGGGAATTCTTCAAAATCAATTGCATCAAAAAGCGCCGGTGAATCCATCTGTTCGTAAAATAAAAAAATGGCAGTATCAAAATTCTTTTAAATAATTCATATCATGAAATAAAATACATTCGGAAAATACCACAATTACTTTAAATAGTACTAATTTGAAAACTCATGAAATGGATGATGTAAAATTGGTATAAGAAGAAACTTGCCCTCATGTGGAATAGAAAAGTATTTATAAACTATATCATCTTTTTCGATTTTAAACAATTTTGGATCTAATTTATTTGCCAACAAAATACCTAAACCAGTTGACGATTCCAATGGTTCTTGAAAGTAGCTTTCAACACCCAAGAAACAATGCGCCGATACTATAGCACTACCAGACTCGTCTGTCATGCCTATTACTTCTATGGGGCCTAATTTTTGACTAAAACAATAAGAGTCTTTTTCTTTTTTATAATCTATATTAAATTAATTAATTTTAGAAATTTTATTGCAACTAAAATCTGCACTATTTCCTTCTTCAAGCCTTAAATGTAATTGCTGCAGGATTTTATTGGGCTTATTTATAAGTTTTTTTTTAATTGAATGTGATTTTCAGACTTATAAGCGGAAAAGTTATCTAGAGGCCCATATAGCTTAGTACATTCAGTTAAATGGAGTAAATCATGTATGTTGTAACTAACTAAATGGTCTCCGTATATATTTCCAAACAAATCAACGAATTTTTCCAAGATTTGTTGGGCAACGTTGGCTTCAGTGCTATATGACTTCTTGAATGATAGCAGCCTTATACCTGCGTGCAATAAGAGGAAATGGTAGTAATGGTCACCACTAACGCAATCTTTTAGAACAAATATACCTATATACAATAAGAACTGCCTAAACTCTGTCGCTTTCCAAATATTGATTTCATCTAAACTTCTACATATTCGGCCGAACTCTGAAGGAACTAAATTGGAGAGAAATGTTATTTTTTCGTTAATTTTGCTAACGTTAATATTGGGTTTTTTAATCAACAATTGAAGCAACTTTTTACATACACCAAGGTGCATCGGGTCTAAAGGAAATTGGGAAACCATTTTAAAATTTCCTGACTCCAAAATGCTTTCTCTAAATTTAAAAGGAGTGATGTGATGTGATCTGTCATTTCTATTTTAAAAAGACAGGTCAGTCCTTCAATTTTTTATTTGTTTTAAAAAACAAACTCTCCGTTCTTTGTAGGCACCAATTTGATCACATTTACAACAGCTACTTTTACCAGTGTGCGATTGAACACCTGTAACAAAAGCTCTAGCAGGAGCATCGCTGCAAAGTAAACGAATATCAAATTTTTTCTTTATAAGATAAACACTAACTTGAAGACCATTTTTTTTAATAATTTACCTCTTCGCAAAATTCTTTCAAAAAATCGTTGATGTTCCAAGGTTTTTCTGTTCCAGAAAATCACGCATTTGTAAACGGCAATACGTTTGGAAAATCAACTATGGACGCTAAAATACGCCATAATACCTTATTTGAATTTTTGAATAATTTAAGGCCATCTATGTAGAATGAGAAATAAGGGCAGTGTGGCAACCACTGATCCAAATGTCAAAAAGTGGATGACATCTGTGGATTAGGTGGAAGATGTGGGCGGTAAGGCTAGCGTCCATCATAGCGTAAGATATATAAGGCATTCCTGATTGTAACGGCGAGCGCGTTAGACGTTCGGCCCGCGAATATACATAAGTAACTCGTTTTTAATAAAGGAAGCGCCGCATGTTATCCGGCCCTCGTTGCCATTGCGAGCAAATCATTCAAACCATTGTGAACGTGAAATTGTACAAACATTCAAAGTGTATTTATTAAATAAAAGTGAACTCTACATTTGTTAAATAAAGTGAACTCAACATTTATTAAAGTTTAATTCTACAAATTGGGGGCTCAACCGGGATCGCCCGTATGCGATTACCCGGGAAAAGTGGACAGTACAGTGAGTGCCTGTGGTTGTTACTTGTGGTCGCACAAAGCGTTTAAAAAAAAACTAAAAGAAACATTTTCTCGGTGAGTGAAACTTTCGGTACATGCGTTAAGCAAAGACAGTGAACTATTAAATTCGTGTAATCCACGTGGAAGTGCTCGGTTAAATCTATTGCGAATTAAAGTGAAAAGTGCTGCAGTAGCACAGGCTATAAGGCGGCAGAACTGCAAAGTATCGTGTGTGTCGTCTAGTATCAGTGAGCAGAATACAGTTGGATAAGTGCCGGAATCTGTAAAAGTTCAACGAAAGTGGTGGCACATAAAGACCACCGAGGTACTGTACCTGCACCGGCAGTCCAAGGAGCGTTAGAGCGTTAGGCGATTCCGTTAGAACGCCAATAACTAACGGCTCGATCACAGTAATAGCAGTACGGCGACTTGGTGAAACAGTTGCACCAATCAGAAGACGGCATCGGCGACAGTGTGGAATTGAAACACACGAAGCAAGCGGTAGCGGTATATAAGTATATACAGCAGGGCGCATAAGCACACGCATACTTTGAATAAGCAGACAGCGGCAGCGACGAGTGGGTAAGGGCGCAGCAAACACCAAGCGCATCAGCAGACACGAGAGCAGAGATATACAACGGTGGTTCAGCGGCGGCAGCGTCGGCATTCACGGCAACAGAGTTTAACGGATGTTGAATGTGACGCGGAGTAGCAGGCGTAGCAGAGAGTGAGCGGCGGGAGCAGAACAAATAAGATAAGGTTTCGAACATTGTAGTAGTTAGAGGTACAAACACACACATACATATACCGATATTGAGTAAATTATTTAGAAGTAGAACAACATCAATTGTAACGGGTGATTTTTTTGAGGTTAGGATTTTCATGCATTAGTATTTGACAGATCACGTGGGATTTCAGACATGGTGTCAAAGAGAAAGATGCTCAGTATGCTTTGACATTTCATCATGAATAGACTTACTAACGAGCAACGTTTGCAAATCATTGAATTTTATTACCAAAATCAGTGTTCGGTTCGAAATGTGAAAATCCGCTTTTTTATCGACAAATTTTGTTCAGCGATGAGGCTCATTTCTGGTTGAATGGCTACGTAAATAAGCAAAATTGCCGCATTTGGGGTGAAGAGCAACCAGAAGCCGTTCAAGAACTGCCCATGCATCCCGAAAAATGCACTGTTTGGTGTGGTTTGTACGCTGGTGGAATCATTGGACCGTATTTTTTCAAAGATGCTGTTGGACGCAACGTTACGGTGAATGGCGATCGCTATCGTTCGATGCTAACAAACTTTTTGTTGCCAAAAATGGAAGAACTGAACTTGGTTGACATGTGGTTTCAACAAGATGGCGCTACATGCCACACAGCTCGCGATTCTATGGCCATTTTGAGGGAAAACTTCGGACAACAATTCATCTCAAGAAATGGACCCGTAAGTTGGCCACCAAGATCATGCGATTTAACGCCTTTAGACTATTTTTTGTGGGGCTACGTCAAGTCTAAAGTCTACAGAAATAAGCCAGCAACTATTCCAGCTTTGGAAGACAACATTTCCGAAGAAATTCGGGCTATTCCGGCCGAAATGCTCGAAAAAGTTGCCCAAAATTGGACTTTCCGAATGGACCACCTAAGACGCAGCCGCGGTCAACATTTAAATGAAATTATCTTCAAAAAGTAAATGTCATGAACCAATCTAACGTTTCAAATAAAGAACCGATGAGATTTTGCAAATTTTATGCGTTTTTTTTTTTTAAAAAGTTATCAAGCTCTTAAAAAATCACCCTTTATGATCTAAACGCTATTGTATTCTTTTGTATTTAACGTATGTGTGTGTGTAGTAGTAAGACGATACAATTACGTATAGGTGTAAGAAGTAGCACTGTTTTGAATTCCTTTCAGTTTATATTACATACACACGTTTATAAAATTCACTTTGTAAGATGGATGCAGCCACAATAAAGGGTATGACCGTAGAGTCGTTGAGGGAAAAACTTAGAGAGCTAAATTTAAGTACAGCCGGTAGGAAGAAGGACTTACAGTTAAGACTGTTACAACACATGGTTTTCGGAGACGAGGTGGATGAGGGGGGAAGTGATAATGAGTCGGCAAATTCATTATACACTACCGAGGATAGGAGTGTAGGTAGGGTGCTATTTACGTTGCGCGATGTCGAAGATAGCATATCCAGTTTTTATGGAGACGGTACTTATAACGTGTACCACTGGGTTGATGAGTTCAACGAAGTTGCGGAAACAGTAGGGTGGAACGATTTACAGAAGTTCATATATGGGAAGCAGTTGCTGAGGGGAGCAGCCAAGTTATTTGTTCGGGGAACTGTTGGGATCAGGAATTGGAATAGCTTGAAAACCGCGTTGGTGGAGGAGTTCGGAGAAAAGTTGAGTGCCGCAGAGGTACATCGTATGTTGAGGAATAGGCGTAAGCAGCCGAAAGAAAGTCTGCAGGAATACTTATACTCTATCATCGAAAGTGGTAAGCCAATATCACTCGATGAAAAGAGTATAATCGAGTATTTCGTGGAAGGTATACCGGATAGTCGTGAGAATAAAAGTATGTTGTATCAAACGCACAGTGTGAAGGAGTTGAAGGAGCAAATCCGGGTATATGAGAGAATTAAGGGTGCATCCGTCGCGAGTCGTAAAGTTTTTCCCCAGTCGTCAAACGCAGGTAGAGGTACTGAAGATCAGGTTAGGAGGAGGTGCTACCGTTGTAATCAGGAAGGTCATCTAGCTAGAGATTGCTCACGCGGTGAAGCAAACAACGTAACTTGTTTTAAATGCAAAGGAAAGGGCCATTATGCTCACAATTGCAAGGGCGCACAACCAGGTAGTGTGGCGAAAAATGAACGGATTAACGCAGTCGGTGGCGAGAAAGGCGAGTACATTTTCGTGAACGCGGTGATAAAAGGGATCACGTTTAGCGCGTTGGTGGATACGGGATGCTTCACGAGTATATTGAGGTACGATACGTTTAGGAAGCTAGGAGGAATTGCTCTCAGGAAGGAGAAACAACGGCTGTATGGAATAGGAAAGGGCGAGATTACAACGATGGGTAACTTTATAGCAGAGATCTCCGTGGAAGGCGTGACAATGGAAGTCAAGTTCGAGGTAGTAAGAGTGCAAGATATACCCTACGCGGCAATCTTGGGAAACAGTATACTTAAAGAAGTGGATTTGGTGTTTAGCAAAGGCGGAGTGGTGTTTAGAAAACCCAATAAGGGCGGAGTAATGTCGGTGGACACGGGTGCCAAGGAGTTGGCGGTTAAAAATATACGCGTTCGAGGGGGCGATGAAACTGAAATCTCAGCGAGTGAGAGGGTTTCCGCCGAGCAAGGGTGTGAGGACAAGGGTAATCAGGAAGGGCTGGGAAAGGAGGACACGGTATGTCCTGGCGAAGGCTCTAAAGAGGAGCGAGAATTCAAAGTCTTGTGTGGGATAGAGGTACAGGTAGAGGATAAGGCGGACAGAGTAGACTTATCACATTTGGATAAATCTGACGCGGCGTTCGTCAAAACGTTGATAAGCAAATATCAGCCTCAGAAACCAACGAGTGTGCCAGTTGAGATGAAATTAATTTTGACAGACGATAAACCGGTATATCAACGGCCTCGCAGGGTATCGTATGAAGATCAAAAGTACATAGAGAATCAAGTCGGGGAAATGCTTAAAGATGGGATTATACAAAACAGCACGTCCGAGTATGCGTCGCCAGTGGTACTAACCACAAAAAAGAATGGATCGAAAAGATTTTGTTGCGATTTTCGTAAAATGAGAAACGAGAAGATACTAAGGGACAACTTCCCTATGATACTCATAGACGAGGCACTGGACAGATTACAGGGAGCGCAAATATTCACCACTTTGGATTTGAGGAACGGGTTTTACCACGTACCAGTTGAACCGGACTCCAGGAAGTACACTGCCTTCGTAACAACCAGTGGACAATACGAATTCCGTTTCGTCCCTTTCGGTATCACCAATTCCCCAGCAGTGTTTTGCAGATTTATCAGGGCAGTTTTCCAAGATATGATTCGAGACGGTACGGTGGTGATATACATGGACGACATAGTCATTCCTACAAAAGAGATGTCTACCGGGCGTCAGCAGTTAGAGAGGGTGTTAAATAGAGCAAGCGAGTGGGGACTACGTTTAAATTGGGAGAAATGTCAAATTTTGAAGAGACAAATAAATTTTTTGGGGTTCATAGTGGAGCATGGGAAGATGTTACCGTCGAATGAAAAAACGGAAGCGATTAAAAACTTCCCGATTCCTAGGAACATAAAGGAGTTACAAAGATTTTTGGGGTTAACATCGTTCTTCAGAAGGTTTATTCGGGATTACGCAAGGATAGCCAAACCACTGTCGGACTTGTTAAGGAAGGATGAGAAGTTCAGGCTGGGTGACGACCAGTTAGTAGCCTTTGCGGAATTGAAAGCCGCACTGGTTAAAGCTCCAGCATTACAGTTATACAACCACGGGGCGGAAACGGAACTACACGCGGATGCATCGAAATACGGTTACGGAGCGGTACTGCTCCAAAGGGACGCGGAAGATCAATTGTTGCACCCTATAGCGTTCATGAGTCCTAAGACTACAGCAGCTGAAGAAAGGTATAGCGCATTCGAACTTGAGGTTTTGGCGGTAATTAAAGCTTTAAAAAAGTGGCGGGTTTATCTGAAGGATATCCATTTTAAAATAGTGAGCGATTGCAATGCATTCACAATGACGGTGAAAAAAAGCGACGTTCCAGACAGAATCATGAGATGGGCCATGTACCTCCAGGAGTACGATTACGTTGTTGAGCATAGGTCGGGGACGCAGATGAGACACGTAGACGCATTAAGTCGCGTATATTGTTTACTAATAGAGGACTCCTTGAAGTTTAGATTGAAGGAAGCTCAATTGCAAGATGATTGGATTAGAGCAGTGAGAAAAGCGTTAGAGAATGGACCCTATGAGAAGTTTTACATAAGAAATGAGTTAGTATATTACGATCCCATCAAGGAGTTGTTGGTTGTTCCCGCAGACATGGAAGATGAGATTATAAAGTTAGCACACAGGCAAGGACATTTTGCGGTTAAGAAAACGGAAGAGATTTTAAGTAAGAATTACTATATACCAAACGCAAACGGGAAGGTGCAGAAAATAGTCAGAGCTTGCATTGAATGTATTGTAGCAGATGCAAAACGGGGGGAAAAGGAAGGTTTGTTGACCCCAATCGACAAGTCTCAAGAACCATTAGGAACGTACCATATAGACCACGTGGGTCCATTGACCGAAACCAGGAAACAATATAACTACATTTTAGTAGTAGTAGACGGTTTTTCAAAGTTCGTGTGGTTGTACCCAACGAAGTCAACTGGGGTGGAAGAGGTAGTGGATAGGTTAGAGAAACAGGCGTCGATTTTTGGAAATCCGAGGCGGATTGTTACAGATAGGGGGGCTGCCTTTACGACAAATGCTTTCAAAGATTATTGCAACCAGGAAGGCATACAACACTTGCTGATTGCGACAGGGGTTCCTCGCGGCAACGGTCAGGTGGAACGAGTGCATCGTATAGTTATTCCAATGCTTGCGAAAATGTGTCAGAACACTTCAACTCAGTGGTACCGTCAAGTGCCAAAAGTTCAACAAATTATGAATAAAACCTCTCCGCGGAGTACGGGGATAGCACCCTTCAAAATACTTACAGGTTTAAATATGCGCACATCAGATAGTTCAGAATTACAAACTATGCTAGACGGAATAGAGGTGGAAGAGTTAAATACTCAGCGCGACATAGTAAGACAGGAGGCAAAAGAAAACATAAAGAGAATTCAGGAAGAGAACAAGAATAGAACGGGAAATTTTAGATACGGAGTTAACTAAGCAGTCGCCATTAAAAGAACACAGTTCGGGGTTGGCATGAGATTGAGGCCGAAATATCTCGGACCATACAAAATAGTCGCACAATTACCACACGGAAGATACGAAGTGAAGAAAATAGGAATCCATGAAGGACCTAACAAGACCATTACAGTTGCAGAAAATATTAAGAAGTGGGGTTAGGTATTCGAGGGCGAATAGCTTGTCAGGACGGCCGATTGTAGGATGAGAAATAAGGGCAGTGTGGCAACCACTGTTCCAAATGTCAAAAAGTGGATGACATCTGTGGATTAGGTGGAAGATGTGGGCGGTAAGGCTAGCGTCCATCATAGCGTAAGATATATAAGGCATTCCTGATTGTAACGGCGAGCGCGTTAGACGTTCGGCCCGCGAATATACATAAGTAACTCGTTTTTAATAAAGGAAGCGCCGCATGTTATCCGGCCCTCGTTGCCATTGCGAGCAAATCATTCAAACCATTGTGAACGTGAAATTGTACAAACATTCAAAGTGTATTTATTAAATAAAAGTGAACTCTACATTTGTTAAATAAAGTGAACTCAACATTTATTAAAGTTTAATTCTACATCTATTCCCACATCAAGCAAAATGGTATTCGTATTTTCCAGTTGAGGAAATAAATTATTCTTAAAATAATTTTGAATTCCTCTATATAAAAAAGATCCACTTGGAATCGTTTGAATATTTACTTTTTTTCGGCTGGTACCTAGGAGACTTTTAGCCGTTAAAGGTAAATCAGTGCAACCTATTTTTCGCAGCGTTTGCAACAGATCGCTCAATGTATTGTGGGATACCATATTTCTTAAAGCCCATGCTTTTAATTCTAAGCTAAATATATTATTTTCTATCATTTTTAAATTTACACTATCACTAATATCGCTATCGCTGCTTAGCGAAAAATCAAGGGAGCTTTCTAAACTGTACCCCTCCACAATGGGATCAAATTCAGAATTTAAATCTTTTTCAGAAAAGTTCATAAACTGAGATGCACTAAGATTAAAAGCCTTTTTTTCTCGGCTCATATAAGTACTGAATGTATTTTTTTTTTTCATTTTAATTGTTATGTTTGCTACTTACCCTTTTCTCCCACACGTTTGTAGTAACCACTTAAAATCAAATATTATATACATATATTATAAGAAACAAATTTATTTAATTGCAGAAAATGAAAACTTCTTATCGCGACACGTTCAAAAAAGAAATCGTTTTTCTTTGAATTCAATTAGTCGCAACGAACAAGCAAACGTCAAATTCACGGTATCATGCCGTACGCTTTCACATCCATTGTTTTCAATAAGCAATGACAGCTAAAAAATCAGTTTGTCTTCTTTTGTTTTATTTTTCTTAACATCTGTTGAGTGAAGAGCGTGTAATATAAAACAAGCAAAAGACAATTGATTGATCTCTTACTCACTTGACAGAATTGTGAGGGTGTGTTAGTGACATGTAAAAATTCTGTAAATGTGTTGGAGTTTCGGTCACGCAGGTTTTGCTGGGTAGGTTTCTACAATATGGGTATGTAGTAAGTGTAAGAATTTCTTCTAGTTTGTCTACGGTGTTGACTTTATCTGCTATTTCTCTTATTAAAAAATGTTTTGAGTACCTACACATACTAGTTATATATGTTCTATTCCCTATGTGGAATTAATCCATACTTATAGATTCTCCTGGTAGATTTGTTGCTGGTGTTCTCCCTATCAGTTGTTTTGTTGGTCTACGTTCGTATTTTTGTTCATAACAATTTGAACAGTTTCGTGCAAAGTTTTTGATTTGTTTCGCCATATCGGGCCAAAAATATTGTTGTCTAATTTCCATCACTCGGTTATGTGTATTTGTTATAATTTCCAATTGCTTGTTTTTGTCTGTTATGTCTTCGACTAGATTTTGTGCTATAAAGAGCTTGTAGTTTGGAAAATGTTTACTTAGTAGTGATTTTATTGTGAATAGTACTAGTTCATCAATTTTAATCGCGTTATTGAAAAGTCGTTTGTGTTTCTTTTTCATTTCGTTTAGTTTTCTTTAATATGATTTGATTCTTAAATGAATTTATCGTTTGTTTTGGTGAACTACGAGTCGAGTGCATCGATTCTATTGTTGAAGTATTAATTTTTTGTCTTGATAACGCATCTGCTACTACGTTTTGATTTCCTGGTTTGTATACTACTTTTGCTCCAGATTCTTGTATACAATTTTTCCATCTTTTTAGTTTTATATTTGGATTTTTGACCGAAATAGAAAATATTAATGCCTGGTGATCAGTGTGTATAGTTAAGTTAGTTGTACAATAATTTTCTTCTGTTTTGTTAATGTTCTTGATATAAAAAATATAGGTTTCTTTTCTTGTGATAAAACTCCTCCTATGGCGAAATTACTCTCATCTATAGTTAAGTCGATAGGTTTTGAGAAATCTGGTTGAAATAGTTCAACTTCTTCTTTTAATTTTGTTTTAATTATTTGTATAGCTTTTATAGCTTCTTTATCTAATTTAATTTCTTTCTTAGCTGACATTTTTTTACTCGTTATACCATTTTCTCCTTGTAGATGTCTGGTGAGTGGTTTTGTTATTTTGCTATATACTTGTATAAATTTCCTATGATATCCCGCCATACCTAAAAATGACCTTAATCCTTAACACGTCGTCGATATATACAAACGCAAATTTATTTATATATAGTATTCTCGTAGAATATCATCAACACATCTTTGAAATATTGAGGATGCATTTCTTAATCCGAAGGGCATTCGTATGAATTCATATTTTGCTCCATTTATAGAAAATGCTGTTTTTGCCTATCTTCTTTTTTTATCATAATTTGGTGAAATCCTGCTTCTAAATCTATCGTGGAAAAATATTTAGCTTTACCTAACGCTTGTATTGTCATGTTTATATCCGGAATAGGATATCTATCTGTTATAGTTTTTGAATTTAATTTTTGAAAATCTATCACTAATCTTTTCTCGGGTTTTCCATTTTCACTAGTTTGTTGTAATCGTATTTCGATTTGTTTAGCACTTGTACATATATGTTTGCATTAAGCTTTGATATTGATCACATGCTAAGGCTGTTTTTATAAGTTTTTATTTTTTAATCCTTTAATAAGTTGTGTTATAGATTCTTGTTCAATATATTTGTTATTTATTTCTGTTTTTAGAAGGTCCACTGTATTTTTAATCAGCTTGCTGTGCAGTGTCAATGTGTATTGGAAATAAGAGTCCAAGTCTTCTGTTGGTTGTTGTGCCAAGTTCTTCATGTGTTCTTGTATTTCATACAGTGCGTTTGGGTCGTGATATAGTGCGTCCAAAGCTTCCATGATACTATAGAAGTTGAGAGGTGTGTTGTTGCATTCAAGTAACATATCTGCATGCCACGTGATTCTTCTTCTGAAGGTTGTAATGATATTGTAGAATTGAGGTGTATTCTGGAATACTGCGAGTGGTTCCATGACTTTCATTACATGTGACTTCCATATCGTATATTATTCTTTGTTTCCTTGGAAAATAGGTAATTCCTTTATTAAGTAGAAGTTTCGCTAGTATTAGGATTTGTAGTTTGGAACATCCGTAATATTAACTCCTTGTCCTTTCTCCTTTCCTCGTCAAATTTCGAGAACTGATTCTGAATGTAGGACATTATGTAGTTTTCAGGAGTGGTATGGACTGTAGCTGAAGGATTTATGTCCTCGTTTGGAATTGTCCGTTTTGCTCCTTGACTCATTTTGTGTGTGTCTGTCTTCGTTAAGGATTATTTAAAGATTTTGGCTTTCTTTACTAAAGATTTCAGCTTAAAGATTTAGATGTCTTTCTTTATGCGCTTCGAAGATTCTTAAGGATGCCGAAGTCCTGTTGTGCGATCTCCTCCTTCCCAGCAAAGAGCGGTTGAGCCCCCAGTTAATTCATATACTTATGAATGGTTAAAAAAATATGTATTTACTTTTGCAGAATAAGATCTTTATTCTAGAAATTCACATACTTAAATGAACATGCTTTCGTATTATCCTATGGGTTATATATTATTCGTTAAGTTGATAACATATTCATGTTTTGTGGCTTAGGTCTAAAGTCTAATTGTATTATTTGTTGTAAACAAGTGCTTATCGTGCGTCCTAGGCATGCCTAGCATTCGGGTATGGTGTGGTATGAGTTCAAAGTCTTGTGTTTGATACTATTGTTTATTTGATTAGGACAGATCTGGTTTTATCAGCGTTTCTCATATACTTGTGTATAAGTGTCGTTGATACTGGTATTAACTCACGCGACAAGCAGTTTGAATAAAGTGTTTCTGTTCTTACAAAATTGTTTCGATCGGTTACTACATAGTATAATAGTTTTGTTCACCTAACGGTTGTTTGTATCACCCAAAGATAATCGAATTAGATATAGGGTCATATATACATATATAAATGATCAGGATGATGAGACGAGTTCAAATCTAGGTGACTGTTTGTCCGAGTGTGGGTTGAATAAAAATTGAGATGTCTTAATGAAACATGGTGTTCATATTTCTCGGCACCGTAAGACGATTCGCATTGCAGATGGGCGCAATCGGATCAATGCCACGCTCACCAAACACCATTAAGCAGATACCTATAAGTTGCCATAACTTAGCACCAACTTAAGATAAAGAATTGTAATTTGGCACAGGGGATTCCAGTAAAAGGGGGCACTTGTGGGCTCAAAATTTTGAAAAAGTGTGAGTGGCCCGCTCGCAAACTGATGTAATGTAAATATCTTCTAAACCACTTAAACTACAAAACTCAAATTCATTCCGGAGTATGTGGCATATTAATAGTATGAACTTTAACTTTAATGTGCATTTTGTCCACTTTTTACCAATTTGTCGAAGTATAATTTTTCAGGTGGAAATAATTGTCAGTTACATCTGCACCAAATGCCACATCAAAACAATTATTCGTGTTTAATATACGCTTGTCTTTCCGAAGAACATAAAGTGTATTCGGCGATTTTTACGATTATTCAACAAGGAGTTCCATTTTGTGTGCGGAATCAAAGCTCTAGTGCCGAAACTTTGAGAATGTTGGCCTTCGATGATAATTGTTTGCGCGAACAATAGTATTGGTACAAATAATTCAAAGAGCGTTGACGACGAACCACGTCCAGGACGGCCGTCAACATTAACTGATAATAAATATGTCAATAAAATAAAGGAATTGGTGCTTGAGAATCGACGGTTAACAACCAGAAATCTTACTGGCATAGTTGATTTATCGGAAGTTAATGCCTGTTAAATAATACTTTCCGACTACCAGTAACATACTGTTACTGACGATGAGTCTTAGATCTATGCTTACAATCCGGAATTAGATGGTCTTCTTCTTCCTTAGTGGCGTAGACACCGCTTACGCGATTATAGCCGAGTAAACCACAACGCGCCAGGCATTTTTTTACAGCTCATCGTTCCGTCGAATGCGATATTCGCCGTAGCCAACGCGCTAAGGACCATAAATATTTCGTAGAACCTTTCTCTCGGAGAAACTCGTAACGTCGACTCATCAGATGTTGTCATTGTTCATGCCTCTGCACCACTGAAATCTGATAGTTGTTGGAATCAGAATTGAAACCGATCAATAAAAGTAGTAGGTGTCATGAATTCAGATATTATAGAAGATAGTCGCTCGCAGATTTGAAATGTAAGTTAAGAAATCAAGTTATTTTATTATTTCGAGCTAATTTATCTTTATTTTTATAGGAGAAAACATAAGTAAAAAACACGAAATGTCTAAATTATTGAGTTTTTGGAAAAAATCCATATTTAAAGGTATTAGATTTACAAAACGTAATAAACGTAATGCCTCTTTATTAATTCGATAAATGTTATCTCTTAAAATATTCCTTTAATTCGGAACTCATTACAAACTTGAATAGGACTGTTTTCAAATGTATTAATTTGCAAGTTTTGTCACATTAGTAAACAGCTGGTTCGAATATTGGTTTTGTGTATGTTCGAAAAGACGAAAATCCAATCAGATTCTGAGACAACTTTGAAAATCAGAATTGGTTTGCAATTCTGACAGCTAAGCTATGCTCTCTTGGATTCCACAAACACCCTGTATGACTATTTACAGTGGCGTCGGATACAAGTGGCGAGCCTGACTGTTTCTTTGATGACAAGAGGTATTTCGTCTTCTACTTGTTCACTACCAGACCCATTTTCTTCGCATGCTTTTGTTAAACCTTTGTCGACAATCATCAGTACCCGCCGCTTTGTTGTTCTTCAGACGGATAATTGCTATTCGAACTTCTTCATTGTCGGGCAATGGAACGTTTGCTCCATCTTCATCGATTGGGGAATCGCGCTCCCCATCTCCTGGTGATATGCTTTCCCTGCAATTCAACAGGACGGAGCTTTGTTCTCTCCATAATATTAGTATGCTCTGGGCATCAATAACTAGGGCATCTTTGGCGGAGACTTCTGTTAGTCACCGCATCGTTTCGCAGAATTTTCGAGCATTACCCCTGTCGACTAGCCTGTCAAGTTCTTCATCCTCAGCCATTTCGACCTCTCTCTTTTTTTTATCTGAAAATGCGTCTCGCTACCCTCTTCAACTCTCGATATCTATCCCATCGCGCACATATTGTTGCGTCATTTGCTGCACTGAGGTGGCTGCGAAATTGGCTGCAACAATATAGTGATCCGAGCCGATGTTAGGAACTCTGAGCGCACGCACGTGTACCGTAGAGTATACTACTTTACAGTATACTACTATACTGTAACTGCCAGAATACCAAAATGAGACTCCTGACTAACAGAATCACTAAATTACTATAGTCACTATTAGAGACATGAGACAATCGTCTCACGCAGAATACCGACATTAGTGTCTTGTCACTCCATCACATGAAACAACAAAAATGTAAATATTGAAAATCGTAATATTTTTAAAAAATTCGGCAAAATTAAATTTTTTTTCAAAACTGTAATTTTTTAGAGTAAACGCTTTTTTTGCAATTTTTTTCACTTTTGCAACTTTTCAGATAGCGACATTTTTACTAATCAAGAATTCATCATTCATCATGTATTATTTTTCAGATGACCACAAGGAACTCAATGAAAATAACATTTTTTAAAATTGATTTTCTGTACTCTTCAAATATAAATAAACAAATGATAAAAAAATGAATGTATACAAAAACTATCAAATGCATTTTTTTATCAATTGCAAAAAAATTTTGGACTTCTAGAGTAAAATACCCCCTAAAACTTTTGCAAATTTGTAAAATTTTGTATTGTATTTTTTTGCAAAAATAGTGCGTGTATACCCACCGTTATTTCCATTTTTTTACGTTTCATTTTACGATTAAGGCCACACTTTTGAGCAATGGCTTAAATTCTAAATTCTTGTTGTTGTCGAGAATGCGAGTTTCTTCTGATAATATTTTTATAGCTGTAGATTTTATTTAATAACCTTTTAAATCAAATTGAATTTCAAAGTTATTTTTTTTTTAACTAAATTTCCATGTGTTCTTTAATGTTGAAGACCGAACGATTTATTTTCTCAATTGTCTTTTAAATACAGCAAAGAACATCTCCGCAAAGCGCTGAATATTATCAATGGTTTTGAAAGTCAAAAACACGGTTTAATTTTAATGAAATTTTATCAAACAATTTTATTTGATATTATTAATTTGTGTTTTACATATGTTGAAATGATAATAGCATATCAATGTAAAATTTATATAAATGAAAATCTCTTTAAAAAGATATATCATTTTTTCTTAGACAATAAAATAAGGATTTAAAAACGAAAATAAAATTCCACCGAATATTCCTGTAATGAGCATTGCAGCGGCAAACATTCCAGCTTTAACTTGATATTTCGGTTCAACTGATTGTGGGGCGTACATCATTGCCAAAGAGCTAAAAAATAAAGTGATTAATACGAAATAAAAATTGCATTGCGGTAATAATAAATATACAACTTTTTTTTTAAAGAAACTAAAAAATTGGTTTATATTGCAAATAATCTAACAACCCTACAAGCAAGTAATGGATTTCTGTTATACCCGTGACTAGGATTTTCAGCTCTCAAACTATGGAATATAGTATTTTTCCTCATTTTATATAGTATTTGCAATAAAAATATAATATTTTTCATAAAAAGTCAACAATGTATTCTTTAATTCTTTATTAAAAAAAGATATAAAAACATAACAAAACAATTTAAATCCAGTCAGTTTTAAACAAAAAAAATGGTATTCGTATAACCGCATTAACCGATTACAGTTCAAAGAGCATTTGATTGAATACCAATAATGAAACATTAAATACTTCAATCCCACTTTAAGTTTTTTGAAAACAAAAGCAATATTTAAAAAAAACTTAAAAAATATTACCAATATTACATTCGCGGTAAATTATATTATATTGGCTATAAATTAGATTTGCGACATATTGAAAAATTTTGACTATTTTTCTTTTGTTTGTTAAGAGCATATTATTATTTTTTAAATATCGCTCTTTATCTAACAAAACCCATAAAAATCTTAATTTCAAACTTTGAGCAAAAAACGAAAAACTCAGCAAAATTTCATCTAAATTTAAAACTTTGTTGTAAGGATTTAAAAAAAAAATGTTTGTTGCTATACAGTTTTATATCTTAATCAATTTAAGTGTCATTAAGTGTAATTGTAAAGCTGCTGAAAATTCTTCTTCTTCTTTACTGGCGTAGACACCGCTTACGCGATTATAGCCGAGTCAACAACAGCGCGCCAATCGTTTCTTCTCTTCGCTACGTGGCGCCAATTGGACATTCCAAGCGAGGCCAGGTCCTTCTCCACTTGGTCCTTCCACCGGAGTGGAGGTCTTCCTCTTCCTCTGCTTCCCGCGGCGGGTACTGCGTCGAATACTTTCAGAGCTGGAGTGTTTTCATCCATCCGGACAACATGACCTAGCCAGCGTAGCCGCTGTCTTTTAATTCGCTGAACTATGTCGATGTCGTCGTATATCTCGTACAGCCCATCGTTCCATCGGATGCGGTATTCGCCGTGGCCAACGCGCAAAGGACCATAAATCTTCCGCAGAACTTTTCTCTCGAAAACTCGCAACGTCGACTCATCGGTTGTTGTCATCGTCCAAGCCTCTGCACCATATAGCAGGACGGGAATTATGAGCGACTTATAGAGTTTGGTTTTTGTTCGTCGAGAGAGGACTTTACTTTTCAATTGCCTACTCAGTCCGAAGTAGCACCTGTTGGCAAGAGTAATCCTGCGTTGGATTTCTAGGCTGACATTGTTGGTGGTGTTAATGCTGGTTCCTAAGTAGACGAAATTATCTACAACTTCAAAGTTATGACTGTCAACAGTGACGTGAGTGCCAAGTCGCGAGTGCGACGACTGTTTGTTTGATGACAGGAGATATTTCGTCTTGCCCTTGTTCACTGCCAGACCCATTTGCGTTGCTTCCTTGTTCAGTCTGGAGAAAGCAGAACTAACGGCGCGGGTGTTGAGACCGATGATATCAATATCATCGGCATACGCCAGCAGCTGTACACTCTTATAAAAGATTGTACCTGCTCGATTCAGTTCTGCAGCTCTAATAATATTCTCCAGCAGCAGATTGAAAAAGTCGCACGATAGGGAGTCGCCTTGTCTGAAACCTCGTTTGGTATCGAACGGCTCGGAGAGGTCCTTCCTGATCCTGACGGAGCTTTTCGTGTTGCTCAACGTCAGTTTACACAGCCGTATAAGTTTTGCGGCACTTAATTAAGATATAAAACTGTATAGCAACCAACATTTTTTTTTTAAATCCTTTCAACAAAGTCTTAAATTTAGATGAAATTTTGCTGAGTTTTTCTTTTTTTGCTCAAAGTTTAAGTTAAGATTTTATGGTGTTTGTTGGATAAAAAGCGATATTTAAAAAAAATAATATACCCTTAACAAACAAAAGAAAAATAGTCAAATCTTATCAATAAGTCGCGAGTCTATTTTATTGGCTACTAGTGTATTTATCAATACATATTGTTACAAAAGTAGTATTAAGTTGTATTTGTATTGCTATATGCATCCCTTATTATGAACAATAGCTGTAGGTATATGGAATAGCATTTGTTTTGTTATAGACATCAGGCGCCGTGGCTGTCTGCTTGTCGAAACAATAGACATCTGGCGCCGCACTGTCTGCTTGTCTACTTAAACAATTGCTGAGTCTGGCGCCGCGGCTGTCTGCTTGCGTCTGGCGCCGTATAGCATTATGTTCTGGTAATTTCCAGACGCAATATTCTAGAAGGACACGTCGGCATCAGCGAGAAGTGCGTGGCTATATAAGCCGTGGCAGCGCCAACGTAATCAACCAGTGCTAAGAGTAAACTGCTATAGTGTAGACGAGTTGTAAAATAAAGAGTTGTTGAATTAAATTCAACAGTTATTGGTTTTATTTGTCAATCCAGAGATACGAACCCAGTAAAGTAAAACTAGCAAGGAGTAAATTCGCAACAATTGGTGTCAGAAGTGGGATTGTCAAATAATCCAAATTCAAGATGGTTAAATTCGGAGAATTGAGAATTCAGCAATTAAAAAAGGAACTGGAGGAGCGTAATTTGCCGATAAGCGGGCAAAAGGCGGATCTGCAGGCACGATTACGTAAAGCAATGGAAGCGGATGGAATTAATGTGGACGAGTTCGAATTTGATGGGCCAGAAACTTCTAAAAAGGTAGAAGAAAAAGTAGAAGAACAACGAACATCGTCAAGTGTAGACACGAACATGCTGTTAGTGGCTATTAAGCAAATAGCAGAAAATGCAGTGCAAACAGATAATCGTCTGGCACAGCAAATAGCTGAAAATACATCGCAGTTAAAGTCTTGCATTACACAACAGATGACTGAAAATAATACGCAGATAGAAAAGCGTTTGGTACAACAGATTACAGAAAATACTACACAAGTACAAAAACAACTGCAAGAGAAATTTTCAAAATTTGAAGAGGAATTAAGCACGTTAAAAAATTAAGAAGAAAATTTAAAATCAGAATTTCTTCAACTGAGTAATCGTATGCGAGAACTGCAACTGCATGGCCCTGCACCATCAACAAATAATCCAAGATTGAAGGCACCCACATTCGATGGAAGTATTCCATTTCAAATTTTCAAACTTCAGTTTGAAAAGACAGCAATGGCCAATAACTGGAATGCAGCGGACAAAGTGGCGTCCTTGTTTGTATCATTGAAAGGACCTGCGGCAGAAATCCTTCAGACTATTCCAGACTGTGAACGGGACAACTATGAGGCATTGATGAGTGCGATAGAAAGACGATATGGTAGTGAGCACCGGAAACAAATATACCAGATCGAACTGCAAAATAGGGGTCAGAAGATGAACGAGTCATTGCAAGAGTTCGCAAATGAAATAGAACGACTTGCTCATTTGGCAAATGCAGATGCACCTGTGGATTACATTGAGAGGGTGAAAATTCAAAGTTTCATAAATGGAATTCGTGATGTGGACACCAAACGCGCCACATATGCATTGCCAAAAAGACCGTTTGCTGAAGCGGTTTCGCACGCCCTCACACAGGAAGCAGCTTCCCTACTAAGTAAACCACCACACAAGGTACAAAGAGTTGAAATGGAACAACCGCTGATGGAAGAAATATTGAAGACTCTGAAGACAATTGCTGCACAGCGAGTAAATACAACAGGCAGATGTTTCAACTGTGGAAAAGCGGGTCACTTTGCCCGAAATTGCAATATAAAGGTAAATCCATCAAAACGGAATCAACCAACAGAACACCGAAAGAGGATTCACCATTCACGGATGCATTATCGCGTCGCCCTTGTCCACTGGAACGTAAACATTGCTCCAAATCAGAAGGAAAAGAAGGTATAATCGACGTGCGATTACTGAATATAGAACCTGAAGATGATTGGACTCCTCACCGCATCAGAATCAATCAGCTGGAGGACCCTGATCTTGCAAAGCTGATAATAGCCAAAGAAAATGGGGTACGACCACCAAAGGAACAAATAAGTAGCGAGAGTCCAACTGCAAAAGCATATTGGGCCCAATGGAACAGCATAAACCTCGTTAATGGATACCTTCATCGTACCTGGGAAAGCGAAGATGGCAAACAGTCTCGTCTGCTGATCATAGTACCGAAGTCCATGATCCCGAAAGTATTGAAAGAATATCACAATGGACCTAGTGGAGGACACCTTGGGATTACAAAAACTATAGAGAAGATTAAACAACGGTTCTACTGGATCGGTTGTCGAGATTCCATAGCAGAATGGATAAGTAATTGCGTGGAGTGCATGGCAGCTAAAGGTCCTAAAGCCAAAAGTCGCGGTAGGCTACAACAGTACAACGTGGGATCACCATTTGAACGAGTCGCAATGGATGTTGCAGGTCCGTTCCCAACCAGTACGGCCGGAAACAAATATCTACTGGTTGTCATGGACTATTTCAGTAAATGGCCAGAAGTGTATGCCTTACCAAACCAATAAGCGAAGACAATAGCCGAAGCGTTTGTAGAAAATTGGATAACAAGGTTCGGAGTGCCCGTCGAATTACACTCAGATCAAGGCAGGAATTTCGAATCTTCCATTTTCCAAGAAGTCTGTACATTATTGGGCATCCACAAGACACGGACAACAGCGTTACACCCACAATCAGATGGTATGGTAGAGAGATTCAACCGAACGCTCGAAGAACATCTGCGGAAAATCGTTGATAAAGACCAACGGAATTGGGACAAGTGCATCCAGATGTTCCTGCTGGCATATCGTTCAACGAAGCACGAGACAACTGGTTACACGCCAGCAAAGATTATTTTCGGATCTGATCTGCGACTCCCTGCTGATCCTAAGTTTGGAACGAATCCTACAGCTGTAAGAAATGATGGAGATTATTGTTCTGCCTTAAAGGAAGAAATGAATGAATTGCATCTAATGGTAAGACAGCATACGCATCTGATGAGCAATAAGATGAAGGACCGGTTCGATCAAGCGGCAAATTCAAAAGGTTTTGAAGACGATGATCTGGTCCTGTTGTACAATCCACTTCGAAAGAAAGGCTTGTCCCCGAAACTGCAGACAGCCTGGGAAGGACCCTACATGGTGATGAAACGACTTAATGACGTGGCATACCGCATACAAAGAAATGGGAAAGCACGATGTAAAATGAAAGTAGTACATTTGGAGAGGCTCGCCCCATTTGGTTCAAGAGGATTAGTGCCTAATCGGGACGATTAGGCTTTAGTGGAGGGCAGTGTTACAAAAGTAGTATTAAGTTGTATTTGTATTGCTATATGCATCCCTTATTATGAACAATAGCTGTAGGTATATGGAATAGCATTTGTTTTGTTGTAGACATCTGACGCCGTGGCTGTCTGCTTGTCGAAACAATAGACATCTGGCGCCGCACTGTCTGCTTGTCTACTTAAACAATTGCTGAGTCTGGCGCCGCGGCTGTCTGCTTGCGTCTGGCGCCGTATAGCATTATGTTCTGGTAATTTCCAGACGCAATATTCTAGAAGGACACGTCGGCATCAGCGAGAAGTGCGTGGCTATATAAGCCGTGGCAGCGCCAACGTAATCAACCAGTGCTAAGAGTAAACTGCTATAGTGTAGACGAGTTATAAAATAAAGAGTTGTTGAATTAAATTCAACAGTTATTGGTTTTATTTGTCAATCCAGAGATACGAACCCAGTAAAGTAAAACTAGCAAGGAGTAAATTCGCAACAATATTATTATTAATTATATTTTGTAATTGCTTTCAGCTGCTTTTAACAAATTCGAGTCTTTTAAAAATGTGCTTAAGGCTTCATTACAGGCAAATGTTAAATTACAAGTTATAATCAGTTCATTTTTTATTAAGTCTATAAGAGATCTATTTCTTTCATCCCTCGATTTTATGTTAGCAATTGAAAATATTCTTTCAGAAAATGCGGAGAATGCTGGAATGGAAGCAAAAGCGAAACAATTTTGTTTAACCTTTAACTACTGAGGTGAAATATTTGGGCGTAGTTACTGAGGTGGGGGTAAATTTTACCCCTTTTTAATCTATAAATAATTTTTGTCAACGAAAATTTTTTTTTATTTGTTTTTTATTGTAATAATAAAACACATTTTTAAATTAATAAAATAATAAATTTAAAGAAATCGAACTTCTAGTTTAACAAAACAAGGACTTTATTTCATAGCCACTTTTCTTAAAACTAAGAGAGTAAGAGAGAAAACAAACTACGAGGTGTAAAATTTACCACCACCTCAGTAGTTAAAGGTTAAATTTGAAAAAATCTCTGAAAATCTGAATTTAAAATTTGTTGCCATTTCTCAACTGTAAAGATTTTTAACTTTTTCACTGTTTTTGATTTTTGAATAAATTTCATTTACGCTAATTATTTCAGAATAGAGTACATCCATATCTATGTTAAGTTTAGTTTTTAAAAATAAAATATCGATAATTTTTTCTACATCTTCAAATTTGAGTTCTTTTTCAAAATTCAAATTTTTTATGTGATACAACCAATTTTCGTCGGTAAAATCAAACCACTTTTTAAGATATACGAGGCATTTAACGCGATTCACCAATTTTTGATACACAGAAATACCATTGACAGAAAAGGTTGGTTTCTGTCCAAGTTTGAATTGTATATTTCACACATTGACCGATATTTTCGGTCAAAAGTAAACTATAGATACTGGGGTCCACATATTCGGTACCTAGGGGCTTTAACAGTTTTGGTTGGATTTGGACGATTTTGGTCATGAGGTGGAATATTTTAAACAAATTATTAGTGCAAAGTTTTATCCCGTTACATTAATTCACTGTCGGTAGAAATTCTAATAAAATTTGCGCTCAGCAAATTTGGTTGTTGTAGCTTCAGCAGTTTAGGATAAGCTTATTAGACGAATGCATTAATGTTTTTATTGGATTTTATTGTATATGTTTAACAATAGTTGGCTAAACTGATGTTTTTATGGTTTGTTATATAAATTGCAATTTAGTAAATTGAGACTCACAACATAAATTAAAAGAAGAAATGGAAAATAGTAATTAAATACATATGAAAAAGGTAGGTATGAATATGTCCAGTTATTATTATTTTAATCAAAATTGTGAGCATATGAACATACATATTTATTACTTATTTACTTATTTAAACATTTAATTTAGTGCCTTCCAACTGTTCACATTATTCAAAAATTGTTTAGGTCTTGAACCATATAAAATATTTTCCTAAAATTCATTTGTTCAAAATAGTATAGTTTCTACTTTCTCCCTTCTGCTCATGTAATATTGTCATCAAAATCCCAAACAGTTCAAAAGCCAAATTTACTACGTACCAAATATAGTCGAAATCGGTCGGTCGGGTTCCGAGATATCTTATTTTACCTAAAAGTGGGCGGTGCTACGCCCATTGTTAAATTTTTACCCTGGCTCCCATAAAGCCCTCTCATACCATCTCTGGGTAAAATTTAATCTCTGCCGTAATTAGTTATTGAGTTATCGCGCTTTTAGGAGTTTTTCACAGTGCGTTACTATTTATATGTTGGGAGTGTGCGGGGTTATTATCCGGTTATATTCAATTTCAAACTGTCGGTAGTAGTTCTTATATTATTGAATAGTTGGAAAAGTATTTTCGTATTTTGTTAATAGATGTCGCTGGAGTCGTATATCTCCAATGCTACCAATCACATTGTGTCATGCCATATAGTGTTGGAAAGATGAGATTTTAAGCTTCATTTGACCAAAAAAAAGTTGAAAAAAAAAGTTACAGCTGTTCCTAAAGTAGTGAAAATAATGAAGGAATTCGCTATATTTTACAATCCATATTATTATTATAAACGCGAAAGTAACTCTGTCTGTCTGTTACTCTTTCACGCCTAAACGGCTGAACGGATTTTGATGAAATTTAGTTAGGAGATAGATAGTAGTTAGTTTCATTTTTATTATTAGGTAGTTAAGGTAGCTATTAGATTCTAGGTATTTTCTTAACCAACCATTCATATCTCTAGGTTTACTCAGATATTTATTATACTTTATTTTTGCAGTCGCTTTCATTTGTTAATTCTTATGTCATGTGTAGGTTAAGTGTTATTTAGCTCACATCAGGATGTGGTTTTAGGTATAAAAGCTTTGTCAGGTGCATAGTTGTTTAGGTTCAATACGTTATTGATTGATTTAGATATTTAGGTTTTAAGTTAAAAGGTTTGCTTTATCGAAGTTTTTATAAAAAATTGTCTTACGATGTAGTGTTTAAAGCTACCGATTTAAAAAATCTTTAATTATTGTTTTCGATATGCCACGCAAACGTAAATCCAATCCAAGTCGTAGTTCTAGCAGAACTCGAACTGCAAAAGTTGCTAGAAGCCAAGAACCTGAAGACAAGACTCAGACGCGTCAGATATTAGATTCTCAGCGTCATGCGACTTAAAGAGCTTCAGAGACCTTAGAGCAGAGTCAGGTCCGTCGGGCCTTGGATGCTGCACGCCACGCATCTCAAAGGGCTTTCGAGACTTTTACACAGACTTAGGTCTGTTAGACCCTGAATGCTGAACGCCACGCATCTCAAAGGACCTCTGAGACCTATATGCAGACTCAAGCCCGTAGGACCTTAGATGCTGAGCGCCACGCATCTCAAAGGGCCTCTGAGATGTTTACTCAGACTCAGGCGCGTCAGACCCTGGATGCTGAACGCCACGCATCTCAAAGAGCTTCTGAGACAGTGGAACAGACTCAGACACGTCGAGTTTTGGATGCCAAACGTCACTCGCAATTAATTGCGGCAGAGACTGACGAAGATTCACAAAGACGGCGTCTTTTAAATGCTAAACGGCAGGCAGAAAGAAGACGTACGTTTGCAATGAGTATGTCGAAGGCATTAAATGGAGCCGCTTTTGAGTATGACCCTTTGATCGACTATGTTAATCACCGATTGGTTATCATTGTGAGAATGGATAAAAAAATGCAGATATTGTGAAGCACTGAAATGGAAAGAAGAAACTCCAGGTATGTGCTGTTCTGGTGAAAGGTTAAAATTTCATTACTTGGCGAGCCAGAGGAACCTCTTAAATCCTTACTTTTATGCGACAGTAACGAATCTCGCCAGTTTTTAAGCATGATTAGAAAGTATAATTCTTGGTTTCAGATGACATCATTTGGTGCAGATGAGGAGGTTGTAACGCCTGGACTTTCACCTACTTTTACCATCCAAGGACAGGTGTATCACAGGATTGGTTCCTTACTTCCCGCAAATAATGAAGAACCAAAATTTTTGCAACTTTATTTCATGGGCGATGAAGAAAACGAAGCCGATCGCAGGTGTCAAAATATACGAGGAATCGAAATAATAATAAATCGGATACTGTTAATCCAGAGAATGTTGCATGAACATAATCGCCTTATCAATACTTTCAAACCAGTACTAAAAAGAATATCAGGAGAGGATTATAGGTTGGTGATGCACCCCGATCGCACAAGAAATGGGGAACATGAAAGGCGGTATAATGCACCGTTAAGGGGGGGGGCGGCTCGGGTTTTCAAGGAAAAAAATACTTTTTTGTGAATTTATTTCTCAAATCTGCATTGAGTAATTTTATTCGGACCTTTTGTGCATTATAGAGCACACTTTTGACAATGTAAGGTAATTTTTTCATGGAGAAAAATTGAGGCATAAGCCGGTAACAGTGCTTTCCCCAGAACGTCTTGAGAAAAAAAGAGTTTGCGGTGTTCACTATAACTCGGCCGGAAATTATCGGAAAATAAAAAATAAAGAAAAATTGGTTAAACTATAATCAAATCTTCTCGTTCCCTGATAATTTTTTTTTGCATTCAAAAATTTTTGGCGGTCATTTAAAGTGAAAACTGCTATTTTCCACCACAAAATTTCGCCATTTTGTGGGTGGAAAATACCTTTAATGAAAAAAAAAATTATTTAATAAACGTTGGGGGGGAGGTATTTTATATGCTAGAAATGTGTTCAAAGTTTGAAATGAATTAGTCAAGTAGTTTTGAAATGACAGTAAACACGGACTTTGAACAAGTAGTTTTGAGAAAACCGCGTCTAAAGTTTATGTTCTATCCCGACCGCCCTCAGCTGTTAGAGTTAGAGCGTTAAAGGCCAGGTGACTAATAAGACGATAACTCCAGGAATATTACTTCTATCGACTTAAAATTTTAAGGACATATTCTTGAAATCTTAAACAATAAGATAAGGCAAAAAAAAATTTCGAAAGTGGAAAAGCCTACCCCCCACCTTTAATAAATGAAGTCGCAGCCATGGTTATAGGGGAACAGTTTGCTGCCAGTGATATAGTTTTACAAGCCCGAGATGACACATTAACCAAGGTGCCTGATACTCATAAATTTTATGATGTGTTCCAATATCCGATCATATTTAGTAAGGGACAAGAGGGGTACACTTTCAAGTTCCTCAAATTAATCCTGTAACAGGTCGTCCCTTGCATAACAAAAAGGTTTCATGCATACATTTTTACGCCTACAACATGCTGACGAGAAAACAACTTTAACATTTTACAAAGATGCAAGCAACTGGCCAATCAGTTTTACGTTGACATGTACGTTAAAGTTGAAAGCGAGAGGTTACGGTAAATATCATTAAATCAAACTAAACTAAGAGCAGAGAATTACATCCATCTTCAAGACGCTGTGGCAAAGGACACTAATTTAAATCCAAATAACTTAGGTCGCATGGTCATTTTACCGTCTTCATTTGTAAATAGCCAGCGGTACTTACACGAATATACTCAGGACGCGTTTGTTTATGTACGTACACATGGTCGCCCTGACTTATTCGTCACCTTTACTTGCAACCCAGCCTGGCCCGAAATAGTCAATGAGTTGATGCCGGGACAAAGCGCAATAGATAGACATGATGTAGTCGCAAGAGTTTTTAGACTAATAGTTAAAAAACTAATGGATGTGATTAATAAAGGCCGAGTGTTCGGAGAAGCGCGCTGCTTTATGTACTCTGTCGAATGACAGAAACGTGGACTGCCACATGTCCACATATTGTCAAAAGATAAGTTACTACCCGATCCAATAGATAACATAATCAGCGCTGAAATACCGGATCCTAACATTGACAAGGAGGATGGAGTCATGTGTAGAAGTTCACGCAAGTGAGGAAAGTTCTCTGATCGTTGACCAAGTATCCTCTGGGTAGCCTAAGAACATCCGTTTGAAGGCGAGCTAAAATGAGAAGGCGAAACATCCCCTGCATAGGGTTGTGCGCTGGGTTTGGGACCCGCCACGTAAAAAAACACTCCCAATGAAAAGGAACAACAAGCCTCGGATGAGTGACCCCCCTTTTGATGACGACCAAGGCAAACGAAATAAGGACTACGAATTGAGGGCATGCACCTGGAATGTCCGGTCCCTTAATTGGGAAGGTGCCGCTGCCCAGCTGGTTGATGTCCTCGTGAAAATAAAGGCTGACATCACCGCCGTCCAAGTAATGCGATGGACGGGACAAGGACAGAGACAAGTAGGTCCTTGTGACATTTACTACAGTGGCCATATAAAGGAGTGCAAGTTTGGTGTTGGATTCGTGGTGGGAGAGAGACTCCGTCGCCGAGTACTACCATTCACTCCGGTGAATGAACGTCTAGCCATAATCCGCATCAAAGCGAGGTTCTTCAAAATATCGCTGATTTGCGCCCACGCCCCGACGGAAGAGAAGGACAATGTGGCCAAAGATGCCTTTTATGAGTGCTTGGAGAGCACTTATGAGAGATGCCCCCGCCACGATGTCAAAATCGTGCTTGGCGACTTTAACGCTAGGGTGGGCAAAGAAGGTATCCTTGGCACTACGGTCGGTAAATTCAGCCTCCACGACGAAACATCCCCAAATGGGTTGAGGCTGATCGACTTCGCCGGGGCCCGAAATATTGTTGTCTGTAGTACTAGATTCCAGCATAAGAAGACTCATCAAGCTACCTGGCTATCTCCGGATCGAAAACCCACCAACCAGATCAATCATGTTGTGATATACGGAAGACACGGCTCCAGTGTTTTAGATGTGCGTGCGCTCCGAGGTCGTAACATCGACTCGGACCACTATCTTGTTGCAGCCAAGATTCGCCCCCGCCTCTGTGCAGCAAAAAACGCACGCCAACAAACACAAAGAAGGTTCGACGTCGAGAAGCTGCAATCACAACAGACAGGTGAACAATTTTCTACTCGGCTTGCACTCCTGCTCTCTGAGAGCACTCGTCAACAACTCTGTATAATGGAACTCACTAAATAAATGCGTAAATATAAAAATTAGAGGATAAACAGTAACAATTTGTTGTATAAAATCTGTTGGAAATATGAAACAATACACTCTATAAAGTAGCTTTTAAATACTTAACAATTGTTGCTACATCAGTTCCATCCGAACGTTTATTTTCGAAAGATAGTCAGACAGTGCTCAAACAAAGCTAGTAGTAATAAATAGATTCAATAAAATTTTATTTTTGCAAAGTGTAGGGAAAGGATATTGGGGAGTGTAAAAAATATTTTAATTAACTTCAATTGCTGAATACCACAATTTTTAAATTTTTGAATAAAAACTGTTAATCTTCAAATTTATTTAGTAAAGTTTTCTTTGATGATCAAAACAAAAGTATATGTCCCTTTATATATGTATGTATATGTACTTTCGATGCTTTGATTTTTATTCGATGCATCATATCGACTAAAACATCGGTGTTTTGAATGGACAAACAAGCTAATTGAGATAGATAAGCCGTTATAAACATATAATTAATCAGGACGGCGATTTGATTTGACTGATTTTTGAGCAAAAAATAAGATATTTTAGAATTTTCATATATACATACATATGTTCCTTGAAATCCGGATGAGGTTGATATTGTATACACGTGGAATCGAACAATTGCTACACACCCAAAACACCAATCGACAACCTATAAAATGCCTAAACTAAGAACTTCAAGCTTAGATATAAAACTGTAATTTAGTGCACGTCATAACAATGGAGAGGAGCTTATACATGTACATATCTCACAAGCCTCTAAGCTATATCAACGAAAAATACATATACATAAGTATTAAATTACGATAATTCACTAAATAAATGCGTGGGAAACACTAAATTACATACATATCTCTGGATTTACCCGTACAGAGTGAAAAAGAACGCAATAGCGTCATAACCACACTTACTTCCCATATATTAAATTTTAAATATATCGGAATAAAATTTTGCACAAATAGTGTCTTTCAGGTATATCGAGTCTAACCACCAAACGACCCAAAATTGGTTATATGCCCTAATATAAAAAATGTGACTAGTTGAATCAATAGTTCTCTTAGTCCCCATATACCTAATACTCGTATTAACCATTTTCGCGCATATACAGAGAGGTGGACAGATGGACCTAGCTAAAGCACGCTTATACCACTCAAAATTTCCAAGTGTTGTACATATTTGAAAACGCTTTATATCAGTACTTTTTGCGGTATAGACATTTTTTTTTAAGTTAATGACATGTGATTTATCTAAAATATTAAAAATAAAACAAATTCAGCTATAGACAAATTCTTTAGAAAGTTAGTGAGCTTTACAAAAAGAGCTCGAAAGTAAGAGATTGATAACCGATGAAAAAATTATATTTTTTATTTTTTTTTTAATTTAATCTCATTTACTCTATAATTTTTTTAATTGAAACACGAAGTTTAGTCGCGTTATTACTTTAAAAACAATAAAATCGGTGGCTTTTGTATAAGCGCAGAAAAGCTAGTTTGTGTTTTACTCATTAAATGTAATAAATTAAAAACTATACTTATGATTAGATAATATAATTTAATTTACTTATGCTTACTAAAAACTTAAAAAAAAATTTAAAAATCCCAAGCGAAGGATAAAGTTCGAAAAAAATTTAGAAAGTATAGTCGTAAGTTTTGCGTGTTCACGAGTGTATATGTATATATTTTCTTTAAAGGGTTCCCATGTTTTTATTGGGATGTTATAAACTTCAGGGTCAGCTTAATATACCCTGTTCAGGCTATACAAAGGTGAAAAGGGAAAACGAACATTAATTTCACCAAGTACTCATACAAAGCCAAAAAATTAAAGAAAACTCACGAATCTCTCTCCGATATGCTTTCTGTATACATTTCGAAATAAAATAATCTAAAAGAAAAACACGCTGAGCTAACGACATACTTATATACATATGTGAATACTACTTCTAAGTTAAGCGACAGAAATTATTTTTTCTAGTTAAAACACTGTTGACAAATTAAATATGATAACGCGTTATAGCACTCTTAAATTTTGTTTCCATAAAAGCCGTTATCTGACTTGATCCGAATTTTATTCGGCCAAGAAGAGTCTTATCGGTGATCTAAACGTGTTTTGATCGGTAAGTAACAAGTTGATTATGTCATCCTCGGGGCAACGTTTAGCAGTATGTAGATACTGGGAGTCCTTAAGAGGCATTCACATAGCAGTACTTTCTCTCACAGCTTACAGAGGCAATGGAATTTACCTGCCAGTGGAAAACCCCATGTCTGAGAGTCAGGGTCAAAACGATGGTGACGATCGGCTTTTCAAGGAGATAATTTTAGAAGAAACCCCACCTATCAGTGACACCGTAACCTAGTAACTTTTATTCTAAAAATCTATACCCTGGGAACCTGCCAGAAATCTCGTTTTAGAAAATATCAACTTCTCAGCACTACAGGCGTCCTCTCTACACACGCACTTCTAACATAGGGAACGTTGAGTACTTTTACAACTTAGCTGACCTCACTGAATAACTCTCGAAACGTCAAATGTAATAATGAAGTTCATTCTGGAACTTCATATATAGTATAATGTTTATATAAACTGCGAAATAAACCACATTATAAAAAACATACAATTACTTTTATAGAAACTGTTAAAAGGTAGAAGAAAAGGAGACTAGTAAGCATATTTTATGCGAACGCTAAGCCTACCTACGAAGAACATCAGTGAGAACATCACACCTTCTCTGCTACTTAGAAGCCAAAGCATTCAGCCCGCGAATTCTACAAGGCAGTTGTTAGCCAGAAATTACCAGGATGTTAGGTCCGGAACCCTTGTACCTACCGGGTATAAACTTGTACTCATTTGTGCTCCCCAATGTATTTGCTATAAAGGCAGCAGAAAGTTGTTTGAAAAACGTAATGCTAGGAATATTAGACCTAAGGGAAGTATTTATTCAAAGAATACCTTCTGAATTCCATTTAGATATCTTATTTATTATTTCGACGATATTTAATATTTAAAGTCAGCCATAAGCACTGTAGATAATTTGCTTTCAACAATTTTACCACTTTTGTTTTATATTAAATTTTTGGAAAATATCTACCAGAGAAGAATGAATGCCAGTTTCGAAATCTTCTATTCTAGGATAACATCAGAGCGTTTCCATGCCATTAGTCGAATAATGATCAACTTCCATTTTTGAAAGTAAAAACACATATTAAAATGGTACACAGGGTCCGGGGAAGACTTTAGTGAATTTGTTTGAGATAAAAACCTACAAAACAATGTTGCAGACTAATCCCCCTGGTTCGGGCCTGGTAGGAGTTGTTCTCGAACCAAACAAATAATTTAGCTATATAAAGTAAACTTGGTGAGGACCGCAAAGGCAAAAAAAAAAAAACGTTGTACGCACAAAAATTAAAATATATGTACCTTTTCAATGGCTTGAACTGATCTTATTTACATATATGTAATATTTATTTTTCGCAAACTTGAGAAGTTGTGGCATTTTGCCATTCTTTAATTCTTACCTTAAATATCCTGAACTCCATGACATTAAACTAGCAATAAACCAGTATATCCATTCGTTTTTTATTAAGACCGGTAGTGTTCTAGTTATATTAAGAGGATGGTAGTTGCAATATAGAAATATCGGTATGAAAACAATTCGTAACGTAACAGGTACTGCCAAAAATTTAGGACCAGGCTAAAAATAAATAAAGATTTGTTATTGATTTATAGACCAATTTATTCAATTTCTTAATTTAAAATCGTATATTTCATATGATCACAAAGTGAAAAAACAAATCAAACATTACATTTTTTTGTAAAACGTCGATATGAATATACCCAAATTTTCTTATAGACCATAGTTTTATTTCATGACATATTATAATTGTTTAACCTTCGTAATAAATATTCACGACGTTCATAGGGCTATTTTCTCAATAGGTGTTAAGCGCTTAACTAGAACTGTTTAAAGTTGATTTTCTCAATATATGATTAGCAACTATCTGTCAGTTAATTTTTTTAAATTTTAGGGAAGGCTGTTTTGTTAATTTGTAAACAAAATAAGAAATTACAGACGGCGTTCAGAACACCCAAGAGGGGGATTCTCTTCGTTCATGATATTTCCAAGAATCAGCATCAACTTCGTGAGGACCGCAAAAGCAAAAACGGTCTTAATAACTTAGTCACATATATATTATTATCGAAAAACATACATATGTCATAATTATAATAAATATGTTATTATGATATGTAAGCAAAAACTTATTGTATCGTAAACTCCAATTAGTATAATTAATAAATCGTAAAATCAGTCCGATTCTCCTATCCAAACCTGTTGATATTTTCTCTTCGGTTAAATTGGGAATAAGCTTGAAAATAAAATGATGTCGTCCTTTTAAAAAGTTAATTAAAATCCTTATTTATAACTCCATAGGTCTCCCAATCACTAGACATTAATCCTATTCAAAATATCTGGAACTTTTTGGAAAACCGTATTCGAAAACATCGAATTTCTTCAAAATAGCAATATGTAATAGCAACAACATGTAGTCCAAAAACCGCTAAAACTATTGTAATTACTTTTGATTTATATAAATGGTCATTGGTGTATATAGACTTTTTTGATATGAATTAGGTGCATTTTAGCATTAATTTTTTTTTTATTTGTGTCAAAAAATATTTTGATATGATATATTTAATGTTAAATATACATATCTTGAAATGGATAAAAAAAAAACACAAAATTTATTCATTTTGAAACAAATAAACGTGTCGTAATTTAATAGAACTAGGTGTATGTAAACTTTATTGGTCCACTGTATGTAGATGTAATACCAACTTTCATGTTAAAAATCAGGATGGTAGATTTTGTACATCAGGACGATCTAAACAAAATATTGTAATAGCGAAAGATATAGTAGTAATTATAAACCAACTAATTCGGGTAATTTCCAAAAAATGGCAAAACTTCGACCAGTATCAACCGAATCAATTTAGCCAAAATTATGATAATTATCATAATAACCAATATAGACAAAGTCACGGTGATTCATTTGAGACAGAATTTTTTTTTTGTTTTTTATGAACCAGCTTCAGAATCCTTACTTAAAATACAATTTAATATTTAAGAAAAAATGAAATTGCGCTAATTATACATATATGAGCTTGTTTAAGTTGGATTAATAGCGAAATAGAACATCCATTAAATTTTAGTACATAAAGAAATAAGGATGAAATTAATTATAAAGTGCGAACATTAGCACCAGAAGAATTTTAATTTACTAATAATACTAGAATAAAGTGGAAAGTTACACAGCTCAGAGGACAAAAGTATAATTTCATAATATGCATAGCATTCGTGATAGACGAAAATTCAACTTTAAATTAAAACCACAACACAACAACAAATGAATTCAAAATTTTATAGTAACCTCTTCAGGCCAGAATTGAGGTTAGAAAACAAACAAAGGAAATGAAAGAACAGAGAATAATCCAAAAAATGTCACTTAAGATATTTTAGTCCATTAATAATAGTGCTGAAGAAAAAGATAATTCCGGCAAAAAGAAATAAACTAAATAAAATTGAGCGAAGTCACAATAAAAATTTAAGAGAGCGGAGTATTTTACCACTTTTGATTTAGCGAAAGGATACCTTTCAAATTTAGAAAAACAATAAGATCGAAGAAAAATAGCTTTTGTTACACCACATATACTCTATGATTTTATAGCAATACCTTTTGGACTGAAGAACGCGCCTGACGCATTTCAACTGCTAGTTAATTAAAACCTTAGGAAGACATTTGTTCACGCAAGTGAAGAAAGCTCTCTGAGCGCCTTTAACTTGGGAATGGCCAAAAACAATTATTTTACATATTGCTCTAGCAGCTCACGACTTCTGGTTTCAGACCAAGTATCTTCTGGATAGCCAAAAAACACCCATTTGAAGGCGAGCTAAACTGAGAAGGTAAAACATACCTCCCCAGAGTGCACAGGGTTTGGAAGGCCAGGAGGATAAAGGCCTGACTTCGCTTGGAATCCCCAAATGGCCAAACAGCAAAAATGAAGAACTACTGGAATAGCGGGGTAAGCGAAGAATAAGAAGCAACTACATAAACAGTACATGTGTCGTCTATTTAGACGACATTCTAATTTTTAGCATGTCACTAAAAATACGTGAAAATTCACAAATTCAAAGAATAAAAAGAGAATTTAAAAGTAAAAAAAAAAAACATTAAAAAGTTTTAGGAATTGCTGGTTACTAAAAAAATTAATAAAATATTACGTTAAAGTAGCACATTCAACAACCAAATATTTGAAAAAATAATTTGAAGTTAATCTTTAAGTCCCGACCTAAATTGAAGCCTTTGAAAAGTTTAAAACACTAATATGACAGGAAGGACGCACTCTATGTTATGCGTCACGACCTTTAAAAAAAGCTGAAAAAGTATTCAGCAACAGATAACGAATTTCTTGTTTAATTTGGAGTATTAAGGGGCTATACCAGTGTGACTCATGAAAAATTAGGCGATTTTCGTGATTTTTTTTTAAGAGAAAGTACGCAATTGAACATTCCGAACTTCTTTGAATGTAATACAAGGTCTGTCGCAAAAGAAACAGAACTTTTTAAATATAACTGTTTCTGGTGGCGCCACCTATTGGTGGGTATATGAAATAAAAAGTTTGATCTCTTGTTGACATTTCGTAAAAATTTTAAGACAATTGGATAATTACAATCGATGTTATCGATCAAAAAGTGAAAGCAGCTTTTGGTCATCGATCGTAAAATTCATTTTGAACAAAGAGCAAATATTAAATTTTGTTTTCAACTTGGGAAAACGTTTACTGAAACATTTCAAATGATGAAAAACGTTTATGGTGATCAGTGCCTATCCCGTAGTAATGTGCATGAGTGGTTTAAGCGATTCCAAGAAGGTCGTAAGGACGAGAGCCATCACCGAAAAACAGTCGTCTTCAGAAGTCAAAAACGATTAATGATCCGTCCCATCTGGCCAAACGATTAATGCTGTGTTTTACGTTGGTATTATGAAGCGTCTTTTGTCACGAATTCGTCGTGCTCGACCACAATACCGTGAGCCATGGTCCTGGCGCCTGTTGCTCGATAATGCGCCGTGTCATCGGTCGACACTTGTCACTGATTTTTTGACAAAAAAACTCCATATTAACCTCTATGGCACCCTGTGATTTTTACCTATTTAGAACTTCATTTGCCCATGAAAGGACACTGGTTTCAGGACATTTCAGCTATCCAAAAGGCGACGACCGATATTCTCAAGAGCATTCCGAAAAATTACCTTAAACACTCATTTGAAATGCTAATTGACCGGGCTGAACGCTGTATCAAAGCACAAGGAAACTACTTTGAATAAAAAAATATAACTTTTGAAAAATATTAATTTTTTGTTGTTTTCTTTTTTACCAGTCCTGTTTCTTTTGCGACAGACCTTGTAAATTATATTTTCAGCTATATTTTAAGATTTTTGTTTTACAAAAGTGTTGAAAAATAACGGAGTTATGGGTTGTCTTTGGAGGGGCCAAAAAAAAGGGTCTCAACTGCTGTCATGATTCCGGTCGAATGAATAGCTGAAACAAAAAAAATCAAAATGTTTATTAAACTTAAATATATTTTCTATACAATGAACTACGATCTTTTTTAATTTTGAAATTCGTTTTTTACTAAAAAAATGGTCGTTTTTTTAACGCCAAATTGACAATTTTCAGCAAATCAAAAAGATCGTAGTTCATTGTACATATGACAAATGTATTCAAAAATACTCAATTTTGATTTGAAGTCGATCGGTCAATTTCTCATTTAATTATGATGTCAGCAATTTTGAAAAATGTCGTTTCGAGAAAAACGCGTTTAAAGTTTCACTTATAAATGTTTGCACCTCCGAGCGGTCGCTCTTTAGAACGCTGCCATCCAAAAACTATTCAAGATACGACCTTCCCGATTTCACAGGATATTTATGGAAATATAAGCTATCGAAAAAGCAAATAATTTATTTTTTATAGACCCCTAACTATTTTAGGCGATACCTTTATGGAAACAAATTTAAAATTTTAGCTAACCATCCACATATAAAATTTCTAAATTATGAATACAAAGATATATCACCTTGACATCACAGATGATTATTAAAACTTGAGGAATATCAATTTGTAATCGAATAAAAAGTAGCTGCCTTGTTAAGTAGGATGATATACTATATTATTTAGATATCATTTGAGAAAAAATTAATGTCACGAATTCCAATAGTTAACATTTTTTAATCAATAACTTAAAAAACGAAGAAAATATAGCATCAATACATTAAGCCAAAGAAGAGTTAGACGATCATTTTTATATGTATAAAAAATTAAACAGTTACTAAATATAGGACACATAAGTTCTAACAAGAAACTTAACATTTTACATGGAAAAATTTGATTTTTATTCGTGAAAACGTGATAATATGAGTGAAATATTTGTAAAATATATTGGAAAATGTAAAAAAGCATATAATATATGAAAACGTAAATATTGCAATATAGTAAAGAAAAACTTATCGAAATGATTTTGAATGATAGTTAGCTAATTTTTTTTTTAATATTTAACGAGAACCCAAGATATTGAGTCAGAAATGGAAGCAGTAAAACAGATCTTTTTATATCATGTTTGAGAAAGCTCAAGAAAAATAAAAAAAATAAAATACATTATACAAAAAAATACAGCTTCTACAAGTTGTAGTAAGTCAGGGAGGGAATTATGAAATATGATTAAAAAAGTGTGAAATATAGATAGAAACTGAAATTTTCGTCAGCTCCTACAAAAATAAATAATATTAAATGCGTATGTAAAGAAAGGACAACATTTTTTTTTTTTAAATCAGAAAGATTGTTCCAAAACATAATAAGTCAGGGTGAATCTGAAGCAGAGTTCTTTCGTACAAGTCATAAATGGTTTTCATGGAAACTACAAGTCTTGAAACTGCAAAGCAACTACAGCAAACACAGTTTCCCAAAAAGACTATTCCTAAAAAATAAAAAAAAAACTTGCCAATTACACAGTTTTGCTGAAAAAATGAAGTTGAAATATCTAGGAAGTGATATTATTTTTCTTGTAAAGATTTTCGGGTAGAACGAAAACCTCTAAAATCTCGAATTAAGGTAAACATTTTTGTTAGTTTTTTAATAAAATAGTGTGCCAAAATGTCAACAAAGTATTCTTTCTTAAAATTTGATTTTCGTTCTACTAGACAAGATAAGCAAAAAAATAACATCACTTCCCAAGAATTTCCAGGAAATCAAATCATAACCGGTTTTTCTAAAGTAAAAAAATTAAATTCTCTCTTAATCCCTCAATACTCTGGAGTCGAATATACAGTGGACCAATAAAGTTTACATACACCTAGTTCTATTAAATTACGATACGTTTATTTGTTTTAAAATAAATTTAAATTTTGTGGTTTTTTTCTACACATTTCAAGACATATATATATAACATCAAATATAGCATATCAAAATATTTTTTTTTTACACAAATAAAAAATTTATGCTAAAGCTTAAAATGCGCCTAATTCATATCAAACAAGTTTACGTACAGCAATGATTATTTATATAAATCAAAAGTAAATACATTAGTTTTAGCGGTTTTTGGAGTACATTTTGTTGCTATTATTGTCCCTAGACGTCGGCGCAATGCACTAAATTTTTTTTTTGCGACTCTTTATTGATCTTTCTCCATGCTTTTCGTGATCTATTCGAACCAAATATACGAGTATTAAACTTTGATTCATCGGTGAACACAATGTTTTCCAAAATCCAATACGGTTTGATTAAATATTGTTTAGCAACCGTCGACCTCTTCTTTTTATTAACCTTACTTATGTATGGCTTACGTGCGATTCGTCTATGAAAACCAGCACTATTCAACACATTCCATACTGTTTGGGGATTTATTTTTTTGTGTACATTTCAAAAACGGATAAACATATGTATCTGAACATTTTAACAAAATAATTTAAATTTAAGTGTGCTTAAATCGGTTGTTAATAGCAGCAAAATCAATTTCCAACAGGATGCAGACCCAAAATACACATTGTATCTTGTACGTGCAGGGTTGTTATAGAAATAAAAATAACTCTATAGGTCCCGTAATCACTACGCATTATTCCTATTCAAAATATCTGGAATTTTTTGGAAAACCGTATTCGAATTTGGTATCCCCTCAAAACTTATACGGCTGTTTAAACTGACGTTGAGCAGCACCAGAAGCTAAGTCAGAATCGGGAAGGACCTCTCCGAGCCGTTCGATACCAAACGAGGTTTCAGATAAGACGACTCCCTATCGTGCGACTTCTTCAATCTGCTTCTGGAGTAAATAATTTGAGATGCAGAACTTAATCGAGCAGGTACTATTTTTTATAAGAGTGTACAGCTGCTGACGTATGCCGATGATATTGATATTGGCGAATATCGCAATCAATGGAACCATGAGCTGTAGGAGATATACCAAGACATCACCCCGACTCGGTGTGATATCAGTGCGCCCAATGGCTCGACCGTAGTCTCAGTCGCGTCGCGATACAGCGATATCACAGCTGCGCTGCCCCGAGCAGCGTCACTACCGCAGCCTGCACACTAGTGCACCGTTAACATATCGAACTGCGTCAGTACCACTGCTTGCACACCATAGTGCACCGTTACCAAACTAACGCGATTAACAGGCGACTCGCATGTAAGTACAGACTAGAGAAAAGGAATAGTGCTGGGAGAGTTGCGAACCAGAGGTCAACGCGTTCAGTCGATATTTAATTTTATAATTTCTCCTTCGCAGGGGAGCCGGGAAAATACTGCCCTGTATCGTACACTCAACCAGGTCTGGGAGTGACTACTCCTCGCCAAAAGCCAAAAGGACCATCACCACCTCAGCGAAATTACCGTGCCAACATCAACAAGAGCCAACGCCTGGCACGGCAATTTCGCTCGCTTCCACCTGCCTCGCCGTATCAATACAAGCTGGTCTGGCTGTCCACATAAGGGGGTGTGGATACATCTTTCAGAACAGTAAACATTTTCTTTGCTAAGGGTTCGTGGGTCCCAAGGCCGACCCTGGAGCGGCTGAGCATACCTCAGCTATGGACGAAACCCCATTACAATTGACAGAGTTCAGCGAATTAAAAGACAGCGGCTACGCTGGTTAGGTCATGTTGTCCGAATGGACGAAAACACTCCGGCTCTGAAAGTATTCGACGCAGTACCCGCCGGAGGAAGCAGAGGAAGAGGAAGACCTCCACTACGTTGGAAGGATCAGGTGGAGAAGGACCTAGCTACGCTTGGAATATCCAACTGGCGCCACGTAGCGAAAAGAAGAAACGACTGGCGCGCTGTTGTTAACTCGGCTATAATCGCGTAAACAGTGTCTATGCCAATTAAGAAGAGAAGAAGTATTCGAAAACATCGAATTTCTCCAAAATAAGGCCAAAAAACTGGATCATCGACTTAGTGGGTCAAAATTTCTTATTTATTTAAAAGCGTAGTTTTTCATTGTTTTGATTCATATTAAAACCAACAAACCATTTTTTTTATAAATTTAATGTTTCTTTCTAATTATTCCCATTATGAAAGTCAAAAAAAACATTATTTTGGATGACATTATTCACAGCGAGCACGTCTGTTCAATTTTGATATTAAATGATCGAAGCCGTCTGTACGGTTATTTATATTGTCGAGGGTTTTTCACCAGATTATCGTAGACTGGCTTGTGATATTAAATCTTCTGCAATTTCCATGCGAAAATCAATTTGACTCAGCTTTACAATTGCTATTATTGCCATTACTGCATCGAATGCCTTTATAAGCAATGGTCAGTACCATTTCTATCCATGTACCTTAATTCAGTAGTTGAGTATAATCGCCTATAAAGGTTAGAAAATATTCATATGGTTTTTTAAAAAACCTTCTTTTTTCAACTCGCTATGTAGTCATGCAAGAAACTTGTTTTTCGAAAGTCCTCACCAGTTCTTTTTGAATCAAAAACTCAACTAGTGTACCCTTTGAATATTCATTTCGTAATAAACTACGAAGTGCAAAAAAAATTGAAATCAGAAATATGAAGATTTCGCTCAATTGTGTTACATACTGTATCTCTCGACCTTAAGGGCGTGTTTGAATGTCAAAAGCTTGAGCGGAACTTTATCATGATTGTTTAGTTTTGTATATAACTACAAAAATTAACATTCATAATTCATTCTCCTTCGCACCCAACTCACGTGTTACTGGATACAGAAAATTTCACCGAAATATCATAACCGTTGAATATTTCAATAAAATAACAATATGTCGCAATAAAATTATTTAAGTTAATCAAATGCGCATTGAATATTTGAATTTACTTGTATCACATTTTTAGTATATGTCCATACCTTCTCCAACCAAAAAAATATGCAATATAACTATTTTCATACTTCAAATGTATGTAACGGGTGATTTTTTTGAGGTTAGGATTTTCATGCATTAGTATTTGACAGATCACGTGGGATTTCAGACATGGTGTCAAAGAGAAAGATGCTCAGTATGCTTTGACATTTCATCATGAATAGACTTACTAACGAGCAACGCTTGCAAATCATTGAATTTTATTACCAAAATCAGTGTTCGGTTCGAAATGTGTTTCGCGCTTTACGTCCGATTTATGGTCTACATAATCGACCAAGTGAGCAAACAATTAATGCGATTGTGACCAAGTTTCGCACTCAGTTTACTTTATTGGACATTAAACCAACCACACGAATGCGTACAGTGCGTACAGAAGAGAATATTGCGTCTGTTTCTGAGAGTGTGGCTGAAGACCGTGAAATGTCGATTCGTCGCCGTTCGCAGCAATTGGGTTTGTGTTATTCGACCACATGGAAGATTTTACGCAAAGATCTTGGTGTAAAACCGTATAAAATACAGCTCGTGCAAGAACTGAAGCCGAACGATCTGCCACAACGTCGAATTTTCAGTGAATGGGCCCTAGAAAAGTTGGCAGAAAATCCGCTTTTTTATCGACAAATTTTGTTCAGCGATGAGGCTCATTTCTGGTTGAATGGCTACGTAAATAAGCAAAATTGCCGCATTTGGGGTGAAGAGCAACCAGAAGCCGTTCAAGAACTGCCCATGCATCCCGAAAAATGCACTGTTTGGTGTGGTTTGTACGCTGGTGGAATCATTGGACCGTATTTTTTCAAAGATGCTGTTGGACGCAACGTTACGGTGAATGGCGATCGCTATCGTTCGATGCTAACAAACTTTTTGTTGCCAAAAATGGAAGAACTGAACTTGGTTGACATGTGGTTTCAACAAGATGGCGCTACATGCCACACAGCTCGCGATTCTATGGCCATTTTGAGGGAAAACTTCGGACAACAATTCATCTCAAGAAATGAACCCGTAAGTTGGCCACCAAGATCATGCGATTTAACGCCTTTAGACTATTTTTTGTGGGGCTACGTCAAGTCTAAAGTCTACAGAAATAAGCCAGCAACTATTCCAGCTTTGGAAGACAACATTTCCGAAGAAATTCGGGCTATTCCGGCCGAAATGCTCGAAAAAGTTGCCCAAAATTGGACTTTCCGAATGGACCACCTAAGACGCAGCCGCGGTCAACATTTAAATGAAATTATCTTCAAAAAGTAAATGTCATGAACCAATCTAACGTTTCAAATAAAGAACCGATGAGATTTTGCAAATTTTATGCGTTTTTTTTTTAAAAAAAGTTATCAAGCTCTTAAAAAATCACCCTTTATATACATATCGCTCATTTGCTGCAAGACCGGCATAAATCAAAAAATGTGATTTTTGAGTTAATGCTGCAGAATTGTTCGTTATATCATACTTCATGTTGAGTGAAAAATTCATATGAATATTTCTTATATGTTCCGCTTGAGAAGAGATGTAAGGTTGGAGTCAGCGTGTAAGGTTGTAGTCAGTTGAAAACTTTTAACTCGATTTTTTTGACTTATGCCGGTCTTGCAGCAAATGAGCGATATGTAGAATAATAATAGTATTAAGCGTTACGTCGTCTGAATAAGAAATGTTTAAATGAGTTAAGCCTCAAAGTAAACAGGACTTTTTGAATCTAGCACCAAGGGTGGCGCCATATATATGTCGACTGGTGCGTTAGAATCTGCTATCTTTATCGATTGCCCAGTGAGAATTTCATTGATTGAAAGTGAAGCTATTGCTTTTAAGTGTCAGTATGTTTCTGTTATTGGTGCGAAAATGAGCTTCGAACAAAGAGCCAACATTAAATTTGATTTTAAAATTAATAAAACTTTTATCGAAACGTTCCAATTGATAAAACAAGTTTACGGCGGTGATTGCCTATCTCGTAGCAGAGTGCACGAGTGGTTTTAACGTTTTCAAAGTGGCCGTGAGGACATAAATGACGATCACCATGTGGGCCAATCAAAAACTGTGAATTCATCAAAAATCCGCCAAAATCATCATTGAATTTCACGGAAATGGAATTGAACATCTCCAAAACATCGATTTATCGCATTTTGACCGAACATTTGGGCTTACGAAAGGTGTTTGGTGCGCTGTATTCGATGTGTATCGCGAAGATGAAAGTTGGCGTCCTCACAGTTGAAAGAGCAGAATGCACCGATATCGCAGCAAATAGCAGAAGTGTCTTCACAGATTTCGGAAAGCGGAATAAAATGAAAACTAAAGTAAATTAATTGAGTAAAGATTGTCTCCGCGAGCTATAATTATAGCTCTTGGCAACGTAAAAAAAGGAAAAAATATATTTTTGCAGTCATGACCTATCGTCAAATGGACAGAGCAACTTCTATCAAAGAGAAACAGCACCGGATGTATTTATCAACAATTCGGTTTCGACATATGGTGTTCCCATAGAATTACATTTTGACCAAGGGAGGAATTGAATCTGCTCTAAGTCAGGAGATTTGTTAGAAACTGGTTATCCTTAAAACCCGTATGTATGTGCGTCTTCCACTAAGCTTCTGTTTAATACTCACACATTTTCAATAGGGTTTGCATCGGGCGACAGCGACAGCCAATCCAATGTAACGATACCAGATTGAGTTTTCCACTGAATACAGAGCTTGCTGCGGTGTTTAGAATCGTTGTCCTACAGTTTGCCGAATCCCTGCTTTGAGAAGCAGCCCCAAAATGCACATTTATTCCATGTTTTACGGTCCGCTGAACAAGCCTATTCGTGGAAGTTGATCAGGCTCGCGTGAGGATAGAACGTTTCCATATAGAATATTCATCAGTAAAAATGACATTTTCAAAATCTCTATCAATATTCTCTTGCGCCCAAGTGAGTCGCTTTGTCACAAGTAATATACAAATGCCTTCAACTTTCTCATATATTTAGCAGCCGCTGATTGCGACATTTTGGGACCTTTCGGGTGGACGCAAAGAAACACAGCTTCGTAGCGCGACGTGTACTTAGCACTCATGGCGTTTAACGTGTTTCAAAAGATCAACGACAACTGAATCTTTGTTGACAATGCATCAAAGACAAAACTTCCCTCTATCGGCTCGCGAAGGAATTAGAGCGAAATCTTTCATTAACTGTCGGTAAAGTCGACCACGCTCTTATTTGACAGACTGTATAAACTTTCTAAACATTTATCAGATTTGCATTCTTATATACTTTGTTCAATTCATCGCCCAAAACAATAAAAAAGATAAGCGATGGCATAAAACGGCAGTACTTTACGCCAGTTTTATGAAAAATTGGGTCTGATTAAAGGAAATGTTATATATATTTATTTTTTATTCCTCCCAATTGTAATTGCAATTTTATTGTAAGGAAATGATAGGTGTTTAAATAAGTTAAGTGCTTTAGACGTTACATATTTTGTGGTAAACAGGAATTAAAACAAATTTAAATAAATTGCACTTGTATTCTTTTGTTAACAAAGTGGTAGTGAGTGAAAAATTTCTATTTTCTAGTGGGTATACATTTAACCATGGTCCTTAGAGCCCTTCGAGGCACCTTCGGGTTTTTATAAAAAAAAAAAAAAAAAAAAAAAAAAAAAACAATAATATATTATAGTATATAAGTACATTAGGGTGTGTCATTCTGAGGCAACCTTTTGTTTTCAACTGAAAAACAGGCTCAAAACTTTCGAAAATGTGTAAAAAAAAAGTAAATATTTATATTAAGAGGTGGCTATTTCAAATTTTCTGTTTTCCATATAAATTACATGGAAAAAAATAATTTTTTTTTGTGGTGGTTATTGTGCGGAGGTTTTAATGTGCACGCGACGGCGGCCAGTAGGGATGGTAAACTGATGAATCGATCCACAAAAAAATCGAGATCTAAAATATCGATTTCCAAAAAATCTATCTTTTTCCCCATTTTCTAATACAATATAAGTATTAATCAATTTTATTAATAATAAGACGAATGTTATAATTAACGATCTTTAATTAGTTAAGTCAGGGACTTCGATAATAACAATTATTTTTATTACCATATCAAAGTATCAGATCCAATAGAACCAGACATTTATTTTCAAAGTTGACAAGTTTTAGGTTACAAAGCAAATAGATAGTTTAGCTTAAAGTTCCCAATGCTTAATATTTAAACTTTTTAAAAACAACAGTCCGTCAAGTCTATTGGGATCGAAGCGGTTCCGCTCATCACTTGCGATGTTTCCGGCAGTTGAAGAAAGGCGCTCACAAGGAACAGATAATCCCACAATACTCATATACATCATGGCTATATACAATGACCAGTTAAGCCTAAGTAGCTTTGACTATTATGCGAGTCAGTCCAAACATCTGCAGTTAAAGATAATGCTTCTACTTCTTCTATTTTTAATTTCAGTTGGATCGAAAGAATGTCATATTTAACGTCAATCATATGAGTAATTGTTTTTGTGGCTGGAACTTTATAAAGCGGTGCTACTACTGTCATTAAATATTGAAATCCTGTTTTTTCTGTATTGAGAGGTAAACCATCCTTTGCTATCATGAAGACTATTGCATCTGTATTTATTTCGTTGTTCACAGTATGTGTAAAAAAAAATCACTTAGTCAAAAAACGAACAAACAAATTAATCGAATGATGTGATGACGCAATCACAGAACAGATAAAAAAATTCATAGATTATAAAAGTAACTTTTTTCTATTGAAGAGAAGTGAGGCGAAGGAAACTAAACACACAGCCATCTCGTGAGTTTTTGAGTAATTAACCGGCAGCACTCTTGTAATACGGGCACAAAAACAAAAAAATCGAATGTCGATTTTAAAGGGTGATATATCCATTCAGTACTGCATATAAATTTAAAAAATCGATTTTATTGGCTCGAAAAATCGATCTTTCGATTAATCGATCTCAGATCGCCATCTCTACTACACGCTCAAAACAGGTTGTTAAATTTATTTTACAAAGTGACAGTTTATTAAGATACTTCACTAGATTTGCCTCTTCACCGATACATGACAACTCTGAATCGGTATTAGAAATCAAAAAGGAAAATCTTGACAATTTTTGGGCTCGGCTCCAAGCAGCTCATGAAACCGTAGTATCTTCTGACGATTCAGATCTGCCTCAAGATTTTAAATCGTCGGCTTACGATATTTATGAAAAATGCTTAAACCAATTATTGCTGTAGAGGTGCTCTCTTTGCTCTTCTATGCAATTCTTAGTTTCGGTTACTATCCAATTTCATGGAAAAAGTCGCAGATTAGTCAATTCGGATTTCGTACGAAACATGGCACAATAGAGCAAGTAAATAGAATTACTAACGAGATAGGGAAAGCATTTGAGCACAGGGAGTACTGTTCAGCAATATTTCTAGATGTAGCTCAGGTGTTTGGTAAGGTGTGGCACGAAGGTCTTTTATACAAGATAAAAAAAATTCTACCTTTAGCATTGTGTAAAACATTGGAGTCTTATTTAAAAAATAGAAAATTTATGGTAAAAGTGGGAAATTTCATATCTGATGAACGACTGATAAGAGCTGGTGTAGCCCAGGGCAGTGTTTTAGGCCCAACACTGTACATCATATATACAGCAGATCTTCCAACAGCTAATAATGTACTAACTTCAACTTTTGCGGACGATACAGCTATAGTGAGCCGTAACAAATGCCACATTTTAGCATCAAGAATATTAGCGGAGCATTTAAGTTCTGTCGAAGAATGGCTAGCAAAGTGGCGTATAAATGTGAATGAACAGAAATGTAAGCATGTTACATTTTCGCTTAGACCAAAAATGTGTCCTGAAGTAAAAATAAACAATATTTTAGTACCCCAAGCGACTGAAGTAACTTATCTTGGTATTCACCTAAATAGAAGGATCATGTGGAGAAAACATATCTCTAGTAAAATAACATGTATGAAGATTAGAGCTGCAAATTTAAATTGGCTTTTAAATAAAAACTCCAAACTTAGCCTAGACAACAAAGTGCTCTTATATAATGCGGTCATAAAGCCGATTTGGATGTATGGCATCCAACTGTGGGGTACGACCTGTGCAACTAATATTGATCTAATACAAACGTTCCAATCAAAAATGCTTAGAACAATCACGTATTCACCATGGTACATGCATAACGAAAAAATGGATAAAGACCTTGGTATTCCTATGGTTAAAAAAGAAGTAAAAGACAGGAGAATTAAATATATATCTAAACTCCGAGATCACCCAAACTCTTTGGCTAATGCTTTGGTGCATTCCTGCGATCAAACACGACTTAAAAGAAGAGATATGCCTGCGTATTAAAGAGCGACGTAACACCAAACCAGCTCAATCACTTGCTTGAGTCTGTCAGATACAACAAATAAAATAATTTTGAAAAAAAAACCAATATGAAGAAAAAAAAGCATACCAATTACACCTAATAAAAGCAATTGCACCTCCTCCACATACGAGAGTAGAGCTTCCACAAATAGACGCACAAAACGCAAGTTCAGGCATCCGCCTCGAGGTGCCCGCATGTTACACAGAAATATTTTAGGGAGGTTATGGCCGCCTTTCCGGGACATGGTTACAGCCGTTTACATCAACCTCCGATACAAAACTAAAGGTCAAGCAGGCATAATACTTAGTAAAACAGTTCGCGCCTAATGACAAAAATTTCAATTCGGCTTGGGAAGCTCTAAAAGCGAGATACGAAAACGGAAGTGTACTGGTCGATAAACAAGAAACATTCGTGTCGTGTTGCCAAAAATTAAGAAAAAAACAAGTGTAGAATTCATCAAACTAGAATCCACTGTTTCAAATTGACACAAAACATTCCCACAGACAATTGGGACCCTTTTCTGGGATATGAACTGCAGCATTACCAGAAGAATCGTTACTTTTGTGGGAGCAATCGCTCTCATCACGAAAGAAGTGCCCAACGTGGCAACAAATGAAAGATTTTCTGACTACCCGATATGAAATTGCGGAAAGATTAGAAGAAATAAATATAGTTTAAAAAAAACTAAAAAACACGCTTTTAAAGCATATCAAACTAAAAAGTGAAAAATAATTCTTTGTATAAACTAACAATAATAATGAAGGAAAAATTCCTGGATTATTGTGAGAAAAGCGTGGCATGCTCGATATATGAAAAATATGTCACAAAGCACCCCACGCTTTTCTCACAATAATGCAGGAATGAAGTATTGGTTAAGTAAATCGATACTTTGGCAGCATTTAATATCTACTCGTAACATTTCATTGACAAATTGTTACATCATTTGCGACCAAGTTCTATTGACGACTTTACGAATTATTACATATAAATCGAATCGTTTCTTCTAAAGCTTCACTGTTACATGGGGTTTTACCTGTCAACTTTGAACAGTCCAGTTCTTCAATTCGAATACAGTCCAAAGATCTACAACGACTAAGTGCTACATAAGCTTGTCCAGCAGCAAACAGTCGAGAGACCAGATAAATTACTGCATGTTCTAATGTACAACCTTGCATCTTATAAACGGTCGACGCTCAAATCAGTATGCTATTTAAATATCACTAAAACTAGTTTCATATAGATGTTGCATACTTTTAAGCGCATCTTTTTGGTGAGCTGCTTAAACTTACTATCGCCTTCCTACAGTGTCGCTCAAATATTCTACGTTTCAGTACCACTTAAAAAAGTTACAAACATACATACATACATACATACATACATACAAGTGAAGCTAATAAAAGCGTTTTAAAAATACTCAGAACAAAAAAAATCAACACGACGTCAATATAAGCTTCAATAGACCCCAAGTTGGAAGCGAAAACAAATCAAACAGAATTTTTAACAAAACACAGTTGTTCACATCTGAACAAAGAAAACATAAGTCATGCGAACTATGTACCAGCATAAACTTATATCTTTCAAGAAGTTTAAAAACTTAAAAGTTAAAGAACGAAATAATTTTGTCGGGTCAAAAACACTTTGCACAAATTGCCTGTCACAAGCGCATACAATACAAGTTGCAAAAGCAGATTTAAATGCTTATATTGTCATACAATGCTTCATTACAGCTCGTATCCCCTCTCGAACCAAAAACGCTCTCATACAAAAAAAAAACCACGGGTTTAATTGCAAAAGCAAATCCCGAAACCCAAAATTATAAAAATTGCCAGAGACACCATGTTGCTCAAAGGCACAAAAAGCTCAAACGCTGCACAGCGAAATACAAAGTGAACTAGTTACAAAACCAGTTATCTCCATACCAACTCAAGTTGAGTATTTGTAATACAAACAAATACCTTAATTCACAGTTAAGGAAATTTCAAAAGTTAAGGGAACTTCCCCCTATAGCAAACAAGACTCTAGAAGATCAATATTGTGAAGACTTCTCTAAAGCCATAACTTCTTCTTCTTTTTTACTGGCGTAGACGCCGCTTACGCGATTATAGCCGAGTCAACAACAGCGAGCCAGTCGTTTCTTCTCTTCGCTACGTGGCGCCAATTGGATATTCCAAGCGAGGCCAGGTCCTTCTCCACTTGGTCCTTCCAACGGAGTGGAGGTCTTCCTCTTCCTCTGCTTCCCGCGGCGGGTACTGCGTCGAATACTTTCAGAGCTGGAGTGTTTTCATCCATCCGTACAACATGACCTAGCCAGCGTAGCCGCTGTCTTTTAATTCGCTGAACTATGTCAATGTCGTCGTATATCTCGTACAGCTCATCGTTCCATCGAATGCGATATTCGCCGTGGCCAACGCGCAAAGGACCATAAATCTATCGCAGAACTTGTCTCTCGAAAACTCGCAACGTCGACTCATCGGTTGTTGTCATCAACCAAGCCTCTGCACCATAAGGCAGGACGGGAATTATGAGCGACTTATAGAGTTTGGTTTTTGATCGTCGAGAGAGGACTTTACTTTTCAATTGCCTACTCAGTCCGAAGTAGCACCTGTTGGCAAGAGTAATCCTGCGTTGGATTTCCAGGCTGACATTGTTGGTGGTGTTTACGCTGGTTCCAAGATAGACGAAATTATCTACAACTTCAAAGTTATGACTGTCACCAGTGACGTGAGAGCCAAGTCGCGAGTGCGACGACTGTTTGTTTGATGACAGGAGATATTTCGTCTTGCCCTTGTTCACTGCCAGACCCATTTGCGTTGCTTCCTTGTTCGCGGGTGTTGAGCACGATGATATCAATATCATCGGCATACGCCAGCAGCTGTATACTCTTATAAAAGATTGTAACTGCTCGATTAAGTTCAGCAGCTCGAATAATTTTCTGCAGCAGCAGATTGAAGAAGTCGCACGATAGGGAGTCGCCTTGTCTGAAACGTCGTTCGGTATCGAACGGCTCGGAGAGGTCCTTCCCGATTCTGACGGAGCTTTTTGTGCTGCTCAACGTCAGTTTACAGAGCCATATTAGTTTTGCAGGGATACCAAATTCAGACATCGTGGAATAAAGGCTTCTCCTTTTCGTGCTGTCGAAAGCAGCTTTGAAATCGACGAAGAGGTGGTGTGTGTCGATTCTCCTTTCACGGGTCTTTTCCAAGATTTGGCGCATGGTGAATATCTAGTCGGTTGTTGATTTACCAGGTCTAAAGCCACACTGATAAGGTCCAATCAGTTTGTTGACGGTGGGCTTTAATCTTTCACACAATACGCTCGGCAAAACCTTATATGCGATGTTGAGGCGGCTAATCCCACGGTAGTTGGCGCAGATAGTGGGGTGTCCTTTTTTATGGATTGGGCACAGCACACTTAAATTCCAATCGTTGGGCATACTTTCGTCCGACCATATTTTGCGAAGAAGCTGATGCATGCACCATATCAGCTCTTCGCCGCCGTGTTTGAATAGCTCGGCCGGCAATCCATCAGCCCCCGCCGCTTTGTTGTTTTTCAGGCGGGCAATTACTATTCGAACTTCTTCATGGTCGGGCAATGGAACGTCTGCTCGATCGTCATCGATTGGGGTATCGGATTCGCCTTCTCCTGGTGTTGTGCGTTCACTGCCATTTCAGCAAGCTGGAGAAGTGTTCCCTCCATAATTTAAGTATGCTCTGGGCATCGGTGACTAGATCACCTTGGGGGGTTCTACAAGAGTATGCTTCGGTCTTGAAACCTTCTGTAAGCCGCCGCATCTTTTTGTAGAATTTTCGAGCATTACCCCTGTCGGCCAGCTTATCAAGCTCTTCGTACTCACGCATTTCGGCCTCTTTCTTTTTCTGTCTAAAAATGCGTCTCGCTTCCCTCTTCAACTCTCGGTATCTATCCCATCCCGCACGTGTCGTGGTCGATCGTAACGTTGCGAGGTAGGCAGCCTGTTTTCTCTCCGCTGCGACACGGCACTCCTCGTCGTACCAGCTGTTCTTTTGCACTTTCCGAAAACCAATGGTTTCGGTTGCAGCTGTACGTAAGGAGTTTGAAATGCCGTCCCACAGTTCCCTTATATCGAGTTGTTGACGAGTGCTCTCAGAGAGCAGGAGTGCAAGCCGAGTGGAAAATCTTTCGGCTGTCTGTTGTGATTGCAGCTTCTCGACGTCGAACCTTCCTTGACGTGCGTTTTTTGCTGCACAGAGGCGGGTGCGAATCTTGGCTGCAACAATATAGTGGTCCGAGTCGATGTTAAGACCTCGGAGCGCACGCACATCTGAAACACTGGAGAAGTGCTTCCGTCTATCACAACATGATCGATCTGGTTGGTGGTTTTTCCATCCGGAGACAGCCAGGTAGCTTGATGTATCTTCTTATGCTGGAATCTAGTACTACAGATAACCATATTTCGGGCCCCGGCGAAGTCGATCAGCCTCAACCCATTTGGGGATGTTTCGTCGTGGAGGCTGAATTTACCGACCGTAGTGCCAAAGATACCTTCTTTGCTCACCCTGGCGTTGAAGTCGCCAAGTACGATTTTGACATCGTTGCGGGGGCATCTCTCATAAGTGCGCTCCAAGCACTCATAAAAGGCATCTTTGGTCACATCGTCCTTCTCTTCCGTCGGGGCGTGGGCGCAAATCAGCGATATGTTGAAGAACCTCGCTTTGATGCGGATTGTGGCTAGACGTTCATTCTCCGGAGTGAATGATAGTACTCGGCGACGGAATCTCTCTCCCACCACGAATCCAACACCAAACTTGCGCTCCTTTATATGGCCACTGCAGTAAATGTCACAAGGACCTACTCGTCTCTGTCCTTGTCCCGTCCATCGCATTTCTTGGACGGCGGTGATGTCAACCTTTTTCTTTACGAGGACATCTACCAGCTAGGTAGCGGCACCTTCCCAATTAAGGGACCAGACATTCCAGGTACATGCGCCCAAATCATAGTCCTTATTTCATGGTCGTCATCAAAAGAGGGATCACTCATCCGAGGCTTGTTCTTCCTTTTCCTTGGTATGATTTTTTACGTGGCGGGTCCCAAGCCCAGCGCACAACTCTATGTAAGGGATGTTTCGCTTTTTCACTTTAGTTCGCCTTCAAACGGATGTTCTTAGGCTACCCAGAGGATACTTGGTCAAAGACCGGAAGTCGTGAGCTGCTTGAGTCATATGAAAAAGAATCGTCCCAAGTGAATGGCGATCAGAGAACTTTCCTCACTTGCGTGAACTTCTACACATGACTCCATCCTCCGCAACTACTAAAATAAATATTGGCCGGTACGTCGGCCAATTATCACTAGAGCCACAATTTTTCAATACTCCACAAATTGGTATAAAAAACAAAGTCATCTTTACCTCTGACAGTCCATATATTAAAAGCACATACAATTTTTCGGCCACGTAGGATGGCTTTCGCCAATAATGAAACAAAAATCTGAACAAATTGTAGAGCGGTGGCTGGCTACTAAACGCCAAATTAGTGCACACACTAATAAAGCGCTGCTCAATACACCATATCTGATGACACCATACTAATACATTACCACTCAACGCAACTAACTCACCATAATTCTATATCATTCAACCCACTCAACAAAAAGGATGGGCAAAAGGGAAAGCAGACACAATTCGACACACACTCATCGCTGATTTCGCTGATTACGTTCGATCCTACGCGGATACCTCCTTCGTTGACTCAGCGGTCCGGGATGCAACTTATATCCACCCAGCTCCGTACATCTACATACCTGCGTCGTCCATTAGTTAACATAAATTAATATTTTTTATAAGAACTTATTAAACAAAGCGTGCGCACTTTTATTAAAGAATCGTTGAAGTGGCTTGTACTTCTGTTTGCAACTTTAAGCAGCAATTTAATCACATAATTTGCTATTGTTAGAAGAAACACATAATATTTAGCATTTTCTAGCCAATTCCAACATATGTATTTATCTAGATGTACATAGTATAGGTATGTTATAGAAGAATATCCTTCGCTATACGTTGCTCCGATTTGTCTGGCAATGTAATATTTGCTTGCCATTACTCTTTCTTTAATATAACATTTGTTGTTCAATACAAGAATTAGGAAACATTATCAATTTGAATTTATTAACGTATTTTTAATATTGTATATTAAATTTTATATATTTACCCATTGTATCCAAGATGTTGTCAAACTTCCTAACATTGCAAAGAGGTTAAAGGTAAGGAAACAGGTCACAGAAGTGAAGAGGTCCGGTGACTGAATAATAAAGTTTGACGACGACGATAACTTTATATCTAGAAAAATATATAGATTATTATTACAATTCTGACTAATCGAATATGTTATTAAATATATCTTCACATAAGCTTTAAAATAAGAAACTTTAAACGTACTATATACATAGTTCCCATAATGAGGTATTAACAGAAAATAATGGAAAAATTTTTATATTTATAACTGAAATGTTACTTTAGATCAGATGGTTAATTTACAGTTTTTGAGATAATAAACACCAAGGTATAAAGCTAGACCGACTTTCTATTTGAAAAATAGCCGCAAAATAGGTTTAATGTACATATCTTCCAAACCATTCAAGCGAAAATAACCAAGTTTGTTGAAGATGCATCTATTAAGAGTAGGGGAAAGTGTGCAAAAACTCAGAAATCGGGTCATAACCCTGCTTACTCGTCATATCACGGTAATGCTAAAAGCTGCTAAAGGCGCGATAAATCAATAACTTAATTCGCCAAAGACATTAAATTTTAAATCTGAAAGAGTTTGAGACAGTTTTAAATGAGCCGGGGGAAAAGTTGGGCAATGGGCGTAACCCGGCAACTTTTAGGTGAAATCACATATCGCGTTACCTGTATTCTTTTAAAATTCCTTTAGTGAAATCGGACAACAACCACGTCCCACAATTTCAAATTCCATTAGATTTTTTCGCTTTCCGGTATTCAAATAAGGAAACAATATATAAACATAGGCAATCATCGTTATAAACTTGTTTCATCAATTGAAAAGTTTCTGTAAAAGTTGTATCAATTTTAAAACAAAATCTAATGTTGGCTCTTTGTACGAAGCTCATTTTCGTACCAAAAACCAACCATACTGACACTTAAAACGCAATAACTTCACTTCTAATCAACGAAATTCTCATAAAGATAGCAGATTCTAACGCATATATATGGCTCCACCAGTTGGCGATAGATTCAAAAATTCCGGATTACTTTGGAACGCACCTTGTATTATGCAAGCTGCGGGTGCTACTTATTAACATAACATAAAGTAATGTGTGTCCCCAATATGTTCAATTTTAATCAGACAATAAAATAAAAAATAAAAAAAAAGTTAAGACAAAAAGGTAAACGTATTCGCTATCTGGTTCCTTCTAAAGCTATGTTCCAATATTTTTTTTTTTTTTTTTGATGTACGACAGAAGAATTTTGAGCACGAGATATTTATTTTTATACTCATGGATCATTGTGCTAAAGAGTGTCATAGTTTTGTTCACTTTACGTTTTTTTTTATACTCTAAACCTAATCCGCGCCGTTAGTTCTGCTTTCTCCTGGACTGGACAAGGAAACAAAACAAATGGGTCTGGGAGTGAACGAGGGCAAGACGAAATACCTCCTGCCATCAAACAAACAGTCGTCGCACTCGCGACATGGCACTCACGTCACTGTTGACAGTCATATCTTTGAAGTTGTAGATAATTTCGTCAGTCTTGGAAGCAGCGTAAACACCACCAACAATATCAGTCTAGAATTCCAACGCAGGATAACTCTTGCCAACAGGTCCTACTTCGGACTGAGTAGGCAATTGAGAAGCAAAGTCCTCTCTCGACAAACAAAAACCAAACTCTATAAGCCGCTCATAATTCCCGTCCTGCTATGTGGCGCAAAGGCTTGGACGATGACAATAACTGATGAGTCGAGGTTTCGAGTTTTCGAGAGAAAGTTCTGCGATAGATTTATGGTCCTTTGCGCGTTGGCCACGGCGAATATCGCATTCGATGGAACGATGAGATGTATGATAGCATTGACATAGTTCAGAGAATTAAAAGACAGCGGCTACGCTGGCTAGGTCATGTTGTCTGAATGCACGAAAACACTCCAGCTCTGAAAGTATTCGACGCAGTCTTCGCTGGGAGAAGCAGTGGAAGAGAAAGACCTCCACTCCGTTGGAAGGACCTGGTGGAGAAGGACCTGGCTTCGCTTGGAAGATCCAATTGGCGCCATGTAGAGAAAAGAAGAAACGACTAGCGCGCTGTTGTAAACTCGTCTATAATCGCGTAAGCGGCGTCTACGCCAATAAAGAAGATGTATGTATGGCTTACGACGTGAGATGAAAACCAGCACTATTTAACACATTCCTTACTATTTGGGGATTTTTTTTTGTGTACATTTTAAAAAGAGATAAGCACATGTATCTGTACATTTTAACAAATAATTTAAGTCGAAGTATGTTTAAATCGGCTGTTAATAGCAACCAAATCAATTTCCAAGATGGTAACGACCCAAAATACACATCGTATTTAGTACGACAGAATTATTATGCAATTGAATATAACTCCATGTGCCTCGCAATCATCAGACATTAATACTATTCAACATATCTGGAACTTATTGCAAAATCGTAATCATAAACATCGAATTTCATCAAAGGAGTGCCTAAAGGCTGCCTTACCGATTAAGTGGTTCAAAATACCTGAATAACCACAGAAATTGAATGGGAGCATGCGTCGAAAACTGAAGACAATAATTGCAACATAATTGTAATTACTTTTAATATATATAAATAATCATTAGTGTACATAAACGTTTTAGATATGATTTAAGCGCATTTTAAGCTTTTGATTTAATTTCTTTTTATTTGTGTAAAAAATATGATTATATGCTATATTTAACGTTAAATACAAATCTTTTGGAATAGATGTAAAAAAAAAACACAAAATATATTCATTTAGAAACAAATAAACCTGTCGTAGATTAATAAAAAAGTGTATGTAAACATTATTGATTCAATGTATGTGTGTACAGTCAGGTACCACTTCGCTTAAGCCACAATCCCTTTTATTTGCCAGTGTCTTATTGCATCTCGCGACTTTTTTTTAAATACATAGAAATTATTTTTAGCATCATCCTCGTTTATGTACCACACAATCTTGTGCTTTGCTCATAAATTGACTTACAAACTCCCCTCTTATGGGATGTAGAGCAGATCACCTCCACGCTGGTCCATCCTGGGTAACGCTAAATGGCCTGCGGCCTTCACGACCTTACAACTCCTAGACGACTTTTTGACATCGAACTGGTTTTAGAGTAGGAAAACTTATTTGGATTTGTTAGAACCCTGGGCTGGTGGTGGCGGCATTCTAGCACCTGAGTATAATGAGGTGACACCCATCAGAAATGGTTGTTGTGCTGATGTCGCAACTACTTCCGTCCCGTTAAAACGCTAGCAGGCCTCAGAGTACGTTCCCTCCCGTCGTCGTTAAGTTAGCGTGGTAGGTGTAAGTTGAGAGGACTCCTTCTTTACGCTGGTCGGCTCTGAATGCACTGCCTCATAAGGGCGTACGTCAACCCTCGCCTTAGCCTGAGATAACCTTGGGACTATAAAAGGCGACAACCTTTTCGGGGGACGGATAGTGGCACTGAGTGGGGACCCTTTTAGCATGGACAAATCAACCACTAACATCGACAAATAGGCGACGAAGGGAAGTGGAGGGATGTCGATATCGACACTCAGATCTGTCCAAGGCGGGGCTGCTGCTCCTGTGGCGACGATAGGAGGAGTCTCCTTATCAGGCGGCAGGATGGTGGAGCCGGCGCAAACCCGCCGGCAAAAGAGGTAGTGAAAGGTGGAGTCTTCGTGCACGGCGGAATTGCTAGCACTAGCAGAGGAACTTCTGCTAGAATTATCCACAGGGGGCATTAGCAGGGGAGCTTTAGCTAGGAAGCAGAAGTTGGACCGTCGATTGCCGGCAAAAATTGTGGAGCGCTACGGCGGTAAGCAGGTATCTGAGCAGCATGCTAATACGTTTGAGTGGGCTGAGTGAGAGCGAGACCGATAGGCACGACTTGAAACGAAAGGACCTAAACCAGCAGTTAACCGGCAAAGGTCGCATGAGGGAGAAACCTTCCTTTATAAAAAAAAAAATAACGCGAACGGGGACTGCGCCAACTTTTAGCGAAATCGCTAAAAGCGCTGGTGCAAGAGTACTTGGTGTGCTCGACAGCAGCAGGGAGGACGGTGCCATCTCCCACGAAGAGTGGAAGTGAGTAGCGACGGCTATCTCTTCAGTCTTTCTCAAGGTGGTTAAGGGAAACCCTGGGCCACCCCCCAAAATGTGTAAGTGCCGGTTGGCATCATGGGCTGCACAAACTGACAAGATGTGCCGATGAAAGATCGGCCATCTTAAATAAGAAAGCAGTCTCTCAGGTGGAAGAGATTTGGAAGGGAGCCAGACTGGAGGCCGTAGACAAAGCTGATCTTCCTCGTCGTCCTAGGGCTCGCGTCTGGCTGCCAGCGGAACCATCCACTGCGAATGATATCGAGAAAAACCTCAGGTACTGCAACCCCACGCTTCTCACGCATCGCCGGAGGGTTATAAGGCTTGAGAGAACCGATGAACCATATCGGCAGGAGCTGATAATGCTTAACGCGAAGTCCATCGGTCCTCTCAGCAAAACCAAAGGAGCCATTAGCTATGGGTTCGGAATGGTAGTGCTGAAGGTTCTCCCGACGGATACCAGGGCTGATGGCACCCAAGCTGCAGATGCGGGGAGAAGGCAGATGGCGTTAGCGATGGTCAAACGACCCAAACCTCTCGGACGTGGCGAGTTCTGGAGGAGGTTCGATGATTGGCGACTCCTGTCTTCAGCCTCGAACAACTGTTTTAGGAGGTGGGGGTCGATCACGAGATGGGAGTTGAACTGGTGCTTCTAGGGGAGAGTCTGAAGGATGAAATACCTCCAGATTAACCTCCAACACGCAAAGCCGGCCTCCGCCAATCTACTGATTCGTCAGGAGCAAGACGAAGATGATGTCGTCCTGATCCGGGAACCGTGGCTAACTGGTAATGGATTGAGGACGAAGAATCATAAGCTGCTGGCGACCAAGGATACAGGTACAAATAGAACCTGTATGCTTATCAGAAATGAATTAACGGCATATCTTTTACTTAATTATAGCAACAATAACGTAGTGACAGCAAAACTGGATTGCGACACCGCAAATGTCTGGATTATCTGCGCGTATGCCTCACGACGATGAGGTGGAGCCACATCCAGTATTGCAATCGGAGCGGTGACCCTAGTGAAGACACTGGCGGAAAAGGCCATTAGTGGTAAAAGATGGAAAGGTGGCTCCATCAAATATTGTATGGTTGCTACCCTCGATGTCAAAAATGCCTTCAATACAGCATCATGGCCAAGTATTCTAAGTGCGTTAAAGAACTTCTCTGTCCGGCATATCTCTACAACCTGATAGTCAGTTACTTCAACGATAGGACCCTATGCTATAACACAGACCAGGGCTACAAAAAATACAAAATCTCCGGGGGAGTGCCACAGGGATCTGTACTCGGGCCCCTCCTCTGGAATATAATGTATGACGGAGTACTGCGACTCAAAGTACCGGAAAACGTACACATCATTGGGTTCGCAGACGATATCGCGGTTGTGGTCATAGCAAAACACATACACGATATAGTTACGACTACCAACAGAATAATAACGTTAATAAGCGATTGGCTCGAAACTAACGGACTGACCCTAGCGGAGAGCAAGACCGAGGCGGTACTCATTACTGGCAGAAAAGTTCGGGAAGTTGCCACGTTCAGCACAAAAGGTGTAAGCATCACTACTCAACCCGCAATTAAGTACTTAGGAATCATTCTTGATGCAAGGATGTCCTTTAAAGAACACGTAGCGTACACATGCGAAAAAAGCTACAAAAGTGTGCAGAGCCTTGACCCGATTAATGCTAAATACCCGCGGGCCAAAGCAAAATAGAAGACGACTATTAGCTGGTGTATTAAAGTCAGTCGCACTGTACGGCGCCCAGATATGGGGAAATGCCCTCGAAGTAAAATCTTATCGCCGTGGCCTCTTTTCTATATATGCCACTTGCGCGCTAAGAGTTTGCTCTGCGTTTCGCACAGTATCGGAAGATGCTGCCCTAATAATCTCGGGCCTACACCCTTTAGACCTCTTGGCGAAAGAAATGCAATGTCTTACAAATGACAGGTTACCGCATAATACACTGAAAGAAATTGCAAGGGCAGAGACGGTGAATCACTGGCAAAAACGCTGGCAAGAAAGCGAAAATGGGCGGTGGACATACCGACTGATCCCCAACGTTGAACCATGGTTAAACAGACCACACGGTGAGGTAGATTTCCACTTAACTCAAATTCTCACAGGATATGGCTGCTTCAAAGCATATTTGAAACGATTCGGACACGAAAACAACGACACATGCGGTTATTGCGGAGGCGATACCGTCGAAAATGTAGAACACACATTTTTCTATTGCCCGAAATATAACCATGAGAGGCAACACTTAAAAAATGCTTGCAACTCCTGAAAACTTGGTAAACCAAATGGTCGAATCAGTAGATAAGTGGAAAGCTGCTTGCGAAGTGGCAGCCAGGGTTATGAAATCCCAACGTGCTAGCGAACAGCAGCGGAGAAGTGAGCGGCTAAACGAAACGAACAACCACGACCCAAACACACTAACATTGACGTGACGGGAAGGGTTGGCGACGAACAATGTAACAATGTACATGGGGGGTTATCAGACCAACAGAGGTGGGGCCAAGTAAATGCAACTTCCAACTGACTGCATTTGGACCATTACGTACATATGAGTGTCACTCAACCATCCTCCCGACGTAATACTTGACGGTGGTACCGGGGGGAACGGTACAGGACGGTAGGAGGTTTAGTTCGGATTCAAGTTCCACACTGACCAGGGGTCCAGGCTTTCGATGCTTCCTCCTCGTAAAAAAAAAAAAAAAAACAAAAAAAAAAAAAAAACATCCAGTATTGCTAAGGAGGACCTTTGCTGAGCGTCCTGGCATGGTGCCGGCGTCATCATCAGTTCGGACGCCAGCTCCCGACACTCGATCTGGGGTAGCTCGGATACCAATAATAGAGGTGAGTCGCTTTTTGATTTTACTGTTAGCGAAAATCTTCGCATCTGTAGTAGGGGAAATTGTCAAACTTTTGTGACCGCAGGCAGGGAGGAGGTTCTTGACCTCACCCTTGCCTCACACGGGATTGCCCCTCCGATCTCAAACTGGAGGGTCCTCGATGATCACTCTTTTTCTGATCACAGGTATATCGGGTTTAGTCTAGTCTAGAGCTCTCGGAAATTAGGGCGTCCTGCAGACGCTTATTTAACAGGGCCCGTAGGAGTGGTATATCTGACGAATGGGCGTTGTATAAAACAGGACTTTCGATATAAAAGTCCGAGTTAAGAAAGCCTAAGAGGATCTCGTGGAAGAGCTCCTGCGAAAATCTGGAGGGCTGTCACGAGTCCTCTAGATTCAGACGTATTCTCGCTAAAAACCCAGTGTCTCTCGGCTATCTCAAGGATGTAAATGGGAAGTGGGCCATGAGCAGTGAAGAAACACTTCAGATGCTCCTTGATGCTCACTTCCCTAGCAGTACGTCCTCTGAAGAGGTATCTCTGGAGTGTTGCATGTTGACTGCACGTCATGACATGGGCGATTAATTCAATCAAATCGTTCAAGTCCGCGGAACCGGATGGTATCATACCAGCACAGCTGCAGCAGGCTGTTAAGGTGTCATACAGTTACATCAAGGGGGCCTGGAAACGAGTTAAAGTTACGTTCATCCCGAAGGCTGGCAAGGGCTCCCACGTTACGGCCAAGGATTTTAGGCCCATCAGCCTCTCCTCCTTTTGTTAAAAACTTTGGAGAGACTGATGTACTGGTATTTAAGGAGGCGCATTCCAAGAGATTATCTATCGGGAGCGCAACATGCGTATCGTAAAGGCAGGCCGGTGGACACTGCCGGCACATTATTACGTCGTGGCTTGAGGAAGTCATTGAGGCTAAAGACTTCGCTGATGGGACCTTCCTTGATATTGAGGGAGCTTTCAACAATATCCTGCCGGAGGCAGTCATAACTGCTCTAGATGATCTTGAGGTTGAATCCAACCTCAAGCACCTCATTTTCAGTCCTCTGTGCGACAGAGTGGTCGAAACAGAATGGGGCAATACGCCCGCGCGGCGAAATGTGAGCAGGGGACCCCTCAGAGTGGAGCTCTTTCTTCTCTTCTATGGATCCTAGTCGTTAATGACCTTCTCAAAAAACTATAGGATCTTGGCTAACGGGTGATTGCCTATGCAGACGATGTAGCACTTATGGTCAAAGGAAAGTTTCTTAGCACCGTGTAAGAGTTGAAGCAGGGATATCTCGGCGTTGTAGCAAAATGGGCGGTCGGATGTTGATTCGCCATCAACCCAAATAAAACAGAAATGATTGATTTGTTTTTACGATTCCGAGGGTATTGTACACCGAGAGTTCGTCCCACCTGGCCAAACGATTAATGCTGTGTTTTACCTTAGTGTTATGAAGCGTCTTTTGTCACGCATTAGTCGTGCTCGACCACAATACCGTGAGGCAGGGTCCTGGCGCCTGTTGCACGATAATGCGCCGTGGGGTCGGTCGCCGCTTGTCACTGATTTTTTGACAAAAAACTCCATATTAACTATTAATCACTCACACTACTCATCTGATCTGGCACCCTGTGATTTTTACTTATTTGGAAAACTTCATTTGCCCATGAAAGGACACTGGTTTCAGGACATTTCAGCTATCCAAAAGGTGACGACCTATATTCTCAAGAGCATTCCGAAAAATGACCTTAAACACTCATTAGAAATGCTAATTGACCGGGCTAGACGCTGTATCGAAGCACAAATCCTGTTTCTTTTGCGACAGACCTTGTATGTCGCCTGACCGGATAGTTTAGAATTCGTGCGGTCGATGTCGCCATCAATTAGACGTTATTGTTTGGTTTCGTGCTGAATACAGTGTAGGCCGCCACTATTATCACGGTGATGATATGCCGTTTAAACCGGCACGACCCACAAGACCTGAGCGGCTGTTTAGCTTAGCTTCTTGGACCGATATGCCTTCATTCATGATAAAGTCGACTAACTTTTCGATCTGGAATCCGCTGCATATAAATTGTACGTGTTTGATATGTCGTAGGTACGTGCCTGCATTGCACTTGTCGGATGTAATGTTCCGATGCATTTCGATCCAACATACGGAACAGATAGCGAATGGACAGAAGTAGCGTGGTACTGAAAAGCTCCTTGGGACCATGAATGACTTTCGCACGAGTTCTGGGTGCACAGGCGTAGAGACTAATGATGCTGTTGTGCGGCACGGGCCACATAGCTTGTGGTCTACTCCCAATGAGCTTTAACCCTTCTGTTATGTTAATAAAAAGCTGCACATGTGATGTTAAGGTCAGGGAATGACCTAGTCGGAGTTTTGTAATATCATAAATATGAAAACCTTATGATTTTATTTTTTTTCTAAAATTATATTTCTTGATTTTACTCACTACAAAGTAAGAATGAATTTAACATTTCATAGTTGTATTGATTATAATTTTATTTTGTTCTTAACATTTCTTAAATTTTTTGAACTTAAATGAATGCGCATGTGGCTCGCTGACTTGCTTTTCTCTTTTTTGGAGGAAAATCCGCCGAAGTACTTGTCTATTCTGGTTCTGCCCGGACATTTCGGATAATACCAGTTGACAATTTATTTGTGAGTATGCGTTTTCTAATTATTTCACCCTGAACAAGGTGTAGGCCAAATTTTTCTATAAAATCCTGCGCATATATATTTTTGACGCATTCCAATTAGAGAGGATTTATGTTCATAAAACGTAGGCATATAGCGCCGAGACATTCACAATATTCGAGAAAAAAGGTAAGGGCCAACTATTAGTTTGTCTCTTGCACGTACACATACGAGTATGTTTCTACTAATTGGTCAATTGTGTGCACTCCAGATTTTGTAGATTTATAAAAATCGATTATTTCCGACAACTTCTTGGGCCATAAGATTTTTGTTACGATTAAAATTAGGAATGTATTGAATAATGATGATGTCCATCAAAGATGAAACTACTGTTTAGTAGTGGTAACCGTCTTATTACTTCTGATAGTGCACATCAATGCCATATTATTATTCAGTAAAAGTAATGCCAAATCACGAGTTGTGAAAAAGTCGGAATATAAGAAATTTCCGTCATTACCCACTTACTAGATCCATCCTTAGCCGTTGGTCTCGGTTTCGTTTCGGTTGTGCTGAATCTTTTCCTAAATATACTTGCAAATTTTGTGGCCATGCCTTTATCCCGTATTTACTTGGCTTACTTGGCATGTAACCTAAGAATGGGTATCTGTCTCTATAAGGAATTAAAAGCTCATCGATTGTTACAATTTCATACGGAACAACCAATAGTAGTAGTAAGTTAACTACCTATTTCTCGTAAAAAGTCGGAATTGGAGCAATTTTATCATATACTCTCTCTCTGCGATTGTCTCTGTTAACGAACCTCAGCACAAAACTTGCTTCCAAAAACCTTGTGACATTGTTGCATTAGATGCCCAATTTAGCATTTATGTATATTTTGTGATAAATCACTTACACTGGCATGTTGTATTGTATTGTATCCAATATCTTATGGAGCACACACTACTGCTTTAATTAAAATTAAAATAAAAAAAAAACACTTTATATACTGGGGTTTTTAACAATTATATTTATAAATTAAATTTATATTTTATAAAAATTTTATAAAGATACTGGCGATCGAGGTTCCGCGAATCGACGTCGAATTGGATAATCGCGGTAGAGTGTTGAAGCGGCGCAGTGTATAAGCGAAAGTGATGGGCCAACTGTATGGGACGAATTATATAAACGAATGAATCTCATATTCTGTTGTCCATCCTTTTTGTTTAGTGGGTAAGGGTGGTGTGGTGAGTTGTGTGGTGATGTGAGTGTATGGTGCCATCGGATGTGGTCTATTGTGAGTTCGTCCTTAGGGTGCGCCAGTTTTTCCCGGGTAGAGTGGGTGGAGGCTTAACTCATTTAAACAGACATTACAACTCAAAATATTAATCGATCATGAACTTCATCCGAAAGACTGCGGAGACTTTCTCCGTACGATCGATAAACACCTGTTTCTAAATTATACGTATTTTAACAAGAACATATTGTATAAATGTACCATTTGAAGTTCTCCTGATATCAGAATTCCCAAAAATCCAATAAATTCTATTTCATCAATTGGTTTATATTTCTCTCCAATTTTTTAGCGCCCGCGATGTTGGTGAACTCTAGCAAAGGTCATATGTTTCTTTTATATTTGGTGAACTGAATATACTGTTACCCGGGGTGTCGTCGCATTATATTTTCTGTTCTGGCTCTAGTGCTATTGGTTGCTGTCGGTGAAAAGTAAACAAGGATGCTACTTATATCAGCTTCAGCATACTTTTCAGAAGATCCGCCATCTGGCAAATCTTCCAATACATTCTCCTCAAAATCATCATACTTATCCATATCCACAATGTATTCCATTATCGTCTCTTTCATCGAAATAATCAAAATACTCGCCGATGCTCGGTTAAGTTTCATCTACAATTCTGTCGTTTTACACAAAAATTAATTGGCAAAAACTACGCAAAACTTCCTCTTGCCGCTTTGAATAGCAGATGGTCACTGAATGACCTTATGTTGCCCACACGTTAGTTTTTATTCTGCCATATTTTTTGTCATATTATAAAAAATATGTTGCACTATTTTAAAGCGCTTTCACAGAATGCAGGATATCGTAAAAGGTAATCCCAAAATATCATGTTTTTTATGAAATATAAGAAAAAATAACATAATACCGAGATGATCTTAAAGTAACAGAAGGGTTAAGATCTTAAATTGTTCAAAAATGAAATAATACATACAACGAAACCCGAATAAAAGCCTTACTTAACCAAGGCCGGTTTCCCAATGCTTCCGCAGTCGCCCTGCAGCCCAGATGCGGCACGGACTGTTTTTTGTTTCCTTGCCTGAAAAGGCCAATGAAAGGCAAGCATTTTGAGACGGCAGAGGAATCCAAGCAGCATGCACCTCGGCTCTCAAGGCCATTCCGGAGAATGCTTTTTGTGACGCCTTCAATACTTGGAAGGAGCTATTTTGAAAGTTTTTAAAGAATTGTATGATTGGTTCAATAAAGTTTTTTTAAATCGACTCAGTCCTATTACACTTCCTCCTTCTAATAAAAATTTGTACGGATATCTTATGTATCACTACCATGCCGAAGTATAAAATGTTTGGTTACGCCCTAACTTAACCGTTCTTTACTTCTTATACCTTTAACTGGGTATATTATGTTTGTCTGAGGTTTTATAAACCCAAAGGAAACGTCGAAAATCTTAGGGAATTCAATATAAATAAACAGAGTGGCGAGTTGAGTCGCTTTGGCCCTCTTTGCTGTCTGTCCTCAGTTTTTGAGATATGGATCTGAAATTTTTGCACGTCTTTTTCACCTAAGAAGAAGCTCTTTGCTTTATTTGTGAAGGGTATGATAGAAAACTAACAATCGAAAGACTAAAAACTGTGTAAAAAAATATATTGCATAATGTTTGTAAACATACGTATTTGATATTTCACTTTGCGAGTGTACACAAGGTTTGGCTGTACCAGAACATAAATATTCCGTATCTACTTTATTACTGAAAGTTATTTTTAGGAAATAGAGAAGAATTGTCAAATGTAAATTAAACTCAAATTATTTATAAAAAACGTTTGAGTCTCTTTAGCCAATTGTCGATATACCATCATTTGGGCAACAGCGTCCCTTCTCTACGCAATAGTTCACTTGGCTTTGGCTTCCAACAACATCACATACAATAAACATAAAAATTTTAAGACCAATACATGAATGGTCACAGCAAGTTAGTTAACTTACGTTGGCCACCGTCGGCACAATTTCGATTACTTTGGGGTCGGGTAAAAAACACGAATTTCAGTATAAATGGGATATCTACGGATAGGGGAGCTTCTCCAGAGCAGTAGTCTCGAATAAAAATTTGTATTAATAACACCTAGTATTTCATAATGTTTCACTCAATTTTTTCAAATTCACTTTGTATATTTAAATATACACTATAAACATTTCACTTTTGTTTTGTTATATTATGAAACGAGCGTTCCTACATCTTAAACACCAAATATGTAGGATTTTCAACGATTTTTCTTTGTTTGTATTTTCGCGTGATTCTTTTTTCTATATTAATTATAGTAAAAAATACTTTCCAATATTTTTCAATTGAGTTGTGAACACTTTTTCCTTATACATATAAATATGTATATATGTATATACATATATATGTGATTTATTTTAATATACACATATAAGAAAAAATCTATGATAATATTACAAAATCTATATCATATCGGGGTGACTGAAGTACTTTTGCGTAGTACTCTTTTAAAAATCTAAGTATTTTATTGCGTAACATTATTATTTAATATTACTTAGTTGTTTAATTTAAATAAGAATCCATATGCATGGAAAGATTGTTTATACTCATTTTAATTTGAAAGATAATTTATGTTGTTTTTATTAGAGTTAAGATTGCAAAATAAATAAACGAGAATTATAGCGAAAAAGAGAAAATTCAGCGAATTGCTCTCATTTGCTTATCATATAGCAGCGCTCCATGCCATCATAATTGTTAGCACATAAATGATGCTCACTACGAGTGTAAAAAGTAATTTTTAAAATATAAATTTCTTAGTTATAAAACCTGCAAAAAGTGTAAACTGTTAATTTGTATAAATATTTACAGTTTAATTAAATTAATCTGAAGTGATAAATGTGTACAAAGTGTGTTAAATGTATGGAAATAGCATGTTGAAATGTTCAAATTATGGGAAATATTGAACTTTAAAGTCGAATATCTCGAAAACTAAATGTTTGCGGTACCTACAACCATATTTTTTAATCAGGAGGACTTCCTCTTTCCAACGGTACCTACAGATCGCGGCGGCCCACTTCAAACCAACGGGGAAAAAATCGATCACTCTAATCACTTGGAAATATCTTTTTTGGTAAAAAATTGCAACTAGAGTATAGAAAAGAAGGAGCACAATAACAACTTCCTACTTATGAAGTGTTGAATTTAGTTTTGGGTCGAAGTAATTTTTGTTATTCCCTGAACTAAGTCGTTTTAATGTGACCCCCCGAAGTTGAATTTTTTTTTTGTCACCCCTCGTCTAAACCACGAAATACGATTGTTCTTTATCAATAATTTCACACTAACATCAGAGGAGAACGCTGCGTGTTTATAAAAGTGAAGTCACAGAGTGTTGCATGTTCAGTTATAGTTAATTTTTATATAAAACTTGTAGTGATATGCGGTGAAAAATATCTGACCTAAGATATATAAAAATGAGCAGAAGAAAAGTGATCCATCAATATTTATTTTGTAATACACTTATGCTAACGATTTTTCCAATCTTCGAAAAACTTTTTATAAGCACTTTTTGGGAAGGCATTTACTTTATTCAGCGAATTTTGTTTAATTTCTTCGATCGAATGAAAACGGACGAATTAATCCACGATATTCGTTGTGTTCTAAGCTTTAAATTCGGTCGCAATCGTGGTTCGATGAGATGGTGCATTACCATCGTGTTGAAAAGATATCAGTTTTATCGGGACGAGTCGAGCAAGAACGCGTTCTTGTCCTTCACTATTTTTAATATCTTCTTCAGCTGAAGAGGTCGAAGGTTGTCTAGAACGAAGCATGTCCCGACGTCTTTGAAGGCTTTGTATCACCCATAGGGTTGCTTTTTTAATAAGCTGAATCACTGTAAGCCTTTTCCAATATTCGCAACAATGCCACTCTCGAAACTTGGTTAGAAATATAGAAATTGAAACAAATGTTGTGTTCGATATTTTTATCCTACGTAAAAATTGCAACGCCCTACTGAGGTGTACCGACTTAAGCAGTTGCCGTAAAGAAGCTGGTTGAAGCATCCCTTTGTCATAGTAATTTGTCCAGTATTTTTCGTTCGATCACATATTTTTCGTTGGAATTTTGAATTTTACCACTGGTACCTTTATGAACTTGAATCTCATGGCGGCTTGTTTGGTTTTGATTTTTCCATATATTCGGAAATTTCCATCTCGAAGGCACTTATTAACAGCGGCAGCTATTCTTTTCTCCTATAGTAGAAAAATCGGAATAAGGTTCTATCGAGTTTATTGCGTGAAAGATTAAAGCCCACCGTCAACAAACTGATTGGACCTTATCCGTGTGGCTTTAGATCTGGTAAATCAACAACTGATCAGAAATTACCCAAGAGAAAAATCTTGGAAAAGACCCGTGAAAAGAGAATTGACATGCATCACCTCTTGATCGATTTCAAAGCTGCTTTTGACAGCACGAAAAGAATCTCTGAGTGCCGTGATGTCTGAATTTCCCCGCCAAAACTAATACGACCAAGCTGACGTAGAGCAATACCGAAAGCTCCGTCAGGATCGTGAAGGACTATTCCGAGCCGTTCGATACCAAATGAGGTTTCTTACAAGGCGACTCAATTCCGTATGACTTCTTTAATCTACTTTTGGTGAAAATAATACGAACTGCAGAACTGAACAGAGAGAGAGAGAGAGAGAGAGTATACAGCTGCTGGCGTATGCCGATGATACTAATATAATCGGCATTAACAACCGTGCTGTGAGTTCTGCTTTCTCCATAATTGATAAGGGAGCGAAGCAAATGGGTCTGGTGGTAAACGAGGGCAAGACGAAATATTTCCTGCGATCAAACAAACAGTATTAATTAATAATTTATCTTATAGATCGACCGATATTTTCGGCAATAAGGTTGGGTTTAATTTTGATAATTTTTAGACGCGCGATGGCATACCTTAGAGACTCTATTAGCGCAAAGTGATATCTCGATATATTCATACAACCTCTTTAAGGAAAGTGGTCAAAGTAAAGAAAAACTGTGAAAATTCAGGCGGAGCAACGCCACTTTTTCGAAATTTTTAAAACCACAGATCTCCCTCTCTCATATGCCGTAACAATGCGAAATAACAATATTGTATCCTATTGTGGAGCTTACATACTTACGACAATTCAAAAGTTTTCGATTAATGGCGTTTTGTGGGCGTAACAGTGGGCCGATTAGGCCGACCTATAATATCAAACTTTTTATAGTTCCATGGAACGTGTCTACTAAGTTACAGTTTGCACGGAAGGACGGATTTATGTCCTTTCGTCGCTTTATCCTGATCATCGAAAATTATTATATAACGCTGGCCTACAAAAAAATTTTTTTGGTTTGGTGTAGCTCTGTGCGCATCAGTAGTCGGTATAGTAGGCAGGATGAACCTCATTCCCGCTGCTAGATGTCAGCTGACAGCTTTAGTTTACCTACAATTCCCACTTTAATTTCCCTGTATATATACTATGTTTGCAAGTACTTTCCAGCCACCGCATCGCGCATCACTCATACGCCCTGCCATACACTAAGTAATGTAAGCTTGTATGGTACTGTCCTGCATGAGGTCAGCCGTTTCAAATTTTTGACTTCTGGCAATTTATGTGAATAAACCAATTAAACTGGCCTACAAAAAATTTGTTTGGTTTGGTGCAGCTCTGTGCACATCACTAGTCGGTATAGTAGGTAGGATGAACCACAATCCCGCTACTAGGTGTTTTTTCTTCTTTCTTATGAACAAGAGCTGATATGGGAAATGTGACTGGTTTTCTCGTATCAACTCACTCTTAGGCACCAAACATTGTTCTACAGAACTTATGAATGTGACCCAATATCAGTAAAGACAATTATTAATTATAATGACAATTATCACGTTAGTTTGTATCCGTTGATCAGAGAATGTATGTACATCATAACGGAAGTTTACGATGCCGAGAACGTTGGTATATTTGACTTTTCGTTGGGGTACTGTTGTACATGAGCGTGTTTTCAACGTGTTGGGGATTTTCAGTGTTGAATGAGAAAAAAAGTTAAATCCAATGTTAAGGAATGTGGACTTACAACTGAGGACGGAGTACTGTGTAGATGTTTCCGGAAGTGAGGAAAGTTCTTTGATCGCCGTTCACTTGGGTATCCTCTGGCTAGCCTAAGAACATCCGTTTGAAGGAGAGGTAAAGTGAAAAGCGGAAACATCCCCATAGGGTTGTGCGCTGGATTTGGGACCCTCCACGTAAAAAACGCACCCAAAGAAAATAAACAACAAACCAAAAAAGTCTTGCGATATTTTCGCTATTGGCGCTGAAAGCGCGTAGTTCTAGTTTTATTCGTCGCAGCGGGTCATGCTATACCTTTTTGGAAAGCTCATTTTACGCGCTAACACGTGTTTGATCATTTGTCGTTTCTTTTAAGTCGTTCGTGAGTTTTAGCGTCGCAAACATGGAGCAAAATAAAGAGAAAATACGGCATATTTTACAGTACTACTACGATAAAGGCAAAAATGCATCTCAAGCCGCCAATAAAATTTGTGGTTTATGGACCCGATACAGTTTCCATTTCCACCGCACAACGATGGTTTCAACGTTTTCGTTCTGGTGTACATAGAGGTGGTCGAAGATGCGCCACGCTCCGGAAGGCCTGTGGTCGAAAATTGCGATAAAATCACTGAATTGGTCGAAAGAGACCGGCATAGTAGTCATGAAACCGTTATAAACCATTTGAAGAAGCTTGGAGTCACTAAGAAGCTCGATGTATGGGTGCCACACGAATTGATTCAATAAAAATACCGCAAGACTTTTTTGACAACCCAATATATATTTATTTACACTGCGTAAACGACTGTGAATATAATATATAGATATTCTCCCCCTATCATATGGAACTTGTTTCAGATGGGATGATGCTTGGAGATTTAATAATATCTGTAGTAATAATGGAGCAAACTTAGCGTTGTTGTCATCACTCTCTGTGACTCCATAACCTTCTGATGTCTGCTTAATTAACATAGGTGGTGGTAAAAATCCTTCTTTTAATAATTTCCAAAGACTACAACGTCTTACACTGCAACATGCAATAGTTTCACATTGAACTATTTGTAAAAAATATTGTGACTCAGGTACATGATTAGCTTACCAAGTAGCATTATTTTTCAACATCATAGTCTGTTCAATATCCAGTCCAGTAACAGTTGGTGCAACACATTCAGCTGGCGACTGGAAAATCAACTGGAGAATCACTGACTAACTTGCTCCAAATGGCAGCCAACACATTGCCCGCACTGTCGAAGTTTCGTTTTTCTAGATCTAAGTCAGTAGTTTGATTACCTGAATCAAGATGTGACTCAAAATCATCATGATTTAATAGTACACCAGTAAGTTTGCGACTGAGAGGTGCCATGCGTCGTTCAACTCTGTTAAATGCACTCTTTCCTGGGGCATTTGTAGCTATATAAATTGCATCTAAATGAAAATCTTTAAAATGTTGTAAAGCTGAAACTATAACGCGGGAGACAATTTTGTAACTTTGATTCGGTTTTATTATAATATAAAATAAAATAAAGTACGATTCGCAGAAGAGCCCCAATGTTTACAAATTTATTGTAACGAACCCTGGGCACGGCGAGTATACCTCAGCAAGTTATACTTGTAAGAAGCAGGGGCAGTAAAAAGCTTCGTTTCAATTAAAGTATTAAAATACAAAGATTGTGTTTATAAATGTTTAATATTTTTTGTTTACCTATAAATTTCAACCAAATTTCAAACCAAAGCTTTAGGCTTTGGTCGGAGCATTAAGTAGATGGTTTATGTGAAGTTTGCACAAAATCGATAGAGCGGTTTTTCATTTATCACATTTTTTGTAACAAATGAATTCAATATAGGTACTATCTATATATAATATATGTATGCATATAGGATATACCTATAAAAGAAGGTCGTGTTAGTTACACTATTTAAAACTCAATAACGGCTGAACCGATTTGGCTGAAAATGAGGTAGCTTAGAACAAAGGTACAGACATAGGATAGTTTATATTTTAAATTGAAAACAATTCATAAATACCTAAATTATATTTCAAATCATAAGCATGTGTTCAAAATTCATATAAGAATCATTTGAAAATTTTATTACTTCAAAAAAAGAAACAAATACATACGTAAAAAAAATAACAACACAGAGTTTGTTTAAATTGTATGTTTCGTTTTAAAAAATTAAAAATACCATCGAGTATCTTTGAAAATTCACTACACTCAAAACCTCGCCAATAACTAAAATGAAATCCGATAAGTTTTGTATACGCATATACATATGTATGTATGGTTTATTATTTCGGTATTATACTAAATATATGTTTAATATAAGTCACAATAGTTAATATTTATAAGTAATAATAGTTAACATATATTATATTATTTTGTTGTAAGTCACTTGGACGACGTATATTGACGTTCGGGATGGTTGAAGAAATAAATAGCGCGCAGGACCGTTGTCGTTATCGAAAAGTATAAGCGAATGTGTCCAAAGCAGCGATGATCCAATCCTTTTGTTAGTTAGATAGTCGTCATCTGCTGTGGTGAAATGAAATTTGTCCCCAGGTGTGTTGTATTAGTGCATGTTGTGCAGTGTGTTGTTCTTCTGAGGGGAGTTGAGTTGTACTAGGGTGCACCAGTTGTTCCCGGATAGAGTGGGAGAGGTTTAACTCATTTAAACATACTGGGCCCCCTAGGCAAATATTTTGCCTAGTATTATATTTATTATTTGAGACATGTAATATGTAATGGTAATAATAGGAAATTGTATTTTGTGTAAGTATTGGTGCTATATACTGTATTATTCTAGCAAAAAAGTTGTTTGCTTGTATTAATTTGTTAGCGGTTATTTAAATTTTATATTTCATCGGTGTGGTATACCGGTTGTTTATTATTTGCCTTTTCTATGTTATCGGCTTATAAAGGATAGTAACTCCACGCCTGGCTCAGATGTGGCCAGAATGGGTACTCCCTAGCCCTAGATTTAGGACTATGAAATTAGAGGGTTCTTGCGAGCGAGTAGCCGGTAATTGCGAACGGCTTCATTTAGAATTATAATTTTTGAAGTGGGATGTTGAAGTTGTACAACAGGTTCCCATTCAAAACCTTATGTGGAGCGCTTATGTAGGAACGATAAGAGCGACCTCTGCTTTTTTTCTATCCCTTTGGAAAAATTTTGTTATATATTGTGTTAAAGTGCGTATGCACTAATTTGGTTTTTAGTATCCACCGTTCAATGATTTATTCAGGATTGTGTTTTTTCCATTATTGGCGAAAGCCATCCTGCGGGGTCGAAAAGTAACATATATTTAAATTTTTAAAATTGTTAGACCGAAATCTTACTTTGTTTTTTTTTACCAATATGTGAGGTATTGGAATATTGTGGCTCTAGTGGTAGTCGTACGACGTACCGGCCATTATTTGATCAAGTAGTTGTAGCTTTAGAGAAGTCTTCACAATACTGATCTTCTAGAGTTTGAAATTTCCTTAATTGTGAATTAAGGTATTTATTTGAATTGTACTCAACTTGAGTTGGTATGGTTGTAACTAGTTCGGTAACTAGTCCACTTTGTGTTTCACTGTGGAGCGTTTGAACTTTTTGTGCCTTTGGGCAACATGGTGTGCCTTGGCAATTTTTAGAATTGTGGATTTCGGGATTTGCTTTTGTTAAACGCGTGGTTCTTTTTGTGTAAGCGCTTTTTTGGAGTGGGTTAGGATGTCTGCTGTAATAAGGCATTGAATGGTGTCTTTTGTGACAATGTAAGCAATTAAATTTGCTTTTGCAATTTTTATGTGTATGCGCATGTGACAGACAATTTGTGCAAAGTTTTTTGACCTGACAAAATTATTTCGTTCGTTAACTTTTAAGTTTTTAAACCTCTCGCAAGATTTAAGTTTATGCCCTCTTTTACATAGTTCGCATGACGTATGTTTTCTTTGTTCAGATGTGAACGATTGTGTTTTGTTAGAAATTCTGTTTGATTTGGTTTTGTTTCTAGCTTGGGGTCTATTTAAGCTTCTATTTTGGTCGTGTTTAATGTTCTTAGTTTTGATTATATTTTCTTCCAACCTTTCCGCAATTTTATATTGGGTGGTGAGAAAATCTTTCATTTGTTGCCACGTTGGCAACTTTTTCCGTGATGAGAGCGATTGCTCCCATAGAAGTAACGACTTTTCTGGTAATGCGGCGGTGCAAATGTTTCCCAGAATAGGATCCCAGCTGTCTGTGGGGATATTAAGTGTCGATAGAATCGACAAGCAATTTGAAACAGTGGATTCTAGTTTGATGAATTCTACACTTGTTCCTTTCTTAACTTTTGGCAAGTTCATTAGTGTCGTTACTTGTTTATCGACCAGTATTCTTTCGTTTTCAAATCTATCTTTTAGACCTTCCCAAGCCAAATTGAAATTGTCGTCATTTAATGTGAACTGTTTAACTATAAACGTCCCGGAAGGACGGCCATTCTTCATAACCTCCGTAAAACGTTTCTGTATCACATGCAGGCACCTCGAGTTGGATGCCTGAACTTGCCTCTTGATTATCTATACTATACTGTGGGGAGTAGGTGCAATTGCTTTAATGAACTTTAATTGATCGGAGATCATAGCTTTTGTTTCTTCATATTGGTCCAAGCAGTTTTCGTAAATATCGTATGCAGATAATTTAAAGTTTTGTGCAGAGTTCGCAAATACTCATCACTGAGGAGTAAAATTTCTATCTTCCTCCTCAGTACAACACAATTGAGGAGCAATAAATTGTGATTTCCTCAATTGTGAGTTCAAAGGAAAGAGTGCTCTTCTAGAATATTTCTCTTTAATACTTATCTTATCTTTTCGCTCTAATATTTACCGCAAACGTACGTGCTCCTCAAAATAATACTCCTCACAAGAGCGCTAAGTTTCTTTTTCTCATCTCAGGTTTCAGCACTCAGTATTTTGTATCGCTGATAAACTCAGTAATGCAGCAGAGAGTGCTCTTGAGCAATTTCTGATTCTCTTAGAGAGTATGTATATTTATAAATTTATGTTAAAGTTTAATTGTTGTTGGTGTAAATATTAACAGTTTTGGGTACATGTATGATTAACCGTTAATTTAAGTTGTATTGTGTGTATGTAAATAATTTTAATCAGGAAGACGATGAAAAAATACTGTTCTCTAAGAGAATTTCTCTATACAATGATTGTTTTTTTTTGACATGAGTTTTTCCATACTCGGCGTTTTTTCAATTGTCAGTTTGGATTAAGACGCATTGCAGTATTGTTAGCTTAAAACTTTATAAGTTAAAAATGGGCAGGTTTTCAAAAATTGGCTTTTGCTTTTTTTCTTTAAATAAGAGACAATACTAATGACAAGTAAAAAAAGATGAGTTTTATTTTTCGCATCACTTGAACACTCAGAGCGATAAAAATAAAGATGATGCATTAGGCAAATAGTTATCTTTTAAAAATTATCGCTCATGCTAATATATGAGTGAGCCAAATACGTGAGGAGTTTTTTTGTGATGAGAATGTTAGTTAAGCTTGCGCTCCTGAGTATTTGAAATGATATTCTCTTGCGGAATATTACTCATCAGAGCAAAAGCGTATTTTGATGGTTTTACGAACTCTGGTTTTGTGGTAGATCTGAATCGTCAGAATCTACAATGGCGTCATGAGCCCCTTGGAGGCGAGTCCAAAATTTTGTTAGATTTTAATTTTTTATTTCTAGCACCGATTCAGAGTTATCTTGTATCGGTGAAGATGCAAATCTAGTGCAGTATCTTATTAAACTGTCACTTTGTGAAATGAATTTAGCAACCTGATTTGAGCGTGTAGCTCCTGCAGGTGTATTTTGAATGTTATCCACTTTCATCATTTTTGATTTTTTTCTTACTTACTATCGTATTGTATTTATATGAAATGATGTTACTTTTTTTTTAAATATATATTTTATTTTGAATATATGTATAAATTGTAAATTGCAATTAAAATCGCGCTTTTTATTTATTAAAATATTGGATGTCCAAATGTTTTGAATTTCGGTACACCTTAATACGTGGACTTGTACGTGCTTTTATTTTGTGCAATTGAGAGCTCGTTGTAGAGATCAATGCGCTATTTAGCTATGCACAAATTGCTTTGTATTACATTTATGTTTTTAAGCAATTGAGAGAGGAGATTAATTCGCTTTTTGTTAGCAATTCTGTTTTTTATGTTCGCTCTGGGAAGAGAGCGCGAAAAAGGAATTGAAAAAGGTGCACCCGTTTATATGTAAATATGCACTTTTAAATATGTTTCGCAATATGTAGGTATGATATATGGTGTATGCATTAAATAGATATGCGTATATGTGTGTATTTAATTTATTTTCACTCGGTAAATACCCAGCAGATTGAAAAGCGAGATCTCCTGAAAGGAGGAATGAAGGAGTCCTCCTATTGACCTCTTTTAGGAGCAGTAAGGGAGATTTTTTAATTTTGTTCTTATATTGTGTTTTTTTTTATATTTCATTTTAGTGTTGACCTCCTTTTGTCCTCTTTTAGGAGCAAAAAAGGAGATTTTATACTTCTATTGTGATTTTTTTTTACTTCATTTTAGTATTGATCTCCTTTTGTCCTCCTTTAGGAGCAATAAAGGAGATTTTTTAATTTTTCGTAGCTTAAAAATCGTACTTTTGGTTCGAAAATTACAATTTAACGGGAAATAATAACTGTTAATTTTTGTCTTGAAGCAATTATTCATTTCAACTGTATTTTTTAAAGCGTGCAGACGTAAGTAAGTTTTATATCTATTGAGTACTCGTATTAAATATTTTAAATTGATAATAAAATGTACTCTAAAAGGCATTTAAAACGCCTAGTGAATAAAAAATTAAATAATTTATATAAAAAAACAAAATAATAATACACAAAATGAAAATGATGTGGAAAGTGTTAATGAAATTGAAAGTGATACAGGCTCTAAAGAAGTTTTTGAAGAAGTTGAAAGTGGTACAGGCTCGAAAGAAGTGATAGTTGAATAATCGCATTACAGAGCGAAATTTTATTCCTAGGAAGAAAAAAATTGTCCACTGGGCAAAAAAGTTAATAATATTTATAATAAATACCAGTTCGGTAATTTTTTTTTAAGCAATAAAGTTGATAAGATGTTACTAAACAGTTTGAGTTTATTATAGGTGGCGTATCTGAAGCAAAAATTTTCAAAGAGACCCCTATCAAAAATTTTGGATGAAGTGATTGCGGAGTCCCAGCTCTTAAAAGTGAATTGGGATGGAGCCAAAAAAAAAGTTGCATTGAAGAATTATGCACTTTTCAATAAATTTCTTTTCGGTAATACATAATTTCAATTCATGTCGTCTATTTTTTTAACAAGTTTAATTTTTAGAGGCCTTAAAAGATGATTACTCATACCCTGATTTTGAGGCAAAGATTAAAAAGGCGTTTCTCAAATGTAAGGCTCAGTTCTACAGGAACACTTATAATATAAAAAAAAAAAATAGATTTTATGTACATTAATTTAATTAAAAAACTTTAATAAAAAATAAAATTATAAAAATTTGTTTTTGTTAAAATAACTGCAGGTTGAAAGTAATATAGGATTTATCATAGAGATCTCCTATAGTAGTAATCATAGAGATCTCCTATATCAGTAATCATAGAGATCTCCTTTAGGAGTAATCATAGAGATCTCCTATAGCAGTAATCATAGAGATCTCCATTAGGAGGTTAAAAGGAGTACTCGCGTTCCAATGACATGCAATGTTAAAAAAGAGTATACAATTTTACGTGTATTTACACACGAGTATTAGGAGTAATAGGGAGTATAGGATATCTCCTAAAGGATTAATCCAGGAGGTCTCAAACGATCATCCTAAAATCTGCTGGGTAGTTATATGCAATCCTACTTACTGCGTTATTAAGCAGAAGGGGTATTGCCGGAAAATATTGCAAGTAAATACTTGAATTTTGGCTGCTTTATGTTTTTGTTAAATAGTTGTGTTTGAATACACAAAGGTAAGCTTAACATATAGGCTTAAATTTTTTTATAAATATTTCGACATGTGGTATATTGTTGGTAACCGCTTTGTTGTGCTTTTAAAACTGATTTTAAGTTGCAGATTTTATACCGTCTTTTTGTATACATACATACTCGTATATGCATATTATTAAATATAGAAAAATGGATTAAATACGCTCACTTGGTTACATCAAAGACTTTGTAGTTGTATATATGTATGTGCTCCTCTCCGAACCGTTTCCAGCTGATTTGTCTGCTCGCCTTTTGTGTTTTGTTCCCCGTTTTGCGTTCCAGCTGCTACCTCCTTATGCTGTTCTTTGTTTTAATTGTTCGCGCCCGTTTTGTGTATGTTTGTACTTTGGCGCCCGATTTATATTTTGTTTTTAGATTTCGCGCGTTTGTGTTATTTTTTTTTTTTGTTTGTTTGCTTGAACTGTTTTACTGTGTATTAGTGGATGTCTGAATGTTTGTAATATTGTTAGTGTACTGCACTTCACTGCATTTTCTTTTGTTTCTCTTTTTTTGGTTTCTAATATGTCTATAATAATGTTGGTTTTTGTTTTTTTTTGCACTTGTAAATATATTTGTATTTTTGAATACATTCCCGCTCTTTTAATTCGGTTTTTAGTTTTCTTTTTGTCACTGCATTTTGTTACCGAACTTAGTTTTTTGTTTTTTTTTTTTTGCTTAGGTCACTGCACTTATGTGGGTAGTTTATTTTGGTTTTGTTTATTTTGCCACCACATTATGTTTGAACATTTTTTTTGTTTGTTTGATTGTTCGCCACTTCTTCCCCGCACTGCACTATATTTTCTTGTATTTTATTTTGTTTAAAAATCCATAGTGCCTGCCACTATGGCTCGAAGGACCATGTTTAAATTGTATTTTTCGTTTTGTAAGTCACTAGGACGACGTATATTGACGTTCGGCATGCTTGAAGAAATAAATAGCGCGCAGGACCGTTGTCGTTATTGAAAATCCAAAGCAGCGACGATCCAATCCTTTTGTTAGTTAGATAGTCGTCATCTGCTGTGGTGAAATGAAATTTGTCCCCAGGTGTGTTGTATTAGTGCATGTTGTGCAGTGTGATGTTCTTCTGAGGGGAGTTGAGTTGTACTAGGGTGCACCAGTTGTTCCCGGATAGAGTGGGGGAGGTTTAACTCATTTAAACAGAGTTAATGTGGGAGAACACTAATTTTCGTATGCATGCATACTTACATAGTATATGGATTTTACTTATCTTTGCTCATGTAGAAGGCACAATGGATCATAACTAGCTCAGTAATCAGTGGATGAATATTAAAACACGTGCATCCCAAAATACTGATGCCATAAACTTGCCAGTCGACCTTTTCGTCTTTCCACGCTTGAGAACAGGTTCATAATGTGCAGTCAACTAGGCTGACTGACGATTGGACTCCAGTGTGAAATGATGGAGCCAAGTTTCTATTGTCACACACCGACGCAAAAATTCGGTTTCATTACGATTAAAGAGTATTCAAACACTCCTCAGAATGAGAAATTCGTTGTTTTGGTTGGATTATGAACTTTCGCGGCACCCACTTTACACAGAGCTTTCGCCTCTTTAGGGCGTCCACTTCACATGCCGTTCTTATCTCATTAATAATTCCTCAGTTGCCAAATTTGTATACGTATCTTTTAAAGGTAGGGGCTGACTAGAAATCATATATATGGTATTAGTAGTACTGTACTGTATGTATCAGCCACAGTAAAGCCTGGACGGGTGCCCTAGTTGCCTATAAATATTGGTTGTTGCCACTTTTGTCTGTGTTTGGTGGGTTTTTGAGCCTGCCTTAATTAATGAAAATATTTTTGTTGTAAGATTTACCACATTTAGGCGACGCCACTCCTAGACTTCAGGATACCCCTGACGCATTTAATCATTGATTTATCGCACTGTTAGCAGTATTTAACATAACTGTTATTTTGTGAGCGTGTGGGGCTATCATCCGATTTCACCCATTTTTTCACTGTTATAAGGAGTGCCAATAAAGATTTGTACAATACAAATTTGGTGGTCACATCTTGAATGGTTTGGGAGACATATACATATATTAAATCTGGGTCAAACCACGTCAAGTGGTCCACGAAAATATCACAATATTATCGATTTTGCATTGCATTTTGCGAATTAGCAGTTCATTAGGAAAGGGACCAGACGCAAATATTTCGTTAAAATGCTTTTTTTAATTAAAATTATTGAAGGTTGACATTTAGACCACGATAAAATTATAAAATTATTTTCTCATAAACTACTCATAAATCAATGAAATTTTGTGAAGTTAAAGAAAAATGTTAGTGCTATATTATAAATATTTTTTCACAATCCATTTGTTTAAATAATAACATTTTACATCATTTTTTGTCAAACAATTGAAATTTTTAATGTGTTCTTCACAACGCGGAAAATATTCACCATTAATAATCTGTAAACAAAATGCTGGATGTGCCATACGTTTTAAGAATGGCGGGGGGACAAAAAATTCAATATCTTTGGAATGGTATGAATGAACAACAAATTTTTGCAGATTTAATTCTATAGACGCAGTTACAGTTTCTTGAAAAAAATAAAGGAAGCATGTTGTAATGTAGTCTATAAGATTCCCGCAAAAGCAATAATTTTATCTGTCAGATAACATGTAATAAAAAATAAACGACATTTTACATAGAAAAGATAAATAAACTTTCACCCCTATCAAATACTTGTATCTCAAAAGCAGCAACATTAGTATGCAGTCATTTCGAGTGATATCGTAATCCTCCATTTCCTAATGAAACAAATGTAAAAATTGCAAAAGAGGCTTATAAGTTTTGTAAATGAATCAGCAAAGCATCATATTTTACACATTCATAGTGTCAAGTTTATAATGCTCTATAAGAAGTTTTATTTTGAATGCTGTATCAAACATATTCGGTTGTACCTCAGGCTGGTCACCATTGTTATTAACACTAAGATTTTGTTGTATTTCCTTAATCTCCGCTCCTGGCATATTTGCTATAATTTTGTTTTTTTTTATCTGATTCTAACAATAAAAACATACGCTCTTATACGATTCATATTATTTACTCCTGGATCCTGAATTTCAAAATTCTGGTTAGTATTCAAATCAGATCCTTCTTACCTTTTTAACTGTTATGTCAGTAACTCTAGTACCTTTTTCGTCAAAACCCAGCAGATCGTCTTCGGCTTTGTTCTCAGCCGTAAAAATATTTGAACGTTTTTTTTTGTATTTTAGATGAAATTCTTAAAGCGCCTTTTAACATTTTACACCAAATATATCTTTGTATATACGTTAAAACATGTAACTACAAACACAAAATGATAATAAAATTATATGTGAAGTTTTTGTGGCTGCATGGTATACACATATACATATATGTATATACAATTGTTTATAAAACACAAAAATTTTCTTGCAGAAGAACTTAAATATGCTATCCAAATACTGAAATTATTGTTTATTCGATCACAGGGAAACTAAATTTAGTAGCTTCCAAAACTCCCCAATCAACGAGTAATTTAACGCCATTGCAAAATGTATGCAAAAATATGGAAAAATTTTCCATAATATTTGCAATATAAGCAAAATAAAAGGTTAATGTGGCGCCCAAGATTAAATAAAACGCTTATGACTTATTTTCTAACATAAATTCCGTGAATTTACCTTATTTATAAAGATTTGGTAAGATTTGATAAAGTGACTGCGGCGACTGGCTCGAATGAATTCTAGCCGAGGCCCAATTAGCTACATTTAATTTGTACGGCAACTATATGCAAGAGTTATCCGAACTTAACAATTGATCGATCTGAATATTTTCATCAACAATTAAATACAGCCATAATTCGCGAAGACTTCTGGTCCATTAACAAAAGTTTTCCATACAAGCACTTGATTCCGATTGTTCTGTTTGTATTACAACCATATGTTACGAAAAATGAGCAAAAGACGGGTGCAAAATTTCAGATAGATATCTCAAAAACTGAGGCACTAGTTCTCGTGTATGCAGACAAATGGAAATGGATAAGTCGGCCGAAGTACTCATGCTAGTCATTTATACATATGCCTATATAGTTCATAGGGTCAGCGACGTTCCCTTCTGGGTGTTACAAACTTCTTGGCTAATTTAACATAACCTGTTCAGAGTCGAGCCGAACCATTATTTTAGTAATAAATTTGAAAACGTCCCGGAACAAGTTTATTCGTTATGAAATGTCAAAACAAAATTGAATACAAATCATGTCAAAAAAAGTAACTCCGAAAAGAGTATTGCCTCATTGCAATATTGGTCCACAAATATTTATACTTTTAATTTAAAAACCACACTACAAAGGGACACTGTGCTAACATCAAAAAGATTGAGGAATTATAAATTTATATTATTATTTTTTATAGTTCTCTCTAAAACAAATGTATAAAACATAGATAAAATGCGCCGGGTAGAACGTATTAACAGACGTCGGGAGAGATCTGCGAAATATATACGCATAGTGATCACCAAGCCATAACGTTCGAAAAAAGCCTGCGACTTAGACAAAATCTCTATAACATGACACCGAAAGACTTGGCAGACAAAAGCCTGGGACGCAAAAAGTAGTCACAAGGTGAAGCACATAGAGGAAGTATGTTGCATATAAAAATCACTTACAATGGCCTACAATGGCGCGAAGCCACGGATAAAGAACAGGGAAACAAGTCATCCTTGTTTTGGTGATCTGAAGAAGTCGCTCAGTTAATAACTGAAAGGTTAAAGTGTCGACGTTAGCAGCAACGTGATAGAGGAAGACGCAACTTTGAAGAACTCCTCACCAAATTTCGAAAAAACGTAAAGGCAACATAAAGCGATATCCAACAGTAAGAAAACTACTTTAATTTCCAGTAAAATATATCAATAAAGCCTGGATGAAATACACAACCTCGCTATCAAGCATGTCATAAAAAGAAAACCTAAACTATTTCGTGAATCGCATACAAATTGTTTGAGCAAAAAGATTTTTCCCCAACGCTGGAAACGACAAAATCTTCCAAATCTATTGTCCCTGATGGAATCAACAAGCTAATGCTAAAGCATCTAGGCTCGACGAGAGTAAGTTACCTCACCAAGGTCCTCAACCTGTCACTGACCACTCTTCCGATGTGTAGAAAATCGGAAGAGTGGTCCCACTACTGAAACCTAGGAAACCCGCCATTGAAGGGGAATCTTATCGCCCGATAACTCTCCTCTCCCCAGTAGTGAAAACACTTGAGGCCTTGCTACTCCCAACTTTCACTCACCGCCTGAGCCTAGCCAGTCACCAGCATGGATTCCGAAAAGTGCACAGCACTTAGCGTCGTAAACGCTCAGATGGTCCGTGGCCTCAACCAGAAACCACCCTGTGAGAGAACGATCCTCGTAGCGTTGGACTTGTCAAAAGCTTTTGACACAGTCAACCACACAACTGCAGGACATTGAAAAAACTACGCTTCCCCCAGGGTTAAAGAGGTGGACCATGAACTATCTGAACTTTCATCAGTCATCCGTACTATTTCGAGTTGAAACATCTGAACTGAGATGAATTAAGCAGGGGGTTCCGCAGGGAACCTGTTTACTACTGTTTAACTTCTACATCTCGAAACTTCCGCAACCACCAGAGGGGGTTTCCATAACCTCGGACTCAGATGACTGCACGATATTGACGTCGGGCAATGGAATCGATGGCATGTGTTGGAAGGTAAACAACTACCTCTCCTACCTTTCTCGTTTCCTCGCTGCACGAAACCTCACACTTTCCCCCACCAAATCCACCAACTCCACAGCGACCATATTTACACACTGGACGAACGTCAGAATTTTGACGCCATCGACTGCAATATGAAGTTCCAGTCTATAACCCACTGGAACTTAATATTGCAGTCGATGTCGTCAAAATTCTGACTGTCAATAACCCTAAGATTTTAGGCGTAACCTTCGATAGTCTATGCTCCTTCTCTCCCCATCGACCGCGATTATCGCCAAGGTACAGAGCCGCAACAAAATCCTCAAGTCGCTAGCCGGCAGCACATGGGGAAAAGACAAAGAAACGTTGTTGGCAACTTACAAAGCAATCGGTCGCCTGGATGCAGTGGTACGGATGAGGAAACTTCAGACCTACCAGAATACTGCACTCCGGACCACGATGCCTTTTGATGTCTCCCATAGAACACCTCCACAGTGAGACCCTTATGTTTCCTGTAAAGGAGCATAATGAACACCTCTCCAGGCAGTTTCTGCTAGGATATTTCCGTAAGAAAACATGCTCCTCTTAGGAGCATCAGAAGGTCATTCCTCGACTACGCCGACCGGACTTCGGACGCAACATTTACAATGGATCCATCAAAACCTTTACCGACTCCCCTCCTGTGAATGGCGTTCTTGGAGTCAAATCACCACCTATCGCAGACGAAGAGCTCCAGTTGCCGCGAGAAACACGAATGATCCTAGCGCAACTTTGTTCTGGATATTGTAGCAGGTTAAACTGATACTTATCCAGAATCGACCCTGACATACCCAACGTATGTCCTGCATGCGACGAGTCCCCGCATGATGCTGGCCACCTCTTTGCATGCCCCACAAACCCTACTTATCTAACACCCTCCTCCCTTTGGTCCGACCCCGTCGAAACAGCACGTTTCCTGGGCCTCCCGTTAGATGACCTCGACGACAACGCAAACGACCCTTACCATCCTAGCGGGGATTAGATATACCCTTAAAAACACTACAACAACAACGTGTTGTTCTCCTCTCCAACAGTGACAAACCTACGAAAGAAATATTTACAATATTACAAGTTTTCTTATACAAAAACAGTAAGATCTTTTAATTTACATTTTAAGCGAAACCCCATTAGTCGAAACATCTTTTAGTAGGTTAGGATGACTGTCAGTGCCTCTTTGACGAAAAGATACGACTAACAGAAAGTTTCAAGACCAAAGCATACTCTTGTAGGACTTCCAGAGGTGATCTAGTGACTGAAGCCCAGAGCATACTAAAATTAAGGAGGGAACACCTATCTACGCTGCCGAATGGCAGTGAAATCATAGCACTAGAAGATGGTGATTCCCCAACCGACGACGATGGAACAGACGTTCCATGAGAGAGTTCGAATCGCAATTACCCAATTTAACAACTGACCAGATTTTACTTTTGACAAGCTGCCTTTATGGCGCAATGTCTGAATTTTCTATCCCTGCAAAACTAATACAACTATCTTTGAGCAATACTAAAAGCTCCGTAAGGATCGGGAAGGACCTCTCCGAGCCGTTCGATAAGGGGTTAGAGGTAGTTAGAATTTTCAAAAAAATAAATTTTTTTTTTCATTTTCAGACATGAAAATATTCCCTGAAAATTTCACGTTGATCCGATAATTATTTTTTGAGTTATTCGAGAAATAAGAAAGAGATCTCGGGCACTTCAAAGCGCTGTGAAACTTTAAACGCGTTTTTCTCAAAACTATGTTTTTTGAATCGGTGACAACTGTAACTCGAAAACCGTTCAGTGGATTTTAATGAAATTTATACAGCTTTTAGAATACATAATAAACTCGGGCCTGATCGAAGGACTTTTATTTTTTCGAAAATTTCGATTTTTTTTAGACCAATTTCCTGAGGCCGCCATTTTGTTAATTTTGAAAACAAAATAAAATCCTTCGATCAGGCCCGGGTTTATCTATTTATAAAACTAATTTTTTTTTGTCCGATTGATTTTTTGGAACAGGGTCAACACAAACAACTATAACTTTGGAAATTAATTTTTTTTTTGAATTTTTTGTGAACTCAAGTCAACACATCCTATAATAATGCCTTATTACTACTTTTGTAAAATAACATGATTTAGTAGCAAAAAAAATACTGAAAACTCTCATTTTTTCGCCCCTTAAAAGCAAGGCGACTCCCCGTCGTGGAACTTCTTTAAATTACTGTTGGAGAAAATATTTCGAGTAGCAGAACTCAACTCAACTCAACACCCGAATTGTTAGTTCTGCTTTTTCCAGACTGGATAAGTATGTGAAGCAAATGGATTTAGTGGTGAACGAGGGCAAGACGTAATATTTCCTGTCATTAAACAAACAGAAGATTTGCGGAAGATTTCTGGTTCTTTCCGCATTGGCAACGGCGAATATCGCATTCGATAGAACGATAAACTGTACGAGTTATACGACGACATCGCTACATCATGTCATCTAAATGCATGAAAACGCTCCAGCCTTGAAAGTATCCCACGCAGTATCCGCCGGAGCTGCTTCAGCGGAAAAGAAAGACCTCCACCTGGCTCCCGACCATCGATATCCAATGACGTTGAAAGTTAGCCCGTACACCAGAAAAGGTTCCTTCTATTGAAGAGGCTATACGAACAAGATTGCCACTGCCCTCGTTATAACTACGTAACTGTGAGAGTTGGATGTGTTCATCTCAACGATAAATAATGGCATACAAGAGCTTATAAGTGTTATCTCGAGGTTATACACTAGCGCACAAGAGAAAAAATAAGCTCGAACACCAAACTCTGTTCAAATCATTGCAGAGGCGAAACTTAAAAGAATGCGTGACGAATAATAACCCAATCAGAAAAGGTTACCAAAAAATCACAAGAAATCCCAGAAGGTAGAGTTGCGAAGCGTATAGAAACGTTAATGAAAAAAACATGGCGATGAGTACCTCCCAATTAACAGGAATCGCTAAAAGATTAAAAGGCTGTTAGAAACAAAACTAGAAAAACCATGAAAGAAAAGAAGAAGACAAACCATAGGTCCCCTCCGAAAGTGGTTAAAATAAATGAAACCCTACATATATTGGGCGAGAATATGTCATAAGAAACAAAAAAAGCCAAAAGACAGATTCAGATGCAACTAACTAGGCCTCAAAAAGGAATCAGCAATGGATAAAAAAAAAGGAAATGGTAAATATCTAGGTAACTTAATTGGCGAAGACAGGGAGGATGAATCCATATGTAGAAGTTCACGCCAGTGCGGAAAGTCCTTCGAGCGCCATTCACTTGGTTCAACAAGTCTCCTCTGGATAGCTAAACACATCCGTTTGAAGTCCACCTAAAGTGAAGAAAGGGAACATTCCTCCCCAGAGTTGTGCGTTGGGTTCTTCTTTACTGGCGTAGAAATCGATTACGCGGTTACAGCCGAGTTAACAACAGCGCGCCAGTTGTTTCTTCTTTTTGTAATGTAGCGCCAATTGGGCATTTCAAGCAAAGCGAGGTCTTTCCAACGGATTGGAGTTCTTTCTCTTCGTCTGCTTCCCCCGGCGAGTACTGCATCTAATACAATACTTTCAGAGCTGGAGTGTTAGAAAACTCGTAACGCAGACTCATCAGATGTTGTCATGGTCCATGCCTCTACACCATATAGCAGGACGGGTATAATGAGTGAGTTATAGAGTTTTGTTTTTGTTCGTCAAGAGAGGACTTTACTTCTCAATTGGCTACTTAGTCGGAAGGACCACCTGTTGACAAGATATATTCTGTGTTGAATTTTGAGTCTAATGTTGTCGTTGGTGTTAATTCTGGTTCCAAAATAGACGAAACTATCTACGACTTCGAAGTTATGATTGGCAACAGTGACGGGGGTGCCTAGGCGCAAGTTCGATGACTGTTTATTTGATGGCAGGAGATATTTCGTCTTGCCCTCGCTCACCACCAGACCCATTTGCTTCGCTTTCTTATCCATTCTGTAGAAAGCAGAACTCACAGCGCGGTTGTTAGTGCCGATTATATTAGTATCACCGGCATACTCCAGCAGCTGTATACTCTCTCTCTCTGTTTAGTTCTGCAGTTCGTACATATTACTTTCACCAAGAGTAGATTAAAGAAGTCGCACGGAAGGGAGTCGCCTTGTAAGAAGCCTCATTTAGTATCGAACGGCTCGGAATGGTCCTTCCCGATTCTGGCGGAGCTTTCGGTATTGCTCTACGTCAGCTTAGACAATTAGTTTTGGCAAGGAAATTCAGACATCACGGCATTCAGAGATTCTTTTCGTGCTGTCAAAAGCAGCTTTGAAATCGATCAAGAGGTGATGCATGTCAATTCTCTTTTCACGGGTCTTTTCCAAGATTTTTCTCTTGGGTAATTTCTGAACAGTTGTTGATTTACCAGATCTAAAGCCACATTGATAAGGTCCAATCAGTTTTCGTGGGCTTTAATCTTTCACACAATAAACTCGATAGAACCTTATTCCGATCTTTCTACTATAGGAAAAAAGAATAGCTGCCGCTGTTAATAAGTGCCTTCGAGATGGAAATTTCCGAATATATGGAAAAATCAAAACCAAACAAGCCGCCATGAGATTCAAGTTCATAAAGGTACCAGTGGTAAAATTCAAAATTCCAACGAAAAATATGTGATCGAACGAAAAATACTGGACAAATTACTATGACAAAGGGATGCTTCAACCAGCTTCTTTACGGCAACTGCTTAAGTCGGTACACCTCAGTAGGGCGTTGCAATTTTTACGTAGGATAAAAATATCGAACACAACATTTGTTTCAATTTCTATATTTCTAACCAAGTTTCGAGAGTGGCATTGTTGCGAATATTGGAAAAGGCTTACAGTGATTCAGCTTATTAAAAAAGCAACCCTATGGGTGATACAAAGCCTTCAAAGACGTCGGGACATGCTTCGTTCTAGACAACCTTCGACCTCTTCAGCTGAAGAAGATATTAAAAATAGTGAAGGACAAGAACGCGTTCTTGCTCGACTCGTCCCGATAAAACTGATATCTTTTCAACACGATGGTAATGCACCATCTCATCGAACCACGATTGCGACCGAATTTAAAGCTTAGAACACAACGAATATCGTGGATTAATTCGTCCGTTTTCATTCGATCGAAGAAATTAAACAAAATTCGCTGAATAAAGTAAATGCCTTCCCAAAAAGTGCTTATAAAAAGTTTTTTGAAGATTGGAAAAATCGTTAGCATAAGTGTATTACAAAATAAATATTGATGGATCACTTTTCTTCTGCTCATTTTTATATATCTTAGGTCAGATATTTTTCACCGCATGTCACTACAAGTTTTATATAAAAATTAACTATAACTGAACATGCAACACTCTGTGACTTCACTTTTATAAACACGCAGCGTTCTCCTCTGATGTTAGTGTGAAATTATTGATAAAGAACAATCGTATTTCGTGGTTTAGACGAGGGGTGACAAAAAAAAAATTCAACTTCGGGGGGTCACATTAAAACGACTTAGTTCAGGGAATAACAAAAATTACTTCGACCCAAAACTAAATTCAACACTTCATAAGTAGGAAGTTGTTATTGTGCTCCTTCTTTTCTATACTCTAGTTGCAATTATTTTAAGAAGAAAGATATATTTTTTTTGGAGTGGGCCGCCGCGATCTGTAGGTACCGTTGGAAAGAGGAAGTCCTCCTGATTAAAAAATAGAGTTGTAAGTACCGCAAACGTTTAGTTTCCGAGATATTCGACTTTAAAGTTCAAAATTTCCCACAATTTGAACATTTCAACACCCTATTTCACTACATTTAACACACTTTGTACACATTTATCACTTCAGATTAATTTAATTAAACTGTAAATATTTATACAAATTCACAGTTTACACTTTTTGCAGGTTTTATAACTAAGAAATTTATATTTTAAAAATTACTTTTTACACTCGTAGTGAGCATCATTTATGTGCTAACAATTATGATGAAATGGAGCGCTGCCATATGATAAGCAAATGTGAGCAATTCGCTGAAATTTCTCTTTTTCGCTAAAATTCCTGTTTATTTATTTTGCAATCTTAACTCTAATAAAAACAACATAAATTTTCTTTCAAATTAAAATGAGTATAAACAATCTTTCCATGCATATGGATTCTTATTTAAATTAAACAACTAAGTAATATTAAATAATAATGTTACGCAATAAAATAGATTTTTAAAAGAGTACTACGCGAAAGTACTTCAGTCACCCCGATATGATATAAATTTTGTAATATTATCATAGATCAGTGTTTCCCAAAGTGGGCGATAACGCCCCCTTGTGGACGCTGCAGGTGTCAAGGGGGGCGGTAAGAGACCCAGAAAGAAAATGGTGATGTAGCGCACGTTTTGAGCTTTTGAACTATATTATCCGAAAAATTCCTTTGAGTAATAATTCTGTGCAAAGACGAATTGATGAAATGGCTGAAAACATTGAAGAATCATTGTGCGATTACCTGAGGACAAGCCAATTCTCAATTCAGCTCGATGAGTCCACTTTACCAACTAATGAAGCATTGTTGTTGTCTTATGTGAGGTTTATTAAAGATGAGAAAATATGTGAAGAACTATTATTTGCTAGAAATTTAGAGACCGATACAAAAGGCGAAACCATATTCAATATATTGGAAAAGTTTTACGATGAGAAAGAAATTCCTTTGAAAAATATTATTTCAATTGCTACGGAATGCGCTCCGGCTATGATAGGGTGCCATAAAGGCTTTGGTGTACATTGCGTTATTCATAGACAACATTTAGTTGCTAGAAACTTAAGTGAAAAACTATTTCAATCACTGCAATATGTCATCAAAGCAGCCAATAAAATCCGCAACAGCTCTTTGAATGATAGATTATTTCATCAGCTTTGTGTTACTAATGACGAGGATTTCAATCGTTTGTTGTTTCATACTGAAGTTCGTTGGCTATCAAGAGGCAATTGTCTGACTCGATTCTACAACCTGTTTGACTCTGTTATAGAGTTCTTGGAAACTAAAGATACAGAATTTCAAGACAAGCTCATAACATCAAAGGATGATATAGCTTACATGACAGACCTGTATAAATTGTTCAACGACATGAATCTCCAACTGCAAGGCGATAAACTAAATTTAATTAAAACAAAAAACGTCGTTTCTGCTTTCGCAGCCAAACTGCTTCTACACAAAAAAGAAGACGTGAGTTTCTCAATTTTCCGAATTTATCAGTATCATGCAGTAACGACGAATTGTTTGCCTACTGCCAACATTTGGAAAACCTCCACATTAACTTCACCGAACGATGCCAGGACATTTTGAACTTGGAAATACCAGATAATTAATTTGAAGTTATAGTGTGAAAAAACGGGGGCGCTAAAAAAATATTTATTCTCAAAGTGGGCGGTAGACAAAATAAGTTTGGGAACCACTGTCATAGATTTTTTCTTATACGAGTATATTGCATAATGTTTGTAAACATACGTATTTGATATTTCACTTTGCGAGTGTACACAAGGTTTGGCTGTACCAGAACATAAATATTCCGTATCTACTTTATTACTGAAAATTATTTTTAGGAGATAGAGAAGAATTGTCAAATGTAAATTAAACTCAAATTATTTATAAAAAACGTTTGAGTCTCTTTAGCCAATTGTCGATATACCATCATTTGGGCAACAGCGTCCCTTCTCTACGCAATACGAGTATTTTTTTACACAGTTTTTAGTCTTTCGATTGTTAGTTTTCTATCATACCCTTCACAAATAAAGCAAAGAGCTTCTTCTTAGGTGAAAAAGACGTGCAAAAATTTCAGATCCATATCTCAAAAACTGAGGACAGACAGCAAAGAGGGCCAAAGCGACTCAACTCGCCACTCTGTTTATTTATATTGAATTCCCTAAGATTTTCGACGTTTCCTTTGGGTTTTTAAAACCTCAGACAAACATAATATACCCAGTTAAAGGTATAAGAAGTAAAGAACGGTTAAGTTGGGGCGTAACCAAACATTTTATACTTCGGCATGGTAGTGATACATAAGATATCCGTACAAATTTTTATTAGAAGGAGGAAGTGTAATAGGACTGAGGCGATTTAAAAAAACTTTATTGAACCAATTATTGCATTTCTTTAAAAACTTTCAAAATAGCTCCTTCCAAGTATTGAAGGCGTCACAAAAAGCATTCTCCGGAATGGCCTTGAGAGCCGAGGTGCATGCTGCTTGGATTCCTCTGCCGTCTCAAAATGCTTGCCATTCATTGGCCTTTTCAGGCAAGGAAACAAAAAAACAGTTCGGGCCGCATCTGGGCTGCAGGGTGACTGCGGAAGCATTAGGAAACCGTTCACGAGAAAGGCGCTGTGAGCCGGAGCGTTGTCGTAGTGCAACTTCTATTCGGCTGAGATGTTTTGTCGTACCCGATTGATCGTTTGTTTGAGTCTCTTGAGGACTTCCACGTAAAACTTGGAGTTGTTTGTTTACTCAATATATGTTATTATTATAAACTCTTAATTCATTGTAGCTAAAATGTATTATTTCATTTCCTTGACATAGAATGAACAATTTAAGATCTTAAGGCTCATTGGGAGTAGACCACAAGCTATGTGGCCCGTGCCGCACAATAGCATCATTAGTCTCTACGCCTGTGCACCCAAAAATCGTGCGAAAGCAACTCATGGTTCCAAGGAACTTTTCAATACCACGCTACTTCTGTCCATTCGCTATCTGTTCCGTAGGTTGGATTGAAATGCATCGGAACATTACATCCGACAAGTGCAATGCAGGCACGTACCTACCACATATCAAACACCTACAATTTATATGCAGCGGACTCTAGATCGAAAAGATAGTCGACTTTATCATGAATGAAGGCATATCGGTCCAAGAAGATAAGCTAAACAGCCGCTCACATCTTGTGGGTCGTGCCGAATTCAATGGCATATCATCACCGTGATAATAGTGGCGGCTTACCCTGTATTCAGCACGAAACCAAAAAATAGCGTCTAATCGATGGCGACATCGACCGCACGAATTCTAAACTATCCGGTCAGGCGACATAGAGCATGAAATATTAAATAAATACACCCCGCAGATACATTTTTCTCAACATGATATCACTCGAACATCGCGACTTAAACGCGTATCATGATCTTTGAAATTCCTGCCTGTCAAACGATCGTAGGGTAAGGAGTTAGTTCAACATTGACGATTCGACTTTCTGATGAATGACGACTCAACCCCGTCCAGCTGATTACTCATCCTAGATGCAGCAAGATGCAGCTTTAGAAGATACAGAGAAGTTAGAACATTGTATTCCGGAATATCACAAACGTCTGCTGATGTTCCCGTTGAACCCCTCTATAGTTGAGTCCATATGTTTTCGGCTTAAGAACATAATGTACTCCTATTTAAACAGTTTCTGCTGCTGCGAAGGTACCGACAGGTAATAAATACCATAGTGGAGCAGGGAGTGACTGAGAACAGTTTGACCTTATTGCAAATCTGAGATACCTATCGCTAAAGAGATGCAGCTAAGGTCTGACTTTATAATGCGGTGTTTATCGCTCCTCAATAGCATTTAATTCAGATATGATATGGGGTTAAAAAAAATGGTTGGATTAAGGCGACAAAGAACAGCATGGCTGGTGCCCTTTAAATAGCCGAATCCCGAGCGGGGCTTACGGATACCTGAAAGCTTCTGCAGTAAGATGGCGGCAGCTATGTGCATGTGAATCTGCTTTTCCGTAAATACTAATGTGTTCGAAACGTCACTGTTAAGCACATGAACAAAGTAAAATGCTCAGTAATACAAATAATAAAAAAATTGACGCTTGTAGACATTGATAAGCTTTCTTAATCAATACTCTAGTAATTTATGCATTAAACACGATAAATTCTTTATTCTATGGGAATAGATGACAAAGAGATTCGTTGCATAAGAAATCTTTATTGGCAACAAACTGCCCATGTAAGCATCAATGGTGATATAATCGAAGAAATATCTATTTCACGAGCTGTAAGACAAGGATGCATTCTGTCACCTTTGTTATTTAACATTTATTCGGAAGTAATATTTCAAGAATCGGTAACCAATATTGATGAAGGTGTGAAAGTGAATGGTATTTTCATAAATAATATACGCTATGCAGATGACACAACACTTACAGCCGATAGCTTGATTGGATTACAAGAACTTGTAAACCGACTTAACTTAAGTAGTGACGAATATGGCCTACGCATTAACATTAACAAGACGAAGTATATGATTATTAGTACGAAAAACATATACAATGACCCACACCTCATGATTAATAATAGTCTCATCGAAAGAGTCAAAAATTTCAAGTACCTTGGTTGTCAGATCAATGAAAGTTGGGTTTGTTTAAAAGAAATATAATGTCGAATCGAAATTGCGCGAACAACTTTTCTCAAATACAAGAACATATTATGTAGCCATGACCTCAACATCACAACCAAAATACGTTTTTCAAAATGCTGTTTGGTCAGTGCTTCTCTATACGATGGAAACGTGGGCTCTAAAAATCACAGATACGAACAAGCTAGAGTCCTTCGAGCTATGGCTTATTAGAAGAATCCTAAAAATTCCATGGATAGTTAGAGCTACAAACAGTGAAGTTTTGAGAAGAGTGAACCGCAATAGAGAGTTGTTAAAGACTATAAAACAAAGAAAAGCAGCCTACCTAGGACATATTATGAGGCACTCTAAGTATGAGCTTCTACAAATAATTATCCAAGGAAAAATTGAAGGAAAGCGGGGTAATTCAAAATCTGTTTTTTTTTTATTGCTTTTTTTATATACAATAGATATATTTAACATGTAAACATCACATTATTATATTATTATTAAGTTTATTAATATTGTACATATTATTAAATGTTATATGATCACCAATATTCGAATACGAATTGGCAAATAAAGAAGAAGAAAAAAGTTGCATTATGGAAAATAATGGACTTATGATGGCAAGAGTTTAATATATTTTCGTATATATTCGAATGATGTTTGTTATTATATTATTAATGAAATTGAATGAATTATTTATAATTAAACTGTAATTGCAACTGCAGATAAACCTACTTCTAGCTCCAGAAGGGCAACAGCACCAGAAGCAACGGTAGTTAAGCCTTGAAATCAGAATCTGTCTACAAAGTAGAAAGTAAATTAGATGTCAAAAGTGAGGTTACTGCCAGTATATCTGGCGAAAAGTGAGCAAAACATTAACAATTGCCGCTTCTTGAAATATTTCTGCACCATTGTAAAATAGCTTCATGAGCTCTAATACGAGTTTAAGTTATTAATTTTAGGACATCCATAATGCTTTTGTAATAAATGACTGCAGTCACCAAGACACTAGAGAGTATGTTGGAAGATGGTTGTAAGCAGGAACCGGTTAGTTCCGAGTTACAGGCTATACAACGATGACCAAGTATCACTGCAGCTGATAAAAGAGCTGGTAGAAAACAGTAAACAGCGCTTAAAGATCTAGACATCTTCGATTCTCTTGTGGAATTTATTGAACACATGGTTATAAGTAATTTTATTATTTCAACACTGGGAGCTTCGACGTGTACAGATCTGTTCAAAGTGGTAAACTTCAAGGAGACGTGTTAACCCCTCTTCACTGGTACAAACCTGTCAATAGGAGAGAAGGCAATATACTTGGGTTTAATTTCAGTGTGAGAGTCCCAGTAGTTTCACAATGGGCCTCCGAAAGGCATAGGTGGGTCGTCAGTCATCCACGTAACCTACTTACCTACCTGGAGTTGCCGCGTGAAATCAGTGTGACCTTATCGCTGTTTCCCTCTGGAAACTGTAGCAGTTTAAGAGTCTACTTATCCGAAATAGACCCCAACATAGTAAACGTATGTCTTGCGCGCAAAGAGTTCCCTTGATAGTAATCTCCTCTTTGCATTTCACACTATATCCACTAAACTAACACTCCCCTTCCTTTGGTCCAACCAAGTCGAAACAGACTGTTTCATTAGCCTACCGCTAAGCGATTTCGATGAAAGTTGATTATACACTTTCCCTTAAACAAGGTTTAGATACTCACTAAATCAATAACCACAACAAAACAAAAAAATGAATACTAAGAATTAAATCTGAATAATTCAGTTCAAAAATGTCATGATAGCATCGGAAGTAATACAATTAACTTAAGCATGATCCATGTTTGAAAATTCATGACCAATTTGTGTGCCCACAGGTGCGATTGAATACTTTACATGAACGAAGTTTTTAAACTGGCTGTCTGTAATTTTAAAAAGTAGGCAGCATTTAGCCGTCATGTAAAGTCTTTACCGCGATTGTTTAAGGACATTGTTGTAGCTTATAACTACATAGGTGCCTTTTCATATGGGTGATTTGTATCATAGTCTAAAACCCGGTATAAAGAAATAGCTGCTATTTATTAGACGAATATTTAATAATAACAATATAACCATATTTTTTCATATAAAAAGTGTTCCAAAATTAACGCAAGATTGGAATCATCAATATCAACCAAATTCGACATAACATAACTCGGTTATCATGTCGCGATATCGAGCATCAGAACAGGCACTGTTTGACCAGCCTCACTTTTTGACTTTGTCATTTGAACGACTTGCTTCAATTTTTCTTTATTTGGGGATTATAAAATAAAATTTTATATAAATGTTAATTCAAATATTTTTAATGCATTATTTGCAACCCTGATTGGCAGTTAGTGCGTTATACCGGACAATTTCTATCATGTGGATTTTCAACAGTATTGCTTCGGTGGGTCAGATATTTTCAATTGTATATGTATTATGTTGGTATGCATTTGGTATCATTTCACTTTTAAACAATGGATATTGCCCTTTATTTCCATTTTGATAATATTTACTACAGTTCTGACCGACATTCTTCTAGAGCTAAGGAAGTCTTCATTAGAGTCTACTTATTATTGTTATTTTTTTAATATTCACGTTTTTTTTATAATATATATTTTTCTTAAAAATAGCAATAACTAAATTTGCTGACAAAAACACTAATGCTGACGAAAACACTAATGCTAATGGAAATCTGGACCCATGAGGGCGAAGAGCTTTATTTTGAAATGCTTCCTTAACTTTAAAATTGAAATCAGCTGAGCATTGCTTTACAAGGTGAGTTATAAAGTAAACATGAATTTTTGAAACTAGCGCTCCCTGGTGGCGCCATCTATATGTCAAATGGTGCGTTAGAATCTGCCATCTTCATCGATTGTCCAGTGAGAACTTCATGACATTTAATTATCGCATTATGACTGAACATTTGGATTTACGAAAGGTGTGTGCATAGTTTGTTCCGCACAAATTGACTGACGATCAAAAATTGCTCAGAATACAACATTCGAAGGACCTCACTAAAGAGTTCAAAAAGGACAAAAATTTCCATTACAATATTGTGACTGGGGACGAAACGTGGTGTTTCCAATATGATCCCGAAACGAAACGAGAGTGAGGGAAGACAATGCAGATTTGTTTTGATTCCAAAGAATTTGTTCCACCCAGCCAAAACGTTAATGAGGTATTCTACCTTGGAGTTTTGAAGCATTTGGTGCTCCGTATTTGACATGTCCGGTCCGAATATCGCAAAGATGAAAGTTAGCGTTTGTTGCACGATAATGCGCCGTCTCATCGATCAATGTTTGTGATCGATTATTTGACCAAAATTCACATTTTAACCATTAACCACTGCCCCTATTCACCTGATATGGCACCGAGCGACTTCTTCCTTTTCGAAAAAAATCATTTGCCCATGAAAGGAAAGCGTTATGCAGACGTAGAGGCCATTCAAAAGGCTTGCACCGGCACTCTTTCGACATGCTTTTGGACCGTGCAAGAAGCTGTATTGAAGCAAAAGGAGACTATTTTGAATAAAATAAATGGATTTTTCTGGAAAAACAATTTTTTTCTGTTTTTTTTAAGTCTTGTTTACTTTGGAACAAACCTTGTATATATGAGTAGCTAGTTCTTCAAAGTGAGGTGTGATCTTGACTTTAGGAGCTGCGCAAACCGTAACCTGAGCTGGGGTTTCCCCATTTTCACGTGGTATTTCCATGCACGTCTCTCATCAATTCTAATCCCAGGAATTTTATATATACAGTGGCGAGCAAATGTGGATACATGTTTGTCACTTTTGCACTCTTTTATCTATAAAAACTTTAATATTTATTCAAATGCTCTCAAACTTTGGAATTTTAGTCTTCATTCTATTTTTGTTAGATCAGCTTATTTAAAAATAACAACAATAATAGCAACAACAAAATTTTAGGAAAAGCTTAGCTTAACTGCATTTATCCAGTTATGCTCGTGTTTTTTATTTTTCCTCTTTGAAGGTGATTTAATTAGTTGAAAGGTAATTTTAGTGCTTATAAACGCGTTTTTACATAGTATAGATCGACGCTAGTGAAAATGAAGAAAATATCATCAGATATAGAAAACCGTTTAGTTGTTATGACTGGAAGTGGTAATTCATCATGAGCCATTGCTAAAGAATTGAACATTTGCCACCGTACAGTCCTTTTAGCGCAAAAAAGACGAAATATCAAGCCTGCGCCGAACACTGGTAGCCCTAAAAAATTGCTGACAGAGGGCGACGAACGTGCTATGGAGCGGCTTATGCGATAGAAAGAATTTAATACGCCTAAGAAAGCTGCGCTGGAGTCATATGTAGAAGTTCACGCAAGTGAGGAAAGTTCTCTGATCGCCATTCACTTGGGAGTGGCCAGAAACGATTCTTTTACATATGACTCAAGCAGCTCACGACTTCCGGTCTTTGACCAAGTATCCTCTGGGTAGCCTAAGAACATCCGTTTGAAGGCGAGCTAACGTGAGAAGGCGAAATATCCCCTACATAGGGTTGTGCGCTGGGTTTGGGACCCGCCACGTAAAAAAACAACCCCAGCGAATAGCAACAACCAGCCTCGGATGAGAGACCCCCCTTTTGATGACGACCATGGAAAACGAAATAAGGACTACGAATTGAGGGCATGCACCTGGAATGTCCGGTCCCTTAATTGGGAAGGTGCCGCTGCCCAGCTGGTTGATGTCGTCGTGAAAATAAAGGCTGACATCACCGCCGTCCAAGAAATGCGATGGACGGGACAAGGACAAAGACGAGTAGGTCCTTGTGGCATTTACTACAGTGGCCATATAAAGGAGCGCAAGTTTGGTGTTGGATTCGTGGTGGGAGAGAGACTCCGTCGCCGAGTACTATCATTCACTCCGGTGAATGAACGTCTAGCCACAATCCGCATCAAAGCGAGGTTCTTCAACATATCGCTGATTTGCGCCCACGCCCCGACGGAAGAGAAGGACGATGTGACCAAAGATGACTTTTATGAGCGCTTGGAGCTCGCTTATGAGAGCTGCCCCCGCCACGATGTCAAAATCGTGCTTGGCGACTTCGACGCCAGGGTGGGCAAGGAAGGTATCTTTGGCACTACGGTCGGTAAATTCAGCCTCCACGAGGAAACATCCCCAAATGGGTTGAGGCTGATCGACTTCGCCGGGGCCCGAAATATGGTTATCTGTAGTACTAGATTCCAGCATAAGAAGATTCATCAAGCTACCTGGCTGTCTCCGGATCGAAAAACTACCAACCAGATCGATCATGTTGTGATAGACGGAAGACACGTCTCCAGTGTTTTAGATGTGCGTGCGCTCCGAGGTCCTAACATCGACTCGGACCACTATCTTGTTGCAGCTAAGATTCGCACCCGCCTCTGTGCAGCAAAAAACGCACGCCAACAAACAGCAGTCACAACAGACAGCCGGCAGGACGGAGACCCGAAACACACCGCCAAGATCGTTAATGGACAAAATACAAAATTTTTGTTGTAAAGAAATTAAAAGAAGTTTTTAATTGAATTGGCTTTTTGTTTTTGTTCACGAAAAATTTGTAATTTTTTAAGAAATAAATGAAGAAGTAAACCCTGAAAATTTGAAAGCATTCCATTGAAAATTAACGGTTTTATTAATAAAAGAATGCAAAAGTGACAAACATGTATTTGCATCTGCTCGCCAAATTTAGGATGTTTTTTTTTAACTATTAACATTTTTCAGTCCCATCATGAAATTTCCTTGGAAATACCCTAAAAAAATTTCCCAAGCAATGTAAAAACTTTCTATTGAAAATACACGAAAATCGTGGTTTTTTATGTTTAAATTTCTATAGTTCAGAGACATTTTTTTTGTATATATCTCGTAAGAGACAAGAGCTATGGAAATTTTGAATTAACTCTGTATGGAATTTTCATAGCTTTTTTATTACATACCATCTATGAAAATACTATAAAGCCTTACTTAAGAAGCCGAATATCTCGAGAAGTCTTAGTGGTAGCGAATTTGCCTTACTTAAGAAGCCGAATATCTCGAGAAGTCTTAGTGGTAGCGAATTTGACCTCGGATCTTTTTTGTAGCAAATAAAATTTCCTACAAGTTTGTCATGTACATTTTTTCCATAGCTCTTGTCATTTACGAGATATACTATACTCGTGGAAAAAGGCGCTTGGCAGTACATGAGTGAGTTACGACTTTGTCCCACGGAGCACTATAGTAGCGTATTCAATTCCGAGGAATATGTGTCTAAAGTCAAAGCGATGCTATAAAATGCTTCTGAGCTATAGAAATTTAAAGATAAAAAATCACAATTGTCGTGTATTTTCAGTGGAAAATTTTTACATACCTTGGTCCAGTCCTTAATGTTAGTATTAAGGTCTCAAATTTTCAGGGAATTTTGTTAGGGTATTTCCAAGGAAATTTCATGATGGGATTGAAAAAAAAGAATAGTTAAAAAAACACCCTAATATATGTATATACAAAAAATTTACAACTTCCATAAAACTTTTATCTTTTCATGCTTTTTATTGTGGTTTGTGTGGCATTATGTGAAAATTCTTAGAGTCCACAATGGCATAAAGTTTAGACACAATAGCGATAGAACTACAGTCACGCAAATATATTGAAAGAGATATGTATCTTGACTGTGAAACGTCCGGGTTGAAATTGTTTGGAATTTTCCCATCTTTTTATTGGTCTTTATATGTTGGCGTAGAAGTTAATACCAATCAGAATAGATTTTTTATTGAATACTCTCTCACTTTAAAATGTAAAATTTTGAAGTCCAAGAAGTTGTCATATTTTAGTTAGATATACATAGTTACTTACTGTAAATACCATCATAAAGCATAGTAAAATCATAAATTTTTATACTAGTTTAAAAAATTTGTTGCTGGATTGCAAACTAAAATAAATTTACGCAAATACAACTCTGAACGCTATGTTTTCGGATCGTTATAACTTCTAATTTTATGAGACTATGTGAACCCCTAAATATATTTTGGATACATATACAGACATTTATCGTCGAACGAAGTTGCACATATTTCATGTCCAAAGAGAGCCGTTGACAGTTGATGTCTGAAGTAATCGCGTTGAAGGAGAATAACTTTGTTCACACATAAATTAAAATAGATTCATAAATCCATTAAATCATTTGAATTTCTATCGTCACACCACTCATTACAATAATTTACTATTTCTCTTTATCCTTTAATGATAATGCATATGAAAACAAGGTGTTGAAGTGCTTAACCGCAGAAACAAAAATAACATTTATAATAAACTAGCTGACCCCGCAGCCGTTGTCCTGCGTGAAATTATGTAGTTTGCAATTAAAAGAAAGTCAAATTTATCATTTAATTTTTTTTTCAATATAACGCAGCTTTATAAACAACATTTTTCGGTTTCTGTTCCGGTGTACAGAAAAGATGGTTTTCCAACTCGTTAGCACGCTACATAAGCAATTCCAAAATTATGCCTTACACTATGCGACTATCTTTAGGTCCTGTTGACTGTCATCTCAAATTCAATTTTCACTGGAAACGGAATATGTTTGAACTGAAATGGCAAATCGTTAGAACTCAAAGGAATTCGTAGGATCAAGCATTCTGTCCCTTTGTATTCGATAGGTGCGTCACAATCAGTCGGGTTCTATTATACACTTTCGGCGCATGAAGATTGCGAAACGTAATAACGACGGATCCTACTTTGAGACGCAAGTGATGCGGTGGCATACCAAGCCTGTCCAAAGAATTTAGGAATAACACTGGATAATTCACGGCGTCGTCTTCATAGTCAAGACGATCGATCGATTTGTATGAGCGCAAGTCTCCCGGAATTTGACTTTGAATCTTCCAGTTGAAGTCAACAACATCGGTATTTTTGGCAGCTAACATTGCATGTGCACTTAAGGAATCGTAGTTACGATAATTTGGCCAATGTCCGAAAATTTTTGATGAGTTAATCTTTCGTGAATTGATAAAGGGAAGATGGAATTGATATCGAACCACCGGAAGTATCAACCGAAATTGTACCATTTCCAATTTTTAGCGAAGACGATGTAAAATGTCTTTGACAATGTCGATGTTTATATCGAAAAGTACGCGAACTTCATTTTCATTCCAGTGATTAACGTGTTCCAGCATTTGTAATTGCTGGCTTATTTCTCCAAAACTTGCACACATCGAACCATTCACAGTAAGCAATGACTCAAATAAAGTTGAACCGCGCACATTAATCAATAGCAACCGAAGGTAGAAACAATCGTCATTTTTTGGGTGGATTGTGTAAATTCGTCCTAAAGCATTCGTTGATAAGACACCTGGATGTCAATCTACTGGTTGGCCTTGCTTTCTGCATAACTGCATGAAATACAGTCTTTGGCCATTCTCCAAATTAACTGCGAGACGCACAACAGTCGGAAAACGTTCATGAATTGCAAAATTAAATATCCTACAAAGCGCTTTATTGCAGTTCACGTATCGACCGTATCGTTGAAGACCAATAACCGCCATGTTGCTTCTTTTGGTGACGTACTTACAAACGTATTTTATCGATTACACCAAACTGCAACAGTGGCGCATATGGTACGATCCATGTGTTGTCAACTTCGATACTCACGCCTCTAAAGTGAATGCTAAATGTTCTGCCATTGTCGTCTGTTGAGCGACGCCGATAGAGTGGATATCCATCATTTCTAGTTAGTGTTTCCGAAAGAAAAGTACGTGGATACTGTTTCGTGCATTTATTGACAGACATACAAACCGAAAAAGGATTGTAGTGTCCGCAAGGTCCATGAACCATATTGGTTTTCATAACTTCGTATAATACTGGATCTTTCTTTGTATCAGGAATTGCCGCATTATTGAATGATTTCATCAATTTGATCTGGTGTAACCACCTTCCACCATCCAAAGAAGAATGTGTGCGTGCGGCAAACCTCTCTTTTGCCACTCAAGAGAGTACATCTAGCATCTAACAGCACCATATATGCGTTGCTTCAAGATAATGTCCATCGAAGCTGTTGCTTGGAAAGTCTTGCTGTGACATCGTGACAATCGTTTTCTGATTGATCGCGACCCATAATATCGCACGTATGTCATCGCATCCAGGGAGTACTCGTTCATATGCCTTGGTCTGCTAATGTATGTTGATGCCAAAAAGATCGCCGACCGATATTAGTGCGACCTCTTCATGGCATCGTGACAAATTTCAAGCTGTAATTGATCACTTTGTGTGAAAAACACATAACATTTTCACTGAATAATTTTCAAAAATTTTTGAAGCAAACGCCAAATTTGAAAGATTTAAATAATTGAAAAACAAAACAAAAAAATTTAATAAAAACATTTGTATGGAAAAAATTTACTTTTTGGAATTGATCACTTTTCCGACTTTTCCTCATGAAAGACATTCAGGTTTTTTATTTCTAAACCTTTCCCGATCCACAACGAACAACCTCTTAAAATTTCAGTAATATTGATTCAGCCGTTCTCTTAGTGTTACTAACGAACAAACATTCATTCGTTTCTATGAGAAAAAGAAAAAGGCTGTTTTCAGGGGTTTTCCGGCAATTATTCGAATTTTTTCTCCGCAGAAACCATCCCTGAACCTCAACGATCATTTTAAAAAAAGAACTATCAAATTAGGTTCAGTCGTATGAAAGTTATGAGCGTACATACATTTAGAAAACTGTAATTAAAGATAGGAGTTCCTTCTCTTACTTACATTTGACAAATACAAAATTCTACATCTCTAATGATAAATTTATATTTACTACTAAATTCAATACTATTTTTTATAATTTCATATTAAAAACATTACCTGAGTGTACGGAAGGAAATATCGATAATGTGACGAAGAATGTGAAAAACACATTGTATAGTTGCAAAGAAGTCTTTTTAAAAATTAACCAATATGGTACAACGTACACCTTAGTATCATCTGATTCCTCCTCCGGTTTTCTAGAAAGTTGATTATAACGGTAAAATTTCTGAAAATAATATAGAAATTATAAATATTATGAACGAAAAGAAACATAAATTAATTTCAATACCTTGTAACAAACCTAGTTAAAATAAGTAAGGAAGGGTATAACCAAACATTTCGTACTCTTGCAACTTGCAAGGATTAAAGCCGGGGTAAAACCTTCATTTACATAAGCCTTTGTAGTTACATGTGGTCTAGAGCATATTTTATTATTTCCGAGCAAGCACACTCTCTTAAATTGATTAAGATAACTCACATATTACCCGAAATATGCGGTATAAAGTCAGCCAGAACTTGGAAAATCGTTATATTAGGTACGAGGTGTGTTCAAAAAGTATCGCGAAATTTGTGTTTTTTCAAAAATTATTTATTTATTCATGAATATCTATTTTGTCCCCTTCAAAGTAATCCTCATGAGATATTATACACTTGTGCCAACGGTTTTCCAATCTTCGAAGCACTTCAAAAATCATTTTTTTATCTTCTTCAGTTCTTCCTTCGATGCCGTCTCTATCTCGTCAAGAGAAGCGTAACGTCGTCCTTTCATGGGCCTCTTCAGTTAAGGGAACAAGAAAAAGTCACAGGGGGCCAGATCTGGGGAATACGGTGGCTGCGGCATCATTAGTGTGTTGTTTTTGGCCAAAAAGTCCCCCACAAGCAACGATGTGTGAGGGGCGTTATCGTGGTGCAAAAGCCAATTTTTGTACTTCCACAAATCCGGGCATTTCTGGCGGATTGCTTCGCCCAAATTGCGCATAACTTGCAGGTAATATTCGTTATTGACCGTTCTTCCTTGTGGCAAGAACTCATGATGCACCACACCCCTGCAATCGAAGAAAACTGTCAGTTACGATTCGCGATACTTTTCGAACACACCTCGTATATGTAGACTAACTACCAGGAAAGAACTATTTTCAAATTTCAATTATATATTTCACACATTGACTGATATTTTCGGTTAAAAGTCAACTGTACTATAGGCAGTAGAGTCCACATATTCGGCACGTAGGGGCTTGAACAGTTTTGGTCATTAGATGACGTACTTCAAGAGTTTTGTACAAAGTTTTATCACGCTAATTAATAAATTGCTTTTTAATTTGTATATTTGAAAGCCAAGGAATCAAATGAAATTTAAAATTGTGTTATATGGAAAGTAGGCATGTTTGTATCTCGACTTAGATCATTTTGAAACAGGAACTTAGGAATGTCAAGATAATATAATGACCCAAATATGGTCGATATCGGTCGAGCAAGTACTGAGATATGGATTATCACCGAAGTGTGGGCGGGGACTTTGACTCCGATAAAGTTACTTTTATCATCCTGGGTGTAAAATTTAATGCCTTTGGCGTGTTTAATTATTGATGTATCGCGCTTTTAGTAATTTAACGGTACCTTTATAAGGAGAGTGGAGGTACCCATGCTACTGGGATTCATGTGCCAAATTACATTTTTATATCTTAATTTAGTTCTTAGTTATGACATTTATTCGGTTTTCGTTTAATGGCGTTTTGTGGCCGTGGTCCGATTAGGTCATCAACGAACTCGTTCTCACTTTTTTTTACCACGAAAAACTTGTGCCAAGTTTCATCCAGATATCTTAATTTTTACTCAAGTTACAGCTTGCACTGTCGGACGGACAGACAGACAGACAGTTACTTGGATTTCAACTCGTCTCAAGATTTATATATATAGCCGTATATTAAGGTGATACAAACAACATAAATAATAACACCCAAATAAAACTTGCGATTTTGTAGCCAATGATAAGACGTTGACTCCAAGTTGTAACATATTAAGGAATAAAGAACACGATGAAGAGTTCCTAAGTGTAAACTAATCTAAAGTGCGAGCTAAAAATAAGTGAGGACTGGATTGAAACAACGCAATACCAGAAACATAGTGTTTGTAAAATGAAGCGCTTTAACCCGTTGTATCCGGCGCATTTTATCAATTTTTCTATACATTGTACATTGTGTGCACAAGATTGTCAAGTTGTTCATAAAACGGCTCTTTTCTAATTGTTTTGTTTTAGAAAGAACTATAAAAAAATTAATTTTATTTATGTTGAAAACGCCTAAAACAAATATACGTTTCCCCAATCTATTTTATTTCCACGATCCACTTCACCAGATAAATGAATTTGCCTGTGAACTACCGGTGGTTCACGCCGGCCGATAAGCGCAGTGCCTGGGTAGAACGTGTTAACCATAAAGTTAAAATAAAAATGCAACCATTAGACACTGAAGCAACAAGTATTTGACGACAGAAGGATAGAATAACCCCAAACAGAAGTTTTCCCAGTGGAAGTAGTGGAGCAACTGACCAGAAGAGTGCAGCAACTGAAGCAGTAGAGAAATACGTACTTACAGCTACAACAACAAATAAAGAAACAACCAAACAGCAGCAGTCATCGGAAGAAATCAGTAGACGTCGTGAAGAGACCTTTCGAAACATCAGACATCTGCCTACGTTTACGGGAACAGGAGCAATTACCGTCAATTTATTTTTCAAAAGGGTAGAATATTTATTGTCAACAATATAGGACGAGCAGACAAGAAAGAAAACTATTTGTGCTTTATTTTATACCAACACATTGTCAATAGGAAAATGCAGAGATAAACATTCCACAGACGACAATTGAAATCAACATTATACAACAATGTACTAAAATAGTTGTGTAGATTTAAGTAATACCAATAAGTTGTTGGTCGATATAATGGAAGAAATTACCAATGGACACTCTTATATAAAATTTATGACGAACAGACAAAATTCTAACACTGATGGCAAGAATAATTGTGACATGACGGAAGGACAGACAGGATTATTCAGTATCAGCAGCATCAATGGAAGATGTCACTTAATGTATAAGTATCAAAGGGTAAATTAAAATATTGACGAAACGTGAGGGAAAAAACATTAAAAAAATGGGTTAAATTTCAGTTTTTTTCGACATATTGGCTATAAGGACACAAAAAACATTGATTTTGGGGTTTACAGTCATCTAAGAACTTAAAGACGGACTTATTTTGAGAATATGAAGAAAAGTGCACATTAAAGAGAACTAAAATATAATAAAATATAAGAGATTTAATTAAGTAGGTATTCTAGTGTAACAATTTTAAAATGTCTAAAAAAATTTTCTTACATATTTTCACAGTTTAGATATTCGCGCTCTAAGAGGATCTTTCAAAATTCAACTTTTTTTAAAGTTATAGTTGTTTTAGTTTCATTGGAACTTGACCAGTTTAGTGTCCACTTAAAACATTTTTCTTGAAACTGCCTTTTACAAAACGATAACGATTTCTCAGGTTCTACTGGACCGATTTCCCTGAAATTGTAAGATCGTCTTTTTTATAGACTTGTCTACATATGTCCGGAACTAACCATATCCTTAAATTAAATTTTTTGCTATTTTAAAATCCGGATCATGATTTTAAGCTATTAAAGCCAGACTAGAAGTCCCTACGGGCATGATATCATAATTTACCTTTTAAACGAACTTAGATTAAGCTGTCAAAGAGGAACTAAACACATCGTTTACATTTCCCAGCAGAGAAGAAAAAAAAAGCGATTTTTTGAAATTTCAATACGTTGATTTTGTATTAAAATTAAGGCGTCCTGATGAAACTTGGTACACGTGTTTCTTTGGTGAACGAATTCGAACCAATACTACATCTATAAAATACCGTTAAGCGGAAGCCAAATCACAAATTAATATATGAAACTGTAATTTCGTACAAGGAAGCGCTGTGGATTAAAAATATGTAAGTGAACATGCCTCCGTCCTTTGCTAGGTTTAATCTGCATATCAACCAAACTTGCTTAGAAAATATTCGTCTAGCATCTCTTTACATGAAAATAGGTTATTAAAATTCAGAAAAAATCGTATCCTTATAATGTGTGCCATTGGGTCAAAAATAGATCAAATCGGATTAATTAATCTCTTAGAGCCCATTTATCAAATATAAATTTTTCAAACTTCCGGTTGACTTTACACTTGACATATGAGATACCATACATAAATTAAGAAAGACATCCTCTCCGATACAAGTATGTTCTTGCGCCCTCAATGTCTTTTTCAAAGCCGTATTAGTTTTGCGGGGATAACAAATTCAAACATTGCGGCATAAAGGCAGCTCCTTTCCTGCTGTCAAAAGCAGCTTTAAAATCGACGAAGAGGTGGTGTGTGTCGATCCTCTGCTCATGGGTCTTTTTCAAGATTTGGCGTATGGTGAATATTTGATAGCTTATTAATTTTCCAGGCCTAAAGCAACACTGATAAAGTCCAATTAGTTTCACGGTAATAGAGTAGTGCATACTATATATGCTTTCGTCCCACCATATTCTACAAAACAGCTGATGCATGCTCCTTATCAGTTCTTCGCCGCCGTGTTTGAATCCATCGGCCCCCGCTGCTTTGTTGTTCTTCAGGTAATTGCTATTCGAACTTCTTTATGGTCGGGCAATGGAACGTCTGCTCCATCGTCATCGATTTTGAAATCGGGTTCGCCTTCTCCTGGCGTTGTACGTTCACTGCCATTCAGCAGGCTGGAGAAGTGTTCCCTCCATAATTTAAGTATGCTCTGGGCATCGGCCGCTAGATCACCTTTGGGGGTTCCACAATAGTATGCTCCGGTTTTGAAACCTTCTGTTAGCCGCCGCATTTTTTCGTAGAATTTTCGAACCGAAATGCCGTCCCACATTTCCCTTATACCGAGTTGCTGATGAGTGCTCTCAGAGAGCAGGATTGCACATCGAGTCGAAAATCGTTCGGCTGTCTGTTGTGATTGCAGCTTCTCGCCGTCAGACCTTTCATGTGTTTGTTGAAGTACATTTTTTGCTGAAGAGAGGCAGGTGCATATCTTCGCTGCAACTTCGAGCCCCGACGAAGCCGATCAGCCTCAATCTATTTGGGGATGTTTCATCGCAGGCTGAATTTACCGACCGTAGTGCCAAACATACCTTCTTTACCCACCGTGGGCGTAAAGCAGCGGTATGTAGAATAAATTCCCTTTTATGCGGATTGTGTCTAGATGTTCATCAACCGGGTTGAATGACACAATTCGGGGACGGAGTCTCTCTTCCATCATGAATCCGAATTTGCGCTTCTTTATATGACCACTGTAGTAAATGTCACAAGATGTCACTTCTTGGACGGCGGAGATGTCAGCTTTTATTTTCTCAAGGACATCAACCAGCTGGGCAGCGGCACCTTCCCAATTAAAGGACCGGACATTCCAAGTCCTAAGGAGGAATGATTCACTTCTCACTTTAGCTCGCTTCAAACGGATTTTCTTTGTCTACCTAGAGGATATTTGGTCTAAAAAATTCGCTTCTGGCCATTTCCAAGTGAATAACAATCAGAGAACTATCCTCACTTGCGTAAATTTCTACATATGACTCCATTCCATACGTACATAACTCGATGTCTATCTCGATTAGGTTTAGAGTATAAAAAAAAGTTATGTGAACAAACCTATTACACTCTTTAGTACAATGATCCAATAGTATAAAAATAAATATCTTGTGGTCAAAATTCTTCTGTCGTACATCCAAAAAAATATATCGGAACAGAGCTTTAGAAGGAACCAGATAACGAATACGTTTACCTTTTTGTCTTAACTTTTTTTTATTCTATATTTTATTGTCTGATTAAAATTGAACATATTGTGGACACACATTACTTCATCCCTGTACAAGGTGCGTTCCAAAGTAAACCGGAATTTTTTAATCTTATGGTGCGTTAGAATCTGCTATCCTTATCGATTGTCCAGTGAGAATTTGATGATATTTCATTAATTGGAAGTGAAGTTATTGCGTTTTAAGTGTCACATTTGTGTTATTGGTTCGAAAATGAGCTTCGAACAAAGAGCCAACATTAAATTTTGTTTTAAAATTGATAAAACTTTTACCGAAACGTTTTAATTGATGAAACAAGTTTATGGCGATGATTGCCCATCCCGTAGCAGAGTACACGAGTGGATTCAACCTTTTGTAAACTGTACGTGAATTCATCAAAAATCAGCCGAAATCATCATTGAAATTCACGTAAATGGAATTGAATACCTCCAAAACATCGATTTATCGCATTTTGAGCGAACATTTGGACTTACGAAAGGTGTTTGGTGCGCGGTGCTCGATGTGTTCGGAAAAATGAACTTGCCAATGAAAGGAAGGCGTTATGCAGACGTAGGGGCCATTCAAAACGTTTGCACCGGCATACTGGCGGCCATACCGGCCAAAGAGCTAAAACACTCGTTCGGCATGATTTTGAACCGTGCAAGAAGCTGTATTGAAGCAGAAGGCCTCCTTCCATTTTGAATAAAATAAATTAATTTTGCCGAAAAACCCATTTGTTTTTGTTTTTGTTTAATCCTCTTTACCTTGGAACTTGTACTTAAATATAAAATAGTTCGTATACTTGGAATGTAAAACGTAGTTTAATTTAAAAAGTAAATGTTAAAATTTTATTGCACAATTATTTCCATTAATCTAAATTGTAAAAATGTACTCGGAAATTGTAAATAAAGTGCAAAATATTTAATTATTCATCAATATTTATTTTGTCGCCTTCAAATAATTCCCACTAGATGTAATACACTTACTGTGAATCAAATAAATTTACATACACCTAATTTTATTAATCTACGATACGTATTTCAAAATGACTATAGTTATTTTTTGTTTTTTGTATCTACTTCAAAAGATGTATATTTAATATTACATATGACATATCAAATAATAATAATAAAAAGAAATTAAAACGTAAAATCTGCTTAGATCATATCAAAAAATTGTAGATACACTAGTGATTATTTATATATACATATATAATAAATAAAATAATTTTAGAGGTTTTTATTATTTTTTATTATGTTGCAATTATTGCCTCCAGTTTTCTACGCATGTTCCCACTCAATTTCTATTATTATTTCCGGATATCAAAACCACTTAACCGGTAAGGTAGCCTTTAAGCTCTCTTTTGATGAAATTCGATGTTTTTGTTTACGATTTTCCAATAAGTTCCAGTTATGTGGAATAACATTAATGTCTGGTGATTGCGGCGCACATGGAGTTATGTTCCATTGTATAACAATCCTATACGTACAAAATGCGGTGTGTGTTTTGGGTCGTTACCATGTTAGAAATTGATTTTGCAACTATTAAGCACACTTCGACGTCAATTATTTGTTAAAATGTACAGATACATGTACTTATCCATTTTTGAAATGTGCACAAAAAATCCCCAAACAGTAAGGAATGTGTTGAATAGTGCTGGTTTTCATAGACGAATCTCACGTCGTAAGCCATAAATAAGTAAGGTTAATAAGAACAAGAGTTCCTAAACAACATTTAAACAAACCGTATTCGAGAGGAATCAAAATTTAATATGTTTGGTTCAGAGTGGACACGAAAAGTGTGGAGAAAGATCAATGAAGAGCTTCAAGGAAAACATTTATTGCCAATATTAAAACATGTTGAGGGGAATGTAAAGGTTTGGGGGTGTATAGCTGCTTCTGGAGTTGGTCACTTGAAATTTATTAGAGAAAAAAGGATAATGTATTGTATGTCAAGCTCATAGACCCATGTCTCATCGGCAATTAAGACGACTTCCAAGAGCCATATTTTTCACTTTTTTTAATATTTGCATCAGTTGAAGAGATGGAAGGTCGTCCAGAACTAGGCTTGTCTTTAGCGATCTCTCGACCGTTTTTGAAGGCTTTGTACGACTCGTAGACTTGTGTTTCTGATAAAACTGAATCACATTGCAACGATTTCGTCCTTGAAATTTGGTTAGAAATACAAAATTAGAAACAAATTCATTGTTCCATAATTTTATCTACGTATTGTAAAAACCTTACTACTGAGATGTACCGACTTAAGCAACTACTGAAAACAAACTGATTGAAACTGAATAGTTGTTTGGTAGCATGTTTATGTTCATATTAACTTGCTACATATGTATGTAAAACGATTTGTTTTTAAATTATATTTGGTATATATTTTGATGTGAACTTTGAGCTTGCAAAAGGTAACTTTATTTGATTTGTAGGGTAGTTATATTGATCATTGATCTAACCTTTACTTTAATTTGTCCTTGATTTTATAACTTACTCTGGTATGGCCCGAATGTGTGCTCTTTTGAGAAAATACCCAGAGTTAGAGCTGTAAAGTCGGAAGGATCTTACGAAAGTAAAGTGAGCGGCGACTGATTTGAGAACGGCTTCAATCATATTAATAATGTACCCAAATATTTATAATTAATTTGAAATCATCAATAAGAAGTGCGCTTATATAGATGTGTTAAGAGTGACCTTTTTTCTCTGAGTCTCGAAATTTCCTTTATTGCGAAATTAGGATTTTGTTTAAAATCTGATCAACTCGACTCCTTCTTTGACCTGTCTACTTAGTATCCAACCAAAAATTGTGTTTTGAACTGAAAGTGTTTGAAATTTTTTCAACATCATTGAGTATTATTTGCGATAAAAAAAACGCAGCTTATAAAATATCCATTTGAGATGGGGTGTTGCAGTTGGGATCTGCTAGCTTTATCTGTATGATAGCTCGGAAGCATAATTATTGGTTGCGGTAAAGCTATAACTTTTACATTAATGTTTTTATCCGCTTATGGGAAATTGGGTAATGTGCAGATTTTATTTGAGTTTCTAACCATCCTTGCTTATTTTGTTGACAGTTGTAGCTTATTTTGTTCCCTAGACGCTATAAAAATTGTTTTCATCGTCAATTTTGAATTCTTTAAACTTCTCGCAAGTTATAATTTTATGCTCCCTTGTGCGTAGTGTATCTACGATTGTTTTGAAGCTTCTGTTTAAATTGTTGTTTCTATTGACTTAGGGTCTATGGAAGTTTCTATTGAGGTCGTTTTGACAGTTTTTATTTTCAATAATTATTGTGTACCCCCTTTTATTGATTTTGTACAGGATAGCTAGAAAAATTTTCATTCGTTGTCACGTTGGGAATATCTTTCGTCGCGAAAGAAATTGCTAACATAAAAGTAACGATTTTTCTGATAATGCTGATGTGCATATATTTACCAGATAGAATTCGATACAGTAGACTGAGGTTTCATAAATTCTTCCCTTTTTTATTCTTAATTTTAGACAAGTTTATAAGTGTCACTACTTATTTATCGACCAATATTCTTTCATTTCCGAATCTTGCTTTTAGAGCTTACGAAATCAAATTGAAATTGTTGTCAATAAGTGCGAACTCTTTGACTATTACGCCTGCTTGATCATTCCTTTTGTTTCAGAGGTGATACCACTTTTGCGCTTTTAAAAATTGAGGACGGTTGATGTACTATATACCTTCATGAAATGGCCTGCGTCATATGCGGGCACCTCAAGGCGGATGCCTGAACTTGCCTTCTGTGTGTATATTTGGAGCAGCTCTACTCTCGGATGTGGAGTATGTGCAATTTCTTTTATTATCTTTAATTGATCGGAGATCATAGCTTTTGCTTCTTCGTACTGATCTAAGAAGTTTTCGTATATTGCGTAAGCCGATGATTTAAAATTGTGTGGTAGTTCTGAATCGTCAGCATCTAATATGGCATCATGAGCAGCTTGGAGAGGAGTCTAAGTTTTTTGTAAGATTTTGGCCTTTTATTTCTATATTCTAATTGAATCGGTGAGCCGGAAAATCTAGTGCCGATCTCAATAAACTGCCACTTTGTGAAATGAATTTAGCAACCTATTTTAAGCGTGTAGGTCGTGCAGGTGTATTTTAATTGTTATCAACTTTCATAATTTTCTTGCATATAAAGATATTTGCCAAAACAAATTAAATTTTCCTCAGTGCAAACTGATTATGTATATGAAGCGGTAAAGTATAATAAACTGTATATCTTATTTTAAGTAAATAAGAGTTTTTTTATTTATATTATAGTTTGAAAACTTATTTATTTTTATTTATTTAAATTTTTAATATTATTATGCTTTTTTGATTTAAAACGCATTCTTAATTAATTTTTATTTATTTGTTTTTATGTCCTTATGTAGGTATGTCGTTACACCCTAATAATTAGACTTGTATAGACGTGTTCTTGTGCAATTGAGAGCACAATCAATGTGTGTTCTTATATATACATATGTGCATAATGTTTTTGTGCAATATTGCTTGTCTTTCTTTGGGAAGGAACAAGGGGTATTGCGGGATTTCTGCCAATGTGGTCTTTGAATATAAATAGTTATGTATAGGAATGTATGTACAATTGTAGATGTACTAATAATATTTGGTAATAAAAACGTCTTTTCGTATTTCTAATCAAATCCAATTTCCGCTCGAGAAATTGTTCTAATAGTGCCATTCGGAATGGCTCGAAACAACATAAATATTTGTGTAAATATTGATGAGTTTCTAAGCACGTACGTACGTATGTGCCAATAGATAAGCACTTTAAGGCTTTCGCGGCACTTACCTTGGATGGGAAGAAAAAAATTAATATGCAACGGAAAAGCGAATGTGCGGAGGAACTTTGGCGATGCTTTCGAGTTCGTATCAGTCAAGCGAAAGAGGCTGGTGCCTTGTCCGTCCATCCCTTTTGTTCCATTGTTTTGGTATGTTGAAATCGTGATGTTGTAGTATTTGTGAGCGTGTGATGTGGAATGTAATGATGATGTGGTGTGTAATTAAGGTATGGTGGTGAATGACGATGTGGTATATGTAATGTGTGTGGTGTGGGAGTGTAATATTGTGAGGGGGGTCGGTGACTCATTTAGCCAATTTGGATGTCGAACTTAGTGGGAAGCACACACTTGTGCATTAAGTACTATGTGTAAATGAAAAATGCGATTAATCTCGGATACATTGATACTTTATTTTTATAACAAAGTTGGTAGTGTTACAATTAAATGGTATATAAACGATACGTTGTGTCAATTTTAGTTCAATTTGGAGCTGGACTGTGATCTACACAACCGAATTAGCTGTCCATTCGATTATGTATATATTGCTACGCGCGGTATGGGTGTGGAGAAACAAAAGATACTCTAAGCGATTATGTTGAGCGTAAAAAACGGAGTTGTAAATCCAACCATTCCTTTTTTGTCTGGTTCAATGAGTGGTGATCATCTTTTTTGTTGCTTAGTAGTGTGAGGTGTCGTCGGGTGATGACATCTTGCTGAGTGTGGTGAGGTTCTCAGGTGTGGAGTGTTGTGCTAGGGTGCGCCAGTTTTTCCCGAATAGAGTTAGGGAAGAGGGAAGCTTAGGCTCATTTATACATTCCAAGCCCCTAGGCGAATGTTTTGCCTGGTATTACATGTATGTATATGCGATTGCATGTATATCGGCATTATCGGATATTTGGTGATATTTACCCCTTTGTGTAAAAACCGGCTTTTCGTTTAAAACATATTTGATATGCATTTTAATATGTGTGTAAGTGCTTAAGCTAAGCAACTTTATTTTGTGTGTTTGTTTGATTTTACTGACGACTTATTGTATTTGCAGTTTTTTCTTTTATCAGTTTATTATGAGGGTTTTCTTATTATTTGCCTTTTCTGTATTATTTGGGATTATTGCAATTATTTTTTGTTGTCTTTGAAAACATACCCCGAGGTTGGGGCTGTTAAATGAGTCGGATCTTGCGAGCGTACAGTAAATGGTCGTGAATTGCGATCGGTTCACACATATAAGAAACGCTTGGATAGATGCGATAAGAGCGACCTTTGCTTTTTGTAAGTCCAGGTGCGTCATAGTATCGCATTGGCCTTATGGTGATCCCTTAACGTTAATTTTGAGTTGTCCTATATTGTATTATAGGTGTCGATTTTTGCCTTTTTGTAGAATTTTGTTATACATATGTAATATTTAATGCACTCATTTAACATGTAGTAGTGCTCCACCGCTGTAGGATTTGTTCAGGATTGTTTTTTTTTTTTCATTATTGGCAAAAGCCATTCTGCGGGGTCCAAATTTTGTATGTGCTTTATACTAGTTTGTGGAGTGTTGGAAAACGGTGGCTTGAGTGACATTAAAAGTGTTGACTCTAAAGTGGTCTCGACGTGACAGTTGTACTTTTGTAATTTTCTCTTTCTTTTTCTAAAAACTGTCGTTTTATATTCTTTTACCTCTGAAATATTTAAAGCAGCTTTTTCATAGATTTCGAATTCATTTCTCGTATCAGCAACAACTTTGATAAAACCACGATAATCGTCGATTACGTCAGCAATGCTGCAATCAACTTTCTGAAATCTTTGACTAACGCAATCGTGAGAGTAAAAAATGCCAAAGTATCTGCATAAATGCTGTTTTAAGTCGCTCCAATTGAATTCGTAAACCTTTAGCTTCTTGTCTTGTAATTGCTTTTTCTTCCATTTTTTCTTCAATAATAATCAAAGGCTGGATAATTTCGTCGAAATGTTGATTAAGTACATGAACAGCTTCATAATGAGCTGACTATCTGGTAGCAGATAAAGGTTGTAACGCAATTCTTTTTCCAGTATGAAATTGTAAAACTTCCCAGCGCAAACTGGTCGATTTCATAGGCCAAAAATAAAAAAATAAAGTTTGAAATTTACCACTGTTTGTATCAAAGCTATTTCTTAAAACACCAGTAAAACGAGACAATACTCGTAGAAACACGCGGACTGTGGAGTGAAAATAGCTTAAAAATTATCTCTTATAATAAATTAAATTGCAATATAAAATCGTGTTTAATCCCCATAAACCGAAATGAGTATTGATAATAAAGGTATATGTTATATAACAAAGTTGTTTTATGTAATAATATGTTGTTTTATTATTTTAAAACAATTGCTTTATAAGTGCCCTTTTGAGAGGTATGTTTTTCTTTAAACATCGATTTAAGGTATACAAAAAGTTGTGATCCCTGTCTCACCCTCAAATGAATCAAGTCTGTTTATATTAGTTAATGTTTTCTAAGCCTATGCTATTGATTTCAGCTGCAACTTTTTGGAACTTTCTTTGTTATTCATGTTATTCTACCAGGCATGCGATTTTTTGTGTGTAATTTTTTATAATTTTTTGTATTTACGTGTATGTATATTCGTAAATATTTTATTGTTTTTTAAGTTTTTTTTTAATCATACATATATATACATATTTGAGCTTTGGTTTTCATTTTACCATTTTTTCACTTTTATCAAATCTTTGTTTTATACGTACTTTTAATTAGGCACATCATATCGGTGTAAACTTTCACGCCCATACATTATATTACATTTTTGAATTTTGGTGTTTAGAAAATGTGTGAAGAAATATCACCTATCACCGAAGCAAATTTAATAAAGCTTCAGTGTCTACTTATTAGAAGCTGTGTTAGCAAAAAAATTGATATTAACTTTTTACCGAGCTCTGATAGCATTTTAAAGGAAAAACAGTTATCCTGAGCAAATAAAGATCTCAGACTCTGATGTTGAAGTTAAGATAAAAAAAAATTATGACGCCACATTGCGTTTCAAATGTAGTTAATGGACAGAATGAGTCGTCGAGTTACCTATTATCAATAGGAATATGTGGCTTTGATGGCAATTCTGGGCAGTGCGAATATAAGCAGAAATTTGAAAATAATAATTTGGATGACAACAATTTTTTTGTCACGACATATGCCCCTGTGTAACTGATAATAAAGTCGCAAAATGCGGAAAAGCGCAAACATTTTTGGAAAAACAGCAGACCGTCGTCCACTCGCTATTGCTGTCCTGTTCGAATTCAATTTGCTCTAGATCCTGCAAAGTAATTAGCTTCATATTATTCCTGGTATTATTTTCCTTCAGTCATAACATCGCTCCAGATGTTATTCAATATGCACCAGTTTCAATTGGAGGGCTCTCAGAAGAATCTGCTGAGTCAAGCAATAAGGACGTTAAGATGTATCGATTCCATCATACATGAAAGCACTAACGGATCGCTACAAATCAGGACTTGCTAAACTGATTGCTTTTGAGCTTAGATCCTATCATCACCAGTCAAAGAAACTATCATGCAAAAGTAAATCAGTTTTATTAAAATGAGTTTTTTATTTAGTTGAATAATATTCAAAAAATTCCTTTTTTGTTTACCAACTTTTTCTAATTTAATATAATTAATTAAAATTTGTTACCGTCAGGGGGTATCGGAGTGTGAGACGGGAGAGGGAGATTTTAAAAAGCTTTGGGAAAAGTTTCACTTTTATATAGGTAGTGGAAGTATTTTTGGCCGCTGATTCCCTACAAGACTGACCACTGTGCGATCGGCCGAATATCGTGGAAAATGTGAGCCGAAAACCCATAAAAGTATTCAGCAAATTCAACCGACCACCCAGGAGAAAGCGTTTTGAGTCAACTGAAGACATTAAACTTGAATCTCTACGCGCATTGAAGTCTATTCCGGAAACTGAGTTTAGCAACTGTTTCGAGGATTATGAAAAAAGTTGACACAAGTAAATTAGGATCAAGGATGATTACTTTGAAGAGGACGACATAGAGTTTGAGGAATAAATTAAGAAATTTTGAATTATGAACAAAGTCATACTATTGTCACTAGTAGTATGCCACGTCGCCGTACATCTCTAACAGCTCATCCTTCCATCAACTGCGATGTTCGCTGTAGCTAATGCGCTAAGGACCACAAATCTTCCTAAGGCCGTATCATCCGATGATGTCATTGCCCATGCCTCCGCACCTAATAGCAGGTGCTGATGATGTAGGACTTGTAGAATTTGGTCTTTGTTTGTCTAGAGAGGACTTTACTTTCCATTGCCTATTTAGTCCGAAGTAGCACCTGTTGGCAAGAGTTATTCTGCATTGGATTTCGAGGCCGACATTGTTTTTGATGATAATACTGGTTCCGTTCGATTTCAAAGTTCTGACTGTAAACAGTGATGTGACGCCAAGATGCGAATGCGACGACCGTTTTTTTGATGAAAGAAGATATAGAAGATGGTACTTCACCAAGAGTAGATTAAAGAAATCACATGATAGGGGGTCGCCTTGTCTGAAACCTCGTTTGGTATCGAATGGCTCGAGAAAAGTCCTTCCCGATCCTGACGGATACCAAGTTGTAACACAGCGGCATAGAGGCGGTTCCTTTTCGTGCTGTTGAAGGTAGCATTAAAATCGACAAAGAGTTGGTGTGTGTCGATCCTCCTTTCACGGTTTCCAATCTTCGGACATGCTTTCATTCAACCATATTTTAAAAAGAAGCTGATGCATGCACTTAGTCAGTTCTTTGTCACCGTATTTGAATAGCTCGGCCGGTAATCCATCGGCTACTGCCGCTTTCTTCATCTTGAGATGTGTAAATGGACCTCATCTTAGTCAAGCAATGGAACATCTACCATCGCCAGATTTTACGAGCATTACCTCTGTGGGCCAGCTTGTCAAGCTCTTCATACTCACGCATTTCGGCCTCTTTCTGTTCTGTGCCTGCATATGTGTCACGCTTTCCTCTTCAACTCTCAATATCTTCCCCACCCTGCTCATATTGTGGTTGATCACAACGAAGTAGACTGTCCTCATTCTCTGCACTGTGACACGACAGTTCTCATCGTATGAGCTATTCCGTCGACCCTTACGAAATCCGATGGTTTCGCTTGCAGCTGTACGTAAATAGCTTGTATCAACTTACTTAAGGCCAATCAATAACTAAATGCCTCAGAGACATGCCGAAGTCAAATTGGAGTGGCATCGCCCAAATGTGGTTGAGCTTCTGACCCTCCTCACAATATAACTCTACTACACCACACACTTCCAATGATAAAGAAATGGGAAAGCAAGATGGTTGGATCGCAGTCAAGCGTAAGTCACAAAAGAAGGCACCACATAAGCCGCCTCCTCAACCTGATGCAATAATCATTGAAAAAACAGGTGACATGTCATATAGCGACATTCTAAGGACTGTGAGGAAAATGATACCCTGCAGAAACTAGCGGAAAATGTAACAAAGATCAGAAAGACGGCTAAAGGACAAATCCTGCTCGAGTTGAAAGAGGCGCAAATGAAAAGCACAGGTACCTTCAAGACCGAAATAAGCAGAGTACTAAGAGAAAAGGCGCAGATAAAAGCTTTAACTCACGAGGTCATGTTAGAAATACGTGACCTTGATGAAATCACGACTAAAGAGGACATAGCCGAGGCTATACGACTACAAATCAAGCAATTGAGTAATTTTGATGGAAATTCGATTAAGAGCATCAGGCCAGCGTACTTAGGAACCCAAACTGCAGTGGTAAGCCTACCCGCGTTGGAGGCAAGAATACTTCAGGACGCACACAAAATCAAAATAAGTTGGGTAGTGTGCAGTCGTGTAGTGCATGTAAGAAAAAGGGCAGGGAAAACACCGATCACCAAATTGGTAGTAAAAAGTGTCTGTTATATCAAGAAGCATGTAAAATCACCAAAAAATGAGAGTCATGCAACTCAACCTCAATCACTGTGAGGCTGCACAAGAGCTTCTCAAGCAGACGGTTTATGAGGAAACGGTCGATATAGCTATACTAAGTGAACAATATAAAAATATAAGCGACGCTTCATGGATATCTGACAATACGAACAAAGCTGACATATGGACATGTGGAGGCAAAATGATTCAAGACGAACCGCTATTGGGGAAATCCTTCTACACTCGAGCGAAAATCTCTGGGATAAATTTTTACAGTTGTTACGTACCACCAAGCATATCGCAGAGTGATTTTGATAAATCCGAGCTGGTTAGAGAAATTTCATCAACTACGAGGAATGTGGTCGCATGCAATTTCAATGCTTGGGCGATGGAGTGGGGTAGCATCTGTACAAATAGGCGTGAAGATGCCTTACTAAAGGCATTCTCGTCGCTTGACATTGTGTTACTGAACACCGGAAATCAGAACACCTTCGAGAAAAACGGCCGGGGCTCCGTTATTGATATAACCTTCGCTAGCAACTCACTGGCGCGGACAACAGATTGGCAGGTGTGCGACCTTTACACACATAGTGACCATTATGCAATTATGTTCGAAAAAACACTCAGCGATCAACCGAAGGAGTATGTCCGATAAGACGGTACAAAGGAAAGGGTGGAAAATAGAAACTCTTGACGTAGAACTTTTTAAGCTCCTGTTAGACGGTAACCTAACATTTCAGGAAAACATAGATCGGCAAGCGGAAATCCTAATGAGGCACATTAGTAAAGCATGCGACGCTTCTATGTGTAGGAAAAAAAATTGCGCCCATAGAAAGCCTGTTTACTGGTGGAGTGAGGAGATCGGCAAATTAAGGAAGGAATGCCACAAAGCGAGAAGGAGGTGTCAAAGGAGTCCGGGACTCACGAAACAAACGCAACTACGCGCATACTTTAATATTAATTTAAAAAACTCTGCGCAAAAATCGACGAAAACCCATGGGGTGATGCGTACAAGCTGGTAATGGCAAAAATAAGAGGTGGCAAAGGGCAAGCACCAACGTGCCCAGCGCTACTGAAAACAGTTGTGGAGACTCTATTCCACGCGCAGACCCTGGAGAACTCAACGGTTAACATACAGGAACCTGCTGAAACAGAAAATACCACAGTCACTGATGTGGAGGTTTTAGAAACGGCAGAGAGATTTGGTAATGCCAAAGCACCAGGCGTGGATGGTACTCCAAATAAAGCCCTAAAGATTGCCATTAAGCACAATACGAGACCTTTCACGGAACTGTTCACGCAACGTTTACAAAAAGGAGTATTCCCAAAATCTTGGAAATAGCGGAGGCTGGTCTTGTTGCAGAAGCCTAATAAACCAGCCGGAGAGCCCAGCTCATATCGACCACTCTGCATGCTGGATATGACTGGCAAGATTCTAGAGAGGATAATCTGTGCACGAATAGAGCTGCATTTAGAAAAACAAGATAAGAAAGGTTTGTCCGACAACCAGTATGGATTCCGCAAGCACAGATCAACCACTGATGCGATCAAGAAGCTTACGGACATAACCAACAAGGCAATAGAGGGCCAGATGGCTGTATGGCACAAAGGAATACTGCGCAGTAGTCACCTTTGACGTCAAAAATGCGTTTAACTCGGCATACTGGCCCCATATTATCAGAGCACTAGAACGTTGCGAAACCCCGGCATACTTGATTAAGATTGTATCCAGCTACCTGTCGGACCGGCTATTGCTGTACGATACGGATGACGGGCAAAAGATGTATGTGGTAACGGGCGGAGTTCCGCAAGGTTCTGTGCTTGGCCCATTGTTGTGGAACGTACTGTATGACGGGGTGTTGCGTCTCCCACTCCCGAAACAGGTGCAGATCATCGGGTATGCGGATGATATTGCCATTACCGTAGTGGCAAAAGAACTTGGTCAACTTGAAAACCTCTGCAATCATTCGGGGACGACGATTAAAGATTGGCTCACGGCAACAAACCTCCAACTCGCTGGACAAAAAACCGAAGCTGTGCTGATCACAAGTAGAAAAAACCCGAAGACATCAAACTAAACATAGACGGTCATAGTATCATGACACAGAAGTCGGTGAAGTATCTAGGAGTACTGATAGACAATAGACTCAACTACAAGACGCACATTGAAAAGGCATGTGAGAAAGCAGCACGTGCCACGGCCGCACTAGCGAGAATAATGGCCAACATTGGTGGACCAAGCCAAAATATGCGTGCGCTATTGGCCAGGTGACCCAATCAATTCTGATGAATGCGGCGCCCATATGGGGACCAGCATTACAGCAAAAAACGTATGCTAAGAAAGCGAAGGTAGCAATGCGGCTTAGTGCCATTAGGGTGACATGTGCATTTCGTACGGTATCCTACGAAGCGGTTGAGATATTAGCGGGCATCATGCCACCAGAGGTAATGGCCATGGAACTCAAACGAGTATACGAAAGATCTACGAGACTTGGCAGGCGACTAACGGCTGAAGAACGGAAGGATGACAGGCAAACAAGCCTCAATGAGTGGCAAAAACGATGGGATTCAGCTACGACGGGGAGATTGGACACATACGCTAATTAGAAAGGTACAAGAATGGGTAGAAAGGAAACACGAAGAAACAGATTTCTACCTGACGCAGTTTTTGACGGGACACGGGTGTTTTAGAGAATATCTCTATAAATATGGACATGACGACGGGACGAATTGTTCCTTCTGTGACAGCAGCGGAGAAAATGCGCTGCACGTCTTCTTTTTCTGCCGACGGTATGAAAAGGAGAGAGCCGATCTAGAGAAACTGACAACGGAACGAGTGACACCCGATAACATAGTGCGATTTATGATAGATTCGAAACAAGTGTGGGATAGTGTGAGAGCATGGTGTGCTATAGTTCTGAAAGAGCTAAGAAGGAATGAGTGGCAACGCAATGAAATTAGAAGGAGGATGAATGTGGAGTAGCCCGGAATGGCGTGAATGATGAGCCGAATGGCTAAGCTTGGCCTCACGATGTAATGCTTAACGGCAGTTCCGTGGGGCAAATAAACAAGCAAAGACAATGGAGTTAAGGGTTTAGTACGTAGGCGTACTGGTCTCCGTTTAAGTGACCAATACGAATCGTGCATACCGTCCGGAAAAATCACGCGCACACCTTTACTTTACTAATACAACACACATAAAGACACCGAACACAATTAACAAAAGGGACTGACGCCCAGTCTCTTTTGTTCTCGATTCGATTCGATCGACTTTCAATTTATAATTTTTCGTTCGAATTCGTCAACAGGTGAGTGCCGGGAGTTTTACATGGTCCTTCGAGCCGTACCGGATGGTACTAGTGGAGACGCAAATTAAAAAAAAGAAACAAAAAAAAAATAATAATAATAATCACTGTGAAGCAAAAAGTGAGGTGACAAAATTGTGGTGCGCAAACTGAAAAAATTTAGACACACATAGTGCTGGGAAAACAAAAAACCAAATTGAAACAAAAGAGGAAGCAGGAAAACACAACAACAAGACCAGCAGCAAAAGGACTGGGGAAAAGAAGCACAGGCACAAGCGCAGGCACACGCAAATTCAGGCACACACATACACTCATATTATCCCCAAAAGCCCCTGGCGGAAATCAAAGTGAATTGTATCGTTTCCTTTCAATATTTATATTTTATAAACATATATGTTTGGTTTAAAATCACAAAATTAAATTTGCGGTTCTGACCAAAATTCAGGTCGAAAAAGAAGAAAAACCATTACCAAACTGTTTTCCGTATTCGGTTTATTTTCCGGTAAAAACCGAAAAACCCCTAAGGGACCAAACATTTTGGTACAGTATATAGCGTATTATTGATTGCCGATAAATGCTTACAGTTGTGTTATAACACAAAAGCTATCCCAAAAACAATAAAAATTCAAGTATTTACTTGCAGAAATTTCCTGCAATACCCCTTATACTTAAAGTATAAGCAGGATTGCTTAAAATAAGCTAAGGCAATCATAAGAAGAAAAAAAAAACAAACGAACATTTGCGAAAATTACATGTGGTCGGTTAATCCCGTTGTCGTGGTTTCTTAGAACTGCGAACATATACATATACACATGCATATACGGGTAGGCCATTTAAAGTTGACCCATTTGTTTCTAAAAAAAAAGAACAAAAGAAAACAATGTTTTTTGTTCATTTCAAAAATAATTTATTTTGGTCCAAGGGGATTTGTTTCAGCTAATATTTAAAAATTAGATCGCGTAAATGGGCACCTTTAGCTTTGACAGCTAAATGCACTCTTTTTTCGACATTTTCCATGACTTTGGCCAATGTTTCGGATGATATGGCGGCTGTTTCACGTCGAATGTTGGCTTTCAGTTGAGCTAAGGTCTTTGGCTTATTAGCGTATACCTTGGATTTCAAATAACCCCACAAATAAAAGTCTGGTGGCGTCAAATCTGGTGATCTCGGTGGCCAGTCAACATCACCATTTTTCGATATCAATCGCCCGGGGAAAAATGGTCGCAATAAATTGATTGTTGGTCGAGCTGTATGGCATGTAGCCCCGTCCTGTTGAAACCAGAAGTTATCCATGTCATTTTCGCGAATAATGGGTATCACAAAATCCGTTATCATGGCTCGATAACGCTCACCATTGACTGTTGTCGTGGCTCCAATATCGTCTTCGAAAAAATACGGTCCGATGATCATATTCGCGCAAACACCGCACCAAACTGTTACTTTTTGGTCGTAAAGAGGCTGTTCTTCAATTAATTGAGGATTTTCGGTGGCATAAAATCGGCAATTTTGCTTGTTTACGCCTCCATTCAACGAGAAATGTGCCTCGTCTGACACACAACAATTGAAAAGTTATTTTGAATATAAAGCTGAACAATTTCAGCGCGTTCTTTTGGAGTGTACTGTTCCATGGTATAAATTGTCTTCGAATGACGCTTCTAACGCGGTATGACATTAGCCGATTTGTCAGCGCTGTTAAAAGTTACAGCGTTGCCAGATGGGTCAACTTTAAATGGCCTACCCTGTATATACATACATACGGGAGCATATATATATGTATATACAAGTATACATCTACTGAAAAATATACTCCATCGACGTGGGGTACAACTTAAAAACAAAAATAAATATAACAAAAAGTTTTTATAACATACTTAATATTTGTACAAAAGTGTTTTGTCACATATGTAGATACACATATTGCTTCAAAGTCCACATAGGCATATTTCCCGCAATACCCCTTGGACATTCGGACAAAAAATATATATAAAAGAAATATACACAGAAAAATAAAATATACAAAATATTTCCAGTTATATATATATATACTATATACGTGTAATTTTTTATTTTATTTGAAAAACTCTTATCAACATAAAAGAGTTCAAGGTTACACACTCTATTATATACGGAAAGCTTATTACTTAAAAGAGTTCTCGTCTAAACACATAAATACCTAATATAAATATTTTTGAAATTTCGGTTTATCAAAAAGTCATTGGTTTTATTGATACTTTTTGAAGCTCTTACATGCAAACGAGTCTTCTATTCAACATACATATTATATACGAAACTTTTTCTGAACATCTACTAGTCTAGTTTTCACTAAGACTTTTTTGATTTATTACATACATCTTTTAAATGAGCTCAGAATCAAAGGAATCTAAAACAACTCAGTTGTTAAAAGTTCCAAAGATAATTTCTGACGAAAAAGTCCATGTACACCTGCAGAAGCTACACGCTCAAAGCAAGCTACAAAACAAAAAGGGTGAAAGATATTTCTGAGAGCGAAAGTCTGATAGGTTACTGCACTCGATTTTCATCTTCACCGATTCAAGACAATTTTGAATCAGTATTAGAAATTAAAACAGAAAATCTTGACAATTTCTAGACACGTCTTTAAGCAGCATATAACCCGTAGAATCTGATGACTCAGATCTACCAGAAAATTTTAAATCCTCGGCTTATGCAAAATACGAAAATTGCTTAGACCAATACGAAGAGACAAAAGCCATGATCTCTCATCAACTAAAACTAATCAAATCAATTGCACCTACTCTACAACAGTACAGGCATTCACCTTAAAATGCCAGCTTGGTGGTTATGAACCATGTTATAGCCATGTTTACAGCCGTGTACATAAACCACCCCAAAATTATCATAAGCGCAGAAATTGTATCAACTCAGATACAAAACTAAAGGTCAAGCAGGCGTAATAGTTGTTGTTGTTGTAGCGGCAGAGTTCTGCCGAGTTGACAGTCCTTGGCCGGATAAAAATCCGGGTCCGTTCCGGTTACGTAGACCCGACTGTCGTGGGAACGGCAGGCGTAATAGTCAAACAGTTCGCTCTCAATGACAACAATTTCAATTTTTCTTAGGAAGCTCTAAAAGCACGTTACGAAAATGAAAGAATATTGGTAGACAAACAAGTGACGATATTAAGGGGGGGGAGGTAAGGTTTGTTTCGTCGAAAAAGACCTTTTTTCATGAATTTTTTTAGAAAAATTGATTGCTGTAGGTTTATTTTACTTATTATTATCGAAAATTATTTATCGAAAAATAGCGAGAAATAACGGATTTAACGTCGATCTCTGCAGGCACCTCGAAATGAAGTTTGTGTGCGGTGACCAGCCTACAGCATCACTGGATCATCTGAAACTAAAATCAAAATGCTTTCTTTAGTTTATTAGTTTATCTTTCAATTGACGTCAAGTTTTTTTTTAATTTTTCAATTTTTGGTACCATTTTCAAGCCAAAATGTCGATTTTAGACGAAAAAATCGACCTATTTGTTATTGTAAAATTGTTAGTAATTAAAATTTTTGGAAAAACTCGACGTCATTCGAGAGCTATATACATATATGTAGAATATTTGTACAAAATTTCAAAACGATCGATGCAGTAGTTTTTTTTGTAGGCTGGTCACAAACTTTAGAAATGACATATTTGGGAAAATCGATTCAAAGTATCGCCGCTCAGCGCAGGTAGCTGGAAGGCGCGCAAACCTAAGTTAGAGGTACCGTTATTCAACCTGCTGTAACTTCGTTACTTTTTCTCCCAATGACCTAAAACTTTAACACAATATTCTTGAGATGTTGATGGTTCAGAAAAAAAAAAAAATAAATGGAAAAAAAGTTGTCAAACCTTAAACAGCTCAAATCTTCCGAGAAATTCAAAAAAATTAATATCAGCGATCGAAACAATTTTGTAAGATTGAAAAAATTATGTGTATGTTTGTCACATGCGCATACGCTTAAAGAATGCGAAAGCAAATTTAATTGCGAATACTGCCATAAAAGACAACATCAATACATATAACAAATTATTCAAGCTCACCCCCAAACAGCGCAAACGTAAAAAGGGCAACAGGTTTAATTGCAACAGCAAATTAAAAACCCAAAGGCTACATGGGGAAAATAAAGTAGGGTACAACTACCCACAGCAGTTGCCTCCATCGAACACCGAGCAGAACTGTTTAAATTCAAGGCCACAACGATCATTTATAGCGTAGAGGGTACAGGCTACAGTTGCCAACAAAACTGGCCAATTTTGAAATCACGGGAATGGGCGGAAGAATAGTTCAAAACTCAAATAAAATCTGCCCCATTACCCTCATTTCCCCCAAAGTGGATAAGCGCATACAAGCAGAAGCTATTGTCTTACTACAATAAACAAATATGCTACCTAGCTATCATATAAATAGCAAGCATTGGCAAAAAGTTTCACAACTAAAGTTAGCCGACACCCTCGCTCAAATAGATCTTCCATCAGGCAGCGATCTCATACCACAGATAATACTCGAAGGTATTGAGAAGATTCCAAATATACTTCTGGCGCAAAATACCATTTTCTGATAGGTCCTAAGTGGACTAGCGGAACCAGTCACCAGTCACAACAATAACAACTCAAGTTGAGGAAATCTCAAACGAGTACCTCAATTCACAATTGAAAAAATTTTGGGAATTAGAAGAACTTCCCCCTCTTTGTTGTTATCAGTCAGTCACAACCCCTGAAGATCAGTATTATGCGGACTTTTACAAAGCCACAACTACAAGATCAGTAAATGGTCGGTACGTCGTACGACTACCACTTAAGCAACAATTTCATAACTCACTCGCCTTAGGTCACTCTCGCACCTCTGCAATACAGCAGTTTCTAAGTATGGAAAGAAACCTACTTAAAAAAGGTGAACTCAAATCTGAATATGATGGTGTGTTAGAAGAATACCTCCATTTAGATCACATGGAGAAAGTAACCCCAGGGGAGAAAATCGTCAACGGCAAATACTACTCCTTTTATCTGCCACATCACGCAGTAGTGAAGCCAGACAAAAAAACAACAAAAGTAAGAGTTGTTTTTAATGCCTCGAAAACCACTAGTTCAGGGAATTCCCTAAATGATATCCTATTTACTGGAGGCACACTCCAACCAGATTTGATGCTCGTGATATTAAAGTGGCGTATTCAATGGGGACGTTGAAAAACTGTATCGGCAAATAGTCGTACATAAAGACGTCCAAGATTTTCAACGTATTATGTTCCGAAGATCCCCCACCAGTACACTACGCGACTTCAAATTAAAAACCGTTAATATACTCAAAAATATTTGAAACGGAGGTTTGTTTGACAATAATTTCTTTATATTCAGAAAGGAAAGGAAAGGAAAGGAACAAAAACACTTGCCATCCAATAGAATGCGATATCGTTTTCATACACGACAGAGTCCATATCCGCATTATCCGCCATAACGAAGAGACAGACTTTATCCTCGGTGGCAAAACTTTTCGACCCCGCAGGATGGCTTTCGCAAATTATGAAAAAGCAAAGTCAAAGGATCATCTAATTTCCCATTGGACACACCGAGAGTTACAAAGTGTGCTGTTACTCAAAAAATTTGTTATAATTTATTGTAATTGTTTGTTTAAATTAAAAAAAAAACTGGTTTAGTTGCTGATTATTCAAAATATTCTAAATTGCGTCGACAATTTGCTGAACTTAACAAAATATGTTATAATAATTATATAAATAAAGTAAAAAATAATATTATACGTAATCCAAAAATGTTCTATGGTTTCGTCAACTCCAAACGCAGGATTTCTAATTTTCCGTCTGCTATGAAATATAAGTCTAGTATGTCTAGTGACAATCACACCATTTCTAATATGTTCGCTGAATTCTTCAAGTCCAATTATTGAGAAAGTCCAAGAATTGAGAAAAAAAGAGTGGCAACGCAGCGAAAACAGAAGGATTAATCGGAATTAGAGCGAAAATGTGTGAATGAAGAGCCGAATGGCTAAGCTTGGTCCCACGATGTAATGCTTAACGGCAGTTCCGTGGGCCAAATACAAGCAAAGACGACGGAGTTCAGGGTTTAGTACGTAGGCGTATTGTGTCGCAAGTCCTGCTTGGACGTGCGACCAATACGAACCGTGCATATTGTCCGGAAAAATGACGATATCTTTGAAGATTCCCCCTCCGAAAACAAAAAAAAAAAACAAAAAAAATCATCGACATCATGTATACCGCTTCATCATACACCTCATACCTTCCACATCACGCGCACATCTATACTAATACAACACACATGAGGACACCAAACAAAATTAACAAAAGGGACTGACGGACGGCGCCCAGTCTCTTTTGTTCTCGATCCGTGCGCTTACACTTTCAATTTATAATTTTTCGTTTATCATTTTTCGTCAAAAGGTGAGTGCCGGGAGTTTTTTATTCCATAAATATAAGTTATACAGTGGTAAACCTTAAAACAAAAACATTTTCACCTCTGTTCATGAACGCAAGCTCATTCCTAAAACAGGAAAAATGACAAAAGAGAAAAAAACTCGTGTAAGTGTAAGTGTATAGTAAATGCGACCACTTGGTCCTAGTTAAGGGATACAACCGCACCAGTCTCAGTGTGAAATTTTCGAAAAATCGATTTTTTTCTTGCATTATCGGATAGTATAAAGTGTAATAAACATTCTCTCAAATTCAAATTATTACGGTCGCTACAGCGTTTCCTGTAGAAACACAGTGGGGAACTCAGTGACTCCAATCTTTAAACGCGTTTTCTCATATTGCCGTCCTACAGTTCCCTTATATATTTGAATGGGTTATAATTTAAGAATTTAAAATGTAGTATCCAGTATAGGGTATGAAATCATACGTGGTTTTTATAGAGGAGAAAACGAAAACGGAATTGGAAAGAGGTGTTTTGTATGTGCACTTGTGTAAGCGTATGGACTTGTATGTTTATTTTAATAAAGTACATACATACTATATGTGTGCCAATTATGTATTCTGTCGATGAGTTTAGATATTATATTGCACATTATGCACTTATTATATTGAAATTTTGTATTTTTTTTGGTATGGGTCATGTGTATTAGCGTGGCAAGTAATTGTATAAGTATGTATGTATGTAATTTTGTATTTATTCTGATAAACTTTCTGTCTCTAAGTTTTCTGTATTTAGATTAATACTGCTAATGACAAATTAATAGCGTCGAAAACTTTAAATTTGGAATTTTTTTCTGAATGCATTTACACGATTTGTAAAAAATTTAAACTTGTATGAGAAACAGGATATACCTCCACTAGATGATTTCCTAGCATTCTATGAAACTTGTTATAGCAGATGTGCAAATAAGTTTACCACCCATCAGAACTTAGCAAAATTAAGGGAACTGTAAGTTGGTATTTACTCAAGTATAAAACATTAGGAGCTTAAAAATAATTGAAATTAAATTAGACCCCTCCTAGTCCAAATTAGTTTTAAATTTATTTATGTATTATGTATTACTTAAAATTGGTACTTTATCGAGTATAAAATAGTTAGATCTCAAAGATCAGTAAACTCAATATTTTGATCTACACTGTTAGCAGATATATAATTAAAATATAATTCGGTTAGCAACGTTCAGTAGGAAATGAGTGATATCGGCATATAGCTTCTCACAGCACTAACATAATAATTATAGTGTGTTAGTTAAGTATATTTGAATACACATCTCTCGAATATATAATAAATACAAATATTAATGAACTTACATTTAACGGCAATGCAAAAAATGTATCAAAACAAGCAAGTAGAACCACCATTGCTGTGATAAAATAGTAAATCGCTGCGGTCCGTTTTGATGAAAATATGGAATTACTTGCTATACTTAGTATAGAAACAAATAATCCACATATATTAGATCCTAATACAACCGCACCAGTATATTTGACCGGATGTGTAGCAACCATTCCATATATAGTATTTTGATAAATACCTCCAGCCACTAAAAAATATATATTAGATTATGATTAAAATTTATTTAACAACTTACTATTTAGCAGAACAACTGTGATCATAGTTGTCCAAAAAAAGACTCCGGGCCAATCTGATGAGTCCACCATAGCTAAAATAACTGTTAGTATGAATAAAGCTAATTCTAGCAAAATGCTGAAAACGATACGGGTAGTTAAATCACCCCTGAAAAGTAAAAGATATGGAGTAAAACTATATAATAAGTATTCGACATAAATTACCCTAAATTAACAAAAATGTTTAACCAATTAAATACCACGTTAGGAATTTGTGCTGCAAAGTTATGATACTGCAAAAAATTCGAAGCGTATACCGATGAATAAGTTGAATTTCCCAGCTTATAGTTGACAAAGTACTGGATAAAGTTATAAGGTTTAAAACTATTTTAGTGTCATACAGTAGTCATAATTAACTTACTTCTTTCGCAGTTATAAACATGTTCCACGGCATTAAAGTTCCAATTCCATGTACTACGAAAATTAACAAAACGAAGTTCCATTTGTCTCTTGGAGGTTCCATCTTAAATACTTAGGGAAAAAATTAGTATTTACTATTGGTTGTTCTTATCTAAAACTATTACTATTATTTCACTTAGTTTGCTATTTTTTCTTATTATCACATAGAAATTCATACTACCTCGCTTGAAACTGTTTTGTACATGTTGTAAGTAATTGAAGACTCTTTGAAAATGTCTTACGCGACACTTTCGTAAACGTTTAAAGATATTAACGGTTGAAGTTTTTTTTTTATCTATTTTAAGATAAATTTGTGTTTTTTTTTTGTATTATATAACACAATAAAAAAAAATCAGAGTCTATTTATATCGATTTATCTGCTAAGATCCTAAGTGAGCTGCAAAGTGGACACTCAAAGCCGAACCGAGCGCAAAGCTGACGAAAGCAAGAAATCAGCTTCAAAACTGTGTGCGTACATTTTCATACGAAATTGCATACGCATCGCAGTGGATGCCGACCAAACTCGAAACTTGTGGTTTGCATTTGTATGTTCGTCTCATATTTTAATATTAATAGCAGGTATTTATATTAATATTTTCAAGGGAAAAATTATGATAGAAATCCCTTAATACATTAGAATTTACTAAATACCCGCTATTAATATATTCAAGGCCCAATTTATGACGGCAATTTCCTAATCTAACGGGCGCGAAGAAAGCGCGCGCTAGCAATGCGATCGCTAGTAGGAGGGATGGTTCGAGGTTAGAGGATGGTCAGTTGTTCCTGGTGGAAAATAGTAGTTTTCACCTTAAATGACCGCCAAAAATTTTTGAGTGCAAAAAAATTATCAGAGAACATTGAGGGGAAGATTTGATTATAGTTTAACTAATTTTTCTTTATTTTTTATTTTCCGATAATTTCCGGCCGAGTTATAGTGAACACCGCAAACCCTTTTTTAATACGCTTTTATTAGCTTCACTTGTATGTATGTAAGTATGTATGTATGTATGTATGTATGTATGTTTGTAACTTTTTTAAGTGGTACTGAAATATTTGAGCGACACTATAGGAAGGCGTATGTATGTATGTATGTATGTTTGTAACTTTTTTAAGTGGTACTGAAACGTAGAATATTTGAGAGACACTGTAGGAAGGCGACAGTAAGTTTAAGCAGCTCACCAAAAATATGCAACATCTATATAAAACTAGTTTTGGCGACATTTGAGTAGCATATGTATATACTGAAATATACATATGTATATCCTTAAAGAAAGTATACTTTAAATAGATACATATACTTACATATGAATGTACATATATAAGTATAACCGCGCACCAGAAGAAATAATATCAAATTAATAATGCAAAACATGTGACTTTTAGGTAATAAAAAAATTAATACTTATAATAAAATTTTTGTAGTAAAAAAAAATTCAGATACTAGTTTTCAAAATGCCTCCGAGAAGCAACTGTAGTAGAAAACTCCTTTTTTTAACTTTGGCTGTCACGTCGATGTGAGCTTTTTAAAAATTGTCACCGAATCTAATGGCGGAGAAAACGATAACTTAATTCGTTTATATTTCACAATATTGGCAAATCTCATAGAAGAAAAACTAAAAAATTAAAAATAAATATAGTTTAAAAAAACTAAAAAACACGCTTTTAAAGCATATCAAACTAAAAAGTGAAAAATAATTCTTTGTATAAACTAACAATAATAATGAAGGAAAAATTCCTGCATTATTGTGAGAAAAGCGTGGGGTGCTTTGTGACATATTTTTCATATATCGAGCATTCCACGCTATTTTCACAATAATGCAAGAATTTTTCCTTCATTATTATTGTTAGTTTATACAAAGAATTATTTTTCACTTTTTAGTTTGATATGTTTTAAAAGCGTGTTTTTTACTTTTTTAAACTATATTTATTTCTCAAGACGTTCTGGGGAAAGCACTGTTACCGGCTTATGCCTCAATTTTTCTCCATGAAAAAATTACCTTACATTGTCAAAAGTGTGCTCTATTATATTACTCAATCCAGATTTGAGAAATAAATTCACAAAAAAAGTCTTATTTTTTACCTTGAACACCTTTGTTTAAGCAACATTCATCGCATGCTTGTATATATGACTTTACATACCGTCTCATTACCGCTTTTGAAACCGGTCGGTTGTTGTGCACCGTATAATCAGTTTTCATCTCCCGTTAATTATGTTGCTAATTTGCAGTAAACTCTCATCTTGGAGTTGCATTGAATAAACCCAATCGTTATCGCAATCGTTGCATTTTCGAACCCGATCGATGTTTACATTCAAAGTCAAACTACTGGAGTTGTAGCCACCATCTGGTAATGCGTGGTCTAAGTGGTGTAGTAGCTTTAGTCGTTGCCACCGCATTACAATCCGTTCGTACAATAAATGGAGAACCCAATAGATATACACGTAGTCGTTCAAGCGTCTCGACAATGGCTAAAACTTCTAGTTCATGTGAAGGATAATTCGCTTCGGATGCGTTACATCGTCTGCTCACTACTAAACTGGCTTCCAATTGTCACCTTTTAGTTGAAGTACATATAATCTCTGATAACCCTATGGAACTGGCATCAGTAAGTACTTCATGACTTTTCGTTGAATAGTATAAAACAAGTACTGATTAGAAAGTGCTCGTTTCAATTTCTTGAACACCATTGCCCATTTCGTCTGTTCATTTAAATATCTGTCCCTGCTTTAATAAAGTTGTTAGTGACTTTGCCGTGTACCCGTAGTCTAGGATGAATTTTCTGAAGAATCCTGACAAGCCAAGGAATCGTCTTACTTCACTAGCTTTAGTCAGCTGTGGAAAAGCTTCAATAGATTTCGTTTTCTCTTGACCTAGAATTATACCGTCTTGGCTATCAATATGCCCTAAAAACTTCACCCTTCTCCCCATGAACGTACATTTGCTTAGCTTTAATGTAAGCCTCGTACTGTATCCAAAAACTTGGCTAATACCTCTACCCCTTCGCTAACCGTTTTGGTTGCAATAATTACTTTATCAACGTAGCTTATATTCTTGTTTCTATTTCGTAAACCTCGTATAAGTTGAATTATCATTTTTGGAAAACCATTGGAGCATTTCGTAGTCCAAATGGCATTACATTGAACTCAAACAGTCCCTCCGGAGTTACAAATGCTGTCAACTTTTTACTATCCTCATACAATAGAATCTGGTAGTATGCCGTCGTCATATCAAGAGTTGTGAAAAATGTGTTACCTCCAAGCTTTGACAATTGCTCCTCTACAATTCGCACTGGAAACTGCTTCTTGATTGTTACTGCGTTTAATGCAGGGAAATCGACACACATCCCCTCATATCAGGTGATGAACTTTGATGTATGATATTATGTTTTAACAATTCGTCAATAATCGCTGCCCATACTGGTCTTTGTATAAAATACACTAAATATTGTCTACCTACAACTGGCTTCTCGGTGTTCACCTGAATTTCCATACATGTAGTCTTACATCGTCCAAGCTTTGCCATATCTTCTGCGAAACAATCGTCGAAATTTCGCAATAACTTACATACATCATCTAGGTCGTCAACATTCAATGTTTTGTCAATTTCGTAATTTTCCGCGGTTTTCCTCTGTACTTGCATGCTGCCCAATTGAATAACTAAATATGGCATAAATTCTTCAAGTACTACTTGCAACTTCGTATTTATTTTGCAGCCATCTATTTGTAATTCGACATCGATATCTGCTGTGTTATAAACTGTTGCACCCCCAAAACCTTCTAACTTCTTAATGCAAGCCTTCTTAAAAACATTGGCTGTAACTTTCGACTCCGTTATGTGTGACGTATCACTGCCCGTATCAATAAAAGCTAAGTATTGCTGGCCGTTTAATTCCACGTTTGACATTAGTGGTGGATATACATTCTCACTTAAAACTTTAGCAATTGTTGGCTTATCGGAACGACACCTGGTTTTACGTTGCGGCTTGGTGCATTTTGCAGCGATAGGCCCAAATTCATTGCAATTGTAACATTTAATCAAATTCTTGCCCGTATTCGTACTTTGCACAGAATAATCTTTGAAATTCGGATGACTCTCTTCATTCTTTGATGACGATGGTAAATTTGACAAGCCCTCAAGTGACCGCAATAAATGATTGCACGTTGGTATACTCTTGCCATAAGAGTTCAGGTTAAATTACTATCGTTTAACCCTCCAATAATGTACGCATTTATTGACGCTTCGTCAATCTTACCTCGTCTACCACTATTCAACATTACAAAATAATATCGCGTTAATGTCTCGCGCTCGTTTGCGCTTCAACATTTCGTGTGCACCTCTGCTGCGCTCATTGTAAATTGGAAATCATGTTGGAATGCTTCTACGAAAACAGACCAACGCTGGTACACATTTTGTGCGTCAAGCCAATCTTTGGCGACGACTTTTAGCTTAGACTGAGCTGCTAACAAAACTTCTTGCTCACACCAACTATACGAGGTTTAACAATTAAGTAATGAGACTGATTTTATTGCCGTGCTTGTGGTAAACCTGTGATCTTGAAATTCCCTTTCTTTTTCCGTCATCCCTCCCCTCTCCATTGATATATATACCATCGCTCTAGCTTTAGTTCGCCTGCTGCGTCAAGTTGAATAGACGTGTGTTTGTAGTGCTCGTCACTAAAACGGAAAAACGAAATCAAGAGCAACGCGTTGCGATAAAATTTTGGGCCAGATTGGGCGAAACAGCTTCGGAAAAGTAACCTAAAATTGTAAGAGTGTATGGTGATAGTACTCTTAGTAGTGCCAAAGCTCACAATGGTTGTCTCCGCGCGCCCCCCGCCTGAAAAAAGCTCGCACGATGTCGAAGGTGAAAACGATGATTATTGCCTTTTTTGATAGCCGTGGAATAGTCCACAAATAATTCGTTCCTCCGGGGGAAACTGTGAATCAAGTCTACTATTATCAAGTACTCGAAAGATTACGAAAACAAGTTAACAGGGTGCGCCCAGACATCGCTCGTAACTGGATCCTTCATCACGACAACGCGCCGTGCCACACCGCCCTCAGCGTGTCCCAGTATTTGGACTCTAAAGGAATCGCCGTGTTGTAACAGCCGCCTTATTCGCCCGACATGTCACCCTGTGACTTTTTTTTGTTTCCTAAAACAAAATCGGTGGTCAAAGGAACCCATTTTGAGTCGATTACGGACATCCAGGCGGCCGTGACGAGGGTACTCACGGAGATCCCAGTCGAAGCGTTCCAGAAATGTTACGAAGCATGGAAAACGCGCTGGAATCGCTGTAAAGCTGCCCAAGTGGACTACTTTGAAGGGGATGGTAGAGTTGTAGAATAATTTTCAAATATACGGTTTTTATGGAATCAATCTCATTACTTAATTGTCATACCTCGTATGCCTGTTGTAGATGCGTTACCTTTTCTATAAATTGCTCCGCAGTTATCGTTCCTTTCAATGGGTCAAAATCAGGTAATCCAATGATTTCGTGGACTATACTTCGCTTCCATTCACGTTGAGTCGTAATTCCCAACGGTGATAACCCTATTGTCAGCGCTGTATTACTAAATTCATGTTGTGGAGTCGTACACAATGACGCCTAAGCAGAGATTGTGTGATTAGATGAAATATTGAAGCTACTTACATTGGCCGGAACAGTTGCTGAACTTGGCGCTAACGTTGTATGCCCCACCTGAACTGCCAAAAGCAGACATTTCACTGCTTTCTTCAACTTCTTCAGAACCGTATATTTCTATCAACTGCAAAACTTACGCAGCTTTATTGCCCATTAGCAGTTTTACTTTTTGCCACAGACGTTTAAAAGTGATGAAATTCGATTGCCTCCGTAATTGCCGTCGCTTCCGTGCTATTTGAACTTAATTCGTCGGTTCCCAAAAATTGAATAAATGCTGCTGACAATTCTATCTAGTTTTTTTCCAAAATTCTCAAACGTTATTAGAATTGAAAAAAAAAACTAGTTGGCTTTGGACTTTTTTCCAAAGCTCACTTCGATTACTCGTTGTACTCGTGTTTTTCCCTTTTATACGATGGAACTTTTTCCGTAGCCATGGACAACTCTCTGCTACCTCTCTTTGTGATTCCTCTTAAAACGTATAGAATCGTTCGCACTGAATTACGTTCACTCTTTGCTCGTTGAGAATTTACGTTCCTCGTTTAGCATTGAAATGTTTCCAGTACTCGTTTATTCTAATAGTTTCTCACTGCTGTTAGAAAAAATTTCTTCCTCTCTTCTTCGTTCGTTCGCTAGTTACGTCGGCGCTCTAATCGTTTGCAAAATTATTATCCCCAAATTCGTATAATTCTAGGATTTTGTATCCCACTTCTGCGTTGTCAAGAATGCCCAAACCATTTATTTTAAATTATTATTAAACGAATACAATGTTTATTCAAAAGAAAATTAAATTTATTTTCAAGCGCCTGTTAACGACTACTCCGTTTGTAGTAAGTTCGATGGGCCTGGGGGCGTGAGTAACATTGATATGACGCTTGTGAAACAGCAAATACTGCGTTAAACGTTAGATGGGCGGGTAAAGGAAGGCTGGGGGATTCATAATTTCATTAAAATTATGGTTACTGCTCAATCCCCTCCATCGCGGTATGAGAATCCATTGCGGCGATGGAATATCACTGGTATTGACTGGAAGCAATATAAGCTCTATGTTAGAGAAGCAGCATTGGATACACCGCTGGGAGAGGATGAGCAATTTTCTCGTTCTTATGAAATAGTTTGGGGGTAAATAATAGGGCTCTTAGTAGGTGTGAAATTTTTATGTTTAGGAAAATTAGGTGTTGGACGACGGAGTTAACTTTGAAAAGGAGGGCTGGCAGGCGATTAAAGCGAAAGTTTCAACGCGCCCGACGGCCCAATTCAAACAGGCTATCCCAGCATAGATATGAATTTAGTTACGTGAAGAAGGAATACAAAAATTTGTTACTTAAAATTAAAGAAGAGGATTGGAGAAATTTCGACCCCTTGGGTCAGGTCTATAGGATCTGCCAGGGTCGTAAGAGGGAGGATATCACCTCTTTTCGCGTCGGTGAGACTCTGATATATTCGTGGAGAGAGTGCAGAGTTTTTGCTAGGTGCGTTCTTTCCCAGGTCGGAGCTAGACACCTCAAGCACAAGAGATACCTGTCCCTTTATTCCATTTTCCCCATTGTCCATTAGATGATGGGGAGTTGGATTACGCGTTTAGCCTGGTTAGATCTAAACGGTTCCCAGGTCTAGATGGTTTGAGGGGGGAGATGAGCAAAAACTTTTGGAAGTTCATTCCGGAATACCTGGAGGCTAATAATAGTAAGTGCGCTTGGGAGGGTTCTTTCCACGTGAGGGGAAAAGTGCTAAGGTTGTTTCTTTCTTGGTAATGAAGAAGTTTTATATCGTGAACAGCTGTATTTCATTCAGTTAGGTGATTTAAAAAAAAAAAATAATAATACACTCTAATTTGATTAAAAGGTTTATAGATTATTGATTTCATCGATGGGTTAACTCATATTCTCTTGGTTTACACACTGTCGTTTTCTTCACCTCGTAGTAGGGGTAGCAAAACAACCTTAAAACGTTGAACAACAGCAATTTGTCTTCATGTAGTAAATATGGCTTTTATAACAATATAAATAATGAGTCATGGGTTACATTTTGCTGAAATTTCGAGTAAAATCCCTGCGTGAGTTTTCTGGGCAATAAAAATTAATCACTGCTTTAAATGTTCCATGAAAACGACACTTCCATGCAAGCTTCACTTAACAGGTTGCTGAGAGTTTCAATAAAAACATGGATTTTTTTTGCTTCAATTAAATCTTAACTTTGTTTAATAATTTCTCTTATATACTAGCGGGTGATCTAAGTAGAAGTATTTCTTTCAAAAGCATTTTTTTGGAAGATCACGCGTGATTCGTGTCTAGCTTGGATGATTTTTTGTTCAATATTGTTTGGCATTTCACTATGGAAAGACTTACGACTGAACGGACAACGTAATAGGTCTACAGAGCGTATTCGCAACACCATCACCCTTCTTGAGACCCAGGATTCATTATTGAATAGTAATCGACCGAACAGATCACGTCCAGCACGCAGTGAACAAAATATAGCAGCCGTAGCTAAGAGTGTACATGAAGATAGTGGAGGGTCGATTCGGCGTCGTTTACAGTAACTCGGACGTATGGAACGACTTGGCGCATTTTAGATCGACGTCTTAAATTGAAAGCTTACAAAATACAGCTTGTGCAAGGACTGAAGCCGCTCGATCTTCCCAAGCTCTTATCGCTTCGCTCTACAGACTCTTGAAAAGATAGTTGTTCATACCAAATGAACACATCCCTGCATTGTCCCCCTAACTCGTCTAAATACGAATTAGAGGACAATGCAAAAAACACCCAACAGCGCCAGCAATATCAGCAGCAGCAGCAGTATTAGCAACAACAACAACCGCAGCAGTAGAATCATCTCAACGCGGGAAAAATTAGCCACATCAGGTTTTGCTTAATTTACTTATATTTATATATAGAAATAACCCCTTAATTATATAAACCGCATGTTCGCCGCTCAAGCTGCTAGAATAGACGGTACCATAACGAGGCAACTCCACAAGCAAAAGTTTGCAGCATAGTAACTGTCAAATCGATTGCTATTGTCATTGGAAAATTTTTTATGGGGGGCATTTGATAGCTTGATATTTCATTTTCAAAATGATGCCGAGCAGGTTCGAGCTCTTGAACTGTGAAAAAAGTGTAGGTTATTATTAAGTATTTATTCGAAGTACTGCATTTTTAATACAAATGTATATTGTATAGTATTATCATTTGGTAGGATTACTGGTCTATATTTTCTATATTTTTTCCATTCAATGATTTATTTGAGGGTACTAATTTCAGTAAAAAATATATGCACATATCGCTCATTTGCTGCAAGACCGGCATAATTCAAAAAACGTGATTTTGGAGTTAATGCTGCAGAATTGTTCTTTATATCATACTTCATGTTGAGTGAAAAATTCGTATGAATATGGAGTCACCGTGTAAGGTTGTAGTAAGTTGAAAACTTTAAACGCGTTTTCTGGCGAATCGATTTTTTTGACTTATGCCGGTCTTGCAGCAAATGAGCGATATGTCAACAATTCTCATCAAAATATTAACTGTAAACATACATACAAGAAGCACACATGTATTTACCTACTAATCCAGCCTATCTTCAAGTAGTGGTCCAGATGCCCCGTAATAATAATAAGGGATGTAGGTGTCACTGAGGTACTGGAGAAGAGTCAACATATGTACATTAGGGTGCTTCATAAAAAATTTTTGATTTTTTTTTAAACTCTTACCCCCTCAAATGTTAGTGATTGACAAACAAAAAATCCTCCCTCAAGCCAGGCGCTGTAGCTTAACTCTAAGGGGTTGCTATTTTTTTTAGGTTCCCATACATTTTACATAGGAATTTTCGTTTCACAAAAATAACTATCACATATTCAGAAAGTTCACTTTTCAAACTTTCAAAATTTCTACGACAAATATACGACGATTAAATATAGTGATTTGAAATTAGAAAATCTATATATGTGTATATAAAAGAAAGTTGCTGTTAGTTACACCTTTTATAACTCAAGAACGGCTGAACCGATTTGGCTAAAAATTGGTGGAAAGGTAACTTAGAACCATGGTAAGGACATAGGATACCATTTATCTCTTTATGTCAAAATTTAATACAACTCATAAATTCAAAAATATATTTCAAATAATAAGAATTTGTTCAAAATTCATGTTTGTAGGAATCATTTGATTATACGTATATGCGTACAATTTTAAACAGAGTCTTCTCAAAAATAATACAATTGCTAAGTACTTGGAATAGAAGAAATGAACTGCAATCAAATACGCAGTGAAATAGATTATAACTGGCTCAGTAATTAGTCTTGAGTAGGTATTATACCACGTGTATCCCAAAAGACTAATGTCATAACTTTTCCAGCCGACTTTTTCTTTTTTCCACGCCTGAGAACCGGTACATCATGTGCAGTCCACTAGAATGACTGTCGATTGGACTCCAGTGGGAAATGATGGATCTATGTTTCTATCACAATGCTTTATTAACACACGAAATGCTTTATGATCTATTTCTTTGCAAAATAACACAAGTTGCTTCACAAAAATGCTATATCTCATTAACTAATAGTTATAATCCAACTAATAGAAATCTTATAGATGGTAGTATTAGTATTATCTACATATGTATCAGCCACAGTGAAGCGTGGACGGGTCCTCTAGTTTTTTAATAAAAATAAATAAAGTTTCTGAGAATAATAATTTTGTCCCGGGAATATTTGAAGTTTGAAAAGCCAACTTTACGAATATGTGATGGATATTTCTGAGAAATGAAAATTAGGAGGTGAAATTTTAGTTTGGGAACCTAAAAAAAATAGCGTCCCCTTAGAGTTAAGCTACAGCGCCTGGCTTGAGGGAGGATTTTTTGTTTGTCAATCACTAACATTTGAGGGGGTAAGAGTTGAAAAAAATTCAAAAATTTTGTTTTGAAGCACCCTAATGTACATATATGTATAAATGCCACCACTATAAAAACTCAGTCGCGCGGTTGGTGCGGAATCAAATCTATTTTGATAGAATATATTGTTTTTACTGAATGTATACATATACAAATAAAGTTTAACACTTTCACAATATCCAAGTGGCTGTTGCACTTAAATATTCTGAAAAACATGAACTAAAATTATAAAGAACTGCTGCCGCTTATAATTATAAAGAGCTCCTGCCGCTTCAACTCCAAGGAATTTCTAGGAATATAACACATTTCAGGAATGTCCACAGTTCTGCCACCTTCGCCAGCAAAACCAACGTCGTTGCCGAAAACCCACAACTAGATCAGGGTATTTTTAAGAATTGTTAAAAAAGGAAAGATCAGTTCTGACAGAACATTCAATAAAGAAACTTCTCTAATTTAAAAGTTTTATTTTAATTTTAAAAATATTAACTGGCGCCCGAGCAGGGACCAATAGAGTGTAAAACAATACTGTTGGTCAACCAAATGAAATATTATTAATGTTCTAATTATTGGAACGGAGGCATCAAAAAGGTCGGTAACCAATAACTACTGACCCATCGGTGGACTGCACGTTTTGTCAGGTCAGCCCACAGAACATCCCCAACTGAAGTGTGTGTTACAGGATCCCAAGTAGGAAGCAAAAAGGAAAACATCCGGACCACCAGGAGGAGCAGCCACATCAATAAGTTAATGTAAGTGAATAAGAATCCAAAGAAATGTGACCAAAAGAATTTACTCAAGTTTAAGGAAAGTTATTTTAATAAATAAATAAATAAAATATTTTCGAAAAAATTCACTGAGAAAATTAGCAAAACTTTAATGATCAAACTTAATATTAATAATTTTAAAATTTAAAAGAAAACAAAAAAAATAAACAATTTTACAAATAAATTATAATATTCTCAATTATTACTAAATGTAATCAGGAGAATTTACGATATAACCCATTTAGTGCGTGGACTAAAATTAAAACTTCGACCTTCAAAATTTTTAAAATCAATGCCTAATACAGTTAATTCAATCCGATCGGTTTTTTTAAACCCACAAGCAGCTCAACAACAATATAGAGTAATACGAAGGCAGGAAGTTTACCAACAAAATAGAAATATGGCAAATCCTGAAATTCAAGAAATTTTTGCCGAGCAGCTGACAAATTTGTTACGTCAGTCTCAAACCAACACTTTTGATTTTAGTAATGCAGAGAGTCAGGGAATTAATGTTGAACATTTAAGAAATTTTGATGACTTAGATAAAATACCGGACATTGTTAAAAGCCTACGCGAATTTTCAGGCAACCCAGCTGAATTCGGGTCGTGGAAAAAGGGAATAGATAGGATTTTGCAAAAATATGAGCACACAATATTTCGGTATATTGCACACAATTCGTAATAAAATTATCGGCAATGCCGATATTGCCCTAGAATTTTACAATGTTCCTTTAAACTGGACTGCATATCCAAATGCCTCACACTACACTTTGCAGATAAAAGAGATTTGAGCACTCTAGAATACGAAATGACTACAATAGTTCAGGGTCCTAACCAGTCTGTTGAAGACTTCCACCAAGCCGTTTATAAACATCTGTCGTTAATATTAAATAGAATTGGTTACATAGACTTAAATTTAGAATCTCAAAAACTCATGACCAAGCTATATAGAGATAAAGCCCTAGACATCTTAATCAGAGGACTACGTGGAGACTTGTCACGACTTTAGCGTATGAAAGAACCCACAGACTTACCAACTGCACTACATCTTTGCTTGAAATTAGAAAATCAGGCTTTCAGGTCCAATCATGCTATGAATAAAGGAAAACAATTAAATTTCTGTCAAACGCATCAATCGCCACAACGACCACCACCAATGCACAGGCAAACCCAAATTTACAACCCAGACCATTTTTCCCATCAAATATGGCTCCTCAGCCAATCCCATTCTTATTACCCAGACAAAATAATACTAATTTTGGACAGTTTCAACAAAGACCAAGAAGACCAAACAGACTTTGACCAGACATTAATTGAATACACTGAGCTAGTAGCAAACAATGACAATGAATACCAATATATCAATTTTTTAGAATAACGGACTCCTCACTTCCATATTTTGAATGTAAGTCGAGGAGTGGGCAAATTTTAAAAATTTTATTAGACACTGGGTCAATCAGAAATTATATTCAATCAAAATTAATTTCCAATCCAATTCTTAATAAAAATTCGTTCGATGCTGTCTCTGTAGGAGGCAACACTCAGATAACCCATCATAAACTAGCTAACTTGTTTGGCGACTCCAACTCAATAATAAAATTTTTTTTACTACCCACACTTAAAACATTTGACGCGATATTGGGAAATGATAGTTTGAAAGAGCTTGGTGCTGTAATTAATATACGTAATAAAACAATGTCTCTAAAAAGTGCTAAAATAATTCCAATCAAAGAAAAAAAATTTGAACAAGTAAATGTTATAATTCCTTGAATAGATCATCTTTCAAGCAATCTAAAAACAGAACTAAATAGTTTACTAAAGAAATACCCAAGACTATTTTCCGAACCTAATGAAAAACTGACCTACACCACAAACGTTAAAGCAGAAATTCGTACAAGTACTAACACTCCTGTTCATTTAAAATTTTATCCATACCCAATGTCCTTAAAAGACGAAGTAAATAAACAAAAGAACTATTAGACAATAATATTATACTACCATCCCGGTCACCGTACAATTCTCCTGTGTGGATCGTACCAAAGAAATTGGATGCCTCAAATATAAAAAATATAGAATGGTAATCGACTACAGGAAACTAAACAGAGTACTTTCACAACTCCATCAAATTCTTTTTAAAGAAAGTGATATTGAGAAAACAGCATTCTCGATAAATAACGGAAAGTATGAATTTACAAGACTCCCATTTGGACACACTCTTGATGATATTCTCAGAGAACATATAGGTTAAATTTGCTACATCTAGATAGACGACATAATTGTTTTTAGTAAGGACGAACAAACGAATTGTAAAAATCTTGATATAATATTCCAAACATTAAACTCAGCAAACATTAAATGTCAACTAGATAAGTGTGAATTCTTTAAAACTAAAGTTGAATTTCTTGGATTCGTTATATCGAACAAGGGCATAGAGACAAATCCCAACAAAGTAAAACCATAGCTAATTACCTACGCCCCAAGACACTTAAGGAATCAAGATCTTTCTTGGGGTTATCAGGATATTATAGGAGATTCATTAAGGGGTATGCAACAATTGACAAACCGCTCACAGTATTGCTGAGAGGAGAGGACGGACGAATATAAAAAGGGGCCTCATCAAAGCAACTAATACAACTTAATGACGAAATCTTAAACGCGTTTGAACAGCTGAAAAATACTCTAATTTCTGACGATGTAATCTTACATTATCCTGATTTTACTAAAGAATTTGCACTAACCACTGATGCTTCTGATTATGCAATAGGAGCAGTCTTTTCTCAAGCCGATGAAAAATGTTAGCCATAATATGGGCTGTAAAGTCTTTTAGTGGTTACCTATATGGCGGATCTAAAGTAAAGATTTATACAGATCACGAACCCCTTACGCATGATTGCAACTGGAAAGGCAGTATACTGGTTAGAAAATGGAAATCTTACCTGGACGAATATAACAGAGAATTACTTTGTAAACCCGGCAAAGAAAACATAGTAGCTGACGCGCTATCTCGAATGCCTAAACAAAACGAAATCAACTCATTGACAGCGACTCAACATAGTGCTCAGACTTCAGGCCAAAATCTTATTCCTAGTATTGATACCCCGATTTATGCATTTGAAAATCAGATATTTATTCATAAAGAAAATCCAACCCACCACAAGTTTACACTACCCTTCCCAACATTTCACAGACATATAATTTCCAAACTAAACTTTTCTGACACTGAATTAACCGAAATATTAAAAAAATATCTTAATCCGTCCGTCATAAATGGAATCTACACAACAGAAGATTTAATGGGCAAAATACAGAAACTATATCCACACCATTTCTCATTCATTAGAATAAGATTCACCCAATCCAAGAGTTAATAACAGAAACAGACTAAGACGAAATAATTATAAAAACCCACAATAGAGCCCATAGAAATGCTGAAGAAAACAAGATACAAATCTCAGAGAAATATTACTTTCCTAAAATGAGAGAGAAAATAGCCAATTTATTTGAACAATGTCAAGTTTGTAAAGAAGGATAGAAAACCACCTAATCCAGAGTTGAAAGAAACCCCAATACTAGAATACCCAGGACATATAATTCATATTGACATATTCTCTACTGGAAAAAAATTAATTCTCACAGCAATAGATAAATTAGCTCAAGCAAAGATTATGAAATCAAAAGCAATAGAACGTATTAAGAAACCACTAAATGACTTACTCTTTTACTATGGTGATCCAAAATTCATTGTAATGGATAACGAAAAATCTTTTAACTCTGCAAGTATCACCTTTACTCGTATGATGAAAGATCAGTCAAATCGAGAGATTCCATTCTACCCTGTCCGAGATAATGAGGTGCTTAAAAACTAAGCAAGAGCATCGTACGTTTGAGGACTTACTAGATAGGGTTGTCTATGAGTATAACTATACAGTGTACTCAGTAACAAAAAAAAAACCATTGGAAGTATTTTTTGGCAGAAATATTACCACCGATCCCGAACAATACGAGAAAAGTAGACAGAACAATATCGACAGACTTAAGCAGAAACAACCACAAAGCCTAAAGACCCATAACAAGGAACGTAAAGAAATCAAGACATATGTGCCAGGGCAAAAAATATTTGTTGAACAAAATACAAGATTAGGTTCCAAGTTATCCCCACGATATAAAAAAGAAATAGTTAAAGAAAAACGACAACCATCGTCACAGAAGCAGATCGAATTGTTCAGAAAAGCAATATAAAAAAAAAAAAATTAAGTCAGAAAATTGCCAAGAAAAACATGTCAGTCTAAAAAAAAAATTCCTTTAATATAATCTTCTTAGTCCAATGACATAGCAACAGGCCTAGAAGAAATATTAAATATGAAATATGTTATTTAATGGGCAAAGCTTAACACAACAAATATCATTCTTTTAAATGAAATAAAAAAAACACTAAAATGGTTTATATCGAAAAAATTCCGGAATTAGATCCAACTACCTATCACACTTTTTTTATAGAACCTATTGGAAAAATAAATGAATATTTCATTTAGAAACAACTGAAATTTTTGTTAATTGTTTTTTTTTTTTAATCCATTTTTTTAATTTTCCAGTCAATAATAATATTGTAACCTTTAATTATCCACACAGCTTTGTGACTCAAGTAGTTCTTATAATTTTTCAATTACATTTTTATAGATTTAAGCAAAAAATTTTGTACAGTTTAACTTTTTTTCATTTTAAAATGTCCAAAAGATTTACACGTTTCTAGAAATAGTTCCCAGGATCAAAAACACGCAGTGATAGAGAATCTTCATCAGAAATTGAAAATCGTCGGAGAGTCAAGTGGCGAGCGCTCGAAGAGGCTTGTTTTACAAAACTTAAGGACTCCTCAAGTACCCGCGCGGGAGTGAAGTAACGAACGATCGCAGCGGCTTACTGAAAATATTAGAAATATACAACCTCTCACTAGGGAGTCGAGCTCTGAGCGTCTCCAACGCCTTTATGATCAGGGAGAAAGACAGCGGACAGCAAGGACAAGGGGTCCTAATCAAGTTTTAGCTAATAGTAATAGATTGGCTTTCAGATACGACCCACAAATTGATTATGCTCAACAGCCTTCCCTACAAATCGGAGCCACAAATAGGATCTTCCCTAACTGTTCTGGCGAAAAATGGGCTGATGAACCGAATGATATGGGCTGTGTTTTTGAAAAAGTTAATCTCCCCAATATGCAGGAGCCGCCACAGCCTGTCAAAAATTTATTTATTAATAATCACACACATTCTGTACATTTTTTAAACAACACACGTAGGTACAATAACCGTTTTCAAAGAAATAAGGGAAGATAATTGTATGCCTATTTTTAAAATAGAGGGACAAGTGTATCATCTAATAGCTAGCGTTTTACCTTTTTTTACTTACAAATCTATTTTATTTCAGACGTAAATCATATATCATTACGGTCAAACATAGCTCCAATGCTAAACATTTATTTAATTAACGAACTACAAACCGCACTGAATATCAACAATATACAGACATATGTATAAATAAGATGTTTTAAGCAAAACTATGATCGTAACTCTCCAGATAATTTAAAGTGAACAAACTAAATTCGATGTAATGGTTTACAGGGAAGCTCTGACTCAATAAATTATTTTTCAGGAGCAGAGAAAGTAAAATATATAGTAAAGACCTTTTTAAAAAATTAAGAATAATAATAATACAAAACTACATTCATGTTCGATTTTTTTTAATTTTACTAATTTTTAATGTCCCCACGCGAAAGCGAGAAATTATGTGTGGGAGTGTGTGGCAGAGTGTGTACAAAACTATAACTTATGAAATGATTCTTTAATACCCGTGCGAAGCCGTGAGGACTGCTTTTACCTAAATAAACATATTGGAATAAAATTTTACACAAAATGCGGCACCTTCCATCAAACAAATGGTAAAAATCGAGTTGTGAGTTAACGTGTATCCAATATGTGATTTAGCTGAAAGGTTGATCTATAGGTCTCTTAATAGAATCCTTTTCGCCCTCTGGTTGGCTTCTCTTCTATTTTATTATTGGGTATACTAAATTCCGTCTCTTTCGCTAAGTTTATATCGTATGTAACGGTATTATTGCAGAATATATCAATATAATTAAACGAGTATGTTTCGATTAGTATTATAAAGTATCATTAATACGATGAATATAGAGATTGTTAATTGTATCGTTAATTTTAATCTCGAACATAAAGATAAATATTGTAATGAAAAATTAAATTAGAGAAGTGTATGACAGACTCATATAGTATTAGTTAATATTATTATAAATATGATAAAACTTATTATGTATGTATATGCATATATCTAACACAAAAAATGTTAAATAAATGTTTCTGTAAGCCTTTATTTTTGTTTTATATAAAATACTATAAGCACACGAAAATTCATCGTTCGACATTTTACATTGGCATGCTTTTTTGTGCGATGCGACATAAATTCAATAATGTTTCGTCAAATGGTGCAGCCAATCAATTAAGTCTTAAAAGTTTCAAAAATACAAAAAAAAATACATTATTTAAACCAGTCACTATTGTAAAGCTGATCTACAATATGCTAAATAAAATTTCGTAGCATTGAAGATAGCGGTTTTACCACTTAAATGAGGTACTCTCTTGCACGAATTCCTCTTTTTTGGTCTACTGGATTTAGGCTGTCGGCCTACTTGTACTGCATAGTATAACAAGATTTTACTTTGAGGATGGCTTCTACTTGAAAATTCAGATAACAACCCTGAGCTGATATATTTAAAAAGTATTGTATAACGTATTTGGTTGTTTGTGAGAAAATTCATAAAACTAAACATAAAAAACTGAAAAAAATAACGCTAAATAAACTTAAAATCATTATAGTTAGTATATTAGAATTAGCTTGTAAATTCTAAATAGAAAATATTTAAAACGAATTATTTTGTTTATAATTTAAAACTATCACTTGTACAAATCCATAGAAAGGTGGAAAATTTGTTTAGCTCGAAACTGGACGAGACAAGTTTGAAACATTAAAATAAAATCAAAATACAGCGGGAAGTGTTTCGAACATAAAGAGTCGATACAATTTACTACTCTTAGGAATATGCTGTTTGATCTCTTATTCACAGCGCACAAATGTGATGTTCATAATACTTAAAAGCAGGTTGCACAACCATATCCTTATGTTGCTTCTGCCCAAAGTTAAATTAATTTAAAATGCATTCTTGATAACTGCCGACAGCAAGGAAATGGAGGGTTTGTGGTAACGTTCCTTCATCTTATTGAGAAAAAAACAAAATAGTTTCTCATTTAAACGAAATTAGGTTTGATTTTTCGTTTAAAGATTTTCAGCTGTTTAATTACCTGTGAAATTTTCATTTTTTAAGTTGAAAACACCAATGAAATTTCCACTGAAAATAGTTGAAAATCGTAATACCAAAAATGAGTTGGGATGATCAGAAATTTAATTGCTTTAACATCAATCAACCGAGTGGAGTTGAAGACCGCCTTAACGTTTTGCCCAAGCGTTAACACTTGATGGCAAAAAGAGAAGTGGTCGCCCTCACGTGGTTCGAATAAATTCAGAAATAAAAACTGTTCGCAATTTTCTGCAGCATACAAAGCAAAAACCACCAAGCAGTAGCTGAAAAGCAAATTTCCTGAGTTGGAGAACATGGAAAATGAGAGACTCAAAAACGATATGTTATTTTGAGACCTAATCGCTAAATGTGTTAGATATCTCAATGGAACTCAGAAAGTGTAATTTCCTTTATGCAAAAAAATTGATAAGTTTTATTCAGCTCCAAATATCGAATATGAGAATTTCAATCTTCAAGATATATATATAACTCTGATATTTGTCAATATTTTTATTTAAGTTTTCTGTTTTTTGTTTTACAGAAATTTTTCATTATTAGAAATAACATCACTTACTTTTCCCGTTACAGATCTACACATTTATTGTTGAAAATTTTTTTAAATATTTATGGCTTATGAAACAAATACTGAGATTTGGTATGTCATCAATGTAAACGAACTATCATAGTATTTGAATTATGGTATTGTTACCACATTTCTGTCACAGGCATTAGTAAATGTTAAAATATTCATCGAAGACCTTCCCCTAACCAATACATACGATACCATCATCGAACTTTCAGGTGACTTTATATCAACCAATATGTTAGTTATCTTAATAAAATTAAGAGATCAGATCTGTGCTTAGAATAAATAAAATTGGGTAAAAACTCCCAATAGCCTCGATAAAACTATGAAGCCTTATGTACCTGAAGGTACTTCCCTGACTTTAATCGTTGGTCTTCCTTACTTGTTTGCTCATAGTATTATATACAAAAAAGCTATCCGTGAAAGCAAAAGTGAATTAAAGTTTAGGAGTGCGCCGAAAATAATTCGCTGGACGACGTTCCAATTGGTAGGTAGAATACATATGTATGTATATTAGGGTGATTCAAAAAAAAATTTTTTGTTTTTTTCGATTGGTACTCGGAAAAATGGGTCCCTAGACACCTCTAAGAAATCCTCTCCAAATATGAGTTTTTAATTGTAACGAGAAGGTCCTCCGCCTAACGGTTTTCTATTTTTTCTTATTATCAGATAGAAAAATTTATATCTCCCTTCCAACAACTTGAAAAAATATCTTGTTAATTTTACCAAAAATAATCAAACTTTAACTGTTAATATCTTTTAAACGGTTGGGTTTACGAAAAAATCATAAGAGACCATATTTTAGAGCATTCAATTTCCTACAAAACCTAATTAACAAGATATTTTTTCAAGTAGTTGAAAGCGAGATATAAATTTTTCTACTTTTCAATAAAATTAAAATCAAAGCGGTTTGTTATTTTTGTGTTTTTCTACTGCGTTACATGCAGGGCATACAATTACAAAGTATAGTAGGTTAATAACGACAATTTCAAACTTTCATTTCAGGGTAATACTGCGCTCCTATTGACTACTACTATACTTAGATACTATAACTTAGATACTACTATAATTAGAGCTGCAGAACTTAATCGAGCAGGTACAATCTTTTATAAGAGGGTGCAGCGGCTGGCGTATGCCGATGATATTGATCATCGGCCTCAACACCCGCGCCGTTAGTTCTGCTTTCTCCAGACTGGACAAGGAAGCAAAGCAAATGGGTCTGGCAATGAACCAGAGCAAGACGAAATATCTCCTGTCATCAAACAAACAGTCGTCGCACTCACGACTAGGCTCTCACGTCACTGTTGACAGTCATAACTTTGAAGTTGTAGATAATTTTGTCTATCTTGGAACCAGCGTAAACACCAACAACAATGTCAGCCTGGAAATCCAACGCAGTATAAATCTTGCCAACAGGTGCTACTTCGGACTGAGTACGCAATTGAGAAGTAAAGTCCTCTCTCGACGAACAAAAACCAAACTCTATAAGTCACTCGAAACTCCAGTCCTACCATTTGGTGCAGAGGATTGGACGATGATAACAACTCATGAGTCGACGTCGATGGGACGATGAGATATATGACGACATTGACATAGTTCAACGAATTAAAAGACAGCGGCCACGCTGGCTGGGTCATGTTGTCCGAATGGACGAAAACACTCCAGCTCTGAAAGTATTGGACGCGGTGCCCGCCGTGGGAAGCAGAGGAAGAGGAAGACCTTCACTCCGTTGGAAGGACCAAGTGGAGAAGAACCTGGCTTCGTTTAGAATACCAATTGGCGCCACATAGCGAAAAGAAGAAACGACCGGCGCGCTGTTGTTAACTCGGCTATAATAGCGTAAGCGGTGTCTATGAGTGAAGGTCGGGAGTAGCAAGACCTCAAGTGTCCTCACTTCGCGCGTATGCGGTGTTTACGCCAGTAAAGAAGAAGATTGACTACCACGGTAACACAAAAACTGACGGATATATGTATATGTATATATCAATTAAATTAAACCGAATTCCGTAAGGAAACACGAATATAAAAAATATTTGTCAAACCGTTAACTTTACAAAAAACACGCGTAATATTATCAAATGAGTAGACTACACTAGGATGAATGGATGATATAATAGTTCACGATCGCAAGGAAGGCTGCCTGAGCACCATTCACTTGAGAGTGGCCAGAAATGATTTTTTTACATATGGCTGAAGCAGCTCACCACTCCCGGTCTTTTACTAAGTATCCTGGGTAACCAAAGAACGCCCGTTTGAAGGCGAGCTAAAGTGAGAAGGCGAAATATCCCCCCCACAGTGTTGTGCGTTGGGTTTGGGACCCGCCACGTCAGAAACGCCCCCAATGAAAAAGCACAAATAGTCTCGGATGAGAGACCCCCTCTTGATGACGACCATGGCAAACGCACTAAGAATAACTATTTAAGGCCATGCACTGGGAATGTCCGGTCTCTTAATTGGGAAGGTACCGTTACCCAGCTGATTGATGTCCTCGTTAGAGTGAAAGCTGACATCACCGCCGTCCAAGAAATACGATGGACGGGACAAGGACTGAGGCGAGTAGGTCCTTGTTGCGGTGTGGGATTCGTGATGGGAGAGAGACTCCGTCGCCGAGTCTTGGCATGCATCCCGGTGGATGAACGTCTATCCACAATCCGCATCAAAGCGAAGTTCTTTAACATGTTGCTGATTTGCGCTCACGCCCCGACAAAAGAGAAGGGCTGTGTTCGGGCTACTTAAAATTACCGCAATGCTTCCCTGTTACTAATTTGATACTCTGTTGCTGATGCTCTGTTGATTCTTTACTGCAACATTACAATAATTATTTCGCGCATAACGTGTTACTTAAAAATATGGATTCACTAATGATTCCTCCTCCATATTATCGTAAAATGTTTACGTTGCGTTAGTAACGCTAGTGGTGCGCAACAATTTACCGAAAGAACGTGTGACTTTGGCAGTGTTGACAGAATTTTCGAGTAAAAAGTGTTGCTTTCCCATCAAAGGTTACAATGTCGCAATAGTTTCACAACGAACAAAAAATTCTTTCCAAACAGATAGATCATGATGGGATAGACGGAACACACGTTATCAGTGTTTCAGACATGCGTATGCTCCAAGTGCTGACATCGACTTGGACCACTATATTGTTGCAGACATGAAACGCACCCGCCTCTGTGCAACAAAATACGCACAACAAAGAGCCGAACGATTTTCTACTTGACTTGCCCTCATGCTCTTTGAGAGCTCCTCAGCAAGTCGGTATAAGGAAGCTGTGGGACGTCATTTCAAGCTCTCTACATACAACTGCAAACGAAACCATTGGTTTTACACTGCCCAGCTCGCAAAGTTACAATCGACCACAACACTTGCCAAGAGTTGAAGAGGGAAATGAGACGCATTGCACACAAAAACAAAGCTGGAGAAAAGATGCGGCGAATAACAAAAGGTTTCAAAAGCGGAGCATACTCTTGCAGAACCCAAGGAGGTGATCTAGTGATGGATGTCCAGAGCATACCAAAATTACAGAATAGAAACTACTAGCCTGCTGATTGGCAGTGAAATCATAACACCAGGAGATGGTGAACCCGATTCCACAATCGATGACGATGGAGCAGACGTTCCATTGCCCGACTGTGACGACGTTCGAATAGTAATTTCGAATTACCCAGCCGAAGGACAACAAAGCGGTGAGGGCCGATGGTTTGCCGACCAAATACGCCGGCTACGAACTGATAAAGAACATTTATCAGCTTCTTTGTAGAATTTGTCGAATATGGGATTTAAGTGTGCTCTGCCCAATCCACAAAAAGATAGATCCGACAATCTGCGCCTCAGCATCGCTTATAAAGTTCTGTCGAGCGTATTGTGTGAAATATAAAAGCACACCATCAAAAAACTGATTGGACCTTATCAGTGTGGCTTTAGACCATGCGCCAAATTTTGGAAAAGACCCGTGAAAGCAGAATGGACACGCACATCTTTTTGTTGGCTTCAAAGCTGCTTTTGACAGCACGAAAAAGAGCTGCCAAATTTTGGAAAAGACCCGTGAAAGCAGAAAGGAAATAATTTCATCTATCTCGGAACCAGTATTAACACCAAAAACAATGTCGACCTCGAAATCCAACGCACAATAGCTCTTGCCAACAGGTGCTACTTCGGACTGAGTAGGCAATTGAGAAGTAAAGTTCTCGACGAACAAAAACCAAACTCTTTAAGTCACTCATTATTCCCGTCTTGCTATATGGAGCAGAGACATGGACGATGACAACATCTGATGATTCGATGTTACGAGTTCTCAACGAAAAGATTCTGCGGAAGATTTATAGTCAGTACCCAACCAACAACAACAAGACCTCCAATCCGTTGGAAAGACCAAGTGGAGAAGGACCTGTCTTCGCTTGGAGTCTCGAATTGACGCCATACAGTGAAAAAGAAGAACGCTGCTGTAAACTCGACTATAACCAGGTAAGCTGTGTCTACGCCAATAACGAAGAAGAAAATGCAAAAGCAGTTCTTAGCTTTCCATGCTTATGCGACAAGCATAAGTGGTGCACCGTAAAACTGTATGCATTCAATTATGATAGTTGGAAATGTCAAAGAACAAAGCACTCTGTTGTGTTTGTACATAATAACTTAGTAAAAAATCCGTAGTAAATACATGCTTTCACTTACTTGACTCTTTTGATTACTTAGTGGATGTCTTAAAACGCGTTTTCGATTAAACAATTCTATATATGAAGAAAAATGTTGAAACGTCGAACATTGCTTAAAATTTATAAAAAAATATAACAAATATTTAACTCTGAATGAAACGTTTCATAAAAACATTTCTATCATTACCTATTCCCATTATGTACCTAAAAAACAGCACTAATATATGTAAAAATTTCAATAACTGCACATTGAAGTATTGTGAAAACTTAAAGGCATATTTGCAATTAATTTGGCTACTCACATGAAAATACAGTTTAATTTATATTTCCAGCAATCATATACACCCATACTATATAACATACTCCGGCCATGAATACCATATATACATGTGTATGTATATGTATATGTACGTATGGTATTCATATATACTATATTTAATCATTGTTAAGTTCTCATATATCGCTTATCTTAGATAATATTTCACAAATAAATTTATAATACACACTCGAATTATTATTGGAATTAGCTTCACACGTATGTATGTATTTGTACCAGACTTTTTATACAACTTATGTGTAAAAAAATTACGACATACCGTCGATTCTGAAAAAATCGAATACTAAACAAATTTCCTATTTTAAGCTGTGCAGATTTTAATAAGCTTATTTTAACTTATTTACATTTGTGCTAAACATACAGCATTATTAGAGTGTGAAAATGAGCAAAATCGAACTACAACTATGTCCATTAGGCATATAACTTTTTACAATTTTTGCAAATACGAAAAACGGCATACCATAGTCGAATAGAGAATAAAAAAGTATGAACCCCATTATTTTTTTTTTTTTGCGAAATTGCAAAAAAGTTTCCGCGCAAAACGAAATTACTTTTTTATCAGAACTGCTGAAAAAAACAAAAAAAGTTTTGTACACTGTACACGTTTTTCTTCATAATAATAGATATTTATTTAACTAATAATCTTCCTATTATTCCAAACGCCTTTTAATGGACCTAAGGGAAGTGAAAATTCAGAAAATTCTGATTCAATATAATAACACAAAAAAAAATGTTGACTTTTTTAGAAATCTATTTTTGCGCGGAACGTTTTTGAAACGAAATCACCTAAAAAAGTGATATTCATTACTTGTACAATATTTGCCACCACGTGGTGGTATGCCAAATTTTTCGTCAAAATTTGTTATATGCCTAATGTACATAGCACAATTTTAAATTCTAACGGATTTGTTCATTTTGCTGTGCCTAAATTAAGAATGAAGCTATCAGAACAAAACTTTGCAAAAATATTGTCTTCAGGTCATTCCATCTCACATTCAAAAATAATCGAAATCGGAAAATATTTTTCAAGCCCCTGATATCGAATATATGGACTTCTGTGCCTAAGGCTGATTTTTTCCCGACAAAATCGGTTATGGGAGTAGTGGACTTTACGTGTTGTCAAAAATTACTTAATGGTAATATGCATATGTGTCAGCATTATTTGCTCCATGTTAATCCATGGGAGGATAAATGGACAACGAATCGGAAGATCGTCACAATAAATCGCTTTTTATGTTCTAGTTAACAATGCATGTTGAAATACATACATGGCCAATCTAATACGAAAGTATATAATCTTCATAAAGTATCAGACATGAAAATTGCGAAAATACAACTGAAAAGGGTGGAAACCCATCTAATTATACACTAGTCCATAGGTAACCGTGATGTACAACAGCAGTTGCCTACAGCATTTTGCGAGGTTTATACATAATTACGTTTCTAATGAAATAATTGACCTATATGATTTCTAAAAAAAATTTCGCTTTATATATTTTGTAAAGTTTTCAAACATTTACTTTTTACTACTTTTGTATTGTGAAATGTTTAGTAATATATTACGCCAAATAAAAAAAATGCTCCTTTTTTTTTTAAATTATGTCAGAAGTTAATGCAATCAGTCCAGATCTTCTTCTAGTCCCAATATACTCAATATAATGATTTTCGTACATATTAACTTTCCATCTGATTTTAAAACTTTTATGTGGGTCAATATTTATGGTATTTCAATGAAATTAATTGAACACTTTTTCTAAATATAAAGATAGTTTAGCGCTGATATGATCAATTTGGACCCACGTTATGGGTTACGACCTCATGGTCCTTAATACTTTTGGCTTTCAGAAGCTGACTATATATCGACTGAAGGTACCAAGGGCACTAGATCAATTCCCACGACAGCCGGTTCTACGCACCGTTGCCTACGCAACACTGCGACTCTAGCCTCTACGGCTGTGCAATCTACACATAGTTCGCGCGCCGCGCCGTCACTCACCCCGAGTGGCCAACAGAGGACCTCCACGGTCCCCAGGAGCTCAAACAAGCAACATAGCTCTCACTCTGACATGTCCCCTCCAACTTTCATCCCACTCCAATCCTCGGGAGAGAACAAATCAGCAACTCCTGGTTCCTCGCACAGTCTGTTCCGTGTGTCAGACCGTCATACGTCGGAACGTCACATCAGTTAAGAGCAATTCCTGCACTGGCTGGTGTCACTTCCCGGCGTGTTCCGGCCTGCGCACCACGAGTGAGTGGAGTGAGTTGTACGTTACCCCATACTGAACGAGTCTCCCCCGCCCCTGCGGGTTCTGCAGCTACAAAAAACACCACCTACATGCCACTCTCTCACTCCCATTACTATATTACCATTGCTAGCGGTGATCTGATAAATAGAATAACCTGGCGACCTATGCTAAGTCTCACATCAGACGATCTGCCCATAGTTATCTCGATCGAGAAACCTTCCGATTTTGTTTCTGTCGACAACCGCACATTCGTTAACTTTAACGAAGCTAACTTGCTCGGCTTCACAGAGTTTACCGAAAGCACCTTCAACGTTCTACTCATTCCTACGGACGTATCCGTTGGCTACCGCTTGCTTAATCCCGGCTGGAGGAATAGCGGAAATCTGCCCCAGTTTCCCAACCGTTTTAGCTAATGAGCGCCTTACGCCATGCCGAACCCGGGAATCCCCGAATAAGGGATCTCAATTTGGAAAATCGGCAAATGGTAAACCATCATAAACGCACCAAATGGTGCGCGCCACTTATTTTTACTGATGAGGAGGTTCAGAATGCCATCAACAAATCGAAATCATCCAAATCCATAGGCCCTAATGGAATTAACATGCATATGCTAAAGCATCTAGGCTCGACGGGAGTATGTTATGTCACCAAGGTTCTCAACTTGCCGCTGACCACTCTTCAAATACCCGATGTCTGGAAGGTCGGAAGAGTGGCCCCGCTACTGAAACCTGAGAAACCCGCCATCAAAGGGGAGTCATATCGTCCGATACCTCTCCTCTCCCCAGTAGTGAAGACACTTGAGGCTTTACTATTCCCGACTTTCACTCACCACCTGAGCCTATCCAGCCACCAGCAAGGATTCCGCAAAGTGCACAGCACTTAGCGTCATAAACGCTCAGATAGATCGTGGCCTCAACCAGAAACCACTTTGTGAAAGAACGATCCTTGTAGCGTTGGACATGTCGAAAGCTATCGACAAGTAACCACACAACGCTACTGCAGGACATCGAGACTACGCTGCCTCCAGGACTGAAGAGGTGGACAACGAACTACCTGAGCGGTCGACAAACATCCGTACTAGAATTAAACAAGAGGTCGACTAAGAGCTCGAGTTGCCGCGAGAAACGCGATTAACCCTAGCGCAGCTTCGTTCTGGATATTGTAGCAAGTTAAACTCCTACTTATCCCGAATATTATACCCCGACATATCCAATGTATGTCCTGCATGCAACGAGTCTCCGCATGACACTGACCACCTCTTTGTATGTCCTGCCAAACCTACTCATCTAACATCCTTTTAACTTTGGTCTGACCGCGTCGAAACAGCACTTTTCCTGGGCCTCCCGCTAGATGACGTCGACAACAACGTAGATAACCCTTACCATCCTAACAGGGATTGAGAAACCGTTAAAACAACAACCCTGGCCCTGGTAAAACTGTTCGAAGAGATGAGAGCAAATTTTGGAAGAGGAAATATAACAAATGTAATAATAAATACATCATTGTTTTTTTACGTAATTAATTTATCTTTTCTTATTTTTAAACGGAGAGTCGAAGGCCACTGGGTTCTTGGGATGGTTAAAGATGGGAGTGACGACCTTAGGCTGGAGGTATGTCTCAGCAGTGTGAAGTTCGCTGAGGTGCTAGAGGAGCACGTGGCAAAAGGTAGTATTATACTCGTATGTACCGATTGTTGGAAGGCGTACGATTGTCTGTCCAGTCAAGGGTATGAGCACCGACGGGTAAATTACAGCGACCCGAATAATCCGATTGTCGCATCCCGCTAAATGACGTCGACGAAAACCTGGATAACCCTTACCATCCTAACAGGGATTGATATACCGTTAAATCAACAACAAGAAACCCTTCGTCGCAGATGACGGAACTCACACTTAACGCATCAAGTCCCAGTGGCGCGTAATTAAACGGTTTTTTTAACAAAGATAATGGCTGGGATTTAGAATAGCATTCCCCGATTTCGGGTTAAAAATGGGTATGGACGGATAGAGGAGGTCCTCAATATCAAAAAAATATATATATGCGAGTATATAGTTGCCGCTGTCTTATGGTTTTTGAGATATTTGCATTTGAAGCTCAAAAGATCAATTATTTAAAAACGCGTGTTTCTCCGATTTATAATAAATTTTACACATATATTTTTTGCTTTTATATCCACTAACACCTCACTAATTCGTTTCTAACCATTTATTTTATATTAAATAGTTTATTAAACTTTAGTTGAAATCCATTTATTCATACAAACACGCGTTTTAAATAGATGAATTTTTGAATGCTATTCTAAAATTTACCCAAGATAATTATAATAATTATGAAGATTTTTCGAATTTAATATAATGGGCTGTCAAAAAAGTCTTGCGGTTTTTTATTGAATTTTTTTTTTTTAATTGAAATGAATTTTTGATGACTCATGCCCAGCTCTTGACCGATGCTACGGCTGCTACTATGCCGGTCTCTTTCGACCAATTCAGCGATTTTATCGCAATTTTCAACGACAGGCCTTCCGGAGCGTGGCGCATCTTCGACCACCTCTACACCAGAACGTTGAAACCATCGTTGTGCGGTGGAAATGGAAACTGTATCGGGTCCATAAACTGCACAAATTTTATTGGCGGCTTGAGATGCATTTTTGCCTTTATCGTAGTAGTACTGTAAAATATGCCGTATTTTCTCTTTATTTTGCTCCATGTTTGCGACGCTATAACTCACGAACGAGTTAAAAGAAACGAGTCAATCAAACACGTGTTAGCGATTGAAATGAGCTTTCCAAAAAGGTATAGCATGACCCGATGCGACGAATAAAACCAGAACTACGCACTTTCAGCGCCAACTAGCGAAAATACCTTAAGACTTTTTTGAGTATATTTTGAGAAAGAATATAGAGAATAAGCATTATGATCCTTTTGTAAATTATTAGATGCAATAAAACATACCTATAAGCCCTAAAACCTTTTTTTATTACAATGCAAAATATATTTCAGAAGATGGTATTTGTTTCCTGCGTTTGAGTTTTTTACTTATTTTTCAATCGTTTGGATTTGTTAACACTTATTATTTGACAACACGAAACACTTCTTATTGTGCATAGTGTAAAAATAAAATGCTTATTTTAAGCAAATGTCAAAATAATTAATATAACATAAATATATAGAAACATTGTAGTGAAGCGTAAGTGTATAAAAAGTGCATAATATGAAAGAAAGTCACTATAAATCGAGAAATTGCAAAATAAAAAATGCGAAATTTTCAACTTTCAATTTGCGAAAACTAAAATTTTGGGTCGGCTTCAGTATACCATCCCACGATTTCAGGATTAAAAGTGGTATGGTTGGATAAAGCTGATGCTCCAGATTAAGAATACGCCGCAAACTTATAGTTTTCGAGATATTTGCATTTAAAATTTAAAATTTTTATCTTGCAATTTCTCGATTTCTAGTAATTATTTTTTGTTTTTTTACACAATAACTAAAGAGTTCCGTGTTGACGGATAATAAGTGTTGCCATAATTACACATTTATCAAACGAATAAAAATTAATAAAAAATTTATTCCCTAACTCATTATCCTTTTTCTTGCTATATCATGAGTAAAAAGCAAAAAAGAGATTTACTCGAAAAAAACTTGTCACACCCCGGTGTTGGATTGGCCACAGTTATTTTTTGAAGCGCGGCCGAAGGCCGCCAACCCAAAAAGGAGTTTTACTCAAAAAAAAAAGAACCTGACACACCCCGGTGTTGGATCGGCCAGAACACCTAAATAGTGAGGCGCTTATGCTCCCAGTTAAGGAGCATAATGAACTCCTTTTCATGCAGGTCCTGCTAGGATGCCCTTGGAGCCACCTGCTTGGAGCGAAACCGCCTCCTAGGAGCAATAAAAAGTGGAGCTATCAACACCTTCACCGACTGCCATCCAGTGAATGGCGTTCTTGGAGTCAAACCACCACACATTGCAGACTAAGAGCTCGAGTTGCCGCGAGAAGCGCGAGTAACCCTAGCGCAGCTTCGTTCTGGATATTGTAACAAGTTTAACTCTAACTTATCCCGAATATACCCCGACCCCCGATACCCCGTTATTTTCTTAAAGCGCGGCCGAAGGCCGTCAATGCAAAAAGGAGTTTTACACAAAAAAAAACTGACACACCCCGGTGTTGGATTGGCCAGAGTTATTTTTTTTTTGAAGCGCCGCCAATGCAAAAAGGAGTTTTACTAAAAAAAAAAAGAGAGTGTGCTTATGACCGCACGACTGAAGTAAAACTTCTTTCTCTCTATCTATATGTATACATATGAATGTGTGTGTGCAATATATACATGTATGCACATATACATATATTTATTTCCTACAAATATTTAAATTTATTGTATGTTTTCATTAGTAAATTAATACTTTTGCATAGATCTTTTATTTTTTTGCATTGTTTTATTCGTTATTTTCATTATTGGGTACATCAGTAATTACTGTGGTTGAAACCGAGACAATAGGCTTATGATACGAGAAATACGATACATATATTTTAGAATTAAAATTAGACAGAAATCTAGAAAAAACTGCATCGATTGTTGTTCCATGTCTTGTAGTTGGCTCATTACGGTCATTATTCATTTGTAATTCTAATTTATCTCGTAGAAAGTTTCTCAAGAGTTGTCCATCTTCGGATGCGAAATTGATATTGAAATCTCTTGCTAAGATTAGTGGCAACGTATGATAGTTTTCTCCTAGTTCTTCAGAACCTACTCGACCATAAATCATAAGTCTTCTGTATATAAACTTTATGATATTATTAACTGTGTTATTGGGCGACATGTAAACAACTACCATTATGATGTTTGTTCCATCGTCCAAAACACGGGAAAAATTAGGAAAAATTATTTTAATTTTATTTCTCTTTATTTTTATTTAAATAAAGTAATATTTCAAATAAATTATATTTATTTCCACTATTACAAAGTGAAGATGTGCAAAATGAACTTCATTTCTTCAAAGAAAATTGATGACCTTCATGAAATGTGCATATTCGCATTATTTCGTTATCATTTCCATATTTGTACCAATAGAATTTCTATGGTATATACATACATACATATGTATATTATTTCTTTGGCACAATTGTCCGTATGTTACGAAAACAAATGCGAGCCACATACATATGCACATATGTACATACATTCATAATAACAAGTGTCACGGACAATCAATGGCCGAAACTCAAAGAGTCACGCCTGGAACACATAGAGCGGGGCAGGCTGCAAGCGACATCTGTCAAATATTAAAATACACACGTTCTTATGGACACAGTTATGTAGTTGTGCAGCTGTCTAAATAACTGTGTCCTTAAGAATGTGTGTATTTCAATATCAGATTCAGATGGCGCTTGCAGTCTGTCGCGTTCTATGTGTTCAGCACATCAATCTGTCGAAGCACTGACGCGACGAGACGCGAAAGAAACTAACAAACGATCGCCGATTGTTACCGCTTCCCTTGCCGCTGTAACAGCTTCGGCATCCAACGTGCGTAAATATGTATTCATATGTATGAACTTGCATAAGGAGCATGCATGCATGTGTTTATGTCTTCATATTCATATTCATGCATACATACATATATTTATGTCTCTTCATATTCTTGCGTATGTGAGACAGAGAACATAATGTATTTTGTACACATTTTCGGTGTCAAAATGAAAGAAAATATAAACTAGCAAAACGAAATTCTTCGTTGAGAGTCTCTTCATATTCTCTTCTTCGGCATATATGCCTTGTCATCATATGCCGTAAATACATATATTTCTGTCTCTTCATATTCTCGGTTAGAATATGTGAGAGAATTGTAAACAATGTTAAAATTGCGAGGCGAATTCCGACCTTACATACAATGTTAACAAATTTTATGTTCTCTGTCTATACTTTTAAGTTCTCTGGTTCTTGCAAATTTGTTTACATGCACACATAATTACATATGTATGTACGTGAATATGCGCGACCGCTTGGTCTTTTAATATGTACATATGTTAAATGAAATGTCGTAAATTTGGCAACGCGGTGATCCTTCTCTATATTATACGTTCTCTGCGTTCGCCTCGTCTGATCACACTTTTCGTTGCGCGTTCGTCAGCTTACTCCCCAAGCCAATTACCGTTCGCCTCGCCTGATCACACTTTTCGTCACGCGTTCGTCAGTTTACTCCCCAAGCCAAGCGCGCCTAAAGAAGTTTTACTTCAAAAACCTGTCACACCCCGGTGTTGGATCGGTCAGGTTTATTTTTTTCCTGCATTTGAGTTTTTTTTATTTATTTTTATTGTTTTCAATCGTTTGGGATATGGTAACATTTATTATTTGACAACACGGAACAATTATGTTACTGTGCATGTAGTGAAATTTGTGTAAAAAATAAAACGCTTATTTTAAGCAAATGTCTAAGTTATAAATATAAAATAAATATGTACAAATATTGCAGTGAAGTGTAAGTGTATAAAAAGTACATAATATGAAAGAAAAAAATAAATCGAGACATTGCGGAATTAAATTTGCGAAATTTTTAACTTTAAATGCAAATATCTCGAAACTATAAGTTTGCGGCGGCTATAATTATAAATTTTCTTAATCTGGAGCATCAGCCCTATCCAACCATACCACTTTTAACCCTGAAATTGGCATGGTATACTAAAGTTTCCCCAAAATTTTAATTCTAAATAAATGTAATGTTTGTTTTTAATAGGAAATAATGATATTTATTTTGGCTTTTAAATTTTTTTTATTATTTTTATAATTCACATGTTATTGGTATCTTAAAATTATTGTTGTGAATGCATCATCATTGGCCCGGCACGAGAAAAGAGCTGATAGTTAAATATTGAATAAAATTATTTTTGCATAATTTAATACAAAACAAATGGGCACAATTCCGATTGCTTTGGCGCCACGATTTGAATATACCGTTGGGAAGAGGAAGTCCTCCTGATTAAAAAATATATAGGATTAGTTTACGAAATATTCGACCTTAAAGTTCAAAAATTCGCAAAATTCGAACATTTCATGAAGCTATTTCACCACATTAAACACACGTTATTCATATTTTTCACTTTAAATTACACTATAAACTTTCAAATAAATCCACATTTTACACTTTTCGCAGGTTTTTACCTAAAAAATCTTTATTTTAAAAATTGCATTTTACACTCGTTTGAACCTCATTTGTTTACCAAAAATTACGACGAAATGGAGCGCTGCCATGTGATGATAAGGCAATTCGCTGAAATTCCTCTTTTTCGCAAAAACTCCTCTATTCATGCATTTGGATATTATCGTATACATTATCGTAATATTATATAATAATATTACGTAATAAAGTGTAAAATATATGAGTACAGTACGAAAACTCAAATTTTAAATATAAAAATACATATAAGTATCGTCACATAAAATACAAAACAAAGTATCATCAAAAATAAATGACAACAATGGCGTCGAGTAAGCACGTGTGTATAACTTGCTCCAAGTTTATAAGGGGAAACTCAGGAAGTATTAGCTGCAATAGTTGTAAGAATTGGTTCCACAAGAAGTGCAGCTTTCGGAAAACTGGTCATATTGACTGGCTGTCACTCAGAGGTTAGTATTATTGAGGCAATCAATGACAGTGATGAGAAAATGTTTGAGAAATACTTAACACCGTTCAAGAAAACAATTGAAAATATTCAGACCAGCGTTGCAGGGATTCGGCTGGACTTTAACAAGTTGGCAGAGAACAACAGAGCAGTCTCGCAGCATTATAAGCAATTAGAAAAGAGAGTCGGCGCTGTTGAGAATAAATTAACATCGTTCGATGCACTTAATGGGGATCCCAACATTATAATATCGGAGATGTCAGAGGTTGGTCAGAGGTTGGTCCGAAACTCGGTCTACGTAGACTCGGACTTTCCTCCGTGTCGTGGCAAGATAGTGTAGCTACGACGGGTGGGGAAGTGAGCAATCTTTTTGCGTCGTTCTTTGGTAGCATCTATGCGGAGAAACCTAACGACAATGGGGAACCAATGCTCAAGCTGTGGAAACATCGACTAGTTACGATGTGAAATTATCGGAACTCACCATCCGCTTTGATGTAGTGTACGAGCAAATGTGCAAACTAGATGGAAAGAAGGTAGCCGGACCAGATGAAATACCGAACATATTACTGAAGAGCTGTGCAGTCGGACTTGCCGAACCAATAACCCACATCTTTAGTAAATCACTGGAGATGGGTATTTTTCCGTCGGCATGGAAACGCTCGTATATTTGTCCAATTTACAAGACAGGGTCAAGATCTGAGGTGTCCAACTACAGGCCAATATGCATACAGCCGGCAATGGCAAAGTTGTTTGAGAAACTTGTTTGCAGCAGGTGAATTTCGCCTTCAAGAATACGATCTCGACCAAGCAACATGGGTTCTTTGGCGGAGGGTCTACCGCTACAAACCTTTACCTGTATGTCGATTACGTACTGAGAGCGTTGGACAAGAGTGAAACAGTTCACACTATCTCCACGGATTTCAGCAAAGCCTTCGACCATGAGCTCTTAATAGAAAAATGGCTCGCTACGGAGTGGCGGGAAATATATTGAGTTGGTTCAACTCGTACTTGACTGGGAGATTCCTGCAGGTGCGAGTGAATGGCTATGTGTCGTCCGAGTTTAAAGTGTCGTCCGGGGTTCCACAGGGTTCCCATCTGGGGCCAGTGCTGTTTAGCATATTTCTCAACGACATTGGGGACAAAATATCGTCGGACTTTTTACTTTATGCTAATAACCTCAGAAAGATAAGCACTGTGGATGATATTAGTGCATTACAGCAAGACCTTGATAGACTTGAGGAGTGGAGCGACGAAAATAAATTGAGTTTAAAATAAAGTGCGTGGTGATGTTCTTGTCACGGTCCTTGAGTCGTCGTCCAGCTGTTTACCGTATCGCTGATCATCAGCTAGAAAAAGTCACAGTAATAAAAGATCTTGGTGTCATGATTGACAATGCACTAAATTTCGCTGGACACATTGACAAAATTACATCACAGGCATACAGGACACTTGGGTTCATATTCAGATGTGGGGATGACTTCAGGAATGCTGGTACGTTCGTGGGGCTGTACTCGACCTTGGTGCGTCCGATGTTGGAGTATTGTTCATTGGTTTGGTCTCCTCATACCGACTGCCTCATTGACAAAGTGGAGAGAGTGCAGAAGAAACTCTGTAAATATGTCGCGTACTTCCCGAGACGTAAAGGATGGGTTGGAGGCTCGGAGGAGGTTCGTGGTCAATTTGAAATTTATGACCTGATGAGTCGGAGACAAATAACAGATCTCTTGTTTGCTTTTAAGTCACTAAATGGATTAATCGACTCTCCGAAAATTTTGGAACAATTCGGCATTGTAGACCGAATGCCTGCGTTGAAGGACAGGCTGTTAAAAACAATCAACTCTTCGAAGAACTACGTGAGGGGTGGACCGAGGAGCAGGGTTGTAGACTTAGTCAATAGACATGAAAATATTAGTATGTTTGGTTGTACATATGCGAGCTACGTCTCAAGGGTTAAGAAATTAATTAATAATGTATCATTAATGTGTGATTTGCCTAGTCATGGATATGCCTTCTTTTTTATTTCTATTGTTATTGTTATACTTCTCAGTACATAGCCGACTGTCGTGAATAATAAATAAATCGCTTACAGATATAATAACCAAAACTTATCCATTTTATAACGAAAACTCAAATTTTGTTTCAATATGAGTGCATAACGAAAAAATATAACTACTTTAACCACTTCATAACAAAAACTCAATATATTTTTTTATTTTTAACGCAGAAAAGAGTACTACGCGAATGTACTTCAGTCACCCTGGGTATTCGCTCGGCCAGGGTTATTTTTTTTTTTTTTTTTTTAAAGCAAAGAAAACGCTGCGAAACGCTGAAAAATCCTTCACTTCTGGTTTTTAAGGTGTGGCAAACCAGGTTTTCCTCGTAAATATAAACACTCGTAAACTTTTCAGCGATAAATTTGATAAGTGATTTTTAAATTACTAGTTTTAGCTGAAAAATTACAAAATAAATGTGAAACGCGAGTTTATTTCAATGCTTGGCACGATTCCGATTACTTTGGCGGAGGGGTAAAAAAACCGAATTTCCGATAAATCGGGTATGTGCGGATAGCGGAGCTTCTCCAGAGAAGGAAGATCCAAAAATAATATTGAAATAACTTTTATTTTTCAAAATATTCCCGATTAAAGATTCAAAAATTTGCATTAAAAACACATAGTATTTCTCCAACTTTCACTAATTTTTTTTTAAATTTTTCACTTGGTATATTTAAATATACACTTTAAACATTGAAATAAGTTCACATTTCACTTTTATTTTGTATTTTACCTAAATTTATTAATTTAAAAATCACTTATCACACTCATCGTTGCAAAGGTTAGATTGTTTACTATTATGAGGAAAACAAGCGTTGCCACATCTTTAACACCAAATTTGTATTTCTTTGTCTGTTTCTTTGCGTGATTCTTTTTTCTATATTAATTATAATAAAAAATACTTTCCAACATTTTTCAAGTTATAATATTGAATTGTGAAAACTTTTTCCATATACATATGTATGTATATGTAAGTTATTATATTGCGCTCGAATGCAGCATTGCAACAACACAGCTTAGCGTATGTCATCACCACGCAACCTTTCGACAGTGGCGCTTAGCAACATCAACACCTCGCGCATATGTTTTCTAAGCTGTCCAACAACGGAACAGTCCGGCGCTTAAGAACACTGCGCAGGCAATTAACCTTGCCCATGTGTTTGCCTACCAACAACGCAACGACGCAGGATAGCGCGTAATTCTATCACCACCCAGCAACAGCTCTACCTTGTGCTTGGGTTAGCCAAGCAGCCCGCCAACAGCCCAACTCGGCGCCTAACAACAGCTTCACCATGCGCTTGGGTTAGTTAGGTAACCCAGCAACAGTATAATAAAGAGCATAAGATCACTGCGCGCAACAATAACAACAACACCTGAAAATCATTGGACGAGAGGGTATTTAAGGCTGCGCTGTTAGCATAGCAGGACAGTTCTTGGAGACAACGCATTAGTTATAACTGAAAAATTAATTAATAAAGTTTATAAAACCTAACTTGCTTAACTTGTATAATATGCGATTTATGTCCGATAAAGACAAATAAGTAAAAATCTATGATAATATTATAAAATTTATATCATATCGGGGTGACTGAAGTACGCGTAGTACTCCTTTCTGCGTTGGCGGCCGCGCTCTAAAAAAATAACCCTGGTCGAGCGAATACCCAGATTGACACCGAAGTACTTTCGTGTAGTACTCCTTTCTGCGTTGGAGGCCTTCGGCCGCGCTCTAAAAAAATAACCCTGGTCGAGCGAATACCCAGATTGACACCGAAGTACTTTCGTGTAGTACTCCTTTCTGCGTTGGAGGCCTTCGGCCGCGCTCTAAAAAAATAACCCTGGTAGAGCGAATACCCAGATTGACACCGAAGTACTTTCGTGTAGTACTCCTTTCTGCGTTGGAGGCCTTCGGCCGCGCTCTAAAAAAATTACCCTGGTCGAGCCCATACCCAGGGTGACTGAAGTACTTTCGCGTAGCACTCCTTTAAAAAGATAATCCTGATCGAGCCAATACCCGGGGTAACCTAAGCATTTTATTATTTTAATACGTAATAATATTATATATTACCTAGTTGTTTATTAAAATTAAATAAGAAAAAATCCATATGCATGGAAAGATTATTTATACTCATTTTAATTTGAAATATAATTTATAGACACACTTGTTTTTATTAGAACTAAGATTGCTAAATAAAGAAAGAGGAATTACATCAAAATAGAGAAATTCAGCGAATTGCTCATATTTGCATATTATGCAGCGCTCCATTTCCTTATAATTGTTAGTACATAAATGATGCTCACTACGAGTGTAAAAAGTAATTTTTAAAATAAAGATTAAATAAAAAGGGAAAAATGTGGATGTATTTCAATGTTTATAGTTTAATTTAATTAATTTAAAGTAAAAAATGTCCGAAAAGTGTGTTTAATGTGGGGAAATAGCTTGTTGAAATGTTCGAATTTTGGGAATTTTTGAACTTGGAAGTCGAATATCTCGTAAACTAAGCATTTGTGGACCATATAACCCTATAATATTTTTTAATCAGGTGGACTTCCTCTTTCCAACGGTACCTACAGATCGCGGCGCCAAAGAAATCGGAATTGTGCGCAATGCTTAGGGTATATTTGAATCAGAGAGCTGCAACGATCACAATTTTTTCAATCATACCCGATCATTGACTCAGATTTGTTGTGATGGAAAACTTTGCTTCAACAAAAATGAATGATCGTAAGCGAGCGTGATCAAAGCGAACAATCAGTTACAATCACTGCTTGTTTCGTAATGATTTTTCTCGATCGAACGCCTTGTGTGAGCAGCAAAGAATGTTCGAGAATGCTGCTTGCATTCCGATCGATCACAATCATACCGTTTGGTCATACCGGGTGGTTACTGCCAGCAGCGCAGTCGCTGAGCGTTCTTTTTCTTTAGCTGGAAATATTATAACTGAAAAAAGAAATAGGCTCAGACCGTGTTCAGTTGATAATGTATTGTTTTTAAATTCATTTTTTTTTAAGTTTTAGCGATTAAGAAACCAAGTTTATTACCCTCTTTTAATTTTAAATTTTTGTTGATCTCAATGAAGAAGTGATAAAAATTTGAAATTTGTGTTCCCTAATATTTTAAGCATTACCTTTGTTTATTAATTTTAAGCATTAATTGAATTTTAGTTAAAAATGAAGAAATACATATATGCAGTAATGTTTTGGTTAATTTTATGCATCGCAACTTGTTTCCGTTAAAACACACAAATATGTACATACAAATTATGCAATTCTCGATCTGATTGGTTCAATCACAATCAATTCAAAGGCATAGTTGATCGATGCCTGAGTTTTCGTGCATCGTTGGACTTGATCGTCCTTTTCTGTACAATCATTTCCAATCATCATACCGGAACCAACCAATCAGTTTCAATCAGCAAACAGAGCAATCAAATCAATTGATCGAACTCCTTCGTTTTAAGCACGAAACTCGATCGAGCAATTTTGTAGCGAACAGCTGTGCTGAGTTTGACCGTTTTGAGCGTGGCTGATCAAACCGGATCGATCATACTCAATGCAGGTCTCTGATTTGAATATACGGGTTGGGTTTAGTATCGCGCCGGTTAATTTTGGCTCACTGTAGCTAAACGAGAGAACCAAATTGAAAATTTTAAACACGCATGTATGCTTAACAACTTTTATTTAAAACATATTTTATAAAAATCGGTTCACAAATTTTTCCACAAATTCTCTTTAAAAAATGCTATTTTTTGCAAATTTCTCAATATATGCTAGTGTATTTTCCTCTGTTGTGCATTGTACCAAACCAATTATGGATACATTTTCACGCACATATATTACTTATGAATTATAAAAACCACTAGTAATGTTTTTTATTACTTTTGATTGTTAATTTCTTTGTAAATCTTTAAATAAAATAGACCTTTTTCTGCATTGAGTTCAATAATGCGAAAAACCAAAATGACTGCCTAATTTGAACTGTCAAATTGCCGTCAAAGCACGAACAAAAGGGAATAAATTAAACCCAGTTAGCAACAAATGTGTGAAGAGAACGCGAAAAGGTGTTCATTGCTAAAATACCGTGGATGGCGTAGCCGGTGTTGGACCGACCAGGGTTATTTTTTTTTGAAGCGCGGCCGAAGGCCTCCCACGCAAAAAGGAGTTCTATGCGAAAAAAATTTGTTACACCCCGGTGTTGGACCGACCAGGGTTATTTTTTTTGAAGCGCGGCCGAAGGCCGCCAACGCAGAAAGGAGTACTACACGAAAGTACATCGGTCACCCCGGGTATTCGCTCGACCAGGGTTATTTGAAAGATAATGAATGGAACTTTCGAATAATACCACCCTTTCCCCCCTAGGACCCCGGGGGGCTCTAGGGCAGCCTCCTGAGAATGGCGTAAAATCGTAGTTTTTCCATACAATTTTCACTAATTATTATAAAATTTGTGTATTTTTACGCATAGAGTGACTCTATGTTTACTATTTTTATTATTTCAATCAATTAAAGTGGAAACCCACTTTATTTAAATAATAAAAACACTGAAAATTAAAAATTGTATATGTATCGGTAATAATGCATACAAGTAGTTGAAGTACCAAGATAACCCAACCAACCATTTATACAAGACCCCCTAAATAATAAAATTGGGTTTTCATCGCGCGATCTTTTTTTTCAAATTTTGAATATATTTTCAGCATAATATACTACATTGAAACAAGCGCCGCAGGCGAAAATTTGGAATAAAAAATCGCGCGATTTTTTATTCCAAATTTTCATTATATTTTCATTATATTACATTGAAACAACCGCCGCACATTGGGATATCTGTGGCCGAAATTCAAAAATTTCATGTTGTCTGATTTGAATGAAAATTTCACAGTTTGTTACCAACTATCTATACATTATTTTCCCAAAGTATTAGGATTCTATCTACATTAGTTTTTTGTCCAGAAATGCCCAAAGTTGGTGAATTTAGAGAGCATCAAAATTAGCAAAAAATTTACTCAAAAGTCAAATTATTGATACAATAAAACAACTATTGAAATTCAACTTCGTTATTATTTTTCATTTATAATATGTATCAAAGAAAAAATTTGCATCAAAATCCATTGAAAAAAATAATGCATAAAAAATTTTGTGGAACAACATAATTTGGACGTCAAAATTTCAATGTTCTTCAAATTCAAAGTGGTGCATCTTTTTAGCGCTGTCTACCGCTGTCGACATACATATACCGAATTAAAGCCCGAAGTCTCAGCTAAACGATAAAAAAAAATCAGCTGCCCCAAATTGCCCCCCTTGAAAAAAACAATGTCAGAATGTCACGAAGATGTACAAAATTTGCTAAAAGAGACTTAATAAAAGAGAATTTAGTTGTATGGGAGGTGGGCGTAAAAGTGGGCGGATATTATTGAAATTTAACACCAACATATATAATGTCATAAAAATGCTATGTACCAAAAATCAGTGCTGTAGGTCAAAAATTAAGTTTCAGCTTATATGGGAGGTGGGCGTAAAATAAAATTTTTTAAAAAAATTCTTTCATTTTTTTCTTGATTGGAATCCAAAACAATGATGTACCAAATGTCATTGTCCTACGACAACTCCTTATATTTTTAGCCGCAGTATGCACTAGCAGAAACCAATGTGCGCCGCAGTATATAAGACCTACCATTTTGATTCGTTGGGTTATTACTATCTTCCTTTTGTGCTTATTTTCTTCGTCGTTTGACAGTTCATATTCAGTAATTTTGCTTACATTTCAAGGAACAATATAACACGTAATTGAAAGCTGTTTTATTTATTAAATTATACATAAAATCGCAACTTAAAATCCATAATTTATCATTAATTCAATTAAATATATTTCAAAGAATGTGTGTGTGTTAAATTGGTTAAATTTTTTGCAAGCAGTGCAACAAAAACTTTAAAAGAAGAGAGCCATTGTTTGAGCAAATGTGAAAATGTGTGTTTTTTGCGTACTTATATCTAAAAAACAAATTAACATTTAACAATAATTTTACATTTAAACAAAAGTTTAATTCATTGGCTATCCGTGCTATATAAATTGAAAAAAATCCGTGCACGCATTTAAGAGGAATAAGCAGTGAAAATGGGATACTAAACTAAACCCAACCCAAACATTTCCCGAATATACAGTAGAAACCCAAAAAAATTTAGTGAAACGCAGAGAAATAACATCTGTTCTTAGTGCAAATTTTTGAATTTTTAAACGTGAATATTTTAAAAAATATTAGTTATTATGTTATTTTTGGATATTCCTCCTCTGGAGAAGCTCCCTTACCCGTACATGCCCCATTTATACGGAAATTCGGTTTTTTTTTACCCCTCCGCCAAAGTAATCGGAATCGTGGCAACAAATATGTTGAACCGAATTAGTGAAGGGCCAGGGGATATTAAAACAAAAAAAAAATGCATTATAAATCGGAGAAACACGCATTTTAAATAGTTGAATTGGCAACAATATACATAGATATGTACGTATATATCTATATATATTTTCTTGATCTGAAAGACCTTCTCTAGCTGTACATACCCTTCTTAACCCGAAATTGAGGGATGCTATACTAAATCCGAGCCCCACAATTTCCCAATCGCAATCGGGTGGTAATTATTTATATGAACATTATGTGTTAATATCCCATGTAAGAACATAAATATTGAAACTAAATTTTATTACTAAACGAGCACTGTAACATTGCATCGTCTGTGGTACTCACAATAAAAACCTTAACAAAACTATAAAGAATAAATTAGAATTAATAACACTACAATAGGCACTGTTTGTTACTCAATCAATAAAAGGCTAATAATTTCTACTTCTCATATTTTTAATGCATATTGCTTATATTAGCTAGTTTCACATACTATTTTGTTATCATTTGACTAATAGTATCTAGCACTCAACACATGTGCCGTTTTCAATTATCGTCTACACTTACAAGAATTATTGTTGACCATAAAACACTTTGAATCATGACAGACATTTTTTCCAGGATTGAGGCTCACAAATTGCAGATTTCGACAAGAAGTTGTCAGAGAACCTTCATCAGGGACGTAGATCGAGAAGGTTCACGACGCGAAAAATAATTTTGGCTAACTCGATCGAGACGAGAGAGTTTTGCACCAGGGGCATTGAGCATTTTCAGTGTTAAATGAGAAAAAATAATTATAATTCCAATGCTAATACTATGTTCAGACCGACACTTAATCACACGATTTCGACTGTTGAATGGATTATCCCACTAATGTTAAAAATTTATCAAGATTTCGCCATACAAAAATGACAGTACCAAATCACTTCATTGAAATGATTTGAAACTGGTCCACGCTAAATCTGTCCGTGCGACTCTGATTTAGCGCAATCTACTTGTCAGCACTGGAAAACTGTTACATTATCACAGCTTATTTAAACACTACAAAGGGAAAAAAATGTAAACAAACAAATTTTTTTTAAAGCAATGAATCTAATTACAACTGAAAATCGACCAAGCACATGAAAAAATGCATCTATTATTTCTATTATATGGAAAATATTAAAAAAAGACGGCATTTATTTCAAAATACTACTCGTATATAACAATCTTTTCTTTTGATAAATATTAAGCGATGTGAATTCTTGAAACAGCTGTTTTTGATCTTTCTAACGGCAGTGAGAAAACTGTTGAGTTATGAAATGCTTAAATGTAATCTAATCTTTGAAATTTTCGATCTGAACATAATATAAGGAATGTACGCTTACTGATTCGCTTATTTACTATACGCAAACTAACCTTCTTATAAGGGGCCATCCATAAATTACATCACACGAATTTAAGGACTTTTTAACCCCTCCCCACGTCCTTGTAAAAAGTTGTCACATTTTGAACTTGCCCCATTTTCGTGACGTCACACATTTTCCAATTTTATGGATTTATCTAGAAATAAAAAAACAAGAATAACCTATTCTATTTATTGAATAATATTTAATATAATCAACATTTAGTTAAATATTAAAGTACAGACACAACGAATGACTAGTCAAGAAATTAAAGATACTTAATTATGCTAATTAAAAATACAAAACTTAATCATCTTGTGTCCATGGACTTTTGACCCACTCCTTTATATCTATCTGAATTTGGACATCAGGAACATCTTTCGTATCAACATCGTCTTCTTCCATCCATAAAGCATCGTCATCATTCATTAAACAGAGAATCTCTTGGGCACGTCTAGCCGCAATTCTTTGGAGGACTAATTTTCGCGATAGGTAACAGCTCTTGTTTTTATGTGATTGTTTGTGTTAATTGGTGGCTTTATAAGAAGAAAAATATAGGCCACATATGCTAAACGATCTTTTAAATAAGTATGACTCGACACTAGGGCAATAACTATCATGGAACTTGTTTCAGATGGGATGATGCTTGGAGATTTAATAATATCTGTAGTAATAATGGAGCAAACTTAGCGTTGTTGTCATCACTCTCTGTGACTCCATAACCTTCTGATGTCTGTTTAATTAACAGAGGTGGTGGTAAAAATCCTTCTTTTAATAATTTCCAAAGACTAGAACGTCATACACTGCAACATGCAATAGTATCACATTTAGCTATTTGTAAAAAATATTGTGACTCACGTACATGATTAGCTTACCAAGTAGCATTATTTTTCAACATCATAGCCTGTTCAATATCCAGTCCAGTAACAGTTGGTGCAACACATTCAGCAACGACTGGAAAATTATCAATGACTAACTTGCTCCAAATGTCAGCCAACACATTGCCCGCACTTTCGAAGTTTCGTTTTTCTAGATCTAAATCAGTACTTGAATCAACTGAGAGGTGCCATGCGTCGTTCAACTCTGTTAAATGCACTCCTTCCTGGGTACGATTTTGACATCGTTGCGGGGGCATCTCTAATAGGTGTGCTCCAAGCGCTCATAGAAGGCATCTTTGGTCATATCGTCCTTCTCTTCAGTCGGGGCGTGGGCGCAAATCAGCGATATGTTGAAGAACCTCGCTTTGATGCGGATTGTGGCTAGACGTTCATTTACCGGTGACGGAGTCTCTCTCCCACCACGAATCCCACATCAAACATGCGATCCTTTATATTTTATATCCTTAAATGCCACAAGGACCTACTTGCCTCAGTCCTTGTCCCGTCCCTTGCATTTCTGGGACGGCGGTGATGTCAGCCTTTACTCTAACGAGAACATCAACCAGCCGAGCAGCGGCACCTTCCCAATTAAGGGACCGGACTTTACAGGTGCATGACCTCAAATCATAGTCGTTAATTCGTTTGCCATGGTCGTCATCAAAAGGGGGGTCACTCATCCGAGGCTTGTTGTTTCCTTTCATTGGGGGTGTTTTTTACGTGGCGGGTCCCAAACCCAGCGCACAACCCTATGTAGGGTATGTTTCGCCTTCTCACTTTAGCTCGCCTTCAAACGGATGTTCTTAGGCTTCCCAGAGGATACTTGGCCAAAGACCGGCGGTCGTGAGCTGCTTGAGTCATATGTAAAAGTTTCTGGCCACTCCCAAGTGAATGGCCATCAGAGAACTTTCCTCACTTGCGTGAACTTCTACACATGACTCCATCCTCCAAGCTTCTTTAATTGCTGTAATTTCCGAGGTGAAAATAGCCGTGTAGCTAGGCAAAAGTCCATTTTTGATTAGTTCTTTAGATTCTGTTGTAACAACAAAAGTGTTTTCAACTTTCTGTGAACCATCACAGTACCAAATTAGCCAGTTCTTTTGCTTCCATTTTTGCACTTCCTCAGCATGTAGTTGCCTTAGAGGAAGTGGGTTCGTGCTATTTTTGGTAAAACCACTGGATATGAAAGGAGATTCTGCAGATTTCTAGGGACTGAAGAATACTTTTCAGGTTTTTAGTTTCGATAAATCTATGCCTATCTTCATAACCATTTTGAAGATTTTTGTATAATTAATTTTTAGGTATTTTTTCAAGTGAGCTAGAGTCTTGAAGTCTAATTACAGGATGTTAGCATAGTTTTGTGTGCAGTAGTAAATTTTATTCCCTGTTAATTTAAAAATGCAGTCTTCAAAAGTAAGGAGTTTCAGTTCATAGAGAATGTTTGCAATTGGAGTTGATCGAAACGCGAGACTAATTATGCGTGCTGCCATGTGGTAGTATTTTTTGATTTGCCCAAATATAATTATGTATGTAAACGAATATAAAAGAATCATACGCGTAATCTATATATGTAAATATGTACACTCAGTGCTTCATGCGAAATCTCCGTTGACACGGACAACTTGCGTTCCTTTATACGGCTACTGTAGTGAATACCACAAGGACCTACTCGCCTCATTCTTTGTCCCGTCCAACACATTTCTTGGACGGTGGTGATGTCAGCCTTTATTTTCACAAGGACATCAACCAGTTGGGCATCGGCACCTTCCCAATTAACGGAGCGGCTATTCCAGGTGCATGACCTCAAATCGTAGTCCTTATTTCGTTTGCCATGGTCCTCATTAAAAGGGGGGTCTCCGGGTCATACCATGATGCCCCAATCGAACCATTTGGCCCCAAGTGTATGGCCAATAATTACACTGTGGAACATTTTTGGGATTATTGTCTGGGGGGTGAGAAATTCCAAGTCAGGGTGATGGTACTAGGTCAGTATAGTAAAACCCTCAGAGGGTTTGGCGTTCGTATGTGTCAGATTTTTTTTGACCTTTTACATTTTTTCCTTATCTTGATGTTTTTTTAACATAACTCGCGAACCACTTGTCCGATTTTGATGAAACAAATTTAGAAAAATTAAAAATTACAGTTTCTCTAATCTGTTTCTATACCGTTTTCCTATATAATGACAAAAGAATAGAGAGGCCGAAATGCGTAAGTACGAAGAGCTTAACAAGCTTGCCGACAGGGGATATGCTCGAAAATTTTACACAAAGATGCGGCAGCGAAGAACTGATAAGGAGCATGCATCGCCTTCTTTGTAGAATATGGTCGAACGAAAGCATGTCCAACGAGTGGAATTTAAGTGTGCTCTGCCCAATTCACAGAATGGGAGGCCACACAATCTGCGCCAACGACAGTGGGATAACCCTCCTAAGGTTCTATCGAGCGTATTGCGTGAACGATTAAATCACACCATCAAAAAACTGATTGGACCTTATCAGTATATCTTTAGACCTGGAAAATAAACAACTGACCAGATATTCACCATCCGCCAAATCTTGGAAAAGGGCCGTGAAAACTCACCACCTCTTCGTCAATTTCAAAGCTGCCTTTAACAGCACGAAAAGGAGCTGCCTTTATGCCGCAATGTTTGAATTTGGTATCCGGCAAAACTAATATGACTGTGTAAACTGATGCTGAGCAACACCAAAAGCTCCGTCAGGATCGAGAAGGACCTTGCCGTTCGATACCAATTGAAGTTTAAGATAAAACGACTGTTCTTCGTGTGACTTCCTCAATCTGCTTCTGGCGAAAACAATTCGAGCTGCAGGACTAAAGCTGTACCTTCTTGGTTTAGTCCTGCATCTCTTTAAGAAGAGTGTACAGATGCTGCCGTATGCTAATGATATTGATATAATTGGCCTTACCCTTAGTCCTGCTTTCTCCAGAATGGATAAGGCAACGAAACAAATGGGTCTGATGGTGAACGATAGCAAGATGAAATATCACCTGTCTTCAACCAAACAGTCGTCACACTCGCGACAGGCACCCACGTCACTTTGAAGTTGCAGATAATTTCGTCTATCTTGGAATCAGCGTAAACACCAACAACAACGTCAGCCTCGAAATCCAACGCAAGATATCTCTTGCCAACAGGTGCTACTTCGGACTAAATAGGCAATTAAGAAGTGAAGTCCTTTCTCGGCGAACAAAAACAAAACTATATAAGTCAGTCATTATTCCCGTCCTGCTAAGGTGCAGAGGCATGGACGATGACAATATCTTATGAGACGACGTTGCGAGTTGTCGAGAGAAAGTTCTCCGAAAGATTTATGGTCCTTTGCACGTTGGCCACGGCGAATATCACATTCGATGGAACGGTGAGCTATACGACAGTTGGTCTTAAAAATCTGCATTTTTTCACCTCTCAATAATAATATATTCGGGAAATTTGACGGCGGATTTTATAGCTTACGCTAATCGCGTACTTGCAGCCAGGACACTACCAAGATCTTCTTAAGAACTGGACCTGGCGACGCGGGACTTTTGGATAATAGTTTTCCTTGCCTCGTCATCTTTTTGGCCTTTTTAAAGCTGCACAAAAGCTTCGTTGTTTTTTGTCGTTTTGTCCTGCGCATCAACTTTTTGTACTCCCTTTGGAGATCGTTATATTGATTTTAACAATCCGTGCTTTCTGCTAGCTTAGCCCAGTTGAAAAATTTTCGTACTCAGCACCTGCAAGATCCGAGCCCTTTGATCGCCAAAGCGACTTTGTTTTGTGCTTGAGTCGCATCGAGGGGAGAGTTCAAATATTATGAAATGCTGTATCAATAGCATTCGTGAATAAAGTCTCGCCCCTTTCAAGCAGTTATGTGATTTATACTCGGAAGGGCTAGATATCCCAATTTGTATTTCTGGGATTTTTTCTAACAATGTATCCGACTTTTACTTCAGATTTTATGTAGAAGTAGATGTACCTACGGTCAGAGAATAATGGGACGTTATGTCCTGGACGTTTTTGAAGGTGAGTTTTATATAGGCACGTTCCGCACCCCGTATGGCTATAGGACACAAAGAGTATAAGATCATCCTTTATACCCTTTTAGCCACAGCCATTAAGTCTTCTGTGAGAAAACTAAGGTCAATATGAGAAATACACAAGCCATCGCTGGATGACGCCTGATTGTAATGTTCTTACGCAACCAGCCCAAAAGCAACTTGAGACCATGATACCCTAGCGGGAATTTTTGCTAACCGATTATGTGCGGTAGAGACATTAAAATTTACATCTAGCCTGTCAAAAGAGACTTTTATAAAAGCCGATGTCCAAATTGGACGATGAGCTAGGCACCACTTACTTTTAAATGAAATCACATATCTTGGGACCTGTTTTACCGATTTCAATCAAATCCGCGACAACGAGAAAATTGGACAAAAACTTCACCTACTTCACAATTGTAAATTCCTTCTGTTTCTTTCACTTTCCAGTATACACAAAATTACCAATTACTATAATCAAATAGAGCCACATTACGACCAACACTTATGCTAATCGAACCAAAACTTTTCAAATCGCTACCAACCCTTGATAACAGTATATCTGTATGCTAAGAAGTCGTGCTAGTCGTTTCTTCTTTTAATAATTTGACGACATTTCAAGATGCCAAGTGCAGTCAGGCCTCTCTGCATATGATCTCTCCAACGGAGTGGAGGTCTTCCTCTTCCTCTGCTTCCGCCTTCCGGTACTGCGTCGAATACTTTCAGAGCTGGAGTGGTTTCATCGTTGAACTATGTCAATGTGGTCGTATAACTCGCACAGCTCAACGTTCCATCGACTGCGACATTCGCTGTGGCCAACGCGTGAAGGACCATATACATATCTTCCACAGGACCTTTCTCTCGAAGCACATAATGGGCAGGGTTATTCTGTGTTGGATTTTGAGGCTGACACTATTGTTGCTGATCACACTGGTTCTAAGACACACGAACTTATATATTACTTCGTAGTTATGACTGTTAACAGTCACGTAGGAGCCACGTCATGAGTACGTCGACTGTCTGCTTTGCTTCGCCTCCATAACCAGTATAGAGAAAACAAAACTAACGGCGCGGATGTTGATGCCCATGTTATCAATATCATCAGCATACGCCAGCAATTCTACACTCTTCAGCTCTGCAGATCGAGCTGTCCCCAACAGTAAATTGAAATAGTCGTACAATAGGGAGTCGCATTGGCTGAAACCTCATTTGGCATCGAACGGCTTGGAGAGGTCCTTTCTGATCCTGACTGAGCTTTTGGTATTGCTCAACGTCAGTTTACATAGCCGTTTTAGTTTTGCGGGGATACCAAATTCAGACATAGCGGCATAAAGGCAGCTTCTTTTCGTGCTGTCAAAAGCTTTGAAACCAACAAAGGGATGTGCGTGTCCATTCCTTTTTATTCCAAGATTTGGCACATGGCGATTATATGGTCAGTTGACTTTCCAGGCCTAAAGCTATTCTGATAAGGTTTTTAATCTTTTACAAAACATGCTCGATAAAGCTTTATACGCTATGTTGCGCAGACTTATCCCACTTATCCCCAATAAGCGGGCATGCTTTCCTCCGACCATATTCTACAAAGAAGCTGAAGCATGCTCGTTATCAATTATTTGCCGCCGCGTTTGAACAGCTCGCCCGGTAATCTATCGGCCTCCCGTTCTGTTGTTCTTTAAACGGTTAATTGCCGTTTAAACGAACTTCTTCATGGTCGTTCAAAGGAACTTCTGCTCTATCGCCATCGATTGGGGATCGGGTTTGCCTTCTCCTGGAGTTATACGTTCACTGCCATTCAGAAGGCTGGAGAAGTGCTCCCTCCATAATTTTAATTTCGACCAGCTTGTCAAGCTCTTCGTATTCATGCATTTCGGCTTCTCTTTTTTTATAGAGCGTATCTTGGCTGCAGCAGAACAGTAACCCGAGTCGATGTTAGGACCTTGGAACGTACGCACGTCCAAAACACTGGTTACGTGTCTTTCGTCTATCAAAACATGATTGATCTGTTTGTCGGCTTTTCGGCCCGAAGACAGCCAGGTAGCTTTGTGAGTTTTCTTATGCTGAAATCTAGTACTACAGATAACCATATTTCGGACCCCAGCGAAGTCGATCAACCTCTACCCATTTGAAGATATTTCATCATGGAGGCTGAATTTACCGACCGTTGTGCCAAAGATACCTTCTTTTCCCACCCTGGCTTTAAAGTCACCAAGCACAATTTTGAAATCATGGCGGGGCAGCTCTCACAAGCGCTAGTCCTTCCGTCGGATTTTAGCCATATGTTCATCCACCGGGCTGAATGCCAGTACTCGGCGATGTAGTCTCTTTTCCACCACGAATCCCATACCGAATTTTATCTCCTTTTTGTGGTCACTGTAGTAAATGCCACAAGGTCCTGCTTATCTTAGTCTTTTCCCTCTGCGGGTAGGGGGGACCCCCTTGGTGCAGGGGGGGAACCGAATATACCCGCGGTAAGGCATGCCTGTCGTAAGAGGCGACTAAGATCCTGGTCGCCAGTCGAGTTGTGTGGAAACTCAACTGGTAGTAACTTTGGTTACAAGGTCTTACCAGAGACTTTAACCTGGTACCACGGGGAGCAGTAAGCCCTTGGAGGTAAAACTCCAATCTGCTCATTGGGTTTGGCCCTTTGTGGAGATCCGTGGTGGCCCAAATCGCGGGAAGAACTGACTTTGTCAGTTCAAATGTGGAGTTGCATTGCAACATGGCGCCGTGCACATAGTACGGAAGAGGTTTTAGATGGGCCTCGAACCCCACCAAGGAGGTTAGTGTATCCATGCCACACTGCCGATTGGTACTGAAAATCGTTACCCAGTTTTCAGGGCGCTGATCGACGCATAGTATTGATCCGTTGTGCTTCTGAGCACCGTGGATTTAGGCCTTCGCAGGTAGGATCCCATGTAAAATTCTCTCGACTGTTATCTTAGTCTTTGTCCCTTCTATCGCATTTCTTTGACGGCGATGATGTTTGCCTTTACATTTACGAGGCCATCAATGAGGCACCTTCCCAATTAAGTGTCCGAAAATTCCATGCATGCTGGCCACTCCCAAGTGAATAGCGCTTTGAGAACTTTCCTCACTTGCGTGAACTTCTACACATGAGTTCATCTTCTAACTTGACCTTGTCCCCATATAACTAATATCAGGATTTTTTCGAATATCTAGTTTAGTAAACAGGGAGCATTTTGTTATTGGGTGGTATAGTCAAATATAAATAAAACTTGTTCAATGTTACACTCATCTCCCATATACTAAAAATAATATTATAACAAATTTATGCCGAATATGCTTGAATATGTTTTGAAGTATATCTGGCAATGTCGGATTTAGTTCATTTTTTGAATTTCACTTCACATGATTATATGTGGGGTACCGTTAACAAAGCTCCTAGAGGAATATTATTACTCGTGTCACATGTTTATTGTATGTAGTATAGGTAATAAGAGAATAGTCAATTCTACTCCAAACGTCTATATAGTAATACTCATAATGATTTTTTCTAACAAATTTTATGCCGATTATTAATACAATAGGTCGTCCCTTTCTCTGCCCTCAATATACAGCGCAGACTTATTTTTCTTTTTCAACTTTCAATCGTTCAGCTTGGTCAAAATGTGTGATATTTTCATGGAAATGGACAAGTTTTCTTAAAAGTTGTATGATCTAGCATTGAATTAGAATGAAATTGGTCTGTACCATACTTTGGGCCAAACCTCATAGCTCTAATATAATGATATATTAGGGCGATTATCTTGCTCTTTCAAGATGCAAAAATCCTATAACGAAATATGCAAGCACAAGAGAGCAACCATTGCAGAATCTAGTGATATATGAACGGCTGATTCGGTCAATTTGTTGAGAATGATTATTGTGCATTACTATTGTGAATTGGAGTATCTTCTGCATTAATTTTTCACAAAAAACTAACAAATCTTTATAATTTATATAGAAATTACAAAATGTATTTAAAACTTATTTTCCTCAATCATTTAACGGCGAAATACGTCTTTATGTAAAATTACAGGTGGTACAGGGTTGCAATTATTTTTTTACGTGTCATTGCATGAAAATAAACATGGCTTTTGGTCTGTCATATTTTACAGCTATTGCGAATAATTTTCTGCTTGTGTTAGTGTTGTGCCGTTGCACCAAGTGGAAAATTCTGCAATTTCTGCACCATGCAAGGGTTTTGCAATAACAAGAGAATACCCCTATTATATTATATATGTATATTAAATTTAGCCTCTTCGGCCGAGTTGACATCACATCCATTTAAATATGCATCTCATTTGAATATATTAGGGGTATTCTCTTGCTCTTGCAAAACCCGGTGCACGGTGCAAGCATTGCAGATTTACAACGGCACAACAACAAACACACGCAGAAAAATATTTGCAAGGGCTGTGAAATATGTCAGACCAAACCCATGTATATTAGCGTGCAATGTCACGCAAAAATAAAATTGCAACCCTGTTGTAGTTGCCATTTTACATAAAGACATATTACGTCGTTAAATTGTTGAGAAAGGTAAATTTTAATTATATTTTATAATTTCAGAAGGTGCGCCAATTCACAATAGCCATGCACAATAGTAATTTACAATAAATTGACCGAATCAGTCGCTCATATATCACTAGATTCTGCAATGGGTGCTCTCGTGCCCTTGTATATTTCGGTGTAGTATTTTTGCAATCTGCAATCTTGCAAGAGCAAGAGAATACCCCTATTTTAGTTGACTAAAAAAAAAAATATATAGCAATAAAACTAAGTTAAAGTTTATTGCCTTCAATATAAGTAAGTCAAGAAGATACCAGATTTGATTGTAGTTTATTGACGATTTCATCAAATAATGAATGCTGAATTTTTTGCAACATTTTTAGTATAATTTAATAAACCTAATTTTTCGGGCTTTAATTCTTGCCATTTGCAAATGTTGTGTTTTAACAACTTACTACTTTCTTACTTGTTTATGTAATATATTTTATTAATTCAGACCCTTATATATATTTTAAAGGAAAAGGATTTAATGAATCAGTTGATATTTTATTTATATTTTATGCAATTTTTTATTGCTTCTTCAATCGATCTACTATAATCACAACAATTAAGATTAATAGGTGGGCAATACAAATCCACGACTTATATATAATTTTACATTCTACTCCATATGCATATAAAATCAACTTAATTTATTATAAAGTTGCATATATTGTATGACAAGTTTCTTTTCTTTTTCTTGCAAACAATTATTATTATGATATAACTTTAATTATGGTAACATTAAGAAATAGAATTGAAAAAATAATAATATATTATACATATACATATATATAATATAAATAACAACTTCTTGACGATTTCGCCACTTAAGTCACGATTATAGGCTTGGGTTGGTAAATCAGGTGTCATAAGACAGTTAGTTTCGACATGCCAGTCGGAATCAGTTAATGATCCTTTGACGACTTTGTATACTGGTATATGATGCGAGTCGTGGTACGTTTTCGATAACTTTAATCTCTGAACCAGCTCTGACCTTTCGGGTCGGGTTAATTATGGCTCGTATTTTATTCCATTTACCATCGTGTTTTATTTAGATCATAACAGTCGGTATAAGGGTCGGCTTAGTCAATAACGTTGGAAGGCCTTTGTGCCTGTGCAAGTTTTCTTCGCTTTTTGTTGTTCTCTCTGAACGCACGATGAATGTGGGCCTGCTCTGTCGGCTTCAAATTGGTTTCAAACTAGTTTAAAGGGCCATGTCACTATAAGGAAATAATATTAATTATTTGGTAAGGTGACTATTGTTATTACTGGGCGGGTAATTGTTCACTGAGAGGTACGTATGTCAACTACTCTTGTTTTATTTTCTGCGCCGAGATACGTTTTTCGATGCGACTAAGTCTCGAATCATTTGGGGTAATGTTTTCTGTCGTATAACTACCATATCGTTAAAGCGTACGGACGTGTTAATTTAATTCGCTACGTAAATTCTGTCTTTACAAAAAAAAAAAACTAATAATAATCAAGCAAAAAATAAAAAAAAAAATTATTAAATTGTAAACAAACATAAAGAAGAGTGCACAAAAATTAATAGTAATAAACATAAACTAATATTGTACTAATCAAAAAGTGAAAACAAAAAAAAAAAAAATTAAAAACAATAATGAGTGCTTCACAGTCTCACCGTCAAGGCCGTAGGCATTCCTTAAATGCCTACTTCAGCTATGTCGACCCAAAAACTATAACAATTCCTGGCAATAAAAAGTGTTAAGGCGATGATGAGTCATCGCGGCGGTCAGCTAAAAAGGAAACGAAGCAAAGGACGAAGTCAGCAGAAACAACAGAAAACAACAATCGGGCAGCAACAAATGCGCTGACAGCAACCAGACTGGTACCAGCAAGCGCGCAGGCAACGAAAAAATCACAACGCAAGGTGACAATGTACCAATAAAAAAGGCTCTTTTGTACAAACTGGCATTGACCGCTACGTTAATATAAAGTTAGCGGTCAATCCTAAAAAATGTCAAGACGGCACACCAAATAAAAATAAAACTGAAGTTTTAAATGGCAACAGATTTGCCTTACTAAGCAATGGTTCAGACGACGATGCGAAGGGTACCACCACAGTCGTTAATACCAAACCACCTCCAAAATATTTGCGCGCACGTCGCAGTTATACTCTCGTTGCGAAATAAAGTGAAATTGTAGGTACTAACAATTTTCATATAGTGCCTTTGAAAAAAGGCAATATAGATGAAACAAAAATTCAGTCCTACACTGAAAAAAGTTTTATGGAAATCGTTAAATATTTATCAAATAAAAACAAGAATTATTATTCGTATCAACTAAAGAGCTCTAAGAGCCTAGTTGTTGTAATTAAGGGTATAAAGTCCGCCGTAGATACCAACAACATAACAACAGAAAGACACAATAAAACGAATCACCATAGCGGACGAACACATAGGCGCCAAAAATAGCAGCAGCCACAACAACAACCAGCAGCAACAACAGCAGCAGAACCTTTGAAAATCAACGCGGGAATTAGTAACCACATCAGGTTTTACATAAAACTTATATTATACTTAGAAATTACCCCATAAGTTATATAAGAATTATCTTTATACATATTTCAAATAACCCAAATTATAAGTATACATATATCCACACATACCCACACAATTGTATATACTAACACCCATATACATATATTACACATCCTCAAATACACAAACTGAATTGTTAATTACCCGAATTCTAATCATTTTTATTTAATTTGGCACACCGGCAACCTGGATTGGCTGCCTAATAAAATAAAATAAACCCACCCATCGTTTGGATCAGGATTTCGGATCATCAGGATTTGTACACGTACATATTTTCACCCTCCCAATCAACCCGGTGGGACTCTAAATGTCCAAGGAAATAGTCACCGTCGCTGAACTTTAAACGACCGGGGGGCTGGCAGGTCAGGGATAGCCGGACGGCCGGTAGTAGCAGATTAGTTGCGAAATAAGATTAAATGAATAAGAAATCCCCGACGAGAAGCGGCAGGAGCGGAGGTTGCGGTATAAAATCCAGCAAGACCGTTGAAACTCGTGCTACAGTGGGCGAATCGACACCGCCCCTTTGTAATATGTGTCCCCCGCAACATGCAAGGGCATGTTGTGTAATAAAAAAAATCCAGGCGCGACGGATCCATAATGGGCGGCTTCCTGGTCAGCGTCAGTTCACCATGTTAGGTGCGGCTGATTAAATCTACATGACCGGTACACGACGTCAGAAGGATGGAGTCATGGGTAGAAGTTCACGCAAGTGAGGAAAGTTCTCTGATCGCCATTCACTTGGGAGTGGCCAGAAACTTTTACATATATTCAAGCAGCTCACGACTTCCGGCCTTTGACCACGTATCCTCTGGGTAGCCTAAGAACATCTGTTTGAAGGCGAGCTAAAGTGAGAAGACGAAACATCCCCTGCCTAGGGTTGTGCGCTGGGTTTGGGAACCGCCACGTAAAAAAACACCCCCAATGAAAAAGTGTAAACAGCCTCGGATGAGAAACCCCCCTTTTGATGACGACAATGGCAAACGAAATAAGGACTACGAATTGAGGGCATGCACCTGGAATGTCCGGTCTCTTAATGGGGAAGGTGCCGCTGCCCAGCTGGTTGATGTCCTCGTAAAAACAAAGGCTGACATCACCGCCGTCAAAAAAATGTGATGGACGGGACAAGGACAGAGACGAGTAGGTCCTTGTGGCATTTACTACAGTGGCCATATAAAGGAGCGTAAGTTTGGTGTGGGATTCGTGGTCGGAGAGAGACTGCGTCGCCGAGTACTATCATTCACTGCGGTGAATGAACGTTTAGCCACAATCCGCATCAAAGTGAGGTTCTTCAACATATCGCTGATTTGCGCCCACGCCCTGACGGAAGAGAAGGACGGTGTGACCAAAGATGCCTTTTATGAGTGCTTGGAGCGCACTTATGAGAGATGCCCCCGCCACGATGTCAAAATCGTGCTTGGCGACTTTAACGCCAGGGTGGGCAAAGAAGGTATCTTTGGCACTAAGGTCGGTAAATTCAGCCTCCACGAGGAAACATCCCCAAATAGGTTGCGGCTGATCGACTTCGCCGGGTCCCCAAATATGGTTATCTGTAGTACTAGATTCCAGCATAAGAAGATTCATCAAGCTACCTGGCTGTCTCCGGATCGAAAAACTACCAACCAAATCGATCATGTTATGATAGACGGAAGACACGTCTCCAGTGTTTTAGATGTGCGTGCGCTCCGAGGTCCTAACATCGACTCGGACCACTATATTGTTGCAGCCAAGATTCGCAACCGCCTCTGTGTAGCTAAAAACGCACGCCAACAAACACAAGGAAGGTTCGACGTTGAGAAGCTGCAATCACAACAGACAGCCGAAAGATTTTCCACTCGGCTTGCACTCCTGCTCTCTGAGAGCACTCGTCAACAACTCGATATAAGGGAACTGTGGGACGGCATTTCAAACTCCTTACGTACAGCTGCAACCCAAACCATTGGTTTTCGGAAAGTCCAAAAGAACAGCTGGTACGACGAGGAGTGCCCTACCGCAGCGGAGAGAAAACAGACTGCTTACTTCGAAACGTTACGATCGACCACAACATGCGCGGGATGGGATAGATACCAAGAGCTGAAGAGGAAAGCGAGACGCATCTGCAGACGGAAAAAGAAAGAGGCCGAAATGCGTGAGTACGAAGAGCTTGATAAGCTGGCCGACAGTGGTAATGCTCGAAAATTCTGCGATAAAATGCGGCGGCTTACAGAAGGTTTCAAGACCAGAGCATACTCTTGTAGAGCCCCCAAAGATGATCTAGTCACCGATGCCCAGAGCATACTTAAATTATGGAGGGAACACTTCCAGCCTGCTGAAATGGCAGTGAACGCACAACACCAGGAGAAGGCGAATCCGATACCCCAATCGATGACGATGGAGCAGACGTTCCATTGCCCGACCATGAAGAAGTTCGAATAGCAATTGCCCGCCTAAAAAACAACAAAGCGGCGGGGGCTGATGGATTGCCGGCCGAGCTATTCAAACACGGCGGCGAAGAGCTGATATGGTGCATGCATCAGCTTCTTCGCAAAATATGGTCGGACGAAAGTATGCCCAACGATTGGAATTTAAGTGTGCTGTGCCCAATCCATAAAAAAGGAGACCCCACTATCTGCGCCAACTACCGTGGGATTAGCCTCCTCAACATCGCATATAAGGTTCTGTCGAGCGAATTGTGTGAAAGATTAAAGCCCACCGTCAACAAACTGATTGGACCTTATCAGTGTGGCTTTAGACCTGGTAAATCAACAACCGACCAGATATTCACCATGCGCCAAATTTTGGAAAAGACCCCTGAAAGGAGAATCGACACACACCACCTCTTCGGCGATTTCAAAGCTGCTTTCGACAGCACGAAACGGAGAAGCCTTTATTCCACGATGTCTGAATTTGGTATCCCCGCAAAACTAATATGGCTGTGTAAACTGACGTTGAGCAGCACAAAAAGCTCCGTCAGAATCGGGAAGGACCTCTCCGAGCCGTTCGATACCGAACGACGTTTCAGACAAGGCGACTCCCTATCGTGCAACAATGTCAGCCTGGAAATCCAACGCAGGATTACTCTTGCCAACAGGTGCTACTTCGGACTGAGTAGGCAATTGAAAAGTAAAGTCCTCTCTCGACGAACAAAAGCCAAACTCTATAAGTCGCTCATAATTCCCGTCCTGCTATATGATGCAGAGGCTTGGACGATGACAACAACCGATGAGTCGACGTTGCGAGTTTTCGAGAGAAAAGTTTTGCGATAGACTTATGGTCCTTTGCGCGTTGGCCACGACGAATATCGCATTCGATGGAACGTTGAGCTGTATGAGATATACGACGACATTGACATAGTTCAGCGAATTAAAAGACAGCGGCTACGCTGGCTAGGTCATGTTGTCCGGATGGACGAAGACATTCCAGCTCTGAAAGTATTCGACGCAGTACCCGCCGGGGGAAGCAGAGGAAGACCTCCACTCCGCTGGAAGGAGCAAGTGGAGAAGGACCTGGCTTCGCTTGGAATATTCAATTGGCGCCACGTAGCGAAAAGAACAAACGACTGGCGCGCGGTTGTTAACTCGGCTATAATCTCGTAAGCGGTTTCTATGCCAATTAAGAAAAAGAAGACCGGTACACAACGCAGCATTCTGGGAGTCCCTTGAACTATTCGCCAGCGACTTCTCCGCTGACGAAAGGGAGAGGGTGATGTGAGCTTGCCTCTGGCGAGGTATTAGCTGCAGCGTGTGTCAGTAAGCAGCCACTTCGGTCCTTGGTCAGGAAGTGTGCATTGGGCATAGGAGTAGTACCCTATGTTCCCCGGGTGAGCGCCGGTCCGTACGTGTTTTCCGGGACGGGCAAAGCGAAGGACTGGCCTCAGAGAACTGGGGTAGGGGCATTGTTCCCGAGGGTATACCCGTTTCAGTTTATTTCGGCCCACCCCCCTACACACGATGCGCTGTTGAAAAAGAAGCAAATGGAAAATAATACGAGAAACAATAACAATACAAACAACACAAATAATTGAAGCAGCATTTTTGGACATTTAATGAACAGTCGTGCTGAAAATTCGAGATCAGAGGTAGATCTGACTGTGAGGACTGCAAATGCGGAAGTAGATCCCTTCAGGTGGGTATCGAGGATAGCCCGATCGCCTAATCAGACGCCCACAGTAAATAAATCAGTGCGCGCGAGGTCATCGCCACCGGTGTTAGAAGATAGCACACCCCAAAGTGGCACAACATCCTGTGGACTACATTTCTGAACTAGGAAATGGCTGACCAAAGCAATGCATCCACCGCAGCGGTCTATAAATAACAACATGAGGGACATTCTTAGTTCTATAGCAAAGCTATATTCAAAAGCCCTGGAGGAGCACACAGGAATGATGGAAGCAAGACGGAATGTGCAGCTCAAGACCGCAACCACGGAAACAACACCGAAGAGGCCGCGGGAGGAAAACCCGCCGAAACGGAAAACACCGCCTAAAAGAAATAAAACGATGCATGAAGAGGCGCCGAAAAACCAACAAGCGGAGCGAACAAAAAGACATCGGGAAATAGCCCTCATAAGGTCAGAGAGGAAGCACAAAACGAGGACGGCTGGGTAAGTGTCAAGCGCAAGCCACAAAGCCACAAGAAGATTAACCGTAAACCACCCCCACGGCCCGATGCTATAGTCATAGCGCGCTCTGGAGATATGTCCTATATAGACATCCTTATGAAGGTGACAAAAGAAAAAAATCTGCAGAAACGCGGGCAAAATGTATCGCGTATTCGGAAAACAGCCAAAGAAGAAATATTTCTGGAACTCAAAGAAACACAAATGGAAAGTACGAGCGAACTAAAGGGCGAAATAAGTAAACTGTTAGGGGACCAGGCACAAATCAAAGCGCTTACCCACGAAGTCAAAGTAGAAATTCGGGATCTGGACGAAATCACAACCAAAGAGGACATTTCGGAGGCTATACGGAGAGGTGAAAGATCTAAATAATTTTGATGTGAGTGCGATTAAAAACCTCAGGGAGGCATATGCGGGTACGCAGGTAGCGGTAGTAAGCCTCCCTGCGCTGGAAGAAAGGATACTGCTAAACGAGCGGAAAATTAGGATAGGTTGGGTAGTCTGCAGGCTAAGGGAAAAACCAAATTTGAACAGCTGTTTCAGGTGTCTTGAATATGGGCATCTGGCAGCAGCATGTAGCAATTCGGATGACAGGAGCAAGTGCTGTCTAAGATGTGGTGAGAAAGGATACTTCGCACAGACGTGTGACAAGACTCCGTCTTGTGGTGCTTGCAAGAGCAAGAGGAGGGAAAACTCAAACCACCAAATAGGTAGTAAAAGATGCCCTCTATATCAGAAACCATATAAAAAATACAATAAATGAAAGTTATCCAGCTAAACCTGAACCATTGCGAAGCTGCTCAAGAGTTGCTTAAACAAACTGTCTTTGAAGAGAAGATGGACGTAGCAATACTGTGCGAACAGTATAAGAACGTAGACAACGCCACATGGGCCTCAGACACCTCCAGCAAAGCTGCCATATGGTCATGTGGAGGCAAAGTTTTCCAAGAAAAGTCACTGTTAGGAAAGGCCTACTTCACACGAGCCAAGATCTGTGGAATCAACTTTTATAGTTGCTATATCCCACCGAGTGTCCCACAAGGCTCGTTTGAGAAGATATTGGATGATCTTGTACAGGAAGTCCTAACAACTACAAATATCGTCGTAGCAGGTGATTTTAGCGTATGGGCTGTGGACTTGGGAAGTGTTAGTACGAACAAACGAGGAGACGCTCTACTCAAGGCCTTTTCATCGCTCGAAGTTGTGCTATTGAATACTGGAAATAGGAACACTTTCGAAAAAAATGGATTGACATCACGTTTGTTAGTAGCCCGTTAGTACGATCAACATGCTGGTAGTTTCTGACCTCTATACGCATAGTGACCACCTAGCTATTATAATGGAGATCGGAAAACCCAGGAATGGAACATACGCGCACACAAAGATGGTACAGACAAAAGGATGGAAAGCAGAAACGTTCGACGAAAATCTCTTTCGGCTTATGCTAGATGACAACATCACAAATGTAGAAGATACAGAACGACAGGCGGAGATATTAGTGAGGCATGTCAGCAAAGCATGTGACGCTGCAATGTGCAGGAAAAAACAAGGCGCTAACGCTTATAGACAACCTGCATACTGGTGGAATAGTGCAATCGACAGCCTGAGAACTGACTGCAACAAAGCCAGGCGCTCCTGCCAGAGAAGACGAAGTTCACCAGAATACGAAAACCTGCGCGAAAATTTTAAAAGTAAATGCCGTGAGCTCAAGAAAGCAATCAAAAGAAGCAAACTCTCCTGTTTCAAAGAGCTCTGCGAAAATGCCGATGAGAATGCGTAATAGTGATGACAAAACTCAAAGGAAGCAAACGGAGAGCACCAACCTGTCCCACTCTATTGAAAAACATCGCGTTCCTACGCAGAGGAACGAAGGATCTGTATTATCAAATATATATACGGTAATAGACTCACCATCGGTCACCGACGATGAAGTGATAGATGCAGCCAAAAGGTTTGGAAATACCAAAACACCGGGTTTAGACGGAATCTCCAACAAGGCCCTAAAAACGGCTATAACACACAAAGCGAGCCCCTTCTTACAGCTATTTACCCGCTGTTTGCAAGAAGGTGTCTTTCCAAAAGAATGGAAGAAACAGCGCCTAGTGCTTTTGCAGAAACCACACAAACCGGCTGGAGAACCAATCTCGTACCGCCCTCTCTACATGCTAGACACGCTTGGAAATATCTTGGAGAGAATAATATGCATACGTCTGGAGAAGCATCTAGAGCAGGAATATCCAGGACTCGCCGAAAACAAATTTGGTTTTCGTAAGCACAGGTGCGATCACAAAAGTGACAAATGTGGCAAGCAAGGCCATCGAAGGAACGAAGTGGATGTATGGTACGAACAAATACTGCGCAGTCGTAAAGTTTGACGTTAAAAATGCGTTTAATCTGCGTATTGGCCATACATAATGAGCGCTCTCGAATGCAAAGGAACACCGAGGTATCTGTTGAGAATTATCTCCAAATACCTGTCGAATAGGCTGCTACTCTACGATACAGGTGAGGGGCCAAAGCAGTATAGGGTGACGGGAAGGTACCAAAAGGCTCAGTGAAAAAATATAGAAAATTCTACTTTTAATATTAATGGCCATAGCATAACGACTCAGCATTCGTTAAAATACCTAGGCGTTGTAATAGACACGCTGCTTAATTATTACACGCACATTGAAAAAGCATGTGCAAAAGCGACGCGAATAACGGTGGCCCCATCCAGGATGATAGCTAATATTGGAGGACCAAGCCAGGGCAAACGAGCACTCTTGCCTAAAGTGAGTCAATCGGTTAATGTATGCGGCGCCAATATGGGGACCAGCAATGCATAATAAAACATACGCGAAGAAAGCAAGATCTCTAACTCGGCTGAATGCAATAAGAGTTATTTGTGGATTCCGCACAGTGTCACACGAGGCGGCCGGGGTCATATCGGACATCATACCACCGGACATAATGGCGTTAGAGCTCAAAAGAGTCTACGAAAAATCAACAACAGCGGAGCGAAATAAGGAAAGTGAGGAAAGCTTATGTGAGTAGCAGAGGCGCTGAGACCTAGCAGAAAATGGAAGGTGTACATATAAACTAATCAGAAACGTGAAAACATGGGTGGAGAGGAAGAATGGCGATTCTGATTTATACCTGACGCAATTCCTTTTTTTTTTCTTCAAAATTATGTTATTTATTGTATCTGCTTTTTCTTAAAGCCTAACAATAAGTAATGAAATCTTAAATCTATTTAAAAACTAGACAGACTCAAGCAAGTGATTGAGCTGTTTTGGTGTTACGTCGCTCTTTAATACGCAGGCATATCTCTTCTTTTAAGTCGTGTTTGATCGCAGGAATGTACCAAAGCATTAGCCAAAGGGTTTGGGTGATCTCGGAGTTTAGATATACTTATATTTAATTCTGCTGTCTTCTACTTCTTTTTTTACCATAGGAATACCAAGATCTTTATGGATATTTTCGTTACGCATGTACCATGGTGAACACGTGATAGTTCTAAGCATTTTTGATTGGAACCTTTGTATTAGATCAAACAAGTCGTACGATACTTTTCGTCGAACCCACCAAAAACCCGGTGAAACGATTGATTTAGAAAAAATCAAAGAAAAATTTAAAAAAGGTCATCAATTGTATTTGAAATGTTTAGATACATCAATCAAGCTATTGATGATCATAAGACCCCAACCCCAATAATAAAGGAACGAGTTTCAGAGGAATATACATCGCGGGACATAGGACCCTCAATTCATCTACCCCCTTGTGATACGGACATATTTTATGGAGATTTCTCAACCTGGCCTTCATTCCGAGATATGTTTACGGCTATATACGTAAACAATCACAAAACCAGCAACTTGGAAAGACTGTTCCATTAAAAAAAAACGCACCCTTAATAAATGATGGTTTCCTGATTGCATGGAGGGACCTGGTATTCCAATATGAGAACAAGCGAGTTCAGGTCAACGCGTAATTGAAAATTTTATTCAACCTACCCCAAGCAACCCAAGAAAGTGGAAGCGCCATTAAACACTTTCAGAGAACCGTCAACAATTGTCTCACAAATCTGCACAAAGTGTACATAGACACTAGTAGCTGGGACCCCATCTTAATCTTCATATGCGGATTAAAACTACCCAAAACTCTACTTCACCAATTCGAGGACACCCTAGAAGATAACTCGGAAATACCACCCTGGAAAACTTTCGACGTGTTTCTCACACATCGATATAAATCTTTGAAAGTAGTAGGAAATCTGACTGACCCCGTTCCAGTGACCCAATCCGACAGTAGATCCTATAGAAAAGGAAAAGACAGGAAGTTCAGCACATTTCACGCTAATCTTTCCGGCAAGAGGCAACAACTTTAAAAAAAAAATCTCAAGACATTGAAAGTTGTAAGCTTTGTAGAACTCAACATTCCATTCGAGAATGCCCAAAGTTCATACAAATGAATGTTGAGACCCGAATAACCATAATAAAAAATAATGGTTATTGCTTCAATTGCCTTGCATTATCTCACAGTTTCAGAGATTGCAAGAGCAAGTACTCTTGTAGAATATGCAGAAAGAAACATAACACACTTCTGCATAGGGATACACCAACCCGTTCCCAATCCCCCCGCAAGGATCAAGAGCCTCAAACCCGCCTCTTGACCCAAACACCAGTAGTACCTCCCAAACCCTTAATACCAATATAATTCCGGAAGCCTACACAACCCTCTTACAGTCCACTAAAAATAAATTCCAAGACCCACAAAACTTCAGTGGGAGGCAGATTTTGTTAGGTACTGTCTCAGTCCGAGTTTTATACAAAGGGCAAATGTTCACAGCTCGCGCACTAGTCGACTCCGGGTCAGAAGACAATTTTATTTCAGAGAAATTCCACAGAAAATTGGACATACTCACGTTCAAGAAAAATGCACAACTGACTGTATTGAACAACACCGTTTCGGCAACACCCACCAAAATTTGTGAACTCACCCTTCGTTACCCGACAAGAAAGGAGTTTAAGATAACAACACACGCGTTTATCTTAAAAACTTCAACCGATATTTTACCCACTCACTCACTTAATACGATCGTCACTAATACAGATTTCGGGTTTAGTTTAGCTGAGCCTCACTTTTATAAATCCAGACCAGTCGACATATTGATCGGAAGTGAAAAACCCTTATCACCCTCAATAATGTCATTTTTCAATAAGATGACCCCAGACAAGTTGCTCACACAATTCTGGGAAGTTGAAGAAGTTCCAAGAAAGCCTCTACCCTCAACTTCAGATATAGTTTGTGAGCAAATCTATAAAAATACAACCCACAGAAACAACAACAATGGCGAATGTTTCGAATCGTATTCAAGGCAGATATTCAAAAAATGTATCGCCAAATACTCGTTGAAAGCAAACACACTCCGTTTCAAAGAATCTTATTTAGGAAATCCCCCAACGACCCTATCGAAGATTTTGAATTTCAAACCGTTACGTATGGTATTAACTGTGCTCCATTTCTAGCTATCCGTATCCGAGGTATACGGAGGATGTGGGTACCCGGTATCATTCCAAAGGGCTTACTTCATGGGCGGCATGCTGCGAGTCGATTCCAAGGTTGAGTGGAGTGTTAACTGGCTCCAGGATATCTCTCCCATGCTAGTGGGCTGGAAAAGCCCCTATATGCAAAAAGGGCGGAGGACATTTCGCCCATGCACAGCATGGTGGTGTTCCACACCAAATGGGCATGCAAACATTTCGAGTATGCTCTGGGGCTCTTCAGGAACCAAAACGGTGGAATTAGTACATAGTCATGAGATCTCACAGACCCAAGGCTACTGAGGAAAGCGTTAATGAAGTAAGATCAAGCATCCTACAACTGATGAAGCTAAAGTGGAAGCTCCAACGGAGGAGCCAAGCGTTAAAGAGGGGGTGCAACCCTCTACGCAAAAGCTTTTATAAGGGCTTCAGGACCTGCATGGAACGCGAAGCACGGCGCAGATGACGACCTCATAGAACCGATCGTATAATTTTCGCAGATGTACAAATGAACGAAAACACTCCAGCTCTGAAAGTATTAGATGCAGTACCCGCCGGGGGAAGCAAAGGAAAAGGAAGACATCCACTCCGTTGGAAGAACCAAGTGGAGAAGGACCTGGCTTCGCTTGGAATATCCAATTGGCGCCACGTAGCGAAAAGAAGAAACGACTGGCGCGCTGTTGTTAACTCGGCTATAATCACGTAAGCGGTGTCTACGCCAGTAAAGAAGAAGATAATAGTTTTGTTCACCTATCGATTGCTTTTATAACATAAAACTAATCATGTGTGTCCGTCCAAGCAAACTATATTTTAGTAAAAATGGAGATATCTTCATTAAACTTGACGTAAGTACTCCTTGGTAAAAAGTGGAGGACAAGACGTAAATGAGCGTAGTGGGGCCACTGATACGCCCTCAAAACAATATTAAACAAAAACTTATAGTAACATAACTGAATACCAAATTAAGATATATGTACATACAACTGTTATTTGGCAAAGGAGATCGCAATAGTGGGGCACCTGTGCGGTGAATTCCATCAGGTATATCACTGTATATAATATAATAGGCCATTATGAGTTGTTTATTAGAGTGAAATTAGCTTCTATAACACTAAGTATATATATATATATATATATAAAGCCGAATATCTCGAGAAGTATTAATGATAGCGGTTTTAACTCAGTCGCCGAGTACTATCATTCACTCCGGTGAATGAACGTCTAGCCACAATCCGCATCAAAGCGAGGTTGTTCAACATATCGCTGATTTGCGCCCACGCCCCGACGGAAGAGAAGGACGATGTGACCAAAGATGACTTTTATGAGCGCTTGGAGCTCGCTTATGAGAGCTGCCCCCGCCACGATGTCAAAATCGTGCTTGGCGACTTCAACGCCAGGGTGGGCAAAGAAGGTATCTTTAGCACTACGGTCGGTAAATTCAGCCTCCACGAGGAAACATCCCCAAATAGGTTGAGGCTGATCGACTTCGCCGGGGCCCGAAATATGGTTATCTGTAGTACTAGATTCCAGCATAAGAAGATTCATCAAGCTACCTGGCTGTCTCCGGATCGAAAAACCACCAACCAGATCGATCATGTTGTGATAGACGGAAGACACGTCTCCAGTGTTTTAGATGTGCGTGCGCTCCGAGGTCCTAACATCGACTCGGACCACTATCTTGTTGCAGCTAAGATTCGCACCCGCCTCTGTGCAGCAAAAAACGCACGCCAACAAACACAAGGAAGGTTCGACGTCGAGAAGCTGCAATCACAACAGACAGCCGAGCGATTTTCTACTCGGCTTGCACTCCTGCTCTCTGAGAGCACTCATCAACAATTCGGTATAAGGGAACTATGGGAAGGCATTTCAAAATCCTTACGTACAGCTGCAACGGAAACCATTGGTTTTCGGAAAGTGCAAAAGAACAGCTGGTACGACGAGGAGTGCCGTGTCGCGGCGGAGAGAAAACAGGCTGCCTACCTCGCAACGTTACGATCGACCACAACACGTGCGGGATAGGATAGATACCGAGAGTTGAAGAGGGAAGCGAGACGCATTTGCAGACAGAAGAAGAAAGAGGCCGAAATGCGTGAGTACGAACAGCTGGATAAGCTGGCCGACAGGGGTAATGCTCGAAAATTCTACGAAAAGATGCGGCGGCTTACAGAAGGTTTCAAGACCGGAGCATACTCCTGTAGAACCCCCCAAGGTGATCTAGTTATCGATGCCCAGAGCATACTTAAATTATGGAGGGAACACTTCTCCAACCTGCTGAATGGCAGTGATAGCACAACACCGGGAGAAGGCGAACCCGATTCCCCAATCGATGACGATGGAGCAGACGTTCCATTGCCCGGCCATGACGAAGTTCGAATAGCAGTTGCCCGCCTGAAGAACAACAAAGCGGCAGGGGCCGACGGATTGCCGGCCGAGCTACTCAAACACGGCGGCGAAGAACTGATAAGGAGCATGCATCAGCTTCTTTGCAAAATATGGTCGGATGAGAGCATGCCCAACGATTGGAATTTAAGTGTGCTATGCCCAATCCATAAAAAAGGAGACCCCACAATCTGGCCAACTACCGTGGGATTAGCCTCCTCAACATCGCATATAAAGTTCTGTCGAGTGTATTGTGTGAAAGATTAAAGCCCACTGTCAACAAGCTGATTGGACCTTATCAGTGTGGCTTCAGACCTGGTAAATCAACAACCGACCAGATATTCACCATGCGCCAAATCTTGGAAAAGACCCGTGAAAGAAGAATCGACACTCACCACCTATTCGTCGATTTCAAAGCTGCTTTCGACAGCACGAAAAGGAGCTGCCTTTATGCCGCGATGTCTGAATTTGGTATCCCCGCAAAACTAATACGGCTGTGTAAACTGACATTGAGCGGGACCAAAAGCTCCGTCAGGATCGGGAAGGACCTCTCCGAGCCGTTCGATACCGAACGACGTTTCAGACAAGGCGACTCCCTATCGTGCGACTTCTTCAATCTGCTGCTGGAGAAAATTATTCGAGCTGCTGAACTTAATCGAGCAGTTACAATCTTTTATAAGAGTATACAGCTGCTGGCGTATGCCGATGATATTGATATCATCGTGCTCAACACCCGCGAACAAGGAAGCAACGCAAATGGGTCTGGCAGTGAACGAGGGCAAGACGAAATATCTCCTGTCATCAAACAAACAGTCGTCGCACTCGCGACTTGGCACTCACGTCACTGTTGACAGTCATAACTTTGAAGTTGTAGATAATTTCGTCTATCTTGGAACCAGCGTAAACACCACCAACAATGTCAGCTTTGAAATCCAACGCAGGATAACTCTTGCCAACAGGTGCTACTTCGGACTAAGTAGGCAATTGAGAAGCAAAGTCCTCTCTCGACGAACGAAAACCAAACTCTATAAGTCACTCATAATACCCGTCCTGTTATATGGTGCAGAGGCTTGGACGATGACAACATCTGATGAGTCGACGTTGCGAGTTTTCGAGAGAAAAGTTCTGCGAAAGATTTATGGTCCTTTGCGCGTTGGCCACGGCGAATATCGCATTCGATGGAACGATGAGCTGTACGAGATATACGGCGACATTGACATAGTTCAGCGAATTAAAAGACAGCGGCTACGCTGGCTAGGTCATGTTGTCCGAATGGACGAAAACACTCCAGCTCTGAAAGTATTCGACGCTGTACCCGCCGGGGGAAGCAGAGGAAGAGGAAGACCTCCACTCCGTTGGAAGGACCAAGTGGAGAAGGACCTGGCTTCGCTTGGAATATTTAATTGGCGCCACGTAGCTAAGAGAAGAAACGACTGGCGCGCTGTTGTTGACTCGGCTATAATCGCGTAAGCGGTGTCTACGCCAGTAAAGAAGAAGAAGAGGTTTTAACTTTGGATCTTTTTTATAGTAAATATAATTTCATACAAGTTTGTTATCAACATTTTTTCTATAGCTCTTCATTTACGAGATGTATACAAACAAATGCGAGTTTCGTGGAAAAATCAGGTTTAGAGTCCCATACCACCTCGCCGGTGTAAGTTACGACTTTGTTGCACTGGGCACTTTCGTAGAGTGAACAATTTTGAGAAATATGCGTCCAAAGTCAAAGCGATGTCATAAAATACCTCTGAACTGTAGGAATTTAAAGATAAAAAAATCACGATTGTAGTATATTTTCAATGGAAAATGTTTACATGCCTTGGTCCAGTTCTTAATGTTAATATTATGGGCTAAAATTTTTAGGGAATTTTTTTAGGGTATTTCCAAGGAAATTTCGTGACGGGATTGAAAAAAATTAATAGTTAAAAAAAAAAGCCGAATATCATCATATATACATACATACATATTGTATACTATTATTAATTGAATTAATTGTTTTTGAACTGTGCCCATTGTATTTATTTTGAAAATTCTTTATTTATTCTTCCAAATTAATTTCATCTTCTCCCGATGCAATGCACTTATGCCAACGGATTTTCCAATCTTCGAAACACTGGTCTCCTCTATCGTATAAAAACGGTGTCCCCGGAGCGGTCTTTTGAGCTGGGTGAACAGCCAGAAGTTGCACGGCGCCAGATCAGGTGAATACGGTGGTTGAGTTTTTTGGCTTTGCTCAACAAATTTCGACATCGCAAAAAACGAAAAACTCACTTTTAGCAGCTTACAAAACGACACGTATCTCAAACACTAATTAAAATTTTGACATGAAATTTGACATAAAAAAATTTGACACTGACAGTACTACCAACCTAAAAAAAAAAATAATTCTCCAAATCCTTCGACGCGCGCAGTTTAAATTCAAATGTCACCTTATTTTTTGGGCACAGTTATTGTATACACTGCCGCTCAACTGAATAGGTTCATGATCTCAGAGGTAGGAATTTATCTATAATTCCTAAACCAGTTTCCGATTTACATAATTTTTATTTTCCTTAATTCTTAAATCATATTAAAATAAAATGGTGAAGAAGGTTTTTCAAAAGCATATTATTTATTCCTTATTTATTTATTCTTCTGAAAGGTAACAAAATCAGTGATTTTTTTTTCGTTCATCTGAAAAGGTTCAACCTAAAAAAATTAAAATTATATAAGTAACTTAAAACAATTTTCATATTTTGGAACTTAGCTTATACTTAAGTGCAATCTAAAGTAATATTTAATAAGTTTAATAATGAGTGAATCCGCCGTTTTTCGATATAACTTCATATAAACGATCGGGAAGCGAGCTATACAAATTTTGCAGTATTTGCAGCGAAATTGTTGTCCAGGCTGTTTTAATTGCCGCAACTAAAGTTGTTTTGCAATCAAATTGCCTGCCTTCTTCATATACCTTGCGCGATAGCTACCCCCATACGTTGTATCCATCAGGGCCGTCTAAATTAAATTGTTTTTCGTCGGAAAAACCCACCTTCTGCCATTCGCTCGTCCAGCTCATGTGCTTATCCGCAAAGAGCAGTCGAAAAGCTTTACGTGCATCATTTAGCGGTGGTTTTTTTAAGTTTCATTCTTTTTAGATGATCATCCGACGAAATCACACGTTTAACTGTAGACACACTGGCTGTAACACCGCAAATTTCTTTAATTTTGGGTGCTAAGAGATGCGAATTGGACGCAGCTCGCACAATATACCTCCTGACTGCCCTGGAGTGTTTGACTCAGCCTGTCATGTTTTTCTCATATTCTGCTTTGTTTCTCAAAAAGTTACTCATAACATTTTGGCTTCGACCAATTTTTAGAGCGATTTTGCTATGGCCAAGACCACTTTCACGATAGGCTTCGATTTGGCCTCTTTCATACTCGGATAATTGTTCTCCGCGTCCCATTTTTCATTTAATTTAAAGAAAATATATGAAATAAAATCTTTGTATCAAAAATGTGTCGCCACACCGCCAAATTTAATCGCAAACTAAAAATCTTTCAACTGAACCTATTAAGTTGAACAAAAAAAATTGCGCAGAAATTAGTGACATAAATAGCAAAACAGAATATGCAAAGTAACGGTACTTAGCAAACGCTTCTTTACTAGCGCACACTGATTGACACAAATATTAAGTTAAAACGATTTTAAAAAATACTTATGCGTACGATCAATATGTGAAAATGCAAGCGAATTTATGTGAACCTATTCAGTTGATCGGCAGTGTATAACATGTATTGAAGGTATTGATGCAATATATTAGATGTAGACATGTAGATCATGAATACCAGCGGAGACCACTTGTTTTCTCATTCGTTCTTTGCCAGCGAGCGACAAGTCGAAGAGCACAGCAACTTCCCCCGATCTACTTAATGAGAATTCCATACCTTGCATTCCCCCTCCAAGTACACCTCTCCTCCCGGGAAAATGGCACACTTCAATATAAAACATCAGAATTCTGTGGTGTATTGTGATGATAACTACCACACTCATACATGACCACACAGGAGCACAACAACACATCTGTACACCACCTCGATACATTACATCCGTGATACTCAATTCGAGTATCAAAATCGACGGTTCTATATTTAATAGTAATTACTTTTACTTACGTAGACCGAATAATAAAACTTAAGTTAAATGAATGCATCCCTTACGCGGCATATTTTCACGCATAATATACTTTTATTATTAATTACAGTATATGCTAAATATATATCAAGATTTTAATTTCTTACATTACAAAAACCTTTTCAACTTTTGGGCTTGAGAATTTTGTATTTGTAATAGGACAAACTACAGCACCGTCCTCTCTAGTTATTTCAGGTACAGCCTAGAGTAAAAAAAAACTTTTATAACAAAAATTTAGCTTTATTTTACACTATATTTACCAACTGCCCAAATATTTGGCCGTTTGGCAGCATCATTGGTAAGTTGTGTTCATTCAAAGGTAGCCCAGTGACTCTAAAAAATCGAGAAAAATATAATATATATTAGGAAGAAAACTTTATACTCTGTGTAAAAATCTACGGAAATGAGATTGGAACTCGAGCTAAATATTTGAAATAAGTAATAAAAATCGTACAGTTAATATTAAGCAAAAATTTAGTTTAGGGGTTAAATACAAACAACTTTTACTAAAAATTATTTACTTTTTGCAATACGCTGCGAGAGTTTAAAAATATTGCGACTAAATTCCGAGATACAACTATCATATCTCTGAAAAGTTTATCGCAGATGAGCTTCACTTAAAAATATATATAGATATACTAGCTGACCCGGCAAACTTCGCCCCGTCCAATTTTTATTTTTTTGGAAGTCATATACTCGTATAACTTTACCACAAATAATATAAACTTCAAACAACGCATTTTCATTTAATGTTTTTAGCGCCATCTAATGTAACATACCGCACTTACTCAATACCGCTGTTAGCGCCACCAACTGGTGGAAAGCTCTTTGCTAATAATAAACAAATAATTTGCAATAAATAAATAGTGCGACTATAAGGAGAGTTATAAACTATCCTATCTTTCAAGTTGGACCAAACTGAACACAGTGTTAAAAATTTCATTAAAATCGGTTCAGTAGTTTAGGAGTCCATCGAAAACAAACAACGTGACACGTGATTTTTATATATTAAGATATATGATAGCGGCCCGGTACGTGCTTCGCTACGTATAAAGTGAAATAATAAAAAAAATTATTTTAAGATAAAATTCGTTTATTTAAAAAACAAAAATATATATTAATTGCTCGAAATTTGAAAACTAATTTGAAATCGTTTGAATTGAAATGACACATCAGTTGGAATCGTTGGGATACGCGACATCAAGAAAATTTTTTTTTTTGATTTGGCACTTCAGATCATAGCTTCAATCAATTTTGCAACAACCTTTCACTGCCAACAGCAACACGTTGCAAGAGTATAATAATTTTTGTAGCCTCAAAAGTTTGAAGTCGAATTTTATTGTTGAATATTACTCAAAAAAAAGCTTCGACGTTTGAGATGTCCCAAAACTTAATGAATAAAACGGTTCGGATGCAATTTTCAATGCTGGAAATCTCACGTTGCTATAAGCACCACACATCCAGGGAATTTCACCTTGAAAGTTAGCCGGATAACAATGTGGTCAAATTGCGTCCATCTATAATCAATCAGATTGTTGTAATTAAAAGCAGCACACATCATTTCATCCAAAATAGTACGACGTATTCAGCATCACGTTCACGCTGCGATGCATTATCTTGTGCGAGTTACGTTTTCTGTTGACGGAACAGAAAATGTTTTTAATGAATAAAAAACCTCGATTTACCGTACTGTGTGGTTTGCCGTCAGGTTCTTTATTAAATTATCATTTCATTCTTCAACTATGGTTAGCGTAATTTACTTACAGCCGTTGTGCTGATTCGACATTTTATTATAACTGTCAACGACCCGGCATAACTTAAGTAATCAATTTACTTAATATTTAGGTAATACGATACCAAGAACGTTTATTCATGTATATAAGTATATAAATATGTGTTTGTATATACACGATCATGGTACCGTATTTGGTTATGATATTTTGCAACTATTGTATATATGTATTTATAGTTGCAAAATACACATATTTACAATTATTATTTATTTTAGGAGTGGTGGGGTCGTCTGATGACGTAACTCTCCCAACGTTACTATTAAAAACTCACCTGAGTTCTTGTATTTACAATTTTGATTTGAGGTGTTTTCTTCTTTACCATTCTTGTAATGATTAATATTATTATCATTACTATAATTACTAATATTAGGTTGATACCATATGATACATTTTTATGGTATTTCATTCTTCAATTTCTTTTACATTTTCAATATTTTGCGATATCATTAGATGCCAATTTTTGTGTGTAGCTCTTGATTTTTATTTTTATATTTTTGTTGCAAAATTTCTATTTTACAATTTACAAATTTAATTACATATTTATTATTTAGTGCGATTCTTCTATCACCTCCGTTTTGTTTCATTACTTCTTATTATTACTGTATCATCGTTTATTTCCTGTATTGTGGTTTTGTTATTGTATATAAATTCACATGTATTTACAGCTTTTATATTATTTATTTCATTACCCTATGTTTTCTGTAATCTGGTCGTCCATTTCTGTTATTTTGTGTGGATTTATAATATATAAAATTGTACTTATTTCATTGACTATTTCTAGTCTTCCGTTTCTATGATGTGATTTGCAAGAGTGCTGCCACCAATGTTATAGTTACTGAAAAAACACAATTGTCCCCGTCATCTGTGAAAATAAAATTATTATTCTATAACCGTTTGGTTTTAAATAAGTGCCTATGGAGGGTATATTCTTGGACTCCCGTACCCACTGGGGTATTACAAAAATTATGCAATAAAACCTGTTTTTTTTTTTAGGTGTTATTATCTCCATTAAATGCCTTTAAACTAAATGTATCTTCATCCCTTTCGTTTGAGTTTTCAATATTTGCCAATTTCATTGGTCTTTTAATATTCGTCGGATGAACGTTCTGTAGTGGATTAATTCGGTAATACGGTTGATCTTTATGCCGTACTCTTTTGTAGTTTTTTATTGGACCTTCTCTTGTTTCTATATAGTCTTCCCTTTCTTTGTTTCTTTTACCTATACTGTTTCTTTTGAACGTTTCCATTCGCATCGTCAAAACGTTGGAAGAAACTTCATCTCTTGCCATTCGAGGTGTGCATTTGATGGTAGAATGGTACCGATCGTTATAATTTCCTATAACAACCTGCATTCTCATCTCTGTTGAAAGATCAGGGTCCTCAATTCCTGTTAGTTTCTCCAACAAGGTTGAGTGCAATCTCTCTAGGTCCGCATTTCCTGTATGGCTGTTTGGCTTTGTGAGATGAACCTGTATTTCTTCAACCCAAAGATATGCCAGTAATCGTTCTGCCTTAAATTCGTTGTCCATAATGACTTTCTATGGTTTCCCGAATTTCGAAAAATGGTCAATCATTATTGCTTTCTTTGCGGGCCAGTTTCTATCTTTTATTTTATAGACTGCCGCAAATTTTCTAAGCTTATCAATTACTGTGACAAATGACTGCTTTTTAAAATGAAAAATGTTCACATGTATTATTTCATTTTTATATGAAGGTGTCTCTGTTAGTTTAAACTTCGGCTTTATCGGTTTTCTGCCATATTTAATTTGCTTGCATTTTTCGCAATTACCTATAATTAGCTGTACATGTTCTCTTAATTTTGGATAGTATATTTTATCCTTAAGTGTATTGTAAGTCTCATTTATTCCGCTATGCATTGACTCATTACTATGGTAAAGTGAAATTTGTTTATGCAGGTCTTCTTCTTGCATAATTTCTGTTGCTCTTTTTGTACATTTTATGAATTGCAACTTACTATTGCAAGAAAACATGCTTATAAGTAATAGTTGAATTTTGTGACAATCGGCCTCCTCCACTTCGGAAAAAATACCCACTTTGCCCCTGTCTTCGGAAAATATTTTTCAATATGTTCTACGTGTCAATAGGGTTAATCTCTATTACTTTCCTTCCAGGTATTATTTGGATTTCAGTTTGGGGACTATAGGTTATTATAATTTGGGTCTTATAAAAGCTCCTCGTCTGCGGAATGTATTGTACCTGACATTTCTAAATTGGATTCCAATCCGGCTTAAAAAAACTACTACATCATTATTTTTCCCTTTCTGATATTCCATTTCATAATTGAACTCTTGCAGTTTCAACAGCCACCTTTGGTGACGTTGTGAAAACTCCCTAACCTGAGCTATGATCAGTTATAATTTTAAATTTTGTGCCATATATGTACGGCCTGAAATAAGTTATTAAATATATGATGGCTAGAAATTCTTTATCTATTGTAGCATATTTCTGTTCATGGTTATTTAACGTTCTGCTAATGTAGCACACTGGCTGACCTTGTTGAGAAAGCACTGCACCTATTACGTAATCACTTGCATCCGTTGTAATAGTAAATTCCTTATCATATTCAGGAAATTTTAAAATTGGATGCGATGAAATTAATCAGCCCTATCACGCAATCCATCGTAGCAACGCTACGAATACGAATGTCCGCTACGAATACGAACAATTTGCTATCATTGAATTCATGTGAATTCGAAACTTTTGTTGCCAGACTTAATTTTGAATTTTGGCATTTCGAAATCAGCTGTGTAGAAGAAAAAATAAAAATTAGGATTAATAAAAGTGGAAACGTTTATATTCAAATTGATTTTACGAACAAAAAATATGTATTCGCTAACGTTTTCATTTATGTTGCTTGAGGAAGAACGTGAGAGAAGTCGGCGTGATATAAAAATTCACCGAAAATCACTGAGGGACAGGAGTAACCCTTTCGATGTGGACGAAACAATGTACAGTTCATAAATCCATAAAAATTCATTGTTAAATTTTATTAAAATTATTTTTCTAAAACAGGTTTATTAAAAACTAACGCTTAAATAAGGCGGCCTTTACGTATGTCCTCGATGTTCTAGAGAGGATTGCAAGTTCTTCAAGATCTTCGTCCATATCTTTACTTCATCGATTGTCTTCAGTTTTACGGTTTTTAGCTGAAGGAGGCTATCAGCATGGAGTGGCTAAAGACTTCGATATTCCAATGGCTCAGTCAACATTTTGTTGCATCTTAAAAGAAGTATTGGGATTGATTCAGTCTCATTTGTGCCCTCAGTGGATAAACCTCGATTTAAGCGATGTTGTAAAAAGGGAAGCGAAAAAGGATTTTTTTCAGAAATACGGATTTCCAGGCGCGATTTTATGTGTAGACACATAATAAATCGTTGCCCCAACTAAAGATAAGTTTCTCTATTATAACCGCAAAAGATACTTTAGTATCAATGCCATGATTGTAAGTTTGGTGACAAGTTCGCATTTCAAACATCTTCATCAATGTTTTGCAGATATGTGACAATAAAATGAAAATATGTTATGTGAATGTTCAGTTTCCTGGCAGCAATGATGACTCTCACATATGGAAATTTATTTCTCCGTTAGCACAAACCTGTCGTACAAAAATTCCGCTAAACTTAAAAATTTTCCGTTCCGAGTGAATTCAGTGAACGCAACTCTACGAATTTCGAACTTACTTTCGGAACTGTTCGAATTGCATGATAGCAGTTTCGTAACTTTCCCGAAAAAACACTCTACGATGGATTGCGTGATGGGGCTGAATGTTTTCTAATTTTCAAAACTAGCTATGTACTGCGGATCTCTTGAATTTATTTTATAACCTTTTTTTAAATATTTAATCATTGGATAGGTTACTTTCGAATCGTCTTTAATAAATTTCCATATAATAACCAGTGGCTCTCAAGAAACTTTTTAATTGTTTTTCAGTTCTAGGTATTATCAAATTTTGTATTGCTGCTATTTTGTCCTGATTTGGCTTAATTCCCTCTTTTGTTAAGGTATGCCCCAAAAATTTTGTTCCTTTAACTTTGAAAAAATTTTCTCTAATGAGTTTAAATGTTTGCCTAATGACGTAGAAAAGATTAAAACGTCATCCAAATAAACGACACATATCTTATTTATGTATTCTCTTAATATGTCATTCATTAATCGTTGAAAGGTAGCCGGAGCATTTTTTAGTCCGAAGGGCATTCTTATATATTCGTAAAATCCCACCGGAGATACAAAAGCTGTCTTTTCAATATCCTTTTAATCCACTAAAATTTGATGGTAACCTTTGGCTAGATCAAGAGCGCTAAAGTACTGCGCCTTGCCCAACTTGTCTAAGATTTCATCAATGTTTGACAAAGGATATTTATCATCGACAGTTATTTGATTTAGTCTACGGTAATCGATTACTAACCGAAATTTTTTATTTCACAAGCTATCACATCTTTTTGGTACTATGATAATAAGTGAACTATATTTACTCCTACTTTTCCGAATAATACCTTGTCTTTCTAGCTCCTTAATTTGCCTTATGGCTTTTTCCTCATGTTTCGGAGGTAACCTACATATATATTTTTGAATTGATTTGCTAGTTTGTGGTGGTTCTTATTTCGTGGACCACCGTGTTTGTGTTTGTCAATGCATCTCCTTCTTTATACATTAATTTTTTTTTTGATTTTAAATGATCCATTTGAATATTTTGCATTTTACTTCCTTCTAATGCATAAACTTGCTCTTGGATAGTTTTAATGTGGAATGGAAGATTCGCACCATTTTTTTAAATTATTGTCATTTTTTCGACATCAATTGTTTTTACATTTTTAAAAATGAAATCATTCCTATCAATAAATCATATGGTTTATTAAAATCCATTAATAACCATCTCATTCTGGCGTTTCCGGATATTTGAATTCTTTTGGACAAGGGCTCTTCACCTTAATATTTGGTATTTCAATTATTCCGTTTAAATTATTTATCATAGTGCTTTCACTTTCAAGCACTGGCAATTTAAATTTTTCAAAACTAGATCTTTTCATTATGCTTGTGGGTGAGCCGGAGTCAACCAGAGCATAAAATTGTTTTTCAAAAATCGTTAATACAATTATAATTTTATTTTCCCAAGATTCCGAGGCTAATTTGTAAAAAACTCTTCGTTGATATTGGATTCTTGTAGATCACCTCTTTTACTCATTGCGTCCACGTCCATGGGTTCAGGTCCCCTTCTTTGAAATTGTTGTCTACTATTTTCCGAGCTTCTTTGCTATCTCGAGTAATTAAAATGGTTTTGAATAGCTTGAGTTTGCCTTGAAAAATTTTGATGACTTTGCCCCGATGGCTGTGTTGTATGGTTATTTTGTTGTCCATAGGAACTCATTTGATGTTGTCCAGATTGTGGACGATACTGTTGACCTGAGGAATTTTGGTTTTGTGAACGATAACGTCCTGAGAAGCTTTGATTTTGTTGTAAGCAATATTGCCCCGAAAGTGGCCTGTTTTGATAAGTGGTATGTTATTGTTAGTACTATTATTTCTGGTATTGATTTGAAAATTGGTTTCCTTTAGTTTTAGATGAGGATTTAAATTGCCTTCATCCAAACCAGCAAATTTATAAATTTCATTTGTTATCTGCAAATGTCCCTGCTGCTAATTGTTTTATTCGCTGAATTAGCATTCCCGAAAAAATTTCTTTCATGGTGTCACCATTTTCACTTAGTGCACCATATTCTGTTATATTATCTATTATTTCTTTTATTCTTCTACTTAATTCCGCTATGCTGTGTACCCTAAGTTCCGAAATTTCTTTCGTGACCGTCATTTGATCTTTTGTGGGTCTGTAATGCTGCCTTAGCTTAGCTTTACAACTATCCCAATCTTGAGGTGGGTTTGTTTGCAAAAAATTGTTTGCTGAACCACCGATTTTTAGATCATAGATCACCCTAAAAAATATTTCATTCCCTTCGAAGGAAGCTAAATATTGTAAATCTTTTTCTATTCTTTGCCTAATTGACAATTTGTTATTGGCTGCATTTTGCGCAGTTATTTGAGTTAAAGATGCTAAGCATCGAGTTAATAATTCTATTTGATCTGCAATTATGGTAGGTGTGTTTTTAAATTTAATTTTATTCAGATTAATATTAATAATAATTTTTTTTTTTCAAATCACAACTTATAAAATAATTGCTTTTGGCAAAATGATTTGTATAATTGTATATTCTGAAGTTAATTAGTTTAAGCGAGTATATATTTTTAAATTTTAATATCTAGAGTGTAATATGTATTAGGTAGTGTTTCTGTACCTTACTATTGTTGCTGCTGGCTTTGATGATAATATTGATTGTTGCTACTGTTACTGTTATTGTTGCTCTTGCTGCTGCTTCTGTTGTTGCTATTGTTCTTTTTGCTGCTACTTCCGTTGTTGTTCTTGTTGTCTTTGCTGTTACTCCTCTTGTTGTTATTCTTGCCTTTGCTGCAATTTTTATTTTATTTTATTCCTTTCAAATGTTTAACTTGCTTTCTGTGACGTTTTTCTTTTCTTTGTTTTAAGCAAAATTCTTGCTTATTTTTTAATTAATGCATTGTTTTTTCTTTTGTTTTAATGTTTTTTTTTCATATTTTTTTGCTGAAGAAGAACTGTTTCACCTTTCAATTTGATCACAGTACGTTATTACTACTTCTTTATTATTTTAACTTTTTTTTTGGTTTTCGGTCGCTGTATTTAATTGAAACAAGAACTGGGTTTTTTACGAAAGCCGACTACGCCAGTTACGTTTTCTGTTGACGGAACAGAAAATGTTTTTAATGAAAAAATAATAATAAATAATCGATGCACCGTACTGTGCGGTTTGCCGTCAGGTTCTTTATTAAATTATCATTTCATTCTTAAACTGTGCTTAGCGTAATTTACTAAGAGCTGTTGTGCTGATTCGACATTTCATTATAACTGTCAACGACCCGGCATAACTTAAGTAATCAATTTAATATTTAGGTAATACGATACCAATAACGTTTATTCATGTACATATATATATAAACAGGTGTTTGTATATACACGATCATGGTACCGTATTTGGTTATACTATTTTGCAATTTTTGTATATATGTTTTATTTAGGGAGTGGTGGAGTCATCTGATGACGTAATTTGTGCGTTCATCTGAAGTCTATGATCGGCTTAGTAATGGCACATCATTTGCATTACGCGTTCGCCGATTTGCTCGTCTGGCTCGTGACATTTTTTCTTCATATAGAAAAGAATAAATCAAATGAAAACAAATTTCATCTATAACAAAAAATAAAGCATCGGAATGCACACAACATTAGTGATGAGCGATATTTCACTACCGGTGATTTTTTCACTGTGATTGAAAAATCGCAAATCGCAACTGCGATCACTTTTTATAAATAGCAGTTCGCTTCTATGAACTGCGATTGCGATCGCAGTTCGAAACTGTGATCGCAGTTCGAACCTGTGAATAGCGATCGCAGTTCGAAACTGTGATCGCAGTTCGAACCAGTGAATTGCGATCGCAGTTCGAAACTGTGATCGCAGTTCGAACCAGTGAATTGCGATCGCTGTTCGAAACTGTGATCGCAGTTCGAACCTGTGATTTACGATAGCAGTTCGAACCTGTGAATTACGATCACAATAGCAGAAAAGTAACAACTTTCTTCAGGGTATTGTATATATCGTATATGCTATTTTTCGTCATAGCGGTTTGAAATTTTGAGTGTAACGTTCTTATAATTTTTAACAATGACAGGAAATGTATCAAGGAAAAGAAGTGAAGTGTGATGTTTGAAGTGGTAGATGAAATATAATCAAAACGGAATATTTTAATTTGTTTTAATAAAATTGTTAATTTTACTTATTGTTAAAACCAAATTTGAAAGCTTTTTGTGATGAAAACAAGAATTGTAACTAATTAATTTCAGAAAAACTGATGGAATAAAAAAATTACGGGTTTTTAATATTTTCCCAAAGATAAGGAAACTCGCGTTAATCATTTGGTCTTGAAAATATTAAAAGCGGGTATTCTAAACAAACAAATTATCAACCACACTGATGGTAATTCCTTCTAAGAAATGTATGAAACCATCATACCAACATACAAATGAACTATGCAATACGCTCTAAGTGTCAGGTAGCCGAACCGCTCCAACATTTGCGAAAATGTAGTGAAAAGAAAGGCGGAAAAGCTTGACTCCAGTTACAGGAGCCAAAAGAGAATTTGCCGCTACAACAACAACAACGACATTTGAACGTCGACTTAGTTGCGATCGCAATAGCAATATAAAATCACAGTGATTTAAAAATAGCAATCACTAAAATCACAGATATCGAAAAATCACAATATCGCTCATCTCTACACAACATGTTTTTTTTTTAAATAAAAACACACGGGCATACATATATACATATATTTCCCTTCAACTGTTCAAAACTTACCGCTGTTTGATAATTTAATTGAAATAAAGCCTATGAAATAAAAAATTAAAAACTGACGACTCACCGACGGCGAAAACCTGATGAAAGTATACGCACTAGGGTGATTCAAAAAAAAATTTTTTGTTTTTTTTTTATTGGTACTCAGAAAAATGGGTTCCTAGACACCTCTAAGAAATCCTCTCCAAATATGACTTTTTAATTGTAACGGGAAGGTCCTCCGCCTAACGGTTTTCTATTTTTTCTTATTATCAGATAGAAAAATTTATATCTCGCTTCCAACAACTTGAAAAAATATCTTGTTAATTAGGTTTTGTAGGAAATTGAATGCTCTAAAATATGGTCTCTTATGATTTTTTCGTAAACCCAACCGTTTAAAAGATATTAAGAGTTAAAGTTTGATTATTTTTGGTAAAATTTTTTATTTCTTATTAATTTTATAACTCAATGAAAAAAAATTATTATGAATAGGTTTTTGGAGAGGATTTATTAGAGGTGCTAGGAACCTATTTTTCAGAGTACCAAACGAAAAAAAAAAAATTTTTTTTTTGATCCACCCTAATATGCTTTGATGTTTGACGATGAATATCTCGTAAACGCTTAACTTAATCGAAAAATAGTAGACCATTTTTATAGAGCAGTAAATTTCCTACAAAACTATGTGTTTCATCATTCATAATAATTTTTTTTCATTGAGTTATAAAATTAATAAGAAATAAAGAATTTTTCCAAAAATAGTCAAATTTCAACCGTTAATATCTTTTAAACGGTTGGGTTTACGAAAAAATCATAAGAGACCATATTTTAGAGCATTCAATTTCCCACAAAACCTAATTAACAAGATATTTTTTCAAGTAGTTGGAAGCGAGATATAAATTTTTCTATCTGATAATAAGAAAAAATAGAAAACCGTTAGGCGGAGGACCTTCCCGTTACAATTAAAAACTCATATTTGGAGAGGATTTCTTAGAGGTGTCTAGGAACCCATTTTTCCGAGTACCAATAAAAAAAAACAAATTTTTTTTTTTTAATCACCCTAATACGCACACATGGTATTTGTACACAATATAATATCGGTATTCTGCTTGAGACGATTGTCTCATGTCTCTAATTGTCACAATCTTCATTTAGTGACTCTGTTAGTCAGGAGTCTAATTTTGGTATTCTGGCAGATACAGTAAAGTAGTATACTGTATAGTAGTATACTGTTTCTGCCAGAATACCAAAATGAGACTCCTGACTAATAGAGCCACTAAATGACGATTGTGACAGTTAGAGACATGAGACAATCGTCTCAAGCAGAATACCGATATAAGACTCACCGTTAGTATGAATGAACTCAACAATATATTTGTTTTTAAAAATATAAACGCAAAGCAATAATTACCGCAGTCGATTCAAGCAATTTGCTTTAATCTAAGTACGTCCGAAATAAAATGACCGCATGAATGACATAACAACATAACAATTTGACAGCACAACTCCATCTTAAAAAATTTCAATTTGACACAAAAATTTCCATTAACATTTATTGAATTTATTAGTTACAAAAAATGTTATAAATGAAGAAACTTTCGACCAATCTTCATCTGCTAAATAGTCAGAATAAAGCCTAAAGATTTGGTTTGGATAGGTGAGCCCGTCCTTAACTTACAAAATTATAACGAAAAAAGGCATTACTTTATGTATACTATGAGCGTCAAAAATAAATAAACAGCAATTCTGTCAATATTACAACGCAGTCTTTAATAAGATAATGGAAAGTTGTATTATAGAATTCAAGGTTTATATTATAAGATTTTAACTTAGTATTAATAATAAACAGAAACTAACTAAACTAAACACAGCCAAAAATAATTCAATAAAACTAAAAATACTCTCGTTTTTCCGGGTCATGACCATTTAATTGAACTTCAACCCAGTCTTCATGTTTCTTCGGGTGAGACAAAGCCTTGACAGTAAACCAAAGCTTACTCACACCGGTGGAGTGGTTGCAGGACTTCAGCTGATCTATCCTTTTCGTCCTCTTATGTTGGTTTGCCAATCGCTGAATCTCCAAATTTAGATTCCTTTTTCAGGGTGTGTCGGGCTTATTAGCTAAAATGGCTGCTTCGGCGGGGAAATTTGACCGAGTTCCGCAATTCCGCCAGCTCCATCCCCCTGCGTTCGTTTGACAGGCAGGAATGCCAAAGATCATGGTGCGCGTTAAAGTCGCCTGGTACCAAACGGTTTTCACCACGAAGTAGCGCTCCTCTATTCGGGTGATATACTGTAGTGCAACGTGTTACGGGGGGTAATTATATATATATTAAATATTTCGGCCTGACCGAATAGCTGCACCTTGACATTGTAGCCTAGTATCCCTGTAGTCAATGTTTTCATCGATTAGGCGATATTGCATGGTGTTGTGCAATATTAAGGTAGGCCTCCACATTTCTCGCTCGCGATCTTTACGTAAAACGTTGAAACGTTGCTGAGTGGTTCTCTCACAAGTATTGGAACAGGTCCTATTCCACCTGATCTCTTCAACGCAATGGATTTCCGTCTTTCTGCTTGCACCGGCGGGTACTGAAACGAAAACCTTCAAAGCTGGGGTGTTCTCTTTTATCCCAGCAACCTGATCAACCAGCGAAGCTGCAATCTTTTGATTCATTGAACTATGTCAATATTGCCGTATATGTATCTCGTACAGCTCCTATTTCCATAGACTGCATTATTCGCCGTTGCCAATGAGCATATGACCATAAGACTTTCGCAACACCTTTCTCTCGAAAACTTCTAGTGCCAAATCATTTTACACTTAAAAATTTAACTTTTGTATCCAATATCACTTGAGTAATTCGTTTCAACAGCGCCAACTATATATAAGCATATGGCAAGGATTTAGAATAGCATCCCCCGATTTCGGGTTAAAATGGGTATAGAGGATGTGCTCCAGATCAAGAATATATGTAGTTACCGCTGGCCTATGGTTTTTGAGATATTTTCATTTAAAATTCAAAAACTGAACTGTTTAAAATTCGTGTTTTTCTGATTTATAATTAATTTTACACTTATATTTTTATTTCTTATATATCCACTAGCACTTCAGTAATTCGGTTCTACACATTTGTTTTGTATTCAAAAATGCAAAAGTAACTTTAATTCCATATTTAATTTTCGTTGATATCCATTTATTTATATTATGGTGTTATGAGTTATGTGAATCTTTCAGACTTTTCATTATCTTCATATACATATCCCGGTAGTGGAGCGGCCAAGGTTATTTTTTGAAACGCGGCCGAAGGCCACGGACTCTAAAAGGAGCTCAACATAGAAGTACTAAAGACGCCTAGGTGTTGGTCCAAATAGGGTAATTTTATGAAGCGCGACCGCACACAAAACAGAGTTCAACGCGAAAGAACCCTAAAGACGCTTAGGTATTGGTCCAACCAGGGTTATTTTCTCGAAGCGCGGACGAAGGCCGCCAATGCAGAAAGGAATTCCATGCGAAAATCTGTGAGGTGTTATTTATTTTCTACCATTAGGGTATTATTTGTTTTCCTTATTTTTTTTTGTCCTTCTATAAAATATGCAGATAAGATAGAATATTTGTTAGAACTCAACCCTTTTGTTATTCTGTGAACAAAAATAATTGAACAAAAGTTAAATATTGAATAACAGTTATTTTTGCACTATGTAATATAAAATAAGTAATTACAAACGAATTAGTGAAGTGTTAGTAAATATAAAAGTTAAAAATTTAAGTGTAAAACTCATTTTAAATCGGAGAAACACGCCTTTTAAATAGTTGAATTTTTGAACTTTAAATGCAAATATCTCAAAAACCATAAGTCAGCGGCAACTACAATTTCTTGATCACCCTTCCACTGAGCCTCAATTGATATCTGCTGTACGCAAATTATAAAAAGTGCTTAAACGTGAGGAACAATTCAACATCGAAATGTACAATATATAAAGAATCTGTGTCCAAATTCAAACAAACAAAATTCACTTTGGAAAGCCCATGATAATATTACCTCAAATATGCTAATTGAGTTACCAATTATTGCAGTAGAGGTGCTCTCTTTGCTCTTCAATGCAATTCTAAGTTTCCGATACTATCTAATTTCATGGAAAAAGTCGCAGATTATCTTGTTAGATAAACCTGGGAAAGACGTAACACAGCCGTCTTCATACATACCAATCAGTCTTCTACCCAGTCTTTCTAAAATATTTGAAAAAGTATTACTAACAAAGATGTCTCCTTTACTCCACGAAAATAATACAATGCCAACGTATCAATTCGAATGTCGTGCGAAACATTGTGCCATGTAAGTAAATAGAATTACTAACGAAATAAGGAAAGCATTTGAGCACAGGGAGTACTGTTCAGCAATAATTCTAGATGTAGCTCAGGGTATTGATAACGGGCATCTCGACGGGCTAAACTTAATGGCATACTAACTGTCAACTCTGTGGCTCTGTATCTGTATATGGGCATTTGTTATCATAACATAATCACTTGCGCAAAGGCGTTGGGCATGTTTTGAGCTTCTGAACTGTTTAAATTTTTATATGGATGAAAAAATTTTTTCCGGAAATTAACAATATTAAACAAAATATTACTTTTTTGGAAAAATGTAAGTTATTTTGAAAATGTACTTTATTTTTATAATTTAACACAACCGTCTTAACACTCGCTCTACTAAATATAATATTACCGAAATGAAACTGCTGTCGGTATATGTGTAAATGGGATGTGTTGCCTCTTCGAAATTTTCATAGAAATAAAAACTGATCGGTCAAACTGCTGAAGTGACAGTTCATTGCTAATTGATATTAATTAGTATGCCATACGAGGGCTGTCCGATAAATAACCGACCTCAACGTGAAGCTAGCGGCACATCTGAAAAAAAAGTTTCTACTTCAAATTGTGCATATTATAATAGCTACTCGCCAAAATTTCAGAAATTTATCTTGCGCAATTATCTGTTGACAGTCGTTTTTGTGAGTCTATTTCGGTGATTTCCCCAAAATGGAAAAAATTGAATATCGAGCTGTAATTAAATTTTTATTTTTGAAAGACAATACGCCTTCACAAATCAAAGATGATTTGGACTCTGTGTATGGTGACTCTGCACCATCATTTACCACCGTAAAATTTTGGGCAGCTGAATTTAAACGTGGTCGCAGGAGCTTGGAAGATGATGAACGTCCTGGGCGTCAAAAAATATTAACCACTAACGATAACATCGCTAAAGTTCATCAATTGGTACTAGACGACCGCCGGATTAAGGTTAGGGAAATAGCTGAGATTATGAAGATGTCAAAAGAAACTGTTTGTCACATATTAAACCAAGATTTGGGCATGAGAAAGCTGTCCGCGCGTTGGGTGCCGCGTTTGCTTACGCTAGACCACAAACGTGCGCGCATGAACATTTCCAGCGCTCTGTTGGCTCAGTTTAGAGGCAATAAGACCGAGTTTTGGCGCCGATTGATAACTGTAGACGAAACTTGGATTCATCATTATACGCCCGAAACAAAAAACCAATCTAAACAGTGGATTGAAAAGGGGGAACCAGCCCCAAAAAAACCTAAAGCTGTGTATTCGGCTGGGAAAGTAATGGCGAGTGTTTTTTGGGACAGCCATGGAATTATTTTTATCGACTATCTTAAAAAAGGAAAAACTATAACAGGAGCATACTACGCATCATTATTGGACAAGCTAAAGGAAGAAATTTCGAAAAATCGGCCACATTTGCAAAAAAAGAAAGTCTTGTTCCACCAAGATAACGCACCATCTCACACCTCAGCAGTCGCCATGGCGAAAATCCACGAATTGCGGTTCGAACTGCTTGACCATCCACCTTATTCACCGGATCTAGCACCAAGCGACTTTTTTTGTTTCCTCAACTTATAACTGCGCTCGGCGGCCAGAGATTTTCGTCAAATGAGGAGACAATCTCTTTCGTGAACTCGTATTTTGCAGACAAAGACGCCAAGTACTATTTGGAAGGGTTGCAGAGATGGGAGCATCGCTGGGAGAAGTGTGTGGAGTTACAAGGAGACTATGTAGAAAAATAAAAAAAAAATTTGAAAAAGTCGCGTGCATCATGGTCGGTTATTTATCGGACAGCCCTCGTATATTGTCAGAGAACGTTTATCATAGAGAAGGTTCACGTCTCAGATATCGTAACTTTTTGCAGGGGTACTCGGCAGAGATGAGGGAGTTTCACCACAACCAAATTATAAACGTGTTTCGACAGGATTTTGCATCAGGGGACACGAAAATAGCAGAATTGAGTATTTTCAATGTTAAATGAGAAAAATAATGATAATTCCAATGTTAAGCAATGTAAGCTAACAGATTCGCTTATTTACTGTGCGCTAACGACTCTGCATATAATTTATAGATGCTCGGTATATATTTGGTATCAAAGCATATATTTAGTATATACCTAAGTATGGGTGTACATATGTTAAAATTTACCTATGTATTTCATTATGTTTCCATAAAATCATTAAAAATATATAATAGAGTAAGGTTTGTGTCAAATGCCCAAATGTGCATTTACGAGTAATTTAATTTTATGATAATTAGTGTTAAATTTATACATTTACATTAAATGTTTTGATATCATTTAAAAGATCAAGCGGTCGCACATGTTCTCATACATAATTACATAAATATGTGTACATGTACAAATATTACTGACCATATGCATAATGTTTGTAAATTTGTTTATTTCTTTGTTTTTATGTACATATGTAAACAGTACACTCAATGCTTCATGCGAAATTTCCGTTGACAAGGACAACCAATGGCGAAGCTCATGTTTTGTCAAAGAGTCAATGTGTCGACGGACCGACGCGATGACAAAGCCTCACAACATTGTCTTGTTGGTAGAAAACCGAGCTGTGCGAAAAACATAAGCGAACGATTGGCGATTATCACCGCTTCTCTTTGCGCTCTAACGGCTTCGCCTATAAACCAGCATAAATATGTCATTTATGTATGAAATTGTATGCAAGTTAATACCACCAGTTCATATTATATGAAAATATCTATTAATTGTCAGAAATATGTGACAGGACACTTACGACCCATATGTTCCGTCATTATAGTATTGTATTTAAGAAAACGAGGCAGTTGCCCGTGGTTGCCCACAAAACTCAAACTGAAAAATTAATTTGCATACATATCGATATATTTTAAGGCAACAAGAACTATGTTGCCACTTTTGTCACTCTTTTCTGTGTTTTGCGAGTTTGCGGGCTTGACAACTTTCCCTTCTAGAAAAATATTAGAAATTTACTTGTGATGCCGCTAATGCCATTTGAGACAACTGTTGTTTTTGTAGAACAATGTTTGTAACTTTTGCGGGTGCATATTTACATGTGAACGCATATAAGTATGTGTGATGATGATTGAGACGATTGTAGACCAATGTAAGTATGTAAGTTTGTGTCTGCATTATTTGTGCGCCAATGTCATGTGCATGTCGTAGAATGGTAAATCACACATATCTGACCGTGTAAAGGCCGCTAAAGAAACATAGGGTTAGTTCGTAAACGCAGTAACTTGGTTGCACTGCATTCGTCAAAAAAACCTGCGGCAATACTGCTCTTCGTCAAAAGTTTTTTAATGCATGCAGTTTGCAGCACTTCGGCAAATTGTCGCAGCCATTGCAGTAATTTTTTTGAAACTGCGTAGAACCAAAGGCGAAATGGAAGAGCAAGTAAAATGATTTCTAATTCTACATATCGATGCCTTACTTTCTCAACCTCGTATCTTAAAAAAGGTAACTTTTCAGGAAAGAAAAAAACTGCTTATTTATTTACCGTCACTGTTTATGCAAAAATTGAAATGCAATTATTAAGGAATGAATTAAGGCGATGTACATAAGTAAAAATAATATACTTATCTTTTTTAGTTTACGCATAAAACGAATTTTTTAAGATACGAGTTTACTGCATTCAAAATCATTTTCATTTTTGAAACTTGATTAAAAAGATACTCGTTTGCTGCAATTATATGTATACAACGAAGATATTTCAAAATAATTTAATGAAAACAATATTTTGTTTGAAATGAAAGTTTTATTGTTTAGAGAATATTATAAAAAAAACAGAATTCATATTAATTTATTTTAATTTAATCCTATTATTGGTATGGCAAGTTGTCATAAAATGAATGATAGTCAGCTGGAATCATACGTTTCAAGTCTTGCAAGTCGTCATATTTTCTTTTAGAAATCGGTAGTTGCTGATTATAGAGACCCGGTATTACTAAGTCATCATTGTGCTGCACTTGTGGTCGCAATTTACGATGAGGTAATAGTTTCCACTCTTCATCAAAACATAATTTATATTGAACTCCGTCATTTAAGGTATATTTGAGAGCTCGCAAATCAACAACGCATGGATCGCCCTTCTTAGTGCCTGGTCGAATTGACTTCAAGTAATTTATTTGAGAGAAATCGCGGAAAAACTTGTGATTTAAATAATTAACGCAATAAGGTTGCGACAATCTGGATTGGTTTATAACCATATTAAAATCAGCTGGCACATAGAGTTCTCTTCCTTTCTTCTTCCGTTCTATGGAGGCATGTACAGAATCGCACTCCATTTGAGTGTGGCCTACTACCAAATATTTTTGTTGAATTTCTGCATGGCGAGTTATTGCATACTGTTGCAAGGCATTCGAAAGTGTCACGTTTCGATTTTGGGCACAGCACCCGTCACTGTAAATTATTATCGGTTTCGATTTATCTTCCAATTTCTCTAAAAAGTCCAACAAACAAGAAGTAAAGACATTAGAGTCCATGCCGCCTTCGGCTTCATGCCAGACATAGCAAGTAACATTTTTATCAAATTAATATATAAATTGTGAATTGGTGCACACAGAGTTTTGTTTTGAAGTAGTTTGCTCCAGTTGAAAGTAGAGGAATTGTTTGCACTGCTTGCAAGTCTACCGTGAACATTTGAATATCGCCTTTTTAAACAAAGTTCCTTGTCTTCGGATTTCTCTTTCCTAGCACGCTCCTTATTTTTTATATGAATCTGATATTCAAACTCTGGGACATTTGTATTTTTGTAAGCAAAGCAGATATCACATTGGTCTCGCTTTGTGTACAGTGTCTAAAAAGCATTTGTACGTGGCTTTTTCAGTCTCATTAATGTTGCGATCTATCAAATGTTTTTCAAAATCTTTGTAAACTTCTGCCCAAGTTTTGTACTCTACGTCGACATATTCTCTATTTGTACTTTGTCGGCAATAATGTGAAGGCATTTTAGTCAAATTATGTAGAAAATAGTTCACGTGATTTACTTTGGCAACGTTTGTTTTGCTTTTTCGATTTACTGTTTTACTTTTCTTTACTAAGCCAAGGTTGCTTGTATGTAGATTGCCAGTAACCCATTTGGACACGCTCTATTCACCAAGAGACAGCGTACCCAAAAATAATTTTTTACAAACAATCTTGACCTCTCCTGATGTTTTTAAAGTGTAGACTAATGTGTTTACTCGCCGAGAAGTAGTAGCAGTCGTTCTTGAAGTGACCGGTCTTTGAGGCACCATAGCAACGACAAACGCCTTTTTTTCTTCCCATGACAGTGACCAAAATACTTTAAAAATATCCTTCCTATCTTCTTCTGTAATTTCGTTGCACTGCTTACCAAATTTTTGGGCACATATTTCCGAACGGCACCGAACTTTCACAGTTCTTTCTTTTCTAATTTGCATTACTCCAGTCTCTTTTTTGCTCCTCTTATTCGATGAATATTCCCGACCACGCATTCGCTTATGTTTTTGGCGGTTTCTAGTCCAGTTTTGCTTATCTCCCTGGCCTTTCCGTGCTCTTTTTATTTTAATGACACCAGAGGATTCATTCAACAATACTGAAGAAGATCCATTCTTAGATAGATCTGATTCAGTGCTGGGATGGTACTCGCTTTCACTTGCGGAAAAGTCGGATTCTGAGGAGAAGCCAGAGTTATCAGAACCTACTGAGAGAAAATGTCCTGTTTTCTCATCCAAAATTACGTTTCCAGTTTGTTGTGTTTCTGGTTCGTGGCATTGATTCTTGATAACAAAATTACCGGTTTCAGCATCAAGAACGGCGATTGTTTTTTCAAGAATTTCTACAGGTGAACTATCTCTTGGACTTGTACCAAGAGGGGTAGTCACATACTCAGTTCGAGTGCACGCAGTGCTGCAATTTACTGATGCCTCATTCATATTAAGTGCAGCTTAAGTGGAATTTAATTTCAGTTAAAACTATTACTCTTTCACACATGCCTTGTATGGCATTTTTTTTAATAATGAAAAGTAAACTCTTCTGAAATAAATATTCACCAAGCAAAAAGATAACATAAACAACTGCAATGTAATGACTAAAATTCACTTCACACTTTTTTCACTACAAGTACTACAAGGAAACGGTAAATTTTTGTTTTTGAAGTTTCGTTCTAGCGTCGCCGACGAATAACGGGACTCCATACGTTAAGCTGCAAATATACATAACTACACGTATTCATGCTATAGCAAAAGAAAATAAAAAGATCTTTTTGGAGAATAAGAAGACGATTAATACTCAATTAAATATACATGTATATTGAGATAAGAGTTTGACGCAGTTACGAAAACAGTATTGCATGAGATACCAAGTTTTGTATTCTTAATTTTTTTACGATAGACACAACTTATTGAGATAGGAAGTTGTTGCAGTTATGGAACAGAGAAATAGCAATCGTTTGATATGAAAATCTCAAAACCGCAATTTTTTAAGATACGAGGTTGAGAAAGTAAGGCATCGATATGTATGTCTTTAATTATTAATATGATTATATAATAATAATAGGCCTTATTTACATTTAGATCCCACGAATTTTTTAAATCACTTTTTAGTAAAAGATTTCTTCTCTTTACTTGTTTAATCCTTTTTTTATTGTAATTCAATAAAATATTCCCACTCTGAGTTTCCTGGTTATCAATAATTACGTTAATTAAAAATTCCATTTCTCTGGCGTTCGTAAATGCGAAAAAATTCTTCGCAGCACAATCGCAATGGCAAGGCAGTAGAATCGCAATGATTGTGCAGTAGCAACCACAGCCGGCAAGAATGCAGCAGGGTTGCACCAAATTACTGCGTTTACGAACTAACCCATACTCTGCTGCTGAGTAAGGTCTGTTCGTAGGGGTAGAAGAGTAATGTGAAGTAGCTCAGAATGTGCGTGACGAGTTAGTTGGTGCGGTGCCTCAGAAACGAACAGAACTTACTGCGTGAAAATGGAATTAAATCAATCATCTCCGACATGCACATATGTATTTAGGTATGCACAATAATAATTCGAACTTCAACCTATACGGACGTGTTTTTCATGCGCTCCGTAGAAACTTTCGAAAAAAAACTAAAATAAAACAAAATAAACAAATATTAAAAAAGTGCATTCAGTGCAAACGTTAGGCAATAACGCCGAAAGTGCAAATCAAAACATAAAAAACCACAAACTGTTTGTAAACAAAAAAACATAACAAAATAACAAATAAAACAAAAAAAAAATACAAAGGCATGAGCGCAGCGCAGCCCCACCAACAAGGCCGTAGGCATTCTCTGAATGCCTACTTCAGCTTTGTCGAGCCTGCGACTTCAGCTCCTACCAACAAACAAGGCAACGGTGAGAAGGATGAGTCATCGCAGCGACCAACTGAGCAGCAAAATAAGCAGAGCTTACAAAAAACTAAAGCAGGAGAGAACGGCAGTCAACAACGGCCGGCAGCAAGCATGATCACACCAACTAAACAGGTACCAGCAAGTACGCAGGCAGCGAAGAACAACATAAAGCAAGGTGAGAATGTACCAGTAAAAAAATGCCAGTCTGTACAAACTGGCATTGACCGCTACATTAACATAAAAAGGAAATTAAGTCCTTCAAAGTCAGCGGTCAATCCCAAGAAATTCCAAGGCGGTACACCAATTAAGAATAAAACGGAAGTTTTAAATGGCAATAGGTTTGCCTTACTAAGCAATGGAACAGACGACGATGCCAAGGCTACCACCACAGTCGTTAATGCCAAACCACCTCCAATATATTTGCGCGAACGTAGCAGTAATGCTCTCGTTGCTGAAATAACTAAAATTGTAGGTACTAACAATTTCCACATAGTGCCTTTGAAAAAAGGCAATATAGATGAAACAAAAATTCAGTCCTACACTGAAAAAAGTTTTATGGACATAGTTAAATTTTTGTCAAATAAAAACAAAAATTATTATTCGTATCAACTGAAGTGCTCTAAGGGCCTAGTTGTTGTAATCAAGGGTATAGAGTCCGCCGTAGACTCTAGTGAAGTCAAAGAAGCGTTGGAAGAATGTGGTTTTGGAATTAAAACAGTTGTAAATATATTTATATATATATATTATTTCAGCCTAGAAATCCAACGCAGGATAACTCTTGCCAACAGGTGCTACTTCGGACTGAGTAGGCAATTGAGAAGCAAAGTCCTCTCTCGACATACAAAAACCAAACTCTATAAGTCTCTCATAATTCCCGTCCTGCTATATGGTGCAGAGGCTTGGACGATGTCAACAGCGGATGAGTCGACGTTGCGAGTTTTCGAGAGAAAAATTCTGCGAAAGATTTATGGTCCTTTGCGCGTTGGCCACGGCGAATATCGCATTCGATGGAACGATGAGCTGTACGAGATATACGACGACATTGACATAGTTCAGCGAATTAAAAGACAGCGGCTACGCTGGCTAGGTCATGTTGTCCGGATGGATGAAAACACTCCAGCTCAGAAAGTATTCGACGCAGTACCCGCCGGGGGAAGCAAAGGCAGAGGAAGACCACCACTCCGTTGGAAGGACCAAGTGGAGAAAGACCTGGCTTCGCTTGGAATATCCAATTGGCGCCACGTAGCGAAAAGAAGAAACGACTGGCGCGCGGTTGTTAACTCGGCTATAATCGCGTAAGCGGTGTCTACGCCAATTAAGAAGAAGAAGAAATATATTTAATAGAAACAAAATACCACAGCCAATGTTTAAAATTGAATTGTTGCCGAATTCGAATCAACTTAAAAAAATGAGACCCATCCCATTTATAATTTGAAATATTTGCTGCATCGTAGAGTAACTGTGGAAGAACCACATAAAAGAAACGGTCCGGTACAATGTACTAACTGCCAAGAATATGGGCATTCTAAATCATACTGCACTCTACGCACTGTTTGTGTGGTATGTGGTGATTTACATCCCACTTCTAAATGCACCCTTAAGAAAGAAGTGTTAAATTAAAAATGCAGCAATTGCGGAGGGAATCACACTGCTAACTACAGAGGTTGCCCTGTATATAAAGACCTGAAATCTAAGTTGTCACAGGGAATTCAAGCACGTCGTAACCAAATGTTACAAACGCCCCGTAATGAAATTATAGCAACATCAGAAAAAAGTACAAATCCTATTACTTCTAACAATAATAATATGCAAGGAAGCTATGCAAATGTAGTAAAAGGCAACACTGTGCAAATTCAACTCCCGCAAAATCCTCCAAATGGAGGTATTGAGACTATGATTATAAATCTTACACAGTGTATGACACAATTTATGTGTACCATGCAAAACATGATCCAAGATTTAATAAAATCACAAAATCAAATGCTGCAAAATTTATTAAGTAAAAAATGAGCTTACTAAATATCTGTATATGGAATGCTAACGGTGCTAACCAACATAAATTAGAGATTATCAGATTTCTGCCTGAAAAGAATATAGATGTAATGCTTATTTCAGAAACTCATCTAACAAATAAAAATAATTTCAACATACCGGGATTTAGACTATATGTTACAAATCATCCGGATGGAAAAGCGCATGGTGGCACGGCAGTGTTGATTAGAAATCGTTTAAACCACTATGCTCTAGAATCTTCTGCTACACCACAGTTACAAGCTACAACAATATCACTAAAATATCGGGGTTGTGACTTAAACCTTACGGCTATATACTGTCCACCTCGTTTTAAAATTACAGAAATCGAATTTAAAGACTTTTTTGGATCTCTAGGCCAAAGATTTCTAGCAGGTGGAGATTACAACGCAAAACACACGTACTGGGGCTCACGTCTTATTAATCCGAAAGGACGACAGCTGTATCAAACTGTTATAAATAGGCACAATAACCTTGAAATAATATCTCCTGGTAAGCCGACATATTGGCCTAGTGATCGGAAGAAAATACCAGATTTAATTGATTTTGCTGTTATCAAAAATATAGATAAATCGCACATAACAGCAGATACATGTACTGATCTTTCTTCTGATCACTCTCCGGTACTAATAAAATTATGTGAACAACCCATATTCGTTAATCCAAAAGTGGGTCTAACTTCTTATAAAACAAATTGGCTAAAATATAGAAAATACGTCAGTAGCCACATTAATATTGAGTACAAAATAAATACAGGAAGAGATATTGACGAAAGTATAAGAGAAGTAAATGATATAATAACCAGCGCAGCTGTCTTAGCAACACCAAACAAAAGCTATAAGCCGCTTGGTTTCAGAAAAATCTCTAATAGAGAAATAGAAATGCTTGTAAATGTAAAAAGGCGTGCAAGACGTGAATGGCAGATAAATCGTTCCCCTTCCACTCAGCTTTAATTAAAATCTGCTGTACGTAAATTAAAAAACGCGCTTAAACGTGAGGAAGAATTGAACACCGAAATGTATATAAAGAAGCTGTGTCCGAATTCAAACAAGCAAAATTCCCTTTGGAAAGCCCAAAAGTCCGTGAAGCCACCAACTGACTCCAACATGCCTATACGAGACTTGGGAGGAAATTGGGCTCGAAGTGACGAGGAAAAGGCTAATTGCTTTGCAAATCACCTAGAAAAGGTATTTCAACCCAATTTGCCAAAGAACAACTTTAAGCTATCAATCTTACCCAACACAGCTAAAGAGTCGCTCGAGCCTCTTATGACTTCACCTTCTGAAATCATTGGTATCATCAAAGAACTTAATCCAAAAAAGTCGCCTGGACATGATAAAATTTCCCCAAAAATGCTAATTGAGTTACCAATCATTGCTGTAGAGGTGCTCTCTTTGCTCGTCAATGCAATTCTTAGTTTCGGATACTATCCAATTTCATGGAAAAAGTTGCAGATTATCTTGATAGATAAACCTGGGAAAGACTTAACACAGCCGTCTTCATACAGACCAATCAGTCTTCTACCCTGTCTTTCAAAAGTATTTGAAAAAGTATTAATATCATAGATGTCTCCTTTCCTTCACAAAAATAACACAATACCAATGCATTAATTCGGTTTTCGTGCGAAACATGGCACAATAGAGCAAGTAAATATAATTACTAACGAGATAAGGAAAGCATTTGAGCACAGGGAGTACTGTTCAGCAATATTTCTATCGGGTGATTTTTTTGAGGTTAGGATTTTCATGCATTAGTATTTGACAGATCACGTGGGATTTCAGACATGGTGTCAAAGAGAAAGATGCTCAGTATGCTTTGACATTTCATCATGAATAGACTTACTAACGAGCAACGCTTGCAAATCATTGAATTTTATTACCAAAATCAGTGTTCGGTTCGAAATGTGAAAATCCGCTTTTTTATCGACAAATTTTGTTCAGCGATGAGGCTCATTTCTGGTTGAATGGCTACGTAAATAAGCAAAATTGCCGCATTTGGGGTGAAGAGCAACCAGAAGCCGTTCAAGAACTGCCCATGCATCCCGAAAAATGCACTGTTTGGTGTGGTTTGTACGCTGGTGGAATCATTGGACCGTATTTTTTCAAAGATGCTGTTGGACGCAACGTTACGGTGAATGGCGATCGCTATCGTTCGATGCTAACAAACTTTTTGTTGCCAAAAATGGAAGAACTGAACTTGGTTGACATGTGGTTTCAACAAGATGGCGCTACATGCCACACAGCTCGCGATTCTATGGCCATTTTGAGGGAAAACTTCGGACAACAATTCATCTCAAGAAATGGACCCGTAAGTTGGCCACCAAGATCATGCGATTTAACGCCTTTAGACTATTTTTTGTGGGGCTACGTCAAGTCTAAAGTCTACAGAAATAAGCCAGCAACTATTCCAGCTTTGGAAGACAACATTTCCGAAGAAATTCGGGCTATTCCGGCCGAAATGCTCGAAAAAGTTGCCCAAAATTGGACTTTCCGAATGGACCACCTAAGACGCAGCCGCGGTCAACATTTAAATGAAATTATCTTCAAAAAGTAAATGTCATGAACCAATCTAACGTTTCAAATAAAGAACCGATGAGATTTTGCAAATTTTATGCGTTTTTTTTTTAAAAAAGTTATCAAGCTCTTAAAAAATCACCCTTTAGATGTAGCTCAGGCGTTTGATACGGTGTGGCACTAAGGTCTTTTATACAAGATTAAAAAAATTCTACCTTTAGCATTGTGTAAAACATTGGAGTCTTATTTAAAAAATAGAAAATTTATGGTAAATGTGGGAGATTTCATACCTGATAAACCACAGATAGGGGCTGGTGTACCCCAGGGCAGTGTTTTAGGCCCAACACTATACATCATATCTAGTATATAGCAGAACTTCTAATAGCTAACAAAGTATTAACTTCAACTTTTGCGGACGATACAGCAATAGTGAGCCGTAACAAATGCCACATTTTAGCATCAAGAATATTAACGGAGCATTTAAGTTCCGTCGAAGAATGGCTAGCGAACTGGCGTATAAATGTGAATGAACAGAAGTGTAAGCACATTACATTCTCGCTAAGACCAAAGCTGTGCCCGGCAGTAAAAATAAACAATATCTTAGTACCCCAAGCGAACGAAGTAACATATCTTGGTATTCACCTAGATAGAAGGCTCACGTGGAGAAAACACGTATCTAGTAGAATAACATGTATGAAGATTAGAGCTGCAAATTTAAATTGGCTTTTAAATAAAAAACTCCAAACTTAGCCTAGACAACAAAGTGCTCTTATATAATGCGGTCATAAAGACGATTTGGATGTATGGCATTCAACTGTGGGGTACGACCTGTGCAACTAATATTGATCTAATACAAAGGTTCCAATCAAAAATGCTTAGAACAATCACGTGTTCACCATGGTACATGCGTAACGAAAATATCCATAAAGACCTTGGTATTCCTATGGTAAAAAAAGAAGTAGAAGACAGCAGAATTAAATATATATCTAAACTCCGAGATCACCCAAACCCTTTGGCTAATGCTTTGGTACATTCCTGCGATCAAACACGACTTAAAAGAAGAGATATGCCTGCGTATTAAAGAGCGACGTAACACCAAAACAGCTCAATCACTTGCTTGAGTCTGTCTAGTTTTTAAATAGATTTAAGATTTCATTACTTATTGTTAGGCTTTAAGAAAAAGCAGATTCAATAAATAAAATAATTTTTGAAAAAAAAAAAATCAATCATCTCCAACATGCACATATGTATTTAGGTATGCACAATGAGCAGCGCGCACATGTTATTACTGATAAGTGATAATACAATATGATTTGTATTCGCGAAAGCCAACATAAACACATATGGTCATGATACATGTGAATATAATACACGATTTATGTACATTTTTCACTATTGTAATATATTTAATTTGTTTAATATATTATAACAGTTTGTTATATACATACATACATATATAATGAAGTACAGTACCTTATTTTCACATTAACTACGAATATTGCTTTGAAAAAGTAAATTAATTCAAATGTATTCAATTGCACCCGTATTCATAAAAATGCTAAAAAAAAGAGCTAACATACGTCTGTAACAGCAATATATAATTCTAAGCATAATTTTTATTCCATGCTCAGCTCTGTTCAAGCGCAACTGTTAAGATTTCTCCTGCCGAGCTGGCAGTGGTAAAACTCCCTCATCTCGGCCGAGTTAGCCAAACATTTTTTTACGATCTCCGCACCGTGAACCTTCTTTATACGTATGATAAACGTTCTCTGATATTGTATTCCTTAAGCAATAAGGTGTGGCATGAAGGCCTTTTATATAATATTAAAAAAAAATTCTACCTATATAATTGTATAAAACATTGGAGTCTTATTTAAATAATATACAATTTATGGTGAAAATAGGAGATTTCATATCTGAAGAAAGACAGAAAAAAGCTGGTGTACCACAGGACAGAGTGTTAGGCCCACGTGGAGAAAACACATCTCTAGTAAAATAACTTGTATGAAGACTAGAGCTGCAAATTTAAATTGGCTTTTAAAGCCTAAACCAAATTATTTTACAGAATGCCGTCATAAATCCAATTTCGGTGTCTGGTATTCAACTGTGGAGTACGACCTATGCAACTTATATTGACATAATACAAAGATTCCAATTGAAAATGCTTAAAATAATGATGTGTTCACCATAGCACATGAGTAATGAAAATATCCATAAAGACATTGGTATTCCTATGGTAAAGAAAGAAGTAGAAGATAGCAGAATTAAATCTATATCTGAACTCCGAGATCACTCAAACCCTTTGGCTAATGCTTAAGTACATTCCTGCGATCAAACACGCCTTCAAAGAAGAGATATGCGTGCGTACCACCAAAATAGTTCAATCACTTGGTTGAGCCTGTCAAGTTTTTGTATAGATTTAAGAATTTATAACTTATTGATAGGCTTAAAAAAACAGATCTAATAAATAAATAATATTGAAAAAAAAAACATTGGCAGTCCTGTGTTGAAGAGAGCAACTCCATACGCCCGGAAAACACCATACATACTATATGTACATTAACTCCATTGAATAAATCGAAGGCTCATTGGAAAATTTAATACTAGACTTGTCAACGTCTGGAGACAATTATTAAAACAAACTAAGGGTCAACTATATATCTAAAACTATAGTAATTACTTTTGATATACTTAAATAATTAATTATGTATGTAAACTTTTTTAATATGAATTACTCGCATTTGAAGATTTTTGATTGTTTTCTTATTTGATAACATATATTTACTGCTTAATATACAATTTTGAAATAGTAAAAAAAGAACCACTAGATATATTCGTTTTAAAACAAATAAGCTTGTCAAAGATTAATAAAACTAATTGTATGTAAACTTTATTGATACACTGTAATTATTTCGGGTACTGTATTACTCTCATCTCTCATTGTAGTATAAAAAATATCAAAATATGACAAGTGGACTAAGGATTTTTAAGAGTTTTGGAGTTTAAATTAATCTACTAGACAATCCTAACTTAGTACATATTGTAGTATGATACGGTAACCATATATGTATCAAAGATACTCTGACTTTTTACTTCAAAGCAACTCGACTTCCTTGGTAAAATATTGTAGAATCTAAATTAGTAATAGCTAAAGTTAGAAATTTTTGAAAATCAATGAATTGACTTTAGAATTATGCATCAAAAATAATTAAAATATGAATATAATTAATCTGCCGCCCTCGTTTTAACCGACAATAACAAGAAAGAGAGGGAAGGGTGCGGAAAATTGGTGAGTTTTATAAAACTTTACTTTGTTAAAAATCTGGCCAACAAATAGAACAGAAAGCTAATCACTCGCTGAATGTAGTTAAGCAACGTCTTAAACATTACAAAAAAGAAAATTCAGAAAATATTTGTAGAGGATTACAAACTAAATGCTGAAAATAATATTTGTTTTTTTAGTTTTATATGTACATTGGAGGCAGTACGCTTTGGTTAATAATGGATACATATATGTACATACATAGTTTTATATATTTTTGTTATTCTAACAAACCCTATGCCGATAATATCGGCAAATATTTGTTTATTTATGCAAATTGCTTGGCAATGAGCAGTGTCAAAAGATTATACAAAAGTCCTAGACCTTTATCCGCACCCAATATACCCTCCGACTTTTCAGCTGGTCAATTTAGATCACAATATGCGATATTTTAAAGGGTTAGGGGTAGTCAGAGGAACGAAAAAATGAGAATTTTCAGTATTTTTTTGTTTGCTATTAAATCGTGTTATTTTACAAAGTAGTAAAATGGTATTATTATAGAATGTGTTAACTTGAAGTCACAAAAATTAAAAAAAAAACTTTAATTTCCAAAGTTATAGTTGTTTGTGTTCATGTGTTCATTTCCAAAAAAAGATACTTGTGGTGACAACTACATATAAGTCCTTGGAGACTAAAATCAATCGGATAAAAAAATTAGTCTTATAAATAGATAAACTCGGGCCGAATCGAAGAATTTTTTTTTTCAAAAATTAACAAAATGGCGCCCTCAGGAAATTTTTTTCTAAATTTTTGGGAAAAAAATCATCAGTTAATTGGTCTTAAAAAATCGAAATTTTCGAAAAAATAAAAATCCTTCGATCAGCCCCGAGTTTATTATATATTCTAAAAGCTGTATAAATTTCATTAACATCTACTGAGCGGTTTTCGAGTTGCAGTTGTCACCGGTTTAAAAAACATAGTTTTGAGAAAAACGCGTTTAAAGTTTCACACTAGCGCTTTGAAGTGTCCGAGCTCTCTTTGTTATTTGTCGAATAACTCACAAACTAATTGTCGAATCAACGTAAAATTTTCAGAGAATATTTTTAAGATAATACACTTAACGAAAATGCAAAAAAGAAAAATAATTTTTTTGAAAATTCTAACTACCCCTAACCCCTTAATGAAGTGAACATCACAGCCCTTACAGACGACAGCGCTAATTTGCATTAATGGACTTAATTTGCATTAACAGGATCCATGTTAATGCAAATTATTAATGCACAAAAATTGCATCATGTTCAAGTATATTAACTGATGGTTCGAGAAAGTTTAAGGTTAAATAACGACTGACTTTATTCAATATGGATATACATGTATTTCCAATTTATGAAAGGATATAAGAAAAGATAATACAGAGTTGCAAGAGGTACATAGTTGTAATTTAAAGTACATATTTATTTAATACTATTTACTACGAACTACTTCGCCTCCACAACACCTCCTCTGTAGAGACCTGATTCTTACTCTTCTTGATTGCATTCGATAAGGCTCAAACTTGATTACTATGCTTCAGTTCCGTAAGACCCTTGATTAATATTCTCCCTGGCATTTTCTGTGTTGACATATACTCTAGTGTAATTGCCTTATCTCGTACGCAGTCTCGAATAAAATGATGCCGTACATAAATATGTTTCGTCCGAAAGTGGAAATTCGAGGATAATGCTAACTTTTGTGAACTCTAGTTATCGTTAAATAACTTTAATCTGGCACACTCAATTCCCACCTCTTCAAAAGCGTCTTTCAAATAAAGGATTTCCTTAGCTACCTCAGTTATGACGATGTACTTTGACTCAGTACTAGAAAATGAAACAGTACGTTGCTTCCGTGCTTCCCAACTTATAGACAACCCAGCATATATAAATGCAAAACCTGAATACGATCGTCTGTCTGTTGAATTTGCTCTCAGAACCGACTACACCATACAAATCTGCACCTGTCTTCTTATAAAGTAAACCCTGTTGTACTTTGACCTTGACGTAACGTAAAATTCTTTTTGCTAACTTCCAATGCTCTTCAGTGTAGTTGCTCATAAAAATTAATGCATGCGCCATATCTGGTCTTGTAGATATCGCTAAATACACCAAAGCGCCGATTAAGCTTTGGTATGGATATTTCCTCATAATCGCCTAATTTTTGTCGAAGGAATGGTAAGTTTGCAATGCACTTCTATTGGCATTTACGAAGGATTGCAATTTAACATTCCGAATTGCTTCACTATTGATTCCGCGTATGTCTTCTGCGATATAAATATTTCGTCTTTCTCTAGATTCTGATGAAAAGCTAAACCCAAACAACAATTAACGTAACTTTTATATCGAAATGTTGCGAGAGCGTTTTCTTCGTTGCTTTTAACCAACTTCCATAATGGCCAACATCATGTTACCACCTTCTCGACGTACGTAGAAACATGGGTAAAATTTCGTTGATTTTAATCCAATCTTGTTTAGAGTTGCTGATAACTTGTGGTGTCACATTAACCCTGACTGTCGCGAACCATACAATGCTTTCTTTACTAGGCATACGGAGTTTTCTCGTTGTAGAGCTGCTTGCCACTCTCTTGCTGTTTGTTATATTTCAAACCTTTTAAGCCCACAGGTTGACCTCGTTGAATTTTCTTCAACACACTCATAAGTAAATCAGAAGCATCCATGTAGATGTTTTGGTCTAGATTTCCATTCAAATACGCAGTGACCACATCCATCTGATGTATCTGGAGATCCAGCTCTGTACTCAGTACTGTAAAGAGCCGTACTGAAGTTGACCCTGCAACCTGAGAGGAAACTTCGTGAAAATCTTTGCTCGGTCGTTGAGCATAACCCTTTGCAACCAGTCGAACTTTCTTTAAGTGTTCATCTTTAGTACGAAACAAAAACTTGTTACCAATAACTTTACGATTCAAAGGCTTTTCAACAATTTGCCAAGTTCTGTTTCTCATATGCGTCAAAATTATGATCATGAATTATAAAACGTGGTTCGTTGCTCTCGTAGAAATCATCTGGATCAGAAACCTCCTCCTCTGAATCGTTATTAGGGATTAACTGGCGATACACTTTTCGTGGACGCCCTCTTTGCCCCGTGCGTACATATGTTGGCCGACCTCTACCATGTAATTTATTACCTGCACCTACCTCACTATTAGGCACGGCTACCGACTCTTCATTCCCACTTTCGACCTCGCTATCTGTATGATTATTTTCGAACATCACGTCCATTTTAATTTCATATTCAACGTCTTTTTCATTTTCGTACTCAAATTCTTCAAAAGTTCCATCAAAAGCACATTTATCGATGAACTTTACATCACGACTTTTTATAATACACTTTTTAGTCTTTGAATACAATCGGTACGCCTTTGATTCGAGGAGTAGCCAACCAATATAGATGGCTCAGCGCGCTAATCGAATTTTCGTTTTGAAGGATTTTTATTAAGGGGGTATTCTACTCTAGCATTTTGAAAAATTCGATTTTTATATATTTAAAGTTTAGACCCTTAAGAACCCTTTTTAAAAATTAAAATTATTTTAAGAGCTACAGTTACTTTAGTGACGCAGTACCTAGTCCGGAAGGTAGGTAGACTCACTTTTTTAAACGCGTTTTTCTCGAAACTATTTTTTTCCACACGGTGCCGGCATTATCTCAAGTTCTATACAACCGATTTACTTGAAATTTTGTGTGAACCTTCTCCATATAATCTTTTATCCTTTATCTTTATATAATCCTTAATGCTTTGTTTTTAATATTAAAAAAACAATTCAGAAATTTCAAAAAAGAGCGTAAAAAATGATTTTTATTTTCAGGCAGTCGCCATTTTTCAAAAAAAAATTTTTCGTGTTCCCTGAGGTAGGGACTATAACAGCATCCTTACTGATTAAGAATTTCTTTTGATTTTTTGTTTTCAGACCACCAGGAGAGTCAGGATCAATGTCACCAGGATGCGCCATTTTTTTACACCTGTCTCTCTCCCCCTTCTAATTATTTTAATTTTTTAATTTTGTTTTGTAAAATTTTTTTCTGTATTCTTAAGATATCAATAAAAACACCATAAAAAATGGATAATAAAAATATTTTTGTTTTTTTTTTTTAATAAAATTCAAAACACTGCCCAAAATTTGATTTCTAGAGTAGAATACCCCCTTAAGAACGTATCCAAATATAGGATGGTAATTTGTACCAAATATTTTCATATACGCCACGGCCCAGAATGATGGTGCTGCACGTGGCCATATCAAAAAGACTTCAGTTTTTACCTTCAGCCATACCGTTTTGGTGCGGAGTATACGGTGCCGTAAGTTGACGTTTGATTCCGCACTCTTTTAAAAATGAATTAAATTCATTATTACAATATTCACGCCCGTTGCCCCAAAGCAACGCTATTATTTTCTTTCCCGTTAATGTCTCAACTTTAGCTTTATATTCTTTAAAAATTTCCAGCTATATTTTAATATTTTAAGATTTTTTTCTTTTTTATAAAAATGTTGAAAAATAACTACTCGTAAGTTATGGGTTGTCTTCGGAGGTACCAAAAAAAAAATGCCCCAACTTTTGACATGATTCTGGCCGAATGAGTAGCTAAAATAAAAAAAAAAATTAAAAGTTTATTAAACTTAAAGATATTTCCTATACAATGACCTACAATCTTTGAAAATTATAAAAATTAACAAAATGGCGTAATTTTGAAAAAAAAAAATCGTTTTTTAGGTAAAAAATGTTAATTTTTTAATGCCAAATTGACAATTTTCAACCAATCAAAAATATCGTAGGATTTAATTTGAAGCCGATCGGTCAATTTCCAGTTGACTTAGGATGCCAGCAATTTTGAAAAATTTCGTTTCGAGAAAAATGCGTTTAAAGTTTCACTTAAATATGTATGTTTGCACCTCCGAGCGATCGCTCTTTAGAAGCTGTCATCCAAAACTATTCAAGATACGACCTTCCCGATTTCACCGGATATTTATGGAAATAACAGGTGACGCAAAAATAACCTTCCGATATTTTTTGGAAAATGAAAAACTTTTTTTTAAAAATGAAAAGCTTTGATTCTGCTTGTGGATTATTTTAATTTGGTCTTTTAAATTTTTTTACATCAAGTCGAGAATTTGATATCATGTAAATGACCGCCGCCACAGTTGATTATCATTTGAGCCCTTTTTATGGCATTTTTAACCACTTTGGCCAGAACTTCAGGCGATAGGTCCTCACATTCTTGCGGGATATTGTCTTTAAGAGCTGCAAGAGTCTGAGGCTTGTTGATATAAGCCCACGACTTCAAAAAGCCCCACCAAAAGAAGTCTGGAGCGGTCAAATCAGGCGATCTTGCTGGCCAGTGCAAATCGCCAAAACGAGAGATTAGGCGCCTGGGAAATGCATCCATCAGCACATCGGTTGTGGCACGCAGTGTAGCGTACCATTGTTTATTTACGTGTATTTCGCATGTATTTACTACACAAACTGACATTACAGGTGAATTGCAAAATTTATAGCATCTTCTGGCTTTTGCGCCACCCTGTATAAGCTTTCGAAAAAGCAAATAAAAAAAATTTTGAAAATATCACACTGGTATAGCCCCTTAAATTTTAATCCGTATACCGAGCCGTTTGCCATTGATTTCAAATCTCGTTCGTTAACATGTCCCATTCGATAATGCCACAAATCAATATTATTTTTATGATTTGCCAAATTTGCGAAATCTTTCTAAGTTTTTAAATAATACAAATTGTCAATTCGTTCGGCTTCCAATATTACTTCATTGTCTCTGTTCATACTCACAGCTTCACTCTTTTTGAATTTAACTGCGTTACCCCTTTCAGTAATTTTAGCAACAGACAACAAATTCGGATAGTCCAGTCATTATAGTAAGTTCACCTCATAATTCGATATACCCATTTATATGTCTGTAAATAATTGTATATTGATATGTATTTACAGACATATAAATGGGTATATCGAATTATGAGGTGAACTTACTATAATAATTGTATATTGATATGTATTTACAGACATATAAATGGGTATATCGAATTCCGAGATTCTTACCTAATTTAAGCTTAAATGACTAGACTAGTACGCAAATCGGCCACATGTAAAACGTTTTCTAATTCCAAATCAATCTGTTTACCGCGAACGTTTGCTGTGGTGCACACTTTACCAACAGCAATTTTCTTTATTGAGCATTTGTTTCTTCACTCACACGTATTTTGTTCTTGTTGTTTGTCATTACTAGGGCAACCCAAAAATTGCATTTGCAAGTTGTTTGTCGTGATCGCAATTCTAATGCCGGTTAATTAGAAATACGCTTTGTAAATTTCTCTTTATTTAAACTAAACTTGTTGTTGCAATTTTAGCAATAAATTCAATATTTTGCAAAAATAACTTTTTAGTGTAAATTTTGCAAATAAATACAATTTTATGAAGCAATTTGAACAACAAATGCAATTTTATGCAAAAATGCAATTTCAAGTAGCCATTTCCATAATTTCGATTACATTTGAAAAATTATCGATACACAAATTATCATATGTCACATCTCTGTGAAGAGATGTTTGGAAGTTTACCATATCTAACATAAAGTTATATAGCGTGGCCGGGCATGTAGCTAATTTTTAGTTGCAGAATCGAGTGAGGTAAATTTATTCAATTTCAATTAAACAAAGTGATTTATTTATTTTATTCTATAATTTAGATAATGCCGAAAGCAAAACAGCAAAAAACGGACAAATTACTTCTTATGTCGCTATTTTTAAAACTGATGGCGTCGTATTGTTTTGGAAAGCTTGCAACAAGTCTGTGTCGTCAGAAAGATTATACTCTTTGCAATCGCATGTTGCAAGTTTGGCACATAGTGAAGCGGAAAAAAAATCATCAACAAGTACGCAGCCATTATTAACTCAAACCACAAGTTCCAATCAAAATCAGTTCGCGCAAGATTTATGGAAAGCATTAGTTGCATCGGACATTCCACTTTATAAATTAAGGAATGAAAACCTAAAAAGTTTTTTTGGAAAATATGTAGATTTAACTATTCCTTCTGAAACCTCCATGAGTAGAATAGTTGGTGAAATTTACAACGAAACTCTTGAAACCAGGGACCGTAACTCTTATGACTTTTATCGAAAAAATCAAAAAATAAGAGTTATTTTTGATTTTTATATATTTAGATCAAAAATAAAAATTATTTTTGATTTTTATATATTTAGATCAAAAATAAAAGTTATTTTTGATTTTTATTTTTTTAGATCAAAAATAAAAGTTATTTTTGATTTTTATTTTTTTAGATCAAAAAATAAGAATTATTTTTGATTTTTATATTTTTAAATCAATAATAAAAATCAATTCAAAATTTTTATTTATTTATTTTTTGCTGTTATTATAACCGTACACCTTAGTTTTACTTTAAAGCTTAACAGAAATTAAGAAACATATTATGCCACAAATTTTGAATTTATTTTTATTATTGATTTAAAAATATAAAAATCAAAAATAATTCTTATTTTTTGATCTAAAAAAATAAAAATCAAAAATAACTTTTATTTTTGATCTAAAAAAATAAAAATCAAAAATAACTTTTATTTTTGATCTAAAAAAATAGAAATCAAAAATAACTTTTATTTTTGATCTAAATATATAAAAATCTAAATTTAAAAATCATACAATATTTCGCATATAGTTCACCTAAAAATCATGATGGTGTAAACAAAACTTTTCTACGATGTTCCTTTACGTATGATTTTTTTTATTAAAAATTGTAAAATAACTCTTATTTCCGGTCCCTGCTTGAAACCATAAGAATGCAAATAAAAAACAAATATTTGTGGATATCGCTTGACGAGACAACCGACTCATCTGGGAGATGCATTGCTAACGTCGTCTGTGGCATATTGGATACGGATCCCGAAGAGACCAAAAAACATTTTTTGGTGCATGTAGCAGAGTTAGAGAAACCCGATCACGCTGCTATTGCTAGATGTTTTGACGATGCAATTAAATTGTTGGAAAATTTGACAAAACTCGTATTCTTTTATTTCTCACAGACGCTGCGCCGTATATGGTGAAAGCCGCGACTGCTTTGAAGATTTTCTATCCAAAGATGACGCATTTAACATATCTCATTCATGGCCTTCACAGAGTATGCGAAAAGATTCGCGAGAGCAGTCCAAAAGTCGACCAATTAAGGCGCCAAAAAGAGTACATATTTTCAAAGCCACTGAGCCAGAGCTCGAATTGCCTCCACAGCCTATTATCACTCGATGGGGTACTTGGCTGGAGGTACCTTTTTATTATGCGAAAAATTTCGAAAAAATTAAACGCATACTTTTGTAGCTCGATAAAACTGAATCAAAATGTAAACAAATTGCCATTGATATTCTAAACGATGACGACGTCCGCCTCAACTTAATTTCTATCTCAAGTAATTTCGGGTTTATACTCAAACCAATTAAAACTTTGGAATCTAACGGATTAGCTCTGCATACTCAAGTTAGAGTAATATTGGAAGCCAAAGAATTACTTCAACAAAGTGGTAACGATATTATAGTACGACAATTTAATTCGATTTTAACAAAAAACAATGGTTTTCCAATAATAAAAGAAATATCGAATCAAATTTCTGGAGAGAAGATTGGTGCTACGTTAAATTACGACATTGCAGACATTTGCGCTTTTAAATTCGCACCCCTGACTTCAGTTGAAGTAGAAAGATCGTTTTCGATGTATAAATCTATTTTTCGCGACTATCGGCAAAGTTTTTTATTAAGTAATTTAATGCAAATGCTTGTGATTTATTCAAACAATAAGTCAAAAAATTAAAATATTTCTATTTCATTTTTAAATTCACAAGAAAAATCTGTGGTACTATGAATAAGTACTTATTTAAGTTTATTTTTTTTTTTACAACAAGAGAAACCTTTGGTACTATGAATACGTACTCTTTTAAGTTTTTTGTCTCTTTTATATACATCGCTCATTTGCTGCAAGACCGGCATAAGTCAAAAAAATCGATTCGCCAGAAAACGCGTTTAAAGTTTTCAACTTACTACAACCTTACACGGTGACTCCAACCTTACACCTCTTCTCAAGCGGAGCATATAAGAGGTATTCATATGAATTTTTCACTCAACATGAAGTATGATATAACGAACAATTCTGCAGCATCAACTCCAAAATCACGTTTCACGCAACCAGCGCATAGCTATTCTCAGTGATAGTCAAGCGGCACTAAAAGCGATCCTATCATACGAGACCAAATCGCTTTTAGTCGAGGAATGTGTAGAAAGGCTAAACCGCCTGTCCCTGTGCAATCGGGTACATCTAATCTGGGTACCAGGGCACAAAGGTGTAGAAGGTAATGAGAAGGCCGACGAGCTGGCACGCACGGCAGCAGCATCCAAGATGTTGGGACCAGAGCCATATATAGCGGTAGTTCCCCACACTCTTAAGGAGCTGCTCCGCACGGAGGAAAGAGAGGATAGAGAGCGGCACTGGCGGCAGGCAGCAGGTATGCGCCACGCTAAGCTGCTCCTGGGAGGGTATAATCTCTCCAGGTTTAAAGAATTAATTAACCTACCTCGTGAGAAATTCCGTCTCCTCGTCGCAATATACACCGGCCACTGCAAGCTCAGGAAGCACCTGTCCAACATGGGCATGGTCTCCTGTGCCAACTGCCGGTTCTGCGACCTGGAACAGGAGACACCAGCACACCTTATCCAGGATTGCACAGCAATCTGTGGGAAAAGGCTTAAGGCCCTGGATTCAGTGTATATCAGCAGGGATCACATAACCTCGCTTGAGCCCGGCAAACTACTGGAACTGTTCAGGCTGCTGGGGCTCTGTGAGGTCATGTGATATAGGAGAGGGCACAATAGACCCTAGGTCGCGGTGCATTACCTCAATTAATAATTCTAATTCTAATTATAGTTGTAATAAAAGCGTCTATAAATTATATTTCAAATAGTTATAAACAATCTTTCATGCATATGGATATATTCTTATTTAAATTTAATAAACAACTAAGTAATATTAAATAATAATACTTCGTAATAAAACGCTTAGATTTTTAAAGGAGTACTTCGCAAAAGTACTTCAGTCACGCTGAGTATTGGCTCGAAATCGGTTATTTTTTTAAAGTGCGGTCGAATGCTGCCAACACAGAAAGGAGTACTACGGGTATTGGCTCGACCAGGGTTATTTTTTTAAAGCGCAGCCGAAGGCCGCCCACGCAGAAAGGAGTATTACGCAGTCACCCCGATACAATATATATTTTAAAATATTATAGACTTACTATTTGACTTTTATTTATTTGTGTATATTAAATATAAATCACATATCATACATACAAGGAGCGTTCCAACGTAAACAGGACAAAAGCATGCCGAACGAGTATTTTAGCTCGTTGGCCAGTATGGCCGATAGTATGCCGGTGCAAGCCTTTTGGGTGGCCTCTACGTCTGCATAACGCTTTTCTTTCATGAGCAAATGCATTTTTCTGAAAAGGAAAAAGCCGCAACGGTGCCATATCAGGTGAATACGGGGAGTGGTTATTAGTTAAAATGTGATTTTTGGTCAAATAATCGGTCACAAGCGTCGATCAATGAGACAAATTTTTGGTCGTCAGTCAATTTGTGCGGAACAAACCGTGCACACACCTTTCGTAAGTCCAAATGTTCCGTCAAAATGCGATAAATCGATGTTTTGTAGATTTTCAATTCCATTTTCATGAATTTCAATAATGATTTCGGCTGATTTTTGAAGAATTCACGTTGATTTTTGATTGAAAACGTTGAAACCACCCGTGCATTCTGCTAAGAGATAGGCAATCATCGCCATAAACTTGTTTTATCAATTGGAAGAATTCGGTAAAGGTTTTACAAATTTTAAAACAAAATTAAATGTTGGCTCTTTGTTCGAAGCTCATTTTCTCACCTATAACACAGACATACTGACAATTAAAACACAATAACTTCCTTTCCAACTGATGAAATGCCATGACATTTTCACTAAACAATCGATATCAGTTTCTAACGCACCAGTCTGGCGCCACCAGAGAGCGCTAGATTCAAAAAGTCATGTTTACTTTGGAACGCACCTTGTATACACATGTATAAGGAAACAGTGTTCACAACTCAATTATACCTTGAAAAAAAGGAATCACGCGAAAATACAAACAAAGAAAAATCGTTGAAAATCCTACATATTTGGTGTTTAAGATGTGGTAACGCTCGTTTTCCTCATAATTGTAAATAATTTAACCTTTTCAACGATGAGTGTCCGTCTTAGTGATTTTTAAATTAATAATTACTGGAACAACTTTACCGTCATCTTGAAAACTGTTTTATATAACAGAATGAAGAAAAGTTGCGACAAACCATGGTCAAAGAAGTTTCGAAAACTCAAGCACATATAAATAGGTATGTATTTAGACAAACGAATTTATTATAAATATGAGCCATCTAACAATATAAATTAAATATAAGAACTAAATTACCAAGCATTCTAAAGGAATGTATGTATATATTTTAATAACACACCCAAGCGGGCAAAAATTGTGGAACTGTCAGTGTCCGGTTGTTGGAGGTTTCACGGTATACTATATATAGATAGATAGTCTTTGCTATTCCGGCTTATATAAATATTTAATTGGGTCAACTTCTTTTTTGACTTAATGGACCAATGTTGTAAATTGCCTTTTTTCTTAACTGAAATTTTTATTTTTGCCTCTTTGATAAAACAGGACTATAATTTTTGGCTCAGTTCATTGACAGCCCCGAAGAACCAATTGTTTAAAGTTTAAACTCAATGAAGATTCTTTAAGCTTTTACCGCTAGTGGGAGAAAAACGTTCGTTGAGCTGAGAATATTGTCATTCTATATTGTGTATTCCCACACGACATAGGGTTGCTTTTAAATACACAACTTAATACATGTACGTGTGTATGTTCGTTATACTGTCTCGGCTATGTCTAATATAAAGATGTTCAAAGATGTTTGAACAACCACTTACAAAAATGTCTATCAATTTTTAAAAAATCTTATCTAGAATACTGTCAAAATTTCACGACAATTCATGAAACAGTTTTCACATTAAGAGAAAATGCATCAAGTCTTACGCAACTGCTAAATAATAAGTAAGAATGTGTTCTAAGATCCACGCTCAAATATTATTTTCTTTTAAAATTATTAATAACTATAAGCTTGGATATGGTAAAATATATTTTTGTGCAATTGCAATCATGTCATGGCCTTAGGTGTCTTACCTGCAAATTAGGCGACTCTGAACACAATGTGAATATGGCAAATTCCTAGCGATTTTATTGAAATCTTCTTGACAAACAGGGCAATGAGGATTTTTGCAGTTAGGAGAATAACATTGTGGTGTTTTTAATGATGATAATCCAGCCTATAAGAAACATAAAAATCAAAAAAATTAATATATTTTTAAATTTGATTCTTCAGCCTCACTTGTATTGCAACACTGAGTAAAGACTGAGTTGATAGTTGAAATAAACGATAGTTTTCATTTCGAAAATTTAAAACAAGATCGTTCCAACGAGCTTCACTGAATAAGGTTTTGTATGGCTCCGTTTCTGTAAATATAAGAGGAGATGCGGATTAAATATGTGTTAAATAATCTTATTTTCCTATAATATTATTTTTCTCCTCAGAAGCTTATGAATTTGTAAACTATCAAAAGATTGAAAAATACAACGTAACTAAAAGAATGGGTATATGTACTCGTAGCAGGATTAAATCAATGTCGCATTAAAACGAAAATAACAAAACGAGCGAACTAATTATTTTTTTTGCCATTGCTAATGTCGCCGTGAAAACCAGCACTCTTCAACAATAACGATAAATTGGTCAAAGAAATCTTGCAATCAAAATTAAACAATATACCTACTTATATAAAATCGCTGACCAAATTATGATACAAAAGAAGAATTTATATTAAATACTATACTCAATATTAAATAATTGCTTATATCACCTATAGAGTGAAAATTCATAATAATACACTGCAATTAGTTTTATTTGAATATTTTACTTCATGTTAGAGATATTTATACTGAATATGATATATTACTGTTGCCTTTTTAATTTAAATTTCGCGCGAAAACCCAGTCTTTGATTTTTTTTTTTTTATCTTGCTGTGACTGTCAATGACATCAAAATAATCATTAGTGATTACTAGGGTTTGTCTGTATGAAGTTCATAAAGTGCATTCGGCGATTTTTACGATGAGTGAAATTATTCAACAAAGAATTTTTTCTTAATTTTGTGTGCTCAATCAAATTTTTGGTGCCAAAATATTCAGAATGTCGGAAAAGGCCTTCGGTGATAATTGTTTGTCGCAACCAAGTGTTGTTCGATTGGTAGAAATTATTGGGTCTAATTATTGAATCCGCATCGGAATCGAATTCGTTGCAAAAAGAATTTTTGATCGAAAATGTTCAAGCGATCATTGATACCATCGATAATCTGCTTTACCATACCATAAGTAAACTGTGTTATCAACAAATTTGACAAGTTTGAAAAATTAAATAAATTGTCTCAGCTTTTTGGTTCGTTTTTACAAATATTTTAAATGGATACATTTGCATTATATTTAAGTGATAGTGATGATAAAAAATAGTATAAACATTCGTCGTGGGCGCAGAAATTTTAGGAATATTTCAATAAACGTGTTGGAAATGGATGACTATAAGTGAGTTGAACTATTTAAGCTAAAAAAACAATATTTTATTCGCATACATACATATGTATATGTATGTACATAAGAAGTTTCATCATCGGATCAACACATATACATTAATGTCCAATTTGGGGGAATGCGAAAATGAATTTGGAAATGACAAAAGACAAGGTTCTCTTTCTCCAAAAATAAAACTTGTTGCATGTCTACGTTTCTTAGCCACAGGCAGTTATCAACATTGTAATGGAAAGAACTTCAATATTTCAATATGAATATGGCTCAATCGACATTTTGTGTTGTATTAGATAAAGTACTCAACATTATTGAGTACAGGCTATGTTCAAGATCGATTTCCATTGACATGTTGACATGACCACCAGCGAGTAATTAGAAGCAAAAACATATTTTTTTGGAAAATCAAAAATTCTTGGTCTGGCAATGGCATCACGTAAAGATATTGGCACTGTCAAGAGATAAACGTCTGTATTTTAACCGCAAAGGATTCTCAAGTTGGAATGTTGTGGTGGTTAGGCTTTTTCAAAATTCACTTTTCACTCAGTATTCCATATAACTATGTATACAAAAAAAATGTTTAATTTTTTTTTCAACTCTTACCCCCTAAAATGTTAGTGATTGACAAATAAAAAATCCTCCCTCAAGCCAGGGTCGTTTTTTTTTAGGTTCCCATACATTTTACATAGGAATTTTCGTTTTTTTCATTCAAACTAAAATTTCACCAACTAATTTTCATTTCTCAGAAATATCCATCACAAATTTTTTTTGAAGCACCCTAGTATACATATATGTTTTTCATATGCAGGCGTGTGACCACAAGATGCACGTACGATACGTTTGTGCTAAGTATCCCGGCAGTAGTCAAGATTTTCACATATGGGATATGAGTGATTTGAAAAGCCTTAGCGCATTTATCAATTTATACGAATGTACTTAATCGAATATATATTTTGTAAAGGTGACAAAGATTACCCTCTCCAACCGTGGCTCATAACTCCGCTTGAAGATCCAATAACAAGCGTCAGAAAAAGGAGAGTCAACACATATGCTAAAGGCCGAATTGTTATTGAGAAAACAATAAGTTTATTAAAATCGGTATTTCGTTGTCTTTGTAGTGAACGAGGACTACATTACGCACCATATAAAGCAGCGCATATTTCTAATTTATGCTGCGCATTGCATATCATTCGTTTGCATTTTAATTCAAATGAAAACATAAAAGAGTTAAACCTGGATACAATTGAAAATTTATATTCCAATGAAGATGAGAATGATATGCACTGGCGGACATAATTATTCACATATCACTCAGTTTATCACAAAAACAGTTGTATCTTTTAGATAATAAAAATTAGGGTATAGGTTTGCTCTAAGGAAATCTTTATTCATATCTGAGGTATATAAAAATTACAATAATTTATCAAATTAATTTTCAATTTTAAATAAATCTACTTTTGTTAACAAGAAAACTTATAATATAATAAAAAAATTAATATTTGGTGGACATACCCTTTTGTTTCAATACATCTTTAAATCTATTTTGCGTAGAGTAAACCAATTTTTTCACACTTGGGTCTATATTTTGCCATTCTCGTTGAAGAACTCCCTTTAGTTGAGATTTGCTGGTAATATTTTGCTTACTCACACGCCTACATCCCACAAATGTTCTATGGGATTTAGGTCTTGAGGCTGTGGAGGAGTCGGAAGAATATGAGGCACATTATACTCGTATATGATCCACATACGCTCATCATGAGCAGTGTGTTTGGGGTCATTGTCCTGTTGAAAATAAAAGAGATCCACAAGGTTTAGCTTTTGCGTGCATTCTTTTAAATTATTCTTGAGTATATTCAAATAAACTTTTTATCTCCGCAATGAATACGAGATTTTCAACACCCACCGCTGACATATAACCCCATACCATGACCCCTTCACCCTCGAGTTTAAAAGTACTTATCGCGTTATTTAGCTCAATTATCTTTTTCAATTTTATAGAGTTTTCTAATCAATTTGTTTGTTTCAGACTGTTCTTGTGCATGTTCGTTCTGTTGCTTCATAAACGTGTTTAAAACTTTTGAAACATTGTCCTCCATCTTTTTTTGGATATTTATTTGATCCTCAAGTAGACCTATTTTGTTTATTTTCTGTTTCTTTTGCGGTGTACTTTGGGACATGTGATCAGTATCCCGATTTGCTTTCATTTGCTGGTCGCACGATAAAATGATATTTCATTTTGCATTTGGGGCTGGGGAGAAATGCCGTTAATTGGTCTCTTCCTACTTGTACTAGGATTGTCATCTGAAATGTTTGTTGATGTTCCAAAACTTTGTATACATTTCAATTTCAAAGTTATAAAATCTTAAATCTATTTAAAAACTAGACAGGCTCAAGCAAGTGATTGAGCTGTTTTGGTGACACGTCGCATTTTAATACGCAGGTATATCTCTTCTTTTAAGTCGTGTTTGATCGCAGGAATGTACCAAAGCATTAGCCAAAGGGTTTGGGTGATCTCGGAGTTTAAGTAGATATATATTTAATTCTGGTGTCTTCTACTTCTTTCTTTACCATAGGGATACCAAGGTCTTTATGGATATTTTCGTTACGCATGTAGGTACCATGGTAAACACGTGATTGTCCAAAGCATTTTTGATTGAAACCTTTGCATCATATCAATATTAGTTGCACAGGTCGTACCCTACAGTTGAATGCCATACATCCAAATCGGCTTTATAACCGCATTATATAAAAACACTTTGTTGTCTAGACTAAGTTTGGAGTTTTTATTTAAACGCCAATTTAAATTTGCGGCTCTAATCTTCAAACATGTTATTTTACTAGATATGTGTTTTCTCCACGTGATCCTTCTATCTAGGTGAATACCAAGGTATGTTACTCCGTTCGCTTGGGGTACCAAAATATTGTTTATTTTTACTGCCGGGCACATCTTTGGTCTTAGCGAAAATGTAATATGCTTACACTTCTGTTCATTCACGCCAATTCGCTAGCCATTCTTCGACAGAACTTAAATGCTCCGCTAATATTCTTGATACTAAAATGTGGCATTTGTTACGGCTCATTATAGCTGTGTCGTCCGCAAAAGTTGAAGTTAACACATTATTAGCTATTAGAAGTTCTGCTATATACTAGATATGATGTATAGTGTTGGGCCTAAAACACTGCCCTGGGGTACACCAGCCCCTATCTGTGGTTTATCAGGTATGAAATCTCCCACATTTACCATAAATTTCTATTTTTTAAATAAGACTCCAATGTTTTACACAATGCTAAAGGTAGAATTTTTTTAATCTTGTATAAAAGACCTTAGTGCCACACCGTATCAAACGCCTGAGCTACATCTAGAAATATTGCTGAACAGTACTCCCTGTGCTCAAATGCTTTCCTTATCTCGTTAGTAATTCTATTTACTTGCTCTATTGTGCCATGTTTCGCACGAAAACCGAATTAATGCATTGGTATTGTGTTATTTTTGTGGAGGAAAGGAGACATCTTTGATAGTAATACTTTTTCAAATACTTTTGAAAGACAGGGTAGAAGACTGATTGGTCTGTATGAAGATGGCTGTGTTAAGTCTTTCCCAGGTTTATCTATCAAAATAATCTGCGACTTTTTCCATGAAATTCGATAGGACCCGAAACTAAGAATTGCATTGAAGAGCAAAGAGAGCACCTCTACAGCAATAATTGGTAACTCAATAAGCATTTTTGGAGAAATTTTATCATGTCCCGGCGACTTTTTTGGATTAAGTTCTTTGATGATACCAATAATTTCAGAGGGTGAAGTCTTAAGAGACTCGAGCGACTCTTCAGCCGTGTTGGGTAAGATTGACAGCATCAAGTTGTTCCTTGGCAAATTGGGTTGAAATTAGAGATGAGCGATATTGCGATTTTTAAATCACTGTGATTTCAGTGATTGCTATTTTTAAATCACTGTGATTTTATATTGCTATTGCGATCGCAACTAAGTCGACGTTCAAACGGCAGATTCTGCCAATTTGACACTGTTTGGCCGAATAAAAGTCCGGGTCTGTTCCACTTACCACTTACGTAGGTTTTCCGCCTTTCTTTTCACTACATTTTCGCAAATATTGGAGCGGTTCGGCTACCTGACACTTAGAGCGTATTGCATAGTTCATTTGTATGTTGGTATGATGGTTTCACACATTTCTTAGAAGGAATTACCATTAGTGTGGTTGATAATTTGTTTGTTTAGAATACCCGCTTTTAATATTTTCAAGACCAAATAATTAACGCGAGTTTCCTAATCTTTGGGAAAATATTAAAAACCCGTAATCCATCATTTTTTCTGAAATTAATTAGTTACAATTCTTGTTTTCATCACAAAATGCTTTATAAAAGAACGTTACACTCAAAATTTCAAACCGCTACACAGTGGTTCGATTTGTATGGAGGATAGCGACAAAAATAGTTAGAATAGAGATACTGACCTGCAATATACACAGCATATTTCTGTTCATGCAAGTACGATATTCTGAAAAAATCGCAATTGTATAACGCCCACTTTTCATATTCTGCTTACATATATAATTCTAACGTTAAAATACCTGAGCGTGTGATAAATTTTGTTCCAATTCCCGGATTTATTATTAATAAATAGAAAGGAAAACAGATGTGGCATTTAATTTTATAAAATTAAACAATTTATTTTTTACAGTTCAAATAAAATTTTTATTAATTTGGAAGAAAAATTAGGACGTTGTAAACCTCAATAAAAAATTTCTTTACGTAATTAGTCTTCCAACAATTCTATTGTAGATTTTAATAATGCGCTTTTCTTTTTGCATGGCAATTTTCGTTGACCTGTAATAAATGGATCTGAGCTCAACAATAACATATTAAGTAAATCTGTATTTGTTGCAATTCGAGAAGTTTTCCTCGTATGTTGAAGCCTATACCTCTTAATATCCTTGTTTTTGGCTTCCGCAGCTTCCCCTGATAGTTCTCCAATGGATATTATTGCACTTTCGATGACTTCGGAACAATGCACTAGGATATAACACGCACACTTGATGTACAAAATACACTTTGAAACTAAAAAGTTAGGTTAGTTTAATGAACTTTATTTAGAAACCTGCAAATCCCTGCACATGAACTTAATATTATTTTAAACTATATACTTTAATCAACATTTACACACTAATCCGGTCACTGCATTCGGTTGACAAAGTTACTAAATCTCCAAATACATTTAACAAAGAACAAAAAAACTGAATCAAAAAAACACTTCATTAAAATTTGTTATTCTAAAAACAACAGCACAATTTAAAAACTTGTTATTACTGAAAAATAATACTATTACCATCTACTTTAATTTCCATTTTCAGTATTTTTATTTAGACACTTTTTTAAATTAAACTTTTGCAGTTGAATGTACACGTTGCTTTCGCTTTTATTTTTGTCAACTATTTACTTCTGTGCAAGGCCGTACATATGTTGCTTTCGCTCAAGAAGTTCCGTTAGAAATAACCAAAACAAACTCAAAATACATAAATTTGATGGCATATGCAACTATTTATTTAGCTACAAGCCCAATATATAAACATAGACTTTTTTATTTTTGTCGTATGGGAGGAACCACCGTGCGCTATGACGAAAAATAGCATATACGATATATACAATACCCTGAAGAAAGTTGTTACTTTTCTGCTATTTGCTATTGTGATCGTAATTCACAGGTTCGAACTGCTATCGTAATTCACAGGTTCGAAATGCGATCACAGTTTCGAACTGCGATCACGATTCACTGTTTCGAACTGCGATCACAGTTTCGAACTGCGATCGCAATCGCAGTTCATAGAAGCGAACTGCTATTTATTAAAAGTGATCGCAGTTGCGATTTGCGATTTTTCAATCACAGTGAAAAAATCACCGGTAGTGAAATATCGCTCATCACTAGTTGAAATACCTTTTCTAGGTGATTTGCAAAGCAATTAGCCTTTCCTCGTCACTGCGAGCCCAATTTCCACCCAAGACTTGTATAGGCATGTTGGAGTCAGTTGGTAGCTTCATGGACTTTTGGGCTTTCCAAAAGGAGTTTTGCTTGTTTGAATTCGGACGCAGCTTCTTTATATACATTTCGGTGTTCAATTCTTCCTCACGTTTAAGCGCTTTTTTTAATTTACGTACAGCAGATTTTAATTGAAGTTGAGTGGAAGGGAAACGATTTATCTGCCATTTTGTACTCAATATTAATGTGGCTACTGACGCATTTTTTATATTTTAGATAATTCGTTTTATAAGAAGTTAGACCCACTTTTGGATTAACGAATATGGGTTGTTCACACAACTTTATTAGTACCGGAGAGTGATGAGAAGATAGATCAGTACATGTATCAGCTGTTATGTGCGATTTATCTATATTTTTGATTACGGCAAAATCAATTAAATCTGGTATTTTCTTCCGATCACTAGGTCAATATGTAGGCTTACCAGGAGATATTATTTCAAGGTTATTGTGACTATTTATAACAGTTTGATAAAGCAGTCGTCCTTTCGGATAATAAGACGTGAGCCCCAGTACGTGTTTTGCGTTGTAATCTCCACCTGCAAGAAATCTTTGACCTTGTGTTCCAAATTAACTCTGTAATTATAAAACAGTAACAGTATATAGCCGTAAGGTTTAAGTCACAACCCCGATTTTTAGTGATATTGTTGTAGTTTGTAACTGTGGTGTAGCATGAGATTCTAGAGCATAGTGGTTTAAATGATTTCTAATCAACACTGCCGTGCCACCATGCGCTTTTCCATCCGGATGATTTGTAACATGTAGTCTAAATCCCGGTATATTGAAATTATTTTTATTTGTTAGATGAGTTTCTGAAATAAGCATTACATCTATATTCCTTTCAGACAGAAATCTGTTAATCTCTAATTTATGTTGGTTAACACCGTTAGCATTCCATATACAGATATTTAGTAAGCTCATTTTTGACTTAATAAATTTTGCAGTATTTGATTTTGTGATTTTATTAAATCTTGGATCATGTTTTGCATGCTAGACATAAATTGTGTCATACACTGTGTAAGATTTATAATCATAGTTCCATTTGGAGGATTCTGCGGCAGTTGCATTTGCACAGTGTTGCCTTTCACCACATTTGCAAAGCTTCCTTGCATATTATTATTGTTAGAAGTAATAGGATTTGTACTTTTTTCTGATGTTGCTATAATTTCAGTCCAGAGATCTGATGTTATGGACGCCGTTCCGCTTTTTTTGCTAATTTCAATTCCTCCATCATTAGTATTCTTTTGTCGTCTGCTATGTTGTTTATTCGTCGTGATATAGTTCTGGAATTGGGCAACATGTCGCAGACGTCTAAATGATTGCCATATTTTGTTCCAATATTTAAGAGTGCCTCCACGACCTTTTTAAAACCTTCGCCGTCTACAACGGAAAATGGACGACAGTCCTCTACAACCCATTGAGAACACACCAATAAAAGAATTTCCTTATCTACATTGTTAACTTTTTTTACAGCAACGTTGCAATTTCTTACAGCATAACACTTGTGACGGATAAGATTTGATGTTTGCTTTCCATTATATTTTAATATGTTATTACACTTCTCACATATCACCACTCCATCAATAAGCCTACTTTCGTCATTTTCAATTTGACAGAAAATATCCCAAATTTTACTTCTGCTTTGTTTTTTTTTTTTACAATACGAAAAACACCGTTTTCAATATTTTTAATTATTTCAGAATTCATCTTACTTACTTAGAGTTCATCTATCTTATTTAAAAGAAATTAACGCACTGATTTTGCACTATGCCATCTGAGCTTTTATAAATCATTTGATTGTTTTGCTTACAACTCAAAACACAGTTATAATTTTTGAGTGGTTGTTGCTAGCGGCATCTAATGAGTGATTGAGTAAAATGACAAGCAATTAGAAGAGTGCAAACACTGCAAGCAATGTTAAGTATTAGTACATGCTGATGATTGAAAACAAAACAAAGACAGTGAGTACATACATATAGGAAAAAAGTGAATCAACTCGTGTACATCTCTGGTACCAACTAACGTCTGACCTGCAGGATTCGCTGGTCAATGGCGAGGTAGCGATCTGCGCCTTCCTTGACATTGAGGGTGCCTTTCACAATGCGTCTCACACCAGCGTGATCAAGGCACTCGAGAGAAGGAGTGTACTCCTCCCGATACGCAGATGGATTGAAAACCTTCTGCGCACTAGGGTAGCAGAAACAACAGTGGGAGAAAGTAAGATTCGTCTTGTCATCACGAGGGGCTGATAGTAGACGAATTACTCGAGCTACTCACAAGCAATGGAATCCGCTGCCTAGGGTACGCGGACGACATCGTCATAATGGCGAGAGGCAGATTTGTGAACACTCTCTGTGACATTGTTCAAAGGGACCTAAACTTGGCAAAAGGATGGTGCAACACGGTAGGGCTTAACATCAACCCAGCAAAGACCACCGTGATCCCATTTACTAAGCGGAGATCTCTTCCGGGCCTGAGATCCCTTACAATCGGAGGCACAGAGATGGAAATGTCTAAGGAGGTCAAATTCCTTGGCCTCACCTTAGACTCACATTTGGACTTAACTTTATCCAAGGCAACTAGAGCGCTTATGATTTGTAGACGCCTGGCCGGCCGATCATGGGGATGCAAGCCAAGCATCATCAGATGGCTGTATACCATGATAGTAAGGCCCATCGTCACTTATGGAGCGGTTGCCTGGGCCACCAAAGCTGCGCAGTCTTCGGTGATAGGTGCTTCGGGGGCAATGCGCATATGTCCCACGGTGGCACTGGAAGTCTTGCTAGAGCTAACACCGCTTCATCAGGTGATCAAGATAGCAGCTAATGTCAGCAGAAGGCTGTGGAAGAGGGAAGATCATGTCCTCTAAACAGATGGACGCCCTAGCGGAAAGCACACCGCTAGCCCTCCTCCCGCGAGATGGCACAAATAAGAAAATAAACCTCAAAAAGAATTTTATAGTAACTCTAGGCAGCAAGATGGAGTGGAATGATTCCATTCTGGAAAAGCTGCTGGAAGACAATACAATTAAGTGGTACACTGATGGCTCAAAAACACCGGAAAGTATTGGGGCAGGTATTGCGGGACCGCGTACTAAGCTGTCCATACCTATGGGCTGCTTCCCAAGTATCTTCCAGGCTGAAGTTTTCCATCAGTCAGTGCGCGGAAGTCAACCTCAGCCGCAACTATCGCAACCAGCGCATAGCTATTCTCAGTGATAGTAAAGCGGCACTAAAAACGATCCTATCATACGAGACCAAATCGCTTTTAGTCGAGGAATGTATAGAAAGGCTAAACCGCCTGTCCCTGTGCAATCGGGTACACCTAATCTGGGTACCAGGGCACAAGGGAGTAGAAGGTAATGAGAAGGCCGACGAGCTGGCCCGCACGGCAGCAGCATCCAAGATATTGGGACCAGAGCCATATATAGCGGTAGGACCCCACACTCTTAAGGAGCTGCTCCGCACGGAGGAAAGAGAGGATAGAGAGCGGCACTGGCGGCAGGCAGCTGGTATGCGCCACGCTAAGCTGCTCCTGGAAGGGTATAATCTCTCCAGGTTTAAAGAATTAATTAACCTAGCCCGTGAGAAATTCCGTCTCCTCGTCGCAATATACACAGGGCACTGTAAGCTCAGGAAGCACCTGTTCAACATGGGCATGGTCTCCTGTGCCAACTGCCGGTTCTGCGACCTGGAACAGGAGACACCAGCACACCTTATCCAGGATTGCACAGCAATCTGTGGGAAAAGGCTTAAGGCCCTGGATTCCGTGTATATCAGCAGGGATCACATCACCTCGCTTGAGCCCGGCAAACTGCTGGAACTGTTCAGGCTGCTGGGGCTCTGTGAGGTCATGTGATATAGGAGAGGGCACAATAGACCCTAGGTCGCGGTGCATTACCTCAGTTAATAATTCTAATTCTATTTCTAATTCTACCCCTGAAAACTGGGTGTAGGTTAGTGTGTATATATGTACATATGTAAATAATGCGTACTCATTTTATTTATTTTCTTATTTTATATTCATATTAATTGGTTACAAATATTGTTATTTTTGTGATTTTATTTTGTACCTATATGGGTGATATAGGCCTATAGGGGAATCGAGCACCCAAAACTAACTTCGATAACGCGCCTTTTGTATACCTCAGCGGTGGTGTGGAAATTACAAACTCCCAAAACATTTACTAAAAATTCCCTAACACATTTCTTCCATAGTGGCATCATTGGCAAATGTTATAAAAAATGTGGACTTTGACAGCGCTCTCTCGAATCAAAGAGTTTCGTATCAATTTATCCATGGAGGGAAGTGAGCGCAACGTATTTTACCACTCCATATTTACAAATGAGAGCAACGTATTTTCTCACACCATGTTTACAAATGAGAGCGCACGCATATATGGGAAGTTGCATTGTGGGTAATAATTATAAAATTGCCTAACAATTTTAAATTTCTTTGTAACTACTATAAATTTATAAAATGTAAGACAAATAACAAAAAGTATAATAAATATTTGATTTTAGTAATCATTTTTTTGTTTATTTGAAATAATAAATTATATGTTTGGTTTAATCTCATTTGCTATAGCTACACGCATTATTGTGCCAAAATTTAAATCAGATAACCTACTTCTTATTTTAGTTATAATTTTCGAAGCAAAAAGTTTCAAACCAGGTTATTTCTTTAAACTTCCCTATAAAAAGTAATTTCAGTAATAACTTCAATTTATGAACCACTGTTTCTTTAAACACATATGACCAAATGAATCTTATGAGAGCGCAATGTAAATAATTACCCAACAACCCTTCTACCACCCGCCAATCGTAGAAAATCCAACGACATTACGTTTTCCGCAGGGTTGGCAGGCTCGATATAGTGTAGTAATTATAAAAATTGTCTTCAATATATTTGAAATTTTCTTAAAATAACTCAAATTCAGAATCGAATGCTATTATTTACAAATATATAAACTAATTTTAATAGTTTGATTTCAGTTTTGATATTTTATATTATGAAAAATTATAATTGAAAACTTAGATCGTTCGAATGAAAACGAGAACAAAACGCTTGCCGCTCGTAGCGAAGTGAGAAGATGTTTATGCCATTAGAGTTTGTATTCTATTTGTGTGCTTAGCCACTCTCAATCAATAATGCCATACCGCCCAAATATATTTTTATTTGATGATTTCTATTATTTTTGAAAATATGTGTTCCCTTTCTATAGCGCATTTTATTATTTTAATACATTCCCAGAGGCAACTTAGATTTTTAAAATTTAACAAAACAATTATAGAAAAAAACTTAAATCTTTGAATATTTTGATAAAACAACAACAACAACAACAAAATATCTTTATATATATAAATCTTCTGACCGTGTGTTTGCATTTGAACCGCTCCTAAACGGATGAACCGATTTTGATGAAATTTTGTGTGTAAGTTCAAGGAGATTCGAGAAGGGTTTAGATTTACAATTTGGTCCACTGGAAAATGTTTTTTAAATTATTTTTTCATTTTTAATCAATTGTTAATTTTGGAATGTTTGACCGATAGATGGCGCTACCATCGCAGTATCCAATATTCAAACCTTAAATTGGCGTAAACGTGCATTAAAGAAAACGATGCCAAAGTAAAAGGCGACATCTGTGGATCAAGTTTTTATATTGTGGACAGAGTTGTTCGTTTTTAAGTAATAAATTGGGTGATTCAATACATCTATGGGTAGCTATAACATTTTTTTTCATACCTGCTAACTATTGGAGGGGGTATCTTGACAGGCAATTTATAATTGCAAAAGGTCTGGCGTAAAAAAATAACGGCATAACTGAAGTGTTGATAAAAAATTTGAGATATACGGAAATCTTTTCGAAGCATTGCACAGAGCAATACAATATTTAAACGGGAACGATGAATACATATATGCGTACAATTTCAAACTGATCCTTCCTGAAAAATAATAAAATTTATAAATATTGGGAATGGTAGAATAGAACTGCAATCAAATACACAATGCAATGAATTAAAACTAGCTCATTTATCATTCGATGAATAATATACCACGGGCATCCCAAAAGACTGATGCCATAACCTTACCAGCCGATTTTTTTGTCTCCACGCTTGAGAACCGTTTCTTAATATGCAGTCCACCAGGCTGACAATCGATTGGACTCGATTGATTTCACTGATGCACAGCCCAAATTCAGTAGTATTTTTACCCCAAAAACCAATTCTTTCTTAACGCACGAAATGCTTTTTGATTCATTTTTGTTGCTTCATCAAAAATGCGATTATTCCTTAACTAATGCTTATAATCTAACTAATAGAAATCATATAGATGGTATTAGTAGTACTATCTATGTATCAGCCACAGTAAAACGTAAGCGGGTCCTCTAGTATTTATATAAGCATTTTCATTAAATGGAATTGCAATATGTTTAAACACAATATATATAATAGTCATAAGTATCTTTTTTTATACATACATATGTATATGCAGATATGCATATGTACGTATAAAAGCCCACAACTTGATAAAAGTTTTCCCAATTGTAACTAAAATGGATTTTTACAACTGGCATCACCACCATTGACTGATCTATCACATGTATAGTGGTGTGAACAAAATAGGAACAACCATAAGGTGTTGTGGAGTTTTAAAATATGCTGTTTTCTTATTAAATAAAATTGTTTTTAGATACAAGTATAACATATATATATTTTTTCCTAACAGTGATTAGAATTTCCAGCATCCAAACATCTCTAAAACGTGCAAATTATGTTTACCTCTTTTTGTTCACACAACTGTACAATTCCGATATGAAGTAAACTTCCATTCTCAAATTTGTGTACAATGTCAGTATTGTCGCAACCACTCTGCGATGAACGTCAAGTTACGGAGGAATGTAATTGATTTTTTTTCGCAACTTTTCTCAACTTGTTATGCCCTTCTCTCCGTAAACTGATATTCCCCTCATCTAGCACCCGTGCGCACTTTGCTAACTTTGCGGGCTAAAAATGTGCCCATCCCTGGCTTATGGAATACAATATAAGAGAACGTTTATCATAGAGAAGGTTCGCGGTGCGGAGATCGTAAAAATATTTTTGGCTAACTCGGTCGAGATGAGGGAGTTTCACCACTGCCAGCTCGGCAGGAGAAATCTTAACAGTTGCGCTTGAATAGAGCTGAACATGGAATAAAAAATATGCTTAGAATTATATATTGCTGTTACAGACGTATGTTAGCTCTTTTGCTTATATTTTTATTTAGGTTGGTAGTACTGTTAGTCACATTTATGTCAAATGTCATGTCAAAATATTCATCGTTTTGTGAGCTGCTAAAAGTGAGTTTTTCGTTTTTTGCGATGTCGAAATTTGTTGAGCAAAAAATTTGCATTAAATTTTGTATACGCAATCAATTTTCTACTGCGTATACGTTGAGGATAATGCAGAAAGCCTTTGGTGATGAGGCTATGTCTAAAAAAATGTTTACAAGTGGTATAGTGAGTTCCAAGCCGGCGTTGCCAATTTACGCAATACCCGGGCGGAAAGTAATTTGCCGGACTTTGAAATGTAAGATTTTCCCTCGTTTCTCAGCTGCTTTGCAAGTTTCCTTGACGATACTGCATTATTCGCAACGCTTGATGGGGTTAAATACAACTTGTATTTCAGTATTATTATCAGCACACGTATTATCACTTAATAAAGCATTCAATAACTCTGAAGAAACACTTTCGTTAAAAATATTATTATCCATTTTTCTACGACACTACTCGCGCCAGCACTGTCTACAAACTGAACACAACAACTTACATATGTTTGCAAAAAAATTCCGTAAGCACACACTAAAAACAACCTACATGCAGTTAAAGTACTGTTATATTTCAACGGCACTTTAACATAATAGCCTTAGTAGAGTTAAGATGTTTTGCAAAAATGAAGATTTCAAATATCGTAAAAATAAAATTTTGTTATAAGAACGTATGTTCACTTAAGGGGGTATTCTAGTCTAGAAATGCTATTTAACGACATTTTTTAAAGTCCAATAAAAAAAAACTAAGAACATTTTTACTATCCAATTTTTTATCAGATATTTATTGATATTTTAATAATACAAAAAAAATTAAAAAAAAATTTTGTGATAATTTGATTAATTGCGGTGTGGTGGCGTGGCGGGGGTTGAAAATAAGGGTGCGCCCTTCCTGACACGATTCAACACTTCGGGTGATCGGAAAAAAAAGAAAAAAAAATGTTTAATCAGTACAAATGCCGCTATCGTCTGAACTAGGATAAATAAAAAAAAAAATTTTCAGTAAATGGCGACTGTTTGAATTTTTTGCCCGTTTTTTGGCAAAGATCAAAATATTTTAAAAATAGTAAAAATCAAAATTTTTTAATAATCCTAGTTCCAACCATAGAGAGATATATAAAGAAGGCCCACACCAAATTTCAAGTTAATCGGTTCATTAGAACTTGAGAAATCATGTCAGAAGTGTTGGCTAAAATGGCTATAACTTTGAAAATAATTTGAGTTTTGAAAAATACTTTTAGGGAGATATTTTTGAATATCAAAACTATCGAAATATGAAAAAAAAATTTTCCGATTTTTTCAAATTTCTAGAACCCCCTTAAGTAGACAAAATGAAACCACGTCGTTGTAATATAAGAGCTTAGTTAAATATAAGTTGTTTTTTTATGAGCTATAATTTGAATCGCCTGTTAGTTATTCAACTTAAGTGTGTATAAGTTTTAATGCACAAACATTTTAATATTGATTAAACTACCTTTAAAAAAAATTAAGTGGAATTAAGATGTTGTGACTAATGTATTATTTTCCAAAAATTTCATCAAAAATATCATTTTGTAATTGAAATTTGGGTGAGTGCTAGAACATGAAGAGGAGAATTAAAATATGTAATAAAATCAAAAAGCACTTATGTCGACTTCAGCCGTTATTATTTGTTGCCACAAATATATTAAAAAAATTAAATATATTACAATAGTGATAAATGTACATAAATCGTATATTTTATCATTCAAAACTTACATTCACATGCATCATGACGATATGTGTTTATGTTGGCTTTCGCGAATACAAATCATATTATCACTTATCAGGAATAACATGTGCGCGCTGCTCGTTGTACATACCATTCCCGCTGGTCGTCTTGGACCCGTTGGTAGGTCATGGATCCTGCGGGATCAGGCATTCCAGCTGAGCTCCTGTAGTACCAGGTTAGTTGCGAAATAAGTTAAGCCAGCGAATAAGCCATCGCCGACGATGAGCGGTAGGAGTGGAGGATGCGGTATAAAATCCAGCCAAGCTGATAACACTCCTGTGACAGAAGCGAATAGTTACCGCCTCTCTAATATAGGTTACCGATCAAAATCCAGTCATGACGGACTCATGGCGGCTTCCTGGTCAGCGTCTATTCGCCATGTTATGGGCGGCTGTAAATAAGACCGGTCCATACCGAGGCGCACTGCGAGTCCTTTGAAGCATCACCAGTGGTGTCAGCCACGATGTGAATCAGTAACCAGCCCCTTCGGGCCCTGGTCAGGAAGTGTACATTGGGCGCAGAACTAGTAGACTGCGTTGCTCCGGGCGAACGCCGATTCGTCCGAGTTTTCCGGAACCGGTAAAGCGTAGGACAGGCCTTAGGGAACTGGGGAGGGGCATAGCCCCCGAGGGTACACCCGTTCCTATCTATTTCGGCCCGCCCCCTGCACACGATGCGCTGGTCAAAGTGATAAATGGAGACAATCAATGAAAAAACACACAACAACAACAACAATAGGAGCAACAAATTTAGCGGTGTCACCAGTCAATTTACGATTTCAGGAGTAGACCCTTTTAAAAAGCTTCGCGTTTGGCTAGATCGCCAGTGAAGGTGCTCCCCGCACAAAGACCAGTGAGGTCGAAATCGTCACTTCCAACGCTTCACGAGAACGCACCGATATTGAATGAAGCACAGTCGCAACGTGATCATACAATATGTATAAACTTGGAGATATGATACAAAAGCTAACGGGTATGATGCGTCCGCCACAGCGCTCTATCAGCAATCCCATGATGTAACTGCTTAGCAAAATATCGAAGCTCTACACCCGTGCACAAGATGACCATATTAGACAACGGGAAGCTAATATAGGTAGAAGCGTAGCTATGGAACAGACAACTGCTGAAGTCACACCGAAACTACCACGTGATGACAAGCAGATAAAACGACGAACCCCACCAAACCGGACTAAGACATCCCATGACGAACTAATTATGAAAGCAGGAGAATGCACATATCGCGGGGGAGGAGAAAAGAACTCGACAAGGGAAGATCCTTGGATCACGATACCAAGTAAAGCCCAAAAAAATAAAATGAAGAAAAAGGAAAACACCGTACCACGCCTACGACCGGAAGTAATTGTCATCGCAAAATCCGGAGACATGTTTTACGCAGATATACTTCGGGCGGTTAAACAGAATGAAAATCTGCAAGTCCTTGGCGAAAATGTGTCAAGTTATTAAAAAGACAGCTAAAGTATAGATTCTGTTCGAGCTAAGGAAAGCGCAGACAGGAAAAACTAAGGAATATAGAGAGGAGATAGTGAAGATACTAGGAGATCAGGCACAAATAAGATCTCTAACATAAGAAACTACAGTTGAAGTGCGTGACTTGGACGATATAACGACGAAAGAGGATATAGCACAATCAATTCGTTCAGAATTTGAAGAGCTTCGTCTATTTAGTGAAGAGTGTATTAAAAGCTTCAGACCAGCATATGCACTCAAAAAGCAATCATAAGCCTTCATGCGCAGGAAGCAAAGCACCTACTGGCAGCACAAAAGATTAAAATCGGCTGGAAAATCTGCAGAATCTGGGAAAAAGCGCAACTGAAGAAATGTTTCAGATGTCTAGAGTATGGACATGTGGCGAAAACATGCAGCAATTCAGAAGACAGGAGCAAGTGCTGTATTAAATGCGGAGAGACAATTGTGTTAACAATCCTTCTTGCAAGGCATGTAAACTCACGGTAAGTACAAACATAGACCATCATATAGGAAGCCGGAAATACCCCATATATACAACAGCACTCAAAAAACCCAGAAGGTGAAAATACTACAAATAAACTTGAACCACTTCGAAGCGGCCCAAGATCTCTTGACGCAAAACATATACGAAAATAAAATAGACGTTGCATTAATCTGTGAACAGTATTAAAACAAAGACTCTGAAAAGTGGATTTCCGACACCACAAAAAAGGTTGCAATATGGGCTTGCAGAGATAAGATGATACAAGACAAACCATTAATTGACAAGGCATACTATACAAGAGCCAAAATATGGGGGATTTATTTCTACAGCTGCTATATACCGCCAAGTATACCACATGCTCAATATGAAAAAATACTTGACAATTTGGTAAAAGATGCGATGACAACTATACCAAATATAATTGCAGGTGGCTTTAATGCCTGGGCGCTAGAATGGAGCAGCAAAAATACAAATTTGAGATGTAGCGCATTACTTAAAGCATTTGCTGTTCTAGACGTAGTACTGCTTAATACAGGAAGACAAAACACCTTTGAGAAGAATGAGCGTAGCGCCATTATCGATTTTGCCATAGCACCCTGCTGGATATCGATACTTAGACTGCCGGATATGAGACATACATATATACCCAAAGTGACCATTTGGCTTTTGCCACCAAAAGGTGCAGTCCAAGGGGTGGAGAATCGAAATGAGGAACTTTTTAAATTAATACTGGATGAAAACATAAACGGAAGTGACAGACTAAAGTGCTGGAACAACACATTAGCAAAGCCTGTGATGATGAAGCATAGGCAGCTTAGATTGTGACAGCCTGCGAGAAGCATTCAAAAAGAAACGCAACGACCTAAAAAAGGCATTAAAAAGAGCAAATTGACATGTTTCAAAAAATTATGCGAAAAAGTGGACGAAAATCCGTTGGGAGCAGCGTACAGGATTGTAGTGTCAAGGATTAAAGATGGCAAATGTCAAGCGCCTACATGCCCCTCATTACTGACAAAATGTTGTAGAAACTCTATTCCTACAACAAAACCAAGAAGATGGAAATTTTTATCGCAAAGAAGTCGTAGATGCGCCAGAAATCACCGAGTAGGAAGTTGTTCAAGCTGCTGAGCGCTTCGATTAGATGGTATTCCGAATAGGACTCTTAAAATTGCGATCAGCTATCATCCACAGCCTTTTCGGGTTTGTACACACGTTGCTTTCGTGAAGGAGTGTTTTCAAAAATTTGTAAAGTACAACGGCTGGTACTCCTACAGAAACCAAACAAGCCGGCAGGAAAACCAAGCTCCTATCGACCGCTCTGTATGATCGATACGATGGGCAAAATCCTGGAGCGGATAATCTGTACCCGTCTAGAAAATCATTTAGAAGAAGATGGTGGTCTCTCTGATAACCAATATGGCTTTCGTAGAAATCGTTCATCTCTTGATGCAATCAACAAAGTTACAGGTATACTTAGCAGAAAAGGCTATTGAAGAGACAGGTGGATGTATGGGACAAAAGAATATTGTGCGGTCGTCACATTTGATGTGAGAAACGCGTTTAACTTGGCCGATTGGATCCATATAATGCGCGCATTAGTGCTCAAAAAACACCAAACTATTTGCTGTACATCATACAAAGCTACTTGGCCGATAGGATCCTGCTCTACGACACTGACGAAGGACCCAAAAAGTATAGGGTAACGGGTGGTGTGCAACATGGATCTGCGCTAGGCCCACTCCTTTGGAATACACTATATGATGGAATATTGTGCCTCCCTCTAACGAAAGAAGTGCAAATAATTTGATACGCAGATGATATTGCTGTGACAATAGTAGCTAAGGAGCTCCATCAAATACAAAGTATTTGTAGTGATACTGTACTGAAGATAAAGCAGTGGCTAACGAGTGTAAAACTAGAACTTGCCGGCCACAAAACGGAAGCACTGCTTATAACTAGCAGAAAAAAACTGGAAATCATTTCGCTTAACATAGACGGGCACAACATTACAACACAATTCGCTGTAAAATACCTTGGTGTAACGATTGATGCGAGACTCAACTACAAAATCTTGTTCTTCTTTACTGGCGTAGACACCGCTTACGCGATTATAGCCGAGTTAACAACAGCGCGCCAGTCGTTTCTTCTTTTCGCTACGTAGCGCCAATTGGATATTCCAAGCGTAGCCAGGTCCTTCTCCATCTATTCCTTCCAACGGAGTGGAGGTCTTCCTCTTCCTCTGCTTCCCCCGGCGGCACAGTGATTCGCCTGGATCATAGTAGGTGGACAAAAGTCAATGTAAACAATCAAATAATTGACAGTACTCTGATTATAACAACCCCTGATATGTCACAACTTTAAGTACGAATTGAGCAAAATATTCTAATACGGTTAGGTACAACAAGTTTAATCGAAGTGATACAGTGTTATCATTTTTATGTTTTCAATTTAAATAAAAAATACAATTTAAATAGTGATTTAACAAGGTTTGGAGAGGAAAACACGACTGTTGATGAAATGGAATTTAATTTAGAAGGTATATATGTATATTTTATGCAATTTAATACTTGGTTTGCGTTTAGCTAATACGTTGTACGGGGTTTTGAAAACTCATATAAAAATGACTCTTTTGTTCGTATTTTTCATAAAATTATCAACTCTATTTTCAAACTATTCATCAGCTGACTCATTTTCAAGGAAAAAAATACAATTTTTTCGGATATCGGAAAGCTTTTAAAAATTCTGGATTGCGAATAATTGTCCATTATAAATAGATTTAGAGCTCTCAAATAACGAAAATTATATGAGATCATTAGTATCTAGGACCGATTTCATATTGAAGTTTTCTATCTGCGACTACACATTTAAGAATTCAATAGCATACCTGTATTTGGTTGATACGCCAATAAAGCCATGCACTTGCATATTTTCCTTAGTTGTGTTTTTTCAAAACTTTGAAAATATTTCCTTGCATATTTAACTGCTTCAACTCGGTTATCACTCCGAACAAGTTCAATAAATTCTTGAACGCGTAAACTGAATTCCATATTAGAATTTATTTTCCGAAGTTTAGATTTATTGTCGTTGCACCACAAAACACATTTTAAAGTTTTATGTTTAAAGAGATCCTCCTCTACTTCTCTGGATGTGTGGAAAATTTCTAGAAAATAAACAATTATTTATTGATTTAAATATAAATTTAGAAAATTTCAATGAATAATAATTATTTCATTGTTTTAATAAAGTTTAAAAGTAATTGTTTGTATATTTAACAAAACAAAAAACATTAAAGACACTTAGTATTAAAATCTAGTATGGAAAGGCTAAGATTTTTTAATCTGGCAACATGTAACCTCAAAGACGGGGAAATACTTTCACCGGTGGAAAGAACTTTATGAATGTTGCGTAAGAACTCAACAGTCATTGGTTAAATGAGCAAAGCCGTCCTACCGTCATACCTGGGAACACTACTTACTGATTTGGTTGCTCAACGATCCTGAGCGACCCCTGCAACCCCTCCGTAAATTGTATTTAAGGTGACTATTCGAAACTATACTATCTGAAGTTGATATTAAAAGTTAAATTAAATTATTGTACTCCTGAAGTACTCGAGCATTTTTATTTTAAAAACTCGCGCGGTACCATACAAATCGTTGAACTCTAGTGGTGTGTGCTCCACAATAAATTGTATCCCCATTTACACTATTTGACGAAACCGTGATCGAGATACAATCATATTTGAGATTTTAGTACATTAGGGGTATTCTCTTGCTCTTGCAAGATTGCAGATTGCAAAAATACTACACCGAAATATACAAGGGCACGAGAGCACCCATTGCAGAATCTAGTGATATATGAGCGACTGATTCAGTCAATTTATTGTAAATTACTATTGTGCATGGCTATTGTGAATTGGCGCACCTTCTGCATACATTTTTAACAAAAAAAACTGTAGCAAAACTTTATAATTTATATAGAAATTATAAAATATAATTAAAATTTACATTTCTCAACAATTTAACGACGCAATATGTCTTTATGTAAAATGGCAACTACAACAGGGTTGCAATTTTATTTTTGCGTGACATTGCACGCTAATATACATGGGTTTTGGTCTGACATATTTCACAGCCCTTGCAAATATTTTTCTGCGTGTGTTTGTTGTTGTGCCGTTGTAAATCTGCAATGCTTGCACCGTGCACCGGGTTTTGCAAGAGCAAGAGAATACCCCTATTATATTATAGGTCATAGATTTATATATTAAAATCAGTAGATATAACTAACTCAAATGAGATAATGAAATAAATTTAGCCAAAGGTTAATTTAATATATTGCGTATAAAGAGAAAATCAATTCAATCATCAAAATTTCGAAATTTTTTGATGACATCTGTCGGAGAAATGGTTGGGTGAATGAGATGCGTTTTTTCACTGGCGGACACGATTTCACACAAAAACCCAATTTATTCTTAAAAAATACGTGAATGGTTATCGTCTCTACTAGAATCATGAAAAAATGTTGATAAATAAAAATGTAATTAACTTTTTTTTTAGTTTTTCCGTATGTTTTTTAACATAATTTTTGCCATTAAAAAATTATAGGGACGATAGCCAGTCATTTTGTAATAATAATAATACCCAACGTTCAGTTTGTATGGAAGCTACATACTATAGTAATCCGTTCTGAATAATTTTTTTGGAGATTACATTGTTGCCTTAAAAATTAATATGTATATACCAAATTTCGTGAATATTTCTTGTCAAATGTGAAAGTTGTCCATACAAGAACTTGATTCCGATCATTCACTTTATATGGCAGCTATATGCTATAGTTAACTGATCTGAACAATTTCTTCGGAGATTACATTGTTGCCTTAAATATATTGATAAATAAAAATGTAATTAACTTTTTTTTAGTTTTTCCGTATGTTTTTTAACATAATTTTTGCCATTAAAAAATTATAGGGACGATAGCCAGTCATTTTGTAATAATAATAATACCCAACGTTCAGTTTGTATGGAAGCTACATGCTATAGTAATCCGTTCTGAACAATTCTTTTGGAGATTACATTGTTGCCTTAAAAATTAATATGTATATACCAAATTTCGTGAATATTTCTGGTCAAATGTGAAAGTTTTCCATTCAAGAACTTGATTCCGATCGTTTAGTTTGTATGACAGCTATATGTTATAGTGGTCCGATATCGGCAGTTCCGACAAATGAGCAGCCTCTTGAAGAGAAAATGACGTTTGCAAAATTTCAAAACGATATCTTAAAAACTGAGGGACTAGTTTGTATATATACAGATAGACAGACGGACAGACAGACGGACATGGCTAAATCGACTCAGCTCGACATACTGATCATTTATATATATACTTTATAGGGTCTCCGACCCTTCCTTCTGGGTGTTACAAACATCGTGACAAACTTAATATACCCTGTTCAGGGTATAAAAATAAATTAAAATGAATAAGTGTCCAATTGGCCTATCGTAGTTCTGCTACGTATGTGGAAAATTTACAAGCCCTCGGAGTAGACGCAAAATATCTTCGGGAACTGCCGGCGAGGAATATTTCGATTTGCCCGTTATAGGAGACGTAGATTGGGTGCCAACTAAGGAAACATACGAAGCAATGAAATTAATTTTGGACAGAGTTCAGTATCAGCAGAATCAATGGAAGATATGTGCGGATTTAAAAGTTATCGCCTTGCTTACTGGTTTGCAGACAGGATACACAAAAAATATGTGCTTCATTTGTCATTGGGACACAAGGTACCGCGGAAACCAATATAGAATGCGTGATGGGAAGCTTCGCACAGAATTTCATTTAAATGTGGCAAATGTTATCCATATTCCGCTGATACCAGCTAATAACATTTTGCTACCACCACTGCACATAGAATTGGGAATTGTCAAAAATTTCATAAAAGCAATAAATCGAGATGCCGAAGCTTTTAAATGTCTCACAGAAATATTTCCAAGACTAAGTGTTGCGAAAATAAAAGAAGGTATTTTAAGTCTTTTAATAGAACGAATGTCATGTTGATACATTATTTTCAGGTGTTCCCCCGATATAAGAAAACTTATGAAGACAAAATTCGGAGAACTTCTAAGGCCAAATGAAAAAATTGCCTGGAACTCCTTTATGACCATTATAAACCATTGCTTAGGAGTGTACCGGTCTGAAGATTGGAAAAAATATGTGGATGACATGGTAGACGCTTTTGAAGAAATAGGTGTGAATATGTCCTTAAAAATTCATTTCCTTCACCATCACAAGGACCATTTTGAGCAGCAAGTTCCGACTGAATCCGATGAGCATGGAGAAAGATTTCACCAAGTCGCCGCCCCCCTTGAGCATTGGTTTTTAAAAAAATACAAATTTTGTTAAGTTTTTTTCTAATGGTTAGTTTGCTCAGAACGTTGTCTTGGCTTAAGTTTTTTCGACATATTGGCTATAAGGACACAAAAAACATTGATTTTGGGGTTTACAGTCATCTAAGAACTTAAAGACGGACTTATTCTGAGTAGCTTTGCCAAAGAAAGTTTACCAAAAAACATTAAAAAAGTTAGAGACCCAAGAAAAATGTGCCTTTCTCTTACAATGGGCCACTTTGATGAAAAACTTCAACAAAAATTTTTGTATGAAACCATGATTGTAACTCAAAAAAGTAATGATGCAGTTCGATTCGTAGGACCCGAAATAGGGGGAAGCCGTCGAATTTGGTCTTGTCTTTTTTTTTTTTTTTTTGAAAAACGCTATCACAGTGTTATCAGTGCGAAAATGAGCTTCAAAGAGCCAAATTAAATTTTGTTTTAAAATTGGTAAAACTTTTACCGAAACGTTCCAGTAGCAGAGTGCACGAGTGGTTTCAACGTTTTCAAAGTGGTCGTGAGGACATACATAAATGACGATCAACATGTGGGTCAATCAAAAACCGTGATCACTGGAAATTCCATCGAAACTGTGCGTGAATTCATCAAAAACCAGACGAAACCCTCATTAAAATTCATGGAAATGGAATTGAACATCTCCAAAACATCGATTTATCGTATTTTGACCGAACATTTGGGCTTACGAAAGGTGTGTGCACGTTGAATAAATCAAATTGAGTTTGCCGAAAAAATGTTTTTTCTGTTTTTTTAAAAAGGCCTGTTTACTTTAAAACGCTCCTTGTGTAACAATTTGAAAATTTTCCACTGCCTAAACAATTTGTTGGCTGTGCACTACATATTACCCCGTGCAATATATAAAAAAACATACAGTTGCAATTAGCGGGACTTACAGTACTTGTCCAATAAATTACGAACGAAGTAGAAAATAGTTCTAACTTTAATCATTAATAAAAACATAAATATTTGGCTAATTTTAGAAAAAAATTATTTTTTATATGCTATATACATTAAACTTAAATTATGATATTTTTGTATTGAATCATATTCAATATTTTGTCGCCATATATATATATATATATTTTTGTTTTTTTGCTCTCGTTCGTAATTTATTGGAAAGGTACTGTACACATGTAGTATATGCACGATGGTGAAGAGAAACTGATTTCCTTCACAACTTGCATATCGATATATTTTATTACCTCAGGGGGCCAATTCACCCGTCTTAAACCCCATCGAAAACTGTTGGGCGCTCCTTAAATCGAAGGTGTATTCCTGAAAAAATCCCCCATTAGCCGCACTCAAAGAAAACATAAAGCATGTGTGGTGATGATCCAGATTTAAAAATAGTAATAAAGAATTGTTTACATTATATGCCTGAAAGAGTGAAGGCTGTTATTAAAAATAAATGTTCGTCAACCCAATAATACAAAAAAAAAAATTATCAGGGGTGTTGTGGAATCCAAGACAGAATTGCTTAGCTGTCAGAATTGCGAACCAATTCTGATTTTAATGGTGTCACAGAATCTGATTGGATTTTCGTCTTTTCGAACATACGAAAAACCAATACGAATCAGCTGTTTACTAATGCGACAAAGCCTGCAAATGAATACAGTTGGAAGCAATTCTATTAAAGTTTTTAATGAGTTCCGAATTAAAGAAAGATTTTAAGAAATAACATTTATAAAGACGCATTTGGATGATAAATTACGTTTTGTAAATCTTCTTTAAGGGGGAACCTGCTTTATACGAGTACATATAATTAACTGCTTATAACTATTTTTGAAGAAAAATTAATTGAAAAATGGCCGCTACACAGCGTTCTCCCTAGGATGTCTCCGTTTTTTCGGTAACCACGGCCGGACACACAGCTCCTGTAATTTTATAAGTTGTTGAACGGTTTCCGCTTGAAAATAGCACTAGCTACAGAAGTACGTAGGATTTTTTCGATATATGCATTTTTGACAAAATAGCCGTACTTAAAAGAGACAAGTAACAATTTGGCCTAAAAAATTGTTCGAGAATTTATTAATAAAAAACAAACTATGCAAGATAAAAAAAAAAAATCCTACGTACTTCTGTAGATAATGTATTTCTAAAGATGTTGTCAAAATTTCAAGTGAATCGGTTGTAAATTGTTTGAGTTATGTTTCCGGCCGACCTGATTGAAAAAAACAGTTTTGAGATAAACGCGTCCCTGCCGAACGAGCGACCTTCGACTAGATAACGAAAATGGATCATTTCGATTTTTTTCCCTGTCATAATATTTCATTTGAAAAAAAAAAAAACAATTTCCTACGCAGGCTAGGGCGTCCAACACCCGATCGGTCTAGGCCTTTGCTGATTGAGACACAATCTGTCACTTATGCCAGAAGTATACTGAGATCCAAACCTGATCCTGACACACGAGTCTCCTTCAAGTCAGATCTCACTCCGGCTCAGCACTCACATTTGCAATCACTGAGGAAAAAACTTAAATTGCTGAATGAAAGTGGCGTGAAAAACAAAACCATTAAATACGTGAATGGCACGCCTAAAATTGTTAACACAAACTTTCGCCAAGTCGTCGAGGAAAGGAAATCAAAAGCAGCTACAAGTATTCTACCAGAATACGCGCGGTCTAAGGACAAAACTGAGCGAGTTCCTAACCTCATCAGCAAGTAGTTCGCACGACGTAATATGTATCACAGAGTCCTGGCTTTACTCATCTATTCAAAATAACGAATTCATCGATAACTCATATATCACACTAAGGAAGGACAGAGATACTTCGACAGGATGCGAGAGAGGAGGTGGTGTCCTGATTGCTTTTAAACGAATAATTAAAGCTGAGCTTATATCCATTGGGAACAATAACATAGAACAGATCTTCATAAGGATCAGAGGTGATAATGCTTGTATCATCATTGGGTGCGTATATATACCACCACAACATTAATACATTTGAGAGAAAAATTTCCGGATTCAAGGATCATGATAGTGGGAGACTACAACTTACCCAGCAGTACACCGCGCTTTGATTGCGAGAAGCTGCTGTACGATACCACTGCCCTTATTGACTGTCAACAATTCAATAACATCTTAAATAAAAATAAACTGTTGGATTTATGTTTCAGTAATTTGGATCTCTCAATCAACGAAACTCTTGCTTTCACGACTGTGGATAAATAGCACCCGCCTTTGGAGATCTCCTAATACCAAACTATCCTCCTTCTTATTCGTTTAAGAACGCCGACTATGTGCGTCTTATTGCTTTCTTTTTAAGATCTAACTGGATTGAGCTATACAAAATAAAAGAAGTAGATGATAAGGTTAGTTGGTTTTATAATAAAATACAAGAAGGTATTTCTCAGTTCGTCCCTATATATTCGAGGAAACCAAGTAAATTTTCCTGCTGGTTCTCTAAAGAACTTATAAATAAAATTAAATTGAAGAAATCTGCACATATCAGATATAGGAGGAATAAAACTAAGTCAAATTATAGATGATTTAGCCTGAGACTCGAATGCAAGAAATTAAGTGCAATATGCTACAAGTCATACATTAATAAAGTGGAAAATCTAGTCTCTGAAGACAAAAATGAATTCTGGAGGTTTGTCAAGAACAAAAGGGGTACCGACATGGAAGTCCCAGTTACCATGACATGGAATGACCTAACCGCTCATTCGGGTGTGGAGATTAGTAATATCTTCGCATCTTACTTCAAAGACACCTATACAATGAGCCCCAGCGGAGTTGGTCATCATCAATCTGCTGACAATGTAGGAAATGTAGAGCTAAATGAATTTGATGCTAACTTCAATGAAGTTTTTAAGCAGCTGTTGGCCCTGGATCCAAAAAAGGAGGAGGACCTGATGGTCTGCCTAATATATTTCTACGCAACTGTGCTGTCGGGCTCTGTGAACCTATCACGCATATATTCAGTAAGTCTTTTTATCACGGAACCTTTCCATCGGCGTGGAAATCGTCGTTCATCAGTCCCATCCACAAAAACGGCCCAAGATCTGACGTCACCAATTATAGACCTGTATGCATCCAATCTGCATTAGCAAACTGTTTGAGAAAATTGTCCTGCCTCAGTTGATGTCATCACTTAGAAATATCATTTCTCCTAAGCAGCATGGATTTGTTGGTGGCAGATCCACTACAACAAACTTATATACCTATGTCAACTACATCTCGAAGGCCATGGACAGTGGTATTCCAGTTCATTCAATATACGGACTTTAGCAAGGCATTCGACAAAGTGGACCATGAGACTCTTATGGTGAAGCTAAAAAGTTATGGAGTGAATTGCAATGCACTACGCTGGATCAGATCGTACCTAACAGGAAGAAGGTTGCAAGTAAGAATCGATGGACACATTTCAGATGAGTATGATGTCACATCCGGTGTTCCCCAGGGATCCCACCTTGGACCTGACGATTTAAAAATTTTTCGTAGAATCTCCACCGTTTCTGATATTCACATCTTACAAAACGATATAGATGAGCTGTATAACTGGTGTAAGATAAGAAAACTTGTTTTGAATGTGAAAAAATGCGCAGTGATGTCCTTCACCCGTGCGCATACGTAGGTACCTTTAACCTACACGTTGAACGACCAAAGACTCACGGAAGTTGAAGACATCAGAGACCTGGGTGTAACTATTGACAGAAGACTAAATTTCAAGAAACGCATCGATAGAATTACTTCGCAGGCATACAAAGTATTAGGGTTAATTAATCGGATGTGTAGGGAATTTGAGAACAATTGCTCGTTAACCTTCCTATTCTCAGCATTAGTGCTACCTATTCTAGAATATGGAACAGTGATTTGTTCCCCATTCACAGACTTAATGATCAACAGAGTAGAGAGAATCCAGCACAAGTTCTGCAAAGCGCTGCTATTTCATAACAGACACAGAAACGATGTCAATTCAACAGAAGACGTCCGAAAAATCCTGAAAATAAATGACCTGAAATCTCGAAGGCAGGTAGCAGACCTCATCTTCTTATTCAAAATCCTCAATGGATTAATTGATGCTCCAGAAATCCTCGCAGACTTTGAAATCGTACCAAATGAGCTTAACCTTAGACAGATGAGGATCCTGAAAACTTGCAGATCGAACAAAAACTATGTAATCAATGGCCCAAAGGAAAGAATCTGTAGATTGGTAAACTCTCTGCACGGTGACATCGACTTCTTCAGCGGATCTCTACAGAACCTCAGAAGGATCGTTAAAAAAGCTTTATTAAAATACTAGCATACGAACTAGGTTACGTGTTTAATTTCTAATTTTATATGTTTAAGCCTGTTGTCTTATTTATAATTATAATTGTTATTAGATGTATAGTGCCGATTGGCGTAAAATAAATGAAATGAAAATTTTAGAGTGGCCTAACCCCTTAAAAGCTTCAAAAAAATTTGGATATAGAGTGTTCAAAGTATTGGATATAGAGTGTCCAAAGAGTACGGACGTGTTATTTAACTCGCTCCGTGAATTCAATCTTTACAAAAAAAATTAATCATAAAACCAATCAAAAAGTAAAAAAAAAAAATAGGGTGGGCCATATACAATTTTAAATTTCGAAGATAGGGCGTAAAAGATTGAGTGTAGCGTTTGCTGTATGGCACGTAGCGCCGTCCTGCTGGAACTAAATGTTGTCCAAGTCTTGCTCTTCAATTTGCTTGAAGAAAAATTCGGTTAACATTGCGCGACATCGCTCACCATTGATGGTTACGGTTCCTTCTTAATTTTCGAAGAAAAATGGGCCGATGATTCCACCAGACCAAAATCCGCACCGTACAGTGATAGATAATTCGAATTTAAAACGTTAGATGGCCCACCCTATATATCGAAATCGATGGCATTCACTGGCATTAAAGGGATAGATGGGTTTTACTGCTTTAAAATAATCTGTTTTTCATTGTCTTATTTAAATCTATGGAACTTTTAGAATATTATCCTAAATTCTCAAGTTGCTCGGAATTATAGTTTTGAAATTATATCCCAGAAAATTTACCCGTACGAGGTCAGCTACATAGGTATAGTATATGTATGTACAGCCCCTTAAAAGTCTAAACGTATTTTGCTAGTTTTTCAGGCTTAATAATAAAATTTGTAACAGGGACACCAGACCATGATGATTTAATAGAAATATAAATAGAAAACAATAATCAACAAAAGCAATTTAATTCTCAATAAAAAGAAGATAAAAAAAATAGATCCGAAATCAGTTATTGAAGAATTTGTAAACAGAGAATTTTGAAAAGATTTAGAAGCAATATTGGGATGTAACGTAGATCTCTTCCACGCGGTGCATCCTAGGAACGCTAAATGACTTGCGGGATGTGAAAACTCATAACAAACTTGTCCTTGGATCAACTTGGACTATAATTTCACTGAATTGATCAAGGTATTCTCTCACCTGGGTATGTGTGAGTGACATCTTGCCGAAATGGCTAGCGAGTTAATACCGGGATGCCTTTAATCTTGAGTGGTTATTCGTTCGAGGAGTTCCGAGTCGAGTCTTGCATGTTCGGAACCCGCACTTCTGGAAAAAACTGTAGGATGGAGATCCTCCTAGAGCAGGCTTAGCAGTAGGAGGAGCAGAGAGTCATAAACTATTGACGATAGGACTGGTAGACTATGGCGGGGGTGAAGCCACATCCAGAGATGCTGAGGAAGTTTGCGAACTAAAGGCACACGGTCTGGGGAATCTCGTGAATAAACGCGAGAAATGAGTCTTTTTTGGTACAATTTGCAGTAAAGATCTCTGCATTAAGAACAGAGGAAACTCCCCTCCTTTCGTACCTGCAGGCAGGGAAGAAGTCATTCCCCTCACTTTGACATCAAGGAGAAATAACTCACTTAATCTCCGAATGGAGGGTTCATTACAACCATTACTTCTCTGATCATATATATACTAGTTTTAACCTGGACAGATCAGGTCAGGCCAGAGAAACATATAGAAACTTTAGAAATTGTTTCGCCAAGTCGAAGGTCAAGCCTAATTGCCAGCAGGAACGATAGGTGTGTTTAGGTTTTCAGTTCTGTATGTACATAGGTGTGTCCTTAAAAGCTCCGGTCCTTTGGCACACCAAATAGACTGTTTAATAAAGCCCACAAAATCGGACTTAGTGCAGATGGGGCATTTTGTAAAGCAGGTCATGGTATATATAAGACCGGTATTAGGAAGGTCTTCTGCGAAACTACAGAGAGTTGTCATGAGCGAATAGGTTTAGCCGTATTCTCGTAAAGAAACATAACCCGTTGGGGTATCTGAGACATGGACCTGGAAACTAGGCTGAAGTGGCATAGCATCTACGGAAGGTAACCCTTGGAGAGTTTCAAGGCTATACAATTTTTTTTTTAGCCGTTAGAATAAGCGTCGTCTTGCATGAATTATTAACTCTTTTAAATAGTTCAAGTCCCCGGGACCCGATAGCATTATACCTGCACAGCGTGAAAAATGGGTGGTCCTCATCTATGCGAAGCTCTCATGTTACTGCAAAGGCCTATAGGGCCTCTTCGTTTCGTTCGTTCTATTTCGGAGGAACGGGATACCTAATGGCAGGTTAGCCGACACTATTTTACCGTTGTCGATATCAAAGGGACTTTCAACAACATAAGGATGTGATTATTGGACCACTATAAGTATGAGATTGAAGCTAATCCCAGGCTCATCATCCATGGTTTCCTTTTCAACAAAACGGTTCTGCGGAATGGGGAAAATTACGGGCACATCGGTAAGTGAAAATGTGAACCCCACAAGGTGACGTCTTTTACCCTTTGCTCTATAGCCTTGTGGTGAACGACCTTTAGAAAGAACTTGAGGAACGAGGCTACCGGATGGTTCTTGAACACCATGTTTGTTTGTTTACAATAGTGGTTCTTGGAGTCTAATTGGCAGCTGTTATTTCATTTATACTAATTCTGTTTTGCCATTTTATAATGAACCAACGTTTGCTCCCCTTCCAAATATACGGTTGACATAATTCCTCATCAAAATAGATAACACGGGTCAACACAAAATTTGACCTTAACTTTAAAGCAGTATATTTCCATGTTTTAGGTCGTAATTAGACGAAAAAAAAATATATGTATACCATGAAAAAGTTTGTTTTTTTATTTAGGAAACCGCTTAAACGATAGTATAATTATTATATAGTATTATTGCTACAACTTTTATAAAAGCAAACTTTATACGAAAAAAGTATTTTCTTATGGTTTTTGTTTATAATTAATCAGGAAATCATAAAATAAACTTTAGGACAAAGAACAAAAATTTTTTTGTAGAGTCGTGTAATTCCTGCAAGCGAATATCAAGCGCGTTCATATTCGATGAGAAGGCCATCGATCACGATTAGGTTATATAAAGTCGCTTGTCTACGCAGATAAAGCCTATATGATCGGAGCTTTGGAAAGTAATATTCGGCACGTTGTTGCTGATATACGGCCCCAATTGCTGTAATACTCGTAAGTGGTCGAAAATGGGGTCTGGTTTTGGTTGGAATTTATTCGAGCCAGCCGCGGTGCGTTTTATTTCGTCCAAATGTCTTAAATCATTTATGATCACCAAGATGGACAATTTAAAAATTTGAAAAATTGTAAAATACAAGAAATATATAAGTAATTCCCAATGAAGTACACCCATTACAATTTCAAAGCTACGCTGTTCTTTTTGTAATAACCTTAAGATTATTTATATACGCCGCTTATGAATCTTAAATAATATTTTTAAGAGCGCCATTTGGATACAGCGCAAAAAACATTATTTTACTCATTTTTACATAAGTAAAAATTAACTCTGTCCCAGTTCAAATGCACCAGTCCAAGTCAAATTAGGTCAGATGGTATAGATTTTAGATTAATAAATTATTAAATAAACGATTAAATGACGATCGGACATTGTTTACTCACCAAGATTAGTTAAACTTCGAATATCAGACTTCCTTGCAAGGCACTCTGCCGTTTCATAATATCCTCTTCTAAGTAGATATTCTATTACAATGCGGTCCATTCGAGTCTTAAATAAAATGTCAAAACGAAATTATTTAGAAGAGTGGTATAATTAATTATTAACTAGTGTAAATTTCCTGTTCTTGAAACTACGGAAAAAATTAACATTATTAATAAGTAACGCAAGAATTAACTAAGCAACACTTCTCATTGAATGAAGAATGTAATGCAATAATTATAAAAAATTTTGCTTGCCGGAAAAATGTATAACTAAATAAAGTACATTTACTTAAATTAAATAATAGTATAAAAGTAATTCGCACACTGACCGACACGTTGGGTTTAAAACCTGCTGGGCTTGCAAAAATTATTATATGTTGCATATAATTGCTGGGATAATTGGCGAGCCGATTTCACATATTTTTGGCATTAAGTATAGAAATTTATGTGATCTCTTAATTTCGTTAAGATATCTTACATAATGGCAGACATCTTTATATAATATAAGGTATAAGGCAGATGGTATAGCATATACTCTATTTTATCCAGTTTTGGTATTGCGATATATCATTGCTAGAATTACGGTGGCTAAATGAGATTAGTCTCCCCTAAAGCCACCTCGTCAATGCACCTTTTGACAAAATGCATAACACAGTCACACTCCAATACACCACACCAATAGAACTCATACGAGAACACCACACATCAATACATGCAAGCATACACCACAGAAAAAGAACCCACACGAGAGCACAACACATTCATACCTGCAAAAAAAAACACCACTCTCGATGACGCCCCAACAGCAACATGAGCACAAAGGGATCGTCATGTCTAACCAGCTCTTTTTATACCCTGAATAGGGTATATTAAGTTTGTCACGAAGTTTGTAAAACCCAGAAGGAAGCGTCGAAGACCCTATAAAGTATATATCAAAATGATCAGTATGTCGAGCTGAGTCGATTTAGCCATGTCCGTCTGTCTGTCGGTGGAACTAGTCTCTCAGTTTTTAAGATATCGTTTTGAAATTTTGCAAACGTCTTTTTCTCTGTCTGTCGGTGGAATTAGTCCCTGTTTTTAAGATATCGTTTTGAAACTTTGCAAACGTCATTTTCTCTTCAAGAAGCTGCTCATTTGTCGGAACGGGCGATATCGGACCACTATAACATATAGCTGCCATACAAACTGAACGATCGGAATCAAGTTCTTGTAGGGACAACTTTCACATTTGACAAGATATATTCACGAAATTTGGTATATATTATTTTTTAAGGCAACAATGTAATCTCCGAAGAAATTGTTCAGATCAGTTAACTATAGCATATAGCTGCCATACAAACTGAATGATCGGAATCAAGTTCTTGTATGGACAACTTTCACATTTGACAAGAAATATTCACGAAATTTGGTATATACATATTATTTTTTAAGGCAACAATGTAATCTCCAAAAAAAATTGTTCAGAACGGATTACTATAGCATGTAGCTTCCATACAAACTGAACACATAGTTACTAACAGAAATGCTCATGTGAAGGCTATTTAGCTTCGGTGCAACCGAAGTTAAGGTTTTTTTTTTGTTTTCGTCTGGATTCGGAACCAAAATATTTTTGTGTGATTGTGATTAACTAACATTCTAATGAATTGAAAATATAAATACAATCGGAAAACTTGGTTTTTTTCTTACAAACCCAAAGGTCTAGTTGGAATTATTTAAGTGGTGAGCGACAAGGGAGCAAAATGGGTAAAGAAATAATCATTGGTCCTTCGAGCTCTAAAGAAAGGCACTATCGATAGATAAACTAGAAAAAGTAACAGTGCGATGATCAGATTGAAAAAAAAGAATTAAAAATAAATGAAGATAAAACCTATATTTTCGAAGCATATGTATGTACATACATGTGTACAACTCAAATGAAAAAATATACAGTGAAAAAAAGAGTGCGGCGTGAAACAAAAAAAAAAATTTTTTTTAAAGGAAACAAGTGCGGTAAAACTACATACATATATACACACATATGGATTGACGTATTTAGGACTTCACGATAATCCACTCACAGAAAAGGGCCAACCGCAGTGGTCCACTAAACTCTTTCAGCGACAAAGATTTCAAAAATAATCTACCTCTCTTGGGCGACAAGAATTTCTTTTTGTTTTTTCGTTGCAATCCAATTAATTTTATTTAATATATCATAAAAATTGATATAGGATTTCAGCTAAAGGCCACGTCCATTGTTCTCTTGGAAAGCTCTTCCCAACCATCTTATTTGAAAAGTTCATTTCTTGTGGCGTATTTCCTCAGTAAGTTATTGTCCTCTCAGTAGTTTTCAATGTAACAGTTATATGGGGAGTGGGAGTGATTATTATCTGATTCCACCCATTTTCTCAGAGTTTGTAGAGATGCTAAAGATACTTCTTCCGAGCAGGTTGGGTGAAGTCAGCTTTATCTATGGGGAAGATATGTACATTAAACCATTTTGCGGTACTACACCCATTTAAGGGGTTATATATCTTTTTTAATTTCAAAAAATCGAAATTTTTTTATTGTTTTATCTTAAAGAACAACTCCTTGAGAACATGTTCTCAAATTTTCATAGAGATTCGAGCAGTAGAAAAAAAATGAATTTTTTAGTGAAATTTCTAGTGACCAAAAAGTTCGTTTTTTGCATAAAACGTTCCCGTGTGCACAAAAAAAAACTCATAAAAACGATCGTTCAAGCACAAGGAATTACACTAAACTAATGAAGTTTGTTTACTTTTATGGTTTCAGTTGACTTGTTCGACCTGGGGAATTGTCACCGCAAGGCTCTGCCAAAAAAAGGCCTCTAAGGGAAACAGCCACCCCTTAAAAACTATTTGATATTTTTCCACGAAATTTCGCACAAACATTGTTAATAAAGTGTACTATCAAAAAATAAAAACATTCGTGTAATGAAATAATTGCTACATACCTAAAAAAAATCCAAACTTTCCTTTTTTTCTTCGACAAAGAAGGTATATAACCCCTTAAAAAAATCAGTCATCAGATGTCCTTTGTTACCGCAATTCCCTGTATGAAATTATAGTTCGACATCTTCAATGCACCGATTACGCACAACTGCAACACCGACGCCCCTTAGGTGCTAAGAAATATGTGGCAAGTTTCATCAAGATATCTAAATACATACATACCCTGCCAACCACGGCTACCCAACTTTTAGTCCAGTCATTTAAGCTTAAATTAAGTAAGAATCTCGGAATTCGAGATACCCAGCTGTAATCGTAGGGTATACCTACCATATGTAGGTTTTGAGACAACTTTAGGGTGTCAATATACAAGTATTTACAGACTTACAGCTGTGTATCTCGAATTCCGAGGTGAACTTACTATAATGACTGGACTATTTGTCAAATATTTCAATACAACTACACATTTTTCTCTATGGACTAACACCAACGCACATTTTGGGGTTATTTTTTGTTTACCTAAATGCGATGAAAAAAATCATCTTTCATTTCTTGATTTATTTGAATGAGTGCGAAGAAGAAATCATAATTGTCAATAGTGGCAAAAGAAAACCCAAAAAAGCAATGAAAAACGATTGAAAGCCGCATGTCATTCGTGCTCGTACCAACGGAAAGGAGGCTCGTACAACAAGATGGTAAGTAAGTGAATCTTATGTGATTTTTTTTTTTAATAATTTGCAAATAATTACTTCATTTGTTTTTGTAGCATTGGAAATCAGAATAGATTGGAAAAAGCAACAGCAGCAATATCATCAGAAGCAGCAAATATCAATTGTTAAGTAAGCATGTGAAAACAAGTGTGTGTACTTTGAAATTGGACTGCGCAGTCCAATATAATGCGCAAAAATAAATACATACTTATGTACATATGTATTTTACGCGTTTAAAGCGGCCTGCACAATCCAATATAATATGTGAAAACAAATGTTTGTTTTATATTTTAAATAATAAAATAATATTTAATTAATTAATCTTTTCTTTCAGAGTAAAATCTTATCTTTCAGATATTATTATCATTTTATACAATTAATCCTTTTTCTTTTAGATATTACAAATTGAATGTAATTATTATTTATTTCCAGGTTTAAATAACCTTTATTTTATTTTAGGTATTGGTCTTTTATAATCTTTTTTCAGATGATAATTTTTTTTAATTAAATAGATTGTGTTAGCTTTAATTTATTTAATTATACACCCCTATTCTGCATTTCTACTCGAATCGAAATTTTCTCCGATTGGCAACTTTGGTATTCTGCCTTTCGATTCAACTTCGAAAATTCCAATTCTATGTATTCTGCATTGCGATCGTAATTACGGTTTTGTACGTTGAAGTTTTGTTGGCGGAAAGCCGTTATATATTCATTTTCGTGCACTTGGATAAAATAATTTTCTCAAATATGTAAGTAAAACTTTATGATTATAGTTGTAAAAGACATAATAGTGGTGTCCTTGGTTGTTTGTGCTTAAATGATATTTTTTGATATGTTTGCAGGTCAAAAGTAACAACGGCAGAGCAATACGAAAAATTGTGTGATATGATGGCCACGAAAAGAGATATTGCGCAGGGCTTCCAAAAGCGACCGAAGGAAGAAGTACAGGAGTTTTGGGAGGAGGTTGCAAGGAATTTAAATGCACTTAACCCACCAACAAAAGATTCCAATACATGGAGAAAGGTAAGGTATGACCTACAATTAATTTTAAAAAATTAAGTTAAATCTAACGTTTTCGTGCAGGTCTGGATTGACTGGAAATGCTACATGAAACGAAAATTATCGCATAACAAAAAAGAAAGGATGAGCACCGGTGGAGGTCCTTGCCGTTTACAATGCATAAGCCCACTTGAAGAAAAGTGATAGCGTTGACGGGTTTGGAAACATGCACAAGTGGAATAAGTGGGGCCCGCGATTATGGCGATAGTGTGGAGGTAGAAGATGCTGCCGAAACCACTGAAATGGAGATTTCCGCTCGTTCGGATGATATCCCTTCAACCAGTAGAGCTAGCAGCCAAAATAGAGTGAGAGCAGCCAAGGAGAGCACTTCTTCATTACTTAAGCAACAGATACAAAATCAAAAAGAATTTTATGCAGAGACCAAAAAACTCAATGAAGCTGCCTTTGGTAAAATGGAAGAAGTTACACATATTTACGGCACATGAATCGTTCTCTAGAAACTTTGGCGGAGACTGCAAATTGAAGAACAGAAGCGACACAATAGAATTAAGGAAAAGTTGGTGAAGGAAAAAGTAGAAACAAAAATGCAAATGCTAAGATTAGATCCATCGGATGCATTGCTCTCCTCCTCAAGTAATATCGCTGCCGCTACTGATTCCATGTTAGTGTTAAAAAAAAAAACGCGATACAATTTCTTTATTTTAATAAACCAACAATAATTTGTTTATTTTTGCTTTGTTATGTTTCATTTTCACAGGTTTTAAGGCAAGCAGCTGACTTCGAAAGAGCTACAGCTCTTCTTCTTCTTCTTTCAATCCAATCATAACTCAGAATACATACTTTCGATTCAGACGGAGCGTAGAGCGGGAACGTAATCGAAATGCAGAATAGGGCTGATAATAAAATTTATGTAAATATGTATTAAACATAATAAAATTAATAATTTAAAAATTAAAAAGTTTTGTTTGAAATTTTAAGAAATTTTTAAAGTAGGAATCAAAAAATGCAACCCTGCATCAGCCGTCGATTGGGGATACTAGAGCAGGACAGATATACTTTTTTATCTGACACTACAGAATGAGCACAACAGAGATGTATGATCCAATGTATACGTACGTGTGAGCGGAAAAGTAGGTAGAATCTTCACGCGGCCTATGACAATCTATTGATTCACTGGTTTTTTACACGCTCATGGTTGGCAGGGTACATACATACATACACACAGATGAAGCCAATGCAAACTTTGAAAAGACCTTCATCAAAGTATATGTGATACAAAAAAAATATTAAAAAAAGAAACAAAATTACAGAACATTGCGAAAACCGTGCGCGAAACAAATGTATGTACTAAACACCTTAAACAAAAACAAACTGACGCGACACTAAATGCAAAATATAAAAATGACAAATTGGGGAAATCACATAAGTATGGAACAAATACAACAAGAGTAAGCAACCTAGACCTGAAGGAAGGGAATTACACATAATAAAGCACCTCCCACTTAAATATGCAGACAAAGTTCTTAAAGTTAGTTTCATCGATTCTATATATTATATCATAACTTCTATTTATTTTCATGTTTTAATGAATAATTTCCCGGAAACCGACAGAAAGTAGGTCGGTACACTACTTATAACAGTGAGTACATAGTCAAAATTAAAGCTCGAGGATGAATGCTGCTGCTATATAGGACATATCATATATTCAACTCTTCTCCTGTTGGCAGCCACCGCGTGCGCATCGTTATAAAATAAACTTCGTGTTGCTAATCATCAAAACTTCGAGGGCAGCGCATAAAACCTATTATTGGCGTAGACTTTTTGGCACATTTCGGCATCTGACCCGACCTCAAGAACAGCTGTCTTATCAAGAACACCTTTCTTATCGATGTATGGTGCACTGAAAATTCCTTCGGACCAGAAAATTCGTCAACTAGGAGTACTATTTGAGTTGACGGTCTTTGACCGGAAATACTCGATGAAATCATGGCTTAAATGTTTCCTTTCTGCAACGACTTAATGACAGATAACGGAAGGGTATTCGTCAGTAGTGGCACGACTGCTGTACTGAACAAGCTCCAAATAAAGCATACACGAACAAACAACCATTTATCGCCCAACGCGCAAATAAAACAAGTGCACTCAACAATTCTAGAAATCGCAGGAGCGGTAGATACCGATAACGAAAACACAACAGAAGCAAAAATTTTTAGAATTATTTACTTTAGTTTTAAATTTAGTTTTAATAATGTTAAGTCGGATCTGGCAATACTGTTTTATTTAAGCTTTCCATCCGTTATCTGTACTGTATCATTCTTTTCTGTTTGTTATTATATGTGTTTATTTATATTTTAAAGTTACGGGTTTTTAAATTCCGTTGTACTCCCATAAATAGAGGAGGACATGTGTGTAGGAGCCCCTTCTCTGATTATAACTCTGTGCCGATTTTATGTACTTATCTCTAGTTTGGTGTCAAGCAAACCGTTCACAATCGTACAGACGCAGTAAATTATTGAAAACTCTACCCTCTGATAAATTAATTTTGGTACCTTTGTGAGGACAAATACTTTTAAATTTATTTTTGTAATTGTGGTTGTGTGATGGCGGAACTTAATTGGCGATCATCGGCCGTGAAAGCAACACAGACAGACTGGTTGAAGGAGTTACGTTAAGGTGTGGAAGGCTGTTACAATAAGAAGCAGCTAGCGGAAATACACGTATCCCGTTTTCTTAATCTTAAAGAGCTACCCATGAGTCATCGCAGTCGTTATTGACTATTGTGCACATGGTTCATGAGTTGCATTGCGAGTTATGGATATCCCTATAAATCAGTGCCATAGTTAGAAGACCTATTGAAATTTCTGGAAAGATGTGCTCATAGCCTGCCTCCTGAACCATCGGTATTATTAATGGCTTGCCGGCCTCAAAGACCACCGGGGGCCCATGTGGCTACTATGGATGCAGCTCTGTACTCTTTTTGCAGGTTAACGCAACGAATTGTCAGGTGTCTAACAAGATTGGCTCTTAGTATCGAGCAACGATTTAATCTCCTTAAGAGATTGAAATTTTTTCTTACTACTATTTTTTACGAGTCATTCTTTTCGACAATGTTTGAATAGTAATTGTCGAAATTGTGGTGACAAGCACAACACAATCCTATATCGAGAAAAGTACAATAACATATCAACGTTTGCTTCTGCAACTAGGCCGCATGCAGTGACGTACCTTCAGATGTGTCGACAACCACAATAGCATAACTGGTGCGGTTACTAGAGCACTCGCTACCAATCCAAACAACGCTTTTGGAGAAGAAGCGAGTGGCTGGAGTTCTCTGTGATCCCGGATTACAGGCCATATTTGAGAGGTATAGATTTGCCGCCAATATGCTTGTGACAATTCCGCTGCGGTTTTTGACATACACCAATCGGCTCGCGCTCGAACTGCGATATTTATTTCGTTTTATGTTGAGGTTTTCTTAACAAGTTGGGAAGGCGTTATTGATGCGGTGAAGCTGGCTAAAAACGTGGCCGCCATATCGTCGGCGGGAAAAATTACCCTAAGAAATTGTAACTCGAACTATAAACAGGTGATGATGCGTTTATCTAATGAGCCGCCTCTTTCTAGTTATATTTTTCATCCTGATGAGACTGTTGTCTGCCGGTCTATCATGGAACTCACCGTTAACTGATAGTGTTTGCCGCGAATGGCTGAACTATCAGTCACAGTTCTCAGAGCTTAATCTAACGGTGGATGGGAATGATTCCACATGTTGAAACATCGTATCACGGGCTTTATGGCGCTGGCTCATATGCGTATGCAGCAGTTAGTTACACGAAGAAACCGAACACAAACGGTTCTATGTGTTTAAATTTTCTGAATGCATGTACCACGGCATCACACAGGCTACTACCATACCACGTCTGTGTTGTCGTCGACGTCATCTAACGGGAGGCCCAGGTAGCGTGCTGTTTCGACGGAGTCGGACCAATGGAAAAAGGGTGTTTGATGGGTGAGGTTGGTAGGGCGGAAACTCGTTGCATGCAGGACATACATTGGGTATGTCAGAGTCTATTCTGGATAAGTAGGAGTTTAACCTACTCCAATATCCAGAACGAAGTTGTGCAAGGGTCACTCGCATTTCTCGTGGCAACTCGAGCTCTTCGTCTGCGACAGGCGGTGGTTTGACTCTAAGAACGCCATTCACGGGAAGGGAGTCGGTGAAGGTGTTGATGGCTCCACTGTGAATGGCGGTCAGTACCTGTCGAAAGACAGTTGCGTCCGATGTTCGGTTGGCGCACTGTACGACGTCGTCCACATAGTCAAGGAAAGACCTTTTAATGCTCCTAGGAAGCGGTTCCGCTCCAAGCAAATGACTGCAAGGGTAATTTCTACGAAAACATGCCAGCAGGAACTGCTTGGAGAGGAGTTAATTATGCTCCTTTACTGGGAGCATAAGCGTCTCACTATGAAGGTGTTCGATGGGAGACATCAAAAGGCATCGCGTCGTGGTCCGGAGTGCAGAATTTTGACAGCTCTGAAGTTTCCTAATTTGCGTACCACTATTGGTGCTGCGTAGTTAAGGACCGGCCGGCCGATCGCCTTGTATGTTGTACCTTGGAGATAATCGCGGTCGTATGGGGAGAGAAGGAGCGTAAACTATCAAAAGTTACACCGAAAATCTTAAGGTTATTGACAGTCGAAATTTTGACGCCATCGACTGCAATATTAAGCTCAAGTCTATACTCCTTCGTCCAGTTCGTAAAAATGGTCGCTGTGGACTTGGTGGGAGAAAGTGTCATGTTCCGTGCAGTGAGGAAACGAGAAAGGTCCGAGACGTAGTTGTTTACTTTCGAACACATGCTATAGATTCTATTGCCCGACGTCAATATCGTACAATCATCTGCGTACGAGATTATGGAAACCCTCTCTGGTGGCTGCGGGAGTTTCGAGATGTAGAAGTTAAACAGTAACGGGGAGAGGACACCACCCTGCGGAATGCCGTGTTTAATTCTTCTCAGTTTATATGTTTCACCCCGAAATAGTACGCATGATTGACGACCGTTCAGGTAGTTCATGGTCCCCCAGGTTCAGATAGTTCATGGTCTCCCCTCTTCAGTTCTGGAGGAAGCGTAGTTTTGTCAATGTCCTGCAGTAGCGTTGTGTGGTTGACTGTGTCAAAAGCTTTTCACAAGTCCAATGCTACGAGGATCGTTCTCTCACAGGGTGGTTTCTGGTTGAGGCCACGAACTATCTGAGCGTTTATGACGCTAAGTGTTGTGGTGGTGGTGTGCACTTTTCGGAATCCATGTTGGTGGCTGCCTAGGCTCGGATGGTGAGCGAAGGACGGGAATAGCAAGGTCTCAAGTGTCTTCACTACTGGGGAGAGGAGAGATATCGGACGATATGACTTCCCATTGATGGCGGGTTTCCCAGGTTTTAGTGGTGGGACCACTCTTCCGACTTTCCACACGTCGGGTATTTGAAGAGTGGTCAGCGACAGGTTGAGAACCTTGATGAGATAACTTACTCCCGTCGAGCCTAAATGCAGTCGTTTGTCATTTTGCGCAGCCGTCGGTTAACACATCGTTTGGGTTTGTCTACCGAAGGGTGCAGTGTAAACTGCCCGCTAAAATAGCTAGCGCAGAGGCATGACCATTGAATTGAACTTAGACAAAGGTTTGACAGTAGCCCAAAGCTTACTCACACCGGTGGAGCGGTTGCAGGACTTCAGGTGCTCTATTCATTTCGTCCGCTTATGATGATTTACCATATGCCGAATCTCCAAATTGAGAGCCCTTATTCGGGGATCCCCAATATCGGAGTAAGGTGTTGCGCTCGTTAGCTAAAACGGCTGCTTCGGCTGGGAAGTTGGGGCGGATTTCCGCTATTCGTCCAGCCGGTATGAACCGAGCGCTAGCTGCTACGATTACCTTGCGGAATCGACGTTTGCCAACGCATACGTCCGTAGGAATGGGTTGCGTTGAAGGTACTCTCAGTAAGTTTTGTGAAGCCGACCCAGTTAGCTTTGTTAAAGTTAATGAAGGTACGGCTGGCCACAGAAACGAAATCGGTAGGTTTCTCGATCGAAATAATTAGGGGCATATGGTCTGATGCGAGAGTTAGCATAGGTCGCCAGGTTATGCTATTTTTCACACCACCGCTAGCAATGGTAATATCGGGCGAGCTATTACAGGTGCTCATAACTCTAGTGGGATGTATGTATATATTAAATATTTCGAGCTCGACATCAGCCGACCGGATAGCTATACCCTGACAATCTAGGGTAGTATCCCTGGGGTCGATGCCTTCAACGATTAGACGATACTGCACGGTGTTGTGCAATATGAAGACTATGCCACCATCATTATCTCGCTCGCGATCTTTACGTATTACGTTGAAACCGGCACAACTCAGAAGATCGGAGCGGTTTTTTAGTCTGATTTCTTGGACCGCAGCTACCGATACGCGTTCCCGATTCATAAGTGCAGAGTGGGGAGCTATGTTGCCTGTTTGAGCTCCTGTGGACTGTGGTGGTCCTCTTTTGGCCACTCGGGGTGAGTGGCGGCCCAGCGCGCGAACCTTGTGCAGACTACACAGCCGTAGAGGCTAGTGTCGCAGTATTGCATAGGCAACATGGGCCACGTAGCTCGTGGTCAATTCCCAAGACAGCCGGTTCTACGCACCGGAATTGACTCGGATTTTATCCGACCAAGGGCTGTTGTTTCGGCGATCTAACCCCGTTTGGATCGGTGAGTATTAATTTGTGTTTGTCGTCATTGGAGCAACGCCTTGCAGCAGGGTTGCTCCGTATCCTCCTGACTCGTGCTGGCATTGAGTCCAACCCGGGCCCGGAGGAATTTTTCTGCTGCGTCTGCGCAAAAAGGCTCCATCCAAACTCCACCTCGGTCAGGTGTAACACATGCAATGGATGGAGCCATCTTAAGACCTGTTCAGGCCTTAAGACCCACAGGGAGTGGATCACGCGTTACACCCCAGTGTGACAACCGCCCCTGCGGGTTCTGCACCTGCAACAAACACCACCAACACGTCACTCCCTCACCCCTAGGATCACCCACGGACACCCGCGACAAACCCGACTCCTTCAATTTAACTGCAACGGACTCCAGAGCAAGATCGAGGAGATAGTTGCACTTATGAATCGGGAACGTGTATCGATAGCTGCGGTCCAAGAAACCAAGTTAAACAGCCGCTCAGATCTTCTGAGTTGTGCAGGTTTCAACGTTATACGTAAAGATCGCGAGCGAGATAGTGGTGGTGGCCTAGCCTTCATATTGCATAACACCGTGCAGTATCGTTTAATCGAAGAAGACATCGACCCCAGGGATACTACCCTAGAATGTCAGGGCATAGCTATCCGGTCAGGCGATGTCGAGCTCGAAATATTTAATATATACATCCCCCCAGTTACATGTTGCCCTACAGGATATCACCCGAATATAGGTGCGCTACTTCGTGGTGAAAACCGTATGGTACTAGGCGACTTTAACGCGCACCACGATCTTTGGCATTCCTGCCTGTCAAATGATCGTAGGGAGATGGAGCTGGCGGAACAGATTGACGATTCGACATTCTGCACAATGAATGACGAAGCCCCCACCAGAGTTACGGGCACCTGTAATAGCTCGCCAGATATTACCATTGCTAGCGGTGGTCTGATAAATAGCATAACCTGGCGACCTATGCTAACCCTCGCATCAGACCATCTGCCCATAATTATCTCGATCGAGAAGCCTCCTGATTTCGTTTCTAAGGACAACCGCACCTTCATTAACTTTAAAAAAGCTGATTGGATCGGCTTCACAGAATTTGCCGAGAGCACCTTCAACGCTCTACACATTCCTACGGACGTATGCGTTGGCGAGCGTCAATTCCGCAAGGTGATCGCAGCAGCTACCGCTCGCTTCATCCCGGCTGGAAGAATAGCGGAAATCCGCCCCAATTTCCCAGCCGAAGCAGCAGTTCTAGCTAATGAGCGCGACACCTTACGCCATGCCGATCCCGGGGATCCCCGAATAAGGGATCTCAATTTGGAGATTCGGCAAATGGTAAATCAACATAAGCGGACGAAATGGATAGAGCACCTGAAGTCCTGCAACCTCTCCACCGGTGTGAGTAAGCTTTGGGCTACTGTCAAAGCTTTGTCTAATCCGAAGAGACGTGACGACCGAGTTGAAGTTCAATTCAATGGTCATGCCTCTTCGGACCCGAAGAAGTGCGCTAGCTACCATCGGCCCAGACGGAATCAACATGCTAATGTTAAAGCATCTAGGCTCGACGGGAGTAAAATATCTCACCAAGGTCCTCAACCTGTCGCTCACCACTCTTCAAATACCCGATGTGTGGAAAGTCGGAAGAGTGGTCCCACTACTGAAACCTGGGAAACCCGCCAACAAAGGGGAATCTTATTGACCGATAACTCTCCTCTCCCCAGTAGTGAAGACACTAGAGGCCTTGTTACTCCCGACCTTCACTCACCACCTGAGCCTAGCCAGCCACCAGCATGGTTTCCGCAAAGTGCACAGCACCACCACAGCACTTAGCGTCATAAACGCCCAGATAGTTCGTGGCCTCAACCAGAAACCACCCTGCGAAAGAACGATCCTCGTAGCGTTGGACCTGTCAAAAGCTTTTGACACGGTCAACCTCACAACGCTACTGCAGGACATTGAAAAAACCACTCTCCCTCCAGGGCTTAAGAGGTGGACCATGAACTATCTGAACGGTCGTCAGTCATCCATACTATTTCGAGGTGAAACATCTAAATTTAGAAGAATTAAACAGGGGGTTCCGCAGGGTGGTGTCCTCTCCCCGCTACTGTTTAATTTCTATATCTCGAAACTCCCTCAACCACCAGAGGGGGTCTCCATAACCTCGTACGCAGATGACTGCACGATATTGACGTCGGGCAATGGAATCGATGGCATGTGTTCGAAAATAAACAGCTACCTCTCCGACCTTTCTCGTTTCCTCACTGCACGAAACCTCCAACTTTCACCCACCAAATCCACAGCGACTATATTCACAAACTGGACGAAGGAGTATAGACTTGAACTTAATATTGCAGTCGATGGCGTCAAAATTCCGACTGTCAATAACCCTAAGATTTTAGGCGTAACCTTCGATAGTCTATGCTCCTTCTCTCCCCATACGACCGCGATTATCGCCAAGGTACAGAGCCGCAACAAAATCCTCAAGTCGCTAGCCGGCAGCACATGGGGAAAAGACAAAGAAACGTTGTTGGCAACATACAAGGCAATCGGCCGGCCGGTCCTCAACTACGCAGCACCGATATGGTCGCCTGGATGCAGTGGTACGCAGATGAGGAAACTTCAGACCTGCCAAAATACAGCACTCCGGACCACGACGGGATGCCTCTTGATGTCTCCCGTTGAACACCTCCATAATGAGATGCGCATGCTTACAGGAAGCATAATCAACTCATCTCCAGGCATTTCCTGCTTGGTTGTTTCCGTAGGAATCACCCCTGCAGCCATCTGCTTGGAGCGGAACCGCCTCCCAGGAGCATCAAGAGGTCATTCCTCGACTATGTCGACGACATTGAACAGTACGCCGACCAGACTTCGGACGCAACTAACTTTCGACAGGCACTGACCGCCATTCACAGTGGAGCCATCAACACCTTCACCGACTCCCTTCCCGTGAATGGCGTTCTTGGAGTCAAACCACCACCTATTGCAGACGAGGAGCTCCAGTTGCCGCGAGAAACGCGAGTGACCCTAGCGCAACTTCGTTCTGGATACTGTAGCAGGTTAAACTCCTACTTATCCAGAATCGACCCCGACATACCCAATGTATGTCCTGCATGCAACGAGTCTCCGCATGACACTGGCCACCTCTTTGCATGCCCCAAAAACCCTACCCATCTAACACCCTCTTCCCTTTGGTCCGACCCCGTCGAAACAGCACGTTTCTTGGGCCTACCGTTAGATGACGTCGACGACAACACAAACAACCCTTACCATCCTAACGGGGATTAGCTAACCGCTAAAACAACAACAACGTAGCTCGTGGTCCACTCCCTGTGAGTCTTAACGCCTGAGCAGGTCTTAAGATGGCTCCATCCATTGCATGTATTACGCCTTTTTAAATCATGGATGGAGCCTAATAAAAATCATATGGATGGTAGTACTAGTATTACCTATGGGTCACCCACAGTAAAGCGTTGACGGGTTCTCTAGTAATTGATAAGTTTAAAATCATTTATGGGGATACATGGGTTTCATTGAGTAAAAATATATATTTTTTTCACATAAAAAATTAAATATCTTATTCAAACTTTTTATTATTCTAAAGACTCATATTTTAGTAAGCTTTTGTAAAATTTTTAAAGACAAATATTCAAAACTTGGCCATTACGCGATCATTTCCGGCAGTCGCTCGGTGTCTCCGCGCTGACAGCAGAGATCAAACGAAAAAGTACGTGCTCAATAAACCAGTTATTGAACGAAGGAAAGAAAAGTGAAAATTGTATTTTTGACAGACGTTTTTACAAAAAAAAATTAAGAACGGTTGAGTAGTTTGCGAAAAATCTTTGAAAACACAGGTTCGAGAAAATCCATTTAAAGATTTAAATGAAAGATTGCAATTGTGATTGAAGCGTTCTTTTTTTATTCACTTCAAAGGGGTTCTCTTTTAAAGTTTCTTTAAAAAAATCGACTTTTTTATTGTAAAAATCGAGAGCTTAATTTGTCTAGAATATGTTGGTAAAATGTTTTTTCGATCTGTGAATTAGTTCCGTCGCAACACCACTTTGAACGGACTTATGTCCTGAGCATTGACACATCGAAATATAACACGCTTTTTCTCGAAACAAGATTTTTCGAATCTGCGACCATTCTCGTTTTTGAACCATTCAATCAATTATCTTCCCGTTTTGCCCGCCTAAAAGAATACAAAACTTTTCCGGCGCTGTAACGTACAAAATCGCAATATTCTGATCATGAGCGATTTCTTACAGCAGGTCAAAGTGGAAAAATGCGAAAAAACGATACTTTTTCAAGTGGCCGCCATTTTGTTTCTATAACGATTTTTTTACAAATTTTAGGTTGGAGCACTTTTACGGAATGTTATCATTAGGATTAGCTTGATTATCTACTTGTAGACAACGACCTGTATCGTGCCCGCAGAAGAGGTAGGTTTTCAAAACACCTTTTGCTGGAGCCGCCATTTTTGATACCCTACACGGTTAATGGCTGAAATGTGATTTTTGGGCAAATAATCGTCCTTCGAATGTTGGGTTCTGAGCAATTTTTGGCCGTCAGTCAATTTCGTAAGCCCAAATGTTCGGTTAAAATGCGATAAATCGATGCTTTGGAGATGTTCAATTCCACTTCCATGAATTTCATTGATGATTTCGGCTGATTTTTGATGAATTCACGCACAGTTTCGATGGAATTTGCGGTGATCACGACCACTTTGAAAACGTTAAAACCACTCGTGCAATCTGCTACGGGATAGATAATCATCGCCATAAAATTTTCTCATCAATTGAAACGTTTCGGTAAAAGTTTTACCAATTTTAAAATAAAATTTAATGTTGCCTCTCTGTTCGAAGCTTATTTTCGCACCGATAACACAAACATACTGAGACTTAAGACACAATAATTTCACTTCCAATCGATGAAATGTCATGAAGTTCTCAATGGACAATCGATAAAAATAGCTGATTCTAACGCACCAGTGGACACCAGGGGGCACTAGATTCAAGATTGGAACCCACCTTGTACTGAGCTTGGGGTTCCGTTTTTTGATCGGATAGGATTTTTCTCAAATGAAAGAAATATTTTATTTAAATTTTGTAAACTTATAAGCATGTTTTCTCTGTAGGAGTTCTTAAATTTCCATTTTTTTCAAATCCTTTAGCAAGTATGGCATCTTTAATTATTTCTTCTTGATTTGTACCATTCTTGTTATCAATTGTTACGTAGGTTACCGTTTATATTTCGAGATTTAAGAACAAAAACAAATTTTAATACTCGAAAATAGCTTTATTGTTTTTCAAAATATTTTCCATTAAGATCTATGCACTTTTGCATAGATTGGAACCAATTGTCGAAGCACTTTTGCCACTCCGATTGAGGTATCCCCAAAGCTGCAGTTGTTTCAGTCGATGTGTGAGAGCTAGCATTGACGTGGTGAAGAGTGAACCATCTTCGGCGATTGGTTTTCGTGATTTGTTGAAAGACAACTGGCAAATAAATGGTTGTATATCACTCAGAATTTACTGTTCTGCGTTGTTCCATTGGTATGGTTACGACATGTCCAGTTTTTCCAAAAACACAGGCAACAATTTGCTTCGAAGAGCTTCGTGCGCGAAGAACTTTTGTTGGATTCCGCCCATCTTAAATCACACATACAATCGACTGCTGTTTACTTTCGGGCTCATACACGTAAATCCACGACTCATCACTTGTCACGACGTCATAGACTGCTACGAGGGCTGCTATATATATTTCTGGCCTAATAATGAAAATAGGAATATTTATCAACGAAAATGGTTTTATTGTTTTTCAAAATATTCTCCATCAAGATTTATACACTTTTGCATGCGCTCAAACCAATTTTCGAATCACTTTTTCCACTCCGATTGAGACACCTCCAAAACATAGTTTTTGAATGCTTCAACAGCATCTTCTGGCGACGAAAATCGTTCACCACGCAGTATTTTCTTGATGTGTGGGAATAGAAAGAAGTCATTGGGTGCCAAGTCAGGGCTGTACGGCGGATGACCCATCAATTCGACGTTTTGGCCGGTCAAAAAGGCGCTGATTTGAGCCGATGTGTGAGAGCTCGCATTGTCATGGTACACAATGATTCGTCTTCTCTCGTTCGTTTTTCGAATTTCTCCGAAGACTTCAGGCAAACAAATGGTGGTGTACCACTCAGAATTGACCGTGATTCGTCACCTGTGACGATCTTATAAACGTCTTTTGAAGCACCGCGATCGTATTTTTTCATCATTTTTTTACACCAATCCACACGAGCGTTTTTTTGAGCGATTGTCAAATTGTGCGGGATCCAACGAGAACAAACCTTTTTTACGGCCAGGTGTTCATGCAATATCGAATGTATGCTGGTGGGAGAAATGCATAGGCATGCCTCTATCTGAAGGTTTGTTACATGACGGTCTTGCATTATCAGTTCACGTACGGCATCGATGTTTTCTGGCACAACGTCTGTTTTTGGACGACCTTCACGGAATTCGTCTTTGAGCGAGCGTCAGCCACGATTGAATTCGTTGTACCAGTTTTTCACAGTGCTATAGGATGATGCTTCATAGCCATACAAAGATTTTAGTTCATCGATACACTCTTGTCGTGATAATCCACGTCGAAAGTTGTGAAAAATGATCGCACAAAAATGTTCACGAGTTAATTCCATTTTTTAGGCGAGATGAATTTTTTAATTCCCTGTAAATAAAACAATTCACGATTAAATGACAAAACGTTCTGAGTGATGTTATGCTGAAAAATGTCAAACTTTCCAATGGAAATGTCAGATTGCACCTGGCACTTACACTTAGTGTTGCCTAGGCCAGAAATATATATAGCAGCCTACGTATCATATTTTATTAACAATATTCATGTAATATTGAAGGGGTAGTAGGGTAATCTGGCCTGTTTGACCTTTTTTCGTAGACATTTTTATTCTACAATGGAGTGTATAAGCAAATTTTTTCGGAATTTTTTGATGACATTTGTCGGAGAAATGGCTGGGTGAATAGAATGCGTTTTTGCACCGGCGGACACGATTTCACACATAAACCCAATTTATTCTTAAAAAGTACATGAATGGTTATCGCCCTACTAGAATCACGAAAAAAAGTTGATAAATAAAAAAGTAATTAAGGTTTTTTTTTTAATTATTCCCTATGTTTTTTAAATAACTTTTGCCTTAACACTGTCAATAAATTATAAAAAATATAGGGGCGATAGTCAGGCGTTTTGTGAACATTTTTAAAGAAAAATTATGTAAATCGGTTGAGTAGTTCGACCGGAATCATGTTCGCAGGTTTAACTCCGAGCGCTCTGAACGACGAGCGGTATTATTAATTTTGGGCCTTTTTCGAAACCTTTCAATGGTAAAGTGGGTTTCTACATTAATTAATATATATTGGGTTGTCAAAAAAGTCTTGCGGTATTTTCGCTAGTTGGCGCTCATTTCACGCGCTAACACGTGTTTGATTGATTGTCATTTCTTGAATTATAGCGTTCGTGAATTATAGCGTCGCAAACATGGAGCAAAATAAAGAGAAAATACGGCATATTTTACAGTACTACTACGATAAAGGCAAAAATGCATCTCAAGCCGCCAATAAATTTTGTGCAGTTTGTGGACCCGATATAATTGCGATAAAATCGCTGAATTGGTCGAAAGAGACCGGCATAATAGTCATTAAACCGTTATAAACCATTTGAAGAAGCTTGGAGTCACTCGATGTATGGGCGCCACACGAATTGATTCAATAAAATACCGCAAGACTTTTTTGACAACCTAATATATAGTTGCCACTGACTTATAGTTCTTGAGATATTGGCATTTTAAGTTCTAAAAATTCACGGTACTTCACTAATTCGGTTCAACACATTTGTTTGGTATTAAATTGTGCAAAAATAATTTTATTCAACTCTTGTTGAACGAATCCCAGGGTGATTGAATAACTTTCGCTTAGTACGCCTTTCTGCGTTGTCGGCCCTCAGCCACCCTGGTCGAAATATCAGTATTTTATTACGTAATAATTATATTTAATATTACTTAGTTGTTAAATTGCCTGGGATTTAGAATAGCATCCCCCATTTCGGGGTTAAGATGGATATGTACGGATAGAGGATAAATAATAATAGTAATAAATATACACAATATAAAAACTATTTGAGTTTTTAACTTAAAATTTAAATAGTAAGCAAGGTAATTTTTTCAAAAATTCCATTTTTTCAAATAAGACATATATTTTTTATTGACATGAAGAAAAAAACCGAAGTTTATGCTACAACAGCAAAATGAAAAATTAAATTTATTGTGCGTTTAATGGAACTCACACTTGAAATGGGACAGTTATTTCGGTACGTCATAGTACCGTTATTTTGTCTAGAAATTGAACTTAAATTGAAAATTCTTTTAGTATGTAGTGCATTAACTGGAAACATAATTAGATTATTTATTTAATAAACCAGTTCGTACAGTACCGTCCAATTAACTCGGTGAAATAAAGCGTTGAGGCTGACGTAATCAGCTTTCTTGATTGAGTAAGTCGCTGATTCGAATGTTAAGTTGAGTTGAAATTTTAGATTTCTGATGATGGCGGGATGATATTTGTCCTCATGAACGAGAGGTAAAGTTTTATCTATGTAGGCCTCAACATTGTTGAAACAGAGGCCCAAAAAATTGTTCTTGAGGTTCTCACCGATTCAAACGGGGTTAGATCGCCGAAAAAACAGCCCTTGGTAGGATGAAATCCGAGTCAATTCCGGTACGTAGAACCGGCTGTATTGAAAAAAAACAGCACTTAGCGTCATAAACGCTCAAATAGTTTGTGGCCTCAACCAGAAACCACCCTGTGAGAGAACGATCCTCCAGGCCTGAAGAGGTAGACCATGAACTACCTGAACGGGGGTCAGTCATCCGTACTATTTCGCGGTGAAATATATAAACTGAGAAAAATTATACAGGGTGGTGTCCTCCCCCCGCTACTGTTTAACTTCTACATCTCGAAACTCCCGCAACCATCAGAGGGGGTCCATAACTTCGTACGCAGATGATTGCACGATATTGACGTCGGGCAATGGAATCGATGGCATGTGTTCGAAGATAAACAACTACCTCTCCGACCTTTCTCGTTTCCCCACTGCACGGAACCTCACACTTTCCCCCAACCAAATCCGCAGCGACCATATTTACGAACTGGACGAAGGAGTATAGACTTGAGCTTAATATTGCAGTCGATGGCGTCAAAATTCCGACTGTTAATAACCCAAAGATTTTAGATGTAACCTTCGATAGTCTATGCTCCTTCTCTCCCCATACGACCGAGCCGCAACAAAATCCTCAAGTGAAACGCTTATGCTCCCAGTAAAGGAGCATAAAGAACTCCTCTCCAAGTAGTTCCTGCTGGGACGTTTTCATAGAAATCACCCCTGCAGCCATCTGCTTGAATCGGAACCGCCATCTAAGACCATCAAAAGGATTTTTCTTGACTACGTCGACGACGTCGTACAGTACGCCGACGAGACTTCGGACTCAACTGACTTTCGACAAGTACTGACCGCCATTCACAGCGGAGCCATCAACACCTTCACCTACTCCCTTCCCGTGAATAGCGTTCTTAAACCACCTATCGCCTATCGCAGACGAAGAGCTCCAGCTGCCACGAGAAACGCGAGTGACTCTAGCGCAACTTCGTTCTGGATAATGTAGCAGGTTAAATTCCTATGTATGTCCTGAATGCAACGAGTCTCCGCATAACACTGACCACCTTTTTGCATGCTCTGCCAACCATACTCATCTAACACCCTCCTCCCTTTGGTCCGACCCGAGGATGATGCTTGGCAAGTTAAAGTCACTTACGATTATCAGCTTTGTATTATTGAATTTCACGTTGATGTAGTTTATGATAAGTTTCTAGTGTTGTAAGAGGCGGCATGTATACACATCCAACAGCAATATCATGTACAGTACCTTTGATTTTTTCTCACTGATCGAACGAAAATTTTTGTTCACTATCGGCGGTACTTCTCGAATGTATTTGATGGTTTGGTTATGTTACCATTTTTGCCAATAGTATCGAGTTTGGATCGTAGCCCACAGAGCTGAGACTGCTGTGCTGGAGTCTTATCAGATTTGAAAGTAACTGTCATTCCATCACGTTGGTTAAGCTTGAAAATTTCTCTAGCATCGGTCGCTGAACGAGTCTCGAAGAGCAGGGGACGTGTACGGCCGGTTGATGGACGACGTAGTCTCTGAATCTTGAATTGAGGTTTCTTGGCATAGAAATTTGTGGGCTTCCAGTCTGTCATTACCAGCAGCATTAGTAGATTCAGTGATGCCAAGGGCAATGACATTACTCTCTCTCCTTTTTCGATCGCTCATCTCCTTTAGGATATCTTCCGGAGATGATACATTCCTGAAGGAATTGAGCTTGTTTTCTATGGAGGAGATTTTGTCACTTAAGTTAGAACATTTTTTTTCAGTGGCAACGCTCTGCTTGGAAAGCTTGTGTACTTCTTTCTTGAAACCAGCGATACTTTCCCCGATGGTTTGTATAAAATTATCAAATTTGTTATGAATATTTGGGAAAATTCTTCAAATTGCTTCTTGAGAATTGTTTCAAATTTATCAATACTGTCATCTCCGCTTACATCTGACTTCTCGTCAGTTGCAATATCGATGTCTCTAGCTCTAACCTCAAATTCACCGCATATGGTGCATCTCCACTGTACATCATGTTTTTTTATATTAGTAGCAATGACTTTAAATTTTTCATTACTCAGTTTTAGACATTCAACGTGTTACCATTTCTAACATAATGCACATCTCAGACCTTTTGTATTTTTTTCGTACTGGTTCAGAGCAGCTACCGCATGCGCTAGCATCAACTTGCTTCTTGGGAGGCATGTTGAGTATCACACACTTACACATAAATGTAAACAGACGTGAGTTTATCACTATTGTTGTGCAAGAAGGGCAAAAGTAAATAATTTATATTGGGTTGTCAAAAAAGTCTTGCGGTATTTTTATTGAATCAATTCGTTTGGCACCCATACATCGAGCTTCTTAGTGACTCCAAGCTTCTCCAAATGGTTTATAACGGTTTGATGACTACTATGCCGGTCTCTTTCGACCAATTCAGCGATTTCATCGCAATTTTCGACGACAGGCCTTCCGGAGCGTGGCGCATTTTCGACCACCTCTACACCAGAACGAAAACGTTGAAACCATCGTTGTGCGGTGAAAATGGAAACTTTATCGGCTCCATAAACTACACAAGTTTTATTGGCGGCTTGAGATGCATTTTTGTATTTATCGTAGTAGTACTGTAAAACATGCCGTATTTTCTCTTTATTTTGCTCCATGTTTGCGACGCTATAACTCACGAACGACTTAAAAGAAACGACAATCAATCAAACACGTGTTAGCGCGTGAAATGAGCTTTCCAGAAAGGTATAGCATGACCCGATGCGACGAATAAAACTAAAACTACGCGCTTTTTGCGCCAACTAGCGAAAATACCGCAAGACTTTTTTGACAACCCAATACTTATGTACAAGGTCTGTCGCAAAAGAAACAAAACTTTTTAAATATAACTGTTTCTGGTGGCGCCACCTATTGGTGGGTATATGAAATAAAAAGTTTGATCTCTTGTTGACATTTCGTAAAAATTTTAAGACAATTGGATAACAGCAATCGGTGTTATCGATCAAAAAGTGACAGCAGCTTTTGGTCGTAAAATGCATTTTGAACAAAGAGCAAATATTAAATTTGGTTTTGAACTTGGGAAAACGTTTACTGAAACATTGCAAATGATGAAAAAAGTTTATGGTGATCAGTGCCTATCTCGCAGTAATATGCATGAGTGGTTTAAGCGATTCCAAGAAGGTCGCATCCAGACGAGAACTCCATATTAACCATTAATCACTCACCTGATTTAGCACCCTGTGATTTTTACCTATTTGGAAAAATTCATTTGCCCATGAAAGGACACTGGTTTCAGAACATTTCAGCTATCTAAAAGGCGACGACCGATATTCTCAAGAGCATTCCGAAAAATGACCTTAAACACTCATTTGAAATGCTAATTGACGCTTTATCGAAGCACAAGGAAACTACTTTGAATAAAAAAATATAACTTTTGAAAAATATTAATTTTTTGTTGTTTTTTTAACAGTCCTGTTTCTTCTGCGACAGACCTTGTATAAGTTTATTTATTAATTATAATTAAAAATTAATATTTGTTTTCACTAATGTTTACTTATTATAACGGAGCGTTCTTAACATACACCTCTGATCGGTACCCCTCTAGCGGCTATATTATCAGCGACTAAAATTGGAAAAATGCCTCACACTACAATTGAAGAAAGGAAAATTATAATTATAATACGAATATAATAAATCTATAAGGGAAATAGGCAAGATTGTAGACAAAAAAAAATCTTCTGTATTTAACATTATTCAGCGCTTTAAAAAAACCCGTATCTTATGTAATAAAATACCTGACAGAAGTACAAAACGAAAAACTGACGACCGAAGTGCGCGGTTTTTGTTGCGAATAATCAAAAATAACCCATATCTGTCTGCTGTATAGTTACAAAAACAGCTAAAAGAAGAAAAGAAAGTTGAAGTAAGTGCAGAAACAGTTCGAAGATTACTTAGACAGAATAAACTTAACGCTAGAATATCTCGTCGAAAACTAATATCAAAAAAAAAAAACAGAAAGAAAGAATGGAATTTGCTCTGAAATATCAAGACAAGGACTTTTCTTTTTGGCGTAAGGTAAACTGTTTTTAAAGCTTGATTTATGAAACTTGTTGTGGATTTCAGTTATTCTTAGGTTCTTTTCACTGACGAAACCAAAATTAACATCTTTGGATCGGACGGCAAGCGTTTCGTATGGAGAATGGCTGGCTAAGAGTTGGACGACAAAAACATAAAAAAAAGTGAAGTTCGGTGGTGGCTCACTGATGATTTGGGGGTGTATGTCGGGGGATGGGGTTGGAAAACAGCATTTTGTAGACGGAGTGTTGGATAGTAAAGGACATATCACTCATTTGCTGCAAGACCGGCATAAATCAAAAAACGTGATTTTTGAGTTAATGCTGCAGAATTGTTCGTTATATCATACTTCATGTTGAGAGAAAAAATCATATGAATACCTCTTATATGCTCCGCTTGAGAAGAGGTGTAAGGTTGGAGTCACCGTGTAAGGTTGTAGTCAGTTGAAAACTTTAAACGCGTTTTCTGGAGAATCGATTTTTTTTTACTAATGCCGGTCTTGCAGCAAATGAGCGATATATACATTCTGAAAGCAAATGTTCATTGCAGCGCGGAGAAACTTGGGAGTCGCGATTATTTTGTTTTACCAAGGCAACGACCCAAAGCATAAATCCTGGAATGCTAAAAATTGGTTTGTACGCCTGCTCAATCCCCCGACATTAATCCCATAAGAGCATTTATGGGCAGAACTTAAAAAGAGACTGTCTAAAAGAAATATTAAAACAAAAATCAGAGTTGAAGAAAGCCGTGGAAGAAGAATGGAGCCAAATAGAAGCTTCGGTATGCAAAAATCTTGTAAAAAGTATGCCCCGTCGTCTCTTAAATAAGAAAAAACGTTAACTTCGGCTGCACCGAAGCTAATAAACCCTTCACAGGTCAATTTCTTTTAGTAACTATGTGTTCAGTTTGTATGGAAGCTATAGGCTATAGTAATCCGATCAGAACAATTTTGTCGGAGATTATATTATTACTTTAAGCAGTAATCCATACCAAATGCTAAAGTTTTCCATGCAAGCATTTGACAATTTTTTCGGAGATTACATTGTTGCCTTAGAAAATAATCTATACCAAATTTCGTGAATATATCTTGTCAAATGCAAAAGTTTTCCATACCAGCACTGAATTCCGATCATTCAGTTTGTATGGCAGCTAAATGCTATAGTAAGCCGATCTGAACAATTTCTTCGGAGATTACATTGGTGCCTTAGGAAATAATTTATACCAAATTTCGTGAATATATCTTGTCAAATGTGAAAGTTTTTCATACCAGCATTTGATTCCGATCATTCAGTTTGTATGGCAGCTATATGCTATAGTGAGCCGATCTTCCGATTTTACATTATTTCTATGAACAATAACTCACACCAAATTTCGTGAAGATACGTTGTCAAATGTGAAAGTTTTCCATACAAGAACTTGATTCCGATCGTTCAGTTTGTATGACAGCTATGTATATGCCGGCACGGGTTAGGCACGATGACTGAGAATGGCGAGATGTTCACCGAGATTTGGGGTAATTTTAATCTTGTTATAGAAGGAACACTATTCAATCATAAACGCGTCCACAAAATAACTTGGACATCTCCAGATCGAATGACTGAAAATCAGATTGATCACATAGCAATCAGTCGTAAATGGCGCGGTTCCGTGATGGACACGCGGAATAAACGTGGAGTTGATATTGCAAGTGACCATCATCTCCTAATTGCGTCAGTCAGACTCAAAGTTGCGGCAATTAGCGACTCGAAAAAGAAGACACAGAAAAAATTCGACGTAGAGAAACTGAAAGATGTATATACCTGCGCAAGGTTTATCGAACCGCTAAATGAAACAGAATACTCTACAACTAACGACTGGAAAAGTATTAAACAAACTTTCCTAAAAGCAGCGGAATACTGTATTTGATTCAAAGAATATAAACGAAAATCCTGGATCTCAAACTCCACATGGGGGTTAATAAACGAACGTAGAGAAATAAAAAATCAGCGGAAACGTACCGCACTCGTGACCTGTATCAAACGATACGGCAACTGACCAACGCAACACTCAAAACCTCCAAACCGCTAAAAGATGAAGATGGCAAATTGACAACGGCCAAATACAAGTAGACTACCATCTGGGAGCGTTTTTATGAAAAATTGCTTTCACCAACTTCGTCGGAGGCTATCCAGGCATGCGGTTGCCAACGTCACATACCAAGACGTGATATTCACACCTCGTACACGAATGAGACGGAGATAATGACTGATATCAGAGCAATAAAGAACAACAAAACTCCTAGGCCGGATAACATCAACCCAGAACTCCTAAAAGCTGACCCTCAGACGACTGCGCGGATACTGTTTCCTTTACTTAAAGATATTTGGACCTCAGAAAAGATACCAGACGAGTTGAAAGAAGGTGTTATTACTCTTCTTCCGAAGAAGGGAAATTTATCGGAATGTAAGAAATGGAGAGGAATAACACTATTAAGTATGGTAAATAAAATAATAACGCACATAATTCACAAAAGGTTATCTGATTCGCTGATGCATGGGCTACGTAAAGAACAAGCTGGTTTCAGACCCCATTGCTCATGTGTCGATCACATCAACACTTTACGAGTGATTATAGAGCAGTCGGTGGAGTGGCGAACTCCTCTCTACCTTTGCTTTATCGATTTTGAGAAAGCGTTCGACACTCTCAAACATGATGCGATTTGGAGAGCCCTAGTGTGCAAAGGAGTTCCGGAAAAATTAATTAACCTAATAAAAGAGCTGTACTCAGGAGCTAGTTGTCGAGTAAGGTGTGGAAATATTTTAAGTAGCGGCATACAAGTTAGGACTGGTGTCAAGCAGCGGTGCGTGCTATCACCCCTTTTATTCAATTTGGTATTGGATTTGGTGATGCGACAAGCGTGTGCGACTATTAGAGAAATATCGTGGGGTTTAAGCGGTAGCCTTGAAGATTTGGACTATGCGGATGATATCTGTCTGTTGTCCCATAAATATTCGCACATTTCCGTGAAACTTGAAGCTGTTAGTGATCTCGCCGCACAAACTGGACTTCAAATATAGCGAAGACAAAATTCATGCGCATCAACGCAACCGAAACGCCAAACTTACAGATCGCTGGAACATGCCTCGAGGAAGTCGACGAGTTTTGCTATTTAGGTAGCATCATATCTAAAAACGGAGGATCAGCAGACGATATACGAAACCGTATATCCAAAGGTCACGCTGCCTTGGAATGTTGGATAAAGTCTGGAGATCCACACATATATCCATACGTACGAAACTAAAAATATTCGACTCAAGCGTGAAATCCGTTACATTATATGGCTGCGAGACGTGGAATATTGCAGCGAATGCTTTACAATTGCTGCAATCCTTTTTTAATCGATGTCTTCGAAAAATTTTGCGGATATTCTGGCCGAACGTTATTAGCAATGCTAACCTCTGGACCGTAACCAAATAGCTACCGGTCCACATCGAAATTCGACGTCGTAAATGGAAAAGGATCGGCTATACTCTGCGTAAACCTCACGACGACATTAGCAGAACAGCGCTAGATTGGAATCCGCAAGGAAGCCGAAGGCGTGGGAGACCAGCCAACACCTGGAGACGGGAAGTCGAAGCAGGCACACAGAGAAGGAAGTTATTCTTGGAGAGAAATTAAATTTATAGCTGTAAATAAAATGAGTTATAATTTGTTTATTGAGGCCCTATGTTCCACCTAGGAACTACGAGAAAATATATATATATATATATATATATATGTGTTATAGTGGTCCGATATTGCCAGTTCCGACAAATTAGCAGCTTCTTGAAGAGAAAATGACGTTTGCAAAATTTCAAAACGATATCTTAAAAACTGAGGAACTAGTTCGTATAAGGGGAATCTTTAGTATACCATCCCACGATTTCAGGGTAAAAGTGGTATGGTTGGATAGGGCTGATGCTCCTGATTAAGAAAATGTATAGTTATAGCCGCAAAAAATAGTTTTCGAGATATTTATATTTAAAGTTGAAAATTTCGCAAATTTAATTCCGCAATTTCTCGATTTATGGTAACTTTTTCTTTCATATTATGCACTTTTTATACACTTACACTTTACTGCAATATTTGTACATATTTATTTTGTATTTATTACTTAGATATTTGCTTAAAATAAGCATTTTATGTTTTACACAAATTTCACTACATGCACAATAACATAAGTGTTCCGTGCTGTTAAATAATGTGTTACCATATCCCAAACGATTGAAAACAATAAAAATAAATTTAAAAAAATGCGGGACAAAATAAACCTGACCGATCAAACACCGGGATGTGTCAGGCTTTCTTTTTCCAGTAAAGCTCCTTTTTGCGTTGGCGGTCTTCGGTCGCGCTTAAAAAAAAGTAACTCTGGCCGATCCAACACCGGGGTGTGTCAAGTTTTTTTCGAGTAAATCTCTTTTTTGCTTTTTACTCATGATATAGCAAGAAAAGGGATAATGAATTATGTATTTGGAGTATAAACATATTTTTTATTAATTTTTATTCGTTTGATAAATGTGTAATTATGGCGACACTTATTATTTGTCAACACGGAACACTTTTGTTATTGTGCATCTAGTAAAATCTGTGTAAAATATAAAATGCTTCTTTTAAGCAAATATCTAAATAATGTATCATTAATGTGTTATTTGTGATTAAACCTAGTCATGGATATGCCTTCTTTTTTGTTTTTGTTATACTTCTTTATATATAGCCGATTGGCGTGAATAATAATAAATAAATAGTAGGGGAGCCCAAGAGGGGATTTTTGCAGTTACTTAAGAGTGTCAGAAAACTATATGGGGAGAAACATTGTACCCTTTTATGTACCTCTACCAAATATGAGCCCTTAATATGGAGGCGTGCGTTGGGGGGGTTCGTCAGATTAGAGAAAAAAAATCGATCCTTCGGGAAACTCGAGCGCGTCAGATTAAGAGATGGTATGTTAAATGCATGAAGACGAGTGTATATTTCAATATTCTGACAGTTTGAGGGTGGCTTAGAGAAATAGCAGGGTGACAAATCTGTAAAAAAAAACGTCACCTTGAAATACTCGAGCGCGATAGATTTTTTTTTAATTTTAAAGGTAATTCTGTCAGAATCACGAAAATCATATAATCTGACAATTTCCGTGGGGCGATACAGGTAAAATCGTCGATAAAAGGTCAAGCGTACTAATCACCATAGCGTGGTTGTTGTTAGTAAACGCTTGACACTTTTGTTTGTTTCGTTCGTTTACAGCGATCAGTTTTACATCCATTGTAAAAATGAGTGACGGTAGTGTCAAATGTGTTTACTGTGGCGAAGAAACGTATGAAAAAAAGTTTATTCCACAAACTCAAAATTTTTTTTTATTAATATTTAGATCTATTTTCATATTAATAAATTATTCAATTTTCTATACATATACATATGTATATGCATACAATATACATAATACATATAATATTGTATACATATACATATATATACATATGTATACACTGTTTTTATTACATCCTGTAACAAAAACAAGAACCAAACAGAATTCTTCCACTTTTAAATCGTCAGATTAACGATATGCCTCTATATAATTGTCAGATTATCTTTTGGGAAGACTCTGACATCAAGTTCACCCCACTGTATAAAAATCTGACGCGCTCGAGTATCTCAAGGTCACCTTTTTTTTCAAGTTTTAAAATCAATAAATGACCTTTGTCCACGTCGAAATTGTCAGAATATTAAATGGTACACTTTTTAGAGGTTCATTAACATTCGCTTAGAAAATCTGAGGCGCTCGAGTAACTTATTTTTTTTTTTTTTTAACCTGTCATTACGGCCTTCAACCCTGACTTGATTGTCAGATTAATATATATCGACTATCAGAAATACAATGCGCGTATATACCATAAATGACTGACGCGCTTGAGTATTTTCATGTGACTGTTTTTTTTTTTTACATTTTTGACACCAATTTCCCGCTCTTCTCCCCACTAAAATGGAAAACTTCACCTAGACTTTCTTTTTATTTAAACGTTATCTTGACAATCTAGTAAGTCTCCATGACGCTCCAGTAACTGCAAATTTAGCACTCCGGGCTCCCCTACTAAAATAATTACTGAAAAATTAGTATGTAGAAACAATGTAATGAAGTGTAAGTGTATAAAAAGTGCATATTATGAAAGAAATAATTACTAGAAATCGAGAAATTGCAGGATAAATGTTGCAAAATTTTCAACTTTAAAAGCAAATATCTCGAAAACTATAACTTTGCGGCGGCAATAATTATATAACTACAGCAACAGCGAGTCTTATTGAGCCGCAAGAACAGCAGCTACACATTCAATCTGGTAGTCAATCGAATATCGAAGCAATGATATCGTCAATGCAACATAGCATGATGAACTTCACAACATTCATGCAGAACACAATGCAAGAACTCATGCGAAATCAAAACACATTGCTGCAACTGCTTGCTAACCAACGTTCAAAATAATGAGCTCGCTTAAAATTTTTTATGGAATGCAAATGGTATACCTCGCCATAAACTGGAGCTGGCAAAATTTCTCAACGACAAGGAAATAGAAATAATGCTTCTTGCAGAAACTCACCTAACCAATAAATACAACTTTAATGTATCGGGATATACCTTCTATTGTACGAATCATCCAGATGGAAAGGAGCATGGTGGAACTGATATCTTAATCAGAAGTCGCATTAAACACCATTCTTTAACTGGAACTGCTGAAAATTATCTGCAAGCAACATCAATATGCGTGCAGACAAAGCAAGGTGACATTACTTTGTCCGCCGTTTATTGTCCCCCACGTTTCCCGATTACAGAAAAGCAATTTATAGATTTTTTCAGCTCGCTGGGAGAGTGCTTTCTTGCTGCCGGTGATTATAACGCGAAACACCCCCACTGGGGTTCTCGGTTATGTAATCCTAAAGGCAAGCAATTTTTTTTTTATTTTATTTTATTTTATTTTATTAAAGCTTACATAATAAACAAATTATTATATAAACTACTAGCTGACCCGGCGAACTTCGCCCCGCCCAATTTTTATTTTTTTTTGGAAGTCATAGACTCGTATAACTTTACCACAAATAATATAAACTTCAAACAACGCATTTTCATTTAATGTTTTTAATGTTTGTAGCGCCATCTACTGTAACATACCGTACTTACTCAATACCGCTGTTAGCGCCACCAACTGGTGGATAGCTCTTTGCTAATAATAAACAAATAATTTGCAATAAATAAATAATGCGACTATAAGGAGAGTTATAAACTATCCTATCTTTCAAGTTGGACCAAACTGCACACAGTGTTAAAAATTTCATTAAAATCGGTTCAGTAGTTTAGGAGTCCATCGCAAACAAACAACGTGACACGTGATTTTTATATATTCAGATAGTACGCAGCACTAGCATCATAGGCTTTCAGCTGACTGGTGGGATAATAGTTGGGTTCATTAAAAGCTGAGCAGGATCATCATTGTTGATAGAGATTATATAAGCTGTTTTCCATATTGTCTTTTTAAAAAGGCAGTCCAGATTCAGGCAATATGTTTTTTTTTATCGGAGATGTTGGTAACAAAGTCTTTTTCTTACATATTGACAATGTTGCTTAAATGAATACTTAGAGTCTAATATTAAGCCTAGGAACTTAAAACTATCTGTACAGATTAAATTTATCTTATTAACGGTAAGTGTGGGTGTATTACAATGATGTTTCTTACAAATATGTAATAACTTAGATTTAGAGGAAAAAATTGACGTGCCCGAAGAACCGGACCAATAGAATTAGGGAAGTCTGATAAAATTTTACTGATTTTGAAGCGCAAATTCTAAGGCTATATCTTGCGGATATAGTAGATTGCCACGAGGAGAATTGAGGAGAGAAATCGGAAAAAAGGAGGTTAAACTAGTGAACTTTTGAAATAACTTAAAGTGAAAGACTCATTAGTAAGGGAATAGGCACAAATAGTGATGAGTTTATAAAAGTTCGAGTTCGATGTAATTATTTAAGTATCCGTTGATATTCCACTGAAGGATGGATAACATGGATAGAAAAATAAAGAAAAAATAATAATTTGAGGTTATGGGAATTTATTGTTTCATCAACGAGGGTGAGGGAGATGAAAGGGAGGAGGAAGTTGGATGGGTGTTGTGATCAAGAGGGGAGATGGCAAAAGATGCCAGGGGAGATAAGGAGTGTGAGGAGGGCGATGAGATGTGGGAAAGTGGAGAGAAAGATGGGGAGGGGGAAGAATCCAAGGATGGAGGGTATAGAAGAGGGGAGTTCTTTGAGGTTTCTGAAAGTTCTATATGATGCAATGGATTGTTGGTGGAGGATGAATCGTTGTTAGTTTTTGTTGTTGTTGCGTTATTATTGAGGTTAGAGTTTTTTGATATTGAAGTATTATCTTTGTTATTAGGATTTTTTGAATTTGTATTTATATCATTGTTAGTTTGCATTTTAGCCACGTTGGCGAAGGAGGAGGGGGATGGGGTGGAAGGAAATTGATTTTTATACTTGGTAATGGCGTCACGCATGGTGCATTTGTGTATAGTTTTAATTTTTAATATTTCTTTCGATTGAATAAATTTAGGGCAAGCATTTGAGGACGAGGGGTGTTCACCTGCGCAGTTAGCGCAGTAAACTCTGGTGCAATCAGAAGGAGGAGAGTGGTTAGGAGGAAGGTTGCAAATGACACAGGAAGGAGTTTTTACGCAGTGTTTAGCGGTGTGTCCTAATAGCTGACAGGTTTTGCAGCGCATAGGATTAGGGTAGTACGGACGGACATCTAGGGTTCTCCAGGCTACATCAATTCTGTTAGGAAGTGTATATTTATTGAATGTTAATAATACGGCACCAGTAGGTACACGAACGCCCTTAACTATTTTGTTAAACTTGTGGACTGCAGAGACACCTTGTTCCTTGAGACCTTCAATTATTTCATCGTCGCTAAGTTGGCAAATAAAGGGGGCATAAATTGTGCCCTTGACTGAGTTAGGGGTGCTGTGAAGAGCAACTTCAACAGCACCTGCACCGGGTGGATTCTTAATGAAAAGGAATTTATCAGCAATTTTTTGATTTTTTACAAGGAGGAGTAGGCTGCCATCGCGAAGTGACAAGACGTTGTTAATATCTTTACTGATAGATTGAATACCTTTATAAATCGCGAAGCAGAAGATGGAAGTAATAGGTTTACTGGCATCCCGCGACTTAATGACGAGGTATTTGGGGTCATTCGTCTTTGTTATGGGGAGTTCCGGAAATGGGTCCAACGTTGTTTGTTCAGGCTTTTTTATTTTAGTCTTCTGGGCTGAGGATAATAAGGCAAACCTATTATCACCCAGATTGTTAGCCCCAGGGGGCATTGTGAAAATATTACTTCTTATGTGTGCAAAAATGTATGAATGTAGCACAAGTTAATAATAAGAAATAAACACAACGAGAAATTAACAGTAAAAAAGTTATTTGTGCACAACTGTAAAGTAGCGTTATAACACAGGCACCGCTAGAATGACCGCGAGAGAAAAAGAAAAATGCGACCGTACGGTTTGACAACTCGGTTGCGACTCAGGCAAGCAATTATATAACGCCCTTATATGTAAAAGAAACAAACTGGACAACGTATCTCCTGGAAAGCCTACATATTGGCCGACAGACCCGAATAAGCTGCCAGATTTAATTGACTTCGCAGTAACTAGGAAAATTCCTCACAGCCTTATTACTGCAGAAACAAGAGCAGACCTCTCTTCAGCCCACTAACCAGTTCTCTTCACTTTGCGGCATCAGTCACACTATAAAGAGCTACCTTATATGCTCACGTCAAAAGCTACAAACTGGTTAAAGTACAAAAAATACATCAGCACACACTCATGCACTGACGAGAGCCCTCAGAAGCGAGGAACAGCGTGCGCAGTACCAGTATATTCAAAAGCTGTCACCGACTAGTACAAAGCACCCGTTGTGGAAAGCACATCAAACTTTAAGTGCGCCAATAGAGTGTGAAATGCCAATACGTGACAATAATGGCAAATGGGCTCGGAGTGATGCAGAAAAGTCAGAAACTTTCGCTGCTCATCTAAAAAATGTCTTCCAGCCAAACCCAGAAACTAGAGGTGTCAAACTATTGATGGGACTATCGATAGTATCGATAGTTTTTTTTTTTTTTGACTATCAATGGGCATTGATAGTTTTTTTTTTAACTTTTGAAACTATCGATGGTGCGACTATCGATAGTTTGACATCTCGCTCATTACTATGCATTGTGAAATAACGCCATCGAGTCAGTTTGCTTTTTTCGTGTTATTAAAAATAAATATTGTGGTCAAATTAGTATAAGTTGCAATAATGTACTAAGCTGTAGATTTACATAAGTGACGGTTCCTTCCAAAATGAAAATCGGGGACAGCAATTCATCAGGTGGGTACATTTCTTAAAAATGATTTCTCATACTAAGCGCCTTTTCGTACGCAGATGCGCCAGCGAACAAAAAACAAAAAGTTTCGGATGTTTGGAAGCATTTCCAACTAAATGCTGACAAAAAATATGCAAAATGCATTAAGTGCCAAAAATTATATAAAACTAGTGGAAATACATCCAACTTAATGGACCACCTTAAGCGTGCTCATCCTCTGCACGCCGAGCAGGCGAAACCCGGCGGCACATTGAAGAATTTTTTTTAGAAAAGATGACATCTACGGCAATGATTCGACGCGGAAAGCAGACATTGCTTGGTGTCTTGATCCTCGATATGAACTACCATCTCGAAATACCATTCTGAATGTTTATATACAAAAGCTTTATGAAAATGGTAAAACTAAATTACAGGCCATTCTTAATGAAATTGAAAGCGTTGCTATAACCACTGATTGTTGGTCATCGAAGGCAAATGAAAGCTATTTGACCGTTACCTGTCATTTCATTGATGGCGATTTCAAAATACGATCGGCAGTTTTAACATCAAAGCTCGCTAATGAACTCAACCATTCAGCTGCAAACATTTCAGTATCGTTGCGTGAGTGCCTGCAAAAATGGAATATATTCCAAAAAGTCAACTACGTGGTTACAGACAACGCTGCATCAATGATTAAAGCGTGTGAACTGCTTCAGAAGAGGCATCTGCCGTGCTTTGCTCATTCCATCAATCTTGTAGTACAAGACCTTTTGTCTACTGAAAAAGTAAAAGCATTATTGTCAAATTGCAAACGCATTGTAGCATATTTCAAAAGCAGCACTATTGCATATGCAAAATTAAAGAAAGAACAGGGTAGTGAAAAACAGTATAGCCTGATTCAAGAAGTTTCAACAAGATGGAATAGCGCGTTTGCTATGGTTCAGCGGATTTTACTTATTAAGGATGCCATCTTTGCAGTGCTTTTAAGAACACCAAAAGCGCCACCAGTTCTAACAGCAGAGGAAATAGAGCAACTTCAAGACATATGTTTATTGTTGGAACCATTCAACACATATACAAGCATTTTATCTGGTAATAAATATGTGACGATTTCTCATATAATTCCCATTGCATGGGGATTGCACTCAACGTTAATGAAGCTTCAATCAAAATTGAAAACTTTCGTTGGATCGGAAGCACAGTTGTACTTATGCGACAAAATTAAACAGAGGCTGTTTCCATATGAATCCAGAAGTGCTACTAGATTAGCCACCTTGCTGGATCCGAGATTTAAAAAAGAAGGGTTTCAGTCAGGTCAAAATGCGGCCCAAGCGTCTATGTTGCTGGAAAACGAATTGGTTGAAATCAACAGAATTGCAGCATCGTCATCGAATGACAACAGGGAGGAACCGTCGGCATCAAAAAGCGTTAAAATTCCACAAATTTATGAGTTTTTGACAGAGAAACTATCCAGCAAAGTCAAATCCAACAGAGCGGATGCTATCATCACACTACGCGAATACACTGAAAAACCCAATGAGCCGCTAGATGTAGACCCATTGGAATACTGGAAGGTAGCAATGACATTTTGTGTAACGCTTATATAAACAAACATTTATCTCAATTTCAGACTAGATCGACTGAAATGAAGTCAATGCAAATCATGGCATGCAAATATTTATGCATTCCGGCAACTTCAACGGAGTCTGAGCGTATGTTCAGCAAAGCTGGAGAATTAGTCTCAGACAGACGAACAAGACTGAAGGAAAAAAATGTAGATATGTTGTTATTTATCAACAAAAATCACAAAATGTGCTAATATTGATCTCTTTAAAACCACTGAGTGGCTCTTTGATCTCCGTTTTAACGTAAACTTAAGCTTTCAACTTATGTTGTAAATTAATTTATTAATGTTTTTTTTATTATAAAAATAAATATGAGTTATTTTGTTCTTGGAAAGACAGGTTTTTTGTAATGCAAAAGATTTTTTTTTTAAATATTTTTTTATGAACCTTTGAAGTACGATAGTACTATCGAATAGATAGTATCGATAGTTTTTTTTTTTTTACTATCGATGAGTATTGATAGTTTTTTTTTAACTTTTGAAACTATCGATGGTGCGACTATCGATAGTTTGACACCTCTACCAGAAACTAATGACTTTACACTTCCAACCGTACCCTATTTGATGGAATCTGAGCCAGTGAAATTCGTACCTGAAGAGATATCAAAAATAATTATGGAGAAATTGAAACCAAGAAAAGCTCCTGGGCACGACTTACATAATTACTCCAAAAATGATTATTGAGCTACCAAATTGTGCTATAATCTGTATCTGTATGTTTTTCAATGCAATCACAAAACAAGCTCACTTTCCTCAACAATGGAAAAAGTCAACTATAGTGATGATACCTAAGCCTGGAAAGGACAAAACGCAGCCATCCTCCTATAGGCCCATTAGCTTGTTATCGTGCATGTCGAAATTATTTGAAAGACTTCTTATGCTCCGCATTAAGCTACATTTTGAAACCCACAACATATTACCATCTCACCAATTTGGCTTCAGGGAAAAGAATGGAACGATCGAGCAAGTACATAGGATCACATCTGAAATTCGAACAGCTTTTGAAAAAGGGGAATATTGTTCTGCAATATTTCTTGATGTCGCGCAGGCTTTTGATCGAGTATGGTTAGTTACAAAATAAAAACGCTACTCCCGCAAAACACCCACGAACTGTTTAAGTCCTACCTTTATGATCGAAATTTTGTAGTTCGATGTAACAGCACTACATCTGAAGCCCAAACGATTGAAGCTGGTGTACCACAAGGCAGTGTTCTTAGCCCAATGCTATATGTTTTATACACTTCAGATATCCCAGTAAGCGACCGCTTGACTATGTCTACTTTTGCCGATGACACTGCAATAATCAGCCGCTCCAAGTGCCCAATTCATGCAAATGCGCTGCTAGGAAATCATATCGTAGCTGTGGCCAACTGGCTCGCAAACTGGAGGATAAAGGTTAACGAGCAAAAATGTAAGCACGTTACATTTACGCTAAACAAGAGGAGCTGTTCGCCTTTGACACTGAACAACGTACAAATACCACAAAGCAATCATGTTACTTACCTAGGGGTCCATCTGGATAGGCGACTTACTTGGCGAAACCACATAGAGGCTAAAAGGACTTACCTTAAGTTAAAGGCACGTTCTTTGCACTGGCTTGTTAACTCTCGCTCAGCCCTGAGTCTGGAGTATAAAGTCATTATATACAACACTGTTTTAAAACCAATCTGGACCTATGGGTGTGAGCTGTGGGGAACGCTAGTTCAATAAATAATAGTTCAAATAATAATAAGTTAAAAAGAAATAAAAAATAATTATATATATTCTTAATTTGGAGCATCAGATCTATCCAACCATACCACTTTTAACACTGAAATCGTGGGATGGTATACTAAATCCGACCCCAAATTTCTGACACCAATTGATATTTCTTTTCGCGGAGCCATTACAGCTTTTTAAGTGTTCAAACCACAATTGAATTCGATAAACACTAGATAGTAAACATAATGAAATGAAATAAAAAGGCTAACGGTACTTTACCGTTATCATAATAATGTATAAAGTATGAGCTACGTACTGTATGTAGACTTTTGTTAACGCAATTTTTGAGTTTTTCTTACATAAGTTTGTTGTTTTATGTCAAACAATGAATTTTTTTAGTTCATGGTGATTATAATAAATATTAGAATAAAATGGTATCAATACATTTTTCTAAAACCATTTTGTATTCTCATATCAATGAAAATAAGGGGTGTATGTAGACTTTTGTCCGCCACTGCATATATGTTTTCGTGATCTGGAGCACATCCTCTATCCGTACACTCATTTGAATCCCGAAATAGGGGAATGCTTTTCTAACTACGAGCCTTATTTACTATTAAAGAACATACCCTTTTCCACTGGTCTATTGAGGCTTGCCAAGCGTCGTAACACACATTAGAATCGGGCGGAACTATCACCTTCAAATGTTGTATTTTACGTTTGCAAACTAATCCCGCATTTAATTCCTCCAGTAAACTTTCCCCTGCTTTCCTTTTTAATATCTGTATGCGATCAACCACATTTCCTACCAATGCACCGACTTCATCCACTGTTGGCAAGATTTTAGTTCTTGTTATAAGGTTTTCAACATCCCTCGAAGAATGCTGTATTTGATCCAATTCACGATCAAGATTTTTTTGCGCGACTCGAAATTTTTTGTTTAAAACTTCATAAGGAACTTTGAGAGTTGAATGCTCCATAGATTTAATCTCAGCCATTATGTTCGTACAATTTATAAACACCAATTTTTTTCATATCTTCTTAACTAATAACGTCCTGTCTCTGCTGGCAATAATTATTATTAGATATATCGACAGTTACTTGGCTCTGTAATTCTACATGCAATAAATACTGCGAAATAGCGTACCTATAGCGTATCTACTTGCATTTAAGTCCGTTTTCCTATAAATTTGGTTAGCAAATTTTTTTTAATTAAATTTAGGTTAACATAAAAAAAACTTACGGTAAAGACCTTTTTTTTACCAGAACATAACGGAGGGCGTTATGAATACTAGTCTTGAACAACTGTGTTTATCTATAGTTTCTCCCAGAAGAATCTTAAATCATTTTTCGATACGGATAGAAAAGATTTTCCTTTGAGAGGTACATAAATATTATTATTGTGGCCTATGACTTCTGGTGTTTGAAATATTTGAATTTTAAAGTGCTGAAAACATAGACGGCGACAGACAGCAAGCAAATATTGAAATAAACACGTTCTTGGGGGCACAGTTTTTTAGACAGCTGCGCGACTACACGACTGCAGGCCGTCAGTTGTCGCTCTGGCTAACATAAAAATATTTTTAAATTTGCCAACGATAGTGGAGGCGACAGTAAAGAGGAGTGATGCCACTTATATGTAAAATGTAAAATTAGTCAGAGCTCTAACAAACGTGAAGTTATTTCACAAAAAGTAGCATAAAGTACCTCTTGTTGTTGTTGTTGTCGTCGTTAACGGTTAGCTAATCACCGTTAGGATGGTGAAGGTTGCTTGTGTCGTCGTCGAGGTCATCTAACGGTAGGCCCAAGAAACGTGCTGTTTCGACAGGGTCGGACCAAAGGGAGGAAGGTGTTAGATGGGTAGGGTTTGTGGGGCATGCAAAGAGGTAGCCAGTGTCATGTGGGGACTCGTTGCATGCAGGACATACATTAGGTATGTCGGTGTCGATTCTGTATAAGTAGAAGTTTAACCTGCTACAGTATCCAGAACGAAGTTGCGCTAGGGTCACTCGCGTTTCTTGCGGCAACTGGAGTTCTTCGTCTGCAATAGGTGGTGGTTTGACTCCAAGAACGCCATTCACGGGAAGGGAGTCGGTGAAGTTGTTGATGGTTCCACTGTGAATGGCGGTCAGTACCTGTCGAAAGTTTGTTGCGTCCGAAGTCTGGTCTGCGTACTGTTCGATGTCGTCGACATAGTCGAGGAATGACCTCTTGATGCTCCTGGGAGGCGGTTCCGCTCCAAGCAGGTGGCTGCAAGACCACTGCATCCAGTCAAGCATATTGGTGCTGCATAGTTGAGGACCGGCCGGCCGATTGCCTTGTAAGTTGCCAGCAACGTTTCTTTGTCTTTACCCCATGTGCTGCCGGCTAGCGACTTGAGGATTTTGTTGCGGCTCTGTACCTTGGCGATAATCGCGGTCGTATGGGGAGAGAAGGAGCATAGACTATCGAGGGTCACGCCTAAAATCTTAACGTTATTGACAGTCGGAATTTTGACGCCATCGACAGCAATATTAAGAAATTAAACAGGAGAAGACACTACCCTTCGGAACCCCCTGTTTAATTCTTCTTAGTTTAGATGTTTCACCTCAAAATAGTACGGATGACTGACGACTATTTCGAGTTTCGATAGTTCACGGTCCACCTCTTTAGCCCTGGAGGCCGCCATATCGTCGGCGGGAAAAATTACTCTAAGAAATTGTAACTCGAACTATAATCAGGTGATGATGTGTTTATCTAATGAGCCGCCTCTTTCTAGTTATATTTTTCATCCTGATGAGACTGTTGTCTGCCCGTCTATCATGGGACTCACCGTTAACTGATAGTGTTTGCCGCGAATGGCTGAACTATCAGTCACAGCTCTCAGAGCTTAATCTAACGGTGGATGGGAATGATTCCACACGTTGAAACATCGTATCACAGGCTTTATGGCGCTGGCTCAAATGCGTATGCAGCACTTAGTTACACGAAGAAACCGAACACAAACGGTTCTATGTGTTTAAATTTTCTGAATGCACGTACCACGGCATCACACAGGCTACTACCATACCACGTCTGGTACCTGCGATAGCGGTACTTCTTGACGAGATATTTCAAAATGTGCGGAATTGTTGTTGTTACAACGGTTATCAATCGTCGTTAGGATGGTAAAGATAATCTGTGTTGTCGTCGACGTCATCTAACGGGAGGCCCAGGTAACGCGCTGTTTCGACGGAGTCGGACCAATGGAAAAAGGGTGTTTGATGGGTGAGGTTGGTAGGGCGGGAACTCGTTGCATGCAGGACATACATTGGGTATGTCAGAGTCTATTCTGGATAAGTAGGAGTTTAACCTACTCCAATATCCAGAACGAAGTTGCGCAAGGGTCACTCGTATTTCTCGCGGCAACTCGAGCTCTTCGTCTGCGACAGGCGGTGGTTTGACTCTAAGAACGCCATTCACGGGAAGGGAGTCGGTGAAGGTGTTGATGGCTCCACTGTGAATGGCGGTCAGTACCTGTCGAAAGACAGTTGCGTCCGATGTTCGGTTGGCGCACAGTACGACGTCGTCCACGTAGTCAAGGAAAGACCTTTTAATGCTCCTAGGAAGCGGTTCCGCTCCAAGCAAATGACTGCAAGGGTAATTTCTACGAAAACATGCCAGCAGGAACTGCTTGGAGAGGAGTTAATTATGCTCCTTTACTGGGAGCATAAGCGTCCCACTACGAAGGTGTTCGATGGGAGACATCAAAAGGCATCGCGTCGTGGTCCGGAGTGCAGAATTTTGACAGCTCTGAAGTTTCCTCATTTGCGTACCACTATTGGTGCTGCGTAGTTAAGGACCGGCCGGCCGATCGCCTTGTATGTTGTACCTTGGAGATAATCGCGGTCGTATGGGGAGAGAAGGAGCGTAAACTATCAAAAGTTACACCGAAAATCTTAAGGTTATTGACAGTCGAAATTTTGACGCCATCGACTGCAATATTAAGCTCAAGTCTATACTCCTTCGTCCAGTTCGTAAAAATGGTCGCTGTGGACTTGGTGGGAGAAAGTGTGATGCTCCGTGCAGTGAGGAAACGAAAAAGGTCCGAGACGTAGTTGTTTACTTTCGAACACATGCTATAGATTCTATTGCCCGACGTCAATATCGTACAATCATCTGCGTACGAGATTATGGAAACCCTCTCTGGTGGCTGCGGGAGTTTCGAGATGTAGAAGTTAAACAGTAACGGGGAGAGGACACCACCCTGCGGAATGCCGTGTTTAATTCTTCTCAGTTTATATGTTTCACCCCGAAATAGTACGCATGATTGACGACCGTTCAGGTAGTTCATGGTCCCCCAGGCTCAGATAGTTCATGGTCTCCCCTCTTCAGTTCTGGAGGAAGCGTAGTTTTGTCAATGTCCTGCAGTAGCGTTGTGTGGTTGACTGTGTCAAAAGCTTTTCACAAGTCCAATGCTACGAGGATCGTTCTCTCACAGGGTGGTTTCTGGTTGAGGCCACGAACTATCTGAGCGTTTATGACGCTAAGTGTTGTGGTGGTGGTGTGCACTTTTCGGAATCCATGTTGGTGGCTGCCTAGGCTCGGATGGTGAGCGAAGGACGGGAATAGCAAGGTCTCAAGTGTCTTCACTACTGGGGAGAGGAGAGATATCGGACGATATGACTTCCCATTGATGGCGGGTTTCCCAGGTTTTAGTAGTGGGACCATTCTTCCGACTTTCCACACGTCGGGTATTTGAAGAGTGGTCAGCGACAGGTTGAGAACCTTGATGAGATAACTTACTCCCGTCGAGCCTAAATGCAGTCGTTTGTCATTTTGCGCAGCCGTCGGTTAACACATCGTTTGGGTTTGTCTACCGAAGGGTGCAGTGTAAACTGCCCGCTAAAATAGCTAGCGCAGAGGCATGACCATTGAATTGAACTTAGACAAAGGTTTGACAGTAGCCCAAAGCTTACTCACACCGGTGGAGCGGTTGCAGGACTTCAGGTGCTCTATTCATTTCGTCCGCTTATGATGATTTACCATATGCCGAATCTCCAAATTGAGATCCCTTATTCGGGGATCCCCAGTATCGGCATGGAGTAAGGTGTTGCGCTCGTTAGCTAAAACGGCTGCTTCGGCTGGGAAGTTGGGGCGGATTTCCACTATTCGTCTAGCCGGTATGAACCGAGCGCTAGCTGCTACGATTACCTTGCGGAATCGACGTTTGCCAACGCATACGTCCGTAGGAATGGGTTGCGTTGAAGGTACTCTCAGTAAGTTTTGTTAAAGTTAACGAAGGTACGGCTGGCCACAGAAACGAAATCGGTAGGTTTCTCGATCGAAATAATTAGGGGCATATGGTCTGATGCGAGAGTTAGCATAGGTCGCCAGGTTATGCTATTTTTCAGACCACCGCTAGCAATGGTAATATCGGGCGAGCTATTACAGGTGCTCATAACTCTAGTGGGATGTATATATTAAATATTTCGAGCTCGACATCGCCCGACCGGATAGCTATACCCTGACAATCTAGGGTAGTATCCCTGGGGTCGATGCCTTCAACGATTAGACGATACTGCACGGTGTTGTGCAATATGAAGACTATGCCACCATCATTATCTCGCTCGCGATCTTTACGTATTACGTTGAAACCGGCACAACTCAGAAGATCGGAGCGGTTTTTTAGTCTGATTTCTTGGACCGCAGCTACCGATACGCGTTCCCGATTCATAAGTGCAGAGTGGGGAGCTATGTTGCCTGTTTGAGCTCCTGTGGACTGTGGTGGTCCTCTTTTGGCCACTCGGGGTGAGTGGCGGCACAGCGCGCGAACCTTGTGCAGACTGCACAGCCGTAGAGGCTAGTGTCGCAGTATTGCATAGGCAACATGGGCCACGTAGCTCGTGGTCCACTCCCTGTGAGTCTTAAGGCCTGAGCAGGTCTTAAGATGGCTCCATCCATTGCATGTATTATACCTGACCTAGGTGGAGTTTGGATGGAGCCTTTTTAAATCATGGATGGAGCCTAATAAAAATGATATGGATGGTAGTACTAGTATTACCTATGGGTCACCCACAGTAAAGCGTTGACGGGTTCTCTAGTAATTGATAAGTTTAAAATCATTTATGGGGATACATGGGTTTCATTGAGTAAAAATATATATTTTTTTCACATAAAAAATTAAATATCTTATTCAAACTTTTTATTATTCTAAAGACTCATATTTTAGTAAGCTTTTGTAAAATTTTTAAAGACAAATATTCAAAACTTGGCCATTACGCGATCATTTCCGGCAGTCGCTCGGTGTCTCCGCGCTGACAGCAGAGATCAAACGAAAAAGTACGTGCTCAATAAACCAGTTATTGAACGAAGGAAAGAAAAGTGAAAATTGTATTTTTGACAGACGTTTTTACAAAAAAAAATTAAGAACGGTTGAGTAGTTTGCGAAAAATCTTTGAAAACACAGGTTCGAGAAAATCCATTTAAAGATTTAAATGAAAGATTGCAATTGTAATTGAAGCGTTCTTTTTTTATTCACTTCAAAGGGGTTCTCTTTTAAAGTTTCTTTAAAAAAATCGACTTTTTTATTGTAAAAATCGAGAGCTTAATTTGTCTAGAATATGTTGGTAAAATGTTTTTTCGATCTGTGAATTAGTTCCGTCGCAACACCACTTTGAACGGACTTATGTCCTGAGCATTGACACATCGAAATATAACACGCTTTTTCTCGAAACAAGATTTTTCGAATCTGCGAGCATTCTCGTTTTTGAACCATTCAATCAATTATCTTCCCGTTTTGCCCGCCTAAAAGAATACAAAACTTTTCCGGCGCTGTAACGTACAAAATCGCAATATTCTGATCATGAGCGATTTCTTACAGCAGGTCAAAGTGGAAAAATGCGAAAAAACGATAATTTTTCAAGTGGCCGCCATTTTGTTTCTATAACGATTTTTTTACGAATTTTAGGTTGGAGCGCTTTTACGGAATGTTATCATTAGGATTAGTTTGATTATCTACTTGTAGACAACGACCTGTATCGTGCCCGCAGAAGAGGTCGGTTTTCAAAACACCTTTTGCTGGAGCCGCCATTTTTGATACCCTACACGGTTAATGGCTGAAATGTGATTTTTGGGCAAATAATCGTCCTTCGAATGTTGGGTTCTGAGCAATTTTTGGCCGTCAGTCAATTTCGTAAGCCCAAATGTTCGGTTAAAATGCGATAAATCGATGCTTTGGAGATGTTCAATTCCACTTCCATGAATTTCATTGATGATTTCGGCTGATTTTTGATGAATTCACGCACAGTTTCGATGGAATTTGCGGTGATCACGACCACTTTGAAAACGTTAAAACCACTCGTGCAGTCTGCTACGGGATAGATAATCATCGCCATAAAATTTTCTCATCAATTGAAACGTTTCGGTAAAAGTTTTACCAATTTTAAAATAAAATTTAATGTTGCCTCTCTGTTCGAAGCTTATTTTCGCACCGATAACACAAACATACTGAGACTTAAGACACAATAATTTCACTTCCAATCGATGAAATGTCATGAAATTCTCAATGGACAATCGATAAAAATAGCTGATTTTAACGCACCAGTGGACACCAGGGGGCACTAGATTCAAGATTGGAACCCACCTTGTACTGAGCTTGGGGTTCCGTTTTTTGATCGGATAGGATTTTTCTCAAATGAAAGAAATATTTTATTTAAATTTTGTAAACTTATAAGCATGTTTTCTCTGTAGGAGTTCTTAAATTTCCATTTTTTTCAAATCCTTTAGCAAGTATGGCATCTTTAATTATTTCTTCTTGATTTGTACCATTCTTGTTATCAATTGTTACGTAGGTTACCGTTTATATTTCGAGATTTAAGAACAAAAACAAATTTTAATACTCGAAAATAGCTTTATTGTTTTTCAAAATATTTTCCATTAAGATCTATGCACTTTTGCATAGATTGGAACCAATTGTCGAAGCACTTTTGCCACTCCGATTGAGGTATCCCCAAAGCTGCAGTTGTTTCAGTCGATGTGTGAGAGCTAGCATTGACGTGGTGAAGAGTGAACCATCTTCGGCGATTGGTTTTCGTGATTTGTTGAAAGACAACTGGCAAATAAATGGTTGTATATCACTCAGAATTTACTGTTCTGCGTTGTTCCATTGGTATGGTTACGACATGTCCAGTTTTTCCAAAAACACAGGCAACAATTTGCTTCGAAGAGCTTCGTGCGCGAAGAACTTTTGTTGGATTCCGCCCATCTTAAATCACACATACAATCGACTGCTGTTTACTTTCGGGCTCATACACGTAAATCCACGACTCATCACTTGTCACGACGTCATAGACTGCTACGAGGGCTGCTATATATATTTCTGGCCTAATAATGAAAATAGGAATATTTATCAACGAAAATGGTTTTATTGTTTTTCAAAATATTCTCCATCAAGATTTATACACTTTTGCATGCGCTCAAACCAATTTTCGAATCACTTTTTCCACTCCGATTGAGACACCTCCAAAACATAGTTTTTGAATGCTTCAACAGCATCTTCTGGCGACGAAAATCGTTCACCACGCATTATTTTCTTGATGTGTGGGAATAGAAAGAAGTCATTGGGTGCCAAGTCAGGGCTGTACGGCGGATGACCCATCAATTCGACGTTTTGGCCGGTCAAAAAGGCGCTGATTTGAGCCGATGTGTGAGAGCTCGCATTGTCATGGTACACAATGATTCGTCTTCTCTCGTTCGTTTTTCGAATTTCTCCGAAGACTTCAGGCAAACAAATGGTGGTGTACCACTCAGAATTGACCGTGATTCGTCACCTGTGACGATCTTATAAACGTCTTTTGAAGCACCGCGATCGTATTTTTTCATCATTTTTTTACACCAATCCACACGAGCCTTTTTTTGAGCGATTGTCAAATTGTGCGGGATCCAACGAGAACAAACCTTTTTTACGGCCAGGTGTTCATGCAATATCGAATGTATGCTGGTGGGAGAAATGCATAGGCATGCCTCTATCTGAAGGTTTGTTACATGACGGTCTTGCATTATCAGTTCACGTACGGCATCGATGTTTTCTGGCACAACGTCTGTTTTTGGACGACCTTCACGGAATTCGTCTTTGAGCGAGCGTCAGCCACGATTGAATTCGTTGTACCAGTTTTTCACAGTGCTATAGGATGATGCTTCATAGCCATACAAAAATTTTAGTTCATCGATACACTCTTGTCGTGATAATCCACGTCGAAAGTTGTGAAAAATGATCGCACAAAAATGTTCACGAGTTAATTCCATTTTTTAGGCGAGATGAATTTTTTAATTCCCTGTAAATAAAACAATTCACGATTAAATGACAAAACGTTCTGAGTGATGTTATGCTGAAAAATGTCAAACTTTCCAATGGAAATGTCAGATTGCACCTGGCACTTACACTTAGTGTTGCCTAGGCCAGAAATATATATAGCAGCCTACGTATCATATTTTATTAACAATATTCATGTAATATTGAAGGGGTAGTAGGGTAATCTGGCCTGTTTGACCTTTTTTCGTAGACATTTTTATTCTACAATGGAGTGTATAAGCAAATTTTTTCGGAATTTTTTGATGACATTTGTCGGAGAAATGGTTGGGTGAATAGAATGCGTTTTTGCACTGGCGGACACGATTTCACACATAAACCCAATTTATTCTTAAAAAGTACAGGAATGGTTATCGCCCTACTAGAATCACGAAAAAAAGTTGATAAATAAAAAAGTAATTAAGGTTTTTTTTTAATTATTCCCTATGTTTTTTAAATAACTTTTGTCTTAACACTGTCAATAAATTATAAAAAATATAGGGGCGATAGTCAGGCGTTTTGTGAACATTTTTAAAGAAAAATTATGTAAATCGGTTGAGTAGTTCGACCGGAATCATGTTCGCAGGTTTAACTCCGAGCGCTCTGAACGACGAGCGGTATTATTAATTTTGGGCCTTTTTCGAAACCTTTCAATGGTAAAGTGGGTTTCTACATTAATTAATATATATTGGGTTGTCAAAAAAGTCTTGCGGTATTTTCGCTAGTTGGCGCTCATTTCACGCGCTAACACGTGTTTGATTGATTGTCATTTCTTGAATTATAGCGTTCGTGAATTATAGCGTCGCAAACATGGAGCAAAATAAAGAGAAAATACGGCATATTTTACAGTACTACTACGATAAAGGCAAAAATGCATTTCAAGCCGCCAATAAATTTTGTGCAGTTTGTGAACCCGATATAATTGCGATAAAATCGCTGAATTGGTCGAAAGAGACCGGCATAATAGTCATTAAACCGTTATAAACCATTTGAAGAAGCTTGGAGTCACTCGATGTATGGGCGCCACACGAATTGATTCAATAAAATACCGCAAGACTTTTTTGACAACCTAATATATAGTTGCCACTGACTTATAGTTCTTGAGATATTGGCATTTTAAGTTCTAAAAATTCACAGTACTTCACTAATTCGGTTCAACACATTTGTTTGGTATTAAATTGTGCAAAAATAATTTTATTCAACTCTTGTTGAACCAATCCCAGGGTGATTGAATAACTTTCGCTTAGTACGCCTTTCTGCGTTGTCGGCCCTCAGCCACCCTGGTCGAAATATAAGTATTTTATTACGTAATAATTATATTTAATATTACTTAGTTGTTAAATTGCCTGGGATTTAGAATAGCATCCCCCATTTCGGGGTTAAGATGGATATGTACGGATAGAGGATAAATAATAATAGTAATAAATATACACAATATAAAAACTATTTGAGTTTTTAATTTAAAATTTAAATAGTAAGCAAGGTAATTTTTTCAAAAATTCGATTTTTTCAAATAAGACATATATTTTTTATTGACATGAAGAAAAAAACCGAAGTTTATGCTACAACAGCAAAATGAAAAATTAAATTTATTGTGCGTTTAATGGAACTCACACTTGAAATGGGACAGTTATTTCGGTACGTCATAGTACCGTTATTTTGTCTAGAAATTGAACTTAAATTGAAAATTCTTTTAGTATGTAGTGCATTAACTAGAAACATAATTAGATTATTTATTTAATAAACCAGTTCGTACAGTACCGTCCAATTAACTCGGTGAAAGAAAGCGTTGAGGCTGACGTAATCAGCTTTCTTGATTGAGTAAGTCGCTGATTCGAATGTTCTAAGTTGAGTTGAAATTTTAGATTTCTGATGATGGCGGGATGATACTTATTTGTCCTCATGAACGAGAGGTAAAGTTTTATATATGTAGGCCTCAACATTGTTGAAACAGAGGCCCAAAAAATTGTTCTTGAGGTTCTCACCGATTCAAACGGGGTTAGATCGCCGAAAAAACAGCCCTTGGTCGGATGAAATCCGAGTCAATTCCGGTACGTAGAACCGGCTGTATTGAAAAAAAACAGCATTTAGCGTCATAAACGCTCAAATAGTTTGTGGCCTCAACCAGAAACCACCCTGTGAGAGAACGATCCTCCAGGCCTGAAGAGGTAGACCATGAACTACCTGAACGGGGGTCAGTCATCCGTACTATTTCGCGGTGAAATATATAAACTGAGAAAAATTATACAGGGTGGTGTCCTCCCCCCGCTACTGTTTAACTTCTACATCTCGAAACTCCCGCAACCATCAGAGGGGGTCCATAACTTCGTACGCAGATGATTGCACGATATTGACGTCGGGCAATGGAATCGATGGCATGTGTTCGAAGATAAACAACTACCTCTCCGACCTTTCTCGTTTCCCCACTGCACGGAACCTCACACTTTCCCCCAACCAAATCCGCAGCGACCATATTTACGAACTGGACGAAGGAGTATAGACTTGAGCTTAATATTGCAGTCGATGGCGTCAAAATTCCGACTGTTAATAACCCAAAGATTTTAGATGTAACCTTCGATAGTCTATGCTCCTTCTCTCCCCATACGACCGAGCCGCAACAAAATCCTCAAGTGAAACGCTTATGCTCCCAGTAAAGGAGCATAAAGAACTCCTCTCCAAGTAGTTCCTGCTGGGACGTTTTCATAGAAATCACCCCTGCAGCCATCTGCTTGAATCGGAACCGCCATCTAGGACCATCAAAAGGATTTTTCTTGACTACGTCGACGGCGTCGTACAGTACGCCGACGAGACTTCGGACTCAACTGACTTTCGACAAGTACTGACCGCCATTCACAGCGGAGCCATCAACACCTTCACCTACTCCCTTCCCGTGAATAGCGTTCTTAAACCACCTATCGCCTATCGCAGACGAAGAGCTCCAGCTGCCACGAGAAACGCGAGTGACCCTAGCGCAACTTCGTTCTGGATAATGTAGCAGGTTAAATTCCTATGTATGTCCTGAATGCATCGAGTCTCCGCATAACACTGACCACCTTTTTGCATGCTCTGCCAACCATACTCATCTAACATCCTTTTAACTTTGGTCTGACCGCGTCGAAACAGCAATTTTCCTGGGCCTCCCGCTAGATGACGTCGACAACAACGTAGATAACCCTTACCATCCTAACAGGGATTGAGAAACCGTTGAAACAACAACCCTGGCACCTATATTCGGGTGATATCCTGTAGGGCAACATGTAACTGGGGGGATGTATATATTAAATATTTCGAGCTCGACATCGCCTGACCGTATAGCTATGCCCTGACATTCTAGGGTAGTATCCCCGGGATAGATGTCTTCAGAGTGGGAGCTATGTTGCCTGATTGAGCTCCTGACCGTAGAGGTCCTCAGTTGGCCGAATTAAAATAGCTCTTCCATGTCATTGGTAATAACAATTGATAAATTAAAAGAAATAAATTTACCTGTTTACTTATTTTTTGCATAAAAGATTTCACTTTGACCAAAATATTAAAATTTCACTGAAGTGAAAGGTAAAAGATTTTATGTAGGGCAACAACGAAATTGTGTATATACAAAATGGAGAACTGTGTTGTTTTGAGTACATGCCGGCCATAGTTATGTCACTGCCTTCTACAAATGTTCATGATGTAGGATTTACGACGCCATTTACAGTTCACTGTCGTGCTGCCATGTCGTGTCGCCCTCTATGTGTTCGGAGCGTAAGTTCAAAATTTATCGTTGGTTGTGTATGGCGGAGGGCAAATCGAACTTTCCTTGTGTTTGTCGACGTCCGTTTTTTGCTGAATGAGGCGGGTTTGGACCTCGGAGCGTACGCACGTCTAGAACATTAGAGACGTGTCTTCCGTCTATCACAACATGTTACATAGTACTACAGACAACCATATTTCGGTCTGCGGCTAAGTCTATCAGCTTCTACCCATTTGGGGGTGCTTTCTCGTGAAGGCTGAATTTACCGACTGTTGTGCCAAAGGTATTTTCTTTTTTCATTCTGAGAAAGCGGTTGCGCGTACGGGGTCGCCGCGTAATGAGTGCAAAAATAAGGGAGGGAGCGGTTGCAATTGCCTCAAAATATGAGGAGCTTCTGATGACGGTTATTACCGAGAATGCAAATCTTCGCGGACAAGTAGACGCCCTTAGAGGAAGTCGTGGGAGACATTCCTCGACGCCGAGCAGGCTAATGCCGGCTCCGTTGCCACCGGCGCCTGCGCCTTCAGCAACTTCCTCTAAGGAAGTGAACAAGAAGGTAGTAAAGGAAGTGGGTCCTTCATTAGGAGTGAGGATCCACGAAATCCGACCAATCAAGAGAGTTGGGGCGGTTACGCGCACTCCCTCCGTTGTAGAGAGGGAAATGGTGCCGACCAACGCAAAGTTCGGGGATGTGGGGTTGGACGTGTCAACCAGAAGATGGGTCCTCGGATGACCATACGGAGATCCACTATGAGGAATTCATAGAGAAGCTACTCCGGCTGAGCCTCCAGGACTTCAGGCCGGCATCCCAGCGGTCTGACGAAAGGATGCTCAGTCGTCCCTGAAGGGTGACTCCTGATGGCAGCCGCAATGTCATCCTTAAGGGTACGGACAAGTTGATGTCCGCTCTCTTGGAGGCAGGTAGGTCCTACATCAAGTGGTTTTCCTTTCGGATGTGGCCAGATAGCTCCGTCGCTGGCTGCTTCCGGTGTATGGGTTTCGACCATAGGGTGGCTGAGTGTAGGGCTAGATCAGATGTCTACCGGAGTTGTGTCGTTCGGAGTCTTCACGGACCTTAGGTCTTCACAGACCTTAGGTCTTCACGGACCTTAGAGCTAACGCCGCAATAGTTGTGAATGAATCCAACTACTATTGTGTAGTTGTGGATTCTTCACGACTGGGTGTATGTGTCGCGATTGAAGATGAGTTCGGTAGGATGATTTTCGCTAGTTTATACTGTAAATATAGCGATCCTCTAAAGCTCTACCTGGGCTACATGGATATGCTACTACTACTTGTGAGTAGTAGCCGATTTATCCTAAGGCTTGATGCGAATGCCTCGTCCTCAATGTGGTTTAGTACATGTGGTACAGAGCCACAGTCGAGGCGAGACAGGGTTCATCTGTTATTCATATATTTGGAACCTTAAGATGGATACTCTGTTTGGACAGCTCGAGCCACTCTGTAGGTGTTGTGCGTATGCGGGCAACCTTCGTCTTATGGTCGAATGTCGCTCGCAGTCTGAGCTAGAGCGGGCGGGAGGAGATCTCTTAGAGATAGTGAATACTTGGGGGTAGGTACGGGGGTTGGCATATCGAGAGAGAAAACGGTGGCAATGCTGTTTAAGGGCAGATTGTCACCGGTTTGTTCACCGTCAGCATTAGATATATGACGCAAATCAAATATCTGGGGTTGACCGTGAGTGAAAGGATGTGTTTTACTCCACACTTGGCGAATGTGAAGGGGCGACTGCAGGCAACCATAGGCAAAATACGATGCATATTGAGGAATGATTGGGTACTCGCACGTCGTTCTGTCCGCACCATATATCGTGACTTGTTTGTGGCCTGTGCCATGGTGGGCCTGTGAGTATGGTGGACAGCTACGACTGTCTTGTAAGGCCTGTTTGCCTGTATGTCGCACCGCCTTAACGGATGCTATGCAGGTTTTGTTAGGTGCATCCCCTCTTGACCTGATTGTCATAAAGCGTGCTGTTGCATTCAGTTTAAGAAGGGGCTGGATTTCCGACGATTATGTGGAGAGCGAGAGTTAGGTGTAGATGGCAAGAACGTTAGGACAATAGTCTTAACGGCCAAGTGATCTTCGAGTACATTCGGGACGCTGGGTTCGTTGAGGATAACCCAGACTTCAGATTTTGTCTGGGTCGGAGTTTTCTGCTCACGAGGCATGGGTCTCTGAATACATTTTGCGGGGGTAGAGGATTGGGTGCATTTATAAGCAGAATGCCCGATGTACTCGGACATCAGGGAACTGGGTGGAATGGGGATTAGCTGAAATGATGGACGATAAGATGTTTTGGGTCGTTTGCGCGTGTGTTTTTTTAGGCGGCGAAGGCGGTTAGCTGGGAATTAGGTTTAGATTACGTATGAGTGGTATTGGTATTGGTACTGAAAAAGCCAGGCTCTGATCACCACATTGATTTAATCTGTTGTACTTTTGAGTACCGTGAGGTAAGGCTGTGGTCAGAAGGTACCTACGTATAACATACTGGATGTTGTCAACAGTGACGCGGGTGCCTAGTCGCAAGTGTGACGACTGTTTGTCTGATGGTAGGAAATCTTTCGCCTTGCCCCTTTCACCACGAGACCCATTTGCTTTGATTTCTCATTCATTCTGGAGAAAAAAGAACTATCGGCGCGGTTGTTAAGGCTAATGATATCAATATCATCAGCATATGCCAGCAGTTGTACAATCTTGTAGAAGATGGTACCTTCTGTGTTTAGTTCTGCAGCTCGAATAATTTTTTATATATTTAGGTAGAAGAAATCACACAAAAAGGAGTCTCCTTGCCTGAAACCTTGTTTGGTATTGAACGGCTCGGAGAGGTCCTTCCCGACCCTGACGGGATATCAAATTCAGACATCGCTCCTTTTCGTGCTATCGAAAGCAGCTCTGAAATCGACGAAGAGGTGGTGTGTGTCTATTCTCTTCTCACGAGTCTTTTCCAAGATTTGGCGCATTGTGAATATCTGGTCGGTTGTTGATTTTCCAGGCCTAAAGCCACACTGATAAGTCTAATCAGTTTGTTGACTGTGGGCTTTAATCTTTCACACTTGGGCAGAGCACACTTAAATTCCAATCGTTGGGCATGCTTTCCTTCGACTAACTTTTAAAAAGAAGCTGATGCCTGCTCCTTATCAGTTCTTCGCCGCCGTGTTTGAATACCTCGGCCGGCAATCCATCTGCCCCTTTCACTTTGTTGTTCTTCAGACGTAATTGGTAATTGCTATTCGAACTTCTTCATGGTCGGGCAATGGAACGTCTACTCCAACATCATCAATTGGGGAATCGGGTTCGCTTTCTTCTGACGTTATATATACTATCTCTGCTAGTCAGCAGACTGGATAAGTGTTCCCTCTATAATTTTAGTATGCTATGGGCATCGGTTACTAGATCACCTCTGGTGGTTCTACAGGTGTATGCTCCAGTCTTGAAACCTTCTGTTAGTCGCCGTATTTTTCGTAGAATTTTTGATCCCCCTCTCGGCCAGCTTGTTAAGCTCATCATACTCACGCATTTCGGCCTCTTTCGTTTTCTGCCTGCAAATGCCTCTCGCTTTCCTTTTCAACTCTCGATATCTATCCCATTCCTCACTTGTTGTGGTCGATCGTAACGTTGCGAGGTAGGCAGTCTGCTTTCTCTCCGCTGGGACACACTCCTCACCGTGCCAGCTATTCGTTTGCATTTTCTGAAAACCAGTGGTTTCGGTTGCAGCTGTACGTAATGAGCTTGAAATGCTGTCTCTCAGTTCCCTTATACAGAGTTGTTGACGATTGCTCTCACAGAGCAGGAGTACAAAATGAATTGTTAAAAAAAATAAGGATATATGGTAGTTAAATTATTGATTTAACAAGGGAAAACATTAGTCGGAAAATTCAAACTGGTTCCTGTACCAAAACAATTGTGCGGCACTGTTTTTCATCACGGCTTTCCTCCATAACGGAGGAATGCAGTTTAATTGCAGCACCTCTATGAGAATCAAGATTTTTATTTATTTCTGGGACGGCTGTAATTGAGCGGAGAATGTGTTATCAAGCCCCGTTTATTACCCAATATACATTTCTTTCCGACACTATGTCTACCGGAGTGGAAATTATCACTACTCCATTCTTGGTTTATATTTAACCGTATGGTCTTTAGCCTACGTAAGACCTTTTTACTGGATACCGTCCAGCTGTGGCCTGGCTTCTGCTGTAGTTTTGAATTTATTACCAAATGGCTTCCAGGAGTTAATTTTTTGCTTTTTTATTTCATTTTTGTTTCCCTCTACCTCTACTTCTCCCCGCGAGTCCTGCATCGAGTACTTTCAGAGCTGGACTCTTTTCGCCCATTCGGACAACATGACCTAGCCAGCCCAGCCGTTGTCTCTAGATTCGCTGACCTATGTCAATGGTTTCGTATATCTTATACGGCTCACCCTACCATCGAATGCGATATTCGCCGAAGTCAATGCGCAAAGGGCCATGAATTTCTCTCGAAAACTCGTGACGTCGACTCATCAGGACGGGAAAAATGAGTGACTTAAGAGTTTGGTTTTTGTTCGTCGGGAAATGACTTTACTTCTCAATTACCTACTCAGGCCACAGTTGCACCTGTTGACAAGGGTTATTCTGAGTTGGATTTCGAGGCTGATGTTGTTGTTGCTGATAAAGCTGGTTCCAAGATAAACGAAATTATCTATGTCTTCGAAGTTATGACTGTCAACAGTGACGAGGAAGCCTAGTCGAGAGTGCGACGGCTTTTGCTTGATGATAGGATTTATTTCCTCGGGCGTCGTTCACCATCAAACCCGTTTGTTCGCTTCTGGTACCTATTTAGTTACAGCTCCAATTATTTTCTCCAACAGTAGATTAAAGAAGTCGCACGAAAGAGAGTCGCCTTATCTGAAACTTCGTTTGGTATCGAATGGCCATAATAGTTTCGCAGGGATACTAAATATATCGCGGCATAAAGACAGCTCCTTTTCGTGCTTTCGAAAGCAGCTTTGAAATCGACGAAGAGGTGATTTGTGCCGAACCTCTTTTCAAAAGCCTTTTTCTCGATTTGGCGCTTGGGGAATGTCTGGTCGGTTATTGATTTTTCAGATCTAAAGCCATCCCTGTCGGCCAGCTTATCAAGCTCATCATACTCACGCATTTCGGCCTCTTTCTTTTTCTGTATGCAATTACATCTCGCTTTCCTCGACGTCGAACTTTCCTTGTGTTTGTTGACGTACGTTTTTTGCTGAATGAGGCGGGTTAAGACCTTGGACCGTACACACGTCTAGAACATTAGAGACGTGTCTTCCGTCTATCACAACATGTTACATAGTACTACAGGTAACCATATTTCGGTCTGCGGCGAAGTCGATCAGCTTCTACCCATTTGGGGGTGTTTTCTCGTGAAGGCTGAATTTACCGACTGTTGTGCCAAAGATATTTTCGTTGTCTACCATTGCGTTAAAGTCACCAAGTACGATTTTGACAACGCAGCGGGGACAGCTTTCATAGGCGCGCTCCAAGCGCTCATAGAAGGCATCTTTGGTCACATCGTCGTCTCTTCCGTCGGGGCATGGGCGCAAATCAGCAATATGTTGAAGAACTTCTCTTTGATATGGATTATGGCTCGACGTGCATTCACCGGGGTGAATAACATTACTCGCCGACGGAGTCTCCCTCCCACCACGAATCCCACACCGAATTTGCGCTCTTTTATATGGACACTATAGTAAATGCCACAAAGACCTACTGGCTTCAGTCCTTGTCCCGTCTACCGCATTTCTTGGATTGCGGTGATGTCTGCCTTTTTTCACGAGGACATCAACCGGCTGGGTAGCGGCACCTTCTCAATAAAGGGACCGGACATTCCAGGTGCACGCCCATAAATCGTTTTCCTTACGTTATAGTTGGTCTAGGACCGGAAGTCGTAAGCTGCTTGAGTCATATGTAAAAGAATCGTTTCGTTTCACTCCCAAGTGAATGACGAGCAGAGAATTTACTCACTTGCGTAAACTTCTACACATGACTGAGTCTTCCAACCTTACCTTAAGAAATAGTTAAAGAAGGCAGACATAGTACCGTGTTAACTGAGAAGGGAAAAATAATTCACATAAGTAAAACACGTAACTAAATATATACTGACATTCCAGAATACTACTACCGACATGTCTGATTTAAGTACAGACACAGAAACTTTACCATATAGAAGCGGCTATTGAAACAGAAATAATCAACAAAAACCCTAACTACCTAACTACACCTTCATATATCACCATTTCACCTAATAACATAGCTAAGCACTTAACTGAATAATCTTAAAGTATAAAAGAACATAAAGAGATCAAAAAATTTCGTGGGTAGCTCATGGAAATGGATCGCAGGAAGTCCAGAGAATGAATACTACGAAATAACTTCAGGTAAAATTAATAATGTATTGCATACGCGATGTGTTCAAAAAGTATCGCGAATTTTGTGTTTTTTCAAAAATTATTTATTTATTCATGAATATCTATTTTGTCCCCTTCAAAGTAATACCCATGAGATATTATACACTTGTGCCAACGGTTTTTCCAATCTTCGAAGCAAAGTCACATGGGGCCAGATCTGGGGAATACGGTGGCTGCGGCATCATTAGTGTGTTGTTTTTTGATAGGTAAAAATCGAAGACGATCCAAAACACGTACAAGCAAAGCAGCTGTCAACAATTAAATGAACATTCAAAATGGCCGAGCTTGTCGGCATAAGTGAGAGACATGAGTACCAACATAACGCCACAAAAAATTCGAAATTCGAATATAGGATGTGTTCGTTCAGTAAATATTGTTGCATTGTAACTTTTTTAAGAAAGCATCACGTTCGCCGCGAAAATTTCGGCAACAGTGGCAACGTCACACGTTCGTGCAAGAAAATGTTATCAATCTGTTGCTCATCACTAGCCAATCAAACGCAACACAAAAAAAAATTCTGCGCATTTGAAATAGAGGACGAAATGTAAGTAAACTTCGCAATATTTGATATTTAATATAGAATTCAATGTAATTTAATTATTAAATATTTCTTTTTGTTATTTTTAGAATAAAATTAAGTTCAGCTGAGTCCAAATTGTTGGTCAGGTGTCGACTGGACATGGAGCAAGAGTTTTCTTGCGGCAAAAGAAAAAAATCGGTTCTTTGGGGCAAAGTGTTGGACAATATAAAGACTGAAGCTCCTGATTTAACTGCGACAAAATAGCAACTCTAAAGAAAATTCTTCAAATGCTAGCAACTTACAAAAGAATAAAAAAGCGGAATAGATCAACAGGTAGAGATGCAACCACTTGGGATTTTTTTAATGATTTTGATGAAGTTTACATTCAGTTGATCCTCCATCTGAAAACCTACAAAACTCATTAGATCTTCCAAGCTGCTCGACTGCAGAACACATAAGAGCAAACGAAATGTGCCGAGAGGACAATGATGTTGTGGAGAGTGTCTCAGACGTAAGGGGAAACCAGCAAAATTTCGCTAAAAACAAACTCACAGTATCGGGAAATGAAACGTTGGAATTTTTAAAAAAGGAATCGGAAGAAGAAAAAGTCCGGCATAGAGAAGTGATGACGTTTGAAAAAAAAGAAAAGGCTAAAATAATGCTAAGATTAAAAGAAGTGCTGGATAAATTTTTGCAAAAGTAACATTTGCAAGTATTTAGCTACAAATTTGATGAAAAGAAAATCAGTTTTCTTAACCATAGTTTTAATTCATTTATTAAATACAATGCTGTGAATATAGTTTTAGTTTTTTAATTTAAATCAAGTGGAGTTCAAAATATATTGTTTTGAAAATGCATACAAAAAATTAATGAAATAAAAAAAGTTAATTCTTATGAAGTGAACAACATTTTCAACTCATTTCCCTCATTATAGGGATTGCTTCAATGAATATTTGGTATCCATTGGGGACCAAAAAGGGATAAGAGCGATTTCTAACTTCTAGATAAAATAAATTTCATTGTGTAAAACATAGATACACATTTAGCTACGAAAATACTTAACTTACAACAAATACCGCGCGAGCCATTCAAAAATGAGAGAGAAAAACATCATCTGGATATGACTCTACAATTTAAAAAAAAATTGCATACTTTTGTCACTTTTCTTCTTTTACAGCTTTCCTTTAACAAAAGCTTTCTTCTCCGTATCATAATCCTTCTTCTTTTGTTTCTATTTTTTAAAAAATTGTCACTTTGCTTTTCCATAATCTCATCAGTTATTATTTATTACAGTTAAGATACAAGTTACAAATAATTAAAGAAGAAGTTCTGAATATTGCATACGAAAGACATTGGGCAAAAGCCATAATAATAAATTCGTTGTTTAATGAAGATATAGATAATGCAAAGAAAGTAATAGATGAGGTCAATATGCAATATATGAATTTTGATGAAGCTTTCAAATATTCTGAATCAGTTAGCTAATGACATAATCATAATTTATATTGTAAGCCTTCCAATCGTAGATAACGAAATATGCCAAACAATAGACATTAGCCCTGTAAAAAAATGGAAGAACTAATAAAATCAATTCCAATGCAATTCTAAATTGCGGAAAAATAACTAAGGAATAAAAAGCTATAAATAATCTTCTCAAAAGTTATTTTCCAAACTGCCCATATGTATGTAGGTCAAAAACCAAATATCTTAACCCTGAAGGAAATGGCAACAGAAATACTCGTTTTAAAGAAATAAATAAGCGGGACATTTATTACTTTGTACACCAATGCAACTGTTAAAATCAATGGTAAAATATTCTAGAATGAAGAAGTGACGTCAAGTAAACCATTACCAGCAATCCTACAACCGTTATCCGAACCAATCAATACAGAAAAATTCCTCCCGCTGGAGATGCTGAAACACCTAAGCTTTAAGAATACAAAAAAAGTAAACTTGTTAGAAGCAGCAAATAGATACTTACATGTAACCAGCATCACCTTAATTACTATCCTAAAAGTGAATACCTTATAAAAAAACCCTCAGAAGATCAATCAATTACTCAACTCAACTCAACCAAATTTTCAACACACCCAATGAGAACGTTTGAATTCCAGGAGGGATTAGTTAGCACTCCACACATTTAAAAAATACCATATAACACGTTAACATCATACGAAACAAAGCAATGCATTATGACACTAACCAGATCGCTGAAACTGCGACACGTGCAGAACAAAACTGTGGGAAACGCAAGGTCAGCGAATACCATTCCCGTTGCAGTTAAGTACAACTGCAGCTACAACTACAACAACTTTTAACCTATATACCTACACAACTTAACTTATATAATATATTTACTATTTATCAATTATTATGGTATTATTAGACTTCGTTTGTGACTAGTGAAATCCAATAAAACAATCGTTTTTATTGTCATTGATTTTTATTTATTTAGGGTTTTCATAAGGTCTCATAAGTTATAACGATTCAAAAACATAGCATTGAGGATTGTAAATATGTAAACTCACAGTTAAATCACCAACAACAAAGTTATAATTCCCTAAAAATAAAATAGTTTAGGTATGTTTATGATGTTCAATTTCTTTATAGACGTATGCCAAATTTAAAGAAAGAATGCTGAAATTTCAATGAAATTTAACAAATTCATCCAATTTTACAATTTACCACAGAAAATTCTACCATGTTGCTCACAAACTGCTCTCGTTCACTTCAGAAATGAAAAGTGGCAACATTGGCCATGCTGACTCACATAAGTTTTAGTTTTATTTTTCATTTATTATACTATATATGCCATTAAAATATAAATTTTTTATAAAGTTGACGTTTGTATGAATTCCTTTGTTACGTTATAAGCACATAATATGGTTCATTATTATCATTATTTCCTAGTTTTTCGATTTACCTCATATTATCGCATCACTTCAAAGGCAGCATAAGTCAATAACAATTAATAACAAATCTGCTAACATGTCAACATAGCCGACATTGTCGATTGAAACAAATTTTATCAAATCCGGGACGATGTGCACAATTCGGCGTCAATATGTATGCCTGTTTCGGGTAAAGTTTTCAATTGTTTTTATGCTCTTGCAACCAGCTGCAGAGTATTATAGTTTTGTTCACATAGCGTTTGTATTTATCACCTAAAACTAATCGTGATAGATATAGGGTTATATACATATATATATAAACAAGCTTTTACCCGCGACTTCGTCCGCATAAGTTTTTTCGTTTTCTCCCGGCTGAAAGTTCCCCTGCAACAATGTCCCACTATCGTGTTCAGGTCCTCAACTTCACATAAAAATTTCTTCAAAAGCAACCTAAGCACATAATGGATAGCTCCGAATGTTTCCTTAGTAAATATAAAAAGTAAATAATGTAAATCGGTTTAAAATACTACTAACTTCCTACCTGGGGTTAATGTTAGACAGTGTGACATCCGAACATCGTCTGCGTAGGAAGTACTAACTTAATGTAGGTAGTATAATAATGTAGGAAGCTAAAAATAAGAGGGCTTATTACTGTAGTACATTTTTGTAAACTGTGTTCTTTGTTTTCCCCTCTCTGGCCAACACATGGAGATTCTGTGGACTTGAAACACGTGAACAAGCCACGTATAATTGTCCATGAGAAAAACAACTATTTTCTTAATTAATGCCGGCTACTTTTAATGTTTGCCCCTGAGCTTTATTTATCGTCATAGCGAATGCGATTTTCAGCGGAAACTGGAATGGCAAATCTGTCGGAATTATGGGTATACGGGGGATTAAAACATTCTCCCCTTTTGCCATTCCGTTCATAATAATTGCTTTTACAATATTGCGGCCGAGGTGTGTTACTTGCAACCGCGTGCCATTACACGGTGTTGGTGCATTTAAATTCCGCATCAAAATAACAGGAACGCCTACTTTCAGCCTCAGTTTGTGTGAAGGTACTTCCGACAGTACTCGTTCAGTATCCATTACAGTTTCTACAGAGAAAAACTCAACAATATCATCTCCCACGCGTGACATAATTTGCTCGTTTATCTGTCCCACCATTTCATTCGTCGGCGCTAAAATTGCTCTTTCACATAACCATTCTCTATTCCTTATATTAGTTAGCAGTTCGCTATAGACGAAGGTATTTGGATCATCTGGATTATGCACAATATTGTAGAATTCACGATCCAATGTAATCATGCCATTACCATCCTTTGCCATACGATCTTCTCCAATTTTAAGAAGAGCAGCAGCATATTGTCCAGATTGTAACGGGTGATTTTTTTGAGGTTAGGATTTTCATGCATTAGTATTTGACAGATCACGTGGGATTTCAGACATGGTGTCAAAGAGAAAGATGCTCAGTATGCTTTGACATTTCATCATGAATAGACTTACTAACGAGCACAACGTCGAATTTTCAGTGAATGGGCCCTAGAAAAGTTGGCAGAAAATCCGCTTTTTTATCGACAAATTTTGTTCAGCGATGAGGCTCATTTCTGGTTGAATGGCTACGTAAATAAGCAAAATTGCCGCATTTGGGGTGAAGAGCAACCAGAAGCCGTTCAAGAACTGCCCATGCATCCCGAAAAATGCACTGTTTGGTGTGGTTTGTACGCTGGTGGAATCATTGGACCGTATTTTTTCAAAGATGCTGTTGGACGCAACGTTACGGTGAATGGCGATCGCTATCGTTCGATGCTAACAAACTTTTTGTTGCCAAAAATGGAAGAACTGAACTTGGTTGACATGTGGTTTCAACAAGATGGCGCTACATGCCACACAGCTCGCGATTCTATGGCCATTTTGAGGGAAAACTTCGGACAACAATTCATCTCAAGAAATGGACCCGTAAGTTGGCCACCAAGATCATGCGATTTAACGCCTTTAGACTATTTTTTGTGGGGCTACGTCAAGTCTAAAGTCTACAGAAATAAGCCAGCAACTATTCCAGCTTTGGAAGACAACATTTCCGAAGAAATTCGGGCTATTCCGGCCGAAATGCTCGAAAAAGTTGCCCAAAATTGGACTTTCCGAATGGACCACCTAAGACGCAGCCGCGGTCAACATTTAAATGAAATTATCTTCAAAAAGTAAATGTCATGAACCAATCTAACGTTTCAAATAAAGAACCGATGAGATTTTGCAAATTTTATGCGTTTTTTTTTTTTAAAAAGTTATCAAGCTCTTAAAAAATCACCCTTTACATCATTGTGTAGTTGCACTCTCATATTTGTAGACAGACTGAACGTTTTTACTTGCACCCATAACGTTGACGCTTTTAAACACATATTTATTTCATCTGCAGGGGTGCCTTTAGTGATAACCGGCAAAGACTATTTCGGGCTTCAATTGCTCTCTCTCTATCCTTTCGGATTTGGGCAAAAAGCAAATTTAAAAGAAAGGTTTTTCCCGTGCCTCCAGGAGCATCCAAAAATAACAAACCACCTTCGTCAACATTGTCAAATAAGGACTGTCCCGTAAAAAATTGACCCTTTTATTCCTTAAGATTGTGACGTACCTGTTTATGGCATTAGTCTCAATGGGGACTTGTTTTTTTTCTATATAATCTGACGATTAACAAAATGTATAACATTTGGTGTCAACACTTTAAACTATTAAGATGTCTAGCAATCAAGAAAAAGTGCGCGAATTGGTTTTGTCCACTTACCTGGAAAATCCGGAATTAAAATATTTAGTTATAGCTAAAAAAACTGGAGCATCGGAAAGTACTGTCAAAAGGGTTGTTTCGAATTACAAAAAGGGTGTACCTACTATACGAAAAAAAGGTTCGGATAGAAAAGCAGGTGCAGAAGGAAATTTGGCAAAAAGAGTGAAGGAAGTTTTTAAGCAGAATCCCAACACTTCAGTACGAGATGTTGCTGTTAAAGCAGGTACCTCTAAAAGTACTGTACAAAGGATAAAGAGTGATAGTAAGCTAAAACATATAGAGTTCAAAGAGTGCCAGATCGTTCCGATGAAAAGCAATTGGTTGCTCAAAACCGAGCTCGAAATTTGTATGAAGGATACCTAACAAAATTTGACTGTTGCGTGATGGACGACGAAACCTACGTTAAGGCAGATTTCAAACAGTTAACGGGGCATGAATATTATACCTGTATGAAGAAGGGGCAAGTACAGAGAAAATTTAAGGAAAAGAAAATTACCAAATTTCCCAAGCAGTATATGGTATGGCAAGCGATATGTACTTGCGGTTTGAGAAGCAGTTTTTTTGTAACACAGGGCACAATCAATTCAAAAATTTAAATTCGCGAGTGCCTTCAAAAACGTCTTTTGCCATTTATACGCGAACATGAGGGTACTGTAATGTTCTGGCCTGATTTAGCAACCTCTCACTATTCTACAGCTACCATGGACTGGTATGAAAGCAATAATGTCAATATTGTTCCAAGAAAAGCGAATCTACCTAATTGCCCAGAGCTTTGACCTATTGAGAGATATTGGGCTCTAATGAAATCGAATCTCCGGAAGAGTAAAGGTACTGCAAAAAACGTACAAGATTTTAGAAATAAGTGGCGAAGGTCGTACGGTACTATCGATGAAAACACTGTACAAAACATAATGAAGGGCCTTAAGAAAAAAGTAAGAAATTTTTACAGAAAATAAATATTTGTTAAATGTTATTTATAATTTGTAATCTATATAGTATTCATTAATAAAAAGTAAAACAAGACTTTGAAAAAATTCTTTGGTTTTCTTGTTATTAATGAAAAACGAAGGGTCAATTTTTTACGGGACAGTCCTTACTAATCTTTGTTCTGGGTTCAAACGCGGAACAGACTCTGTTAATTTTTGTTGTAAGGAAGCAGTATCGTAATCTAGTTCTGTTCATTACATAATCTGGTAAATCCTTTCCAGAAATTGTTTTAACCTGGTCTTAAATTTTTGTCAGACCCTCATTGTAAATTAAATCACTGTACGTGACATTGTGATTTTGCTCTTGTAATTTGTGCAATATATCGTCCGTCATATCATTTTTGTATTTATCCCACAATTGTTGAGGATTTGAATGACCACATGTCTTTACCAATACAGCAAAAAACTCTCTCATCTTTCCTGCTGATCTACATTGAGCAGCTTCTTCCAGTGTCACATCCCAATGGTTGTCATTCTCCAGTAATCCTCTTGCCTCACATGCCTCTCGAAATGTAGAATAATTTTTTGTGTTGTATTTTTTTTAGATCATTGAAAGGGGTAGGTCCGCGCACATGGTGTAAAAGCATGCGTAGACAAAAACATTCCATGTTACTAACATGAACTGTATAAACTCGTCCTAAAGCATCTCCAGATTTGACGTCAGGCCAATCCTGAACAGAAGTACCTTGAATGCGGCGTTTCCAAGTTTTCCTACTTGCATCCCAAATATAATACCTCGGCACCTCGACATAAAGAAGAGTTTTTGCAAACTCATCTCTGATACAAAGGTCAAAAAAAGCAGTGAGAGTGGTTTTTGGCGGAGTAGTTATTCGTTTAGGAGGATGGAGTCATGTGTAGAAGTTCACGCAAGTGAGGAAAGTTCTCTGATCGCCATTCACTTGGGAGTGGCCAGAAACGATTCTTTTACATATGACTCAAGCAGCTCACGACTTCAGGTCTTTGACCAAGTATCCTCTGGGTAGCCTAAGAACATCCGTTTGAAGGCGAGCTAAAGGGAGAAGGCGAAATATCCCCTACTTAGGGTTGTGCGCTGGGTTTGGGACCCGCCACGTAAAAAAACACACCCAAGGAAAAAGCAAACACAGCCTCGGATGAGAGACCCCCCTTTTGATGACAACCATGGCAAACGAAATAAGGACTATGATTTGAGGGCATGCACCTGGAATGTCCGGTCCCTTAATTGGGAAGGTGCCGCTGCCCAGCTGGTAGATGTCCTCGTAAAGATAAAGGCTGACATCACCGCCGTCCAAGAAATGCGATGGACGGGACAAGGACAGAGACGAGGAGGTCCTTGTGACATTTACTACAGTGGCCATATAAAGGAGCGCAAGTTTGGTGTTGGATTCGTGGTGGGAGAGAGACTCCGTCGCCGAGTACTATCATTCACTCCGGAGAATGAACGTCTAGCCACAATCCGCATCAAAGCGAGGTTCTTCAACATATCGCTTGTTTGCGCCCACGCCCCGACGGAAGAGAAGGACGATGTGACCAAAGATGCCTTTTATGAGTGCTTGGAGCGCACTTATGAGAGATGCCCCCCCACGATGTCAAAATCGTGCTTGGCTACTTCAACGCCAGGGTGGGCAAAGAAGGTATCTTTGGCACTACGGTCGGTAAATTCAGCCTCCACGAGGAAACATCCCCAAATGGGTTGAGGCTGATCGACTTCGCCGGGGCCCGAAATATGGTTATCTGTAGTACTAGATTCCAGCATAAGAAGATACATCAAGCTACCTGGCTGTCTCCGGTTCGAAAAACCACCAACCAGATCGATCATGTTGTGATAGACGGAAGACACGTCTCCAGTGTTTCAGATGTGCGTGCGCTCCGAGGTCCTAACATCGACTCGGACCACTATCTTGTTGCAGCCAAGATTCGCACCCGCCTCTGTGCAGCAAAAAACGCACGCCAACAAACACAAGGAAGGTTCGACGTCGAGAAGCTGCAATCACAACAGACAGCCGAACGATTTTCTACTCGGCTTGCACTCCTGCTCTCTGAGAGCACTCGTCAACAACTCGGTATAAGGGAACTGTGGGACGGTATTTCAAACTCCTTACGTACAGCTGCAACCGAAACCATTGGTTTTCGGAAAGTGCAAAAGAACAGCTGGTACGACGAGGAGTGCCGTGTCGCAGCGGAGAGAAAACAGGCTGCCTACCTCGCAACGTTACGATCGACCACAACACGTGCGGGATGGGATAGATACCGAGAGTTGAAGAGGGAAGCGAGACGCATTTGCAGACAGAAGAAGAAAGAGGCCGAAATGCGTGAGTACGAACAGCTTGATAAGCTGCCCGACAGGGGTAATGCTCGAAAATTCGACGAAAAAATGCGGCGACTTACAGAAGGTTTCAAGACCGGAGCATACTCTGTAGAACCCCCAAAGGTGATCTAGCCACCGATGCCCAGAGTATACTTAGATTATGGAGGGAACACTTCTCCAGCCTGCTGAATGGCAGTGAACACATAACACCAGGAGAAGGCGAAACCGATTCCCCAATCGATGACGATGGAGCAGACGTTCCATTGCCCGGCCATGACGAAGTTCGAATAGCAGTTGCCCGCCTGAAGAACAACAAAGCGGCAGGGGCCGACGGATTGCCGGCCGAGCTATTCAAACACGGCGGCGAAGAACTGATAAGGAGCATGCATCAGCTTCTTTGCAAAATATGGTCGGACGAAAGCATGCCCAACGATTGGAATTTAAGTGTGCTATGCCCAATCCATAAAAAAGGAGACCCCACAATCTGCGCCAACTACCGTGGGATTAGCCTCCTCAACATCGCATATAAGGTTCTGTCGAGCGTATTGTGTGAAAGATTAAAGCCCACTGTCAACAAACTGATTGGACCTTATCAGTGTGGCTTCAGACCTGGTAAATCAACAAATGACCAGATATTCACCATGCGCCAAATCTTGGAAAAGACCCGTGAAAGGAGAATCGACACTCACCACCTATTCGTCGATTTCAAAGCCGCTTTCGACAGCACGAAAAGGAGCTGCCTTTATGCCGCGATGTCTGAATTTGGTATCCCCGCAAAACTAATACGGCTGTGTAAACTGACGTTGAGCAACACGATAAGCTCCGTCAGGATCGGGAAGGACCTCTCCGAGCCGTTCGATACCAAACGAGGTTTCAGACAAGGCGACTCCCTATCGTGCGACTTTTTCAATCTGCTGCTGGAGAAAATTATTAGAGCTGCAGAACTGAATCGAGCAGGTACAATCTTTTATAAGAGTGTACAGCTGCTGGCGTATGCCGATGATATTGATATCATCGGTCTCAACACCCGCGCCGTTAGTTCTGCTTTCTCCAGACTGAACAAGGAAGCAACGCAAATGGGTCTGGCAGTGAACGAGGGCAAGACGAAATATCTCCTGTCATCAAACAAACAGTCGTCGCACTCGCGACTTGGCACTCACGTCACTGTTGACAGTCATAACTTTGAAGTAGTAGATAATTTCGTCTATTTAGGAACCAGCATTAACACCACCAACAATGTCAGCCTAGAAATCCAACGCAGGATTACTCTTGCCAACAGGTGCTACTTCGGACTGAGTAGGCAATTGAAAAGTAAAGTCCTCTCTCGACGAACAAAAACCAAACTCTATAAGTCGCTCATAATTCCCGTCCTGCTATATGGTGCAGAGGCTTGGACGATGACAACATCTGATGAGTCGACGCTGCGAGTTTTCGAGAGAAAAGTTCTGCGGAAGATTTATGGTCCTTTGCGCGTTGGCCACGGCGAATACCGCATCCGATGGAACGATGAGCTGTACGAGATATACGACGACATCGACATAGTTCAGCGAATTAAAAGACAGCGGCTACGCTGGCTAGGTCATGTTGTCCGGATGGATGGAAACACTCCAGCTCTGAAAGTATTCGACGCAGTACCCGCCGCGGGAAGCAGAGGAAGAGGAAGACCTCCACTTCGGTGGAAGGACCAAGTGGAGAAGGACCTGGCCTCGCTTGGAATATCCAATTGGCGCCACGTAGCGAAGAGAAGAAACGATTGGCGCGCTGTTGTTGACTCGGCTATAATCGCGTAAGCGGTGTCTACGCCAGTGAAGAAGAAGAAGAAGAAGTTATTCGTTTGTGGAAATTGTGTTTATTAAAATAAACGCGTTCACCATTTTCTAAATACACGCTGAGATGTGTCACGGTGGGATGCCTTTCGTGCAACGGAAATCCTAACAGACGATACACGGCTTCGTTGCTGCTAACACACAGACCAGACAGATAAGTTTGTACCTCATCTTCGGGATTCGCAAGATCAGTATTTCTAAAATTGAAAATAGCTTGATCACTACTCTTGTTTATATATTTGCAGATATATTTGATGACGCGTACTGAACTGCATGCCTCAACATTTATGTGGGCGTTAAACATTTTTGATAAAATTGGTGAATAGGGGACTACCCAACTATTATCAACCGGAACGTAGCTACCATTTCGGAGCTTCACGGTTGCTATTAGTCTAAAAACTCTTTCGACTACATCATGTCTATCTATTGCGCATTGTCCCGGCATCAACTCATTGACTATTTCGGGCCAGGCTGAGTTGCAAGTAAAGGTGACGAATAAGTCAGGGCGACCATGTGTACGTACATAAACAAACGCGTCCTGAGTATATTCGTGTAAGTACCGCTGGCTATTTACAAATGAAGACGGTAAAATGACCATGCGACCTAAGTTATTTGGAATTAAATTAGCGTCCTTCGCCACAGCGTCTTGTTGATGGATGTAATTCTCTGCTCTTAGTTTAGTTTGATTTAATGATATTTACCGTAATCTCTCGCCTTCAACTTTAACGTACATGTCAACGTAAAACTAATTGGCCAGTTGTTTGCATCTTTGTAAAATGTTAAAGTTGTTTTCTCGTCATCATGTTGTAGGCGTAAAAATGTATGCATGAAACCTTTTTGTTATGCAAGGGAAGACCTGTTACAGGATTAATTTGAGGAACTTGAAAGTGTACCCCTCTTGTCCCTTACTAAATATGATCGGATATTGGTACACATCATAAAATTTATGAGTATCAGGCACCTTGGTTAATGAGGCATCTCGGGCCTGTAAAACTATATCACGGGCAGAAAACTGTTCCCCTATAACCATGGCTGCGACTTAATTTATTAAGGGTGGGGGGTAGGGTTTTTCACTTTCGAAACTTTTTTTTTGCCTTATCTTATTGTTTAAGATTTCAAGAATATGTCCTTAAAATTTTAAGTCGATAGAAGTAATATTCCTAGAGTTATCGTCTTATTAGTCTCCTGGCCTTTAACGCTCTAACTCTAACAGCTGAGGGCGGTCGGGATAGAACATAAACTTTAGACGCGTTTTTCTCAAAACTACTTGTTCAAAGTCCGTGTTCACTGTCATTTCAAAACTACTTGACCAATTCATTTCAAACTTTGAACACATTTCCAGCATATAAAATACTTCCCCCCCAACGTTTATTAAATAATTTTTTTTTTTCATTAAAGGTGTTTTCCACCCACAAAATGGCGGAATTTTCTGGTGGAAAATAGCAGTTTTCACTTTAAATGACCGCCAAAAAGTTTTGAATGCAAAAAAAAAAATTATCAGAGAACGAGAAGATTTGATTATAGTTTAACTAATTTTTCTTTATTTTTTATTTTCCGATAATTTCCGGCCGAGCAATAGTGAACACCGCAAACTCTTTTTTTCTCATGACGTTCTGGGGAAAGCACTGTTACCGGCTTATGCCTCAATTTTTCTCCATGAAAAAATTACCTTACATTGTCAAAAGTGTGCTCTATAATGTGCAAAAGGTCCGAATAAAATTACTCAATGCAGATTTGAGAAATAAATTCACAAAAAAGTCTTTTTTTCCTTGAAAACCCTAGCCGCCCCCCCTTAACGGTGCATTATACCGCCTTTCATGTTCCCCATTTCTTTCTTTCTAGTACTGTTTTAAAAGTATTGATAAGGCGATTATGTTCATGCAACATTCTCTGGATTAACAGTATCCCTTTCGATTCCTCGTATATTTTGACACCTGCGATCAGCTTCGTTTTCTTCATCGCCCATGAAATAAAGTTGCAAAAACTTTGGTTGTTCATTATTTGCGGGAAGTAAGGAACCAATCCTGTGCTTAAAAACCGGCGAGATTCATTACTGTCGCATAAAAGTAAAGATTTAAGAGGTTCCTCTGGCTCGCCAAGTAACGAAATTTTAACCTTTCACCAGAACAGCACATACCTGGAGTTTCTTTTTTCCATTTCAGTGCTTCACAATATCTGCATTTTTTTATCCATTCTCACAATGATAACCAATCGGTGATTAATATAGTCGATCAAAGGCTCATACTCAAAAGCGGCTCCATTTAATGCCTCCGACGTACTCATTGCAAACGTACGTCTTCTTTCTGCCTGCCGTTCTGCATTTAAAAGACGCCGTCTTTGTGAATCTTAGTCAGTCTCTGCCGCAATTAATTGCGAGTGACGTTCGGCATCTAAAACTCGACGTGTCTGAGTCTGTTCCACTGTCTCAGAAGCTCTTTGAGATGCGTGGCGTTCAGCATCCAGTGTCAGACGGGCCTGAGTCTGAGTATACATCTCAGAGGCCCTCTGAGATGCGTGGCGCTCAGCATCTAAGGTCCTACGGGCTTGAGTCTGCGTATAGGTCTTAAAGGGCCTTAAGATGCGTGGCGTTCAGCATTCAGGGTCTAACGGGCCTGAGTCTGTGTAAAAGTCTCGAAAGCCATTTGAGATGCGTGGCGTGCAGCATCCAAGGCCCGACGGACCTGACTCTGCTCTAAGGTCTCAGAAGCTCTTTGAGTCGCATGACGCTGAGAATCTAATATCTGACGCGTCTGAGTCTTCTTTTCAGGTTCTTGGCTTCTAGCAACTTTTGCAGTTCGAGCTCTGCTAGAACTACGACTTAAATTGGATTTACGTTTGCGTGGCATATCGAAAACAATAATTAAAGATTTTTTAAATCGGTAGTTTTAAAAACTACATCGTAAGACAATTTTTTATAAAAACTTCGATAAAGCAAACCTTTTTACTTAAAACCCAAATATCTAAATCAATCAATAACGTATTGAACCTAAACAACTATGCACCTGACAAACCTTTTATACCTAAAACCACATCCCGATGTGAGCTAAATAACACTTAACCTACACATGAATTGAGAATTAACAAATGAAAGCGACTGCAAAAATAAAGTATAATACGTATCTGAGTAAACCTAGAGATATGAATGGTTGGTTAAGAGAATACCTAGAATCTAATAGCTACCTTAACTACCTAATAATAAAAATGAAACTAACTACTATCTATCTCCTAACTAAATTTCATCAAAATCCGTTCAGCCGTTTAGGCCTGAAAGAGTAACAGACAACGTCCGGTGTGTTTTACGTGGGTACCTGCTGACGACAAGCTTACTCCACGGCGCTCAAAAGCTCAGCGGATCAAATCAATGCGTTGATCAGCGCCCTGAGAGCGCTAAGCATTTTCAGTACAAATTGGCAGCGTGGAATGGACACACTAACCACTTTGGTCGGGTTTGAGGCCCATCTAAAACCTCTGCCGTGCTTTGGGTCCGGCACCCGGTTGCAATGCAACTCCATATTCAACTGACAAAGTCAGTTCTTCCCGTGATTTGGGTTTCAACCACAGCCACCACGATACTCCCCGAGGGGCCAGTCCGCATGAGCAGGTTGGAGTTACCTCCAAGGGCTCCTGCTTCCCGTGGTACCAGAATTAAGTCTCCAGTCACTCCGCAATTAAATGTGTAAACTGCCCCACAAAAACACCCTGACGTATCTGATAGGTGCCTCTGATGCAAAAATGCATTCAGAGGCCCATAACCCAGACTCAGACAAAATCTGAAGTCTGGGTTATCCTCAACGAACCCAACGTCCCGAATGTACTCGTACGTCACTCGGCCGTTAGGACTATTGTCCCAACGTTGTTGCCACCTACACCTAACCCTATCCTCTAGAAGCCTCTTGCTCCCTAGATATCCCTCCCTCTCCATATCATCGTCGGAAATCCAATCGTTCCGCAGCAATGACACACTCAAACCCCTTCTCAACCTGAATTCAACAGCACGCTGTATGACAATCAGGTCAAGAGGGGGTGCACCTTATAGCACCTGCATCGCATCCGTTGAGACGGTACGACATACAGGCAAGCAAGCGAGCATCATACAACGCTGTATTGAGAGGAGTTTTTGAGACCCCAAGACAGTCGTGGCTGCCTCCCATCAAACAGGGGCTCCATATGTGGCACAAGCCACAAACAAGCCACGATATATGGTGCGGATAGCACGGCGTCCGAGACCCCAATCGCTCCTCAAAATACGTCGTATTTTGCCTACGGTTGCCTGTAGTCGTTCTTTCACATTCGCAAAGTGTGGAGTAAAACACATCCTTTCACTTATGGTCAACCCCAGATACTTGACTTGCGTCACATATCTGATGCTGACCCCGTTCACACGGACAATCGGTGGACGAAACGGCGACAATCTACCTTTCAGCAGCATTGCCACCGTTTTGACCATCGATATGTCAACCCCCACACCTATACCCCAAAAATTAACGATATCTAAGAGATCTCCTCCCGCCCGTTCTAACTCCAACCTCGAGCGCCCTCCAACCATAAGAAGAAGGTCGTCCGCATACGCGCAACATTTACAGAGTGGCTCGAGCTGCCCAAGCAGAGTGTCCATCATAAGGTTCCAAATATATGGACCACAGATGGAACCCTGCGGGCAGCCTCGAACAACTCCAATCTCCACACTCCCATTCATGCCGACAAAAGAGGCCTTTCTGTCCGAAAAATAACTCCACCAAAGAGTAACTTCCGGACAGCCAAGCTCCTCCAGCCGTTGCAACACTCGATCCTAGCTTAGGTAGTCAAATGCCCCCTTGAAGTCAATAAATATGCCAAGGACATACTTGTTGACATTCTCCCTAACGACATTCTGCACAAAAAACCACGCGTCCTCTATACTGCGTTCTTTTCTGAACCCAAACTGCCTATCCGACCACATACCCCGCGTTAGCTCCTGAAGACGTTCCACCATGACTCTTTCCAGCACTTTTCCAAGTACTGGAAGGAGACTGATGCCCCGATAAGATCGAAGATCGCTCCTGACCTTATCAGGGGACTTCAGGAGAGGAACAACTCTAGCACTTTTCCACTCGCGTGGAAAGTATCCCTCTCAGACCCACTTATTATAAATGGCCTCCAGGTATTCCGGAATGAACTTCCATAAGCTTTTACATATCTCTCCGTTCAAACCATCAAAACTTGGGGACCGTTTAGATCTAACCAGGCCAAAGGCGTACCGCAACTCCCCGTCACCTAATGGAGGGACAGGCACCTCTTGTGCTTGAGGTACCCGCACCTCCGACCTAGGAAAGAACGCACCTAACAGAACCCCCGCACACTCTCTCCACGACGATAACAGAGTGTCATCGACGCGAAGAGAGGTGATATCCTCCCTCATACGACCCCTGCAGATCCTATAGACCTGACCCCAGGGGTCGTTCCTATCCTCTCTAACAAAACTCCTCCACTCTTCCTCTTTAACTTTAACTAACATCTCCCTATCCGCACAACTGAATTTGTACCTAAGCTGGGACAGCCTATCAGAATTGGACCGTCGGGAGCGTTGAAACTTTCGCCTCAAACGCCTGACAGTCCTCCTCTTCAAGGTTAACTCACGCGTCCACCACTTAATTTTGCTAATCTTACGACTTTCACACCTCCTAAATACCCTATCATTTAACCCCCAAACTACCCCGTATAGACGAGCAATTTGCTCGTCAACCCCCAACTCCTCAAACTCATAAAGCGGTATATCGGATACCGCTTCCCTAACCAAGAGTCCATATTGGTTCCTGTCAGTACCAGTGGTACGCCATCGCCACAATGGACTCTCATAAGGTGAGGGAGGGGACCGAGGGGTAACCACAATTTGAAGCAAATTATGGCCACTCAATCCCCACCCTCCCCTAACCTCCCAACTAACACTAAAAGCCCTACTTGCTGCCTCATTCATAAGCGTCACGTCAATGTCCCTCACGCCCCCAGGCCCATCGAACGTATACCATTCGCTCGGCCCATTCAGAACATGGAGGCTACTAGCCACCACCCATTCGCTTAATGCCTCACCTCGACTGTGGCTTTGGTATCCAGACGAATGCCGGGATACCTTACTAAACCACATCGAGGACGAGGCATTCGCATCCAACCCTAGGATAAATGGGCTACTATTCGCAAGTAGTAGTAGCTTATCCATGTAGCCCAGGTAGGGCTCTAGGGGCTCGCTATATTTGCAATACAAACTAGCGACAATCATCCTACCGAACTCCCCTTCTACCGCTACACATATACCCAGTTGTGAAGAATCCACCACTACGCAATCGTAGCGTGGATTACTCACAACTATTGCGGCGTTAGCTCTAAGGTCAGTGAAGACCCTAAAACCCCCAGGAAGACCCCGAACCGACCGCGGGGCCTCCACAGGCTTCGGCGTCACCGATGCGATTGCCTCAAGCACAGGTGCTGGAGGCGCAGGCATCGGTGCCGACGGAGATGGCATTGACCTGCTCGGCGCCGAAGAGGAGGATCTCCCACAACTCCCCCCAAGGGCATCTACATGACGGCGAAGATGGGCATTCTCGGTAATGACCGTCATCAGGAGCGCCTCATATTTTGAGGCAAGTTCCATCAGCCGCTTCGCGGCCCCAATATCAAAGTTTTTGGCGTCAAACACCAACTCATTCAATTCCCCCGTTATTCGCTTGGCAGCCGCAACATGGCTGACTGCCCGCCCCCAACAACCACAGCACCCCTTGAGGAAACTCGCGCACCCTCTTTATTGGTACCCGAGACAAGAGTGCCCGTTTTAGAAGCGCCCACTTTCACGACGCCCACTCCCTTGCCCACCGTACTAGCCGGATGGACCACGCTCCCACTACTGCTCTCTTCGTCTATACACGACGAACCCGTACGCGCTACCGTTTTCTCGGCGGTGGCCACACTGGCACTCCCGCTCCCTCCCACATTTCCCCCAACGTTACGCGGCGACCCCGCACGCGTAACTGGCTTCTCAGCGGAGGCCACATTGGCACTCCCGCCACAACTCCCGCTCACTCCCTCGCTTCCGTCCTCTTTACGCGGCGACCCCAGGTGCGCCTTGCTCCTCGGTGGAGACCTTACTCCCGTCGCTCCCGCTACTTCGCTCTCGCCGCCCGACGTGGAATTATCCACGACTGTTGAAGCGGCGGATCCTCCGCTTCCAGCGAGGGCCTTCGTCCTCCTCTTCCGTCCCGGAGGCATCCTACTTCCCGACTAACACTCAGTCGAAACTGATCCGCTGGCGTACCACTAGCGTAGAAGGCTCACGGACAAAAAGATTCTGGAGCAGCTGCTCTCCAGATGCGTGCGTCTGAACGCCTTGAAAAATGCGACCCACGCAAAGGCCCGCTCAATAGCAGCGACCACCCAAACGGTCGATTATAGCGTGCCCGCAGTGGCACAGCCCACAACCCCAACCAGTGGTCGGATTAAGGCCACTCAATTGGCCGCCGCCCGGACAATGTCCCCGTAACGGTCCGAGAGTCGACCGATGTGGCGCTGAGCCGAATCGCACCGTGGGCTAAACGGTTTGCTGGTATGACCGTTGGTCCTCACAGGAGTCGCAATCTCCAACACTGGACAGACGCTAGCACCCTTGGGCAAACATGTCCAGATCCTCCTGACACTGAGCCAACTAAGCGCCAGATGCTCAGTACAGAACTACTGGCGGGCAGTCCAGTCAGCAAGAGTGCCAACAACACGGAGCTAGACTGGAACCGTGCGAAGCTTCCGCTAATAACAACAACGTGGTTAACCACGTTGTCCATATATATGGTAATAATTAAAAACATTACTCACCCGTTATTTCAGTACACAAAAATGCAGTGCCAGGCAAATCGCGTAAACAAATACCCGCACAAAAAGAAATCGCAAAAAATCACCGAATATTCACTTTGAAAATCACAACGATGCGCACGCACGTCTATCCGCGTCGACAGTCAACTAACGAATGAGAGTAACAGACAGACAGAGTTACTTTCGCGTTTATAATATTAATATGGGTTGTAAAATATAGCGAATTCCTTCATTATTTTCACTACTTTAGGAACAGCTGTAACTTTTTTTCACCTTTTTTTTTGGTCAAATGAAGCTTAAAATCTCATCTTTCCAACACTATATACTTATAGGTACTAACAACTTTCATATAGTGACTTTGAAAAAAAAGCAATATAGATGAAACAAAAATTCAGTCATACACTGAAAAAAGTTTTATGGATATAGTCAAATTTTTGTCAAATAAAAACAAGAATTATTATTCGTATCAACTGAAGAGCTCTAAGGGCCTAGTTGTTGTAATCAAGGGTATAGAGTACGAAGTCAAAGAAGCATTGGAACAATGCAGTTTTGGAATTAAAACAGTTGTAAAAATATTTAATAGAAACAAAGTACCATAGCCAATGTTTAAAATTGAATTGTTGCCGAACTCAAATCAACTTAAAAAATGAAACACATTCAAAATATAATTTGAAATATTTGCTGCATCGTAGAGTAACTGTTGCAGAGCCACATAAAAAAAACGGTCCGGTACAATGTACTAACTGCCAAGAATATGGGCATACCAAATCATATTGCACTCTACGCAGTGTTTGTGTGGTATGTGGTGATTTGCATCCCACTTCTAAATGCACCCTAAAGAAAGAAGAAATACATACAAAATGCAGCTGTTTAAATTGTTGCAAATTCAAACGGAATTACCTAACACTTTCCCAATCATTAAATAAAAAATGCTTTATTTAAAATGTACAACAATTTTATTTGAAGGTTTATTTCGCGCAAGTATTAAGTACAAAGTTATGTATGTTGGAAGTTCAATTGTACGAAGCGGGGTAGATAGAGTTCCCAAACTGAGCTATAGCGGGATATATCGACGTGGCGTCGCGTAGGATCGATACGTTGTAGCGCGGGGGATCAGTCGAGGACGAATTAAAAAATGCGAATGTGTATATTCGGATGTTGACGTGCGATGAGCGTCTGGCGAATGTGTCGAACGAATTGTAATGTATCTGCTCAGGGGACCATCCTTTATGCTGAGTGGGTTGATGTAGTGTGGTGAGTTGTGTTGTCTATGAGTGTGATGTCATCGACATTGGTATAATAGTCTCCAATTTGTTCCCAGATGCGGTGTATTGGTGATCATGTGGTGAACACAGTGGTTTTGTTAGGGTGTGGCATTTTAACCCGGGTAGAATGGGCAGCTTAACTCATTTAAACAGCAGCAATTGTGGAGGAAATCACACTGCTAACTACAGAGATTGCCCGTATATAAAGTTTTGAAATCGAAGTTGTCACAAGGCATTCAAGCACGACGTGACCAAATGTTACAAACACCCCGTAATGAAATTATAGCAACCTCAGAAAAAATATCAAATCCTATTACTTCTAACAATAATAATATGCAAGGAAGCTATGCAAATGTAGTGAAAGGCAACACTGTGCAAATGCAACTGCCGCAAAATCCTCCAAATGCAGGTTGATTAGAAATCGTTTAAACCACTATGCTCTGGAATCTCATGCTACACCACAGTTACAGGCTACAAAAATGTCACTAAAAAATCGGGGTCGAGACTTAAATCTTACAGCTATATACTTTCCACCTCGTTTTAAAATTACAGAAAACGAATTTAAAGACTTTTTGGAACACTAGGTACTGGGGCTCACGTCTTATTAATCCGAAAGGACGACAGCTGTATCAAACTATTATAAATAGGCATAATAACCTTGAAATAATATCTCCTGGTAAGCCGACATATTGGCCTAGTGATCGTAAGAAAATACCAGATTTAATTGATTTTGCCGTAATCAAAAATATAGATAAATCGCACATAACAGCTGATACATGTACTGATCTATCTTCTCATCAATCTCCGGTACTAATAAAGTTGTGTGAACAACCCATATTCGTTAATCCAAAAGTGGGTCTAACTTCTTATAAAACGAATTATCTAAAATATAAAAAATGCGTCAGTAGCCACATTAATATTGAGTACAAAATGGCAGATAAATCGTTTCCCTTCCACTCAACTTCAATTAAAATCTGCTGTACGTAAATTAAAAAAAGCGCTTAAACGTGAGGAAGAATTGAACACCGAAATGTATATAAAGAAGCTGTGTCCGAATTCAAACAAGCAAAATTCCTTTTGGAAAGCCCAAAAGTCCATGAAGCTACCAACTGACTCCAACATGCCTATACGAGACTTGGGTGGAAATTGGGCTCGCAGTGACTAATTGCTTTGCAAATCACCTAGAAAAGGTATTTCAACCCAATTTTCCAAAGAACAACTTTAAGCTGTCCATCTTACCCAACACAGCTAAAGAGTCGCTCGAGTCTGTTAAGACTTCACCTTCTGAAATTATTGGTATCATTAAAGAACTTAATCCAAAAAAGTCGCCAGGACATAATAATATCTCCCCAAAAATGCTAATTGAGTTACCAATGATTGCTGTAGAGGTGCTCTCTTTGCTCTTCAATGCAATTCTTAGTTTCGGATACTATCCAATTTCATGGAAAATGTCGCAGATTATCTTGATAGATAAACCTGGGAAAGACTTAACACAGCCGTCTTCATACAGACCAATCAGTCTTCTACCCTGTCTTTCAAAAGTATTTGAAAAAGTATTAATATCAAAGATGTCTCCTTTCCTCCACAAAAATAACACAATACCAATGCATCAATTCGGATTTCGTGCGAAACATGGCACAATAGAGCAAGTAACTAGAATTACTAACGAGATAAGGAAAGCATTTGAGCACAGAGGGTACTGTTCAGCAATATTTCTAGATGTAGCTCAGGCGTTTGATAAGGTGTGGTCTTTTTATACAAGATTAAAAAATGCTACCTTTAGCGTTGTATAAAACATTGCAATCTTATTTTAAAAATAGAAAATTTATGGTTAAAGTGGGAGCTTTCATATCTGATGAACGACAGTTAAGGGCTAGTGTACCCCAGGGCAGTGTTTTAGGCCCAACACTATACCTCATATATACAGCAGATCTTCCATCAGCTAATAATGTTTTAACTTCAACTTTTGCGGACGATACAGCTATAGTGAGCCGTAACAAATGCCACATTTTAGCATCAAGAATATTAGCGGAGCATTTAAGTTCTGTCGAAGAATGGCTAGCGAACTGGCGTATAAATGTGAATGAATAGAAGCGTAAGCATGTTACATTGTCGCTTAGACCAAAAATGTGCCCTGCAGTAAAAATAAACAATATTTTTGTACCCCAAGCGAACGAAGTAACATATCTTGGTATTCACCTAAATAAAAAGCTCACGTGGAGAAAACACATCTCTAGTAAAATAACATGTATGAAGATTAGAGCTGCAATTTTAATTCGCTTTAAAATAAAAACTCCAAACTTAGCCTAGACAACAAAGTGCTCTTATATAATGCGGTCATAAAGCCGATTAGGATGTATGGCATTCAACTGTGGGGTACGACCTGTGCAACTAATATTGATCTAATACAAAGGTTCCAATCAAAAATGTATAGAATAAAGAAAGAAGTAGAAGATAACAGAATCAAATATATAACTAAACTCCGAAATCACCCAAATCCTTTGGCTAACGCTTTGGTACATTTCTGCGATCAAACACGACTTAAAAGAAGAGATATGCCTGCGTATTAAAGAGCGACGTATCACCAAAACAGCTCAATCACTTGCTTGAGTCTGTCTAGTTTTTAAATAGATTTAAGATTTTATATCTTATTGTTAGGCCTTAAGAAAGCAGATCCAATAAATAAAATAATAAAAAAAGAATTAAAAAAAAGAAATTATTTGTGGGAAGTAAGGAACTAATCCTGTGATACACCTGTCCTTGTATGGTAAAAGTAGGTGTAAATCCAGGCATTACGATCTCCTTATCTACACCAAATGACGTCCTCTGAAACCAGGAATTATTCTTTATAATCCTGCTTAAAAACCGGCGCGACTCGTTACTGTCGTATAATAGAAAAGATTTAAGAGGTTCCTCTGGCTCGCCAGGTAATATGATTTTAACCTATCACCGGAATAGCGCATACCTCGAGTTTCTTCTTTCCATTTCTGTGCTTAACAATATCTGCATTTTTTATCCATTCTCTCAACATAGTCTATCAAGGGGTCATACTCAAAAGCGGCACCATTAACGTACTCATTGAAAACGTACGTCTTCTTTCTACCTGCCGTTCAGCATTTAAAAGCGTCGTCTTTGTGAATCTTCGTCAGTTTCTGCCGCAATTAATTGCGCGTGACGTTCGACATCTAAAACTCGACGTGTCTGAGTCTGTTCCACTGTTTCAGAAGCTCATTGAGATGCGTGGCGTTCAGCATACAGGGTCTGACGGGCCTGAGTCTGCGTAATTGTCTCAGAGGCCCTTTGCTAGAACTTCGATTTAGATTGGATTTACGTTTGCGTGAGATATCGAAAACAATAATTAAAGATTTTTTAAATCGGTAGTTTTAAAAACTACATCGTAAGACAATTTTTTATAAAAACTTCGATAAAGCAAACCTTTTTACTTAAAACCCAAATATCTAAATCAATCAATAACGTATTGAACCTAAACAACTATGCACCTGACAAACCTTTTATACCTAAAACCACATCCTGATGTGAGCTAAATAACACTTAACCTACACATGAATTGAGAATTAACAAATGAAAGCGACTGCAAAAATAAAGTATAATACGTATCTGAGTAAACCTAGAGATATGAATGATTGGTTAAGAAAATACTTACAATCTAATAGCTACCTTAACTACCTAATAATAAAAATGAAACTAACTACTATCTATCTTCTAACTAAATTTCATCAAAATCCGGTCAACCCGTTGAGCGCATTAGGACCACTACCATTTTGAAAAAGTGCTCGTGACCACGTCCTTTAATATGTTTAATGCACATACTTATCTCCTAAGCCACTAAATCTACAACAACCAATTTTGCTAAACACAAATATTTTAAGAACTCCTACCGTCATTGTGAAAATGATTGATGAAAACCATTAATAGTACTGTTAAAAACTACTAAAAGCGCAATAAATCCATAACTAATTACGCCAGAGACATTAAATTTTACCCCCGAGATGGTATGAGAAGGCTTTGTCAGAGCCGGTGTGGAAATTAGGGCATGGGTATGGCACCGCCCATTTTTTGGTGAAATCCCATACCTACTGCTACTACTACTACTACTTTCCAGTACACAAATCAAGAAGTATTTAATTAATAGAACGGAATAAAATTTTGCAGTAATAATCCCCTTAAAGAATGGAACCATTTTAACATAAAGTGTCAAAATCCATCTAAAACTATTCAAGGCCCTAAGTACCAAATATGTTGATCCCAGTATTCATAGTTTACTTTTGACCGGAAACATCATCTATTTTTAATTTATTTGAAAAAGATCCACATATTTTCACGCAACTTTAATATGCTCATTTCATTAAAAAAATTTCACCTAAAATCAATAAATTAAGTCTATTTTAAGAATTAACAAAAGTGTTTAAGAGTTTGCCTAAAGTTTATACGCTGTCCCATTAATAGTGCCAGTATAGTGCAATTTGTTTTTGTGACAATTGCCATAGCCTAAACTGAAAAAATGCATAGCATAATCTTTTATTCTATTATTCTTGCTGGCATGGTATATGATAATTGTTCCGAAATTGTAAAGGGATCCAAGCGTAGGAAACGTGTGTGTCACTAAAATTTTGAAGACATCAAGACAGAGATTTTATTGGGTTGGTCTATCTCTTAACCTGGGATGTAAGGCAGGTCGCCTCCAAGTTGGTGCATCCTGGGTAACGCTAAATGACCTGCGGCCTTCACGGCCTAACAACTCCCTGGACGACTTTGGCTTTGGACTGGTTTTTGAGAAACTTTTTATTGGATTTGGTAGAACTCTGGGCTGGTGGTGGCGGCATTCTGTCACCTGAGTATGATGAGGTGACACTCATCAGAAATGGCTGACAGGCTAATGTCGCAACTGCCTCCGTCCCGTTAAAACCCTGGCAGGCCTCAGAGTACGTCCCCCCCCCCCCCCCCGTCGTCGTTAAGTTGACGTGGTAGGTGTATGTTGAGATGACTCCTTCTTTGCGCTGGTCGGCTCTGAACGTATTGCCTCATAAGGGCGTACGTCAACCCTCGCCTTGGCCTCGTCATCGAGACAACCTTGGGACCATAAAAGGCGACTACCTTCCGGGGGACGGATAGCGGCTCTGAGTAGGGACCCTTTTTGAATGGACAATCACAACACTAAAAATGATAATGACGGAAGAACGACGAAGGGAGGTGAAGGGCTGTCGAAATCGGCACCTAGATCCGACCCAGGCGGGGATGCTGCTCCCATGGCAACGAAACCGTTGCCGAGAATTGGCAGCAATACGACAAGGACTCCAGTAGGTGTCTCCTTAGGTAGCAGGCTGGGGGTAACCGGCGCTAAACCTCCGACAACAGAAGTAGCGAAGGGTGGATCCTTCATGCGCGGCGGAATCGCCAGTACTAGCAGGGGATCCTCAGCTAGAGTTATGAAGGGATCCACGGGGGGGAAAAGTAAGGCAGCTTTAGCTAGGAAGCTAAAGTCAGACCGTCGATTGGCGGCCAAAATCGTGGAACGCTACGGTGACAAGCATGTTGGTCAGGTTTCTGAGCAACATGCTAGTACACTTGAGTGGGCCAAGAAAGTGCTGTGCGAGGACGATAGGGCAGGACCGGAAACCAGCAGGACAGAACCGGCGGTCAAGCGGCAGAGGTCGCACGAGGGAGACACCTCCCTTATTAAGAAAACGCGAACAGGAAAAGCGCCAACCTTTAGCGAAATCGCTAACGGCGCTGGGGCCATAGTACTGGGGGTGCTCGACCGTAGTAGGGAGGACGGAGCCATCTCCCATGACGAATGGAAGAGGGTAGCGGCGGCTATCTCATCGGTATTCCTAAGGGTGGTCAAGGAAATCCCGGGGCCACCCCCGAAATGTGTGAGTGCCGGCTGGCACCAGGGGCTGCACAAGCTCACAAGTTGTGCTGACGAGAGATCGGCCACCTTATACAGGAAGGCAGTCTCTCAGGTGGGGGAGGTCTGGAAGGGAGCCAGACTGGAGGCCGTGGCCAAAGGGGATCTTCCTCTCCGTCCTAGGGCTCGCGTTTGGCTGCCGGCCGTACCTTCCAACCCGAGCGAGATTGAGGAAATCCTCAGATACTGTAATCCCTCACTTCCGACGCAGGACTGGAAAGTTTTAAGGCTGGAGAGGACTGATGAACCGTATCGGCAAGCGCTGATAATGCTAAACACGGAATCCATCGGTCCTCTCAGCAAAACAAAGGGAGCCATAAGCTATGGTTTTGAGATGGTAGTGCTGAAAGTACTTCCATCTGATGCCAGGGCTGATGGCCCCCAAGCTGCGGTGGCTGCGGTGGATGTGACAGGGGGTACTGACGGTCAAGCGACCGTGGAAATTGATGCGTCAGAGGGCGCCGACGGTCAAATGGCCGTGGAAGTGGTCGATCCGGATCTCTCGGATGTGGCGAGTGTTGGAGGCGGTTCGTCGATTGGCGACTCCGTCTTCAGCCTCGAACAACTGTTCGAGGATGTTCGGGTCGATCACGACTTGAGCGCTGAAATAGCGCTGCTGAGGAGGGCCTTAGCCGAGGCATCTAAAACTGGCACCGACGTCATCATCGGTTCCGACGCTAACTCGCGGCATCAGATCTGGGGAAGCTCGGATACTAACAGTAGAGGTGAGTCGCTTTTTGATTTCATTATTGGCGAAAATCTTCGCATCTGTAATAGAGGAAACTCTCCTACTTTTGTGACCGCAGGCAGGGAGGAGGTTCTCGATCTCACCCTAACCTCACAAGCGATTGCCCCGCTGATATCGGACTGGAGGGTCCTCGACGATCACTCCTTTTCGGATCACAGGTATATCGAATTTAGTCTAGCCGGAGAAGGTCCGCTTAGGAAATCTTTTAGGAACCCTCGGAACACGGACTGGGAGGGTCACCGCAGGAGGCTTCGGCAAACTCTTCCACGTGCACCGGCGGTGGACTCGTTGGCCACTACCGATGTGGTGGAGGAGTGGGTTGAAGTCTTCAGCTCGGCGTGCAAGGATGCACTGGAGTGGTCTTGTCCACTAAGATCGCCGAAGGGCAAAGAGAAACCTCTATGGTGGACTAAGGAGCTCTCAGACATCAGGGCGTCTTGTAGGCGGCTTTTCAACACGGCCCGCAAAAGTGGGTTATCTGAGGACTGGGCTTTGTATAAAGCAGGACTTTCAATATATAAGTCCGAGTTAAGGAAGGCCAAGAGGACCTCGTGGAAGTGCTTCTGTGAAAAAGTGGAAGGCTGCCACGAGTCCTCGAGATTCAGGCGTATTCTCGCAAAAACCCCAGTGTTCCTGGGGTATCTCAAGGACGCAAATGGGAAGTGGGCCCTCAGTAGCGAAGAAACACTTCAAATGCTTCTCGACGCTCACTTCCCGAGCAACATGTCCTCTGTGAGGGAATCTCTCGGGGTGCCGCATGACGATTGCGCGGCCTTTGTCGGCATCCTGGATGAGCGACACTTGACGTGGGCGATTAACTCGTTCAAACCATTCAAGTCCCCGGGACCAGACGGCATCATACCAGCGCAGCTGCAACAGGCTGTTAAGGTGTCATCATGTCTGCATCAGATTAGGTTACATCCCGGGGGCCTGGAGACGAGTCAAGGTTACGTTCATCCCGAAGGCTGGCAGGGGCTCCCATGTCACGGCCAAGGATTTCAGGCCAATCAGCCTCTCCTTCTTCTTGTTAAAGACTCTGGAGAGACTGATGGACTGGCATATAAGGAAGAGCATTCCGAGAGACCATTTGTCAAAAGCACAACATGCCTATCGCAAAGGCAGGTCAGTGGACACTGCCTTGCATACCATCGTGTCATGGCTCGAAAAAGCCATTGAAGCCAAGGACTTCGCTGTTGGGACCTTCCTTGATATCGAGGGAGCTTTCAACAATGTCCTGCCTGAGGCAGTAGTAACTGCTCTTGATGGTCTTGGGGTTGAAACGAACCTCAAGTGCCTCATTCTCAGTCTTCTGTGCGACAGAGTAATCGAAACAGAATGGGGCAGCGCGCGCGCGAGGCGTAGTGTGAGTAGGGGAACACCACAAGGTGGGGTTCTCTCTCCTCTTCTATGGATCCTAGTCGTTGACGAATTGCTCAAAAAACTAGAGGATCACGGCTGTCGGGTGATTGCCTACGCAGACGATGTAGCACTTATGGTCAAAGGAAAGTTCCTTAGCACCGTATACGAGTTGACGCAGGGATATCTCAGCGTTGTAACAAAGTGGGCGGTCGGAAGTGGACTCGTCATTAATCCAAACAAAACAGAAATGGTTTTATTCAGCCGAAAATATAAAATCCCGGCGGCACCGCTGCCGCAAATGGGAGGTGTTCGCCTGCAACCGGCGGATACAGTGAAATATTTAGGGCTCATCCTGGATAGGAAGCTTTCATGGAAGCCGAATATCGAGGAGAGAGCAAAAAAGGCATCTATTGCCTTATACTGCTGCAGAGGAGCTATTGGCAAAAGATGGGGTCTCTCACCGAAAGTGGTCCTCTGGCTCTATGACACCATAGTAAAGCCCATCTTGTTCTATGGTGTCTTCATGTGGTGGAGGGCTTTAGGGAAGACCACACTGGCCAAGAAACTCGAAAGCGTTCAACGGGCTGCGCTAATTAGCATATGTGGTGCATTAAGATCTACCCCAACCATGGCACTTAATGCAATTTTGAACATAACGCCGGTAGATATTGCCGGTAGATGCATAGCCGCGAAGGTGGCTATCAGACTTAGAGAATCAGGTTTCTTAAAGGAACGTGCATCTGGTCACTCGGATATCCTTACAAACTTTGATTGCATACCGGATCATTTGGATCATGGAGTCGGCACACCGAACTCTGGCGGCTCCTTCTCTGCCCATATACCGACGAGGGAGATGTGGGTGGGAAGAAGCCGTTGGAGGAGGGGGGCAGCAAGCTTCTTCACGGATGGGTCAAAGCTTGGGGGGAAGGTTGGTGGAGGGGTTTACTGTTGGGAGCTCTCCATCAACTCCTGTTTCAGACTTCCCGACTACTGTAGTGTATTCCAGGCTGAGGTTGCAGCCATCAAGGTAGCGGCTGATTTGCTGCTACGGAGTGCATCCACCTTCAGAGAAATGACTATCCACTCAGATAGTAGGGCGGCTATATTGGCCCTGAACTCATTCGTAGTGCGTTCAGGGTTGGTCGAAGAATGTCTAACGTCGTTAGCTCTAGCAGCTAGAGTTTTTGTGATTAGACTGGTGTGGGTACCGGGCCATAGCGGAATTGCAAAGCTGATGAGTTAGCAAGGAAAGGTACCCTAGAATCATTATCGGTAGAATGGGAACGGATCGGTGCTCCTGTTTCTTCTTGTGGTCTACTACTAGATGGTTGGGCCACGCAGATGCTCGTCCAACGCTGGGCCAGCACCGGCACCTGTGCGGTTGCTAAAGCCTTCTGGCCCAGAATAACTACATATATATTTCTTCTTTCACTTACTCGTATAGTTTTTTTGCTTTGGGATTTTTGTTAAAAAAAACAGCGATAGATATATTATTGTTATATTATTTTATTAACCAAAGAGTATCTAAAAATGTTACTGTCGATGTTTTTCGGCGATATTTTGTTTTCGAAGTATCTCTTAACAAAGTCCAGCAGTAATCGGCAAGCAAACTGGCACATAGTACCATTCCCCATGTTCGTCACTTAGGGCCCCTTAATTTTCGACGAAAAGACCAGATGGGAGTCCAGAAAATGAATTTTAATGGACATGTTGCAATCCATTATTTGTCAGCTTTCACATTTCCAAGAAAATATTTAACAACGCTTTTAAAGGCACTCCAGGCTCGCATTTCAATTTCATTGAGCATTTCTTCAAATGTTATATTTTTCATCAGTTCTCTTATTTGCGGACCCACAAACTTCATTAAACTCATTTAATACGCAAAGGTGGTAGTAACACGTTTTTGTGATCAACTAGACGTTCACTGGTAACATTTTTTTGTCTCGGAGTGAGTGCCTGACGTACTTCCCACTGCTTCTGTGCATAATGACAGTTTCTAACACGGCTATCCCATTTGCAAAGGAAGCACCAATATTTCGTAAATCCTAGTTTCATTCCAAGAAGAAGGGCTATTACTTTTAGGTCTCCACATATTCCCCAATCATACTCATGATAACGGATGTTCTCTAAAAGAAGTATCCTATTCTCATATGATTTCTTCATATGAACCGCATGAGCTAATGGCACAGATGGAAATTTCTTACCGTTATGAACCAATACCGCCTGGCTAAATGAGCGTTGGTCCCCTGCTCCACACAACATTAAAAAAACATAAAAAGCGAAAATAATAAAAATAAAAAAATCAAGCTTTAAGTGAAAAGTTGAGTGCATTGCGGTGGCAAAAGATAAAAAGAAATATACACATATACACAGAGAACCAAATTCAGTTTCTTTTTTTTTTAAACAAAAACAACATATATGAACATATGTATATAAATACATGTATGCAAAAATAAAAAGAGGAAAAATATATATGTATAAGATTTTGAAACAAATTACATAAAAAAGTTACAACGCAAAATCAAACGAGCGCGCCGCGTTATAAAAATCTAACTCCAAACATAATTCGGGCGCGATCGGGCAAAAAAAAAGCAGTAATACAACTTAATAACAAAAAAGGAAAACCAAAGCACACATGCATAACGTTACAGACCAAAATCTTACTTTCCCCCTAAACAACCCCTTAAGGCGAGATAAAGTAAGTGTATCGTTTTTCGTTTCTATTTATTATATGTATGTACATATATTATGTGTGATAAAAATTGGATTTATATTTGAGATAATCCGTTTGAACGGTACGAACCGGGAAAAATTTATATATATCATCTATATATAAAACGTAAAAAAGCATTTATTTGTCTATTTGCTTACCCCTGTGTTACAAACACACATAAGAAGCTAATAAAACAACAATTTTAATTCAAGTATCCATTTGCAAGATCTTCCACAATACTCCTTCTGTTTCTCAAAACAGTAAGCAGTATATCTAAAAAAAATAAGCAAAAGGCACAATAAAAAGACAAGAAGAGAACTAATAACAACTCCGTATTATATTATACGATTTTTTAAATTTAATAACATATTTGCTTAAAGAGGTAAACACTTGCGCATGGTAAACTCTTTTTCTCATTCATATCGCGCCTACAAAAGAAAGAACGCAAAAACATTGACAAACTTTTTCTTTTGTCTTTATATTATAGCACATACCAGGCACATATACAAAGGGTATTGACACCTGTAATTACGAGAGTGCATACGAATAAGTCCGAAACCAATATATATAAATATATACATATATATTTTTTTTTGCGCGTGAGGGGGTGGAAAATACGTTCCGCATCATCGGTGCTGTCATCACAGCAGCGGTATGTGCCACTTGCAGGTGACTAAAAACTCCCACTATAAGGAACCGTCGCCAACCCTGGGACCGCTTTTGCATTACTTCAGGGTGTCGTTTCATTTTTCTCATTGAGAGATTTACATCTGCGCACCTGCGTCCAGGTCCCGCTTTTTGCTGCGTAGCAAGAGTGCAGCGAATTTATTGATAATCCCCCAGTTTGCTTCATTCTCCAACATGACGCTGGCTATTGGGCCAACCAGGTTCTCTACGGCGGTGCGTTTTTCTTGCCAGTGCACACATTCGAAGAATGTGTGTTCAGCGTCGTCTCCTGTCGCTTCGTTGTATAGGCATGACGGCTCTTCGACTTTTCCCATTCTGTGGAGGTACTTTTTGAAGTACCCGTGACCGGATAACAGCAGGGTTGTGTAAAAATCTACCTCTCCAAATTTTCGGCCTGTCCATGAGTATAGATCTTTTATAAGCCTGGCCGTCCATCTGCCGCGGCTTTTGGTGTATTATTGTTTCTTTCTTTATGTGTTCTATTGCGCTCTTGTTGTTATCGGATGACTGCACGGCGCACTTCCACCTGAACGCTGCAATTTCACTCTGCCTTTCACCATCACAGGTGTCGATTTTGCTGGGTGTTTTCAAATAAATGCGTCCATGCTAAGGTCTCCCACTCTAATGAAAGGCTATGAGGCTGTCTTTGTATGTTTTACGACAAATGCGGTACACCTTGAGCTATGTAGTAATCTGACGACGGAGGCTTTTCTCGCTGCATTTGCTCGCTTCGTCGCTAGCGTGATTGCCCATCAAAAAACTTGAGCGATAATGGCAAAACATTCATTGGAGCTCGATGAGCCGCAGAGAAGCAGTTTATGGATTTCCTAAAACATGTGTCACCTGACATCGTATAAAAGTACGCCCCAAAAGGTATCAATTGGCAATTTATACCCCCAAGCGCTCCTCATATGGGTGGTTGATGGGAATCAGCTGTAAAGAGCTTCAAATCTCATTTTAAGAAGCTAGCCGGCAGCTACAAATTTAATTATGAAGAATTCACAACATTATTAACTAAAATCGAGGCCGTTCTCAACTCACAGCGCCTCACGGCTCTCTCATAAGATTCCTCAGATTTCACCGCCTTGACTCCAGGGCATTTTCTAAAAGGAGCATCCATTCTGGCCATTCCTGAGCCAGGCGTGGAGTTGCTATCCTTACTAAATAGATGGGAAAGAATTAAAATTCTCAAATGGAAAACTACAAAAAATGCGCCAAAGATTGGAGATTGTGTCCTCATTCATGACGAATGCCTCCCCCCTACCGAATGGCGGCTTGGCCGCATAGAGAAGCAAAAGAAAAGATGATTTTTCGTTAAAATTGAATGGGTTGAAGACTCACCACTTTGGAAAAAAGTTTTCAATATTTCCCAGTTTTCTTCTAGTAAATAGCGACCCATTTCGTAAATTTTAGCCTTTTTACTGAATATCTATCACTTTCCGAATAGTATTTGACGTTTCCAATGTCGAAATATAGATAATTCAAATTTAAAACGTTAGATGGCCCAAATGACAATTTAGGGCCGGCAATATATGTATTTCTTCCAATAAAATCGATGAAACTAGAACAGGCACCGATTATAGCACTACATAGCAATTACTCGTCTTAAGAACAGCAAAGCGGCGGGGCCGATGGATTGCCGGCCGAGGTATTCAAACACGGCAACGAAGAACTGATAAGGATGCATCAGCTTCTTTGTAAAATATGGTCATACGAAAGGATGCCCAACGATTGGAATTTAAGGGTGCTCTGCCTAATCAACCCCACAATCTGCGCCAACTACCGTGGGTAAGCCTCCTCGTCATCGCAACTTATTGACAGAATCTAGATCTTATAAAAAGTGAAGTAATTAAAATATTAAGCTCGGTCGGATTCACCTTAACGAAATGATTTTCGAAACACCCTAAATTTTTCGACAGTGATTGCATTGAAAATTGCAATTAAAACACTAGGAATCCATTGGCTACGAATGAGTTGTTTCGATTTGTTTTGGATGTCAATTTTAATAATCTGTTAGCCACTAAGCGGAACATATTGTCAGTCTCCGCTCGCCTTTTCGATCTTCTTGGAATATTAGCCCCACCAGTTACCAAAGCAAAAAACTTATTCGACACTAGCTGGTAGAATTTCGAAGCCAATCTACTGCAGCTCTCGCAAATTGGCATTCCTCGGTATGTAGAGCTAGAGTCGACTGCTATATGCCAAATCCATGGCTTCTCCGACGCTTCAGTAAGAGCGTACGGATGTTGCATATACATACGAAGCCCATCTGCTAGTGGTGCCAAATGTATGCTGCTTATTGCAAAGTCTAGAGTGGCTCCGCCGAAGACCAAGGTTCGAGAAAATTACATTTTGGACAGACTCTGAAATCGTAATGCATTGGAAACGCATTCAAAATTTCTTAGGGAAAAAGTAGAATTCCTTGGATTTATTGTTTCGAAGGAAGGGATAAAATCATGCCCTGATAAATTCAGTGACATTCTGAATTATAAAACACCTAGCACTCTTCGTGGTTTACGAGCATTTTTGGTGCTATCTGGTTAGTTTAGGAAGTTTATTAAAGATTATGCCTCCATAGTAAAGCCTCTCACAAGATACTTAAGGGGAGAAAATGGTCATTTGGGAACGAATAAATCAAAAAATTTTAGAATTGAGTTGGACATTATAAACCAGGTGAAAATTGTCAAGTGTTTGCAAAAAAAAAAATGTTAAAAAAACTTATTCAATATTTCTAAACTGTATTCACTTAGAGGAGAGATGGAGTCATGTGTAGAAGTTCACGCAAGTGAGGAAAGTTCTCTGATCGCCATTCACTTGGGAGTGGTCAGAAACGATTCTTTTGCATATGACTCAAGCAGCTCACGACTTCCGGTCTTTGACCAAGTATCCTCTGGGTAGCCTAAGAACATCCGTTTGAAGGCGAGCTAACGTGAGAAGGCGAAACATCCCCTGCATAGGGTTGTGCGCTGGGTTTGGGACCCGCCACGTAAAAAAACACCCCCAATGAAAAGGAACAACAAGCCTCAGATGAGTGACCCCCCTTTTGATGACGACCATGGCAAACGAAACAAGGATTACGAATTGAGGGCATGCACCTGGAATGTCCGGTCCCTTAATTGGGAAGGTGCCGCTGCCCAGCTGGTTGATGTCCTCGTGAAAATAATGGCTGACATCACCGCCGTCCAAGAAATGCGATGGACGGGACAAGGACAGAGACAAGTAGGTCCTTGTGACATTTACTACAGTGGCCATATAAAGGAGCGCAAGTTTGGTGTTGGATTCGTGGTGGGAGAGAGACTCCGTCGCCGAGTACTATCATTCACTGCGGTGAATGAACGTCTAGCCACAATCCGCATCAAAGCGAGGTTCTTCAACATATCGCTGATTTGCGCACACGCCCCGACGGAAGAGAAGGACGATGTGACCAAAGATGCCTTTTATGAGTGCTTGGAGCGCACTTATGAGAGATGCCCCCGCCACGATGTCAAAATCGTGCTTGGCGACTTTAACGCCCGGGTGGGCAAAGAAGGTATCTTTGGCACTACGGTCGGTAAATTCAGCCTCCACGACGAAACATCCCCAAATGGGTTGAGGCTGATCGACTTCGCCGGAGCCCGAAATATGGTTATCTGTAGTACTAGATTCCAGCATAAGAAGATACATCAAGCTACCTGGCTGTCTCCGGATCGAAAAACCACCAACCAGATCGATCATGTTGTGATAGACGGAAGACACGTCTCCAGTGTTTTAGATGTGCGTGCGCTCCGAGGTCCTAACATCGACTCGGACCACTATATTGTTGCAGCCAAAATTCGCACCCGCCTCTGTGCAGCAAAAAGCGCACGCCAACAAACACAAGGAAGGTTCGACGTCGAGAAGCTGCAATCACAACAGACAGCCGAACGTTTTTCTACTCGGCTTGCACTCCTGCTCTCTGAGAGCACTCATCAACAATTCGGTATAAGGGAACTTATATTCATTTCAAACTCCTTACGTACAGCTGCAACCGAAACCATTGGTTTTCGGAAAGTGCAAAAGAACAGCTGGTACGACGAGGAGTGCCGTGTCGCAGCGGAGAGAAAACAGGCTGCCTACCTCGCAACGTTACGATCGACCACAACACGTGCGGGATGGGATAGATACCGAGAGTTGAAGAGGGAAGCGAGACGCATTTGCAGACAGAAGAAGAAAGAGGCCGAAATGCGTGAGTACGAACAGCTCGATAAGCTGGCCGACAGGGGTAATGCTCGAAAATTCTACGAAAAGATGCGGCGGCTTACAGAAGGTTTCAAGACCGGAGCATACTCTTGTAGAACTCCCAAAGGTGATCTAGTTACCGATGCCCAGAGCATACTTAAATTATGGAGGGAACACTTCTCCAGCCTGCTGAATGGCAGTGAAAGCACAACACCGGGAGAAGGCGAACCCGATTCCCCAATCGATGACGATGGAGCAGACGTTCCATTACCCGACCATGAAGAAGTTCGAATAGCAATCACCCGCCTGAAGAACAACAAAGCGGCAGGGGCCGATGGATTGCCGGCCGAGCTATTCAAACACGGCGGCGAAGAACTGATAAGGAGCATGCATCAGCTTCTTTGTAAAATATGGTCGGACGAAAGCATGCCCAACGACTGGAATTTAAGTGTGCTATGCCCAATCCATAAAAAAGGAGACCCCACAATCTGCGCCAACTACCGTGGGATTAGCCTCCTCAACATCGCATATAAGGTTCTATCGAGCGTATTGTGTGAAAGATTAAAGCCCACCGTCAACGAACTGATTGGACCTTATCAGTGTGGCTTTAGACCTGGCAAATCAATAACCGACCAGATATTCACCATGCGCCAAATCTTGGAAAAGACCCGTGAAAGGAGAATCGACACACACCACCTCTTCGTCGATTTCAAAGCTGCTTTCGACAGCACGAAAAGGAGCTGCCTTTATGCCGCGATGTCTGAATTTGGTATCCCCGCAAAACTGATACGACTGTGTAAACTGACGTTGAGCGGCACCAAAAGCTCCGTCAGGATCGGGAAGAACCTCTCCGAGCCGTTCGATACCAAACGAGGTTTCAGACAAGGCGACTCCCTATCGTGCGACTTTTTCAATCTGCTGCTGGAGAAAATAGTTCGAGCTGCAGAACTTAATCGAGCAAGTACAATTTTCTATAAGAGTGTACAGCTGCTGGCGTATGCCGATGATATTGATATCATCGGCCTCAACACGTGCGCCGTTAGTTCTGCTTTCTCCAGGCTGGACAAGGAAGCAAAACGAATGGGTCTGGCAGTGAACGAGGGCAAGACGAAATATCTCCTGTCATCAAACAAACAGTCGTCGCACTCGCGACTTGGCACTCACGTCACTGTTGACAGTCATAACTTCGAAGTTGTAGATAATTTCGTCTATCTTGGAACCAGCGTAAACACCACCAACAATGTCAGCCTAGAAATCCAACGCAGGATAACTCTTGCCAACAGGTGCTACTTCGGACTGAGTAGGCAATTGAGAATCAAAGTCCTCTCTCGACAGACAAAAACCAAACTCTATAAGTCTCTCATAATTCCCGTCCTGCTATGTGGTGCAGAGGCTTGGACGATGTCAACAGCTGATGAGTCGACGTTGCGAGTTTTCGAGAGAAAAATTCTGCGAAAGATTTATGGTCCTTTGCGCGTTGGCCACGGCGAATATCGCATTCGATGGAACGATGAGCTGTACGAGATATACGACGACATTGACATAGTTCAGCGAATTAAAAGACAGCGGCTACGCTGGCTAGGTCATGTTGTCCGGATGGATGAAAACACTCCAGCTCTGAAAGTATTCGACGCAGTACCCGCCGGGGGAAGCAGAGGAAGAGGAAGACCTCCACTCCGTTGGAAGGACCAAGTGGAGAAGGACCTGGCTTCGCTTGGAATATCCAATTGGCGCCACGTAGCGAAAAAAAGAAACGACTGGCGCGCGGTTGTTAACTCGGCTATAATCGCGTAAGCGGTGTCTACGCCAATTAAGAAGAAGAATTCACTTAGAAATTAACCAATTGCTTGTACAGTAGAAACTCGTTTATCCGGCCCTCAGTTATACGGATTCGCGATTATCCGGACTACCAATCGCGACCAATTTATATGTACTCGTACCTACGTACAAATTATGGAATCATGAACGTGTCGGAACGACGTTATATGTCTTTATGTAAAATGTCAGCTAAAAATGGGTTGCAATTATATTTTTCCATGACATTGCACGCAAATATTCATGGGTTTTGGTCTGACATATTTTAAAGCCATTGCAAATAATTATCTACGTGTGTTTGTTGTTGTGCCGGTGCACCGAGAGGAAATATATGCAATTTTCGCACCGTGCAAGGGTTTTGCAAGAGCAAGAGAATACCCCTAGAGTGATACTGTGAGTCTACTACAACTGAAACGAATTACGAAATATAGCAGCAATGAAGAGAAAAAGTTGCTTACGTCAAATGACAATTACCAAATATTTTAAACCAAATTAAATTTATTACCTACGTACGTATGATTACCAAATACATATTGTACACAAATTATTCGTACATATGTACGTACCTAAATATTTTATTGTACTTCATGATTAATGCTGCAGTTTAGTATTACGTATGTAGTGTAATCTAAGAAAATATGTCCATACATACATAAGTAAGTGTTCATTTCTTAATAAACATTGATTTTCGTTGCAGGATATGAATATCTATTTGTTTTTCTTCATACATTCGATTATCCGGATTTTCGATTATCCGAATGCCTATCGGCAACAATTAGTCCGGTTAATCGAGTTTCTACTGTACTGATAATTGCGACGAAAAATATAGCGAAAAAAGAGAAACGCGTGCGGTTTCGATTACGGTCTTCTTCTTCTTCTTAATTGGCTTAGACACCGCTTACGCGATTATAGCCGAGTTAACAACAATTACGGGCTTAATACTATTAAATTCTTTATGGCAGTTCATTTTTTACTTATCCTAAAACTTAAGTTGTTGTTAGTTAAAATAGTTGTAATGAAATGATATATGTATGTATGTTTGTACAAAAGAGGTGAGTATAATTCTTTTTAACTTATAGTAATAGATTAAGGTGAGTATCTTTAATATTATTAGGGAAAGTATTTTTACACAATAAAAAGAAAACTTTATAATTTAAATATAATATTTTAAAAAATTATTTTATTTTAATTCAATGTTTTTAGTTTAAGTTATGGGCATATATAAGTTGCTTGACGCAACACCGGCCATCTTGACTGGATCAGGATCCTTCAACATCCATGGGCAGTAAAGCGAGCTTATGAATGGGGCGCTTAATGGTGCCCGACTCGTTGCCACGGCTGCCACTCGTACCTTGCCGTCTTGTCCTTCTGCGGCGTGACGACTCGTCCTAGCATCCACTGCTGCGGTGCTACGTTGTCTTTGTGAACGAGGACGAAGTCGCCCGGCTGCAGGTTGCGTTTACGGTGCAGCCATTTGTTGCGCTCCTGAAGGCTCGACAGATATATTGTTGCCAAAACTGTTGCTTGAGACAGCAAACAAATTGCCATCTCTCGTAGCAACGAATTGGGTCTGTTGGCACTTGTGCTGGTGGCAGTGCTCGCAGAGGACAACCGATTAAAAGGTGCGCTTGAGTTAATGCGGCGTCCTGGGTGGTATAAAATCGAAGCAGAATCCTTCTTCGGCGGCAAATTCCATTAGTTATGGGGCTTGCGCTAGAAAGGCCGACAAAGTTGTTTGCGATGTTGCTGAATATTTACTGTAACGTTTTATTTACGTAACGGTGGTACGCACGCATATTTCTTTTTTTAAGGCGTGTTTCATCGCAGGAATGTACATACTTAAGCATTAGCCAAAGGGTTTGAGTGATATCGGAGTTCAGATATAGATTTAATTCTGCTATCTTCTACATCTTTTTTTACCATAGGAATACCAAGGTCTTTATGGATATTTTCGTTACGCATTTACCATGGTGAATACGTGATTGTTCTAAGCATTTTTGATTGGAACCTTTGTATTAGATCAAGATTAGTTGCACAGGTCGTACCCTACAGTTGAATGCCATACATCCAAATCGGCTTTATGACCGCATTATATAAGAGCACTTTGTTGTCTAGGCTAAGTTTGGAGTTTTTATTTAAAAGCCAATTTAAATTTGCAGCTCTAATTTTCATACATGTTATTCTACTAGATACGTGTTTTTTCCACGTGAGTCTTCTATCTAAGTGAATACCAAGATATGTTACTTCGTTCGCTTGGGGTACTAAAATATTGTTTATTTTTTTTGCCGGGCACATCTTTGGTCCTAGCAAAAATGTAATGTGCTTACACTTCTGTTCATTCACATTTATACGCCAGTTTGCTAGCCATTCTTCGACAGAACTTAAATGCTCCGTTAATATTCTTGATGCTATTATGTGGCATTTGTTACGGCTCACTATTGCTGTGTCGTCCGCAAAAGTTGAAGTTAGTACATTATTATCTGTTGCAAGATCTGCTGTATATATGATGTATAGTGTTGAGCCTAAAACACTGGGGTACACCAGCCCTTATCTGACGTTTATCAGATATGAAATCCCCCACTTTTACCATAAATTTTCTATTTTTTAAATAAGACTCCAAGGTTCTGTACAATTCTAAAGGTAGAATTTTTTTAATCTTATATAAAAAGGCCACACCTTTTCAAACGCCTGAGCTACATCTAGAAATATTGCTGAACAGTACTCCCTGTGCTCAAATGCTTTCCTTATCTCGTTAGTAATTCTAGTTACTTGCTCTATTGTGCCATGTTTCGCACGAAATCCGAATTGATGCATTGGTATTGTGTTATTTTTGTGGAGGAAAGGAGACATCTTTGATATTAATACTTTTTCAAATACTTTTGAAAGACAGGGTAGAAGACTGATTGGTCTGTATGAAGACGGCTGTGTTAAGTCTTTCCCAGGTTTATCTATCAAGATAATCTGCGACATTTTCCATGAAATTGGATAGTATCCGAAACTAAGAATTGCATTGAAGAGCAAAGAGAGCACCTCTACAGCAATCATTGGTAACTCAATTAGCATTTTTGGGGAGATATTATTATGTCCTGGCGACTTTTTTGGATTAAGTTCTTTAATGATACCAATAATTTCAGAAGGTGAAGTCTTAACAGACTCGAGCGACTCTTTAGCTGTGTTGGGTAAGATGGACAGCTTAAAGTTGTTCTTTGGAAAATTGGGTTGAAATACCTTTTCTAGGTGATTTGCAAAGCAATTAGTCACTGCGAGCCCAATTTCCACCCAAGTCTCGTATAGGCATGTTGGAGTCAGTTGGTAGCTTCATGGACTTTTGGGCTTTCCAAAAGGAATTTTGCTTGTTTGAATTCGGACACAGCTTCTTTATATACATTTCGGTGTTCAATTCTTCCTCACGTTTAAGCGCTTTTTTTAATTTACGTACAGCAGATTTTAATTGAAGTTGAGTGGAAGGGAAACGATTTATCTGCCATTTTGTACTCAATATTAATGTGGCTACTGACGCATTTTTTATATTTTAGATAATTCGTTTTATAAGAAGTTAGACCCACTTTTGGATTAACGAATATGGGTTGTTCACACAACTTTATTAGTACCGGAGATTGATGAGAAGATAGATCAGTACATGTATCAGCTGTTATGTGCGATTTATCTATATTTTTGATTACGGCAAAATCAATTAAATCTGGTATTTTCTTACGATCACTAGGCCAATATGTCGGCTTACCAGGAGATATTATTTCAAGGTTATTATGCCTATTTATAATAGTTTGATACAGCTGTCGTCCTTTCGGATTAATAAGACGTGAGCCCCAGTACCTAGTGTTCCAAAAAGTCTTTAAATTCGTTTTCTGTAATTTTAAAACGAGGTGGAAAGTATATAGCTGTAAGATTTAAGTCTCGACCCCGATTTTTTAGTGACATTTTTGTAGCCTGTAACTGTGGTGTAGCATGAGATTCCAGAGCATAGTGGTTTAAACGATTTCTAATCAACCTGCATTTGGAGGATTTTGCGGCAGTTGCATTTGCACAGTGTTGCCTTTCACTACATTTGCATAGCTTCCTTGCATATTATTATTGTTAGAAGTAATAGGATTTGATATTTTTTCTGAGGTTGCTATAATTTCATTACGGCGTGTTTGTAACATTTGGTTACGACGTGCTTGAATGCCTTGTGACAACTTCGATTTCAAAACTTTATACGAGTATACAGGGCAACCTTTGTAGTTAGCACTGTAATTCCCTCCGCAATTGTTTCATTTTTTATTTAACTCTACTTTCTTAAGGGTGCATTTAGAAGTGGAATGTAAATCACCACATACCACACAAAGACTGCGTAGAGTGCACTATGATTTGGTAAGCCCACATTCTAGGCAGTTAATACAGTTCCTTTATGTGGTTCTTCAACAGTTACTTTACGATGCAGTAAATTTTTCAGATTGTATATAGGATTACGACGCGTCGGATTACCCACTGCTCCGGCGGCACGTTGTCTTCGTGAACGAGGACGATGTCGCCCGGCTGCAGGTTGCGTTTGAGGTGCAGCCATTTGTTGCGCTCCTGAAGACTCTTTATATATATTTTGGAGCACTGTTGCCAAAACTGTTGCATGAGACAGGAAACAATTTGCCATCTCTCGCAGCAACGAATTGAGTCCGTTGGCACTTGTGCTGGTGGCAGTGCTCGCAGAGGACAACGGATTAAAAGGCGCTGGAGTTAGTGCTTCTCCGTCGTTGAGATCCTGGCTCAACGGTATTGGGGGACGCGAATTCAAAATGGCCTCCACTTCGGCCAGTAGCGTTGAGAGCTCTTCCGTCGATCCTTCTTCGCCTGTGAACCGCATTAGTTCTGGGGCTTGCGCTAGAAACGCCTCCTTCAGCTCGCGCAGCATGCGGTCGGCGTTGTCGCTGAATATTTTCTGTGGCATCCCTCGGCGACCAATGAACCTTTTGAGGGCGAAAATAAAAAAATTAGTGGATAGGTCCGAGACCAGTTATAAATGTACTGCTTTTGAATGGAAGCAAACGAAAACTGCTATATAAGTCTTTACGGGTGGTCGACCACGTATTTTTAACGTTGTATATATGGGACCACAAAAATCTACGCCACATATCAGAAAGGGTCGTAACGCTTGAAGTCTTTCAACTGGAAAATTTCCCATTATTTGGGTTTGCAACTTCGGCTTGTAATGAAAGCAGTGTGTACAATTTCTTACGGTTCTACTACAAGCTTCTCTGGCATTAATTAGCCATATGCGTTCCCGAAGAAGCGCAACCAACGCTTTTGCCCCAGCGTGGTGATTTCAAAAGTGCAGGAACCGTAAATAAGTTATAACGAAATGCGAATTTTTATTCAGTAATAATGGGAATTTGGCATCGTATGGGAGAGGTGCAAGTAATAGGCGACCTCCTACTCGGATTAGTTTAAAGGAAAGCGACATATGCGAGTACTCATGCAAGAACGGCTTGAGTTTTTGCAGGTTTGCGGGTAGCGTCGTACCTTTAGTCAGTTTTTGGATTTCTCTCGCAAACTCAGAATGTTGAATCACCTGGACAATTTTCAAAAAACTCAAGTTTAATTCGTCTGCCGTCAGACCTCTTCCCACAGTAGGCATTTTTGGTCGTCTAATCCATCGTAATAAATATGCGACCACGCGAAGCAATTTTTGATGAGAAGAGAATTTTTCAATCACCTCCGTTATAGTGTTATCTTTCACATTTGCAGAAAATGTGACAGCGTTTTTCTTCTTCTCGTTTTCTATGGAGAGCTAGAAGTGAGTGTTAATTGGCCACGTTACAACCCCGAGACACTTGATCCGCAGGATTTTGTTTCGTTGGCACATGTCGCCAATGAACTTTATCAGTCAACTCTTGGATTTCGGACACTCTGTTTGCGACGAAGGTTTGTAGTGAGAATGGATGTGTTTTAATCCAATGAAAAACGATTTCAGAGTCTGTCCAAAATGTAATATTTTCGAAAGAAAATGTGCTGCCGAGAGCTCAAGACGCGGAAGAGATTTGGTCTTCAGCGGAGCCACTCTAGACTTTGCAGTAAGCAGCATACATTTAATACCACTAGCAGATTGGCTTCGTATGTATATGCAGCCCTTATTGAGGCGTCGGAGAAGCCATGTATTTGGCAAATGGCACTCGACTCATCGTTTACGTAACGGGGAATGCTTATCGATGAGAGCTGCATTAGGTTGGCTTTAAAGTTCTGCCAGCTTGTGTCAAGGCGCAATGGAATCGTCTCATCTCAATCTAGTTTTTGGATCCAAAGCTCTTGCAATAAGATTTTTGTTTTGGTAACTAGTGGGGCTAATAATCCAAGATGATCGAAAAGGCGAGCAGAGACTGATAATATATTTCGTTTAGTGGCTCGCAGATCATTAAAATTGTCATCTAAAACAAATCGAAACAAATCCTCTTTCGGCAACCAATGGATTCCTAACGTTTTAGTGGAACTTTTGTCATTGAAGCTTAATGACTTTTCAGTGCAATCACTGTCGAAAAATTTAGGGTGGTTCGAAGAAGAGTTAAGTACAATTCTTCTTGGATGGTTAGACGTACCATCAAAAGTTCATTCAACGCTATTTGAGTTGAAGATCGACTCGAAGCATCAAAGACAACACGTAATTTGGTTGTTGTACTGTCTGGCCTTAAAACGCATTGATGCGGAATGAAGCAGTGTGGCTCACTCGGAATCTTATTGTTTGTTGGGCTCTTGTGACCCGGTGCTCTATATTCATTCATAAAGTCCACATAAATTTTACGAAGTTCTGGATCTTTTAATGTCCTTCTCTCCAGGGCCTGAAACCGCCGAATTGCGGTTTCATAGGAGTGACCAAGTAAGTTACGGTCAGCTTTAAAGGGCATTCTGACTTGTAGCCGTCCTGAATCCAATAATTGAGTAGTATTAACGAAAAAATTTTCACATTCTTGTTCCTCTGGTGTGAATTTGATGCCACTTGATTCTGAAGGTAATTCTTCTAGAACCCAAAATTTTTGAACTACTGAATCTATTGACGTGAAGTCTTTTTCAGTTTGGCATAATGTGCTATGTAATCTGGGAGGAGAACTTATATTACTGGCGTATGTGCCAGATACAATCCATCCTAAAAGGGTTTTCTGAAGAGTTGGTTGGTTAGGACCATTTTTAATTTGGCCAACAGCTAAAAGGTCGAAAAATGTTTCAGCACCCAATAGGATATCCACTTTTTTAGATTTATGGAATTCTGGATCCGCCAATTCAATATTGCGCGGAATTTTCCAGCCACTAACATTGATGTTATGGTCTGGATTATTTGCCGAAATGCATCGCATTACCCAGAATTCCGCCGAAAATTCAAAATTATTTAACTGCGACTTGACAAACGCGCTTAGTCTTCACCCCACTTTTGTATTGGAATTGCCAACGTCGAATCCGCAACTTTTGTGCCAAGTCCTCCGTCATAAAGTTGGCCTAGGAGCCTGAGTCCAGCAAGGCTCTCGCAGGCAGGTAATCTCCGCAGCTGGTCCTCACTAGAATTACTGCTGTTGTGTCTCGATCCGGCTGTGACTCGATCCGGCATAATGGCTGTATGCATGGCATGAGACTGGATATTGGTGCAACAGTGTGTGATACGATCGATTGCACACACGACATCGATCCGCTCTGCACTTAGAGACCGTGTGACCCTTACAATTTATGCATAAGGGCACCGATTTCACGAACTCGAACCTCTGCTGCACCGGAAGCGCCTTGAAGGTGGGGTAGGCAGTCAAATAGTGGTTCTTGGATTTGCACTGCTGACAAAGAGGCTGCCTAGTATTTGCTGCAACTAGCGCCGATTTGGTCTTGTCCATATGTTGTTGTTTCTCATGATTCGCATTGCTTGTAGGTATGGGCTTTTAGTTAACTATTATCTCTTTTTTTATTTCTTTGTTTTAGGTGATTCTTCCCACTTCACTTTACCGAAGACCGAAAACCGAACGATTGACAGGCAATTAGAAACGATAGTGGTTAATTAAAACGAAAGTCAAATAAAATATTCTTAGCTCACGCACTAAGTCCCTGCTCGGGCGCCATGAAAATTCTCAAGCGTTTTTGAGAAGCGGTAATAAAACTTGGGAATGCGCGAATAAAATCAATAAGCCTAATTGCCTGTCACGAAAATTGCGATAAAAAATGAAGACGCGTCCGGTCGTTTCATCGGTTCAATTACAATAGAATTCTTTATTTCACTTAATCTTATTGCTAAGCCTAAATCTTAAAACAAACGGCTTAAACCAGTGGTAATATAAATATGTATTAAAGAAGGGGTAAGTATAACTCTTCAACTTTCGTTAAATATTGTAACAGATTATGGTAAGTATTAAGGTGAATAGTAGATTGGCATTATGAATGCATTATTAAGATAAGTATTTTATAATAGATTTTCCTAATTTAATCTTTTAACAATTCAATATTTTTCAATTCATTTAATTATTTTTGTTGTAATTTATACTCCTCAATATATATTAAAAACACAACTTTGTTTCTAGTTTCAGTTATTTCTATTTTGTACTCGTAAATAAGTATATGTATGATAACTATAACAAATTATGTTCATTTTTAAATACTTATTGATAAAATATACTGTATATAATAATAATAATAATTTTGTTTTGCGACATGAAGTTATAGAAAAATGAATGATTTTTTTGCTTTTTGCACAGTGAAATATAAGTAATAATTTGAGCAAGTAAATTTTAATAACTAAATTTTAAGAATTAATTAAAAAACTAAGAAAAATTAAAAATTACTCATTGCAATGTAAACATTTAGAAATGTTCACCGAATGCTGATTGCATACGGGCTTATCGCGCTCAATGCAGGATTTCCGTGTCTTTCGTCGTTTGCGAATAGGCTGCTCGTTACAAATATAAAAAGATCCAATAACAGCTCTTCTCCCAGTAGCGTCTCAACGTTAGTCATTTATGGGTACCACCCAGAAATTGGCCTTTCAAAGAATCTTTCGACTGCGATTTTGGTAGAGTGGTTTCGCATTATTTACTGATTCGGGGCTTGCTCTTCGATCATCGGCGATTTTCTTGCGAAGCATGCTGTTATTATCATAGTAGATGACATAAGCAGCTACACCTGCAATGTCGAGGATGTTGAAAAAGAAAGCCAGCGGCTATCTACACGTTCGCCGTTGGGTGGAGTACCTCGAACATATTTGATCCGCGATGTCAACGCCAGCTTTTGTTTGATTATAAAACAAAATCGTTTCTGGTTTTTTGTGAGCTGCATCAGAAATTTCATAATCATAGTGCATCGTACAAGTATTATAGTATTCGAGCTTTTGTTTTTCTTTGGAATATATAAAAGTGTATGCGAGAATACACGAAAATACGTTTTACATTACTATATATTGCCCATACTCAGCGAAAATATTGTTTTCATTTCGCATTAAATTTTCGATAAAATTAAAAACCTATCGTGGTAAATAAATCGTGTATTTATTGTATTTACGTTACCTCTAAAACTGTGGTTTTGATAACTCCTCCATCCTTTTATTTATCTGAGGTATATAAATAAAATACAATTATCTTTACTTATCACTTCACAAACTTTTGTCAATAGTATTGCAATAAATAAATAACTACGAATATCGATAGGACTGGAGTGGCTGCAGCGATACGCCTGGCTTCTTCGAGTCAACGACGGAAACTGAACTATACAGCTTACATTCGTTTCACAGGATTCTCGAACGTTCCTGAAGTACAAAGCAATTCAGAGAGCAACCTGTTTCTCCAGCACTCGAATTCCACGCAATTGCCTTTCGAGAAACGAGAAATTTACGTTATAGCAGCGCGCGTTTTATTCCTAATTTAGGAATATGAAGGTGTCTGTACATAATTTATATGGTACATTCAAGTAGAAATATCTTTCTAAGATGTCAATACATAGATCCTGATAGAATGCACTTAATTACTTTTTCGTATAACGCACTTATACGCACGAATTTGCGTACGGGTACCCTGGGCGGCAGACAGTGTGATTTTTTTTGGGTGGCAACACAAGGGTTAAGAATAAGTGGATATGGTACTATCCACATTTAATACAGTGTAAATTTTCTCGCGATAATCGCGAGACTAGATTTCACCTATTCAAACAAAAGGCGATCTTTTTAATCGATCAAGAGCTTTCAATGCTCAGTCAAGGATCATTATCAATTGTCAAGTATTACGATGAGATACAAGGCAAACTAACTATGCCAATAAACAAGACACTTGCAGAGTCTCTCTGCAAGAAATAACGCGAAGATACGCTTCGTGTTTCTATTTCTAGTCTTAATAGACAATTTTGTGACATTTGGAATGGCAATGACAAAAATGGCTTTCATGAGCTTATTTGGGAGGAACAATTCCCCACCAAATCCTAATAATTTCCAATACTCTCCACAACAACTACGGCAACGACTAGTACCAATGGACGATGATCCATCGCTCTCTCGTTATAGACAAACCAGACAGACAACCACAACAGTATTATGATATCAGGCAACCAGGTTGAAATAATTACCAGAGACAAACAGGCTTAAGTAATAGAAACTTCAATAACCCTTTTAGACGCACATTTGCGCCGACACAAATATTGGAGGCAAGGGAAAAAGCTCAAAAAGGGCTACATGGAAGCGACCGTCAATTGGCTCAGAAAATACAACTGGTCAACCATCTGGCTTAAGAAGGATATAACCAGGATGGTTGTTTGGGGTTCGACATTCTTAAGGAAATAGACGGAAGCATGGACATGAAGCTGGGAATTTTAAAATATAACGGAGGGCAGAATATTAATAAACTTGTAAAAAAAGGTTGCAAATTATCCATAATCAATAACGGATATGAACACACAAATTTTTCGACTGTATGTCAGAGTATTTGCCGATCCTGATAAAGCTCTACAATATAACACAAATATAGTAGCCACAATTAGAACCGTAAATAATCTTCCGGTCTACTTTAGGAGTTATCCATACCTCATGGCAGCGGCAGAGTTTGTGAACGCAGAAATTTCTAACTTTTACGTAACGGTATTATAAGACCGTCCCAATCGCCATACAACAATCCTACACAGCTAATCAAAAAAATTTAAATAAAACTAAATACCGATGCACTTAATGCTTTTAATAGATTTAAACGAATTATTGTCTCCGAAGATGTACTCCTACTCTACCCTAACTATGACAAACCATTCGAATTAACAACAGACGTCTCTTCTCATGGTATAGGAGCTGTTCTGTCCCAAAACGGAAGACCTATTGCTATGATTACTAGAACCCTTTCACCTACAGAAGAAAACTATGCCAAGTGTAAGCGAGCTATTAGCAACAATCGGTGCCTCACAAAAACTTCGTACTTACTTATACGAGGTAAAAAATTTAAAAATTTTACGGATCATCGACCATTGACATTTTCAATATCAGATAAAAATCTCAATGCTAAACTAAAACAATGGCGTGCATTCGTAGAAAAAATTTCTCCACAATTTCACAACAAACCTGGAAAGGAAAACCTGGATGCTTTATCTTGACAATATATAAACGCAGTTAACGAATCGGAAAGTGCTGTAACAATTAGTGAAAAATCCCTTACACAAACCATCTTAACGGTAAAAAAATTGGAGAACTTTTTCCAAAAACTCAAAAATAATCTTTAAGTCCAGAATGACACATCATATAATTTTTAACAACATAGAGGAAATGATACAAGCTTTGCAAAATTGCATTAATTAATGTAGTTAACTGTTTACTATGCGACCTTCCAATCATTGCCAAAATTCAAAATAGAATTTTCATTGAATTCCAAACCGTTAACATCTGGCTTTAAAAAAAAGTCGCAGATGTCTTCAACAAGGACGTTCAAAGGGAAATTTTATTAACCTAATATAACAGAGCTCATCGCTCATTATGCGAGAACATACAACAAATATTAGAAAATTACTATTTTCTATGCATACGCCAAAAAACGATAGAAATAATATTAAGTTGCAGAATACCAAAGGTATGCCCCAAACCCAGGAATTGGTGAAAGTCCTATTCCAACAAATGCTGGAGAAATTGTACATGTAAATATCTACTCAACCGATAAGGTTAATTTTTAACTTCAATAGATAAATTTTCTAAGTTTGTTATCGTATTTCACAAAAGTCAAGAGCTATATTTGATATTAAAGAACCTATTTGCGGATGATGAAGATATATGCAGAAGTTCACGCACGTGAGGAAAGTTCTCTGAACTTGGTTCTCTTACTTGGAAGTGCCTAGAAACGATTCTTTTACATATGGCTCAAGCAGCGCACGACTTCCGGTCTTTGACCAAGTATCCTCTAGGTAGCTTAAGAACATCCACTTCAGAGCGAGCTAAAGTGAGAAGACGAAACATCCCCTCCCCTCCGCAGGGTTGTGCGCTGGTTTGGGACCCGCCAAATAAAAATACTAACAATGAAAAATTTCCATCAGCCTCGGATGAAAACTTTTGATGATGACCATGGCAAACGCACTAAGGATAATGATTTATGGCCATGCACCTGGAGTCGCCGAGTACTATCATTCACTCCGGTGAATCTGCATCAAAGCGAGGTTCTTTAACATATCGCTGATTTGCGCGAACGTCCCGACGGAAGAGAAGCTGCAAACGAAACCATTGGTTTTTGGAAAATGCAAATGAACAGCTGGTACGAGGAGAAGTGCCGTCTCGCAAGGGAGAGAAAAAATTGATTACCTCGCAACGTAATCGATCGAGGGATGGGATAGATACCGAGAGTTAAAAAAGGAAGAGAGACGCATTTGTAGACAGAAAACGAAATAGGCCGAAATGCGTGTGTATAATGTGTGTGTGTATATGTGAGCTTGACAAGCTCGCCGATAGGGGTAAAGCTCGAAAATTCTACCAAAAGATGCGGAGAGTAACAGAAGGTTTCAAGACCGGAGCTTACTCTTGTAGAACCCCTTGAGGTGACCTAGTGACTGATGCCCAGAACACACTTAGATTATGAAGGAACACTTCTCTATCCTGCTGAATTGCAGTGAAGGCATAACATCACGAGATGGTGAATCCGAATCCCCAATCGGTGACGATAGAGTAGACGTTTCATTGCCCGACCATGAAGATATTTGAATGGCAATTACCAGTTTGAAGAACAACAAAGAGCCGAGGGCCGATGGATTGCCGATCAAGCTTTTCAAAGGCGGCGAAGAACTGATAAAGAGCATGCATCAGCTTCTTTGTAAAATATGGTCGGACGAAAGCATGCTCGATGATTGGAATTCAAGTATGCCTTGCCCAAATCACAAAGTGGAGACCCCACAATTTGCGCCAACTACCGTGGGATAAGCCTCCTCAACATCGCGTACAAGGTTCTATCGAGCGTATTGTGTGAAAGATTAAAGCCCACCGTCAACAAACTGATTGAACCTTATCAGTGTGGCTTTAGACCTGGAAAATCCACAATCGACCGGATATTCACCGTGCGCCAAATTTTGGAAAAGACCCATGAAAGGAGAATCGACACATACCACCTCCTCGTCGATTTCAAAGCTGCTTTCCACAGCCTTTATGCCGCGATGTCTGATTTTGGTATCCCCGCAAAACTAATGCGGCTGTCCAAACCAAAGCTCTGTCAGGGTCGGGAAGGAACTCTCCGAGCCGTTCGATACCAAACGAGGTCAAAATGGAGGTTTCAGACAAGCCGACTCCCTATCGTGCGACTTCTTCAATCTGCCGACCAATCTTGGAACTATGTAGTATTAACTCCACCAACAATATCAGCCTGGAAATCCAACGCAGGATAACTCTTGCCAAAAGGTGCTACTTCGGACTGAGTAGGCAATTGTGAAGTAAAGACCTCTCTCGACGAACAAAAACCAAACTGTCACTCATTATTCCCGTCCTACTATATGGTGCACAGGCTTGGACGATGACAACAACTGATGAATCGACGTTGCTAGTTTTCGAGAGAAGAGTTCTGCGAAAGATTTATGGTCCCTTGCGATCGAATGATGAGCTGTATGAGATATACAATATACGGCATTGACATAGTTCAGCGAATTAAAAGACAGCGGCTACGCTGGCTTGGTCATGTTGTCCAAATGGACGAAAACCCTATAGCTCTGAAAGTATTCGATGCAGTACCCGCCGATAATATTGCCGCCATTGAAGACGTCGAGGATGGTATTATTGTAATAATTGACCAACCTGCATCATACGAACTACAAACGTGACCGAATTAACAAGATGAAGCTTCCTCGTACCGTTTTATGGCGAAATTACCATAAATACCACTACTTACTTTAACTGTTTAACAGATTGGCAGGATCACACCCTGAAGCCGCACCCGCTCTAAGCATAAAGTTCACCGAACACATTGACTTTCTGTCCTACCACATTTACAGAAAGTAAATATGAGGAACCTCAAGCACATTGCAAGTCTGCATAATCTTTTTAACATGCGTTCGTTACTATCAGGAGGCACACTTCTCTTAGTAGATACTATTTATTGTCGCTATAATCGGAGTAACCCTGTTAAACCGAAGAAAGTCCAGCACCGTGATCTTGAACAAGGTAATAAAAGAACATGAGAGCGACTTCAGAAGAAGGATAGTTAACACCAGCGATCACGCAAACGGTGAATATCCGAAAATTGCTGATCACGCATCCCCAAGTCAACGCATGACAACAACACCGGCAAAAGAATAATGGAAGTGATATGTATAACATCAGAACCTATGTCCTAAAAGTGCTCAGCATGCGTCAAGAAGTCATAACAACAACATCAGCAAACACATAGGGTCAGCGATCACATATTCGATTTCATCCCATCGAATCGCTGACAATGCGTCCGCAAGCTTGCTAGAATAACAAATAACTTCTGGAGTCAAATTACATCAACGGGCTTTAGGCACGCGGCTGCAGCTGCTTGTGTTTAGGGAAGTCAGGCATAGTCATTAGCGTCAATTTCAAAAACAACAGCAAAATCGATCAAATCAGAGGTCTTGCTGGGATCTGCGAGCCAGTAAGTGTGTCAACCAGTAGAAAGAACATTTACATTTTTTTCCATAATGCATTTGTATAACTCGCGACTTTTGGGATTAGTAAGATGAGATCCCCACCGTTTGGCATTGAAATCGCCATCAGCTAGAGATCTACTGCCCAGAGGTCGAATCGTTACATCCGTGAACGTATCACTCGTCACGTAAATAGTTGTATTTCAAATTATAACGTACGTGATCGTAACGATTCTATCGTAATCTGGCATGATGACATTCGCAAACGTGTATATAAACGTATCCGTTCCTTCGAAATGTCTTTCGAATGAAAAATACCAAACGTAATAGCGGTGACAGACGGCAGCATTAATCCGGATTAATTCAGAAATTAAGATAACTCCGTTGCTTACTAATAACCCTGACAGACGGCAGCGTTAAACCGGATTAACTGCATTTTTCGGGATTAATTCAGGAGTTACCACAGCTAACTCCGTTGCTGAATCCAAACATAACTCTAAAAATTTTAGGGAGTTTGTGGGATTTTCGTTGTCAACATTGTTAATAATTGACAGCTGCATTCTATTGTGAATGAAAAATAAGAACAGTGACAGCCGTTTCACGTTCAAGGCCAGGTGCCTCCAAACAATTTTGAAAAAATCGAACATTTTTTTTTCTTAAATTGCTACTGTATACTCGAAGAAATAGTATAGAATTAGTCCCGAAGGTCAGGAAGATTCAGAAGCAGGTATAAAAGAGTGAGGAGCACTACGGGAAATCCGGCCACCCGAACGCCTTCGGTAGCGGCAGCTACTGCGTGCCTTTCAAGGTAAAAAAAAAAAAATTTGTGAATTTGTTTTTCAAATCTGGTTTGAGTAATTTTATTGGACCTTTTGACTTATTTGGACTGCTATTTTCCACCAGAAAATTACGCCATTTTGTGGGTGGAAAACACCCTTAATGAAGAAAAAATTATTTAATAAACGTTGGGGGGAGGCATTTTATATGCTAAAAATGTGCTCAAAGTTTGAAATGAATCGGTCAAGTAGTTTTAAATTGACAGTGAACACGGACTTTGAACAAGTGGTTTTGAGAAAAACGCGTCTAAAGTTTATGTTCTGTCCCTACCGCCCTCAGCTGTTAGAGTTAGAGCGTTAAAGGCCAGGAGACTAACAAGACGATAACTCTAGGAATATTGCTTCTATCGACTTAAAATTTTAAGGACATATTCTTGAAATGTTAAACAATAAGATAAGACAAAGTGAAAACCAAAATTGGCCCTTCTGGTGGTAGTCCCTCGCCGTGGAGGCATTAATGCTGTGCATCGCATAGTAGGATGTACTGTCGTTAATTCGGCTTTGTACATAGAGACATAGAGGTAAAAAACTAATTTATTTTATTTATATAAATACATGCATTTATAAAGTTAATTTTTTTTAGAATTCAACATTAACTCAATTGTTGCCGCCGTCCGACTCATCATTATCACCTCCGTTGCCATCGCCATCATATCCGCTGCCATCACAATCATGTCCGCTGCCACCCTCAGTTCCATCACCATCACCATCATGTCCGATGCCGCACCATAACCTTCATCTGCAACAAAAAAAAACGTAATTTTATTGGAGAGTTGTTAAAGGTTTTAAATAAACAAACTGACATATTGGAAAGGGTTGCGGATGAAACAAAGCACGTTTCAGAGGAAATAATTCAGACTGTTCGACAGCACAATAATTTGTCCGAAAAATTTTTAACCCTTATGAAGGAAATCGCAGAGAAACTTTAAGTTTAAAATAATTTTATCGTTTCTTTTCTTGTTTGAAATGTTTTGTTTTCCAAAAAAAAAAATGAAATTAAATAATTTTATTGTTTTTTCTAGTCCTAAACCATTATTTAATGAAATATTTTGTTATTTTCTAGTCTTAAAACATTATATAATGTAACAAAAAATGAGTTTAAATAAAAAATTATCTCTTTAAAAAATAGATGTTTGTAATTATGTGTACTAATATTTGTTTTCTGCTACTCTATACATCTATACTCACGAAAACTCAGAGCTATTGCATTTCTAATAGCCGATGCTGTTACATCATTTTCCCCAGCTCTTGTATTGTGATGTGGTTGAATTTCTGTAATTATTTCTGCGGCATCTTGGATCCACGAAGAAGGAATTTCATCATTTTAATTTTTTAGAAAATTGTGCAATATACAGCATGCATGTATAATAACGTTAACGTTTTTTGGAGCTACCGGTAAACCTCTGCCAATTTTTCTAAATCGGGCTTTTAGTTGACCGAAAGCATTCTCTATAACTCTGCGACATTTGGATAAACGATAGTTAAATGTTTTTTTTTACACTGGTTGATTTGATCGAAAGGCTGAATCGCCAATAAGTAATACGGGGACGTTAACATCTCCAATCATTTTGATGCTCTGAGCAAAAACATCAGCGGTTTCATGAATTTTCTTTAAGGAGCTACCTTCAAAAATCTAAGAATCGTTATTTCTTCCAGTTTACCCAACATGTATATATGTAAATTTTGATCTATAAAATAGTAAAAGGATTTATATAAATATTTCCAATAAGCATATGAAATTTACCTATAGTCGCAACTTGCCAGCAGAACAACCGAATACCACCCCTTATAATTGTAATAATCGATCGCATCTTCTTTTTTCGGCTGAACCTCAACATTGCTGAAAATCAAGGTGTACAAAACCTTGTACATTTCGCTCTACTTCTTCTGTGCTTGGGATATAGGAATTGATGCAATCCGATAAATTTTTACACACAGCTTTGCAGAAATTCACAACTATTTCCCCAACTGTGGTGCGCCCTACGCCAAATAAACTTGCTACAGTTCTGTATTCTGCTGAAGAACCTAACGCATACAACGCAATAGCCACTATTTTCTGAAGTGGAATGCAAAGTGGCATGTTGTTGTTGGACTTTCCGATTTCCTTAACTTTTTCACATGCTTTGTGAAAAGCTTCTCTATTTACACGAAAGTTTTCTTTAAATCGGATGTCATCCATCTTTTTGACATCGTACTCCCAAAAACTGCCATTGCGGTCATTTTATTAATAACATATATAAACGAGGGGTATAAAATATTAACATTCAATATAAAATATATATATTAAACTTACAAATTTCCAGGCGCTTCTTTCCCTTATTTCTGAAGACACCACTTCGGTACTAGTTTCCAGTATCGCTTTTGTCATTTCATTCATCAATTTAATCTTTTGAAGCAGTTTTAATAGTAACGTATTTATACTTTTGTTTAACAAATTGTGGTTTTGCATCATCTGTGCGGCTAACAATCGCAATGCTTGTCTTCTATCCATTTTTGTTTTATCAAATTGAAAATGTTATTAATATGCCAATCAGCTATTCGCTAACTCGCATCGCTGGTGTCTGTCACCTATAAATTTGGATCTGATTAAGTGCGCAATTAATCGGGGTTAACGCTGTCGTCTGTCAAGACACTCAATGCCCAAAATTTTAGGGTGTTGGCTGCACTTTCGTTGGTAACATAGTTAAAAATTGCCAATTTTGATTTATTGCGAATGAAAAACAAGCAATACTGACAGTTTTTCAAATTTTCAATAATAAAACAAGAAGTTTTACGCTATGTTATGCTGCAGTTTTAAAAATAACGTGTTGATATGTTTTTGTAATAGAAAATGGTTTTGTAAAAATTGGTTGGCTAACAACCACCCTGTTCATCGTCTATCCATTTTAATTGAAAATATTATAAAAATGACAATCAGCAACGAGAGTTTCAATCTCACATAGCTGCCGTCTGTGACCTACAAATTTGGATCTGATTAAGTGCGCAGGTATCTATTTCAAGAGTGAGATCAGAATCGAAATCTTGAGGGTAATAACTTATTTGATGTTACTATCATTGAGTGCGGTCAACATCCAAGTGTGCTCCGCAATTGCGACAATTTGCAAATAAACCAATCTGTGGTAATTCGTGGGTGTGTGCGCCGTGCAGTGATGGTACATAATTTTTTGGAAAAACCCCACCAAAGAAGAAAAAAATCCCCACTTTTCCCTACGCTGTTTAAAATTTTTCCCCAAAAAATTCCCTACAAGTTTTACCAATCATTTCTTACAATATTAAAAGAAAACAAAAAAGTTTGACTTAAAGTACAAAAGGTTAGACATTTATTATAATATTAAATATGTATAATACATAAAAATATAATATGTGCACCATTGCCTTGTATGTGTACACATAAATTTATATATATATATATATACATACAAATAAATAAAGAAAAAAATTCATTTAATTTAAATACATTTCATGTTTTAAATTAGACTAGTATAGGTACAACAAGAATGATCCAATCAAATGGATGGTTAACTAAGGCGACATTAATTTATTTGGTTTAAAAAAACTAAACAAATAAAAAACACGTAAACATATACTTTAAGCATGATGTAACCACAGTGCAAAAAAAAAATATTAATGATGGTCGTAGAGTTCAGACGCTGTCATTTTTTTTAGATGCGATTTTTTTTTATCTACATCCCCTTCTGCATTTACGTTTCTCTTAAAAAAAAGTATTTAATTTGCTCGTTTTGCTTATGGCTTTCACATTTTTCTGGTGTGCTTTTGTTTCTGCGTGTTTCAATAAATCAGACTTGCCGCAATTTAAAATTTTGTTGCAGGCAGCGCATTTGCATTTAAACGACTCACCGGCCAAAGCTTGTAACCAACCCTTGAATCTTTCGTCTCCTAGCCACTTATTTGTAAACTTTTGTTTCCGATATTTGCGGCTCTTTCCAATACTCTCGTCTGATTCTGTTGAAGAACTCATTTCTGTAAAAATGGTTTTTGTCAATAAAATCAAAAGCTTTTAAATTTACTTCAGACTTACCTCACAAAAAGTCAGCAATCAAATTAAAAGCGGCAAACGAATTATATGCGACGCCAGCATGCTGCCATACAAATACTTTTTCAGAGTGCTGCCTTTGACAACGTGAAGTTGAAACCGATTTAATGCTGCCATTCGAACATATTCTTGATAAAAAGTTGGCAAATAGACTTATTTGCATTTTGACCGAAAAAAAATTACATAGAAATTTCGATTTTGCTTTGTCGAAAAATCCCTACATTTTACTTATATATAAAAATCTGTCCTTTTTTCTCCACGTCCATTTTTTTCGATTTAAATCCCTACGTGTAGGGAATTTTCCCTACGTGTACCAACACTGGCGCCGTGGGAGGCATTGATGTTGTCTACACGTTTCACATCGTTTTCCTTAATTAATGGCAGCAATTGGTAAAACTCATTCAAATCAAATCACATTTTTAATCGAAGTTTGTTTTTTTAAACAAATCATATAAACACTGAAATAATTAATTTTCGCGGGGGGAAAAAGTGCACATCAGCTGTTTCTTTTACACCTTATTTCTGCGTATATTAAATCAGTTGTTCTGTTCTAACAATTTCCAATTGCAATCACCACTGCCATACTGGCCAAATAAAAACACAAAATAAAACTTCTTATTCAAACTGCATTTTCGACCAAACGACAGGTTTGTAATACCCAGTAGAAAATCATTAGAAAATAAAAATGGCTGAACCTCTTTATGGGGTTATATACGTCCAGCAGCACCAAAAATGTGCTAAAAGAAAAACTGTTTTAAGAAGGGATAACAATAGAAATTAATATAAAAAAAAATTTTATACAATGTTTATTGGTACTTAAAGTTTAAAAAAAAAATATTTTTTAATTTTTCTTTACAAAAATTAGTACATAAAATATCACGTCCCACAAAGTACAATAAAAAAAAAGTTTCTCCACGGTCTGCATGATAACTCATACAGTTTTTAACATTTTTTGATGCGGTTTTTTTTTAAATATTCGAAAATGTTTTCTCTATAGTCTGTCGAATTTTTTAATTTCGAAAAATTTTCCAATTTACGGAATTTAGAAAAAAATGCGTTTTACGTCATAAATGTCACACTTTAATTATGTTTATACAATTTTTTAATAAAAATATCAAAAATCCGGCTCGGCAGACTATAGGGAAAACATTTTGGAATATTAAAAAAAAAACCGCATCAAAAAATGTTAAAAACTGTATGAGTTATCATGCAGACCGTGCCAGAAAAAACGTGTTTAAACTTTCACCTGTGTGTATAAAACCCTCGCCGGGCGGTCTGATTTTCTACCATAACTTTGTATCTATGGGGAATTTTTACAATCGACTTTCACAGAAATACGCCTAAAACTATAAAGAATAATAAACTATAAAAAAAATCGATTTTTTTTAAATTCTGGACGTATGTAACCCCTTATAGGTGACGCCGAGAAACAGTCTTAGCTCATTTAAAGTTAATAAAATAAGAGAATTAGAAAAAACTAACTCACTTATAAATGAGAGGCTTAGAACTTTGGAAGCGATGTGCAATCAGTTACATAAAGATAACATAGAATTAAAAAGAAAAAACAAGCAACTAAAATCTAGTAAAAGCAAGCATGTGAGTGTTGAAGCAAAACCTTCTAGTATGAATGTAGATCATATCTGTATCTAATGAAAATATACCTTGGCTTAGCTACGAGAGTAAACATAATAGGTCAATAAAGGTAATGATAAACAATTTACGCAACTCATGCGATACACAATCAATTTTAAATGATCTAAAATCTTAAGGTTTTAAGGTCGTAAATGCAATTAATAAGCTTAAATGGAAGACTAAAAAACCGCCAGATATGTTTTTAGTAGTATTTGATGCCATCGAAGACATTAAGAAAATTCATCAGATCAAAACCATTCTTAGTACCGTTGTCAAAGTTGAGCCTATTAAAGCTTCTAAATTAATTCCACAGCGCAAAAACTGTCAAGCTTTTGGACATACAAAAAATTTCTGTGGTAAGCCATCGCGGTGAAATGTGGAGGCAAACATCCTACCATTGAATGCAGAAAAGAGGAGAAAGACCCTGCTAAATGTTGCAACTGCGGCGATTCTCATCCTGCAATCTACTGTGGTTGTTTCGTCGCAGAACTACAAAAACTTAGAGATAAAAAGAATGGTAATTCAGTTGAGGAGAATGCCAATGCTCCGACGAACAAACCCGTTGTGAACACAGGAGAAGTAAAATCTCTTCCTTCCGTTTCTAAAGTTTCATTTGCGCAAATAGCTAAACAAGGCCATACCAATACAATTCAAAAAAGTAGTCCGTTATCCCAAATCTTAGATAAACTAAATGACCAAGAGAAACTATTTAAGTCCTTTAATCAGCGGCTCAACGCTCTTGAGTATCATCTACAATTTATTGATGAACAGTAACTCTTTGAGAATAATTCTATGGAACGCTAATGGTCTTTCCAAAAGTAAAACTGAATTAGAAGTTATTCTACACGACAGAAATATTGATATATTTTTATTATCTGAAACGCATTTTACGAACCAATCATTTTCAAAATTTAAAAATTATGAATTTATCACACACCACACGCGGCAAACTCAGCACGAGGAGGGAGCGCTATAATTATCAAAAGCAATATTGAACACTGCGAGGAAGATCCGATTAAGCCAGAAGAAATTCAAGCTACAACAATTTCAGTTAAATTGCACAATCACCCATTGTATCTTATTGCCCTGCGTAGTCCACCAAGACATAATATAAAAATGGAATCGTACATGAATTTATTATAAAAAATATGACAGAAGGTACATTATTGGTGGCGACTTTAACGCAAAACACACTCTTTGGGTATCTCCTTTAACTATAACCAAAGGTCGAGAACTTCTCAAAGCTATACAAACAGTTGGGTGCAATTTTGTTTCTACAGGAAGACCCACTTATTGGCCTACAGATAGTCAGAAATTGCCAGACCTTCTGGACTTCTTTATAATCAATAAAATACCGAAACTCAATTTATGTATAAAAGATTGCTCAGACCTAAGCTCTGACCATTATCCAGTGCTACTAACTCTGTATGAAAAGCCAATTATTTCGGCCGCCAAGCCAACCTTATGTAATAAACACACTAATTGGTATAAATTTAAAAATATATTGAATAAAGTCGACCCAAAGCTTAAGCACATATCGACTGGTATTGAGTTGGATTGTGAGGTTGAAGATTTCCACGCTGCGTGGAAGAGTACACCAAATACCCTCGTGAATATAAGTGGTACCAAATACCCAAAACACATCGTAGAAAGTATCCATAAAAAGCGGAAGCTTCGACGGAGATGGCAGCAAACTAGGTCCTCTGCTTTCAAAACTGAGCTTAATAAATGTACAGCGAAGCTAAGAGCACAAATTAAAGAGTTTAAAATTTTTTCATTCAAAACTTATCTGGCTAAACTCACACCTGATAAATCCACCGACTATTCACTCTGGAAAGCTGTAAGAAATATTAATAAACAAATAAAACATGTAGCACCATTAAAACTAAACGAAACTGCATGGGCCAAAACGAATAAACAGAAAGCTGCCGTATTTGCAATTCATTTGAGAAACACATTCACGTCTAACGATGGGTATGAGGTAAACTGTGAAAATAGTTGGATGGATCCACACATTAGCATTTCTCCTGTTACTATTAAAGAAATTAAAAATCAAAAAAGCACCTGGCTACGATTTAATAACTGGAGAAATATTACGCAATTTACCAAAGAATTGTAACGTATAAACATTATAAACAGGCTTTATGCCTAAGATACGTGCCATCGCATTGGAAAGTAACTGAAGTCATAATGATACCCAAGCCGGGTAAGCCAGTACTCGCTGTTACATCATATAGACCAATTTCGCTGCTGCCAGCCTTATCTAAAGTCTTTGAGAATGTACTCATAAATAAGCTCAAACCAATAATCGCTCATAAAAACCTAATACCAACACATCAATTTAGCTTCCGTGACCACCATTCATCAATTTACCAGATACACCGAATCGTTAATTTCGTTGCAAATACAATCGATAAAAAGAACGTTTGTACGGCGGCCTTTTTGGACGTGTCTCAAGCTTTTGACAAAGTTTGGCATACGGGTCTACTGCTCAAATTGAAAACATGTTACAATCAGAATACCGACATAGATCTGCTGACCTGCACCGTGATCTAGGCGTGAATTCAGTGGTAAATGAGGTCTACCGAACTGAGGCTTAGGCAGCATGTTAATGAGGAAGCCTCCAGACTCATCGAAACTGCTGGGCGAGAAATCCGGTCGAAACGCAAGAAGCCTTCCGACCTAGTAAGACAACAGTAGCAGCAAATTTCTTAACATTTAGCTTTTAAGTATCTCTTCTAATTATTTAGACCAGAATTTTTGTCAGTATTTTATTTTTATATACTAGGCACAATGTAAAATAACTTATTTCAAAGTTTATTCAGATGTTATGTCATGCCGCACAAACGTTAGCAAATCTTGCCACTTTTGTGGGATGATACCTTTTTTTACCTTCGCTATTGGTACGATCTTTTAGCTACCTCCGCACTATTTTTTCATCCCCATCACTTTCACTAGAGCTCAAATAAAAAACAAAGTCGGATCCATATTGATATTTAATTAGCTTTTGTTTATTGAAAGTTTACAACAGTTTTGACAGTTCCACATCTATTGTGACCTAAAAATACGATCCAAAGGAAAGTGGATTTTAAAAACTATTGTAAATTTGAGACAATTACGATCCGTTTGCTATCGTATGTCATAATGTCAATCGCCGTATAATATGGACTTATCACGGAATTTTCTCTCGTATGTTTGATTCGACCCCAGTTTGTTGAAAAATGTAGTAAATGACTGTTTACTTATGTTGAAACGCGGAGGTAGATGCGGTTATGACAATCCCTCCATTAACGCTTGTGATTTCAACGGACGCAGCTTGAACTGAAGGCAACGATATTGTTTCTACTATCTCATATTTTAAATTTACAACTTCTAATCTATGGTTACTTAGTCCATTGGCAATCCAAATTGCCATCTTAAGGCATAACCTTGAAACAAGAGAAGACATCATTATTATTAACGTTGAGATTAGCTCAATTTGTTTGGAAATCAGGTCTTCCAGCTTCTCGAAATTACTGTGGCTATGTGCAGTAGTGTTTTGAGGTTCTTTTGTAATTACTGCGTGACTAAAGTTGTTGTTGTAAACTGGTTGCTCAGTACTTGGGCGAACACCAAGTTTAATCTAGGATTGTTTACAGTCGACTTGTTTGGATCTTTTTTGCAAACTAGTGATTGATAAATCTGACAGTCTTTGTAGTTGGTAATGTGATTTTGCAAGCAGTGTACACATTTTGGTGGATTACCAGAGTATTTTTTCGTAAAAAGCAGGCTGGTGGTCCAGACTGCACTTAACACATCCGTACGGCTTTTTACAGTATCGTTTAGTGTGCCCAAACTCCTGACAGCGATGACACTAAACTAAATCATTAAATTTGCAAGGAGGTTTGATTTTGACTACCGCGCTACATAAACGATAAATATCAAATACAATTTTATTATTTGCCGATGGCTCTGATTATTTACTTTTCGCATTAAAAATGTTTCTCATAGTATGACCTTTTTGAGATAAGTCAAATATAAGACTGAAAACCAAATTGCTTACACTCCTGCTCTCTGCGAGCACTCATCAGCAACTCGGTATAAAGAAACTGTGGGTCGGCATTTCGAGCTCCTTACGTAAAGTTGCAAACGAAACCATTGGTTTTCATAAACGGCAAAATAACAGCTGGTACGATGAGGAATGCCAACATTACAGTCAACCACAGCACGAGCGGTGAATGATAGATGCTAAGAACTGAAAAGAGAAACGAGACGCATTTGAAGACAAAAAAAAAGACGACAAAATGAGTAAGTGAAAGAGCTTGACAAGCTGACTGCCAGGGGTAATACGTGAAAATTCAACGACAAGATGCGGAGAGTAACAGAAGGTTTCAAGACCATACTCTTGTAGAACCCCCTGAGGTGACCTAGTGACTGATGCCCAGAACACATTCAAATTATGAAGGAACACTTCTCCATCCTGCTGAATTGCAGTGAAGGCATAACATCACGAGATGGTGAATCCGAATCCCCAATCGGTGACGATAGAGTAGACATTTCATTGCCCGACCATGAAGATATTTGAATAGCAATTACCAGTTTGAAGAACAACAAAGCGGCGAGGGCCGATGGATTGTCGGCCGAACTATTCAAACACGGTGCTTCTTCCAGAATATGGTCGGACAAAGGCATGCCTGACGATTGGAATTTAAGTGTGCTCTGCCCAGTCCTTAAAAAGGGAGACCCCACAATCTGCGCCAACTACCGTGGGATAAGCCTCCTCAACATCACATATAAGGTTCTATCGAGCATATTTTGTGAAGGATTAAGCCCACCGTCAACAAACTAATTGGACCTTATCAGTTTGGCTTTAGCCCTGACTGATCAGATACTCACCATGACCAAAAAAAAAAAGCCGGAAAAGAGGATCGACACACATCAGATCTTCGCCTAATGTTGGCTCTTTGTTCGAAGCTCATTTTCGTACCAAAAACCAACCATACTGACACTTAAAACGCAATAACTTCACTTCTAATCAATGAAATTCTCATAAAGATAGCAGATTCTAACGCATATATATGGCTCCACCAGTTGGCGATAGATTCAAAAATTCCGGATTACTTTGGAACGCACCTTGTATTATGCAAGCTGCGGGTGCTACTTATTAACATAACATAAAGTAATGTGTGTCCCCAATATGTTCAATTTTAATCAGACAATAAAATAAAAAATAAAAAAAAAGTTAAGACAAAAAGGTAAACGTATTCGCTATCTGGTTCCTTCTAAAGCTATGTTCCAATATTTTTTTTTTTTTTTTGATGTACGACAGAAGAATTTTGAGCACAAGATATTTATTTTTATACTCATGGATCATTGTGCTAAAGAGTGTCATAGTTTTGTTCACTTTACGTTTTTTTTATACTCTAAACCTAATCCGCGCCGTTAGTTCTGCTTTCTCCAGGCTGGACAAGGAAGCAAAGCAAATAAGTCTGGTGGTGAGCGAGGGCAAGACGAAATATCTCCTCTCATCAAACAAACAGTTTTCGCACTCGCGACTAGGCTCCCACGTCACTGTTGACTGTCATAACTGCGAAGTCGTAGATAATTTCGTCCATCTTGAAACCAGTATTAACAACAACAGACAGAATAACTTTTGCCAACAGGTGCTAGTTCGGACTAAGTAGGCAATTGAGAAGTAAAGTCCTCTCTCGACGAACAAAACTCTATAAGTCACTAATTATTCCCGTGCTGATGGTGCAAAGGTATGGATGGTGACAACATTTGATAAGTCGACGTTACGAGTGTTCGAGGAAAGGGTTTTACGGAAGATGTATGGTCCTATTCGTGTTGGACACGGCGAATATCGATGGAACGATGAGCTATAATATATGAGATATACGACGGCATTGACATAGTTCAGCTAGATCATGGACGAAAACCCTCCAGCTCCAAAAGTATTTGACGCAGTACCCGCCGGGGGAAGCAGAAGAAGAGGCCGATCACATTGCGAAAGAAAGAAACAACTGGCGCGCTGTTGTTAACCATGTAAGCAGTGTCTACGCCAGTAAATAAACAAGACTACTTTCCATTTCCAAATAGCACCTGCAAAGTGTTTAAATCTTTTTGCATAAAATGCTCTTTGGATGTACATAACTTTTAATTGTATTTGCCTTATTGCTATTATTTTATTTAACCTAAGTCGAATATACACCCAAAATTTTAAATTCTAATATAAATAATGTATGCGATTTAGAAACTGTCATTTACATGATATTTAATATTTTTTTCGCACATTGGCATAATCATATCGTATTCTTAATCTACTCTCCATAGTTTAGTTATTTCTAGGGTAGGCTGCTATTATATTCAGTAGTCGCTTGCATTGTACCAATCAATGACGATTGGGACGAAACATCTGTTGATAATTGTACATTTGTGTCGCTTATAGAATTTCGCCCTTCTTGAGATATGGTGGTAAGGTCAAAATGCTCATCATCAGAAACATCTGTACTAGAAACGTCACCTATGGTACGAAGTGCTTGTTGAGTCTGGAAAAAAAAAAAATATTTAAGGACTATGATCAAAAATGTATGTCTATTTAACTCATATTAACTCTACGTCCTTTTATTAAAAAGTATTTATTTTATAATTAAAACAAATGAGATCGGAATATAACTGTTGCAGTGTTACATCATTGTATAATTGGTGTTTATGAAGCCACACATCCTCCCTTTACTATTTATTTACCATTTTTGGTTTGTAAGTAGCGGAAGTTTTGTTTACAGCTTTAGATTAAGCTCTTTTAGCTTTTAGCTTGAAATTTTTTCTCTCCATTTAGCAGATTTGTTATTTATCAAATCATGTGTTTTATACTTATTCATTACAACTAATTTATTAGAATAAAATGAATATGTGTTCATTATTGGAACATGTATGTATGTGGTAAAAATAGTTCAAATAAAAAATCCCTTATTTATAAATAAGTTATTTCATATTTTATTATATCTATCTATTATTCTTGAAGTTATATGGGTTACAATTTCACACATTACAGTTTCTTACTACCAATATATACACCTTCGGCCACGCACAACTTACCACTTCAATTTCTTAAATTTTTTTAAATTTTTTTTTTGCTTTCGGTTTTTTTCAATTTTTTTTTTGTTATTGAATTAAGTAAACGCAAATACATTATATTAAATTACCAAGATATAATTGTAGTCTTTAATTTGCCTCATTTAATGAATAAAACACAAAGATCTTTTCTTTACCTGTAACCAAATGTTTTATTTTAATAACGCGACGAAATTTGTATTTCAGTTTAAAATAATAAAAGAATAATAAAAATACCACCTTTAGAAGATACTCGTATTACAACTTCAATGCGAGTGGGAATTAATTCAATAAAACTTGCCATAACACCCTCTGAAATTTATTCCCATACTTTTATCAAAATTCTTTTAGTTGTATATTATTTCTAGGCTTATGTTGAGCAACCTTACATCTCAATGGGAAACAACTCGGGAGAGTTTCCTGGCTAATGCATTGGCTGAATTCCCAGGTCTGCGAACAAGTTATTTGCAAGCTGGCTAAAAGTCTCTGACCCCCCTCACAGTACACCACACCACACTCATCATACACAACACATCTTCATACACACCACTTCTTACCTTCCACACCTTTCTCGCTGAGGTATGGCCTCCGAAAATAGTATTGGGCGAACACCGGATAATCCCTTCCGAAGAATTTCTAAAATATTGAGAACACCGCCCAGTGGTAAAAATGAGGAACCCACCGCTATTGGATCGAATGAGAAATGTGATACTGCCGATCAAGTAAGCAAGGAGAGTAAGCCGGAGGAACTGCAAAACGGAGAAACGGTTAGCAATTTTAGCAAACTGGGCAAAAAAATAAAGGAATTGGAAAGCATGATGGCGGGTCAAAGACACATCAACCATACCATGCGCGAACTTGTGAGCAGTATTGTGGCGCTACACACAAAATCGGAAAAAGTAGAAAACCCATTGAGAAGAGTGAAAATAGGAAAATCATCTCAAATCTCCATTGGTAGAGATGATAATACCCCAAAAAGAATGCGAGAGGCATCGGGCTTTTTACCACCCAAAAAAAGCCAAAAAATGTTGCTGAGAAAGAGCAATTATCGTCTAGTGGAGCAGTAAAAAAACACCCAAAAGGATACCACAACCCTTCAGAGCGCAAATGAAAGATGGGTAGACGTGGTTAAAAAGAGGAAACCGGTGGAAAATTATAACCAAACCGGATGCCATTATAATCACGAAGAAAGAAGGGGCGTTATATGCAGATATTCTGCGGAAAATAAAAAGTGACAGCGGGCTTGAGGAGTTGGGTTCAAACGTAGCCTATGTTCGGAAAACACTCAAAGGAGACCTGCTTTTAGAACTGAAAAATGGAGGAGACGCTAAAGCTGAATCCTTTCAAAGCGTCTTGGAAGGACACACAAATAGCACTTATATGCATGCACGCTCAAGACGCTAAGGCCGCACTCAAAGAGGGAAAGATAAGGATTGGTTGGTCAATATGTAGCCTTCGGGAATACTCGCCTATCCCCAGGTGTTATAAGTGTTTCCATTTAGGTCACATGGCTCGTAAATGTTGCAGCTTGACAGACAGATCTTCCCTATGCATGCGTTGCGGATCCGCAGGACACGTAGCAAAGTCGTGCACAAACGTTCCGAGCTGTATGCTCTGCAAAGGGGAGCACTCTGTATTGAGCACGACTTGCCCAAAGTACCTCGAGATGATGAAATCGCTAAGTAAATGAAGATACTACAGCTGAATCTAAACCATTGCGCAGCAGCACAAGATTTGCTAGATCAGATAATCATAGAAGAGAACATTGATGTCGCCATACTAAGTGAACAATACTCCCAGCGTCCGGAAAGCACATGGATTGCAGACAAAGCTGGCAAGGCAGCAATATGGTCCTGTAAAGGGCAACCTTTTAAGACCTGCTCCAGAGAAAAACATAGTTGTATCACATGGGCGAATATTCAGGGGATTTATTTTGTAAGTTGCTACGCTCGTCCGAGCGCAACAATTGCAGAATTCGAAGATTTCCTCTTAAGGCTGTCTTTAGAAACCAGAGGCAAAACACCTATTATAATAGCGGGTGATTTTAATGCTTGGTCAAGTGCATGGGGCAGCAGATGTACAAACCACCGCGGGCGGCTAATTCACGAATATCTGAGTCAAACGCACTTAACAATAATGAACACCGGAACTCGAAATACTTACCAAAAAGGCAATAAAGGATCCATAATTGACATTATGTTTGCAAACGATTCGCTGAGCAGGCACATTAAGTGGGCAGTGTCCGACATATACACAAACAGTGATCACATGGCAATTATAGCGCAAATTTCGGACTCCCGAGAGCAGGAGCTTCTAAGCAGAAACCCCTCCCGAAGGCGAAGTTGGAAACAACAAGAGTTCGACCCAGACCTGTTTGACCTAGTCTGGGGTGCATCAAAGGCATCTGGTGACAGCGCCGCCCACTTGGTATCAGCAGTTCGAAAAGAACTCGTGGCAGCATGCGATGCAACAATGCGTAGAACGTCACATCACCACAAGCGGCGGCCTGTATATTGGTGGAATGATGAAATTTCCATGCTGAGAAAGCTTTGTCACTCAGCTAGACGGCGTCTACAGCGTAACTGGGGCGAAACTAACGAAAATCGCCTTAGGGAGGAATTTAAAAGCTACAAGAGGCTCCTGAAGTCGGCAATTACACGAAGCAAAAAATCATGCTTTGAGAAGCTGTGTGAGGAAGCAAACCTTGGCCCTGGGTACTGCATACAAAATATGCATGTCCAGATTTAAAAACAAGCAGCAGCAACCTAAAGATGCCTCTTTTATGGGAAAGGTCGTCGAAACACTATTCCCGAAACACGACCGGATTTCATATGCCAAGCGACGAAACGAAGCTGTAGAGTCACCCCCGTTAGTCACGGAAGACGAACTATTGGCAATAGCAAGGAAAATCAAAAACACCAAAGCGCCCGGATTGGATGGCATACCAAACAGAGCTCTGAAGGAAGCCATAAGCTTAAAACACCGAGTTTTCGCTAAAATGTACAACGCTTGTTTAAAGGAAGAGGTATTCCCCGACTCTTGGAAAGTACAACGTTTGGTTCTGCTCCCAAAACCAAAGAAACCACCTGAAGAACCTTCATCGTACCGACCTCTGTGTATGCTCGACACAATGGGTAAAGTGTACGAAAGTATAATACGAAACCGCTTGGAGTTAGCAATCCAGAAAGCCGGCGGATTATCAGAGAGATAATACGGCTTTATAAAGAAGAGATTCACTATTGACGTACTACGAGAAGTCGTCGATACTGCGAGATGTGCAGTAAGTAGCAAAAGATGGAAAAGTAGCACAAAAAGTACTGCACGCTGATTATCCTGGATGTCAAGAATGCGTTCAACTCAGCAAAATGGGCACACATAATCAAAGCCCATAATAAAGAGTTATTTTTAAAACAGGAGGCTGATTTTTGAGACGGACGAAGGCACCAAGAGCTACTCTGGTGTACCCCAAGGCTCAGTGTTAGGCCCACTATTATGGAATTTTATGTACGATGGGGTTCTAAAAAGACAGCAACCAACAGATATTAAACTAGTAGCGGATGATCTCATGGTGGTAGCAGTAGCCAAACAATTAGCCGACCTGAGAAATAAATGTAATGAGAAAAAACAGAAGTTTTACTCATAAGTACTAGGAAGATAGAAGAACGAATAGAGCTCGCTATAGGGGAGTGCGAGATTACCTCGCAGCCGCAACTGAAGTATCTGGGAGTAATATTGGATTCCAAATTAAAATTTAAAGAACACCTGGAGTATTCTTCCGCGAAGGCAAACAAAATCTATAATGCCCTATCCAGAATGATGACCAATAGAGGCTGTGTGCGTTCCAGCCGGCGATTCTTAATAGCGAAAGCAATGAGTTCCGTAATACTGTATGCGGCACCAGTTTGGATACAGGCAATGGATATAAAAGCGTATGCTAATCAAATAATTGCAGTGCATAGGCTTTCTGCAATTCGAGTAATAAGTGCTTTCCGGACTATATCAACCAACGCTGCTGAAGTATTAGCCAGCATGCCGTCTATTGTCATCCAGGGAGACGAACTCGAGCGTCTATATCAGCCATCAACGCCTAAAACAGAATCGGTAAGGGTCGAGGAGAGAAACAAGAGCACTAAAATGTGGCAGGAGCGGTGGAGTTCCTCATCCAAAGGGCGATGGACTCACCGACTTATACCAGACATCCACTCATGGATAGACAGACGACATGGGGAACTAGACTTTCATATGACCTAAATGCTTAGTGGACATGGATGCTTTAGAAGCTACCTTTTCAGATTCCACAACGACATCAGTCCGAATTGTCCGACATGTGCAGAGTATATAGAAGACTCTGAGCATGTATTATTTTATTGCCCTCGATTTTCGAATACAAGGGAAAAGCTAAAAACCACACTGGGTGGTAGTTTTACGGTCGATAATTTAACGACACTCATGTGTCAGTCGACTGATAAATGGAAAGCTGTCAGCGAAGCGTCAGCATTCATAATGACCAAACTGAGATTGTTTCAACAGAATAGGCGTCCGTCAGTCCGCGCAATAGAGGAGACTTAAATGTCTTGTCCCTCCCACGAAGTAATACTTAATCGGTGGTTTCGTGTGGGAGAGTCTTGAGTTGGGAGTAGGTTAGGTTTAGTGGATTAAAGTTTCGCACTCCGGCTTTCGATGCTTCCCCCTACTATAAAAAAAAAAAAAACTTCTACATCACGCACCCACCAATACCACCACTTCACTAATACAACCCACACGAGGACACCATACAAAATTAACAAAAGGGACCGACGGACGGAACGCAGTCCTTTTTTGTTCTCGATACGTGAGTTAAGAAGATAACATTCCTTATCACAATCACGAATCCAAATATATCAACAAATCCTTATCAGCTGTAAACAAAAAAAAAAAAAACATGTATCCTGACATATACACATAATAATGTATTGTAATTATCAGAAACAGATAAGAGTTATCAAAATATATTTATCAGCTTAAAATAAGAATACAACAGAACAACATGAATGTTTTGTCGATAGTACAAATAGTTGTAAGCAGTAACAGTATACTACTTTACTGTGTCTGCCAGAATACCAAAATGAGACTCCTGACTAACAGGCAGAGAACGTATAATATAGAAAAGGTTCAATTGCGGACCAGCGTGTAAATTGCCAAGAGCTAACAAAATCATATTAGTGGATTTCACCACTTTTGGCTCGGAAGGAGAAATTTTAACAGAGATGACAGAACAGAGAGAGATAACTCTTATCTGTTTCTGATAATTACAATACATTATTATGTGTATATGTCAGGATACATGTTTTTTTTTTTTGTTTACAGCTGATAAGGATTTGTTGATATATTTGGATTCGTGATTGTGATAAGGAATGTTATCTTCTTAACTCACGTATCGAGAACAAAAAAGGACTGCGTTCCGTCCGTCGGTCCCTTTTGTTAATTTTGTATGGTGTCCTCGTGTGGGTTGTATTAGTGAAGTGGTGGTATTGGTGGGTGCGTGATGTAGCATTGAATGAAAATTATGCTCAGAAATATACATTGCTTTTACAGACGCATGTTGGCCTTTTGGCTTATATTTTTATACGTTTACATGCTATCATATCAATTGATATGAATATAATTTTGCGAATTTTGGTTTCATGCAAAATTGATAACATTATTATTAAATGATGCTATTTTCATGGTAATATTTGTAGTTAATGTCCAAATAAAAGCTACTTTTTTAAATATTTCTTATCTTTGGTAATATTATATAATTTCGTATGCATGATATATGCTATATACATATATGAAATATTATCGTAATATCATAAAATAATACATATATGTAAATCACACCTTTTATCATTTAAAACTTTCATACGCATCTATCCTGCAGATATGTACATATGTATGTATGTAAGTACAAATCAATTTCAAATCAAGATATTATCATTTATCAGTAATATGAAAAGCGTGCGCTTCTCTATATTTACGTACACACATATGTTTGTACAGGGTAGGCCATTTAAAGTTGACCCATCTGGCAACGCTGTAACTTTTAACAGCGCTGACAAATCGGCTAATGTCATACCGCGTTAGAAGCGTCATTCGAAGACAATTTATACCATGGAACAGTACACTCCCAAAGAACGCGCTGAAATTGTTCAGCTTTATATTCAAAATAACTTTTCAATTGTGTTAACGTGCGTTTCGCAAAAAAAATAAAGTGAAAAGTGCTCCAGTTAAGAACACAATTAAGTCTTTATACGCAAAATTTGTGAACACCGGTAATCTCAGTAATGCCAGTCATGCATCCAGACAACGCACAAGACGTTCTGATGAAAATATCGAAGCTGTACGAGCCAGTATTGAGGAGACTCCATCGACATCGAGTTATCGCCGCTCTCAGGAATTAGACATCTCTCGCACCACTCTCCGACGCATAATTCATAAAGATTTGAAGATGTTTCCATATAAAATTCAAATGGCACAAAAACTAAACCCAGCTGATTATCCGCGACGCCTTAATTTTGGCAAATGGGCCATCGAAATGGCTAAAAACGAAAAATGGTGATGTTGACTGGCCACCGAGATCACCAGATTTGACGCCACCAGACTTTTATTTGTGGGGTTATTTGAAATCCAAGGTATACGCTAATAAGCCAAAGACCTTAGCTCAACTGAAAGCCAACATTCGACGTGAAACAGCCGCCATATCATCCGAAACATTGGCCAAAGTCATGGAAAATGTCGAAAAAAGAGTGCATTTAGCTGTCAAAGCTAAAGGTGCCCATTTACGCGATCTAATTTTTAAATATTAGCTGAAACAAATCCCCTTGGACCAAAATAAATTATTTTTGAAATGAACAAAAAACATTGTTTTCTTTTGTTCTTTTTTTTTAGAAACAAATGGGTCAACTTTAAATGGCCTACCCTGTATGTGCGTATGACATTCTCACACAAATAATGTATGCGTACGCATGTAAATCAAAAAATACAAACATTTTTCTGGAAAAACAACAATAGTTTCAAAAAATCATCATACACACATACTCACAATATGAGTACACACGTATGTAAATATGTGCGTATGACATTCCCACACAAACAATGCATACACAACATACAAACTTACATGCGTTCTCATGTGCATATGTCACCCGCAAAAATTACAAATATTGTTCTACAAAAACAACAATCGTTTGAAAAAGCATCAGAAAATATCATTTCATTCATAAAAGCAGACGCCATTACATCTCCCCGAACATGCCTTGCCTACAAGCGTCTTTTCGCGACGATTTCAAAAGCTAAAAATCATTAATTGAATATATTTCTGAAATGTATGAGAAGGAAAAAGTGTCAACCCCGCAAAAATAAGTATTAAAATATATTATAATAAAAATGACTACATAGTTTATTTGTCGATTTTCAATTCAAGAAATTTTTTATTTTATTTTATTAAAGCTTACATAATAAACAAATTATTATATAAACTATAGTACGCAGCACTAGCATCATAGGCTTTCGACTGAATTCAAGAAATGTTTCAAAGAAAATATTCAATATTCCTCTGATTCATGTGTACAGTCAATCCCGGTTAAGTAGTACTCCGCTTAAATGAAAATCAAATCCCTCCCTCATAATTTTTAACAGCCTATATTATATCTTGCTGCATCTCCCGGTTTGTTTTTTGAAATATCATAGAAATTATTGTCTTAAGTACGACTCGGTTAAGTATCCGCAGTCGCTTATGTACCATATTATATTATTATTTTTAACTAACTATAAATATCTGTATCTATGATTGTGGCACATAACCAGGATTGACTGTATTTGTCAACGAATGTAAAAAATATTTTGTAATTCTGAAATATTTTTACGCAGCTGCGTTGATATGTATGAAAGCTCACACACAAACATACATACTCGTACATGTTTACGCTGGTTTGTAAGCGAAGCTGTACAGCGGCAAGGGAAGCGGTATCAGTACAGCTCCGATATTCTACAATTAACTTTTTGACAAAGTGACAACAGAGCTTTTGTATGAAGCAATGGGTGTATATATTTACATACAAAGTTGTGTGTAGACAAATTTACATTATGTTTATTTTTTATATTATTATGTTTAACTTTGTATGTAAATATATACGAATGTTTCTTTCAAATTTGTTTACATGAACACAAAATTACATACATATGTATGTGAAGAATATGTGAACTTTATGCGTATGGTTTTTTAAATCTGTTTACATGTACACATTCTTATATGCACATGTCTTTTAAGATTTTATCAAAACGGGATTTTATCAAAAAAAAAATTTATCATTACGGGTATGGTTTTTAAAAATCTGTTTATATGTAAACATAATTACATCCATATGCGAATATGTGCACCGGCTTGGTCTTCAAAATGTTATCAAAACCTCTAATGCCCAATATATAAGTATGTACATATGTATGTATGTATTTATATTAATTTAGGTAATAATGGAAATATGACTTTATTGTAAATCCCAACACAACTAATGGAATTCATCATTAAATAGGTCAAATTGCACATACATACATACATATAAGTATACTAATAAGCTTTGTTATCATATACATATGTACATGTATTGAGAATATCTATAAATTATATCCATAGTCGCTTGCGCATTGAAAATATGCGAATCTGTAAGCGTACATTGAAATTAGCATAATTTTTCTCATTTAACACTGAAAATGCTCAATTCTGCTATTTTCGACGCTTCTGTTAAATATTGGTAAAATCCGCTTATAGAAAAGAGTACCCCTGATTTTGTGGTGAAATCCACTAATAGAAAAGAGTACCCCACCAAAAAATGAAATATCGTTAAACGGTGCTGCCCGTGAACCTTCTCTATATTATACGTTCTCTGTAACAGGGTCACTAAATTACTATTGTGGCAATTAGAGACATCAAACGTGAAGGTAGAGATATTAAACTATAATAGATAAAAAAAAATAAGCACATTATTATTATTATTTATGTGGGGGTCAACCGGGATCGCAAATCAACTTGCTTTCTACCCAGTCTTTGAAGTATAAGACTTAAAAAACCAATATCCACGGTCTTCAAAAAAGACACAGCAGGTTGCTGAAAAATTGGAACAAAAACAGAATTCTGCAGAGCCACTAAAGACAGGAGCACTTCCGGACGGAAAAAAGGGCAAAAATTCACGGCAGTCATGGGATATCAGAAGCAGTTACGATGACATCAGATATTGCACAACTACGCGCACACATCAACGTACTAACTCAAACTTTGCAGCAGCAAAGCATTGAGAAGCAGAATCGAGTATCAGCGATTGATTAAAGCCAATCGTTTAAAGGAGTATCGACGGGCGATCAAAACGAAGCAATACGCTTGCACATTAACGACCCCATGGAAATTGACCTGAAATTATTCAAAGCACTTCCACGGTTCGATGGAAACAAAGATCAATATAGATCCTGGAAATCGCAAGTATCGACCTTTATGGATGGTATAAAAGAATTCACCAACACCCTAGATACTACAGTGCACTTGGCCTAGTACGCACCAAAATAACAGGAGCAGCAGCAGATATTCTTAGAAATCCCAACACGAAGATGAATTTTTATTCCACGTCTAGCCACAATCCGCATCAAAGCGAGGTTCTTCAACACATCGCTGATTTGCGCCCACGCCCCGACGGAAGAGAAGGACGATGTGACCAAAGATGCCTTTTATGAGTGCTTGGAGCGCACTTATGAGAGATGCCCCCGCCACGATGTCAAAATCGTGCTTGGCGACTTTAACGCCAGGGTGGGCAAAGAAGGTATCTTTGGCACTACGGTCGGTAAATTCAGCCTCCACGACGAAACATCCCCAAATGGGTTGAGGCTGATCGACTTCGCCGGGGCCCGAAATATGGTTATCTGTAGTACTAGATTCCAGCATAAGAAGATACATCAAGCTACCTGGCTGTCTCCGGATCGAAAAACCACCAACCAGATCGTGTTGTGATAGACGGAAGACACGTCTCCAGTGTTTTAGATGTGCGTGCGCTCCGAGGTCCTAACATAGACTCGGACCACTATATTGTTGCAGCCAAAATTCGCACCCGCCTCTGTGCAGCAAAAAACGCACGCCAACAAACACAAGGAAGGTTCGACGTCGAGAAGCTGCAATCACAACAGACAGCCGAACGTTTTTCTGCTCGGCTTGCACTCCTGCTCTCTGAGAGCACTCATCAACAATTCGGTATAAGGGAACTTATATTCATTTCAAACTCCTTACGTACAGCTGCAACCGAAACCATTGGTTTTCGGAAAGTGCAAAAGAACAGCTGGTACGACGAGGAGTGCCGTGTCGCAGCGGAGAGAAAACAGGCTGCCTACCTCGCAACGTTACGATCGACCACAACACGTGCGGGATGGGATAGATACCGAGAGTTGAAGAGGGAAGCGAGACGCATTTGCAGACAGAAGAAGAAAGAGGCCGAAATGCGTGAGTACGAACAGCTCGATAAGCTGGCCGACAGGGGTAATGCTCGAAAATTCTACGAAAAGATGCGGCGGCTTACAGAAGGTTTCAAGACCGGACCATACTCTTGTAGAACCCCCAAAGGTGATCTAGTTACCGATGCCCAGAGCATACTTAAATTATGGAGGGAACACTTCTCCAGCCTGCTGAATGGCAGTGAAAGCACAACACCGGGAGAAGGCGAACCCGATTCCCCAATCGATGACGATGGAGCAGACGTTCCATTACCCGACCATGAAGAAGTTCGAATAGCAATCACCCGCCTGAAGAACAACAAAGCGGCAGGGGCCGATGGATTGCCGGCCGAGCTATTCAAACACGGCGGCGAAGAACTGATAAGGAGCATGCATCAGCTTCTTTGTAAAATATGGTCGGACGAAAGCATGCCCAACGACTGGAATTTAAGTGTGCTATGCCCAATCCATGAAAAAGGAGACCCCACAATCTGCGCCAACTACCGTGGGATTAGCCTCCTCAACATCGCATATAAGGTTCTATCGAGCGTACTGTGTGAAAGATTAAAGCCCACCGTCAACGAACTGATTGGACCTTATCAGTGTGGCTTTAGACCTGGCAAATCAACAACCGACCAGATATTCACCATGCGCCAAATCTTGGAAAAGACCCGTGAAAGGAGAATCGATACACACCACCTCTTCGTCGATTTCAAAGCTGCTTTCGACAGCACGAAAAGGAGCTGCCTTTATGCCGCGATGTCTGAATTTGGTATCCCCGCAAAACTGATACGACTGTGTAAACTGACGTTGAGCGGCACCAAAAGCTCCGTCAGGATCGGGAAGAACCTCTCTGAGCCGTTCGATACCAAACGAGGTTTCAGACAAGGCGATTCCCTATCGTGCGACTTTTTCAACCTGCTCCTGGAGAAAATAGTTCGAGCTGCAGAACTCAACAGAGAAGGTACCATCTTCTATAAGAGTGTACAACTGCTGGCGTATGCCGATGATATTGATATCATCGGTCTCAACACCCGCGCCGTTAGTTCTGCTTTCTCCAGACTGAACAAGGAAGCAAAAGAAATGGGACTGGCAGTGAACGAGGGCAAGACGAAATATCTCCTGTCATCAAACAAACAGTCGTCGCACTCGCGACTTGGCACTCACGTCACTGTTGACAGTCATAACTTTGAAGTTGTAGATAATTTGGTCTATCTTGGAACCAGCGTAAACACCACCAACAATGTCAACCTAGAAATCCAACGCAGGATAACTCTTGCCAACAGGTGCTACTTCGGACTGAGTAGGCAATTGAGAAGCAAAGTCCTCTCTCGACAGACAAAAACCAAACTCTATAAGTCTCTCATAATTCCCGTCCTGCTATATGGTGCAGAGGCTTAGACGATGTCAACAGCGGATGAGTCGACGTTGCGAGTTTTCGAGAGAAAAATTCTGCGAAAGATTTATGGTCCTTTACGCGTTGGCCACGGCGAATATCGCATTCGATGGAACGATGAGCTGTACGAGATATACGACGACATTGACATAGTTCAGCGAATTAAAAGACAGCGGCTACGCTGGCTAGGTCATGTTGTCCGGATGGATGAAAACACTCCAGCTCTGAAAGTATTCGACGCAGTACCCGCCGGGGGAAGCAGAGGAAGAGGAAGACCTCCACTCCCTTGGAAGGACCAAGTGGAGAAGGACCTGGCTTCGCTTGGAATATCCAATTGGCGCCTCGTAGCGAAAAGAAGAAACGACTGGCGCGCGGTTGTTAACTCGGCTATAATCGCGTAAGCGGTGTCTACGCCAATTAAGAAGAAGAAGAAGATAAAATAATAAACACAAAATTATTATTATTTAACTCGTGCGCATACACGTTTAAACAGCCGCCTTCCCAGATTCAGCTTTTCATTGTGTCGAATTCGTCGCCGAGTTAAAGGGTAAGCCGGGAGTTTTTATATATTTTTACATGGTCCTTCGAGGTGTACCGGACGGACCGGACGGCACTAGTGGTAACAAAATAACAAATTAATCACGGTGACGCTTTCAACAAATTAAAAAAAAGAAACCGATAGTGAAAAATTTTGAAAAAAAAACGGTGGCGACAATGTTTGGAAAAAAAAGTCGTTGCACACTGGTCGATTTCATAGGATAAGGAATAAAAAGATAAATGTTTGAAATTTACTAATGCTTGTATCAAAACTATTTCTTAAAAAACCAATAAAACTAATGATAAATACACTTTTGCTCTATCTCATTCGTACGCGCTACGAAAAGCGAGAGAAGTGAGACAATAGAAACACGCAGACTGTGCAGTTAAAATAGCTGAAAAATTATCTCTTATAAAATATCCAACCTATATTTGTGTAAACTTTCCCGCCCATATATTTTTGAACTTTGGTGTTTAGAAAATGTGTGAAGAAATATCACTTATCACCGAAGCAAATTTAATAAAGCATTAGTATTTATTTATTTAGTTAAGTCTATGAACATTAATTCTTACAGACTAATGGAAAATTAAATTACAGTTAAATAGGTAGATAACTTAAACTAAAAAACAGAATTGAGGGTATTAATGAAGGATACCCTAGAGTGAGAAAAATCTAGAAGAACTTTCTCGGAAATCGAATTAAACTCCCGCATAGCACGCTTGAGGGGAGCATATCCAGCAAAATTAGTACTTAGAGAATGGACCTTCGATTTTCCAGCAATTTAAGATGTAAATTAAGGTATTGGGTCAACGAACTTTAATGAGCGGAGAGCAAATTTAAGAAATATCTTTTGAACACGCTCGATCCTCTTAATTGACGAAATGCAATATGGTCTCCAAATGAACACTGCGAACTCCACAATGGACCGAACAAAACATGTATACAGTAATTTTAACGTGTAGAGGTCGGAAAAATTTAAAGCATTTCGACGGACAAAGATTATGAGTGATTTAGAAGTGATGTAGTTGATGTGATTACTGAAAGAAAATCTGTTGTCAAAGATTACCTCAAGATCTTTGATTTCAGTAACACATTTTAGGACGTTTAGAAATATTGTAACTTGAAGATAAGATGCTATGTCCCCTACCATAAGAGATCTGAGAGCATTTATCTAGATTCAGAAGGAGCTTCGATTTCACGCACCAATCATAAAAAGAATCAATATCACACCGAAGTTTGAGTACATCTTGTGGGTTTTTGATTATTGCAAAAATTTTTAAGTCATCTGCATATAACAGGAAGTTAGCGAAAGAGAAGCAACAGGAGATGTCATTGATAAATAGTACAAAGAGAAGTGGACCCAAAACGCTTCCTTGTGGCACTCCCGATGACGCAATGAATGAATCAGATGACACTCCATCGATACTGACAACGCATCGTATATTGTGTAAATATGATTTAATCCACTGCAAGAAGACCGAGTGAAACCCTAAAGATGATAATTTTTTAATTAGAGTATTGTGTGAAACTTTATCAAAGGCCTTAGAGAAATCTGTGTAGACACAATCTACCTGAAATCCAGCGGAGAATGCAGACATACAATAATCGGTAAAAACCGCTAAGTTTGATACAGTGGAGCGTCCCGAGACAAACCCATGCTGATTGACATAAATTATTGATTTTACTGCAAAAAAATTTTTATTTTTAACAGAACACTCAAAAATTTTCGAAATAGTAGAAAATTTATATCCTTTCTACCACCTTTGAGAATCGGGGTAATGCATGTCAATTTCCAGTCAGAAATAAAATTCCCAGAGCAGAGAGACTTATTAAAGATAAGCATGAGAGGATATACCAAGGCAGTACAATTTTTTATAAGTACAGGCGGAAGCCCATCCAGATCCAATTTGGAAGAAGACTTAATATCACCAATAGCCTTGGCAATATCATCCTGTGAAAGACACAGTGAGCCAAAATTTATGGATGGGAAATTATTAGCCGAAAAAGTAGAATTAGTACCGGGATCATCGTGAACATAATTCGATTTGAAAAATTCAGCAAACAAGTTGGAGATTTCGCCAGGAGTGCATGCTGACTCATCACCCCAGCGTAGAGCAGAGGGAATTGCCGAACACGCTCTTCTAGATTTTACAAAGTTCCAAAAGAACTTTGGGTTCGACTTAAATGCAGACTTCGTACTAAAAATAAACCTTTTATAGAGAGACTTATCCAATTCATTAAACAGTTTTGTGTAGTGCTAATATTGAACAAAGAAAACATGAGATTTAGTTGAAGAGAATTTTCTGTAGTATTTATTTCTAAGGTTTTTTAACCGCCTGAAGTCCTTAGTATACCAAGGCAACTTATATGGTTGCATATGTTTGAGCGGGATATTATTATGACAAAATTCCTGAATTGATTTCTTAAAAATCGAGAAACTATTAGCAGTATCTAATCCCGAAAGTAAATCATCCTATTTAATCTCGGAGAGCAGATTGTTGAGTCGTTCAAAATCACAAAATGCAAAATTAAAACCAAGCTCATCAATAGGTTTAACAGGAGCGAAAAGATAAGTATCCACCTCAAAAAGGAGTAATTGAAGATAATCCATCAAGAAACCTGAATTTTAAGTTATCGCTGAGAAAGACTAAGTCAAGAAAACGATCGAGGTTATTTGAATATGAGTTGACTTGAATCAGATTGAGACTAAGCAAGCTATCAATGAGAAATAACTCCTGAGGAGACGAAAAATTGGAAGGAATAAGAACAGGACTATAGGAACAACCAGACCAGGCGATATTGCTTAAATTGAAGTCGCCCAGTACACAAATATTATTCTCTTTCACCTTATTTAGTACCAGCGAGGAAATATTATTTGCGTGCAACTTATACAACTCTAGAGGACTATTAGGAGGGATGTATGAGACTACAATGAACAGAGCGTCATTGATACAAATACATAGTTGGTCCAGAATGGAATCATCATTATCAAGCATAATAAAACGAAGACGATATTTGCGATGAACTGCTAGGAGAACACCACCCCCTCTTAAACAGCCAGTTTTTTCATGACGGAAGACGTAATAGAGATTTGAATCAAAATATTCACTATCAAAGTAACTGGAATTCAGCCAAGTCTCAACAATAACAATAATATCGAAATCCGAATGTGAAGAAAAGTTGCGAATAATATTTGATTTACACCTAATACCCGATAGATTTTGGTAGTACACCTTAAGACAAGAGCCAGTTGAAGAAGGTGCAGAAAACGCATGAAAAAAGTCGTGACTAACAGACATGACTAACATCCACTAATCTGCAGCGCTGTTGTAATAATGCGAGCGTCTCGAATTGTTCACTTCTCAGTGAACTAACTTCCGAAAACAAAGAATTAAGCACAGCATTTACCATATTGAGGTCATTAGCATCTAACAAAGGTTCGCTCACTTCACTTTTTGATTGAGCATTGCGCACAGATGGCGACGCAGGCGGCGAGCGAATAAAATTTCTGCGAACTACCACGCATACTTTACAATAAAAAGCGTTTTTAGACTTCACCAAAAAATCGACATCAGCCTGTGATAAATTCACACACAATAAGTGGAAGAATTTATTGCATTTACTGCAGCTGATCTTGGGCTGAGCACGATCAACTCTATGGCCGCAAACTCACGGCATTAAAAAAGATTAAACAATAGAACGCGGAGCAGAGAAAAAATACGTCCGTTCACAGCGACGACCGAATTGTATTCTATATTTACTTATTAAAAGCTTCGTTAACAAAAAACTTCATATTAACTACCCTGTTATGATAACATTTTAAGGGAACAACAGTTATCCGGAGCAAGTAAAGGTCTCAGAATCTGATGTTGAAGTTGAGATAAAAAAATTATTGGACCACACTGCGTCAATGAAGTCCTCTAATTACCTATTATTAATAGGAAAATGTGACTTTGATGGCAGTCCTGGGCAGAGCGAGTATAAGCAGAAATTTGAAAATAACGATTTGGAATACAATATTTTATTTGTCACAACATATGTTCCTGATAATAAATTCGCAAAATGATGAAGAGCACAAAAAAATTTGGAAAAACCCAGACCTTCGCCCACCCGCTATTTCCGTCCTGTTCGAATTCAACTCCAAAAGGAATCAGTTCAATGAACCCTAAATGCACTGGATTTGCGCTAGACACTACAAGGGAATTAACTTCAAAATATTCCTGGTTTAAGTTAAGATGTATAGACTACATCATACGCGAAAGAACTAACGGGTCGCTACAATACAGGTCTTGCTAAACCTATTACTTTTGGGCTTAGATCCTTCTATCACCAGTCAAAACTATCATGCAAAAAGTAAATCAATTTTATTAAAATCAATTTTTGTTTTTTTTTAAAGCTTTTGCAAAAGTTTCACTTTTATATAGGCAATGGAAATATTTTTGGCCGCTGATTCCATACAAGACCGACCAATGTGCGTTGGTGACCAAAAACTTTGGAAAATAAATATAGTTTAAAAAAACTAAATAACATGTTTTTAAAGCAAATCAAACTCAAAAGTGAAAAATAATTCTTTGAATAAACTAACAGTAATAATGAAGGAAAAATTCCTGCATTGGAAAGCGTGGCATGCTCGATATATGAAAAATATGTCACAAAGCACCCCACGCTTTTCTCACAATAATGCAGGAATTTTTCCTTCATTATTACTGTTAGTTTATTCAAAGAATTATTTTTCACTTTTTAGTTTGATATGCTTTAAAAGCGTGTTTTTTAGTTTTTTTAAACTATATTTATTTTTAATTTTTTAGTTTGATGTGAGAAACCCCAAAATTTGTTAAAATATGAACTATGACATGTAGTATTGGTTAAGTAAATCGATACTTAGGCAGCATTTAATATCTACTCGTAACCTTTCACTGACTAATTGTTACATTATTTGCGACCAAGTTCTATTGACGACTTTACGAATTATTACTTCTTAATCGAATCATTTTTTCTAAAGCTTCACTGTTACATGGGGTTTTACCTGTCAACTTTGAACAGTCCAGTTCTTCAATTCAAATACAGTCCAAAGATCTACAACGACTAAGTGCTACATAAGCTTATCCAGCAGCAAACAGTCGAGAGCCCAGATAAATTGCTACAGGTTCTACTGTACAACCTTGCATCTTATGAACGGTCGACGCCCAAATCAGCATGCTATTTAAATGTCACTAAAACTAGTTTTATATAGATGTTGCATACTTTTAAGCGCATCTTTTTGGTGAGCTGCTTAAACTTACTATCGCCTTCCTACAGTGTCGCTCAAATATTCTACATTTCAGTACCACTTAAAAAAGTTACAGTGAAACTTCGATAACTCGTATTTGCACATCTTAAATACGAGTTATGGAGTTTTTCAAGTTATCAAGTTACACAACTTATAGAGGCAACATACAGAATATACGAATTATAGAGTTTTTTTTATTTATTTTTTCAATTTTACATAAAAAACAAGAAATGATTGTACATATTTAAATTTTAAAATATAAAATACATATGTTATTCAATCAATATATTTATGTATGTATTTTGAAAAATTGTACAAAAAAATTAAGAAAAGTGTTAATTTTAAAAGAAATCCGTAATACGTTTTGACGGACATTATTTTGGCGTATTTTATCTATGGCATTATCAATGCTTACAATGTCATTAAAAATAGTGTCTTCAACATTTGATGCCATGAAAAAAAGACGCTAATTTTCAATTCTACGCTAGTTGTAGAAAACAAAGCAAAACTTATGAATAAGCGTAACTGTAAAATAATAACGGTTAAAAAACGTACTATGTTTTCGTCACGTACGGTTTTTTGTGAAAAAAAATACGAGTTGTAGAGGCTTTTGAGGAAAAAATACGAGTTGTGGAGGCTTTTGATACACATTTTTCAATTTTTGTCTCAAGAAAAATACGAGTTATCAAAGGGACCGAAATACATGCATTTTTCGCGAATTTTTCTATGAAATATCAAGGTTTTCCGCTTATCGAGGTTACGACTTATCGAAGTTTCACTGTACAAGTGAAGCTAATAAAAGCGTATTAAAAAGTACCGGTAGTGATATTTGGAAAAAAAAGGTCAATGTTTGAAAAAAATAAACACTTGTTGGTGACAAAAAATTTGGCAAAACGGAAAAAATAACGGTGGTGACAAAATTTTAAAAAAATTTCATGTACATACATATAAATTAGGTTGTCAAAAAAGTCTTACGGTATTTTCGCTAGTTGGCGCTGAAAGCGCGTAGTTCTAGTTTTATTCGTCGCATCGGGTCATGCTATACCTTCTTGGAAATCTCATTTCACGCGCTAACACGTGTTTGATTGATTGTCGTTTCTTTTAAGTCGTTCGTGAGTTATAGCGTCGCAAACATGGAGCAAAATAAAGAAAAAATACGGCATATTTTACAGTACTACTATGATAAAGGCAAAAATGAAACTCAAGCCGACAATAAAATTTGTGCAGTTTATGGACCCGATACAGTTCCCATTTCCACCGCACAACGATGGTTTCAACGTTTTCGTTCTGGTGTAGAGGTGGTCGAAGATGCGCCACGTTCCGGAAGGCCTGTCGTCGAAAATTGCGATAAAATAGCTGAATTGGTTGAAAGAGACCGGCATAGTAGCAGCCGTAGCATCGGCCAAGAGCTGTGCATGAGTCATCAAAAATTCATTTCAATTTCAATAAAAAAAAAATTCAATAAAAATACCACAAGACTTTTTTGACAACCCAATATATAACATATGAAAAAGTGAAGAAAAGTGCAGTTACAAAAAAAAAAGAAAAAAAAGGGGTGACAGAAAGTGCAGTGCAAAAAATAATATACATGTATGTATGAGTGACCGAAACCAAAACAAAAACAGGAAAACAAGGTTTTATACTTATCTGTAAAAGTCGTGGTGCGCAAATCGAAGAACATAACATATGCAATATAAGAGCTGAAGAGCTGTGACAAATAATCCACAAACAAAAAAACAAAATTAATACAAAAAGCTACCAGGAAATCACAACAGCAACAAATGGACCGGAGAAAGAAGCACAAGCACGCACATTCAGATACGTACACACCACATACACTTCCGACGACGGAAGTGTCCAAAAAAGGAGCTGGTGCCAGTATTGGGGACGGCGTTTCTTGTGCCGACCAACGGTCGTAGTATAGAACTTTAAGCCCACGGATTGTTTCGGTGTAGGGGCACATCGGTATAGCCCCTTAATCGACCGCTTGGGTGGTCGGTACTACTGATCCGGTCGGCACTTAAGAAGCATTCTAGAGCTAGGCTCTAAGCTACCGGGGGGTTGGCAGGTCGCGGATAGCCGAACGGCCTATAGCAACAGGTTAGTTGCGAAATAAGTTAAAACGAATAAGCAATTCACGACGATGAGCGGCAGGAGACGATACGCGGGAAGAAACAAACAAATGGAGAATTATTCGAAAAAAGATACCAAAAACAATACCAGCAGTGTACAAGACTGCAAGACGAGCAACGGCAATCAAAGCCTCGCGAGGATGAGCAACTGACGCGCCCCCGCCAGAGAAAAAAGCATTTCAAGAGGAAATGCAAAAGAAGCCTATAGCTAGCAAGAGGAAGAAAGGCGTCATTCCTATAAAAGGAGGAGGAAAAAGAAAATGAGCTTGGAGAGGACGTGTCGAGAATCAGAAAGACGGCAAAAGGCGAGAAACTCCTGGAAATGAAAAAGGCTCAAACGACAAACACGCGTACATATGAAAAGGAGATATGTAAAGTATTAGGTGACCAGGCACAGATAAGATCAACAGAGATCCGCGACCTAGATGAGTAACAACAAAAAAATACATCGTACATGCAATTCAATCGCAAATTAATGAGCTAAGCTCCCTCAGGGAAAGCTCAATTAAAAGCATGAGGCAGGCATACGCGTGTACGCAGACGGCGGTGATCATCATTCCGGCATCGGGCGCAAGAACACTGATTGACGTACGCAAAATCAAGATTAGGATAGAAGCCGAACCTTAGGAAGCGTTTCAGATGCCTGGAATTTGGGCATCTGGCGGGGGCGTGTACCAGCGAGGATGACAGAAGCAAATGTTGTGCAAAATGTGGTGAAAAGGGGCACTTCGCAAAAGAATGCGACAAAAAACCATCGTGTGTGTCATGCAAAGCTAACGGAAAAAAGGATACGGATACACCCAATGAGAAGTTGGAAATGTCCCCTCTACTAAGCGGCATGTAAAAAGGCGAAATGAAAGTTGTACGAATTAAAATAAATCTATGCGAAACGGCCCAAGATTTACTGAAACAGACAATCTACGAGTACCTTAATTCCCGACAAAGAAAGCAAAGCAGCCAAATGGGGCTGTGGTGAAAACGCCTTCCAAGACAAGCCGCTCTTGGGGAAATCGTACTATACGCAAGCAGCCGCGAAACCAAGGCAGTCTAAAAAAAACGGAAAGTGATGAAAGGTGGAAATGCTAGATGAGAAATCTTGGACTTCATGCTGGATGAAAGATTGAGTAGCTAGACCGACTTTGACCGACAAGCTAAAATGCTGGTGAGTCACGTAAGTAAAACTTGCGACGCAGCCATGTGTGGAAAAAGACAAAACGGAACGAAGAGATTATCACACTAAGAAGCGAGTGTCATAAAGCGAGACGCCTCTCCTAAAGAAGATTAGGTACGCCAGAATACACGAAACTGCGAGAATACTTTAAAAGAAAGCGAAATGAGTTCAAAAAACTTTTAAAAAAGTAAGACCTTAAGCTTCAAAGAACTATGCGAGAAGGGAGATGAAAATTCGTGGCGTGATGTCTATAAAATAGTAATGGCAAAAGGCAAACAAATGCCAATAAGGCAAAGGCAGTGGCCAGGCTATGCGCCATTAGAGTGGCCTGTGCATTCAGAACGGTCTCACATGAAGCGGCCAGTATCATATCCGATCTTATGACTCCGGATTTAATGGCCTCAGAGTTAGGTAAAGTCTACCTAAAATATAAAGATATGAATAGGAGTCTTACGGCTGACGAGCGAAAAAAGGAGAGACAGGTGAGACTCGAAGAGTGGCAAAGACAATGGGACGCGGCAGAAAAAGGAAGATGTACGCACAAGCTCATTAAAAACTTTTCAGCCTGGATTGTTGCCTGGCTGTTTCAGGGAATACCTTTAGAGATTTGATCCCGACGATGACACAAAATTTTCATTCTGCAACAGTGCCGATGAAAACGCCGAGCATATATTTTTCTTCTGCTCGAGATACGAAAACCACAAGCTGCAATCAAAGCTGGTATGGGTGAAAATGAAAGAGTGGGCCGCAACAGCGGTCCCACAAACTCCGGATAAGAGAACGGTCCTGCGAAGTTATACCTAACGGCGGTCCCGCAGGGCCAAATACAAGCTAACGCAGCCGGAGTTAAGGGTCTGGTACCTAGGCGTACTGCTACGCAAGTCCAGTAAAGTAAGTTAGATAATACTAAAAACACAAAAAAAGATCACCACATACACTCATATTATCCCCAAAAGCCCCTGCCGGAAATCAGAGTGAGTTATATCGTTTCCTTTCAATATGTTATATACATATGTATGTGGTTTATGATTAAACGAGGGTAAGAAAAACACTCTTATATTTTTCAATACAATTTAATTTAATTAAAAAGATTAGTTTTGACAATTCGTATTTAACAATAAAAATGTATGGTTTAATGGGTATAAGCGAGAGTTTTATTGCAGCGCGAGATCGGTCACGAAAAAACGTACGTTGATGTGCGAACTGCATGTGACGAAGTGAGTCTGCTTTCCCGCTGCCCTTGCTTTTTGTTGAGTGGGTTGGCGTACAGATGTGTTGAGTTGCGCTGTAGCATTAGGATGCGCCAGTTTTACCGGATAGAGGAGGTGGATGCTTAACTCATTTAAACATCCTGGCCTCCGTAGGCGAATATTTTGCCTAGTTTTATATATATAATCTGAGACATGTAATATGTAATGGTTTTGATAGAAAATTGTATTTTGTGGAAGTATTGGTGCTTGAGGTAGTAATTGCGTTTGCGTGTTTTGACGACTTATTGTATTATTATAGCAAACAAGTTGTTTGCATGTAATAATTTGTTAGCGGTTACTTAAATTTCTTATTTCATCGGTATGGCATACCGGTTGTTTATTATTTGCCTTTTCTATGTTATCGGCTTATAGGCGCCTGGCTCAGATGTGGCCAGAATGGGTACTCCTTAGCCCTAGATTTAGGACTATGAAATTAGAGGGATCTTGCGAGAGAATGGCCGTGAATGGAGAACGGCTCCGATTCATAGAGTAGAAAATTCTTCATAATTAAGTTGATGCTTTGTAGAGCTGATTTCCCTAACTCACCCAAATGAGGAGCGCTTGGATAGATGCGATAAGAGCGACCCTTGCTTTTTGTAAATGTAGGTGCGTCACTTTATCGCATTGGTGATCCCTTAACTTCCTTTTGAGATTTTATTTATTTTTGAAAATTATTGAAAATGTCGGTTTTTCGACTTTTTGATACAACTGTGTTATATTTTGTGTTTTAGTACGTATGCACTAATTTGGCGTTTAGTTGCCCGCCACCGCTCTAGGATTTGTTCAGAATTGTTTTTTCATTATTGGCGAAGGCCATCCTGTGGGGCCGAAAAGTTGTATGTGCTTTTATTAATTTGGCTTGTCAGAGGTCACTCTGACTTTGTTTTTTATACCAAATTGTGGAGTATTAGAAAATTGTGGGTCTATTGGTTGTCGTACGACGTACCGACCATTATTTGATCGAGTAGTTGTGGCTCTAGAGAAGTCTTCACAATACTGATCTTTTAGAGTTTTGTTTGTTATAGGGGGAAGTTTCCTTAACATTTGAAATTTCCTTAATTGTGTATTAAGGTATTTGTTTGTATTATACTCACCTTCAGTTTGTATAGTGGTAACTAATTCTGTAACTGGTCCACTTTGTAATTCGATGTGCAGGGTTTGAGCTTTTTGTGCTTTTGAGCAACATGATAAGCAATTTTTATAATTTTGAATTTCGGGTTTTGCTTTTACAATTAAACCCGTGGTCTCCGTTTTTTGTTTTTGTATGAGCGCTTTTTTGGTGTGAGAGGGAATATGTGTTATAATGAAGCATTGTATGATATCTTTTGTGACAATGTAAGCAATTAAATATGCTTTTGCAATTTGTATATGTATGCGCATGTGACAGACAATTTTTGCAAGGTCTTTTTGACCTGACAAAATTATTTTGTTCGTTAACTTTTAAGTTTTTGCAAGATATAAGTTTATGCCCTCTGGCTTTGTTTTCTTTGTTCTGAGGTGAACTTTTGTATTTTCTAAAAGTTTTTGTTTAAATTTTTGTTGCTTCTAGCTGGGATCTATTTCAGCTTCCTTTTTGGTCGTATTTAATGTTAGTTTTGATTATTTTCTCTTCTAACCTTTCCGCAATTTCATATTGGGTGGTGAGAAAATCGTTCATTAGTTGCCACGTTGGGCACTTTTTTCGTTATGGGAGCGATTGCTCCCATAGAAGTAACGACTTTTCTGGTAATGCGGCGGTGCAAATGTTTACCAGAATTGGGTCCCAGATGTCTTACGGAATATTTAGTGTCGATAGAATTGACAAGCAATTTGAAACAGTAGATTCTAGTTTGATGAATTCTACACTTGTTTCTTTCTTAATTTTTGGCAAGTTCATTAGTGTCGTTATTTGTTTATCGACCAGTATTCTTTCGTTTTCATATCTCGCTTTTAGAGCTTCCCAAGCCATATTGAAATTATCGTCATTAAGAGCGAACTGTTTTACTATGACGCCTGCTTGACCTTTTGTCTTGTATCGGAGGTGATACAATTTTTGTGCTTTTGATGTTGTTGTTGTAGCGGCAGAATTCTGCCGGGTCCGTTCCGGTTACGTAGACCCGACTGTCGCGGGAACGGCTGTGCTTTTGATAGTTGTGGATGGTTGATGTAAACGGAAGGACGGCCATTCTTCATAACCTCCATAGAATCTTTCTGTGTCACATGCGGGCACCTCGAGGTGGATGCCTGAACTTGCCTCTTGATATGCATTTGTGGCACAGCTCTACTCTCGGATGTGGAGTAGGTGCAATTGCTTTTATTAGCTTTAATTGATCGTACAATCGCTTTTGTTTCTTCGTACTGATGTAAGCAGTTTTCATATATTGTGTAAGCCGATAATTTAAAATTGTGTGGTAGATCTGTATCGTCAGAATCTACTATGGCGTCATGAGCCACTTGGAGACGAGTCCAAAAATTGTTAAGATTTTGGCTTTTTATTTCTAATAACGATTTCGAGTTTTCGTGAATCGGTGAAGAAGCAAATCTAGTGCAGTATCTTGTTAAACTGTCAATTTCTGAAATAAATTTAACAATCTGTTTTGAGCGTGTAGCTCCAGGTGTATTTTGATTTTTGTTATTGTTCATTATTTGTACTGTAGGGTAAAAAATCTGTCTATATGAATCAAATTTTGCTCAGTGTAAGCCGAATACTAATATAATAAATAAATAAGAGTTTATTTCATGTAAAACTGATTTTTTATTATTACCATTTCTTACAGTTAAAATATTTTATTTACATATATTTTATTATCAAAATATTTTTTATTTATTTATTCCGATTGTAATTAGTAAGTTCTTAATGTAATTATTTAAAACCGCTTTGTTATTTACTTTATATTTCTTATGTCCGAATGTTGTGTAATTAGATACACCCTAACACGTGGACTTGTAAACGTGATCTTATAGGTACTTGTGTTTTGAGCGATTGAGAGCTCGTTGAAGAGATCAATGCGCTATTTACCTAAGTAGGCACGAATTGTTTGTGTGTTTATGATTATTCTTAAGCAATTGAGAGCTCGTTAGAGAGATCAATTCGCTTTTGTATGCAGTCCTGCTTGCTTTTGTTTGCCAAAGAACAAGGGGTATTGCGGAATAGCTGCCAATATGGACTTTGAATATGTGTTTGTACTAATATGTGTCACATGCAGATTCTTTGCTGTATGTTTGTATAAGTTAAGATAGCAAGTGTAGCTACATCTACAATTTCTTTGGCTGCAGTGAGCGGTTTGATCTTTTACTCAATAATGAGCATCATTATCACTCAGCGCATGCATTATCACAACAAGCACAGCTTCTCGGGTGTGCGCTGCTCCATTTCATACTCGAGCATAGCAACAACGATGTCGTGCTCCAATGAAGTACCAATACATTGCGCTCCATTAGCGGATAATGGATTAAGAGCTCAAACCGAAATGCGGCACTTAGGAAAACGGGGAATAATTATTGCCAAACTCTACTAATTACGCTCAAGACGCAATGCGACAATCGGTAAAGACTCAAACCGTAATACAGCACTAAGGGAAGTGGGAAATAGTTGTTACATAGCCTTGCGAATAACACTCAAGCCGCAATGCGGCGATCGGTGAGTCTGGTAAAATATAGGGTTGGTTGATCGTGGAGTAATTTATTAAAGCTCAGAATAAAATCTGCATTAAAACGACTAGGTCATCCTTAACTGGCGCCCAACGTGGGGCCTGTCACTTAGCAATCAACTTTAATTTCAATCAGAAGAACTCTGCAAGCAGAACTGCCATATAAAGGCGCAAGTGGACAGGACTTCAAAAAAATCCGTGACATCGATGGAATATCCTCCATATATTTATATCCTAAGATATTAACACCCGTGACATCGAGGAAAATTTAATTTACAGCAAATTTGTGAGTAAAAAATCAAAAGTGATAAAGTGTTGAATATTAAAAGTTTATATTGAACTGTGTGAACTTAGGTTTTTGACTTCATTTTATGAGTTAAAATTAGTGAAATTTTACTAAATGAAATAAAAATAAAAAAATTAAAGTAAACAATTTTAAAAGGAATATAAATAAATTAAAAAATTAAAATATTGATGATCAGATTTTATTATTTAAAATCATTCCCAAATTGTGAACCCGAAAATACCCTTTTCATAGCGAAATTAGATATACTAATTGAATATATATACTATATTGTATTTGTCATGGTGAAAGGTTTAAATAAAATTGTTTCTTAAACTCACATACAATTAAAAAAATTTATCATAAAAATTAGTGAGGGTGTAAGTTTGGCTTTTCCTAGAAATACAGTATTTTAAGAATTTCCGTGTAAACGGCATTGGCAGTGAGGGTGAAAGTTAACCTAGTTAAAAAACGTGCAATTAAAAGGTTTACATAAAATACAAAATGGAGGTTACTATGGATCAAGCGCTACAGGCAATAAGATCAGCTAATCAAGAAACTAGATTGGAACTAACGACACAAATTAATAACCTTACTTCAGCTCTGAGGCGGCTTGAGCCACCGCTTGTCGAGGCTTACTTACCAGTTTCGATTAATCCAACAATAGACTCGGGACATTTCAGTCTTGATTTAATAAAATCCTTGCCTGAATTTAACGGGGAAAATTCCTCCTACCCAGCTTGGCGCTCCGCGGCAAATTTTGCAATTAATTATTACCCCGAAGGTTCGGAACAGTACTAAGTGGCAATGGGTATTTTTAGAAATAAAATTACTGGGTCAGCTAACACGACTTTATCGTCCTTTAACACTGTTTTAAATTTCAAGGCAATAATTGCTAGGCTTGATCAAACTTACGCAGATAAAAGGCCAATTCATGCCTTGTAAAATGAATTGAGTATTTTAAGGCAAGGGAGTTTATCTATTTCAGAATACTACGATACGGTAGATAGGTATTTAACACTTATCATAAATAAGCAAATAATGACACGCAGCGGGAACGCCGAGGTCATTATGGCTCTTAACAACCGAGCAAGGGAGAATGCATTGCGCATTTTTATTTCGGGTCTTCGTCGCCCTCTTTGCGATATTTTGTTTACCTCTGGTCCAAAGGACTTACCTTCTGCTTTAGCTGCTGGCCAGGAGCTTGAGACTAATCATAAGCAATACGATTTTGCGCCAACATTTGCTATGGGTAATTTAGTAAGACCAAATATGTCCAAGCCAGCAGTACCTCGGTACACATTTTCTCAGCCCTATCGGAAGAACCTCCCACCAAATATGAATAATAGACCACTGCAATGGAAGTCGATCCCGGTTCTTCCGTTTATCGAAATCGCACAGCGCATGAAAATAATGTTTCATTTCATAAACCAAACAACGACCAATCTCAACCTAACGTTATGTTGCCACAGCAACAACACACAACCTCACCAAGTATTTAAACGCTCTCGAGATCAGTCTGGTTCTTTCCAAACACCGTATTCAAAGGCTCAGAAGGTAAATTATATACCCGAAGCAAGTTCCGATTTTGACGGATCTGATACCTGTGAGGACCATTATAGTCCTTATTCGCATGTTGATATGTGCCATCACGACTATTCAAGTACAACACGCGCTTCTATTGATCATTTAGAAACCGAAATTAATCATTTAAACTAGAATCGCTCCTACCATTCGTCATAACTAAAATAACGAGTGGCCAGGAGCTGAAATTGCTAATCGATACAGGAGCTTCGAAAAATTTTATCAAAAATCTTCCATTCCTTAAGGGAATTAAGATAATGGAAAACCCATTTACATTAAAATCGATAAATGGGGTCAATCTTATAAATAAAAAGTGTTTGATCAATGTCTTTAATCATACGTCGACGTTTTATTTGCTTACAAATATAACCACGTTCGACGGTATAATCGGCTATGATTTCCTTAAAGAGATTAATGCTAAAATTGATATCGAAGCAGGGTATTTACGTCATCATAGTGGTTTAACCGAACTTCAACATCTCCGTTGTAATTAAATCAATTCTATCACAATAGAAGCGGGCACTGTCCCATCCACGATTAAAGCGAAGTTTCGTGATATGATTGATAAAAATTCAAGTGCATTTGCACACCCAGGTAGAGCCCTACCATATAATACGAACGTAGAGGCAACAATTCGCACCATCACCGATGACCGAATATTTTCAAAAAGTTACCCTTATCCAATTTCAGCAGCGAAGTTTGTCAACGCAGAAATCGAATCCCTTCTGAAGGATGGCATAATTCGTCAGTAGTGTTCTCCTTATAACTCACCGGTGCATGTGGTGACTAAAAAGGGTCTGGACGAAAACGGAGAGCAAAACGCATACGCATGGTCATAGATTTTAGAAAAATTAACAAAGAAACTATCGCCGATCGGTACTCCATTCCTGATATATCTGTCATTCTGGCAAATCTAGGCAAGTTATTATATTTTACCACTCTAGATCTAAAATCTGGGTTTCACCAAATTAATTTACGAGATGAAGATAGACCAAAAATAGCATTTAATATCAACAACGGTAAATATGAGTTTTGTCGCTTGCCGTTTGGCTTAAAAAATGCGCCAAGCATTTTTCAACGCGCTATCGATGATATTCTTCGCGATGAGATAGGTAAAACTTGCCACGTTTACATTGATGATATCATCGTCTTTTCGCGCGATGAAGAATCGCATTTGAATCATATAAATCAGATTTTAATGAAATTAGAGGCAGCAGGTATGCGAGTTTCACCAGAAAAATCCAAATTCTTTCAGACAGAGGTGGAGTTTTGGGGATTTTCAGTTTCGCAAAATGGTATTAAAACATGCCCTAACAAAATTCAGGATATCCTTAACTATAATATTACAGAAACCTTACGCTCTTTACGGCCTTTTCTAGGGCTTGTAGGGTATTATCGTAGATTTGTTAGGGACTACGCTTCTATAGTTAAGCCACTAACTAAGTATTTGTAAGGTGAAAATGGGCACGTCGCAACTAGTAAATCAAAACACGTTCAGATAATACTTGATTCGGATGCAAAGCATGCTTTCAAAAAAATTAAAACTATACTGGCATCCGAAGACGTTCTTTTACTGTACCCAGATTTTAATAGACCCTTTGAGTTAACAACTGATGCTTCATCAAATGCGTTAGGAGCTGTATTATCTCAAAATAAAAGGCCTATCACGATGATTTCACGCACGCTCTCTAAAACTGAGCGAAATTACGCAATAAATGAGCGCGAATTGCTTGCCATAGTATGGGCGCTTAGGACTCTTCGGCATTACCTTTATGGTGTTAAAAATATTCAAATTTTTACAGATCACCAGCCCCTTATATTCTCCATTTCAGAAAAAATTCCTATGCAAAAATGAAGAGATGGAGTGCTTTCATCGAGGAATTTGCGCCCACATTTCATTATAAACCAGGGAAGGAGGATAAGGTAGCTCCCGGATATGATAAAAATGTTGAAATCCATAATTTCGAAAAAAAACTCCTAAACTCCTATCGGAGGGATGCCAGGCGAGATCTTACACGTCGACATTTTTTTTACTGATAAGCAACACTTCCTAACATGTATCGACAAATTTTCCAAATACGCGGTTGTTAAACCTATTTCTTCATGATCCATGGTAGATTTTAAAGAAGCACTGTTCGAAATATTATTGATATTTAAAAACACAAAAAAGAAAAAAAATTCCATTCAACTTTAATGGAAATAGCCCGCTGCATCAAACAGCAACAACGGTTGTGCGAGACTACAGATCTAATACTATCAGCAACATATAAATATAACAACAGCATTCACTCCTCAACCAATGCCAAGCCAATTGATGTTTTTCAAAATTGTTCAAATGAAGAATTGAAATTAATACGCGAAAGATTGTTTAAAGTACAAGAGAAAACCTTAAACAAACGAAACGAAAATAAAACGATGAAAACATATGAATCGGGAGAGAAGGTATTCTTGAAAAGAAATAAACGGCTTGGAAATAAATTTGATAGAATTTATGTCGAAAAGGTAGTGGAAAGAGATTTAGGACCACGGTACTAATAGATGGAAAAAAAATCCATAAAAGTAATCTCAGATGATACTTTCCATTAACTCACACATTCACACTCAAAAATCCTTACAAATAAATAATAAATACAATCAACACATATCAATTTTGAGTTTTTTGGGTAGTTAAGATAGCAAGTGTAGCTACATCTACAATTTCTTTGGCTGCAGTGAGCGGCTTGATCTTTTAATCAATAATGAGCATCATTATCACTTAGCGCATGCGTTATCACAACAACAAGCACAGCTTCTCAGGTGTGCGCTGCTCCATTTCATACTCGTGCATAGCAACAACGATGTCGTGCTCCAATGAAGTACCAATACATTGCGCTCCATTAGCGGATAATGGATTAAGAGCTTAAACCGAAATGCGGCACTTAGGAAGAAGAGGAATAATTATTACCAAACTCTACTAATTACGCTCAAGACGCGATGCGACAAAGTAATTTATTAAAGTTTTGAATAAAATCTGCATTACAACGACTAGGTCATCTTTAACTTATATAAGTTATTATATTTATATATAAGAATATATAAGAATATATGTATTATGTTTTTGTTGATAATAAATCAATATTTGTGCTTTTTGTAATTTATATTTGTTACACATATGTTTATAGGCGCATCGGATATTAAATTTATATTATATATAGCATACTAGCAACCCGCCCCGGCTTCGCACGGAAATAAAATATAAGGCCTATGTCACTCATTGAAAAAATGATTAAAATCGATCCCATAGTTTTGATTTATTTATTACTGCCCGTGGCCCACACGCGTTAATTTGGAGTAAAACAATTCCCCTTTCTTTATACCATGAAGATTTCCTTGCTATCTTTGGAATATCTAAATTCATACCCTACATTTTTTTGCACTTTTACATATTTATTTTATTTTTACAACAACAATTAATATATTACAGAATGTCTGTATATACAACGTTCACAGCTTTCTTGTCATTAGACAATACAAACATGTTTACTCTTGAGATAACTCTTGAAAGAGCGACATACAGTTGGCCATGTGAAAAACAGTCAACGCTCAAATCTAAGCCTGCAACGTTGAAGATTTGACGCTGCGATTTATTAATGGTCATTACAAAAGATGTCTTTACCGGAAATTGTAAACGTTTAAATTGGAATGGTGAATCCGATGGTATCATAGGGATTCGGGGAATCAATACATCTTCTCCGGTACCACATCCTGTGAGTATTGTGCACTCTATTATGAAAGTTTTCAGTGATTTTACCAGCAAACGCGTGCCATTGCAAAGTTTAGGTGGATTCAGGTTTCTTAATAAAATAACAGGACAACCTATTTTCAACACCATTTTGTGATGATTCGTAACTCGTGCTGATAATTCTCTGGCTCTCTGTATTCGATGTCTATCCCTATCTCGGGTGCGGCGAGCCTCACGCTCTACTGAAGATTCTCTCTCTCTCTCAGCTCTATATCTATCCCGAGCCTGACTAAGGCGAGCCTCACGTTCCGTTGACGATTCTTCATCTCTTGCTGAACGTAGTCTTCTGGCGTTCACTGTACTTCGACCTATGTCGACGACTACGTCTTCCAGACATGACTTTATATTTTCAGTACAAAATTTACTCAGTTCTATATGTATGTATAATTAACTATGCACAAATTGCCACATTATTATGTGCCGCACTAAAAAATATGTAAATACTTACCATTTAGAAACATAAGAAAATTACTGATGTAATATCTTCAAAAATATTCATATTAAATCAACAATGTATTTAAGGTATTTAATTGGATAAGGATAAACGCTGTATTGATTAAAATCGCTTCGAAAATAAGCTATTAGTTGTCGTAAAAAGTAAATGACAAAAAATGTTATTGTGGGTGTAGTCGTTGGAATTGATAGCAAATTTAACGCGCTCCGAATCAATAAAACTATTCAAAAACTGTATTTTAATTATTGAACGTGAACAGAGCGGTTTATTTCGCTGAAAAAATTTAATGTACATATAATCAGGGGTGTTGTGAAATCCAAGACAGAATTGCCTAGCTGTCAGAATTGAAAACCAATTCTGATTTTAAATGGTGTCACAGAATCTGATTGGATTTTCGTCTTTTCGAACATACACAAAACCAATATTCGAATCAGCTGTTTACCAATGTGACAAATATTGTGATTGCAATTTGAATAAAATTTGAAATGAGTTCAAACACAACACCCCCGAATTGCATGGAATTCAGTACGGTAATAACGACATGAATTGAAAATACATACATACGTACGTCCGAAGTTTAATGATGCGAGAGATTCGTACATACATATGTACTTACTACATACATGTGTACGTACCGAGTTCTTTCACCATACGATCTAATTCAACACGAATGAGGTGGGGTGAGCTTCCCACATAACTTCTAATGTTTCATTCGGTTGACAGCGAACAAACACACAAACAGCTTTTTTGGAAAAAGTGCTGCTCTTGTTTAAACAATTTTGTTTAAATAAGAAATGAATCAACTATTTTTTTTTTGATGTAGAACGAAAGTAAATATTTCAAAGTTTAACTTCAAGTAAGTTTCATTTTAATCGGCGGATTCGTTTATGATGTATGGCTGTGTAAACAAAAAATGTATGGTTTTTTACCACATTTTGTCCGAGTGCCACGCCCACTTTATATATTTCTTCACATTATAATGACATAAACCTTCCTCTTCAGACAATCTATCTATTAAAAAAAACCGCATCAAAATCAGTTGCTTAGTTTTCAAGATTTAAACATTTAAGGGACAGAAGGACAGAAAAAGTGACTTTGTTTTATAATATGTAGTGATATATCGTCACCTGAAATGCAAAATAACGTATCATCAAAAAATTCAAAATTGAGTTTTTTACTGATTACGAATCTCCACATCATATTACATATGTGTCTCAAAGTTTAAGCTTCTGGGATCAAAAATACCCTAACTATACTAAAAATTCAAAAAAAAAAAGTATCATCAAGTGCTTGATTTCGTTAAACAAAATAACGTATCATCACTCATGTATGTAAATATAACAGAGTGTTTGTTTTTTTATATCGAAGTTAGCCTTCATTTATTGTTTATGATTTTTTTTTTTTTATTTTTAGTGATTAAGTTCAGTGTTCTTTGGTTAGTTTGGGCTACATGGTTGATCGGACGTGGACTACTATAAAAATATATGTAGCCCGTTGTGAGGCCATAGAAAAGAAGAACTTATAAATTAACAAAACGCTTCCCGCCAGTTCGGTGGGATATTTGAAGGTATGCGCCCCCAAGTGATTAAGTCTTGACCTCCTTCACGCAAGACAGCCAAGAAGGAAGTGTTGAGTTGTTTCCACCTAATCTTCTTCCATACAGCTTCTGCAGATGGCGTCTGGTAGGATTCCCAGCCTTACTGCGTAGAATCCAATAGGGCAATGACGACAGCGTGTGTAAAAATTGTGGCCCAGCGCTGGCCAAGCTTTCGCGACGCCCAGCTATTCAGTAATAGTATAAGATACGGGAGCACAGATCCGCTCCTGTTTCCTGCGATTCCGCTGTGGTCTGGCGCTCATATCATTCTTATCACAAAGACACTCGATGCTATTGATAGCGAGGTTAGGTCTTTGATCAGCTCTGAATTCTCTCATTATTAATGAGTTCAAGGCTGGAATCGCCGCTCTACTATCTGAGTCGATGGTCACTTCTCTGCACTCCGGAGTAGTAAATCTACTGGAGTTGACAGAGAGCTCCTGACAGCAGACCCCTCCACCTTTGACCCATCCGTAAAGAAGCTCACTGCCCTTTTCTCCAACCGCTTCTTCCCATCCACAACTCCCTCGGTATATGTAGAGACGGTAGAGACGGACCCGCCAGAGTTCGGCTTAGCGACTCCATGATCTAAGTGATCAGACCCGTGCTTTTTGAGGAATTCAGCAGTCTATGCTTTTACAAAGTTTAACAATAACTAAGAAGAAATGGCAACATCTGCAGGACCTAAAAGCTTTAATTCAAGCAGACTGTTATTACTTTTATGATAATATACCTTTTGAATAATTAGTTATTAAATAAATAATAATTAAACATTATCCTCATTTTTTGGCTTGAAATATTTACATTTTTTCTAGTACTTATGTACATGTTAATAATCAAAATAACATGAAATATGAAAAACTTGCAACTGTTTTTATTTAAAATTTAAAAAAAAGCATTAATATTCAAATTTTTAATTTTAATACGAATTTAGATTGATCATACGTTATTTTGTTTCAGAAATGAAAATTCAAAATAACGTAAGACACCTACTATAAAATTTGCTTAATTTTTTTTTTATATTTTTTCTAAAATATACTTATAGTTTCATGTTAATTCAGATTTGAAAATTTTGTTTCAATATCTCAAGTGGTTTTCTTTTTACATGGTTTTTTGCTTCTCCTGTAAACCTACGAAAAGTGATGTTACGTTATTTTGCATTTCAGGTGACGATATGTATATTGGGGTGTCAAAAAAGTCTTGCGGTATTTTTATTGATTTTTTTTTTATTAAAATTGAAATGATGCTACGGCTGCTACTATGCCGGTCTCTTTCGACCAATTCAGCGATTTTATCGCAATTTTTGACGACAGGCCTTCCGGAGCGTGGCGCATCTTCGACCACTTCTACACCAGAACGAAAACGTTGAAACCATCGTTGTGTGGTGGAAATGGAAACTGTATCGGGTCCATAAACTGCACAAATTTTATTGGCGGCTTGAGATGCATTTTTGCCTTTATCGTAGTAGTTCTGTAAAATATGCCGTATTTTCTCTTTATTTGCTCCATGTCTGCGACGCTATAACTCACGAACGACTTAAAACAAACGACAATCAATCAAACACGTGTTAGCGCGTGAAATGAGCTTTCCAAAAAGGTATAGCATGACCCGATGCGACGAAAAAATACATTATTTCTTCAAGTAATTTTGACAGCTGGTTACGCATTGTGCGTGATCCACATTAGAAAAGCAAGAGAGAATAAACACACAAAATAAACATTGTGCGTAATATGTATGTAAGTATGTGTGTAGTAACATAAATATTTTAATTGCGATTTAAGGAATATTGTTGATGATTGGTAAGTTTTAGACAACATTTCAAAATGAAATACGTAGGCTGCTATATATATTGCTGGATTAAGCAACACTAAGTGTTGCCAGGTGCAATCTGACATTTCCATTGGAAAGTTTGACATTTTTTAGCATAACATCACTCAGAACGTTTTGTCATTTAATCGTGAATTGTTTTATTTACAGGGAATTAAAAAATTCATCTCGGCTAAAAAATGGAAGTAACTCGTGATCGAGTTCGTGCGATCATTTTTCACAACTTTCGACGTGGATTATCACGACAAGGGTGCATTGATGAACTAAAATCTTTGTATGGCTATGAAGCATCATCCTATAGCACTGTGAAAAACTGTTACAACGAATTCAATCGTGGCCGACGCTCGCTCAAAGACGAATTCCGTGAAGGTCGTCCAAAAACAGCCGTTGTGCCAGAAAACATCGATGCCGTACGTGAACTGATAATGCCAGACCGTCATGTAACATACCTTCAGATAGAGGCATGCCTATGCATTTCTCCCACCAGCATACATTCGATATTGCATGACCGTGGTCGACCGTGTGAGTTCCAAGACGAGCCAAATCCAACGAAAAAAAAAAAAAAAATTTTTCGTTGATAAATATGCCTATTTTCATTATTAGGCCAGAAATATATATAGCAGCCCTCGTATACTTCATAATGATGATTTTAACTAATTTAGGACGAATTTAACGATTACTTTGAAATTCCTTCAAGAAACAATTGTTGATTTGATGTTTATTGGCAAAACCAGGTTTGAAATATTCGCTTTTTATTGAAAAAAGTATTACAAATTAGTACTAGATTACTTTAGAGCTGCATACTAGCACAAATAAATTTATCGCAGGAAAGTTTCTTGACCGTTTCTTAAGCGTTTTTTTATATGCAGTTTTTACATTTCTTGACAGCTGTATACTAAGCTTTAAGCAGAAGGAGTTTGAGGGAAAATTTCGAAAGTAAATGCTTGATTTTATAATAGCATATAAACCGTATTTTTCACATCCATATATATGTGCTTTAAAATAGATTTAATAGAATAACTTTAATAGAGTATACTACTTTACAGTATACTACTATACTGTAACTGCCAGAATACCAAAATGAGACTCCTGACTAACAGAATCACTAAATTACTATAGTCACTATTAGAGACATGAGACAATCGTTTCACGCAGAATACCGGCATTAATGAAATGAAATAAATACGCTCACTTCGTTTTTCCTCAAGGGGGCGTTTTATGCGCTGTAGGTGTTTACAAGCCTAGGCGTTTTGTTCCAATTCCTTTTCCACTCCTGAAGTCTGCTGGAAACGAGAACGGCTTATTGTTTTTGTTGTTTTATAGTTAGTGGATATTTTTTGTTCGCGCCCGAATATTTGTTTTTGTTTTAGTCCTTTAGTTTTTCGCGCCCGCTTCTTTGTTTAACTTTGTTTTTATTTATGTTTTGTTATAAGTTTTCGCGCCCGATTGTCCGTGTGTAGTTTTTATTGTTTTCTGTTTGTTGAAATTGTTTATTATGTTTTGCTCTAAATTCTCGCACAATCTTTTTGTTTTTGTTATTTACATTTGTACGAATATATGTACATGTATGAGTATTTTTTATTTTTTTATTTTTTTGTTTTTTTTTTGTTTATTTTGTTACCACACTAATAAATGTATATTTTTATATTCATAATGATTTTTGTTTTTCCAATACTGACTCTCTGTGAGGCTCGAAGGACCATGATTAAACGAAGGTAAGAAAAACACTCTCATATTTTGCAATACAATTTAATTTAATTAAAAAGAACATTAGGATGCGCGAGTTTTACCGGGTAGAGGGGGTGGATGCTTAACACATTTAAACAGTTTAAAACATCAAAATTAAATTTGCGGTGACCAATTCCGGTCGAAAAAAATAGAAAGCCGTTACCAAACTTTTTCGGTATTCGATTTATTTTCCGGTAAAAAACGAAAAACCGCTAAAAGAGAAAGCAGTTTGGTACTGTGTATAGCGAATTATTGACTGCCGGTAAATGCCGTTGCGTTATAACACAAAAATTATCCCAAAAACAATAAAAAAAATTCAAGTATTTAGGTGGGTGCAGAATTTTCCAGCAATACTCCTTATATTTTTAAGTATAAGCAGGATTGTTTAGAATAAGCTAAGGCAATCGTAAGCAAAAAAAAACAAAAGCCATATGTACATATGTGCAAATAAAATCTTGTATATACACACAGGCATACATATATGTCACATAAGTATGTATATTTATATAACATAAAAGAGCATTAACCCATTACATATGAATGTCTAACACCATTTTCAAATCTGTACATTTACAAATATACATTAGGGTGTTTTTTTTAACTATTAATTTTTTTCAATCCCCTCATGAAATTTCCTCGGAAATGCCATAAAAAAAATTCCCTGGAAATTTGAGCCTCTAATATTAACATTAAGGACTGGACCAAGGTATGTAAAAATTTTCCATTGAAAGCACACGAAAATCATGATTTTTTATCTTTAAATTTCTATAGTTCAGAGGCATTTTATGGCATCGCTTGGACTTTAGACACATATTCTTCAGAATTGTACACTCTACTAAAGTGCCCATTGCGACAAAATCTAAACTCATACCGGGGATATAATACGGGGCTCTAAACCTAATTTTTCCACGAAAATCGAATTTTTATCTCGTAAAAGACAAGAGCTGCAGTGCACAGACTTCGTCTTGGCATCAGCATATTTCCCAGGATAGGCATCCTCAGCACACTCAGAGGCTGCGAATAGACTGGTAAGGTATTGCAGGAGACACACGCTGCCCCTAACCATAGGACGTGATGCGAACGCCCATCACACGGAATGGCGCAGTACGGACTGCAACACACGAGATGAATCTCTTTTATAATATATAATAAGTAGCAACTTCAGTCGCAACCGAGTTGTCAAACCGTACGGTCGCATTTTTCTTTTTCTCTCGCGGTCATTCTAGTGGTGTCTGTGTTATAACGCTACTTTACAGTTTTGCACAAATAACTTTTTTACTGTTAATTTCTCGCTGTATTTATTTCTTATTGTTAACTGGTGCTACATTTATAAATTTTTGCATACATAAAAAGTAATATTTTCACAATGCCCCCTGGGGCCAATAATCTGGGTGATAATAGGTTTGCCCTATTATCCTCAGCCCAGAAGACTAAAAGAAAAAAGCCTGAGCAAACAACGTTGGAACTATTTCCGAAACTCCCCATTACAAAGAAGGATGACCCCAAATACCTCGTCATTAAGTCGCGGGATGCCAGTAAACCCATCACTTCCATCTCCTGCTTCGCGACGTATAAAGGTATTCAATCTATCAGTAAAGATATTAACAACGTCTCGTCACTTCGCGATGGCAGCCTACTCCTCCTTGTAAAAAATCAAAAAATTGCCGATAAATTCCTTTCTACTAAAAATCTACCCGAAGTTGAAGTTGCTCTTCACAGCACCCTTAACTCAGTCAAGGGCACAATTTATGCCCCATTTATTTGCCAACTTAGCGACGATGAAATAATTGAAGGTCTCAAGGAACAAGGTGTCTCTGCAGTCCACAAGTTTAACAAAATAGTTAAAGGCGTTCGTGTACCTACTGGTGCCGTATTATTAACATTCAATAAATATACACTTCCTAACAGAATTGATGTAGCCTGGAGAACCCTTGATGTCCGTCCGTATTACCCTAATCCTATGCGCTGCAAAACTTGTCAGCTATTAGGACAAACCGCTAAACACTGCGTAAAAACTCCTTCCTGTGTCATTTGCAACCTTCCTCCTAACCACTCTCCTCCTTCTGATTGCACCAGAGTTTACTGCGCTAACTGCGCAGGTGAACACCCCTCGTCCTCAAATGCTTGCCCTAAATTTATTCAATCGAAAGAAATATTAAAAATTAAAACTATACACAAATGCACCATGCGTGACGCCATTACCAAGTATAAAAATCAATTTCCTTCCACCCCATCCCCCTCCTCCTTCGCCAACGTGGCTAAAATGCAAACTAACAATGATATAAATACAAATTCAAAAAATCCTAATAACAAAGATAATACTTCAATATCAAAAAACTCTAACCTCAATAATAACGCAACAACAACAAAAACTAACAACGATTCATCCTCCACCAACAATCCATTGCATCATATAGAACTTTCAGAAACCTCAAAGAACTCCCCTCTTCTATACCCTCCATCCTTGGATTCTTCCCCCTCCCCATCTTTCTCTCCACTTTCCCACATCTCATCGCCCTCCTCACACTCCTTATCTCCCCTGGCATCTTTTGCCATCTCCCCTCTTGATCACAACACCCATCCAACTTCCTCCTCCCCTTCATCTCCGTCACCCTCGTTGATGGAACAATAAATTCCCATAACCTCACATTATTATTTTTTCTTTATTTTTCTATCCATGTTATCCATCCTTCAGTGGTATATGAACGGATACTTAATAAATACATCGAACTCTAACTTTTATAAACTCATCATTATTTGTGCCTATTCCCCTCCTAATTAATCTTTCACTTTAAGTTATTTTAATAGTTCACTAGTTTAACCTCCTTTTTCGATTTCTCTCCTCAATTCTCCTCGTGGCAATCTACTATATCCGCAAGATATAGCCTTAGAATCTGCTCTTCAAAATCAGTACAATTTTATCCCTAATATCAGTCACCAAAACTATGCTGATGATTTAGTATTATTTTCTAATTCCTCCGATTTGTCCGTTGTTACGTCTTCCTTTTCTAAAATCTTTTCCCTCTTATTCCTTTGGTTCGGTTCTTCGGGCACGTCAATTTCTTCCTCTAAATCTAAGTTATTACATATTTGTAAGAAACATCAATGTAATACACCCACACTTACCGTTAATAATATAAATTTAATCTGTACAGATAGTTTTAAGTTCCTAGGCTTAAAATTAGACTCTAAGTATTCATTTAAGCAACATTGTCAATATGTAAGAAAAAGAATATTTGTTACCAACATCTCCGATAAAAACATATTGCCTTAATCTGGACAGCCTTTTTAAAAAAAGACAATATGGAAGACAGCTTATATAATCTCTATCAACAATGATGATCCTGCTCAACTTTTAATGAACCCAACTATTATCCCACCAGTCAGCCGAAAGCCTATGATGCTAGTGCTGCGTACAATAGTTAATATAATAATTTGTTTGTTATGTTAGCTTTAATAAAATAAAAAAAAAAAAAAAAAAGTAGCAACTTAGCTATAGAAAATGTGGGGTGTGAACCCACCTTCATTACAATAAGCAGGAGAGCAACGAGCCTGTGAACGGATTGGTCTCTCCTTGTTAGACCACAGAATCATAAGGTTCGCGCTAAAGATAGAGGTGAAGCAACTCTCCCCCAGACGTAACCCTCGGAAGCCAAACTAGAATACATTCCGGGATATACTAAGTAAGAAGTTGAGCACGGAGGGGCAGACTGATAATAGTGTTACGGGTCCAGGACTGGAGAGCAGGTTGTCTGCGTTAAACGAGTCCATCAAAGACAGGTGGTGGTCAAGAAAACTCTCAGGAAAAAGGTACGGGGGCTGTTTAACAAATCGAAACGTACGGGGTTTGGGAAGAATATAAGGGCAGCCTAACCTCATATATTTATTTATTTAACAAATTAACACCAATCGGCAATATACAACAGTTACTTTCATAGGTAAAAGAAAACAAAAAGAAAAAAAAATATAATAATAAGGGCAATTGTATCACAGTGATCAAATTAATGGTATGGAAGAAGTTTGTCCTTTATATTATTGATGAATGAACTGAGGGAGCCTCCATAGAAATCGATGTTCTGGTGAAGTGAATTTACATGGTTAGCAATCCTGTTGTGAGGTCCATGGAAAACGTAGTTTTTCTGTGTCTTTGTTGTTTTAAGTTTCCGTAATTGTCTCAGCGAGAATGCCGTAGGAGCAAACTCAAAACTACCAAGAATCTCTGGGGCATCAATTAGGTTGTTAACAACCTTAAAGTAAAAGACTAGGTCAGCGACTTGACGACGTGTAGCTAGGCTGTTGATTTTATAGCGTGAACGAATATCATCAGTGGTGAGTACCTGCGACCCCAAGGTTGTATGAAAGGATAGAGACTTACAGAATTTATTTTGGACCTTCTCCAATCTGTTGATTGAGACATCAGTGTGAGGAGACCAGACTACAGTATATAGACGTATCAATGTGTAGGTATTGCGAAACTCTTTGCCTGTTCTCGTGATTAATCCAAGCACCTTGAAAGGCTTGGAGTGTGATCTTGTCTATATGCTTCGAGTAAGTGAGTCTGTTGTCTATGATGATGCCCAGGTCCTTGATGTCGGGAATTTCTTGTAGGTTGTGACCTTTTAGTTTATAACTGGTGGCAATATTGCTGTGAGAGAGCGAGTACGACACTACCGCGCATTTATTTGCGTTAAGATCAAGTTTGTTATTAGTACACCAGGCCGAGAGTTTGTCAATGACATCTTGAAGCAGCTGGACATCTAGCTCATTTTTGATGGTTCTGTAGATCTTGAGGTCATCTGCGTATAGCAGGTATTCTGACTGGAGATTTTTGCCAATATCATTGACAAAGATGTTGAAAAGCAGAGGTCCTAAGTGGAATCCCTGTGGCACTCCAGATGTAACCTTATATTCCTCAGACAAATATCCGTCAACTCTAACTTGCAGAGATCTGTTTACCAGGTAGGAATATAACCAATCCAAGGCATTGCCGTCGACTCCGTAGGCTTGAAGCTTAGAAACAAGAATTCTGTGATTTACACGATCAAAGGCTTTGCTAAAGTCAGTATATATGGAGTGAACCTTGAGACCATCATTCAATGTGTTGAGTAGGAAATTAGTGTAAGAGAAAAGATTGGACGTGGTTGATCTGCCACCCGTAAATCCGTGCTGTCTTGTCGTGATGATGTCTTTAAAGGCAGCAGTAAGTTGAGTGAGGACCAGCTTTTAAATAGTTTTTCCAACGCTGATTGAATGCATTTAGGTCTGTAGTTGGAAACATCAGCTCTCTGGCCACTTTTGAAGATTGATCTGACATACGACAGCTTCCATGCGCTAGGGAAGGTGCCAAGCTGCAAAGATCTATTGAATATGTGAGTGATAGGCTCATAGAGCACAGTAGCGCAGTTTCTATGGAAAGCATGGTATACCGTCAGGTTCAGCACCTTTGTTAGGGTTCAGCTTGAGTAATTGTTTGAGAACATCTTCACATTTGATTTCCAGATTATCGAGGTTGGTTTTTGGGTCATTGATCACTGTATTTTTGTTAATTCGATCATTATTGTTATCATCGGTGTATGTTAAATTGAAGTATGAGGCAAACAGGTTACTGATTGATTCACCAGTGGTAACATATTGATCGAGCCATGACATTTCGGATGGAATGTTCACACTATTGTACTTCTTATCCTGGATGAACTTCCAGAACGCACTTGTGTCAGACTGAACCATATTCTCTATTTTGTCAAGATATTTTCTGTAGCATTCAATACTTAAAGTGTTGCAATCACGCCTTAACATGCTGAAGCGAGTATAATCTCGTTGGTTATTAGAGTTTTTGTATTGTGAGTGGGCCGCATTTTTGAGCTTAATTCTGTTGATAAGCTCAATAGAGTACCAATTAGGGTAATTACTGACATAATTCTTATGTACAGGCACATATAGGGTAATGCCTTCCTCTAGGTTGTTATAAAACCAAGCAATTTCATTGTCGATAGTGTCTGTTTCATACATTCCTACCCAGTTAACCTGGTGATAAAAAACGTTGAGATTATGATAATCGGCTTTCTTGAAGGAGTATGTAGGTGAACTCGGTGATGTAAGATTAGGTCGAAAGTTAAGACTGATAGAGAGGCCGGATGATATTTGTCCTCTTCAACAAATGGTAGGGTTTTATCAACACTCATTTCTATATTACTGTAACAGAGGTCCAGAAAAATGTTATCACAGTTGCTTGTGTTGTTTTCTTGAGTGCAATCAAGGAAAGCTAAACCATCTTGGAGAATCCTTTTACAGTCCGCCCGGGTGACACTACTAGGCAAATTGAAGTCGCCTACAAGTAATAGTTTAGCATTTTTAAATTAATCGTTTATAAAAGAGTGAGCAGAGTGAGTAGATTAGTATAGGAATCAAAGTTTGAGAGAGGTGGCATGTAGACACAGCCAACAATGATATCATGGGAAGCACCTTTTACGTTGACGAAGACGAGCTCAAGGTTATGTTGATCAATTTGTATTAATTCAGCTAGAAAGTGGCGTTTGACTGCTATGTATACTCCACCTCCTCGTTCCATACCGGACAGAACTGGATCCCTGTCGTGCCTAAAAATTCTGTAAGTGCTGTCGATTAGTTCGCCATCGTGAATCGATGGGTGTAACCATGATTCAGTAATACAAATGAGGTCGATATTACTGACGGCAGACGCTGTGAAAAATTTATTTAGTTTTGTTCGGAGCCCCCGCGTGTTTTGATAGTACACTTGAAGAGCTTCGGGTTTCTTCCTTTTCACTGAGCGGGCGAAAATTTTTGTTAACTATCTGCGATATGCCATGGATATACTTGATGGTTTTACTTGTTTCAGCATTCGTGTTGAGAGTTTGTAGTTCAGAGCGTAAATCATTAAGGTGGGTCTGTTGTGCAGGGGTTAGGTCTGGTTTTAATCTTACCTGAGAGCTCTCACTCTGGTTTAGTTTAAAGATTTCTCTGCCATCAGCAACTGACTGGGTCTCTATAGAGGACGTGTACGGTTAGGTGTCTGACGTCCGAGTCTTCGGATTTTGAATCCAGTTAACTTAGCAGATAATTCACCCGATAATACAGCTGAGAGTGATACTTTATCATCTTCCAGTTGGTCGATGCCAGTAGCTTTGGTTGACTCTGAAATTCCAAGAGCGATGACGTTTGACTCACGCTTCTTACGATCATTAATTTCTTTTATGATGTCCTCAGGAGAAGATGGTGATGATGATGAGATTGGGTAGGAGCATAAATTCTTTTCAATAGTTGTAATACGGTCACTCAGACTCGTGCATTTTTTATCGGTGATGGCATGTTGCTTGGTGAGCGCTTTAATTTTTTTTTTAACCCGGTGATACTTTCACTAATAGATGATTTAAAGTTTTCAAGATTGTCATAAAATTTTTTGGAAAATTCTTCAAATTGTTGTTTTAGGACTTTTTCAAGTCTATCAACGTTGTCATTCTCACTTTCATCCTCCAAATCATTGCATTTCAGACACCTCCAAAAGATTTACCTTGATGTTTGTAGCTATTGCGTCAAATTCAGCATTACTGAGAAGCGACAAGACATTTACGACCAGCGCAAAAGATAGAGCTACGGCGCTTCTGCGGGCGTATTTCCCGGAAACAATTCGGGAAGACCTGTGACTACCCGTAGCCGAATACAAGCCATCTCGCTCGGATTGGATAATCGCAAGGCAATTATGTACTGCGGATTCGATCAAGTGGGCAATGGCTTCATTCGAGAAAGTTAAGTCTCCGGAAGTGGATGGTATCTCTCCAGCGCATTTACAACAGGGAAAGCAGGATCTGCTGACATACCCTGTTCGGCTGATGAGGGAAAGTCTAGCAATGGCGTACATCCCTGAATTATGGAGGACCACGGAGGTGATCTTCATACCCAATGTAGAAAGTAAGAACTATTAGCTAAATCCTTCAGGTCATGCATACAGAGCAGGCAGATAGACCAATACTGCTCTGTATCAGTTAACCACGGATATAGAGAGTTCGCTGGAGAGAGAGAAAGTAATGCTTTGCACCTTCCTAGACATCGAAGTTGCCTTTGACGACACGTCTCACAGGAGTGTAGCCAGGGCACTGGAGAAAAGGAATGTGACAGCACCGGCGCGCAGATGTATAGAGACCGTACTGCGCACCAGAATTGCTGAAACTACAATAGGAGATACAAGGATTCGTCTTGGCTGCCCACAGGGGGACATTGTTATTATTTCCAAAGACAAAAAGTCATGGGCACTCTCTGCGACCTACTACAAAGTGGCGTAGTAGGGTTGAGTTGAACATCAACCCCTCTAAGATGACCATCGTCCCGTTCACGAGACGTAGGGGCCTACCCGGTCTCAGAAACCTTACACATGGGGGCAGAGAGATAGAGATGACTAACGTGGTCAAATATCTTGGCCTCACGATGGATTCTACTTTGCGGTGGAAGCAGCATGTTGACCTGACCTTGGTCAGGGCGACAACAACACTAATGGTGTGCAATAGGGTGGGTCGATTCCGGAATTTTTTCGATTCGGTATTTCTAATAGTGCGGAAAAGTTGCCTTAGTACTTCCTGATTCCAATGCAACTTTTTGTTTTGAGATCGGATTGTATCTTCAACCCGAACCTCGGCCTTGAAATTTCGGAAATTCGCCTAAAATCGTGAAATTGTCTACCTAGCACCTGAAATACGCATCTCATGGCAAAATGTATAAAACAAAAGTTATTTGTCACGTCATTTGCTACCGAAATTGTATATGTGATCATGGCCGTAGGACGAACCGTTCCCGAGATACGAGCGAAAAGGCGGCGCGCCACAGCGCAAGGTCAAAATTGTTGCAGCTCTCAGCTAACCTGTATTGGTCACCCAGAACCCACCGTGTGGAGGTAGCTGCTCTTCGGGTTCCTCCCAAGCCCAACCCAACCAACCAACCATATGTCAAGCTTGTTTTAGTCTGAATCTGTGTCAAATTTATTGATAAAATCAGATTTTGTACTAAACTTTGGCACTTGTTGCCTAGATTTCAGTGTAGAGCGTATAAAAAGATCACGAGATTGGGGGCCAATAACTTTAGAAGATGCCTCTGTCACCAGTTTGACGATTCTCTCGTCTGCCACGGTGTGAGAGGGGAATTCACTAAATTTCCATACCTCTGCAGTGTCTCCCGACAGCCCTTTTATGAGTTCTTCCTTAGAAACTGAACAAAGAACTGGTGGAACAGTCAAGGTAATAGTCTTCCAGTTAATCATATCGTAATAAGTATTAGCTTTGAAATTCAGCTTTGGCACTTTATTACATCTAACTCTTCCATTTATGGTGTCAGACTCTGCTTCTCTGGCTGCCAGAAGACGGTCAAGGGCCAACTTTCTGACTTCTATCCGTTCGTCAGTCATCATACTAAGGAGAATGTTTTCTGGAAGAGCAAAGAAAGCATTCTGTTGAATGGATGAATCGACAACCTTGCCCAGTTTAGCGGGTAAGTATCTCGACCTTTGAATTGCAGCATAGAGATGGCGCGAGCCATCTTTGATTGAACTGTTGAATCTTATTGAGAACCACAAAGGTGAGTAAACTGTAAGTATGTACTTGACCAAAATCTTTATTTCCTTTGTTGGTTTGTCAATAGAAGTGTATAATCTCAGAATTCTATTTGCACAGGTGAGCCAGCGAGATTTGCACAAGTTACCTGGATGCATCGACGCTAAATCTGAGGAACATTGACCGGAAATAACAGCTTCTGATATTTTATAGAGATAAGCTTGGTCTGTGCTAAGTTGGGTCGGATTAATAACCTCAGAAGGTAATTGGCAGGATGGAAAACTTTCAAATTTGACAACAGGCAACTTCTCACAATAAGGGAGCAGTTTACCTATGTCGCCAGAGAATGTATTTGGACTCTTTGAGACACCATCTATGTGTTCGAAAGAGCACGAAATGGAAGTTCGTTGAAATGTAGAAGACAAACAACCCACTGTAATGGCCTACCTATTCTTTCTTCTAGTTTCCGAATGATTCCACCTTTCCAACCTGTGTTCGTGTTGGTGCCATCAGCACCGACAACTTCTAGATGTTCCACATCAACTGAATTGTCTTGTAAATGTTGCTATATAGCTTGCGCCTCATCCTCAGCTGACCCGGAAGGAGAAGTGACGTGGCCAAAGTAATGACAACCAGGTTCCGCTATAAGAGAAATATGTTTCTCTTTGACAGTGTCGCGGTAGTACTTTTCACCTTCGCTGACTTGTGTAAGTGTATTGTCTTTGCGGCCGTCAAAATACAGCCCATATACGGAGTCAATACTTTCGGTGTTCTGGAGCTTAACACCAACACTTTTTTTTGCCCGACTAATCTTGCATTTGTCAGTGACAAAGCTAGCCTGATCCTCTGTTATCAAACCTGCTTTTTTGACATCCAGAAAAGCCGATGAAACAATCAAGGCCGCTGCTTTATCACTTACTCCATATCTTTGGGCAGCTAAAGCAGTGTGTTGTAATACTAGTGTGTTTTGTTTGGTTTTAGAGGATGGAAGAGAAAATTCATCATCACCATCGTTTTTCGAAGAATCAATGTGCGACGCGCCTACATTGTTGTCGTCTGTATGAGAGTCTGGCTGATCTGAATGGTCACGTGTTCTAGCTGATACTTTTCTGGTAAGTGTTGATGTTGAATGACGTTTTGAAAGCTTTTCTTTACGTTCATTTTTCTTTGTAATCTTTTTTGTTTCAGGTAGATCAACACTTCCAATGCGACCAATTCTTGTGGTTCTCTGGTCCAAGAGAAATGGTTGTTCATTGATAGGAACTTTTCTTTCCTTTGGACAAGTGCAAGAAGAAAAATAAATGCATTTACAAGCAGCGATGTCAAATAATTTTCCGACAGAAGAGACAAAGTCGTCTCTTTTAGAGCTCAAACCTATTGGGTTCCTTAAAAACATTTTTTTAAGAGTCAGAAATTTCTTATGGTATGTGGTGAGCATTTGTACAACTCTGGTGTGTGAAACTATCGGAATAGATGACTTTTTGAAAGTATTTTCAACCTTTTTTGCAACTATTTCTGTAACCTCTTTACTCCTAGGTTCATAGTTGTCGCCTCGGAGTCGCCCTATACCAAATCTTTCAAACTTATAACACAAAAGAACATCCTGGTAAGTAGGTAACTGGGACTCAGAGAGATTGTACGGATATATGCCAAACACAGGACATTTCTGTCTAAATTTAAATTTAGATACAGACATTTTGAGTTCTGTGTTTTGTTGAGAGAATATAAGTGATAGCACCTGGCGAAATCAACGACAAGAGTGAAGGAACTCGATGAAAAAATATTTATGTGGAGACCAGTCCGAACGTGTCGTATGGCGCAGGGAAATGAATGTAAGTGATAGAACTCGACGAAATCACCGACAAGAGTGAAGGAACTCGATGAAAAAATATTTGTGTGGAGACCTATCCGAACGTGTCCTTTGGCGTAGGTGAATGAATGTGAGTGATAGCACTCGGCGAAATCAACGTCAAGAAGTGTGGCCGCAAGCCGATTTTCGCTCGTATCTCGGGAACGGTTCGTCCTACGGCCATGATCACATATACCATTTCGGTAGCAAATGACGTGACAAATAACTTTTGCTTTATACGGGTTCGGGTTGAAGATGCAATCCGATCTCAAAACAAAAAGTTGCATTGGAATCAGGAAGTACTAAGGCAACTTTTCCGCACTATTAGAAATACCGAATCGAAAAAAGTCCGGAATCGACCCACCCTAGTGTGCAATCGGCTGGCAGGAAAATTCTGCGGCTGTAAACCAAGGATTGTTAGGTGGTTGTACACCATTATTGTGCAACCCGACGCATGGGGCGGTGGTCTGGGCTCCAAAAGCTTCGCAGACTTCGGTAGGGGTGCAATTATCGAAGCTAAAACGACAAACTTGTGTCTGCATGTCGGATGCAATGCGTACTTGTCCGACAGCAGCACTTGAAGTCATGCTTGAACTCACACCGCTTCATTTAGTGATCGAACAAGTAGCCAAGCACACACTTCTACAAATAACGGCAGAGGGGTGTGGCAAAGGTAAGGTAAGATAAGTGGCACTATACCATTAGCCCGAGAGACAGCATTACCAAAAAGGTTAACATCACGAAGAAGACCAAGGTTATCCTTGGCAGCAAGGTTGAGTGGAACGATTCCACTCTTGAGCTGCTGCTGAGGAATAGTACGATCAAGTGGTACATTGACGGCTCGAAAACGTCGAAGAGAATTGGTGCAGGGATCGTAAGTCCACGGACTAAGCTCTCTTTCTCAGGCAGAAGTCTTTGCCATAAGTCGGTGCATAGAGATAAACCTCCAACGCAACTATCGCAATGAGCGTATGACCATACTTAGCGGAAGTCAAGCGGCAATGAGAGCAATCTTCTCCTACGAGATCAAATCGCTACTGGTGCAAGAGTGCAGAGAACGATTGAACAGCCTAGCGGAACATAACCAGGTGCACTTCATCTGGGTGCCCGGTCATAGAGGTATAGCTGGTAACGAACTGACTGACGAGCTGGCCCGCTCCGCCGCTTCCACTAACATGGTAGGACTCGAACTCTTCACTGGAGTGGGTCCCCATACCATAAAGAGTTGCTACGCAAGGAAGAAGTATGTAAAGAAATGCATTGGCAACAACTACATGCCATGCGACAAGCTAGGTGGCTAATGGGGGTACAATCTCAGTAGGTTTAAATTTGCAGTTTACCTCACAGGCTACTGGTCGCATTTTACACCGGCCACTGTAACCTGAATAAGCATTTACTATCTTCTTGCGTAAACTGCCGGTTCTGCAGTCTGTAGGTCCTTGGATCTAACTTTCCGAATATCAATTTGTTGGGGCTATGTGAGTCCTTGTGATTTAGAAGAGGGCATAAGAGATCTAAGGTCGCGGTGTATTCCTCATTTCTTAATATAATCTAATCTACCCATTTATTCTTTGGCTTTTTATTGAATATACATTATTTTTTCCCCTGTAGCTGCAATTCAAACAAAGCGCGTTCTTAATTTTTGCATTGCCGTTTTGTTTTGATTACACAGCTGCTCTCCTTTTGTTTATCCTTTACGTATTCCCTTTGGTGTTGGCATTGACAACTACCGAAAATATAAACAAGGTTTTAGGGACAGTGACTGAACATACTTATCGTTAGGAGGTCCCAACTATTTTTTCTACTAATGGAAAAAGTGAGATATCCACCGTTGCGGGATCAACAAAAAAATGCGAAGATGCCAGCAATACAATTAGAGGTGTCAAACTCTCTGAGGAAACGCCAATGAAATCTTTATCCTCCAACTAAAAAGACGAAAAATATAAAGCGGAGCAACCCACCTATGCTTAATTGTATTTTTTAGAAGCATAGAAATCATGTAAAAAGTTAGTCTCAATTATTATTTGTATCTACTATGTATGTATATGCTTTACTACTGAACTAACGACAATCTTTATAGATAGGTACGCATATATTTTGTGGCACGCTTGCTTTATCGTTTTTATTTTTATGAAATTTTAATGTACGGTACTTTTTTTGCTTGTGGACAACGCTGTACTAGACAAATTGAACGCTCTAATGGGGACGCATATTTTGTTTTGTTTCATTTTCGCTTGCAACTTTGGTAAGCCGTAGTTCAGACACGGCAACTTTGTTGCTCATTTTCGGCAATTCCTCTTTTGGAATTGCCCATCGCGTTCACACACAGCAACTCCATCCCATGTATTTGTTTTTGTAGGCTGTGAAGCAAGAGTACTAAAGTACTAAGAAGAATGAAGTGCTGAACACAATACGACGATAGACGACAAACGACATCTGTCAAATATTAAAATACACACGTTCCTATGGACACTGTTATTTTGACGACGCCACGACTACAACGACAGTTGTCGTTCTCGCTAACTTCAATATTCTCCTATATTTGCCAACGACAGTAGGACGACAGTAGAATGGAAGATAGAGAGATGAGAAAGAGTGGATGCCACTAATATGTAAAATGTAAAATTATTCACAGCTCTAACAAACTTGACGTTATTTTACAAATAAAAGCATAAAATAGCTCTATTATAGCTCTATTTTACCATTTGTAATAACAATTGATAATTTAAAACAAATTAGTTTACCTATTTACTTATTTTTTGCATAAACAATTTCACTTTGAACAAAATATTAAAATTTCATTGAAGTGCAAGGTATTAGTATGGCCACAACGAAATTGTGTACATGCAAAATGGACAACTGCGTTGTCTTGTCTACATGCCGGCCATTGTTATGTTGCTGCATTCTTACGAATGTTCATGTAGTAAGATGCACAACGCCATTTTCAGTTCACTGTCGTTCTGTCGTGTCGTGTCGTAAGCATTGTAAACAGCATATGAGAACACAAAGCGAATTGCCCGAGCACGAGCAACTCGGTGCCCTTCCCCTTTCCTCGTCGCTCTCTCTCCCACAAAGTACGAATTGCCGCAACAAAAGTTGCATGCAAGTTTGTTTTGCCATTTCCTTCTTTGTAAATTTTAATAACGGTTCTTATTTCGCGCATATGATCACATATTTAATCAATTTTGTCACTTTTGAAGTGCGTTTAACAGTGGCAAGTTCGTTATAGTTAATTTGGTTAATAATATTGTTAAGTTTGCTTGAATAAATAAAAAGTTTAAGTTTATTTTATTGATTAGGTAAGTAAAGTGCAATGTTATGTTGTTAGAAAGAAGTTGTGTTGTATTCGTAGGTATACTAAATTTTTTTAAATAGTTTTGTGATGTCGAAGCGTTCAAGCAACAACACACTTTTCAAATACTTGGAAAAAAAACAAAAAAATGATGATAGTGCTAAGGAACCAGAACCAGATCAGTGTTCATCAGTGTCTACTGATAGCTCAACTCCTATTATTCATGTCGCCGCCACTACCAGTTCTTCTGGAGACGAAACTACGTTTAACCCGCTTGACAAATTGGATTTAGGATCTTATGCTAATTCAAAACAAAAAATTGATGATGAAAAAATCCTGGGTACCAGAGAAATCTTACAAATTCCCAATCACAGACGACAAAAGACATTTGAAATTTCAGCACAAATGGTTCGATCAATTCTCCTGGCTGGTCTATACCTTAAAAAAGCCTGAAGGTGCTTTGTGCAAGATTTGCGTTTTATTTGCAGCTGAATGTGCTGGGAAGGGTGCACACCAAAAACTGAGCTTATTGGTTGTGAAGCCATTAAACAAGTGGAAAGACGCGATCGCGGATTTTAAGCGGCATGAGCAAAGCAAGTATCATCAAGACTGCACATTATTTGCTGATAATTTTATAAGCGTATATGAAAAAAAACAAATAGACATAAGGAGTCAACTAGACATCGCGCGATCCGCTATGATTGCCAAAAATAGGAAAAAACTGGTTCCCATTGTTGAAACCATTAAGCTGTGTGGACGACAAGAATTATCATTAAGAGGAACTTGCGATTTCGGATGTATCAAATTCAATGAGTCTGAACCAGATATTAATGATGGTAATTTTCGAGCTATATTACGTATGCGTCATAAATGTGGCGATATAGATTTGAAGCAACATGATGAAACTTTGCAGTTAAATGCTACATATTATAGTCCAACTATACAAAATGAATTGATTTCTGTTTGTGGTGAAATAATTCAAAAACAACTGGTGACGGCTATTAATAATGCTAAGAGTTTTTCCTTGCTGGCTGATGAAACAACGGATATGTCACGACAGGAACAAATGTCCATCTGTGTAAGATACACCGAGCTCCACAACAATGTTTATATCGTACGAGAAGATTTTCTTACATTTGTTACTGTTGAAAGCACAACAGGAGCTTCTTTAGCTCAAACAATTCTGGAAAGTTTACACAATATGCAAATTGACTGCAATTATTTAGTTGGACAAGGCTACGATGGTGCTGCAAGCATGAAAGGCAATGTGAATGGTGTACAGGCAATAATCCGAGAAAAATATCCTGAAGCTCTCTATGTGCACTGCAGCTCTCATTCGCTAAATTTAGCTTTGTGTCACTCATGCCAAATTCAACCCATCAGAAATGCAATTGGCATTATAAAATCAATAGGGCTCTTTTTCAAATCCTCCGCCAAACGAACAAATTGTTTAACAGAATATAAAGGGTGATTTTTTAAGAGCTTGATAACTTTTTTTTAAAAAAAAACGCATAAAATTTGCAAAATCTCATCGGTTCTTTATTTGAAACGTTAGATTGGTTCATGACATTTACTTTTTGAAGATAATTTCATTTAAATGTTGACCGCGGCTGCGTCTTAGGTGGTCCATTCGGAAAGTCCAATTTTGGGCAACTTTTTCGAGCATTTCGGCCGGAATAGCCCGAATTTCTTCGGAAATGTTGTCTTCCAAAGCTGGAATAGTTGCTGGCTTATTTCTGTAGACTTTAGACTTGACGTAGCCCCACAAAAAATAGTCTAAAGGCGTTAAATCGCATGATCTTGGTGGCCAACTTACGGGTCCATTTCTTGAGATGAATTGTTGTCCGAAGTTTTCCCTCAAAATGGCCATAGAATCGCGAGCTGTGTGGCATGTAGCGCCATCTTGTTGAAACCACATGTCAACCAAGTTCAGTTCTTCCATTTTTGGCAACAAAAAGTTTGTTAGCATCGAACGATAGCGATCGCCATTCACCGTAACGTTGCGTCCAACAGCATCTTTGAAAAAATACGGTCCAATGATTCCACCAGCGTACAAACCACACCAAACAGTGCATTTTTCGGGATGCATGGGCAGTTCTTGAACGGCTTCTGGTTGCTCTTCACCCCAAATGCGGCAATTTTGCTTATTTACGTAGCCATTCAACCAGAAATGAGCCTCATCGCTGAACAAAACACGCGCGCGAAACACATTTCGAACCGAACACTGATTTTGGTAATAAAATTCAATGATTTGCAAGCGTTGCTCGTTAGTAAGTCTATTCATGATGAAATGTCAAAGCATACTGAGCATCTTTCTCTTTGACACCATGTCTGAAATCCCACGTGATCTGTCAAATACTAATGCATGAAAATCCTAACCTCAAAAAAATCACCCGTTATTAAACAAAATATGCCAGAAACAAAATGGAGAACATTAACTGCAATGTGCGAGACCCGATGGGTTGAAAACCATGATGGGCTGCTGAGGTTTAAAGAGATTTTTAAAGCGATTGTTGGTGCATTAGAAGAATTAAGTGGTAATAGCGATTGCGATACTTCATCAAAAGCATTTTCTTTTATAAGATCAATATCAACTAGCGAGTTCGTGATAAGCTTGTGCTGCCTAAATTGTATATTTGCATATACCTTACCATTATGCAAAACTCTTCAAACAACTTCATGCGACCTAGCGGCTGCTGTACAGCACGTCGATCTCATTATAAACAATTTTAAAAATATGCGTACAAACTCAGAAACAGAGTTCGTAGATATTTTTAAAGATGCTGAGAACTTGCTTGAGTTTCTGGGTGAAACAATAGCGTTGCCTCGAATAACTGGGCGACAGCAAAACCGCGCAAACATAGTTGAAAAAGATCCAAAAAAATACTACCGAATAACCATTTTACTTCCACTTTTAGATGATTTCATTAACCGATTAAAACTAAGATTTGAAAAGCATAATGTAACAGTGACACAACTTTACAAATTGCTACCAAAAGAGTGTGTAAAGGCTGGCACAGTATTTCACGAAAACACCTTTTCATTTTATGAAAAATTTTTAAAAGACAATTAGATTAAGTCTGAATTGCAGCTTTGGCAAACAAAATGGCGCAACGAACCCGAAATAAACATGCCTAATTCAGCAATAGAATCGCTTGAAGCCTGCAATAAAGATTTATTTCCAAATGTGCATTTTCTTTTAAAAATTTTGGTAACTTTGCCAGTTACTACATGCTCTTCCGAGCGATCTTTTTCAACTATGAAGAGCACGGAAAGATTAAATGGTTTGGCATTGATGTCGGTTCATCGCCGTATAAATGTGCCAACAAAAGAAGTTATTGACATATTTGCTGGGAAAAAAGCTCGCCGATTAAATTTAATTTTATAAATACATATGTATATAGACATATAATATGTGTTTTTAACAATTTACAGGTGTAGATTAACATATGTATGTACATAATAAATGAAATATTTTTAGTTTTTTTATTTTATGATTTTTTAATATATTTTTAAGATGTATAAGTATGTATTATATGTAAATAATCACTGTAAAGCCTGAATAAAGATATGTACATATGTAATTTGAATTTGAAATGTTTTTTTTTAGTTAATCCCCAACACCCCAATTCAACTAGACGCCGCCTACAACGTAATCAACGTGAAGAAAATGAAAGCAGTCTCCGCAAAGTATTTAAAAGTCAGAAGAAGCTTCTGAAGTCAGCCATTGGCCGCAGCCAAAAGAAGTGTTTTGAAAAACTTTGTGAAGAAGCAATCGAAGACACCTGGGGAACAGCATACAAAATCTGTATGTCGAAATTCAAAAACAAGGCACAACAACCCAAAAGCACATCCTTTATAAGAAATGTCGTCGAAACTTTGTTTCCAAAACACCACATTATTTCTTATGCTAAGCTTCGAACTGAAGTCGTAGAGCCACCAGTGCTAGTTAGTAAGGAAGAAATATTTGCCATAGCCGGAAAAATTAAAAGCAGCAAAGCGCCTGGATTAGATGGCATACCAAACAGAGCCTTAAAGGAAGCCATGACTCTGAAACCAAAATTTACAATGTGTGTTTAAAAGAAGAAATATTTTCCGACCCAAGGAAAGACCAGCGATTGGTTCTACTTCTTAAACCAAAAAAGCCTACGGAGGTACATTCACCATATCGACCTCTGTGCATGCTTGACACTATTGGCAAAGTATATGAAAGCATTGTAAGAAACCGCTTGGAGTTAGCAATCCAGAAAACCGGCGGATTATCAGAAAGACAATACGGCTTTATGAAAAGAGGGCGCACTATACGATGTAGTAGACACTGCGAAATGCACAGTAAGTGGCAAGTGATGAAAAGGCGACACAAAAAATATTGTGCGTTGATCACCCTGGTTGTGAAGAATGCCTTCAATGGACAAATATAATCAAGGCTCTGAATGACGCACGCGCTTCTCAATATCTTATGAAAATTGTTGAGTTATTTTGGAAACAGGCGACTTGTATTCGATACAGATGAAGGCACCAAGAGCTTCTCTATTTCGAGTGGAGTATCCCAAGGCTCGGTACTAGACCCCCTTCTTTGGAACATAATGTATTGATGGGGTGCTAAGGAGACACCAACCGAAAGCTATTAAATCAGTTGCATATGCAGAAGACCTTATTGTGGTAGCAGTGGCTAAACACCTGGATGACCTCCGGAGCAAATGCAATGAGTGTATAAACGGTCTGTGAAAATGGTTCACCTAAACGAGTTTAGAATTGGCTGAGCAAAAGGCAGAATTCTTGCTTATAAGTACAAGAAAAGAGCCATCTATAGGAGCCAAAAGAGAAGAGAGAGTGAAAAGCTTAGTGATATGTCAGCAGCGGCGGTAAACCTCACGCAAAGGACGGGGAACCTACAGATTGATACCGGGCATCCATTCCTGGATCGACGACATTGGTACCTGGATTTCCACCTAACTCAAATACTAAGTGGACATGGGTGCTTTAGAAACTACCTGTACAGATTCCAGCACGACATTAGTCCGAATTTTCCGTCGTGTTCAGAGTGCTGTGAAGACTCTGAGCATGTATTCTTGTATTGCCCGCGCTTTATAAGTGTAAGGGAAATACTTAAAACTACACTCGGGGGTGTTTTACGGTGGAACATTTAACAACACTCGTGTGTCAATCCACTGAGAACTGGAGAGCTGTCAGTGAAACGGCAGCCTCAATCATGACAAAACTGAGACCTATAGAGCAGAGGAGGCGTCCGTTAGTCCGTGCCTTAGAGGAGACTTAAATGCCTTATCACTTATCAGGTGGTTCCGTGGGAGAGTCTGATGTTGGGAGTAGGTTAAGTTTAGCGGATTAAAGTTCCGCACTCCAGCTTTTGATGCTTCACCCACTTAAAAAAAAAACACACAAAAAAAAAAAAAATATACAGTGGACCAAAAAATGTTTACATACACCTAGTTCTATTAAATTACGAGACCTTTATTTGTTTCAAAATTAATAAATTTGGATAAGCATATGTATCTGAACATTTTAAGAAAAAAATTTAAATTTTAAGTGTGCTTAAATCGGCTGTTAATAGCGGCCACTTCTATTTACAACAAGATAACGACCCAAAACACCCGTCTTATCTTGTACGTGCAGGGTTGTTAGAGAATTCAAAATAACTCTATAGGTCCAGCAATCACCATACATTAATCCTATTCAAAATATCTTGAACATTTTGGAAAATCGTATTCGAAAACATCGAACTTCATCAAAATAAGCTGGATCGCGGACCTAGTGGGTCAAATCGATGTCTAGGGACAATAATATCAACAAAATCTGGGCAAAAAACCGCTAAAAATATCGTAATTACTTTTGAATAATCATTAGTGTACGTAAACTTTTTTGATATAAATTATGCCCATTTAAGCTTTAGCATTCATTTTTTTTTATTTGTAAAAAAAAAAATATTTTGATATGCTAAATTTAATGTTAAATATACATCTTTTGAAATGGATAGAAAAAAACACAAAATTTATTAATTCTCGTCTCGTCATTTAATAGAATTAGGTGTATGTAAACTTTATTGGTCCACTGTATGTATACATATATGTATGTATATTCGGAGGTGCCAAAAAAAAGTGTTGCAACTGCTGACATGATTACGACCGAGTGAGTAGCTGAAACACAAAAAAATCAAAAAGTTTATTAAACTTAAAGATATTTCCTATACAATGACCTATGATCTTTGAAAAATATCAAAAAGCATCAAAATGGCCTAATTTTGAAAAAAAAAAATTTTAAGATTTTTTATCTAATGGTTGTTTTTTTAGTGCCAAATTGACAATTTTCATTGTACAGTAAATGTATTCAACAATACTCAGTTTGAATTTGAAGTCGATCGGTTAATTTCTCGTTGAGTTATGATGTCAGCAATTTTGGAAAATGTCGTTTCGAGAAAAACGCGCTTAAAATTTCACCTATACATATGTATATGTCTATACCTCCGAGCGGTAGCTCTTTAGAATGCTGTCATTCAAAAAATATTTAAGATACGACCTTGCCGATTTAACGGGATATTTTTACAAATATAAACTATCGAAAAAGGAAATGTCACACCCTAGCCCATTAAATATTTGTACAAAGTGTTTTGTCACATATGTATGCAGATACGCACATTGCTTCAAAGTCCACATTGGCATATATCCACATATCATATATCCATATATCTTCCTTAAAAAAGCCATTAGGGGTATTCTCTTGCTCTTGCAAGATTGCAGATTGCAAAAATACTACACCGAAATATACAAGGGCACGAGAGCACCCATTGTAGAATCTAGTGATATATGAGCGACTGATTCAGTCAATTTATTGTAAATGACTATTGTGCATAGCTATTGTGAATTGGCGCACCTTCTGCATACATTTTTAACAAAAAAAACTGTAACAAAACTTTATAATTTAAATAGAAATTATAAAATCTAATTAAAATTTACGTTTCTCAACAATTTAACGACGTAATATGTCTTTATGTAAAAAGGCAACTACAACAGGGTTGCAATTTTATTTTTGCGTGACATTGCACGCAAATATACATCTATTATCTCTGATCAATTAAAACTAATAAAATCAATTGCATCTACTCCGCAACCGAGAGAGAGAGAGAGAGCTGCCACAAAGACAAGCCCAAGTTCAGGCATTCACCTTAAAGTGCCAGCATGCGACACAGATATATTTCATGGTGGTTATGAACAGTGGTCGTGCTTCCGGGACATGTTTCCAGCCGTGTACATAAACCATCCTAAATTATCACAAGCGCAGACTTTGTATCACCTCAGATATAAAACCAAAGGTCAAGCAGGCGTAATAGTCAAACAGTTCCAGTGTTTTAGACCACATACCAAGTGATTAGACGGGGGTAAGAAAAAATGTTGTTGTTAGTTTTAACGTACATGAATTTAATCTAAAACGGGTAACTTTAATATTTTACATTGAACCATTATATGTATATGTATGTAAAAGTAGTTAAATGCACCCGCTATGCGTGAATGTGCGATTGAAACTCCACGGCGAGGAGACGAGATGAGAAAAAACAGGACGTGCAGGATCTCGGTCGAATCAAAATGCTGAACACAGCGCGCAAGATTCATCCGATCGATGTAAATGTGCGGAAGGTGCGACGCGGCGCAGTGTCGGAGCGAATGTGTCTGAGCGGCTTGTATAGCACGAAAAGTAGATGACGAATGTGGTCAAAATAAAAGCGAAGATCCAATCCTCTTGACATCTGAGGTGGTGAAATCCAATGTGTCCCCAAGTGTGGTGTATTGGTGTTGTGTCTAGCTAGGGTGCGCCAGTTTTTCCCGGGTAGAGTGGGTCGAGGCTTAACTCATTTAAACACCAAATTTTATCGAGATATCTTAATTTTTACTCAAATTACAGCTTGCTCGGACGGATAGCCTGACAGACAGACAGTCACAAGGATTTCAAATTTACTCGTCATCCTGATCATTTATATATACATATATAACCCTATATCTATCTCGTTTAATTTTAAGTGGTACGTACAACCGGTAAATGAACAAAACTATTCATAACACTCTGTAGAAACTGGTTGCAAGAGTATAAAAATTTCGATACCGCAAAAAGTTCCGCAATAAAGTGTCGCCAAATATGCGTAGATAAGATCGGGGACACTTCTTTCAGGGCTCGGACTTTTCAGCGGGCCTAAGTGCTCTACAAGTTTTGGAGATTTTTTCTCGAAGAATTTACTAAAATCATCCCGGGGCCCCGGACACTGGTTTCATCACTACGAACCTGATCGTGGCGCTATTTTCTAAACTAACGAGATCGTTAATGTATATCTGTACTTTGTACTGATCTATCTATCTACCAAAACAGCGTTAAATCAATAACTGAAATTATTAATTATATTCAGGGGTGTTGTGGAATCCAAGACAGAATTGCTTAGCTGTCAGAATTGCAAACCAATTCTGATTTTCAATGGTGTCACAGAATCTGATTGGATTTTGTCTTTTCGAACATACGCAAAACCAATATTCGAATCAGCTGTCTACTAATGTGACGAAACTAGCAAATGAATACATTTGGAAGCAATCATACTAAAGTTTGTAATGAGTTCCGAATTAAAGAAAGATTTTAATAGATAACATTTATCAAATGAATAAAAACGCATTTGGGTGTTAAATTACGTTTTGTAAATCTTCCTGCTTTAGAAGCAGATATATGAGCGCAGGATAGACGTCGTATGGAATTGGGGCAAAGTTTATTATCTTAACCAAAAAAAACTAAGAAAAGTTAAGTTTGAACCTATGTTTAAACAACATAATGTTAAATTTGTTTGGTCAAAAACCATTTTTTTCAAATTTTAAATTTTTTTTAGAATTTTACACTTTTTTTTTTAAATTTTCTTAGTTTCACTACATAGAACATAAGTTATTAACAAAAAGTAATCTGTTTGAATTTTTTTTCCAATAGAAATTGTGTTCTGCATACTGCCCGTCGTCCGACAAATGCCCCAAAAAATCGATTTCAAGCCTCTAATGCAGGCTCCCCACTTAAATATCTGCATTTTTTTTTTCAAAAATTCAATAATTGAGACATTTTGTGTTTTATGCTTATGTTTTCCCCTATAGAAGTAAAGATAAATTAATTCCAAATAATAAAATAATTTGATTTCTTAACTTACATTTCAAATCTGTGTGCGACTATCTTCTTGATTTGTTTCTGCTAGCAAAACCGATAAAATTGGTTTCCGTGACACCCAAAACCGATACAAATTCTGTTTCGAATATCAAACCAATAATATCTGAATTCATGACACCTACTGCTTTTTTTGATCGGTTTCAATTCTGATTCCGACAACTATCAGATTCCACAACACCCCTGATTATACTAATTTTACGCTCGAGATGCTATGAGAGGGTTTTATAATAGCCGGTACAAAATTCAACAATGGGCGTGGAACCGCCAATTATTAGGTTAAATGTCATATCTCAGAGCCTGCTCGTCTGATTTTAACCAAAGTTTTCTCAATGAAAATGAGATAGGATGTTTTACTGATAACAGTGTATCTTAGAACTTGACCTATCCCCGTATAATATTCGGGGGACTTTACTCTATATGATTGGTAATAGTATTTGAGGTACCCCTTAATGAATCTCAGGGATTTTATTATGTGTCATATTCATCTATATAGCAAGAGTCTTTGCTTAAAAAGCTTGCTATTTATATGTTCTGCTCTGAATTTATTGTCGATTATGATTGCCTTGGGTTTACCAAACTTATATTGAAAGACATAAATTTTTCAATCATAAAATTATTTCGGGCTTTAGTTTTGTCGCACCAGATTTTTGGAATTTTTCATACATGGAATTTCATAAATTTTTTTAATAAGTTAATTTGTTTAATTTTTTCTAATTCAAAAAGAAGAATGAATGAACTATAAAACTAAAATCATTTTATACCTATTTTATATAATTTTATTAATTTAAAACCGGCAAAGTAGGTTCCGTGCTTTAGTTTTGTCGTACACTGTAGCTATAGCCGCTCGAAATTTATAGTTCTCAAGATATTTGCGCTTAAAGTTGAAAATTACCACTATTTGAAGTACGTATGGGTTGGATTTAGTTTAGTATCTCATTTTCACTGCTTATTCCTCTTAAATGCGTGCACGGATTTTTTTAAATTTATATAGCACAGATAGCCAATGAATTAAACTTTTGTTTAAATGTAAATTTATTGTTAAATGTTAATTTGTTTTTTAGATATAAGTACGCAAAAAACGCACATTTTCACATTTGCTCAAACAATGGCTCTCTTCTTTTGAAGTTTTTGTTGCACTGCTTGCAAAAAATTTAACCAATTTAACACACACACATTCTTTGAAATATATTTAATTGAATTAATGATAAATTATGGATTTTAAGTTGCAATTTTATGTACAATTTAATAAATAAAACAGCTTTCAATTACGTGTTATATTGTTCCTTGAAATGTAAGCAAAATTACTGAATATGAACTGTCAAACGACGAAGAAAATAAGCACAAAAGGAAGATAGTAATAACGCAACGAATCAAAATGGTAGGCCTTATATACTGCGGCGGTTGTTTCAATGTAATATATTATACTGAAAATATAATGAAAATTTGGAATAAAAAATCGCGCGATTTTTGGGTTGGGTTTAGTATCGCGCCGGTTAATTTTGGCTCACTGTACCTAAACGAGAGAACCAAATTGAAAATTTTAAACACGCATGTATGCTTAAATTATCGAACTTTATTTTAAAACATATTTTATAAAAATCGGTTCACAAGTTTTTCCAAAAATTCACTTTAAAAAATGCTATTTTTTGCAAATTTCTCAATATATGCTAGTGTATTTTCATCTGTTGTGCATTGTGCCAAACCAATTATGGATACATTTTCACGCACATATATAACTTATGAATTATAAAAACCACTAGTAATGTTTTTAATTACTTTTGATTGTTAATTTCCTTGTAAATCTTTATATAAAATACACCTTTTTCTGCATTGAGTTCAATAATGCGAAAAACCAAAATGACTGCCTAATTTGAACTGTCAAATTGTCGAGAAAGCACGAACAAAAGGGAATAAATTAAGCCCAGTTAGCAATAAATGTATGAAGTGAACGCGAAAAGGTGTTCAATGCTAAAATACTGTGGATGGCGTAGCCGGTGTTGGACCGACCAGGGTTATTTTTTTTGAAGCGCGGCCGAAGGCCGCCAATGCAAAAAGGAGTTCTACGCGAAAAAAATCTGATACACCCGGGTGTTGGACCGACCAGGGTTATTTTTTTTGAAGCGCGGCCGAAGGCCGCCCACGCAAATAGTTCTATGCGAAAAAAATTTATACACCCCGGTGTTGGACCGACCAGGGTTATTTTTTTAGAGCGCGGCCGAAGGCCGCCAACGCAGAAAGGAGTACTACACGAAAGTACATCGGTCACCTCGGGTATTCGCTCGACCAGGGTTATTTTTTTAGAGCGCGGCCGAAGGCCGCCAACGCAAAAAGTAGTACTACACATTTTGGTTTTCTTTATTTTGATTTCTTGTCCATACAAAAATGTTGGCTGGGTTGCATTGGTTTCAGTTTGTATGGAAAAATGAGCAAAAACACTGATTTTTGGTCATTTTCAAAGGGCTCCCTACGGGTCTATAGGGGCTCTAGGAGGTCGAGGGGGGGTTTATTAAAAAGTTCGATCCTTCCTCTTTCCAATAAGGGGGCGTGAGGGGGGGTAGCCCTCCCCTGTTTTTCACCATAAACGATACTAAACCGGCGCGATACTAAACATTTCCCCGATTTTTTATTCCAAATTTTCGCCTGCGGCGCTTGTTTCATTGTAATATATGTATTATATTGAAAATATAACGAAAATTTGGAATAAAAAATCGCGCGATTTATGCTGAAAATATATTCAAAATTTGAAAAAAAAAAGATCGCGCGATAAAAACCCAATTTTATTATTTAGGGGGTCTTGTACAAATGGTTGGTTGGGTTATCTCGGTACTTCAACTACTTGTATGCATTATTACCGATGCATATACAATTTTTAATTTTCAGTGTTTTTATTATTTAAATAAAGTGGATTTCCACTTTAATTCATTGAAATAATAAAAATAATAAACATAGAGTCACTCTATGCGGTAAAATACACAAATTTTATAATAATTAGTGAAAATTGTATGGAGAAACTACGATTTTACGCCATTTTCAGGAGGCTGCCCTAGAGCCCCCCGGGGTCCTAGGGGGGGAAGGGTGGTATTATTCAAAAGTTTCATTCATTACCTTTCAAATGAGGGGGATAGCAAGCCCCCCGCCCTCTCCCCCTTTGCGCAAAACCTCTTCAAAATGAGATACTAAACTAAACATTCCCCGTACGTATTTTTTCACGGATAACCTTGTCGGTATTGAAATTAATAAAATTCTAATATTTTTCTGGAGAACCTCCTCTATCTTACCATACCCATTTTATTCCCGAAATCCTGGGACGTTATTCGAAAGCCGACCCCTCGCTTCCATAACTATATATTTTCTATTGATGTTTCTCTAGATCGGCCCATACCCATTTTATCCATGAAATACAGACACCGTAACCTAAAGATTCCCGAATTTTTTTTTAACAAATTTACCTTTTTGATTTTAGGAAAGTTGCCTTGTTTTATTCGCGTTAATCTCATCAGCAAGTCATAATGTTGTTCCACTCTTCTTAAACATGTCTCACATATAGTTTTAGGTAAAGGATCCGTTGGAGAAATCTAAGAAAATAAAAAATGTAAATATCGAACACAAATTCTATTAGCAAACTTACGGTAATTGGCAGATACCCGTTAATCTTTTCTACTAAACATAACTTCCTGCCCTGATCACCATATATATGTATTACTATTCTGTGCATTTCAGAGCAAAGACGACAAAGAAATCCAGATATGCATGCTCTATCAATGCTACCCATTATAAGAAGGAATTGAAATCACAGTTATTTTTGTAGTACTATTCATTAACTTTCTTTTTTCCCTGGTTGAACTTTATTTATAAATCTGAACTAACTTTTATAGAAGTAATCTCCCTTCTTTATATGTACTGAAGTATTGATAAGAAATCACTATTGTTGTCATAATAGACAGTAGTAACCCGGATGTTACACGATCAAGAAATTTGTTTTAAATCGCAATACACTCACATGATGCTACTACCCTGCAGGACGGGTAGCTGTTAGCAAACGTGTAAGCGACTTGTTATTGTTTACTTTTGCTTTCGTTAAAATATTTGTTACTTTTGTTCAGAGAGTGGGAAAAAAATAATACATAGCTATTTGATGTTTATTTATTTATTTATTTATTCACGCCAATCGGCTTCGTACAGAAAAGTGTAACAAAAATAAAAAAATAAAACGGAAGGCATACGCATGACTAGGCAAATCACACATTAATGATACTGTATTGATACATTATTAACTAATTCCTTAACCCTAGAGACGTAGCTCGCATATGTACAACCAAACATATTAATATTTTCATAGTGTCTATTTACTAAGTCTACAACCCTGTTCCTCGGTCCACCCCGCACGTAGTTCTTCGATGAGTTAACTGTTTTTAACAGTCTGTGCGACCTCAAACCAGGCATACGGCCTACAATTCCGAATTGTTCCAATATTTCCGATTAATCCATTTAGTGATTTAAAAGCAAACAATAGATCTGATACTTGTCTCCGACTTATCAGGTCACAAATCCCAAATTGACCACGAACCTCCTCCGAGCCTCCGACCCATCCTTTACGTCCCAGAAAGTACGCGACATATTTACAGAGTTTCTTCTGCACTCTCTCCACTTTGTCAATGAGGCAGTCGGTATGGGGAGACCAAACCACTGAACAGTACTCCAACATCGGACGCACCAAGGTCGTGTACAGCCTTACGAAAGTATCAGCATTCCTGAAGTCATCACCACATCTGAAAATGAACCCGAGTGTCCTGTATGCCTGTGAAGTAATTTTGTCAATGTGCTTGGTGAAATTTAGTGCGTTATCGATCATGACACCAAGATCTTTTACAACTGTGACTTCTTCTAGCTGATGATCAGCAATACGGTAAACTGCTGTACGACGACTCAAGGACCGTGACAAGAACATCACCACGCACTTATTTAAATTCAAACTTAATTTATTTTTATCGCACCACTCCTCAAGTCTATCGGGGTCTTGCTGTAATGCGCTAATATCATCCACAGTGCTTATTTTTCTGAATATCTTTAGATCATCAGCAAAAAGTAGAAAGTCCGACGACATTTTGGTCCCAATGTCGTTTACAAATATGCTAAACAGCACTGGCCCCAGATGGGAACCCTGTGGAACCCCGGAAGACACTTTAAACTCGGACGACACATAGCCATTGACTCGCACCTGCAGGGATCTCCCAGTTAATTACGAGTTGAACCAGCTCAATACGTTTCCTGCCACTTCGTAGCGATCCATCTTTTCTATTAAGAGCTCATGATCCACCATGTCGAAGTCCGTGTAGATAGTGTGAACTGTTTCACCCTGTCCGACCGCACAGCTCTTCAGTAATATGTTTGGTATTCCATCTGGTCCGGCTCCCTTCTTTCCATCTAGTTTGCACATTTGCTCGTACACTTTATCGAAGCGGAAGGTGAGTTCCGATAGTTTCACATCGTAACTAGTCAATGTTTCCGCAGCTTGAGCTGGGGACATTGGTTCCCCATTGTCATTAAGTTTCCCCGCATAGATGCTACCAAAGAAAGATGCAAAAAGATTGCTCACTTCCCCACCCGTTGTAGCTACACTATCTTTCCACGACACGGTGGATGGAATATCCATATTGTTCCGTCTCCTGCTTTTGATGAATTCCCAGAACTGACTAGTGTCTACCCGTACAAGCTCCTCCATCCTGGACGTGTATGCGTTGTAACACCCTTTGCCGATTCGTTTGCATTCCGATCGCAACCGACGAAAGACATTGTAGGCGTAACTGGTTTTTAATCTTTTGTATGTTGCATGCGCATCCTTTTTCTGCTGTATTTTCCCTATCAGTTCCCTAGAGAACCAGCATGGATAATTGCTTTTCCTGTTCGTATGGACAGGAACAAATTGCACAATTCCATCGCTAATTTTATCGTATAGCCAGTTTACCTTGTCATCCAGTGATACTAATTTATACAGTTCAATCCAGTTAATCCTCAAAAAGAAGTAATTCAGTCCCCAGTAGTCCGCATTCTTGAATGCATAGGTCGGTGCCACGTTCGTTTTTAGGTTGGCCTTAATTTCAGCATGTATACTTATAGCCGGGTGGTGTTTATCTTCATCAATAATAGCCTCGGCACTGTTCACATATATTTCAATGCTGCTAAAGCATAAATCAAGTGTACGATCATTTATATTACGAATTTTATTATACTGTTGACAGTTAGCCACACTCATCTCACTGTATACCATATTTGCACATTCATCTTGAGGACAGCTACTGGGGAGATTATAGTCGCCAACAATAATCAATGCACAGTTGGGATATTTTTCCTTCAAATACGAAATTGTTGACATATGACTCGCATACTTATCCAACCACTAGATCGCCCTCGGTACATTTTACTTTAATAAAAACTTGCTCGACACTACTACAGTTAGTTGGCAGTAGTTCAGCATTAATACTTCGCTTCACCGCTATGAAAACACCTCCACCTCTTGTGCATTTGCTTGTTTGGTTGTCTCTATCTTTCCTAAATATTAAATACGTATCATCTACCACTTTATTATCTGATATTGATTCATGAAGCCATGACTCGCTAACACAAATCAAATCACATTGATGCCCTGCTGATGGGATTAGGAACTCTTTTAGTTTTGTTCTTAAGCCTCGAGTATTTTGATAGTATATATCTAGCTTACGAGTTTTTAGGCTTTTCTTTTGGCGCACGAAAAGCCTGCTTATCGACTATCCTTGGTACCCCATTAATATATTTAATTGTCTTGCTGTTATCTCCGCCCTTAGTTAGATTATCAAGCTCCGTACGTAGATTTCTGAGATGCTCTTGCTGATTCAATGGTTATCTCGCTCTAACCAATGGCAAATATCGCATGCTGCCTTGTTCTAACAGAACACATATGTACATTTGTTAGCAAATCTCTTCACAGCATGTTACGGGTAAATAATTTTTTTGTTAGCGCATAGCTTACCAATGTGTTATGGATAACAAAAAATATTAATTACCCGTTATCAGTTTGTTATCTATAACATATAAACATGTTAGCAAGAACAAGCAGTAACAAGATTATCTGTTACCAATTTGTTACTTCTAGGAAATTCAATTCTTGTAAATAAAACTCAGTTTTTTTATTGTTAACTAGTTTGTACAACTTAAAACTAATATTTACCACTTAAAACTAATATGTTCAACTTAGAGCTAATATTTACAACTTAAAACTTATATATATAAGTAATAATAAGAAAACTTATATTAATTTTGCCTTAAGTTTATGCCTTTTTTGTGACTTAAGGCCACAAATCTCTGGAGCTCCCCACAGATAGTATTTTTATCTTTTTCAGGAAATATATCTAAAATGAAACGGTATAAATTAAGGCATTCAAATAACCTACCCATAACCCTACGACCTTTAGCTTTAGTAGGGATCCCTTCTCCTTGCGCCCCTCTAAATTGTATTGGTACATTAGATCGTCAGAAAACATACCACGCAGTACGTCGTCCACACTGCCTTTTGCGCCCTTTGACTTGATTGAATATTAGCCGCATCTGTAAAAAAAAATACAGTAAATTATATTACAATCGCATAATATTTAAAAACGAAATATTTACCATAGCATCCGTGCTTTCCTTTTTTGAGAGTTTGTCTTCCACGAAGCGCACGTGCTCTTCCGATGACATGGACAGTTTCGAAGCGAGCTCCACGTAATGCTCGTCCTCTAAGTCACCGGTGATGCGGCTAATTGAATGATGCGTCTTTGCCGCTATGACGCGCAATAATATACTTTTTTTACACCTCGGCCTTTTCTGGCATCTAGGAAATTAAAATATAAAAATTAGCTTCTGTTTTCATTTGGTAATATAACACTGCATTACTTACTTTGTCTGTTAGGGTCTTTTCAATGGCAGTGACACGAGTCTCAATGGCATTCAGCTGATGGATTATATCTGAAAAACATAAATGTATTTTTATTAAGCAAATACTCGTACTAATATTTATTTATTTAATGAAACCAACGCCAATGGGCAATATACATTTGCATAATTAATATTTAATATAAGGGAAAATACAACAAGACAAGCGTAATAATATTAGTTATAAAATTCAAGTTTGATTAATCAATGATAGTTGAGTAGCTTGTTCTTCGTGGCTGTGATGAAGTTACTATATGTTCCTCCGTAGAAATCCAGGTCGTTATGTAACGAGTTGACAGGTTTGCTATGCGATTGAGCGGTCCATTCACAACATAGTTTTTTGTGGATTTAGTGATTTTAAGCAGACGTTTGCGTCTTAGGTTAAATTTACAGGTGCAAATTCGAAACTACTGTTGATCTCAGGAGCATCAATGAGTCCATTCACCACTTTATAGAAAAAGGCCAGATCAGCAATTTGACGGCGTGACTTAAGACTATTAATTTTGTACTGACAGCAGATTTCCTCCATAGAGATGTTCCGCGTTGGCTGGGCACGATGATAAATTAATGTCTTACACATTTTTGTCTGGACTTTCTCAACTCTACTGATCAGAATATCTCTATATGTGGACACCAAACAACTGAGCCGTGTTCCAGGATTGGTTGGACTAGTGAGTAGTATAAATTGAGAAGTGATCGAGGATCAGCAAAATCTCTGCAAGTTCTGGTAATGAAGCCCAATATCTTGTGTGCTTGTAATGTTATTTTACTCATGTGCTTCGTAAATGTCAGCTTGCTGTCTATAATGATGCCTAGGTCCTTCATGTCCTCTACTTCAGAGATTACTTTGTTGTTCAGCATGTAATTGGTGGGGTGCGTGGTATGTGAACGCGAGAAAGAGATCACTGCACATTTTTTTATGTTTAGATCTAACTTATTATTGATACACCATGCAAAGAGCTGATCTATATCGTGCTGAAGTGCCTGGATATCTGAATCGTTTGCTATTGCTCTGCAATTATTCTATTGCATATTTTCAAATCGTCGGCGTAAAGAAGGTACTCCGAGCTGAAGTTCGTACCAATATCATTCAGCCCTATCACGCAATCCATCGTAGACTGTTTTTTCGGGAAAATTACGAAACTGCTATCATGCAATTCGAACAGTTCCGAAAATAAGTTCGAAATTCGTAGAGTTGCATTCACTGAATTCACTCGGAACGGAAAATTTTTAAGTTTAGCGGAATTTTTGTACGACAGGTTTGTGCTAACGGAGAAATAAATTTCCATATGTGGCCAGGAAACTGAGAATTCACATAACGTATTTTCATTTTATTGTCACATATCTGCAAAACATTGATTAAGATGTTTGAAATGCGAATTTGTCACCAAACTTACAATCATGGCATTGATACTAAAGTATCCTTTGGGGTTATAATAGAGAAACTTATCTTTAGTTGGAGCAACGATTTTAATATGTGTCCCGTCTATACACAAAATCGCGCCTGGAAATCCGTATTTCTGAAAAAAAAAACTTTTTCGCTCCACTTTTTTCAACGTTACTTAACTCGAGGTTTATCCACTGAGGGCACAAATGAGACTGAAGCAATCCCAATACTTCTTTTAAGATGCAACAAAATGTTGACTGAGCCATTGGAATATCGAAGTCTTTACCTTTACCCACTCCATGCTGATAGCCTCCTTCAGCTAAAAAACGTAAAACCGAAGAAAATCGATGAAGTAAAGATATAGATGACGATCTTGAAGAACTTGCATTCCTCTCTAGAACATCGTGGACATACATAAAGGCCGCCTTATTTAAGCGATAGTTTTTAATAAACCTGTTTTAGAAAAATAATTTTAATAAAATTTAACAATGAATTTTTGTGGATTTTTGAACTGTACATTGTTTCGTCCACATCGAAAGGGTTGCTCTTGTCCCTCAGTGATTTTCGGTGAATTGTTAGATCACGCCGACTTCTCTCACGTTCTTCCTCAAGCAACATAAATAAAAACGTTAGCGAATACATATTTTGTTCGTAAAATCAATTTGAATATAAACGATTTCACTTTTATTAATCAAAATTTTAATTTTTTCTTCTACACAGCTGATTTTGAAATGTCAAAATTCAAAATTAAGTCTGACAACAAAAGTTTCGAATTCACATGAATTCAATGATAGCAAATTATGCGTATTCATAGCGGACATTCGTATTCGTAGCTTCGCTACGATGGATTGCGTGATAGGGCTGATTGATGAATATATTAAACAGGACAAGTCCAAGATGTGATCCTTGTGGTACTCCTGTTTTTACATCATAACTAGCAGACATGTGACCGCCTACTCTGACTTGGAGCTGTCTATCTGTTAGGTAGGAGCTGAGCCATTTCAGGGCATTATCTTGTACGCCGAGCGAATTTAGTTTATTCAGCAAAATGCTGTGATTAACTCTGTCAAAGGCCTTACTAAAATCAGTGTAAACAGCATGTACTCTGTGCCCATTGTTCATTTCATTAAGTACATGGTTGACATATGTAAATAGATTTGATGATGTCGACCTCCCGCCAGTAAATCCATGTTGTCTATTGGTAATAATGTCTGTAAAGAATAAACTCAGCTGAGGTAAGACTAGTTTTTCAAATAACTTTGCTAGCGCAGACTCAATACATATTGGTCTATAGCTTGAGACTTCTGATTTGAGTCCATCCTTGTGTATCAGGCTAACATATGAAAGTTTCCATATTGTAGGGAAGGCACCCTGTTGTAGTGAGACGCTGAAGATGTGTGTTAGTGGTTCACAAAGTCCTGCTGCACAGTTTTTGAGAAAAATATTGGGGATCCCATCAGGTCCCGCATTTTTTTTAGGATTTACTGATGAAACTGCTCTAAAGACATTGTCAGTGGTTACCTCTAAGTTATCTAAAGTCGCGTGTAGGCGATCATGATGAATATCCTGGACAAATCCTGGCTGCTGTACCTCTATCTGATATACACTTTTAAAGAAAGCAGCGAATAAGTTGCTGACTTCCTCACCATAGTTAGTTGATTGATTATTCCACGATAAGGTGGAGGGAATGTCGCCGCCATTTCTTCTTTTATTCCCGACAAATTTCCAAAATTCATTTGGGTCTGACTTGACCAATTGTTCAACTTTATTTACATAGTTTTTGTAACATGAGGCACTGAGTTCTTTGCATTCGCGTCTGAGTTGGCTAAATTATATATTAATACATTATAGCAGAATGACCATCAGACAATCGTCTACTGGCGCAAATGATATTATAAGATATTTTTTTAAATATCTGTAAAAAAATTATTATTAGAAAATGCAAAATGTTTACATATGTTCAATACAACCTCTATGGGTGCTCAACGATTGTGAGCATTCCACTTCGGAATCCTTTGTTTCCACCACGTCATCGAAATTCATTCTATGAAAAATCATAAAAAAGTTGATGACTGAGTAGAACTAAAAGAATTTTATCTTCTATAGGTATGGAAAATTTTAATTTATAAAATTAAATGTGACTACTTTTTGTTAATAATATTTAGTTTAGTAGTTTATAGCAACAAATATTAGTTTGATAAAGATTTTTGGTTTGTAAATATTTACAAATAGTATATGAAGGAGGAAAATATATTTGAGAAGTGTCTTTTTCAAAAAAGAATGGTACATCTTAATATATTTTTCTAAAATGAGAAAACATTATAAAGGAAATATTTACTGATTTACCGAATAATAGTATTTCTGTTTAGGACTCACAATTTAACGTTTTTACTTGCGAAATATCTTCTTGAGATCAACATCCAAGTAAAGAAGTTGTGTATTTCAGCACTAGGACTAGGATAAGGACAAGACTGCATAAATAGTTAAAAAAAAATAAAATTGTCTCTAACTTACCGTGCGATTCTGTAACGTGAGACAGTCTCAAGTCTCTAAATTTGAGATTTTAAGTTAGAGACAATTTTTGAGACTTGAGATGATTTTGCTATTCTGTAAGTGACAGTCACAAAATCTATTACATTTCATTATTCAGAGATGTTTTTACACTTGAATGAAAATAGATATGTCGATAACAAATATTAAATTTTCTAGAACATAGTCAAAAAACATAATTATCAATAAAAATAAAAATATATGTTGACTTTGTTTCATAATATTTACGAAATTTATGTAAAATTGATTTATTTTTCATCTTTTCGTGTTTGAGTTGCTTACAAAATATAAAAAAACGACAATCGATTAATATCTATGATGATCTCTATTCAGTATATTCAAAATGGCAGACAAGAGCTCTTTTTAGTTTTGTGACCTGCTAACTACCAGGTCTCAATATTTTGAGACCAACGCTAGAGACTGTTTAGCAGTGGCGGATTAAGTATTTTGCCGCCCTAGGCCCTGTCTGATTAGCCGCCCTTTTTAAAGGATAAAATTTTATTTCTTTGAGTCCGTTCATATTATTAATAGCGGGATTCTGTAACCAGTCTCTAGTCTCTATTTGAGACATTTTGAGGCAAAGTCTCAATTTGAGACTAGTTACTATTCACTAAACAGTCTCTAGCGTTAGTCTCAAAATATTGAGACCTGGTCGTTAGCAGGTCACAAAACTAAAAGGAGCTCTTGTCTGCCATTTTGAATATACTGAATAGAGATCATCATAGATATTAATCGATTGTCGTTTCTTTATATTTTGTAAGCAACTAAACACGAAAAGATGAAAAATAAATCAATTTAATATAAATTTCGTAAATATTATGAAACAAAGTCAACATATATTTTTATTTTTATTGATAATTATATTTTTTGACTATGCTATAGGAAATTTAATATTTGTTATCGACGTATTTATTTTCATTCAAGTGTAAAAACATCTCTGAATAATGAAATGTAATAGATTTTGTGACTGTCACTTACAGAATAGCAAAATCATCTCAAGTCTCAAAAATTGTCTCTAACTCAAAATCTCAAATTTAGGGACTTGAGACTGTCTCACGTTACAGAATCGCACGGTAAGATATAATAGTTATTTCATAAAAGTATAATTGTTAAACAATACAAATAAATATTAACATATAAACAGTCAGTTTTCTTAAACTATAATGTATAACTTAATTTTTAAATATCTTTTTTCTGGCTTTCGTCTGAGCAAAATCATCAATTATGTCGTTGTAATCAATTTCTTGAACTAGTTGGGCTTCAACTGACAGTAGTGCAGGGTCAGCTATAATTATTAGATCTAGTATAAAATACACTGTACTTGATCCCGTTAGGGAAAAATATCTTCAAGCTGCAATAATCAAAGTTAAATATGACGACAGTGAGATAGTTATTTCTTCATTGTACTTTCCCCCACGATTTGCTGTCAAGTGCCATACTTTCATTAACTTTTTTGAAACTCTAGGAACAAAGTTTGTTGTAGGAGGTGACCTGAACGCAAAACATCCTTGGTGGGGTTCAAGGCTGGCGAATCCAAAAGGCAAAGAACTCTGCAAGTGCATACGTACCAAAAAATTTGTTACCTTATCTACTGGTAATCCAACTTACTGGCCATCTGATATTAACAAAATTTCAGATCTGCTTGACTTTTTTGTAGTTAATGGTATTCCTACGAACTGCCTTGCAATCTTTGACTCAAATGATCTTAGCTCTGATCATTCGCCTATAATATTAAACTACAATAATTTCATGCATACTAAAAGAAGACGAATTTTTTCCAAATTCACAAATGTCGACCTTTTTCAAAAAGAGCTAGAACAAAACGCTAATTTGAAACTAAATATTAGTCTCAAAACATTTGAAGAACTGGATGAAGCTCTTGAAAATTTGAATATAGCGATTCACGAAGCAGCAATCTTGTCAACCCTTCAATGTAGGCAGGAGCTAAACCAAAATAGCAGCATTATACTCACAATAGAGATCAGAAAATTAATACAAACAAAAAGAATTATAAGAAAAAGGTGGCAAATCAGTAGGAATCGAAATGATAAAACTGCCCTCAATAAAATAACCAAAGAGCTTAAACATCGTTTATTTGAATTTAAAAACGATTGTATACAAAATTACTTAAAATCTTTAGGCACAGAAAATGATGACTTCTCGTTGTGGAAAGCCACCAAATATATTAAACGCCCAACCCTTAAAAATTCCCTGATCAAAAACTTAAATGGTGAATGGTGTCGCTCTGACCTTTCAAAAGCTGATGCATTCGCTATGCACTTAACGAAAATTTTCCAACCTTTTAATCTTTGTACTGCAACAGATAATGATGAAATAAACGAATTCTTAGTTAGTCCCTGTCAAATGGATTTGCCCATCAAACCTTTCCATTCACACGAAATCGCTAACCAAATAATGATACTCAGCAACAATAAAGCACCCGGCTATGATCAAATTAATGCAAAAGTTTTAAAATCCTTGCCAGACACAACACTCAAATATATAACACTTCTATTTAACGCAGTACTTCGTTTACAACACTTTCCTCTTCAATGGAAGTGCTCAGAAATTATTATGATACAAAAGCCGAACAAGCCAGAAAGTGAAATGAAGTCGTATAGGCCAATAAGTTTACTGCCAACGCTCTCCAAAGTATTTGAAAAAACATTTCTCGGAAGACTACTGCCTGAGCTAGAAAAACGATCTATAATTCCCGAACACCAGTTCGGTTTTCGTCAAAATCACGGAACACCAGAGCAATGCCATCGTATTGTTAATACTATTCGAAATGCACTAGAATCTAAACAGTACTGCTCTACTGTTTTTCTCGATATTCAACAGGCTTTTGATCGTGTTTGGCACACTGGGCTCATGTACAAACTCAAAAAACTATTACCTGCTCCATTTTTTCTATTGCTTAAATCTTATCTGAATGATAGATTTTTCTACGTCAAAGTTCGGGAAGAGCGATCAAATATTTATAGAATTGAGGCAGGAATCCCACAAGGTAGCGTGTTAGGCCCAGTTTTGTATACAATATATACAAGTGATATGCCTTTGTTAGATAACGTACTAACTGCCACATATGCAGATGACACAGCAATTTTAGCATGCAGCCCTTGTGCAATTGAAGCTTCGATTATGGTACAAGAAGTAGTTAGAAGTATTGATGTTTGGCTCAAAAAGTGGAATATTGCAGTTAACACAGACAAATCTGTGCACGTCACCTTCACCTTGAGAAAAGGTAATTGTCCAAGTATTTTTCTGAATAATTCTGAGAAACCATCTAAAAGCGATGTTAAGTACCTCGGCTTGCATCTGGACAGAAGACTGACCTGGAAATTGCACATTCAAACTAAGAGAAAACAATTAAATCTGAAGCTTAAAAGAATGTACTGGCTTTTAGGGGAGAAATCAGAACTAAGTACAGAAAACAAATTACTACTTTACAAAACTATGCTTAAACCTATTTGGACTTATGGCATCCAGTTGTGGGGTACAGCAAGTACTTCAAACATCGAAATTCTCGAAAGATTTCAAAATATTTCACTTAGGAAAATTTTAAATGCACCCTGGTTTTGTGTCAAATAAAACAATCATTAATGATACAAGTTTAGCTTTAGTTAAAAATGAAATCAAAAGATTCAGTAGAAATTATTTTAATAGATTGAGTTATCATACTGTTACAAAAGTAGTATTAAGTTGTATTTGTATTACTATATGCATCCCTGATTATGAACAATAGCTGTAGGTATATGGAATAACATTTGTCTTGTTGTAGACATCTGGCGCCACGGCTGTCTGCTTGTCGAAACAATAGACATCTGGCGCCGCACTGTCTGCTTGTCTAGTTAAACAATTGCTGAGTCTGGCGCCGCGACTGTCTGCTTGCGTCTGGCGCCGTATAGCCGTATGTTCTGGTAATTTCCAGACGCGATATTCTAGAAGGACACGTCGGCATCAGCGAGAAGTGCGTGGCTATATAAGCCGTGGCAGCGCCAACGTAATCAATCAGTGCTAAGAGTAAACTGCTATAGTGTAGACGAGTTGTGAAATAAAGAGTTGTTGAATTAAATTAAACAGTGTTGATTTTATTTGTCAATCCAGAGATACGAACCTAACAAAGTAAACTAGCAAGAGTAAATTCGTAACAATTGGTGTCAGAAGTGGGATTGTCAAATAATCCAAATTCAAAATGGTTAAATTCGGAGAATTGAGAATTCAGCAATTAAAAAAGGAACTGGAGGGGCGTAATTTGCCGATAAGCGGGCAAAAGGCGGATCTGCAGGCACGATTACGTGAAGCAATGGAAGCGGATGGAATTAATGTCGACGAATTCGAATTTGATGGCCCAGAAACTTCTACAAAGGTAGAAGAAAAAGTAGTAGAACAACGAACATCATCAAGTGTGGACATGAACATGCTGTTAGTGGCTATTAAGCAAATGGCAGAGAATGCAGTGCAAACTGAAAATCGTCTGGCACAGCAAATGACGCAAATAGCTGAAAATACATCACAGTTAGAGTCTCGCCTTACACAACAGATTACGGAAAATACTACACAACTACAAAAACAAGTGCAAGAGAAATTTTCAAAATTTGAAGACGAATTAAGCACTTTAAAAAATGGCGAAGAAAATTTAAAATCAGAAGTTCTGCAATTAAGTAATCGTGTGCGAGAACTGCAACTACATGGCCCTGCACCATCAACAAATAATCAAAGATTGAAGGCACCCACATTCGATGGAAGTATTCCATTTCAAATTTTCAAACTTCAGTTTGAAAAGACAGCAACGGCCAATAACTGGAATGCAGCGGACAAAGTGGCGTCCTTGTTTGTATCATTGAAAGGACCGGCAGCAGAAATCCTTCAGACTATTCCAGACTGTGAACGGGACAACTATGAGGCATTGATGAGTGCGATAGAAAGACGTTATGGTAGTGAGCACCGGAAACAAATATACCAGATCGAACTGCAAAATAGGGGTCAGAAGATGAACGAGTCATTGCAAGAGTTCGCAACTGAAATAGAACGACTGGCTCATTTGGCAAATGCAGATGCACCTGTGGATTACATTGAGAGGGTAAAAATTCAATGTTTCATAAATGGAATTCGTGATGTGGACACCAAACGCGCCACATATGCAATGCCAAAAAGAACGTTTGCTGAAACGGTTTCGCACGCCCTCACACAGGAAACAGCTTCCCTACTAAGTAAACCAGCACCCAAAGTACAAAGGGTTGAAATGGAACAACCGGCGCTGATGGAGGAAATATTGAAGACTCTGAAGACAATTGCTGCACCGCGAGTAAATACAACAGGTAGATGTTTCAACTGTGGAAAAGCGGGTCACTTTGCCCGAAATTGCAATATAAAAGTAAACCCATCAAAACGGAAACAACCAACAGATAACGAGGACGGAGCATCCACATCTCACAAGTCGTTAAACTAAAACGGAACAGTTCAAAGGGGCGTGAGCTGGTTCCCACAACTATTTGCCCCACCATCTCGATATCACAAATAGGTCGCCATGACAACAATCTTACTATCAACGGTATCGTAAATGGACGACTGTCAACGCTTACTTTGGATACTGGTGCCACACATTCAATTATCCGACCGGATGTGGTAAGAGGAACGGTTGAACCATTAGTCGGTTGCAAGCTTCGAACGGCCACCGGAGAGGAAGCAGCTGTCGCGGGAAAAGTGTTTTGCGAAGTGATGATTGGTACCCTGGAAATTAATCACACCTTCATCGTAGCAGAAATCACGGATGAAATTATAATGGGAGTAGATTTCATGATTGATCACGGGGTTACTTTGGATTTAAACAAGCAAATGCTGTTTTGCCAGAACATGGAGATGTCTATAAACACCGGATATGTGACCAACGTTGAAAGTAAGAGGGTGATTGTTGATGATAATCAGAGTATTCCACCAAAATCTGAGGCGATTATATGGGCTAAAGTGAATGGAGGAGGTGGGACTGAAGAGTTGTGGATTGTGGAACCAACAAAAATAGATACACCCATATTGGTAGGAAGAACGCTTGTGAAAACTAGAGAAGACGCCACCATTCCGGTCAGAGTAGTGAATGAATTCAACACGCCTATAAGGCTGAAGAAAGGAGCAGTAATTGGACAGTGCCAGAATATAAGTGCAATAGCACGATGCGAACGGTCAGAACAAAAGCCTACTATTGAGCCACAGCAGATAAGTCCTACATTCCTAAATAATTTACTGAACGAACTGCATGGAAATGAAAAATTAAAAGCAGAAAAACTATTAGAAAAATACGCATCCATATTTGCAAACGAAGGAAACACAGGAAGAACCGGCATTGTCAAACATCGCATAAATACTGGAGACGCTAAACCAATCCGACAAGCTCCGCGTAGGGTTCCACTAGCAAAACGTGAGGATGCTAACAAAATTATTGAAGACATGCACAAAAACGGTGTAATCGAGCCTTCAATAAGTCCATGGAGCTCACCTATCGTCTTAGTTAAAAAGAAAGATGGTAGCACCCGTTTCTGCGTAGATTATAGGAAGTTGAATGATGTCACAAAGAAAGACAGTTATCCTCTACCGAGAATCGACGATACCTTAGACACCTTGTCTGGAGCGAAATGGTTTTCTACATTAGATCTACAAAGTGGATATTGGCAAGTCGAGATTGATGAACGTGACCGTGAAAAGACCGCTTTCAGTATGGGCGACGGGTTATGGGAATTCTCTGTGATGCCATTTGGGTTATGTAATGCGCCTGCAACGTTCGAACGACTGATGGAACATGTGTTAAAAGGACTCAACTGGAAGACATGTTTGGTGTATCTTGATGACATTATTATCATGGGAAAAAGTTTTGATGATCATCTGAAAAATCTAGAGGAAGTCTTTCAGCGAATAGCATCAGCCGGATTACGCTTGAATCCCAAAAAGTGTTCATTATGGAAGAAGCAGGTCACATATCTCGGACATAAAGTGTCAACTGAGGGGATTCACACCGAGGAGGGAAAAATAAAAGCAGTTAAAGATTGGCCTCAACCCACCAACATACATGAACTCCGCAGCTTCCTCGGCTTATGCACGTATTACCGCCGTTTTGTACCTGGATTTGCGAACGTGGCAAGAAGTTTACATGATTTAACAAAGAAGAATCGCCCGTTTGTATGGCAGTTGGAACAAGAAAAAGCGTTTGAGCAGCTTAAAGAACTACTTTGTACGGCGCCGATGTTGGCTTATCCAATACCTGGAAAGAAATTCATCCTGGATACAGATGCGAGCGCTTATGGAATTGGAGGTGTCCTGTCTCAGCTCATCGACGGACAAGAAAGAGTAATTGGGTATTACAGCAGAGTGCTCGGGAAACCAGAGAAAAACTACTGTGTGACGCGAAAAGAACTACTAGCTGTGGTGGAATGTGTAAAACATTTCCACAAGTATTTGTATGGACAACGATTCTTGCTGAGGACTGATCATGCAGCATTAAAATGGTTATTACAGTTTAGGAATCCAGAAGGCCAAATTGCACGATGGATCGAAAGATTACAGAATTACGACTTCGAAACGGAACATCGAAAGGGGATTCACCACAAAAATGCGGATGCATTATCACGTCGCCCTTGTCCACTGGAATGTAAACATTGCTCCAAATCAGAAGGAAAAGAAGGTATAATCGACGTGCGATTACTGAATATAGAACCTGAAGATGATTGGACTCCTCACCGCATCAGAATCAATCAGCTGGAGGACCCTGATCTTGCAAAGCTGATAATAGCCAAAGAAAATGGGGTACGACCACCAAAGGAACAAATAAGTAGCGAGAGTCCAACGGCAAAAGCATATTGGGCCCAATGGAACAGCATAAACCTCGTTAATGGATACCTTCATCGTACCTGGGAAAGCGAAGATGGCAAACAGTCTCGTCTGCTGATCATAGTACCGAAGTCCATGATCCCGAAAGTATTGAAAGAATATCACAATGGACCTAGTGGAGGGCACCTTGGGATTACAAAAACTATAGAGAAGATTAAACAACGGTTCTACTGGATCGGTTGTCGAGATTCCATAGCAGAATGGATAAGTAATTGCGTAGAGTGCATGGCAGCTAAAGGTCCTAAAGCCAAAAGTCGCGGTAGGCTACAACAGTACAACGTGGGATCACCATTTGAACGAGTCGCAATGGATGTTGCAGGTCCGTTTCCAACCAGTACGGCCGGAAACAAATATCTACTGGTTGTCATGGACTATTTCAGTAAATGGCCAGAAGTATATGCCTTACCAAACCAAGAAGCGAAGACAGTAGCCGAAGCGTTTGTAGAAAATTGGATAACAAGGTTCGGAGTGCCCGTCGAATTACACTCAGATCAAGGCAGGAATTTCGAATCTTCCATTTTCCAAGAAGTCTGTACATTATTGGGCATCCACAAGACACGGACAACAGCGTTACATCCACAATCAGATGGAATGGTGGAGAGATTCAACCGAACGCTCGAAGAACATCTGCGGAAAATCGTTGATAAAGATCAACGGAATTGGGACAAGTGCATCCAGATGTTCCTGCTGGTGTATCGTTCAGCGAAGCACGAGACAACTGGTTACACGCCAGCAAAGATTATTTTCGGATCTGATCTGCGACTCCCTGCTGATCTTAAGTTTGGAACGAATCCTACAGCTGTAAGAAATGATGGAGATTATTGTTCTGCCTTAAAGGAAGAAATGAATGAATTGCATCTAATGGTAAGACAGCATACGCATCTGATGAGCAATAAGATGAAGGACCGGTTCGATCAAGCGGCAAATTCAAAAGGTTTCGAAGAAGGTGATCTGGTCCTGTTGTACAATCCACTTCGAAAGAAAGGCTTGTCCCCGAAACTACAGACAGCCTGGGAAGGACCCTATATGGTGATGAAACGACTTAATGACGTGGTATACCGCATACAAAGAAATGGAAAAGCACGATGTAAAATGAAAGTAGTACATTTGGAGAGGCTCGCCCCATTTGGTTCAAGAGGATTTGTGCCTAATCGGGACGATTAGGCTTTAGTGGAGGGCAGTGTTACAAAAGTAGTATTAAGTTGTATTTGTATTACTATATGCATCCCTGATTATGAACAATAGCTGTAGGTATATGGAATAACATTTGTCTTGTTGTAGACATCTGGCGCCACGGCTGTCTGCTTGTCGAAACAATAGACATCTGGCGCCGCACTGTCTGCTTGTCTAGTTAAACAATTGCTGAGTCTGGCGCCGCGACTGTCTGCTTGCGTCTGGCGCCGTATAGCCGTATGTTCTGGTAATTTCCAGACGCGATATTCTAGAAGGACACGTCGGCATCAGCGAGAAGTGCGTGGCTATATAAGCCGTGGCAGCGCCAACGTAATCAATCAGTGCTAAGAGTAAACTGCTATAGTGTAGACGAGTTGTGAAATAAAGAGTTGTTGAATTAAATTAAACAGTGTTGATTTTATTTGTCAATCCAGAGATACGAACCTAACAAAGTAAACTAGCAAGAGTAAATTCGTAACAATACTAACCCAGTCGCAATAGCCCTATTAGATGACTCAAACGAAATTAACCGTCTTAAACGGCTTCATATATTAGATTTGCCATATAGAAAATAAGCTGTTTATAAATATGTACATATGTATATCTATATGCACTTCTGTATATTAGTTCTGTACTCGTTGGAGTACAGCAACTTAGGTTAAGTTAATGTAGTATTACACAATTTGCTTATTGTCCTCGGACAGATTGTAAATAAAGGAAATCTATAATAAAAAAAAAAATTTTTGTGCAATGACACGCAAAAATATAATTGCAACCATGTTTTAGTTGTCATTTTACATAAAGACATATTTTGACGTTAAATTGTTGAGGAAGGTAAATTTCAAAAGGATTTTATAATTTCTTTTTAAATTATAAAGATTTGTTAAAGCTTTCTGTTAAGAATGAATGCAGAAGATGCGCCAATTCACAATAGCCATGCACAATGCTCATTTACAATAAATTGACCGAATCAGCAGTTCATATATCACTAGATTCTGCAATGGGTGCTTTCATGCCCTTGTACTATATATTTCGGTATAGGATTTGTGCAATCTGAAATCTTGCAAGAGCAAGAGAATCCCCCTAATATGTGGCAAAACTGGTATTTTTCATGTCTTGTTAAGAAAAATAATATGAGAGTGAATTACATATAAAATTGTGGAACTTTAAATACAAATATCTCGTAAACTATAAGTCTGAGAAGGGAATATGAGTACACATTTTATAATCCAGAAATCATCCTATTTCAGATCGCGGGGCCAAAAGAATCGTAATCGTGCCTCTACCATCATTCCGTTACTGGCGTCCCTAAATAAAATCGGCTGCGGAGAACAACAGGTAAAATTTCGATTTTGACTGCACGAGAGCTATCCGCAATGAAAGTCCAAAAATAGTACAAATTAAAGTATGCCATTTTTTACTGTTGTTATACATTTTACACTTACATTCTTAAGAACACTATCCGCTAACAAAATCAAAATTTTGACGAGCTATTATTAACGAAATTTTCAACCCACATCATTGCTGTTACTTTTTTTTTCAGTATGCGCCATACAAAGTCTAGGAGCGAGACTGATTTTTGGCAGTATTTCGTCGCTGTTGCTTTTATTTGGTATGAAGGTAAATTACAAATAAAGGGTGATTTTTTAAGAGCTTGATAACTTTTTAAAAAAAAAAAAACGCATAAAATTTGCAAAATCTCATCGGTTCTTTATTTGAAACGTTAGATTGGTTCATGACATTTACTTTTTGAAGATAATTTCATTTAAATGTTGACCGCGGCTGCGTCTTAGGTGGTCCATTCGGAAAGTCCAATTTTGGGCAACTTTTTCGAGCATTTCGGCCGGAATAGCCCGAATTTCTTCGGAAATGTTGTCTTCCAAAGCTGGAATAGTTGCTGGCTTATTTCTGTAGACTTTAGACTTGACGTAGCCCCACAAAAAATAGTCTAAAGGCGTTAAATCGCATGATCTTGGTGGCCAACTTACGGGTCCATTTCTTGAGATGAATTGTTGTCCGAAGTTTTCCCTCAAAATGGCCATAGAATCGCGAGCTGTGTGGCATGTAGCGCCATCTTGTTGAAACCACATGTCAACCAAGTTCAGTTCTTCCATTTTTGGCAACAAAAAGTTTGTTAGCATCGAACGATAGCGATCGCCATTCACCGTAACGTTGCGTCCAACAGCATCTTTGAAAAAATACGGTCCAATGATTCCACCAGCGTACAAACCACACCAAACAGTGCATTTTTCGGGATGCATGGGCAGTTCTTGAACGGCTTCTGGTTGCTCTTCACCCCAAATGCGGCAATTTTGCTTATTTACGTAGCCATTCAACCAGAAATGAGCCTCATCGCTGAACAAAACACGCGCGCGAAACACATTTCGAACCGAACACTGATTTTGGTAATAAAATTCAATGATTTGCAAGCGTTGCTCGTTAGTAAGTCTATTCATGATGAAATGTCAAAGCATACTGAGCATCTTTCTCTTTGACACCATGTCTGAAATCCCACGTGATCTGTCAAATACTAATGCATGAAAATCCTAACCTCAAAAAAATCACCCGTGATTTATTGTTTAGGTTGTTCCAACACTTTACTGGCTCGTGTGGTCGACCAGTAAGCTATTTCAAAATTAAACCATTAATCGACTGGTAATAATTTATCGACGCCTAGAAGGGTGCCTATCTTCCGCGAAACTGTGTGTGTGTGCTATTGGGAAACAGTGTTATAATTTAGGGATGTTGGAAATGGAATAAAGTATCGATATATATTGTATCGGTAATTTTTGAATATATCAATGTCGATATTGATATTTTTATTTAAAAATATCGATATATCGGTATGATATGAAAAATAAATATGGCCTATAGCGGGATTCTGTAACCAGGTTCCATTTGAGTCATTTTGAGACAAAATCTCAATTTGTGACTAGTTACTATTCACTAAACAGTCTCTAGCGTTAGTCTCAAAATATTGAGACCTGGTAGATAGCAGGTCACAGAATTAAAAAGAACTCTTGTCTGCCATTTTGAATATACTGAATAGAGATCATCATAGATATTAATCGATTGTCGTTTCCTTATATTTCGTAAGCAACTCAAACACGAAAAGGTTAAAAATAAATCAATTTTACATAAATTTCGTAAATATTATGAAACAAAGTCAACATATATTTTTATTTTCATTGATAATTATGTTTTTTGATTATGTTATACAAAATTTAATATTTGTTATCGACATATTTATTTTCATTCAAGTGTAAAAACATCTCTGAATAATGAAATGTATTAGATTTTGTGACTGTCACTTACAGAATAGCAATATCATCTCAAGTCTCAAAAATTGTCTCTAACTTAAAATCTCAAATTTAGAGCGTTGAGACTGTCTCAAGTTACAGAATCGCACGGCTAATCTACTTTAATCACCTTACCTTACTAGATAAATACTAACCAGTAGACATAATTTTTAATAAATCAAGAACAACAATTAAAACATTAATTATTTATTAATCAAACCAATATTTATCTGATACAGACATAAGAAAAACTTTTGGATTTACGTGCTCGGCTGTAAGCCGACTTGTGTTATTGGGTACTGCGGGATTCACAGCAGATGCCACTCTCTCCGAGGAAACCGAGGACGCAGGCGATATCAAATACTTTAGAGCTATGTCGGAAAGGACTGGGGTAAAATGACGACAACAAACCAGAATTTTGTTGGATTCTCTTTTCTGGGTATTATAGGCTGATCTAGATATTGCTTTAGTTCGCTAGGCATACCATCACTGGTTGAAGTTGAAAGTAAAGAGTTTGCTGAAGCTGCAGCAATATCTATCATAATTTTTTCATGTCCGGACCGGCGAAGATTTTTTGGAATTTGGAATTATGGTAGTGCGAGTGGGTCTGAGTTCAGGCGAAAGTTGTCCTCTACGCCTATATTGTAAACGTATTTCTTTTGTCAGTTCGGTTATTGCAGTGCGAACAGCTAGCGCTGAACTAAAATGAATACGCTTAAAGTGTGGGTCTAAAATTGCTGCTTTGGCCAGTTGTAAATGTCGCTCTAGTGGTTCTAGTTTTGCAATAATTAAATTTAGCAAACACTTCTGAACAGCAATACCAAATTCGGTGAAATGTTTTACTTGTTCAAGGCCTCTCTGAAGTAAAGGCCTAACTATAATATGCATAAGCTGCCGTATGTTACTGTCAAAAAATTAACGAAAAGCCTGTCAAATGCATAAGGAACGGAGAATAGACTTTTGAATGACTATAATGTACTTACACGCAGAAGAGAAAAAGGTCAATAAACAATTTGTGTATTGATTTTATATTTCGTTTGGATTTTGCAAAAATGAATAGAAAATTAAAAGATTTAAAAACAATTAAAATGCTTACTTCTGTTTTAGACTAAATATGCATATTAACAAAAATTAATGAAATTAAAAAAGAGTTCGGTCATGTTCAGTGAGGGAAATTAACAGGATAAGGAATTAGGATGGTTTTTCTGTACGATTCCTAGAAATGAAGAGGATTGACCACATAGATTTTTTTATATACGCGCGATTTAAATAAAAGGCATCTTGTTTGTCGTAAAAACATTTCTTTTCTTCAATATTTTCGATTAAATTTTGTAGGAATTCTTCATCGTCCTCCAGCTTCAAATTCAAAATGATGTATCTGTTGACAAAAAGCGAAAACAGCTGATTCCGTACGGAAAATGCGACCAGTTTCGCATTTTCCTTATGCAAATGACGTTTGAAAAAATTTAACGAAACTTGATGTAAAGTACATTAAAGTCGCAACATACAATTTGTGTGTATTCGGACAGTTGCTTGCGCTGGCTTAAGCTAGCTTAAGCTAGTTAGGCCTTAAGTTGGGAACCACCAAGCTTGAAGTCACGCACTGATCGCCGCTAATTTCTTCAGTAGCTTGCTTAAATGGGGTAAGCAATGTTATCAGATCTCGTATGACACCTAACTATGAAGAACAGTGTGCCCACAATCCGTTTGTAAAAAACGCGGGAAAAGATGTTTTCCTTTTCTCCTCTTTCGCCTGTTGAGTGAAGTTGGGCGGTTGATATTTCTCTGCATTACGTTTCTATTATTTTATGTAATTTGTGGGAGTAATGCAGAGGAGTATTTGTTTGGATTAAATAGTTAGTATAAAAAAGAATTTAGAATTTTTTATCATAAAAATATCGTTTTTATACCTTTTCAATACTTATAATAGTATATCGATACCCCGATATATCGAAACAATAAATATCGCTCAAAAATATTGTTACATTGAAAAAATTATATCGATATGTCGATGCATCGATATTTTTTCGACAACCCTATAATAAGTTATTTATATGGTGAAGTACTAAGGTCAGAGATTTGTTGGTTGTAAAAAAGATGTCCGTTCAAGTAGAGCCGCTGACTTTATCTAAGGGTGAATTATATTGCAATTACCTTGCAAAAAACTTGGTGTAATATTATTTTTTTTCTTAGATATAAAGAGGGCCGTTGAGTTACTAGATAAATTACAATGTAGTGGAGATTTTCCGACAACTAAGCTTTCTGCGTTACAGAAAGTCCTCCAAAGCGATTTTTTGAACGCTGTCCGAGAAGTTTATGAGCACGTATACGAAACAGTTGACATTCAGGGTTCTCAGGATGTTAGAGCTTCCGCAACAGCTAAAGCCACTGTTGCAGCATTTGCTGCAAGTGAAGGACACGCTCATCCCAGAGTGGTTGAATTACCCAAAACTGAAGAAGGTGAGGCAAAGAAATATTTAATATTGATGAAAAAATTGACGCTAAAAAGAAGAATAAGAATAGCCTTCCCCAAATGAAATGTAAAAATGGTTGGTTTTGAAATATACCGAATTTTTTGAATTAAAATGGGAATGTACAGAGGTTCTCCAGATTAAAATATTGTATACATATATACACTAAGAAGAAAAAGTCTGCGTACATGGTACCAACCAAAGTAACTCATTGAAAAAAGGCGGGAAATGTTAACCCTCCTCACGCCCCCTTATTGGAAAGTGGCAGGATCGAACTTTTTAATAAACCCCCCCTCGAGCCCCTATAGACCTGTAGGGAGCCCTTTGAAAATGACCAAAAATCAGTGTTTTTGCTCATTTTTCCATACAAACTGAAAGCAATGCAACCCAGCCAACATTTACCGAAGTAATTTCGTGTAGTACTCCTTTCTGCGTTGGCGGCCTTCGGCCGCGCTCTAAAAAAATAACCCTGGTCGAGCGAATACCCGGGGTGACCGATGTACTTTCGTGTAGTACTCCTTTCTGCGCTTCAAAAAAAAACCCCTGGTCGGTCCAACACCGGGGTGTATCAAATTTTTTTCGCATAGAACTCCTTTTTGCGTGGGCGGCCTTCGGCCACGCTTCAAAAAAAATAACCCTGGTCGAGCAAATACCCGGGGTGACCGATGTACTTTCGTGTCGTACTCCTTTCTGCGTTGGCGGCCTTCGGCCGCGCTTCAAAAAAAAATAACCCTGGTCGGTCCAACACCGGGTGTATCAAATTTTGTTCGCTTAGAGCTCCTTTTTGCGTGGGCGGCCTTCGGCCGCGCTTTAAAAAAATAACCCTGGCCAGTCCAACACCGGCTACGCCATCCACAGTATTTCAGCATTGAACACCTTTTCGCGTTCACTTCATACATTTATTGCTAACTGGGTTTAACTTATTCTCTTTTGTTCGTGCTTTCTCGGCAATTTGACAGTTCAAATTAGGCAGTCATTTTGGTTTTTCGCATTATTGAACTCAATGCAGAAAAAGGTGTATTTTATTTAAAGATTTACAAAGAAATTAACAATCAAAAGTAATAAAAAACATTACTAGTGGTTTTTATAATTCATAAGTAATATATGTGCGTGAAAATGTATCCATAATTGGTTTGGTACAATGCACAACAGAGGAAAATACACTAGCATATATTGAGAAATTTGCAAAAAATAGCATTTTTTAAAGTGAATTTGTGAACCGATTTTTATAAAATATGTTTTAAAATAAAGTTCGATAATTTAAGCATACATGCGTGTTTAAAATTTTCAATTTGGTTCTCTCGTTTAGCTACAGTGAGCCAAAATTAACCGGCGCGATACTAAACCCAACCCAAAAAGGCTTTTACATACTTTTTATAAAATTAAATTTATTTTGTTTTCAATAAAGGATATTAAAGTTGTAATTTTATGAAAGCAAAATTGAATAATTTTCCAACAATAACATTTAAACAAAAAAAACGTACAGGTAACTAGAAAATCCATTGGAAAAAGTCTGCGTACAAGGTACATAAGTCGACTAAAGATATTCTGTTTCGGAGTTGCTCTTAAAATTTAATAGGAAGTTGGGTATCCCCTACGTTTTAAAACTTCTGCCAGGCGTTTTGGCATTGACTCGACAAGCTTTGAGGTTTCTGTTCAAGAGATTTTAGCCCATTCCTCACGCAGTACATCCTTGAGCATAGCTTTTGAGGTAATTGTGCGTTGGCGTTCCAGTGAATCCCACAAGTGCTCTATGGGATTCAAATCTGGCGATTGTGGTGGCGTTCGAAGCTGCTTGGGGACGTTATAGAGTAACCAAAGCTTAACTACGTCTGCGGTATGCTTCGGGTCGTTATCGTGTTGGATATAGTAGTCCCTTCCTAGACGCAATTCTTCCGCGCTTTGCTTCAAATTTCTTTTTAAAATATCGAGGTGCATATTTGTTCATAGTGGATTCTATAAATTCCATTCGGCCTACACCATTACCAGCCATGCACCCCCATATCATTGCTCCGCCACCACCATGCTTCACAGTTGGCATCAAGTTTTCGTTATCAAGTGCCGTGCCCGTTTTTCGCCATACAATTTTACGCCCTTTGATTCCAAAGACGCAAAATTTGCTCTCGTCGGAAAAAATAACACTCTGCCAAAACTCCCGGGGCTTGCTCAGATGCTCTTTTGCGAAGGCAATACGCTTTTGCCTATTAACTAGCGAAATGAATGGTTTCTTGCGTGCAACGCGACCATGATACCCTGCTCTCTTTAACATTTTACGTATTGTGTCAGTGCAGAGAACCTTTTTAAAATTGTCTTTAACATTTTCAGAAATTTTCGATGCAGTAAGTCTTGGGTTTTGCTTCACACTCTGCAAAACGTTACGTGTTTCACGCTCGGTTAATATTTTTGGCCGCCCGGAACGGTGCCTAGATACAAAAACGCCGGTATCTATGTAATTTTTTATTACCTTTTGAATGGAAGAATGTGTTCTTCCTACAATCCGACCGATTTCACGGTATGATTTTCTTTCTTCATGAAGTTTAACAATTATTCCTCTTTCAGAGGAGCTTATTTCCTTACCTTTAGGAGACACTGTTTGTACTGATTTTAATTTCGAAGTGAAATAAACAAAAATGTTTTAAAATTGCTTCTCTTACAAAAAACAACAAACTATAACTTATCACTACTTTTACACTTTGTTATTACGCGGGTAATTCCCGTTTTAATATTTGTACGCAGGCTTTTTCTACGCTGCCAGATGAGTATTTTTTGTAAATTTATCGATAAAACAATGTTGCCAAGTTTTTTATTGCCTTAAACGCTATGAGATTATGCAATAGACTAGCAATAATGCATTAAATTTGTTTATTCTTTGAAATATAATATATACTAGTTATTTTTTAACAAAGAAAATAAGATATAAGCATGTACGCAGACTTTTTCTGCCTAGTGTATAAATTTGCCGCTGACTTATGATATTTAAGGGGTTAGGGGTAGTCAGAGGGGCACGATTACGATTCCTGCGGCGCCGCGATTTGATGGCACTGATGGATAGAGGAGATCCTCACGATTAAAAAATATATACACATATACCGTCCTCAGACACATAGTTTTCGAGATATTTCACTTCAAAGTTTTGTTTTGTTTTTCTTTACATGTCATGACAAATACCAGTGTTGCCACATATTGTCTTTTAAAAAAAATTTAAAAATTTTTCTGTTTCACATATATAAAGAAAATGGTACAAATGGTTTTTAGGCAATATTACGATTCTTGCGGCGCCGCCGCATTGTTAAGGGGGTATTCTAGTCTAGAAATGCTATTTAACGACATTTTTTAAAGTCCAATAAAAAAAAACTAAGAACATTTTTACTATCCAATTTTTTATCAGATATTTATTGATATTTTAATAATACAAAAAAAAAAAAAAATTGTGATAATTTGATTAATTGCGGCGTGGTGGCGTGGCGGGGGTTGAAAATAAGGGTTCGCCCTTCCTGACACGATTCCAACACTTTGGGTGATCGGAAAAAAAAGAAAAAAAAAAATTTAATCAGTACAAATGCCGCTATCGTCTGAACTAGGATAAATAAAAAAAAAATTTCAGTAAATGGCGACTGTTTTAATTTTTTTCCCGTTTTTTTGGCAAAGATCAAAATTTTTTAAAAATAGTAAAAATCAAAATTTTTTAATAATCCTAGTTCCAACCATAGAGAGATATATAAAGAATACCAACCAAATTTCAAGTTAATCGGTTCATTAGAACTTGAGAAATCATGTCAGAAGTGTTGAAAATAGTAGTTTCGAGAAAAACGCGATTAAAATTTTGCGTTTTACGATATTCGCTCAACCGATTTACGATATTCGCTCACTAAAATGGCTATAATTTTGAAAATAATTTGAGTTTTGAAAAATCCTTTTAGGGAGATATTTTTGAATATCAAAACTATTGAAATATGAAAAAAACATTGTTTCGATTTTTTCAAATTTCTAGACTAGAATACCCCCTTAAAACAATGCTCGTTATTTCACTATGTTTAACCCACTTTTCACACATTTTTTAATTAATATATATTTAATTACACTCTAGACATTCGTATATATCAAAAATTTATACTAATTGTATATTTTTTAAGAAAATAAATATACTTTAAAACAATTTTGCACATTCAAAGTTTCAAGCGATTTGTGTGTTTACATTTATGACAAATAGCAGTGTTGCCATACTTTGTGTCCTGAATATATAATGCAAAGTTTTTCAGTATTTCTCTCCTTTTGATTAATATAGGTGTTCGATCGATGAGGGTTATTTTTTTTGAAGCAGAAAGTAGTTCGACACAAAGGAACTATCAATACCCCAGTGTTTGATCGATGAGGGTTATTTTTTTAGAGCGCGGCTGAAGGCTGCCAACACAGAATGGAGTACTACGCGAAAGTACTTCAGTCACCCCGGGTATTCGCTAGGCCAGGGTTATTTTGTTAGAGCGCGGCCGAAGGCCGCCAACGCAGAAAGGAATACTATGGGAAAGAACTTCAGTCACCCCGGGTATTCGCACGGCCAGGGTTATTTTTTTAGAGCGCGGCCGAAGGCCGCCAACGCAGAAAGGTTTACTACGCGAAAGTACTTCAATCACCCCGGGTATTCACTGATGATTTTATCTTTATATACATATATAAATCTTCTGACCAACGCAGAAAGGTTTACTACGCGAAAGTACTTCAATCACCCCGGGTATTCACTGATGATTTTATCTTTATATATGTATATAAATCTTCTGACCGTGTGTTTGCATTTGAACTGTTCGTAAACGGATGGACCGATTTTGATGAAATTTTGTGTGTATGTTCAAGGAGATTCGAGAATGGTTTAGATTTACAATTTGGTCCACTGGAAAATGTTTTTTTAAATTAATTTTTGATTTGTAATTAATTGCTAATTTTAAATGTTTGACCGAAGGATGGCGCTACCATCGCAGTATCCAATATTCAAACCTTAAATTGGCGTAAACGTGCATTAAACAAAACGATGCCAAAGTAAAAGGCGACATCTGTAGATCAAGTTTTCATATTGTGGACAGAGTTGTTCGTTCTTAAGTAATAAATTGGGTCATTCAATACATCTATGGGTACCTATAACATTTTTTTCATACCTGCTAACTATTGGAGGGGGTACCTTGACAGGCAATTTACAATTGCAAAAGGTCTGGCATAAAATTACTCATATATGTATGTATATAGAAAAGTGTTAACATATTCAATTTTAGCTATAAAAATCTTTATAGTTTTTTTATAGTTAATAAAGAAAAAAAGAATCACTCGAAAGTACGAACAAAGAAAACGCTGTGAAATGCTAAAAAATACTTCACTTTTGGTTTTTGAATTTTTAAACGTGAATATTTTTAAAAATATTAGCTATTTTTACATAATTTTTGGATATTCCTCCTCTGGAGAAGCCCCTCTATCCGTACATACCCCATTTATACGGAAAAGTAATCGGAATCGTGCCAAAAAGGTACTTGCGGTGACAACCATAAGTCCTTGAAGATTCATCTAAACTCAATCGGACAAAAAAAAATTAGTTATAAATAGATAAACTCGGGCCTGATCGAAGGATTTGTTTTTTTCCTCTTTTAATTAACAAAATGGGGGCCTCAGGAAAAATTTTCTAAATTTTTGGAAAAAAACAGTTAATTGGTCTAAAAAAATCGAAGTTTTTTAAACATAAAAAATCCTTCGATCAGGCCCAAGTTTATTATGTATTCTAAAAGCTGTATAAATGTCATTAAAATCTACTGAGCGGTTTTCGAGTTACAGTTGTCACCAGTTCAAACAACCCAGTTTTGAGAAAAACGCGTTTAAAGTTTCACACTAACACACACTGGTCGATTTCATAGGCCAAAAGTAAAAAAATAAAAGTTTGAAATTTACCACTGTTTGTATCGAAGCTATTTCTTAAAACACCAATAAAACTAACGGCAAATACATTGTTGGTGTATCCAATTCGTAGGGGCTACGAAAAGCGCGAGAAGTGGGACAATAGAAACACGCGGACTGTGCAGTGAAAATAGCTTAAAAATTATCTCTTATAATAAATTTAATTGCAATATAAAATCGTGCTTAATCCCCTTAAATGGAAATGGGTATTGAGAATTAAGGTATATGTTACAAGTAGTTATTATATAATAATAAAATAGTTCCATTGTTTTAAAACAATTGTTTTATAACAGCCCTTTTGAGTGCTATGTTTTTCTTTATACATCGATTTCAGGTATATAAAAAGTGGTGATCCCTGTCTCGCCCTCAAATGAATCAAGTTTGTTTATATCAGTTAATGTTTTTACAGTCTACGCTATTGATTTCAGCTGCAACTTTCTTTGTTATTCATGTTATTCTACCAGACATGCGATTTTTTGTGTGTTATTTTTTATAATTTTTTGTATTTACATGTATGTATATTCGTGCATATTTTATTGTTTTTTATATATCTTTTTCATCATACATATATATACATATTGAGTTTTGGTTTTAATTTTATAATTTTCTTACTTTTATCAAATGTTTGTTTTATACGTACTTTTATTTAGGCACATCATATCATATCATGTATTTGGTGTTTAGAAAATGTGTGAAGAAATATCACTTATCACCGAAGCAAATTTAATAAAGCTTCAGTATCTACTAATTAGAAGCTTCGTTAACAAAAAACTTGATATTAACTTTTTACCCTGCTATGATAACATTTTAAAGGAAAAACAGTTTTCCTGAGCAAGTAAAGGTCTCAGAATCTGATGTTGAAGTTGAGATAAAAAAATTATTGCACCATATTGCCTCACAAATGTAATTAATGAACAGAATGAGCCCTCTAATTATCTATTATCAGTAAGAATATGTGGCTTTGATGGCAATTCCGGTCAGAGTGAATATAAGCAGAAATTTGAAAATAATAATTTGGAAGACAATAGTTGGGTCGGCTTTAGTATACCATCCCACGATTTCAGGGTTAAAAGTGGTATGGTTGGATAGAGCTGCTGATCCAGATTAAGAAAGTATGTAATTGTTGCCGCCGCGAACTTATAGTTTCGAGATATTTGCATTTAAAGTTGAAAATTTTGCAAATTTTATCTTGCAATTTCTCGATTTCAAGTAATTACTTATTTATATTATGCACGTTTTATGCACTTATACTTCATTACATTGTTTCTACATATTTATTTTTCAGTAATTATTTAGTTATTTGCTTAAAATAAGCATTTTATATTTTACACAATTTTCAGTCCATGCACAATAACAAAAGTATTCCGTGTTGGCATATAATAAATGTTGCCATAATTACACATTTATCAAACGAATAAAAATGAATAAAAAATAAGATTATACCCCTAATACATAAATCATTGCCCCTTTTCTTGATACATCATGATTTTTGATCGGGCAGGCCGCCAACGCCAAAAAGGAGTTTTACTCAAAAAAATACCGCCAACGCAAAAAGTAGTTTTACTCAAAAAAAACCTGACACCCCTGTGTTGGATCGACCAGGGTTATTTTTTTTTTGAACCGCGGCCGAAGACCGCCAATGCAGAAAGAAGTGGGACGCGAATGGACTAATGTTTACCCTGTTTTACCTTTGTTGTATTGCTAATAATCTTATGATCCTTTTATTAAATTATTAGGTTAAACAAATCTGGCAACCCGTTTGTTATTAAGTAAGCAAAAATAATTGAACAAAAGTTAAATATTGAATAAAATTAATAAAAATTGCTCTTTAGTAGTTAATTATTGTTTAGTGCAGTGCTCATAAAAAAATCGATCAGCCGCAGCTTACTTGTGCCGTTTGTAAAATGGTCGCTAATTCAGCAAATGTCATGTGCGCAAATTGCCGTACATGGACTCATTCCAAATGTGCGAACTTAATAGAGCGGAATTCACCGAGCTAGCAAATAAAATAACACATCAAGGTTATCAATGGAAATGTGAAACATGCCATTTGGAGGTTAGTATCGTCACTCAGGATGATCTTGACTCTGAAAGTGATGACGATGGTAACATCACCATGCTTGAAATCAAACGTCTGCTTGATTACCAGTGTTCAAAGCTCACAACATCTATTGAGAGTAAATTCAACAGTTTCAAGACAGCCATCGAAAAGAATGTTAATGACATCAGAAGAAAGGTCACAAATTTATCCAAGGAACATAAAGGCTTAGCCAACAAATGTTCTAGTCTTGATAACAGACTAAACTCAGTAGAAAACAAGCTCGAAACTTTCACTGGTGCATCAGCTCCAACTGAAGAAATTATAGCAGAGTTTTCCGAACGCAAAAAACGGGTATCGAACGTCGGTATGTTGAATGTTCAAGAGTCAAGGAGAGCAGATGGCAAAGACCGTCTCGAAGAAGACAGAGCTACCGTCCAGTCCATCTTGCCAATCGATTTGCCTGTCAGTTTGGATGAATTGAAACTCCGACGACTGGGTGGCCCAACTCTTGGCGTAACCGCCCGCTGCTAGTTGAAACAACTTCCCCATCTGTTGCTCGTGCTATATTAAAGTCTAGACCACCGAAACCTTTAGCCTTAACCTTTAACCGAAATTAGTCAATAATAATTTTCGCTCGTTCAACGATAAGGGAAATTCAAACAATCTTGCACATCCACTATCAGAATGTGAGGGGACTGCTTACCAATCCGGGCAGTTTTCTCACAGCAGCAGCAGCGATTAGCAGTATTGATGCCTTCTGCATCACTGAGTCATGGCTTCACCCAGCTATCCATGATGGGGAAGTTATAGATGACTTATTCAATATTTACAGGAAGGTTAGAAACAATATCACAAGTGATAGTGAACGAGGTGGGGGAGTTTTCATCGCGATAAAGAAGTTTGTGAACGCTGAATGTATTCCAGTCATTGATGATAGTATTGAACACATCTACGTAAAAATCAAGTGCAATAGATCAGATATCATTATTGGATGTGTCAACATTCCTCCGAGAGCATCAGTAGTCTCTTACCAGGCGTTTCTCGATACACTCCAGTACTTAAAAGTAAAGCACAAAGATACCAACTTCCTCATCACGGGGGATTTCAACCTTCCAAGTAGCTCGCCTCATATAGACTGTGAAAATTTACTCTATGAAGGCCTCTCGCTGTTAGAATGCCGCCGATAATCATAATTTACTTCATCTTTGTTTCAGTGATCAGCATATACATGTTGATCACACGCAGGCAATTACCACAATGGATCGATACCATCCAGCCCTTGGTATCACGATTGAACTCCAGCTCAGCCTCAAACCAGTAACTTTACCTTTCCGTGATTTCAAAAGTGCTGACTATGAGAGCCTTAATGCATTTTATCTAAACGTTGATTGGTCGAGCCTGTATTTATCCTCTACCCTAGACAGCAAAGTTTTAGTCTTCTATGACATTATTCAAAGAGGTATGTCTACCTATGTTCCTGTCCGTTCACAAAATAACAACTTTCCGTACTGGTTTTCAAGCGAATTAAAACACAAAATGATACTTAAGAAGGAACCCCATACTACAGGGTAGGCCATTTAAAGTTGACCCATCTGGCAACGCTGTAACTTTTAACAGCGCTGACAAATCGGCTAATGTCATACCGCGTTAGAAGCGTCATTCGAAGACAATTTATACCATGGAACAGTACACTCCAAAAGAACGCGCTGAAATTGTTCAGCTTTATATTCAAAATAACTTTTCAATTGTGTTAACTCAACGTGCGTTTCGCAAAAAAAATAAAGTGAAAAGTGCTCCAGTTAAGAACACAATTAAGTCTTTATACGCAAAATTTGTGAACACCGGTAATCTCAGTAATGCCAGTCATGCATCCAGACAACGCACAAGACGTTCTGATGAAAATATCGAAGCTGTACGAGCCAGTATTGAGGAGACTCCATCGACATCGAGTTATCGCCGCTCTCAGGAATTAGACATCTCTCGCACCACTCTCCGACGCATAATTCATAACGATTTGAAGATGTTTCCATATAAAATTCAAATGGCACAAAAACTAAACCCAGCTGATTATCCGCGACGCCTTAATTTTGGCAAATGGGCCATCGAAATGGCTGAAAACGAACTTGACTTTTGGCGAAAACTCATCATGTCAGACGAGGCACATTTCTCGTTGAATGGAGGCGTAAACAAGCAAAATTGCCGATTTTATGCCACCGAAAATCCTTAATTAATTGAAGAACAGCCTCTTTACGACCAAAAAGTAACAGTTTGGTGCGGTGTTTGCGCGAATATGATCATCGGACCGTATTTTTTCGAAGACGATGATGGAGCCACGACAACAGTCAATGGTGAGCGTTATCGAGCCATGATAACGGATTTTGTGATACCCATTATTCGCGAAAATGACATGGATAACTTCTGGTTTCAACAGGACGGGGCTACATGCCATACAGCTCGACCAACAATCAATTTATTGCGACCATTTTTCCCCGGGCGATTGATATCGAAAAATGGTGATGTTGACTGGCCACCGAGATCACCAGATTTGACGCCACCAGACTTTTATTTGTGGGGTTATTTGAAATCCAAGGTATACGCTAATAAGCCAAAGACCTTAGCTCAACTGAAAGCCAACATTCGACGTGAAACAGCCGCCATATCATCCGAAACATTGGCCAAAGTCATGGAAAATGTCGAAAAAAGAGTGCATTTAGCTGTCAAAGCTAAAGGTGCCCATTTACGCGATCTAATTTTTAAATATTAGCTGAAACAAATCCCCTTGGACCAAAATAAATTATTTTTGAAATGAACAAAAAACATTGTTTTCAAATGGGTCAACTTTAAATGGCCTACCCTGTACCTACATGAAATGCAATTGCAAAAAGAATTATAGAAAGTTTAGCGAACTCAGGAGAGAATGTAAAATTCTCAATAAACAATGCTACAAGAATTACATAAATAAAATTGAACAACAAGTACAGGATGACGCTAATGTGTTCTGGAAATTTGTCAAACATAAAAAAGAGGTAATGGTGACATCCCGTCCACCATGTCCTGGGATAATCTGACGGCAGACTCAGGTATCGATATTAGCAATATGTGCATCCTTTTTCCATAGCGTGTACAACCAAAATTCTCACCAGTGTTCACCGTCAACTGAAGTAGAACCAGCTTCGGCTGTCACCATGGATGAATTTGGGGTTAATATCAATGATGTCCATAAAATATTGTCGACACTGAACTTGAAGAAAGGTGCTGGTGCGGACGGCTTACCAAATACTTTTCTTAAAAACTGTGCAGACAGCCTCAGCGAGCATATCACACACTTATTCAGTTACTCACTACAAAATGGTGTCTTCCCAACTATATGGAAATCATCCTATATCTGTCCGATTCACAAGGACGGCCCAAAGTCTGAGGGGGTTGTTTTCAACTGTACAATACATTACATGTGTGTGTGTGTTTAATGTTATCTCTTCTGTAAATTTATGATTTGTGTCCCATGCATTTTTATTATTATTAGATGCACATTGCATTTAATTGCATGGGGTTGTTTATGTACATACATACATACATGTATGTATGTTTGAAAATAGGTATTTATTTTTAATTGTATTTCGGCTTTGCTGATAAGTATGCATGTTCAATGCTATTTGAACATATTGCCGAGGGAAAGAAATGATTACTTAAATTAGTGGACTGTATTTTTTATGTTATTAATATTCTATCTATTCAGCCTGGAAATCCAACGCAGGATTACTTTTGCCAACAGGTGCTACTTCGGACTGAGTAGGCAATTGAAAAGTAAAGTCCTCTCTCGACGAACAAAAACCAAACTCAATAAGTCGCTCATAATTTCCGTCCTGCTATATGGTGCAGAGGCTTGGACGATGACAACAACCGATGAGTCGACGTTGCGAGTTTTCGAGAGAAAAGTTCTGCGAAAGATTTATGGTCCTTTGCGCGTTGGCCACGGCGAATATCGCATTCGATGGAACGATGAGCTGTACGAGATATACGACGACATTGACATAGTTCAGCGAATTAAAAGACAGCGGCTACGCTGGCTAGGTCATGCTGTCCGGATGGATGAAAACACTCCAGCTCTGAAAGTATTCGACGCAGTATCCGCCGCGGGAAGCAGAGGAAGACCTCCACTCCGGTGGAAAGACCAAGTGGAGAAGGACCTGGCCTCGCTTGGAATATCCAATTGGCGCCACGTAGCGAAGAGAAGAAACGACTGGCGCGCTGTTGTTGACTCGGCTATAATCGCGTAAGCGGTGTCTACGCCAGTAAAGAAGAAGAAGAATATTCTATCGGTTGGGAATATTGACAATGATTCTGTCAGCATGATTCGCTTTACATTTATAACGGAAATATAGTATTAAAAGGCATAATATTACAATTACTACTAAAACTAAAGATACATGTCCGCTATTGTTTCTTAAATTTAACTCACTTAATTTTAATTCGTTATTGCGGATCTTGTCAATGCATGCTTCGTTGTCGTCTATTCTACTTATTTGAAGAGTAGTCATATAGTCCTCCGCTATTTCCTTTATAGTTGTCACGATCAGGTCCAACGTCGGATTGATGTCGCTCTGCATTTTAAATATTTGCATGCCGATTAAGGTGATACTTTCATATCTTGCAGTACAGCCAGCTTTGATTGAAAGAATTCCTTGTGCCGGAATATCCAATATCTGCGTTTTGCCTTTTTGACAGTCTAGATGGATCGTAGAATTTTTGAACACTTTAAAGATCCAAGTGTTTTCTTCAGAGAGTTCTGACCAAAATATTGATTTAGTCACTTCCTCATATGTATTTACAGTTGGTGGGGTGGCTTTTTAACAACGCTGAAAGTTCGCATGTTTGATCTAAAGCATGTTGCCATGGAGATTTTCCTTTGCATTTGTACACTTATTTAATTCTGCTTGTGACATCCAAAAATATGAGTTAAGTCCAAAGTTGTAAACTAAAAATTCGTTTCTTAGTTTTGCTTTTAGTATTCTTCCATTATACTCGTATTCATGTGGAATTACTATTAATTTGTATATTTCCGATGATTCACTTTGAATTAAAGGTAGTTCTGCCTTTATGTCTAATTTATCGTCCACAATTAATCCTCGTGTTTTCATCAAATAGTATACATCTCTTAGTTGTGCGTTGGTTTCTTGTCCAGGTATTAACAACATTGCTGGTAGTTTGTCTTTTATTAACATCAGTTCTGTTTGTAATTGTGTTGGAATTCTATTACTGCATTTTGTATTTTTTCACATTCACTCAATAATATGGTAATTTGAGTAACTAACATTTGAAATTGAATCGCCATTTTATCACGATTTATGTCTTTTATAATTTCGGATTGATATTTGTTTATTTGTGTTTGGATTTTAAAGAACTGCGAATTGACTGCATTCAAATTTTTATTTATAATGTTGGCTGTAGAGTTTATTAAAGAGATTTGAAATTTTAGTCTGTTCTTGATCTGATGTTGATTAGGAAGTAACGTTTTAAAATTACTCTCTATTACTGCTTGATCATCTGTATCCATTAACCCTAACAGCATGTTGTAAATTGAACCGACCCATTCTAATGGAGCTCTTTTTTGCCTCTTTTGTATACAATCAAATTATGATTGTGACATAAATCTTCGTAACGTTTGCCTAGTGATAATGATATGGCATTACATGCCTCTTCAAACTGGGATAATAGCTGGCAATGATTTTTTATTCTTTGAATGCAATTTGGCAACATATTATACTGTTCGAAATATGCATTAAGATCATAATATAAGCAAATTCCAGGTAGATGTGATTACATCCATTTTTCCTAGTGAGTCCAGGTAAATTGTAGTATTTCCAGGAAGTTTGCTCACTGTTGCACTTCTTTCTTGAGGAATGTGTATGTTCATACCAAGAGTACTTGTTGGCATGTAAAGGAACGCTAAGATCAAGAGCGCAAACATACTTATAGGTTGCTTCTTTATAGGTATGGTTGTGATTGCCGAAGTTCTTACGTCATTCCTTTCTTTATTATTGTCTGCTTGTTTTATAAGTGGACATAATTTGTGTATTGGTCTTTTCAATGTGTTGTTCGAAAGCTTTAACGTTACAACTCGAACACGTCCATCATTTTCTGGATGCGTTTCTATAACTTTTCCAAGAGGCCACTTAGTAGGCTGTGTATTTTCATCTTTTACAATGACAATATCTCCTTTTATATTATGGGCTGCAATTTTCCATTTGTTCCTTTGTTGCAGTGTATGCAAATACTCATCTTTCCACGGATTCCAAAAATCTCGGTGAATTTTTTGCATTAATTTCCATTTGTTTAACGAGGAAATGTTTAGATCCGTACCCGAAGAGGGGATTGACTATATAGGTTTTCCTATTAAAAAGTGTCCTGGTGTTAACGCATCTATTCCATTATCATCGTTTATGGCATATAATGGACGTGAATTCAACGAAGCTTCTATTTGTGTTAAAACTGTTGACATTTCTTCAAATGTTAGTTTTGTGTCTTCAACTGCTCTTTTTAAATGGTACTTCATTCCCTTTACTCCTGCTTCCCACATTCCTCCAAAATGTGGTCCTGCCGGGGGAGAAAAATACCAAGATATTTGTTCATTCGCTAAAATCGATGATACTTCATTGTTATTTTTTACTGCATGTTTGAACTCCTTATCAATACATCTGCTCTCTCCAAAAAAATTTGTTCCATTATCGGAGTACATGTGAAGACTCTTTCCTCCTCTGGCAAAAAATCGTCTTAACGCTGCTAGAAAAGCTTCAGTTGATAAATTGCTTACAGCTTCTAGATGCATTGCTTTTGTTGAAAGACATACAAAAACTGCTACATATCCTTTGAATGATTTTTGCCCACGGCCTTTAGAACATCTCATCTGAAACGGTCAGACTCCGGCGTAGGTAAAAGGACTTGATGGTGACACTCTGAATTCGGGTAAATCGCCCATCATTTGTTTTGCTGTGACCTGGTTGTATCTTATGCATTTGCAACATTTTCGTATACAACTTTTGATTGCATTTTTCAACCCTATGATCCAGTATTGTCTCATTATTGCTTCTGTTAATCTGTTTCCACCATGAAGAGTGGAATAGTGAGCATCTTTAATTATCAACGAACTCAAATAGGATTCGGAAAGAATTATAGGATGTTTTTGCAATACGGCAATTCTGCGTTTGTTAGTCGTCGTCCAACTCTCATAATACCATTTTTATCTAAATATGGATTGAGGTTGACGATTTGACTCGTATTGCTATGTGTTTCTCACTCATTAACTTATTTATTTCATCTTTAAATAACTGTTTCTGAGTTTGTCGAATGATTACGTTTCTAGCTGATTGGAGTTCCTCTGCAGATAAGTTACAGTTCTTTGTTTTTTCCCAAATCGTAATATATTACGATGTCAAAAAAGTCTTGCGGTATTTTCGCTAATGCGCGTAGTTCTAGTTTTATTTGTCGCATCGGGTCATGCTATACCTTTTTGGAAAGCTCATTTCACGCGCTAACACTTGTTTGATTGATTGTCGTTTCTTTTAAGTCGTTCGTGAGTTATAGCGTCGCAAACATGGAGCAAAATAAAGAGAAAATACGGCATATTTTACAGTACTATTACGATAAAGGCAAAAATGCATCTCAAGCCGCCAATAAAATTTGTGGAGTTTATGGACCCGATACAGTTTCCATTTCCACCGCACAACGATGGTTTCAACGTTTTCGTTCTGGTGTAGAGGTGGTCGAAGATGCGCCACGCTCCGGAAGGCCTGTCGTCGAAAATTGCGATAAAATCGCTGAATCGGTAGAAAGAGACCGGCATAGTAGTCATCAAACCGTTATAAACCATTTGAAGAAGCTTGGAGTCACTAAGAAGCTCGATGTATGGGTGCCACACGAATGGATTCAATAAAAATACCGCAAGACTTTTGACAACCATACGAGGTGTGTTCCAAAAGTATCGCGAATTTTGTGTTTTTTTTCAAAAATTATTTATTTATTCATGAATATCTATTTTGTCCCCTTCAAAGTAATCCCTATGAGGTATTATACACTTGTGCCAACGGTTTTTTCAATCTTCGAAGCACTTCAAAAAATCATTTTTTTTTTATCTAGGGAACAAGAAAAAGTCACAGGGGGCCAGATCTGGGGAATACGGTGGCTGCGGCATCATTAGTGTGTTGTTTTTGGCCAAAAAGTCGCGTAGAAGCAACGATGTGTGTGAGCAGGGGCGTCATCGTGGTGCAAAAGCCAATTTTTGTTCTTCCACAAATCCGGGCGTTTCTGGCGGATTGCTTCGCGCAAATTGCGCATAACTTGCAGGTAATATTCCTTATTGACCGTTCTTCCCTGTGGCAAGAACTCATGATGCACCACGCCCCTGCAGTCGAAGAAAACTGTCAGTTACGATTCGCGATACTTTTTGAACATACCTCGTATATGCCATAACCCTTTGTAGTTTCAATCAACTAGAGTATCTGCTAATTAAATTATCCATAAATTCGTTCTGATCCTTTGATGTTAACTATATTCTTTCTGAGTCGTTTGTTTTGACTTCTGGCCATTGACTTTCAGATAATTTCAGCCATTTTGGTCCATACCACCAAATGTCTAGATTTATATTTTCTCCACAGAAATACCTCTTGATGCAACGTCTGCTGGGTTTTCCTTAGAGCTTACATGTTCCCACTTCACTTTAGAAGTAAGCATTTTGATGTCTTCAATTCGATTTCTTATAAATTTGTCTTTATTTTTTTTGATTTTCAATCCAGCTGAGAGTTATAGGTGAATCACTCCATGCATAGATTGCTTTGCATATGCTAATTGTTTTCATCACTTTACTGATCAATTTAGCTAACAAGTGGGCTGCGCAGAGTTCTAATTTCTGAATTGTTTTTCGATTTTTTAGTGGGTTTACTTTTGTTTTTGCTGTTAAAAGTTTAACATTGTTACCCTTTTTTATGTATAAAACTGCGGCATAAGCTCCTTCTGAAGCATCGCAAAATTCATGCATTTGAATTTGAGAGTCCATACAAGTTCCTATCCATCGCGGAATCCGAATGTTTTCTATTAAATACAATTTCTTTATGAATTGTATCCATTCCTTCTGCAGATTTTCTGATAGTTGACTATCCCAGCTAGATTGCAATGTCCAAAGTTTTTGAATGTATAAGTTTGCAATTATAATTATGGGAGAAAGCAATCCTAGTGGGTCAAATATTTGTGCAAGCTGAGAAAGAACACTTATTTTTGTAATAATTTTTGAATTTTTCACATTAATTTTAAATTGAAATTGATTTTCCTGTGGATCCCAATGCAGTCCAAGTGTTTTTACAGCTTCATTTTCCTTTATTTGTATGACTTCATTGTCTCCAGTATTAGATATGTTATTAGTAATGCTGTTTTGATTTGATAACCACTTCCTGAGATGAAATCCAAATTTCTGAAGATGTTTGCTGATGTTTCGTTGTATATATTCACATTCTTCTACTGAATTTCCACCGGTCATAAGATCATCCAAGTAGAAGTCCTCTTTAATTATTTTTTGTAACTTTTCAATTAGACACTTATTAGCGATTCCAATTAATGTACGCACTGCTAGATATGGTGCTGATGTGGTCCCGTATGTTACAGTTGTTAGCTCGTATTCATCTATTTTTTGCATATTATTTTCACACCATACAATCCTGTGATATTCCTGATTCTTTTTGGCTATTTTAATTTGCCTGAACATATTTTCAACATCAGCGGTGATGACAATTTCCCAAAGCCTGCATTTAAGTATGATATCGAATATGTCTCTTTGTAATTTTGGTTCAGAACATGATATCATTAAGACTTCTACCATTGGATGTTTTTGCTGATGCATCAAATACCACTCGAAGTTTTGTTGTTATATTATTTTCTCGAATAACAGCTTGATGAGGTAAATAATATTTACCTTTTTGTTTGTCATAAACTTTTCTCATATGACCAACGTCTATAGATTCTTTGATGAATTTGCTGTATTCTTCTTTGAGTTTAATATTGCTCTTGAATTTGTTTTCCATTGATATTAGACGCGCTACTGCTTTCTTACGCGATTCTCGTAATTCCTTATCTTTTTTGAATGGAATTTCCACAATAAATCTGCCATCTGCATCTCTTTTGGTAGTTTCTTCGTACTGCTTTAAGTTGGTGTCATCTTCCTGTACATCATCATCAGTTGATATGTCTTCGATTTCCAAAAATCGTTCCAAATTAGTTACCGCTGTCGTTATTTTGCCAGTAACTTTTTCTTTAATTATGCCATATAATATCCAGCCGAATTTCGTCGCTTGGCAAAGAACACCGTGATCCTTTTTAATTCCGCTTTCAATTATACTGCTGAATATATCTCCTCCAATTACCTTATCAATTCTGTCTGATTTGTTGAATAACGGATCAGCAAGAGTATAATTTTCTCATATTTTAAAGTTGTAATTAAATGAGATATCCGGTTGTGCGCTGGTTAGAACTGGTAAAACTACGGCATTTACCTTTTCTTTGTAGTTACTTACAAATCTTGGTTTAATTTCAACCTGAATTGTAGCTTTTGATTCACCAACTACAGCGTCACTTAAACCATATAGTTTTGTTTTTGTTTTCATTATCGGCAGTTTTAATATCCGTGCTGCTTCTTTGGATATTGTGGTTATTTGTGATCCTTGATCTATAAGTGCGCGTAGCAATATATATTCTCCACTTGCTGTCTTTGCTCTTATTTGAGCTGTAGCTAGTATAACTGCTTTTGAGCTATTTGTTGTGGGCATAACTTTTTTGCTTTCTTCGGATTCAACATGTAAGGTGTCATGATGATTTCGAAAATATTTCGTACACTTGAAGTTGCTGTTTCAAATTTCTGCCCAATTATGATTTAGGCACCTGTAGCAGATTTTGTTATCCCTTACATATTTACGCCTGTCATCAATGGTTATGCTTTTGAATCTTCTGCATTGGAGTAAAGTGTGACCTATAATTTTACAGTAGGAACACATCTGCTTGATTGGCTGCCTTGTATTATTCAAGGTATTATTGACCTTGAACATATGTTGTTTACGATTTTTACTAAGATGTTCCTTATCAGCCACTGCTTTCAATGTTTGAAAGTGTTGATCCAAAAAATCTCTGATGTCCGATAATTGTTGAATTTCTCTCGTCTTTTTAACTGGTTGCTCATATAATTTCAGTCCTTCTTTGTCTAACTTCCGGACAATTACACGCGCAATAAATGGATCAGCTTGTTCAATGCTTATTCCCAGTGACTGTATAGCGTTAAGACATCATTTGTTGTGTCTAATAGTTGTCTCACGCTTTCAGCATTGTCACTATTTATATTTGGTTGATCCATTATTCTATCCCATTGTGTTGTGAACGGAATTCTTTGGTTGTCATACCTTTGTTTTAGCAGAGACTAAACGCAGTGATCTAATTGCTATCCAAGAGATGTTCAGCGGCTGTGAGTCAAGGCACAGCAAGGTCAACTAGGTGACCAAATCAAATACCTCCAACGATTTCTTTGGAGAACAACAAGCAGTTAATTAATAAATAAAAAAAGTGTTGAGGAAAAAACAACAGAAATAATAGAAAAAGATAAAAAAGAAAAATCAACTGAATTGGTACCGTGGCACTTATCTCTTCCGGCAGGTTCACAATTTGAAGAAATGTGGGAAAGTAGAGTCCAGGATAAATCGATTGAAGATGAGGACGAAGCTAAAGAAATGGACCACATTTTGGAAGATGATGCTGAAGCGTATGAGAGGAAAGAGGAAATACACGTTTTGAACAAACCAACACAGTTGCCGAAAAAGCGCAAAGATGTTTTAGTTGAGCCAAATTCGAATCTTATCAAAAAAGGAAAAGATTTCGTAATTTATAAAAAGCAGCCTAAAATTACAGTTCGCAAAACTGCTAAAATGAAGAACCATGCGGAAGATGGTTGGAATAATTTTGACAGAATATTTCGAAGAGCTTTTGTGTAAAAGCTTTTAGCAAAGTTTGTTACCTGTTTTTAGCTATGTTTATACAAATACCACAATGAAACATCATAGTATTGTTACCAGCAAAATACTACATTGCTCATATGGTATTTGGCTAGTATTTGGTGACACACATATGTATGTATAGTATTTGTACCATATATGGTATTCTTACTACACATCTGTCTCGGGTATAATTAAATTAAAGTTTTATTTGCAATATATGTACATATATGAAAATAAAAAAATTAATATGCAGAAACAATATTATGTCATTAATGAAAAGTACATAAGATAAGAGCAAAAGGCTATTAAAATGTAAAAAATACTAACGGATGGGCCATATACAATTTTAAATTTAAAGATAGGGCGTAAAAGATTGAGTGTAGCGTTTGCTGTATGGCACGTAGCGCCGTCCTGCTGGAACCAAATGTTGCCCAAGTCTTCCTCTTCAATTTGCTTGAAGAAAAATTCGGTTCGGTTCGTGATATCGCTCACCATTGATGGTTACGGCGGTTCCTTCTTCATTTTAGAAGAAAAATGGGCCGATGATTCCACCAGAACAAAATCCGCAATATACAGTGATTCGTGCTGGGTGCATTGGGTTCTCGACGATTACGTGGGTTTTCTGTGCCCCAAATGCGACAATTCTGCTTGTTAACGTAACCATTGAGGGGGAAATGAGCCTCTTCCGAAAAGATGATTTTTCGGTAAAATTGACCATCCTCGGTCAAACGATCTTCTGCCCAATCTGCGAACTGTAGACGGCTTTTTTTCTAGTGAATAGCGACCCATTTTGTAAATTTTAGATATTTTACTTAATATCTGTCACTTTTCGAATGGTATTTGACGTTTCCAATGTCGAAATATAGATAATTCTAATTTAAAACGTTAGATGACCCACCCTATAGTTAAAAGTGGTGAATTTTTTTTTAAGTTTTCAATACAAATATCTCAAAAACTATAAGTCAGTGGCAACAATACATATATATTTTCGTGATCTGGAGAACGTCTACTTGCACTAATACCAATTTTAACCCTGAAATAGGTAGATGCTATTCGAAATACCAACCCTAATTCGTTTCTACAAATAAATTTTATATTAAATATTACAAAATTAACTTTTATTCAATATTTAACTATTCAATTCTTTTTCACATAAAAAGGTTTGTACTATTTATTACAAACTAAATATCTAGAAGCGAATTAGTGAAATATTAGCAAAGTTAAAAATATAAATGAAAAATTCATATATTTAAGAAACACGTACCGCATAATAGTAGAAATTTAAATGTAAATGTTATTAAATGTTGTTTGTTGTAAATCATATTTTTTGGCATACATATATATATTTTTTTCTTAATCTGGAAAACCTTCTTTATGCGTATACACTGATTTTAACTCCGAATATGGGGGATTATATTCTACATTTTTCCCATGGGTTTTGTGATATTTACATTTCAAATTTAATTATTTAAAGCGACTGAGGAATGGTTTTGGCTATATTAAAAGATATGGCAACAATTTCAGCAGCGGACTTCTTGGTTTATAATTTTTTCTGCAAAATTACGATTCTTTTGATGACCCGATTTGATGGCATCAGGATTAAAAAATCTATACATATGTACCCGCCTCAGATTTAAAGTTAAGAAGATTTTTGTATTTAAGGTTAAGAAATTTGCAAAAGTAATATACGCTATTTCACTCACATTTTTCAATTAATATATTTTTAATTAAACTGTACACATTGAAATATATCTTCAATTTTCATTTATTGTGTATTTATTTAACACGTTCGCGGACGTGAATGCTATAGCATTCATTTTCATACTGATGCAAAATGACGTGAATGCTATAGCATTCAAACTTTAAAGCCAATTTTTATTCATTTAATTTTATACAATCTTAAGTTTTTGTAATTAATACACATTTCAAAATAATGACCAATTGATTCAGTAAATACTTTCATATTATTTTATCTTTTCTCAATGTATTTACAAATTCATTCACGTCATTCTGGTTGAAAAATATTATCGATATCGTCGTGGATGCTATAGCATTCATTGTATATAACGGTTAAAATACGATGTTCTGACTACTCTTATAATATATGTCTAATTAGATTTCGGATATTACAACTAGTTTCAAAAATAATTGCCTGTATATTTTTGCAGCTCCCTAAAATTTTTTGCGTCCGCGAACGTGTTAAGAAAATAAATGAATTTTAAAATTTGTTTTGTGCACCAAGTACAGTTTCAAAAGATTTATGTGTTTAGATTTATCACAAATATTAGTGTTGCCATATTTTGTATCGTAAAAAAAAATCAATTTCAGTTTATCACCTTTATTATTCTTTCTTTGAAGCGCAACTGAAAGCCGGGAGTGCAGAAAGAAGTTCGACACGAAAGAACTCTGAACACCCCGGTGTTGTACCGACCAAGGTTATTTTTTTGAAGCGCTGTCGAAGACCGTCAGTGCAGAACGCAGTTCGACTTAAAAGAACTTTGAACCGACCTTTTTTGTTTTTGAAACTCGGCCGAAAGCTGCCGATGCAGAAAAAAATAAGCGCGAAATAATATATCATTTTTCTCTATTTATTAAATAATATGTGACATATAACCTATACGAAAGAAATAAAACCTTTTGAACCATTGTCCCTTTATATAGTAAACTGAAAAATGTTTGTTTAGTTTTTCAGAACACAATATCACATATTGTGTATTCACATTGGTATTCATCCATAGGTCGCTGGTTCATATTCGGCTCGAAGGACCATGAATAAATGGGTGCCCAGCTAAGTGAGAATCACACCACTGTATTTAAGTTGTAGGAGTCACTAACACTCGCGATTAATATTTCTAATTAAAAGGCATTTTTTAGCGGATAGGAAATAAGTGTTAATTTATTTTTAATATAAACTCCGGTTACAATAAATGGAAACTTATACTAATAGTGAAACAAATGCGGGATCGATGTAGTACGAAGCGATGTCGAAATATGTAGTTCAGGATCACGGCGTATCCAAAGTTACGGAGAACCGTTTGAGCTCTACCTCGCAAAAAGGGGATAACTTATGTGCTTAGGTCTGCAGACGAATCGAAAGTCTCAGCACGGGGGTGTGTAACGAAGAGAGTGCTTTCGCGGCGCAGTGTGTGGACGAATGTTTTGTTCGAATTGTTTTTGACGAATTGCGCCTGCCTTCCCGTTGCCCATCCTTTTTGTTGACAAATGTGTTTAGTTGTGTTGTAATCATCATCTGTGGTGGGTGGATGCTTAACTCATTTAAACACATCATGAATGCAAACACAAACTAATCTTGTTATATGCAACTGTTGATCTTTTTAAATTCTGAGGACCTCCTCTATCCACCCATACCTTCAGATCGCGGCGCCAAAAGAATCGTAATCGTGCCGTATTCGGGATCTGTTGTATTTGTCATTGTATTTTATATTCGTGATTTCAAGTACAAGAGTGTAAGAAAATACAACGGTGCGGCCTTATTGTAATTGTGATTTTACGTTTGTACATTTGTCACAGCTGATCACAATTAAAAAGATGGTTAAACTATTAGACGTTGTAAGTTTCCAATGCTAATATTTTCTAAATATTTTAATAAAAACTTTTTTTACAGAAGTTCAAAAGAGAAAAAATAAGGCGCCGCGAAAAGCCCAACAAAAAATGGACTGATACAGAAGTTGGGCAAATTTTAGACTACTTGCAGGAGCATCCGTTGTTTCAAGTATGCTATTCATTCTCATTATATCCACCGTGGCATCGTAGCATATTGTAGCTTGGTACGAAAGTGCGGACCGTATACAAGTCACCAGAGCTGTGAAAAATGGGACAGCTGCGTGCCGGATTTTTATATTAGTCTTTAGTATTAATAAATTTTGTGCTTTTAGAAAAATTTTCTATGATGTGCTACCATTTTAATCGTTTGAAGGACATCTTTTTTTTACGGGATCGTCTCAGTGTAACCCTCCGAAAAACACAGATTTTCGCTATTTTTTTATGTTGAAACTAACTAATCGGTCCGGATTTTTTTTTATAAATAATACATTTATGACGAATACAAAATGATTTTTTTTATATATATTTATTTGGTGTATAATAGTTAAATAAATGGTTGAAATGATACGTAAAACAAAGGTCCTTTACGAGGCTTCCATAGCACGATAGAGAATGACATTAAAACTGTTATCTCCAAATTGGAGATAGATATCTTCAAAACTCTTTCTTTAAGAGTGGAAACCGTTTTTAAAAACACCATTCTGAGAAAAAATCGTTTAAAGAGTGGAGTCGCTACGTTCTCCAACTCTGTTCCCTTTCTGCAAGAAACGCTGTAGTGATCGTAATAATTTGAATTTCGATTTCAAAATTTGAGAGAATGTTTATTACAGGCTATATATCCGATAATGCCAAAAAAAATCGATTTTTCGAAAGTTTTACACAGACGATTCCTTAAAAGCAAATCAGCAATCTCAACAACTCTGAAGAAGTAACAATTCGTGACGATAACGAAGTTATTACTTCGGGTCAGCTGGAAAACAGCACAGTTTGTATATTCATTGTCGAAGTCGTTATAACTGTGAAATTCTTATTCCAGTTACCACTAAACAACAGGTTTGCTCAAAAAATGAAAAAAAATATGCACCGAAAACAGCTATTACTGAGTATAACGATGATTGAACTTTTTAATTCAATTTAGTTTTAACTGAATAAATAAACTAAATTACAAATTTAAATTATGCTGTCGCAAGGTGTTACTAGTCAAACATCATAAGGTGGTGATTAATGGGGTTCTCGAATTTCTTGATCGACAAATATTGATTCCATTTCCTTTTCATTTAATAAAATAGTGTGCAAAGTTCAAAAGACTTGAAGCTAATCACAACAAAGTTTGTGATTTTCTCTTTTGATTTTTGATTTTGAGCTCTTTTAAACCTGCTGAAATCCTTCGACTCGTCAAGAAACATTGCACAGATTTTATAAACCACTAGCTTTTTACCCGCGGCTTCGCCCGTAGTAGAGCCATTAAATAAGTATGAGAGATAAAGGGTAAGGGTATAATAATAGAAATGAGTCAAAATGATAACTAAATTTTATTGCTTGGCTGAGATCAAAAATTCCTACAGACAATGAAGATTCAACACCTTAAAATATGCGTATTGAAATGCAACAACTAATCTTAAAATATATTTCACCGTAACAAAAATAAATAATTCTGAATTCTAACAATTTGAAAAAATAAAATACAAAGTACTAATCTAGGATATTTTTGTAGACCATGTTATAAGTTTTCCCGTCAGGTGCAAATATGTGTGAATTCTGGGCATTAGATACACGAGAACAGGCTACATAAAGTTGACCATGAGAGAAGCATGGACTTTCTAAATGCTTTCCTGCTACCAGTAATGTTTGTCCTTGTGCCTTGTTTATAGTAACAGCAAAGCTAAGCTTGACGGGAAACTGAACCCTTTTAAATTTGAATGGAAAGTATTATAACAATATTTCTCTTACCTACACCTGTTAAAATAGTAGCACCAAGTATGTTCTGTCCCAATTTTGTTATCCGAAGCTTTGTTCCATTACATAGCAGAGGAGCATCTAGATTTCGCATAAGCATTACTGGTATATTTAGTTTTAATTGAAGTTTATGTGACGGTACACCCTATAGTTCAAGTGAATTTAAAAACTCCACAGGATATGAAGTACTTAGTTCCGTATCTATAATTGTATCCATTGACAAATATTCCTTCATTTTTTCTTGAACCTCGTTTAAAATATCAGTGTTGATCCTATTAACAATTTCATTTCTTGGTGCTAATATTGCTCTTGCACACAACCACTGATCTCTACACAAATTTTGTTGCAATTCCGGAAAAACATTAGCAATGAAATCCACATCACTTTCTACTAAATTACAAAATTCTCTTGACAGTAATATATAGCCTTCAACGTCAACAGCTAAACAACCATCACCAATTTTCAACAACATTTCTGCGTAAAGTCCTGAATCCACGTCATTTTGAAGATGCACTCTCATATTAGTTTTCAGGCGGAGTTTTTCAACTGTTGACCATAAGCATGGTGATTTAATGCACGCTTGAATTTCTTCTGCTGGTGTCCCCCTCTGAATCACTGGGAGGGTTTGACGGAAATCACCAGTCAATAAAACTACCATGCCATTTTGGATATACCAGATTTTCGCTTCCGAGGCATTTTCTAAGAAAAGCAGAGTAAGAATTAACATCAGCGAGTAAGATCTAAAATAATAAAATGACTGCTAACCACAAAAATTACGGATTACCTAAAAAATTTTAATAGTTTTTTACTGCATGTAACGACAGAAGAAAATAACAATAAATATAGAAAAATTAATATTATTATGTTAATACAACTCTAACAAATAATTTCAAACAAATTAGTTATCACAAAAACGGTACTCACGGACTTTTATTTAAATCATTAAAAGAGAAATAATTCTTTCATACATAACTTTTGTGTATCTTGAACCCCTTTCGCAGCGCAAGGAACGGAAGCCCTCAAAGATTAATAATTTCCCTCGTTTTTTACACATTTACCACTGATTCTTCGCCCCTATTGTTCGCAGAGTGATGCTATATAGCCTATAGCCTTCCTCAATAAATGGACTATCCAACACAAAAAGAATTATTCAATTCGAACCAGTAGTTTCGGAGATTAGCGCGTTCAAACAAACAAACTCTTCAGCTTTATAATATTAGTATAGATAGCATCATGAGCGCTACCCTCATGACTCACTACCATATTTGTGGTGACAAGCTACTTAGCTCCTTAGAGTATTGGTGATTTTTAGAAAAATACGTCGTGCGGTTATGGAGGGCGATATGCAAGATTAATATCTATTCCATCCACGTTGAATGTTTAGGAAACTAGTAGGTTTCTTTCAGCGGTATTTTTTTTTTTGCGTCGAATACTTTAAAAGCTAGAGTGTTTTCGTCCATTCGAATGACATGACTTAGCCAGCATAGCCACTTTCTTTTAATTCTCTGAATTTTGTCAATGTCGTCGTATATCTCATACAGCTCATCATTCCATCGAATGCGATATTCGCCGTAGCCAACGCACGAGGGACCATAAATTTTTTGCAGAACTTTTCTCTCGAAAATTCGCAACGTCGACTCATCAAATGTTGTCATCGTCCATGCGTCTGCACCATATATCAAGACGGGAATAATGAGTTTGGTTTTTGTTCGTTTCTTTTTGCTCGTTTGTCGAGAGGACTTTACTTTTCCATTGCCTACTAAGTCCAAAGTAGCACCTGTTTGCAAGAGTTATTCTACGCTGTATTTCCATTGTTAAATTGTTTTTGTTCAGAAATTGCAGCGTTGCCTTGGGCAATAAATAACCCATCCCAAAATTCTTTAAGATATCTCGTAAAATGAAAGAACTTTCCATGCAAGCACCTTATTCAGATGGCAGCTATATGCGGGGAGAAATATTTTAGATCAATGTCCCATATGTCTAGTTTACGTAGCTGGAACGGATCTGGATTTTTGTAAAGGTAAGAACTGTCAACTCCGCAGCATTCCTCCAAATTACTTTCGGGATATTTGCTGCCGCTACATCAACAATAATGTATATTCTTATATATAGGGTCTCCGAAGTTTTCTTTTGGGTGCTATAAACTTTCGTGGCAAACCTAATATAACCTTTTCAGAATAGGAATAGGAAAAATTTTAGAATAGCATCCCTGAAATTTGTAATTCAAATAGATATCGGCTGATAGTGAGATTCTCAAAATTAAGAATATATATAAACATATGTATACAATATATAGTTCTGTGCAACTAAAACTTATAATATTTAAAACAAAAAAAGCATATTTGCTCTTCTCGAAAAGCACGTCTGAATAAACTAGTGTTTTTAATAAATGCAACTCTAAAAGGTTGTTCAACTAGCTACTAAGTGTTTTTAAATAAAGCAATTAATTAAAAAAAAGTTCAATATTTTTAATCAAAATCATTTTTTGTCGATTAGCGCTTGATTTTATTTAGATATTCTGTGAAATTGCTTCTCATTCCTTTTATATCCTTTCGTTTAATTTGTCGAAGTTTTATATTTTGCAATACCCTTTTCTCATAGGCGTTAAATTAACCGTCCTTTGCTCGATTTACCATACAGACGCTGTTGAGGTTATATATTTGAGTTGTAATTATATTTTTAATTTTGAGAGTTGTACACTGATAAAATAGCAATCAGCTGATATTCAAAAATGAGCATTTGCATTGGTACCAAACGGGCCCACTGAGCCGGAGTACAGCAATATAAGTATTTAGTAATTTTATATACATATTTTACATATTAAGAATGTTAAATTACTAGATTAGAAATATGTAAAACTCACAATCGTAAAAACACATACGTTCACTAATCAGAAATATGTATGTACAAATATATTAAGCATGGATACATACACCCAAGCATTTATATGCAGCACGCATGCACTAAAAAATCAACAATACCTACATATTTACTTTGGTTATAAACATATTCACATACATGCAAACATATAAGTTAACACATAATAAATTAGTAAAGTTTCAATAATAACAGTCTAATCAGATTCCGGGATTCTGCTCTGTACATTTAATATTGTATGGTCGAAAAAGTATTTTCGTATTTCTAATCACACTTCAACTTATTTTTTTATATTTCTACTAATAAATAAATAAACAAATATGTATCATTTTGGTCGACTACTTTTTTGTTATTTTTCCGCTAGAGACATTATTCCATCAGTGTAAATCGAAATTTCCAGAACGGAAGCGAGCGAACCATTGTTGTGCTATACGAACCGATACAGCATCGTCTCTGTAAACTTCACAAATTTCATTGGTGACTTGCGTGGCATTCTAGCGAATTTCTTCGTTATTTTCACTAATTTTTGAACAGCTGTAACTTTTTTTCATCTTCCCCTTTGTTAAATGAAGCTTAAAATCTCACCTTTCCAACACTATATGGTATGACATAATGTGATTGGCAGTACTGGAGATATACGACAGCAAAGAAATCTATTGACAAAATAGGAAAAGTCTTTTTTGACTACCCAGTATATCACAAATAAAACAGCTGAATTCGATTCGAGGAATCAGCACTGTAATTTGAACCAGAGAACGTATAATATAGAGAAGGTTCACCGCGTTGCCAAATTTACGATATTTCATTTTTTTGAGGGGTACTCTTTTCTATTAGTGGATTTCACTACAAAATCAGGGGTACTCTTTTCTATAAGCGGATTTCACCAATATTTAACAGAAAATAGCAGAATTGAGCATTTTCAGTGTTAAATGAGAGCAATAATGATAATTCCAATGTTAAGGAATGTACACTTACAGATTCCCTTTTTTACTATGCGCAAACGATGCTGCATATAATTTATAGATCGGTATACATATACTTGTTATGAAATCACATAAGTATGTGCATATGTATATATTTAAAAATTGAGCTATTTTATGATGAATTCCATAAAATCTTTGCAAATGTATAATTAATAAAATTAATATTACTACCTAAATATGCATTTTATATAAGTTTGGTACGACATACATATGTATGTATATTTGTATACTTAAATAAAGATTTGCTTTGGTCAATAAACTTTTCAATATCATGTTAAAAGACCAAGCGGTCGCACATTTGCCCATATATAATTATGTTTGCATGTAAACAAATATAAAAGAACCATACGCGTAATGTTTGTACATTTGTCTACATGCAACAAATGTATGTAAATGTGTACATTCAATGCTTCATGCGAAATTTCCGTTGACGCGGACAACCAATGGCGAAGCTCATATTTTTTGCTTTCATGTAAAAAGCGGCCTTTCCACGGTCACACATGTTTGCAAGCATGTACGGCGTGATGAGAAGAATGAACGTGTAAACATAATAAATTCGTGTTCGTCATACATGTGCGATGGTTTTTAAAATTTTTTAAAAACATGATGTTGTTGTGAACATGTTTTATGGTGTAAACGCTTGCATCATACACGCAGTATATTTTTTCAGTCGTAAGCAAACATCAAAGCGTAATGGCGTCACGGGTAAATGAAGAACTGTGGAAGGACTTCTTCGAAATTTATCGAAGCCATCCAGAAGTATGGAAGGTGAAAAGTGAGGAGTATAAAAACAAATCAAAGAAGAATGCTGCTTATGAAGCACTGCTAAAAAAATATAAGGAGATAGATCCAAAAGCTAATTTAGATACGTTAAAATACAAAATAAACTCACTTCGAGGATGTTATCGGCGTGAGTTAAAAAAAAAATAAAGCGAAGTGAGAAATCTGGAGCAGGAATAGAGGAAATATATGTACCGTCTTTGTGGTACTTTCATGACCTGGCATTCTTGGAAGAGCAAGAAACACAGATGACGGGCATGTCATCAATAGAGATTGAGGAAAATGGGGACACGACTGTGGAAGACGTGAGTAAAACGAAGAGGACATTTTTATTTATTTATGTATATATTTTATATATTTTCAAAAATTAAAAAATTGCAAAATTACATTGATCCGACACCATTAAAGTATTCACAAAATGAGTTTCGAATTTCCTTGGCGTTGGTAGTACTCTTCCGACTTGTGGTTTTTTCTATTTGCATCAAAGCAGGTACCGAATTTTCACCTACATCATTTATCATTCGAAGATAATATTCACTGCTTTTTGTGCTTAAGAAGTTGTGTAAATAGCAAATTGCTAAAACAATTTTCGTTGCCTTTTCGGGAGATAAATGTATTGTAGTCAACAGTATTCTGAATCTGGAAGATATAATTCCAAACGCGTTTTCTACAACCCTTCTTGCCCGTGACAGACGATAGTTATATTGTTGTTGATGCTGAGTTAGACCGCTTTGGCTATAGGGTTTCATAAAATGTTCACTTAGTGCAAAAGCGTCATCTGCTACAAAAACAAACGGCAGCTCTTTTTCAAAACTAGATGGTTTTGTGGGGGAAGGTATTTTCAATTTTCCGTCATCATGCATAGCCGAAAATATAGTATTTCCGAAAACACCACCATCGGAAACTCTTCCGTTTGCTCCAGCTTCCACCATTATAAATTGATATTTTGCATTGACTATGGCCATCAAAACAATACTGTAAGTCTTCTTATAGTTGAAATAGTGTGCGCCAGAATGCGGTGGTTTCGTAATGTTTACATGTTTTCCATCGATAGCGCCAAGGCAATTCGGGAAATTCCACAGTTCATAAAATTCAGAAGCTATCGTTTTCCATTCTTCTTCACTTTTCGGCAACTGGAAAGATAACAGTTTTTATTTTTATTTATTATTTTCAGAATGCACCTTGCGCAAAAAAAGACAAAGAAGAATTTGGTAAAAAAGAAAAACAACAGTTGCTTATTAAAGCAGTCAAAGCTTTAGAAGATTCGACGCGGGCCAATGATGATGCAAGTACCTTCAGTTCGACTTGGGAAGTCCTCTTCAGGAAACTTGACCCTAATCAACAATTATTTGCCAATAAAACCATTATGGAGGTGTTGTACCAAGGAGCTTTGGGACGGTTGAACGAAAATTCCCATCAGATGTTCAACGTACCTAACACAAGATGCTCATCAACACATTTTTCTTATAGTGACAACTCGTCAACATGTTTTGATTCAAGAACATTGCAAAGTCGTCCGGAATACTTAATTTCACCGCCGCTTCTGAGTCCAACGCAAATTATATCTACTCCTCAACCTCAAGTTCAGCACATCAGACTTCATAGAACAGTTCAGCCACAGCAATATCAAAAAATTTCCAGCGTCAACATACAACCACAGGAAACCATAAATACTCAACAATACGGAAACAACACGGAATATCAGACATTTACGGACTTGTTGAACGACTCTGACTATTCATAAGCAAACTTTTCTTTTTATTTTTGTTATTTTTATTGATTTGAAGAAATATTTTATTTTTGTTTTGTTTTCCATTTTCATGTAATATACATACATTATATGCTTACTGAAATAAAATCTTTAATATACATACATCATATACTTACTGAAATAAAATCTTTAAGAACTTTAATCAATGCTTCACATGTCTCAATAATTATGTTGCTTAAACTTGCAGTTGAAATATACGACTGGAATTTCAAACTTTCGTAGCTCTCTCCAGTTGCCAAATACCTTAATGTTACAGAGAGACGTTCATCTGGCGAAATTGCGTCTCACATAATAGTATTTTGTTTTTCAATATAAGGTGTTACTTTTTCCAAAAGTTCCCTATATACAGAAGGATCCATTCGGAGAAAATTTTTGTAGTCCGCCGGGCTGGACTGTTCAAGTTCCTTTAATAAACGTATATGTGAAAAAACTGGTCTTCTTGATCGCCATTCCTTTAACCAAGTTTTCCTCTGTCTTTTTTGCTTTTTTTGTTCTACTTCGTCTTCTTCTACAATATCAATTACAAGTGCTGCAACTAATGCACGCGCCATGTTGCTTCGTTCACAAATAATAGAGGAATAATGTATGATTGCATGTTCGACCGTTTAAACGAAAACCATTTTTTTTGCATCATACCATGCTTGCAAACATGTGTGACCGTGTAAAGGCCGCTAAAGAGTCAATGTGTCGAAAGACACGTCACAACATTGTGTTGTTGGTAGAAAATCCGAGCTGTGCCGAAAACACAAACGAACGATCGCCAATTGTCACTGCTTCCCTTGCCGCTGTACCAGCTTCGCGTACAAACCATCGTAGATACATATGTATGTTTGTGTGTAAGCTTGCATACGTATCGACTCAGATTTTTGCAAGCCGCGTAAAAATATTTTTTACATTCCTTGACAAATACAGTCAATCCCGGTTATGTGCCACGATCAAAGATACAGATGTTTGTGGTTTGTAAAAATAAAAATATAATATGACACATAAGCGAGTGCGAATACTTAAGCGGGAGGTACTTAAAACAATAATTTCTATGTATTTCATAAAAAACAACCGTGAGGTGCAGCAAGATATAGACAGTTAAGAGGGACGATTTTCATTTAAGCGGAATACTACTTAACCGGGATTCACTGTACACATAAATCAGAGGAATATTAAATATTTTCTTTGACACATTTCTTGACTTGAAAATCGACAAATTAACTATGTTGTCAATTTTATTCTATACTTATATTTGCGGGGTTGTCGTTTTTTCCTTCTCATACAAATATCAGAAATTGTTCAATTGTTGCCATCATCGCGAAAAGACGCTTGTTGGCAAAGGCATGCTCGGGGAGATGTAATGGTGTTTGTTTTTATGAATGAAGCAAGTTTGCCTGTTGAAAGAGCGCTTGCGTTCATCAATGAAAATATTGTTGTTAGGTGTTTTTCTACAAATTTGGGCATCGGCTGTTTGGCTGCCATATTGACTTGTGATGCCGCTGACGCTATTTGAAACCATTATTGTTTTTGTAGAACAATATTCGTAATTTTTGCGGGTGACATATCGACATGTGAACGCATGCAAATATGTATGTTGCGTATGCATTGTTTGTGTGGGAATGTCATACGCACATATGTATTTACATGTGTACTCACATTGTAAGTATGTATGATGATTTTTGAGACTATTGTTGTTTTTTCAGAAGAATGTTTGTATTTTTTGATTTACATGCGTACGCATATATTATTTGTGTGAGAATGTCATACGCACATACAAACATACATATGTGTGTACGTAAATATAGAGTAGCGCGCGCTTTTTATATTACTGATAAATGATAATATCTTGATTTGAAATTGATTTGTACTTGCATAAATATCTGCAGGAGAGATGCGTATGAAAGTTTTAAATGATAAGAGGTGTGATATATATACATATTATATATTATTATTGTAATATATTATGTTCTTTGGATATTACGATAATATTTCATATATATAGCATATATACAATGCATACGAAATTATATAATATTATCAAAGAAATATTTAAAAAGTAGCTTTTATTTGGACATTAACTACAAATATGACCTTGAAATAGCTTAATTTCATTACAATATTATCAATTTTGCATGAATTCACAAAAATTCGCAAAATGATATTCATATCAATGATTTGATTGCATGTAAACGTATAAAAATATAAGCAAAAGAGCAACATACATCTGTAATATCAATGTAGTATATTTCTGAGCATAGTTTTCATTCAATGCTCAGCTCTGTTCGCTCAGCACTGTTAAAATTTCTCCTTCTCAGTCAAAAGTGGTGAAATCCACTAATAGGATTTTGTTAGCTCTTGACAGTTCACACGTCTGTCCGCAATTGAGCCTTCTCTATATTATACGTTCTCTGTTTGAACGTACACAACAGCCATATACGCAAAAGTATAAAGAAATTTAATTTTATAAACAGTCTTTATTTCGCAGTGTCCGGGTCAGGTCATAAAAAAAAAACATCTTTTTTTTTAGACTAAAAGGTTTAAAAAATTATATATACAAGTTTGGAATATGTAAACAAAATCAACATTTCTCACTAGATGGTGTGTGTATTAATTTTTTGTATTAGTTTTGCGGGGATACCAAATTCGGACAAATCGACACAAAGGCAGAAGCGAAGAAGATGGAGTGTCCATTCTATTTTCACGGGTCTTTTCCAAGATTTGGCGCTTGGTGAATATCTGGTCAGTTCTTGACTGATAAGGTACAATCAGTTTGTTTACGGTGTGCGTTAATATTGATGTATTTACTTGTGCCTGAATCTAGTACTACAGATAACCATATTTCGGGCCCCGGCGAAGTCGATCAGCCTCAACCCATTTGGGGATGTTTCGTCGTGAAGGCCTGGCGTTAAAGTCGCCAAGAACGATTTTGACATCGTGGCGGCGACAGTACTCATAGGAGCGCTTCAAGCGCTCATGGAAGCATCTTTGGTCACATCGTCCTTCTCTTCCGTCGGGGCGTGGGCGCAAATCAACGATATGTTTAAAAATTTCTTTTTGATGCGGACTGTGGCTGAATGTTCATCCACCGGGGTGAATGACAGTACTTGGCGACTGAGTCTCTCTCCCACCGCGAATCCCACACCGAATTATATATAAGTAATAATAAAATCGCTTTTGAACCAAAAATTAAGAAAGAACAGTTTTTCTAATTGCAGCACCCTAGTAAATTTTGTGAAAGCTTTAATAAAGAACTAGAAAAGATAATACGAATTTAACAGGAAAACATATCCATTATGAAATATAAAAATAGTTTTGTAATTTTATATGTTAAGAAAATAGCCAGGATTAGTTTGTACATATTCAATATGTTATTATGAAATTGTTAAAGATATGGATAGGAACTGGAGATTTAAGACAAGGATACAATCCAGTGTAGAACGCCTAATAAAAAAGGACGTCATGACCAAAGTGTAAGAGCAAGAGATCTTCTTTAGTTAATAACCACTTGAGGTGACCCTTATCCATGTAATATAGTCAACCAATCAAGAGCTGCCAAAGGAAACTATGACAATATGGTTTAAGCCTAAGGTCACCATGTCTTTTTTAATACTTCTTCAAATAATGCGTCCGTACGATAATCTATGTTGTTTTCTTTATAATAAAAGCATTTTGCGTCGTATATGTGATTTAGGGTAATTTATAGACTAAATTCATACCTATTCCGCATTATACTATAGTTTATATACTATTACTCGTTAAGCGAAACAAATAACTGCCACAATCCAATCGACTTCAAATTTCGAGATTATCATTAGAACCAGTTTTTGCCTTAAAAGTGCCTAGGGAATTTCGGTAGATTCAAAATTTGTTTTATGGTCATTTTGTTATGATGTTATTGACTAATAATTTAAATTTTCTATTAATATTATCAAAGGAACATTCTTCCTGAATTTCAATAGTATGCATATCATACAGATTAATCGATATTTTTTGGAAAAAGTCAGCTATACGAAGTACGGTCCACATATGTGGTATGCGGGGCTTGACCATTTTTAGAAGCGAGGTGACATTCCTTAGAATACGTGGAATTTAAATTTGGTTTATATAGTAGGCATGGTTGGGTTCCGATTTCGCTCATTTTCGCACTGTAACAGAGGATTGTCAGGATAATGTTATGTACCGAATTTAATAGGCCAGAGGTATATAATTTCACCATTCTGGGAGTTAAATCTAATACCTTTGACGCATTTAGTTATTGATTTAATATCACTTTTAGTAATTTTTAACATAACCGCTCCATGAAGAGCCATGGCCATGTTATCCTCCGATTTCACCTATTATCACACTGTCTTAATCGCCGAACGCGTTTGGCAAGATTCCTTGCGGCACCTACCTAAACGTACTGACGGTGATATTTCTCATGACGGAGAACACCATCGGTAGTCTATGCACCCTGCAAATCTTTTCTTTTGCAAAAAGCTATACAGCTCTCCCTGGACTGGAATGTGTGCGATATTTTGGCAATATTCCACATTTCATAACATGACTATTTAACTGTTCTTGCAGATCTACATATAATTGTAACGAAGTATTAAAAACATAATTTAAATATATATAAAATTTTAAATTTCGAAGATAGGGCGTAAAAGATTGAGTGTAGTGTTTGCTGTATGGCATGTAGCGCCGTCCTGCTGGAACCAAATGTTGTCCAAGTCTTCCTCTTCAATTTGCTTGAAGAAAAATTCGGTTCACATTGCGCGATATCGCTCACCATTTATGGTTGCGGTTCCTTCTTCATTTTAGAAGGAAAATGGACCGATGATTCCACCAGAGCAAAATCCGCAATATACAGTGATCCGTGCTGGGTGCATTGGGTTCTTGGCGATTACGTACGGGTTTTCTGTGCCCCAAATGCGACAATTCTGCTTGTTAACGTAACCATTGAGGGGGAAATGAGCCTCGTCCGAAAAGATGTTTTTTCGGTAAAATTGACCTCGGTCAAACGATCTTCTGCCCAATCTGCGAACTGTAGAATAGGGAATAGTAACCCATTTCGTAAAGTTAAGACTTTTTACTGAATATCTGTCACTTTCCGAATGGTATTTGACGTTTCCAATGTCGAAATATAGATAATTCAAATTTAAAACGTTAGATGGTCCACCCTATATTATATTAAATATTTAATTTAACATACCTGATGAATTAGAAGCCATTTTTTCCAAAATATTTTATTTAATTTTAATAGAAACACGCTTAAGAACACAGTTTATTTGCCAAAAACGAAATAATTAGCAAAAAGACAAAAAAGCAACGGTACTTTGCTTTAAAAGTAGCGGTAGTAATATCCGTTAGAGAACCCTCTATGACATTGCTACTTCTTCGCGTATGACTCTCTTACCACTTAAATTTTTTATTGTTTATCAACTATTATGTTTCCTGTATTTAGGGTCTCATCTTTCTTTCTATTTTTTTGTTAGTTTGTAAAATATAATACTCGTAGTTTGGTATCACTGATTATTTGACAGTTTGTAACTCATTTGTTATTCTTTAATAAACAGAATTCAACAATATGTTAAATGTATAATAAAAGTTATTTTTAGACTATGTTATATAAAATAATTGTGTACAATCGAATTAGTGATGTGTTAGTGGATATAAAAGTGCAAAATATTAATAAGTACAAAATTAATTTTATATCGAGAAAATACGTACTTCAAATAGTGGTAATTTTCAACTTTAAACGCGAATATCTCGAAAACTATGAGCTTCGGCGGCTATAACTATATACATATATTGCCAACATCCTGGGACGGTATTCTAAAGCCGACCCTAATTAAGCCGTGTGCTGAAAGCCTCTGTAGTTAGTGCTCCTTTTAATCTGTATAATAATAATTTTATTATTATTTTACATATAATAAATAAATAAATAAAATATGTTTAATATTATAGACTTATACATTTCTGTTGTTATTGCTTAATTTTTTTCTTTAAGGGCTTGGCTTTAATGTTATGGGAGGAAAAGAACAGAACTCACCCATATACATTTCTCGTATTATACCCGGAGGTGTAGCTGACCGTCATGGAGGACTAAAAAGAGGAGATCAACTTTTATCTGTTAATGGTGTGGTGAGTAATACGCAAAATAAATGTTTGATTACATTTGAATTGTAAGTGACTCCAAAAAAATTGAAATGGTTGGGTTTATAGGGTTTGTTACAAACTTTTTACTTTAAATGTTAATCAATTAAATTTTTAAAGGTAAACTTGAAAAATTAATAAGTATTTAGTAACAAAAATTTATCAAGTGAATAATTGATTGCCCCTCTCTGATTCAAAAACGATCATCATTGCATTGAAGTGATATGCATCGGTGATCTGCTGTAAAGATAAATCACTGCGCTACCAGCAAATAACGCTGCATATACCATGGAGGTTAGAATTATTTTTGTTTCAAGTTCTTGTGGATATTTGATTGATTTCGAAACCATTTTATTTATTGAAATTATTTAGAGTATGGTCCCAAACTACAGCTACAGCGAGTATGATTGAGTCACATCAAATACTCAAACATTGTTGATTGCGTTGAGTACTGACTTACGTGAACTGATTTGATGTAATATGAACAATCTGCGGAAACTTTCATAAAAAAAAATTAAATGAACCATTTTCTTGTTTCACTAATAATTAGTTGATTTTCTTGATGTAGTCCGTGGTTGTGCTCTTTCTGAGCGTCTTGTCCTTGTTCAGTCTGGTATCTACTGTCCGATTACGCGGCTCTACAGGTATTTTGATAAATATTGACTTGTTGGTAATAAAAATTTTGTTTTTCAGTCATGATTAGGGTTCTGCGCACCTTTTTCACGCATGCAAATGTAACGCGATGCTTATTATCGGCCTCCGTACTAAAAATATGCAAAAATGTTCGCGAGGGTTTTAAGGTTAAAAGCAGCGTTTGAAAAACTCCCGTAGCATTTCATTTTACTCTTGCTACCGCTCTCACTTTGTCGGGAGACACAGCATAGCCTTAGCATAACAATGTAAAAGAAGTGCTCTACTCTGCTCCGAGTTTTGTTAGGTAAAAAACTATAGCTGGAGCGGGAGCAAAAAATTAAATTTTGCGCTATGCTCTGGCGTAGCGGTAGCAAAAAATTGAGAGCGGTAGCACAGCAGAGCTAATAAAAATTTTCATGTGCTACAACTCCCGCATGTGTTTGTTGTTTTTTTTCTTTTTTTGCTATTTTCTGTCATAATGTTTGAATTAATTGAATAATTCAAACAAAAAAATGTTATGCAAATCATTTTGGCACTTGTTGCGTCATGTGACTTTATAAATCTAAAATCAAATATTTTAAAAAATATATTAATAAAGTCAATTAGATAATAATTGAATAAATTATATGTATATATTTTTTTATTATGTAAAATATTTACCATATTTATATTACCAAAAACATCATCTATTCCAAATGTATTACAATACTCAATTCTATGAATTTTCGAAATTAATTTTAACTACATTACTTTCCCCTTTTTTATATACATTAGGGTGTTTTTTTTTAACTATTAATTTTTTTCAGTCCCGTCACGAAATTTCCTTGGAAATACCATACAAAAATTTCCTTGAAATGTTTAGCCCTAAATATTAACATTAAAAACTGGACCAAGGCATGTAAAAATTGTCCATAGAAAATACACGACAATCCTGATTTTTTATCTTTAAATTCCTACAGATCAGAGGTATTTTAATGCATCGCTTGACTTTAGACGCATGTTTCTCTCTTTTATAAGTTTTAGTCTTTTAGAATACAAATTTAAAACAAGCTAAAATCAAAGGCTGTTTGAATTTCTAACATTTTTTTTCAAATATTCGCAGTAGAGCAAATATTCGAATACACCCGGAAGAAGGACTACTAGCAATGGTAAGACTTTTCGAACAGTATTAACCGGTTAAAATTAGCCCGAACCGTTCCAAACCGGATAGTCGATTAATTGGTTTTCAGGATGTTCGAATAATTTTAAGAGCCCAAATCTACACCAATATTTTCTCAAAATGAGTGAACCTCACTGTTTTAATATGTGATGAAGTTCGGAATGATAAAACAATTTTGCAAAACGTGAACGCGGAAGGATATTATTTTAGTGGCATTTGTAAAATATTTTAAATATTAGGTTGTCAAAAAAGTTTTGCGGTATTTTCGCTAGTTGGCGCTGAAAGCGCGTAGTTCTAGTTTTATTCGTCGCATCGGGTCATGCTATACCTTTTTGGAAAGCTCATTTCACGCGCTAACACTTGTTTGATTGATTGTCGTTTCTTTTAAGTCGTTCGTGAGTTATAGCGTCGCAAACATGGAGGAAAATAAAGAGAAAATACGGCATATTTTACAGTACTATTACGATAAAGGCAAAAATGCATCTCAAGCCGCCAATAAAATTTGTGGAGTTTATGGACCCGATACAGTTTTCGTTTCCACCGCACAACGATGGTTTCAACGTTTTCGTTCTGGTGTAGAGGTGGTCGAAGATGCGCCACGCTCCGGAAGGCCTGTCGTCGAAAATTGCCGTAGCATCGGTCAAGAGCTGTGCATGAGTCATCAAAAATTCATTTCAATTTCAATAAAAAAAAATTCAATAAAAATACCGCAAGACTTTTTTGACAACCTAATATATACATGAGTTGAAAGGTGAACTCTTGTATGGTCCTCAAATAGGGCAATTAATGAAAAATATAGCATATATCAAGGCTTTAATTGCTCCGGAATTTTAGAAGTTATAGTGAAGGAAAGGGAGGTTCAACAAGAATTTAAAAGTGATGGAAGAAAGGCATCAATTTTGATGGGAAATGAAAGAACTCAATTTACTCTTGAGAAAGAAACACTTGCCCCACTTCATTTGTCGCCCATAAAACTGAATCAAATTTGATCTTTGTCGCTGATTTAAGGGGGTATTCTACTCTAGAATTTTGAAAAACTCGATTTTTCATATATTTAAAGTTTAGACCCTCAAGAACATATCCTCCAAAGGATTTTTAAAAATTAAAATTATTTTAAGAGCTACAGTTACTAGATAGACTCACTTTATAAACGCGTTTTTCTCGAAACTACTTTTTTCCACACGCTACCGGCATTATCTCAAGTTCCTTACTGATTAAGAATTTCTTTTGATTTTTTTTTTCAGACCACCAGGAGAGTTAGGATCAATGTCACCAAGATGCGCCATTTTTTTTTACACCTGTCTCTCCCCCCCTCTGAATTATTTTAATTTTTAAAATTTTTTTTTTTAATTTCTTTTCTGTATTTTTAAGATATCAATAAAAACACCATTAAAAAATGGATAGTAAAAATATTTTTGGTTTTTTTTTTTAATTCAAAAAACTGCCCAAATGTTGATTTCTAGAGTAGAATACCCCCTTAAAGACGAACACATGAATTAAACTAACAGATATGTATGTATTACTCGATGTAGTGCGCTGGTCCCAACTATTGAAAGTTATTTTTAAATCCTTTGAAGCTAACAGACGATCAAAGAAGTCTCCGCGAAATGTCTGTAAAGTTGAAGCGAATTGACCTTGTTAGTTAAGTCGATCAACGATAGCTGAACGATGTATTGTGTCAGTACTCGCGATCTCAAGACGCTAAAATAAAAAGCATTGCACACATCATTAAGTGGTATGATGTATTAATGGCTTCTATTAAAATTTGACGTTTTAGTAGGAGGTGGTTTGGGATTTGTTTTGCAGAAACTATTATAAAACGTTCTAAAATATGTTTTAAATTTAAAGTGTAAAGGGATTTTTTTATGATGGTACTTAAAGAAGAGATTTGATAGATCTCTATATATATAGTCTATACCTATCTATTTCGATAAAGGGAACATTAATTCTGATACAATGAGTATGCCCGTTTAGCAAATTAAAGACTATCAATCAGTTGAACCTTAAATGAAACTATTAATAAAAAGTGACAATATATTTTTAAAAATCATGTGAAGGAGAAAACTTTTCAACTAAAGACCAATAATAGTATATTCCATCATGTATTAAGAAAATATAGGAAAAGAATATTCCGCTTCTACAAGAAATATATACTTTAGGGTAATTTATGAATTCATAAAGCAAATTCAAAATTTGTTCGAAAAATTTTTTCAATAGCTTCAACTTATTATTATTCTCTTTTTTTTGCATTTGAGCATGTTTACTGGGTTACTGAGGATAAACTGAAGTCATATTTAGTTTAAAGGATAATTAGCTCTTTTGTTATTCATTATCCATGTACCTAACGCTTTTTATTGTATTATAAATATTGGAGTTGTGGCATTTCTTACAAAATAACATGTATTGTACTTTAATATTATATATCATTTATTGTGCGTACATACTAGCTCCATATTTGAAAAATACTTTGCATTTTTTTCAGTCCGTGGAAGGTGAAAATCACGAAAAAGCTGTAGAACTTCTTAAGCAAGCTGTTGGATCTGTGAAGCTAGTTGTACGTTATACCCCAAAAGTTCTTGAGGAAATGGAGTTGAGGTTTGATAAGCAACGCACTACTCGCCGTCGCCAGTGATTTAAAAACAATATAAAACATGGATTAAATTAAATGTAATAAATTATCACTCTTATAAAGTCAATAAGAAAAATTAAAATCTTGAAAACTTTTTAAATATCGACGTAAACGTAAGTAAATTATTTTGTTACTTCTACTGTTCGTCACAAGGTATCACACAAATGGATATATTAATTTAATTATGAAGAAATTACAACATTATTAATTCGAATTGAAGACGTTTTCAACTAACAGCCACTAACAACACCTTCGCAAAATCCCTCAGATCTCACAGCTGTAATTGCAGGGCACTTTCTCTAAGGAGCACCCATTCTAGCCATACTTGAGCATGGCGTGAAGGCGGTATCCTTATTAAATAGATACGAAAAAATTAGAATTCTCCATCATGATTTCTACCGCCGATGGAAGGGGGAGTATACAAAGGACCTTCATAAAAGTTACAGCTGGAGAACTCACGAAAAAGCGCCAAAGTTTGGAAATTTTGTCCCAATCCATGACGATTGTCTCCCCCAAGAAAATCAGCTCGGTTGCATAGAGAAGTTACGTCACGGCTCCCACGTTCAGGAGTAGTTGACCTTCGTACCCAAAACGCAACGCTAACCAGACTTCTCGTTAAACTAGAATTCCAACCAACTTCAAAAAATAGCGAAAATGCAAGTAGTAAAGAATTCATATTACCGACACGCTATAATAAATCATAAAGATACTAAATAATGGATAGACTGGTATGACCCTCATAAACCAAATAAAGTTGGTTACATATAGTAAAATCTACATTATTCGTACAATTGAGTTGCCTCTAAACTCGCCTTTTTATCCATACAGGTAGTATGGATTCAGAAATAAATACAATCCTAACGCCAGCAATGCGATCGGCCATCAGTGTGCCTCACTCTGGGATTGTTCTAACAGCGGCGAAAGAAACAACCACTACAACCTCAATTTCAACTACCTCTCGTAGTATCTGAAAGTTATTGAATTGTAAAATATAACATACTTACCTTAATAATGCATTTATATTATATATTATTATATTTTCGGTGTATTTAACGTGGGTAAGTACCTGCTGACAACAGCCTTACCACACGGCGCTCAAAAGCGGATCAAATGATGCGTTGATCAGCGCCCTGAGAATGCTAAGCATTTTCAGTACCAATTGGCAGTGTGGAATGCACACACTAACAACCTTGGTAGGGTTCGAGGCTTATCTAAAACCTCTGCCGTGCTTTGGGTCCGGCACGTGGTTGCAATGCAACTCCACATTCAACTGACAAAGTCAGTTCTTTCCGCATTTGGGTTTTAACCACAACCACTACGGTTCTCCCCGAGGGGCCAGTCTGCATGAGCATTAAAATTAACCTACCTGTGAGAAAGGTGCCTCTGATGCAAAAATGCGTTCAGAGGTCTATCCCCCGTGAGCAGAAAACCCAGACTCAGACAAAATTTGAAGTCGGAGTTATCCTCATCGAACCCAGCGTCCCGAATGTTCTCGTAAGTCACTCGGCCGTTAGGACTATTGTCCCAACGTTCTTGTCACCTACACCTAATCCTATCATCTAGAATCCTCTTGCTTCCTAGATATACTCCCCGCTCCACATCATCGTCGGAAATTCAGTCATTCCGCAGCAATGACACACTCAAACCCCTTATCCTGAAAGCAACAGCACGCTGTATGAAAATCAGGTCAAGAGGGGATGCACCTAACAAAACCTGCCTAGTATCCATTGAGACAGTAAGACATACAGGCAAGCATCTTACAACGCTGAATTGAGAGGAGTTTTTGAAACCCCAAGACAGTCCTGGCTGCTTCTCACCATACTTTGGCTCCATATGTGGCACAGGCCCCAAACAAGCCATGATATATGGTGCGGACAGCACGACGTCCGAAATCCCAATCACTTAAAATGCGTCGTATTTTGTCTACGGTTGCCTGCAGGCGCTCCTCAACATTCGCCTAATGTGGAGTAAAACATATCTTTTCACTCATGGTCAGTCCAAGATATTTGACATGCGTCACATATCTGATGCTGACCCCATTCTCACGGATAATCGGTGGATGAACCGGTGACAATCTGCTCTTAAGCAGCATTGCCATCGTTTTCTCCCTCGATATGTCAATCCCCACATCTACACTCCAAGTATTCACTCTCTTAAGCAGCATTGCCATCGTTTTCTCCCTCGATATGTCAATCCCCACATCTACACTCCAAGTATTCACTATCTCGAAAAGATGCCCTCCCGTCCGCTCTATCTCAGACCGCGAGCGACCTTCGACCATAAGAAGAAGGTCCTCCGCATACGCACAACTTTTACAGAGTGGTTCGAGACGCCCAAGCAGAGTATCCATCATAAGATGCCAAGTATATGGACCACAGAAGTAACCCTGGTGGCAGCCACGATCAACTCCAATCTCCACACTCCCATTCATGCCTCCGAGGGAGGCCTTACTGTCCAAAAAATAACTCTGCCAAAGAGTAATTTCCGGACAGCCAAGCTCATCCAGTCGTTGCACCACTCGATCCCAGCTTAGGTAACACTAGCCGACAATTTTGACATTTTTTTTCTGCTCTGAAACCAAACTTGTTTTTTTATGTTGCTTTGATAAGGTACATATATAATTTGAATATAAAAAAAATTGCTAGGTCCAGGTTAAGAGAAAAATAAAAGAAAAGTTTTTGCAAAAAATATATTGAATATTACAAATTTTTATCTCTCAATTTATATTTTCTTGTACTTTTTTGAACTTCTGCTGTATTGGTAGTCAGGATTATTACGTAAACATATCCAGCAATAGTCTGCCAGCATGCTAGGAGTCCATTTGCCTTGATACCTTTTCTCCATACTCAATATGTCTTGGTGAAATCTCTCCCCATGTTCATCACTGACTGCACCTAAATTGGGGGGAAAGAAATCCAAGTGCGAATGTAGGAAATGTATTTTCAGGGACAAGTTACACCCTAAAGCCTGAAAATTCGTCAATAGGCTTGATATGAGTTCTTCATAATCGGGTGATTTGGTGTTACCCAAAAAATTTTTTACAACCTCAACAAATGAAAGCCATGCTTTTTTTTCTAGCGTATTTAGTTTAGAGACAAAGTTTTGATCCTTCATAACTCGTTGTATGTCTGGCTCCACAAAAAACCCTTCTTTTAATTTCACATCACTAAGTCTCGGAAATATACTTTTAAGGTATTGAAAACCTTCTCCCGTTTTATCCATTGCTTTTACAAAATTTTTCATTAAGCCTAATTTTATATGAAGGGGTGGCAATACAATATTCTCGGGTTCAACAAGACGAAGATTGGACACACTTTTCTGATTAGGTACATAGTCTGTTCCTTTGGCCACTCTTTTTGGATATAGTGTTTGCTTCGAGCTCTGCTATCCCATTCGCACATAAAACAGCAAAATTTTGGGTAACCAGCTTGCATACCTAGTAACATCCCAACTACTTTTAAATCAGAACAAATTTTCCAAGAATGTTTAGCATACTGTATTTTTTGTTTTGTTTTTTTGATATTTTCATAGGTTTCTTTGATATGTACTCCATGCGCTAGAGGTACAGATGGAAGTTCGTTACCATCATGTAACAAAACCGCCTTTAAACTTATTTTCGATGAATCAATAAATAGTCTCCACTGATCAGGTGAATAGGTACAAAACATTTTTTTCATAAGCCCATATACATCTTTGCAATAGACTAGATCGTTTTCCTTTTCAAAGAAATCCACAACACTACTATGTCGTTTCCGATAAGTACAGATTCTTGTCTCTGGATGCAATAAATTCCATTGTTTTAGTCTAGAAGCTAAAAGTTCTGATTTCTCCTTTGGTAAATCAAGGTCACGAATCAGATCATTAAGTTCGCTTTGAGTTATCAGATGTGGCTCTGTTGTTGACCTTGTTGGTGGTCATCGTCGTCAAAATCGGTGTGGTCGGAAGCATAAACATCAACACTACTTTCGAAGCTGCTACAGCGGCAAGGGGTGACAATCGGCGGCCATTACTTTACTTATGCCATGGAATTTCTATTGCTACGAATATGGAAATGACAAATTTGATAGAAAAGCCGCGCTGTGCCGAAAGAAACGAACAAACGATCGCCGATTGTCACCGCTTCGCTTGCTACTCGAACAAGGTTGCGTAGATTCATATTGAGCAAGGTTGCGCAACCTGAATCTATCGCAACCTTTTCCGAACTCGTATAAGAAGTATAACTTCAATAATATTATCGTAATTGGACCTAAGGATTTTTTTTTAATTATTTTTCTAATGATATACATACTAACAGGAACCAAAATATATAATTTTTATTTCAGAGCAAAATCCATTGTCGGCTAGTGTTATTTAAAAAAAATGGTCTTCAGGTTGGTACTTATCCTGTAAAGAAAAAATTTGATATTCGTTTGTTTTGCTGTGATGCTCCCGCTCGAGCCTTTGTTACAGGTGTACAGTCGCACACTGGAAAAAGTAGTTCTAAATGTGATCAAGTGGGTGACTACAAAGAAAGGAGAGTTTGTTTTTCAAAACAAATAAAACATTTAAGAACTGACCAATCTTTTAAAAATAGAAGTGACATATCACATCACATTAATCCTTTTAAATTTAGAGAAAGCATTTTAGAGTCAGGAAATTTCAAAATGGTCTCCCAATTTCCTTTCGACCCAATGCACCTTGTAGATCTTGGTGTATGTAAAAAGTTGCTTCAATTGTTAATTAAAAAAGGCAATATAAACGTAACGAAAGTTAACGAAAAAATAACATTTCTCTCCAATTTAGTTCCTTCAGAGTTCGGCCGAATATGTAGAAGTTTAGATGAAATCAATATTTGGAAAGCGACAGAGTTTAGGCAGTTCTTATTGTATATATATAGGTATATTTGTTCTAAAAGATTGCGTTAGTGGTGACCATTACTACCATTTCCTCTTATTGCACGCAGGTATAAGGCTGCTATCATTCAAGAAGTCATATAGCACTGAAGCCAACGTTGCCCAACAAATCTTTGGAAAAATTCGTTGATTTGTTTGGAAATATATACGGAGACCATTTAGTTAGTTACAACATACATGATTTACTCCATTTAACTGAACGTACTAAGCTATATGGGCCTCTAGATAACTTTTCCGCTTATAAGTCTGAAAATCACATTCAATTAAAAAAAAAACTTATAAATAAGCCCAATAAAATCCTGCAGCAATTACATTTAAGGCTTGAAGAAGGAAATAGTGCAGATTTTAGTTGCAATAAAATTTCTAAAATTAATTAATTTAATATAGATTATAAAAAAGAAAAAAACTCTTATTGTTTTAGTCAAAAATTAGGCCCCATAGAAGTAATAGGCATGACAGACGAGTCTGGTAGTGCTATAGTATCGGCGCATTGTTTCTTGGGTGTTGAAAGCTACTTTCAAGAACCATTGGAATCGTCAACTGGTTTAGGTATTTTGTTGGCAAATAAATTAGATCCAAAATTGTTTAAAATCGAAAAAGATGATATAGTTTATAAATACTTTTCTATTCCACATGAGGGCAAGTTTCTTCTTATACCAATTTTACATCATCCATTTCATGAGTTTTCAAATTAGTACTATTTAAAGTAATTGTGGTATTTTCCGAATGTATTTTATTTCATGATATGAATTATTTAAAAGAATTTTGATACTGCCATTTTTTTTATTTTACGAACAGATGGATTCACCAGCGCTCTTTGATGCAATTGATTTTGAAGAATTCCCAACAACGTCTTCGACTCCTGTAGAAGGTATGTACATGTAAATTTGTCGTTTTAGTTTTCACTTTATTTGTACACATTTGTTAATGTAGAACAACTGACATAAAAGCGAAGAAATGGCCCAACAAAAAACTGTGCGCGAATGTAAGGTTTTAATTAGAAAAATTCACCATTCAGTATGCCGACTGACTGCTGAAGAAATAGATAGTATGCAAACCGAAGTTGCCTCCACGCTACCAATAACAACGATAGCTGCAGCATTGGAAATGGACGAGAAACTGAAATGCGAGGAATTTGCTACTGCAACTAGTAATGTATACATTTTTTTCAATAAATATTATTTAAACTTTTGCTAAATATTTTTAATTTACAGAAACAGTTTATTTTAAAAACAAAGGGAAATTCAGATAATTTACATGATGTGCTGAGACATATATACACTGACGAATTTTTGTTTTTGTGTAACTGGGACGGTAGAGGAGAGAAACAACCCCTATCGAAATTTCTACTGGCATCTAACATATTATATGGTAAATTTAATATATACATATTTAGTTAAGAGGATGTGTTTTAATTTGTCTCTTCATTATAATTTATTAGATTCTTTCGTTACTTGTGGACTGGGGAATTTCGAAAAACAAATTCGGAAGTCCATCGAAATGAGCCACCATAGGTACAAACAAAAGAAATACATGAAGCGAAAAGCTGTGGAGGAATCGAACGAATCCAAATAGATAATAATTAAAAAAAAAATGTAGTCGGATTTAAGAATGTATAAACAAAAATGAATTTTAATAGTGTAACTATAATAGCTTTAATATGAATGTTTATTTTAAAAATCTTCTATATCTTACTATGTAATTAAATTTTTCTTAAAAATATTTATAAAAATGAATTTAAAGTAATCTAATGTAATTAGGAAAATATAATATTATAGATTATTTTTAGTTTCTTAAACTCAAAAAATTATAATATAAAAACTATTAATGAAATTAATGTAAACATTTTAATTTAAAAAAAATATTTCGCGTTTCGAACTCTAGACCGAGGGAATGGTAAGTGGTCTGCCCACTACGCTAATATGGAATGCACCGCCACGCTTTCCTGAAAGCAGTTCTGTCGATTTGTCTTAAATTTAACGAAAGTGTGAGAAAGAAGTATATAGTTTTATTACGGCAAAAAATATGTTATAAAACTCACGATTCTGAACAAACTTTGTTCTATAACTTTGTTTGCAAGTGAAATTTACCTCAGCTAGGTAGAAAAACCCTGGTTGGTTCCTAGCGCAACCAAACTACAAAAATAAACAAGATGAATTAAAAAAAAAACATTTTTATTTCGATGTTGGTCAATGTTTTTGTGTGCTGTTGCATGTCGATTTGTCTTTTTTATTGTAAGAGAAGGATATACAGGATACACCACAGAAATATATACTACACCATTATTGGCTTTAGCTCTGGTGAAATACAGCAAAGCAGTTTTTTCAGGTGTAAAACACAAATGTACTCCACATTTTCGACATCGTACTTTTGTACGAGATGTGCAATTGGGATTCTTACATCGCGGCTTTCCCTCCTTCACATACTCTGGTAAATGCCCAACGTTATCTAGGCGAATGTCACGTGATGGTAGCGGACCAGACATGGGGCGTTGACGTTTTGCAGATATTTAGATATTATATTTGTTCGTCGATCTTTTCCAATTTTCATATCAGTACCAGATTTTGTCAGGCACTGGGTAACTTCTGACAAAAATTCGTGCAATACCATCTTGGGCTCAGTTTGATTGGAGTCCGCATGATGTCGCTTATATAACATCCAGGTATTGATGATAGCCATATCGCACATGTGGTAGAATAATCGGTTTGTCCACTTTCGTGATTTTATGCGAATATGACTACGACCCAGTGACGAATCCAAGAGGTCAACGCCGCCCATGTACTTGTTATACTCGTGGATAACGTTTGGACATTGAATGCTCTCTGTAATTTTTTTATTGTCATTCCAAGCCACAGTTGTAACATCAATTCCATGAAATGAACCAGCGTATTCTTCCCAATCACCACGATTTTTAAATTTCTGCTGTAATTTGCACAATGGAATTCGTGAACGGCGAATAGTCCCAAGTGAATAGATGCCTTGTGTTCGCAAATATACCATCAACGGAATCGAAGTGTAATAATTGTCAAAAAAAATTGCATGATTTACAAATCGCGGAACCGAGCGGGCTAATCTGACAACAATATTTGCTGACACACCCAAGTTTGGTTCATTGTCTTGACGGTGGTCGTCATCACCGGAATAAATTTCAAATACGTAGCAACATCCGGAATCATCGCACAGTAGGAATAATTTATCACCCCAAGGGTGTGGCTTATCTGGCATGTATTGTTTCATATTGCTTTATTTTCGTCGCACAGATTTGCTCGCATTGGAACCTTTTTGAAGTTCCTATTTAGTGCCGTGAGTATTGGGAGTATTTTGTACAAACGATCATATCCCAAATCGTGTTGTGGTATTTGTCCATACATTTCAACTGCCTCAAAGACCCGATTACGTCTGCAACTGCGCGTAGCATCCGATGATGTTGATGGCAGTTGCTGGCATGACGCGGAAGGCTGCCTGTCACGATTAGAGCGTGGCATTTCATCGTTATTATTAAAATGCAAGAATTGGCGAATTTTATCGTAACGATTCCTTGGCATACAATCCATGATTGGCTTGAAACCATAGTTACCCCAATATGATCGAATTCCGGGATATTTATACACCGACATATAATAACTGATTCCCATAAAACGTTTTATTTCATCAGGCGTGGTGTTCAATGGTTTTTCAATGTTTTGTTGTATTGCGTACAAATTGCTCTGTTCCACAATATTTGAAACAATGTCGTTGACATAAGAAATGTAAAAAACTGAAGCGGCGAATGCAATGCCAATATCTCCGGTGTCAAAGCCTCATCACCTCGAAATCTTATCAAATTAGCGTATAATTGAAGATTTCTTTTTCGCCACAACGGCTTTTGAATACATCAGACTCTTTGTCAATCCATACGCCTTCAAACATTGTGGCATACTTTAGCCATCGGCCGTGATCACCTACAACAACTGGCTCTTCTGCAACATCCATGCCTAATAAAAATCTTATTTAGAAACAAAAAGCTTTCGTATAAGAGAAAGGGATATTTTACATTGATTTGGTTCACTATTTTCTTCTATAACTGGATTGCCGACATCTGCAATATCTGCCACATTCTGAACAACAGCTAAGTCAGCAATGTTCTGAACATCTGCTACTTCGTCTTCTAAATCTTCACTACGCAAAGCAGCACTAAAGCCAAAATCGGAGTCGACATCACTGTCATCAGCAGAAAAATCGCCGCCGTCTTCGCTTTCCGACCACGCAATAGAATTAACGATCTCGCTTAGCTCTTCTTCAGTTCGGCGCATGAATCAATTAACGGTCTTATAATGACAAGCAAATTCTAAAATAAAATTCGTTAAACAGAATTTTGAATTTAAGCGGTTGGTTCCTGGCGGTACCAGTGGGTTATTAAGGGTAAAGAAAATGATAGAAAAGTGTGACAATTAAACTGGCACGCGTTACCGGCATGTCACTAAGTAACGTAACCGTCACTGTTCTAACTGGGTATAGTATAGCATATAGTATATTCACATCGATAACTTGTATGTCACTATACCGACGACTACATACGAGTATAACACATAATCGTACGCCAACAGCTCATTCGACATCAAACGGTTCAGTTGAACGCTTACATAACACACTGATAGAAATCGCAGGAACATTAGCTAAACAAAATAACACCGATCCAGTTACGGAAATATTTAACGCAGCATACGAGTATAATAGGACAATACACTCAATGACAAAACAAAAACCAGTGGAAGTATTTTTCAATAAGAAGAATTATCCGGAAATAAAACAATTGATTGAAAAAAACAAAGACTTAATTTAATCTAAAAAATAAACAATTTATCTTCACCGAAACTGACCGCACATACCTATATGAAGATACCGAATATTTATACCATTTATTTAATTTAACGACGATAATGGAAAAATATAAACAGATATAATATAGATCATTTGGCAGTACATAACAGGATATCATAAACAAGAATAGAATCTCAAATTTAATTGAACAAACTATATTACACTCAATATAAAAAAGATCAATAAACATTTTAGTGACTATAATAGAATTTATGGTAAATGTTCAGGAGAGCGGCTTTTCCGAAAACGTGCACCAATTTTCACGGGAAATGTCTTAAAATACTCGTTTTTAATTCTACTTTACGAATATGTATGGCGCGTGCCTTTAAAATCAATATTTTCTTTGGTAAATGTTCAGCAGAGCGGCTTTTCCGAAAACGTGCACCAATTTTCACGGGAAATGTCTTAAAAAATTCGTTTTTAATTCCGATTCACGAATATGTATGGCACGATATCTATTTTTCTGTTTTTTGCAATAAAAACAATAAAAAATATTTCGATTTTGCACAATATTCACACTATAAATGGCATCACTGTTCGAAATTCAATTGAGAACTAGTGATACAAACAGTGATCGGGTTCGAAATATCGATACTCTCGATATTCGAGACTAAACAAGAATTGATAAAAATGAGAGATATATAATAGAAAAATATTATTAATTGGAAAAATAAAAATAAATTAAAATATCGATATTCTCAATATTCGAGTTTGAAAGAAAGTTGGTAAAAATGAGAAATACACAATAGAAAAATAATAATAATTGGCAAATATAAATAAATCAAAATATCGATATTCTCAATATTTCGAGCGCTCGAAAAATAATATCCCTGGTCGGTCCACAACCCCGGTGTTCAAAATTCTTCTGTGTCCAAATTCTTCTCCTTTCTGCAATAATAATGAATTATAAATTTTCCTATTATGTATTTCTCATTTTTATCAATTCTTGTTTAGTCTCGAATTTGAAAATTCATGAAATAAATGATGTAAAATCGGAATTAGAAGAAACTTGCCCTCATGTGGAATAGAAAAATATTTGTAAACTATATCGTCTTTTTCTATGTTAAACAAATGTGGGTCCAATTTATCTAGCGACAAAATACCTAAACCAGATGACGATTCCAATGGTTCTTGAAAGTAGTTTTCAACACCCAAGAAACAATGTGCCGATACTATAGTGAAACCAGATTCCTCTGTCATGCCTGTTACTTTTATGGGGCCTAATTTTTCACTAAAACAATAAGAGTTTTTTTCTTTTTTATAATCTATATTAAATTAATTAATTTTAGAAATTTTATTGCAACTAAAATCTGCACTATTTCCTTCTTCAAAGATAAAAAATCAGGATTGTCGTGTATTTTCTATGGACAATTTTTACATGCCTTGGTCCAGTTTTTAATGTTAATATTTAGGGCTAAACATTTCAAGGAAACTGAAAAAATAATAGTTAAAAAAAAAACACCCTTATGTATATAAAAAAGGGGAAAGTAATGTAGTTAAAATTAATTTCGAAAATTCATAGAATTGAGTATTGTAATACATTTGGAATAGATGATGTTTTTGGTAATATAGAAATGGTAAATATTTTACATAAAAAAAATATATATAATTTATTCAATTATTATCTAATTGACTTTATTAATATATTTCTTAAAATATTTGATTTTAGATTTATAAAGTCACTTGACGCAACAAGTGCCAAAATGATTTGCATAACATTTTTTTGTTTGAATATTCAATTAATTCAAATAATTTGACAGAAAATAGCAAAAAAAAAAGAAAAAAAAAAACAACAAACACATGCGGGAGTTGTAGCACATGAAAATTTTCATTAGCTCTGCTGTGCTACCGCTCCCAATTTTTTGCTACCGCTACGCCAGAGCATAGCGCAGAATTTAATTTTTTGCTCCCGCTCCAGCTATAGTTTTTTACCTAACAAAACTCGGAGCAGAGTAGAGCACTTCTTTTACATTGTTATGCTACGACTATGCTGTGGCTCCCGGAAAAGTGATAGCGGTAGCGATAGCATAGCAATAATTCTAGAAATTTTGCTGCTACGGAGTAGTAAATGAGAACCCTGATTTTAAATTGATTTTTCATCACATTTTTTTATAGATTCTTTCATCGTTTGCGGGCTTGCAAATTTCGAGCAACAAATGCGGCAAATGCTCCATCGAATGAGCCACCATAGATTTAACCAAAAAACATATAGGAAGCGAAAAGCTGAAGAAAGATAAATATAAGTAATACTGTAATAATTTTTTTGATATATGTATACGTATATATTATTTTTTGTAAGTATATAAAAATGTATATATTATTTTTTGTAAGTATATAAAAATGTATATAAATAATTTTTATATTGTTAAAAAAAATGTCAAAAGATGAAGGAAATGAATTTAATGTTAATCAAAATAAAATTAATTTATTATTAAAGTTAATAAAAAAAAAATATTTTATAAAAAAAAAAAATATTTATATTTTAGAGTTTCGAACTTTAGGTTGAACGAATGACAAGCGAGTGGCTTACCCACTAGGCTATTGCAGAATGCACCGTCACGCTTTCCTGTAAGCAGTTTTGCCGATTTGTCCCAAATTTAATGAAAGTGTGAGAAAGAAGGATATAGTTTTATTACAGCAGAAAATATGTGAGCGAGAAGGTGATAAAAGATCACATGTATACAAAAGTTTTGGGAGCCTTTTTGATTCGCCCTTAAGAACGTGATAGGAAAAAGTGTCAATTAAACCGGCACGTGTTACCGGCATGTCACTAGGTAACATGACCGTCACTGTTCTAACTGGGATCTTATTTATAGTCTCACAGACGAGTTAGATATTAAAAATGGTCGATTTCAATTAGAAAATTACTTTAATAATTGCGAACAGATAAATAGATTATTTCAAAATTTGACGCAATCTCTTTCGACTATATACAATACTATAAAAATAAAAAAAGTACACAAATATAATAAAACAATATTATTAAAATTATATTTGACATAATTCACTAACCTTGACAGTTTAGCTAGCATGGTTGGTTTTGGTGTAAATTTTTGTGCAAAAAGCCAAGTTTGCATTTTCGAACTGGTTCCATCAAACAAACTGCGCAGTTTCCATCACCGAAACCGCCCATAAATAGACAGTACATATACACTAGACCGGGTTGATTTGCAGAGAGCCAAAACAAACAGATAAATCGGGTATGCGGTAAATGTTCTACGGATCATTCTGAACAACTTTTATGAGTCTAAAACCGGTTTCCAGCAATTTTTAAGGCGAAGTTTAAAAAATCTGCGTAAAGCCACTTTGCTTTTAAAGTGATTCTAATGTCTGGAAGGTTTTTATTTGTATATGTACTCATATAAATAAAAAATTGGTTAAATTTACTTCATAAAACTACAATAAATTAGTTTCATTATTATTTTTTTTCTTCAATATTTCTTTATTTATTGGATCAATAACAATAACAATAAGTATTCAAATATTAAATTTAAGTGGTTGAGCTTTTTTGGTAGAACGTTGCTCTCTAATAGTTTCATTAATAAAAACCAAAAACACATAATACATATCACATGTTCTTGTTTAATTAAACATATATGTTTGTTTGCATACATTAAATCAAAACTATATGCAACAAAACAAAACATAGAGATGCAGCCCAATTACTTTAAATATATTTTTCTGTTAAAAAGAAAACAAATCAACATATCTGCTTCAATAAAGGGTTTTGCACGATCCAAAAGCATGTCGAACGAGTGTTTTAGCCTATTGACCGGTATGGCCGCCAGTGTGCCGGTGCAAGCCTTTTGAATGGCCTCTACGTCTGCATAACGCTTTCTTTTTATGGGCAAATGCATTTTTCCAAAAAGGAGGAAGTCGCGCAGTGCCATATCAGGTGAATACGGGGAGTGGTTAATGGTTTAATGTGATTTTTGGTCAATAATCGGTTTAATAATGTCCTTCGAATGTTGGATTCTTTGTCGTCAGTCAATTTGTGCGGAACAAACCGTGCACACACCTTTCGTAAGCACAAATGTTCGGTCAAAATGTGATAAATCGATGTTTTGGAGATGTCCAATTTCATTTCCAGGAATTTCAATAATGATTTCGGTTGATTTTTGATGAATTCACCCACGGTTTCGATGGAATTTCCGGTGATCACGGATTTTGATTGGCCCACATGTTGATCGTCATTTATGTCCTCACCACCACTTTGAAAATGGTAAAAGCAGTCGCGCACTCTGCTACGCCATAAACGTGTTTCATCAATTGAAATGTTTCGGTAAAAGTTTTATCAATTTTTGAAAAAAAATTTAATGTTGGCTCTTTGTTCGGAGCTCATTTTCGCACCGATAACACAAACATACTGACACCTAAAACGCAAAAACTTCACTTCCAATCAATGAAATGTCATGAAATTCTCACTGGACAATGGATAAAGATAGCAGATTCTAACGCACTAGCCGACATATAGTCTAGATTCAAAAAGTCCTATTTCCTTTGAAACGCCCATTGTATTGTACTTATATTATAAATGTATTGGACTTGACTATATTTAATAAAGACAACTGTATTTCGTCGAAAAATATTTATTAAAGATCTGGACATATAACAGAGTCTGATCAATAAAATTGTTGAGTAACCACTGACTTTTTATTTCTTAATTTTAAAGCCATTATCATCAAATTCATCTTTATAATAATGTTACTACTAGTAGGTAGGTAGGTTGAAGTGCAGACCTATCGGGCTCAATTAGCACTTGATGTGCTATTTTGATACACTAGTCGTAGAACCTTCTGTATCTGCTACTCCATTTCACTTTTGTATAAATTTGTACTCAGTATATTGGAAAGTACTGTGTTAATTAAAACAAAAATATCTGTTTTATGCTTAATACTTGGTTTTTTCTTTAATAAATTTTATTTGAATAAACAATTGTATATTTCATAAATTTATTTAATACGAATATCGACGAGTGAGGCCGCGACACTCAAATTCCGGGGGCGATTTGTCGGTGCTGGCGATCAAATTGACGTGGATCGGTGTTGACTTGTATAATTACGGGAGAGTAGCGTGAGGTGTTATCGCGACGCAGCGTATAAGCGAATGTGAAGACAAACAGCGATAATCCAATCCTTTCGATAATTGACATCTGCTGTGGTGAAATCCAATGTGTCCCCCGGTGTGGTGTATTGGTGATGATGTGGTGGGTTGTGCTAGGGTGCGCCAGTTTTTCCCGGATAAAGGGGAGGAGGCTTAACTCTTTTAAACATACTGGGCCCCTAGGCAAATATTTTACCTAGTATTACGCGTATGTGCCATATATGCCATTGTATGTATTTCGAGGTACTTCTGGTAGAGTACCCGATGGTGCAGAACACCTGTAAATGCTAAAAACGAACTTAGTCTTAAACATATTTGGTATGCATTTGCTTTCCTTTCCTTGATAATATTAATATTTGTGGTTTTATTTAGAAGTACTGTAATATTGGTTTGTTAAACTAGCTGTTTATTATTTGCCTTTTCTGTGTTATCGGCAATTGTTGCATTTTTTATGATCGCCTTATTAAGGATAGTAACTCCACGCCACCTCCACGAGAATGGAGTCATGTGTAGAAGTTCACGCAAGTGAGGAAAGTTCTCTGATTGCCATTCACTTGGGAGTGGCCAGAAACGATTCTTTTACATGAGACTCAAGCAGCTCACGACTTCCGGTCTTTGACCAAGTATCCTCTGGGTAGCCTAAGAACATACGTTTGAAGGCGAGCTAAAGTGAGAAGGCGAAACATCACCTGCATAGGGTTGTGCGCTGGGTTTGGGACCCGCCACGTAAAAAGACACCCCCAGTGAATAGTCATAACCAGCCTCGGATGAGAGACCCCCCTTTTGATGACGACCAAGGAAAACGAAATAAGGACTACGAATTGAGGGCATGCACCTGGAATGTCCGGTCCCTTAACTGGGAAGGTGCCACTGCCCAGCTGGTTGATGTCCTCGTGAAAACAAAGGCTGACATCACCGCCATCCAAGAAATGCGATGGACGGGACAAGGACAGAGACGAGTAGGTGCTTGTGACATTTACTACAGTGGCCATATAAAGGAGCGCAGGTTTGGTGTGGGATTCGTGGTGGGACTCCGTCGCCGAGTACTATCATTCACTGCGGTGAATGAACGTCTAGCCACAATACGCATCAAAGCGAGGTTCTTCAACATATCGCTGATTTGCGCCCACGCCCCGACGGAAGAGAAGGACGATGTGACCAAAGATGCTTTTTATGAGTGCTTGGAGCGCACTTATGAGAGATGCCCCCGCCACGATGTCAAAATCGTGCTTGGCGACTTCAACGCCAGGGTGGGCAAAGAAGGTATCTTTGGTACTACGGTCGGTAAATTCAGCCTCCACGAGGAAACATCCCCAAATGGGTTGAGGCTGACCGACTTCGCCGGGGCCCGAAATATGGTTATCTGTAGTACTAGATTCCAGCATAAGAAGATCCATCAAGCTACTTGGCTGTCTCCGGATCGAAAAACTACTAACCAGATCGATCATGTTGTGATAGACGGAAGACACGTCTCCAGTGTTTTAGATGTGCGTGCGCTCCGAGGTCCTAACATCGACTCGGACCACTATATTGTTGCAGCTAAGATTCGCACCCGCCTCTGTGCAGCAAAAAACGCACGCCAACAAACACAAGAAAGGTTCGACGTCGAGAAGCTGCAATCACAACATACAGCCGAACGATTCTCTACTCGGCTTGCACTCCTGCTCTCTGAGAGCACACGTCAACAACTCGGTATAAGGGAACTGTGGGACGGCATTTCAAACTCCTTACGTACAGCTGCAACCGAAACCATTGGTTTTCGGAAAGTGCAAAAGAACAGCTGGTACGACGAGGAGTGCCGTGTCGCAGCCCCACACGTGCGGGATGGGATAGATACCGAGAGTTGGAGAGGGAAGCGAAACGCATTTGCAGACAGAAGAAGAAAGAGGCCGAAAGGCGTGAGTACGAACAGCTCGATAAGCTGGCCGACAGGGAAAATGCTCGAAAATTCTACGAAAAGAAGGTTTCAAGACCGGAGCATACTCCTGTAGTACCCCCCAAGGTGATCTAGCCACCTAACTTAAATTATGGAGGGAACACTTCTCATCGATGCCGATGGAGCAGACGTTCCATTGCCCGATCATGAAGAAGTTCGAATAGCAATTGCCCGCCTGAAAAACAACAAAGCGGCAGGGGCCGACGGATTGCCGGCCGAGCTATTCAAACACGGCGGCGAAGAACTGATAAGGAGCATGCATCAACTTCTTTGTAAAATATGGTAGGACGAAAGCATGCCCAACGATTGGAATCTAAGTGTGCTCTGCCCAATCCATAAAAAAGGAGACCCCACAATCTGCGCCAACTACCGTGGGATAAGCCTCCTCAACATCGCATATAAGGTTCTGTCGAGCGTATTGTGTGAAAGATTAAAGCCCACCGTCAACGAACTGATTGGACCTTATCAGTGTGGCTTCAGACCTGGTAAATCAACAACCGACCAGATATTCACCATGCGCCAAATCTTGGAAAAGACCCGTGGAGGAGAATCGACCCTCACTACCTATTCGTCGATTTCAAAGCTGCTTTCGCCAGCACGAAAAGGAGCTGCCTTTATGCCGCGATGTCTGAATTTGGTATCCCCGCAAAACTAATACGGCTGTGTGAGCTGACGTTGAGCAACACGAAAAGCTCCGTCAGGATCGGGAAGGACCTCTCCGAGCCGTTCGATACCAAACGAGGTTTCAGACAAGGCGTCTCAATATCGTGCGACTTATTCAATCTGCTGCTGGAGAAAATTATTAGAGCTGCAGAATTGAATCGAGCAGGTACAATCTTTCATAAGAGTGTACAGCTGCTGGCGTATGCCGATGATATTGATATCATCGGTCTCAACACCCGCGCCGTTAGTTCTGCTTTCTCCAGACTGAACAAGGAAGCAACGCGTATCGGTCTGGCAGTGAACGAGGGCAAGACGAAATATCTTATGCCATCAAACAAACAGTCGTCGCACTCACGACTTGGCTCTCACGTCACTGTTGAAAGTCATAACTTTGACGTTGTAGATAATTTCGTCTATCTTGGAACCAGCGTAAACACCACCAACAATGTCAGCCTGGAAATCCATCGCAGGATTACTCTTGCCAACAGGTGCTACTTCGGACTCAGTAGGCAATTGAAAAGTAAAGTCCTCTCTCGACGAACAAAAACCAAACTCTATAAGTCGCTCATAATTCCCGTCCTGCTATATGGTGCAGAGGCTTGGACGATGACAACAACCGATGAGTCGACGTTGCGAGTTTTCGAGAGAAAAGTTCTGCGAAAGATTTATGGTCCTTTGCGCGTTGGCCACAGCGAATATCGCATTCGATGGAACGATGAGCTGTACGAGATATACGACGACATTGACATAGTTCAGCGAATTAAAAGACAGCGGCTACGCTGCCTAGGTCATGTTGTCCGGATGGATGAAAACACTCCAGCTCTGAAAGTATTCGACACAGTACCCGCCGCGGGAAGCAGAGGAAGAGGAAGACCTCCACTCCGGTGGAAGGACCAAGTGGAGACGGACCTGGCCTCGCTGGGAATATCCAATTGGCGCCACGTAGCGAAGAGAAGAAACGACTGGCGCGCTGTTGTTGACTCGGCTATAATCGCGTAAACGGTGTCTACGCCAGTAAAGAAGAAGAAGATATATTTTCTTACGAAGAAACCACGAGAAGAGAATTAACCGACCGCAGGTAATTTTCTCAAGCTCGCTCGTTTTTAGGTATGTATGTATGTATATTTTTATACCTGCGCCGCATATACATGTGTATGTAAGTTAACACATAATGCCCAATTTCCAGTTGGGTACGAATGTGGTGAGGCCAATACAACATCTTGCCTCATCAGCAGATTGTGTGGGCAACGACCGCCACTAAAGCAACGACATATCAGATTACATAAACAATAACAACCACCAAGGCGGCGAGGCGGACGGACAGCAAGCCACAGTGTCAATAGCCGATTGCGTAAACAGTTGACCAGCGATCGTTGCTTGCATTATCACCAATTGGATAAACAATTGTATGAAGCAGAGTCAGCACGACGCAGTGGTCAAAGCCGGCAGCGTCGACTACTGGATATGCGTTCTTAGGGCTGAATGGTTAAGTTAGGTATTGGGCTAGTTTAGATTTAAGTTGAGCTTAAGCCGGAGCACACGGTGCCTGGCCAATAAAGAAAACTTGCAAACATATAACTTGTATAATTATTGCCGCGTCCGACGACCGGCTCATACAGTGATTACAGCGTACTTCTTTTACTGGCGCCCAACGTGGGGCACGAAGAGGAAAATTAGCGATCAACAATCAACAACCCAGCCACAGAGCAACGGAATTATCATATTTATTGAAAAATCACGTAAGTGAATGGCACAGCCAATCGTCATCATTTGTGAAATTAATAAAGCATTGTTTTGGTGGGCGTTAACGATTGCGCCGCGTTTGAGTGAAAAAATACTTGTGTGTGTTAGTTTGTTCAGGGTCTAATGAGCCACCCCCCTTACGATAAAGAGCTTTACGATAACTCAGTGCAGGAATTGATAACCCATACTAGCAGGTTACGTGTGGCAGACGTAGTGGAAACAGAAACGGGTATGGACGCAAGACAGGTACAAGCGGTGTTAGAAGCCGCATTGGCGGCACAGGCCGCTCAATGGAAAGAGGTTATTGATGAAAAAATTAGTGAAGTTAGGAACGAGATGAGTGCATTGAGGATCACGACCCCTGAAGTAGAAAGCTACCAGAAAATTGCGATAGTGCAGGGAAAATCGTGTAGTCAGACGTTAGACCTCGTCAAGTCATTGCCAGAGTTTGATGGTAAACAAGAGGAATATATTTCGTGGAGGCAGGCAGCGATGGCCGCCTACGAATTATTCGAACCTTATGAAGGCAGCGTAAAGCATTACGAGGCAGTGGGTATTATTCGGAATAAGATTAGGGGTTCAGCGAATAATATACTGGCCTCATTTAACACAGTTTTAAATTTTAAGGCCATTGTGGCACGATTAGATTTCACCTACTCTGACAAAACTCCAGTGCGCATTCCTCAACAAGAGTTAGATACCTTGCGTCAGGGCGATTTGAACTTGTCACAGTACTGTGACGAGATAGAAAGGAAACTGACCCTCATAATAAACAAAACGCTTATGACATATGATGCAGCTGCTGCAGCTGTCCTAAATGAAAAATTTAGATGTGATGCCCTAAACACGTTCGTATCGGGTTTAAAAAGACCCCTACACCAGGCTGTATTCCCAGCTAGACCAAAGGATCTACCAAGTGCCTTGGCACTAGCTCGCGAGGCCGAGCCGAGTCACGATAGGTACATGTTTGCGGCAACTTACGCTAAAAATGCCGAAGAGAGAGCTCAAAAGTCAGGGGGTCAAAAATCCCAAACTCGGCGGCAATATAATTATTCACAGAATAGTGGCGGCGATGCCAATCACGCAAAAAATCCACATTACTTCAAGAGTCAGGGCAGAAATAATGCAGGAAAGGCTTCATCATTTAGGCAACGCGAAAATGATAGGGATTTTCGTGGTAGAGGCCCCGAACCTATGGACGTCGATCCTAGTTCGTTTAAATTTAGGCACCCAACGGAATACCAACAGGCACAAGCTGCCGGTATTCACAATGCTCCCGTTCAGGGAAACAAGAGACAGAATAATTCAGAGCGTATGACAGATTTTAGGCGTCAAAGGATCAACAATTTGAATCATTCGGATGTTGATCAGGATTTCCAAGCGTATGAGGTTGCTGCCGCAGCTGCAGTAGCAGAGGTAGACAATGAAAATGGGGTTGACTACGAAAGTGACTCTATTAATTTTTTAGAGGCCACTCCCGGCTACCGTTCCTTGAGCGGACGTTGGCTGGGAAAACACTAAGGTTTTTAATTGACACGGGGCGGCAAAAATTATGTCAGGCCCGTAAAGGAGCTTAAAGGCGTAAAGCCAATAGACTCCCCGTTTAATGTGAACTCTATCCATGGGTCCAATAAAATCAAACAGAAATGCCTGATAAATATTTTCGGGGTAACATCCCCATTCTTTGTGTTGGATAGTCTAACACTGTTCGTCAGAATCATAGGTCGGCGCGATTATTGATCTAGACGGAGGCAAAATAAATTATGGTACCATGTCAATATCTGCAATATCATAATGCAGCAACGTTAACTTTACAAATGTCAACGACATACAGGTACCAAGTTCAGTGAAGGCAGAATTTAAAAAAATGATCCTGAAAAGGATTAAGGCATTCGCAGACTCAACGAGCTGTTGCCATTTAACACTTCGGTTGTGGCCACGATCCGAACCAAAGATAACGAGCCTATTTATTCGAAGTTGTACCCTCACCCAATGGGAGTGGCAGATTTTGTCGAAAAGGAAATAAGAGAATTGCTACGCAATAAAATCATTAGACCGTCAAGGTCCCCTTACAACAACCCAACCTGGGTCGTGGATAAAAAGGGTTACGACGAGTTAGGCAACAAAAACAAACGTCTGGTTATTGATTTTAGGAAGCTCAACGAGCGCACTATTGCCTATAAGTACCCAATGCCGAATATTTCAATGATTCTGGCAAATTTAGGGAAAGCTAAGTCCTTTACGACTTTAGATTTAAAGTCAGGCTACCATCAGATTGTCCTCGCCGAGCAGGATCGCGAGAAAACGTCTTTTTCCGTTAACGGTGGGAAATATGAGTTTTGTCGATTGCCATTCGGTTTGAAGAATGCTGGAAGCATCTTCCAGAGGGCGATCGACGACGTCTTACGCGAACAAATTGGCAAATCATGCTATGTCTACGTCGATGACGTCATAATTTTTTCCGAAAATGAATCGGAACATGTCAAACATATAAATTGGGTTTTGGAAAAACTGTGTGAGGCCAACATGAAAATGTCACGAGAGAAAACACATTTTTTTAAAACAAGTGTGGAATATCTCGGTTTCATAGTAACAAGAGGTGGGGCAAAAACTGACCCCGCAAAGGTCAAAGCCGTTCAGAAATATCCTGAGCCTAAGGATTTGTTCAGCCTTAGATCCTTTCTAGGGCTAGTAAGCTATTACAGGTGTTTCATAAAAGATTTCGCCTCCATAGCAAGACCTCTAACTGAGATCCTAAAAGGTGAAAATGGCTTAGTAAGTAAACACAAGTCTAGTAGGGTACCCATTGATTTTAGTGAAGCGCAACGCAATGCCTTCGAAAGATTAAGAAACATCCTAGCATCTGAAGATGTCATCTTAATGTATCCAGATTTCAAAAAACCATTTGACCTAACGACAGACGCCTCCGCTCACGGCATTGGCGCAGTCCTCTCGCAGAATGGTAAACCAATTACAATGATTTCAAGAACGCTGAAAGATAGGGAAATGCATTATGCAACAAATGAAAGAGAATTACTGGCCATAGTATGGGCTTTAGGGAAACTTCAAAATTATCTCTACGGAACTAGGGACATCAACATCTATACAGACCATAAGCCTCTAACGTTTGCGGTGGAAGGCATTCATAGACGAGCATAATGCTAAAATTCATTATAAACCTGGTAAGGAAGACTCTGTCGCAGATGCTCTCTCACGGCAGAACATAAAGAACTAGTACGGTAAATGAACTCCTCAAAGAAGCGAAGAAAAAAAAAATCGATACGGCGCACCTTTTTAAAATTTTACTCACTCGAAATAGGATTATGATCACGGAAATTCAGAATATAATGCTCGCAATAACCCTTGCGAAAATAAAAGTAGTAAATCCAGTAATCATTGATGACGAGGGTTTTAAATCCATATTGGTTGGGCCAATCACAGATAGAGCAATCACTGAACTAATGGAAGTGTCAACCGTTAAAGTTATTCAGCACAATGATGTAATTCATTTTATAATCAAATATCCTAGAATTAAGTTTTTGTGTAGGAAAGTTTTGATTTTTCCGGTGGTACACAACGGCGTCGTGCTGCAAATCAACGAAAACACAGTGGTCGAGTGCAAGAGCGGAATTTTGGCGGTCAACAACTGTGAAGCAACAACAACTTCAACGTTCTGCAGATTAACTACAAATACAACATGCGCTCTGCAACTTCACACCGGTGGCGCAGCACATTGTAACACGCAACCGAGTCACCTTAACGCTAGCACCATAGTTGACGATGGAGTCATAATCATTAACGACAGCCCAACCAGAATCGCCATTGATGAAACACCTGAGAAAAATGTAAGTGGCACGTATCTCGTCACTTTCGAGGACTATGTGTTCCTGAACGGCACTAAGTACGTTAACAGAATGAGCAGGCTGGAAAAGGCTCCAGGTATTGCTGCTTCACCCCTGCTGAGCATCACTGGCCATGAGACCATTTTGAGTTTGCCTTACCTTCATCGCCTCAACAATCAAAATCTACAAACCATTGACAAAATTAAAGAAGAACTAACGACCGTCACGAGCCGGACACTTGCTTTCATCCTGGGTCTGGGAGTAGCTGCGTTGATCAGTGGCCTCCCTTTCTTCTGGCAGTACAAGAAGAAAACACGAGCATTACACGAGATCAACGTGGTAGTGAAAGATATGGCAACGAACGAGGACGATCGTGTTTCGAAGAGGGGAGTAGTTAACACATAATGCCCCATTTCCAGTTGGGTACGAATGTGGTGAGGCCAATACAACATCTTGCCTTATCAGCAGATTGTGAGGGCAACGACCGCCACTAAAGCAACGACATATCAGATTACATAAACAATAACAACCACCAAAGCGGCGAGGCGGACGGACAGCAAGCCACAGTGTCAATAGCCGATTACGTAAACAGTTGACCAGCGATCGTTGCTTGCACTATCACCAATTGGATAAACAATTGTATGAAGCAGAGTCAGCACGACGCAGACGTCAAAGCCGGCAGCGTCGACTACTGGATATGCGTTCTTAGGGCTTAATGGTTAAGTTAGGTATTGGGCTAGTTTAGATTTAAGTTGAGCTTAAGCCGGAGCACACGGTGCCTGGCCAATAAAGAAAACTTGCAAACATATAACTTGTATAATTATTGCCGCGTCCGACGACCGGCTCATACAGTGATTACAGCGTACTTCTTTTACTTGTACATATATACATATGTTCGCACTGTTAATAAGCCGCGAAAAGAGAATTTAATAATCTTTGAATTTGAGATATACATATGTATGTTTAAAATATAAAAAGGCATTGAAAACCCAAACGCTACATAGCGAAAATCACAGTAGGGTACTATTACCCACAGCAGTTGTCTCCATCGAACACCGAGGAGAACTGTTTAAACTCAGAGCCTTAATAGGCCAAGGATCACTACGATCATTTACAGCGTCTAGGGCACAAAACCGGCCACAGTTACCAACAAAACTGGCCAACTTTGAAATCACGGGAGGGGCGGAAGAGTTGTTCAAAACTCAAATAAAATCTGCCCCATTACCCTCTTTTCCCCCAAAGCGGATAAGCGCATACAAGCAGAAGCTATTGTCCTACCGCAATTAACCAATATGTTACCCAGCTATCACATAAATAGCAAGCATTGACAAAAGGTTTCACACCAAAAGCTAGCAGACCCAAACTGCAACACCCTCGCTCAAATAGATCTTCTTTTAGACAGCGATCTCATACCACAGATAATAGTCGAAGGTATTGAGAAAATTACCAACACACTTCTAGCGCAAAATACCCCCATATCAGTCACAACCCCTGAAGATCAGTATTGTGAGGATTTTTACAAAGCCACAACTATTAGATCAGAAAATGTCGTTACGTCGTACGACTACCACTTAAGCAACAATTTCCTAACTCACTCGCCTTAGGTCACTCTCGCACCTCTGCAATACAGCAGTTTCTAAGTATGGAAAGAAACCTACTTAAAAAAGATGAACTCAAATCTGAATATGATGGTGTGTTAGAAGAATATCTCCATTTAGATCACATGGAGGAAGTAACCCCAGGGGAGAAAATCGTCAACGGCAAATACTATTTCTTTTATCTGCCACATCACGCAGTAGTGAAGCCAGACAAAAAAAACAACAAAGGTAGAGTTGTTTTTAATGCCTCGAAAACCACTAGCTCAGGGAATTCCCCCACAAAGTCAGAATTTCCTCTGGCAACTGAAGTGTTGAAAACTCAAACGTATGTAGACGATATTCTGTCTGGAAGTCACACCCTTGCACAAGCATACGAGGCCTTATCACAGGTGATAAAAGCCCTCAAATCCGCAGGGTTTCCTTTAAAAAAGATTACGGCAAATCACCCAACTATACTCAAAAATATTCCAAACGAAAATTTGTTGGACACTAATTTCCTTATATTCGAAAAGGAAAGTACAACAAAAACACTAGGCATCCAATGGAATGCGATATCGGAGCAGTTCTCATACACGACGGAGTCCATATCCGCATTATCAGCCATAACGAAGAGACAGATTTTATCCTCGGTGGCAAAACTTTTCGACCCCGCAGGATGGCTTTCGCCAATTATGATCCAAGCGAAAATCTTAATATAAGAATTATGGCTAGATGGAACCGACTGGGACGAACAAGTGAAACCTCTTCGCTTAGAAAAATGGTCCCAGTTCTCAAACAATCTGAATGACATTTCTCAGATTCAAAGTCCACGATGGGTAAATTACTCTTCCGATCACAAAGTTGAATTACATGGCTTTTATGACGCCTCAGAAAAGGCATACTGCGCTACTATCTATGTGCGCACGCAAATTGACACCACGACCACAAGCCACTTATTAGTAGCAAAAGCAAAGGTGGCACCTTAAAAACTATAAGTCTCCCACGACTTGAGTTATGTGGCACACTACTACTTTCAAAATTAGTAGCCATGGTGCAAATGCATTTAAATATGACAAAATGCAAACTATATATGTGCTCCGATTCAGAAATTGTACTAGCCTGGTTGGAAAAACCACCACGCGCATGGAAGACGTATATTTCTAACCGAACGTCTCAAATACTTGACCTAGTGGGATCAGCCACTTGGCGTCACGTAGCCAGTGCTTACAATCCCGCCAATCTAGGTACAAGAGGGTGCAAGCCACTGCACCTTGCCTCTACCACCCTCTGGTGGAATGGCCCCCCTTGGTTGATAGAATCTCCTGATTCTTGACCGCAATCCCCCATGCGCAACATTATCGCCCCAGAAGGTCGAAAAATCGCCGCCTTTCACACATTATTGGATGATATAGATATCCTTAAACGATCTTCATCGTTTCCTAAAGCTCTCAGAGTAGTTACTTATGTGTTCAAATTTATAGAACAACTCAAAAGCAAAATCAAGGGATCACATCATTTCCCATGCAACACAGTGACGCACCTAGAATTACGAAAGGCAAAGGTCGCACTAATAGCATACACACAAGCGCGCTACTTCAGCCGCGATATATCACTACTAAGAGAATCGAAGCCGATTGATAAAAAGAGCTCACTCTTAGTTCTAAACCCATTTCTGGACACGAAAGGTCTGCTTCGTGCCAATGGCCGGCTTGCTAATTCGAGCCTAACATATAACGAACGCCATTCCATAATAATTCCAGAGAGGTCACCATTTGCCACATTGTTCCTCAATTACATCCACATCTTAATGCTGCACGCCTAACATCGCCTCATGCAACATATGGTACGCCAGGTACCATCTCCTCCGTCTTAAGCCGCAAATCAAGAAGTGCATCTTCACGTGCAAGATTTCCACTATGCACAAACAGAAGATGCGAACGCAGATTATGGCAGCACTTCCACCTGAACGCTGCAATTTCGCTCTGCCTTTTACCACAACAGGTGTTGATTTTGCTGGGCCTTTCCAGGTAAAGGCGTCTATGTTAAGGTCTCCCACTCTCATGAAAGGCTATGTGGCTGTCTTTGTATGTTTCACGACAAAGGCAGTACATCGTGAGCTATGCAGTAATCTGACGACGGAGGCTTTTCTCGCGGCATTTGCTCGCTTTGTCGCTCGACGTGGCTAAATTTGATAATTTTTCTTGGTTGTTACAATACACTTGAAGAATACGAATTTAGATACGAAGCGACGATAAAAACCTGGAAACAACAACGACAACAGGAAAAGACCGTCTGTCAATCTGACAAGAAAAAAGTTTGAGAACAGTACGCTCGATAGAACCTTATGTGCGATGTTGAGGAGGCTTATCGCACGGTAGTTGGCGCAGATTGTTCGGTCTCCCGTTATGTGGATTGGGCAGCCCTATTTCGTCTGCTATCTTTTTTGTCTGCAATTGCGTCTCGCTAGGTACCTTGATGAATTTTTAAACTTACTATTAGGGGTTTCACATAGTCTCATAAAGTTATAAGTTTTAACGATCCGAAGACATAGCGTTTAGAGCTGTATTTGCGTAAACTTACTTTAGTATGCAATCCATCAACAATTTTTTTAAAGTAGGATAAAAGTTTATGATTTTATGATTTTTCGATGCTTTATGACATGTTGTGAGTACCCCATATATTTCGAGCCGTAGCGTAATCGATCAGCCTCAACTCATTTGGGGATGTTTCATCATGCAGATTATTCAGCCCTATTCTGCATTTCGATTACGTTCCCGCTCTACGCTCCGTCTGAATCGAAAGTAGGTATTCTGAGTTACGATTGGATTGAAAGAAGAAGAGGAAGAGCTGTAGCTCTTTCGAAGTCATCTGTTTGCCTTGAAACGTGTGAAAATGAAACATAACAAAGCAAAAATACACAAATTAAGAAGAACAAAGCAATGACCCCAATTATGCTTCCATAGCAAACCGTATTAGAGACAACATACTTTCTGCTTTTTAAATTAAAATATTTTATATTCATTTTTTATTTTATTCAAAATATGCTCTACATTACTCTATTAAATAAAAACAATTGCATTCAGTGCATTTTACAGCTCCTATATTAAAAAAGTAAATGCTTTTATTTCATTTCACAGCTCGTTATATAAATAAATAATAGTAAAATAAATAAAAGGCTAACAATTAAAAAATGACTACTTTGAATCCGGCTTATAATTTGGATCTAATCTTAGCATTTGCATTTTTATTTCTACTTTTTCCTTCACCAGCCTAGCAACCTCCTCCCAAAACTCCTGTACTTCTTCCTTCGGTCGCTTTTGGAAGCCCTGCGCAATATCTCTTTTCGTGGCCATCATATCACACAATTTTTCGTATTGCTCTGCCGTTGTTACTTTTGACCTGCAAACATATCAAAAAATATCATTTAAGCACAAAAAACCAAGGACACCACTATTATGTCTTTCATAAAGTTTTACTTACATATTTGAGGAAATTATTTTATCCAAGTGCACGAAAATGAATATATAACGGCTTTCCGCCAACAAAACGTCAACGTACAAAAACGTAATTACGATCGCAATGCAGAATACATAGAATTGGAATTTTCGAAGTTGAATCGAAACGCAGAATACCAAAGTTCCCAATCGGAGAAAATTACGATTCGAGTAGAAATGCAGAATAGGGGTGATTATTTCATCACCGAAAGTTGTGTCTAAGATATCATTCCCCACCTTGGCTTTAAAAGACGCCAACCACGATTTTAGTATCGTGGCGGAGGCAGCTCCCATAGGTAGGCTTCAAGCGCTCATAGAAAGCATCTTTGGTCACATCGTCCTCTTCCGTCGGGGCATTTGCGCCCGCAAATCAGCGATGTTGAAGAATTGATGCGTTTAGTACAAATAAATTAATTTGTAAGTACGTTGGTCGTAAAAATACTAAATTTATGTGCGTCTGATCGACTTTAGTAAATTATTCAATAGAAACGTTGTATATAAAAAATAAAATAAACAAGTAAGAAAGAGCTAAGTTCGGGTGAAACTTGCAAGAATCAAAACCGGGGGAATGTAAAACTTTAACCAGAGGATGGGAATCTAAGCTATGTTCTATGTACATATACTCTATATAACTCATACACTGACCGACATATTCGGCATAAGGTTTTTTAGTAAAAACATGACACATATGATAAAAAAAGCAATCATATTGAGCAAAATCCGCCGGATGTCCGAAAATCCTGATATTAGTTACATAGGTAATAGGTTAAGATTTCGCCTATTTTAGATACAAAGATACACTATTCACCAAAGAGTGTGCGGTGCTACACCCATCGTCCAATTTTCACACCGGCTTCATTTAGCTCCCTCATACCAACCCATGGGTAAAATGTAATTCCTTTAGCGTATTTACTTATTGATTTATTATTTTTAGTATATGGGGAGCTAGCGGAGTTATCTTCCAATTTCATCCATTTTCACGATATCGGTTGGAGTTCTTGTAAGATTTATGCTGGAGGCATTTGGCTGTTGTAGTTTTAGTAGTTTTATATATATATATATACATTAAACGTATTAGAGGGCGGGACCTCGCCCGATTCTTCAAAAATTAAAATAAAATAAAGAAATAAATAAAAATAAAATATACATGTTTTCTTATTTACTCACTATATTAAGGATTTTTAGAAGTCGATTAACACGTTGACGGACACTTGCGTCTATAGCCGTCAAAGCGAAGTTCACTATGTGGCATGACGGCGACAGCCGTCTAAAACGAAACGGTCGTTTACAGACACTGCGGCGATCGCAGCACAAATGTGCATTTACCGGCGTACAAGTAGAAGCCTATTGTCGTGTTTTGGAAACAATTTTTTAGGTTGAATTTTGTTTTCCATCTGTTGCACGACTTGCAGCATCAGTACGCATGTGGTTGCGAAGGGAGTAGTGCGATCGTGTTTTCTCTTGAGTTGTGTTGTATTGTTGATCATTATAGTGTCAATTTTCGAACTTTACTTGTTCCTACTGTCCGTCAATGTGTTAATGTACACAAAATTACCACAGAAAACAGAATTGTCTGCGCTAGTAGTCGATATCCACTCGTAATGTACATTTAGGTATTCTGCTGACGCACGTAAAAGGACTTTAAGAGATTAATTGTGTGCATTGGCAACATAAAACTATATTTTAAAATAAAATACTGTATTTGGTGTTATCGAACAAGGTGTCTTATTTTCGTTCTCTGTGAAATAAAAACGTCTACAACTTAAAATATGACTCAAACTGTTTGGTTTCCTAACCTGTACTCATCATTTCAGAAATATTTACATCTTTATTACGGTTTTATGCGCATCCGGTTCAATAGAATATCATAAAACTACAACTGCTACCCAGAACATGAACATACATAAGCAGTGTATTGAACATAATAATATAAAATGAAGAGCGGCAAAATAAACTATTTAAAATAAATATTAACTACTTGTAACATTTATTTTGTACAAATAAAAAACAAAGTTGCAACAAGTTTATAAACCTGTTGAGCGAGTGGAGAAAATTGAGAAAATGAAGGAAGCAATCCATAATTTAGAACCTGTAAAAGTAAGGGACTGTGGGAACATCGCAAATACAATATAATAAATAAAATTAAATTAAATTTCTAAAGCGTTTTAGACCTCTTCAGTTATTTAGCTTTTAATTTCATTCACACAAATACGTTTAAATATTCAAAACCTACAGCTGAAGGTTAAAATAGTGTTTACTGAAACAAGAGTGCACATTTTTAAAAGAAAGTACGACCGTTCTTCACACACGTTTATGGAATTATCTTTCATCTCATTAAACAAGAATTCTTCAATGTAATATTTCTTTAAAATGGAACTTTTAAAAACTATATCTTGAGTCATTGTTTAAAATCAATTTTCAGCCTTATTCCATCTTTCCCTTCATACAAATTTTATTTCATATTCATATTTTCAGTCCGAATGTAAAAAACCCGTTGATTTTGTTCTAATTGTCCAAAAGTTAGTTACTTTTACAAACCTTTTAAAGAACTTAAGCATAAAGAGTCATACAAAGGATCGCATGAATGCACAGTGGATGAAATAATCAATTTGGCACGGATTAACTAAAATTTTAAATATTTAAATTGCACTGATAATATTTTATTATTCGATGGACAATACATCACTGAAACTGTTAATAGTTTTGGTTTGTTTTTCTCTTTATATTCCCACAATTGTATTCTTTCAAAGCTGAAATATGGCACGATAAGTGTATGCGGAAAATTTGTACTTCCTAACCTAAAAATATATATGTATGTCATCTGGACATTCAGTCATTTGAAGACTGCAGGACGGACCCTCAAGTCAACGAAAGGTTGGCGATTGATGATGTAAGTCCGTGTGAAGAGTTGATGATCCGTCGTATGTATATACAGCAGTGGAAAGAGAAATGTTTCGCAATTATGGTTGGTTCTACTTCAAAAGTGGTTTTAAAAACTATCGAATGCCATACTGAAGAATTTATACCATAAACCTACAATGGTTTCGGAAGCATGCCTCCATATATCTATGCCATTTTTAATTCATGGTGCAGATAGAATAGAAAATCTATCGCTTCAAATTAGGATGCTGCCAGAGGTGGAACTATAGCCGCTCACAAAAGATTTTCGTTACTTCCGGCACATCACATAATGACCATAATGGAAGATCTTTTATACTCATTGTTGATATCTTCAGCCTCACTCATTTCATCGAAATTCACAAAATCATCAAAATTTGAAAAAAGAACTGGTTCTTTCAGATGAATTTGACCTTTCGTGTAACTGTCCTTCTGATACTTCTAACTCCGAATACGTTTTTTTAACGTCGTAAGCCTAAATTATTAAAAAAAAATATTTCTATATAATTAAAACAATTAAATTTTTCTCTTTTTTCGAAATTAACTAAAAATTGGTGTTATTGATTAATTTCTAAAAGAAAACACAGAACGGTTATATTGTACAGGTACGATTGTTCTATTCGATCTGAAGTAATTAATTAATCCGTACCAGATTGGTAATTTCGTTCACTACGGAATGCTTTGGTCAACTCATAATAAGTTTTCTATTAATTACAGAGTACCTTAATGGAAAGACAATTTAAATCTCTTTAATCAATTGGTTTTGTGGAAAATCAATAATTTAATTTACACGTAAAGATTCGAATATTTGGATGCTTTAGTTGTCAACGAAAAAAGTTTACACCAAAAAAGCAATATAATTGAACTCTTTATAATATATTGTTCAATAATTTTTCCTTCATTGTATTACTGATTTATCTCGTAATAATATGTGCAAAGTTAATAATCATTTTAGTCAGCTGTGTGTCGTGTATTATCAGTAGCCATATTCGTTGTCCTAAAGAAAAAAGCAAAGTTACTACTATTTTTTGTTTTGTTTTTGTTAACTCACTTTTAGCGTTTCTTTAGCTGAGGACCGATATCTTGTTTCTTTTTCACATAAATCACGTTCCCTGTTGTGCTTGGAACGTTGAATATAATCGAGCTTAGAGCCATATCGACATCCATATTCATTATTATCCCTATCTACCTCAGTATCAGCTCTTTCATCTCTTTCTTTTTGCTGTGAATCTGAAGATAAGTTCATTTTATGGCTTTCATTTCGACGCTGTTCATTAAAGTTATGGAAATTTCCTCGATAAGAATTATTTCGTTCACGAAAACTGGCGGTACCACTAGTGAAAAATTTTTGAGACCCACCAGTTACTCGAATATCTCTTTCCCTATCACGATCATCACTTTGGCGACTATAATGTCTGCTTATAGGTGGAGTCGTTGTTACATTATCATAAGAAGTTGGCTTCTTTGAAACTTCCTCTTCTTGTTTTTTTTCATAATGGTAAAAGTCGTCAAAAATGGATGTAGAATGCTTATAACAGTGGAGTATTTGAAGAACTTCGATACCTTTAGCATTAGGCACCTCTTGAGTGTCGCGTGAGTTTGTAACAGATTTATTGTCATTGTTTTCTAGACGTATGTGTCTTAATTTAAGGTTCGGAACATCCTTCACGTAAATCCACTTCACTTTGAACTTTCCTTTCCACTTATCTTGAGACCATACGCTTGATGTAGAATTATAGTCCACAGCGGTAATCATTTGAGCCATTCCACAGAAATGACCGGAACCATTTACAGAAAAGAAGAGAAGAACTTGCCCACCCTCCTTTTGACGTTCTTTAAAAGCATCATCTAGTCGCTTGTTGCCATGATCAGTTGAACACCAAATTTCATACTTTATACTTCGATGAATATCATCTTCGGAATATGATTTAATAACAAAGAATCTAAAAGCATCAGAAATAAATTATTTGTACATATATTACAACTGTCATATAGATACCTTGCTGAAGTTGCAATATTCAAGTCAATTTCCAAGGGATTATAATTGTTTTTATCATATAGTTTTTCAAGCACTGCATTTGAAACTTCTGTAGTTATTTCGTCAAAATTCTGGCATGAATCAATACTTCGTTCAGCAATATCTTTTATAGTAGATTCTTGTTCCGTTAAACGAGTGTAGTTTTTACGTTCCGTGAATCGACTTTGATAACCACAATTTCCAATATTATTATCGGATCGACGAATATGACCTAAGTTTGTATTTCCAGGCCCCCGATTATTTTGTTCCAAGATCTGTAAAGACCAGTTCTTACGCGAATTATTTATAGGTGAAGTTCGCGCGCGTCCATAATTACTATTATTGTAATTTAATTTATTTTCTTCGCGAATATATTGACTCCCTTTGTGACTTCTGTCGGCCTTCTCTTCTATTTCATAATCACATCCAACTCCAACTGTATAATTGGGATCAACTTCAATAAATGATTTGTCAGTCGACGGAGGTGGAGATGGTACAGGAGGAGGATTATTGTTTGGCAATTCCCACGTATTAACATCCAAGTTATGTTTTCCCGGTACCATTGGCGGAGGAGGCATGCCTGGCCCTTTTTTTTTATGACTTAATGTTGAAAGATTAGTCTAAAATTATACTATGTTATATAAGTGATTCACAAAAAGTTATCTACTTGTTCGGTACCCTTAGAGCCGATTTTGCTGGCTGCGAAGCGATTGACGCCCAAGTCGTCTTTTTGGGTACAATAGAAGCTGTCGTAACTGTTTTCTTATCCTCATTCGGAGCACTTATAATCGCTTTGCCCATTGTATACATATTTTCTGTTCTGATTGCCTAATATATAAAATTTTTACATACTTATTTCTCTTTTTTCCATGGCAAATAATACTTACCCTGTTAATGTTTGAAGGATTGTCGGTCATATTTTTCCCTTTTTTCTGATTCCCCCATGAATTTGACTGAAAGTCATCTCTTTTCGTATGGTTAAAACTACCTGTTTTCCCATTCTTTTTAACGGAGTCTAAAAAAAATTCAATATAAAAATCGCTATAGATATATATGTACATATTAAGTTACATTTTGATACTGGTAATATATGTAAAATATTTAATTACAAAAAAAAAAGTACAGAAAATCAAAAGTACCTTGACTATATACAAATACAAAACCAATAAGGGCTGAATGCGGGTGAAACCGAACATTTTATACTCTTGCATCTTGCAAGAATCAAAGTCAAGGAAATACTTTAGGATGTAAAACGTCAATCAGAGAATCGGAATCTTAACAATTTTATACTACATACATATTCTCTATATAACTCATCGACACGTTAAAAATCGAAAATCATTATACGTTATTAGGAGAAATATGAGAAGAATGCTACGTACTTAATTTAGTGGAAATCGGTCGGTCGGTCGGGGCCCGAGATATGTGATTTCACCAAAAAGTGAGCGGTGCCAAGCCCATCGTCCAATTTTTACACCGGCTCCCATAAAGCCTTTTTATACTATCTCAGAGGTAAAGTTTAATGTCTGGCGTAATTAGTTATTAATTTATTGCGCTTTTAGTAGTTTTGAACAGTACCACTTTATAGGGAGTGAGCGAAGTTATCTTCCGATTTCATCCATTTTTACACTGTCGGTAAGAGTTCTTATAATATCTGCACTCAGTTATAGCATTAGTAGTTTAGATAAAGACCGGGGCCACGCCCTATTTTTTGTCCGCAGGTGCCTCATGCTACTGATATATACTCGTATCTTAATTTAGTGCTTAGTTATGGCACTTTCTTTGTTTTCGGTTAGTGACGATTTGTTGGCATGGCAGTGGTCCGATTCCGCCCATTTACGAACTCGTAATTTTTTTGTACTAACGAACTCGCTTACCAAATTTCATCAAGATGTCTCAATTTTTACTCAAATTACAGCTTGCACGGACGATCGGACAAAACACTTGTACTGTTTAAACTCAGCTAGAAAATCGGAAATCATTAAATCGAGTGTATTTGAGCTGATTGCGTTAATTCGAAGCATTACTTAAGTATATGAGGGAACATGTTTTCGCATAATTTTATGAAAATAATCAACACACTGAGAGGCAAATGCGCCAAAAAGTCTGGTAGAATGACTAAAATCGTTATACGAGTATGTTGTATATACAGTAACTCACAGAAGCATTTTGCATAACCCTTACCATTCCTTTTTTTGAAAGTTTCCGTGGTTAAAGTAGACAATTTCTTTTATTTAAATGCTTATGTTTCTTTATCCAAATTTTCTTTAGAAAAAATAGTAAACAATGAAAAAAAATACTGTCCCGTTATGCAGACAAAAATATATATTTGATATATTTCGGCGAAATTCTGGACTCACCAGAATATTTTGCTTTGGTTTTCAAATCTGGTATTTAGTTCGGATTTTGGTTGTTTTTCTATTTTTTTGTAATATTATCGTTGCTAGTAAATATTAGAACTGAATTTAGTTTTAGTTGCATTCATTTCGATTGTGATCATGATTTTGTCCATGTTGTCTTTTGAGAAAAAAATTATTTTGCTCCTTCACAATGACGGTAAATCCACATAATATATTAATGATATGTTAAGCGATGTCGGCAAAAAAGAGTGAAAAAAAGAGTACAAAGAACGCGGTTACTCAGAAAACGCGGGCCGTAGTGGATGACCAAAGTTACTGACAGTAACGCAAAAGAGTAAAATATTACAGGAAAACCGTAAAAATCCACATTTATCAGCCCCAAAAGCATCCATTTAGAGCAGTGTTTCGCATCAAAATGTCAGATGAAACAGTGCGCCGAGTGATTAGAAATAACAATATACACGGCCATGTTGCAAGAAAAAACCACTTATATCGGTTATAAATAAACAAAAGAGATTATCGTTCGCTAATACCTATAAAAATTAAAGGTTTTGACTTTTGGGAAACTATAATATTTAGTGACGAAAGCAAATATAACATTTTTGGATCGGATGGCCGTAATATGGTCTGGCGGAGACCAAATGAAGAAATGATTGTCAAGAACGTCAAAGCAAATGTTAAGACGGCGGTGGTTCCGCAAAGGGGTGGGGTTATATGTCTTATCAGGGAGTCTGGAATATCGTTTTTATAGATGAGTCAATTAATAAGCATCTTTATTTATTCATTCTGAAGGAAAATTTATATTCCAGACCTGAAAAAATGGACATATCAAAAAATCAGTTTTTATTTCAACACGAGAATGACCCGAAACATAAAGCCCACGACGTTAAAATGTGGATTCTCTTCTACAAGAAACATCGGCCAAACACGTAACAAAAACCCGACAATTGAAAATCTTTAGGCCCATCTAGAAAACGAAGTTAGGAATCACCAAATTTCATCAAAAAGTGTGCTCAAAAGAAGTTTGAAACAGGAATGGAATACATCCCGACTTTTGCTTAATAAAATTAATGCCAAGACGTTTGGAAGCTGTCTGTAAAAATAATAGCTTTCATACGCAATATTAAATAATTTTTACTTAAAGTATGTGCACGAAAAAAAACTGGTCACATAGAAATCCGCATAGCTTAGAAATTTCTAACGGTAAAATCAAAGTTCAAATTTACACGCAAAGTTTACTATATTATCTACATAATTGCATTATATTTTTTACAAAAATAAGGTTAGTGTAAAATTTGTCGGCAATGAATACACACGTTCGCGAATCGGTTTTGCGCAAAAAGCTGGAAAATCCAGGCATGTCTTACAGCGACATCGCCAAAAAATTAAAAATTGCAAAATCTTCAGTATCTTTGATACTTAAGAGATACAGTGACTCTATATCATTGAATAGAAAGGCCGGTAGTGGTAGAAAACAAGGATTTGAATGTTCACTTATAGCAAAAAAAGTTTTGACCTATTTGAAACGAAATCCTGAACTTTCAGTACGAGATGTCGCCAAAAAAGTGCAAATGTCACCTTCATATGTACAGAAAGTACGCAAACGATGTGGATTACGTTCCTTCAAAGTGAATGCAGCACCAAACCGCGATGATAATCAACATGTTTTGGAATAACGACGTGCTCGACAATTATATGAAAAGTTCATACCTAATTATAACTGCGTTGTAATGAACGATGAATCGTATGTAAAAATGGACTTTAAACAAATTCGAGGGCCACAATTTTACACAGCAAACAAAAGGGGAAATGTTTCTGATAAATTTAAAAATAAAAAGCTTGACAAATTCCCAAAAAAATTTCTAGTATGGTAGGCCATTTGCCAGTGTGGCTTTAAAAGTGAACCTTTTATAGGCTATGGAACAATAAATCAAGAAATTTATATTAATGAGTGCTCACAGAAACGTCTTTTACCTTTAATTAAGGATCCAGTACTTTTTTGGTCTGATCTTGCGACATGTCATTACGGAAAAACGGCTTTAAAGTGGTACCGAGGCAATAGAGTGGTTGTTGTTCGCAAGGAGGTGAACCCTCCGAATTGCCCAGAGCTCAGGCCGATTGATATGCTGATTACAATGCTTACGACACGACACGACAATACGACAGTGAACTGAAAATGGCGTTGTGCATCTTACTACATGAATATTCGCAAGAATGCAGCATAACAATGGCCGGCATGTGCACAAAACAACGCAGTTGTCCATTTTGCATGTACGCAATTTCGTTGTGGCCATACTAATACCCTTCAATGAAATTTTAATATTTTGTTCAAAGTGAAATTTTTTATGCAAAAAATAAGGAAATTTATTTCTCTTAAATTATCAATTGTTATTACAAATGGTAAAATAGAGCTATAATAGAGTTTTTTATGCTTTTATTTATAAAAGTATTGAAGTTAGCGAGAACGACAACTATCGGCCTACAGTCGTGTAGTCGTGTCGTCTTCAAAATAACAGTGTCCATAAGAACGAGTGTATTTTAATATTTCACAGATGTCGTTTGTCGTCTGTCGTCGGTATTGTATTTAGCACTTGAGACTTATTGGGCCATTATTAAAGCAAAACTGTTAAAGACGCAACATACAGTGAAAAATGAGGGGCAATTTAGGAATAAGTGGCGAAACGTCACTAAAAGCTTCAATAAGGATTCTGTGCAAGCGCTTATAAAGGATGTTAAGTCTAAATTACGACTATTCGCTTATATATATAAAAAAATATTCTGAATATTATATCTTGAATTAGTATAAATCTTTATATAAACTATAACTTGTATAAATATTTCCGAAATTGAATAATAAACATAAATTTTATAACGTTATATCTTCCCAAATGACTACAAAATACTTTTGTGAAGTAAAAATTCTGAATATTTTTAGGTTTGGGTAAATTTTTAATAAAAAATGAAATAGTGATACGTTTTTATAACGAATTATTTCATATTATAGAATCACGAAGTTTTGATTAATAATTTTCATATGCAAAATACTTTTATGATAGCTGAGCTAATTCGACTTATTATATGCAATATTAGATGTTCACATAATTTGCCCGATATATATGGTATAAAGTCAACCGCATGTTTGAAATCCCATTATTGGGTATATGTATGCTAAAAATAGTACAGAGGCGACTGTATACCTTTTTGACACCACAATAAATTATTATCGAAAAAATATGTTGTATGAGTTTCATAAGGAAACCTCGTATATTGATTGACATCAATCAACCGAAATTTTGAAATTTATATTAGATATATGGGAACTAAAAAAAAGTACAGATCCGATTTTATCCATTTTTAACAGAAGATCCCAGGTTTCCAATTCGGATGATATAATATCTAAATTTTGTTCCGTTCATTTTTAAAATGTCTTCATCTGCATTTTTTTCATTGTTTACAGTAATGTTTACAATTTCATCATGGAAAGATATACGTAAGAACAACCTTTACAAATTATTCAATCTCATTATTAAAATAATAAACAAGTTTATGTGTGCTCGCTCGCTCTTCGTCCAATTGTTGAAAATTTCGAGCGTACATTTCCCTTACATAATGTTCAAGTGCTAATACGACAAAGAACTGCTCTTGCTGCCATTCAGGTAAGTGTTGTTGAAGACCACAATTTGTGGATTCCAAGATTCCAGAATTAGGATTTTGGCTTGCATCCGTATAAAATTGTTCTCACTTAAGAAGCCATTGGATCACCGTAATAGTCGTTAATTTGCTAATTTTGTCTTGGAAAAACTTGAAAACTATAACGACTTTTTTAAGAAAACCATCTTTTCTGATAAGGCTTACTTTAATCTGAGTGGTGCGGTAAATAAACCAAACAGTCGATTCTAATGCGAAGAAAATCCACAAATTATTCATGAAGAACCATTATATTCACCTAAATTCATAGTTTAGTGTGATTTTTGGTCTAGTGGAATAATCGCAATTGGAAGAAGTTGATCCTGACAACATCTGGTTCCGAAAAGACGGGACTGCGTGCCACAAAGCACTTGAAACAACCAAATTATTGCGATACAAATTTAGAGATTTGATTATTTGAAGAAATTGTGACATTGAATGCAGTTGTGACATAACATCCTTGGTCATTAGCAATAAACTAGACTCTCTTTAAGCTTTAGAGGTCAATATTGAACGTGCTATTCATGACATACATAAGTTTTAGTGTAAAAAGTACTCAAAAATTGCATAAATCGAAAGTGTTCCAGCAGATGAATTCGTAAAAGCCATTTGAAATATGTTATATTCAGAACTTAATTGTATCGATTGTGCTTCACATTAAATAAAAACCATTTCAATTTTTTTTGAAAAGATATCATATCACTCTTATCGGAAAGCCCTTATTATCATAAAAACATTCTCGCCGAATTTCAATAATACAAGCCGCATTCCAAATGACAATTGTTTTTTTCGGCAAAATCAATTTATAGTCTCCTTCTGCTTCAATACAGGTTTTTGCATGGTCCAAAAGCATGTCGAACGAGTGTTTTAGCATAATGGTTAAAATATGATTTTTGCTCAAATAGTCGGTCACGTCGATGTCCTTCGAATGTTGGATTCTGAGCAATTTTTGGTCGTCAGTCAATTTGTGCGCAACAAACCGTGCACACACCTTTCGTAGGCCCAAATGTTCGGTCAAAATGCGATAAATCGATGTTTTGGAGATGTTCAATTTCATTTCCATGAATTTCAATGATGATTTCTGTTGATTTTTGATGAATTCACACACAGTTTCGATGGAATTTCCGGTGATCAGGGATTTTGATTGGGTAACATATTGATCGTCATTTATATCCTCTCAACGACTTTGAAAACGTTGAAGCACTCTGCTACGGGATAGGCAATCATCGCCATAAACTTGTTTCATCAATTGAAACGTTTCGGTAAAAGTTTTATCAATTTTAAAACAAAATTTAATGTTGGCTCTTTGTTCGAAGCTCATTTTCGCACCGATAGCACGAACATACTGACACTTGAAACGCAATAACTTCACTTCCAATCTATGAAATGTCATGAAACTCTTACTGGACAATCAATACATAGGCTGCTATATATATTTCTGGACTAGGCAACACTAAGTGTTGCCAGGTGTAATCTGACATTTCCATTGGAAAGTTTGACATTTTTTAGCATAACATCACTCAGAACGTTTTGTCATTTAATCGTGAATTGTTTTATTTACAGGGAATTAAAAAATTCATCTCGGCCAAAAAATGGAAGTAACTCGTGAACATTTTCGTGCGATCATTTTTCACAACTTTCGACGTGGATTATCACAAGAGTGCATCGATGAACTTAAATCTTTGTATGGCTATGAAGCATCATCCTATAGAACTGTGAAAAACTGTTACAACGAATTCAATCGTGGCCGACGCTCGCTCAAAGACGAATTCCGTGAAGGTCGTCCAAAAACAGCCGTTGTGCCAGAAAACGTCGATGCCGTACGTGAACTGACAATGCAAGACCGTCATGTAACATACCTTCAGATAGAGGCATGCCCATGCATTTCTCCCACCAGCATACATTCGATATTGCATGAACACCTGGCCGTTAAAAAGGTTTGTTCTCGTTGGATCCCGCACAATTTGACAATCGCTCAAAAAAGGCTCGTGTGGATTGGTGTAAAGAAATGCTGAAAAAATACGATCGCGGTGCTTCAAAAGACGTTTATAAGATCGTCACAGGTGACGTATCATGGATCTATGCGTATGAGCCCGAAACAAAACAGCAATTGACCGTGTGGGTCTTCCAAGACGAGCCAAATCCAACAAAAAAAAAAAAACATTTTCGTTGATAAATATTTTCATTATTAGGCCAGAAATATATATATGTAGCAGCCCTCGTAAAGATAGCAAATTCTAACGCACTAGTCGACATATAGATGGCCCCACCAAGGGGCGCTAGATTCAAAAAGTCCTGTTTACTTTGGAAAGCATCTTGAACATCTCACAATTAAAATTTGTAGAATGTAGCCATAGGGACTGGGATCCAGATTACAATATCCGGGCGCTTACCCCAGTTATGACCTGATTTTGGCAATATTTAGACTAGAGAAGCCAAACCTTAAATAAATTATTTTTGAAAAGTTTTATCCCGTTATAATTATTGGTGTTTGATTGAATCATTGGAAATTTAAAATTGTGGGTCAAACCACGTGAAGTGAAAATTAGCAGTTCAGTAGGATGGGGACCAGACGCATACCCCATGATATAAATATTTCGTCAAAATTCCTTTTTGTTAAAGTAATTGAAGGTTGAAATTTAGAGCATGATAAAATTGTGAAATTATTTTTTCATAAACTATGGAGATAAATCAATGAAATTTTATGAAGTCAAAGAAAAATTTTCGTGCTATATTATACATATAAACGGTCCATTTAACTAAATAATAATATCTTACATAATTTTTTGTTAAATAATTGAAATTGTTCATGTGTTCTTTGCGCTAAAAAACATCTAAAAAGTATGTGACACAACGCTGAAAATGTTCAGCTTAAATAATCTGCAAAAAAAAATTTGTTTATTCATACCATTCCAAAGATATTGAATTTATTGCCCCGTTTTCGCCATCTTTGCGCAGTGCGCTCGATATAGTGTATGCATAGTATATATAAAATTGCGATCCTCTGGTTGAATAAAATTAATGAAGAGGAAATACTGGAATCTTTGAAAAGAAAACTAAATTATATTGAATGCAATCATTCAAAGGGACTGTCAGGAGCGGAAGATAGCAAAATTATACTTTGTGATGTCAAATAAATACACCGACGAATTTTCAGATTTTTATTTTAAGGGGGTATTCTACTCTAGAATTTTGTAAAATTCGATTTTTTTCATATATTTAAAGTTTAGACCCTTAAGAACATATCCTCCAAAGGATTTTTAAAAATTAAAATTATTTTAAGAGCTACAGTTACTTTAGTGACGCAGTACCAACCCGGTAGGTAGGTAGACTCACTTTTTTAAACGCATTTTTCTGGAAACTACTTTTTTCCACACGGTACCGGCATTATCTCAAGTTCTATACAAACGATTTACTTGAAATTTTGTGTGAACCTTCTTTATATAATCCTTTATCTTTATATAATCCTTAATCCTTTGTTTTTAATATTAAAAAAAAATTCTGGAATTTCAAAAAAAAAAAGCGTAAAAAATGATTTTAATTTTCAGGCAGTCGCCATTTTTAAAACAAAAATTTTTTCGTGTTACCTGAGGTAGGGACTATAACAGCATCCTTACTGATTAAGAATTTCTTTTGATTTTTTTTTTTCAGACCACCAGGAGAGACAGGATCAATGTCATCAGGATGCGTAATTTTTTTACATCTGTCTTACTCAAATATTTTTTTATTGGTCAGCCTACGAAATTTAGTTTTGAACTTTAGGGAAAGATTTTGTGATGACAGCATACCCCTGTGTGAAAAATGTATGAAATCAAGTCAATACTTTCCCTTAGCCTCTATATGTACATATATCTATATACCTTATATAATATATTGACCTGTGAAGTTCCTTAATTTGCAAATGGGGGGAGTTCGGTTGCACACGAATTTAGACCCTACATGTTTTATAATAACATTTTTATAGTTATCATATAGTTTTTTTTAGGATTAAAAAGTAAGTCGGATAAGTCAAATGTACAGGAATGATAAAAATTCTATATGTACATGATTTTGAAGAGTCTAAAAGCCTTGATAATCTTAGGGTTATTGTATATCCCAAATCAAAAATGTTTAACACTTGCTTCAGCTTCAGTGTTTAGACTTTTTATTATAACCAGAGTCAGAAAGGTGCTTGAAAAAAATTATTTTTATGATTTGCATTGTAAAAATTCTGAAAACAATTTGCGATTACGTAGATTATTACTTTTTATGTTATTTATGTATTTCCACTGTAAATATTCAACTGAAACGAACCACTTTTTAAATAAATTGATAAATTTTTCGAAGACAGCCTCCAAATACAAAATATTTGCCTAGTGTTCGAACTATACAGTAGCGGACAGTGAAATCCGGACAACCTGTGGGTTTGTATTTAAAACACGATTGTAACCGACAAGTGTAATTTTCTACCGAAAGGATTATTCTTTCTCATAAATTTGTGCTCTAAACACATTTTATAACTTTTAGTTTTTTTTTTTTTCAATAGTTTCAAAGTTTAATTCGTGCTCGTACTTCGTTAAAGCTTAAAGCTTATGCCAGAATTTAAAAAAAATGTCCAAATTGCAAAAAAATCATATAATTATTTTGCGAAAAGAAAACCTGACCATTCGAGAAAATAGGAATAGGAAAATAGTGATAAGTGTTGGCTTCAGCAAATCTTCCATGGGAGAATTCCTAAAAAATTTTGATGAAACCAGGTCTTTCATGAAAAAAAAACTGGCTCTGCAGCAAAGAGGGATCGCTTCAAAACTGTTGAGGACATTAAAATGGAGTTATTTGAAGATGTCGGTACGGAAGTTAACCCATGAACTGTTCGTCGAAGGCTTCATGAGGTTGGTTTGAACGCTCGTTGCCAACTCGTCTGTTTTTTCGTTACCGAAAATGTTCCTGTGGTCGGGAACCCAGATCAAGTCTAGTTGGAGCTTGTCTTTTATTGAGCTTAGTGCTCTCTTGCAGTTGTCAACTATGCTTGACTTTCTCATTGGTGAAGACAAGGCCAGGAGCGACGCCTGGCTATCTGTAAATATAGTTGCTTTATATACATTCCCGTGGTTTTCTAATAGAACTTTGCAGGCTTTTTCTATGCCTAGTACTTCTGCTTGGAAGATGCTAGCCGAGTTCGGTAGACGTATAGAGAGAGATATGCCTAGATCAGCGGAGAATACCCCCGTGCCTACTCCGCAGTCCATTTTGGACCCGTCGGTATAGACTGAGATGGTATCCTCCTCACCTATTGAACGTCTTCTCCATTCTCCTCTAGATGGTATCCTCACCCGGAAGTATCTATTGAAATCCAGCTTTGGAGAATGTAGTCTGATTTATTAATGGTGAGCTTGTTAAGGATTACACTATGTCCGCAGTTCTACTGATTCCAACCTCCCAATTATTTTATTATTATCAACGCAATAGCTGTTGCATCAGTAACACCCACACATGCTGCTCTTTGTATTCCCTTTAATTTTTTAATGTTGTATTTTTTGTTTAGCGCTGGCCACCATACCAGAGTTCCATATGTAAGTATAGGTCTTATGACAGCCGTATACATCCACATGATTATACTTGATTTGAGGCCCCAATTCTTTTTGACGATTCTCATACAAGTATAGTAGGCCATGTTTATTCTTTTTTCTATATTTATTTTCCAGGACAGTCAATCTCTACCCCTCTCTCTGTAGGGATAGAGTGAGTGTTGTACCGTTTAGTACCGGAAGTTGAGACTGAGGTATTTTGGTTCTGCTTGTGAATAGCATCTGTTTTGTTTGGGTTAACTCCTAGTCCATTGTTTTTAGCCCATAGGTTTAACCTTCGAAGTGCTCTTTCCATAATCTCGCTTACTGTTGAAGCAAACATGCCTGATACCAACAACACTATATCGTCTGCATACTCTACTGCTTTCACTCCTCCACCGTTTAGTTGGAGTAGTATTTCGTTCAGCGTTACAACCCATAGAAGCGGAGAGAGGACCCCTCCTTGAGGCGTCCCTCTACTCACATAACTTGTTTGTGTTGCAGCGCCGTTTGAAGCTATAATCTTCCTATTCTCAAGCATCCAGCATTACCACTAGTACTTGACTTATTATTTTAATTAATTATTTTTTTCAATGCTTTGTTACATTCGCATGGGAGATGTAAACGCCACAGCATTGGAGTTGTTATGTTAGCTTTGGCGGCTTATGTTTAATTTCCCTATGTAATTAAATGTCTAATTTATGAATTTACGTAATTCAACTTTTGGTTATGAAACTCCATCAAGGACCAATGGTTATCAATGGTATGGTGAATCCGATTGAGGCCGTAAATCAGTCTAAGACAAATTTCTTGAAGATCGTCTAAAATCAGGGCCCGAATCGCGGCAGTCGTGAGCGAGCAAATAATCGTATTGAGTGAAATTTCATCACGACGATCCGCACACCCGATACGAAACGAATAGAATTTTTATGAAATAACTTCCCTGCTATTGCTCTAACTAAATGATATTTTTGAATGCATTGAAATACGAAACAAAACAAAATAAAAATGTATTTAAATTGGAATTGAACGTAAATATTCAAATTTATTATACGTTTATATATAAATTTACTAAATTTAGTCTTTGCATTCATTAAAATGAACCCTAACGTATTTTTTTATACAATTCCATCAGATTCAGATGAAAAACCACCAAATGGCCATAAGGTTCAGGAATTGTGATAAAAGTAATCCCATGGCTTTACTTGAAGCAGCGTAAGAAAATTTTTAATTATGCCGTTTAACTTAGTATAGATCTTATTATTTTAAATCATTTACAGATTTAGACTGACCAACGACGCATTTACTTTCATCCTATTTAAATTTAACGGGCATTTATCAACCGCAGTACCACCAATGCTTCAATCAACTGGTGGGCCGGTGGAAAATTCTCAGTATTGATAAAAGAAGTCGGTATAGTCCTGAAAAGATGACAAAGTTCGGCAATGTATGTGCAGCGTTGAATAACATCTGCATACAATTTAAAAATTCAACATATTGCAGATATTTTGTAAATAAAAACAATGATACAGAAATAGATACGGGAAATGAGACTCAACTAAAATTTGCCATAAAATTAGACATCATATTATGCTGACTTTAGATAATAATTGAATTGAACATTCCAACAACATTTGAATTCATATTTTGTTCTAATAAATATATTTTCAATTGAAACAGGAACTTGGAATTAACATATCGTAACAATGGTGTATATTTCCGATCTTTTCTCTTTAAAATATCAAGCTCATGAGTTTTAATCTGCAACTCCACAGCTTTTATTTGCATAATGCTTTATGTACCTCTTCTTTTATTTGCAGCGATCTCTTCTTTTAAGCAATTGGTTTCTCAAGATTTTTATATCTATTGCAACATCTATTCCCGTAGCTTGGAGTTGCTATTCTGCTACAGTTAAAAGCTTTTCCTCGTAGGAACCTCCACCAGTCCTTTGTTTCTAGTCTTTGTTGAATGAAATTTTCTTTTTTATGTTGTGCTTTTGATCAACAGATACCTATTTTTGTATTTTATTATTATTTTAATCATCCATTATTTTATTTATTTAATTAATATTATTTATTGGTCTTAATTTTCGCCAAAATTTGGCATCTTTAATCGGTGGCCCGCCCGGCAGTGTTAAGTTTTAGCGTCAATGCATCCCATAGCTAATTTGATGCAACTTTGCCTTGCCGACAATTAGGCAAAATATTATTTGATAAGTTCTGATGCTGTAGCATAAAATCAATCATCAAATTTTTTTGACGCATATTTATTTTGTTTACATTTGTCCTTAAATCATTAGTTATAATTATAATACATGTTAAATAAAGTCTATAAAAGAAAAATAATTTACATTTTACCCCCGATTGATTTTAACTGATATATTCAAATCTTTTTGTTTTTTAATTTGTACTATAACATTTCTCAAATAGCTAACGAGTGAGATTTCGATTCTTTCGTACAAACGAGAACACATTATCGAATGAGGAAATTTCAAATTTCGAAAGTTCGTATTCGATAGCGAGTACAACGATCCGAAAACAAAAAAAAAAATATATGAATTTCGCTCGTTAACGTGTGCCGCGATTCGGGCCCAGTTCTTATTCCGGATTGTCATGTAACCTATCTTGGAATTGAGACAACTGTAGGCATTAGTGGGACCAGCATACATTCTTTGATGAATGAACATTTGATTGTAGAAAAAAAATTTTACGTGGAATCCTAGACAATTTGTTGATCGCTCAAAAAATGGCTTGTGTCAATTGATCGAGAGAAATGTTAAAAAATTCGATAACTGTCATTCGAAATATTTCTATAACGTGACAGATAATGATTCATGAATTTATACCACCGAACCCATAAGTAAACAGCAGTCGACTGGGTGTTTCAATGGTGCAGAGGCATGGACAATGACAACATCTGATGAATCGACGTTTAAAATTTTCGAGAGAAAGGTTCTGCTAAGAATTTATGGTTCTTTGCGCATTGGTCACGGGGAATAATTCATTCCATGGAGCAAAGAGCTGTATGAAATATACAACGAAATTGACATAGTTCTGTGAATTAAGGAACAGCGGCTGCGCTGGCTAGGTCATGTCAGCTCTGAAAGTATTCGACGCAATACCCACCGGGGGAAGCCGTTGAAAAGGCAAGATGGAGAAGGACCTGGCTTCCCTTGGAATCTTCTACGCCAATAAGAAAGAAGAATGTCTAAATATTAGTCTTAAATTATATATTATAAAAGTGATTGAAAAAATAAGCCATCTATATTTTCGTTATCCTCTGCCTTCATGTACTTATTCGCGTTGTGCTTAAACTTACCGGTTGAATACAATGTACAATGCCCGACCATGAAGAACAACAAAGCAGTGTGGGCCGATGGATTGCCGGCCGAGCTATTCAAACACGGCGGCGAAGAACTGATAGGTAGCATGCATCAGCTTCTTTATAAAATGTGGTCGGACGAAAGCATGCCCAACGACTGGAACTTAAGTGTGCTATGCCCAATCCATAAAAAAGGAGACCCCACAGTCTGCACCAACTATCGTGGGATTAGCCTCCTTTATATCGCATATAAGGTTCTATCGACCGTATTGTGTGAAAGATTAAAGCCCACCGTCAACAAACTGATTGGACCTTATCAGTGTGGCTTCAGACCTGGTAAATCAACAACCGACCAGATATTCACCATGCGCCAAATCTTGGAAAAGACCCGTGAAAGGAGAATCGACACTCACCACCTATTCGTCGATTTCAAAGCTGCTTTCGACAGCACGAAAAGGAGCGCGAAGTCTGAATTTGGTATCCCCGCAAAACTAATACGGCTGTGTAAACTGACGTTGAGCAACACGAAAAGCTCCGTCAGGATCGGGAAGGACCTCTCCGAGCCGTTCGATACCAAACGAGGTTTCAGACAAGGCGATTCCCTATCGTGCGACTTTTTCAACCTGCTCCTGGAGAAAATAGTTCGAGCTGCAGAACTCAACAGAGAAGGTACCATCTTCTATAAGAGTGTACAACTGCTGGCGTATGCCGATGATATTGATATCATCGGCCTCAACACCCGCGCCGTTAGTTCTGCTTCCTCCAGACTGAACAAGGAAGCAAAAGAAATGGGTCTGGCAGTGAACGAGGGCAAGACGAAATATCTCCTGTCATCAAACAAACAGTCGTCGCACTCGCGACTTGGCACTCACGTCACTGTTGACAGTCATAACTTTGAAGTTGTAGATAATTTCGTCTATCTTGGAACCAGCGTAAACACCACCAACAATGTCAGCCTAGAAATCCAACGCAGGAAAACTCTTGCCAACAGGTGCTACTTCGGACTAAGTAGGCAATTGAGAAGCAAAGTTCTCTCTCGACAAACAAAAACCAAACTCTATAAGTCACTCATAATTCCCGTCCTGCTATATGGTGCAGAGGCCTGGACGGAGTCAACAACAGATGAGTCGACGTTGCGAGTTTTCGAAAAAAAATGGAATTATCGTCTTACTCTATCTTACTCGCAATTTTTCCTTATTTGCTCGCCGTTTAGACCTACCCTGGACTACGACAAACATTTTAAAACCAAAATCAGCTCAATCGGCCCAGCCGTTCTCGAGTTTTAAGCAGACTAACGAACAACAATTCATTTTTATTTATATAGATAGATAAGTTAGTGACATATTATTTATCAAAAATATTAAAAATTAAAAACAAAACACATTCACTTATAGACTAAATAGTTTTAGAATTAGTGAGACTTACAAAAATGAGCTCGAAATATAAGAAACTGGCGTGCGATTTTATTTTTTTTTTAATTGAAATACACAGTTTAAACAGGTTATTAATTTAAAAACAATAAAATCGAACGCTTTTGGATCAGCAAAGAAAAGCTATTTTTTCTATTCATTAAATGAAATAAATTAAGGACTATAAATATAGTAATTATATAATTTACTTCTGCTTACTAATAGCATCTTAAAGTGCTGAAAAAACCAAAAAAGTCGAAAAAATAAATAAGAGTTTATAATGGTAAGTTAGGTGTGGCAGCAGGTGTTGTTTAAAAATCTAAATAGTTAAAACCTTTTGTATATTAAGAACTCCATACGATAGTTTTTGAAAATCAATATATGTATGTATGTAAGATTTGCGTATAATATTTAATACACGTAGCCGTACACTTGATGTATATTGATACATACATACATGAAGATGTTCACAAAATAATTGAAGTGCTAATATGAAAATTATATTTGGCTGCATAACTCTTTTGGATCAAATGACGAGGTACAATAGCGGTACACAAAACGGGACGTTGGTATTAAAATATGGAACAATTTTTATTCATTGTGATGATCGTTATTATCGTTCATCATTGCTAGTTCTCGGATATCCCTGTTATTGCTTTCCACATAAATCTAAGAAAACGTTCGCTTAAAATGATGTATGATTCCATAATTTTGCAGCAATTTGAATTAGTTTTTGTTAATTTTATCATACAGTGTCGGACTAAACTCATTGGACTAATTCGTCTATCAAACATATTTCACCATAACTTTTTAGATAAATGCATTAGAATATTTTTTTTTGCAAAAGAAAGATCGCATATTCCATATTAAGAAACAATTCAATTTTATTTTTCAAGTTTTATGTAAAATTTATAAATTATAACAGAAAAGAAAAAAGTAAAAAATTCATACGACGTAACTCATTGAACTTTAGCTGAATATGAAAAAAATTAGTTTTAAATTAAAAGTTTATTACTAATATGTGTGTCATTTATTCCATTCAAGCCCCGTTTCAAGGTATCAAATAGCTTGTCTTTATTACCGTGGACCTGTTCCCTGTTAATCTGCTGTTGACAATTTTCCATCAGTTTTCAATCGGGTTTATGTCAGGAGACTGATCCTTCACAACTTTGGACGGCAGTCAGGCGGCATTTTTTGGATAGCGTGGGCTTTTGCAAATGTGTCCTTCTATTTTGTAAATAGGTCCTACTCCCTGACCAGAAAAGCATCCCCACACCAATATTTGGTTGTCAAAAAAGTCTTGCGGTATTTTCGCTAGTTGGCTGAAAGCGCGTAGTTCTAGTTTTATACGTCGCATGGGGTCATGCTATACCTTTTTGGAAAGCTAATTTCACGCGCCAACACGTGTTTGATTGATTGTCGTTTCTTTTAAGTCGTTCGTGAGTTATAGCGTCGCAAACATGGAGCAAAATAAAGAAAAAATACGGCATATTTTACAGTACTACTATGATAAAAGCAAAAATGAAACTCAAGCCGACAATAAAATTTGTGCAGTTTATGGACCCGATACAGTTCCCATTTCCACCGCACAACGATGGTTTCAACGTTTTCGTTCTGGTGTAGAGGTGGTCGAAGATGCGTCACGCTCCGGAAGGCCTGTCGTCGAAAATTGCGATAAAATCGCTGAATTGGTCGAAAGAGACCGGCATAGTAGTCATCAAACCGTTGTAAACCATTTGAAGAAGCTTTGAGTCACTAAGAAGCTCGATGTATGGGTGCCACACGAATTGATTCAATAAAAATACCGCAAAACTTTTTTGACAACCCAATATTACCTACCACCACCATGTTTTACTGTACCCTACATATACCGACGATCTAAATGCTTTCCTGTTGGTCTTCGTACCCGTATCATCCCATCTGAGTTCTGTTAATTGAATCTTGACTCATCTGAAAACAATACTGACTTCCATTGCTCTACAGACCAATTGATATGCAGTTTCACAAATTCCAAATGTGCGTATCGATTTTTTTGAAAATATATGGTTCTTTCACAGCACGGAAGCTAAATAGACCATCGTCAACGGCGCGTCGTTGTACTGTACGACGTTTTTTGCTGACATCTTTGAATCTTTTTTCAAGTCATCCTTTACCGAAGTAACTCCAGGACGTCCCCTAATATTAAGTTTTTTAACGGTTCCATCAGCTTTATTCTTGCGTAAAATAGCCCCTGAGAATATTTTTTGTAAAGCTCCCTATGCTGCACACCTTTTGTGAATTCGCTTTCAATTAATAATTTAAGTTCAGTTGAAGGTACATTGCCAACAATTTTTAATAGCTTTATTAAGTTACTAGAATAATAAAAGAACTTAACCCCAAAAATCACCAGGACATGATAATATTACCCCAAAAATGCTAATTGAGTTACCAAATATTGCCGTAAGGGTGCTCTCTTTGCTCTTCAATGCAATTCTTAAAATCGGACACTATCCAAATTCATGGAAAAAGTCGCAGATCATCTTGATAGACAAACCTGGGAAAGACTTAACACAGCCGTCTTCATACAGACCAATCAGTCTTCTACCCTGTCTTTCTAAGATATTTGAAAAATTGTTACTATCAAAGATGACTCTTTCCTCCACGAAAATAATATAATACCAATGCACCAATTTGAGTTTCGTGAAAAACATAGCACGATTGAGCAAGTAAATAGAATTACTAACGAAATAAGAAAGGCATTTGAGCACAGAGAGCACTGTTCGGCTATATTTCTAGACGTGGCTCAGGCGTTTGATAAGGTATGGCATGAGGGCCTTTTATACAAGATTAAAAATATTCTACTCTCAGAATTGTATAAAACATTGGAATCGTATTTAAAAAATAGAATTTATGGTAAAAGTGGGAGATTTCATATCTGATGAAAGACAGATAAGGGCTGGTGTACCCCAGGGCAGTGTTCTAGGCCCAACTTTATACATCATATATACAGCAGATCTTCCAACAGCTAACAATGTATTAACTTCTACTTTTGCGGACGACACAGCTATAGTGAGCGGTAACAAATGCCACATAATAGCATCAAGAATATTAGCCGAGCACTTAAGGTTTGTCGAAGAATGGTTAGCCAACTGGCGTATAAAGGTAAGTGAACAAAAGTGTAAGCATGTTACATTTTCGCTTAGACCAAAAATGTGTCCGGCAGTAAAAATTAACAATATTTTAGTACCCCAAGCGAATGAAGTAACTTATCTTGGTATTCACCTAGATAGAAGACTTACGTGGAAAAAACATATATCTAGTAAAATAACTTGCATGAAGATAAGAGCTGCAAATTTAAATTGGCTATTAAATAAAAACTCCAAACTTAGCCAAAACAACAAAGTGCTTTTATATAATGCCGATTTGGATGTATCGCATTCAATTGTGGGGTACGACCTGTGCAACTAATATAGACATAATACAAAGGTTCCAATTAAAAATGCTTAGATCAATGGTACATGCGTAATGAAAATATCCATAAAGACCTTGGTATTTCTAAGGTAAAGGATCACCCAAACCCTTTGGCTAATGCTTTGGTACATTGCTGCGATCAAACACGCCTTAAAAGAAGAGATATGCCTGCGTATTAAAGAGCAACATATCACCAAACCTGCTCAATCACTTGCTTGAGCGTGTCTAGTTTTTAAATAGGTTTAAGATTTTATTACTTATTGTTAGGCTTTCAAAACAAAAAGCAGATTCAATAAATAAAAACATATTGAAAAAAAAAATAGCTTTATTTGTAGTCTGATCTACCATTTGATATTCAAAGTACTTGCAAAATTTTTTTTCTGCCAGATAACGGTAAATTAATCAATTAATCATTAGAAGTGCTTATACCGATAATCTTAGTGTTAGTGCAATGAGTTACGTCCCACGATTTTTTTACCTTTTTTCCATCTGTTATAAAAATAAAATTGAATTGTTTCTTAAGGGAGGGATAGGGTTTTCAAGGTAAAAAAATTACTTTTTTTGGGAATTTATTTCTAAAATATGGATTCAGTAATTTTATTCGGATCTTTTGTACATTATTCAGCATACTTTCGACAATCTAGGGTAATTTTTTCGTCACTTTTTAGTTTATAAATTTAAAAGTAAAGTCCGTTTTTGTACACATATTTGACATACATATAAAATACCTCCCCCCTTCGTTTAGTAATTTTTTTTACATTAAGGGTGTTTTCCACCCACAAAATGGCGGACTTTTTTAGTGGAAAATAGCAGTTTTCACCTTAAATGGCCGCCAAAACTTTTTAAATAAAAAAATATATATATCAGAGAACGATGGGGGGAGGAGGTGCGAAAATGAGCTTCGAACAAAGAGCCAACATTAAATTTTGTTTTCAAATTGGTAAAACTTTTACCAAAACGTTTCAATTGATGAAAAAAGTATATGGCGATGATTGCCTATCCCGAAGCAGAGTGTTTCAACGTTTTCAAAGTGGTTGTGAGGACATAAATGAGATCAACATATGGGCCAATCTAAATCCGTGATCACCTGAAATTCCATCGAACTGTGCTTGAATGTGCACCAATGGTAAATGCATGAAAACTAAAAGTTTTATGTGCAAAATATGACAACTCCAAGGTTATGAGACATTTTGATTTCCTTGTGGAAATTGCAGAAGCTTTAATAACTCAAGCCATTCTACGACGATCTGGTGGAGTGCATAATAACACTATCAGTAAACGTACAGACGGCTTCATTTAATAACAAAACTGGGCAGATGTGCTCGCTGACACCAATGTGAAGAACAAACTTAGTTTGGTTGCAGAAAATGTGATGTAATACTTCATTCAAAACAATGCTGTTTTGACTGCCATAATGGGTTACCACAACATGAAGGGAAAATAAAAAATAATCAATAAACTTATAAAAAGCTTTGGTTAGTTTTAATATGAATTAGCATTCAAGCGATTAAAAAAAACTATGTGTTTAAACAAAATTGAATTTTCTTTTTCACTAATTTTTCCAGCTATAATGCACACATCTGCCCAATGGGTATTTCAATAACCATGTTAGTATACTCAGATCCAGGATCTTAGCGGGTTAAGAATATTTTTTTCTTAGTTTTTGTTTGTTAAGAAAATCCTTTACAAAAAGCGGTTATGATTAATTTTACAGATATTTCTTATTTCCTATTTTGCTGGAAAGCTTTAGAAATACATTTTCTGATTTTTTAAAATATCTCAACTTTGACCTTGAAAATGGGCACCTATTAATCGAAATTTTGTCCTGTATTATAAGGAGTGTATATTGTTTTACATTTCCTCTATGAATTAGAGAAAAAAATAAAATCGATTGCTTCAAAAATTTGCGAGATATGATTCCTCGCGTGAACACTGCTGCGGTGGTATTTAAATACCCATCGGGCAGAAATGGGTTAAGTATATGGAGGCTAAGGGAAATTGGTTCGAATCAACCCATTTTTGACATACAGACATACCATTATAAGAAAAGGATTATCCCTTAATTTCAGTTATATATATCACAAATTGACCGATATTTTCGATCAAAAGTTAACTATAGGTAACGGGGTCTAAATATTCGGTACCTAGGACTCGAATGAACTCGATTTTTTTTTGTGCTATGAAACCTACGTACGAAGTTTCATCAAGATATTTGAATTTTTACTCAAGTTACAGCTTGCACGGACGGACTGGCGTACACGAGGTCTTGTATGGAATCAACAGCCAAAAATATTTCCACTGCCTATATAAAAACTTTTGCCAAAGCTTTTTAAAATTCCCCTCTCCTGTTTCCCACTCTGCCAACCACCAATGGTAACGAATTTTAATTAATTATATTAAATTATTAATAAAAAAGTTGATAAATGAAAAATGGAATTTTTTGAAAATTATTCAACTAAATCAAAAACGGATTTTAATAAAATCTATTTACTTTTGCATGATAGTTTTCTTTGACTGGTGATGACAGGATCCAACATCAAAAGTAATCGGATTAGCAAGTCCTGATTTGTAGCGGCCCGTTAGTTTTTTCGTGTATGATGGAGTCGATACATCTTAATGCCCTTATTGCTTGACTCAGCAGATTCTTCTTAGAGCTCTCCAACTGAGTTTGGTGCTTATTGGATAGCATCGGGAGCGTGAATTAAAATTTTATGGACTGACAAAGGAAGATAATACCAGGAATATTTTAAGATTAATTCCCTTGCTGGATCTAGCATTTAGGGTTGATTGAGCTGGGCTGGTGGACGAAGGTCTGGAGTTATTCCAAATTTGTTTGTGCTCTTCATCATTTTGCGATTTTATTATCAGTTGTAGAGGGACATATCGCTCATTTGCTGCAAGACCGGCATAAGTCAAAAAAATCGATTCTCCAGAAAACGCGATTAAAGTTTTCAACTGACTACAACGGTGACTCCAACCTTACACCTCTTCTCAAGGGGAGCACATAAGAGGTATTCACATGAATTTTTCACTCAACATGAAGTATGATATAACGAACAATTTTGCAGCTTTAACTCAAAAATCACATTTTTTGATTTATGCCGGTCTTGCAGCAAATGAGCGATATGTATGTCGTGATAAATAAATTGTCTTCCAAATTATTATTTTGAAATTTCTGCGTATATTCGCTCTGTCCAGAACTGCCATCAAAGCCACATTTCCCTATTAATAATTCCATTCCTGACGCAGTGTTGTTCAATAATTTTTTTTTCTCAACTTCAACATCAGATTCTGACACCTTTTACTTGCTCAGGAAAACTGTTTTTCCTTTAAAATGTTATCATAGCAGGGTAAAAAGTTAATATCAAGTTTTTTGTTAACGAAGCTTCTAATAAGTTGATACTGAAGCTTTATTAAATTTGCTTCGGTGATAAGTGATATCATTTCAGACATTTTCTTGACACCAAAATTCAAAAACATATAGGCGTGAAAGGTTACACCGATATGATGTGCCTTAATAAAAGTATGTACATATAAAACAAACCTTTAATAAAAGTGAGAAAATGTTAAAATGAAAACCATAGCTCAAGTATATATAATGAAAAAAAAAACATAAACAACTATAAAATATTCACGTATATACATACACGTTGGTTAAATGAGCTTCTGCGCCCCCCTCTTAATATAATCTAACTACACCCCACACATACACACCATACTCAACACATCTTCACCCCACACTACACATTCCATACTCAACACATTGGCATCATGCGCATCATTTTTTCATCCCACACTACACACCGCATTCTCAACACCTCGGCATGATGCCCACCTCATCATCAACATACACACCACACACGAGGACACCAGCACACAACTAACAAAAGGGACTGGCGGACGGCGTCGAGCCTCTTTTGTTCTCTATCCGTGTGCATATACGCTACAATATCGCGACCGCCGACCAACACACATTAATTTGTCAAATCCAATTCTACGAATCAAAAAAGGTGAGTGCCGGTAGTGTTCGCAAGATTTTACATACGCGTAAATACAACAAATTATGAAAAATAACATACAAAAAATGCCTGGTAGAATAAAATGAATAACAAAGAGAGATGCAAAAGGTTGCAGCTGAAATCAAAAGCAAACACTTAGAAAACATTAACTAATGTAATAAAACTTGACTTGACACGAGACAGGGATCACAACTTTTTTATTACATAAAAGAAAAACATACCACTCAAAAGGGCACTTATAAAACCATAGTTTTAAAACAATGAAACAACATATTATTATATAAAAACCTCCTTGTTATATAACATATACCTTTCTATTTATGGCGATTAAACACGATTTTATATTGCAATTTAATTTATTATAAGAGATAATTTTTAAGCTGTTTTCAGTCCACAGTCTGCGTGTTTCTACTGTCTCAATTCTCTTGCTTTTCGTAGCGCGTACGAATGGAATAGAACAAAAATGTATTTATGGTTACTTTTATTGGTTTTTTAAGATTACTAAGATTTGATACAACGATTATTTTATTAAAGGATTATCGATATTTTGTGAAAATTCTATGGTTACATCGCTAAACACTCGATTAGTTTTACGAAAAATTTATTATGTTTATGAGCCATCAATTTGTAATATAAGATGAAAAATTGTGGAAATCATTTTTTATAATTTTTGTTGGACTTTAACTACGAATAATAATAAAAAAAAACAAAATTTCCTGTGTTATTTATGTGGGCATTCGAAAATGTCGATGAGGCACCTCTTAATATTAATATTGAGAGCTCAGGTCTTACGAGAACTTGTTTTTAGTCACATCGGATGAGATTTTCATGGTAACTAAGAAAAATAAAACTATTTTTGGCCCACCTTATTATATATATACGAAGGCTGCTATATATATTTCTGGACTTGGCAACACTAAGTGTTGCCAGGTGCAATCTGACATTTCCATTTGAAAGTTTGACATTTTTTAGCATAACATCACTCAGAAAGGTTGTCATTTAATCGTGAATTGTTTTATTTAGAGGGAATTAAAAAATTCATCTCGGCCAAAAAATGGAAGCAAATCGTGAACATCTTCGTGCGATCATTTTTCACAACTTTCGACGTGGATTAAACTGTGTGAAAAACTGGTACAATGAATTCAATCGTGGCCGACGCTCGCTCAAAGACGAATTCCGTGAAGGTCGTCCAAAAACAGCCGTTGTGCCAGAAAACATCGATGCCGTACGTGAACTGATAATGCAAGACCGTCATGTAACATACCTTCAGATAAAGGCATGCCTATGCATTTCTCCCACTAGCATACATTCGATATTGCACAATTTGACAATCGCTCAAAAAAGGCTCGTGTGGATTGGTGTAAAATGCTGAAAAATTACGATCGAGGTGCTTCAAAAGACGTTTATGAGATCGTCACAGGTGACGAATCATGGATCTATGCGTATGAGCCCGAAAAAAAACAGCAATCGACCGTGTGGGTCTTCCAAGACGAGCCAAATCCAACGAAAGTTGTTCATGGAAGAAGCACTTCGAGGCAAGTGGTCGCCTGTTTCTTCGACAGAACTGGTCATGTGGCGACTGTTCCGCTTGAGCAACGTAGGACGGTCAATTCTGAGTGGTACACCACCCTTTGTTTGCCTGAAGTCTCCGGAGAAATTCGAAAAACGAACAAGAGAAGCCGAATCATTGTGCACCATGACAATGCGAGCTCTCACCCATCGGCTCAAACCAGAGCCTTTTTGACCGGCCAAAACGTCGAATTGATGGGTCATCCGCCGCAAAGCCCTGACTTGGCACCCAATGACTTCTTTTTATTCCCACACATCAAGAAAATAATGCGTGGTCAACGATTTTCATCGCCAGAAGATGCTGTTGAAGCATTTAAAAACCATGTTTTGGAGGTGTCTCAATCGGAGTGGAAAAAGTGCTTCGAAAATCGGTTTGAGCGCATGCAAAAGTGTATAAATCTTGATGGAGAATATTTTGAAAAATAATAAAACCATTTTCGTTGATAAATATTCCTTTTTTCATTATTAGGCCAGAAATATATATAGCAGCCCTCGTATAACTCTATATCTGTCTGAATTATTTTAAGATGATACGTACAACCGTTAAGTGAACAAAAACTATAATACGAGGTATGACAATTATGTAATGAGACTGATTTCATTTGAAAATTATTCTACAACTCTGCCATCCCCTTCAAAGAAGTCCCCTTGGGCAGCTGTACAGCGATTCCAGCGCGTTTTCCTTGCTTCGTAACATTTCTGGAACGCTTCGACTGGGATGTCCGCGAGTACCCTCGTCACGGCCACCTGGATGCCCGTAATCGACTCAAAATGGGTTCATTTGAGCACCGATTTTGTTTTAGGAAACAAAAAAGTCACAGGGTGACATGTCGGGCTGTTGCAACACGGCGATCCCTTTAGAGGCCAAATTCTGGGACACGCTGAGGGCGGTGTGGCACGGCGCGTTGTCGTGATGAAGGATCCAGTTACGAGCGATGTCTGGGCGCACCCTGTTGATTCGTTTTCTTAATCTTTCGAGTACTTGGCAATAGTAGACTTGATTCACGCCGCTGCGCATTCGCGTCAGTCCGCACCTCGACTGGTCTCCCATTCCGCGTCTCGTCTTCCACGCTTTCACGCCCCTCCTTAAACTCTTTGTGCCATCGAAACACCTGGGCACGACTAATACCTGAGACAGACATGTAGTAACAATACCACAGTAAAGGTATCATGGTATTCTGTTTACTACGTTGTTGACACACACGGCAATGTAGTTAACTCAAATGCTACTTTTGTTTCATAGGCAATATGCAATATATGGGTTATGGAAAAAATAAGTACAATTATTTAAAATACTCTAAAGTTAATATATTTTTATCGCAAAAAAACGATTTGGTTAAAACTCCCTAAAAACCTGACATAAAATATGGCACTTGCTTTTCCGAAAAAAAATTGTTAAAATGTTTTGTTTCCCATTTCATGTTTATTAATTTTTTAAGTCATTTTGACGGAATATTTCGAAGAACTTTTGTGTAAAAACTTTTAGCAAAGTTTGTTACCTTTTTTTTTAGCTGCGTTTATTGAAATACCACAATGAAACGTATTGTTACCAGCAAAATACTACATTGCTTATATGGTATTTTGCTAGTACTTGGTGACACATATGGTATTTGTACTATATGCGGTATTGTTACTATATGTTTCCTAAATTTTCAAACTTATAGAATAACAGAAAAATAAAGTTAAGTAATCACCACAATCCACATGTGATATAGTGGCACATAGACTTACAAAAAGGCAAAGGACGCACTTATCGCGTCTTTTTAAGCGCTCCTCTAATGGGCGGTTTATGGAAATCAACTGTAAAAAGCTTCAAATAAATTATGAACATTATTAATACGATTCGAAACCGTTATAAATTCACGGCCAATCACTATACCATACTCTCGCAAGATCCCTCCGATTTCACATCCAGCAAAAAGAAATAAGCACGCAAAATAAAGTTGCTACACGAACAATAACACGCATATACGCATATGAAATATGTTTTAAACGAAAAACTATTGTCTACACATACGGGTAAATATTAGAACTCCACCACCAAATATTCTTACTGTCAACATGTATTCCGCGCCCTCTCGGCTACTTTACCAGCTGCATGAAAAAATATATTCAACATTTCTCGCAAATATGCATGTGCGTGTAGTACTAGGGAAAATATTCGCCTATGGGCTCCAGAATTGTTAAATGAGCTAAGCCTCACTACATTTATCCCCACTCTACCCGTAAAAATTGGGGATCCATAATACCACTCAGCACATTCCCATCATACACAGACACACCACTCAGGATAACACCATACAATATAACACCCCACACCCAAAAAAAAAAAAAAGTAAAAAACTGATACACCGAATTGGCTTATAAAGGGTGATTTTTTAAGAGCTTGATAACTTTTTTTTAAAAAAAAACGCATAAAATTTGCAAAATCTCATCGGTTCTTTATTTGAAACGTTAGATTGGTTCATGACATTTACTTTTTGAAGATAATTTCATTTAAATGTTGACCGCGGCTGCGTCTTAGGTGGTCCATTCGGAAAGTCCAATTTTGGGCAACTTTTTCGAGCATTTCGGCCGGAATAGCCCGAATTTCTTCGGAAATGTTGTCTTCCAAAGCTGGAATAGTTGCTGGCTTATTTCTGTAGATTTTAGACTTGACGTAGCCCCACAAAAAATAGTCTAAAGGCGTTAAATCGCATGATCTTGGTGGCCAACTTACGGGTCCATTTCTTGAGATGAATTGTTGTCCGAAGTTTTCCCTCAAAATGGCCATAGAATCGCGAGCTGTGTGGCATGTAGCGCCATCTTGTTGAAACCACATGTCAACCAAGTTCAGTTCTTCCATTTTTGGCAACAAAAAGTTTGTTAGCATCGAACGATAGCGATCGCCATTCACCGTAACGTTGTGTCCAACAGCATCTTTGAAAAAATGCGGTCCAATGATTCCACCAGCGTACAAACCACACCAAACAGTGCATTTTTCGGGATGCATGGGCAGTTCTTGAACGGCTTCTGGTTGCTCTTCACCCCAAATGCGGCAATTTTGCTTATTTACGTAGCCATTCAACCAGAAATGAGCCTCATCGCTGAACAAAACACGCGCGCGAAACACATTTCGAACCGAACACTGATTTTGGTAATAAAATTCAATGATTTGCAAGCGTTGCTCGTTAGTAAGTCTATTCATGATGAAATGTCAAAGCATACTGAGCATCTTTCTCTTTGACACCATGTCTGAAATCCCACGTGATCTGTCAAATACTAATGCATGAAAATCCTAACCTCAAAAAAATCACCCGTTATAATACATTCGTTTCGTGAACAAGCCAATTTAAGGGGCTAAACCAGTGTGCCGCATGACAAATTAGGCGATTTTCATGAATTTTTTTTAAGAGAAAGTATGCGATTGAATATTTCGAACTTCTTTGAACGTAATAAGGTATATTTTCAGCTATACTTTACGATTTTTTTTTACAAAACTGTTGAAAAATAACGGAGTTATTGGTGCAAAAAAAAGCGCCCCAACTGCATGATTTCGGCTGAATGCATAGTTGAAACAAAAAAAAAATTTGAAGTTTATTAAACTTAAAGATATTTTCTATACAATGACCTACGATCAAAAATTAACAAAATAGCGTAATTTTGAAAAAAAAAATCGTTTTTTTTTAGGTAAAAAATTGTCGTTTTTTAATGCCAAATTGACAATTTTCAACCAATCAAAAAGATCGTAGGTCATTGTATAGTAAATGTATTCAAAGATGCTAAGTTTTAATTTGAAGTCGATCGGTCAGCAATTTTGAAAAATTTCGTTTCGAGAAAAACGCATTTAAAGTTTCCCTTATATATGTTTGCACCCCCGAGCGATCGCTTTTTATAACGCTGCCATCCAAAAACTATTCAAGATACGACCTTCCCGATTTCACAGGTTACAAGCAAATAAAATTTTTTTTTTGAAAGTGACACACTGGTACAGCCTCTTAAGACCACTGCCTTCTAGGCTTCTCTCCAAAAAAAAAAAAAAAAAAATAAGAAATAAACACAGTAAACACGTTTTTCGATTTTGTCGGAAGGACCTCTCCGAGCCGTTCGATACCAAACGAGGTTTCGAAAAGGCGACTCCCTTTCGTGCGACTTCTTCAATCTGCTGCTGGAGAAAAGGAAGTAAAACACATGGGTCTGCCAGTGAACGAGGGCAAGACGAAATATTCTCTGTCATCATTTTATCAGGTCGTTAAGGGAGGGAGGGAAGGAGTTGATCCTGACTATTGCGATGCCCTGCAACTTCTCCTCCCGATTCGACCACGGAACACGTGTACCAATTTTTATTACGATATCTGAATTTTTACTAAAGTAGCATACATACAGCTGGATTTCCACTCATCTCGCCACCCTGAACATTTATGTTTAGTGAATCTTCTGTTTTTTAATCTATTTCAAAAGATATACATTTAGCCGTAAATCTTAGGTATCAAAGCATAATTCGACTAAAATAAGCCGGCTTTATCCCACCCAGAACTGTCAAATCGGAAGAATTCCTCCAATGCACATTCCCTCCAGGGCTGAAGAGGTGGACCATATACTATAAATATATTGTATGAATATCTTAAACTCAATAAGTGGCCTATGTACACATTTGACAAAATGGGCACGATTCCGATTACTTTGGCGGAAGGGTAAAAAAACGATTTTCCGTATAAATGGGGTATGTACGGATAGGGGAGCTTCTCCAGAGGAGGAATATGCAAAAATAATATAAAAATTACAAATATTTTTTAAAATATTCACGTTTAAAAATTCAAAAATTTGCATTAAGAGAACATTTTATTTCTCTATGTTTCACTAAATTTTTTCACGTTCTTTACACTGTATATTTAAATATACACTCTAAACATTTAAATAAGCTCACATTTTACATTTACTTTGCAATTTTTCAGATAAATTTAGTAATTTAAAAATCACTCATCAAATTTACGTCTGAAAAGTTTAGAGTGCTTATATTTACGAGGAAAACCAGCATTGCCACACTTTAAAAGCCAAAAGTGAAGGATTTTTCAGCGTTTCACAGAGTTTTCTTTGTTTGTACTTTTGATTCTTTTTTCTTTATTAAATATAAAAAAACTATAAAGAAGATTTCAAGCTAAAATTGATTATGTGGACACTTTTCCATATATGTATATGCATATATGAATACATGAATAATATGTGATTTATATTTAATAAACACAGATAAGTAAAATCGTGTGATAATATTATTATAAACATATGTATATGATTGTAATATAACATTTTTTTATACATAAAGGGTGATTTTTTAAGAGCTTGATAACTTTTTTTTTAAAAAAAACGCATAAAATTTGCAAAATCTCATCGGTTCTTTATTTGAAACGTTAGATTGGTTCATGACATTTACTTTTTGAAGATAATTTCATTTAAATGTTGACCGCGGCTGCGTCTTAGGTGGTCCATTCGGAAAGTCCAATTTTGGGCAACTTTTTCGAGCATTTCGGCCGGAATAGCCCGAATTTCTTCGGAAATGTTGTCTTCCAAAGCTGGAATAGTTGCTGGCTTATTTCTGTAGACTTTAGACTTGACGTAGCCCCACAAAAAATAGTCTAAAGGCGTTAAATCGCATGATCTTGGTGGCCAACTTACGGGTCCATTTCTTGAGATGAATTGTTGTCTGAAGTTTTCCCTCAAAATGGCCATAGAATCGCGAGCTGTGTGGCATGTAGCGCCATCTTGTTGAAACCACATGTCAACCAAGTTCAGTTCTTCCATTTTTGGCAACAAAAAGTTTGTTAGCATCGAACGATAGCGATCGCCATTCACCGTAACGTTGCGTCCAACAGCATCTTTGAAAAAATACGGTCCAATGATTCCACCAGCGTACAAACCACACCAAACAGTGCATTTTTCGGGATGCATGGGCAGTTCTTGAACGGCTTCTGGTTGCTCTTCACCCCAAATGCGGCAATTTTGCTTATTTACGTAGCCATTCAACCAGAAATGAGCCTCATCGCTGAACAAAATTTGTCGGACGTAAAGCGCGAAACACATTTCGAACCGAACACTGATTTTGGTAATAAAATTCAATGATTTGCAAGCGTTGCTCGTTAGTAAGTCTATTCATGATGAAATGTCAAAGCATACTGAGCATCTTTCTCTTTGACACCATGTCTGAAATCCCACGTGATCTGTCAAATACTAATGCATGAAAATCCTAACCTCAAAAAAATCACCCGTTATTACAATTTTATACTATAATAAAATCATCTCACAATATTATAAATTATTTGTTATATTATAATATAATAATTTATAATTGGTTCTTGCTTCGGCAGAACATATACTAAAATTGGAACGATACAGAGAAGATTGCATGGCCCCTGCGCAAGGATGACACGCAAAATCGTGAAGCGTTCTATTCTTTTCCCCTTTCTTCTTCTAAACCAGTCAAGCTTGCTCCTCTTTGGTGAGCTTTCTGCACTAAGAAATCTGAAACAGATCGCATGGCATCAATTTAAACGTTTACGTTCTAGTGCAAACTTAATAGCTTACAAAAAATCCAATGCATTTTTTCGCCATAAAGCTAAGGCTGCTAAGGTTCATTGTTTCCAAGAATTTACGAATAATATCACTTCTTCTTCGGATTCTAGAAAAATCTGGACTGATATGAAAAGACTTGCTGGTTTATCACCTTCTTCTCCTATCACTTATTTAAATACTCCTCGGGGCACTCTACTATATCCCAAAGATATAGCCTTAGAGTTTGCCACCCACTTTTCCAATATTTCTTTGGACTCCAATTTCTCTTCTGATTTTTCCTCTAGTAAACTTTCTTCTCTTTGCTCTCCTTACCTTCCTCCTTCCACCTTATCTCAATCAGCTGAATATTTAGATGCCGATATATCTGAACTTGATTTTTATTTAGCCCTCTCGTCAGTCAAGGGCAAAACTCCTGGCATTGATAAAATCTCTTACCTTATCATCAAGCACCTTCCTCCATTCCTTATATCCCGTCTAGTCAAACTTTACAATAGTATTTTTCTCAGTGGCAACTACCCTGTCCTCTGGAAGACTAGCGCGATTATTCCTATTTTAAAACCTGGTAAACCTCCTGGTGTGGTCAGCAGTTATCGTCCCATTTCCCTTCTTCCTTGCCTTGGTAAATTGATTGAAAAGATTATTGCTACTAGACTCGCCTGGTATGCTCAATCTAATAATCTCATTTCGCACAACCAAGTTGCGTTCAAGAGGGGGCAGGGTACGTTGGATGCTCTCCTGCACCTTGATCACTTTATCTCTGATACTCTCTCCCACAAAAATCATGTTTCTATTCTTTCTTTAGATTTCCTAAAAGCATTTGACAGGATTGGGATTCATGTAGTGTTAAGACAGCTTAGTAGGTGGAGAGTGGGTTCTCGTATTTTTAACTTTGTCAAATCTTTCCTATCCAACCGTAAATTAAGTGTTATCATATCCAATGTTTCATCCTCTGTTCTACCATTAGATAATGGTACCCCACAAGGGTCACCGCTCTCGGTGATCCTATTTACTATTGCATTTGATGAAATCAGTACCATTCTATCAGATTTTGTTACTATCCGGCATCAGATTTATGCTGATGATTTAATTTTATTCTCAAAAACTTCAAATTTGACTTCAGTAACAATTACTTTCTCTGAAATTTTATTGCGTCTTTCTCGTTGGTCCTCTACTTCAGGCACATCAATATCTTTTCCTAAATCGAAACTTTTTCATATTTGTAAAAAACATCAATGTACTATCCCAACGCTCACATTTGATAATACAAACATTTTGTGTACAGATAGTATTAAGTTCCTTGGTATTGTATTAGATTCTAAGTATACATTTAAGAAACATTGTCAGTATATAAGAAAAAGACTTTTTGTTAATTTAAATATTATTAAATACCTCTCATGTAAGCGCTCACTCATCGGCTCGGCTTTACTGGTCAACGTCACTAAAGCCCTCATCTCATCTGTAATTAATTATGGCTTGGAAATTTATGGACATCATTCTAAGAATCATCTAAAGATGCTTGCTGCGCCCTATCATTCTTCAGTTCGTTGTTCTCTTCGAGTGTTTCCAACATCGCCAATTAAAAACATACTGACGGAAGCTGGCCTACCTTCTCTAAAAGATGCAGTGGAAGATAGCTTAAATAAGCTTTATTCAAAACTCATACTCAGCACGAACTTTACTATAAAAAAGGACTTTCAATCATCACTTTGCAGAAAGAGGTCTCCTAAAATACCGTCTTCTATTTTTAAAAGTGCTTTGTTTGCTAAAACCAATGAGTTGCCGCTTAAAATATTGCTGCCTTGCAGTAAATATATTCCACCGTGGAAAGTAAATGAATCTTCTTTCATTAGTGATCTTACTTTTCTTCGCAAATCCATCACTCCAAGCACTGTGTATAAATCTCGATTTTTGGAATTATCTGCGCACTTCAAATCTTTTGATTGGCAGTTTATATATACTGATGGCTCCAAATCGTCGCATACATCTTTTGCTGTAGTTGATGATAACCAACAAAGAATATCGTATGGTTTATTATTTCCATTTTGTTCAATTTTTACCGCTGAAGCTACGGGTATTCTCAAAGCTGTCCAGTATGCCCAACAAAACCTTGGTAAATTCATCATCTGTACAGATAGTCTATCGTGTTTTCAAGCTTTAAAAAACCGCAGTAACTACAATGACGTCATTATTGGCATTAGATCGCTGTTGTTTTCGTTAGCACATAGACTAAAAATAATGTGGATACCCGGTCACTCTGGAATCATTGGAAATACTTTTGCGGACTCGGTGGCTAAGGAGGTGTGCATCACTCCAACAACTACATCTGCCTTGTTTGTTAAGAGTGATATAAAACGGCTTATTATTCAACAAAGATCCACTAAATTGGCGCTTGATTGGATGAATTACAGACACCACTACTCTAGAATAAATTCAAATCGTATCAAACCATCCTTTCCGTCATCGCTTTCATTTAATTATATCATTCCATATATCAGACTTCGCATTGGCCACTCCATTATCACACACGCTCACATACTAAATGGCACTCAGATCAACCATTGCCCATTTTGTGATTCAGATTTAAATCTATTGCATCTTCTGCAACATTGTCCAGCACTTCAAACTCATAGAATGTCAAACTTCAACAATACTGATCCAATAATTTTATTGATGGATCCCTCAAGCAACAACATTTCGAAAATCTACAACTTTTTGAAAGACAGCGACCTTCTTCGACGCATATAACATAACCAGTCGGCCGATAGCCCATGATGCTAGTGCTGCGTATTTTCTTAAGTTTGTATAATAATTGTATTATTATGTAAGCTTTTATAAAATAAAATAAAAAAAAAAAAAATTTATAATTGAGTTTAGAGCTTCTGAATTTTTCTATGTTCACATCGTTTGGACATCTAGCCCAACGATTGAGCAGTCAGATTTCGCGTAGTACTCCTATCTGCGTTGGCGGCCTTCGGCCGCGCTCTAAAATAAATAACCCTGGCCGACCGAATACCCGGGGTGACTGAAGTACTTTCGCGAAGTACTCCTTTCTGCGTTAAAAATAAAAAAAAAAATACTTTTTGTTATAAAGTGGTTATAATATTTGGTTATCATGCACTCATATTGAAACAAAATTTGAATTTTTGTTATATATTGGATAAGGTTTGGTTATTATATCTGTCAGCGATTTCCATTTATTTTTTTGCGTTTTAGATGATGATATATTTATATTATTATATTTAAAATATGAGTTTGAGTGCATAATAACCAAAAAATATAACTACTTTATATCCAAAACTCAAATTTTGTTTCAATATGTGTGCACGATAACCAAAAAATATAACCACTTTATATCCAAAATACATATTTCAAATATAATAATATATACTATATATATCGTCACCTAAAATACAAACCAATATATCATCAAAAATAAATGGAAATCGCTCACAGATATAATAACCAAAATTTACCCATTTTATAACGAAAACTTAAATTTTGTTTCGATATGAGTGCATAATAACCAAAAAATATAACCACTTTATATCCAATATTTGAGTTTTCGTACTGTACTGTATATTTTACACTTTATTACGTAATATTATTATATAATATTATAATATATATATAATAATATAAATATATATAATAATATATATTATATAATATTACTAATATATGTACATATATAGTGAGCAATCTGTTTGCGTCGTTCTTTGGTAGCATCTAAGCGGAGAAAGTTAATTATAATGGGGAACCAATGCCCACAGCTCAAGCTGAGGAAACAGCGACTAGCTACGATGTGAAATTATCGGAACTCACCATCCGCTTCGATGAAGTGTACGAGCAAATGTGCAAACTGGATGGAAAGAAGCGAGCCGGACCAGATAGAATACCGAACATATTACTGAAGTGCTGTGCAGTCGGACTTGCCGAACCAATAACCCATATCTTTAGTAAATCAATGGAGATGGGTATTTTTCCGTCGGCATCGAAACACTTGTATATTTGTCCAATTTACAAGGCAGGGTCGAGATCTGAGGTGTCCAACTACAGGCCAATATGCATACAGCGGGCAATGGCAAAGTTGTTTGAGAAATTTGTTTTGCAGCAGGTGAATTTCGCCTTCAAGAATACGATCTCGACCAAGCAACATGGGTTCTTTGGCGGCAGGTCTACGGTTACAAACCTATACCTGTATGTCGATTACGTACTGAAAGCGTTGGACAAGGATGAAACAGTTGACACTATCTACACGGACTTCAGCAAAACCTTCGAGATGGTGGATCATGAGCTCTTAATAGAGAAGATGGATCGCTACGGAGTGGCGGGAAATGTATTGAGTTGGTTCAACTCGTACTTGACTGGGAGATTCCTGCAGGTTCGAGTCAATGGTATGTGTCGTCCGGGGATCCACTGGGTTCCCATCTGGGACCAGTGTTGTTTAGCATATTTGTCAACGACATTGGGGACAAAATATCGTCGGAATTTTTACTATATGCTGATGACCCCAAGATTTTCAGGAAAATAAGCACTGTCGATGACATTAGTGCATTACAGCAAGACCTTGATAGACTTGAGGAGTGGTGTGACGAGAATAAATTGAGTTTAAATTAAAAAAAAGCGTGGTGATGTTCTTGTCACGGTCCTTTAGTCGTCGTCCAGCTGTTTACCGTATCGCTAGAAGAAGTCACAGTAGTAAAAGATCTTGGTGTCATGATTGACAAGCACTAAATTTCGCCGGGCAAATTGACAAAAATACATCACAGGCATACAGGACACTTGGGTTCATATTCAGATGTGGGGTTGACTTTAGAATGCTGATACGTTCGTAAGGCTGTACTCGACCTTGGTGCGACGGATGTTGGAGTATTGTTCATTGGCTTGGTCTCCTCATATCGACTATCTCATTGATAAAGTGGAGAGAGTGCAGAAGAAACTCTGGTCGCGTACTTCCTGGGACGTAAAGGATGGGTCGGAGGCTCGGAGGAGGTTCGTGGTCAATTTGGGATTTGTGACCTGATGAGTCGGAGACAAGTATCAGATCTCTTGTTTGCTTTTAAATCACTAAATGGATTAATCGACTATCCGGAAATTTTGGAACAATTCGGCCTTGTAGGCCTTATGCCTGGGTTGAGGTCGCACAGACTGTTAAAAGCAGTCAACTCTTCGAAGAACTACGTGCGGGGTGGACCGAGGAACAGGGTTGGAAGCTTAGTCAATAGATATTATCAAGACATTAATATGTTTGGTTGTACGTATGCAAGCTACGTCTCAAGGGTTAAGGGGTTAATAATATATCATTAAAGTGTGATTTGTGATCTAACCTAGTCATGGATATGCCTTCTTTTTTGTTTTTGTTATACTTCTTTGTATATTGCCGACTGGCGCGAGTAATAATAAATAAATTAATAAATAATATTACTTATTTGCTTAAATTTAAAAAAGAAAATATCCATATGCATGAAAAAGAGGAATTTTTGCGAAAAAGAGGAATTTCAGCGAATTGCCTTATCATCACATGTCAGCGCTCCATTTCGTAGTTGTTTTGGTAAACAAATGAGGTTTTAACGAGTGTAAAATGTAATTTTTAAAATAAAGATTTTTTAGGTAAAAAAAAACCTGCTAAAAGTGTAAAATGTGGATTTATTTAAAAGATTATAGTGTAATTTAATTAATTTGAAGAAAAAAATGTGAATAAAGTGTGTTTAATGTGGTGAAATAGCTTCATGAAATGTTCGAATTTTCCGAATTTTTGAACTTTAAGGTCAAATATCTCGTAATCTAAGCGTTTGCGGTACCTATAACCATATATTAGGTTGTCAAAAAAGTCTTGCGGTATTTTTATTGAATCAATTCGTGTGGCACCCATACATCGAGCTTCTTAGTGACTCCAAGCTTCTTCAAATGGTTTATAACGGTTTGATGACTACTATGCCGGTCTCTTTCCACCAATTCAGCGATTTTATCGCAATTTTCGACGACAGGCCTTCCGGAGCGTGACGCATCTTCGACCACCTCTACACCAGAACGAAAACGTTGAAACCATCGTTGTGCGGTGGAAATGGAAACTGTATCGGGTCCATAAACTCCACAAATTTTATTGGCGGCTTGAGATGCATTTTTGCCTTTATCGTAGTAGTACTGTAAAATATGCCGTATTTTCTCTTTATTTTGCTCCTTGTTTGCGACGCTATAACTCACGAACGACTTAAAAGAAACGACAATCAATGAAACACGTGTAGGGATAGTACATTGAGGTGGTACACCGACGGCCCGAAGACGTCGGAAGGAATAGGTGCGGGTATTGCGGGTTCGCGTACCAAGCTCTCCATTCCGATGGGTAACTTTCCGAGCATTTTCCAAGCCGAAGTTCTGGCTATAAGGCGGTGTATAGAGATAAACCTCCACCGCAACTATCGCAACGAGCGAATAGCTATACTCAGCGATAGTCAAGCGGCACTAAAAGCGATCTCTTCCTACGAGATCAATTCGCTACTAGAGCAGGAGTGTAGAGAAAGACTGGAAAACCTAGCCGAAAAGAACCAGGTACACCTGATCTGGGTGCCTGGCCACAGGGGAATAGCCGGCAATGAACTGGCTGACGAGCTTGGCCGCTCCGCAGCCTCCACCAATATGGTGGGGCCCGAACCGGTCACTGGAGTGGGTCCCCATACTGTGAAGGAGCTGCTCCGCAAAGAGGAAAGAGCGTGCAGGAAGAGACATTGGCAGCGACCGCACGGGATGCGTCATGCCCAGCTGTTAGTCGGGGGGTTTAACCGTAGCAGCAAGGTGCCTACCATTAGCCTCTGCTAATGGTAGGCACCTTGCCGCGGTGCAGAGGCTTAGTCGCAAGGCATACTCGGCGCCCCCCAACCGGCATGGATAGTGCTGACTAGCACTATTCAGGCAGGGTGTCGGGAGCCGCATGCGTGCGACGACCAAGGACTACCACCTCCTAATCCAGGGTGTCATGCGACCCGTGCCCATTGGATGATTTGCAGCCAGGAGGTACATTCGGCTGTATTTTAACGGAGCCTTCCCAACACCGGGCCGAATTGGGAAGTAACGGTGGCCTTACCGCGCCAAGGGGCTCTGGTGTGACGGACCTTCCCGTTCCCCATATAGACCTTAGACCCGACAGCTCACCTTGTTGAGCCAAGGGTCGTACGAACAAGATGAACGACCAAACACAGAAAACAACAACAAAACCGGATTTGATGACGGACAAAGGGCAACGACAGAGGACAACGGTAGCGGTCTCACGCCAGAGGAGCGCTCGCTGTTCGAGGAGCACGCCAGGGAGGATGACGACGACGTGCCCTCTGGCAGCGGAGCTCACCTGGGGGGTACGCCTGGAGCTGAAGCAACACCTAGGAACATCGGCAAACCCCCCGCCGGAGGGTGCAGTGGGTCGGCCTCTGGTGAATCGTGTCGGGCAGAGCCTGACGGCGCTAAAAGGAGAAGGAGGAGAAGGCGCAGAAGAGGTGGGCAACGCCCCCTCCCAGAAGCTGGCCAACCCGGCGGGTGTGGGGATCCACGGAGGAGAGGAATGAGTGGCTCCACCATGAGGTGGTACCTACGCCAACTACATGATGGGAAAACCCCGGAGGAGGCGGAGGCTCTAGCCAGGAGCAAGAGCCAATGGAGCAACGTCAACCCGGCGACTGGACGCGACCACAATGTGCCAGCTCGCGCGCAGGGCAGCGGTAGCGGCGGCCGTGGCCCGGTCAGCACTATGCTGTCCGTGCGGCGGGGCGACAGCAGGGCATTGCCCGCAGGCACAAGCGCCCAGGCCGAAAAACGGAAAAGCGGCCAAATCACGCCACAGGAGCCCCCACGATCCAAGAGGGTGCGGGGCACAGACGCAAAGGAAACCGGGGGCCAACAATCTGGATCGGCTCCTCGCCGGGTGGAGGAGGTGCGGCGCGGGTATGCGGACGCTGTTAGGGGCATCTGCATGGCTGTTCTGCCTCTCAAGTACCCGGCGGAGGCGCTAAAACAGGAGGAGCTTACCGTGCTGCAGGACATCCTCATGGACGAGGTGTGTGAAGGAGTGGACTACACGGCGTCCTTCCTAGGCATCGACTTCAGGGCAGGTATGATGCAGGTAGACTGCCATGACGAGTCGTCCGCCAACTGGCTGAGGGAGCACGCTCCAAAGCTGGGAGGCTGGACGGGCCCTGTCCTCTGTGCGAAGAGGGTGGAGGACGTGCCAATCATGCACAGCATGACAGTATTCCTCCCTCGGAGTGGGGACAGGTCCTACGAGTACGCCCTGGGTCTGGTGAGGAACCAGAACAGGGGGCTCAGTATCTCGGCCTGGTGTGTCGCCAGTAGTAAGAAGGAAAAGCTAGGCGATATGGAGGGTTGGAGGTTGAACGTGTATATTGACGACGAGTCATACAAGTACGTTCGGGCCGCGAGCTTCCGCCTGTTCTACAGGTACAACACGGTCGTTATGCGGCCATACAAGCCTGCTGACGCCGGGAGCAAGGAAGCCAAGACGCCCGCGCCTCCTCAGAACAAAGGCGTCGTTAGCCAGGCAGTGCCGGTATCCGCCCGGAGGAAACGAAGATGGAGGTGGACGAGTCGTCGGAGCAGCCCTGCGGGAGCAGGACTGTACAGGCAGTGCCAGAGCCGACTACAGACGTCCCCGACGATGGCCGGAGTATGGGGCTACCCTCAACGCTGGAGCTCCTAGACGGACTTGGAGACTCAATCGACAGCAGCGCGGTTGACGGCCGGGTAGAGGACCTTTCCCTCCTCGAGCCCAATTTATGATGGCGGTCAACATGGAGATTGCCCAAGTGAACCTGCATCATGCGGCGGCAGCCTCAGCTGTCATAACAAGCAGGTTCACTGCGGAAAAACTGGGCATGCTGCTGATCCAAGAGCCTTGGATCCATAAAGGAGAGGTAAAGGGCCTCAAGACGGAGGCAGACAAGGTAATCTGGGACCTCTCAAGCGAGAGGCCTAGGACGTGTATAGTTGTTAGAAGCAATATTGATTTCTTTTGCATTTCAGAGTTTCTGACGCAGGACTTGGTGGCGGTGCAGGCTAGGGACAGTGAGGGCAAAGACTTCGTCCTAGCCTCAGCATACTTTCCGGGAGAGGCAGCAACGGCACCCCCGGAGGCGGTGGAAAGGCTGGTGGAGCACTGAGGCTGCACAAGCTCCCCCTTATCATCGGCTGCGATGCGAACGCCCACCACACGGAATGGGGCAGCACCGACTGCAATTCGAGAGGTGAGTCCCTTTTAGAATATCTAGTAGGTAGAAATCTAGCGGTAGAGAATGTAGGGTGCGAACCCACATTCGTAACTATAAGCAGGAGGGAGGTGCTGGACATCACCCTCAGTAATGAGCCTGCAACAGGGATGGTCTCGCAGTGGAGAGTCTCAACGGAGCCCTCCCTGTCGGACCATAGAATTGTAAGGTTCGCGCTGAGGGCAGAGGTCAAGCTGTTCCCTCCTAGATGCAACCCTCGAAGGACCAACTGGAGTACCTTCAAGGAGAGGCTGGACGAGGAGTTAAGGAGGAAGGGGCAGACTGACAGTAGCGCCACGGGCCGGGGCATGGAGGTCAGATTGACCGCACTTAACGGGTCCATTATTAACGCGTACAACGACAGCTGCCCCTTAGTTGCACCCACAGACAGGCGCAAATGCTCTTGGTGGACAAGGAAACTCGCAGACCTAAGGAAGAAAGTACGGAGGCTATTTAATAAGGCAAAACGTACTGGGGTCTGGGAGGAGTACAGGAGCAACCTGACGCTATACAATAAAGAGATCAGGTCTGCAAAACAGGCTAGCTTTAGGAGATTCTGTGAAAACGTCTCCTCCACACCAGAAGCTGCCAGGCTGCACAAAGCTCTGGCTAAAGGGAAGACGGACACAGTGCTAGCCATCAAAAAGAATGACGGGACATTCACGACCAGCGCGGAGGACAGAGCTACAGAGCTCTTGCGTGCTCAATTCCCGGAGACGTACATCCCTGAATCATGGAGGACAGCTGAGGTAATCTTCATACCGAAAGTGGGAAGGAAGGACTACTCGTTGGTCAAATCCTTCAGGCCGATTAGCCTAACCTCCTTCCTACTGAAAACTATGGAGAAGATAATAGATCATCATCTAAGGTCTAAGGCGCTGAGGACCGCACCCCTGCATGCAGCTCAGCATGCATACAGAGCTGGCAGATCAACCAGCTCAGCTCTGTACCAGTTGACCTCCGAAATAGAGAGTTCACTGGAGAAAGGGGAAGTCATGCTATGCGCCTTCTTGGATATTGAAGGAGCTTTTGACAACACTTCTCATAGAAGTGTGGCAATGGCACTGGAAGGTAGGAATGTGGCAGCACCAGTGCGTAGATGGATAGAGGCGGTACTCCGCACCAGGATTGCTGAGACCACTGCAGGGGGCACAAAGATTCGCCTAGGCACAACAAGGGGCTGTCCGCAGGGTGGTGTACTATCGCCCCTGCTGTGGAGCCTTGTCGTGGATGACCTGTTAGCACTGCTAACCGACAACGGCATCCGCTGCCAGGGATATGCGGACGATATAGTGATCATAGCGAAAGGCAAGTTCGAGGACACTCTCTGTGACCTAGTGCAAAGAGGTCTACATCTGGCAAAGGAGTGGTGCAGGGGAGTTGATCTGAGCATCAACCCCTCGAAGACTACCATCGTCCCATTTACAAGGCGACGATCCCTACCCGGGCTTAGAAACCTCACACTTGGGGGGAGAGTGATTGAGATGACCAGCAATGTTAAATATCTCGGTCTCACTCTGGATTGCACTTTGCGGTGGAAGCAGCATGTGGACCAAACCATGGTCAAGGCGACAAAGGCTTTAATGGTGTGCAATCGGCTGGCAGGTAAATCCTGGGGTTGCAAGCCAAGGATTGTGAGGTGGTTGTATACCATGATTGTGCGACCGATCGTGACATATGGAGCGGTGTCCTGGGCCTCTGTGGCGGCACAGGCCTCGGTGGTAATGAGACTATCGAGGCTCCAACGGCTAGCATGCGTCTGCATGACGGGCGCCATGCGAACCTGCCCAACGGCGGCGCTGGAGGTTCTGATGGAACTCACACCGCTCCACATAGTGATCGGCCAAGTAGCCAAGCATTCACTCCTGCAAATAACGGCAGAGGGATGCGGTAAAGGAAAAATAATCTCGACCCAGAGGATGGAGGTGATAAGTGGCGATAATCCAATTGCCCTCCTCCCGAAGGACGGGATTACAAAGACAGTTAACTTCACGAGGAATGACTCCACTCTTGAGCTGTTGCTGAGGGACAGTACACTGAAGTGGTACACCGACGGCTCGAAGTCGTCGGAAGGTATTGGTGCAGGGATCGCGGGCCCACGCACAAGGTTATCCATACCGATGGGCAGATTCCCCAGTATCTTCCAGGCCGAAGTCTTAGCAATAAGTCGGTGTACAGAGATAAACCTCCACCGCGGCTATCGTAATGAGCGGATAACCATACTCAGCGATAGCCAAGCGGCACTAAAAGCGATCTCGGCCTACGAGATCAAATCGCTGCTAGTGCAGGAGTGTAGAGAACGGCTAAACAGCCTAGCGGAATTGAATCAGGTGCACCTAGTTTGGGTACCTGGTCATAGAGGCATAGCCGGAAATGAACTGGCTGACGAGCTCGCCACAACATGGTAGGGCCCGAACCGTTTACCGGGGTGGGCCCCCATACGATAAAGGAGCTGCTCCGCAAGGAGGAAAGAGAGGGCAGAGAAGGTCACTGGCAACGGGCGCATGGCATGCGGCATGCAAAGCTGCTGATAGGGGGTACAACCTCAAAAGGTTCAAATCAATAATCAACCTCCCAAGGATCAAGCTCAGGCTCCTGGTCGCATTCTACACCGGCCACTGCAAGTTGAAAAGGCATCTGTTCAACTTAGGACTTGCCTCTTGCTCTAACTGCCGGTTCTGCGACAGGGAACCTGAAACCCCGGGGCACCTGCTGATCGATTGCGTCGCAGTCTGCAGACGCAGGTCTAAGGCCCTTGGAATTACATTTCCGGATAGGGATCACATCGACTCACTAGCTCCCAGCAAAATACTAAAATTTATCGATTTGTTGGGGCTTGGTGAGTTCCTGTGAGTTAGGAGAGGGCACAATAGACCCAAGGTCCCAGTGCATACCTCAATTAATTCTATTGTCTATTCTATAACCAAAAGAGGTTCGAGTCGTTAATAAACCTCCCAAGAAATAAACTCAGGCTCCTGGTCGCATTCTACACCGGCCACTGCAAGTTAAAAAGGCATTTAGCGAACATGGGCCTTTCATCTTGCGCTAACTGCCGGTTTTGCGACAGTGAGCCTGAAACCCCGGAGCACCTGCTAATCGACTGTACCGCAGTCTGTAGGCGCAGGTCGAAGGCCCTCGGATCCATGTTTCCGGATAGGGTTCACATCGCCTCGATAGCACCCAGCAGGATATTGGACTTTATCAATATGCTGGGGCTAAGCGAGTCTCTGTGAGTTAGGAGAGGGCACAATAGACCCAAGGTTGCAGTGCATGCCTCAATTATTTATCTATCTAACAAGTGTTAGCGCCTGAAATGATATTTCGAAAAAGGTATAGCATGACCCGATGCGACGAATAAAACTAGAACTACGCGCTTTCAGCGCCAACTAGCGAAAATACCGCAAGACTTTTTGACAACCAAATATATTTTTTAATCAGGACTTCCTCTTTCCAACGGTACCTTCAAATCGCGGCGCCAAAGAAATCGGAATTGTGCCACAAAGTGAATGGGTTGAGTTTAGTATCGCGCCGGTTAAATTTTGGCTCACTGTACCTAAACGAGTGAACCAAATTGAAAATTTTAAACACGCATGTATGCTTAAATTATCGGACTTTATTTTAAAACATATTTTATAAAAATCGGTTCACAAATTTTTCCACAAATTCACTTTAAAAAATGCTATTTTTTGCAAATTTCTAAATATATGCTAGTGTATTTTCATCTGTTGTGCATTGTACAAAACCAGTTATGGATACATTTTCACGCACATATATTACTTATGAATTATAAAAACCACTAGTAATGTTTTTAATTACTTTTGATTGTTAATTTCTTTGTAAATCTTTACATAAAATACACCTTTTTCTGTATTGAGTTCAATAATGCGAAAAACCAAATTGCCTGCCTAATTTGAACTGTCAAATTACCGAGAAAGCACGAACAAAAGGGAATAAATTAAACCCACTTAGCAATAAATGTATGAAGTGAACGCGTGTACAATGCTAAAATACTGTGGATAGCGTAGCCGGTGTTGGACCGGCCAGGGTTATTTTTTTGGGGAATGTTTAGTTTAGTATCTCATTTTGAAGAGGTTTTGCGCAAAGGGGGAGGGGGCGGGGGGCTTGCTACCCCCCTCATTTGAAAGGTAATGAATGGAACTTTTGAATAATACTACCCTTCTCCCCCTAGGACCCCGGGGGGCTCTAGGGCAGCCTCCTGAAAATGGCGTAAAATCGTAGTTTTTCCATACAATTTTTACTAATCATTATAAAATTTGTGTATTTTTACGCATAGAGTGACTCTATGTTTATTATTTTTATTACTTCAATGAATTAAATTGGAAATCCACTTTATTTAAATAATATAAACACTGAAAATTAAAAATTGTATATGCATTGGTAATAATGCATACAAGTAGTTGAAGTACCAAGATAACCCAAACAACCATTTATACAAGACCCCCTAAATAATAAAATTGGGTTTTCATCGCATATTCAAGTTTTGAATATATTTTCAGCATAATATACTACATTGAAACAAGCGCCGTAGGCGAAAATTTGGAATAAAAAATCGCGCGATTTTTTATTCCAAATTTTCATTATATTTTCAGTATAATATATTACATAGAAACAAGCGCCGCAGTATATAAGACCTACCATTTTGATTCGTTGGGTTATTACTGTCTTCCTTTTGTGCTTACTTTCTTCGTCGTTTGACAGTTCATATTCAGTAATTTTGCTTACATTTCAAGGAACAATATAACACGTAATTGAAAGCTGTTTTATTTCTTAAATTGTACATAAAATTGCAACTTAAAATCCATAATTTATCATTAATTCAATTAAATATATTTCAAAGAATGTGTGTGTGTTAAATTGGTTAAATTTTTTGCAAGCAGTGCAACAAAAACTTCAAAAGAAGGGAGCCATTGTTTGAGCAAATGTGAAAATGTGCGTTTTTTGCGTACTTATATCTAAAAAACAAATTAACATTTAACAATAAATTTACATTTAAACAAAAGTTTAATTCATTTGCTACCCGTGCTATATAAATTTAAAAAAATCCGTGCACGCATTTAAGAGGAATAAGCAGTGAAAATGAGATACTAAACTAAACCCAACCCATTTTTTTAAAGCGCGGCCGAAGGCCGCCAACGCAGAAAGGAGTACTACACGAAAGTACTTCGATCACCCAGGGTATTCGCTCGACCAGGGTTATTTTTTTAAAGCGCGGCCTAAGGCCGCCAACCCAGAAAGGAGTACTAGACGAAAGTACTTCGGTCACCCCGGATCCCTTTGTATCATTAATAGATGCAATTAAATATGTATATAAGTACATTGCATTGAAACATTTTGGTTTTCTTTATTTTGATTTCTTGTCCATACAAAAATGTTGGCTGGGTTGCATTGGTTTCAGTTTGTATGGAAAAATGGGCAAAAACATTGATTTTTGGTCATTTTCAAAGGGCTGTGTATGTATGTAGATTGGTCATTTTCAAAGGGCTCCCTACAGGTCTATAGTGACTCTAGGGGGTCGAGGGGCATTTATTAAAAAGTTCGATCCTTCTTTTCCAAAAAGGGGGCGTGAGGAGGGTAGCTCCCCTGTTTTTCTCCATAAACGATACTTAACCGGCGCGTCACTAAACATTCTCCAAATGAATAAAAGCGATCGTATCAATTTATTTTAATTCACAAAAACGTGTTTCAGGAAACATAGATTTTAATCAGTAGTCACAAGTCAGTGAGAATTTTGATTTCCTTGGCGTAACATACCAACATTTTATTCAAACAAGTTTAGTTACATGTTGTCCTTGTTTAGTTTTACGAGCTAAATTTTATATCTTTTGTTCATTTTGAAATTATTCATCCTATATTGTTATTTATTTACTAATCATTAATGTTTTCATTAAAAAAAGGTACAAGCCATTTCTTAAAGAAAACATTTTGCACAGCGACTTGTGATCTACTCAATGGGTCTCTATTAATTCTAACAATCAGTCGCAACCGAGTTGTCAAACCGTACGGTCGCATTTTTCTTTTTCTCTCGCGGTCATTCTAGTGGTGTCTGTGTTATAACGCTACTTTACAGTTTTGCACAAATAACTTTTTTACTGTTAATTTCTCGCTGTATTTATTTCTTATTGTTAACTGGTGCTACATTTATAAATTTTTGCATACATAAAAAGTAATATTTTCACAATGCCCCCTGGGGCTAACAATCTGGGTGATAATAGGTTTGCCCTATTATCCTCAGCCCAGAAGACTAAAAGAAAAAAGCCTGAGCAAACAACGTTGGAACTATTTCCGGAACTCCCCATTACAAAGAAGGATGACCCCAAATACCTCGTCATTAAGTCGCGGGATGCCAGTAAACCCATCACTTCCATCTCCTGCTTCGCAACTTATAAAGGTATTCAATCTATCAGTAAAGATATTAACAACGTCTCGTCACTTCGCGATGGCAGCCTACTCCTCCTTGTAAAAAATCAAAAAATTGCCGATAAATTCCTTTCTACTAAGAATCTACCCGGTGCAGGTGCTGTTGAAGTTGCTCTTCACAGCACCCTTAACTCAGTCAAGGGCACAATTTATGCCCCCTTTATTTGCCAACTTAGCGACGATGAAATAATTGAAGGTCTCAAGGAACAAGGTGTCTCTGCAGTCCACAAGTTTAACAAAGTAGTTAAAGGCGTTCGTGTACCTACTGGTGCCGTATTATTAACATTCAATAAATATACACTTCCTAACAGAATTGATGTAGCCTGGAGAACCCTTGATGTCCGTCCGTATTACCCTAATCCTATGCGCTGCAAAACTTGTCAGCTATTAGGACACACAGCTAAACACTGCGTAAAAACTCCTTCCTGTGTCATTTGCAACCTTCCTCCTAACCACTCTCCTCCTTCTGATTGCACCAGAGTTTACTGCGCTAACTGCGCAGGTGAACACCCCTCATCCTCAAATGCTTGCCCTAAATTTATTCAATCGAAAGAAATATTAAAAATTAAAACTATACACAAATGCACCATGCGTGACGCCATTACCATGTATAAAAATCAATTTCCTTCCACCCCATCCCCCTCCTCCTTCGCCAACGTGGCAAAAATGCAAACTAACAATGATATAAATACAAATTCAAAAAATCCTAATAACAAAGATAATACTTCAATATCAAAAAACTCTAACCTCAATAATAACGCAACAACAACAAAAACTAACAACGATTCATCCTCCACCAACAATCCATTGCATCACACAGAACTTCCAGAAACCTCAAAGAACTCCCCTCTTCTATACCCTCCATCCTTGGATTCTTCCCCCTCCCCATCTTTCTCTCCACTTTCCCACATCTCATCGCCCTCCTCACACACCTTATCTCCCCTGGCATCTTTTGCCATCTCCCCTCTTGATCATAACACCCATCCAACTTCCTCCTCCCTTTCATCTCCGTCTCCCGCGTTGATGGAACAATAAATTCCCATAACCTCACATTATTATTTTTTCTTTATTTTTCTATCCATGTTATCCATCCTTCAGTGGTATATGAACGGATACTTAATAATTACATCGAACTCTAACTTTTATAAACTCATCATTATTTGTGCCTATTCCCCTCCTAATTAATCTTTCACTTTAAGTTATTTCAATAGTTCACTAGTTTAAGCTCCTTTTTCGATTTCTCTCCTCAATTCTCCTCGTGGCAATCTACTATATCCGCAAGATATAGCCTTAGAATTTGCTCTTCAAAATCAGTACAATTTTATCCCTAATATCAGTCACCAAAACTATGCTGTTGATTTAGTATTATTTCTAATTTCTCCGATTTGTCCGTTGTTACGTCTTCCTTTTCTAAAATCTTTTCCCTCTTATTCCATTGGTTCGGTTCTTTGGGCACGTCAATTTCTTCCTCTAAATCTAAGTTATTACATATTTGTAAGAAACATCAATGTAATACACCCACACTTACCGTTAATAATATAAATTTAATCTGTACAGATAGTTTTAAGTTCCTAGGCTTAAAATTAGACTCTAAGTATTCATTTAAGCAACTTTGTCAATATGTAAGAAAAAGAATATTTGTTACCAACATCTCCGATAAAAACATATTGCCTTAATCTGGACTACTTTAAAAAAAAAAGACAATATGGAAGACAGCTTATATAATCTCTATCAACAATGATGATCCTGCTCAACTTTTAATGAACCCAACTATTATCCCACCAGTCAGCCGAAAGCCTATGATGCTAGTGCTGCGTACAATAGTTAATATAATAATTTGTTTGTTATGTTAGCTTTAATAAAATAAAATAAAAAAATTCTAACAATAGTGTATATAAAAAATTATCTGGAGAACCTCATTTTCAGCTCATAACTACCTAACCCCGAAGGAAGTTATTCTAAATTCCAGCTAAAATAGATATTGTGCTTAAAAATAATATACAAAAAAGCATATTAAAAATCTCATTTATTTAAAAATTAACTTACCAAAACTGTTTTGTTTTCTAGGCTTTTGGTTATTCCAGGAAACATGTTGACTCTCCTTTATATTGAAAGGGGGATATTGAAACTGCATTGAACTCTGGTGAGAATCTTATAATAGAATACAAAGATTAGCTATTTATACAGATAGTATTTAAAAAAACATACATGCATTTTCATCGCCAGTAGATGATAAATTTTCATACGAAGCTTCATCAACTTGCTGACTCCAAGGAATATTTCGCTCCTCTACATTTTTTGCTTTTTGACAAAAACCAAAAAATTATATATATATACATGTACAAATAAATATTTTAGTATTTTACAATTAAACAAGCTAGTTCACAAGATGTAAAATGAGTCTAAGTATTCGCGAATTTAGGTGCTTTACCTGTATTTCCAGGTGTTTTCATCTAGAATATAAAAATGTGAGCGATAAATTATATATTTTAACATTAGTAATAATTTTTAAACAGAATTTAATTCGAGGTATACCTGTTCCGAAACGCTTGTAGACATTTGCCGTAAACTTTTGTATTGTACTTTTCTGGGGTGAAAAAAGAACGATTTATCGACCGGATATCGAAATAATACTTTTGTTTACCTCTTAAAAAAGAATATATATGAACACGGCAACACACAAATTAACTTATAGAATAACTTATTTAAGTTGGCAGTCAAACACTTGATATCTAAAGTTGTATATTTTTATTTTAAACGACAATTGCAAAAACCGATAAGCGAACGAAAGCGACACATACACCAACAAAGAACACACGATTCGACGCATAAACTTCAGATATGTTTCATTCCCAAATAACATATTTGGTCTTCATAATTTAACGCATCTCTAATAGATCTGTTAAATGATTGAGTCAATGGCCTGTAGCAATCTTGCCAAGTCCTCTGAAAATAATACTACATTTACACACACTGAAATTAAAAATTTTGTTTTTATGTTTCAATATAAATGCCAAACGGAAGAAAAAATATTTCTATATTCTAGTATAATGTTACACATATGTAGCATTAAACATCACGCGACAACATAGTTTTCATAAAAATTACAGTTTCTTCTTCGAGTTTTTCTAAAAAAGTTAGTTAATGTGTTAATAAAAATATAATTATTTATATTATAATCCTATACATTGACAAAAAAATCGGGTTGGGTTTAGTTTAGTATCTCATTTTCACTGCTTATTCCTCTTAAATGCGTGCACGGATTTTTTTAAATTTATATAGCACGGATAGCCAATGAATTAAACTTTTGTTTAAATGTAAATTTATTGTTAAATGTTAATTTGTTTTTTAGATATAAGTACGCAAAAAACGCACATTTTCACATTTGCTCAAACAATGGCTCTCTTCTTTTGAAGTTTTTGTTGCACTGCTTGCAAAAAATTTAACCAATTTAACACACACACATTCTTTGAAATATATTTAATTGAATTAATGATAAATTATGGATTTTAAGTTGCAATTTTATGTACAATTTAATAAATAAAACAGCTATCAATTACGTGTTATATTATTGCTTGAAATGTAAGCAAAATTACTGAATATGAACTGTCAAACGACGAAGAAAATAAGCACAAAAGGAAGATAGTAATAACCCAACGAATCAAAATGGTAGGCCTTATATACTGCGGCGCTTGTTTCAATGTAATATATTATACTGAAAATATAATGAAAATTTGGAATAAAAAATCGCGCGGCGCTTGTTTCAATGTAATATATGTATTATATTGAAAATATAACGAAAATTTGGAATAAAAAATCGCGCGATTTTTTATTCCAAATTTTCACCTGCGGCGCTTGTTTCAATGTAGTATATTATGCTGAAAATATATTCAAAATTTGAAAAAAAAGATCGCGCGATGAAAACCCAATTTTATTATTTAGGGGGTCTTGTATAAATGGTTGGTTGGGTTATCTCGGTACTTCAACTACTTGTATGCATTATTACCGATGCATATACAATTTTTAATTTTCAGTGTTTATATTATTTAAATAAAGTGGATTTCCAATTTAATTCATTGAAGTAATAAAAATAATAAACATAGAGTCACTCTATGCGTAAAAATACACAAATTTTATAATAATTAGTGAAAATTGTATGGAAAAACGACGATTTTACGCCATTTTCAGGAGGCTGCCCTAGAGCCCCCCGGGGTCCTAGGGGGGGAAGGGTGGTATTATTCAAAATTTCCATTCATTACCTTTCAAATAAGGGGGGTAGCAAGCCCCCCGCCCCCTCCCCCTTTGCGCAAAACTTCTTCAAAATGAGATACTAAACTAAACATTCCCCAAAAAATCCTTATAAGAATAACGACAGTCATTTGACCGAAAATTTGATAGCCAAAGCTTAAAAAATTGTGTCAGCGCGCAGAACAAAGTTTCCAACATTTTCTTAAGGACATTGTGTAAAAACTTATGTAAACAAACGTATGTGCGTGAGTATGCACCTGTCTTTAACACATGGGTATTCACTATTACTACGTTTATGCTTCATTCTACAAGGTAATATTCTACACGGATTCAACCCACATGCATATACACTTTTTCACAACAGATTAAATAGTCTACAGAATAGAATAGAATACACTTCCTTTACTCGGGTGCTTTAACGGCTTCAGAGTAAAGTCAAACATCAGTGATTTTACGAACTAATTCAAACAGGGCTACCGTGTTGTTATTTTTTGGCCAAAAATATAAATTTTTAATAAAACATCTACGAAACTTATACACTAGGGTAGTATCATGGATGAGATTTTCATGAGGTATGGATACACTGTCTCATTCGATAGTGTCTATTTTAGGTGACTACCCTGTTGATTTAGGAGCTATAAATATTCAAAAAAGAGGTAACGGGCTTCAATTCAAGGAAAATCGTGGTGATTTTGTATCTTTCTTGTAATTGACCTTGTTCTTGTGAAGTGGTAATATAGGAAGGTTCTGACTTCGTTCTTGTATCAATCTATCTTAAAGAGGAGACGGCCACAGCATTAGCTCAAGAATGGAGTCGTTCCACTCATTCTTGCTGCTGAGGGTAACCTTAAACTTCTTCGTGAAGTTAATTGTTTTGGTAATACTGTCCTTCGGGACGAGGGCAATTGGAATATTGCCACTTCCGCTGAAGCTTCGGTTTCCTTCCTTCGGTTTCCTTCCCTTTGCCAGGTTTAGACCTCATTGCACCAGGTCACAGAGAGTATCCTCAAATTTACCTCTGGCTATGATCACAATGTCGTCCGCATACCCTTAGCAGCGGATCTCATTGTGAGTTAGCAGTGCTAACAGGTCGTCCACGACAAGGCTCCATAGCAGTGGTGATAGTACACCTCTCTGTGGACAGCCTCTTGTTGTGCCAAGACGAATCTTTGTACCCCCTACTGTAGTGTTAGAGACTCTGGTGCGCAGTACGGCCTTTATCCATCTACGCAACGGTGCTGCCACATTCCTTCTCTCCAGTGCCCTGGTTACACTCCTGTGAGATGCGTTGTCAAACGCACCTTCGATGTCCAAACAGACGCATAGCATCACTTCCTCTTTCTCCAGCGAACTCTCTATCTCAGAGGTCAACTGGTACAGAGCCGTATTAGTGGATCTTCCCGCTCTGATCAGCATGCAGGGGTGCAGTCTTCAGCGCCTTCGACCTTATATCTCATGGCCATGGTCTCTGATCTTCTTCATAGTTTTTAGCAGGAAGGAGGTTAGGCTAATTGGCCTGAATGATTTAGCCAGAGAGTAGTCCTGCCTTTCTACTTTGGGTGTGAAGATCACCTCAGCCGGATGAGCCAGGGATGTACGCCATTACGAGGCTCTCCCTCACCAGCTGAACCAGGTGTGGCAGCAGGATCTGCTCAACCTGTTGTAGAAGTGCTGGAAAGATGCCGTTCAATCCTGGAGACTTGAATTTTTCGAACGAGGCCATTGTCCACTTGATCGAGTAAGCAGTGAATAATTGTTTAGCGATTACCCAATCAGAGCGGGATGGCCTGTGTTCAGTTTAAAGTAGACATCGGTCTACCGGAATAGTCTCCAGGAAGTAAGCACGCGGAAGCTCTGTAGCTCTGTCCTCCGCGCTTTTCGTAAATGTCCCGACACTTCTTTTGATAGCTAGCACTGTGTTAGTCTTCCCTTTAGCCAGAGCCTTCTGCAACCGAGCCGCTTGTGGTGTGGGGGAGACGTTTTCACAGAATCTCCTAAAGCTAGCTTGTTTGGCAGACCTAATCTCCTTATTATATAGGGTTAGGTTGCTCCTATACTCTTCCCAGACCCTTTTACGTTTACCTTATTAAATAGGCTACGTACCTTCTTCGTGAGGTTTGCAAGCTTCCTTGTCCACCTGGGGCAGTTGCGCCCGTCTGTGGGCACTCTTAAGGGGCAGCTGCCATTGTACGCGTTAATGATGGACCCGTTCAGCGAAGTCAACCTACTCTCCATTCCCGGGCCCGTAACGCTGTTGTCAGTCTGCCTCTCCCTGCCTAGCCTCTCCCTGAAGGCACTCCAATTTGCCCTCCGAGGGTTGCGTCTGCGGGTAATTTAGAGGCAGTACAGCAATGCGGATGTCTTAACAACATTAGAAAACCTTCCCCGCTTCTCCTTCAGCCGGGGGGGAGCCGGTGCTGATGGTTGGCCACAGGCCTCCACCTTCAGCGCGAACCTTAAAATTTTATGGTCTGACAGGGAGGGCTCCGTTGAGACGCTTCATCGTGAGACCCACCCGGTTGCATGCTCGTTGCTGAAGGTAATGTCAAGCACTTTCTTCCTACTTATCGTTATAAATTTGGGTTCGCACCCACATTCTCTATTGCTAAGTTGTTGCCTAGTACGTATTCCAATAGAGACTCACCCCTTGAGTTGCAGTCCGTGCTTCTCCATTCCACATGGTGGGCATTCGTGTCGCATACGAAAATGAGGCGGAGCCTGTACCTTTTGCAGTACTCCGCTAGCCTTTCCACCATTTCAGGGGGTGCTATTGATGCCTCCCCTGGGAAGTGGACTGATGCCTTGTCTTCCCAGTCCCTGGCCTGTACTGCCACCAAATCCTGCGTCAGGAACTCTAAAATACAGAAAAATGTTATATTATTCCTGACCACTATACACGTTTTTGGTCGCTCGCTAGAGAGATCTCAGATTACCTTGTTGTATTCTGTCTTGAGGCCTTTGTCCTCTCCTTTGTAGACCCAAGATTCTTGGATCAGCAGGATTCCCAGTTTTTCCGTTGTTAACCTGCTCGTTATGACAGCCGAAGCTGCCACCACGTGATGCAGGTTTACCTGGGCGATTTCCATGTCGACGGCCACTATAGTAGTGGTTCAAGGGGGGCATGTTCTCATCCCCGCCGTCGTTCGCGCTGCTGTCCATGTGGTCTCCTAGTCCCTCGAGGAGTTCCAGGGTGGAGGGTAGCTCTGCTCCCTGAACATCTGGGACGTCAGCGGTTGCGGCAGGCGTAGCCTGCTCAGCCCTGCTCACGCTGGGTTATTTCGCAACCTCATCCACTTGCATCTTCTCCACCTCCGAGGCTGCCACAGTTGTAGCCTGATTAGCACTGCTCCCGCTTGGCTGAGTGGCAGCCTTTCCAGCTTCCTTTCTCCCTGTGGTCGCGGGTTTCTGCGGCCTCATGACTACCGTGCTGGCTGAACCTGTAAAACAGGCGGAAGCTCGCTACACGAACGTACCTGTACGAGTCGTCGTCAATGTAGAGGTACAATCTCTATCCCTTCAGATCTCCTTTTTCCTCAACCTGGCTGCTGACGACAAGCCAGGCCGAGATGCTGAGGCCCCGGTTCTGGTTCTTAATCAAACCCAAAGCAAACTCGTACAGCTTGTCTTCGATTCGGGGGAGGATCATCGTCATACTGTGCATGACCGGCAGATCCTCCGCCCTTTTTGCTCCAACTCCAACGACTCCGTCAGGTAATTTAGAGGTAGTATGCGGATGTCTCTAGCAACATTAGAATACCTTCCCCGCCTCTCCGGTGCTGATGGTTGGCCACAGGCCGTTCTCGTGCTGCCGCCCCTCATCCTTTTGAAGCTGGGGGGCTCCTGCGTCGTGATCTGGCCGCTCTTCCGCTTCGCGGTTAGTGCATAGGTGACTGCTCTTCCGTCACCTCGCACTGACCTGGCCACGGTCACTTGACCGGTTGCCTGCGCGCAATCAGACGCGGTCCTGCCACGCTCCTTTGTAGGGGAAGCTCTACTCTTTTATTATTTATTATTTTTTTTTTTGAAATACCATAGTGGTTATTGCTTTAGTTCTCCTCACTTTCAGAGGTAATAAGAATGAAATGGTAATTTCAATTCTATTTCAAAATTTGCCCCTACCCTAAAGTTCGACTCAAATTGGGGGACATCAGAATTCGTTTCAGAGGTATGGTTTCTTCGGCAAAGTTTCTTATTTTGATCCCTAGAATATGACTTTCATAGAGCAATGGGCGATTTTTTTGCCTCCCCCAAATCGACCCGGCCTATTGTTCATTGTACATTGTCGTAGCTATAAGTACATATTTAATAAATAAAGAAACAGTTCTTCATTGGCCTTAAAATATATATTCTTTGATTAAAGAAAATAACTGGCGCCCGAGCAGGGACCGCATAACAAGGATTCCGGATATAAAATCCTTCAATAAGTCGGTCGTAAAACAAGGGACATAGTCTCATAAAACAAAACAAACCTTCATAGAAGGATACATAAATAAAGAAAAAAAGTGAAAAATTTATAATAAAATGAAACTTTTTTTTTTAAATAATTATAAAAATGGCAACCTCAGCAGAAGTAGCAACTATGCATGTAGTAATAGCAGATCTACAACGAAGGATGTGTATACAAGAAACCGATCATCTGAGCCTCCCACCTCCATCAACAGATTACAAATGTTCATTTACAAGTCCAGAAGAAATTGATTTAAATATGTTTAAAATCCTCACCACATTCAATGGAGACCACAATGATTATAGAGCTTGGAGAAAAATGGATATGAGATTAATGGATAGTATCAAGAACTTCGAAGGACATAATAAATATATCCAAACACTCATGATGATACAGTCAAAAATTATTGGAACAGCCGCACAAGTACTGATAAATAACAATACCAAACTAAATTTCGATGACATCATCGATCGATTGGACGATTCATATGCCGACCAACGCCCACAATACGTACTGAAAGAAGAAATGATGAGAATAAAGCAAAATAACTTATCACTCACTATGTACTATGATCAAATCAACCAAGCATTAAAGTTGATCCCGTCTAAAATTGAAATGTCTCATAAAAATGAGGAAGTGGCACGAGCTATAACCACAGAAGTGCAATTTAAAGCAGTTCGCACATTTATAGCAGGACTCAGAAGCATAGCAACAAAGAATGCTCTATACTCCAGAGGATGTAAGAACATAGTGGAAGCATACGCCATAGCACGTACTATGGAACACGATGCCCAGTACCAGTTCCTAGAGTACTCACTAGGGTGGGTCGATTCCGGAATTTTTTCGATTCGGTATTTCTAATAGTGCGGAAAAGTTGCCTTAGTACTTCCTGATTCCAATGCAACTTTTCGTTTTGAGATCGGATTGCATCTTCAACCCGAACCTCGGCCTTGAAATTTCGGAAATTCGCCTAAAATCGTGAAACTGTCTACCTAGCACCTGAAATACGCATCTCATGGCAAAATGTATAAAACAAAAGTTATTTGTCACGTCATTTGCTACCGAAATGGTATATGTGATCATGGCCGTAGGACGAACCGTTCCCGAGATACGAGCGAAAAGGCGGCGCGCCACAGCGCAAGGTGAAAATCGGCTTGCGGCCACACTTCTTGACGTTGATTTCGCCGAGTGCTATCACTCACATTCATTCACCTACGCCAAAGGACACGTTCGGATAGGTCTCCACACAAATATTTTTTCATCGAGTTCCTTCACTCTTGTCGGTGATTTCGCCGAGTTCTATCACTTACATTCATTTTCCTGCGCCATACGACACGTTCGGACTGGTCTCCACATAAATATTTTTTCATCGAGTTCCTTCACTCTTGTCGTTGATTTCGCCAGGTGCTATCACTTATATTCTCTCAACAAAACACAGAACTCAAAATGTCTGTATCTAAATTTAAATTTAGACAGAAATGTCCTGTGTTTGGCATATATCCGTACAATCTCTCTGAGTCCCAGTTACCTACTTACCAGGATGTTCTTTTGTGTTATCAGTTTGAAAGATTTGGTATAGGGCGACTCCGAGGCGACAACTATGAACCTAGGAGTAAAGAGGTTATAGAAATAGTTGCAAAAAAGGTTGAAAATACTTTCAAAAAGTCATCTATTCCGATAGTTTCACACACCAGAGTTGTACAAATGCTCACCACATACCATAAGAAATTTCTGACTCTTAAAAAAATGTTTTTAAGGAACCCAATAGGTTTGATCTCTAAAAGAGACGACTTTGTCTCTTCTGTCGGAAAATTATTTGACATCGCTGCTTGTAAATTCATTTATTTTTCTTCTTGCAATTGTCCAAAGGAAAGGAAAGTTCCTATCAATGAACAACCATTTCTCTTGGACCAGAGAACCACAAGAATTGGTCGCATTGGAAGTGTTGATCTACCTGGAACAAAAAAGATTACAAAGAAAAATGAACGTAAAGAAAAGCTTTCAAAACGTCATTCAACATCAACACTTACCAGAAAAGTATCAGCTAGAACACGTGAGCATTCAGATCAGCCAGACTCTCATACAGACGACAACAATGTAGGCGCGTCGCACATTGATTTTTCGAAAAACGATGGTGATAATGAATTTTCTCTTCCATCCTCTAAAACCAAACAAAACACACTAGTATTACAACACACTGCTTTAGCTGCCCAAAGATTTGGAGTAAGTGATAGAGCAGCGGCCTTGATTGTTTCATCGGCTTTTCTGGATGCCAAAAAAGCAGGTTTGATAACAGAGGATCAGGCTAGCTTTGTCACTGACAAATGCAAGATTAGTCGGGCAAAAAAAAGTGTTGGTGTTAAGCTCCAGAACACCGAAAGTATTGACTCTGTATATGGGCTGTCATTACTTTGGCCACGTCACTTCTCCTTCCGGGTCAGCTGAGGATGAGACGCAAGCTATATGGCAACATTTACAAGACAATTCAGTTGATGTGGAACATCTAGAAGTTGTCGGTGCTGATGGCACCAACACGAACACAGGTTGGAAAGGTGGAATCATTCGGAAACTAGAAGAAAGAATAGGTAGGCCATTACAGTGGGTTGTTTGTCTTCTACATTTCAACGAACTTCCATTCCGTGCTCTTTTCGAACACATAGATGGTGTCTCAAAGAGTCCAAATACATTCTCTGGCGACATAGGTAAACTGCTCCCTTATTGTGAGAAGTTGCCTGTTGTCAAATTTGAAAGTTTTCCATCCTGCCAATTACCTTCTGAGGTTATTAATCCGACCCAACTTAGCACAGACCAAGCTTCTTCTTCTTAATTGGCGTAGACACCGCTTACGCGATTATAGCCGAGTTAACAACCGCGCGCCTGTCGTTTCTTCTTTTCGCTACGTGGCGCCAATTGGATATTCCAAGCGAAGCCAGGTCCTTCTCCACTTGGTCCTTCCAACGGAGTGGAGGTCTTCCTCTTCCTCTGCTTCCCCCGGCGGGTACTGCGTCGAATACTTTCAGAGCTGGAGTATTTTCATCCATCCGGACAACATGACCTAGCCAGCGTAGCCGCTGTCTTTTAATTCGCTGAACTATGTCAATGTCGTCGCATATCTCGTACAGCTCATCGTTCCATCGAATGCGATATTCGTCGTGGCCAACGCGCAAAGGACCATAAATCTTTCGCAGAATTTTTCTCTCGAAAACTCGCAACGTCGACTCATCCGCTGTTGACATCGTCCAAGCCTCTGCACCATATAGCAGGACGGGAATTATGAGAGACTTATAGAGTTTGGTTTTTGTCTGTCGAGAGAGGACTTTGCTTCTCAATTGCCTACTCAGTCCGAAGTAGCACCTGTTGGCAAGAGTTATCCTGCGTTGGATTTCTAGGCTGACATTGTTGGTGGTGTTTACGCTGGTTCCAAGATAGACGAAATTATCTACAACTTCAAAGTTATGACTGTCAACAGTGACGTGAGTGCCAAGTCGCGAGTGCGACGACTGTTTGTTTGATGACAGGAGATATTTCGTCTTGCCCTCGTTCACTGCCAGACCCATTCGTTTTGCTTCCTTGTCCAGCCTGGAGAAAGCAGAACTAACGGCGCGGGTGTTGAGGCCGATGATATCAATATCATCGGCATACGCCAGCAGCTGTACACTCTTATAGAAGATAGTACCTGCTCGATTAAGTTCTGCAGCTCGAACTATTTTCTCCAGCAGCGGATTGAAAAAGTCGCACGATAGGGAGTCGCCTTGTCTGAAACCTCGTTTGGTATCGAACGGCTCGGAGAGGTTCTTCCCGATCCTGACGGAGCTTTTGGTGCCGCTCAACGTCAGTTTACACAGCCGTATCAGTTTTGCGGGGATACCAAATTCAGACATCGCGGCATAAAGGCAGCTCCTTTTCGTGCTGTCGAAAGCAGCTTTGAAATCGACGAAGAGGTGGTGTGTGTCGATTCTCCTTTCACGGGTCTTTTCCAAGATTTGGCGCATGGTGAATATCTGGTCGGTTGTTGATTTGCCAGGTCTAAAGCCATACTGATAAGGTCCAATCAGTTCGTTGACGGTGGGCTTTAATCTTTCACACAGTACGCTCGATAGAACCTTATATGCGATGTTGAGGAGGCTAATCCCACGGTAGTTGGCGCAGATTGTGGGGTCTCCTTTTTTATGGATTGGGCATAGCACACTTAAATTCCAGTCGTTGGGCATGCTTTCGTCCGACCATATTTTACAAATAAGCTGATGCATGCTCCTTATCAGTTCTTCGCCGCCGTGTTTGAATAGCTCGGCCGGCAATCCATCGGCCCCTGCCGCTTTGTTGTTCTTCAGGCGGGTGATTGCTATTCGAACTTCTTCATGGTCGGGTAATGGAACGTCTGCTCCATCGTCATCGATTGGGGAATCGGGTTCGCCTTCTCCCGGTGTTGTGCTTTCACTGCCATTCAGCAGGCTGGAGAAGTGTTCCCTCCATAATTTAAGTATGCTCTGGGCATCGGTAACTAGATCACCTTTGGGGGTTCTACAAGAGTATGCTCCGGTCTTGAAACCTTCTGTAAGCCGCCGCATATTTTCGTAGAATTTTCGAGCATTACCCCTGTCGGCCAGCTTATCAAGCTGTTTGTACTCACGCATTTCGGCCTCTTTCTTCTTCTGTCTGCAAATGCGTCTCGCTTCCCTCTTCAACTCTCGGTATCTATCCCATCCCGCACGTGTTGTGGTCGATCGTAACGTTGCGAGGTAGGCAGCCTGTTTTCTCTCCGCTGCGACACGGCACTCCTCGTCGTACCAGCTGTTCCTTTGCACTTTCCGAAAACCAATGGTTTCGGTTGCAGCTGTACGCAAGGAGTTTGAAATGCCGTCCCACAGTTCCCTTATACCGAATTGTTGATGAGTGCTCTCAGAGAGCAGGAGTGCAAGCCGAGTAGAAAAACGTTCGGCTGTCTGTTGTGATTGCAGCTTCTCGACGTCGAACCTTCCTTGTGTTTGTTGGCGTGCGTTTTTTGCTGCACAGAAGCGGGTGCGAATTTTGGCTGCAACAATATAGTGGTCCGAGTCGATGTTAGGACCTCGGAGCGCACGCACATCTAAAACACTGGAGACATGTCTTCCGTCTATCACAACATGATCGATCTGGTTGGTGGTTTTTCGATCCGGAGACAGCCAGGTAGCTTGATGTATCTTCTTATGCTGGAATCTAGTACTACAGATAACCATATTTCGGGCGCCGGCGAAGTCGATCAGCCTCAACCCATTTGGGGATGTTTCGTCGTGGAGGCTGAATTTACCGACCGTAGTGCCAAAGATACCTTCTTTGCCCACCCTGGCGTTAAAGTCGCTAAGCACGATTTTGACATCGTGGCGGGGGCATCTCTCATAAGTGCGCTCCAAGCACTCATAAAAGGCATCTTTGGTCACATCGTCCTTCTCTTCCGTCGGGGCGTGTGCGCAAATCAGCGATATGTTGAAGAACCTCGCTTTGATGCGGATTGTGGCTAGACGTTCATTCACCGCAGTGAATGATAGTACTCGGCGACGGAGTCTCTCTCCCACCACGAATCCAACACCAAACTTGCGCTCCTTTATATGGCCACTGTAGTAAATGTCACAAGGACCTACTTGTCTCTGTCCGTCCATCGCATTTCTTGGACGGCGGTGATGTCAGCCTTTATTTTCACGAGGACATCAACCAGCTGGGCAGCGGCACCTTCCCAATTAAGGGACCGGACATTCCAGGTGCATGCCCTCAATTCGTAGTCCTTCTTTCGTTTGCCATGGTCGTCATCAAAAGGGGGGTCACTCATCCGAGGCTTGTTGTTCCTTTTCATTGGGGGTGTTTTTTTACGTGGCGGGTCCCAAACCCAGCGCACAACCCTATGCAGGGGATGTTTCGCCTTCTCACGTTAGCTCGCCTTCAAACGGATGTTCTTAGGCTACCCAGAGGATACTTGCTCAAAGACCGGAAGCTTATCTCTATAAAATATCAGAAGCTGTTATTTCCGGTCAATGTTCCTCAGAATTAGCGTCGATGCATCCAGGTAACATGTGCATATCTCGCTGGCTCACCTGGGCAAATTCTGAGATTATACATTTCTACTGACAAACCAACAAAGGAAATAAAGATTTTGGTCAAGTACATACTTACAGTTTACTCACCTTTGTGGTTCTCAATAAGATTCAACAGTTCAATCAAAAATGGCTAAAGACCCGAAGAGCAGCTACCTCCACGCGGTGGGTTCTGGGTGACCAATACAGGTTAGCTGAGAGCTGCAACAATTTTGACCTTGCGCTGTGGCGCGCCGCCTTTTCGCTCGTATCTCGGGAACGGTTCGTCCTACGGCCATGATCACATATACCATTTCGGTAGCAAATGACGTGACAAATAACTTTTGTTTTATACATGCTAGGTAGACAATTTCACGATTTTAGGCGAATTTCCGGAATTTCAAGGCCGAGGTTCGGGTTGAAGATGCAATCCGATCTTAAAACAAAAAGTTGCATTGGAATCAGGAAGTACTAACGCAACTTTTCCGCACTATTAGAAATACCGAATCGAAAAAATTCCGGAATCGACCCACCCTAGTGTACAACCCGCCGCGGGAAGCAGAGGAAGAGGAAGACCTCCACTCCGTTGGAAGGACCAAGTGGAGAAGGACCTGGCCTCGCTTGGAATATCCAATTGGCGAAAAGAAGAAACGACAGGCGTGCGGTTGTTAACTCGGCTATAATCGCATAAGCGGTGTCTACGCCAATTAAGAAGAAGAAGATGCTAACACGCGTTCTTGTTTTTCTTTTAATATGCCCTTGATTTCACTAAATTTATTTCTTTCAAAAAATATGTCAACAGGTTTACGATTTGTCACTGAATGTATAGTTCTATTATATTCTTTCACTGCGTTGAATATTTCGTCATCCACGGTACTTTTATTTTTTGCAATTTGAGCTCGTATGATTTCTAAAATTGTAGAGTTTAACCGTTCGACTTGAGCGTTTGATGTCGAATGACTGGGTGTAGTCATGGTATGCTGTATATCGTCACCTGAAATGCAAAATAACGTAACAACATTTTCGGAAATTTAAAGTGGCATGAATGAAACACGAAATAAAATGGAACATGAGTGAAACAAAATTTTAATATTGGTTAAAACTGGTTTATATCTGACCGCAGAACCTGAAAATGTTGAACATATGTAATATTATGTGTGTAATTTGAAGTAGTGCATTGTAATCAAAAAGACACTCAATTTCGGACTTTTTGATGATACGTTTTTTTGCATTTCAGGTGACGATATGTAGTTTTTCATACAGTGCTTTTGACGCTATGCTGTTAAATATTGACTCATTGTCGGTCATGAGTTGAGAGCAAAATGGGTACATTTGAGTGAGAACTTCTTCTAGTATTTTGTGGAACTTTCTTTTATTTTCTAGTTTTCTGATGTATGCGTATTTAGAGTATCTATCTATGCTAGTCAGGAATGTTGTGTGGTTGATATGAAATACATCCATTTGTATAGATGTGCCTATACCTTCGGGTATTGTGGTTTTTCCGTATACTTGTTTGACTGGGTGGCGTTCATATTTATTTTCTTTACATATGACACATATTTTTACTAATTTTTTTGTGTCTTCTCTGATTGTTGGCCAATAACATGTCTCTAGTATCTCTTTTGTGTTATTCTCAGCATTTCTGTGGGCTCGCTTATGAGTATATTTCATTATTTCATCTCTTTCTTTTTTTATTATTATGTCCTTTATTAGATGTTGGTAGAATACTTTTTTCGTGGTACTGAATATGTTGTTTATAACGTCATGTATTTCGTACCAAGTCTCTAGTAGTGAATGGAAAGCTGTAGTGACATTTGGGTTTATCACTTTCTTTAGTGTTTCTATTAAATCAGTGTGCGTGTTATAGTAGATTATGAATCTGTCATGATTCGGAAATATTGTGGTTTGAATTAATTGTGATTCACCTGATTTTTTTATGATAATTTGATTTCTGAATTGATTTATGGGTGCATTAACTTGTTTAATTTGGATCGGAGTTGAGGTTTCGGCAGAGTGTATAGATTCATTTGTCGTGGTATAGACTTGTCTACTGAGTGCATCTGCTACCACATTTTGTGATCCTGGTTTATATTTTAATTTCGCCCCGTATTCTTCTATTTGGTTCTTCCATCTTTTTAATTTCGTATGTATTTGGGTTTTTTTCGGAAATGGAGAATATTAAAGATTGGTGGTCTGTACAAATGGTTAAATTGGTTATACCATATAAATAGTTTCTAAGTTTACGTAATGACCATACGATCGCGAGCATTTCTTTCTCATTCGTGGAGTAAATTTGTTCGGTTTGGGTCAGTGTGCGTGATATGAATGCAACGGGATTCCACCCTGAGCTAAAACTGCTCCTATTGCATAATTGCTTGCATCTGTTGTAAGTTCGAATTCTTTGTCGAAATCTGGTTGGTATAACTCTATTTGTTCCTTTAATTTATTTTTTAGGTATTCAATAGCTTTTTTAGCTTTTTCATCTAGAGTTATTTTTACATTGGAACTTTTATTTTTTGAAAAATTTCCATTTTCTCCTCGTAAATATATCGTGAGAGGTTTGGTTAAATGTGCGAAATTTTTTATGAACTTTCGGTAGTATGATGTCATGCCTAGGAATGAGCGTAATTCCTTTAGGCTTTCTGGTGTTTTGTATCTATCTATAGCTTCTATTTTCTTAGGGTCTACTGTCATTCTTCCGTTTTTTATGGTGTGTCCTAGAAATTCTCTTTGTCTTTGAAAAAAATTGGATTTTTCGTCCGAAATTTTCATGTTGGCTTTATGGAGCGTTTGTATGATATTGGTGATGTCTTTCATATGTTGTTCAGGAGTAGTTTAATATAAAGGGTGATTTTTTTGAGGTTAGGATTTTCATGCATTAGTATTTGACAGATCACGTGGGATTTCAGACATGGTGTCAAAGAGAAAGATGCTCAGTATGCTTTGACATTTCATCATGAATAGACTTACTAACGAGCAACGCTTGCAAATCATTGAATTTTATTACCAAAATCAGTGTTCGGTTCGAAAATTTTTTATCGACAAATTTTGTTCAGCGATGAGGCTCATTTCTGGTTGAATGGCTACGTAAATAAGCAAAATTGCCGCATTTGGGGTGAAGAGCAACCAGAAGCCGTTCAAGAACTGCCCATGCATCCCGAAAAATGCACTGTTTGGTGTGGTTTGTACGCTGGTGGAATCATTGGACCGTATTTTTTCAAAGATGCTGTTGGACGCAACGTTACGGTGAATGGCGATCGCTATCGTTCGATGCTAACAAACTTTTTGTTGCCAAAAATGGAAGAACTGAACTTGGTTGACATGTGGTTTCAACAAGATGGCGCTACATGCCACACAGCTCGCGATTCTATGGCCATTTTGAGGGAAAACTTCGGACAACAATTCATCTCAAGAAATGGACCCGTAAGTTGGCCACCAAGATCATGCGATTTAACGCCTTTAGACTATTTTTTGTGGGGCTATTGCAAGTCTAAAGTCTACAGAAATAAGCCAGCAACTATTCCAGCTTTGGAAGACAACATTTCCGAAGAAATTCGGGCTATTCCGGCCGAAATGCTCGAAAAAGTTGCCCAAAATTGGACTTTCCGAATGGACCACCTAAGACGCAGCCGCGGTCAACATTTAAATGAAATTATCTTCAAAAAGTAAATGTCATGAACCAATCTAACGTTTCAAATAAAGAACCGATGAGATTTTGCAAATTTTATGCGTTTTTTTTTTTTTAAAAAGTTATCAAGCTCTTAAAAAATCACCCTATATTAAGTCATCATCGATATATACGTATGCACATTTGCCAATATATGGTCTAAGGATATCGTCCACGCATCTCTGGAAGATTGAAGGTGCGTTTTTCAGTCCGAATGGTAAACGAAGGAATTTGAATTTCGCACTGTTTATTGAAAATGAAGTTTTTTCCCTGTCTTGTTCTCTAATCATGATTTGATGGAATCCTGATTCTAAGTCGAGAGTCGTGAAATAGTTAGCGTTCCCTAGGTTCTGTAACATCATTGTAATATCCGGGATAGGATATCGATCTGAAACGGTGACTTTATTCAGTTTCTGAAAGTCTATTACCATTCTTCTTTTTGCCATTCCTGCCTCATCGGTTCCTTTCTTTGAGACTGTCCAAATGGGGGAATTATATGGGCTTTTGCTAGGCCGTATTATTTTATTTTTTAATAATTTATTAATTTCCTCTTCTACGAATCCTCTATCAGTCTGTGGATAGGGATATTGTCTTACCCATACCGGTTCCTTTGTTTCGGTCCGAATTTCTGCTTCTATGGTTGTAACATATGGTAATAGTTCATTATTATGATTATTTTGCATTAGATTTTTAATCTCCTCTTCATATTCTTGTTCTCCTACAGTGTAGTTTAAGTTAACTGATTTTGTTATTTGGGAGAAGCTAATGGAGTAGTCGAAAATATTGATCCTTGAGTTTATCTAGCTCCAAGAATTCCATATCAATCCCTAATAGATTGACCTCTTTTTTATGGGTAATTATTGATTTGGATAATTTAATTTTCTTAGCATATGGATACTTAGTACTTACATAATTTTCTTCAGATCCTGTGTCTATAATAAATATACTGGATTGCCATCCGGTGACGTCCTTTGGAGTGCGACCCATTCATTCTTATAAAAAATGTTTGTGACGGCTGTGTTCACTAGTTGACTGTTCATTGTAGAAGGAATCATTATCGTGCTCGTCTCTGGTGATTTGGTTGAGTTTCCTGTCTTTCAAACGTTGCTGATTAAATGAATTTTTTCGATCTCGTTTCCTGAAATTGTTTATGGGATTTCGGAAAGGATTGAAGCATTGTCCTTGCTGTTAGAGTTGTTGAGCTTGCTGGTCGTTGTTTGTTGTTGCTTGTTGGTGTTGTGTAGGTCGTCTGTATTAGAAAGACGAGTCTACATCCATCGGCTCTATTGCTTGTACTTTCATGGGCTGGTTGAACGGCTGTTGTTGAACATATGGATTTTTTGTAGGTTAATGAATCCTTGGTGAGTACTAGGGTGGGTCGATTCCGGAATTTTTTCGATTCGGTATTTTTAATAGTGCGGAAAAGTTGCCTTAGTACTTCCTGATTCCAATGCAACTTTTTGTTTTGAGATCGGATTGCATCTTCAACCCGGACCTCGGCCTTGAAATTTCGGAAATTCACCTAAAATCGTGAAATTGTCTACCTAGCACCTGAAATACGCATCTCATGGCAAAATGTATAAAACAAAAGTTATTTGTCACGTCATTTGCTACCGAAATGGTATATGTGATCATGGCCGTAGGACGAACCGTTCCCGAGATACGAGCGAAAAGGCGGCGCGCCTCAGCGCAAGGTGAAAATCGGCTTGCGGCCACACTTCTCGACGTCGATTTCGCCGAGTGCTATCACTCACATTCATTCACCTACGCCAAAGGACACGTTCGGATAGGTCTCCACACAAATATTTTTTCATCGAGTTCCTTCACTCTTGTCGGTGATTTCGCCGAGTTCTATCACTTACATTCATTTCCCTGCGCCATACGACACGTTCGGACTGGTCTCCACATAAATATTTTTTCATCGAGTTCCTTCACTCTTGTCGTTGATTTCGCCAGGTGCTATCACTCATATTCTCTCAACAAAACACAGAACTCAAAATGTCTGTATCTAAATTTAAATTTAGACAGAAATGTCCTGTGTTTGGCATATATCCGTACAATCTCTCTGAGTCCCAGTTACCTACTTACCAGGATGTTCTTTTGTGTTATCAGTTTGAAAGATTTGGTATAGGGCGACTCCGAGGCGACAACTATGAACCTAGGAGTAAAGAGGTTATAGAAATAGTTGCAAAAAAGGTTGAAAATACTTTCAAAAAGTCATCTATTCCGATAGTTTCACACACCAGAGTTGTACAAATGCTCACCACATACCATAAGAAATTTCTGACTCTTAAAAAAATGTTTTTAAGGAACCCAATAGGTTTGATCTCTAAAAGAGACGACTTTGTCTCTTCTGTCGGAAAATTATTTGACATCGCTGCTTGTAAATTCATTTATTTTTCTTCTTGCAATTGTCCAAAGGAAAGGAAAGTTCCTATCAATGAACAACCATTTCTCTTGGACCAGAGAACCACAAGAATTGGTCGCATTGGAAGTGTTGATCTACCTGAAACAAAAAAGATTACAAAGAAAAATGAACGTAAAGAAAAGCTTTCAAAACGTCATTCAACATCAACACTTAAAAGAAAAGTATCAGCTAGAACACGTGACCATTCAGATCAGCCAGACTCTCATACAGACGACAACAATGTAGGCGCGTCGCACATTGATTTTTCGAAAAACGATGGTGATAATGAATTTTCTCTTCCATCCTCTAAAACCAAACAAAACACACTAGTATTACAACACACTGCTTTAGCTGCCCAAAGATTTGGAGTAAGTGATAGAGCAGCGGCCTTGATTGTTTCATCGGCTTTTCTGGATGCCAAAAAAGCAGGTTTGATAACAGAGGATCAGGCTAGCTTTGTCACTGACAAATGCAAGATTAGTCGGGCAAAAAAAAGTGTTGGTGTTAAGCTCCAGAACACCGAAAGTATTGACTCTGTATATGGGCTGTATTTTGACGGCCGCAAAGACAATACACTTACACAAGTCAGCGAAGGTGAAAAGTACTACCGCGACACTGTCAAAGAGGAACATATTTCTCTTATAGCGGAACCTGGTTGTCATTACTTTGGCCACGTCACTTCTCCTTCCGGGTCAGCTGAGGATAAGACGCAAGCTATATGGCAACATTTACAAGACAATTCAGTTGATGTGGAACATCTAGAAGTTGTCGGTGCTGATGGCACCAACACGAACACAGGTTGGAAAGGTGGAATCATTCGGAAACTAGAAGAAAGAATAGGTAGGCCATTACAGTGGGTTGTTTGTCTTCTACATTTCAACGAACTTCCATTCCGTGCTCTTTTCGAACACATAGATGGTGTCTCAAAGAGTCCTAATACATTCTCTGGCGACATAGGTAAACTGCTCCCTTATTGTGAGAAGTGGCCTGTTGTCAAATTTGAAAGTTTTCCATCCTGCCAATTACCTTCTGAGGTTATTAATCCGACCCAACTTAGCACAGACCAAGCTTATCTCTATAAAATATCAGAAGCTGTTATTTCCGGTCAATGTTCCTCAGATTTAGCGTCGATGCATCCAGGTAACATGTGCAAATCTCGCTGGCTCACCTGTGCAAATAGAATTCTGAGATTATACATTTCTACTGACAAACCAACAAAGGAAATAAAGATTTTGGTCAAGTACATACTTACAGTTTACTCACCTTTGTGGTTCTCAATAAGATTCAACAGTTCAATCAAAGATGGCCAAAGACCCGAAGAGCAGCTACCTCCACGCGGTGGGTTCTGGGTGACCAATACAGGTTAGCTGAGAGCTGCAACAATTTTGACCTTGCGCTGTGGCGGGCCGCCTTTTCGCTTCGTATCTCGGGAACGGTTCGTCCTACTGCCATGATCACATATACCATTTCGGTAGCAAATGACGTGACAAATAACTTTTGTTTTATACATTTTGCCATGAGATGCGTATTTCAGGTGCTAGGTAGACAATTTCACGATTTTAGGTGAATTTCCGAAATTTCAAGGCCGAGGTTCGGGTTGAAGATGCAATCCGATCTTAAAACAAAAAGTTGCATTGGAATCAGGAAGTACTAAGGCAACTTTTCCGCACTATTAGAAATACCGAATCGAAAAAATTCCGGAATCGACCCACCCTAGTGAATAGGCCTACTTTGAAACCGAGCACCCAAAAATAATATCGGTAACGCGCTGTGTGCGTACCTTAGTGGCATCATTGGCAAATGTTTCAAAAAATGCGAGTTTTGACAGCTTTATCTTGAATCAAGGAGTTTTGTATCAATTTATCTGTAACTGGTAACAATTACGTTGTCCATATGGCAGGGCGGTATGTCGGCCCGTTTTGTCCATGTCTCGTTAGCAGCCATCAGTCAGTTAAGTTTTGATTAAAAGAAGGTTTTTACCAAAAAAAGGAGTCTTGATATTACAATAAGTTTATAAGAAGTACAACTCGTACGTAAAATTCATCTGTAAAAGGGGCTATACATGACACCCATGTGCGTTCGGTCTGTGTGAATTCGTTTCGCCCATACACGACACACAAATCCATTTTGCGTTCATTCTTCACACAGTGAACATGTGCGACAGGCAAAAGGAACATTTCTTGGAACTTATTTCTAATGTAGCACTTTTATCTATTTCTGTGTATTTCGTTAATAAGTTATTCCAACACTTATGTTTGTCAATTTTATTTTTATATATATCACTTTTCGTTTGCCAAATTACTAATAAATTTTTTATATGATCAATAAATTCTGATTTTTGATTTTGAAGATTGAGAAGAGCTAAACAGGGGGTTCCGCAGGGTGGTGTCCTCTCCCCGCTACTGTTTAACTTCTATATCTCGAAACTCCCGCAACCACCAGTGGGGGTTTCCATAACCTCGTACGTAGATGACTACACGATATTGACGTCGGGCAATGGAATCGATGGCATGTGTTCGAAGGTAAACAACTACCTCTCCGACATTTCTCGTTGCCTCACTGCACGAAACCTCGCACTTTCCCCGATTAAATCCACAGCGACCATTTTTACAAACTGTTCGAAGGAGTATAGACTTGAACTCAATATTGCAGTCGATGGCGTCAAAATTCCGACTGTCAATAACTCTAAGATTTTAGGCCTAAGCTTCGATAGTCTATGCTCCTTCTCTCCCCATACGACCGTGATTATCGCCAAGGTACAGAGCCGCAACAAAATCCTCAAGTCGCTAGCCGGCAGCACATGGGGAAAAGACAAAGAAACGTTGCTGGCAACTTACATAGCAATCGGCCGGCCGGTCCTCAACTACGCAGCACCAATATGGTCGCCTGGATGCCGGACCACTACGGGATGCCTCTTGATGTCTCCCATTGAACACCTCCACAGTGAGACGCGCATACTACCTGAAAAGGAGCATAATGAACTCCTCTCTAGGCAGTACCTGCTGGGATGTTTCCGTAGGAATCACCCTTGCAGCCACCTGATTGGAGCGGAACCGCCTCCTAGGAGCATCAAGAGGTCATTCCTTGACTACGCCGACGACATTGAACAGTACGCCGACCGGACTTCGGACGCAAAAGACTTTCGACAGACACTGACCGCCATTCACAGTGGAGCCATCAACACCTTCACCGACTCCCTTCCCGTGAATGGCGTTCTTGGAGTCAAACCACCATCTATTGCAGACGAAGAGCTCCAGTTGCAGCGAGAAACGCGAGTGACCCTAGCGCAACTTCGTTCTGGATACTGTAGCAAGTTAAACTCCTACTTATCCAGAATCGACCCCGACATACCTAATGTATGTCCTGCATGCAACGAGTCTCAGCATTACACTGGCCACCTCTTTGCATGCCCTACAAACCCTACCCATCTAACACCTTCCTCCCTTTGGTCCGAAACAGCACGTTTCTTGGGCCTACCGTTAGATGACCTCGACGACAACACAAACAACCCTTACCATCCCAACGGGGATTAGCAAACCGTTAAAACAATAACAAAGACAACGCAGACGACCCTTACCATCCTAACGTGGATTAGCTAAGCCGTTAAAACAACAACAACACATACATGTGCGCACAGCGATCGTAAAAAATCAAACATTTTCGCGAACATGGATCGGTATGCGCACAAGCCCATACACGAGTAAACCGCATGCGCACACATATCGATCGAACGCACTTGTGTGTCGTGTATGGCCACTTTAGGTCGTGTATATTTAAAACAAATCACATCGATTGAAAACACAAATATATCGTGTATAGTTACCTTAACTGCTGGAATTATCTGAAAGTTTAAACCATGGTCTAAGCGATGGTTAATAGATGTGATTAACTGTCAGACGTGAATACATGTTTTATGTAAATAACTTGCTTTGACTCATTTTGACCGCTATAAATTATTATCAAACTCCAATTGCTGAATTTTTATTAAATTTAAAATGGATGAGGAAAGGATGTGGAAAAGCATGTTGGCAAAGTTACAGGAATTGAAAGTTAATCCACCCACCGAACATGAAAGCAGGTAATTATATACATGTTTATATATGTTTATAAAATAATGTAAACAAAACGAGTAAATGAAATTATTTTTATAAAAATGTGAATTCTTGGGGGGTTGGGTTTAGTATCGCGCCGGTTAATTTTCGCTTACTGTACCTAAACGACAGAACCAAATTGAAAATTTTAAACACGCATGTATGCTTAAATTATCGAACTTTATTTTAAAACATATTTTATAAAAATCGGTTCACAAATTTTTCCAAAAATTCACTTTAAAAAATGCTATTTTTTGCAAATTCCTCAATATATGCTAGTGTATTTTCACCCATTGTTCATTGTACCAAACCAATTATGGATATATTTTCACGCACATGTATTACTTATGAATTATAAAAACCACTAGTAATGTTTTTAATTACTTTTGATTGTTAATTTCTTTGTAAATCTTTAAATAAAATACACCTTTTTCTGCATTGAGTTCAGTAATGCGAAAAACCAAAATGACTGCCTAATTCGAACTGTCAAATTGCCGAGAAAGCACGAACAAAAGAGAATAAATTAAACCCAGTTAGCAATAAATGTATGAAGTGAACGCGAAAAGGTGTTCAATGCTAAAATACTGTGGATGGCGTAGCCGGTGTTGGACTGGCCAGGGTTATTTTTTTAAAGCGCTGCCAAAGGCCGCCCACGCAAAAAGGAGTTCTATGCGAAAAAAAATCTGATACACCCCGGTGTTGCACCGACCAGGGTTATTTTTTTTTAAGAGCGGCCGAAGGCCGCCCACGCAAAAAGGAGTTCTATGCGAAAAAAAATTGGTACACCCCGGTGTTGGACCGACCAGGGTTATTTTTTTTGAAGCGCGGCCGAAGGCCGCCAACGCAGGAAGGAGTACTACACGAAAGTACATCAGTCACCCCGGGTATTCGCTCGACCAGGGTTATTTTTTTAGAGCGCGGCCGAAGGCCGCCAACGCAGAAAGGAGTACTACACGAAAGTACTTCGGTCACCTCGGATCCCTTTGTATCATTAATAGATGCAATTAAATATGTATATACATTGCGCTGAAACATTTTGGTTTTCTTTATTTTGATTTCTTGTCCATACAAAAATGTTGGCTGGGTTGCATTGGTTTCAGTTTGTATGGAAAAATGAGCAAAAACACTGATTTTTGGTCATTTTCAAAGGGCTCCCTACAGGTCTGTAGGGGCTCCAGGGGGTCGAGGGAGGGTTTATTTAAAAGTTCGATCCTTTCTTTTTCCAATAAGGGGGCGTGAAGGGGGTAACCCTCCCCTGTTTTTCTCCATAAACGATACTAAACCGGCGCGATACTAAACATTTCCCGATAGGAGGGCTTTTCCAGAGGAGGAATATCCAAAAATTATGTAAAAATAGTTAATATTTTTAAAAATATTCATGTTTAAAAATTCAAAAATTGCCCTAAGAACACGTGTTATTCCTCCATGTTTCACAGAATATTTTCACGTTTTTCACTCACTATATTTAAATATACACTCTTAATATTGAAATAAGTTCACTTTTCACTTTTACTTTGTAATTTTTCAGCCAAATTTAGTAATTTAATACTATGTTCAGACCGAAAATTTCAAAGATTAGATTACATTTAAGCATTTCATAATCCAACAGTGTTCTTACTGCCGTTAGAAAGATCAAAAAACAGCTGTTATTGTCATTCATGAATTCACATCGCTTAATATTTATCAAAAGAAAAGATTGTCATATAGTATTTTGAAATAAAAGCCGTCTTTTTTTAATATTTTCCATATAATAGAAATAACGGATGCATTTTTTCATTTGCTTGGTCGATTTTCAGGTGAAATTAGATTCATTGCTTTAAAATAAATTTGTTTGTTTACATTTTTTTCCCTTTGTAGTGTCTAAATCAGCTGTGATAATGTAACAGTTTTCCAGTGCTGACTAGTATTTTTCCAGTGCTGACAAGTATATTGCGCAAAATCAGAGTCGCACGGACAGATTTAGCGTGGATCAGTTTCAAATCATTTCAATGAAGTGATTTGGAACTGTCATTTTTGTATGGCGAAATCTTGATAAATTTTTAAGATTAGTGGGATAATCCATTCAACAGCCGAAATCGTGTGATTAAGTGTCGGTCTGAACATAGTATAAAATCACTTATCAAATTTATGGCTGAAAAGCTTAGAGAGTTTATATTTACGAGGAAAACCAGCGTTGCCACACCTTAAAAACCAAAAGTGAAGAATTTTTTAGCGTTTCACAGCGTTTTCTTTGTTTGTACTTTCGAGTGATTCTTTTTTCTTTATTAACTACTAGCTGGCCCCGCAGCCGTTGTCCTGCGTGAAATTATGTGTTTTGAAATGAAAAGAAAGTTGAATTTATCATTTCATTTTTTTTTTTTCAATGTAACACAGCTTGATAAACAAAATTTTTTGGTTTCTGTTCCGGTGTACAGAAAAGATTGCTTTCCAACTCGTGTGCACGCCACGTATATCTGGCCGTGTGAAAAACATAGAATTTCCAAACTTATTGCACACACTATGCGACTATCCTTGTGTCCTGTTGAGTGTCATCTCAAATGCAATTTTCGCTGGAAACTGAAATGGCAAATCGTTGGAACTCAAAGAAATTCGTTGAATCAAGCATTCAGCCTTTTGTATTCGATAGCTGCGTCACAATCAGTCGGGTTCCATTACATAGTTTCAGCGCTTGCAGATTGCAAAACATAATAACGACAGATCAAACTTTGAGACGCAAATGATGCGGTGGCATACCAAGCCTCTCCAAAGAATTTAGAAACTCCACTGGATAATTCACGGCGACGTCTTCAATGGCAAGACGATCGGTCGATTTGTATGAGCGCAAGTCTTTCGGAATTTGACTTTGAATCTTCCAGTTTAAGTCAAGAACATCTGTATTTTTTGGCAGTTAATATTGCGCGTGCATTCAAGGAATCATAGTTAAGATAATTTGGCCAATGTCCGAAGATTGGTGATGAGTTCATCTTTCTTGAATTGATAAACCGCAGATGGAATTGATATCAAACCACCGGAAGCATCAACCGGAATTGACCCATTTCCAATCTTTAGCGAATACGATGTAAAATGTCTTCGACAATGTCATTTTTGTTCGTATCTCATAATTGACGCGGATTTAAAGGCTGATATGGTGAAATGATTATCGCGAAAAGTGTGGGAACTTCAGTGGCATTCGAAGTAGCTATCGCATCGTCCAACATTTGTTTCCACTGATTATCGTGTTCCAGCAATTGTAATTGCACACACCATACCATTCACAGTACGCAATACGCCGCGTACATTAATCAGTAGCAACCGAAGGTAGAAGCAATCATCGTTTTTTGGGTGAGTTGTGTAAATTCATCCTAATGCATTAGTTGAGAACACACTTGAATGTCCATCTACTGTTCGGTCTTGCTTTCAGCGTAACTATTTCTTCGACGATGCATTCCATGAATGCAAGGTATTTTCAAATAGAGCAATGTTCTCGTAAGCGGATCACTGACGAAAGTTGAGAAAAAAACTCGTCAATGTTAGTTTTGTTGTTGGCGGTGTTACCACCGGCTGTAATGTATTCTCTAGGCTGAAATAAACTCTTTGGCCAATCTCCATATTAACTGCGAGACACACAACAATCGGAAACCGTTCATGAATTGCAAAAGTAAATATCCTACAAAGCGCTTTATTGCAGTTCACGTATGGACCGTATCGTTTAAGACCATTAAGCGCCATGTTGCTTCCCTTGGTGACGTACTTACAAACATATTTTATAGATTACACCAAACTGCAATACTAAACATTGATATGAGTTTAGAATGTGAATTAGACAACAGTGGAGAATATAGTACGATCCATATGTTGTCAACTTCGATATTCACTACTCTAAGTTGTATGGTCGTCTGATGAGCTACGACGATGGAGTGGATATCCATCATTTCCAGTTTGCGATTCCGAAAGAAAAGCAAGCGGATAGTGTTTCGTGCATTTATTGTTAGACATATAAACCGAAAAGGGATTGTAGTGTCCGCAAGGTCCATAAACCATATTGCTTTCCACCACTTCATATAATACGGGATCTTTCACACGTAAAGTTTTCACTGAATAATTTTCAATTGTTCAATTCACAACCTGTCGTAAAGCATCGTAAATCGTAATAGTAGTAATTTTTCTCTTGAATAGCCGGAATAAAAAAGCAAGCGATCGAGACTGAACTATTCAAATAATTTCCAAATCAAAATATTGAAAAACAAAACAGAAATTGAAAAAAAATGTTTTTGGAAAAAAGTTACTTTTTGGAATTATCCAATTTGCCGACTTTTCATGAAAAGTATAAGATGTTTTTATTTCTAAACCTTCCTAAATCCACAACGAACAACTTCTTAAAATTTCATCAATATTGGTTCAGCCGTTCTCTTAGCGTTACTAACGAACAAACATTCATTCGTTTGTATGAGAAAAAGAAAAGGACTGTTTTTAGGGGTTTTCCGGCAATTATTCGAATAATCCCTGAACCTAAACGAATATTTTAAAAAAAGAATTATCAAATTTCGTTCAGTCGTATTAAAGTTATGAGCGTACATACATTTTGGCGATTCATTTTTACATACATACATATTTATATAGACGAAGATGTAAGGTTGTTTTTATTGTTTTTTTTTTTTTTTTGAAGAAATGAAATATTGAAATGATTCCTACAAACATGAATTTTGAACAAATGCTTATGATTTGAAATATAATTTTTGTATTTATGAGTTGTATTAAATTTTGACATAAAGAGATAAAAAGTATCCTATGTCCGTCTCCTGGCTCTAAGCTACCTCCCTACCAATTTTCAGCCAAATCTGTTCTGCCGTTCTTGAGTTATAAGTGATGTAACTAACACGACTTTCTTTTATATATATAGATAAAAAACTATAAAGAAGATTTTTCAAGATAAAATTGAATATGTGAACACTTTTGCATATAGAAATTATACATATGTAGATACATATATGTATGAATATATGAATAATATGTGATTTATATTTAATAAACACAGATAAGTAAAATCGTGTGATAATATTATAATATTACGAGCGAATACCCGGGGTGACTGAAGTATTCTCGCATAGTACTCCTTTCTGCGTTAAAAATAAAAAAATATATTGACTTTTTGTTACAAAGTGGTTAGAATGGTTATAATTTTTCGTTATCATGCACTCATATTAAAACAAAATTTGAGTTTTCGTTATAAATTTGGTTATTATATCTGTCAGCGACATCCATTTATTTCTGATGATACATTGGTTTGTATTTTAGGTGACGAATTATTGTATTTAAAATATGAGTTTGAGTGCATAATTCAATGCTTAGAGTGTATATTTGAATATACATAGTAAAAAACGTGAAAAAAAATTAGTGAAACATGGAGAAATAACATGTGTTCCTAGTGCAAATTTTTGAATTTTAAACGTAAATATTTTAAAAAATATTAGTTACTTTTTATATTTTTTCTGGATATTCCTCCTCTAGAGAAGCTCCCCTATCCACACATTATATCGAAAATTATACCGAAATTCGGAATCGTGCCGTTTGTTCAAATACAAATTTTTATTGGAAAAAAATTTAAATAGTGGTAATTTTCAACTTTAAATGCAAATATCCCGAAAACTATTGGTTTCCTGCTGCCATAACTATAATTCTTGATCAGGAGAACCTCCTCTATCCGACCATACCCATTTTATTCCGGAAATCCTGACACGGTATACTAAAGTTTTCCCAAACTACGTGAAAGTACTTCAGACACCCGAAGTATTCGCTCAACCAGTCTTATTTTTTTTAGAGGGCGTCCGAAGGCCATCAACGCATTAAGGAATCGTCTCAGTGTGACCGTCCGAAAAATCACTGATTTTCGCAATTTTTTTTTAATGTTGAAATTGACTACTCAGTGCGGCCTTTTTTTTTATTAATAAATGCATTCATGACGAATACAATAATAATTTTTTTATGATTATTTATTGGGTGCATAATAGTTAAATAAATTGTTGAAATGACACGTAAAAAAATGTCCAGTCTGATGTTCACGATTGCCGCCGCAATTTTGGTCTAAAACAAAAGTTTCAAAAAGATTATTAATTTGTAGGAAAGTCGCTATCGCGCTTTCGAAGCTTTTTGTTTTTAATTTGACGAAATGGTGGCGGTTTGAACAGAAAGCATCGAATTTGGCTCCTTTTTCCGACAGTTTTTCGTAGAAAAAAATAAGATTTCAAAAATAATAAAAGCTTCCATAGCGAGATGGAGAATGACGTTAGAAATGTTCTCTCCAGATAAAGAGAGATACTAGATATCTTGAAAACTCTTTCTTTGAGAGTGGAAACCGTTTTTAAAAACACCATTTTTAGAAGATTAGAGTCGCTGCGTTCGTCACTGTGTTCTCTTTTTTCAGGAAACGTTGTAATAAAATTAGTTTCGATTTCGAAATTTAAGAGAATGTTTTTTACAGTATATACTATCCGATAATGCAACAAACATAAATCGATTTTTTGAAAATTTCACACTGAGACGATCCTTTAACCCTTATGTTAGTAATCTTGTAATCGCGGTGTATTTGTATGAATTGCTTAGAGAAAATTCAAAATTTGATTTTAAACTCTCAAATCGTCTTTTTTAAATTAAAAGAAAGCTAGTTGTGAGTGCAATTAATTAATATTTTTTTTATTTATTTTAAAGAAATTTTAAATTTTTTATTTTTTAAATAAATTTAAAAGCCATTCAGCCATCGCATACTGGTCGATTTCATAGGCCAAAAGCTATTTCTTAAAACACCAATAAAACTCACGGTAGATACATTTTTGCTCTATCCCATTCGTAGGGGCTATGAAAAGCGAGAGAGGTGAGACAAAGAAACACGGGGACTGTACAGTGAAAATAGCTTGAAAATTATTTGTTATAATAAATTAAATTGCAATATAAAATCGTGTTCAATCCCCATAAATCGAAATGAGTATTGAGAGGTATATATTATATAACTAAGTGGTTTTTATGTAATAATATGTTGTTTTATTATTTTAAAACAATTGTTTCATAAGTGCCCTTTTGAGTGGTATGTTTTACTTTATACATCGATTTAAGGTATACAAAAAGTTGTGATCCCTGTCTCGCCCTCAAATGAATCAAGTTTGTTTATTTTAGCTAATGTTTTCTAAGTCTATGCTTTTGATTTCAGCTGCAACTTTTTGCAACTTTCTTTGTTCTTTATGTTTATCTACCAGGCATGCGATTTTGTGTGTGTATTTTTTCTATTTTTTTGTATTTACGTGTATATATATATTTGATTGTTTTTTATGTTTTTTTTCATCATACATATATGTGACCCCGCACATAGAAACCCGGTAAGTGTGTCAAAATGTCGATTATCGGTTTTCAACGAAAATGAAGGTAGACAGCCAAAACTCGCTTTGGTTTTAATTTTCTCACTTTTATCAAATGTTGTTTATATGTACTTTTATTTAGGCACATCATATCGGTTTAACCTTTAACGCCTATATAAAATTATATTATATTATATTTTTGAATTTTGGTGTTTAGAAAATGTATGAAGTAATACGAGTATCTCTTATCACCGTAGCAAATTTAACCAAGCATCAGTATCAATTTATTAGAAGCTTCGTTGACAAAAAACTTGATATTAACTTTTTACCCTGCTATGGTAACATTTTAAATGATAAACAGTTATCCGGAGCAAATAAAAATATCATAATCTGATGTTAAAGTTGAGATAAAAAATTATTGGCCCACATTGTGTCAGAAATGTAATTAATGAATGGAATGAGTCCTCTAAATACCTATTATCAATAGAAATATTTGGCTTTGATGGCAGTTGTGGTCAGAGGGAATGTAAGCAGAAATTTATGAAATATGTCCTTGTATAACCCTAAATGCACTAGATTTGCGCTAGATCCTGCAAAGGAATTAACTTCAAAATATTCCTGGTATTATCTTCCTTCGTCAGACCGTAAAATTTTAATTCACGCTCCCGATGTTATTCAATATGCACCAGTTTCAATTGGAGAGCTCTCAAAAGAATCTGCTGTGTCAAGCAATGAGGAGGTTAAGATGAATCGACTTCATCACACACATAAGAACTAACGGGTCGCAACAAATCAGGAATTGCTAAACCGATTACTTTTGAGCTTAGATCTTTTCATCATCACCAGTCAAAGAAAAGGTAAAGGTTCAGGAGAGCGGCTTTTCCGAAAACGTCCACCAATTTTCACGGGAAATATCTTAAAATTCGTGTTTTTAATTCCAATTTACGAATATATATGGCGCGTTATCTATTTTTCTGTTTTTTTGCAAAAAAAAAAAAACAAAAAATATTGCAATTTTGCACGATATTTACGCTATAAATGGCATCACTGTTCGAAATTCAATTGAGTACTAGTGATATAAACAGTGATCGGGTTCGAAATATCGATACTCTCAATATTCGAGACTAAACAAGAATTGATAAAAATGAGAGATATATAATAGAAAAATATTATTGATTGGAAAAATAAAAAGAAATTAAAATATCGATATTCTCAATATTCGAGTCTGAAAGAAAATTGGTAAAAATGAAAAATACATAATAGCAAAATAATAATAATTGGAAAAATAAAAATAAATTAAAATATCGATATTCTCAATATACGAGTCTGATCGAGAATTGGTAAAAATGAGAAATACATAATAGGAAAATTTATAATTCCTTGTTATTGCAGAAAGAAGAAGAATTTGGACACAGAAAAATTTTGAACACCGGAAGAATTTGGACACAGAAGAGTAATCCTGCGTTGGATTTCCAGGCTAACATTGTTGGTGGTGTTAATGCTGGTTCCTAAATAGACGAAATTATCTACAACTTCAAAGTTATGACTGTCAACAGTGACGTGAGAGCCAAGTCGCGAGTGCGACGACTGTTTGTTTGATGACAGGAGATATTTCGTCTTGCCCTCGTTCACTGCCAGACCCATTTGCGTTGCTTCCTTTTTCAGTCTGGAGAAAGCAGAACTAACGGCGCGGGTGTTGAAGCCGATATCCATATCATCGGCATACGCCAGCAGCTGTACCCTCTTATAAAAGATTGTACCTGCTCGATTAAGCTCTGCAGCTTGAATAATTTTCTCCAGCAGCAGATTAAAAAAGTCGCACGATAGGGAGTCGCCTTGTCTGAAGCCTCGTTTGGTATCGAACGGCTCGGAGAGGTCCTTCCCGATCCTGACGGAGCTTTTTGTGCTGCTCAACGTCAGTTTACACAGCCGTATTAGTTTTGCGGGGATACCAAATTCAGACATCGCGGCATTAAGGCAGCTCCTTTTCGTGCTTTCGAAAGCAGCTTTGAAATCGACGAAGAGGTGGTGTGTGTCGATTCTTCTTTCACGGGTCTTTTCCAAGATTTGGCGCATGGTGAATATCTGGTCGGTTGTTGATTTACCAGGTCTGAAGCCACACTGATAAGGTCCAATCAGTTTGTTGACGGTGGGCTTTAATCTTTCACACAATACGCTCGATAGAACCTTGTACGCGATGTTAAGGAGGCTTTTTATGGTTTGGGCTTAGCACACTTAAATTCCAATCGTTGGGCATACTTTCGTCCGACCATATTTTGCAAAGAAGCTGATGCATGCACCTTATCAGATCTTCGCCGCCGTGTTTGAATAGCTCGACCGGCAGTCCATCGGCCCATGCCGCTTTGCTGTTTTTCAGGCGGGCAATTGCTATTCGAACTTCTTCATGGTCGGGCAATGGCACTTCTGCTCCATCGTCATCGATTGGGGTATCGGGTTCGTCTTCTCCTGGTGTTGTGCGTTCACTGCCATTCCACAGGCTGGAGAAGTGTTCCCTCCATAATTTAAGTATACTCTGGGCATCGGTGGCTAGATCACCTTGGGGGGTTCTACAAGAGTATGCTCCGGTCTTGAAACCTTCTGTAAGCCGCCGCATCTTTTCGTAGAATTTTCGAGCATTACCCCCGTCGGCCAGTTTATCAAGCTCTTCGTACTCACGCATTCCGGCCTCTTTCTTTTTCTGTCTACAAATGCGTCTCGCTTCCCTCTTCAACTCTCGGTATCTATCCCATCCCGCACGTGTTGTGGTCGCTCGTAACGTTGCGAGGTAGGCAGCCTGTTTTCTCTCCGCTGCGACACGGCACTCTTCGTCGTTCCAGCTGTTCTTTTGCACTTTCCGAAAACTAATGGTTTCGGTTGCAGCTGTACGTAAGGCGTTTTAAATGCCGTCCCACGGTGCCTTATACCGAGTTGTTGACGAGTGCTCTCAGAGAGCAGGAGTGCAAGCCGAGTAGAAAATCGTTCGGCTGTCTGTTGTGATTGCAGCTTCTCGACGTCGAACCTTCCTTGTGTTTGTTGGCGTGCGTTTTTTGCTGCACAGAGGCGGGTGCGAATCTTGGCTGCAACAATATAGTGGTCCGAGCGCACGCACATCTAAAACAATGGAGACATGTCTTCCGTCTATCACAACATAATGGATCTGATAACCATATTTCGGGCCCCGGCGAAGTCAATCAGCCTCAACCCGTTTGGGGATGTTTCCTCGTGGAGGCTGAATTTACCGACCGTAGTGCCAAAGATACCTTCTTTGCCCACCCTGGCGTTAAAGTCGCCAAGCACGATTTTGACATCGTGGCGGGGGCAGCCCTCATAAGCGAGCTCCAAGCGCTCATAAAAGTCATCCTTGGTCACATCGTCCTTCTCTTCCGTTGGGGCGTGGGCGCAAATCAACGATATGTTGAAGAACCTCGCTTTGATGCGGATTGTGGCTAGACGTTCATTCACCGGAGTGAATGATAGTACTCGGCGACGGAGTTTCTCTCCCACCACTAATCCCACACCAAACTTGCGCTCCTTTATATGGCTTCTGTAGTAAATGTCACAAGGACCTACTCGTCTCTGTCCTTGTCCCGGCCATCGCATTTCTTGGACGGCGGTGATGTCAGCCTTTATTTTCACGAGGACATCAACCAGCTGGGCAGTGGCACCTTCCCAATTAAGGGACCGGACATTCCAGGTGCATGCCCTCAATTCGTAGTCCTTATTTCGTTTGCCATGGTCGTCATCAAAAAGGGGGTATCTCATCCGAGGCTGTTGTTTTTTCATTGGGGGTGTTTTTTACGTGACGGGTCCCAAACCCAGCGCACAACCCTGAGTGGGGGATGTTTCGCCTTCAAACGGATGTTCTTAGGCTACTCAGAGGATACTTGGTCAAAGACCGGAAGTCGTGAGCTGCTTGAGTCATATGTAAAAGAATCGTTTCTGGCCACTCCCAAGTGAATGGCGATCAGAGAACTTTCCTCACTTGCGTGAACTTGTACACATTTGATTTAGTTAAATAATATTCAAAAAATACCTTTTTTCATTTATCAACTTTTTTAATTTATTATAATTAATTAAAATTCGTTACTATCGGGTGGGGGCGGCGCAGTGGGAAACGGGAGAGGGACATTTTAAAAAGCTTTGGCAAAAGTTTGTGTATAGGCAGTGAAATTAGCAACTGGGTACCCACACTGAAAAGCATAGAAAATAAATTAAAGATAATTTCTATAAATGCCTACAATAAAATTTTATTTAAAAAATTAAGAAATATAATATTAAACTTTATTTTTATAATTAACGACAATGAACACTAGGGTGCTTCAAAAAATTTGTTTTCAACTCTTACCCCCTCAAATGTTAGTGATTGACAAAGAAAAAATCCTCCCTCAAGCCAGGCGCTGTATCTTAACTCTAAGGGGTCGCTATTTTTTTTTTTAGGTTCCCATACATTTTACATAGTATTTTCCGTTTTTTCATTCAAAATAAAATTTCACGAACTAATTTTCGTTTCTCAAAAATAACCATCACATATTCAGAAAGTACACTTTTCAAACTTTAAAAATTTCTGCGAAAAAGTTTGATTATCTCAATTAGACAATTAAATATAGTGATTTGAAATTTGAAATTTTTTCAATAAAAACAAAAAAGTTTCTGAGAATAACAATTTTGTCGCGGGAATATTTGAAGTTTGAAAAGCCAACTTTATGAATATGTGATGGCTAATTCTGGGAAACGGAAATTAGTTGGTGAAATTTTAGTTTGAATGAAAAAACGAAAATTCCTATGTTAAATGTATGGGAACCTAAAAAAAAAATTAGCGACCCCTTAGAGTTAAGCTACAGCCTGGTTTCAGTAAGGATTTTTTGTTTGTCAATCACAAACATTTGAAGGGGTAAGAGTGGGAAAAAAATTCAAACATTTTTTTTGAAGCACTCTAATGAACACATTGTACAAGATTCACGGAGTGCTCGTCACGTACTGGCTTGTGACAAATGGCCCAGTTCTTACGAGTTCTTCGGCGTCGGCAAGGCATTGCAGACATAGCAAGATCCTGTTACTATTTTCCTTCCGGTTTTATCCTTTAGAATCACTGGGCAAGGATTTACCACGACTGTTTCTGTCAGTGCATGACCTAAAATGCTTTCAATGGCAATCTTTGTTGAGAAGTGGCGCATTACTTATGGATTCGCCGTGCGTTGTTCAATCATCGGCAATGCTTGTTCTTCACTTAAGTTACGCATTAATTGACTACGTTTTGCTGTTTTTTTTTGGCAATTATTTATTTTCATAGTACATTATATATGATGCAAGCGAAGAAATGTTTAGCATGTTGAAGAACATTGGTCATTTTAAAGATCATTGTTGACTTGTGTTCCTGCGGACCATTTGGTCTATTGTGTCAACGCCAGCTTTATATTTATTATAAAAAATTATAATTTCTGGATTTTGTTTAGCGTCATCAACAACTGATGCATTTGAATGCATTGTCGATAACGTAATGACAAATCCAAAAACTGTCGAATACTGCTCCCGCGCCTTATTTGTTGCCATAACACTAGGGATGTTTTTTTTACCGTGCCAACAATGGTAATATTACACGATAACAAATGTTCAGCAACGGGTACAGTAGTAAAGGAGTTGTCCATGTAGATGTTTCTACCACTACCTGGGTACGGAGCCGCCAATTCTTTCACTACTCTTTCACCCTGATTTTTTCTCAAGTGTTTTTTGTTTTAATTTTTTTAAGCGATCCAGTCGTTACCTCTTTTCGCTACGTGGCGCCAATTGAAGATTCCAAGCGAAGCCAGGTCCTTCTCCACCTGGTCTTTCCAATGGAGTGAAGGTCTTCTTATTCCTCTGCTTCCCCCGGCGGGTACTGCTCGCTCTCTTTTAATTCGCTGAACTATATCAATGCCGTCGTATATCTCATACAGCTCAACGTTCCATCGAATGTAGTTATCGTCAATGCCTTCGCATTATATAGCAGGATGGGAATAATGAGTGTAGAGTATGGTTTTGTTCGTCGAGAGAGAACTTTACTCCTCAATTGCCTACTCCGTCCGAAGTAGTACCGAAATTACCTACGACTCAAAGTTATGACTGTCAACATTGACGGGGGCGCCAAGTCGCGAATGCGACGGCTATTTGTTTGATGTCAAGAGATATTTCGTCTTGGCCTCGTATACTGCCAGATCCATTCGCTTTGCTGCTTTATCCAGTCTGGAGAAATTAGAACTAACGGCGCAGGTGTTGAGGTCAATGATATCAATATCATCGGCACGCCAGCAGCTGTACACTCTTATAAAAGATTGTACCTGTTCGATTAAGTTTTGCAGTTCGAATTATCTTCTTCAACAGCAGATTGAAGAAGTCGCACGATTGGGAGTCGCCTTATCAGAGACCTCGTTTGGTATCGAACGGTTCGGAGAAGTCCTTCCCGATCCTGACGGAGCTTTTGGTGTTGCTCAACGTCAGTTTATACAAACGTTTTAGTTTTGCGGGGATGTCAAATGCAGACATCGCGGCATAAAGGCTGCTCCTTTTCGTGCTGTCAAAAGCAGCTTTAAAATCGACGAAGACGTGGTGAGTAACGATTCTCATTTCATGGGTCTTTTCCAAGAATTGGCGCATGGTTAATATCTGGTCGGTTGTTGATTTTCTAGGGGCAGAGCACACTGAAATTCCTATCGTTGGGCATTCTTTCGTCCGACCATATTTTACAAAGAAGCTGATGCATGCTCCTTATCAGTTCTTCGCCGCTGTGTTTGAAAAAGTCGGACGGCAATCCATCGGCCACCGTCGCTTTGTTCTTCAGACGGTTAATTGCCATTCGAACTTCTTCATGGTCAAGCCTTCTCCTGGCGTTATACTTTCATTGCCATTCAGCTGGCTGGAGAAGTCTTCCCTATAACAACAGTATGTTCGGGTCTTGAAACCTTTAGTTAGCCTCCACATTTTTTCGTACAATTTTCGAGCATTGTCCATGTTGGCCAGCTTGTCAAGTTCTTTATACTCACGCATTTCGGTCTCTCTCTTTTTCTGTCTGCGAATGTGGCTTGCTTCCCTCTTCAACTCTGTTGTGGTCGATCGTAACATTGCGAGGTAGGCAGTTAGTGGAGTGGTAGGTGATTTTTCGATTCGGAGACAGCCAAGTAGCTTGACCAATTTTTCTATGCTGGAATCTAGTACCACAGATAACCATATTTCGGGCCCCGGCAAAATCGATCCGCCTCAACCCATTTGGGGATGCTTCGTCGTGGAGGCTGAATTTACCGACCATAGTACCAAATATACCTTCTTTCCCAACCCTGGCGTCAAAGTCGCCAAGCACGAGCTTGACATCGTGTCGGGGGCAGCTCTCATAGGCGCGCTCCAAGCGCTTATAAAAGTCATCTTTGGTTGTTTCTGGTTACTCCAAAGTGAATGGCAGTCAGAGAATTTTCCTCACTTGCATGGACTTCTGCACATTACTCCATCCTCCTTTTTTTTATTTTACCAGGGTACATAATCCCTTGTAAAGGATATGCGTTTCCGCATCACAAATCCACCCGATCTTTATACCATACTTAGCTGGTTTCAATGGTATATATTGAGTAAATACAGTACGGCCACGGTATGGATATAGCTGTTCATCAATTGCCAAATTTGCGGTTAGTTTGTACATCTGAAATAAATTTAAATTCAACATTGTCAACATATCACGAATGGGAGCTGCCTTCTTTTTTACGTTGACTTCGAGTATTACTATCGGCGAATCTTAAAAAAACGCAGAATATTATGGAATCTCGTCAATCATCGTCGCGCGATACAGCGGATAAGAATTGAAGTGCCACATATCAAAAGTAAGATCTGTATTTGAATTAGATATCGAAGAATGAATAAATTTCGGGTATTGTAACAGACTTCCATTGATGCTAAGAGTTTGGATGGTCAGAATTATATTCTTGAAAAATAGTTTCGTAATTCTTGTTAGTGTGACGGACGATTATATCAACAATTTCGTAGGTAAACATTTTTTTTAAAGTCTCGTTTATTGACGACGTTTTCGTAGTGCGAAGAGGCTCACTTCGCTGACGTACAACATTGTGGGCTGCAGTTTAATGCTGAGTTATTGGAGTTTTGCTCTAAACTGTTTTATCCTTCGCAATAAAACTCCCAGATGGTTCTTGAGATCGTTCTAAAATAATAATAACGACATAAATTAATTACTTAAGAACAATAATTATTATTTCAATCAGTGTTAATAACAAATGTTTCACTACCTTCAGGCTCACTCTCTCTATTCTCAACCTCTTCCCTTCAGCGATTTCTCTTGTATCTTCAGAATCTTCTGGTTCATCATGCTTATAGTTATTTTCTTGATTTAAAGTTTGACGTCTAGCTGTATTTCCTGGAATCCAGTCTTCGTCATCCCTGTCAGAAAATCCGCTCGAATCACTTTCATTTTTCAAGTAGTTTTCTCAAATATTCATTTGTTTTGGTTGCACTTAACCTAATGAATTAATTATACAGTCGGGCCTCGATTGTCCGTGATGGTCGGGACCAGAAGCATTACGGATCGATTTTCATGGTTAATCGAATAACAATTTTTTTTTAAGTTTTTTTTTAATATTGAAGAATAAAATTTCTCAAAAAAAAGTCGTGTAATGTTGTTTGTCTAATCTAATTTGAACTTATAATTTTATTTCATAAGTGTTTCTTGTACGCGATAGCCTTGAATTTTTTTCTGCTCTGTAATTCCGGGACAACCAGAGCTATCCAGGAAATTCAGCAATCGTTTCTTTTAAAGTGGTGTCTGAAACAATTCCATCGTATTCCAATCCATTGTCTCGCTCAGATTCGTCTGTGTTACTGTTAGCCATGCTTATAATTTCTTCATCTGACAAAACAGCAAATTATATCCTCTATGATAAAGTCATCAGTAATATTGATTACTTGTGCCACATTCACGAACGTATTCCATATTTTCATAACTATAACAAAAAACAATGAATTTTTGAATGAAAATAATTTATAAAATTTTAAAAATATGCCCACATACTTTTATTATCTGGGCAGAGCAAATTATTCAAAACCGCAGAAGTAACAGCGTCCCAAGCATTATCAATAGACCACAGGCAGAGCAAATTATTCAAAACTGCAGAAGTAACAGCGTCCCAAGCATTATCAATAGACCACAGGGCTTTCTTTATATAAAATTCTTTCTTAAGTGTACACAATTATCCTTACTGTTTGATTTTTTATTATAAAAAGACTCGAGAACTCTTAAAACAATATGATGAATGATTTTGTTATTCTTATATTGTTCATTCGTTTTTATTGTGTTTAGAGTATAATTCTATAAACAGCAATTATTTTGGATATATTTAAGAACGTTGTATAACGATGATATTACGAGGTCACCATGTCGGAAGGAACGCTCAGGTATTGAGTGATTTTTTTTTCCGAAGGATTATCTGCGTATAAGGGTCGTTTTCTCAGATAAGTTTTAGTTCATTCGGTTAGGTGACTTTTCTTTACCAGAACTTTACGGAGAGATGGCTGCTAAGCAGACATTGAGAAAACGGCTCTAAAGTTATAAATTTCAAAATAAACACACAAAGCGTGCTGTCGTTTATCGTTATACGGACGTTATATTATTATATTGGGTTGTCAAAAAAGTCTTGCGGTATTTTCGCTAGTTGGTGCTGAAAGCGCGTAGTTCTAGTTTTATTCGCCGCATCGGGTCATGCTATACCTTTTTGGAAAGCTCATTTCACGCGCTAACACGTGTTTGATTGATTGTCGTTTCTTTTAAGTCGTTCGTGAGTTATAGCGTCGCAAACATGGAGAAAAATAAAGAGAAAATACGGCATATTTTACAGTACTATTACGATAAAGGCAAAAATGCATCTCAAGTCGCCAATAAAATTTGTGCAGTTTATGGACCCGATACAGTTTCCATTTCCACCGCACAATGACGGTTTCAACGTTTTCGTTCTGGTGTAGAGGTGGTCGAAGATGCGCCACGCTCCGGAAGGCCTGCCGTCGAAAATTGCGATAAAATCGCTGAATTGGTCGAAAGAGACCGGCATAGTAGCAGCCGTAGCATCGGTCAAGAGCTGGGCATGAGTCATCAAAAATTCATTTCAATTTCAATAAAAAAAATTCAATAAAAATTTCGCAAGATTTTTTTGACAACCCAATACTATACCATAGTCTCATATTAAAAAAACTATTAACTTAATAACAGATTACAGGAAACCGATGGTGGCTTTTTTGAAAAATTTGGGTCTCTTTTGAAGCAGAAATCGCATTTAGAGGAAACAGAAATAAAAACCAACCTTGAACCATTCGCAGTTGATTATGAAGCAGACAACGAAAAAGAAGTTATTCAAAAAGAATGCATTAAAAATAGTTCATCTATTGGTCCCGAAGAGAGTGTAAATATCCCCGAGTTAAAAAACTGCAAAGAAGAATTGGTGGAATCTGCTATAGGAATGAATGTAAGTTAATGAATATAATAAATATTTGTAACTATTCACACACTGGCTTACAGAAATAATTTTCCTATTCATTTTATTTACCATTGTCAATCCCTGAACAGGTTATGTATGCTAAATTTCCAGAGTAGAATGTTGGGGGGGGTTAACTTTATGATTTTGTAATTGATTTGAGAAATGTTGAACTTTAAACTATAATTTTATTTTCTATACATATTTCAACATTTAATTTACAGCATAAAATCAATACGGTGTTTGCTCATTTTACTAAATCTTTGTATTATTTCTTCTGATTCCACACTAATGACCTAGTTTATGTTGAGGAGTGCTAAGCCGTTCAATCTTTTCTGGAGAATCATTGTTCTGATCCAAGTCTTGATTCGCCGCAAAGAAGAAAAAGATCGTTCAGCGCTAGCATTTGTGACTGGCAAAGTGCAGAGTACGTGAAGGAGAATATGAATCGACGGATATATGTATGTATGTCCTTACCGCAAGTGCTGAGGGTTTCTAATGCAAAAAGCATTTGTGTTCTCGTAGTCATTTTCTTTTTCCATTGTTGTTGAAAAAGCGCTATTTCTGCTTTGAGCTTCGTTTTTTTATTTTCGGGCAAGATTTTCCCAAAACGTCTAACTAGGCATTCAATGATTACAGTTAAATCCTTTTCTTTCAAATTTTGGTAACAGCTGACTCAAATTGAAACTTTCAAGAACTTCATCGGAAAACCGCGTCTTGCATGACTGTGTCAATGTGTGGAATGTATGCAGAAACCCAGTAAAAGTCTTCACAGCTTTGAGATGGGTGATTGTTTCGATGACTCTGACGATAACATGTTCAGGGTTTTTTCACTACAACATCCAATTTTCAGCCATCTGTTTAGCATTTGGAAAAAAATTTATTAATGTTATAATAAGCATGCATTCTTCGTGTTCAGTGTTGCAACCAATGTTGTTATGACTTTTAATGCTTTCGCAAGGTCGATTGATTCGTTTTGCAGAATCACACTAAGTGGCTGCGTCAGTGACAAAACATCAGAAAATTCTAATAATAAATTCGAAGTTACACAGACCTGTGATTAAATTCGATGCTTTTATTGCAGTCGTTCTATTCTTCCATTCACTTACTTTTGGCAGTACTTGAACGATTTCCGGAAGGGTGACTGTGAATTGAAGAACCGCATCATGTCTTTCTACCCACTTTTTCACATAAAGCTGCACAATTTTTTTGCCCAAGGGGGGGTTCAATTGTAATTCCCAAGTGTTTTAGTTGGTAACAACTGATCATTAAAGCCACTTGAGGACAAGCTTTGAGCTTGAGGGTATATTCTACTTGTACGGACTTTACGGTGTTGAAGTCAATGTTCCTTTTGGTGAGCCACGGTTCTAGAGCATTCAATTGCATCTGCAGTTTTCTGGAAGTAGTAGTAGAGTTGCCACTTGATGCTAGCTGTGCAATATCATCAGCTTAGGCTGTCCACAATGACGGAGTCAGAGATGATCATTGGAAGGTATGCTGTATAAAGGATGTACAGGGGCAAGTAAATTGCCTTGGGGTACGCTAGCACGAACAGGTTTAAATCCCGACTCAGCATCACGGTATATAACGTAGAACGTCCGATTGTGCAAGTAAGACTTTAGCATCACATAATAAGGCACTGGTAGTTTTTCCTTCAATTTTAATAATATGCCTAGTTACCAGACTTTATCAAATGCTTGGCGGACATTAAGGAACACAGCACAGGAGTATTAATTTTTGCCATAGAATGAAATCTAAAATGTACTGTATGTACCCTATTACATTGTTAAATTCTGAACATGTTCACTATGAAATTTTCTGAAGTCAAACTAATGATTCGGAATAAGCTGTTTGTTTTTCAATATCGGCAAAAGCCTGCGTAAAAATATTATGGCCTGTCATAGCCTGCTAACTTTTTTTTGTCAATGCTTTGTTCTCCTTCTGCACTTCTACAGTATCAGCTGTCGGATATTCCAATTGAAAAACAACATCCAAAAAATTTCTGACTGCCGCATTGCTAGGTCCATCACAAAACTCATTAGGAGTAAACTGTTTTGGTCGTGGGTGGCAAACACCTTACCTTTCTCCACATTGGTCCTGCATCAAATGCTGTTTAAAAATGGTGGTCATCTAGATATCGGCTTATAGTTTTGACCAGTTGCATTCTAAATGTTCGATGTCGAGAAGCCGCAATCACAACAGACAGCCGAACGATTTGCTCTTTGAGAGCACTCGTCAACAACTCGGTAGAAGGGAACTGTGGGACGGCATTTCAAACTCCTTACATACAGCGGCAACCGAAACCATGGTTTTCGGAAAATGCAAAAGAACAGCTGGTACGGCAAGGAGTGCCGTGTCGCAGCGAAGAGAAAACAGACTGCCTACTTCGCAACGTTACTATCGATCACAACACGTGCGGGATGGGATAGATAAGGAGAGTTGAAGAAGGAAGCAAGACGCATTTGTAGCAAGAAAAAGGAAGAAGCCGAAATGCGTGAGTATGAAAGGCTTGACAAGCTGGTCAAAAACATGTGACAGCTAACCGAAGGCTTCAAGACCGGAGCATACTCTTGCAAAACCCCCAAAGGTGTTCTAGTGACCAATGCACAGAGCATACTAAAATTATGAAGGGAATACTTTTCCAGCTTGCGGAATGACAGTGAAAGGATAACGCCAGTAGAAGGCGAACCCGATTCCCCAATCGATGACGATGGAACAGACGCAAATAGCCGTCTAAAGAATAACCAAGCGGCGGGGCCTGATTGACTGCCGGCTGAGCTATTCAAACACGGTGGCGGAAGCATGCCCAACGATTAGAATTTAAGTGTGCTCTGCCCAATCCACAAAAAAGGAGACCCCACAATCTGCGCCAACTACCGTCGGATAAGTCTCCTAAACATCGCATATAAGGTTCTACCGAGCGTATTGTGCGAAATATTAAAGCACAACGTCAACAAACTGAGTGGACTTTATCAGTGTGGCTTTAGGCCTGGCAAATCAACCAGATATTCACCATGCGCCAAATCTTGAAAAGACGCTTGAATAGAGAAGCAATACGCACCACCTCTTCGTCGATTTCAAAGCTGCTTTTGACAGCACGAAAAGGAGCTGCCTTTTCCTCTCTGTCCGAGCCGTTCGATACCAAACGAGGTTTCGTGTGACTTTTTCAACCTTCTTCTGGAGAAAATAATTTGAGCTGCAGAACTTAATCGACCAGGTACAATATCATTGGCCTCAACACCCGCGCCGTTCGTTCTACTTCGTCCAGACTGGACAAAGCAGCAAAGCAAATGGGTCTAGCAGTGAACGAGGGCAAGACGAAATATCTCTTGTCATCAAACAAACAGCCGTCGCATTCGAAAATTGGCGTACCCGTCTCTGTTGACAGTCGTAACTTTGAAGTTGTAGATAATTTCGGTGCTACTTCCGACTGAGTAGGCAATTGAGAAGTAAAGTCCTCTCTCGACGAACAGAAACCAAACTCAAGAATCTCTCATTATTCCCGTATTGCTTTATGGTGCAGAGGCATGAACGATGACAACAACTTATGAGTCGACGTTGCGAATTTTCGAGAAAAAGATTCTGGGAAGGATTTATGGTCCTTTGCGCGTTGGCCACGGCGAATATCGCATTAGATGGAACGTTGAGCCGTATGAGATATACGACGGCATTGATATATGTAGTTCAGCGAATTAAAAGACAGCGGCTAAGCTGGCTAGGTCATGTTGTCCGAATGGACGAAAACACTCCAGGTTTGAAAGTATTCGACGCAGTATTCGCCGGGGGAAGCAGAGGAAGAGGAAGACCTCCATTCCGTTGGAAGGACCAAGTATGGAAGGACCTGGCTTCGCTTGGAATCTTCAATTGGCGACACTTAGCGAAAAGAAGGAACGATTGGTGCGCTGTTGTTATTGCGGCTATAATCGCATAAGCGGTGTCTATGCCAGTAAAGAAGAAGAACATTCTAAAGATTGTTTTCTGGATCTCCTGGTTTGGCGGGAACCAGAAACGCCTCCAGAGACTTGTTGCGCAATTTCCAGCACCTTTGTGACACGCTTGAGAAGAGTTTGTTTAGTCTCAGAGAAAAGGTCCATATTGTTTTCTAGCCATTTGCGATAATTCAAAATATTTGCCAATTTGCCAAGTACTCTGGTGGGTTTATTCATTACGAGTACAGGCATATTTACTTCGAACATAACTGCGCTGTGACCAAGTAGGAGATTCGAAGCGGCGATTCGAAGAACGTCTGGAATTTTCGTTAGGTCGGATGGCCACTCAATATATTCTCCAGCTGAATCACACATCAAACCTTTGTTCCAAATACAGTTCAAAAGTGCAATAGCTTTGGAATTTGTGAGCGATTACGTGGTGGGTACGTGATTTTAGCATTATAGTCAATTGCATTAATGATTTGCTCATACATGTCTTGCGATAGATTGTTTTGCGGAGGAAAGTATAAGACAGCTCGTTAAATGTCCAAGAGGGCTGGGCAAAATGACCAACTTAAGCCCAAGAATATTGTAATGTTCAAGTTCCGTGTAAGAGATACCTAATTTTATAAGAACTGCAGCTCCACCTTTTGAATTGTAATTGGTTTTTCGATTTTATAAGATCGTACCCTGCGATTCTAAAATATGACTGATATTGAAACACATTTCTGCTACAAGTAGAACAATAGTTTGTACATACTTGTAGTATTCAACTACAGCTTTGCTTTTGCAAAGGACGTTGACATTCTATATGTTAATTTTAAGTTTTGATTTGAGCTGTCATCTGCCTGACCTTTTGTTAAAAAAGCACTTTCAATTTTTTCAATATTGATTCCTCATTAACAACATTACATGACGGACCTTACATGACAGACGGAGGAGTTGTTGTATGTATATGTCTTCATTATCAGCAAGCAAGTAATCCCCAAAATCAAAATCCCCAAATCAAAATCCCCAAATCAAAATCCCCAAAATCAAAATCCCCAAAATCAAAATCCCCAAAATCAAAATCCCCAAAATCAAAATCCCCAAAATCGAAATCCCCTTTTTCTGTGTGAAACACATTGAAATTAGGTTTAAAATCGCGGCGATTTTAAACCTAATTTCAATGTGTTTCACACAGAAAAAGGGAATTCTATACTCAATATTATATCTAAAGTTGAAGTTCACGAGATATTTTATGTTTAATAGTTTCACGAATATTTAATAGGTAAATTAAAGAAAATACAATACATGTTATATCAATCAGTTTAACATATTTGTACAACATAAATAGATACAAACTTCACAATTTTTCGAATAGCTTATATAAATTAACATAAACATACATATATTTATATACATACATATGTAGACAAATTTTTAGTGATGAAAATAAACAAAAAAGCAATAAATTCAAAAAATTTACATAAATAAACCGGGATACACTTAAAATATCGAAATTCAAAATGCCGACATATTAAAATACCGACAAAATTTAAATATGCAGCTAAATCAAAATATCGACAAATCAAAACACCGACCAATCAGAACACCGAAAAATCAAAATACCGACAAACCAAAATGCCGACATGTGAAAAATATTTTATCTTGCCTGCCCTTATTTCTATCGAAGCACAGAAAGAGAATTCTGCTGACTAAGGGTTATGATCCTGAGCGTGTTCGTGGCCGGAGGCCGAAGGCCGCAGGGCCTCGAACGAACAACGCCACCTTTTCTTGATTTGTCGGTATTGTGATTTGTCGATGTTTCGATTTGTCGGTATTTTCATTTGTCTGTGTTGATTTGTCGGTGTTTTGATTTGTCGATATTTTGACTGTCGGGATTCTAAATTTCGAGATTTTGATTGTCGGCATTACGTTATACACCCAAATAAACCATGTATGGAAATTCTAATTACATAATGAAATACTGTGTGCTATCGATTTTAAATAAACAAGTTTATCTAACTCTAAACGACGTTTAACAACTTTTTTAATTTTCTTTACACGCTCGACATTCTTTTTGTTTTTTCGCACACCGATCCCTGAGTGTATTTTTTCTATGGTTGATTTAACCTCAATCATTTCTTTTTTTAAATGTTTTATGATTTCATAAACACCACATTTTTTTCTCCCTACAATTACTTTAAGCCTACGGTGCCAAGCCTCGATTGAATTTTGAGTACGTGGAAAATTATCCTTAAAAGAATCCGAAACGCACCAAAAATTTGGATTATATATCATAGCACCCGCCTTCATATTTTCACTAATGTACTGGTTTTTAAACCAAGCACACAATTTTTTAAAATCTCTGTCTGTCGAGCTACTCTTCAGTTCACTGAAATAATCTGACACACATTCTGGGGGAACAAATGATAAACTTTTCAGCATACGAACAGCTATGCTGAAACTTTCATCATTGCCATATTTTTGAGAGAGCCTTTCTTTCTGAACTCGTCTCCAAATGATCTGGCCAAAGTGAAATAGACACCCTTTATATCGGGCATCAGGAAAATACTCTTTTGCCGCAGACGAGATGGTTCGCTCAAAATCAGTAATAATTCTTTGCGGATTAAGATTAATATTATATGCTAAAGCCAAATTAAATAGTTGATGAAAAAATTCAGTGTACGCCTGCTTGGATTTTTTGCTCATCAGGCAAAAAACTAGAGGCACAAATTGACCATCAATTAGCCCTTGTATGGTGAACAGTTGGCGAAAAACTTTCGGTACAACAAAAAACGTCCCATCCATCACCCAGCAGTGTGACCTCCCCAATTCCTTTAGGGAACTCGTTGTGCCCATAATAATGTTTTTTTCACCATCGAAATCCCAATCACTCAACACAAATAATTCACCCTCCAGGTATTTCAAATCCTCCGGTATATTAATTTCCTGTACATTTCCTGGTTCGTTGGTATATGTACCCTTTCGAAGTCGACTTATCTTCATTTTTTGGGCTCGTTTCGATGGTAAGTACACCCGGCAGTCTGGTTGGCAATCTACAACTGCTTCCCTAATAATTTGGGAAGGCGCCAGTGAAGATGATGTACTCAAATTCTTTACTTTGTTGTTCGCCTGTGCCACAGATATTTGATGGGCCCTTGGATCATGATTATGGGCAGTAGGAGCGCGTCGTATTACATGATCGCCACTATTTTCTATTGTCACAACAACACTTTTACACAGTAGCGATTTTCTTTGCGCACACGACCAGCGGAACTCTTTCTTTTTTTCATTTTTGGAATGAAAATGGTAATCAAAACCATCCAAAAATATTTTATTATTTCCTTTATTTGACACAGAAACTACGACTTCCATTTTCTTTAAAATTTTTATTTAAATGAAATGTGAAAAAATTATTAATAAAAATAAAATAAAAAAAATTATGTTGTGATGTGATTGTAAAGAAATATGCACAGTTGTTTTAGTGCGACAGTTATTATTTTACACGTTGTAAATATTATTTAACACGATATTTAATCAAAAATATAACTATGTAATTTTAATCACAATTAATTACACGTAATGTGATAAATATGTAATATGAAAAAATGCATATGGTAAAATAATTGTAGAAAAGGTAACGGTACTATTTGTATTTTAAGTCATGCATATGTTTGTACATATCATCATCTGAAATGCAAAATAACGTATCATCAAAAAATTCGAAATTGAGTGTCTTATTGATTACGCTTCACCACTTCCTGTTCCATATGTTCAACATTTTCAGGTTCTGCACTCAGATATAAACCAGTTTTAAAAAATATTAAATTTTTTTCACTCCTATTTTGTTTTATTGCGTGTTTCATTCATGCCACTTTAAATTTCCGAAAAAAAAATGGGGATTTTGTGACACTGCCTCAAACAAAAGGTGGGGATTTCGTGTTAGGGGATTTTAATTTTGGGGATTTTGATTTTGGGGATTATGTGTTTGGGGATTTTTTTTCAGCTGGGGATTTTGTGTTTGGGGATTTTTTTTTTGGGGATTTTGTGGCACTCCCCGTGGTTAGCATGCCAATATTACAGTGGTACCTGGATTCTCGCACATCTCGATACTTGCAACACCTCGATTCTTGCAACAAAGAAATATTTTACATTATGTACTCAGTACTTGCGACATACAAAAAAATTCTCGATACTTGCGACAAGACCTTGTTGATTTTGGTGACGGTTCCTTAGTTCGAATGTGCGAACGCATGTGCGTTTCGGAAGATTTGAATCAGTTTAAATTGACGTTTTGTGTAGTGCGGTTTCAAATTGGCAAGGAAAAAATTTACGTTGCTAACAATAAAAGAGAAAGTTGACATTTTAAAGAAACAAAGTGCAGGATATTTTGTCAATTCCTTAGCCAAAAGTTTTCAAGTGCATAGATCAACAAGAGCTCGTATTAAGAAAAATTAAGTCACCATAAAGAAATTCGTGTCGCATGCTGAATCTGGTCCTGGAAAGAGGAACACGCTTAAACCATCAGAATTTCCAAAAATGGAAAAAGCACTCATGGAATGGTTTGCAAAACAACGAGCAAAGAACTTATCTATCACGACTGATATGCTCAAGGCAAAGACCAAATTTTTCCATGCAAAAATACAGGAAAAGCCGGGTGACTTTCGTGCTTGCAATGGGTAGATCACAAATTTCAAAAACAGATATGGAATACGAACACTGAAAATATGTGGCAAAAAACCTTCGAATAATACTCATTCAAGTGACCCATTTTTGCAAAACTTAAACAAAAAAATTACTGATTTAGGTTTGAACAAGGGCAGATATACTATACAATGTTGATGAGTCTGGCCTCTTTTGGAAGCTTTTGCCTGATAGAACTCTTGTGCGCTCAAAAGAAACCTCGGCTCCGGGACTTAAAATCAGTAAATAAAGAATAACTTTTCTTGTTTGTACGAATGCGTCTGGTAATCATAGAGTAAAATTAATGGTTATTGGGAAATCATTGAATCCACCCTCACTTAGAAATTTTACGGATTTGCCTGTTGTCTACAAGGGAAAAAAGTGCTTGATTGACTTTGGCTTTCAATGGTTTTACAAAGTATTTGTTCCATCGAGCTGTATAGATGTTTTGCTTTAAAAAACGTATCTTATCAATTTAAAATTTCTCAAAATTGCGGGTAACCTTTTTTTCTCCGTGACAAGAATTTTCGCGAAAAGGCTATTTTGTTATAGATAATCCCTGTCACCCCAAAGAAGGAGAGTTAAAAAGTTTCTCCGAATTGTACTGCTGTTATACAGCCCATGGACCAGAATGTTAAAGGCTTACGAAAATGAACTAGCCTTTAGGTCACATCGTTCGACGAGGAAAATCAGTAGACGAAGCTCTGAAAAGCTTTAACTTGAAAGACGCATTATGTTTTTTATCTAATGCATAGAATGCAGATAATGTGTCTTTAAATTCAGTCGTTTTTTCAAAAATTGTTTGACATTGACCGAATGGGATAGTGAAGATGACATCCCTCTTTCAGAGTTACGTTTACATCTAGCTGAAGATACATCAAAAATTCACACAATTTCTAGTTTGCTTCAAGAAGTAAAACCATTGGAGAAAATATTAAATTCTGAAATTATACAATGGATTGTTGAACCTACGTTAGAGTTAAAGTTCACTGTGCCGATGATGATAACTCTACTGTTGGTCAAGAAACAAACGACGTGATCCTCAATGCGAAGAAAGTTACGTCGGCGGAAACAATATCAGCATTCAATATTTGAATGGGCGGGGCAAAACAACGCTTCCTTAAGGTGTTAGGGGTAGTCAGAATTTTCAAAAAACTATTTTTTTTTTTGCATTTTCGTTAAGTGTAATATCTTAAAAATATACGTGTAATATCTTAAAAATATTTGAAAATTTCACGTTGATCCGATAATTAGTTTTTGAATTATTCGACAAATAACAAAGAGATGTCGGGCACTTCAAAGCGCTAGTGTGAAACTTTAAACGCGTTTTTCTCAAAACTATGTTTTTTGAACTGGTGACAACCGTAACTCGAAAACCGCTCAGATTTTAATCAAATTTATACAGTTTTTAGAATACATAATAAACTCGGGCCTGATCGAAGAATTTTTTTTTCAAAAATTTGGATTTTTTAAGACCAACTTGTTTTTTACCCAAAAATTTAGACAAACATTTCCTGAGGCCGCCATTTTGTTAATTTTTCCGGATCGACCTGTTTGGTGGCTTTTCGTCCCGGAGACAGCCAGACAGCTTGATGAATTTTCCTATGCTGGAATCTAGTACCACAGATAACCATATTTTGGGACTCCACCCATTTGAAGACCTTTCATCATGGAGGCTGAGTTTACCGACCGTTGTGCCAAAAATATCTTCTTTGTCCACCTTGGCGTCAAATGCGCCAAGCACAGTAATCCACAAATTCTCAATCGGCAATTGGATAAGTTGAAATCATCCAAACGAAAGAACCAGCGAGTAAACATTTTTTCAATGTGTTTCGAATAGTTATTTTGTTGAAAAACGATCTCTGACTGACCCGAAAGCAAAACTAAAACAATTTCGTCCCATTTGGGATTGCAAGTGTAATTTCTTATGTATGTTAAGGCATCAATGTTGAGGGCTGCCGGTAAATGAGGAAGGTATAATTACTTTTTGTCCAATATTTTCTACAATACCACCTCTTGATATAGCACCCCGAAAGTGGACGTTTTCTGCACGCAGTTTCTTCTGATTTTTCTTAAAAATAAAAGACCATCACTTCACTTGCTCAAAGACTGTTGATATAGTCCACATCGTAAAAGGTGCTGATGTCTTTCTCTTATCATTATGCAACAAGCGTAGAAATTCATTGTTGGAACTATCTTGTTAATGGATGCAGGTGTCTCATAGTCACTTTGATATACGCTAAAATTCGTTGAGTTGTTCGTGAACTCCCATTGGCGTTTTGTCTGCTCTTATGACGATTTTATATTTATTATTAAACATTCTTTCAAGATCATTCTAAAATATGCGTATTAAGCGTGTAGCATTTGTTGTAATATGTCCATCGGTAGTTCCTGTAAAATATATGTGCAAATTATGCGGATTCTGATCAAGTTCAGGTAACAGCTGTTCGTTGGTAAACCTGTACATGAATTTTGAATGTAGGTATGTACATACATGTACCGTGCTTTTGTTACTATTTTGGTTGCTCCGAAAGAGCAAAAACCGTTCAAGTGGTTCACAAAGTTCTGGTAAAAACACCTTTTCGTTGCAGAAGCAGAGCCTGGAGCTTTGTTCGGATTTTTTTTGCATTACAATATAAGCAAATGACAACCATACGACCAATATTAATTTTTTAATGTACATTATATATAATCTAGGATCATAATCAGACACATCTTTTTTGCATAGAAATTCAAATCTTTGTGTTCCCTCAGCCTTATTGACGTGCCTTTGCCTTTTCTGTCAAGTCTTCTTTCATGTTGTACTTTAGTCTCGTCTTTTTTCAATTTCTTTAGTTTTTTTGGCTAAAAAATCTTACTTGAGCATGACTATTTCCTTTATGGATAATTAAATATAATCGATAAAACTTAAGTCCAGTATAACGAATTCAACGCATGAAAGTTTCATTTACGCAGGTAGAATGTAGTCCAGTGCATTCCTTCTTCTTTACTAGCGTAGACACCGCTTACGTGGTTATAGCCAAGTTAACAACAGTTTGCAATCGGAGATTCCAACTGAAGCCAGGTTCTTCTCCACATAGTCTTTCCAACGAAGTGGAGGTCTTCCTATTCCTCTACTTTCCTCGATGGACAGTGCATAGAATACTTTCAGTGCTGGAGTGTTTTCGTCCATTCAGACGACAGCCAGCGTAGCAACTGTCTCCTAATTCCCTGAACTATGTCAATGTCGACTTATATTTCGTACAGCTCATCGTTTCACCGAATGCGAAATTCGCCGTGGCCAACGCGCAAAGGTCCATGAATCTTTCGCAAAACTTTTCTCTCGAAAACTCGCAACGTCGACTCATCAGATGTTGTCATCGTAAAAGCCTCTGCACCATATAGAAGGACGGGAATAATGAGTGACTTATAGAGTTTGGTTTTTTTTTCGTCGAGAAAGGACCTTATTTCTCAATTGCCTACTCAGTCCGAAGTAGCACTTGTTGGTTATTCTGCGTTAGATTTCGAGGCTGACATTCTTGTTGGTGTTGATATTGTTTCGAAAATAGACGAAATTATCTATCACCTCAAAGCTATGATTGTCAACAGTGATGTTGGAGCCTAGCCGCGAGTGCGACGGCAAGAGATATTTCGTCTTGTTCTCGTTCACCATCAGACCCATTTGCTTCGCTTCTTTATCCATTCTGGAGAAAGCAAAACTAAGGCCAATGATATCAATATCATCAGCGTACGCCAGCAGCTGTACATCTATATTTAGTTCTGCAGCTCGAATTATTTTCTCCAATAGTAGGTTGAAGAAGTCCCACGAAAGGGCCTTGCCTGAAACCTCGTTTGGTATCAAACGGATCAGAGAGGTATTGCTGAACGTCAGTTTACACAGCCGTATTAGTTTTGCGGGGATACCAAATTAAGACATCGCGGGAGGCAGCTCACTTTCCTTTTGTGAATTAGGCAGAGTGTTCTTAAATTCCAATCGTCGAGAATGCTTTTGTCCGACCATATTCTACAGAGAAGCTGCTGATACATGCTCCTTATCAGTTCTTCGTTGACGTATTTGAATAGCCCGGCTATTCGAACTTCTTAAGGGGCACACCTAGTGTGAAATTTTCAAAAAATCAATTTTTTTTCATATTTCGATAGGTTATACCTTTAAAAATAGCATACTAAAATTTCAAATCGATATCTGAAACAGTTTTTGAGTTACAGCCATTTAAAAGAGTAGCCGCTCGGCAGTTAGATAGTTGCATTGGAACTTTAATCGCGTTCTTCTCTAAACAGCATTTTTCGAATTTGCTGCAGTGATTACTCAAAACCAAATGATCCGATCGACTATCGAATTTTTTTACATGTTCTATATATAGTTCTCCGTACAGTGACATGCAGGCCAAAAACGACCAAAATTTTAGGTAAAATTCGACTATTTTTTTTAAAACGCCGCCATATTGTCAATTTTTGATTTTTTTTTTATCGTAGGTCATTGTTCAGGCAATATTATCTAGTTTAACGAGATTTTTTTTTTAGATTTCATCCACGGAGAAGGCCGGAATCACTGCAGCAGTGAAGCACCATCTCCTGGTGTCATGCTTTCACTGCCATTCAGCAGGTTGGAAGAGTGTTCTCTTAATAATTTCAATATGATCTGGGCATCATTCACTAGATCACCTTTAGGGGTTCTACAAGATTATGCTACAGAAAAAATGTCACCCGCACGTCTACGATGTATAATGTGGGTTTCCAATTTAGTATGATGTGATACATATAAGAAGGTCGATTTAAAAATTTTTCTTCCTGATATTAAACTCTACAAAGACTACTATATTTAATATCTTCATGATTCAAGTAAGTGTTTACATACCCCCCAAAAAAAAAACTATTTCTGGCCACCCCTGATATATGTATGTATATGTATGAAATATAATTTTGAGTCAACGTTTTTTTTTACTATATGTCATTCTGAGAACTATGATGTTTTAATTTGTACTGATGATGTTGGCCCCGTTGCTATATTTTTTTAAGTCAGTCCTTGTTGGTTGGTTGGAATTACTTATAAGTATATTTAGCAACTGAAAAAATGACACTAAAATCATCTTAAATCGAGATAAGTATAACATAAAGAAGGCTAATACTCTTGAAATTGAAGCAATTCAACTTCAGATAAACGCCACTTCTTTTTAGTATTACGATTTTCAACTAAATATGTCAGAAAGGAGTTGTTGTTGTTATCATTGAGTGCGGTCAAGATCCGGGTGTGCTCCGCAATTGCGACAATTTGCAAATAAACCAATCTGTGGTAATTCGTGGGTGTGTGCGCCGTGGGAAGCATTGATGTTGTCAACACGTTTCATATCGATTCCCTTGGATTAATAGCAGAAATTGGTAAAACTCATTCGAATCAAATTACATTTTCAATCGAAGTTTGTTTTTTTTTTTTAACAATAACAAATCGTATGAGCACTCAAATAATTAGTTTTCGCCGTGAAAAAAGTGCACATCAGATGTTTCTTTTACACGTTATTTCTGCGTATATTAAATCAGCTGTTCTGTTCTAACTATTTCCAATTGCAATCAGCGCTGCCATACTGGCCAAATAAAAACAAAAAACAAACTTCTTGTTAAAACTTCATTATCCACCAAACGACAGGTTTCTAATACCCAGTAGAGAAATCATTAGAAAATAAAAATGGCTGAACCTCTTCATGAGGTGACGCCGAGAAACAGTCTCAGCTCATTTAGAGTAAATAAAATAAGAGAATTAGAAAAAACTAACTCACTTATAAATGAGAGGCTTAGAAATTTGGAAGCGATGCGCAATCAGTTACATAAAGATAACATAGAATTAAAAAGAGAAAACGAAGAACTAAAATCTAGTAAAAGCAAGCATGTGAGTGTTGAAGCAAAACCTTCTAGTATGAATGTAGATCAAATATACGAAACCGATGAAGAAGAGCTAGCTAAAGAAACTGGGTGGATATTCAAAAAGAAGCGCTCTTCAAAAAAAAACACATAGCTGATACTTCTCCAACAATTGTCAGCCCTTCGAAAAATAAAAATAAAGAGCAGGCGGCCAACAATGATACTAAAACCCACCGCCCACCTCCTATTATAATTAACGACGTAAAGGATTTTAATAGATTACGTTGTAATATTACAGATCTAATAAAGAACAACTTTTTAATAAAGCTTTTGAGCAACGGCGCCTACAAACTTAATGTCTTCGACGCAAACACCTATCGCACAATAACAAAATACTTATCTAATGAAAATATACCTTGGTTTAGCTACGAGAGTAAACATAATAGGCCAATAAAGGTAATTGTTTGAATAAGTTAAGCATCCACCCTCTCTACCGGTTAAAACTGGCGCATCCTAATAAAACAGTTCAATTCACCACTAATGTCATTACAACAGAACACCAACACAACTCACCACATATGTACTCAAAAAGGATGGACAAAGGAAAGGCACACAGTTCGTCATATACAATGCGCTCATGAACTTTCGCCCTTTTATATATGTACATGATATTCAGCACTGCGCCGCGTCAACATACCTTTCGATTATCCACCAATCCTGTATGCTACGTTGATTCGAGTCGTCCATGATATTTCAAGTCATCGATACATCAGCAGCCACCGGTCTGCATTCGTTATTTATACATACATTCGTTTGTCCCATTTCGCACATAAACATCCATTTTGGACATTCGATTAGATACTGTGCTGCTTCGATCGACATCGTCCCACCCGCGCCGACATACAGCGATCCCACACAGTTCGACGCGATAAACTAATTAAACCATTGTTCTGTAAACAGAAGCTAAATAAATAAATTGTACATTTTAAATTCACAAATACATCTTTTTCTTTTTAAACACTCGCGCGAGTGTGAGTGCAAATTTAAACTTCAAGAAACAGTGGTTTCTATTCCCCAATAAATTGGATCAACACTTTATTCATGGTCCTTCGAGCCTTACAGAAAGGCACTATTGGGAAAACTAAAGTCAAAATAAACATAAAAGTGGTGATAAAAAGTGCGTACATACATAACTATATACTAAAACACAAAACTAAGTTCGGTTACAAAGTGCAGTGACCCAAACAGAATAAAAAAGATAAAATATACATATATCAGTGGGGTAACAAAACAAAAACAAAGTGCACTTAGAATACTAAACGACCAAGCAGTTTAAGAAAACAAAAACACGGTGCAGTGACAAAAATAATAAATGTTCAAACATAAGACACAAAACAAAAAATCAAGTGTGGTGACTCGGCACAAATATAATATGCATATGTATATGCAATAACAAAAACTGCGGCGATAAAAAATAAAACAAAATATACAAAACTTTACAAACACAAAAAACATAAATCGGGCACGAAAAGGAAAAGCACTAAACAAATAACACAAACCTAAATGCAATAAACAAACGGGCGCGAATTGAAAAAAAAAAACTCAAACAACAAACACAGCAGGTTAAACCAACTGGGAGAGGATAAAAATTGGCGGAAGAAACATACATATGTACATTACAGGCGCCCTTTACATACAAAAGGAATACAAAGTGAGCTATCAATTCATTTAATATATAATATACACAAATGAATACATAAATACAAATACCTATTTATGCGATGCCTACTTACCAGCGTGTATTCAACCACACTTGTTAACAAACAAAAAAAAATAAAATATTTGCAATTTTTTCAGCACACCTTTTATGTTTAACAAAAACAATAAGCAGGATTGCATAAGCATAAAATTATAACATAAAAAACAAAACAAATCTTTTTTTTCGCGCGAGTGTGAGTGCAAGTTTAAACTTAAAGAAACAGTGGTTTGTATTCCCCTATAAATTGCGTCAACACTTTATTCAGTAATGAAAAATGCGATACACAATCCATTTTAAATGATCTGAAATCTCAAGGTTTTAAGGTCATAAATGCAATTAATAAGCTTAAATGGAAGACTAAAGAACCGCTAGATATGTTTTTAGTAGTAGTTGATGCCACCGAAGACATTAAAAAAATTCACCAGATCAAAACTATTCTTAGTACCGTTGTCAAAGTTGAGCCTATTAAAGCATCTAAATTAATTCCACAGTGCAAAAGCTGTCAAGCTTTTGGACATACTAAAAACTTCTGTGGTAAGCCATCGAGGTGTGTGAAATGTGGAGGCAAACATCCTACTATTGAATGCCGAAAAGCCGAAAAAACCCTGCTAAATGTTGCAACTGCGGCGATTCTCATCTTTCAAGCTATCGTGGTTGTGTCGTCGCAAAAGAACTGCAAAAACTGAGAGATAAAAAGAATGGTAATTCAGTTGAGGAGAATGCCAATGCTCCGACGAACAAACCCGTTATGAACATAGGAGAAGTAAAATCCCTTTCTTCCGGTTCTAAAGTTTCATTTGCGCAAATAGCTAAACAAGGCCATACAAATACAATGCAAAAAAGTCCGTTATCCCAAATCTTGGATAAACTAAATGAGCAAGAGAAACTATTTAAGTCCTTTTATCAGCGGCTCAACGCTTTTGAGTACCATCTACAATTTATTGACGAACAGTAACTCTTTGAGAATAATGCTATGGAACGCTAATGGTCTTTCCAAAAGTAAGAATGAATTAGAAGTTATTCTACACGACAGAAATATTGATATATGTCTATTATCTGAAACGCATTTTACGAACCAATCCTTTTTAAAATTTATGAATTTATCACACACCACAGGCGGCAAACTCAGTACGAGGAGGGAGCGCTATAATTATCAAAAGAAATATTGAACACTGCGAGTAAGATCCGATTAAGATGCAAGAAATTCAAGCTACAACAATTTCAGTTAAATTGCACAATCACCCATTGTATCTTGTTGCTCTGTATAGTCCACCTAGACATAATATAAAAATAGAAACGTATATGAAGTTATTAAAAAAATATAACGCAAAACACACTCATTGGGGATCTCGTCTAACTCCACCAAAGGTCGAGAACTTCTCAAAGCTATACAAGTAGTTGGATGCAATTTTGTTTCTACAGGAAGACCCACTTATTGGCTTACAGATTGTCAGAAATTGCCAGACCTTCTGGACTTCTTTATAACCAATAAAATACCAAAACTCAATTTATGTATAAAAGATTGCTCAGACCTAAGCTCTGACCATTATCCAGTGCTACTAACTCTGTATGAAAAGCCAATTATTTCGGCCGCCAAGCCAACGTTATGCAATAAATACACTAATTGGAATAAATTTAAAAATACAAGTATATTGAATAAAGTCGACCCAAAGCTTAGGGCAGTCAAGAAGGAAGTGCTGGCTAGTTTCTACCGCATCTTCTTCTAAGTAGTTTTTGCATGCGGTGTCCGGTAAGATTCCCAGTCTTTCAGCATGTATGCCATTAGGACAGTGGCCCGTCAAGAGCATCACTAATGGGAGGCTAGTCTTACTGAGGGCAAAGAGATCACTAGATCTCCTTCGATTTATCTTGGGCCAAAAGGCTTTTGCGACCGCGCAGATACCAATGCTGGCCCAGCGCTGACCAAGCAGCCGCGAGGCCCAGCTATCCAGTAGTAGAACACAAGAGGATGCATGAGCACCTACCCGTTCCCATTCTACCGATAACGATTCTAGAGTGCCTTTCTTTGCTAGCTCATCAGCTTTCCAGTTACCTGCGATTCCGCTGTGGCCCGGCACCCATACAAGTCTTATAATATAAGCTCTCGCCGCCAGAGACAGTGACGCCAGACACTCTTCGACCAACCCTGAACGCACTGTGAATGAGTTTAAGGCTAGTATCGCCGCTCTGCTATCTGAGTGAATGGTCACTTCTCTGAAGGTAGACACTCTTTAGCAGCAAATCTGCTACTACCTTGATGGCTGCAACCTTAGACACTGCAATAGTCGGGAAGTCTGAAGCTGGATTTGATGGAGAGCTCCCGACAGTAGACCCCTCCACCAACCTCCCCCCCAAGCTTTGATTCATCCCTAAAGAAGCTTACTGCCCCTCCTCTCCAATGGCTTCTTCCCTCCCTTGTCGGTATATGCGCAGAGAAGGGGCCGTCGGAGTTCGATATGGCGACTCCATGATCCAGATGATCCGGTATGCAAAGCTTGTGAGGATATCCGAGTGTTCAGATACACGCTCCTTTAGGAACCCAGATTCCCTGAGCCTAATAGCCACCTTTGCAGCCATACACCTTCCCGCAATATCCACCGGCGTTATGTTCAGTATTGCATTAAGTGCAATGGTTGGGGTGGGCCTTAATGCACCACACATACTGATGAGCGCAGCTCGTTGAACGCTCTCAAGTTTCTTTGCAAGTGTGGTCTTCTGTAAAGCCCTCCACCACATAATGACTCCATAGAACATAGTACCACCTTCGGTGAGAAGCCCCACCTTTTACCAATAGCTCCTCTACAGCAGTATAGGGCAATCGATGCCTTTTTGGCTCTCTTCTCGATATTCGGCTTCCATGAAAGCTTCTTATCCAGAATGAGCCCTAAATACTTCACTGCATCCGCCGGTTGCAGGCGAATACCTCCCATTTGCGGCAACGGTGCCACAGGGATCTTGTATCGTCTACTAAATAAAACCATTTCTGTTTTATTTGGATTGATGGCGAGTCCACTTCCGACCGCTCTTTTTGTTAGAACGCTGAGATATCTCTGCGTCAACTCATACACGGTGCTTAGAAACTTTCCTTTCACCATAAGTGCTACATCGTCTGCATAGGCAATCACCTGACAGCCAAGATCCTCTAGCTTTTTGAGAAAGTCGTTAACGACTGGGATCCACAGAAGAGGAGAAAGAAACCCCTGCGCTCATATCGTCCAATTTCACTGTTACCTATTTTGTCCAAACTACTTGAAGCTGTAATCATAAGAAGACTTCAGACTATAATTGCAGAAAAGGAACTTATACCCATTCATCAATTTGGATTTAGATCTCAACATTCCACAATCGATCAAGTTCATCGAATAACGAGTATAATTGAAGATGCGATGAAAAAAAAGCACAATTGCACAGCTGTTTTCCTTGACGTATCGCAGGCGTTCGATAGAGTATGGCACCATGGCTTACTTCTTAAATTAAGACTTCCCTTTCCACAGTATCTAACCGATCTAGTTGACTCTTACACCTGAACAACCGCTACTTCAGAATCAAGCAGGGATAATCATGTACTACGTTACAGCCGATAAAGGGTGTATCCAAAGGAAGTGTCCTGCGTCCACTCATACATTTTATTTACCAGCGACATGCCTACGCCGCCAAACTGTACAAACGCCACATTTGCAGATGATACCTTCATCATTACGACCGGCAAAAATGAAGTTGAGTCGTCGCACAGAATGCAATCTTCATTAAATCAAATTGTAGAATGGACACGGAAATGGTACATTACTTTAAACGAGTTGAAGTCTTTCCATATAAACTTCACTAACAAAAGTGCTACGCACATCCCCTTACATATTGGAAATGAAGTAATCCCGTATTCCACCTCTGTGAATTATCTTGGTATGACGTTGGATGCAAAGTTGAACTGGAAGGAGCATATACAAAAAAAAGTTACAGAACTAAAACTAAAATACCTCAAAATAAACTGGTTGCTCGGCAAGAAATCACTCTTAACAACATCAAATAAACTCCTAGTCAACAATCAAACTTTGAAACCTATTTGGGCATATGGAATTCAACTATGGGGATGCGCCGCCCGGTTATACATCGAAGCGGTTCAAAGATTACAAAACAAAGTTCTGCGAAAAATGGTAAATACCCCGTGGTACATACGCAATTCGGACCTGCATCGTGATCTTCATTTAAAATTGGTTCGGGAAGTCATTCGCGAAACAGCATCGAAACATGCAAAAAGGTTACAAAATCATGTAAACAGTAAAGCCCGACAACTAGGAGAGACTAGAAATAGCAGGCGCAGATTGAAAAGAACTACGTTTCATGATCTATTACGAATCTAAGAAGATAACAAATATCATTATATTTAGTTGTTACATTTAGTCTAAAAAAGAAAAGCTTGTTATTTCAGCTTTTATTGTTTTACTTTATACATATAAATATTGCTTGTTAGTTAAAATTTATCACTAGTTGCAATTTCAATGAAATGTAAAATCATCATTTATTACCTTTCAATAACAAAAAAAAGATAGATACCAGTCCAGCAGTCTCCCCAAAGTTTTTAGTAAAAAGGAGGAGAGACTGATGGGTCTGAAGTCCTTGGCCGTGACGTGGGAACCCCTGCCAGCCTTCGGGATGAACGTGACTCTGACTCGTCTCCAGGCCCCCGGGATGTAACCTAATCTGATGCAGTTCGCATAGATCGTTGCCAACCAGCCGCATGACACCTTAACAGCCGGCTGCAGCTGCGCTGGTATGATGCCGTCCGGTCCCGGGGACTTGAACGGTTTGTACGAATTGATCGCCCAAGTCAAGTGACGCTCATCCAGAAGGTCGACAAAAGCCGTGCAGTCAGCATGCAACGCTCCAAGAGATACCTTCGGACGTGTTACTAGGAAAGTGAGCATCAAGGAACATCTGAAGTGTCTCTTTACTGCTCAGCGCCCACTTCCCATGTACATCCTTGAGATACCTTAGGAACACAGGGTTTTTTGGGAGAATACGCATGAATCTAGAGGACTCGTGACAGCCCTCCACTTTTTTGCAGAACTTAGCTTGGACTTGTATATCGAAAGTCTTGTTTTATACAGGACCCAATCATCAGATAACCCACTCCTACGGGCCTTGTTAAATAAGCGTCTACAGGACGCCCTAATTTCCGAGAGTTCCAAAGTCCACCATTGAGGTTTCCCTCCGCCCTTCGGTGTTTTCAGTGGACAAGAGCTCTCCAGTGCCCACCCTGGTGCGAATGCGAGAGTTTGCCGAAGCCTTTGTAACCTTCCCAGTCCGTGTTCCTGGGTTTTCTGAAATATTTTCTAGGTGGACCTTCTTCGGCTAGACTAAACCCGACATACCTATGATCAGAAAAGGAGTGGTCATCGAGGACCCTCCAGTTTGAGATCAGCGGGACAATTCCGTGTGAGGTTAGGGTGAGGTTGTGAACGTACTCTGAGGCCTGCCAGGGTTTTAACGGGACGGAGGCAGTTTCGACATTTGTCCGGCAGCCATTTCTGATGGGTGTCACCCCATCATACTCAGGTGCCAGAAAGCCGCCACCACCAGTCCAGGGTTCTAACAGATCCAAATAAGTTTTCCTACTCTAAAAACCAGTTCAATGCCAAAAAGTGTTCTAGGGAGATGTAAGGCCGTGAAGGCCGCAAGCCATTTAGCGTTACCCAGGATGCACCAGCGAGGAGGCGACCTGCACTATATCCCAACTGTAGTAGTTGCACAGATAAATTATAAATGTGATTAAATGCAATCAATTAAAGTTTAGGCCAGACTATAAGATTCACTTAAAGGAAGAAATGCGACGAAATAAACAAATTTTTCGGGAACTGGAGATGGTGCCTCACTTTTCATTCCTTTATTATAGTTAGAGCAGCAAGTAAGTGAGTTATTGTCAATAGAGGAATCAATAAATGGAATGAGTGGGACCTTTTCGTTCAGTGCAGCGACAACCAGCATGTCGGAGGTAAATGTAGACCCTACTGAACCAAATACGCAAAACAGTGAACTACCACTATGTTCCAAAGTGACATAGCCACTGCTCAAAAAGCAGTTAAAGTGTTGAACGATATAAATTTTAATATACAAAATTTTTTTAACATCGAAAAAATGAATAAATTAAACGAAGACTATTTCTATATAAACAAAAAGTTTATCAACTAAAATTGAGATATGAAACTAAAAATTAAAGTTAAATTATTATAATATAATTTTTTTTTATAATTGAATCTCTAAGAATTGTTAATTCGCAAATAGTTCCTTTATTTTAAGTTAAGTTGAGTTACTAGCATTTATCGTATTCGTTTTAATATACTAGTATATCATACCTTTATAGTAATAAAATTAACACTATGGGTGTTTTATTTAACCAGCAAATTAAGCTATTAGCTTATTTTGTATGGAAGACTTAGACAACATAATAGGGGTATTCTCTTGCTCTTGCAAAACCCGGTGCACGGTGCAAGAATTGCATATTTACAACGACGCAACAATAAACACACGCAGAAAATTATTTGCAATGGCTGTAAAATATGTCAGACCAAAACCCATGTATATTTGCGTGCAATGTCACGCAAAAATAAAATTGCAACCCTGTTGTAGTTGCCATTTTACAAAAAGACATATTACGTCGTTAAATTGTTGTAAATTTTAATTAGATTTTATAATTTTTATTTAAATTATAATGGTTTGTTACAGTTTTTTTTGTTAAAAATGTATGCAGAAGGTGCGCCAATTCACAATAGCCATGCACAATAGTCATTTACAATAAATTGACTGAATCAGTCGCTCATATATCACTAGATTCTGCAATGGGTGCTCTCGTGCCCTTGTATATTTCGGTTTAGTATTTTTGCAATCTGCGATCTTGCAAGAGCAAGAGAATACCCCTAATTATATTGGCTTGTTATAAGCTATCATAGCTTATGTATTAAACTAGAGGCATTGTCAGTTAATCGCTTTTTTTCATTCACAATAGCAAGGTTTTTTTGCAAAATAAAAGTAATTGGCAAAGCGAGAAACCTCATTTTGACAGATGAAAATGTAAAGAAACAAAAATTACAGATTTTTTGGATGAGTATTGAGTTAAAATTATGACAAATATGAACACTTGTTTTAAGTTTTTTGTATTCTAGACCTCAAATGATTAATATTTACATATATATTGTATAGTGAAATTACAAACTAAATTGTATATCAGCGGATTGTTCTTGTTCGCATTGCCAACATAATTCAAGCGAACATAAGAAATAAGTTAAGTACGTTTTATTTGTCCATGATTTAGCTTATGATGGCCAAATAAAACCCGGCTAATATTAAGTAAATCTATATTAGTGGTGAAAAATTCGGCACGATTCCGATTACTTTGGCGGAGGGGTAGAAAAAATGAATTTCTGTATAAATGGGGTATGTGCGGATAGGGGAGCTTCTCCAGAGGAGGAATATCTAAAAATAATATTGAAGTAACTTATATTTTTCAAAATATTCACGATTAAAGATTCAAAAATTTGCACTAAAAACACATGATATTTCTCTAAGTTTCACTAATTTTTTTACATTTTTCACTTGGTATATTTAAATATACACTTTAAACATTGAAATAAGTTCACATTTCACTTTTATTTTGTAATATTTTACCTAAATTTATTAATTTAAAAATCACTTATCACACTCATCGTTGCAAAGGTTAGTTTGTTTACAATTATGAGGAAAACAAGCGTTGCCACATCTTAAACACCAAATTTGTAGGATTCTTAACGATGTTTCTTTGCGTGATTCTTTTTTCTATATTAATTATAAATACTTTCCAACATTTTTCAAGTTATAATATTGAGTTGTGGAAACTTTTTCCATATACATATATATATGTATAATATGCGATTTATGTTCAATAAAGACAAATAGGTAAAAATCTATGATAATTTTGTAAAATTTATATCATATCGGGTTGACTGCTCTAAAAAATAACCCTGGTCGAGCGAATACCCGGAGTGACCGAAGTACTTTCGTGTAGTATATACTTCTTTCTCATACCCATACCCAGGGTGACTGAAGTACTCTCGCGTAGTACTCCTTTAAAAAGATAATCCTGATCGAGCCAATACCCGGGGTAACCTTATTATTTTAATACGTAATATTATTATATAGTATAACTAGCTGACCCGGCGAACTTCGCCCCGCCCAATTTTTATTTTTTTTTGGAAGTCATAGACTCGTATAACTTTACCACAAATAATATAAACTTCAAACAACGCATTTTCATTTAATGTTTTTAATGTTTGTAGCGCCATCTACTGTAACATACCGCACTCAATACCGCTCTTAGCGCCACCAACTGGTGGATAGCTCTTTGCTAATAATAAACAAATAATTTGCAATAAATAAATAATGCGACTATAAGGAGAGTTATAAACTATCCTATCTTTCAAGTTGGACCAAACTGCACACAGTGTTAAAAATTTCATTAAAATCGGTTCAGTAGTTTAAGAGTCCATCGCAAACAAACAATGTGACACGTGATTTTTATATATTAAGATATTACCTACTTGTTTATTAAATTTGAATAAGAAAACATCCATATGCATGGAAAGATTGTTTATACTCATTTTAATTTTAAATATAATTTATAGACACACTTGTTTTTGTTAGAACTAAGATTGCTAAATAAAGAAAGAGGAATTATATCAAAATAGAGAAATTCAGCGAATTGCTCATATTTGCTTATTATCATATGGCAGCGCTCCATTCCCTTACAATTGTTAGCACATAAATGATGATAACTACGAGTGTAAAAAGTAAATTTTAAAATAAAGATTTCTTACGTAAAAACCTACAAAACGTGAAAAATGTGGATGTATTTAAATGTTTATAGTTTAATTTAATTAATTTAAAGTAAAAAATGTCTGAAAAGTGTGTTTAATGTGGGGAAATAGCTTGTTGAAATTTTCGAATTTTGGGAATTTTTGAACTTTGAAGTCGAATATCCCGTAAACTAAGCGTTTGCGGATCCTATAATTATATTTTTTAATCAGGAGAACTTCCTCTTTCTAACGGTACCTTCAGATCGCGGCGTCAAAGAAATCGGAATTGTGCCAAAAATTCTTCCGACTCAAGTGTAATATAGCGAAGCATACGTTCAATATTTTAACGACTTTTTCAGGCGCGTAATGTAGCTCTCTTGCAGATAACAGACCTGGAAATCTCTCTATAAATACACCATATCCCTAGTCTCCTGTGATAACAAAATAATATACATACATAAGCGCTGCTGAAAAAAAAATATCAATATTTTGTATATATATGTGCAGATAATGTAGACATGTACATATGTCCGTAATTTTTATCTTGGTTAGTTTGTCCTCAAACATTCACGTTCTCCTGAGAGGTTCCATAAGTGGGAGTCATGCGACGTGCCTCCAAATTTACCATTGACTGCCCTTATTTGCATTTTGTGATCACATATCTAAAAAAAAGTTTTAGTTCATTACACTGGAATCAATATACATATATACGAGTATATTATTGTATTTATGAATGTTCTTACCACCATTGCATTTATGCGGTGTTTTATTTTACGATTAAACAATAAATGTTCATTCCGTGATGGTTGTATTAACTGGATGTGCGTCCCATCAATCACTTCAAGTAAAAGGTTCTGGTTTCTTCAAAACACACGGTTTTATCGAACAAATAATCATTATTTCCTTTATTTAGCTCTTTCCTACTTTGGCATTTTTGACAGTAATGCCAACTATTGCATAAAGAGAACAAAAGTCAAAGGTGAACAGCACTGTTAGTGATGCATAAACAATACAAAGTATCGACTGCTTATCGTATCGCATTGGGCATTTGAATCACTGTCCAAGATGCTCTCTCTAACCGTGCGATTCTGTACTGTGATACAGTCTCAAGTCTCCAAATTTGAGATTTTAAGTTAGAGACAATTTTTGAGACTTGAGACAATTTTGCTATTCTGTAAGTGACAGTCACAAAACCTATTACATTTCATTATTCAGAGATGTTTTTACACTTGAATGATAATAAAAATGTCGATAACAAATATTAAATTTTCTATAACATAGTCAAAAAACATAATTGTCAATAAAAATAAAAATATATGTTGACTTTGTTTCATAATATTTACGAAATTTATAAAAAATTGATTTATTTCTAACCTTTTCGTGTTTGAGTTGCTTACAAAATATAAAGAAACGACAATCGATGAATATCTATGATGATCTCTATTCAGTATATTCAAAATGGCAGACAATAGTTCTTTTTAGTTTTGTGGCCTGCTAATTACCAGCTCTCAATATTTTGAGACTAACGCTAGAGACTGTTTAGTGAATAGTAACTAGTCACAAATTGAGATTTTGCCTCAAATAGAGACTAGAGACTGGTTACAGAATCCCGCTATAAATGTTAATAGCACCTTAAAAATCGATATTTATAAACTTCCAAAGATACTACGGTTGAGGACATAAATGTTTTGTTGCCTTTAAAAATTGATGATATCCATATCAGTAAGTTTCAATTCAATTGCGGCAGAAGTATATCATCGTTTAAAATAGATGTTTCTACAGAATTTAAAAGGATTTTAGACAGCTGATTCTGACCACCCGGGGCTTTTGTACGTGAATTTGTGACAAAACTTAAAAAATCTGTTGAAAAAAAATCTCGGTAATAAAAACTGATAGTAATTCGCTGAGCATTTATTATTATCAGAAGAGGTCTAATACCAAATAAACTGATTTGTACTTAAACAGTACTAATTTAATTTTCATATATGTAATTGGATTTCATATTTTTGATAATGAGATTTTAAACAGCGATTTTCAAATATTTAGATGTGATCGACTGAACAGAAGTTATTCAGAGTAATCCTCTTGTTCTGCCTACCTTATTTGAGGAGTAACTATGCTCTTATCGTAATTATTAAAAGTAAAAGTACAAATTCCTGTCTCTCAAAAGAGTTATATAAACTAAAAATCAGAAAACCCCGATCTTTTAAAGATTTTAAAAAAACTGGATCACTTGTATATTCTAAATATTCGGAAATGTTCGCGGATGTAAACAAAAAATGTTATAATATTTACTTAAATAAGTTAAAAAAGAATATTGTATGTATAAAATACGTACATATCTATTATGCTATCACAATCACATTATATCCAATGCAGAATTTTTCAAGTCAAACTACTGTACTAATTCTCTTAAAATGTTTTCCTATCAAATTATGAATTAACGCTCCAATTATTTCTGAAGAAGATGCCTTAGTTAATTTAAATAAGGTAAGACCATCTTTTATCCCAGATGTAATACCCTCATGCTTCCTGAAAATTAGGGCCAAATATATCTACTTGCCTTTGACAAGGATATTCAATTCCTCTCATAAACAAGGTACATATGTATGTTGTTCAATATGGAAACAGTCATTTATAATACCTTTGCATAAAAGTAAAATGTAAGGTATAAAAAGTTATTTACTAGAGCGAGTTTTTAACTTTATTAAGTTTAACTTTAGTCTGGATGTTGATGCCATAGTCTGGAAAGCAAAATGTATTTTCTTAAACGTTGATCTGAAAAGTTTAGATATCCGTATGTTACTAAATCACTTTTTACAACTTTGGTTGTCCGGAATCCTAGTTACCGAATCCATTCTGACAAGTTAGACTTCGTTCAAAAACAATTTCTACTTTTCATCTTAGGTCATTTCAGATGGGATTCTAAGTTAAGTCTACATCCATACATTAGTCGTTTAAAACTTATAAATCTACCTCTACTTACTCGTCGTAGAGAAATTCTAGCTATTATATTCTTACTAAAAATCCAGAATGGAACAGTTTGCTTTTCATTTCTCATTTCTGAAATTAAATTTAATATCCCGGTTCGTTTTTCGAGACAGTTTAGACTCTTACTGTTAAAATCGTGTAGATAAATTTTTTAACTAAGCGAACCATTCTGTCGCATATGTCATGATTTTAATTCTCATTGCTGCACCAGATTGCTTTATCTTAAGAGGGTATTCTACTCTAGAAATCAAATTTTTTGCAGTACTTATGTTGAATTTTATTAAAAAAAAAAAACCAAAAATATTTTTACCATCCACTTTTTTATGGTGTTTTTATTGATATCTTAAGAATACAGAAAAAATATTAAAAATTAAAATAATTAGAGGGGGGAGAGACAGGTGTAAAAAAATTGCGCATCCTGGTGACATTGATCCAGACTCTCCTGGTGGTCTGAAAAAAAAAAATCAAAAGAAATTCTTAATCAGTAAGGATGCTGTTATAGTCCCTACCTCAGGGAACACGAAAAAAAATTTTTGAATAATGGCGACTGCCTGAAAATAAAAATTATTTTTTACGCTTTTTTTTTTTGAAATTCCTGAATTTTTTTTTAATATTAAAAACAAAGGATTAAGGATTACATATATAAAGATAAAGGATTATATAAAGAAGGTTCACACAAAATTTCAAGTAAATCGGTTGTATAGAACTTGAGATAATGCCGGTACAGTATGGAAAAAAGTAGTTTCGAGAAAAACGCGTTTTAAAAAGTGAGTCTACCTACCTACCGGGATAGGTACTGTGTCACTAAAGTAACTGTAGCTCTTAAAATAATTTTAATTTTTAAAAATCTTTTGGAGGATATTTTTAAGGGTCTAAACTTTAAATATATGAAAAAAATCGAATTTTCCAAAATTCTAGAGTACAATACCCCCTGAATAAATAAAATCGTAACAATTGGTTATAACGTGTTTTAAGTCTTAGCTGTTTTAGATCTCAACAGTTAAAAACCCCTCCTGCCTTATATAGCTCAGCGCCCCTCGCTTCAGTTGTGTGAGAGGAGGGTAATAGTTGAGTTATTATTATTATTATTATAAAATAACACACATTTTTACTAACATAAATGGTTTAAAGTCAGAAGTTGAAAAGTTGTTGTTCAATTTCCCACAATAATACAAGTATTTTTCGGTGAATATTACTATCTATTTACATTAACAATTATTTTTCACTTTTGATGTGCTTTAAAAGCATGATTTTTTAGTTTTATTAAACTACTACCATTAGACACCAAAAAAGTCATTGGTCTTTGGCAATAAACCAGTCTATCTTCAAGCTTTAGAAGTCAATATTAAACATATGTACGACTTGATCCAATAAAAGAAGTACTCAAAAATTTGATTCATCGAATCCGTTCTTGCAAATGAAGTCGTCGAGGCCATTTTAAATATGTTATATGCAAACCTTATTTGTATCGATTGTACTTCACATTAAATAAAAAACATTTGAATTTCCTTAACAATGAGTATATGTTTTTTATTAAAGAAATGATCACTCTTTTTAGAAAATATGCTTTAAAAACATATTCCTTAGTTTTTTAAACTATAAAAATTAATTTGTCACACGTGGTGTTTTCACTTTAAACATGGATAGTTGATTTTTAAACTGTTTAATGTTTTGTCAAAGTGCCACTCAAATATATCTACTGGCATTTCAGTGCTACTGTAATCATAAAGAAAAATTCGTGAATTAAAATTCCTTTCAGCTTTGCATTTTGCTGAACTTGTCGCATACCTTCAGTTTTTTTAGTGTACTTTATATTCCAAAAGAATTAGTCGATTAAAAATGAAAAGCGCTGTTTTTCAAGTAACAGTGTTCGAATATTTTTTATTGCAATACCATTCTATACCTGGCAACAGGGTACTAGTTGCGACCTACATAGGACTGAAAAATATATATGTATATATAAAAGACAATACATGAAAGCATATTTTCGGGTATGTATGTGCTATATATTATTGTTTTTATGCTCGACTTACAAAATTTATTGTAAACATATTTTGCTAAGAAAATGAACACAAAATATCGCAAGTGTATTACAATTAAAAGTTGAAATCAATGTTTTTCAAATGACAATGTTCGAATATTTTTATTGCAATACCAACCTATACCTGGCAACAGTGTACTAGTGGCGACTTAGGGCTGAAAAAAAATGCCTAAAAAACTGAATACAAATATATTTTCGGGTATATATGTACTATATATACTTATTTTTTGTCTCGACTTACAAAACTTATTTTGTCAAGAAAAAGTTTTTGTATACAATATCCACTTCGTTGTGATTCATTCTAAATTAAGTGGCATTAGAAGTTCATTACTTGCTAATAACAACTCGAAAATCATTGCTAACAGAGACCACATATCTAATACCCCAACTCGATTGAAATATCATTTCGAACATGGAAATTAAACATTTTTTATGTAACCGAAGTGAATATTATCGAAGTAAACATTTAGAAAAGGTAAATATCATTAAGGTATACTTGTGCACACAATATGCCAAATTCCGTTGCCATATGCTTTACTTTCATGCATATATGTACATATATGGTATATGTCTGTATGTATTAAGGTTTTCGAAATTTTTCATTATCAAGAGTTGCCTTTTAACATTCTAAAAATACGAACATTGAACGAAACGCGCTCATTTCCTTTTGATGATGCTCGCGGAGAACTGCACATGCTTATGTTCTGTACAGTATATACTTTTGTATTATAATGTTTAAACATTCAACCAAATGTACGAAGTGGTTCATGGACAAAGTATCTGCTATGTAATTATACATAAGCATTATTACGTGTATTCTTAAGTAGTTGGTTCATTGGTTTTTGCTAAATTTTAGCATTAAATTTGTAATAGTCGGCCATTTTTATGTGAAGACAAAATTCTTACGTGAAAATTAACTGCATAAAAGTGTAAAATATTTTTGCTTCAGTTTTGTGTTCAGAAGAAGTGCGTTGGATTTTGTTTACAAAAAATGAGTACTACTTCACATCCTCAGCAAATCTCAAGCCATAGGACTTGCGCTGTATTTGATAAAGCTTTTAAGCTTTTAAGTTTTAATTCAAAATCATCAAATAAAAATTTGCAAACAATACCATTGTTTAATTCGTATAATGAAATTTCAAAAATGTTGAACAAAAATGGTAGCATATCAAGCAACCATTTCCGTGGAATTCGCAGGCAATTGATTGACCAATATGCCACATCTGCATGTCATTTGATGACTGTGAGTTTGAATTCAAATATTGTATATGTCCATAGAAAAACAAGCCAAGCCTTTTGAGCCAAGATTATTTTATTATAGTTTTAAATTAAAAATATTATATTGTACATCTTTGCAAAAAAAACAAAGAATAAAAACAGGTAAAGAAGAATTAAGTTCAGAGTTCAACCGAATATCTTATCCTTTCGATATTTGTAATGATCAAAGGCGGAAAAATATTTCTGGTGTTGTAAAATCTTTCTATACTATACAAAATATTGCAATCATGTTTGGTATGTTATAAAATAGGTCACGGTTCAATAAGTTTCGTTTACAGATTTTATATAATGTCTAATATATTTATATTTAAATCAACTTTACTATTACAAGTCAGTATATCCAGATTAAGATTATATATACACATAGCCGCAGGTGACTTACAATTTTCGAATTTAAATTCGAGTTTCAAGTCCAAAAATTAACAAATTAAAGTATGCAATCTTTCTATGTAACATGCTATGAATTTTATACTTGTATTACTATCGTATAATATATCAATTTATATTTTATCCACTAACACATCACTAAAGAGTTTTTACACATTTATTTAATCATAAAAAGTGCACAAATACCTTTATATCATATTAAAGTTGTCTTAAGTTTGACTTATTATTTTGTAAATGAACAAGAGTAAACAAAAAGGATCTCACCCGCTCATAGCTATTTTATCCACGTTTGCCAAAAACACCAATATCACTAATTTTTACTTTGAGATGACTTAAAATTAATACAACTATACACTTAATTCTCCTTTTACTCGGGGTTGTTTTAACGCGGTTTGAAAAAAAAGAACTTTTAATTTTTTATACTATTTTATTCCATTTTAATAATACATTTATTTAGACCCCGGTATCTATAGTTGACTTTTGTTAGAAAATATCGGTCATTGTATGAGATATATAATTCAAATTCAGGGATAGTACTTCTCTGACAATGGTATATCTGTATGTCAAAAATGGGCTGAATCGGACCAATACTTCCCTTAGTTCCCATATCTTAATATATAAAAATCACGTGTCACGCTGTTTGTTTGCGATGGACTCCTAAACTACTGAACCGATTTTAATGAAATTTTTAACACTGTGTGCAGTTTGGTCCAACTTGAAAGATAGGATAGTTTATAACTCTCCTTATAGTCGCATTATTTAGTTATTGCAAATTATTTGTTTATTATGTATTAGCAAAGAGCTATCCACCAGTTGGTGGCGCTAACAGCGGTATTGAGTAAGTGCTGTATGTTACAGTAGATGGCGCTACAAACATTAAAAACATTAAATGAAAATGCGTTGTTTGAAGTTTATATTATTTGTGGTAAAGTTATACGAGTCTATGACTTCCAAAAAAAAAATAAAAATTGGGCGGGGCGAAGTTCGCCGGGTCAGCTAGTATTATATATATAATATAAAGATAATCGAACTTTCGGGTGACTTTGTACCGCATATATCGGTCAATATATGAGTCATCTCAATGAAAATGAGCTAGCATGATTTACTCATAACAGTGTATCTTTTCGCTAAATATAAATAAAAATTTAGCGAAAACTCGAGTTACCATATAACTAATATAATATCTGGATTGTCGATCACCTTTCCTCTACAAGATGGTTTCCAAAGTAAACAGAACTTAAAAAAAAACAGAACAAATGTTTTTTTCGGTAAAATCAATTTATTTTATTCAAAATAGTATCCTTCTGCTTCAATACAGCTTTTTGCACCGTCCAAAAGCATTTCTAACGAGTGTTTTAACTCGTTGGCCGGTATGCCGGTGCAATCCTTTTGAATGGCCTCTACGTCTGTATAACGCTTTCCTTTCATGGCAAATGTATTTTTTCGAAAAGGAAGAAGTCGCGGTCCATATCAAGTGAAAACGGGGAGTGGTTAATGGTTAAAATGTGAATTTTGGTAAAATAATCGTCCTTCGAATGTTGGGATTCTGAGAAATTTTTGGTCGTCAGTCAATTTGTGCGGAACAAACCGTGCACACACCTTTCGTAAGCCCAAATGTTTGGTCAAAATGCGATAAACCGATAACTTGGAGATGTTTAATTCCATTTCCATGAATTTCAAAGATGATTTCGGCTGATTTTTATCATTTATGTCCTCACGACTACTTTGGAAACGTTTAAACCACTCGTGCACTCCGCTACGGGTTAGGCAATCATCGCCATAAACTTGTTTCATCAATTGAAACGTTTCGGTAACTTCACTTCCAATCGATAAAATGTCATGAAATTCTATCAATCGATAAAGATAGCAGATTCTAACACACCAGCCGACATATACATGGCGCCACCAGGGGGCGCTAGATTCAAAAAGTCCTGTTTACTTTGGAACACACCTTGTATGATCGGATTCCATTAAACACTTCCAACATCTCTCAAGAGGTTTGCTTACATTTGGTGCCCCACAAATAAAGTATAGCAAGTCACCTAAACAAATTTCTCATCTCGATTTCATCGGATATTTCTTTACAATCATTCGAGAGTCGATTCTATGTTGGGAAAAAATGTTAACAGAGTTTGTTAATTATTTGAATTTAAAACTTTTTTATGTAAATTAAGGCCATTAACAAAATACAGCTAACATTTTTGGTCAGTAGTAAGGTCGAAAATCTAAAGGAAAGAGGTTTATAAAAGAGGTTTATAAAAGAGAACGACGTAAGTGTATGTATTTTGTATGAAGTTACTTGATTCCTCCAATTGTAAAGGGCCACCATCGAAATCTACTTCAGAATGCAAAAAGCAAAATTTAATAAAATTTCTTTATTGAATAAATTCACACATCGTAAAAATGTCCAAAACTTTATGTACTTCAGAAAGACAAACAAACTAAACACTAATGATTATTTTGATGTGACATTCGGCACAGGCACAGTCATACTAACCCAGAAAAAAATAGTTCGACAAATGGGTTTTCGCGTAAAAATTATATTAAAAAAAAACTTACTGTTTTTGTAATTTCTTATATGTATATCCTCTGACCTAAGAAATATACATAAATAATTTCAAACATTTCAACATTCTATAACAAAAAATGTAACAAGAAATTTTTACATCTTAGATGCAAACATCAATATCGTTTGTTCATTCCTCCCTTCACAATAATAATTAAATGTCTTCCATGAATGCATATTGTACTAAAAACTGTTCTATACTCTAAAAATATATATCAGTGTAAATAAAGATATTAAATAGTGTGTGTAATATTCTTTTCAGATTGATGATCTTTATCAAGAAATTCTTTTTGAGATATGCAATAATTGTGGATGTGAGAGTTATGACATATGTCCTGATATTCTTTTGGAATTCGCGCAAGAAGTATTTAAAATATCAAACACAAAGCATGAAGAAATTTTGAGAATGGCAAGGCAAAAAGAACCGCCTAAACTGCGTCTTAATGTGGAAATTATTAAAGCAGAAAATTTATTGCCAAAAGATGCAAACGGATTTTCAGACCCTTTTGCTACTATTTACTTGGAGTCGAATGCTTCGCATCGTTATAATACATCTGTAAAGCATACAACACTAAACCCAATTTGGGAAGAACACTTTTCATTGTAAGTTAACTTCGACCATATAATTTCTTAACCCTTCTAAATTTATACATATGTGAAATTTATAGACCTATCATTGATAACCCTAAAGAGGAGGTACTGGTGGTAGAAATATGGTAAAAATTATATGAAATATATGTTGAATGATGACTAGAAATATAGTAAAAATTTACGCAATTCTACACCTATACTTAAAGGGATTTTGATGCTGCAGAAACTATCAAAGAAAAGGTTAATAAATTACTCGATGTAAAAGGAGTTAAGGGACTAAGTAAGCTGATGAAAGAAATTGCTCAAACCGCATCTACGGGAAAACATGATAATGAATTAATTGGCCGCGCAGCAATTACTCTGAAGGTGTGATGTTTAAACCAAGAATGATAGAAATGTAAATTACGATAATTTCGTTTCCTTACTTTTGTTAAAATTATAAAAATGCACTATGTCATGAAGAAAAAATACAGAGGATTGGTTTACAGTAACTATAAAGGTTTTACATTTTCTTTGCTTTCATTTTGAGTCTGTCGCAGTTTATTATTTTTGTGTGTTTGGTTTATTATATTTGGTTGCGATTAACTCAGTAAAAACTGGTTAACACAATTTTGTAACGAAAAAGCGAGCAGTTTCCTTTATACTTATATCGGTTAAGATGTAACGTGTCGTAATTTATGATATCTATCATATTTCATGAAATATCCATATGTATATGTAAATATGAATGTGTGCGTGAAATAAATGAATATCTCTTATTTCAGTCAATTTCTAATTCAGGTTTAACTGTTTGGTACAATTTAGAAAAGGGTTCTAAAACAAAAAGCCGAGGCTCGATATTACTCAACATGACATTGAGTGCAGAAAAGAATAAACGTGTTGCTCTTCAAGAGCATAAACACTTATTAAACCTATTACTGATTCATGAGTTGGAAAGCTCCCAAGTAGCTGAATACTGGTGGAATGGCAAATTTACTACAAATGCGGAACTTATTCGGTCGCAACATGCAGTTCAAAGTGGCCTTACAAACTTTGAATGCGCTCTTTGCCAATGGGTGGTGTACTCGAAAATCCATGAAAATCATAAATTAAACTTTATTCTCTTTAACAATATTCTAGATATTGTTATACCTACCCTAAAATTACTTCAATCAGATTGTGAAGACGTAAAAACGTTTTGGGAAGGAGTGAAACGAGTTTTGCCGTCATGCTTTTCAATTGTGCGAAAAATTCGCGCTAGAAATGTTAGTGATAAACATATTGTTACCACACTATGCGATATTTTAAATATTATTTCGAAAATCAAAGCATTGGGAGAACCAGTGATAGACATATTTCCTGAAAATGTTTATGGTTTTATTAGCCTAAAGAACCCGGATGTAATGAACATTGATTTAGTTCTAGAAGCAGTTATAAATACTTCTACAAAAGAGTGGTTGGAATATATTATGGAAGGAAGTAAGCCACATATACGTGATGAACACAATGACGAAGAAAACTTACAGTTTCTTATAAAGCTCATTCAAATGGTGAGATCTGATTTACAAAGAGGAATGGAGCATTTTGATAAACACTTTTATCAGTAAGTTCAATATCTCAATTTCAAAGAAACTTATTTAATTTTTATAGTAATAATAATTATTATTATTGTTGTTGTTTTTTTTTTGTTTTGTTTATAGAAAACTAAGAATTAACTATTCGGGCATCCTTTTCAAATATTATGATTTAAATTTGTTCGATGTATGTAAAGAAAAAGTTGAGATCGTTTGTGCAAATATTAAAAGAATGGAAATACCGGACGACACTTTGGAGTTTTCCAATTTTTTGGATGAAGAATCTCTCAACATGGGTACAACACTATTCGAACTATATTTGGTGTTAAAGCGGTTTGTTTCCTTAGGTAAGAAACTATATTAATTTTGTACTTTTAACGTAAGAAAATTTACTACATTAATTTTTATACTCGCAACAAGCTGCTAGAAAATATTATAATTTTGTTTACCTAACACCTATAACTAATCGAAATAGTTAGTATACATAGTTTCTAATATGAGTGATATGACTTTTTTCTAAAACAAAATAAAAAACACACTCATTATTAAGGGAAATTCAAATGTTTTTTTTATTTTTTGTGAAGTGCAATCAATACAATTCAATTCTGAATATAACATCATTTATATGGTCTCCTCGAATTCATTTGCAGAATACAACCACGCCTATATAGCATGTCTCAAAATTTGAAATTCTATCTGATTCCTGTATACAAATTAAGCACTAACAAATATATCAGGATAGAACAAATAGTGGCTTGGACCTTTACCACCTTATGACATAAATTGTCAAAATCGGGCCAAAATTGTTCAAGCTTCCATACATCGAATATGGGGTCCCTAGTGCCTTTTGCCAAGTTTTTCCGAAAAATATTGGTGAATCTGTAAGATATTCTGATAATTGTTTGTCTATATATACTATATATGAAAATTTGGTTGAAAATTTGGTACTTTACTTAGTCCTCATTAACCTGTTATTATGTTTTTCCAACTTCCGGGTGAATTTATATCGCATACATCAGCCAATATGTGAGTTATCTAAAAAAAATTAAGGTTCGTGTTTTACTCATACAGTGTAACAGTGTATCGCTAGTATCTTTTTCTGTAAATTATATGTAGTAATGTGGACAAGTGAGGAAGAGATAAGTTAGGATGTAACCGAATAATTCATACTCTTGCAACTAACCAGTAGAAACCCCGGAAAAATACATTCAGGTGTTGGCAAGACATTATTTTAAAGATATTGCGAAAGAATTCAACATTACTTATTTGTTCGACGAAATCGTAATAAATTACAATCAAATTTGATGTCTTGTTAATTTATATTGAAGGGCATAGACTAAGGTAGTATTATAATTATTTTTTTATCTCACCTCAGCATACTATTATCAGGAAAGGATGTTCTCCGAATTCCTGTAATATATTTAACAGACTGACCAATATTTTCGGTAAAAAGTTCACAATAAAAACTGGGGTCAACATACTTGAATAGCTTTCATCCAAGTTGGGCAATTTTTGGTCATAAGGTGATAGAACTCAGGGGGAGTATTCGTGAAAAGTTTTCATTGATTTTTGATTTGTATACTGAAAAATAAAATAATGAGATGGAGTTTAAAGTTGTGTTATATTACGAGTAAAAGTAGGCGTGGTTGGTATCCTATTTCATCCATAGTCACACTGCCGGTAGGAGTTCCTAAGCGAATTTGGCTATTGTAGCTTTAGTAGTTTAGGAGATATAAGAGGGTGGGGCTCATTTTTTCAAAATTGTTTTCCCATAGGAGCCCCTAGCTACTGCAATTCCCTGGGTCAAATTACAGTTTTGTATCTTAATTTAGGATAAGATTTACGAACTCGTCCTCACTTTTTGCCAAGGAACTCCTGTACCAAGTTTCATTAACATGTATTACTTTTTACTCAAGTTATCGCTCGCACGGACAAACAAACAGACATCCATTCACTCGAAGTTCTACTCGTCTTGTCATCTAAATATTGTATAATTAAATACATAGTATGAACTAGAGATGAGCGATATTGCGATTTTTAAATCACTGTGATTTCAGTGATTGCTATTTTTAAATCACTGTGATTTTATATTGCTATTGCGATCGCAACTAAGTCGACGTTCAAACGTCGTTGTTGTTGTTGTAGCGGCAGATTCTGCCAATTTGACACTGTTTGGCCGAATAAAAGTCCGGGTCTGTTCCACTTACCACTTACGTAGGTTTTCCGCCTTTCTTTTCACTACATTTTCGCAAATATTGGAGCGGTTCAGCTACCTGACACTTAGAGCGTATTGCATAGTTCATTTGTATGTTGGTATGATGGTTTCACACATTTCTTAGAAGGAATTACCATTAGTGTGGTTGATAATTTGTTTGTTTAGAATACCCGCTTTTAATATTTTCAAGACCAAATAATTAACGCGAGTTTCCTAATCTTTGAGAAAATATTAAAAACCCGTAATTTTTTTATTCCATCATTTTTTCTGAAATTAATTAGTTACAATTCTTGTTTTCATCACAAAATGCTTTATATAAGAACGTTACACTCAAAACTTCAAACCGCTATGACGAAAAATAGCATATACGATATATACAATACCCTGAAGAAAGTTGTTACTTTTCTGCTATTTGCTATTGTGATCGTAATTCACAGGTTCGAACTGCTATCGTAAATCACAGGTTCGAACTGCGATCACAGTTTCGAACTGCGATCACAATTCACTGGTTCGAACTGCGATCACAGTTTCGAACTGCGATCACAATTCACTGGTTCGAACTGCGATCACAGTTTCGAACTGCGATCGCAATCGCAGTTCACAGAAGCGAACTGCTATTTATAAAAAGTGATCGCAGTTGCGATTTGCGATTTTTCAATCACAGTGAAAAAATCACCGGTAGTGAAATATCGCTCATCACTAGTATGAACGCGAATACAATACCGTGATGATATTTTTGTTTTGGTAGATTTTGAAACTTTTCAACAAACAATCATATCTTCCAAAATACACTTTTTAAATTTTGAAATTTGGCAAATCGACTAATTTTGCAATAACGGAATTCTTTACGACCATCTGTGCCAATTTTTACATTTTTATATGCTGCGGTTCGGACGTTCTGCGGGCACATAAAGACATAAACATTATTTTTTATATATATGACATATGTAACTCCATTTCCATCACGATTAGCTTAAGGTGATACAAACAACTGTTAAATTTGTTTCAATATCTTTTTATTATTTTCATTTCGCATGTACCATGGTGATTGTTTTAAGCATTTTTGATTGGAACATTTGTATTAAATCAATATTAGTTGCACAAGTCGTACCCCACAGTTGAATGCCATACATCCAAATCGGCCTTATGCCCGCATTATATTGTATAAAAGCACTTTGTTGTCTAAGCTAAGTTTGGAGTTTTTATTTAAAATCCAATTTAAATTTGCAGCTCTTATCTTCATGCTAGTTATTTTACTAGATATATGTTTTCTCCACGTAAGTGTTCTCTCAGGTGAATAACAAGATATGTTACTTCATTCGCCATCAATTAGGATAGTATCCGATATAAAGAATTGCATTGAAGAGTAAAGAGACTACTTCTACGGCAATTTTGGTAACTCCATTAGCATTTATGAGGTAATACTCGTATTATCATGTCCCGCCGACTTTTTTTTTGGATTAAGTTTTTTGATGATTCCAATAATTTCAAACGGCTAAGACAGCTGCGTTAGTTATATCATTGAGTTCTATTATGTTTTCGCCAATATCTCTTCCCGTATTTATTTTGTACTCAATATCAATGTGGCTCCTCATGTATTTTTTATATTTTAGCCTATTCGTTTTATAAGATGTTAGACCCAGTTTTGGATCAACAATTATAGGTTGTTCACATATCTTTATTAGTACAGGAGAGTGATCAGAAGATAGGTCAGTGCATGTATCAACTGTTATGTGCGATTTATCTATATTTTTGATTACAGCAAAATCAATTAAATCTGGTATTTTGTTACGATCACTAGGCCAATATGTCGGCTTACCAGGAGATATTATGTCAAGGTTATTGTGCCTATTTATAATATTGTGATACAGTTGTCGTCTTTTCGGATTAATTAGTTCTGAGCCCCAATACGAGTGGTTTTCATTGCAATCTCCATCTGCTAGAAATCTATGGTCTAGTGTTCCAAAAACACTAAAATAAGCTGGATGTCCGAAATATAATATATAGATCTATATATATTAGGGTGTTAATACATATTTATATATTAGAGGTGTTCTACGTTATATGGAGATTTTTGAAATAGTGTTTTAAATTAACAGAATGGGCTAATTTCTTTCCTTTTTATGAAAAATGTTTAAAAAAAAATTTGGGGACAATCGGATAATGGGAAGACGGCGCGGAAATGTTTTAAAATTAAAAATTGCCTTCCTATAGGAAAGAACAAGTTTTATGTATTCGAGTATCAATTTTTCTTTTAGTGTATTTATTAAATGAATATGTATGCTTTAATATGTCTCAACTAGCACGATATAAAAAATAATTTTAATAATATTTTGTTCTTATTTCGAGTGAATAAACGGTAAATAATATTTTTTTATCGCACCATCGTCATAACCAGTGTTTAAAAAACTGCAGTCGAAGTAGCAGAAGTCGCTATACTTTTGCTTTTCACTGCTTCGACTGCAAGTAACTTCTTAAAATGAACAGTTGCTTCTACTTTTGCTTCTAAAGAAAACAGAAGTCGCAGTCGAAGCAAAAGCAGAAAACGATCGCCGACGAAAAGCGAATCAGCAGTAGCAGACGCCGTGTAAAAAGTTTTGATTTTGCTTTGCTGCTGCTTTCGCTAAGCAACGCAAGTCGAAGCAGCAGCAACTGCTCGATTTCTGCAAGTCGCCAGCAGCAGCAGTCGCTGTTTGAAAATTTCGATTCTGCAAGTCGCGTCTACTGTCGAGACTACTGTCGCGTCTGAATTTTTCTACATATACTGTATGATTCTTGTTTCTTGTGCATCAGTGTTACATTATAAAAATAAAGTACAAGTTCGAAATAACATTTTTTCAAAAAATTAATATTTAGTTTAATATTGTTAATTTACAGAAAAATTATGCAAATTGTGTTGGGAATGAGCGAAGTCTTAAATTTAATAAACTTATACAAGCATAAATCAAAATATTATTGCGCATTTTAAATTTATTATTTCAATTGGTATATAAATTTTATGCCACAATTATTATATAGTAGTCCAAAAATATGAATTCTTATTTTTCCCAGAAGTACATTTGTAAAAAAGGATCTTTCTCCTTTTCTTATTATCTTATTTTTCCCAGAAATACATTTGTAAAAAAAGGATCTTTATCCTTTGTTATTATTTTCTTTTTCCCAGAAATACATTTGTAAAAGAATCGTAATCCTTTTTGAAGTTATACTTCTTATACGACGCCGGAAAAGGTTGCGATAGATTCTGGTTGCGCAACCTTCCATATAAAAGTAACGCAAAGTTGCGCAACCTCGCTCCATCCATATGAATGTAACGCAACCTTGTCTGCGAAGATGTGCGAGCAGCAAGCGAAGCGGTGACAATCGGCGATCGTTTGTTCGTTTCTTTCGGCACAGCTCGGCCGACACAACAACACAACACAATGTTCCATGCTTATGCGGTTGTTGTTTTTGTAGAACAATGTTTCAATTTTTGGTTGGTGACATATTCACATGTGTGCGCATATGTGTGTTTGTATGCTTTTGCATTATTGAAGTTATACTTCTTTTTCTTTCGTTTGTCTTTCATTTCTGCGAATTCTCAACTATTTTACGTATGTTTTGGTTGAAATACTCTGCGTTGGCCTTTCAGAATCACACAGAATCATTTCTGTGGTTTTTGAAATTGACCCACGAGGACGAGGTATATGGTTTTATTTGGGAGCGTGAGATTTAAGAAAATCGCTCGCTTACAAGGGATAAAACGACTTCTGAGTGGCGATTTTAATGAATAAATTCACAGAATCATTTCTGTGCTTATGGAAATCAATACTAATAAATATTTTTTTCTTACTAATAGAAAATAAATTTATCACAGCAATATACATAAACATATACATAATATTGCTGTGATAAATTTAATTTCTATTAGTAAGCAAAAAATTAATAATAAATTTATTAAGACTATACTTCTCAGGGCATCACAGCAATGTTATGTATATGTATATACATATTATGCATATGTATTGCTGTGATAAATTTATTGCGAAAGCAAATGTTCTACAAAGTATGTATATTTCTATACTTAAACAAAATTATTAGAACCATCGTATGTTTCTTGCATTCATAACCAAATCATACTTAAGTCAGCGCAACCTAATTGTCAATGGTGGTGTTGGTGGTAAGCGCTTGGAAGGTCAAGATGCTAACACAGGTCCCAGGTTCGAATCCCGACAGAATAAATTTTTAATTTTTTGCTTTTAACATCGTATACTATAAAAATAAATATTTTTCTTTATTTTAATTTCTATTAGTAAGAAAAATATTTATTTGTATAGTATACGATGTTAAAAGGCATACATCTTCTATCCTATCTTGTGTATCTGCACATGCTCATATGAGTGTATGTATACGCATGTGCGCGCATTGACTTGCATGTTCATACATTCATATATACTTATATGTACATATATTTGCATACATTGCCGAACAAATAAATCACAAGCATACAAACATACATATGCGTACACATATGAATATGTCACCAACAAAAAATTGATCTTCACAAGTTAATCCGGCAGCCAAATTGGCGAAGACAAAAGAGAGATGATTACGCTGCATATTCTCTTCCGCAACGAAGAGACGGAACTACTTTCTGAGTCAAAATTCATTCATTTAGGCTTTGCTTTATTCTTCATTTTATGCGCATAATAAATTTATAAAATGTGAATTTAAGTTTTCTAGTTTTCTTTCATACAAAATGATATGCATTTCTGAATATCACTAAGAAGTATAACTTCATCCGCGCGTAGGGACTCCACGCACCTTTTTTTTTATTTTCCACATAAAAGATTTAAGCTACCTACCTCTCATTTACGTATATATATACACCCAACTCTTTTTTTACACGGTAGATACGTTCCTCAGAAATCCGTGTAAAAAAAAAACCGTGTAAAAAAAGAGGCGTTTCCTATAGAAAAAGGGGGGATACGTTCCATGTAATCTGAAAACCGTGTAAGATTAAATAAAGAACTAAATTTACTTGGAAAAACGGTGTAAAAAAGTTGAAAATTATAAAATTCCAGATATGCATACAAATTGTATGTTCATATGGCATTTTATTGAACATTAAAACTTAAAATACACAACTCATACAGGTGAAAAATTGGTAGATTAAGCAAAAAACAAAAGAAATCTGTTAATCCAGTACTAAGAACTGAAAAGTTAGAATATAAATAAGAAAAAAATATTTACATTGCTACATAATTATTCGTCGTAGGAAAGAGTTATGGAATAAGTGTGGTAAAAACAAATATAATTACAAGACAATGATTTTGAAACGGTAGTAGATTAAAAATTTTTTACAAAAAAAATTATTTTCTCAACCGTGTAACTTCAAATCCGTGTAAAAAAAAAACCGTGTAAAAAAAGAGTTGGGTGTATATAAGTCTTCTGCACGTCTTCTTTCCAACGATATAAATTTGATACACATATGCACATATGTGAACGATAACACTATCATTGGCACTGTTTATGCATCATTGTGAGGATTTTCTTATTCTTGCAAAATTTTCCAAATCGTTATGCATTTTTATACTCATGCAACATGCTGGTACAGAGCGTAATAGTTTGGATCACCTAACTGTAGTTTGTATCATCAAATTTTCAAAATTGGACTACAGCTGTTCAAGCCCCCAGACCGAATTTGTGGACCGCAGTTCCTGCAGCGAACATTTGATCAAAAATATCATTATATCTAACAGGTATGTTATTGAAGTTCGGACGAAATCTTTCCTAGTAATAGTATGCCTGGATGTCAAAAATGGGTTGAATCGTATGAAGGCTTCTCTTAAACGCCATATCTTCTCCTTTACTGTCGTAGACACCGTTTTTGCTGCTTATAGCCGAGTTAACAACAGCGCGCCAGCCATTTGTTTACGCTATTTAACTCCAATTTGACATAATCAGTGCAGTCAGGTTCTTATCCATCGGATTTCCCCAACGGAATGGAGGTATTCGTCTTCCTCCTCCCGGCGGATACTGAATCGAAACCATTCAAAGCTGGAGTGTTGTCTGTAATCCGGACAACAAGACCTAGGCAGCACACCCGCAGTTTCTTGAATTATGTAATGTCGCCGTATATCTCGTACAGGTCATCAGTCCATCAAACACTTCTAATGCCGACTCTTTAGATGCTATCATTGTCCATGCCTTCGCACGATATAGCAGGACGGGAATGATGAGTGACTTGTACAGTTTGGTCTTCGTTTGTCGTAAGAGGATTTTACTTTTCAATTGCCTACTAAGATCAATGTAGCGCTTCTTGGCAAGAGTGATTCTATGTTGCGACTCCAAAGTTATGACTGTCAACAATGACGTGGGAAGCAAGTCGCGAATGCGCTGACTGTTTGTTTGATGACAGAAGATATTTCGCCTTGTCCCCGTTCACTACCACACCTGTTGCGTCAAGCGACATCCTTTAAACATAAATACTATTTTTAAACATAATACTAAACGAATGTATATGAATTAATTTTATATTAAATATTTAAATTAAAATGTTAAAGTTTATTTTATATTATATTATACTCACCCTAATAATACTGTTTATATACTCACCATAATTTTCTACCATAATGTAACGAATTGAATTCTACTTACCCCTTTTTTATAAATACATATTTACGCGTCCCGTTAGTTTAAACCGTTAGGTTAAGGTTTAGGCTAAGTCATAAAATTCCTGAAATAAAGAATTCAATTGTGTAAGAAGAACATTCGCGAGCGGTCGCTATTTCATTTTCTCGGCACAGGCAATTTGTATATTCGGTTCACGCATTCCCAATTAATCAGTTTTCTCAAAAAAGCTTGAGATTTTTCATGGCGCCCGAGCAGGGACAATAGTGCGTGATAAAAGTTTAACAAAGAAAAAGTTCAAGTTTTTATTAACATTTTTAAGACAATTTTCGTGGATATCAAATATCCGTATACATACATATACAATTTTCGGTTCAATTTAATTGCCTGTGCGCGCGAGTTTCGTTTCACGATTGTCGGTTGTCGTCGGTCTAAATAAAAGTGAAAAACATACAAACGTAACTTAAAAAAAAAAAAAAAAAGTTACTTAAAATAAAAAGTGCTTAAATTTACAAAAAAATTCGTTTAACAAATTATTACTGTGAAAGTGAAAATATAAATACATATTTTTTTTTTTGAAGTTATACTTCTTATACGACGCCGGAAAAGGTTGCGATAGATTCTGGTTGCGCAACCTTCCATATAAAAGTAACGCAAAGTTGCGCAACCTCGCTCTATCCATATGAATGTAACGCAACCTTGTCTGCGAAGATGTGCGAGCAGCAAGCGAAGCGGTGACAATCGGCGATCGTTTGTTCATTTCTTTCGGCACAGCTCGGCCGACACAACAACACAACACAATGTTGCCATGCTTATGCTGTTGTTGTTTTTGTAGAACAATGTTTCAATTTTTGGTTGGTGACATATTCACATGTGTGCGCATATGTATGTTTGTATGCTTGTGCATTATTGAAGTTATAGTTCTTTTTCTTTCGTTTGCCTTTCTGCGAATTCTCAACTATTTTGTGTGACTTTTAATTGAAATACTCTGCGTTGGCCTTTCAGAATCACACAGAATCATTTCTGTGGTTTTTAAAATTGACCCACGAGGACGAGGTATATCGTTTTATCTGGGAGCGTGAGATTTAAGAAAATCGCTCGCTTACAAGGGATAAAACGACTTCTGAGTGGCGATTTTAATGAATAAATTCACAGAATAATTTCTGTGCTTTTGGAAATCTATACTAATAAATATTTTTCTCTTACTAATAGAAAATAAATTTATCACAGCAATATACATAAACATATACATAATTAAAAATAAATTTATTAAGACTATACTTCTCAGGGCATCACAGCAATGTTATGTATATGTATATTGCTGTGATAAATTTATTGCGAAAGCAAATGTTCTACAAAGTATGTATATTTCTATACTTAAACAAAATTATTAGAACCATCGTATGTTTCTTGCATTCATAACCACATCATACTTAAGTCAGCACAACCTAATTGTCAATGGTGGTGTTGGTGGTAAGCGCTTGGAAGGTCAAGATGCTAACACAGGTCCCAGGTTCGAATCCCGACAGAATAAATTTTTAATTTTTTGCTTTTAACATCGTATGCTATAAAAATAAATATTTTTCTTTATTTTAATTTCTATTAGTAAGAAAAATATTTATTTGTATAGTAAACGATGTTAAAAGGCATACATCTTCTATCCTATCTTGTGTATCTGCACATGCTCATATGAGTGTATGTATACGCATGTGCGCGCATTGACTTGCATGTTCATACATTCATATATACTTATATGTACATATATTTGCGTACATTGCCGAACAAATAAATCACAAGCATACAAACATACATACGCGTACACATATGAATATGTCACCAACAAAAAATTTATCTTCACAAGTCAATCCGGCAGCCAAATTGGCGAAGAACAAAAGAGAGATGATTACGCTGCATAATCTCTTCCGCAACGATGAGACGGAACTACTTTCTGAGTCAAAATTCATTCATTTAGACTTTGCTTTATTCTTCATTTTATGTGCATAATAAATTTATAAAATGTGAATTTAAGTTTTCTAGTTTTCTTTCATACAAAATGATATGCATTTCTGAATATCACTAAGAAGTATAACTTCATCCGCGCATAGGGACTCCACGCACCTTTTTTTTTTTTTTACGAGGAGGAAGCATCGAAAGCCTGAACCCAAGTCAGTGTGGAACTTTAATCCGAACTAAACCTCCTACTGTCTTGTACCGAACCCCCCGGTACCACCGTCAAGTATTACGTCGGGAGGAAGGTTGAGTATTACTCATACGTACGTGATGGTCCTAATGCATTCAGTAGCAAGCTGCATTTACTTGGCCCCACCTCGGTTTGTCTTATACCCCCCTAGTACAGTGATTGTCACAAAATTCTCCTTGTGTGCTCCAGTCATGGTTTGTGTGTCGCGTCTTAGTTGTTCGTTGGAATTTGTAGTAATCTTCTACGTTGTTGTTCTCCAGCTCTTTGGCGTTTCATGATTTTTGCTGCCACTTGGGACACGGCTTTCCACTTATCTAGTGATTCTACCATTTGAGACACTAGATTTTCTGGGGTTGGGTCTTTCTCGAATGCGTTTTTTAAAACTTGCCTTTCTTCGTCGTATTTCGCACATTGGAACATTGTGTGCTCCAAATTCTCGATGATCTCGCCTCCGCAATAATCGCATACATCGTTGTCCTCATGTTTGAATCGCTTCAAATATATTTAAAACAGCCGTGTCCAGTGAGGACTTGGGTGAGGTAAAAATCTACTTCTCCGTGCGGTCTATTAAGCCATAGTTCTATTTTAGGGATTAGGCGGAAAGTCCAGCGGCCATTTCGGCTGTCTTCCCATCGTTTTTGCCACCGCTTCACCGTATCTGCTCTGGCTTGCTCCTTTTGAACTCTGGGCGTTACTCTCTCATTTGAACGGTATGTGAGCTCTTTGGCTAAGAGGTCTAGCGGGTGTAAGCCCGCGATCACTAGGGCAGCGTCTTCGGATACTGTACGAAACGCGGAGCATACTCTTAATGCGCATATGGTGTACGTAGAAAATAGGCCGCGACGATATGATTTGACTTCAAGAGCTTTCTCCCATATTTGGGCGCCATATAGAGCAACTGACTTTAGTACTCCGGCTAGTAGTCGTCTCCTATTTTGTTTTGGTCCACGGGTATTGAGCATTAGCCGGGTTAGAGCTCTGCATATTTTCGTAGCTTTTTCGCTTGCATAAGCTACGTGTTCTTTAAACGATAATCTTGCGTCAAGAACGATACCCAAATATTTTATAGCAGGCTGAGTGGTTATGCTTACACCTTTAGAGCAGAATGTAGCAACTTCCCGGACCTTTCTGCCTGTAATAAGTACGGCTTCTGTTTTGCTCTCTGCCAGAGATAGTCCATTAGTTTCGAGCCAGTCGCTAATTTGAGAAATTGTTGTGTTGGTTACCGAAACTATATCCTCTATATGTTTAGCTATTACCACCACGGCAATGTCGTCTGCAAACCCAATGATATGAACGTTTTCCGGTACTTTGAGTCGCAGTACTCCGTCATACATTATATTCCAGAGGAGGGGCCCAAGTACAGATCCCTGTGGCACTCCCCCAGAGATTTTGTATTTTTTGTAGCCCTGGTTTGTGTTATAGCATAGGGTCCTCTCGTTGAAGTAGCTGACTATCAGGTTGAAGAGATATGCCGGTACCGAGAAGTTTTTTAACGCACTTAGTATACTTGACCATGATGCCGTATTGAACGCATTTTTGACGTCGAGGGTTGCAACCATGCAGTATTTGATGGTACCACCTTTCCATCTTTTCCCACTAATGGCATTTTCCGCCAGTGTCTTCACTAGGGTCACCGCTGCGATTGTTGATCTTGCCTTCCTAAATCCAAATTGGTTTGGGGATAAACCGCCGGCGTTGTCAATGGCCTTACTTAAGCGTTGATAAATGATACGCTCAAGAATTTTTCCCGCAGAGTCCAACATGCAGAGTGGTCGGTAGTGGGACGGGTCTGTCAGCGGTTTGTTAGGTTTTGGCAGCAATATTAGGTTTTGCCTTTTCCAAATTGTTGGGAAACAACCATCCTGCATGCACAAATTGAAAAGTGCTCTGAATGGGTCTATGTTCCTAACAATCGCTGTTTTAAGCGCTATATTTGGGATACCATCAGGTCCTGAGGCTTTACGTGGGTCGAGCCGGTCGCATGCCTCTATAACCTCTTCGTTCGTTACTTCTGGTACCAACTCGCTTTTTTGCAACATCGCGATCTCTCGAGGTAGTTGGGGACGGGTCGGGAAAAGTACTGAGACAATTCTGTCAAGGGTTGTAGAGGAGGTTGGCATTTGATCTCGAATGCGTAGTTTCCCCATTACTGTCTTGTATGCGAGCCCCCAAGCATTGTTATCAGCTTCGTCACAGAGCTTGAGAAAACATTTCTGTTTACTTTTTTTGATTGCCTGTTTCAGGAGCTTTCTCTTGGCCTTGAAACTTGCTTGTAGGGAGTTGTATTCGTAGGTACCACGAGACCTTTGGTATAAGCGTCTTACTTTTTGGCATTCTTTTCGCAGCTTAGCAATTGAGTCGTTCCACCAGTAAACGGGGGGATGATGATTACGCCGTGGAAGCTTCGACATTGATATGTCGCATGCACTCTTAATGCGGCTCATAATCAATGAAGTCGCCTGGTTAACCGACCGCAAGTTGTCAGGCAGAGTAGTGGGTCCAAAGGCTTCTTCGAAGAGGTCTGGGTCGAATGTTTTGGGTCGCCATGAACTTCTTGTTAGGGTCGGTAAGTGCAGCCGAGTTTGCGGAGCATTTACCTCAAATATGATGGCATAGTGATCGCTGAAAGTGTACTGGTCGCTAATTTGCCATTGCGATCTACGAACTAGGCTTGAGTTTACGAAAGTAAGGTCTATCACTGATTGTCGGCCGCCTTTGTTGAACGTGCATTGGTTACTTGTGTTGAGAAGCTCAAGATCAAGGGAAGCAAAAGCTTCTAGTAAGGCTTTGCCCCTACTATTAGTTCTTTTGCATCCCCATTCAATAGCCCAGGCATTAAAATCGCCAGCTATTACCAATTTAGTTCTACCTCGGGCATCGGTCACAATGTTGTCGATAATATTCTTAAATTCCTCATCGTTGATGTTGGGGGGTAAATAGCAACTATAAATATGTATGTCGCTAACTTTAGCTCGAACAAAGCCGTTGAACGAGCGTGTAGACTCCAATTGAGGGAAGCTTGGGTTACATTTCCATACAGCCGCCTTATTTTTTGTGTCAGTTAACCAGTTTACACTCCGCAAAAAAAAAAAAAAAAAAAAATAACTTAAAATAAAAAGTGCTTAAATTTACAAAAAAATTCGTTTAACAAATTATTACTGTGAAAGTGAAAATATAAATACATATGTGCATATATGTATGTACGTACATGTACATAAGCAGTGATAGTGGGATAAAAAGAATATCCAGCATATGAACGTTTAACATTTAAAAAATTAAAAAGAAAGAAATAAGTGAAGTGGAGTGCGGAAAATTCCATTCGGTAAATGCACAAATTCGTACATATATACATACATCAATACTTACCGGTACATATGTACATGCAAAATATATGCACATACACATAAGTATGTATAACTAAGTGCAAAAGAATTTTCGAAACAAGTGCGGTAAAGAAACCACGTATGTACAAATCTACATACATATACGTACGGCAAGATCAAAACGGGTAGTGAGTACAGTGGAGTGCAAAAATAAAGGCACATAAGTATTTCAATTTGTATTTTGGCAAAAGTGGTGAAATTTATATTCACATACAAGTTTTGTAAAAAGTTAAAATTAAAAAATTTATTACTGTTTTCAAATTACAAATCCAAAAACAAAAACCCGTTTTTTAGTGCCGTTAACTTAAAGTTCCGATTGAAAGTGAAGTGCCGGTATAGAAGTATTTAAAAAAACGCCTACGCATTCACAACAGGTAACGATTGCGAATCATTGAAAGTGGTGCAAACAGAGAAAATAAATAATAATAATTAACATTTGCACCCTTTCAGTGTTTGACTCTCCCTTTTTACTTATATGCTTATATACAATATACATATATAATATTTGGACACGTATGTATATGCATACATACGTACACATATATTGACGTAAAAGAAAAAGGGATAGAGGGATTTGTGATAGCGTCTATGATCGCATCACTTAAACATTAAGGTGCGATTTTTCTGAGTTTTCTAAAAATTGGCAAAGCAACGAGTATATACATACGTTATATATATTGACATATCAAAGGGGATCAAACGATTTGCGGTAGCGTTTAAAGTATATTTACATATTAAACATTAAGGTGCAATTTTTAATAATTTGCAAAAGAAAAAAAAAAAAAATTACAATTCGGTCAGTGTTTTCACACAGTTTTCAATTTCTCGTTTTCAAAAAACATTGTGCTCATTACGAAAATTATCGGTTAGGCTTTCGTATAATTGGAGATCGATATTTTTTTTTCTCGTTTTCGTAATCGATTCCTATTATATTTGTTGCCAACCTTTATCGTTCGTTTTCGAAATTTTAATTTCAACAAACAAAAATGAGCAAGCCAAAGCCAACTATCGCCAACCTCTCTCCAAGTAAGGAGTTGATCGATTTAAAATCATTAAAGCGTCAAAGGACGGTGGCGAAAAGTAGCATTTTGCGTATAAAGACGGGCCTTCTTGAAAAAACCATGTCGTTAGATCCAATTGAGTTGGAATGTCGTCTCGACATATTAAACTCACACAGTGAAAAGTTGATGAAGTGTCAATCTAAAATTGAAGAGATTGATGAAGACGACATGGCCCGAGGGGAGTTAGAGGACATAATTGTAGAAACAAAATCTATAATTAAAACAATTTTAGCAAAAAGTAGAACGTCTATTGCGGACACATCTTTCGTAACATCTCACAGCTCAAGGCTCCCAAAAATGAATTTGCCGAAATTCAAAGGAGAGTATTCCGAATTTAAAAATTTTATGAGTTTATTTGAGAGTCTGGTTCACAATGATCCAAATATCCCAGATATTGAAAAATTTAACCATCTGGTTAATTGTCTATCTGGAGAGGCTCTGGGCACAGTAAAAGCGTTTCAAATGTCGGATGAAAATTATCCGAAGGCGTTGGCAAGCCTCAAGAAAGTTTACGATAATAAATGTTTGATATTTTTCAACACAATTTCGAAACTTTTTGAGTTGCCAACTATCCAAAAGCCATTGGCACCCTCATTGCGAGCGATGATCGATGAAGTGTCGGCTGTGTATGACTCATTGCTATCGCTGGGCGATGAGAAACAAATTACAAATGCGATTATCATACACATGGTCATGACAAAAGTGGACTCTGCCACCCGATCAAAGTGGGAAGAACAGCTGGATTACGACAAACTACCTTTATGGAAGGACTGTGAAGCCACCCTGAATAGAAGATTTCAGCAATTATCAGCAGAAGGAGCGTCATGTTCGAGAACGAAACCCGGAGCTGCAATCAGCGCGAGTCACATGACAGGAACCAAATCGGACAGGACCAAATCGTCGTTAGTAGCTACAAATACAAAGCAGCCTCTTTGCCAGCAGTGCAAATCAAAGGACCACTACATATCTGCTTGCCCCACTTTTAAAACTCTCTCTGTGCAACAGAGATTTGAGTATGTCAAATCGGTGCCCTTATGCATAAATTGTTTGCGTAAGGGACATACGGTTTCCAAGTGCAGAGCGGATCGATGTCGCGTGTGCAATCGATCCCATCATACGTTGCTTCACCAGTATCCTGTTTCCTTTGCTGCTGAATCTCATCCGCAACCAACAACAACTACACATGCAATGCATACATCGAGTATGGCGGATCGGGTAATGTTGGAAACAGCAGTTATTCTGGTGAGGACCAGCTGTGGAGCGTACCTACCTGCAAGAGCCTTACTGGACTCAGGGTCACAAGTCAATTTTATGACAGAGGATTTGGCCCAAAAACTGCGGATTCGTCGCCAAAACAGGACCTTAAATATTATAGGAATCGGAAATTCCAGTACGAAAGTCGGGGCCAAATTAAGCGCGTTTATTAAGTCACGCGTTAATAATTATGAATTTTCGGCGGAATTCTGGATTATGCGATGCATTTCTGCTAATCATCCAGACCATACCATTAATGTTAATGGTTGGAAAATTCCGCGCAATATTGAATTGGCGGATCCAGAATTCCACACATCCCAAAAGATTGACATCTTATTGGGTGCAGAAACCTTTTTTGATCTGTTAGCGGTTGGCCAAATTAAAATTGGCCCTAATCAACCAACGCTGCAGAAAACTCTTTTGGGATGGATTGTGTCTGGCAAATATGTCAGCAATCTTAGTCCTCCTCCCGAAGCAACTAGCACATTATGCCAAACTGAAGACGACTTAACGTCCATAGATTCAGTAGTCCAAAAATTCTGGGCTCTGGAGGAACTTCCTTCAGAAACAAATGGCAACAAGTTCACACCTGAACAAAAAGAGTGTGAAAAATTTTTCGTTAACACAACTGAAGTATTGCCTTCAGGAAGGCTTCAAGTCAGAATGCCCTTTAAATCTGACCGTAAGTTACTCGGTCACTCCTATGAAACCGCAGTTCGGCGGTTTCAGGCCCTGGAGAGGAAAACATTGAAAAATCCAGAACTTCGTAGAATGTATCTGGACTTCATGAATGAATATAAAGCACTGGGTCACATGAGCCCAACAAACAATAAGATCCCGAGTGAGCCACACTATTTCATTCCGCATCAATGCGTTTTAAGACCCGAAAGCACAACAACCAAATTACGTGTTGTTTTTGACGCTTCGAGTCGTACTTCATCTCAAATTTCATTGAATGAACTTTTGATGGTAGGCCCAACCATCCAAGAAGAGTTGTATTCAACTCTTCTTCGTTTTCGTTTACACAAGTACGCTTTAACGGCAGACATTACTAAAATGTACCGCCAAATAATGGTGCACGAAGAAGACAGAAATTGTCAGCTTATTGTGTGGAGAGAGCATCCCTCAGAGCATATTCAAATTTTTCGACTTAACACCGTCACTTACGGCACTGCGCCTGCACCATTTCTCGCAACACGGTGTTTGCAAATGCTCAGCGATGCTAATACAACTAAATACCCACTCGGTTCATTGGCCATTAAAAGAGACTTTTATGTCGATGACTTATTGACAGGATCTGAAAATTTTGAGTCTCTAGAAGAAGTGAAGTAGTTAAAATATTAAACTCGGCAGGATTCACCTTAACGATGTGGTTTTCGAACCACCCTAAATTTTTCGACAGTGATTGCACTGAAAAGTCATTAAGCTTCAATGACAAAAATTCTACAAAAACGTTGGGAATCCATTGGTTGCCGAAAGAGGATTTGTTTCGATTTGTCCTAGACGACAATTTTAATGATTTGCGAGCCACTAAACGAAACATATTATCAGTTTCTGCTCGCCTTTTCGATCCTCTTGGATTATTAGCCCCACTAGTTACCAAAGCAAAAATCTTATTGCAAGAGCTTTGGATTCAGAAACTAGATTGGGATGAGTCGATTCCATTGCGCCTCGACACTAGCTGGCAGAATTTCAAAGCCAACCTAATGCAGCTTTCAACAATTAGCATTCCTCGTTACGTGAACGTAGAGTCGAGTGCCATCTGCCAAATACATGGCTTCTCCGACGCTTCAATAAGAGCGTACGGATGCTGCATATATATACGAAGCCAAACTGCTAGTGGTATTAAATGTATGCTGCTTACTGCAAAGTCTAGAGTGGCTCCGCTGAAGACCAAATCTCTTCCGCGTCTTGAGCTCTCGGCAGCACATCTTCTTTCAAAATTATGGTCAAGAGTTGCGCCTATGTTGAATCGACATTTCGAAAAAATTACATTCTGGACAGACTCCGAAATTGTTTTACATTGGATAAAAACACATCCTTCCTCATTACAAACATTCGTCGCAAATAGAGTGTCCGAAATCCAAGAGTTGACCGACAAAGTACATTGGCGACATGTGCCAACGAAACAAAATCCTGCGGATCAAGTGTCTCGGGGTTGTAACGTGGACGAATTAAATAATTCAATATGGTTTGGCGGTTCACAGTTCCTCCTAGAAGACCCTGCATTATGGCCAATTAACACCCACTTCCAGCTCTCACCAGAAGACGAAGCGTTAGAGAAGAAGAAAAATGCATTTACATTAATTTCGACCACAGAGAAAAATCCAATATTGGAACTCATTGAAAAATTATCTTCTCATAGAAAATTGCTTCGTGTGGTCGCATATTTACTACGATGGATCAGACGACCAAACATGCCTACGGAGGGTAGGGATCTGACATCTGACGAATTGCACTTGAGTTTTTTGAAAATTGTTCAAGTGATTCAAAATTCGGAATTTGCAAATGAAATCCAAAAACTGACTAAGGGCACCACGCTACCGGCAAACTTGCAAAAACTAAATCCGTTCTTGCATGAGTACTCGGACATGTCGCTGTCATTCAAATTAATCCGAGTAGGAGGTCGCCTTTTAAATGCACCTCTCCCATACGATGCCAAATTTCCACTATTGCTATATAAAAATTCGCACTTCGTTACGACTTACTTACGGTTCCTGCATTTTCGAAATCACCATGCTGGAGCAAAAGCGCTGATTGCGCTTCTTCGAGAACGCATATGGCTGATTAATGCAAGAGAAGCATGCAGTAGAACCGTAAGAAACTGCACACACTGCTTTCATTACAAGCCGAAGCTGCAAACCCAAATAATGGGAAACTTGCCATCAGAAAGACTTCGAGCGCTACGACCCTTCCTTATATGTGGCGTAGATTTTTGTGGTCCAATATATACAACATTAAAAATACGTGGTCGACCACCCGTGAAAACTTATATTGCTGTTTTTGTGTGCTTTACTTCGAAAGCAGTACACTTAGAATTAGTTTCTGACTTATCGACTAATACATTTATTTTCGCCCTCAAAAGGTTCATTGGTCGCCGAGGGATTCCGCAGAAAATATACAGCGACAATGCAACCAACTTCGTCGGCGCCGACCGCAAGCTGCGCGAGCTGAAAGAGGCATTTCTAGCTCAGTCAACGGAAGTGAAGGAATTCGCCGCAGAAGAAGGATTCAGCTTCACCTTTATACCACCCAGGGCGCCGCACTTCGGCGGATTATGGGAGGCCGCGGTGAAATCCGCCAAACACCTGGTAGTTCGCGCACTCGGCAACGCTCTTCTCACCGCAGAAGAGCTGTCAACAGTAGTAGCCGAAGTGGAAGCCATTCTCAACTCGCGTCCACTAGCACCGTTGAGCCAAGACCCCAACGATGGAGAAGCTCTAACGCCAGCACACCTGCTGATCGGTTGCCCTCTACGAGCACTGCCACCAGCACAAGTGCCAACGGACATAATTCGTTGTTGCGAGAGTTGGCAACTTGTTTGCTGTCTCAAGCAACAGTTTTGACAGCAGTGGTCCAAAACGTATCTCACGAGCCTTCAAGAGCGGAACAAATGGTTACATCCGGAGCGGAATCTGCAGGCCGGCGACCTCGTCCTCGTACACGAAGACAACACACTACCGCAGCAGTGGGTACTAGGACGAGTCGCCGCAACCGTAGAAGGGCAAGACGGCAAGGTGCGAATGGCAGACGTGGCAACGAAAGCAGGCACAATCAAGCGACCCATTCATAAGCTCGCCCTGCTACCCATCAACGTTGAAGGATCATGATCCTGTAAAGGCGGCCGGTGTTGCGTCAAGCGACATCCTTTAAACATAAATACTATTTTTAAACATAATACTAAACGAATGTATATGAATTAATTTTATATTAAATATTTAAATTAAAATGTTAAAGTTTATTTTATATTATATTATACTCACCCTAATAATACTGTTTATATACTCACCATAATTTTCTACCATAATGTAACGAATTGAATTCTACTTACCCCTTTTTTATAAATACATATTTACGCGTCCCGTTAGTTTAAGCCGTTAGGTTAAGGTTTAGGCTAAGTCATAAAATTCCTGAAATAAAGAATTCAATTGTGTAAGAAGAACATTCGCGAGCGGTCGCTATTTCATTTTCTCGGCACAGGCAATTTGTATATTCGGTTCACGCATTCCCAATTAATCAGTTTTCTCAAAAAAGCTTGAGATTTTTCAACACCCATACGCTTCGGTTCTTTATCCATTCTGAAGAAAGCAGAACTAAAGGCGCAGTTGTTGAGGCCAATGATCAATAACATCGGTATACCCCAGCAGCTATAAACTCTTATCAAAGCTGAAACTGGATTTAAAATCAACGAGAAGATGGTGTATCGACCTTCCTTTCACGGGTCTTTTCTAAGTTTTGGTACATGGTGAAAGTCTGGTCGTTAATAGATTTGCCTGGTGTAAAGCCACACTGTTAAGGTCCAATCAATTTGTTGAAGGTGGGCTGTAGTCTTTTACACACTACGCTTGATAAAACCTTACAGTGGACCAATAAAGTTTACATACACCTAATTCTATTAAATTATTTAAAATGATGTATATTTAACATTAAATATAGTATATCAAAATATTTTTTTGTTTCTAATACTTGTCCCTAGACAGCGGCGCATGCAACAAAATGTAGGCCAAAAATCGCTAAAACTTTTGTAATTACTTTTGAATTTTATAAATAATCATTGTTGTATGTAACTTTTTTGATATGAATTAGGCGCATTTTCAGCTTAAGCATTAACTTTATTTATTTGTGTAAACAAAAAAATTTTTTGATATACTGTATTTAATGTTAAATATACATCATTTGAAATTTATAAAAAAAACCTCAAAAATTTATTCATTTTATAAAAAATAAACCTGTCGTAATTTAATAGAACCAGGAGTATGTAAACTTTATTGGTCCACTGTATATGCGATATTACGGAGGCTTATCCCACGATAATTGTAGCAGATTGTGGAGTTCCCTTTATGTGGATAGGGTAGAGCACACTTAGATTCCAATCGTTGGGAATGTTTTTGTCCGACCATATCTTGCAAAGAAGAACACTTTGTCAGTTCTTTGAATCGAGTTTGCCATCTCCAGATTATACATAATTTCAGTATGCTCTGAATATCAGCCACTAGATCACCACTTTGGGACATACAAAAGTATACTCCTTCCTTCTGTAAACCGCCGCAACTTTCGTAGAATTTTCGAGAATTACTCCTGTCGGCCAGCTTCTCAAGCTCTTCATACTCACTCATTTCGGCCTCTCTCTTTTTTTTGCATATGGGAGGCTCATCGTACCAGCTGTTTTTTCAACTTTTCTGAAAACCAATGGTTTCGCTTGAAGCTGTACTTAATAAGCTTAAAATGCTGTGCCACATTCTGCTGATGAGTGCTATCCGAGAGCAGTGGGGAAACCCGCTTAGGTGTCGGTTGACATTGTAGCTTCTCGGCGTCGTACCTTCCATGTGTTTGTTGACGGGCGAGCTTTGCTGTACTGAAGCAAGCGCGTATCTTCGCTACAACAATATAGTGGTCCGAGTCGATCTTAGTTCTTTGGAGCATACGCACATCAAAGACGTCAGAAACATGCCGTCCATCTAACACAACATGACCAATCTGGTTTTGAACTTTTCGATCCGGAGACATTCAAGTAGCTTGATGTATTTTCTTTTGCTCGAATCTAGTATTACAGATAATCTTATTTCGGGCCCCTGCGGAATCGATCAGTTTTAACCCATTTGGAGAGGATTCGCCATAGAGGCCGAATTTTTCAACTGTTGTACCAAAGTTGCCTTCTTTGCCTACCCTCGTCAAGCACAATATTTATATCGTGGCAGGACAATCGTCATAAGCGCCAGGACTCGACGACTGAGTTTTTCTTACACCACAAATCCACACTCCTTTATATGGCCCTTATAGTAAATGTCACAACCTACTCTTTCGTCCTTGACCCGTCTATTGCGTTTCTTGGACGGCATGGTGTCAGCCAGCTTTGCATCGGCACCTTCCCCATTTAGGAACGGGACATTCCAGACGTATGCCCATAAATCATAGTCCTTATTAGGTTTGCTGTGGTCGTCATCAAAAGTGGGGTCTTTCATCCGAAGATGTTTTTTCTTTTCCTTGAAAGTGGTTTCTACGTGGCGGGTCCCAAACCCAACGCAGAACATCGCTAGACGAGTAGTATATAGTTTTTATTCATTTGTTTCAAGAACGACGGCCACTCGTAGCTGCACCTCTGGTGAACAGACACTACAAAACCTTCCTCTCTTAAACAAGGGTTACTCACGTGCGAGGCGAGTACGCAAGAGTAGGAATTGGCCTGCGACTGTAACTGCTTACTTAAACCCATTACACCGCCATATATTTAATACAACAATTTTCGACCATTAATAAATAATATTAATGAAATCAGGCGAAAACTTCCCTTCCTATACATAACTAATATCACAATTTTCGAACATCCGGCTGACTTTACTTCCACATCAACTCAATATACTAATCGCAACATGTTAAAGTAGAACATAATAGTCAAATATTTTTCGGTCTTCCTTTGATAGAGGAGGAAATGGGTAAAAAGGAATGATAAACCTCACTGTCCCTTCATAACGGTTATGTTGAAAACTGCTAAAATAGCTTTAACCCGCTAAACAACACTTCAGTGTTCAATGGAATTTGTGTAGTGTCTACCTTTACTTAAAAATCTGTATCTCAGAAAGTTCTCAAAGGATTGCTTTCAAATTCGGTGGATAGAATTATGTTTGAAGCTTGTATTACGGTGGGAGAATCGGTCTACAACCACGCTTATTATCCATATATAATAATTATAAATCAAGCTCAAACAAATTTATCGGAGTTAAATTTTGCACGAAAAGAGCCTTGAAGGTTATGTATGCCTCGTGTTTATAAATCGGTGAAATCAAACATTAACATTTTAAGCCTCAAGATCTACTGAAAATATCGGTCCATGCAATTCATGTATAATTTTTTTCATAAATACCTACGCAATAAAATTTGTTCATATTTCTCCAAGCTTCAATTTTGAATGAAGAATGAGATGAACTGTAACTTTAACAATACTACATTCTACATGTCAATATACATACATATGTAAGCAAACATATTTGTAGATAGGTAATATTATATTTTCTATTGTTTTTATGAAAACGCGGGGTTTACCCAACGCTGTTGGTAACTCTTGATTTAGGTATTAAGACAATACTAGGACTTACATAATGAAATCTACATACAATTTACATTTATATATAAATGTGTATATAATGTAGATATTTTTAAATTAGTCATGAGCAATCCGCTTAGAGGGGTTTAGAAGCATGCAGCAACTTAAAATTTTCCCTACACTTGCGGCCACGCACAACTTACCACTTTAATTTCTTCGATGTCTTTTAAAATTTTCTCGTTGTTTCGGGGATTTTTTCAAAATTTGTTTGTTTCAATGTATTTAGTAAGCACAAATACATTATATTAAATTACCTAGATATTATTTTGGTGTTTAATTTGTCTCGTTTTATGAATAAAACACAAAAGAGCTTTTCTTTGTGGCTAAATGAAAATATTTTTTGAACACGGCAATTGTTATTTCTTTTTTTTAAGTCATAAAAAATATATATATTATTTAGTAAAATTATATACACCCATGTTTATAAACTTACAATATTTTTTAGGTAGATCAATATGTACAAATTGCGAGTTAGCTCTAGAAAAGTTTTATTCTTGGTTTATGCCTGGCGTTACTCATTGGCTCGACATTTCAATTGTTAAAGCTTTAAATCGTATTGCTAAAGCCATTGAACTGGATCAATTGCAGGCTGTTGATGATACGGTAAAATATAGCTCATCAGCAGTGGATACTCTAGCTATATTTTATCAAATAAAGATATTCTGGCATCAACTAGATTGGCCAGATATTGAAGGATCATACACATTTGTTGCCAAAATTATTGATGTAAGTATATTTCAATTAAAGTCTTATATTTCTTAGGGTTTATTTAATTTTATAAAATTTGTGAGTCACGGATTGATCATTGAACGCGAAAAACATATAAAGGCTTTTTCAGTAGCTACGCTACAAAAGTGGACCAATAGGGGCAGCAAACCACGCCATATTTTTCTCCTACTCTTCCGACCTTTCTCTTCAGTAACTATATTCTATCACACGAATAAAGAATTTCATTGATATCACAAACCGTTTTTGTTTTATTGAAAACAACTTTTTTAGCGTTCTTATTGAAAAATCCGTTATATATACATATACATATATGTATATATTCTACAAGGTGCGTTCCAAAGTAAACAGGACTTTTTAATCTAGCGCCCCCTGGTGGCGCCATCTATATGTCGACTGGTGCGTTCGAATCTGCTATCATTATCGATTGTCCAGTGAGAATTTCATGTCATTTCATTAATTGGAAGGGAAGTTATTGCGTTTTAAGTGTCAGTATGTTTGTGTTATCGTTGCGAAAATGGGCTTTGAACAAAGAGCCAACATTAAATTTTGTTTTAAAATTGGTAAAACTTTTACCGAAACGCTTCAATCGATGAAAGAAGTTTATGGCGATGATTGCCTATCCCGTAGCAGAGTGCACGAGTGGTTTCAACGTATGTGTTCTGGTCGTGAGAACATAAATGATGATCAACATGTGAGCCAATCAAAATCCGTGATCACCCGGAAATTCCATCGAAACTGTGCGTGAATTCATTAAAAATCAGCTGAAATCATCATTGAAAGTCATGGAAATGGAATTGAACATATCCAAAACATCGATTTATCGCATTTTGACCGAACATTTGGGCTTACGAAAAGCGTGTGCATGGTTTGTTCCGCACAAATTGACTGACGACCAAAAATTACTCAGAATCCAACATTCGAAGAAAAAATCACATTTAAACCATTAACCACTCCCCGTATTCACCTGATATCTCACCGTGCGACTTCTTCCTTTTCGGAATATGCTCATGAAAGAAAACGTTATGCAGACGTAGAGGCCATTCAAAAGGCTTGCAACGGCGTCAACTTTTGGACCGTGCAAAAAGCTGTATTGAAGCAGAAGGAGACTATATTGAATAAAATAAATTGATTTTGTCGAAAAAACTATGGGTTCTGTTTTTTTAAGTCCTATTTACTTTGGAACGCACCTTGTATTACTATCAGCAAATATGAATTTTGCTACTGTATAACTCGATTTTGTTTACAACACATCGATCTTTTGGAAAACATTTATTTGGAATATTTTTCCAAATTCTGAAATTAAAATACTTTCAGGTTTTAAAACACTTAAATTATATTAATGCAAGCTTGATAAATTTTGGTTGCAGTTTAAATCCTTAATTTTTCACCCATACCGAATAATGTTAGAATGATAGAAAACAAAGAAAAAATCTTGGCGCTACTAATTTTCTACTACTCAAACTGCCAAATGCCATGCATATGGGCTGAAATCTGGTACAGGTTTTTTTTTGGAGTTATATGTATGTATATTTAAAACAAAGTATAATATAAGTTTTTCATAAAACTTCAATTTTTGGGAGTCGAATTTATATTTATACTAATAAATAAATAAACAAATATGTGCCATTTTTTGCTATTTTTCCGCTAGAGACATTTTTCCATCAGTGTAAATTAAAATTTCGAAATTTCCAGAACAGAAGCGAGCGAAGCATTGTTGTGCTACTCGAACTGATACAGCATCGTCTCCATAAAATGCACACATTTCATTGGTGCTTTGCGTGGCATTCTTCCCTTTTTTATACAAAAATTTCCAAATGTAGCGAACTTCTTCAAGATATAATTTTTTTTTTGTTAAATGAAGTTTTAAATCTCACCTTTCCAACACTATATGGTATGACACAATGGTAGCACTGCAGATGTACGAGGTGTGTTCAGAAAGTACGGCGAATTTTGTGTTTTTTCAAAAATTATTTATTTATACATGAATATCTATTTTGTCCCCTTCAAAGTAATCCCCATGAGATATTATACACTTGTGCCAACGGTTTTTCCAATCTTCGAAGCACTTCAAAAAATCATTTTTTTTTTATCTTCTTCAGCTCCTCCTTCGATGCCGTCTTTATCTCGTCAAGAGAAGCGTAACGTCGTCCTTTCATGGGCCTCTTCAGTTTAGGGAACAAGAACAGATCTGGGGAATACGGTGGCTGCGGCATCATTAGTGTGTTTTGGCCAAAAAGTCGCGCACAAGCAACGATGTGTGGTGCGGTGCAAAAGCCAATTTTTGGTCTTCCACAAATCCGGGCGTTTCTGGCGGAATGCTTCGCGCAAATTGCGCATAACTTGCAGATAATATTCCTTATTGACCGTTCTTTCCTGTGGCAAGAACTCACTCCCCTGCAATCGAAGAAAACTGTCAGTTACGATTCGCGATACTTTTTGAACACACCTCGTACGACTGCAACGATATTGATTGACAAAGTACGAAAAAACCCAATATTTGTCGATTTTTTTAATTATAAGGGTTATATTTACCTAGATTTGCTATAAAAAGTTATTATATCAAAGCATTATTAAATGTAAAAAGCTGTTAAAATTTTTTAAATTTTGTTATAATTTTTTTTAAAATTCAGTGATAAATACAAGATTTTATAAATTAATATCAGATCTGAGGAACAACGATAGATACATACACATAAGACATCTTTGTTTTGAAAAATTTCTTGAACGTATATCCAAAACAAAAATTCTTATTTTTCATTCCTTTTACCAAAATCTCTGTGTACGAAAGACGCAGTATTTCGATCAGTTGGTCTCAGCTGTGTGACAAGTTTTAAATTCATTTGATTGTTTTGTAACTTGCATGCACGTACCACGCTAAGCTTTTAATGGACAATTACAGTTAAAATATAATTCAATTATATAAAGTTGCGCAGATAGTTAAAAAAAAAATTATATATTTGACGGTTCACTTCAGAACAGGTTATCAAAAATTGGCTTTAGATGGACAATGCATTGAGTAGTACTATTGCGCATGTTTTCTTTTCTTTATAAACGTTCAAATTAATAAAATAGGCATAAATGTAGTTCCCAATAATACATATTTTTATACTTAAGTACGTATGAATATACATATCAAATGTAAAAACTTAATCAACTTAGCACGTTTTAGTTTTTTATTAATATAAAAAAATATATAATTCATTAAACATCATCAACATATGAATATTCAGATGATTTTGTACTGATTCATTTGCTTGAAGCCCTGACCTCTAGTTTAATATGCAGAAAATTTCGAACTTTTGAGATATAAGGCAGTTTTAAAATAACACTGAGCTAGCATTTCTGTTCGCCGCACTGCCTTGCTGTCCTAAATGTGAACGTCCCGGTTAGACATAAAGGGTGATTTTTTAAGAGCTTGATAACTTTTTAAAAAAAAAAAACGCATAAAATTTGCAAAATCTCATCGGTTCTTTATTTGAAACGTTAGATTGGTTCATGACATTTACTTTTTGAAGATAATTTCATTTAAATGTTGACCGCGGCTGCGTCTTAGGTGGTCCATTCGGAAAGTCCAATTTTGGGCAACTTTTTCGAGCATTTCGGCCGGAATAGCCCGAATTTCTTCGGAAATGTTGTCTTCCAAAGCTGGAATAGTTGCTGGCTTATTTCTGTAGACTTTAGACTTGACGTAGCCCCACAAAAAATAGTCTAAAGGCGTTAAATCGCATGATCTTGGTGGCCAACTTACGGGTCCATTTCTTGAGATGAATTGTTGTCCGAAGTTTTCCCTCAAAATGGCCATAGAATCGCGAGCTGTGTGGCATGTAGCGCCATCTTGTTGAAACCACATGTCAACCAAGTTCAGTTCTTCCATTTTTGGCAACAAAAAGTTTGTTAGCATCGAACGATAGCGATCGCCATTCACCGTAACGTTGCGTCCAACAGCATCTTTGAAAAAATACGGTCCAATGATTCCACCAGCGTACAAACCACACCAAACAGTGCATTTTTCGGGATGCATGGGCAGTTCTTGAACGGCTTCTGGTTGCTCTTCACCCCAAATGCGGCAATTTTGCTTATTTACGTAGCCATTCAACCAGAAATGAGCCTCATCGCTGAACAAAATTTGTCGATAAAAAAGCGGATTTTCACATTTCGAACCGAACACTGATTTTGGTAAAAAAATTCAATGATTTGCAAGCGTTGCTCGTTAGTAAGTCTATTCATGATGAAATGTCAAAGCATACTGAGCATCTTTCTCTTTGACACCATGTCTGAAATCCCACGTGATCTGTCAAATACTAATGCATGAAAATCCTAACCTCAAAAAAATCACCCGTTATTTGCGGTACTAAATGTTGCAAGCTATCCCAGATGAACTAACTTCATTTTATTCGTAAGTCTTCCAATGGTCTATGCGTTGAGTCGCATAATGGCCTATTATGGTCCTTCCCAACTCCTCGGTATTTTGGAAGACAGCGTTTTCATTCATTAGGGGTTATATAACAAAACATAATCTCCTTCTCTAAAACCCTACGAGTTCATTGCTTTGTCGTAAATATTTTGCTTTAATTTTATTACTCATAATTTTGGTTCGTTGTCTTACCATAGCATAAATTTCCCTTAATCTCGTCTTCCAGGATTCTGTGGACTTCCTTGGCATTCTTTCTTTTGGTGTTGTTAATTTTAAACCTCAAATCAGTCGGTAACCGAAGAGAAAAAATTACCCTTGCAAACCGATAAACCATCAGGAACAAGGATATATGGGTATCATAAGTTTGGTGCTTTCCTTAAATGTTTTTTCAAAGTTCGGTTGAAACGTTATACCATGACATCGGACTGCGGATGTAGTGTAGTTGTACGAGTTTTCCGGATAACCAGTTTCTGGCATATCTCTTGAATTAAAGCTGATTCAAAATTCCTCCCTTGGTCAAAATGTAATCCTATTGGAACACTATAACTCGCTACCCAATTGCTGATGAATACCCCTGCTACAGTTTCTGCCTCTTGGTTAGGAATTGTGTATACTCTGGCCATTTGCTGAAATAATCCCTGACTACCAAAACATATTTGTTTCCTAATTTATTGGTAGGAAATGAACCAGCTACGAATTGTACTGCTTCATTTGACCATGATTCCTGGGCCTCGGCCTTTTAGCTGCAATGCACTAAACTGATTTCCGACAACCCGCTCAATAAAATCTGTGTTTTAATTTTCCAAGGTTTTAGTGATTGATGTGTCTTCCATTGGATCGTTGTGCAGTTCGTTGAGAACTTCGGTAAATCTTACCTTCGGAACAATCATTAGATCTCAGAAGCTTTGCACATCTTTGTTTTCCCATACGCGATGCAAGAATTCAGGCACTCGGCTTTCCGCAACTATTTCTTGTTTAGTTGTACGTTTGTTCATCTCCACTTCATGCATTACATATTTCAAATTTTTTCCTTTTCACTGTGGTTTTCGGTGTTCCTCTGGATCCTAGTCTGAATTTATTGTCATTAATCGGACCTCTATAATGTCCTCTTTGGCCTCAGTTTTTGAGCAATGTCTGAATTCCAAACTCCAGAGACGGCGGGACATCTCTGTTTTTTATTCATTCAAAAACTCTATTAGCTGTTAGCTACCATAGCAAATTTAAAACAAATCGTCGATAGTAGACAGTAAAAGAAAACTGCGCAATACAAGCAAATTTTTAGTAGTAGTGAGCAAATGCCTCATGTCCCTAAGTAAGCTTACTTTCAGTTTGAACCGGGTTCAGCTTTACACCAGCGCTAGATATCAGTTAAAAACCCCTTCCAAGTTTTTAAGATGTTCATTGAATTTTTTACCCACCAGGATGAGGTCGTCGAGTTATACAAAAAAAAAACAGGTATTCCAGTGCAATCCGTTTAATACCTTGTCCATAAGTCTTTCAATGGTAGGCGGCAGGGGCGTTACATAATCCAAAAGGCATTACGGTAAATTGCTATAGACCATCTCAAACGCTAGAAACACGCATTTTCTTAGTCTTCTTCATTTACCTCCACTTGCCAATAATCACTTTTCAAATCAAGTGTTGAGAACTCTTTTGTGCCTGATAACGAATCCAACGTGTCATCAATTCTCTGTATGTATGGTTTGGAAATGAGACGCTAACATTACTCGTATTTCTACTTATTGTGAATCGGAGATTACAGGGTATTCGCTAGCTGGCTTGATCTTCATCCTCTTTGCGTTGACGTTCAACTGAATTATTGTACTGGTTACTGGTGTGTGATTTAATTTTTACTAGAAGTAAAAATGATAAAGTATTTAATCACGCCATCATTTTTCTTACGCGCTTATGTAGTTTTTTTTCCAGTACTTTCTGCATCTTTTCTTCAACTTTTTGAAATAGTTGGTTTACCCAGGTGTGATTTTCTATTTCTAATTGACGAGCTTGCTAAGTTCGATTGTTAAGCACAGACGCACTTTTTTGTGCCAGAGCATACAAAACGGTACCGCAAATGTCAATTTTAGATTGCTAATATAGCGAAGCATGTAGTGTTATCTCGTATTCCATTAACGAAGGTCTGAATTTTCGTGTTCTCGATGAACTCCACGAACTTATATGCAATCCGTGAATGAATTTTCATGTTCTCGATGAACCCCACGGATTTATGAGCATAAGCTAAGTGAGTTAACCTCTCATTCACCGCAGAATACTGCAGGGTCTTATTGGCTTTCTAGTGGCGATTTTGCAACTCGATTTGGAAGGTATGCTTTCTGTGCTCACTACCATATCGTCGTTTTAATACACCCATCAATGTTTAAAAACTACTTGAAATATCTCCTCTGCACATATTTTTAATGCAACAAACAAGCAGCTACTTTATCTTCAGCGTTCTAATTATTTGAAGATGCCCTCTTTTTGAATTGATGTTTAAAAACATGGAACGAAACTTTACCATCAAATAATGGAGGTTATACTTTGCCGGAAATTGTTTGCCGATTTAATTGTAGGATACGATCTTTCAATTCATTCACTTTAGTTAAAATTTTATCCCGTTTTCTAAAATCTGTAAGTGTACTTCTGCTATTTGTGAGGTCACCGGCAATATCCGTAAATCTTGCTCTTTCAACTGTGAGGATACCTGTGCTGATATACGTGCATTTTGCGTTGCGAACTGCTCTTCCAATTTCGTTGACAACGTTGAATTTTCTAACACTAATGTTTTCTGCTCACATGACCTTTCACAATTACCACTACTTATCTTTATTTCTTACTCAACAATCACTTATTACTTGTGATTCATATTTACAACTTCTTTCAAAGTGTCAAAATGCCAAGATGGGTTGAATCTGTGATCCGTGGCAATTTCTCAATAAGTCAGCTGTTTTTCATTAACTCGTTATCGTTTTTTCTGTAAATATTTGTTCACTTTATTTTAAAATTATCAAATGATACAATATTATAGTACCACTTCGGTTTTAGACTTTACGAAGTTAATGCTACATTTCCTGGCCAAATATTTGTATACTCTTGCAACCATTGCCGAAGAGTATAATAGATATGTCCACTTAACGTTTTTACGGTTGATCAGGATGACAACAAGTTGAAATCCGGATGACTGTCTGTCTGTTCGACCGTGCAAGGCGTAAATTTAGTAAAAATTGAGATATCTTCATGAAATGGTATGGCGGGTTCCTTAGCTCAAAAAATTATACGAGTTCTTAGGTGGACTGTCTGTTTGTGCGTCCGTCCGTTTGTGCAAGCTGTAGCTTCAGTAAAAATTGAGATATCTTGATGAAAATTGGTATGCGGGTTCCTTAGTATGTACAAACAAATACTTGTTCTTAGATAGACGAAATCGGATCACTGCCATGCCCACACATCAGCATTAACTGAAAATCTATAAAGTGCCAAAACAAAGCAATAAACTAAGATATAAAACTTAGCACAGGGGATCGCAGTAGCCAGAACGATCTTGGGGCAAAAGCTTTTGAAAGGTTTGGTCCCGCGCTTTAATAAGTTTAATGTAGGTACATATCCCTTAAACCAATAAAGTTATAATAAACAAATTTGCCCAGCACAAATATTATAAGAACTCCTACCCATCGCAAAATGCAAATGCAAGAAGCGTTCCAAAGTAAACAGGACTTTTTGAATCTGTCGCCTCCTACTGGCGACATCTATATGTCGACTTTTCCGTTAGAATCTGTTATCTTTATCGATTGTCCAGTGACATGACATTTCATTGATTGGAAGGGAAGTTATTGCCTTTTAAATGTCAGTATGTTTGTGTTATCGGTGCGAAAATGAGCTTCGAACAAATAGTCAACATTAATTTTTTTTTTTAAATTGGTAAAACTTTTACCGAAACGCTTCAATCGATGAAAGAAGTTTATGGCGATGATTGCCTATCCCGTAGCAGAGTGCACGAGTGGTTTCAACGTATGTGTTCTGGTCGTGAGAACATAAATGACGATCAACATGTGAGCCAATCAAAATCCGTGATCACCGGAAATTCCATCGAAACTGTGCGTGAATTCATCATTGAAATTCATGGAAATGGATGAAAGGCGTGTGAACGGTTTGTTCCGCACAAATTGGTTGACGACCAAAAATCACATTTTAACTATTAACCACTCCCCGTATTCACCTGATATTTCACCGAGCGACTTCTTCCTTTTCGGTAAAATACATTTGCCCATGAAAGGGAAGCGTTATGCAGACGTGGAAGCCATTCACCGGCACACTAGCGACCATACCGGCCAACGAGCTAAAACACTCGTTCGACATGCTTTTGGACCGTGCAAAAAGCTGTATGGAAGCAGAAGGAGACTAATTTGAGTAAAATAAATTGATTTTGTCGAAAAAACTATTTGTTCTGTTTTTTCTTTGAGTCCAGTTTACTTTGGAACGCTCCTTGTATATAAAATCAGAGAGATCCATAGAATGGTATTGTTAAAAACCACTAAAAGCACAATAACACATAGACTGAATATGCCAGATACATTAAATTTTAAAATTGGACGATGAAATCCTATATCCCGGGACCCGGCCGACCGATTTGGACATCGAATTTAGTACGTGACATTCTTTCGTATTCCTATGTCGCAGTACGAAAACGGATCGGACAAAAACCACGCATACTTCTATTTTAAATTCCACTTTAGTATTTCCCTTTCCAGTACACAACTCAAGAAACAATTAATATAACGGCATAAAACCTTGCACGAATAATGCCTATAGTGTGTGCTAGCTTATAACCAAAAACTGTTTAAATCCAGCAAAAACTGTTCAAGTCGCAATATTTGACCCTAGTACCTATATTTGACTTTTCTTCGAAACGATCAGTGAATGAGATATATAATAGAAATTCAGGGATAACCCTTCTCTGACAAAGGTATGTCTGTATGTAAAAATTAGTTAAATCGGACCAATACTTCCCTTCCCCCTCATATACCTAATATAAATGTTTTCGATCTTTTAGGTGACATATGTATATCGGCCAAAATGTGAGTTATCTCTCTGAAAAAGAGAGAGCGTGTTTTACTAGCAAGAGTGTTTCTTTCTGCCTAAAATAGATAAATTTGGGCGAAAACTTGACTTTGGCCCTATAACAAGATTTTCGAACGAGCTAAAGGCACATAAAAATTTAATAATATTATGTGGTATTGGAAAAAGTACATAAAACGGGTTTATACCACCCCAACTCTCATATACTACTAGCTATAGTGATTTTCAGTTTTTCTCACAAACTTTATGTGTCTATAAGTGTATGGTTATACATATGTACATAGCATATACACCGTTGACAGCTAATTAGAAACGCTCCCTTTTTTGTAGGTGGCTTATGAGTATAATGATAAAAAATTTTATATTCCTAAAAGTCTTGCATTGTTCGTGTTACTATATTTACTACTAAATTCACTATGTTTTGTAGTTGTGAAGTTAAAGTTCTTTTGATAGAAGGTGCATTAAGTGCGACAGCTAATTAGAAACATTTGTTTAAATAATTTAAATTCCTTAAGGCGTTAATTTTTGTTATTAATATTATTGATTTCTAGTAAGTATGTGTTTCAAAGTTGTAATTTAAAATATATTTTTCAAGTTTTTTAATGAGGAAAAGCTGCAGCTGTACACCTACCAGCTACATTTTTGACCTTCGTCGGTCTGGAAAGATGTGCAAAGGAATTTCGAATAAGGTCAAATGCTCAAAAAAAAAAATTGTTTTGAATGTCCTTAAGCACATACGGAATTTTAAAACTATTTTCAATACTGCACGCAAAGAAAAATTACAAAAAACTTCAACAGAAATATACCGCAGAATTCCCACTATCTCCCGAAGAGATCCAAAAATAGAGTTCCAATGACATTCTATGTGAAATTCAAGATGAATATAATGGCCAAAAATTCAAGAAATCAATTTCCTGGCGCTTGGTCGCATCTGGACTTCACGGCAGGGAAGCACGCAGGAGCCCACTTCTAACTAAAATTCGTAAAAACGACGCGTAGGCTTTGCCTACTCTTATTAGTCTAAGAGAACAAATGAACGGAGGTATGTTGTTTGGAACGATTTAACAAAAAATAATCGCTTAGGTCCTGATGATCGAAGGTGTCATCCAATAATTTGATCTTCGCTATGTTCCACGCGTAGTTGAGTAGGGTAAAGGATCAATCTTGGTGTGAGGAAGTTTTATCTGGAATGGTATTGGTCCACTTCATAAGATTAATGGAATTTTAAACAAGAAGAAATGCGTCGACATCTTAAAAAATGTCATATTGCCATGGGCTGAAGAAATTTTTGCCTGTTACGAGTATAAGGAAGATAATTCAAAGCATTCGTCTAAGTTGACACAAAAGTTTTTTAAAGAAAATTCGATTAATGTTTTGAAGTGGGAATCGTCCAGCTCAGACTTAAACCCCATAAAACATCTCTGGGTGATGTTAAAAGAGCCATATGCACAAATATGGATGTTCTTTGTGATGAAATGAGAACGGCACGGCAAGCTATACCATTGGTGCGCTGTCAGAGTCTTATAACGTAAATTTGGAAACGATGTGAAGCAATATTAAATTAGAGGAGGTAACCAACAAAATACTAACTAAAAGTAAGCAAGTTTTTGTAATATCATAATAATTGATATAATTTTTTCGTTTCTAATTAGTTGTCGCATTCAAATCGTTGATTCCACATGTTTTGGTTAAAATCTTCAAAACAAAATCGAATTTTAAACAAAATTTTTTCTATTAGATTTTAAGTTTAACATAGGTTTCAATAAAAAAATTGAAAATACAATAAAAAATATCCGTGATTTATTGGAAAATAACATCATTTAATTCAAAATAGGTGTCGTTTCTAATTAGCTGTCAACAGCTGTATGTATATTTAGTATAAGTATAAAATTGCTTGAATTTAGATCCTTTGGTTGACGTTTTATACCTTAAAGTATTTCCCTGGTTTTGCTTTTTGCAAGTTTCAAGAGTAGAAAATGTTCGGTTGCACTCGAACTTAGCACTTCCTTAGTTGTCTTTCGTAACTAATATTGTTAGACTTTTCCATTTTTAGAATGTATAACTTTCGAAATGAGCCAAAGGCACATAAAAATATCACATATCTTTATACATCTACGTGCATACATGCTACGGGACCCGTCCTCGGTTATGCTGATTCATAGATGATGCTACTTATACCATCTATATGACTTCTAAATTTGGGAAGGAACTATTAGTTAATGAGATATAGCATTTTGGGAGAACCGATTTGTGTTATTTTACAAAAAATGGGTGAAAAATCATTTCGAGTGTTAATAAAACATTGCTTTTTGGGGAAAAATACTGTTAATTTGGGCTCTGCACCAGGGAAATCAACCGTTGAAAAGAGATTTGCTATGCTGGAAAGAGGCGAAATGAGAACCGAAGACATGCAGGCAGTGGACGCCCTAAAGAGGCGAAAGCAATGTGCAGAGTGGGTGCCGCGCAAGTTCATAATCCAACAAAAAACAACAAATTGCTGATTCTGAGGAGTGTTTGAGTGCTTTTTAATCGTAATAAAACCGAATTTGCGTCGGTGTGTGATAATAGAAAAATGGCTTCATAATTTCACACTGGAGTCCAATCAACAGTGGATTTGATTGAACAAATAGTATATATGTATACTACTATATGTCAACAGTGGATTTGGACTGCATATGATGAACCAGCCCTCAAGCGCGGAAAGACGAAAAAGTCGGCTGGCAAGGTTATGGCATCAGTCTCTTGGGATACAGGTGGTATAATATTCATCAATTGCTTACTGAGCCAAATATGATACATATTTATGAATAATTTTGGCAGACATATAGGCTAATATAAATACTTTTATACTCTTGCACTGTGCTGCTCAGATAACAACAGCTTTGTTAATATAATAGCCTTAACAGACGGCAGCGTTAATCTTCATTACCTGCGGACTTAATCAGATCGAATGCGTTTTGAACACTTCTTTTGTAATACCATCACAAATTGAAACAAAAATAATAATTTTGATTTAAAAGATAATGCTAAATAGTATAGTGACTTAATGTTTCGTTCTAAAATACATCACGATGACAATGTGAGTTAAATTGTGGATGCTTGTCTTGATGGAACTTAGTACTCTGAGGAGGTTGGTGTTGCAGTTGGACCAAATTTCGACCACTGCTTAGATAAACGCGGTGTAGGTTTTCGGAAAGTGGGCATAACCCCGACATAAATAGATTTTATTAAAATAACTTAAATTAACTTAATTCATCATACGATGTTATAAATGCTTAAATCGGATACTAATCATATATAAGTTATTGTGACAACTGCTGAAAGTGCACTCACTCGGTAAAATCAAAAATCAAAGGCACAAAAATTTGCAGTGTAGATAGTAGGGAATGACTTCATGTAATTAGTATAACAACTGAACAAATAGTATATATACTACTATATGCAAAAAAATTATTCTTCAAAATCTAAGTCTGCTCCCGCCCGTAAGTGTAGATTTAAGATTCAAGTAGTAATAATACCTTTTAAGATGTTTTGGTAGTAGGAAAGCATTGTTTCACAGACGTTAACAGACGAAAACAACGTCGAGGTTTTTCGAAAAAATTTCGAAATGGTTTTCACTGATCTTTCCGAAATTCCAACGATGTCCGTAAGATCTCTGACTGTTAATTTTCGATTCTCAAGTACCAATTCCTTGTCTGCTGTCCCTTAATTCGCTGAAATATGTCAGTGTCCTCGTATAACTTGTAACTTGTCGTTACACCGAATGCGACATTCGCCGTTACCAATCCTCAAAGGACCGTACATCTTCCGCAGAACCTTTCTCTGGAAAACTCGTAACGTAAGACACTTGCTCACGACAAACAATTATCACTGAAGGTCCTTTCCAAAATTTTGAACGTTTAGACACCAGAAAATTGTTTCTGCACGTAAAAATTAAAGAAAACTGCTCTGTTGAATAATTTCACGCATCGTAAAAATCGACGAATGCACTATACTTCAGAAAGGCAAGTTTATTTTGATGTGACAATTGGCACAGATGTCTGTGACAGTCACACCAATCTAAAAACAAATATTTCGACTAATGGTTTTTCGAGCGAATTTTAAAGTAAAAAGACTTACTATTTCTTTCTCACAGGAGTATACACATATATATCCTTTAATTGTTTAATTTTGGCATATATTTATTCATATAATTCATTTTAATTCAATAGGATGTTTGTCGGTGTTGTGTATTTTATTCCAAGAGAATGTCGCGGCATGTGGAATCCCAAACAACGGAGAATGATTTATTTATTGTTTCAGCCGAATGGTGTTTTGCAATCAATAACATCGACTATATTAGACAAAGTTTACCTACATTCATTACGGTTTGTATATTTTTTATAATTTCTTTAATTAAAATTTGTACGGAAATTAATTTAATTTCTGCAATATTACTTTATTATAGGAGCTAGAAACAGATGGTCTTATAAAAAAAATCAGTGATTTCCGGACCAACCTCGACGCAGATCGCTGTGCCTCCACGATAAATAGTTTAATTGAAAATGCATTGGATACTCAAAAAAATCAAATTTTAGAACTCATTGATATTGTTGGCAGGAAAATGGCTCCTTCGATTAAACGATTTCTAGCTGAAGGTGCTGAAGTTTTACATGAAAATTCCAATTCCATGGAAAAGCTCATGATGTATATGGAATCATCTTTAAAAACATTATATAATACTTTAAATGAAGTTAACTTTGCACGGATCTTAGATGCTATTTGGACCGAACTTTCCGTTGTGATGTACGATCTTATACAATCAAATTTAGATGTGAGTAGGATAAAATACTAAAAATATTTATTTTTTATATTTAAGCGGCTTTTCCTTGTTTTGAAAACTTTACTTTTGTTTGCCCGAATATTAATATATTGTATGTATAACACCTGAATTAAGTTAGTTCTTTATCCCTGACTGATTTTAGAAAAACTTGCTGTTATTATACCCTAAAAGTCACTAAACACAAGTCACAGGTCTTATAAAAAAGCTCTCTACTTGCATATTTGAGATTGGCTGCCTTCGAAAACGTCGGTTGCTAAGTATATGAACAAAGCGTAATGTTCTGTAATGCATCCGAAATATTTCTGACATTGCATCATGTTTAAAACGCATAAACCGGCGGTCGATGTGCAGTGACAGAGAAAGTCGCGCATCACAAATAAAGTCGATGTTTTTTGACATTTTCTTATATTACGTGGGCGGCGTCAAATTGATAAGCCTCTTATTAATTTATACTTTAAATTTTCATTCAATTCAGAAAATAAGGAAAAAAGAACAAATGATGGCAATATACATATATACTACTGTGCCCAAAAAAGGAGACATTTGAATTTAAACTGCGCGCGTCGAAGGATTTGGAGAATTATTATTTTTTAGGTGGTAGTACTGTCATTCACATTTATGTCAAATTTCATGTCAAAATATTCATTAGTGTTTGAGATACGTGTCGTTTTGTGAGCTGCTAAAAGTAAGTTTTTCGTTTTTTGCGATGTCGAAATTTGTTGAGCAAAGAATTTGCATTAAATTTTGTTTACGGAATCAATTTTCTGCTGCGGATACGTTGAGAATGGTGCAGAAAGCCTTTGGTGATGAGGCTATGTCTAAAAATGTTTACAAGTTGTATAGTGAGTTCCAAGCTGGCCGGGAACGTGTCGAAAACGAAGAGCGTCCAGAGCGACCATCAACCTCAACCGACGAAGCCCACGTTCAACAAATCAAAGATTTGGTATTGAAAAACCGTCGATTAACAATTAGAGACCTTGCTGATGAAGTTGGCATATCGAAAGGCTCAGTCAATACCATTTTGAAGGATGTTTTGGGCCTCAAGCGCGCCAAATCTCGACTGGTACTGAAAACATTGAATTTTTTGGAAAAAAGGCGTCGCGTTGAAGTGTGTGAAACGATGCTTTCCGATTTCCAGGGTGACATGAAACGCATTATAACTGGCGATGAGACTTGGATCTATGCTTACAACCCCGAAACAACCGATCAATCGAGCGAATATCTTGCCAAAAGAGAGCCGAGACCAAAAAAATCGCGCCAAAGTCGCTCAAAAATCAAGGTCATGTTGACTATCATGTCGATTATCGTGGTGTTGTGCATTATGAATTCCTTCCAAACGGACAAACAGTCAACAGGGAATATTATTTGAACGTTCTGCGTCGTTTGTGTAACGCTATCCGCCTAAAAAGGCCGGAATTGTGGAAAGACAATTATTGCTTTTTACACCACAATAATGCACCATCCCATACTGCCCTCGTAATTCGTGATCATTTTGCCAGAAACTCAACCCATATCGTTCCGCAACCACCGTATTCACCTGATCTGGCGCCGTGCGACTTCTGGCTGTTCACCAAGCTCAAAAGACCGCTTCGGGGACACCGTTTTTATACGATAGAGGAGATTCAAGCCGCAGCGAAGACGGAACTGAAGGCCATCACGGAAAGTGACTACAACCAGTGTTTCGAAGATTGGAAAATCCGTTGGCATAAGTGCATTGCATCGGGAGGGGATTACTTTTAAGGGGATGAAATTGATTTGGAAGAATAAATAAAGAATTTTCAAAATAAATACAATGTCACCTTATATTTGGGCACAGTAGTATCTATTCCTATACATAAATTTTACCGATATTTGTGCTTCTATTCTATTTATTTTTAATTTTATCATTTTTATCTTTACACGCTCGTAAATTTTTTGCGAAATTAAACTTTGCAGTGAAAGTGTTGTACAGTATTACGTTTAATTATACAACGTATAGTTTTCATTGTTGTTTTACTTTGCATACCGTTAATGTATAAATACTGTAGGCATATTGTACCCAGACTTTACTGTAGTTGGTTTTACTACATGAGCAGCCTTTGGTCCAACAATTTTAGTTAATTTGTTCTTGGCAGATTTAACCTTGTTGGCCGACTGTTAAGTTTTCACCCGTTTTGTTCGAAAGTCAACGAACAACAAGAATTCAGTTCGCATACGAGGTGTGTTCAAAAAGTATTGCGAATTTTGTGTTTTTCATTTATTTATTCATGAATATATATTTTGTCCCCTTCAAAGTATTCCCCATGAGATATTATACGCCTGTGCCAACGGTTTTTCCAATCTTCGAAGCACTTCAAAAAATCATTTTTTTTATCTTCTTCAGCACCTCCTTCGATGCCGTCTTTATCTCGTCAAGAGAAGCGTAACGTCGTCCTTTCATGAGCCTCTTCAGTTTAGGGAACAAGAAAAAGTCACAGGGGGCCAGATCTGGGGAATACGGTGGCTGCGGCATCATTAGTGTGTTGTTTTTGGCCAAAAAGTCGCGCACAAGCAACGATGTGTGAGGAGGGGCGTTATCGTGGTGCAAATATGCAATAAGTGCAATAAGTGGAACCATTGCTCAGGCCATCCAAGGTAGTATTTAGCTAACTTGAAAAGTCGGGACTAGAATTCAATCGAGAAGCTTTAGAGCATCTTTATTGCTGTTACGGTTATAAAAAGGGTACATTGAATATTTTTTAAATTATGTTTTAAATATAATTTTTAAAGCAAATGGGGCAGGGCTAAGATCAGGTGTAACCGAACATTTATACTCCTGCAAGCATTAAAGTGACACGGAAATGATTATATAAAGAACGAGTATAAGAGGCTAAGAGCACTCTATACACTGATTTCATTCATATTCAGCGCTTAACCACATTATATTTATGAATTATCAAAATATCAAAAATATTGACCAACATAAACGGCTTAAAATCAGGTAAAGAGTCGGAAATCATTATATCGGGTGTATTTATGCTTGGAGAATCTGTGAACTGATTATTTTATAACTTTACTCAAGTATTAGCGGAAATCTATTTCCATACAATTTTATTAGGAAACCTTTGGACTGACATATTCGGTATAAAGAAATTTCCAAAATCATTATAAATAGTATATGGTAGCTGGGGTAATGCGATGATCGAGTTTTACCTATTTCCTACATTAGATGCTATTAATCAACTTCTTCCAATTGTGGCCATAAAAAGTTGGTTATCATCGATCTATACCACTCTCCATTAAGAGAAATGGTTTCAAAAGAAGAACGGACCGATGATTCCACCAGACCAAACAAACACCAAAATGTGAATTTAGGTGAATATAATGGTTGTTCATGAAGAGTTTGTGGATTTTTGTTTATTTACCGCACCACTCAGATAAAAGTGAGCCTTACCAGAGAAGAGAGATGTTCTTAAAAAAATCGTTACCGTTTTCAAGTTATTCTAAGGCAAAATCAGTTTCTAAGCGAGAACAATTTTAGAAGTAAATTCATAAACAACACAAATAGCGCTCATAGTTAAGACATTCTGAGTATATATAGCATAATGTATAAATATATATATTGTATATTCAATAAAGTTGTTAGTTGCCAAATTGAAACACTAAGGTTGACAAATCCCGAAATATAAAAAACTATAATACTCTCTTTAGCAACTTTGTTGCGAGAGTATAAAAAGCAACCTATGTATGCCATGTAGGCGTCATTGAACCACAGTTGGCATCCTACAAAGTGGTAGTGTGCGTAATTGTATATAAATAATACACAGCTATAACGTGTACCGATGATCAGTTTCAATTTCCGGTAAAAACATTTTTCGCGTTAATTTTTAACAAGTCCCAAGGCCAAACCTTCTTATTCAACCTACGAAAAGAATGCTTTACTCATGGTTGGGATATTGCCACCACGATATAAAATAATATCTAATATTGTTTACAGCGAAGCTCTGACTCAATAATTTTAATGGCTTTTGTTGTCTACAAAAGCTTTGTAAAACTTTTTATAAACATTAGAAATAAAAATAAACTAATCAAATATTAAGAAAACTTAATAATTCAAAATAATAATAATAATAAATAAGTAAAAAAAGGCGTAACAAGTTGTGAGTTAAAATAGGTTACATAAAATATTTATTTAAAACGCGTGTGAAGGTTTAAAAATCGAATTCAATTACTAAAACTTACGGAAAAGTTTTCTCCATTTATACACACGAAGTGTTTTTAATATAAAGTATGTAACTGGACGACCCGTCCACGCTTTATTGTGGCTGACACATAGTAATACTTTTACTACCATCTTTATGATTTCTGTTAGTTAGATTATAACTATTAGTTAATGAGATATAGCACTTTTTTGAAGCAACTTGTGTTAGATTACAAAAAAAATTTATCATAAACAAATTTCGTGTGTTAATAAAGCATTGCTTTTTGGGGGGAAAATACTGTTGAATTTATGAAAAGAAGTTTGCTAAGTTGGAAAGAAACGATATGAGCTCCGAGGGAATGACGTCCTAAAGAAGAGAAAGCTATGCAAGTGGGTGCCTCACAAGTTCATAATCTAACAAAAACACCGAAATGTTGATTCTGAGAATTATTTGAATGCTCTTTAATCGTAATAAAAACAAATTTTTGCGTCGGTGTGTGACTGTTGAAACATGGCATCATCATTTCACTCTGGAGTCCAATCGACAATCATTCTAACAGATTGCAAGTGATGAACCGGGTTTCAAGCGTGAAAAGACGAAAAGGTCGGCTGGTATACATCGACCTATTACTGCGCCAGTTATAATCCATTGCACTGCGTATTTGGTTGCAGTTCTATTCTACTATTCCAAACATTTAGCAATTGTATTATTTTTAAGGAAGAATCAGTTTGAACTTGTACGCATATAGTTACTTCATCGTTTCCGTTTAAATATTCCTCGTTAGAGAGCTGCGATAATAAACGTGTCAGATCGCTGCTAAATTCAAAGTGTTATAGGGATAACCGCGGACTTCGATGCGCTATTTATAGGCACGCTACCCCGGCCGCCCTGTACCGCCGCAAACGCTACGTCATGCAATTTTTAAATCTGTAATGTCTTCGAAAATATTCATTATATCATATGCAGTACATACATACAGATCTATATTAACAGATCTACGAGGGCTGTCCGATAAATAACCGACCTCAACGTGAAGCTAGTGGCACATCTGAAAAAGAAGTTTTTACTTCAAATTGTGCATATTATAATAGCTACTCGCCAAAATTTCAGAAATTTATCTTGCGCAATTATCTGTTAACAGTCGTTTTTGTGAGTCTATTTCGGTGATTTCCCCAAAATGGAAAAAATTGAATATCGAGCTGTAATTAAATTTTTATTTTTGAAAGGCAATACGCCTTCACAAATCAAAGATGAGTTAGACTCTGTGTATGGTGACTCTGCAACATCGTTTACCACCGTAAAATTTTGGGCAGCTGAATTTAAACGTGGTCGCAGGAGCTTGGAAGATGATGAACGTCCTGGGTGTCCAAAAACTCTAACCACTAACGATAACATCGCTAAAGTTCATCAATTGGTACTAGACGACCGCCGGATTAAAGTTATGGAAATAGCTGAGATTATGAAGATGTCAAAAGAACGTGTTTGTCACATATTAAATCAAGATTTGGGCATGAGAAAGCTGCCCGCGCGTTGGGTGCCGCGTTTGCTTTGTTTGGGTTGCAGAGATGGGAGCATCGCTGGGAGAAGTTTGTGGAGTTACAAGGAGACTATGTAGAAAAATAAAAAAAAAAAAAATTGAAAAAGTCGCGTGCATCATGGTTAGGTCGGTTATTTATCGGACAGCCCTCGTATGTATATTAAAACGATGTATTTAAAGCAGTGTTGTCCAACGTGACTGTGTGCACGTTATGCTTGTGTTGGTTATTCTAGCGTCAACTGATCGCAAAATTTTGCTTTGCTTGCCTACGAAGTTGAATACAGTAGCACAATCGTGCTTTCACAGACACTTGTCGCGACATGTTGGTGTGAGGTGTCTGGCACTGTCCGTGCGCTATTGTGCGCATAGGCCGTGGACAACGCTGATTTAAGGTATTGAATTGAATAAGTATTAATGCTGTATTGGTTAAATTGCTTCGAAAATTAGCCATTAATGTAAATGACAAAAAAATGTTATTGTGGGATATCCATAAGAGCTAGACTTATACCATCGCGGAGTTTCAGTAGACCTTTTCAATGTTTACAATACTTAGTACATTGTTTTAATAAATCGTGTAGGGTTCAGCCTACGTTTTCAATGTAAGCGGAAAACATGTAATTATTTCCGACATCACATTAGAAACCTCAAAAATAATAGTATTTCTCCACTATTTAATGGATGTTATTATATATGACCTTCCTCTTTAATCAATCTATCTATTAAAGAAAAAACCGCATCGAAATCCGATTTCGTAATTTTAAAGATTTAAGCATACAAAGAGACATAGGGACAGAACTTTTGTTTTATACTATGTATTGCTGAATATTCGCAAAAATAATCAGCGATGGGCATATAGTGTGATTAACTTGCTTTGTTAAACTTTCCAATTCGTGAAATGGCACAACAACAATGCAAACGCAAGAAAATTATGCTATGCACCAACACACATGTATTCTTCCTCTTTGCACATAGCAAAATAATTGCAACTTTCTGCCAACTGTCCATATTATATATTCACCTATACATTTCGCTCATATTTCTGTTTCTGCAATAGGGTATTCTCGTGATTTGCATATTTATACTACCTAATCCTTGTGGCATTTACTACAGTGGCCATATAAAGGAGCGCGCCGTCGCCGAGTATTGTCATTCACCACGTAGATGAACGTCTAGCCACAATCCGCATCAAAGTGATGTTCTTCAACATATCACCCATGCCCCGACGGAAGAGAAGAACGATGTGACTAACGATGCCTTCTATGAGAGCTTGAAGCGCACCCATGAGAGTTGGCCTCGCCCCGAAGTCAAACTCGTGCTTGGCGACTTTAACGCCAGGATGGGCAAGAAAGGTATGTTTGGCACAACTGTCGGTAAATTCTGCCTACACGAGGAAACATCCACAAATGGGAAACACAGAAAGAGAGATAGGCCGAAATGCGTGAGTATGAACAGCTTGCCACGCTGGCCGACAGGTGTAATGGTCGAAAATTCTACGAAAAGATGCGGCGTCTAACTGAAGGTTTCAAGACCGGAGAATGCGCATGTAGAACCCCCAGAGGTGATCCGATGCTCAGAGCGTAAAATTATATAGAGATCACAGCCTGCTGAATGGCAATGAAAATATAACGCCAAGAGAAGACAAACCCGATTCCCCAATCGATGACGATGGAGCAGACGTTCCATTGCTCGACCATAAAGAAGTTCGAATAGCAAATATCCGTCTTGCCGGCCGAGCTATTCAAACACGGTGGAAGAACTGATAACAGCATGGAACAGCTTTTTATAGAATATGGTCGGATGAAAGCATGCCCAAAGTTTGGAATTTAAGTTCTGCCCAATCCACAAAAAGGGAGACCCAACAATCTGCGCCAATTATCGTGGGATAAGCCTCCTCAACATGACGTATAGGGTTCTATTGAGCGTATTGTGATTCACCATGCGCCAAATCTTGGGAAATACCCGTGAAAAGAAAATCGACACGCACCACCTCTTCGCCGATTTCAAATCTACTTTAAACAGCACGAAAAAGAGCTGCTTTTATGCCACGATTTCTGAATTTGGTATCACCGCAAAACTAATACGGCTGTATAAACTGACGATGACTAAAAGCTCCGTCAGGATCGGGAAGGACCTCTCCGAGCCATTCGATGCCAAACGATGTTTTAGGTAAGGCGACCTTTCATGTGACTTTTCAACGTTTTTCTGGAGAAAATATTTCGAGCTACAAAACTAAACAGAGAAGGTACCATATTCTGTAAGAATGTACAGTTGCTGCGCCGTTAATTCTGATTTCTACGGAATGGATAAAGAAACGAAGCGTATGGGGACTAGTGGTGGTGGTGGTGACCGACACCAAGATTAAATATCTGTTGTCATCAAACGCACTCGCGACTAGGCACCCACGCCATTGTTGAGAGTCATAACTGAAGAAGGACCTGGCTTCGCTTTGAATCTGCTATTGGCGCCACCTTGCGAAAAAAAGAACTGACAGGTGCGCTGTTGGAAACTCAGCTATAACCGCATAAGCGGCTTCTACGCCAAAATTCAAATTGGACTATAACTGTTCATGCCTCTAGATACGGAATATGTGGACCCCAGTTACCAATGCGAAAATTTTAATATAAATAATATCGATAAATCTGTGAGATTTGTTATTGCAGTTCGGACCCAATCTTTTCTTAACGATAGAACCGGATGTGGGCTCTTAGCCGCCATATACCTAATATTGGGTAGTCGAAAAGTTCACAAATATGTACCATTTTCTTCGATAGAGACAATTTTCATCAGTGTAAATCGAAATTTCAAAATTTCCAGAACGGAAGCGAGCGAACAATTATTGTACTTTACGAACTGATACAGCAACGTCTCCATAGACATCACAAATTTCATTGGTGGCATAATGCAATTCCCTCCTCTGCCCCCAATATAGCATATTGGGTAAAAGTTCAGGAGAGCGGCTTTTCCGAAAACGTACACCAATTTTCACGGGAAAGGTCTTAAAATACTCGTTTTTAGTTCTAATTTACGAATATGTTAGGCGCGTGCCTTTAAAATCAGTATTTTCTTTGTTTTTATCAAAAAACATCGTATTTCCCGAAATCAAAAATTCAGTTTTGCACTTTACACGTCTTTGGATGTTGAAATTATACTTTCTATAAGTTACATTCACGTAATTATTGATGTTCTTTCGTTAATCAATAAGATAAATAGGTTTTTTTGTTATTTTTATAAAAATATGAAAAACTTTACAATCACTTCACTTCAACGAAAATGGTAAGGTATGTTCGAAATTATGGCACAGCTGTTGTAAATTCGAATGGCCACTATTGATTCATGATCGTTTTCGAATTATCGATACTCTCAATATTTGAGGTTGATCGAGAATATTTTAATTTATTTATATTTTCCCCAATTATTATTATTTTTCTATTGTGTATTTCTCATTTTTACCAAATTTTTTTCAAACTCGAACATTGAGAATATCGATATTTTAATTTATTTTTATTTTTCCAATTAATAATATTTTTCTATTATATATCTCTCATTTTTATCAATTCTTTAGTCTCGAATATCGAGAGTATCGATATTTCGAACCCGATCACTGCTTGTATCACTAGTTCTCAATTGAATTTCGAACAGTGATGCCATTTATAGCGTGAATATTGTGCAAAATCGAAATATTTTTTATTGTTTTTATTGCAAAAAAACAGAAAAATAGATAACGCGCCATATATATTCGTAAATTGGAATTAAAAACACGAATTTTAAGACATTTCCCGTGAAAATTGGTGCACGTTTTCGGAAAAGCCGCTCTCCTGAACCTTTACCGCATATTGTATAATGATTTTCGACTTTCCACCTGACTTTAAGGGGTTTGGGGTAGTCAGAGGCACGAAAAAATGAGTTTTCAGTATTTCTTTTTTGCTATTAAATCATGTTATTTTACAAAAGTAGTAATATGATGTGTTGACTTGAAGTCACGAAAATTAAAAAAAAAAAATATTTCCAAAGTTATAGTTAATTGTGTTGACCCAGTTCCATAAAAAGGTACTTGCGGTGACAACTATAAGACCTTGGAGATTCATCTAAAATCAATCGGACAAAAAAAAATTAGTTTTATAAATAGATAATCCTGGGCTTGATCGAAGGATTTTTTTTTTTCAAAATTAACAAAATGGCGGCCTCAGGAATTTTTTTTCTAAATTTTTGCGAAAAAATCAACAGTTAATTGGTCTTAATAAATCGAAATATTCGAAAAAATAAAAATCCTTCTACCAGGCCCGAGTTTATTATGCATTCTAAAAGCTGTATAAATTTCATTAAAATCTACTGAACGGTTTTCGAGTTACAGTTGTCATCGATTCAAAAAACATAGTTTTGAGAAAAACGCGTTTAAAGTTTCACACTAGCGCTTTGAAGTGCCCGAGCTCTCTTTATTATTTGTCGAATAACTCAAAAACTAATTATTGGATCAACATGAAATTTTCAGGGAATATTTTTAAGATATTACACTTAACGAAAATGCAAAAAAATTTAGTTAATTTTTTGAAAATTCTACCTACCCCTAACCCCTTAAACCGTTGATATTGCTCGTAATATTTAATGAAATTAAATGGAAAAGTTTCCTTGGAAATTATGTGGTTTGCCACTTTGAAATTGGCCTAGACTTCTGTCTACATTTTATATTATTAATACGTTTTCCAACTCATTATATTAAATTTAGCAACTTCAGTTAAGTTTATACATAAGTCTCATTTAAGGATGATTTTAATATAATTTTCGTTGAAGCAGTTAAAATTTATCAATAAACTAAGTAAGTACATAACCTTCTATAAAAATTAATAAGACGCCAAATTTGATTGTTATTCATTCACGATTTCTTCGATTAATGGATGTTGAATTATTTTTCTTTGGCGAGAGTGTTGCAGTTGAGATCTGTCAGCTTTAGGCGTGAAACCTTTTGCCAATGCTTGCCATTCATATGGTAGGACTATAATTTCTTCTTTGAGTCTCATATCCGCTTGGGGGTGAAATTTGGGTGGGGCTTCTGGACAATTTTCGGGATTTGCTTTTGCAACAAAACCCTCTTTATGTTTATGCTGCAAGAGAGTGAGCTGGAAAAACTTTTTATATGTAACATTGAATGATGTCCTTTATGACAATAAACGCAATTGAATTTTCTCTCGCAATATTTAAGCGTATGCATATGTGGCAAACAGTTGGTGTAAAGACTTTTTGTTTTTACAAAATTGTTTCGATCGATAATATTTAATTTTTTGAATCTCTCGAGAGATTTGAGCTTATGTCCTCCTGTAAATAGTTCGGATGATGTTTATTTGTGCTGTTTGGATGTGAATGTTTGTTTTTTGAAAAAGTTTTAGTTGGTAATTTTTACGTTTCGTTCTGACTAGTTTTTTTGTCAACACTTTTTACAATTTCGCATTGGGTAGTTAAAATATCTTTCATGATTTGCCGCGTTAGACATTTTTTCCGAAATACGAGCGATGACTTCCCAGCTTTCTATGGGAAAATTTTGTGTCCATAGAACCGATAGTTGTCAAGAATTTATTTTTTGATTTCTAATACCGATTCAGAATTGTCTTAAATCGGATGAAAGATCGAGTGCAGTATCGTATTAAACAGTAACTCTCAGCAATGAATTTAGTGAAGGAATAAAATTGTGATATAAATGTCACGGAATAAACTAGTAAGTGCTTTGTTAGAGTATCCTATAAAAGCCTTAAAATTTAAGTTTTTTTCTAATTTTGCTGACTACAAATTAAGTTTGTTTTTAACATTTCATAGTTTTATTGATTATAATTTTATTTTGTTGTTAACATTTCTTAGATTTGTTGATTATAAATGAAGATAACTTCCTGTATACTTGTTTTATTTATTGCGTATGACCAGGGCAACATAATGTAAAAACTGCTACTGTTGTACGTTGTTAGGATACCCTTCTTGCAAATAGTGGAGTGATAGTATGTTTTATGGGAAAATAAGATCGGGCAAACTGTGTAGGTGGCTCGCTGATTTGCTTTTCTCTTTTTTGGAGAAACACCCGCCGAAGTGCTTCTGTATTGCCCGGACAATATTAGCTAGTTGTCAGCTAATATTTTTTTTCTACGAGTTATTTCATCCTGAACAAGGTCTTGTCCAAGATATTCGAGAAAAGCCTACGCTTATATGTTTTTACGCGTTCCAATTAGGGTGGGTATCGGCCCATAAAACGTAGGCATTTACAGCCGAGACATCCACAATAATCGAGAAAATAGCTAAGGGCCAACGAGTAGTTTTTCTCTTGCACGTACATATTTGTTTCTACTAATTGATCAAATGTGTCTACTCCAGATTTTATAGAATTATAAAAATCGATCATTTCCAGCAACTTCTATGAATGGTTTTCAATAGTGTTTTTGTTATGATGCAAAGTGTTCAATACAGTAACCATTTTATACTTTTTAAGTTGTCCATCGAAGAAATAACGACTGCTTAGTACTGGTAATCGTCTTAACTCTTGATTAGTGCCACAATCCGGCCAAAAGTGCTTATTATTTCTCACAATGCCCACCAAATGATTATATTTATCTCTAATTTTTTTTATCGCCCTCGATGTTGGTGAACTCTAAAATATTTTTTGTTTCGGTGTCAGGGATAGGTCAAATGGTCCTTCTATATTTGATATTCAGTGCACAGCATATGCTTTAACCTCGGGGTGTCGACGAATTATATTTTCTGTTCTGGCTCTAGTCCTTGTGCCACATTATTTTATAACCTGTTAAAAAATAAATACGCAGGAATTCGTAAAAGAAATACCACAATTTTTTGTCTTTTATCAAGTATAAAAAAAAACATTAGAGGGTCACTATGACCGTAAGGTTACAGAAGGGTTAAGTAAGAGCTTTACTATCAATAAAATTAATAAAGCGACGATAACAAGATTTTTTAATTAAAATTAAATGACTTCAACAAGAGTATTTCGTATTTATTGATACCGTACTTATTTTTGGAATTTTTTTGAATGGCAAATGATTTCCTCATTAAATACTTATGTATACTCTTGAAACCTGTTTTATATAATAGTTTTGTCACCTAACGGTTGTAGGTATCATATAAAACAAATGATCAAGATGACGAGGAAAATTGAAATCCGAGTGACTATCTGTCTGTCCGTACATCCGTCCATCCGTCCATCCGTGCAAGCTGAAACTTGAGTAAAAATTAAGATATCTCAATTCCTTAGTACAAACAAAATTACGAGTTCGTAAATGGATGTAATCTAGCACAGGGGATCGCATTAGCTAAGGACATGTGGGTACAATGTGTTTAAAAAGTGCGCATGGCCCTCTAATACATTAAAATACGTATCGCCTAAAGTAATAAAGCCAAAACAAATAAATTTTCTCAGCGCTAATATGATAAAAACTATAAAAAAACTGTTCAAGCTTCTAGATACCGAATACGAGGGCTGCTATATATATTTTTGGCCTAATAATGAAAATAGGAATATTTATCAAAGTAGGTACCTTTTAAATTTATACTAAGAAAGATATTTCATTATAAAAATAACATTATTAACTAAAAAAACGGAGAAATAATAGTCCCACATTCAACAAAAAATATTTGTTTATAAAATGTATTTTTAGTTTATAAAACATGAAAAAAGTTTAACTTCGGTTGAAAGGAAGCCACAATATGCTTCACAAATGTAAAATATTCCTTACGAGACCTTGATTTTGATCGGTTAGTTTTTATACTAGCTATATGCTATATGGTTCGTTCTGACAATTTCTTCGTAGGTTTCATCATTGCCTCAAATAAGGGCCCATATCTAATTTCTGGAACGTATCTCGTCAAATGAAAAGATTTTCCATACAAGCACTCGAAGTAAAAATTTTGAATGCAAATTTTGGTAAAAAAACGTAATGCTGCGACGACAATATGTTGATTGTTCGCAACCAAAAAAGGAAGAACGGCCTCTTGTTGTCGGGAAGTCGGTTTTGATTGTGCGTTGAGGGGGCGTAGCTTATCTAGCTAATAATTGTATTATAATTTTCTTTCGTACATCTATTTATTTCGATCATTGTTGAATTCTGTCTCAATTTATCTACTAGTATAACTGTGCCTTGGATCGAAACAATAATATTGAATCTTTATTTATACATTACTAGGGGACCCGTCCACTTTTTACTGTGGCTGATACATATATAGTACTACTAATACCATCTATGTATATGATTTCTATTAGTTTAGGAGATATAGCATTTGGGTGAAGCGCAAAATGTATCAAATAGCATTTCGTGTGTTAATAAAGCATTGGTTTTTGGGGGCTGTGCACCAGTGAAATCAACCGATTTCAAGCGTGGAAAGACAAAAAATCGGCTGGCAATGGTTATGGCATGAGTCTTTTGGGATGCACGTGGTATATTATTTATCGAATGATTACTGAGCTAGTTTTAATCCCTTGCACTACGTATTTGGTTGCACTTCTATTCTACCATTCCCAATATTTAGCAATAAGTTCATCAGTCAGATCAGTTTAAAATTGTACGCATATACTTCAACGTTCCCGTTTAAATATTGCATTGCTTTGTGCAATGCTTCGAAAAGATATCTGTATATTTCAAATTATAACAGACCTTTTAATCAACACTCCAATTATTCCGCTATATTTTTATGCCAGATATCGCGTTTTTGTTGTGAGTGCATTTGCGCCCTTTACCCATAATCTAGCAAAGTATCCGCAATGCCTTGACGCCGAAAATGTCAATGCCATTTTTTGTTGAGTTTTAAATAAATCTGACGGGTTTGTCCAAAAAAACTGCCTGCTTCAAAAGCGCAATCAGTATAACCCATATACTAAGCATGTACGTATGAAAATTTTTACTTATGTATTTCTTTCTATTTTTGAATTACTAAAATTTTCAAATGATTCTTACATGAATTTTGAACAAATGCCTATGATTTGAAATATAATTTTGGTATTTATGAATTTTATTACAGTTTAACATAAATATATAAGATATGTCCTTACTCTGCTTCTAAGCTACCTCCCCACTAATTTTCAGTCAAATCGGTTCAACCGTTCTTATAAATGACAGGCACTCTGAAGATACCAATTCTTGTTGGTTGATTTTCCTTGTCATCAAGCCAAGTTTTTGCTTCAATTGTATTTTTATACTCTTGCAACAGAGTATTATATTTTTGTTCACCTAACGGTTGTACGTATCACCTAAAACTAATCGAGATAGTTATAGGGTTAGACATATATATGTAAGTGATCAGGGTGACGAGAAAAGTTGAAATTCGGTTGACTGTCTGTCTGTCCGTCCATGCAAGCTGTAACTTGTGCAAAAATTGAGATATCTTGATGAAACTTGGTATGCAAGTTCTTAGTACAAAGGACCTAACTGACCGATTTCTACATATTCCTATGTCGCGTTGTGAAAATGAGCGAAATCAGACAATAACTACGCCTACTTCCCATATAGCTCAATTTTAAATTCATTCGTTCAGTTTCCAGTACACAAATCAAGAATCAATTAATATAACGGGATTAAACTTTGAACGAATAATGCCTTTAGTGTGTGCCACCTTATAACCAAAAATTGTACAAAACCGGTACAAGCCCCTAAATACCGAATATTTAGACACCAGTAACTATAGTTGACTTTTGTTAGAAAATATTGGTTAATCTTTGAGATATATAATTGAAATTCAGGGATAATTCTTCTTTGACAATGATATGTCTGTACATCAAAAAAGGGTTCAATCAGATCAATACATCCATTAGCCCCCATATACCCAATTTACTTATAATAGAGTATCTTTGTGCCTAAAACAGATAAATTTGAGCGAAAACTTGACTTACCCGCCATATAGGAGTTATATGTAGTATATGTATATATTGCTTGAATTCCGATCCTCAGATTGACGTTTTACACCATAAAGTATTTTCCTAGCTTTGATCCTTGTAAGTTGCGAGAGTATAAAATGTTCGGTTGCACCCGAACTTAAGCCTTCCTTGTTTGTTTCCCTTAAAAAAGCAATATTTTATCAACATTCCTTTTAATCCATTTTTATCTTCCCATCTAAATAAAAATTCGCTCCTCGCAATACTTGAAAACTCACCATGCAGGGGTAAAAGCGTTGGTTGCGCTTTTCGAAAACGCCTACTGCTGATTAATGACAGAGAAGCATGCAGTAGAACCGTAAGAAACTGTACAGACTGCTTTCTTTACAAGCCTAATTTGCAAACCAAAAAAATGGGAAATATGCAATTAGAAAGACTTCAAGCGACCCTTTCTTATATGTGGGGAGAATTTTTGTGGTCCAATATATACGACTTCAAAAATACGCGGTCGACCACCCGTAAAAAAGTAACCAAGGTTATACCACACAAGGCGCTGATATTTGGCGAATTATGGGAAACGATGGGGAAGTTCGCCATGTCTGGTCGTTCGCACACTCTCAACCAAAGTGGATGCCAGGTCCCCAACGACAGTTGTTCTCTGTAAGCACTGCCACCAGCAGTGGCTGCAGTGATCCAAAACTTATCTGATGAGCCTTCAGGAGCTGCACCCGAAATACAATCTGCAGAAGGGCCAGATGGCAAGATACGAGTGGCAGAGGTGGCAACCAAAGCTGACACAATTAAGCGCCGTATCCTACTGTGGGCAAATATGTAAGACTTTTTAATTTAAATTTCGGGAGGAAATCCATTCCTCGAAATAGTTTTTTCTTTTGTTTGTATGACTGTCAGTAACATCTGTGCCAAATGTCACATCACAATAGTAATTAGGGTTTTGTATACGCGCGTCTTTCTGAAGTACATATGTATAGTAAATGGCGTTGGCGAGAATTGGTGCTTGAGAATCGACGATTAAGAGTCAGAGATCTTATTGGCATCGTTGGAATATCGGAAGTATCATTAAAAACTATTTTGAAAGGTCATTTGGGCGTAAGAAAACCGAAAGAATGATTGGTTCCAAAATCACCAAATTTTTTCGAAAAGTAAGGTCGCGTTAATGTTTGTGAAACAGTGCTTTCCGGCTACCAGGATGTCATAAAACGTGCTAATACTGTCGTAGAATCTTGGATCTATGCTTACGACACTGAAACAGAAGATCAATCGGCCGAATATCGAAGGCCGGCAAAGGTGAAATTCTCAAACAATATCATGTATTCGCCTGACCTAGTGTGACTTCTGGCTATTCAGCAAACTTTAACGACCGTTTCGGGGAATCCGTTATGTGTCAATTAAAGACTTTAAATGTGAACGCGCATTGAAGACTATTCCGGAATTTTTCTTTAACAGCTGTCTGCATGGCATGTGTATCGAATTTTGCGACAGTTTCTTCTTCGAAAAAATTTTTTAAGCAAATTTTCAAATATGTATGTGTTCATTCATATGGAAGATAATAGTAAAAATATAATATGTGTAAATTTTCATGAACATCGATCGGTAAGAAAACAGCTTTTTGAGTTATTGTGTCTTGCGATTTTAAAAATATGGTTTCAGAAAAACGAATTTAAAGTTGAAAACGTAAACAAAAGAGGCGTCACGGTTAATCCGCAATTATATGAGAAATACTTGATCATATTCCAAAATGATCTTAAAGGATCATAATAATAATATTTGAAAACAAAAATATATTTTTTTTAATTTTTCCTCCTCTCTCCTCCTTTAATTTAATGAAACTCCCATTTGTTGTAAAAACATTTTTACGTTACATCTAATTTACTCCGTAAGCACTCAATTGTATTATCACCGCAATCGCGATAGCACGCTTTTCGTTTTACCAGTCGCATTATTTTCGAATGAAACTTTCAAAATTCGTATTCAATCTGCTGCCATCGTATTTCGCTGCCATGAAACTGTTCCAGGCTTTTTTTCTCTTTGCTTAGATTCTTTGGAAAAATATTATAATCCACAATTTTTTAATGTGAGAGCTCACAAAGATTCCACCTTTCTTTTCGCCTCTGAAAGTTTTTCAAATATTTGAACCTTGGTACCAACCTACGGTGAAACCTAATACAGTTAAATTTCCCTTACCCGAATCACCATAATGCTAAAAAACACTTTGAGTTATGGAAGGAAATTCGTATGAACTCATACTCTAGATTTGGCAATAGAAGTCAAATTCTTTACGAATTTACATCCACAACTCGAAGTCTCTCTAACTTAAAGTGTGGCCAACGTGTAAAGGACCATAAATTTTTCGCAGAACATTTTCTCAAAAACTTTAAGGCCGACTCATCAGATGTTGTCATCGTCCATGCCTCTGCACCATATCACAGGACAAAAAAAATGAGTGACTTATAGAGTTTGGTTTTTGTTCGTCGAGAGAGGATTTTACTTCTAAATTACCTACTCAGTCCAAAGTAGCACCTGTTGGAAGGAGTTATTCTGCGTTGGATTTCAAGGCTACCATTGTTATCGCTGTTAATGCTGGTTCCAAGATAGACGAAATTATCGACAACTTCGAAATTATTAATTAATTATAATAATAAAAATAAAAGTTTGCAATAACTGAGAATTTATTTGATTTGTTTTTGGTATTTCTTGTGTTTATACTCGTATATATTTTTTAAATCTGTCTTAAGTAGATGAATAGAATATGTATGTGCATGTTTGTATTCTTTTGGTTGTTTTTAACTGCAATTTGTATGTTATCTATGTTATGTGATATGAGTGTCTCTTCAAATATTTAAATTTACATATTTTTTTGAGTGTACCCATTCGATATACAATTCCTATATCAAATACTACATATTAGGTTAGGTTATTACATCCATTGGGAAAAGTCTTGCTAACGAAAATTTGGTTTCAAAGTTTGAAAAGATCCTTGAATTTAATCCAACATCTGCACAGTCCAATAAATTATGATTACCAACCTCGATTGAATAGTCAATAAATGCTCCACTGTACCATTCAGTCATTCATAATTCCCGTCCTGCTATATGGTGCAGAGGCTTGGACGATGACAGCAACTGATGAGTTGACGTTACAAGTTTTCGAGAAAAGTTCTACGAAAGATTTACGGTCCTTTGCGCGTAGGCCACGGCGAATATCGCATTCGATGGAACGATGAGCTGTATGAGATATATGACGACATTGACATATGTAGTTCAGCGAATTAAAAGACAGTGGCTACGCTGGCTAGGTCATGTTGTACGAATGAACGAAAACACTCCAGCTCTGAAAGTATTCGACGCTGTACCCGCCGAAGCAGAGGAGGAGAAAGACCTGCACTGCGTTGGAAAGACCAGGTGGAGAAGGAGCTGGATTCGTCCCGTTGCGAAAAGAAGAAGCGACTGACGCACTGTTGGTATCTTCGCTATAATTGCTTTAGCGGTGTCTACGCCAATTAAGAAGAAGAAGTACTATCTTCAGGTTACTTTTACTACTGATAATTTCTATTAACTCATACATTTTAAATGTACAAACCAAAGGTATTTGTTGTTTAAACTAATCAATGAGTTTTTTTAGTTTATTGTTGCGAATTTAATTACATAGGGTACAATTTTTTGAAGTTTGGTGAACTCGTGGAACACTGCTTGATTATAGTTCAATTACCGAAATATTTGTTGGATGGCACTTTTGTCCTTAAACAGATTTCATTAAACCTCTCGATTGGCATTATATAACTTTTTTATTCCCATCGGCTTCTTATTTGCTAAAATCATGAACAGATATGTATAACCACTCTTTTCGAAATTTTTCGAAACTTCTTTTTCTTGCATATAAAACTTATTGGATATATCGAGATGCACCCTAATTTCTATAAAGAAATTGAATTTCAAGACTTATATGAAATATCGTTATCATATAGGCGCAAAATCAAAATCGGTCCGTCACTACGAAATCCATAATTTATAAAGTATTATCTCTAAATTAAATTAATCTTCAAGGTTCAAACCATCAATACTTGCACCTTATAATCGGCTTTTCAATATTACGATGGTTTGTAAATATTCATATGTGATCGTTGAATTTTCACCTTCATTATCCTTCCAAGGCAGCAATAAACAAATGCTTGAAGTTTACTTATAGTAACTCCAGTAACCAAGTTTCACAAACATACAAAAGGTAAGACTCACGCAGACAAATATTTTAAGCTTAATATTCTACATGTCTCTTCCAAACATTCGATAGCTTAGCAAAACTAAATTTGGCTTTATGAACTCTGTTATCAATTTTCGTGCGTATATAGCCATCTCCTTATAGGTACTCAAATTGTTAAGCTGTCCGTAATTAAGCCGTAATGAATAATAATAATAATTACAATAAGACGCATCCCTGTCTCACTCAACTGCATGTAAAAAAGGTCTTTGTGAGCATCGTGAAGGACCTTGCGAGTTGCATTTTCATAACTGCTTTATATGTAATTAACACAACTTTTCTGAAACGCATTAACTACGCTTTAAACATTCTTCAGGTATCTTATCCACACTTGCAATCTTACCAGCCGTAAGCGATTTTATAGCTAAATGCCATTGACCATCTCTAAACTGGGTGGATCAACTAACACCAACAATTTTTACAAAAGCGGTCTTAGAATTAGAATCATCGTAATTTCGTCTTAGCTGTGCCAACTTTTTTTTTGATAAATTGTTATTTTAACTTTAGTTCTGATAACAAAAAGTGATGGTCACTACTGATATCCGCACTCCTTTTATTTCTTACACATTGTGAAGAGGACAATCGTTTTAATATTATTACTTTATTAAGCAAAAATTGATATTTCCATGTTAATTTGTATGTACAAATCACTAATCAACTTTTTTCCACGATTATTTAATTAGAATATTAGCTAATTTCGTTTCGCCATTCCACTTGTCACAAAAATTACTTGCAAAAGCAACAAAAAAGGTTATCGAGTGGAATTCGTACAATAAAGTATGATGACACTTCATTAAAATGGCTATTCTATTAACTATCTCCAATATCCTTGGAACTCATTTGATTTTACCTATTTTTGATTATCTTATTATTGCTTGTCTTCTATTTGTCATTTCTCTATTCTCTTCTTTGTATACAATAGAGGATGATGACACTTCACTAAAATACACGATTGTCTATCTTCAATACCCTCGGAACTCATTTGATTTTACCTTTTTATACTCTTGCAACCAGTTGCTACAGTGTATTATAGTTTTGTTCACCTAAAGGTTGTACGTATCGCCTAAATCTAAACGAGATAGATATAGGGTTGTATATACATATATAATATATAAAAAATCAGGATGACGAGAAAAGTTGAAATCCGGTTGACTGTCTGTTCGTCCGTGCAAGCTGTAACTTGAGTAAAAATTGGGATATCTCGACACACTTGGTACGTAGGTTCCTTAGTACAAAAATTTCGAGTTCGTAGGTGGGCGTGATCGAACCACTGCCGCGCCCACTATGTCCCATTAGGTGAAAACTAAGCACTTAGTTAAGATATAAAGTTGTAATTTGGTACAGAAGATTGCAGTATCAATGGTCACCTGTGAAGGTGACCCCGCCCTCTGTACATATCTCCTAAACCACTTAAGCTACAACAACCAAATGGGTACAAATAGTATTAGATCTTCTGCCGACAGTGTGGAAATGGATGAAATCGGAAAATACCCCGCTCACTCCCCATATAACGGTATTGTTAAAAACTACTAAAAGCGCGATTAATCAATAACTAAATACCCCAGAGGCGGTGTGAAAATTGGACGAAGGAGGTAGTACCGCCTACTTTTTGGTTAAATCCCATATCTCGAGACCCGACCAACTGTTTTCGACAAAATTTAGTTTGTGGCAATCCGCTTACATCACACACTATACTTTCTTAATTTTTTTCGCAATTTCTCGTTCGTTGTGATTTTTTCAATTTTATGTTTTTAGTAAGCATAAGTAAACTAAATTATATTGTCTAAATATAATTATAATTTTTAATTTATTACGTTTAATGTGCAAAACACAAAGTAGTTTTTCTGTGGTTATACAAAATCGGCAGATTTTATTATTTTTAAAATAATAAAGCGATTAAATGTCGTGTTTCAATTAAACAAATATAAAAGTAAACAAAAATTTATAAAGAAAATTAAAAATATCAGTTTTATAAAGCTCACTAACTTCCAAATGATTTTGTCTACATGTAGCTGAAGGTGTTCTGTTTTACATTTTTAATATTTCTGGTAAATAACATGCCAAATATGCACATCAACTTGAAAATTTTAAGTGGTAAGGTTTTTGTCTTATGTTACATTGTGAAAATGGACGAAATTGGACAACAATCACGCCCTTTCCCATACAGTACAATTTTAAAATCCACTTGATTCGTTAAATTTTCGGTACACAAATCAAGAACAATTAATATAACGGGATAAAACTTTGCATGAAAAATTCACTGTGTGCCACCTTATGACTAAAATATGTTTAAAACCAATAAAAACTGTTAAAGCCCCTAGGTACCGAATATTTAGACCCCGGTACTTATTGTTGACTTTTGATCTAAAATGTCGGGTCATGTGTGATATACTAATATAACTGAAATTAAGGGAAATTCCTTCTCTTATAATGGTATGTCTGTATGTCAAAAATGGATTGAATCGGACCAATACTTCCCTTAGCCTCCATACACATACCTGTGCATCTTTGTGCCTAAAATATGCAAATAAATTTGAGTGAAAACTAGGTCAGCCCCTATATAACTAATATCAGGATTTTCAAACATCCGGCTGACTTTACTCTACATACATATATTATTGATTTTACATCTTTAACTATTTCCCTGGTTTTGCTTCTTGCAAGTTGCAAGAGTATAAAATGTTTGGTTGTACCCCTTAGCCCGTCCTTTCTTGTTTTGATTATTTGGTTATTGTTTTGTATGAAAAATCAAACACAATTTTTCTACCTTAGAAACGTCGGCCACCATCTTTTTTCCAAAATTTAAAACAAACATTATCAGTGATGACATCTTGTTTTAAGATTGGAAACGTAGTAACATCAGATATTGAAGTATTGAGAGAAGTTGAAAAGGCGTTGGACTTACATGCTTATGAGACCTCTGATTTAATTCATCAGTATTATTTGGAATTGTTGGGATGTCAACAAGGAATTTCAAGGTCGGAATTTGGTCAACTCACAATAAAAACCAACTTTACACAAACTGGATTAGTGGTAAATAATAGTTAAATTTCATGTGAATAATTGTTTTGAGTTTGTTAAATTATTTAATGATATTTCAGCTTCACATTTTGAATGGGAGAAACTTGGTACCTATGGATCAAAATGGATCATGTGATTCTTTTGTTAAGATTAATTTTTATCCGACTAACAGATTTGTCAATATGCCAATATATAAAACGTCTGTTCATCATAAAACGCGATTTCCATTATACGACGAAATATTTAAAATGTAAGTAAGACTAAACATTTAAACATTTTCTTATTCACTTAATACATTTAGCCACATAAAAATGTTATATAATATTACAAATTATTACCAACTAATTGAAATAAGATAGTTCATTTTTTGTTTGATATATTCGACCTAAATTTAACTAGATTAAAATGAATAATTATAATTAGTGTATGGCTATTGGGGTGTCATTTAACCAAAAAAAACTAAATTCAGGGAAGTTAAAAAAAAGTTACGTCTGTTCAAAAATTAGTGAAAATAATGAAGAAATTCACTATATTTTGAATTTTTTTGTATAAAAAAAAACGAGAATACCACGCAAGCCACCAATGAAATTTGCGAAGTTTATGGAGACGATGCTGTATCAGTTAGTGTAGCCCAACAATGGTTCGCTCGCTTCCGTTCTGGAAATTTCGAAATTTATATTTATGAAAGTTTTACACTGATAAATAATGTCCCTAGCGGAAATTCGAACTTATATATATATTTTTTAATTCATATAAAGAAACGAAACGAGGATGGAGTCATGTGTAGAAGTTCACGCAAGTGAGGAAAGTTCTCTGATTGCCATTCACTTGGGAGTGGCCAGAAACGATTCTTTTACATGTGACTCAAGCAGCTCACGACTTCCGGTCTTTGACCAAGTATCCTCTGGGTAGCCTAAGAACATCCGTTTGAAGGCGAGCTAAAGTGAGAAGGCGAAACATCCCCTGCATAGGGTTGTGCGCTGGGTTTGGGACCCGCCACGTAAAAAACACCCCCAATGAAAAAACAACAACAGCCTCGGATGAGAGACCCCCCTTTTTGATGACGACCATGGCAAACGAAATAAGGACTACGTAGCTAAATGAGATAAGCCGCCCCCCCCTAATGCCACTACACGAACACACCACCAATACACCACACACACAGAACCTACATTCCACTACCCACACGCGAGAGGATATCCACACACATACCACAACTGTCAAAAGGGTCAACTAAAAAGTTTTTACTTCAGTCTCGTTTTGACTAAAACACGGACCTTACGCATCGCCGCTTGACCTCGCGCCTTTTTCGCTCATCCGCACATTTCAATAATTAACATTAACGTTTGCTTGTTAATTGCACCTTATTCCGGCAATCTTGTTCAAAGAGCCTCGATTTACCGTGTAAATACATTAAAATATCATTAAAACTGATTGATTACTTTTATCCCTTAACCGAGTGGTTTTATTTGAAAGTAAAAGTGAAAGTGGTAAGTGAGCTAAAAGATAAAAGGTGATTTGGACAATGCTGCCTTAAACATTGGTCCTTCGAGCCGTAAAGAAAGGCACTATTTGGAAAAAAAAAAAAAATATAGAAAAAAGAAAGATTCAAGCGGCAAAAGAATTAAAAAGTGACATGTACAAATATCCAAAAACTAAAAGGTGCGGTGACATATAAATATACATATATACACATACAAAAAAAATTTTTCAAAAAAAAAAAAACAAAAGTTCCGTGAGGTGACATATACATCTATATAAAAAAAAAAAAAAAAAAAAACGGTTTGAAAAACGGACACAGTTCCGTTGTGTGACACCCAAATCAAAATCAACAAAAAAAAAAAACAAAGCAAAATACATTTAAATATACATATACATACAAAGCAGTGCTTAAAACAAAAAAAAAAAAACAAACACCGGGCGCGAAATATTATTTATCAAAAAACAAAAGAAAAAAAATCCCCACGGGCGCGAACTTAACATATATTTAAAAATGTGTTTTTAAAAAAAAAAAAAAAAAAATCTAATTTCCTGTGAAAAACCAAAATAAACGTGAAATTAAAAACACCAAAATAAATAATTATAAAAATAATAATAATAAAAAGAACAGCCAACCAACGAAGGAAATCAAACCAACGAAGGAAATCAAACCAACGGGGGAAAGCCAACCAACGAAGAGAAACTGAAACCTGCGGAACAAGCAACCAAAAGGAAAGGAAACAGAGAGGAACCAAATTGGACGCAGTGGCAAACTACTCCCACTTCCCCATTCAACACTATATATAAAGCCCTCAAACTCCCTTGAAGCGGCACCAAGTGAGTGTATCAACTCCATTTATTATTTTAAACAATTTATACTTATTTGCATATATGTATGCTAATATTTACAGTTGATCTCTCTAAAACTGTATACGATCCTGTAAATTTTAATAGAACGGTTGCTACCAAACTGTCCGAACTTACGGTTGATTTCCGGGAAACCGAAAACAGTTTGGTACATTATATATGTACATTCAATATATGTATGAACGGTATATAGTATGACATATCTTAATATATAAAAATCACGTGTCACGTTGTTTGTTTGCGATGGACTCCTAAACTACTGAACCGATTTTAATGAAATTTTTAACACTGTGTGCAGTTTGGTCCAACTTGAAAGATAGGATAGTTTATAACTTCCCTTATAGTCGCATTATTTATTTATTGCAAATTATTTGTTTATTATTAGCAAAGAGCTATCCACCAATTGGTGGCGCTAACAACGGTATTGAGTAAGTGCGGTATGTTACAGTAGATGGCGCTACAAACATTAAAAACATTAAATGAAAATGCGTTGTTTGAAGTTTATATTATTTGTGGTAACGTTATACGGGTCTATGACTTCCAAAAAAAAATAAAAATTGGGCGGGGCGAAGTTCGCCGGGTCAGCTAGTATGTATATATAACTATATATATATATGGTTATATATACCGGCATATACATATCTGTTAAAAGGCCTACTTAAGCTTACATTTGTGTATCCAAACACACAACATTAAAAAAAAAAACAAAAAAAAATCAAAAAACAAAATTTCAAGTATTCACTTGACAAAATTTTCCGGCAATACCCCTTATACTAAAACCAGTATAAGCAGGATTGCGCAAAAAGTAAGCTAGGGCATTTGCGAAATTTAAAAAGAGAAAGTAAAAAAAATAACAAAACCAAACATACATACATATATGCCAAATTAGTAACCACTTTCATATGTACATACATACCTTTCATATGTCCGAAACAAAGTGAGAAACGAAATTAATGCGACATACACCCACATGTATGTATAATCAGCAAAACTACAATCAACCAAAAGTGCATACCTGCACTTCACGATTTTCCATTCCCGCGATATCCGTACGGCAAATATTATTTACATACATACATATCTACATACGGCATACAATTTGCCTATGCCGGCATATACAACGTACACAGGGTACTAAATTAAATTAAAATTTTACAATATTTACAAAATTCCGGAAAAATAAAGCGGCAAATGCGAAATTTTAATTTATTATAAAAATTTTAATATTTGTTATTTAAAAAAAAAAAAAAAAAAAAATTAATCACGGACAAATCAAACAAAAAATTTTAAACGTTGGTAGAAAGAAAAAGCAATTAAATACGTATTGCCATTTTCAAGTATTTACACACACTTGCTTATATTCAAAGACCAAATCGGCACCTGTCCAGCAATACCCCTTGTTCTTGTTAAAGCACAAGCAAGCAGGATTGCAAACAAAACAAAACAAAAAATCAATTTTTTGCATCTTACGTATGCACATAAACACGCACATATTGTGCAAACTTATATACAGAGGTCATCAACCTTTTTCTCCTTTTTGCATTATCGCTCGTATACGCAAGTATTTGCTAACGAGTACGAAGCATTAAAATAAAAAACAAAAACAAGAACAAACTAGTAGCTAAATACATAAGCACCGGGAATAAGTAAAAAGAAATACGCGTTCGCTATTTGATACATTGCGTATACAACAAAAAAAAAAAAACCTTTTTATCTTAAAGATTTCACGCGTACTTATTGTTATCAAAAATACACTGAGAGAATTTTTCTTTTCTCATATATACAACTTTAAATGGCCTACCCTGTATATTTCAATATTATCACATTATCTAAATGAACGGAGATTCTAAGGAATCTAAATTAACACAATATTTAAAAGTACAAAAAATGATTTCAGAAGAAAAGAGCCCATGTACACCTGCTGATGCTACACGCTCGAAGCAAGGTGCTACAAAGCAAAAAAAGATGAAAGATATTTCCTATACTAAGTTTATTGCTGAGAGTGACAGCCTAATTCGATACTGCACTCGATTTTCATCTTCACCGATTCAAGATAACTCTGAATCGGTATTAGAAATCAAAAAAGAAAATCTAAGCAATTTCTGGACACGTCTCCAAGCTGCGTATGACGCAATTGTAGAATCTGACGAATCAGATCTACCTGAAAATTTCAAATCTTCAGCATACTCCAAATATGAACACTGCTTAGACCAGTACGAGGAAACGAGAGCTATGATCTCCGATCAATTGAGATTAATTAAAGCAATTGCACCTACTCCACAACCGAGAGTAGAGCTGCCACAAGTGCAAATCCAAGAGGCGAGTTCAGGCATCCACCTCAAGGTGCCCGCCTGTGACACTGAAATTTTTCATGGTGGTTATGAACAATGGCCGTCCTTCCGGGACATGTTCACAGCCGTTTACATAAACCACCCAAAATTATCTAATGCACAAAAATTGTATCACCTCCGATACAAAACAAAAGGTCAAGCAGGGGTATTAGTCAAACAGTTCGCTCTTAATGACGAAAATTTCAATTATGCTTGGGAAGCCCTAAAAGCTCGTTACGAGAACGAAAGGATATTAGTAGACAAACAAGTCACAACATTGATGAATTTACCAAAAATTCAAAAAGAAACAAGTGAAGAATTTATAAAACTTCAATCCACTGTTTCTAATTGCTTGTCGGTTCTAGCGACACAGAATATTCCCACAGACAATTGGGACCCCATTCTGGTAAATATATGCACATCCGCATTACCAGAAAAATCGTTACTTTTGTGGGAGCAATCGCTCTCATCACGAAGAAAGTGCCCAACGTGGCAACAAATGAACGATTTCTTAACTACCCAATACGAAATTGCAGAAAGGGTAGATAAAAAAATGGTCAGAACTAAAAACGTTCAACATGACCTAAATCGAAGCTTCAGTAGGCCCCAAGCGAATAACAACAACAACATAATCGTAGTTTTTTCAAAACACAAGCGTTCACCTCCGAACAAAATAAACATACGTCATGCGAACTGTGTAAAGGAGGGCACAGGCTGAAATCTTGCGAGAAATTTAAAAAACTAAACATTAACGAAAGAAACAATTTCGTAAGAACAAAAAAACTTTGTACTAATTGTTTGTCTCATGCGCATGCGCTCAAAGATTGTGAAAGCAAATTTAATTGCGTTTATTGCCATAAACGACATAACTCAATGCTTCACATTACAAATTTTTCCAGCTTAGCTCAAAACAACGCTAATGTTAAAAGAGCTACGGGATTAGTTGCAACAGCAAATCCCGACTTACAAAATTCAGAAAATTGCCAAGAAGCACCATGCTGCTCAAAGGCTTTAAAAACTCAAACGCTACACAGCGAAAACCAAAGCAGTGTATTATTACCCACAGCAGTGGTCTCCATCGAGCACCGAGGAGAACTGTTTAAACTTAGGGCCTTAATAGACCAAGGATCTCAACGATCTTTTATAGCGTCAAGGGCACAAAGTAGGCTACAACTACCAACAAAACTAGCTAATTTTGAAATTACGGGAATGGGCGGAAGAGTAGTACAAAACTCAAACAAAATCTGCCCCATTACCCTTATTTCCCCCCAAGCGGATAAGCGCATTCAAGCAGAAGCGATTGTCTTACCGCAACTAACAAACATGCTTCCAAGCTATCATATAAATAGCAAGCATTGGCAAAAGGTTTCACACCTTAAGTTAGCAGACCCCAACTGCAACACTCCCGCTCAAATAGATATTCTATTAGGCAGCGATCTCATACCTCAAATTATTCTCGAAGGTGTTGAGAAAATTACAAAAACACTTTTGGATGGGTCCTAAGCGGACTAGTTGCGGAACCAGTCGCAACAATGACAACTCAAGTTGAGGAAATCTCAAACGAATACCTCAATACACAACTCAGGAAGTTTTGGGAGTTAGAAGAACTCCCCCCCATATCAATCACAACCCCAGAAGATCGATATTGTGAGGATTTTTACAAATCCACAACTACTCGATTAGATAATGGCCGGTACGTCGCACAATGGGTAATAGGCGGCAAAAATATGCAATTTTTAACTATCTAATTTTAACAAAATTTCATTCCAGTAGTGTTTCTAGACAATGAATATAGTTTAATTTATCACGTATTTGCGAATTGCCATTTCACTGACTTAACAATGTATTTTTAAAGTCAAATAAAAATAGAACTTTTGAAAATTGTGAAAAATATTGAGAAACATATGAGAACAGACGTATGGGGTTTCGACGTTTTATGCAATAAGAAGTGACTTCAAAGTCCACCCTAATATATATTATAATATATTATAAAATAATTATTTTCATTTCATAGGCCTAATTCATGTCAATTTTGACAAAGTTTTAAAATAAAACCATTTTTAAACACTTTTACATAAAAATTATAGTTTTGACTATTAGCTACGTGTACCTACATTGTCTAGTTAGTCCTAATATTTTATGTACACTTTAAGGAATATGGTAACGAAAAAATGAACTGCGGATACGTGCGGATAAGGATCAAAGATAGCTATGAACGGTTCTTGTGTTGTTCACATATTGATAATTTAAAGTAGCGTTTGTGTAATTTCGAAATTCGTTGTGTAAACGAAACCTAACAGTTCTTAACAAGTGTGATTGTATAAATATATATTGCAAATAATATTTGCAAAATGTCATCCGTTTCCATAAGTAATCGACAGCTTACTGAAGAATTTATTCGGTGCGGCCAAAAAAGTGATATGTTGACGCAGTTTTTGAGGGATAAATTCCCTTCTTTTAGTGAAGATAAGGTGAAGTTAATTTTAGAACAAATTAAAAAAAGGTACATAAGTTCATTCAATTTAAAATGAAACCAGTGCCACAGGAAAAAACATACTATTTAAAAATCATTCTGTATGGCTGGATAAGAATTTTACTGTAGAGATGGTTGATAAATTATTACCCGGGACTTCAAATAAACGTAGTTTAATTGCTGGACGACCGGTAAAGAAATTTGAAGAATGTAGTCAACGGGCTAAATGTTACAAGGTCCAACAACTTCGAGATAAGTACTCTGAACAAGAATTAAAGGCCGTAGCTGGATCAGGTGCTATTAAGAAGACATACTTAGATTCTCAAAAAGCGTTGGCGATGTTAATTGATGCACAGTTATCAAAGCATCAGTATGAAGTTGTTCGAAATGTGCTTAAAGACTTCGGATGTGATGTGTTGCCACCGTATTATAGAGTTCGGGAGGAAAAAAGGCATTGTTACCCTGAAAATATTACTATTACACCAATATCTACACAAGTTGATTTGCAAAGTTTACTTGATCACACAGCTAAAAGAATTATTTTGGCCGCCGAGAACTTCACAAATCTAGCTCATGTTCCAGAAATAATGACTCTATCATCGAAATGGGGTTGTGACGGTTCGTCAAATCAAAGTTGTCGGCCGATTCAATTTGAATATGCCAAGAAGACCGCAAACCATACTAAAGAAATTGTCGAAAGGATACAGGAAACCATAATCAACATATTGCCAACATTTGTGACTATAAAGGACAAGGTTATTGAAATACGTCACAATCTTTTATTTACCATGATGGACACAAAAATATCTCAAGCAGCAACTGGTTGTAAAGCATCATCTGTCTGTTACATATGTAATGCAAGCCCTAAAGAAATAAACAACCTACAACCCGTTGTCAAAAAATCATGCAATCAGGAAGCAGTTAAGTTGGGAATTTCTCCCTTACATGCTAGAATTAAAACAATGGAATTTATTTTACATATTGGGTATAATTTAACTTTTAAAAGATGGTCTATTAATGCGGAAACCAAACCACTTAAAGAAGAAAACAAGAAACTTTAGAATTGGATGATGATGTTAAAAAATTACTTGTTGAATAAATAACACTAGCCGACAATGGATTTTGCTCTGAAATAAAAATTATATATTTTGGTTCCTGTTAGTATGTATATCATTAGAAAAATAATAAAAAAAAATCCTTAGGTCCAGTTACGATAATATTATTGAAGTTATACTTCTTATACGGGTTCGGAAAAGGTTTCGATAGATTCAGGTTGCGCAACCTTGCTCAATATGAATCTACGCAACCTTGTTCGAGTAGCAAGCGAAGCGGTGACAATCGGCGATCGTTTGTTCGTTTCTTTCGGCACAGCTCGGCTTTTCTACCAAATTTGTCATTTCCATATATGAGCTTATGAAAAAATGTTTTGTACCTATTCACCTGATCAGTGGAGACTATTTATTGATTCATCGAAAATAAGTTTGAAGGCGGTTTTGTTACATAATGGTAACGAACTTCCATCTGTACCTCTAGCGTATGGAGTACATATCAAAGAAACCTATGAAAATATCAAAAATCTACTACAAAAAATACAGTATGCTAAACATTCTTGGAAAATTTGTTCTGATTTAAAAGTACTCGTAGTTGGGATGTTACTAGGTATGCAAGCTGGTTACACAAAATTTTGCTGTTTTATGTGCGAATGGGATAGCAGAGCTCGAAGCAAACACTATATCCAAAAAGAGTGGCCAAAGGAACAGACTATGTACCTAATCAGAAAAGTGTGTCCAATCTTCGTCTTGTTGAACCCTAGAATATTGTATTGCCACCCCTTCATATAAAATTAGGCTTAATGAAAAATTTTGTAAAAGCAATTGATAAAACGGGAGAAGGTTTTCAATACCTTTAAAGTATATTTCCGAGACTTAGTGATGCGAAATTAAAAGAAGGGATTTTTGTGGGGCCAGACATACTACGAGTTATGAAGGATCAAAACTTTGTCTCTAAACTAAATACGCTAGAAAAAAAAGCATGGCTTTCATTTGTTGAGGTTGTAAAAGATTTTTTGGGTAACACCAAATCACCCGATTATGAAGAACTCATATCAAGCCTATTGACGGATTTTCAGGCTTTAGGGTGTAACATGTCCCTGAAAATACATTTCCTACATTCGCACTTGGATTTCTTTCTTCCCAATTTAGGTGCAGTCAGTGATGAACATGGGGAGAGATTTCACCAAGACATATTGAGTATGGAGAAAAGGTATCAAGGCAAATGGACTCCTAGCATGCTGGCAGACTATTGCTGGAAATGTTTACGTGATAATCCTGACTACCAATACAGCAGAAGTTCAAAAAAGTACAAGAAAATATAAATTGAGAGATAAAAATTTGTAATATTCAATATATTTTTTGCAAAAACTTTACTTTTATTTTTCTCTTAACCTGGACCTAGCAAATTTTTTTTATATTCAAATTATATATGTACCTTATCAAGGCAACATAAAAAAACAAGTTTGGTTTCAGAGCAGAAAAAGAATGTCAAAATTGTCGGCTAGTGTAATTAATAATATATGATCATTTTTGAATATTTATTGGTTATATTATATGGGAGGTGGGCGTAAATGTGGACGGACTTGTTTCATTTTTAGAGAAATAATAATTTTTATTGATTCAAATCCGTTTGACAACTTTTAACAGTCTAGCTGTGATAACAGCGAAAATATTGCAACTTTTGAGATTATATTATATAGGAGATGGGCGTAATTGTGGGCGGATTTGCTTTATTTTTTCTGGACAAGCTTATATTTACAAAATATTACACTGTAGAAAATTTTGTTACTGTAGGATGATTTTTGATTTTTGTGTTATATGGGAGGTAGGCGTGGTTGTGGGCGGATTTTAACAAAAACAAAACAAACAAACCTATGTAGACGACATTCTGTCTGGAAGCCACAATCTTCCACAGGCATACGAGTCACTAGCACAAGTGACGCAAGCGCTCAATACAGCAGGGATTCCGTTGAAAAAGATAACGGCGAACCACCCCAATATTTTAAAAGACATACCTAAAGAAAATCTATTAGATAGTAATTTCCTTAAATTCGAAAAGGAAAGCACAACAAAAACTTTAGGCATCCAATGGAATGCGATATCGGACCAGTTCTCATACACGACAGAGTCCATATCCGCATTATCAGCCATCACAAAAAGACAGATTCTATCCTCGGTGGCAAAACTTTTCGACCCCGCAGGATGGCTTTCGCCAATTATGATCCAAGCGAAAGTCTTAATACAAGAATTATGGCTAGATGGAACCGACTGGGACGAGCAAGTGAAACCTCTTCGCTTAGAAAAATGGTCCCAGTTCGCAAACAATCTGAAGGACATTTCTCAGATTCAAATTCCACGATGGGTAAACTACTCCCCCGAACACAAAGTCGAATTACATGGCTTTTGTGACGCCTCAGAAAAGGCATACTGCGCTACTATCTATGTGCGCACGCAAAGTGGCACCGCGACCACAAGCCACTTATTAGTAGCAAAAGCAAAGGTGGCACCTTTAAAAACTATAAGTCTCCCACGACTTGAGTTATGTGGCGCACTACTACTTTCAAAATTAGTAGCCATGGTGCAAATGCATTTAAATATGACAAAATGCAAACTCTATATGTGGTCCGATTCCGAAATTGTACTAGCCTGGTTGGAAAAACCACCACATGCATGGAAGACGTATATTTCTAACCGAACGTCTCAAATTCTTGACCTAGTGGGATCAGCCACTTGGCGTCACGTAGCCAGTGCTGATAATCCTGCCGATCTAGGAACAAGAGGGTGCAAGCCACTGCACCTTGCCACTACCACCCTCTGGTGGAATGGCCCCCGATGGTTGATAGAATCTCCTGATTCTTGGCCACAATCCCCCATGCGCAACATTATCGCCCCAGAAGGTCGAAAAATCGCCACCTTTCACACGGCATTGGATGATACTGACATCCTTGAGCGATTTTCATCATACCCTCGAGCCCTCAGTGTAATCGCTTATATGCTCAACTTCATAGAGCGACTCAAACTTAGAATTAAGGGAATATGCACAGTATATCCCCAAGGCGATACATTGACGCACCTAGACCTAGAAAAGGCAAAGGTCGCTCTTGTCACGTATACTCAGTCGCGCCACTTCAGCTGCGAGATGTCACTACTAAGAGAATCGAAGCCGATTGACAAAAAGAGCTCACTCTTAGTACTAAATCCATTTCTGGATACGAAAGGTCTGCTTCGTGCTAATGGTCGGCTTGCTAACTCAAGCCTGACATATAACGAACGCCATCCTCTAATAATACCAGAAAAGTCTCGACTTGCAACATTGCTACTCAAGTATATACATATACTAATGTTGCACGCGGAACATCGCCTAATGCAATATATAATCCGCCAAGAGTTTTATATTCCCCGACTTAAGCCTCAAATAAAAAAGTGCATTTTCATGTGCAAGATCTGCACTATGCATAAACAGAAGATGAGGACGCAGATTATGGCAGCACTTCCGCCGGAACGCTGCAACTTCGCTCTGCCTTTCACTATCACAGGTGTTGATTTTGCTGGGCCTTTTCAGATAAAGGCATCCATGCTAAGGTCTCCTACCCTAATGAAAGGCTACGTGGCTGTCTTTGTCTGTTTCACGACAAAAGCAGTGCATCTCGAGCTATGTACTAATCTGACAAAAGAGGCTTTTCTCGCGGCATTTGCTCGCTTCGTCGGACGACGCGGTTTTCCGTCCAAACTTATGAGCGACAATGGAAAAACCTTTATCGGAGCTCAAAGAGCCACAGAAAAACAGTTTGTGGACTTTATTAAACAAGTCTCCCCTGAGATTGTACAAAAGTACGCCCCCCAAGGCATTAATTGGCAATTCATCCCCCCAAGAGCTCCTCATATGGGTGGTTTATGGGAATCAGCTGTAAAAAGCTTCAAATCCCACTTAAAAAAAGTAGCTGGAAACTACAAATTTAATTACGAAGAATTTACAACTCTATTAATTCGCATTGAAGCCGTTCTCAATTCACGGCCACTAACAACACTCTCGCAAGATCCCTCAGATCTCACAGCTCTAACACCAGGACACTTTCTCAAAGGAGCACCCATTCTGGCCACACCTGAGCCAGGCGTGGAGTCGCTATCCTTATTAAATCGATGGGAAAGAATTAAAATTCTCCATCATAATTTCAGTCGCAGATGGAAAGAAGACTATTTAAAGGACCTCCACAAGAGGTATCGATGGAAAACATCAGAAAATGCCCCAAAGCTTGGAGATTGTGTACTTATTAACGACGATTGTCTCCTACCTACCGAGTGGCGACTTGGCCGTATAGAAAAGCTCCATTATGGCTCAGACGGTCACATCCGGGTCGTTGATCTCCGTACTCAAAGCGGAATACTCACCAGACCGCTGGTCAAATTATGCTTTCTACCAACCGCGGATAATAACGAAAATCCGATACTAAACAATCCGATCATAATGCCGTAACGCAAATGAAAATAAATCAATAAAATCGCAACCCGCAACCAACCGTTAACAATAACAATAAAAAAAAAAAAAAGAATGGTCGGTCAATACGACGACCCAGTCATGCCACATAACGTGGCACAATCACATATACTATTTATATACTACCATGTATATTCAAATACAATTTCTTACAGAGTTCAAGATGGACGTGGACATGCCTACAATTCCAACTCCAACTGTTCGGTCGGCCACCAACGGGGCACGTATTGGGCCTACTCCTCCGCCCCGCTCAACCAATGCTGCGGTATCGACTGCCGCTTCTGGTAGTGGCTCACGAGCAGCCCCATCAACGCCATCCGCTCCAGCCGAGCCGCGTCGCATCCGATGCCCGCTATGTCGCCGGAAACATCGACTCCAGCATTGTGGGCTCTTTAAGGAGCTAACGCCAAACCAACGCCAGCGGGTTGCCCAGGCACATGAGCACTGCCTCAACTGTCTGTCGCACACACATGTAACGCAGGAGTGTGCTTCCGACGATTTATGCCACACGTGTGGCAGACCGCATCACACGCTGCTGCACAGGACCCCACGACGCGAGGTAGGTCGATCAGCTGCCTCAAGCACGGGTAGATCCAGGCAAGCAAGCCGGACGGTACGACGTCGAACCACTGCAGCCCGGCCTGAGCCCCGTCAATGGCGTCCGCACCATGTTGCATCAACCAGGCGTCGTCCAAAGGCGCCACAGCATCGTCCCGCTACTGGACTCAGCAACGTAGTGGCCACACTCCAACAATTGCAGAGATTACTAGGCTGAATATTCGCCTAGGGGGGCCAGGATAGCTAAATGAGATAAGCCGCCCCCCCCCTAATGCCACTACACGAACACACCACCAATACACCACACACACAGAACCTACATTCCACTACCCACACGCGAGAGGATATCCACACACATACCACAACTATCAAAAGGGTCAACTAAAAAGTTTTTACTTCAGTCTCGTTTTGACTAAAACACGGAGCTTACGCATCGCCGCTTGACCTCGCGCCTTTTTCGCTCATCCGCACATTTCAATAATTAACATTAACGTTTGCTTGTTAATTGCACCTTATTCCGGCAATCTTGTTCAAAGAGCCTCGATTTACCGTGTAAATACATTAAAATATCATTAAAACTGATTGATTACTTTTATCCCTTAACCGAGTGGTTTTATTTGAAAGTAAAAGTGAAAGTGGTAAGTGAGCTAAAAGATAAAAGGTGATTTGGACAATGCTGCCTTAAACACTACGAATTGAGGGCATGCACCTGGAATGTCCGGTTCCTTAATTGGGAAGGAGCCACTGCCCAGCTGGTTGATGTCCTCGTGAAAACAAAGGCTGACATCACCGCCGTCCAAGAAATGCGATGGCCGGGACAAGAACAGAGACGAGTAGGTCCTTGTGACATTTACTACAGTGGCCATATAAAGGTGCGCAAGTTTGGTGTGGGATTCGTAGTGGGAGAGAGACTCCGTCACCGAGTACTATCATTCACTGCAGTGAATGAACGTTTAGCCACAATCCGCATCAAAGCGAGGTTCTTCAACATATCGCTAATTTGCGTACACGCCCCGACGGAAGAGAAGGACGATGTGACCAAAGATGCCTTTTATGAGTGCTTGGAGCGCACTTATGTGAGATGCCCCGCCACGATGTCAAAATCGTGCTTGGCGACTTCAACGCCAGGGTGGGCAAAGAAGGTATCTTTGGCACTACGGTCGGTAAATTCAGCCTCCACGAGGAAACATCCCCAAATGGGTTGAGGCTGTTCGACTTCGCCGGGGCCCGAAATATGGTTATCAGATCCATCATGTTGTGATAGACAGAAGACACGTCTCCAGTGTTTTAAATGTGCGTGCGCTCCGAGGTCCTGACATCGACTCGGACCACTATCTAGTTGCAGCTAAGATTCGCACCCGCCTCTGTGCAGCAAGAAACGCACGCCAACAAACACAAGGAAGGTTCGACGTTGAGAAGCTGCAATCACAACAGACAGCCGAACGATTCTCTACTCGGCTTGCACTCCTGCTCTCTGAGAGCACTCGTCAACAACTCCGTATAAGGGAACTGTGGGACGGCATTTCAAACTCCTCACGTACAGCTGCAACCGAAATCATTGGTTTTCGGAAAGTGCAAAAGAACAGCTGGTACGACGAGGAGTGCTGTGTCGCAGCGGAGAGAAAACAGGCTGCCTACCTCGCAACATTACGATCGACCACAACTCGTGGGGGATGGGATAGATACCAAGAGTTGAAGAGGGAAGCGAGACGCATTTGTAGACAGAAAAAAAAAAGAGACCGAAATGCGTGAGTACGAAGAGCTTGATAACCTGGCCGACAGGGGTAATGCTCGAAAATTCTACGAAAAGATGCGGCGGCTTACAGAAGGTTTCAAGATCGGAGCATACTCTTGTAGAACCCCCCAATGTGATCTAGCCACCGATGCCCAGAGCATAGTTAAATTATGGAGGGAACACTTCTCCAGCCTGCTGAATGGCAGTGAACGCACAACACCAGGAGAAGGCGAACCCGATACCCCAATCGATGACAATGGAGCAGACGTTCCATTGCCCGACCATGAAGAAGTTCGAATACCAATTGCCCGCTATTCAAACACGGCGGCGAAGAGCTGATAAGGTGCATGCATCAGCTTCTTTGCAAAATATGGTCGGACGAGAGTATGCCCAACGATTGGAATTTAAGTGTGCTATGCCCAATCCATAAAAAAGGAGACCCCACAATCTGCGCCAACTACCGTGGGATTAGCCTCCTTAACATCACATATATTGTGGGAAAGATTAAAGCCCACCGTCAACAAACTTATTGGACCTTATCAGTGTGGCTTTAGACCTGGTAAATCAACAACCGGCCAGATATTCACCATGCGCCAAATCTTGGAAAAGACCCGTGAAAGGAGAATCGACACACACCACCTCTTCGTCGATTTCAAAGCTGCTTTCGACAGCAAGAAAAGGAGCTGCCTTTATGCCGCGATGTCTGAATTAGGTATCCCCGCAAAACTAATACGGCTGTGTGAGCTGACGTTGAGCAACACGAAAAGCTCCGTCAGAATCGGGAAGGATCTCTCCGAGCCGTTCGATACCAAACGAGGTTTCAGACAAGGCGATTCCCTAATTCCCTATCGTGCGACTTTTTCAACCTGCTTCTGGAGAAAATATTTCGAGCTGTAGAACTTAATCGAGCAGGAACAATCTTTTATAAGAGTGTACAAGTGCTGGCGTATGCCGATGATATTGATATCATCGGCCTCAACACCCACGCCGTTAGTTCTGCTTTCTCCAGACTGGACAAGAAGGCAAAATAAATGGGTCTTGCAGTGAACGAGGGCAAGACGAAATATCTCCTGTCATCAAACAAACAGTCGTCGCACTCGCGACTTGGCACTTACGTCACTGTTGACAGTCATAACTTTGAAGTTGTAGATAATTTCGTCTATCTTGGAACCATCGTAAACAACACCAACAATGTCACTTAGAAATCCAGGATAACTCTTGCCAGCAGGTGCTACTTCGGACTAAGTAGGCAATTAAGAAGCAAAGTCCTCTCTCGACAAACAAAAACCAAACTCTATAAGTCACTCATAATTCCCGTCCTGCTATATGGTGCAGAGGCTTGGACGATGACAACAACGGATGAGTCGACGTTGCGAGTTTTCGAGAAAAAATTTCTGCGAAAGATTTATGGTCCTTTGCGCGTTGGCTACGGCGAATATCGCATTCGATGGAACGATGAGCTGTACGAGATATACGACAGCGAATTAAAAGACAGCGGCTACGCTGGCTAGGTCATGTTGTCCGGATGGACGAAAACACTCCAGCTCTGAAAGTATTCGACACAGTACCCAGCGTGGGAAGCAGAGGAAGAGGAAGACCTCCACTCCGGTGGAAGGACCAAGTGGAGAAGGACCTGGCTTCGCTTGGAATATCCAATTGGCGCCACGTTGCGAAAAGAAGAAACGACTGGCGCGCGGTTGTTAACTCGGCTATAATCGCGTAAGCGGTGTTTACGCCAATTAAGAAGAAGAAAGAAACGAAACATACTTAATTTAATTAAGACATCTCTCAAATTACATATTGCGCGTGATCGCGATATTTATGGAACGTGTAGTATTGCGAAATCTATATTACCGAACATTGTATCGACATTCGACCATACAACTTAACGCTTTACCTTTCTTTATTTGAATTTATAACTTCATACTTATATCTCAACTGTTATTTACACGGCAGCACTCTAACTAAAATTGCGCCTGCTGCACAATCCGGCAGCGCTTTTATAGTAGCTCATTAACAAAACTTCGCTCCTCGAACATTCTGGCATTTATTGTTGTTCGTACCTAAGCTGAATCGACCTGATCAGATATATTTGCGGCATCAAAGGTCTACATAGTCATGTCTCTCATCTCGTCTTCTAGAATGCTGCTGACTTCCTTATCCGTCCTTCTATTAGTGGTGTTAATTCCATCGATTTCCCGGATACTAGTTTCTGGTATATATCTTGAATTAAAGCTGATTCGAAAGAATTTCTTGGTCAGAACGGAATTCCATTTTAACACCGAATCTCGTTACCCTTTTGTTGATGAATACATACGTCCGTAGGTTCAGCCTCTTGATTAAGAATTGTGTATTCTTCTGACCATTCAGTGGAAGAGTTATTGACTACAAACTCAGTGTGAAAAATTACTGATTTTCGCAATTTTTCTTAATGTTGAAGTTCACTAATCGGTCCGGTTTTTTTTATAAATAACTACATTCATGACGAATACAAAATAATTTTTTTATGTTTATTTATTGGGTGTATAATAATTTAATAAATAGTTGAAATGACTTGTAAAAAGTGTCATGCACGATTTCGACGATTGCGGCCGCAGTTTTAATCTAAAACAAAAATTTCAGAAAGATTATTAATCTGTACAAAAGTCGCTATCGCGCTATGGACAGTTTTTCTTTTTGAAATTTTACAAAATACGGGCGGTTTGAATAAAAGCATTGAATTTTGCCTTTTTTCGGCAGTTTTTCATAGAAAAAAATAAGATTTCAAAAAAAAAAGTTTCTATAGCGCGATAAATGATGCGATGACGTTGGAAATGTTCTCTCCAAATTGGAACTAGATATTTTCAAAACTCTTCCTTTGATAGTGGAAACCGTTTAGAAAGACACCATTCTGAGAAAAAAGCGTTTAAAGATTGTCTTGCTCCATTCCTCAATCCGTTCCCGTTCTACAAGAAACACTGAAGCGACCGTAATAATTTGAATTTCGATTTCAAAATTTCAGAGAATGTTTATTATAATGTATACAGATTTTTTCCGGAAAGTAATAGGACTGAGTCGATTAAAAAAAAATTACTGAACCAATCTTTGCAATTCTTAAAAACTTTCAACTTCAAAAATCGGCTCCTTCTGCGTCGATGCAGCGCTGCACAATTTCCAAGCATTGAATTCATCACGGAAGGCATTCTCCTGAATAGCCTTGAGAGCCGAGATGCATGCTGCTTGGATCCCCTCTTCCGTCTCAAAATGCTTGCCTTTTATCGACCTTTTCAGGCAAGGAAACAAAAAAGTCCGAGGGGCCACATTTGGGCTGTAGGGCGGCTGCGGAAGCGTTGGGATGCCGGACTTGGTTAGGTAGCTGTTTACAAAAAAGGCGGTGTGATCTAGGGCGTTGTCGTGGTGCAACTTTCAATCGGCTGCTTTGTCTTGTCGGATCGTCACAATGTTATGAACTACAGGTTTTGATAAATTTAACATCTGGGCAATTAAACGAATACTTAGTCGACGGTCTGAGTTCAAAACTTTGCGCACACGAGTTACATTGTAGGTGTCTGTCGAAGTCGCAGGTCTCCCAGTACGGTCTTCATCAGCGACCTCTTCCCGGCCATCCAAAAAGACCTGGTGCCACGAAACACACCACTTCTTGTTAAAGCAACATCTGGGTAAGCCTGCTTGATTATATCAAACGTCTCTGTCGCAGATTTACCGAATTTCACACAGAATTTAATCGCGTACCTCTGCTCTAACGAACACTGTATTTTCGGCTTGCACCACTCACAGAAGCACGTCGCGTCGAAAATTTCACACTGAGACGATCCCTTAAGGGAAATGAACCATCAATTCATGGCGATTCGCTAACATGACGCAGCCGAATTGTACTGTTTCATCAGATTATGACTCTTGAAACCGAAACCTTTATTTGCAATGTACTCAGCACATTTGTTTTTGGCTTGGACGATGACAACAACCGATGAGTCGACGTTGCGAGTTTTCGAGAGAAAAGTTCTGCGAAAGATTATGGTCCTTTGCGCGTTAGCCACGGCGAATATCGCATTCGATGGAACGATGAGCTGTACGAGATATACGACGACATTGACATAGTTCAGCGAATTAAAAGACAGCGGCTACGCTGGCTAGGACATGTTGTCCGGATGGATGAAAACACTCCAGCTCTGAAAGTATTCGACGCAGGTGGAGAAGGATCTGGCCTCGCTTGGAATATCCAATTGGCGCCACGTAGCGAAGAGAAGAAACGACTGACGCGCTGTTGTTGACTCGGCTATAATCGCGTAAGCGGTGTCTACGCCAGTAAAGAAGAAGAAGACTCAGCACATTTGACAATTATTTCTGTAGCTTTCGACAACCAGTCTAATTAAAACTAAACCCAATAAAAGAAACTACAGCTGGATACATCGCTATTATAGTTCCTTTTAATCAATCACTTAATTGGCAATTATGTTGTCAGCAGATAGAGTATTTAGAGAGGATGCTCCGCTGCTCTGAGAGAAGTTCGTTGTGTTCCTTAACCGGAAGCATACGGGCTGTAAGTGTTCGACCCAACACATCAAGAGGCATCCTGTTCTCAAGCTTCTTCGTTTTACTTCATTCAGGCGCAAATGCGGCATGGTTTAGAACGGGCCGGCCAATTGCCTTGTATGTTGTCAACAACGTTTGCTTGTCTTTTCCTCCTGAGCAGCCGGCTAGCGATTTGAGCCGGCTGGCGAATGATACACCTAAAATCTAATAATTATTAACAGTATAAATTTTAACGTTACCAACTGTAATGTTAAGGTCCAATCTATACTTCTTCGTCCTGTTCGTGAATAAGATCACTGTGGATTTAATGGGAAGAGTGTTAGGCACCTTGCAGAGAGAAACAAGAAAGGTCGGAGAGATAGACGTTTACTTCCTAACACATGTCATCGATTCCATTACCCATCGTCAATATCATGCGATGTGATGAAAATTTATTCTGGCGGTTCAGGAAATTTCGAATTCTAAAATTTAAACAATAACGGGGCACGAAGACTACACTGCGGGATCCCGCTGTGTTTAAATCCTTACCCACTTTACTTTGTTCACTACCACCTTAACAAACTTGAACTAAATTAAAACGCTCGGTTTATACTTCACGATAATTTTCGCTTTATTTTAGAATATAAATTTCGTTCACAGTTATTAGGCACAATGTATTTAAGAAATCTAATAATTGATAGTGCAATCGACAATTTTGCGTTGTTGTTGTAGTGTATTGAAGTGTGACTTTGTTGACGGGGGGCGCTTGTCTCATTTAGCCAAACTGTGTCAAAAGCTTTTAACAGGTCCAACGCTACGAGGATTGTTCTCTTATAGGGGGACTTTTGGTTTACGGCATAAAATATTTGTGCTTTTATAACACTCCTTTTTGTTGACGGGTTTCAGTAGTGGGACCACTTTTCCAAGGTTCTACACATCGCGTATTTGAAGAGTAGTCAGCTAAAAGTTGAGAATAGATGATTTTAATCGCTTGGAATTTTGCGCATCCGTCATATTACACATCGTTTGTTCTGGTCTGTCGAAGGGTGCAGTGCGAACTGCCAGCTAAAATATATAGAATGTTTTGAGTCCGAGGAGGCATGGTCACCCAAATGAATTTCAAACTTGCCGCAATGTCTCTTCGGATTTGATATGGCCTTAACAGTAGTCCCAAGCTTATTTACACCGGTGGAGAGGTTACAAGACTGCAGGTGATTTACCCTTTTTGTTTAACAAAAGTGCGGTTGTCCACAGAAATAAAGTCAGGAGGTTTCTCGATCGAGATAATTATAGGCTAATGGTCTTATGCGAGGGTTAGCATAGGTCGCCAGGTTATGTTCTTTATCAGACCACCACTAGCGATAGTAATATCGGAAGTAAATAACAAGTGGCAATAATTCTGGTAGGGGCTTCGTAATTTATTTTGCGTAAACCGAATCGTTTGACTGCTCTATCAGGTCTATTCCCTACGAGCTTTTTACAGACAGGAGTGCTAATGATCGTGATGCGTGTTAAAATTGCGTAGAACTAGATGGTTTTCACCTCGAAGTAGCGCATCTATATTCGGGTGAAACCACGTTGGGCAAAATGTGACAGAGGGGGTGTATAGTATATTAATTATTTCGAGCTCGACATTGCCTAACCGGATAGCTGTGCCCTGACATTCAAGGGTAATATCCTTGCGATCGATGTTACTATCGATAAAATGACCTCACAATGCTTACTAATTCCATTGTAATCTGCACAACTCCTCCTCCTTTGTTGGCCCCACAACGGGAGTGGCGGCGCAATGCGTGAACTGGGTGCAGATTACACAGCCGTAGAGGCTAAAATTGCATTAGTTCCATCGCAGCATGTGGTCCACTCCCTCTTTGTCTCAAATCCTGAGCTTATTTCATCTCAAGAACGGTGCTAAATGTAACCGAGGTTACGATGGAACCTTCTAGAGCAAACGCATCTGAAAAATTTCTCCAGGCCTGGGATGGACTCAATGCCAGTACGGATCAGATGCGGAACAACGCTGCGGCTAAAAGTTGCTTCAATGATGACAACTTTAACCTGAAACTCACCAATCCAATAAGTGCTACAGTGTCGGGATAACAGCCGTTGGCCGGATAAAATCGGGTCAATTACGGTAACGTAAGACCGATGTTTCAAAGTATAACACCAAAATTGACATAGGATAAAAAAGAAAAGATTTCTAGTTGAATGAGAATATATTCATTCTGATTTTATTAGTGTTTTGCTAAGATTAATTATTATTCCAAATCGATCCACTATTCTGGGCACATCTGTAACCTTAGCCAACATAGTTTTTTACAACATTGGATCTTAAGTCAAAATTACATCAAATCTCTATGTGTGAGAAGACAGGAAAAAACAGCGTTTAGTATAAACAATATGAATTCTGTAGATTACCCTTTATGTTGAGAAATGCACCCAGTATTTTTCAAAGGGCCATTGACGATATTTCACATGAAGCCATAGGTAAATATTGTCACGTTTACGTCTACTTCAGACCCTTGAGGACGCTGGAATGAGAGTCCCACCTGAAAAAATCGGATTTTTTTTTTCAATTTAAGCGGATTTTCTAGAGTTTCTTATTTCTAACACAGGTATTAGAACTTGTCCAGATAAAATTCGTGATATTGTTAATTACGAACCTATGTAAACTCTTAGAGCATTATGTTTACTTCCGGGACTGTCAGGCGTTTTATAGAAGACTATGCTGCTGTACTCAAGGCTTTGACAGCTTACCTTCGCTGAGAAAACGGAAAAGTGGGTTCATAATATTCAAGAAAGGTAAGAGTTGACTTTAGCCTTCAAGCCCTTTAGCTTTTGAACGAATAAAAGAAATGTCAGCTTCAGAGGATGTTTTACTTCAATACCCAAATATAATCTACCTTTCGAGCTTACAACAGATGGTGCAAAATTATGCACGAGAGCTACTTGCGATTATATGGGCATTAATTATTTGTATGGAGTGAAAAATATAAAAAATTTTACCGACCATCAGCCGCTAATATACGCAATGTCTGGAAAACACTTAAATGCATTTTAAACCGGGAAAAGACAACAAAGTTGCCGATGCGCTTTCTAGACAATTCTGCAACAATTTAAATGCAACTGCGCACAGTGAAGAATCCTTAAGAAACCTTATCAAAACCGTTAATTGTCCTATTAACCAATTCACCGAAAAACCTTTGTTTGCAGCTGTACGTAAGAAACTTGAAATTTCGTGCCACAGTTCCCTTATACCGAGTTATTGATGAGTGCTTTCAAAGAGCCGGAGTGCAAGCAGAGTAGAAAATCATTGTGCTGTCTGTTGTGATTGCAGCATCTCGACGTCAAACTTTCCTTGTGTTTGTTGACGCGTAGCAAGATAGTGGTCCGAGTCAATGCTAACCCCTTGGCGTGTAAATACGTCTAGAATACTGGAGACGCGTCTTACGTCTATCACATTATGATCGACATAGTTTGTTGCTTTACGATCCGGAGACAGCCTGGTAGCTTGATGTATTTTCTTATGTTGGAATCTAGTACTACAGATGACCTTATTTCGGGCCCCGGCGAAGTCGATCAGCCTCAATCCATTTGGGGATGTTCCTTCGTGGAGGCTTTATTTACCGACTGTTTTTTCTTGCCCACCCTGAGGTGAAAGTCGCCAAGCACAATTTTGATATCATGACGTAGGCAGCTCTCGTAGGTGCGCTCCATGAGCTCAAAGAAGACATCTTTGTTCACATCGTCCTTCTCTTCCGTCGGGGCGTGAGCGCAAATCAGCGATATACTGAAGAACTTCACCTTGATACGAATTATGGCTAGACGTTCATCCACCGGGTTAAATGACAGTACTCTTGTACTCTTGTCCTCTTTTATATGGTCACTGTAGTAAATCCCAAAAAGACCTACTCGCCTCAGTCCTTGAACCATGCACTCTAACAAGGACATCAACCAGCTGAGCAGCGGCACCTTCCCAATTAAGGGACTGGACATTCCAGCTTCATGCCCTTAAATCCATATCGCATGGTCGACATAAAATGGGGGTTGTCTAATCTGAGACTGTTTATGCTTTTTTATTGGTAGTGTTTCTTCCGTGGATGTTTCGCCTTTAAACGGATGCTTTATGGCTACCCAGGGGATACTTGGGCAAAGACTGGAAGTCGTGAGCTGCTGAGCCATATGTAAAAGAATCATTTCTGGCCACTCCAAGTGAATGGCAATCAGAGAACTTTTCTCACTTTCGCGAACTTTTTCTTATGACTTCCCTCATATGCGAATTATGAAATTCATTATAAAAACATGTTTATCTGGCTTTCCAAAAATGTGATGTTTCAATAAACTTTAACTGTTTCTGTCTGTTATAGGTATTAAAAATATACGTTTTCAGCTAGTTATATATGTATGTATGTATGTCTCCATGAATAATTTCGTTTGTATTTCTCGGTATTTCTGTTTTAGCAAATTTATTTTTATTCTCGTGTCTATCATGTTTTGTTTGTTGACAAATTGAACAATTATTGACGAATCTTGATTAAACCTTTTAGTTTCGGAATATAACATTTTTCTTTAATGCTTTAAAATTTTCATCGATTCCGCTTTGATTTAATCTATTATGTTCTTTTCCTATAATATTAAAGCTTCTAATTCGTTTTCTATATCTTTTTGAAAAATATTACTTTTTTAATGCTTTAATATTCAAATACTTTATTAAAAATTTCTTGAATTCTTACAAAAACTTTTTGGTTTGGAGTAAAATTTTTTAAAACTTTTAATCTTTAGCTAAATCATTATTGATCATATTTAAATAAAAATTCTTTTTTACTTAAAATATTTTTTTCGTGAATATCTTTAGTTTGTAATCTTTTATCCGTAATTATTTTTATAACTTCCCATCCACTATGAATTGTAGCACATGTCGTCTATTTTCAGATTTTTAGATTTGTATTTTTAAATTAAACTCTTACTTTTTTTTAAATTTTGTTTATTGGTTCTTCATGTTCCTACAAACTTGTACTGAATATCAATTTATCATATAAGTATACTACAAATATTTTATTTATGAATGGTTGTAAAACGTGTAAAATCATTCTTTGAAAAGGTGCTGGAGCATTTTTCTCTCCAAATGGCATACGTTTGTATTCCTAATGGCCAAATTCAGTTGAAAAAGCTGTTTTGTGTCTATCTTTTTTGTCTACTAGTATTTAATGAAATCCTTTCGCTAAATCTAATGTTGAAATATATTGTGCCTCACCAAGTTTATCAAAAATGTGGTCAACGTTCGTTTAATTTCCTGCAATCTATCACAATTCTCCAGTTTTGTACACCTGAGTTGTCCATCTTCTTTGGAACTATCGATAATGAGGCGTTGTATTGTGGATGATTCCTCGTGATGATTCCATTCCTACTTCATATATAACATTCCCTTAGAGTATATACATATAATAATTTTCGTGTATGAGTTATATATAGTATATGTATACATAAAATTTGTTGGATTCCAATCCTCTGGTTTACTTTTTACAACTTAAGATATTTCTCGGGCTTTGATTCCTGCAAGTTGTTTGTTTGGTTGCACCCGAACTTAGCCCTTCCTTACTTCTTTGAACATATTATTATAACATTTTCCAGAAATATTGATTGAATCCATATTATGTATAGAACAATTTTTTGGTTTGAAAGTTAATAAACAAATTTTAAGTCCACCATTTCTGTACAATTTTAAGTGATACTTTAGGTAGTTCGACTACAAAAGCCTAAAGACAATTAGGAAAAAACTCACAAATTAACTGGGCACTAAACCTAAACTGGAAATGAAATACAGTTAAAACTCATTTAAACCAGGGTTCTCATTTACTACTCCGTAGCAGCAAAATTTGTGGAATTATTGCTATGCTATCGCTACCGCTATCACTTTTCCGGGAGCCACAGCATAGTCGTAGCATAACAATGTAAAAGAAGTGCTCTACTCTGCTCCGAGTTTTGTTAGGTAAAAAACTATAGCTGGAGCGGGAGCAAAAAATTAAATTCTGCGCCATGCTCTGGCGTAGCGGTAGCAAAAAATTGGGAGCGGTAGCACAGCAGAGCTAATGAAAATTTTCATGTGCTACAACTCCCGCATGTGTTTATTGTTTTTTTTCTTTTTTTGCTATTTTCTGTCATAATATTTGAATTAATTGAATAATTCAAACAAAAAAATGTTATGCAAATCATTTTGGCACTTGTTGCGTCAAGTGACTTTATAAATCTAAAATCAAATATTTTAAGAAATATATTAATAAAGTCAATTAGATAATAATTGAATAAATTATACATATATATTTTTTTATTATGTAAAATATTTACCATTTTTATATTACCAAAAACATCATCTATTCCTAATGTATTACAATACTCAATTCTATGAATTTTCGAAATTAATTTTAACTACATTACTTTCCCCTTTTTTATATACATTAGGGTGTTTTTTTTTAACTATTATTTTTTTTCAGTTTCCTTGAAATGTTTAGCCCTAAATATTAACATTAAAAACTGGACCAAGGCATGTAAAAATTGTCCATAGAAAATACACGACAATCCTGATTTCTTATCTTTAAATTCCTACAGATCAGAAGTATTGTAAGGCATCGCTTGACTTTAGACGCATGTTTCTCAGAATTGTTCACTCTACAAAAGTGCCCACAGCAACAAAGTCGAAACTCACACCGGCGAGGTATTACGGGGCTCTAAACTTGATTTTTCCAAGAAATTCGCATTTGCACGAAATGTGAAGAAGAAGAGTGATCAATTCTGAGAAACATGCGTCTAAAGTCAAGCGATGCCTTAAAATACCTTTAAAGATAAAAAATCAGGATTGTCGTGTATTTTCTATGGACAATTTTTACATGCCTTGGTCCAGTTTTTAATGTTAATATTTAGGGCTAAATATTTCAAGGAAGTTTTTGTATGGTATTTCCAAGGTAAATAAATGGTAAATATTTTACATAATAAAAAAATATATATGTATAATTTATTCAATTATTATCTAATTGACTTTATTAATATATTTCTTAAAATATTTGATTTTAGATTTATAAAGTCACTTGACGCAACAAGTGCCAAAATGATTTGCATAACATTTTTTTGTTTGAATTATTCAATTAATTGAAATATTATGACAGAAAATAGCAAAAAAAGAAAAAAAACAACAAACACATGCGGGAGTTGTAGCACATGAAAATTTTCATTAGCTCTGCTGTGCTACCGCTCCCAATTTTTTGCTACGCTACGCCAGAGCATAGCGCAGAATTTAATTTTTTGCTCCCGCTCCAGCTATAGTTTTTTACCTAACAAAACTCGGAGCAGAGTAGAGCACTTCTTTTACATTGTTATGCTAAGGCTATGCTGTGGCTCCCGACAAAGTGAGAGCGGTAGCAAGAGTAAAATGAAATGCTATGGGAGTAGCGTAGTTTTTCAAACGCTGATTTAAACATTATCATTAAACTTTATCTGTATTTTTTATTCACAAAAATTTACAAAACATCTTCGTCGTTTGAGTTGTTGCACGCTGGATTTCCATTCCAACAAAATCGCTTGGAATGGACTGAAATACAAGAGTCAATTAATTTTTCACTAAACAGTTAATATTCAATTCACATTTGGTGAGATATAAAATAAATGACCGGACCAATTTGGCGATTATAACAACTCTAGAAACGAAATGTATTTACATACACAATTTTGTTGTATTAACTATAAATGCCTTATTTATTTGTTTTACAACCCGTTAAAATGTCTCTTTAAACTGTCTGTCTGTCTGACTATTGTTTTTTATACCACATTTCACCTTCAAGTGAATATCTTAATAGTTTCTAGAATACGGTTGATATTAATTTATAAGTGTCTTGCGTGAATTGGTTATTTATTAAGTCCCGAATGGAATGTATGTAAATTGACTGTTGGTCTGCAATAATAAAGGTTTTAGTTATGAACAACAAAACACCAATAATAGTATACCTTTATGAATGTTTCGGCTTCGTGTTTTATATATGGATATATTTAAATTATTTTTCAATTAAATAATTATCTAAAAGGTTTATCTTCTAAAAAGCGAATTTTTTTACAAAATGTGTTGAAAAATAGCTAAATGTATTTGCGATATGTGTTGGTACTACTCTTTGACCATAGGCTGCGCTCTTTTTATACTTTTACAACATATAACCAATCAAAACCGACATAATAAAATTTCAGGTTAAGACATACCTAAATTTTATATCGTGCGGGTGGGGATAGATATCGAGAGTTGAAGAGGAAAGCGAGACGCATTTGCAGACAGAAAAATGAAGAGGCCGAAATGGATGGGTATGAAGAGCTTGACAAGTATAACGCCAGGAGAGCGAACCGAAGCCCCAATCGATGACGATGGAGCAGACGTTCCATTGGCCGACCATGCAATTACTCGCCTGAAGAACAAAAAAACGGTGGGGCCGATGGATTGCCGGCCGAGCTATTCAAACACGGTGGCAAATAACTGATAAGGAGCATGCATCAGCTTCTTTGTAAAATATGGTCGGACGAAACCATGCCCAACGATTAGAATTTAAGTGTGCTCTGCCCAATCCACAAAAATGAAGACCCCAAAATCTGCGCTAATTACCATGGGATAAGCCTCCTCAACATCGCGTATAAGGTTCTATCGAGCGTATTGTATGAAAGATTGAAGCCCACCGTCAACAAACTGATTGGGCCTTATCAGTGTGGCTTTAGACTTGGCAAATAAACAACCGACCAAATATTCATCATGCGCCAAATCTTGGAAAAGACTCGTGAAAGGAGAATTGACACACACCACCTCTTCGTCAATTTCAAAGCTGCTTTCGACAGCACCAAAAGGAGCTGCCTTTATGCCGCGATGTCTGAATCCCCGCAAAACTAATACGGCTGTGTAAATTGACGTTGAGCAACACGAAAAGCTCCAACAGGATCGGGAAGGATGATATTGATATCACGGCCTCAACACCCGCGCCATTGGTTCTGCTTTCTCTAGACTGGACAAGGGAAGCAAGTGGGCAGTGAACGAGGGCAAGACGAAATATCTCCTGTCATCAAACAAACAGCCGTCGCACTCGCGACTTGGCTCTCACGTCACTGTTGACAGTCATAACTTTGAAGTTATAGATAATTTCGTCTATTTGGGAACCAGTATAAACACCACCAACAATGTCAGCCTGGAAATCCAATGCAGGATTACTCTTGCCAACAGGTGCTACTTCGGACTGAGTAGGCAATTCAGAAGTAAAGTGCTCTCTGGACGAACAAAAGCCAAACTCTATAAGTCACTCATTATTCCCGTCCTGCTATATGGTGTAGAGACTTGGCCGATGACAACAAGTTATGAGTCGACGTAGCGAGTTTTCGAGAAAAATGTTCAGTGAAAGATAGATTCAAAATACTGTGTTCAAGGTGTACGGACGTGTTTTTAATTCGCTCAGTGAATTCTGTGATTAAAACGGGAACCACCAAAAATTAAAAAAAAAAAACAAAAAAGTGATTAAATAGAAAATAAACAAATAGAAAACAGTGCACACAAGTTGTTAAATTAAACATAAACAAATTGTGCACGAAACAAAAAGTAAAAACAAAAAAAGACAAAATAATCAAACAAACAAAATGAGTGCTACTCAGCCTCAACAGCCAGGCCGTAGGCATTTTTTAAATGCCCACTTGAGCTTTGTCGAGCCAACAACAGTAACTCCTGGCAAAAACAAAATTAACGGCGATGACTAGCGATGTAATCAAGCGCAGCCAGCAGAAGCAGCAGAGAATAGTAAAAGGGCAGCAACAAATGCGCTGGCAACAACTAGTATGCGGGTACCAACGCAAGGTGAGAATGTATCAAGGCAAAAAGAGCCGTCTGTTCAGACTGGTATTGATCGCTATATTAACGTAAAAAGGAAACTAAGTCCAGTTAAATCAGCGGTTAATACCAAAAAATTTCAACCAGGCACGCCAAATGGTAAAAAGCCAGAAATCCCAAATGGCAACAGATTTGCCATACTAAGCAATGGTTCAAACGACGATGCGAGGGGTACCACCGCAGTCGTTAATTCCAAACCAATATATTTGCGCGAGCGTAGCAGTAATACTCTTATTGCGAAATTAAGTGAAATTGTAGATACTAACAATTTCCATATAGTGCCTTTGAAAAAAGGCAATATAGATAAAACAAAAATTCAGTCCTACACTGAAAAAAGTTTCATGGAAATCGTAGTCTTCGGTAGACTCTAACGATGTGAAAGAAGCACTGGAAGAAGGTGGTTTTAGCATTAAATCAGTAGTAAATATTTTTAACAGGAACAAAGTCCCACAACCAATGTTCAAAATAGAACTGATGGCAAATTGTAACCAACTAAAGAAATACACCCGATTTACAATTTAAAACATTTGCTCCATCATAGAATCACCGTTGAGGAACCACATAAGTGAAATGGTCCAGTACAATGTACAAACTGCCAAGAGTATGGCCACACGAAAGCGTATTGCACTCTACGCAGTGTCTGAGTGGTGTGTGATGATCTACATCCTACTTAAAAATGTACTCTTAAAAAAGAGGATTTAAGTAAAAAATGCAGCAATTGTGGCGGAAATCACACTGCTAACTACAAGGGTTGCCCTGTATATAATGATTTGAAATCGAAGTTGTCACAGAGCATTCAAGCACGTCGTAACCAAATATTGAATATTCCTCCTAATGAAAATTTTGAAATCCCCGTCCATATATCAAAACCAGTTAATCCTAAAGACAATGCTACACAAGGGAGCTATGCAAACGTGGTGAAAGGCAATACTGCACAAATGCAATTGCCCCAAAACCAACCAAATAGAAGCGTTGAAACAATGATTTTCAACCTTACCCAATGTATGATACAATTTATGGCTTCAATGCAAAATATGATTCAAAAGATAATCAAATCACAAAACCAAATGTTGCAAACTTTTTTAATTAAAAAATGAGTGTATTGAACCTTTGTTTATGGAATGCTAACGGTGTTAACCAACATACGTAAACTGGAACTTGTTAGATTTCTGGATGAAAATTATATTGATGTAATGCTATTGTCAGAAACTCATCTTACAAACAAAAACAATTTCTTTATACCGGGATTTAGGCTCTATGTTACAAACCACCCAGATGGAAAGGCACATGGAGGAACAGTAGTGTTGGTTAGAAAACGGTTAAATCAATTGAAATCTGCTGCACATAAATTAAAAAAGCGCTTAAACCTGAGGAAGAATTGAACACCGAAATGTATATAAAGAAACTGTGTCCAAATTCCAACAAACAAACCTCCCTTTGGAAAGCCCAAAAGTCCATGAAGCCACCAACTGACTCCAACATGCCTATACGAGACTTGGGTGGAAATTGGGCTCGGAGTGACGAGGAAAAGGCAAATTGTTTTGCAAATCACCTAGAAAAGGTATTTCAACCCAATTTGCCAAAGAACAACTTTAAGCTGTCAATCTTACCCAACACAGCTAAAGAGTCGCTCAAGTCTTTTAAGACTTCACCTTCTGAAATTATTGGAATCATCAAAGAACTTAATCCAAAAAAGTAATAATATTTCCCCAAAAATGCTAATTGAGTTACCAATTGTTGCTGTAGAGGTGCTCTCTTTGCTCTTCAATGCAATTCTTAGTTTCGGATATTATCCAATTTCATGGAAAAAGTCGCAGATTATCTTGATAGATAAACCTGGGAAAGTTTTCTACCCTGTCTTTCTAAAGTATTTGAAAAAGTATTACTATCAAAGATGTCTCCTTTCCTCCGCGAAAATAATACAATACCAATGCATCAATTTGGATTTCGTGAACGAAATAAGGAAAGCATTTGAGCACAGGGAGTACTTTTCAGCAATATTTCTAGATGTAGCTCAGGCGTTCGATAAGGTGTGGCACGAAGGTCTTTTATATAAGATTAAAGAAATTTTACCTTTAGAATTGTATAAAACATTGGAGTCTTATTTAAACAATAGACAATTTATGGTGAAAATAGGAGATTTCATATCTGATGGAAGACAGATAAGGGCTGGTGTACCACAGGGCAGCGTTTTAGGCCCAACTCTATACATCATATATACAGCAGATCTTCCAACTGCTAACAATGTATTAACTTCAACTTTTGCGGATGACACAGCTATATTGAGCCGTAACAACTGCCACATTCTTGCATCAAGAATATTAGCGGAGCATTTAAATTCTGTCGAAGAATGGCTAGCGAACTGGCGAATTAATGTGAATGAACAGAAGTGTAAGCATGTTACATTTTCGCTTAGACTTTAGTACCCCAAGTGAACTAAGTAACATATCTTGGTATTCACTTAGATAGAAGGCTTACGTAGAGAAAACACATCTTTGATAAAATAACATGTATGAAGATTAGAGCTGCAAATTTAAATTGGCTTTTAAATAATTAGAGCTTTTATTTAGCCTAGACAATAAAGTGCTTTAAATAATACCGAAAATACCGGCTAGTTGGCGCTGAAAGCGCGTAGTTCTAGTTTTATTCGTCGCATCGGGTCATGCTATACCTTTTTGGAAAGCTCATTTCACGCGCTAACACGTGTTTTGATTGTCGTTGCTTTTAAGTCGTTCGTAAGTTATAGCGTCGCAAACATAGAGCAAAATAAAGAGAAAATACGGCATATTTTACAGTACTACTACGATAAAGGCAAAAATGCATCTCAAGCCGCCAATAAAATTTGTGCAGTTTCTGGACCCGATACAGTTTCCATTTCCACCGCACAACGATGGTTTCAACGTTTTCGTTCTGGTGTAGAGGGGGTCGAAGATGCGCCATGCTCCGGAAGGCCTGTCGTCGAAAATTGCGATAAAATCGCTGAATTGGTCGAAAGAGACCGGCATAGTAGCAGTCGTAGCAACGGTCAAGAGCTGGGCATGAGTCACCAAAAATTCATTTCAATTAAAAAAAAAAAAAAAATTCAATAAAAATACCGCAAGACTTTTTTGACAACCCATTATTACAAAGGATCCAATCGAAAATGCTTAGAACAATTACGTGTTCACCGAGGTACGTGCGTATCGAAAATATCCATAAAGACCTTGGTATTCCTATGGTAAAGAAAGAAGTAGAAGATAGCAGAATTATATATATATCTAAACTACGAGATCACCCAAACCTTTGGCTAAGGCTTTGGTACATTCCTGCGATCAAACACGCCTTAAAAGAATTATTACCAAACAGCTCAATCACTTGCTTGAGCCTGTCTAGTTTTTAAATAGACTTAAGATTTTAAAACTTATTGTTAGGCTTAAAAACAAGCAGATTCAATAAATAAAATAATATTGAAAAAAAGTGAAAGATTTATGGTTCTTTGCGCATTAGCCAAGGCGAATATCGCATTCGATGGAACGATGAGCTGTATGTGATATACGACGACATTGACATACTCGTAGTTCAGGGAATTAAAAGACAGTGGCTACGCTGGCTAGGTTATGTTGTCCGAATGGACGAAAACACCCCAGCTCTGAAAGTATCCGACGCAGTAACCGCCGAGGGAAGCAGAGGATGATTAAGATCTCCATTCCGTTGGAAGGACAAAGTGGAGAAGAACCTGGCTTCGCTTGGAATATCCAATTGGCGTCACGTAGTAGAAAAGAAGAAACGACTGGGTCATTGTTGTTAACTCGGCTATAATCGCGTAAGAAGAAGAAGTATGTACTGCACACCACATTTGGTTGTTTTTATCTATACAATGCAATACATGTGTGTTTTGTGTGTGTGTTATCGCATTGTTTATGCTGTATGGTTTGGGATTACTTTCAAGTGCATTGCCTAAATGTACTATATCTTATGAATAGATTATCGTATGTATACATCTTCACATAAGAAATATATTTGTATTGTTGTAAGTTAGAGTGCATGCGTATTGCATATTAATGCATACGTGCCTCATATATGTGGGTGTGTTGCATATAAATGAATATATTTTTATGTGATTATTTATGTACGTATGTCCAATATCTTTGAAAATAGATATTTAACATTAGTGGACTGTGTTTATAATATCTATTAAATGGCACCCCTTGGCACCAAAGCTCATGTTAATTTTTGAACACTTGTATCAATATAATAAAGGGTTGAGGTTTCCAACTTTTTTAAAGAAAACACACAGCATTTTTAAATTTATTCGGGAATAATTGTGCCCATGATTTTGAAAGTGGTATAGGTCATATTTTTTTTGTTTCGAGAAATTTAGAGTTTTGAATTTTAAAGGATTAAAAAATATTCTTGCATTATGGATTATGATTTTACGACAGTAAAGTAGTCCCAACAAAGAAGTATTTATTATGATTGTGAAATTTACAGCCATTTTTAAAAGAAAATGTGAAGACATGACAAAATTACTTTGTGAACACACTGACTTATACCACTATCAAAACGAACAATATCTGAGAATATCAGAGAACACTTAGATCTGGCAAAGAACCTGATACATGCACCTTGCCAGTACTTCGCCGCCGTATTTAAATAGTTTGGCCGGTAATTCACTGCTCCCTGCCACTTTGTTGTTCTTCAGACGGATAATTGTATTGGAACCTCATCATAATCGGCCAATGGAACTTTTATTTCATCATCATCGATTGAAGCCTTTTTTAGACGCCGCATCTTTTCGCGGAATTTTCGAGCATTATCCCTATCGGACAACTTCTCAAGCTCACTAATTTCGGCTTCTTTTTCATTCTTCTTATGCATATCGTATTCCTCTTCAATTCTCGGTATCCGCTGGTGTTGTGATCGATCGCTGGATAGGCTATACGCCGTCCCACAGTTCCCTTATACCGAGTTGTTGATAAGTGCTATTGGAAAGTAGGGGTCTTAGTCGAGTAGAAAATCGCTTATGTGTTGATTGGGATTGTAGTTTCTCGGCATCGTACAGTATCTATGTCGTGGCGGGGGCAGTCGTTATATGCATCAGGATTCGACAATTGAGTCTTCATACCACAAATCCCACGTCGAATTTGCGCTTCTTTATGGCCGCTATAGTAAATGTAAATAATAAATAATACTCGTATCCGTCCTTATCCCGTCCTTCGTATTTCTTAGACGACGATGACGTCAGTTTTTACTTTTACGAAGACATCTACCAGCTGGGCACTTTCCTAATTTAGGGACCAGACATTCCAGGTGTATGCCTTTAAATCGTAGTCCTTATTACGTTTGCTGTGGTCGTCATCAAAAGTGGGGTCTTTCATCCGAAGCTGTTGTTTCCTTTCATTGCGAGTATTGTCTACATGATGAGTCCCAAACCCAGCGCACAACATAGCTGACGAGTAGTATAAAGTTTTCTACGCATATATAATATATAGCGAGCTGCAATACGTATATTATTTTCTCTTAAGGGGCTATACCAGTGTGACGCATGATATCCGTGAATTTGTTTAAGAGAAAGTACGCTATTGAATATTTCGCACTTCCTTGAATGTAATAAGGAATATTTTCAGCTATATTTTAAGATTTTTTTTTTACAAAAATGTTGAAAAATAACGGAGTTATGGGCTGTCTTCGGAGGTGCCAAAAAAAAAGTGATCCAAATTTGAAAAGCTTATTAAACTTAAAGATATTTCCTATACAATGAATCTTTAAAAAATATCAAAAATTAACAAAATGGTGTCATTTTGAAAAAAAATTTCGCTTTTTTTAGGAAAAAAATGGTCGTTTTTTAATGCCAAATTGACATTTTCAACCAATTAAAAAGATTGTAGGTCATTGTATTGTAAATGTATTCAAAAATACTCAGTTTTAATTTGAAGTCGATCGGTCAATTAATCGTTGAGTTATGATGTCAGCAATGTTGAAAAATGTCGTTTCGAGAAAAACGCATTTAAAGTTTCACTTATATATGTTTGCATCTCCGAGCGGTCGCTCTTTAGAACGCTGCCATCCAAAAACTATTCAAGATACGATCCTCCCCGATTTCACAGGATATTTATGAAAATATAAGCTATCGAAAAAACAAATAAAAAACAATTTTTTGGAAAGTGTCACACTGGTAAGCCCCTTAAGGGGGGAACCTGCTTTAGAAGCTTAAAAAAATAATTTTTTTTTGCTTACATCTCTTTAAAAATTATCTAAATATCTTTTCCCAAGGTAATAGATTGGAATTCAAAATATTGTCGAAGTTGGAAGCGAAATAGTGACCGAGCGTCTAGCAGATATATTAGCACTTGGGGAGAAAGCGAAAACTTTGACCCGCGATTTCTCGGTTTTTCATTTTAACGATTTTTCTTGATTGGCGGGCATGATAGAAAAAAAACTAAACGTTGTATGGAATTGGAGCAAAGTTTATTATCTCTGGCATTAAATTAACTTCTAGTTAAACTAAAAAAAAACTAATAAATGTCAAGTTTGAACATAAGTTTAAACATATAGTAAAATTGGTTTGGTTAAAAACCCCTTTTTTTAAATTGAAAAACAATTTATAATTTTACACTTTTTTTTAATTTTCTTAGTTCAACTAGAGCATAAGTTATTAGCAAATAGGAATCTCTTTGAATTTTTTGTTTCCGATAGAAAATGCGACCTGCATTCTGCCCACCGTCCAACAAATGTACATGCGAGATGCATCAGGCAATTGCTTCCCAAAGGCAGAATATCAAAGATTTCGTATTCCAAAAAATTTATAAATAATGTCTAAATATATAACTATAAACTCTAGAAATTTCGCTTTAATCAATTATTTTATTCCCTCCCAAAAAAATCTTCAAAAATATCGATTTTTTCAAGCCTCTAAAGCAGGCTCACCCCTTAAAGGATCGTCAAAGTGTGACTCTCCGAAAAATCATCTTCGAACTTTCGCGATTTTTTTGTTAAAATCAACTAATCAGTCCGGCAAATACAAAATGTTTTTTTTTATATTTATTTATTTGGTATAATATTAAAATAAATTTTGAAATGACATCTAAGAAAAAAGTCCTCTACGATGTCCACGATTGTGGCCGCAAATTTGATCTAAAACAAAGATTTCAAAATGATTATTTATCTGTAGGAAAATCGCTACCGCGCTATGGCACATTTTTCTTTTTTTTAATTTGACAAAATTGCGGCGTTTGAACAAAAAGTATCGAATTTTGCCTTTTCTTCGACTGTTTTTCGTAGAACAACAAAAAGCTTCCATAGCACGATGATGTTAAAAATGCTTTTTCCAAATTAGAACAAAACTCTTACTTTGAGAGTGGAAACCGTTTTCAAAAACACCGTTCTGAGAAAAACGCTATGTTCTACAATAAACGCTGTAGCGACCGTAATGACCGTTTGAATTTCGATTTCAAAATATGACGGAATGTTTATTAAAGTGTATACTGCATTCATTGTAGCATTTCATTTCATTTTATTATATATTATTTATTTATATATTAAATGATTGTTAACATTTACAGCAACTTTACAGAGGAACAACTTTCCAAACATAACAGTCTAATCTTATTCAGCATTAAAGACAAAGACCTTTTTGGTATGACCAGCCAATACATAGGAGAGTGTTACATAACTTTTGCTGACCTCATGGCAAATGAAAATGAACAAATTCATATGGAGCTATCTCGACCACAGTACATAGGTAAATGAAAGTAATATTGCATTTTTTCACCTATATTTACCAACTTTTATTTGCAGAATCGGAAACTATTCGTGCGTTAGAATATAGACAGGGTGACAAACAGGCACGTGATTTTTTAAAAAAGTTAAGAAGTAAAATGTGAAATTATATCAAGACAAACGTTTTATTAATAACTATGTTTATTAGGTTGATTAAAAAAAAAATCGTTTGGTACTCGGAAAAATAGGTTCCTAGACACCTCTAAAAAAGCCTCTCCATATATGAGTTTCAAATTGTAACGGGAAGGTTCTTCTACATAGAGTTTTCTATTTTTTCTTATTATCAGATAGAAAAATTTATATCTCGCTCAATGCTCTACAAAAGGTAAACCCAACCGTTTAAAAGATATTAACGGTTGAAGTTTGATTATTTTTGAGAAAATTTTTTATTTCTTATGAATTTTATAACTCAATGAAAAAGAATTATTATGAATGATGAAACTCATAGTTTTGTAGGAAATTTACTGCTCTATAAAAATGGTCTCATATGATTTTTCGATTAAGTTAAGCGTTGATATTCGTCGTCAAACATCAATGCATATTAAGGTGGATAAAAAAAATTTTTTTTTTCCTTTGGTACTCTGAAAAATAGGTTCCTAGACACCTCTAAGAAAGCCTCTCCAAAAACCTATGAGTTTCATTATTCATAATGATTGTTTTCATTGATTTATAAAATTCATAAGAAATAAAAAATGTTTTCCAAAAATAATCAAACTATAACTGTTAATATCTTCTAAACGGTTTACGGGGTTTACGAAAAAATCATACGAAGCCTTTTTGTAGAGCATTCAATTTCCTAAAAATCTAAGAAACAAGATATTTTTTCAATTAGTTGGAAGCGAGATATAAATTTTTTCATCTGATAATAAGAAAAAATAGAAAACTCTATGTAGGAAGACCTTCCCGTTACAATTAAGAACTCATATTTGGAGAGGCTTTCTTAGAGGTGTCTAGGAACCTATTTTTCCGAGTACCAATCGAATTTTTTTTTTTTTGAATCACCTTAATGTTTATATATACATTATATTTTTATATTATTAATATGTATATTAAACTTTTACTTAAATAACGACATGTCTTTAATTGTTTGTTTTGAATTGAAAATAGTAGAATAAACTTCGATAAATGTGAGTGTGTTCAGAAACATTTCTTTTCCATTTCTAAATTTTTTTCCTTCCTCTCAATAATAAAATAAAATAAAATTTTTACATTCCATTTTGGTCTGAGTGGGCCGATTAATGAATCAAGAGATGCCAACGGAGCTCTTATCCGTTCCCATTCCGCAGATATTTAGACTGAAGAATCTGCCCTAGCGAGCTCATCAGCCTTACAGATTCCTGCAATACCGCAATGGCCGGATGCCAGTCTAATGATAAAGAAAAGCCCGATGCTACAGATAATCTCGTAGTCTTAGTTTTTCCCTAGTTTTGAACGCACAGTCAGCGAATTCAATGCTAATATCGCTACCCTAGAATCGATGTGGATGGTCACCATTGTGAAATAAGTTGCGTCTCGGAGCTTTATATCTACTTCTTACTTTAAAGCAGCTCTTTTGGCTTGAAATACGCTACCTCAAAGCCGCAAGAATATATCCCAATTTAAAGGAGTTCAAAAGCGTAATGGCTCGCTGCAGCTGTGCTGGTATGATACTATCCGACCCAGGGGATGAGTTGATCGCCCATATCAGGAGACGTTTATCCAGAAGGTTTGACAAGTAAGCACAGTCGGTTTCAGGCATTCCGAGGGGTACTATCAAATTGTAATAATATTATTTAGGGTTAATATTATTGAGCAAAATAATATTTGTTATATTGTACGCACGAAATAAAGGTATAAAATTGGCACACAAAAGATTTGAAGGACAATCGCAATTTTTCCTCATGGTATTTATTTCATATTGGTGTTTGCTTTAGTGTGTATTGTCGCTACAGCGTTCGCTACCAACAAATATTATGCTAATGGGTACGTTATTCGTACGTATATGTGTATGAGTCGCGGATGTACTTGTATTTATTTATACCAAATATAGAATTTTAGTTCAACGATAATAGTGCAATAGCCGACGGCAAAATATATGTATGTATATATATTATTATTATTATTGCACTTCTTTTCTTGGGTAAGTAGATGTATATCAGTAAAATTATAATTAAATAGTGCAAACTAAAATTTTGTCTAACCCAACAAAGCCAAATAAATAGAACTTAAGTACAAAAATTGGCAGTTGGTTTTTTTTACTAAATGTGGTCCTACTTACAGCTTTTTATACTTTTGCAACCAATTGCTACAGAGTATTATAGTTTTGTTCACCTAACGGTTGTTCGTATTATCAACTAATTGAGATAGATATAGGGTTATACAATATACGAGGGCTGTCCGATAAATAACCGACCTAACCATGATGCACGCGACTTTTTCAAATTTTTTTTTTTTTTTTTTCTACATAGTCTCCTTGTAACTCCACACACTTCTCCCAGCGATGCTCCCATCTCTGCAACCCTTCCAAATAGTACTTGGCGTCTTTGTCTGCAAAATACGAGTTCACGAAAGAGATTGCCTCCTCATTTGACGAAAATCTCTGGCCGCCGAGCGCAGTTTTAAGTTGAGGAAACAAAAAAAAGTCGCTTGGTGCTAGATCCGGTGAATAAGGTGGATGGTCAAGCAGTTCGAACCGCAATTCGTGGATTTTCGCCATGGCGACTGTTGAGGTGTGAGATGGTGCGTTGTCTTGGTGGAACAAGACTTTCTTATTTTGCAAATGTGGTCGATTTTTCGAAATTTCTTCCTTTAGCTTTTCCAATAATGATGCGTAGTATGCTCCTGTTATAGTTTTTCCTTTTTCAAGATAGTCGATAAAAATAATTCCATGGCTGTCCCAAAAAAATACTCGCCATCACTTTCCCAGCCGAATACACAGCTTTAGGTTTTTTTGAGGCTGGTTCCCCCTTTTCAATCCACTGTTTAGATTGGTTTTTTGTTTCGGGCGTATAATGATGAATCCAAGTTTCGTCTACAGTGATCAATCGGCGCCAAAAACGGGTTTTATTGCCTCTAAACTGAGCCAACAGAGCGCTGGAAATGTTCATGCGCGCACGTTTGTGGTCTAGCGTAAGCAAACGCGGCACCCAACGCGCGGACAGCTTTCTCATGCCCAAATCTTGGTTTAATATGTGACAAACAGTTTCTTTTGACATCTTCATGATCTCAGCTATTTCCCTAACTTTAATCCGGCGGTCGTCTAGTACCAATTGATGCACTTTAGCGATGTTATCGTTAGTGGTTACAGTTTTTGGACGCCCAGGACGTTCATCATCTTCCAAGCTCCTGCGACCACGTTTAAATTCAGCTGCCCAAAATTTTACGGTGGTAAACGATGGTGCAGAGTCACCATACACAGAGTCCAACTCATCTTTGATTTGTGAAGGCGTATTGCCTTTCAAAAATAAAAATTTAATTACAGCTCGATATTCAATTTTTTCCATTTTGGGGAAATCACCGAAATAGACTCACAAAAACGACTGTCAACAGATAATTGCGCAAGATAAATTTCTGAAATTTTGGCGAGTAGCTATTATAATATGCACAATTTGAAGTAGAAACTTTTTTTTCAGATGTGCCGCTAGCTCCATGTTGAGGTCAGTTATTTATCGGACAGCCCTCGTATATATATAAATGATCAGAGGGCGAGAAAAGTTGCAATCCAGTTGACTGTATAGACATACAGTCCGTCCGTGGTAGTAACGATTTTGACCTCGAACCCTTTTTATAGCAAATAAAATTTCCTACAAATTTGTCATGTACGTTTTTTCTATAACTCCTGTCATTTACGACAGGGATGGGCATATTAGCCCTCAGTGGCATTTTGCCCGTGCGGGCACGAGTGCACATTTTGAGGGCTATGTGAGGGGACCATCGCGGGCAAACATGAAGAGGGAAGTGAGCGCAACGTATTTTACCACTACATATTTACAAATGAGAGCAACGTATTTTCTCACACCATGTTTACAAATGAGAGCGCACGCATATATGGGAAGTTGCACTGTGGGTAATAATTATAAAATTTCTTAACAATTTTAAATTTCTTTGTAACTACTATAAATTTATAAAATGTAAGACAAATAACAAAAAGTATAATAAATATTTGATTTTAGTAATCATTTTTTTTTAATATGTCTTTATATCAGCATTTAATTTTGTTTATTTGAAATAATAAATTATATGTTTGGTTTAATCTCATTTGCTATAGCTACACGCATTATTGTACCAAAATTTAAATCAGATAACCTACTTCTTATTTTAGATATAATTTTCGAAGCAAAAAGTTTCAAACCAGGTTATTTCTTTAAACTTCTTTATAAAAAGTAATTTCAGTAATAACTTCAATTTATGAACCACTGTTTCTTCAAACACATATGACCAAATGTATCTTATGAGAGCGCAATGTAAATAATTACCCAACAACCCTTCCACCACCAGCCAATAGCGGCCTTTACACGGTCAGATATGTGTGACAACATGGCTTGATGTACAAGTTTGACGTTTTCGTTTACACGGTCATGCATGTGTGTGAACTTCATTTTCGTTCAGCTGTAAACGAGTAAACATGGCACGCGCATTAGTGGCAGCTCTTCTGATTGAAGAAATTTTAGGAATGGAGGAAGAGGAAGAAATTGCAAAAAGTGGCAAGAAAAAACGAATTTTGGTGCAAGATTGGCGTAAGAAAAGACCAACACGCTCGCATACAAATTTGTTAAAAGAACTGGAAATATCTTGCCCAAATCATTACAAATGAATGAAATGAAATGAATTAATTTTACATTTTAAATTGTCCAAGCTAGCGTTACCATGCGTTCATGCGCGACACCATTACTCTTCACTGTCTTTTTTCGACTGAAAAAATGCACTGCGTGCATCATGCAGCCCTTCACACGATCACACTTGTGTGACACACCAGCAGAAATATTAAACAAGTTTAAAAACTTTGAACATGCGTGACAAGCATGTTTTTTTCCCCTTTACACGGTCAAACTTGGTGTGATGTCACACATGTTGTCACGCATATCTGATCGTGTAAAGGCCGCTATTAGCGTTTTTATTCTATTTGTGTGCTTAGCCACTCCCAATTAATAATGCCATACCGCGCAAATATATTTTTATTTGATGATTTCTTATATTTTTGAAAATATGTGTTCCCTTTCTATAGCGCAAATTATTATTTTAATACATTTCCAGAGGCAACTTAGATTTTTAAAATTTAACAAAACAATTATAGAAAAAAACCTCAATTCTTTGAATATTTTGATAAAACAACCAAACTGAAAATATCACAAATCATATATTTATATAAGCATTTTCATTAAATGGAACTGCAATATGTTTAAACACAATATATATAATGGTCATAAGTATCTTTTTTTAAACATATATGCAGATATGTATGTGTACGTATAAAAGCCCACAACTTGATGAAAGTTTTCCCAATTGTAACTAAAATGAATTTTTACAACTGGCATCACCACCATTGACTGATCTATCACATGTACAGTGGTGTGAACAAAATAGGAACAACCATAAGGTGAAGTTTTAAGATATGATGTTTTCTTATTAAATAAAATTGTTTTTAGATACAAGTATAACTTATATATTTTTTCCTAACAGTGATTAGAATTTCTCACCATGCAAAGGTAAATAAAAACAAATTTTAATGCGAAACTCTAAACCCTGCAAATTATGTTTACCTCTTTTTGTTCACACAACTGTACAATTCCGATATGAAGTAAACTTCGGCTCTTTAATTTGTGTACAATGTCAGTATTGCCGCAACCACTCTGCCAGAGATAAAGAGATGTTTAACTCCTCTCTCACTGGAAGTGAGAAAACAATTGCTAAACGTCAAAACCTACTGAACTTTGACAGCTAATCGAGTTCAGTAGGTTTTGACGTTTATCAATTGGAAACGAGCGATGGCCAGATTGAAATATTACCAAAAAAATATGTAAACGGAGGGATTTGTTGCATCGTTTAAGACCACTTATAAAAATGAAAAACAATGAAAATTAAATTATTGGGTATTGAAAGGTCAAAATTCAGTTCTTCTAATATATATAAAAAATATTTAAATAGTTTCTCCATATAATAAAAACCACTGCATAGTAATTTTTATTCGTACTAAATGTTGGGTGTTTTAATTTAAAATGCCCAAAAATTCTTATTTTGTTCGATCTGGCCATAATGGAAAATGTTATAAAAAACGCTTATTTTGAGGTGCTCTCACACTGGAATAAGTTTAACATCCCTTTATTCCTGCACTCTGCGATGAACATCAAGTTACGGAGGAATGTAATTGATTTTTTTTCGCAACTTTTCTCAACTTGTTATGCCCTTCTCTCCGTAAACTGATATTCCCCTCATCTAGCCCTCGTGCGCACTTTGCTAACTTTGCGGGCTAAAAATATGCCCATACCTGGCTTAAGATAACCATACTTATTAATCCACAAACAATTCGTGCATACTTAGGTAAATAGCGCATTGATCTCCTCAGCGAGCTCTCAATTGCACAAAACATCAGTACCTTCATAAGCACATACATACATACATACAAATCCAAGTATTAGGGTGTACCCAAATACTAACATATGGACGTAAAAGGTGTTTATAAATTAAAAGTGCGGATATTTGCAAACTCAAAACTAAAATAAAATAAATAAATAATATTATTTTGCAAAAATGTTTAAAAACGACACTAATCAAAATTCACCTGCAGGAGCTACACGCCCAAAACAGGTTGCTAAATTCATTTCACAAAGTGACAGTTTAATAAGATACTGCACTAGATTTGCCTCCTCACCGATTCACGAAAACTCTGAATCGTTATTAGAAGTAAAAGGCCAAAATCTTAAAAATTTTTGGACTCGCCTTCAAACGGCTCATGACGCCATCGTAGATTCTGACGTTTCAGATCTACCACAAAATTTTAAATTATCTGCTACCGCAATATACGAAAACTGCTTGGACCAGTACGAAGAAACAAAAGCTATGATCTCCGATCAACTAAAGCTAATAAAAGCAATTGCACCTACTCCCCACAGTAGAGTAGAGCTGCCACAAATGCAACAATATCAAGAGGCAAGCTCAGGCATCCAACTCGAGTTGCCCGCTTGTGACACAGAAACCTTTTACGGAGGTTATGAAGAATGGCCGTCCTTCCGAGACATGTTCACGGCCGTGTACATAAACCATCCTAAATTATCACAAGCGCAGAAATTGTATCACCTCAGATACAAAACCAAAGGTCAGGCAGGCGTAACAGTTCGCTCTCAATGACGAAAATTTTAATTTTGCTTGGGAAGCTCTAAAAGCACGTTATGAAAACGAAAGAATGTTGGTCGACAAACAGGTGACGATATTAATGAATTTACCAAAAATTCAGAAAGAAACCAGTGAAGAATTCATAAAGCTTCAATCCACGGTTTCAAATTGTTTGTCGATTTTATCGACACAGAATATTCCAACAGATAATTGGGACCCCATTCTGGTTAATATATGCACCGCTGCATTACCACAAAAATCGTTAATTTTGTGGGAGCAATCGCTCTCATCGCGAAGAAAGTGCCCAACGTGGCAACAAATGAAAGATTTTCTCACCACCCAATATGAAATTGCGGAAAGGTTAGAAGAAAAAATAATAAAAAATAAGAACATTAAACACGACCTCAATGTAAGCTTCAATAGACCCCAAGCTAGAAGCAAAAACAAATCAAACATAATTTTTAACAAAACGCAATCGTTCATATCCGAACAGAAACAGCAACCGTCATGCGAACTATGTAATAGAGGGCATAAACTTAAAACTTGCGAGAAGTTTAAAAAATTAAACATTAACGAAAGGAACAACTTTGTCAGGTCAAAAAAACTTTGTACAAACTGCTTGTCCCACTCACACAATATTAATAATTGCAAAAGCAAATTTAATTGCTTATATTCTCACAAAAGACACAATTCAATGCTTCATTACAGCAGATATCCCCTCTCACACCAAAAAAGCGCTCTTACAAAAAAAAACTACGGGTTTAATTACAAAAGCAAGTCCCGAAAACCAAAATTCTAAAAATTGCCAAAAGACACCATGTTGCTCGAAAGCACAAAAAGTTCAAACGCTGCGCAGCGAAACGCAAAGTGGACTAGTTACCGAACTAGTTACAACCAAAACAACTCAAGTTGAGTACAATACAAATAAACACCTTAATTCACAATTAAGGAAATTTCAAACTCTAGAAGATCAGTATTGTGAAGACTTCTACAACTACTCGATCAAATAATGGCCGGTACGTCGTACGACCACCACTAGAGCCACAATATTCCAATACCTCACATATTGGTTGAAAAAACAAAGTAAGATTTCTGTCTAACAATATTAAAAACTCAAGGACATACTACTTTTCGGCCCCGCAGGATGGCTTTCGGCAATAATGGAAAAACAAAAAAAAAATCTGAACAAATCCTAGAGCGGTGGCGCACTACTACTTGTAAAATTAGTGCATACGCACTTAAATATTATCTACAATAAAATTTTCCAAAAAATTGAATAATATTCACTACATAAGCTCTCCTCATAAGGGTAGTTGGTGAGAATCTGTTGTAAAGCATGAACATCACACTTAAAAAATTATAATTCGAATAAAGCCGTTCGCAATTACCGGCCACGCTCTCGCAAGATCCCTCTATTGGCACAGCCCTAACTCCAGGGCTATGGAGTACCCATTCTGGCCATACCTGAGCCAGGCGTGGAGTTTCTATCCTTCATAAGGCGATAATAAATAAAATGCATACAATTGCCGATAATACAGAAAAGGCAAACAATAAACATCCGGTATACCAAACCGATAAAATAAACAATTGTAAATAACCGCTAGTAAAATAAATAAAACCACCAAGCACCACTACTTACATAAAACCAAATTTATATATGAAAACCAAAATCGCTTCTTACAGTTAATATGTTATTATGCAACCTCGGCTACTTCGCCAACAGTAAGCCGAATTACATGTATCACCTTATACAAAATACTAGGCAAAACATTCGCTTAGGGGGCTCAGGATGTTTAAATGAGTTAAGCATCCCCCCACCTTATCCGGAAAAAGTAGCACACACTAATACTTGACGACACCACACTCACACACAAGACAACTCACCACACTTGTACATCCACCCACTGAGCATAAAGGATGGTCCCCGGAGCAGATTCAACACATTCGATTACACACTGCGCCGCGTCGACACCTTTCGTCCGTACCTACAATTCGTTACACAATCATCGCACATAATAATTCGCATAGATATTCGCTTTCCACATTTTTTCCACATTCGTTTTATCGACAACTAACCCGCATTTTAAGATTTGATAAAACTTCGGCGTCGTCACCACCCGGGTACAGCATCCTTCCTTACATGCCACCGATTTTGGATCAGTGCATCCGTACATTTGCTTTTGTAAATTTTATTGTAAAACTCTTACTCTTTACTCTACAAATTAAAGGCATATTAAACTCGACATCCATGTGTCTTTTTTGGTAATAAAATGTATTTAGTGCGGCATCATTAAAAGGTGCAAACAGTGGCTATATACTCGTATTTGTTCAATTATCTTCTTCAACAGATAACAACCTACGTAGAAGTTCTTTTCTATAAAGTCGTTTTAATGTTTCAATAACACTTTGATCCATTGGTTGTAGCAAGGATGTCACATAAGGAGGCAAAAATTTTACTTTAAACTTTCCATTTTCCCTCACTAACAATTCAGCTGGAGGATGAGTTGCCGCATTATCCAGTAAAAGTAGCACATTTCCTTGTTTGCCAATTTCGTTTTGTCTTCTTTTTACTTCAGGGATAAAAGTGTTGTCATACCAGTCAATAAATATTTTTAAAACATCTGGGTTTCTTTGATTTTCCTATGAAGAGCAAAGGTATTTTGTGGGTCCCGGCAGCATTAGCCCTGGAGCTGAATTCTCTCGCCCAGAAGCTAAGGATTTTGAAGGTAACGACTTCCAGTTTAATCCAGTTTTATTAGCATTATAAACAAAATCCAAGTCATACATGCATGTTCCAGAAATCGTTTTCGCATGAAAATGATAATGAAATCGTGAGACGGTGTTCTGAATACCACTTTGCGATTACGAATACACATTTTTCGAACATGAAATCGGTGCGATATGGCATGTTCTAGAAATCGATTTCGCAAATTGTTTGACGTTTTGATATCGGTCAAAAATAAGAGCGCGAAATTATTAGATTATTGTATTTCAAACGGTGAAGAAGTCTAAATTAGTAAAAAAAAGAAATATATTGAAATTGCTTGTAAAACTTAAAATGTAAGTATTTGAGCCATTTATTTGGATTTCTTCACAAAAATTAATACTTTCCTTTATTTTAGGGGAAAACACAAAAGCCAAACACAGGAAAATATTTTTTTAAATTTTATGGAAAAAAATCCCGACTTGGCGAAAAATTTCGTCAAAGGGGATCGCGTCGCTGCGTGGGCAGACCTTGCCAAAATGTTAAATAGCGAAGGTCCACCGCAAAAGGATGTTAACGGTTGGAAAAAAGTGAGAAATATATCATGTATGTACATATCAGAGAACGGCTTCCGTTGAGCGCAAAAATGTTCATGCACGTACAATACCCCAACTATTAGCCCATTCGGCTCAAGCGCTCAAAATGGCATTCGTGAATGTTTTCGCTACTGAGCTAAATTCAGCTCAATTGCGGTAATTTCGTTTGCTTGCTGAGTTTATTCATGCTCGTGTTGAAACAGCTCTACTCAGGCGTCCGCTCATTCGGCTCAACAATGATCATGTTGAATGAAAACAAAAACACAAAAGAGCAAACTCAACGCCTATGAGCAAACTCATCGGGTATGAGCAAACTCAACGGGTATGAATAAACTCACTGTGCTTGAATAAATGCGCAACCAGCAGCGCTACTGCAACTCTAATTACTGTGAAGGAGATGAAACAGAAATAAATCAAAATATATGATTTCACAACAAACATAGGTAATTTTATTTAAATAGGTAATACATAGGTAATTTTATTTAAATGTGGAAAGTTTTGTAATAAGATTTTAAAAAAAGTAAGCTATCTACAGATTTTGGGCCAAGCCGATTTCTTTTTTCTGTAATTACGTTTCCAGCCAAAGAAAATTCGCCTTCTGCTGATGCACTACTAGCCGGAATTGAGTGAAGTTTTAGTGCCAATTTGGAAAGTTTTGTATACAATTTTTCATGATTTTTCCACCATTGCAATACATTGAATTCGTCTGTTATTTCCACATTTTCTTTGCAGTAACTTTCGATTTCTTCTGTAGGCGTTTTTATCGTATTTGTTGACTTTTTTAATAATTCCGGAAAGAAAAAGAAAGCATATTTTCGCTTATGTACTGTGAGGTTTGTTGCATCCAGTAAGTCATCCGAACCACTGCTCTCAAATGAAAAGTGTGACGTTGTGTCTGATTTAGATGTACACGGACTAACTGGAACAGAAGACGATGGTGATAAATTGATGTCCAAGCAATACATTTGAGAAATACAAAATTGTTTAATGTCGTTTTCATCATTTGGTTGCACGTGCAAAGCAGGCGGATATAAAAAAAAAGCTGCCTTATGCCACAGACCGATATTTGGAACCCATATTGTATTTAGGTTTTTGGTGATGTTTGCCGTCAACCCTGCTATAGCAGGTACATCTGCCGTTTGAAGCTCACACAGATGCGCATTTTGTTTGTTAATAGATGGCACGACAAAACATAAGGAAGGTGAACTGCAAAGTTGTAGTTTCTTGAAAATTACACCAAAATTGCTGCATAGTTCCACAATTTGTTGCAGTGTTGATATATCTATCAGCATTAATCATTGGCTTTCTTGCTTCTCTTTCAAAATTTCGTTGATGTCAAACCAATTGTCTACTATAGACTTAAACATTGAGAAGTTCGAGTTCCAGCGTGTCGGGCAATAATTTTTTAATGTAGTTTGTAATAGATTCTGTAAATTTGCTTTTTTAAAAAACTTAACAATTTTTTTGCACTTTTCAACAAGCTCCGTGGCCTCCAAGGAATCATTAAATGAACGTTCCAAAACGTTAGCAAGCAAACGGCTACTGCAATTTAATCTTGTGATATTCTCTAAAGCTTTCAAAATAAAGGGTGATTTTTTAAGAGCTTGATAACTTTTAAAAAAAAAAAAACGCATAAAATTTGCAAAATCTCATCGGTTCTTTATTTGAAACGTTAGATTGGTTCATGACATTTACTTTTTGAAGATAATTTCATTTAAATGTTGACCGCGGCTGCGTCTTAGGTGGTCCATTCGGAAAGTCCAATTTTGGGCAACTTTTTCGAGCATTTCGGCCGGAATAGCCCGAATTTCTTCGGAAATGTTGTCTTCCAAAGCTGGAATAGTTGCTGGCTTATTTCTGTAGACTTTAGACTTGACGTAGCCCCACAAAAAATAGTCTAAAGGCGTTAAATCGCATGATCTTGGTGGCCAACTTACGGGTCCATTTCTTGAGATGAATTGTTGTCCGAAGTTTTCCCTCAAAATGGCCATAGAATCGCGAGCTGTGTGGCATGTAGCGCCATCTTGTTGAAACCACATGTCAACCAAGTTCAGTTCTTCCATTTTTGGCAACAAAAAGTTTGTTAGCATCGAACGATAGCGATCGCCATTCACCGTAACGTTGCGTCCAACAGCATCTTTGAAAAAATACGGTCCAATGATTCCACCAGCGTACAAACCACACCAAACAGTGCATTTTTCGGGATGCATGGGCAGTTCTTGAACGGCTTCTGGTTGCTCTTCACCCCAAATGCGGCAATTTTGCTTATTTACGTAGCCATTCAACCAGAAATGAGCCTCATCGCTGAACAAAATTTGTCGGACGTAAAGCGCGAAACACATTTCGAACCGAACACTGATTTTGGTAATAAAATTCAATGATTTGCAAGCGTTGCTCGTTAGTAAGTCTATTCATGATGAAATGTCAAAGCATACTGAGCATCTTTCTCTTTGACACCATGTCTGAAATCCCACGTGATCTGTCAAATACTAATGCATGAAAATCCTAACCTCAAAAAAATCACCCGTTATTAGCACCTCTGTCTGTCACAAACTTTATTTGTTCCATATTGTTAATGCCGAACTCACATAACAATGTGCTCAATTTTGCATAAATATTTGCAGCTGTAGATCGCTGGAAGTCCATAGATTTTAAACCCAAAATTAGATCGTACAACTGTGAATTTTTTTCGTAGTGCATAGTGACTCCTAAAAAATTCCTATGTATATAGTTGTCGGTCCACATATCTAATGTGACGGTTGCTCTACCACTATTAGCAATGTTGGCTATTTCCTCTTTAATTTCAGCCTTTTTCTCATAAGCTTTCTTTTGAGTAGCTCGCGATATCGTTGTTGCATCAGGGAGCATGTCGTCTATGTCTGCATTTTCTCCATATTTTGCTCCAATACTTAACAACAATTTTACGAATTTTCTAAAACCAACTCCATTAATTGCTGAGAATGGTTGGCAATCCTCAGTAACCCAGGCCACACAAGCGTCCATAGCAGCTTTTTTTTCGCGTGGCGTCACAGTTTTTAACAGCGCCGTCTCCTTAAGCAATTTGCAACACTTATGGCGGTTTAAGTTTGAAGAATTTTTTGGCAAATATTTTAAAATGTTGTTACAGGATTGGCAGTATATAAATCCATTCAAAATAGTGCCATCCTCTTTAATAATTTCAGATAATATATTCCAAGCATGGCTCCTTCCCTTATGTCGGGCTGACAATGTGTAGGCGTTTGTACGTATTTTTTGTAAAATATTTTCTTGCTCCATATCGACGGGATGACAAATATGTACATACCAGTGATCTGCAGTGAATGAGTTAAACACAACTTTGAGCCACTTGCGAAAAATTGAGTATGAAGCAAGCAAATTATTCACGGAATGAGTGTAAGTGTGAATACTACTCACTTACAATTATGAGAGAGAGAGTTTTGGCTTGTGAGCTGCTTAGCTTGTATGAAGCATATATTCACAAGTGTTTGCTTATGAGCTCACAATACCTATGAATCTTTGCTTAGGACTCTCTGACATTCATGAATACAAAACACTTGTGAATATACGAAGAAGCTCAATTGTGCGCAAGCCACTTGAGCCACTTGAGCCGTAACGCTATGAACCAAAGGCTAAGAAATCCATTATGAAATTAGTAAGAGTTATTATTATATTATTGTATAACAACAAGGATTTTGTAACTGGTTCAAATAATGACTAGATATAATGAAATAAAAAACTGGATTTTCATATTTTGTGTTAATTTTCTCTATTATTAAAAAAATCAAATATACATACTTACATACATTAATATGTTATCACTTATAATATTACATTTTATTTTATAAAATGATAATTTAGTTCCTTTCAATGGAATTAAAATTAAAAATAAAAATCACGTCAGTTTAATGGTATAAAAATTACATGAATTATTATCAAAAAACTAAATAGCAAACTTCAGTTAATTTCGGTAAAAAATTAAAATAATAAGCATAAAATTTACTTCAAGATTTATGTACATACATAAGATTCAACTCCAAAGATACAAGTATATATTATAAGTATAGCTTCTAAATATATATTAAGATTGAGGTATTGCACAAAATTACTTTTCAATATCATTGTATATTTTTGTTTTTTAAGTTTCTAAGGTCTTCTTGCCATATTAGTTAGTCTTAAATATAGAATTAAGGAATATTATATTATCTACGGTTTTGGGTGCAAGTCGATTTCTTTTATCAGTTATTAAATTGCCTGCCAAGGAAAATACACGTTCAGACGCCGCACTACTTGCAGGTATAGTTAATATTTTAAGTGCAAATTTTGATATGCGTGGAAAGTTAGCTTTATGTTGCTTCCACCATTGAATTGCGTCAAAGTCATTATCAAATTGTATTCTTTCTGTAAAATATCTATCCATCTCATCTTCGATACGTTCCTGCGCGCTCATGTTTGAAATATTTGTAAAAAAGAAGTTCAGGTCATTTGCAGGTGAAGACGCATTTGATGTTGAAGTAATTGGTGAATATGGAATTTGTGGGGTCTCATTGTGTTCGGAAGTGTAAAACTCAATATTGCCTGATATCTCCTCAATGCAGAAATGCTTCACAGCTTCAATATCGACATCTCTCATAGCTTTTGCGGGAGGATATGAAAATAGTGCTACTTTGTGGTAAATGCTTAAATTAGCAAGCCATATACTGCCGATATATGTATGTTGATATGTTACGTTTAAAGCTGACTATTGTTGGAATGTCTGTATGAACTGCTCCGCATATCGTTTTTAATCGAAAAATTGAAGGAAGTACAAAACATATTGACACAAAACCCACCCACATTTCTTGTATATATGTATAGTATCTCTTAGTAATTTTACTATGTTTTAATGTGATTTATTGTTCTATTTTAAAAGAAAACTGAATAAAAGAATAAGAAACAAAGAAGTTTCAGTTTTGTAGTTTCTACGAAGTCACTAGACTCACTCGTTCCTTTTAAAACCCCTCCGTGTAGGTATAAACTTCAGGGACTCATCTACCTAAGCTCTTCACTTTCTAGAATGTAAGATAAAGATGCAAGGGTTTAAGAAATAATTGAATAAAAGGATAATAAACAAAGAAGTTTCAGTTTAGTAGTCACTACAATCACGCGTTTCGTTCCTTTTAAAACCCCTCCGCGTAGGTATAAACTTCAGGGACTCATCTACCTAAGCTCTCCAATTTCTAGAATGTAAGATAAAGCTTAAGAAAATAATTGACTAAAAGGATAATAAACAAAGAAGTTTCAGTTTTGTAGTCACTACAATCGCGCGTTTCGTTCCTTTTAAAACCCCTCCGCGTAGGTATAAAATATTTTTGAATAGGCAAGGAATTTGTGAATGTATTCATGAATAAATAATGAGCCACTTATTAGTGAATGTATTCATGAGCCTTTCAACTCATCTAATGGTAAGCAACGAATAGCTCAAACAATTGTATACAGAGAAGCAAGCCAAGCCAAGTGTGAGCGATAAGTGATTGTGAGACATATTCACACTCATTATTACACAAGCAAGCCATGTGATTGTGAGAAGATAATATTTTTAGTGAGAGCAAGTGTGAGTGAATATTGGGGGTGATTCATGAATATGAGAGTGTATTCATAAGCCAAGTATTCACTGCAGATCACTGGTACATACTAAAATATAAGTTGTGTACCAAATTCTTAGTGCAATGCATGTGACGCATAAGCTGATCCCGAACAAAGCATACAAAAACAATATACATACCAGGAACTGCAAAACTCACTTTTTCCTTGAATCAGTTCATACGCAAAAGTTTCTATTTAAGTCCAATCACTGAGCGAAAGTGAGCTAAACATTTCGTGAAGTGAGCAAACGTGAGCAAAGCATTTCGGACCGCAGGCTCACATTGTACGCGAATGAGCGGTTCGTCAACACTGTTACTCAACGCTGTGTTTCGGTCAGTGATTGGAATTGAATAGAAACTTTTGCGTATTAGCCGATTCAAGGAAAAAGTGAGTTTTGCAGTTCTCTGGTACATATGTGAACTGCATTAACATTTTTTTAATAGGTATGGTCCGATTGGAAAGGCTGCATCCGGAAGAAAATCGCACACAACAAAAACGAAAGCAGAGCTACTGGAGAAGGGCAATTTAATAAATTTACCCTGACCCCCAGTGAGGAAGAAGTTGCTCGAATATGTGGAATATACACGGCGGTGGAAGGCATTGGAAATGGCGCTTCATTTGGAGTGAGTGTTAATTCAGTTGATGTAGAAAACGATTCTTTGGATGCCATTTTAAGTATTGATGAAATTGCCAGCGGCGGACCAAAGTCCACACCACACAAACGACGGCATGAGGACAGTGTGCAAGATTGCCTCAAAAAGCACATGGCAACAGAAGCAGTTGAGAAGACGAAATTGACGAAATTAGTGGAGCAACAAAACCAGCTTATTGTCGAAAAAAACAACGATCGTCGAAAGTATTATCTGGCCAAGCAAGAAAGCTTGATCGCTAAAAATATTATTAAGCAAAAGATGCTAGAAATTGAAGAAATTAGAGTCCAAAGGGATATTTATTTAAAACCAAAACCAAACTAAAAATATCGACTAATTAATTTTACTAATTATTAATAGTATTAAATGATCTCAGTCAAAAAGTTTAACTTATGTAAATGTGATGTTTTTATTGTTTTTTATTAAATAAAAAAATATGAAAATTAAACTATACGCGTTAAGTTATTTGCGATTTCATCTCGAATGGATACAGCGGCAGTTTGTAGATGGCTGCTATGATCAGCAACTTCTTCGTCCAGAAAATCGTCCACTACATCTAAAGCAAAGGCATCCAGGTTATAATGGCGACAAATGTTGTGCAAAGCACTGCATATATTTATAATTTTTACAACTTTCTCTGGGACATATGGCATAGTTGTTTGAAGACATTTAAAGCGGCTCTTGAGGACTCCGATTACTCTCTCAACGATATTTCTTGGATTGGAGTGTTGTAAATTAAATTTGTGCTGTGGTGACCCAGCGTTTGCATCACGATAAGGGGTAAGTAAATATGGTTCCAAGCCATATCCTGAATCTCCTAGTAGCCAAGATCTATGGTCTCCGCCCACATACCTGGATGAAAGATGTTGTTTGGCAGCACTTAAAGAAAATATAAAGGCGTCATGACTGGCGCCAGGGTGGCATGCATCCACAGCCGTTATACGCATTCTGTAATCGCAAATCTGTAAAAGAAGTGAATTAATATCAACAACAAATTTCATATTTGTAACTCACTATCATCGCATTAACGCTGAAGTAACCCTTTCTGTTAAAAAACAGATGCTCATTTTGGTGGGGCTTCGTAATTTTTATGTGTGTCCCGTCCACACAACCGATTATTCCGGGAATACAAAAAATTGTTGAAAAAATGTGCTTTCGCTTTTTTTGAGCGATTGTCAAATTGTGCGGGATCCAACGAGAACAAACCTTTTTTACGGCCAGGTGTTCATGCAATATCGAATGTATGCTGGTGGGAGAAATGCATAGGCATGCCTCTATCTGAAGGTATGTTACATGACGGTCTTGCATTATCAGTTCACGTACGGCATCGATGTTTTCTGGCACAACGGCTGTTTTTGGACGACCTTCACGGAATTCGTCTTTGAGCGAGCGTCGGCCACGACTGAATTCGTTGTAACAGTTTTTCACAGTGCTATAGGATGGTGCTTCATAGCCATACAAAGATTTTAGTTCATCGATGCACTCTTGTCGTGATAATCCACGTCGAAAGTTGTGAAAAATGATCACACGAAAATGTTCACGAGTTAATTCCATTTTTTGGCCAAGATGAATTTTTTAATTCCCTGTAAATAAAACAATTCACGATTAAATGACAAAACGTTCTGAGTGATGTCATACTAAAAAATTTCAAACTTTCCAATGGAAATGTCAGATTGCACCTGGCAACACTTAGTCTTGCCTAGTCCAGAAATACAGCCTATGTAATGCTTTTTCACGGAGCAAAGGTACAGATATCGGTAGCCCCGTTGATCGTTTTTGTAAAAACCAACAACACAAAGCTTCTTCTAAAAGTTCATGTTTCGGTCTCTTCATCATTTTCCGGTTTATACTCCCGTCTTCACTATCTAATTTGCAGGTGTACAACAAAATTGAATCGGTATTCTCCTTAATATCACTTGTCGTGGATGCACCTACACCATACTTTTCAGCTAACTTGCGGCCGGTTTCTCCTTTTTTAGTGAATCAATGATATTTATTTTGTCTTTAAGCGATAACACCACTCTCTTACGCTTTGGCATGTTTAAATATGTAGACGTGACACGCACATCAGAGCGGAGTCACAATTGCAAACGAACTAAAACAATAATGAAACGCGCGGGGCAGCGGCAGCGACCCCACACGGCGCGGGCGAAATATGCAAGTTCCGACACGTTCATGATTCCATAATCCTGTAGGTAGATATAAATTGGTCACGGTTGGTAGTCCGGATAATCGCGAATCCGTATAACTGATGGCCGGATAAACGAGTTTCTACTGTAGTAAAATAAAACCAGATTGAAATAGTTTTCCCTAGATGGCAGGCGCCAATGTATTGTGATCTGCAAAATATAAAAATAGAAATTAATAGGGGTATACAGACCAGTCTTGTTAATTCGGTAGTCGTTATTCGGTAGTTTTTTAAATGTATTTTGTTTTTGTAAAATTAACAGACTGTCGTTCTACCGTGTAACGAACTAACCATCTGGCAAGCTTGATAATTGTTTTTTTACTCGGTAATATCACATCAGCTGTTCTCCTGCTCCTCTGTACATCAATTTAAAGTACTTTCCAGTAATAAATTTGATCTGCTCCACATAATTTTCAATTAAATGACTGAAAATTTTTGATTTTGCACTTTGTTGAGTCATTTTTACTCTTTAATAAAATTGAAGCAGCTGTTTCGGAATAAAATTTACCATACTACAGAGGTAGAACAAAAAGTTTGTTCACAGTTAAGCCTTTTAACGAAGTATAAACTAACGAATTACCAAATTAACAGGCTTCGGTCTGAATACCCCTAATATATAATAATGTGTTAGTAGGTAATTTTTCAATAGTATTATACTATCTGTTGACGCAGCCCTCGCCCAATTTCTTTTGCCACGTCTGTATCGGCAGAGCAATCTCTTCTTTGAAGTTTTTCTTCGAACGCAACCAAACATTAATTGGAAAAAAGTTGCTCTTTCGCTTCTTTTACGACAGCTCAATCGATCCAGACGTAGTGTGTTTCCAAATTTTTATATTAAAAATATATTTATTACAAGAAACGTTTTGTTTTTTAATAAATCATTTGTTCCGTCCGTTTCCCTACGGTCAACCACAACCAGGAAACGAGCCGCACCGTGCTCCACCGCCCGAATTATCATTGGTAACAGGTAACAAGTTGCTTTTATTTAAAGTGAAAGTGCATTGATTTGCCCGATTTGGCAAACACGCAAGTTACAGCCATACATATTTTGGACTTGTGCTCTGCAAGCTAAGGACTGTACCGAAAAGAAACTGCACACAATTTTTTATTTGTAACTTAACGGATTTTATTAATTTTTGCTTGTAACTTTTTTTAGTAACAAATAGAAAAGTTTTTATCCACTTTTGATTAAAACTAGTAAAAAAAAATTATTCTCTTAATTTATGCCGAATTTTTTGTTTAATTCCCTTCATGCTTTAAGCCAGTTTTTTTTTAATTCGTTGACGTTTTCGGCAACTCGGTGATCCTTTTTCAAATTCCGTTTGACAATTCCCCAATACTTCTCTATCGGGCGAAATTCTGGAGCGTTTGGAGGGTTCTCCTCTATTTTAACAAAATTGACATTGTTATCTTTCAACAAAGCCAAAGTAGAATGAGCGTAGTGCACTGTGGCCAAATCAGGCCAAAGTATTGTTGACACGATGTGTGTGATAAAATGGTATTAGGCGACGATTTAGACACTCCTTCTTATAAATGTCGGGCCGATATAGTACCCTTTGTAAAAAAAGGAGTGGTCTTAAGGCCACAAGAGCAAATAGCCTGCCAGATGAGTATTTTCTTGCCAAATTTTCCTATTTGAATTGTTGACACTGACCGGTCGACAGTACCATCTTTTTGTTTTGTATAGAATTGGGGACCTGGTAATGTTTTTGAGTCCATTTTTACGTATGTTTCATCGTCCATTAAAACACACTCAACAGAATCTTTTAGCAAACGTTCGTACAACTTCCGTAGTCTCGTTTTCCCTATTTTTCTTTGTCGTTGACTTTTTTTGGGAATCTTTTGTTTCTTATAAGGCCAACACCTTTGCTTCAAGATTTGGATCACTAGGGCCTTTTTTTTGCCCACTTTTTGATAAATCCTTAAGAGAACAGGTTTCACTGATAAATTTAATAAACCACTTTGCAAACTTTCTGTATGAAATGTCTTTTTCAGTGCAGTAATTGTTAGGCACGTACTCTTTGATTCGACCCATCGCAAAAATAAAATAACAAATTACGGAGAAAGAAAAAATAATAGAAGCAGAACTGATCACGCTTTCTAACGGTAGTTACCGCAATATGATCAACCGGCTAGTTCGTGAGAAATATTGAATTGAAAGTGTGCAGTTTCTTTTCGGTACGGTCCTTATAAGGCAATAAATTAGTTAATTTGTGCATAAGTTATGTACAAAACCCATTGCGTTGTGTGAAGTGGAGACCAAAACTAATTTTTGGCACTCTACCCACAAAATCAACATACACTTCAGGTAGTATTGTAAAGGGTGATTTTTTAAGAGCTTGATAACTTTTTTTAAAAAAAAAACGCATAAAATTTGCAAAATCTCATCGGTTCTTTATTTGAAACGTTAGATTGGTTCATGACATTTACTTTTTGAAGATAATTTCATTTAAATGTTGACCGCGGCTGCGTCTTAGGTGGTCCATTCGGAAAGTCCAATTTTGGGCAACTTTTTCGAGCATTTCGGCCGGAATAGCCCGAATTTCTTCGGAAATGTTGTCTTCCAAAGCTGGAATAGTTGCTGGCTTATTTCTGTAGACTTTAGACTTGACGTAGCCCCACAAAAAATAGTCTAAAGGCGTTAAATCGCATGATCTTGGTGGCCAACTTACGGGTCCATTTCTTGAGATGAATTGTTGTCCGAAGTTTTCCCTCAAAATGGCCATAGAATCGCGAGCTGTGTGGCATGTAGCGCCATCTTGTTGAAACCACATGTCAACCAAGTTCAGTTCTTCCATTTTTGGCAACAAAAAGTTTGTTAGCATCGAATGATAGCGATCGCCATTCACCGTAACGTTGCGTCCAACAGCATCTTTGAAAAAATACGGTCCAATGATTCCACCAGCGTACAAACCACACCAAACAGTGCATTTTTCGGGATGCATGGGCAGTTCTTCAACGGCTTCTGGTTGCTCTTCACCCCAAATGCGGCAATTTTGCTTATTTACGTAGCCATTCAACCAGAAATGAGCCTCATCGCTGAACAAAATTTGTCGATAAAAAAGCGGATTTTCTGCCAACTTTTCTAGGGCCCATTCACTGAAAATTCGACGTTGTGGCAGATCGTTCGGCTTCAGTTCTTGCACGAGCTGTATTTTATACGGTTTTACACCAAGATCTTTGCGTAAAAAAATTTCACGGTCTTCAGCCACACTCTCAGAAACAGACGCAATATTCTCTTCTGTACGCACTGTACGCATTCGTGTGGTTGGTTTAATGTCCAATAAAGTAAACTGAGTGCGAAACTTGGTCACAATCGCATTAATTGTTTGCTCACTTGGTCGATTATGTAGACCATAAATCGGACGTAAAGCGCGAAACACATTTCGAACCGAACACTGATTTTGGTAATAAAATTCAATGATTTGCAAGCGTTGCTCGTTAGTAAGTCTATTCATGATGAAATGTCAAAGCATACTGAGCATCTTTCTCTTTGACACCATGTCTGAAATCCCACGTGATCTGTCAAATACTAATGCATGAAAATCCTAACCTCAAAAAAATCACCCGTTACTTCCATAAATCAAAGTGAAAGTGAATAGTTGATATAAATCAAATAAGTGCTTTTGTATTTTTATTTGCATTTGTATTTTGGTTTAAATAAAGTAACTAATCACAAATCAATTTTTGTTTGTGTACATAGTCGAAGACTAGGGGTGCAAGTGCATTGGCACAATTACCCAGCAAGCACATTCAAAATAAATTTGAACGAAGAAAAGGCTTTATTAAATTTATTAATTTTATTTGTTCGTTCGAAAATTCACGCTGCACAAAGAAACAACGCACTACCTATCATTGTCCGTGATTGGTTCTGAACTTTTTGCAACATATTTGCAAATATTTTTTTAATTTTAACTTCAAAGTTTTAGATCCGATTTTGGACAACATTTTTGCAGTTCCGGTTCAATTTTTAAACACAATGGAATCCATCAGGACCTACTCTCTTGAAGTACAACAAGCTGAACTGAAATCACTGTGGGAAGAGGTAAAGTCAGAATACAAGTTGTGTTTGCCAAAGGTGGATCCTTCCGACACAAGCTCAATTGACGTCATTAAGCTTAAATATTCGAGCTGTTACCACGTTATGTGTGTTGTAGAGTGATTCAACCTGAACGGTTACCACAAACGGTAGAACCCGTGAGGTATTCCATCAACTTACCGCCATGTGACACAGAAATATTTCATGTCGATGTTTTACAATGGCCCTCATTTAGAGATTTATTTGCCGCCATTTATGGGAATAACCCGAGGCTATCTCCAGTTAGTTATTCCATCTGAATCAAAACCCCGAGGTGAGGCGAAAGCTGTCGTTTCGAAAGCGCCTCTGACGAATGACGGATTCGGATTGGCTTGGAATATTTTATTTATTTTATTTTATTTTATAAAAGCTTACATAATAATACAATTATTATACAAACTTAAGAAAATACGCAGCACTAGCATCATGGGCTATCGGCCGACTGGTTATGTTATATGCGTCGAAGAAGGTCGCTGTCTTTCAAAAAGTTGTAGATTTTCGAAATGTTGTTGCTTGAGGGATCCATCAATAAAATTATTGCATCAGTATTGTTGAAGTTTGACATTCTATGAGTTTGAAGTGCTGGACAATGTTGCAGAAGATGCAATAGATTTAAATCTGAATCACAAAATGGGCATTGGTTGATCTGAGTGCCATTTAGTATGTGAGCGTGTGTGATAATGGAGTGGCCAATGCGAAGTCTGATATATGGAATGATATAATTAGATGAAAGCGATGACGGAAAGGATGGTTTGATACGATTTGAATTTATTCTAGAGTAGTGGTGTCTGTAATTCATCCAATCAAGCGCCAATTTAGTGGATCTTTGTTGAATAATAAGCCGTTTTATATCACTCTTAACAAACAAGGCAGATGTAGTTGTTGGAGTGATGCACACCTCCTTAGCCACCGAGTCCGCAAAAGTATTTCCAATGATTCCAGAGTGACCGGGTATCCACATTATTTTTAGTCTATGTCCTAACGAAAACAACAGCGATCTAATGCCAATAATGACGTCATTGTAGTTACTGCGGTTTTTTAAAGCTTGAAAACACGATAGACTATCTGTACAGATGATGAATTTACCAAGGTTTTGTTGGGCATACTGGACAGCTTTGAGAATACCCGTAGCTTCAGCGGTAAAAATTGAACAAAATGGAAATAATAAACCATACGATATTCTTTGTTGGTTATCATCAACTACAGCAAAAGATGTATGCGACGATTTGGAGCCATCAGTATATATAAACTGCCAATCAAAAGATTTGAAGTGCGCAGATAATTCCAAAAATCGAGATTTATACACAGTGCTTGGAGTGATGGATTTGCGAAGAAAAGTAAGATCACTAATGAAAGAAGATTCATTTACTTTCCACGGTGGAATATATTTACTGCAAGGCAGCAATATTTTAAGCGGCAACTCATTGGTTTTAGCAAACAAAGCACTTTTAAAAATAGAAGACGGTATTTTAGGAGACCTCTTTCTGCAAAGTGATGATTGAAAGTCCTTTTTTATAGTAAAGTTCGTGCTGAGTATGAGTTTTGAATAAAGCTTATTTAAGCTATCTTCCACTGCATCTTTTAGAGAAGGTAGGCCAGCTTCCGTCAGTATGTTTTTAATTGGCGATGTTGGAAACACTCGAAGAGAACAACGAACTGAAGAATGATAGGGCGCAGCAAGCATCTTTAGATGATTCTTAGAATGATGTCCATAAATTTCCAAGCCATAATTAATTACAGATGAGATGAGGGCTTTAGTGACGTTGACCAGTAAAGCCGAGCCGATGAGTGAGCGCTTACATGAGAGGTATTTAATAATATTTAAATTAACAAAAAGTCTTTTTCTTATATACTGACAATGTTTCTTAAATGTATACTTAGAGTCTAATACAATACCAAGGAACTTAATACTATCTGTACACAAAATGTTTGTATTATCAAATGTGAGCGTTGGGATAGTACATTGATGTTTTTTACAAATATGAAAAAGTTTCGATTTAGGAAAAGATATTGATGTGCCTGAAGTAGAGGACCAACGAGAAAGACGCAATAAAATTTCAGAGAAAGTAATTGTTACTGAAGTCAAATTTGAAGTTTTTGAGAATAAAATTAAATCATCAGCATAAATCTGATGCCGGATAGTAACAAAATCTGATAGAATGGTACTGATTTCATCAAATGCAATAGTAAATAGGATCACCGAGAGCGGTGACCCTTGTGGGGTACCATTATCTAATGGTAGAACAGAGGATGAAACATTGGATATGATAACACTTAATTTACGGTTGGATAGGAAAGATTTGACAAAGTTAAAAATACGAGAACCCACTCTCCACCTACTAAGCTGTCTTAACACTACATGAATCCCAATCCTGTCAAATGCTTTTAGGAAATCTAAAGAAAGAATAGAAACATGATTTTTGTGGGAGAGAGTATCAGAGATAAAGTGATCAAGGTGCAGGAGAGCATCCAACGTACCCTGCCCCCTCTTGAACGCAACTTGGTTGTGCGAAATGAGATTATTAGATTGAGCATACCAGGCGAGTCTAGTAGCAATAATCTTTTCAATCAATTTACCAAGGCAAGGAAGAAGGGAAATGGGACGATAACTGCTGACCACACCAGGAGGTTTACCAGGTTTTAAAATAGGAATAATCGCGCTAGTCTTCCAGAGGACAGGGTAGTTGCCACTGAGAAAAATACTATTGTAAAGTTTGACTAGACGGGATATAAGGAATGGAGGAAGGTGCTTGATGATAAGGTAAGAGATTTTATCAATGCCAGGAGTTTTGCCCTTGACTGACGAGAGGGCTAAATTAAAATCAAGTTCAGATATATCGGCATCTAAATATTCAGCTGATTGAGATAAGGTGGAAGGAGGAAGGTAAGGAGAGCAAAGAGAAGAAAGTTTACTAGAGGAAAAATCAGAAGAGAAATTGGAGTCCAAAGAAATATTGGAAAAGTGGGTGGCAAACTCTAAGGCTATATCTTAGGGATATAGTAGAGTGCCCCGAGGAGTATTTAAATAAGTGATAGGAGAAGAAGGTGATAAACCAGCCAGTCTTTTCATATCAGTCCAGATTTTTCTAGAATCCGAAGAAGAAGTGATATTATTCGTAAATTCTTGGAAACAATGAACCTTAGCAGCCTTAGCTTTATGGCGAAAAAATGCATTGGATTTTTTGTAAGCTATTAAGTTTGCACTAGAACGTAAACGTTTAAATTGATGCCATGCGATCTGTTTCAGATTTCTTAGTGCAGAAAGCTCATTATTCCACCAAAGAGGAGCAAGCTTGACTGGTTTAGAAGAAGAAAGGGGAAAAGAATAGTTAGAAGCAGAACGTATAATTTTTTGGATTCTAGAAGCCTCTTGATTTATATTGGAAGAAAAGGGGAAATAACGTGAATGCGATAAACAGGCTTCTTCAAACCTATCCCAATCAGCCGAATCAGTTTTAAACCGAATCCTGGGCTTAAAAAATGAATGAGGGCGAGAAGTAGATATTTTGGAAAGGATGGGAAAATGATCACTGCCATGGAGATCATCAATACAACACCAGGATATTTTTGAGGAGAGGGAGGCAGAACATATGGAAAGATCAATATTAGTGAAGGTAGAGTGAGTGGAAAAATGGGTGGGGGAACCATCATTTAAAACAATGCAGTTGGATCTTAGTAAGGCATCCTCAATGCTACGTCCCTTGGAGTTAGCCGAAGCAGAGCCCCAAAGGGGACTCCAAGCATTGAAGTCACCACACAAGATAAAAGGATTTGAACCGGAAGGAATAAGATTTAAAAATTCAGTAGTAGAAAATGATTGATCAGGAGGGGAATAAGCACAGATGATTGAAATTTTATAGGGGGCGAGGATCTCAATAGCTACAGAAGAAAAAATTGAAAGGGGTATGGGAAGTAATACGTGAGGTAGATTTCTTTTAACTAGGATGGCAACTCCCTGCTTGTTGGTGGTGTTATGTGGGAGATTAATAAAATATCCCACATAAGCCCTAGGGGTAAAAGCTGAGGCATTATAAGATAGGTGAGTTTCATTCAACAGGATAATAGATGGATTGTACGATCCCATAAGTAACTCTAAGTTAATATAATTATTAACATAACCGTTAATGTTCCATTGAAGAAGTGTAATCATATCATATGTAAACTTATAAAAGAAAAAAGTTAAGCTACGAATATTTTATTTAAACTAAATGTCTTCATTGTAAGAAGGAAAATTGGGTAATGCAAGAGGATCTTGCGAGCAGGAGAGGGTGGGGGAGGGTGTGATAGGACAGGAGGAAAGGATATTGAGAGGAGAGTCAGAGATGGATAAAGGGGAAAAGAGAGGGGAAGGAGAAGTGACAGAAGAGGAGGTAGGATGGGTTGGAAGGGATTGATTAGATGAATTGATGTCTGTAGTTGTTGTTAGATTAGTTTTGGTAGGATTGTTGGATTTGTTATTAGGTGTTGTTTCATTATTGATTTGATTAGTATTGTTAGAAATTTTAGCTATAGAGGCAAAAGAAGTTGTATGAGAAAATTGAATTTTATACTTGGTAACAGCTTCACGCATACTACATTTATAAATAGTTTTAATTTTTAATATTTCTTTGGATTGTTGATATTTAGGGCAAGTATTAGATGATGTCGGGTGGTCGCCCGAGCAATTTGCACACATTATTCTCTTACATTCAGTAGGTGGGGTATGATCGGAAGGGAGGTTGCATGAGACACAAGAAGGTGAATTACGGCAGTATTTTGCTGTGTGGCCAATTAATTGACATTGCTTACAACGCATAGGATTAGGGTAATACGGACGGACAGTGAGGTTCCTCCAGGCAACATCAATTCTTTCAGGAAGTTTGTATTTATCAAAAGTTAATAAAACTACACCCGTAGGATTACGGGAGCCGTCAGCAATTCGTGAAAACTTATGTACAGCAGAAACACCCTGCTCCTTAAGACCATCAACAATATCTTCTTCTGATAAGTTATTCAGGAATGGGGCGTATATGGTGCCTTTAACCGTATTCAAAGTATTATGAAGCTTGACATTGATATGACCTCCGCCAGGTAAAATTTTTGCAGAAAGAAATTTGCTAGCTGTTTTGTTGTTATTTACAAAGAGCAGTAGGCTACCATCACGTAGCTCAGTAACTTTACTTACTTCCTTACTGATTGCTTGAATACCTTTATACGTAGCGAAGCATGATAACGAATTAAGTGGCTTGTTGTCGTCCAGCGATGACATGACCAAAAATTTTGGATCATCCGTGTTTGAGACTGGTAATTCTGGAAATTGGTCTAACGGGATCGGATTTGGTTTTTTTCTTTTCTTTTTCATTATTGGAGATAATAGGGAAAACCTATTATCCCCTAATTTGGTGGCCCCAGGGGCCATAGTAAACGCGAATTTTAGTTTAACAAATTAAGAAATTAAGTGATTGAAAAGATATAAAACGATAAAAAATTAATTCACAAACAAAGCACGAGCGTAATATAAACGCATAACAAACCGTTATACCGTTTTAACAAACTCAATAAGCACAGAGCGAAAAGCAACCGGTTACGATGACAGTTCGACGGTGTATGATGGCTTGGAATAATTTGTTGTGTAGATATGAAAACAAGCGAGTGCTTGTCAACGCACGATTAAATTTATTGTTCAAGCTTCCGCACATTTCAACAGAATCCGAGACCGAACTTAGAAATTTACAGCGGGAGACTAATAACTGCATTTCAGCTTTACAAATACAATGGCATCAATGTAGATAGCTGAGATGCCGTATTTACGTATTTGTGTTCTATCCGACTGCCGGACTATACACTGTCACTTTGGAACAATCTCTGGATTCGTATTCAGAGATCCCAAAATGGGTTGAATTAGACAAGTTTCTAACCAAACGGGTTAAAACGATAGAGAGTGTATCAAACCTCAAAGGCGAGTTGGGTACTCAACCCAAAACTAAGTTGGCTGATGGTGCAGGTCGGATACTAACCTTGCAGTCAAGGATTGGATCCAAACCCATCAATTCTTATCACGCCAAGACAAACAACATTAAATTTAATCTCAATCACACATTTTGAAAACTTGTCAAAGATTTATTGAGACGCAGCCTAATGCACGGTTAAATGCTGTCAGAAAACTCCACATCTGCCTAAACTGTTTATAGGACTCACATGAAGTCAAAAATTGTAAAGGTATGTTTAATTGTAATAAATGTACACAGAGACATCACTCTATGATTCACCGGGATCAGAGTGAGGAAATAGCTCAGATATCCGACAGCACAGACACTACTGAGATTTCTACTAAATCTCATATGACCTCCATTAAAGCCAATGCATCAAATGTATCTCTTAGGTACAGCCAAGGTGACCATATGTCACAACGAGAGCATCTTCACTGTGAGAGCCCTGATTGAATCGGGATCTAAAGGAACCCTCGTAAGCAACAGTCTACAGAAACGCTTAAATCTGACAATCAAAAAGGATAGCGCCCGAGTTTCAGGATTGAATAATACTGTGTCAGAACGAGTTCAATCGGTATGCTCAATAACAATTGGCTCGCCCCGTAACAAAAGCTTAAAACTAGAAGCGGAAGCGTTGGTACTGCCAAAATTTACTGCTTCCATCCAGATCAATAAATCCTTCAATTGTAGGAAGGTTACCCAATATCCCCTTAGCGGATAATAATTTCTATACGAGTCAAAAAGACGAGTAAGTAAGTGTTGATCGGAGCGGGTCTCTACCCGAAAATCACATTAAATAGAGTGAAATCGAAAATCTTCGGTTCCCTCGCACGTACGGTGTTCGGTTGGATTTTAATAGATTCCGTTCCCTCCGAAGAAACGAAGATAAATGCCAAAGGCGACGGACAAAATTCAGCAATAACTCAACAACAAACACAAAACATTTTTGTAGTAAAAATATAACTAATTTTATATTTAAACAACAACAACATCATCTGCAGCAACAACACAATAGCAATCAGCGTAATCCATTCACATTGCAACCAATGAAGAGCTAAAAATTTACACCAAATTAATAACACAAAATGCATTGGCAGAACCAGAAATCACTAAGAGCCCGCTATCATTAGTAAAGCAGTGGCAAAAATTAAAGGCCCTAAGTCAACATTTTTGTCAGAGATGGAATACCAAATACTTAAAGGTACTTCAGAAACGAAAGAAATAGAAACATTCCCAAGAGAACGTCCAAGTCAACGAACGAGTGGTAGGATACATGCAGGGTTGGACAACGAGTTGTCCACTACATCCAAGCTCAACGCGGCTTAATTTGTCGGCCTATCACAAAGATTGTCAGTTTACGCAATCAATGTTAATTTTATATTATAAATTCACACTTTAATAATCTTCCTTTTCATTTAGGAAATTATTCAAAATGACAATGAATTGCCCCTATGCAAGTTAGCACCCCATACATTCAAAAGTATCATATGATGCAGTAATATCATATGATACAAAGTAAAATAATATGATACCACTAAATCGCTGAGACTACGACACGTGTAGTGGCAACCTATGGGAAGCGCAACGTCAGCGAAGTGCCAACCTGTGGGAAGCGCAGCGTCAGCAAACTCCGTACCCGTTGCAGTGGCAAACATAGGTCTAGAGTTAAGTATAATTAATTGTAAATGTTAGTTCTTAAGTGGAATTCAATAAAGGAGCATAGCTCCAATAAAATATTTTTTTATTAAAAACTATAAATAGTTTTTTTAACTTGCATAGATAGCCATCTCATTCGCTGGTGCCCAAAGTTCCGGCAGATGTCCCCAGAAGTTAGGCTGAGAACAACATTGATCCACAGCTATTGCAGCAACTGCATCGCCTTGAACCATTCAAAGAATGACTGCGACAGCGTAATACGCTATAAACGTTGCGGCAACCCACACCACACGATGCTTCATGGCATCAGTTCAGACGTCGAAGAACCAGACGAGGATATCATTGAATTAGCATGGCCACAGCAAGTCGAGGCAGCGGAAATGGAAGAGAATTCATTGACAATCGGCATGACGGATTCGGACCCCTCTCAACCGTGTCAACCGCCATCATCAGTCACGCATCCAAAGAAAAGCTCTGACCAACGATGCCTCTCCCGCATACCACACGCCCACACGAGTCAGATTCGAGCCGTTTCGCCGATTTCGGCGTGCTGGTAACAACTCATTGCCCAAAATACGACACTGGGATATATAATATCCGGCCGCGTATAATATCGGCACAATTAAGTGCACTGGCTGCCAACACCTCTCACATTTACCATCTACCCAGGATCGAGTTACGACTCGAGTCGTCTCGCCGACCTCGGAATGTAGTGACTTCAATGTGAATTGGCGGTATGGCAATGAGCGAACCAGACTCGATTGGTCTCGTCGGCCACCCCATCTGCAAAGAAGACGTGGGAGAGGAAGTACAGGAGCCCGTCGCACGTTAGTTTAAGTAATTAATTGTAAACTGCATTTGCTAAAATACTTCAAGGCGGGTGGAATGTGTCCGCCCCCGCCCAATTTCTTTTCCCACGTCTGTATCGGGATAGTAATCTCTTCTTCAAAGTTTTAATTCGAACGCAACCAAACATTAATTGGAAAAAAGTTGCGCTCTCGCTTTTGCGACAGCTCAACCGATCCCGACGTGGTAAGTGTGTTTCCAAATTTTTATATTAAAAATATATTTATTATAAGAAATATTTTGTTTTTTATTTAATATTTTGTGTGAAATCATTTCTGCCGTCCGTTTCCCCACGACCAACCACAACCACGAAACGAGCCACACCGTGCTCCACTACCCGAATTATCACTACCATCATACCATTTGTTAAATTTGTCAGAAAGTTTACTGCATACCGTTATCATCGCCGTTAGCACTTGATTCAATACCCTCGCCATCTGTTTTGCTCTACAATGTTTAATTACTATGCAATAACCTGCTTGCTACTCTCGTCTCCCGCGTGCCCTATGGTTCAATATCGTTGTTATCTGCTCGATTGCTCTAAAAAAATTTGTTGTAAAACAATACACTGCTTCTCTCGTCTCTCGCGTCTTCTCCATTTTTTCAGCACTGTCCCAAACATTTTTCTGTTTTTAGTTTGGGACCTTTAGATGGGATGAAAGAAGAAAGAAATGGTGTAGTAAAAGGTAGGATGGAAGGGGATAAAGCAGGAGGATATAGTGATTTTCTGCTAACTCCAACCATAGTATATGCAGGCTTTAAAGGTTGATAGGAGTTAGCTTCCCCCGTTGTAATGCTGCAGCAGCTCCTGAGTTGTTCTTTCTCACATAAAATTTTTTAAATTTGCAAAATTGTTTACTTTTCCTGAGTAACCATTTACTTATTTTGGTATTTGTCCTTTTACAAAACAACAGGTTGGCTGCAAAAAGTTTTCCATCATACATATGTGGTAGCTTTTTTCTTATGGGGTTTAAGCAGTTGTGAGGTTTTTTTGGATTAAAGCTGTGAAATGTTGAATGTGGAGACGTACTGTGTGGTGTGGTCATGTGGGTTGTGAGTTTGAGTTGTGTTTCCATGTGTGGTGGCTATACTTGGAGAAATTATACTCATTGTCAGTAGGGTAATCTTTTTTATTTTTATTTTTTTTTTTTGCCTTTTATATAAGGGAACAAATATATTTTAAATGTTCACAAAACGCCTGGCTATCGTCCCTATATTTTTTTATAATTTATTGACAATGTTATGACAAAATTTATGTAAAAAAACTTTGGGAAAAATAAAAACGTTAAATATTTTTTTATTTATCAACATTTTTTCATAATCATAGGGACGATAACCATTCACGTGTTTTTGTGTTTCAGATGATCTCAACATAAAAAAAACGCATCTCATTCACCCAGCCATTTCTCCGCAGATGTCATCAAAAAATTCCGAAAAAATTAGTTTATACTTCCCACGATATACCTTATGATATGTGAAAAAAGTTCTATTGTAGAATAAAAATTTCTGTGAAAAAAAGTAAAAAAAAAAAACAAAGGCCAGATTACCCTACTGACCCCTTAAACTATATACACACAAGCGCATACATGACATACTTTTAAAATCGAAATACAGAGGAGCATTTGCCACGAATCGTGGTGCCAAATCCATCGAAGTTGTATTATAAGTTGTGAGCAGTGTACGACAATTTGTGAGATATTCAAAAAAAAGAAATACAGTAAACTCAAAAAAGCGATAACACAGAACAAAATTTTCTGTTCCTTCATGTGTTAAAGCTTATAAATTAGTAATTTCTCACTTCTATTGACAGCCGTTGAACCGTTCTTTCCTAGGCAAAGCGAAAAAGGTGGAGATTTACATTTTAAAGAACCACAAACACACTTAATATCAAAGATATGCTACAATCTGATGAGCGGTTCGGATATTCTGGATCACTAAGCGTCGTAATATACGAACAGGACCCTGAAAGTAAAACACAAAGCCGTTGACGGAGTTTTTTACGCAATACCTGTGAAAAGATGTGTTTCCAAAAGTAATGGTTTATGCCAGGGCTACTGCTATTGCAGAAGACTAACAAATTTTATAATGACGCAGTTTCTAAGGGACATGGATGTTTCATGGAGTACTTGCATAAATATGGTCATGACATTAGAATAGCTTACTCCTTCTATCATAGCAATTGGGAAAACGCAAAGCACTTTTTTATTGCTCAGAATTTACAAAAGAGTAATAATGGATTTTGCACACTTAATGTAGGTACTTTTGGTTTACATTTGCGTTTTTGGAAGGTGTGTGATTATCGGCATTCCCTGTGGTCGACGAGACATACTCCGGGTCTTGTCACCACTCTGGTATTTGGACCTCAAATCCTAAACACGTATGCCATTCATAAGTACCTATAACACAAAAAGTCATTCGTGGATGTTAGGTAAACAAGTATATCTATTGGTGACATGCCTCCGCGTTCTTCACCGCTCAGCGTTAACGCCGAGGCGGCATTCCTAAATAAAGTTGCGTCTTTACGTCAAGTTCCCACTTAAATTCTAAAATTAGTATAAAAGAAATGATATGCATCGCGACTTACAGGGTTTGTCCGGAAAACAATAGAACTGATTTTCTTCCACCGCGACTGTACTTCGGAGCGTGCGCGCACTGACTGGATACGGAAGAGGGCGTTCCTAGCTAACGAATGATCTGCTGGTCAGGACAAACATTTTCGCACGACGTGTTTCTGTGAGTGGTGCAAGTCGAAAATCCAGCGTTCGTGAAAGCAGAGGTACGCGATTATATTCAGTATAAAATTCGGTAAATTTTCGATAGAGACCAAGCAGGCTTACCCAGATGTTGCTTTAGTAAGAAGTGGTGTGTTTCGGTGGCACCAGGCCTTTTTGGAGGGCCGGGAAGAGGTCGCTGATGAAGAACATGGTGGAAGACCTGCGAGTTAGGCAAACAACGACGATGGGACTCGTATGCACAAAGTTTTGAACTCAGACCGTCGACTAAGTATTCTTTTAATTGCCCAGATGTTAAATGTATTAAAATCTGTGTTTAAAGACAGACAGAAATGATGGCGAGTGGAAGTGTGCCAAGAAAATTTTAAAGGGTGTGAAAGAGACACCCAATTTTTCAATAACGTAATCACAGCTGACGAGTCTTGGATTTTGAGCATCATTGCCTAAAAAGGCCGATGAGAGGCAAGCATTTTGAGACGACGGAGGGGATCCAGGCAGCATCCACCTCGGCTCTCAAGGCTTTTTCGTAGAATGCCTTCCGCGATGCCTTCAATGCTTGGAAATCGCGCTGGCAGTGCTGCATCGAGCAGAAGGAGCCTATTTTGAAAGTTTTTAAAGAATTGTAAGGATTGGTTCAATAAAATTTTTTAATAAACTCATTCCTCTTACTTTCCTTACAAAGCCTGTATATTTTTAATAATACTTATATACATTGTTGCAAACATTAAACATCGCGGCAAAATATACGTTCAGAATATATGTTCTTTGTGTTTTTGCAGCAAATTTTACTTATAATTACAATTTCTCGTTTTCGGCAGCAATTTACTTCTTATCCCGCTGTCAAAAAAGTTTTTTCCAACGCTCAGCGTTTCCACCGCCCCTTATAGGAATGCGCCTATAAGCATGAGGAATTTTTGATAGGAATTTTGCCGCTGCCGTTTTTATTTAGGTACAGCTATTACCAATCGAAAGCACTTCTGCGTACCCTGCAGGACGGAGGTAACAGATTGCACAAACACATTGAAACATTTTCAGGTGTTCACTAACACTGTTACATTTTCTGGAATTTTCAATGGAATGGGAGAATACGTAAGTAAGATAGAGAAAAACTATCGACATTATAAACATATTGTAATGTTAACTTGTTAGAATAGGAGAGGCGAATACCCAATATTTCAAGAAGAATAAACGAAAAGCGCAGTTTATTTTGGATTTTAAAGAGGTAAGTTCGCTATTTGATAATATGATATTTTATAATTAATTTCTAATTTATATAAAGGGTGATTTTTTAAGAGCTTGATAACTTTTTTTAAAAAAAAAACGCATAAAATTTGCAAAATCTCATCGGTTCTTTATTTGAAACGTTAGATTGGTTCATGACATTTACTTTTTGAAGATAATTTCATTTAAATGTTGACCGCGGCTGCGTCTTAGGTGGTCCATTCGGAAAGTCCAATTTTGGGCAACTTTTTCGAGCATTTCGGCCGGAATAGCCCGAATTTCTTCGGAAATGTTGTCTTCCAAAGCTGGAATAGTTGCTGGCTTATTTCTGTAGACTTTAGACTTGACGTAGCCCCACAAAAAATAGTCTAAAGGCGTTAAATCGCATGATCTTGGTGGCCAACTTACGGGTCCATTTCATGAGATGAATTGTTGTCCGAAGTTTTCCCTCAAAATGGCCATAGAATCGCGAGCTGTGCGGCATGTAGCGCCATCTTGTTGAAACCACATGTCAACCAAGTTCAGTTCTTCCATTTTTGGCAACAAAAAGTTTGTTAGCATCGAACGATAGCGATCGCCATTCACCGTAACGTTGCGTCCAACAGCATCTTTGAAAAAATACGGTCCAATGATTCCACCAGCGTACAAACCACACCAAACAGTGCATTTTTCGGGATGCATGGGCAGTTCTTGAACGGCTTCTGGTTGCTCTTCACCCCAAATGCGGCAATTATGCTTATTTACGTAGCCATTCAACCAGAAATGAGCCTCATCGCTGAACAAAATTTGTCGATAAAAAATTTTCGAACCGAACACTGATTTTGGTAATAAAATTCAATGATTTGCAAGCGTTGCTCGTTAGTAAGTCTATTCATGATGAAATGTCAAAGCATACTGAGCATCTTTCTCTTTGACACCATGTCTGAAATCCCACGTGATCTGTCAAATACTAATGCATGAAAATCCTAACCTCAAAAAAATCACCCGTTATATATATTATTAATTTCTTTTATATAGAGAAAACGAAAGAGGTTAACAAGGAGAAAAAGGTAAGCATTGTGAATTTAATGTTGTGTGTATAATTAAAAATTTTAATATTACAGAAATCATTTGGACCATTGGTAAAATTCAAATCTATTGCGTGCAGCAACCAAATAATGGAGTATGTTTTACATTATTAAAGTTAAATAGTGTATATTTAATTCAAATATTTGTTATAGATTGTGCATTTTATTTTGATTTTATTATTAAATAAAGAGAAATAATAAAAAAACTGAGTTTTATTTAAAAGAATTTAATTTGCTAGAAGTAACAAATGGGTAACAGATAATCTTGTTACTGCTTGTTCTTCCTAACATGCTTATATGTTAAAGGTAACAAACTGATAACCAAAATAATAACACTAACAGATATTCGGGTAACAAATGCTTTTTGTTATCCATAACACATGGGTAAGCTAAGCGCTAACAAAATAATTTGTTACCCGTAACATACTGTGAAAAGATTTGCTAACAAATGTGTGTATTCTGTTAGAACAAGGCAGCATGCGATATTTGCCATTGGTTAGAGCGAGATAACCATTCACCATCAAATAGCTATGTGTTACTTTTTTCCCACTCTCTGAACAAAAGTAACAAATATTTTAACGAATGCAAAAGTGAACAATAACAATTCGCTTACACGTTTGCTAACAGCTACCCGTCTTGCAGGGTAGTGTGTGGCTTCCTTATACTATGTTCAGACCGAAAATTTCAAAGATTAGATTACACTTAAGCATTTCATAATCCAACAGTGTTCTCACTGCCGTTAGAAAGATCAAAAAACACTGTTATTGTCATTCAAGTATTTTGAAATATAGTATTTTTATTTTTTGTCATATAGTATTTTGAAATAAAAGCCGTCTTTTTTTAATATTTTCCATATAATAGAAATAATGGATGCATTTTTTCATTTGTTTGGTCGATTTTCAGGTGAAATTAGATTCATTGCTTAAAAAAAAATTTGTTTGTTTACATTTTTTTCCCTTTGCAGTGTCTAAATCAGCTGTGACAATGTAACAGATTTCCAGTGCTGACTAGTATTTTTCCAGTGCTGACAAGTAGATTGCGCAAAAACAGAGTCGCACGGACAGATTTAGCGTGGATCAGTTTCAAATCATTTCAATGAAGTGATTTTGAACTGTCATTTTTGTATGGCGAAATCATGATACATTTTTAAGTGATTAAGTGTCGGTCTGAACATAGTATTAAGGAGAGCCACCTATCAGGGTTGCCAGTAGAAAAGACGGTTTTGTTAACCAAGAACTGTCGTTTTATCGAATTTGTTTTCTGGCAGCTCTATTTATTGACGAGTTATTTGAGCTGTATGGCTTTTATTGGCTGAAATATGACCAATCAGAATACACCATCTGTTTTTATATCTTAATTCGGTTGACTCTTTTTCTCATGTGTGGAAACCGTGTATGAAAGAGGTAAGACGAGTGTTTAATTTTACCGGCATTAATCTATACTGAGCATTTGTTTCAGTTCTTACTCTAATTTAAACGAAGTGGGTTTAGATAGTGGTCGATATATATCGCAAAAAATGGATTCGTGGATAATCAAAATATTACCCATATTATTATTTACATTTGAGATTGTTAAGTCTGAAATTTATTTAGAAGATAATTTTAAAGATGGTAATGTTCATAGTACTATGTACTCACACACATTTGCTGATGTATTTATTTCTTTAAGATACTTGGGAGAATTTATGGATATATAGTAAACATCCTGGCAAGGAGTTTGGTAAATTTGTAAGGAGTTCTGGCAGATTTTATAGTGATGAAAATGTTGATAAGGGTAAGAAAATTCTAAATATTAAGTATGTATCAGTTAATTTGCAATACTAATTTGTGTTGCCTTATTAAATCTTAAAGAATAATTGAATCAGGGGGATAGTTAAAGTAGTATTTTGCTGTATTATGTGGGATCAAAATACCAGTAATCAGCGTTAAACTTTCCTGTATGCATAGTATATACATACACTTTGTCAATTAATTGTCTGCAACATGCAAAAATTAACTCATGTATTGCTAAATTTAGCATAAAGTAACTAATATATAGTATGAGGGACATAAACGTCTGTAATAGATATAGAAGCGTACAAATTTTCTGGTGGGGCTTAGGTCAGGACTCTGGTACAGTTGTAGTTCAATATATTCGGGTTTTGTGAGTACAAAACCAAATTTAATAGAATTTAGAATGTTCAGATATACATTTTCATCATCACAAGAGAACACCCGCAGGGAACGATTCCGATTACTTTGGCGGTCGAGAACTGAAAACGAATTTTGGTAAAAATGGAGTAACACTTATATTATTTTGTTTTCTTTTACTCAAATTAATTTTAAAATCACTTAGCGCACAAGGCAGTTGAAAAAGTTAGAATGCTTACAATTTCGAGGAAAACGTGCGTGGCCTGGCCTTAACTTAAATACCAAATATGAAGCATTTTTTAACGACAGCGTTTTCTTTGTATTTTCACGTAATTTTTTTTGGGGTAAATTTTAGAATAGCATTCCCCGATGTCAGGGTTAAAAAGGGTATAGAGACCTCCTCTATCAAGAAAATATATACATATATCTATATATATATACATAGTTGCCGCTGACTTATAGTTTTTGAGATATTTACATTTATAGTTCAAAAATTCAACTATTTAAAATGTTCGTTTCTCCCATTTATAATGAATAATGATAGTTTTTGGAAATTTTTTCAACTTTTATGTCCACTAACACTTCACTAATTCCTTTCTAACCATTTATTTTATATTAAATAGTGCAAAAATAACTTTTATTCAACATTTAACTTTTGTTCAATTATATTTGTCACACAACAAAAGAAAATGTGGAAGTAACTTCCAATTTTTTAGGGGTTTGAGAGGGTATCCCAGCGGCATACATATGCATATTTTGAAAGTTTTTAAAGGATTGTAACGATTGGTTCAGTGAATTTTTTTTCAATCCACTCACACTCACATTTTACAGAGAAGAAGCCTAACGCGATATATTTTCATAAATGCCACTGAAAATAGTTCGCATAGTTGCAACAAATTACAAAATAAATGAATAGCTGTTTTGCGATATTGTTAGTTAGAAATATAAGTGTAAAATTCACGCATTTTAAATAGTTGAATTTTATAACTTTAAATGCAATAATCTTAAAAACACTATAAGTCAGCGCAGCGCCAGCTATATATTTTATACATATGTATGTATATAATCATTGTCATATGACTTGTTTTTCGAGCACTGAAAACAGCAAATACAATACAGGCGTGATAATTTCAAAACAATAAATATTGCAGATCAAGGCAACGAAAATTAAGTCATATTATATATAATATTTCATGAATATCCATTTTTTGGGAAGGTTTTGGGAAATTTTCAAATGCTAATAAAATTATGAGTGCATAAAACATTTTCCATATTCCTGCAATATCGTTACGCGAACTGTTATTATTTATTATTGGCTTGCTTATAATTTTTAAGTTCAGGACATCTTATTATATTTTATAAAAAAATATTTATTAAAAACAATTTTACGCATTTTGTATAAACATATAATTCGGTTTGTATATATATATGATTTTAAATGCCACAACATTTTAAAAATATGTTTGAAGTTTATGTTAACTTAAAAATTCTCACAAACATGTTTGAGAGGCTATGACACCCAACAATTTGAACCAACTTTGTTTTGTCATCAAACATATGATTTCAAAGTTAGTCATAATCTTATTTTTGAAACAACTTCAAATATTTGTTGTAAAAAGCTATGAGTATTTATAAACAATTAATAATAATTTCTACCAAGGATGTTATGAAATTGTTTTGCAGTTAAAACTTTTTAAAATTAGTTTAATACTTAATATTTTTTTCACCAGAAATATTTAATTGCCTCATGTATTTCCAATGAATGACATATTTTAAAAAGTCAAAAACGTTAAAAAACTTGATGAGCTCTAGGCATTTTTTTTAAGTAATAGTATATCAGAAACGATTTTTACACATTTATTCATTAAAATTAAGTGTATCCAAAAAAGCGGTAAAATGTTTAAATTTTTCAAGAATTGCGGTTAAAAATTGAAAAGTTCGATGATGTGTCGGGCGATTGATAGGAATTCGTTTTTTTATGAAAAACCATTAGCATTTGAAAATTTGGGTCGGCTTTAGTATACCATCCCACGATTTCAGGGTTAAAAGGGCCGGTGTATAATGCGACCAGTAGCCTGAGTTTATCCCTAGTGAGGTTAATTACAAATTTAAACCTGTTCATGTTGTACCCCCCAATTAGCAACTTGGCATGTCCCATACCATGCACTCGTTGCCGATGCCTTTCTCTGCCTACTCCCTCCTTGCGGAGTAACTCCTTTAAGGTATGGTGACCCACCCCAGTGAAGGGTTCGGGTCCTACCATTATTGGTGGAGGCTGCGAAGCGGGCGAGCTCGTCAGCCAGTTCATTACCGGCTATTCCTCTGTTACCAGGCACCCAAATAAGGTGCACCTGGTTACGTTACGCTAGGCTGTTCGTTCTCTACACTCCTGCACTAGTAGCGATTTCATCTCATAGGAGGAGATGGCTTTTAGTACCGCTTGACTATCGCTAAGTATGGTATGGAAAACTTCCCTTAGGTGTGGAGAACTTGGTGCGTGGACCCGCGATCCCTACACCGATTCCCTCCGACGTTTTCGAGCCGTCAATGTAGCACCTCAAAGTACTATTCCTTAGCATCAGCTTGCGAGTGGAATCGGTTCCACTCAGAGGGCTCCATAATTTTAGTATGCTCTGGGCATTAGTCACTAGATCACCTTTGGGGGTTCTACAAGAGTATGCTTCGGTCTTGAAACCTTCTGTCAGTCGGCCACCTTGCCACGCTCTTTATACTCACACATTTCGTCTTCTCCCTTTTTCTGTGTGCAAATGCGTTTCGCTTCCCGCTTCAACTGTCGGTATCTATTTCATCCCGCACGAGTTATGGTTGATCGTAATATTGCGGAGTAGGCAGTCTGTTTTCTTTCCGCTGCGATCGGTTGCAGTTATACGTAAGAAGCTTGAAATGCCGCCCCACAGTTCTCAACACCGAGTTGTTGACGAATGCTCTCAGAGAGCAGGAGTGCAAGTCGAGTAGAACATTGTTTGGCTGTCTGTTGTGATTGCAGCTTCTCAACGTCGAATCTTCTTTGTATTTGTTGACGTGCGTTTTTGACTGCATATAGGCAGGTGCGAATCTTGGCTCAACATGATAGTGGTCCGAGGCGATGTTAGGACCTCGGCGCTGACCGACTTCGCCGGGACCCAAAATATTGTTATCTGTCGTACTAGATTCCAGCATAAGAAATATCATCAAGCTACCTGGCTGTCTCCGGATAGAAAAACCACCAACCACATCCATCATGTTGTGATAGACGAAAGACACGTCTACAGTGCTTTAGATATGCGTACTAAAACACTGGAGACGTGTCTTCCGTCCATCACAACATGATCGATGTGTTTTAGAGGAGGCGAGTGGGACGCCTCAGAGATCAACCAGCTGGGACCGGACATTCCATGTGCATGCCCTTAAATCGTAATCCTTAACACGTTTGCAGGGCCGTCATCAAAGAGTGCTTTCTCATCTTTTTTTCTTTGGTAGTGTTTTTGGGCAAAGATCGGAAGTCGCTTGAGCCATATGTAAAATAATTGTTTCTGACAAAGTAAATAGCAATCAGATTACTTTCCTCACTTGCGTGAACTTCTATACATGGATTCATCCTCCAAATTAATTTTTACTTTACTGTTTTTTTTAATCGAAACACGAAGTTTAGTCGCGTTATTACTTTAAAAACAATAAAATCGGTCCCTTTTGTATAAGCACAGAAAATGTAGTTTGTGTTTTTCTCATTAAACGTAATAAATTAAAAACTATAACTATAATTAGATAATATAATTTAGTTTACTTCTGCTTACTAAAACATTAAAAAAACAAAATTAAAACAATACCGAACGAACGAAAAAGTCCAAAAATTTTAAGAAAGTATAGTGGTAAACTTTGCGTGGCCACGAGTATATACGCATTGAAAAAAAGTAAAAATTTATAAAGTCAGACGCTCTGTTTCATCCCATTCACAAACCACGATTTGGTAAGTTTTTCGATATGTTTTAGATCCTTATCCTGCATGAAAAAACTCCTTGTCTGTCTTCAAATTCGAACATATTAAGATTTGGAAGATATGAGGCCTCCAGATTATCAATATAGTATGTGACTCACATAAAACCATCGATCTTCCGAAATTCCTCATTTTTTAGTGTGCTTTTCACTTTCAATTTTCGATGATAAAGCGTTCATATTTTTTGGCGTACTCTAATCGAGCCTTACGGTGTTTACCACTTAGGAATATCTTTTTTTACCATCGCTGTAGAAACGTTATTTTTTTGCAATTTCTCGGTAAGAAACATATTTTTTATATCTTCCTGCAAGTTTTCCTTCAAAGCAGATTTTACGGCTTTTTCCATCATAAACAAACTAAAAATTTTTTAAACTGCCATACTTCATATTTTTGCTATATAAATAATTAAAACGAATATTAATGCAACGCTTAAGAATTTATAGTAGAATAAGTAAGGATTTTATACTCAACGTGCAGGAATCAAAGCCAGGGAAATACCGTACGGTAGGGGTGGGCATATTAGCCCTTAGTGGCATTTTGCATCGTTCGGGCACGCGTGCATATTTTGAGGGCTAGATGAGGGGATCATGAAGAGGGGAATAAGAGCAACGTATTTTACCACTCCATGTTTACAAATGAGAGCGCGAGCATATGTGGGAAGTTGCACTCGGGGTAATAATTGCAAAATTGCCTAACAATTTTAAGTTTATAATTACTACAAATTTATAAAATGTAAGACAAATTAAAAATATAATAAAATATTTTATTTTAGTAATCTTTTTGGGTTGGGTTTAGTTTAGTATCTCTTATTCCTCTCTAATTCGTGGACGGATTTTTTTAAATTTATATAGCACGGATAGCCAATGAATTAAACTTTTGTTTAAATGTAAATTTATTGTTAAATGTTAATTTGTTTTTTAGATATAAGTACGCAAAAAACGCACATTTTCACATTTGCTCAAACAATGGCTCTCTTCTTTTGAAGTTTTTGTTGCACACACATTATTTGAAATATATTTAATTGAATTAATGATAAATTATGGATTTTAAGTTGCAATTTTATGTACAATTTAATAAATAAAACAGCTTTCAATTACGTGTTATATTGTTCCTTGAAATGTAAGCAAAATTACTGAATATGAACTGTCAAACGACGAAGAAAATAAGCACAAAAGGAAGATAGTAATAACCCAACGAATCAAAATGGTAGGCCTTATATACTGCGGCGGTTGTTTCAATGTAATATATTATACTGAAAATATAATGAAAATTTGGAATAAAATATCGCGCGATTTTTTATTCCAAATTTTCGCCTGCGGCGCTTGTTTCAATGTAGTATATTATGCTGAAAATATATTCAAAATTTAAAAAAAGAAGATCGCGCGATGAAAGGGGGAAGGGGAAGGGTGGTATTATTCAAAAGTTCCATTCATTACCTTTCAAATGAGGGGGGTAGCAAGCCCCCTGCCCCCTCCCCCTTTGCGCAAAACCTCTTCAAAATGAGATACTAAACTAAACATTCCCCATCTTTTTTTTATTTTTCTTTATAACAGCATTTAATTTAGTTTATTTGAAATAATAAATTCTATGTTTGGTTTAATCTTATTTGCTGTAGCTACACGCATTATTGTACCAAAATTTAAATCAGATAACCTACTTCTTATTTTATGTTTGTTTAATTTCATTATTGAAAAAAAAATGTTCACAAGTGTATGTACTTCCAAACATAGATAAAATTCTCGAAGCAAAAAGTTTCAAACCAGGTAATTTCTTTTGAGAGCACTATGTAAATGATTAGCCAACACCGTTTCTTCCGCCCGTTTACCATAGAGTTTCCAACGATTTGGGGTTTTCCCCATAGAAACGAGTCAGCGATTGCTGACAGGGTTGCCCATCTCGATATACTGTGGTAATTATAAAAAATGTTTTCAATATGTTTGAAATTTTCTTAAACTAACTCAAAATCAGAGTCGAATGCTAATATTTATAAATATATAAACTAGTTTTAATAGTTTGATTTCAGTTTTGATATTTTATATTATGAATAATTATAATTAAAAAGTTAGATGTGCACAAAACTACATATGCGTATTGAGTAATGGCAACATTGTTCGAATGAAAACGAGAACAAAGCGCTTGCCGCCCGTAGCTAAGGGAGAAACTAAAATTAATTTTTACAACTGGCATCACCACAATTAACTGTTCCATCACAGGTGTGAACATAGTAGGAACAACCATAGGATATTGCGAAGTTTTAAAATGTGCTGTTTTCTTATTAAATAAAATTGTTTTTAGATACAAGTATAACTTATATAATTTTTTCCTAACAGTGATTAGAATTTCTCATCATACGAAGGTAAATAAAAACAAATATTAATGCGAAACTCTAAAAACTCTACCTCTTTTTGTTCACACAGCTGTACAATTCCGATATGAAGTAAATTTCCGTTATTTAATTTGTGTACAATGTCATGTGCTGAATGGCAGCATGACAGTGAACTGAAAATGGTGTTGTGAATCCTTCTACATGAACATTTGTGAGAAGTCAGCAACATAACAATGGCCGGCACGTACACAAGACAACACAGCTGTCCATTTAGTATATACACAATTTCGTTGTGGTCATACTAATACCTTGCAGTTCATTGAAATTGTAATATTGAAATTTTTTATGCAAAAAATAAGTAAATAGGTAAATTTATTTGTTTTAAATTATCCATTGTTATAACAAATGAGCTATTTTATGCTTTTATTTGTAAAATAACGTCAGGTTTGTTAGAGCTTTGAATAATTTTATATTTTACATATTAGTGGCATCACCACTCTACCTCATCTCTCTACTGTCGTTGGCAAATATAAAAATATATTGAAGTTAGCGAGAGCGACAACTGTTGGCCTGCAGCCGTATAGTCGTGCAACTGTCCAAATAACGGTGTCCCTATGAACGTGTGTATTTTAATATTTGACAGATGTCGCTTGCAGTCTGTCGCGCTCAATGTGTTCAGCACATCAATATTGCCGCAACTATTCTGCGATGAACATCAAGTTTCGGAGGAATGTAATTGATTTTTTTCTCAACTTTTTATCCCCTTCACTCCGTAAACTGATATTCTCCTCATTTAGCCCTCGTTCGCACTTTGCTAACTTTGCGGGCTAAAAATGTGCCCATCCCTTCCGTAGGGTGTAATAAGAGGTAAGATAATTTGCTTAATTGTCGGCACCAGTTGTGATTTCAATCGTATATAATCATATTGGGTTTCATCTTTTGGAAGGTTTGAAGGTCTTTTTAATATATAGTTTCAACAAATTTCGCAAAATAAATAAAAAGTCGCAGGAATGAAAAAATGTATCAATTGAGATTTTTTGTCAGAAACTACTTATAAAACTGAATATGCTGTAACGAATGTCTCGATAAATAGTTTACATTGTAATTCACTCTTGAGTTCAATTACTGGATTGTTAAATAAAAGTCCTATTTTAATAGCTATACACTTATCCTTATTTCTAATTTCAACAACGTAATGATTTACTACTCATCCGAAATAACAACTTTTTATTATTTATACATGTATCATTTGCTCTTATCACGGCAGCACTGTAACTAGGTGTCTGTTGCACAATCCGGCAGCCCTTATATACTAACTCGTTAACAAAACTTCGCAACTCGAATATTCCGGCAATTACGCTGACTAGTTAATGATAACAATAACTCGTCGTTTCTATTTTTGTTCTTGTATCCGTGTTCGTTACAATACTTTAAAATTTTTGCTAGCGTAACTTTACTACAAATTATCTAACGATTTCCATTTATATTACATATTCGCCTCAAGTCACAAAAATTGTTTTTAATTTGAAATTTAAATTTTAAAGACTTGTGACTGTATGACACAGTACAGATTCGCTCGGTTAGCCAACATAATTATGTTGGCTTGTCATAAACTATCATAGCTTGTACTTATATTGAACTAGAGGCATTGTCAGTTCATTGCTTTTCTCATTCACGAAAAAAAGTAGTTGACAATAGCGAGAAACCCTTATTTTGACAGATGAAAATGTAAATAAAGTCAAATTTTTTGTTTTCAGTTTTTTGTATTCTAGACCTCAAATGAATAATATGTAACGGGTGATTTTTTTGAGGTTAGGATTTTCATGCATTAGTATTTGACAGATCACGTGGGATTTCAGACATGGTGTCAAAGAGAAAGATGCTCAGTATGCTTTGACATTTCATCATGAATAGACTTACTAACGAGCAACGCTTGCAAATCATTGAATTTTATTACCAAAATCAGTGTTCGGTTCGAAATGTGAAAATCCGCTTTTTTATCGACAAATTTTGTTCAGCGATGAGGCTCATTTCTGGTTGAATGGCTACGTAAATAAGCAAAATTGCCGCATTTGGGGTGAAGAGCAACCAGAAGCCGTTCAAGAACTGCCCATGCATCCCGAAAAATGCACTGTTTGGTGTGGTTTGTACGCTGGTGGAATCATTGGACCGTATTTTTTCAAAGATGCTGTTGGACGCAACGTTACGGTGAATGGCGATCGCTATCGTTCGATGCTAACAAACTTTTTGTTGCCAAAAATGGAAGAACTGAACTTGGTTGACATGTGGTTTCAACAAGATGGCGCTACATGCCACACAGCTCGCGATTCTATGGCCATTTTGAGGGAAAACTTCGGACAACAATTCATCTCAAGAAATGGACCCGTAAGTTGGCCACCAAGATCATGCGATTTAACGCCTTTAGACTATTTTTTGTGGGGCTACGTCAAGTCTAAAGTCTACAGAAATAAGCCAGCAACTATTCCAGCTTTGGAAGACAACATTTCCGAAGAAATTCGGGCTATTCCGGCCGAAATGCTCGAAAAAGTTGCCCAAAATTGGACTTTCCGAATGGACCACCTAAGACGCAGCCGCGGTCAACATTTAAATGAAATTATCTTCAAAAAGTAAATGTCATGAACCAATCTAACGTTTCAAATAAAGAACCGATGAGATTTTGCGTTTTATGCGTTTTTTTTTTTAAAAAAAGTTATCAAGCTCTTAAAAAATCACCCTATACATATATTGTTTATTATATTAATATTCCGTTCACAAATTTGAAATTTCAAACTTAATTGAATATCAGCTGATTGTTCTTATCCGTATTGCCAACACAATTAATTTTTAAACTAGCATATTGGGTTGTCAAAAAAGTCTTGCGGTATTTTTATTGAATTTTTTGTTTTATTGAAATTGAAATGAATTTTTGGTGACTCATGCCCAGCTCTTGACCGATGCTACGGCTGCTACTATGCCGGTCTCTTTCGACCAATTCAGCGATTTTATCCCAATTTTCACGACAGGCCTTCCGGAGCGTGACGCATCTTCGACCACCTCTACACCAGAACGAAAACGTTGAAACCATCATTGTGCGGTGGAAATGGAAACTGTATCAGGTCCATAAACTGCACAAATTTTATTCGCGGCTTGAGATGCATTTTTGCCTTTATCCTAGTTTTTGACAACCCAATATTAAATAAGCTAAGTTCGTTTTATTTGTCCATGATTTAGCTATTAGCTTGTGATGGTCAAATAAAACACGCCTATTACTATAATCACTATCCATTACAAAATGCTAGTATGTTTACATATTTATAACAATGTCATTTTTTTAGGTTTGCAAACATCTCAGGATGCTCGGTTCTATGCAGTATCGAGAAAATTTGAACCATTCAGTAACGAAAATAAAAATTTAGTTATTCAATTTTCTGTGAAGCATGAGCAAAATATTGACTGCGGGGGTGGTTATGTAAAAATTTTCGACTGTTCTTTGGATCAAACTGATATGCATGGAGAATCCCCATATGAAATAATGTTTGGACCAGATATTTGCGGTCCAGGAACGAAAAAAGTTCACGTTATCTTTAGCTACAAAGGCAAAAATCACCTAATTAATAAAGACATACGATGCAAAGATGATGTTTATACTCATTTCTACACACTCATTGTAAAACCAGACAACACATATGAAGTGTTGATTGATAACGAAAAAATTGAGTCCGGGAACCTTGAAAATGACTGGGAATTTCTTCCTCCAAAAAAGATTAAGGATCCGAATGCGAAAAAACCAGAAGATTGGGATGACAGGGTATGTTATATTCTTTATAATAATTATTTTTTTAAGTATTAATAAAACTATTATACATAAGCCAACAATTCCGGATCCAGATGATACCAAACCTTCAGATTGGGACAAACCAGAATATATCCCTGACCCAGATGCTTCTAAGCCTGAGGATTGGGATGACGAAATGGATGGCGAATGGGAACCTCCTATGGTAGATAATCCGGATTACAAAGGCGAATGGCAGCCTAGGCAGTTGGACAATCCAGATTATAAAGGCGCGTGGGAGCATCCAGAAATTGAGAATCCAGAATATGTACCAGATGGCAATCTGTATTTACGGAAAGAACTCTGTATAATTGGATTTGACTTATGGCAAGTGAAGTCGGGAACGGTTTTTGATAACGTACTTATAACTGATGACATCGAAGAAGCTTTTAAGAAGGCATCTGCAATTAAAGATATACAGTCTGGGGAAAAAAAAATGAAAGAAGCCTTAGATGAAGAGCAACGAAAAAAAGATGAAGAAGAAGCTAAGAAGAATGCGGACAAAGACGAAGATGATGAAAAAGATGAAGATGAAGCAGACGAGGCGCAGTCAAATGATCATGATGAACTCTAAATAATAAAATGATTATTTGCGATTTTTACAAATATATAAAAAGACTTGATAATTATTATTTTGTTATAATTATTATTTTGTGGATAAAAGTCACTGCTTCTTAAGAGTATGAACTCTCGTTATTTATCCTCAAACATTAGAAAAATCAAATAAATATCAAAAAACTTGAAGTAGTAATACTTATATGTAGCTGTTTTGTTAATGTAATGTTTGTCTGGAGAATATCGTAACAGTATTTTACTTTTATTTTCACTGGTTTCAGTTTTTTACATATTACTAAATGAAGCAGAATCAACTACACTTATTACTGTTTGCACATCAAGGTAATTGTGGTGAAGCGAATGCATACGACGAATCGAACGTTTTTTCGAAAATGCGATGTGTTCATATTGTGACTGGCGAATGAATAGATTCACTTGACTTCATTCTTGTCATACAAAAATCATTGAAAAATGTCTCGGTGTATCTCAAACTAATATTTTTGACGCCTTTAGACTAAAAATTATTTTCCTTTACCTTTTGTGTCAACAACGGCTTTACTTTATAAAAATAAAAATACAATAACGTTGATTTATAATATATTTTGAAGATTTTTATGTTGTAAGGAAAACAAGCAACTTAGGTAGGAACGGGATCACTTCAATTCCATGGAAGTTCCTGTATTGTAAGTATCGACTGAAATAAAAGTGTATGTATGTACATCACCTAAATTTTCATATTCAGAATTAAGAAAAACGTTAAGCAAGTATACATACATACATTTGCATGTGCTAGACAACATAAAGCTAAAAAGTTATTGGTTGCGTAGATGGAATGCATGTTGCGATTATTGCTCATCATAATAAGATATATTTATGCAAAATATGACGGATATAAGTACCCACGACTCATGTGACTAGTTTCTATTCACTAAACAGTCTCTAGCGTTAGTCTCAAACTATTGCCTCAAATTTTAGACCTGATAGTTAGCTAAATGTTACATAAATATTATGAAACAAAGTCAACATATATTTTTATTGATAATTAAGTTTTTTGACTATGTTATAAAAAATTTATTATTTGTTATAGACATATTTATTTTCATTCAAGTGTAAAAACATCTCTGAATATTGAAATGGGGTCGGCTTTAGTATACGATCCCACGATTTCAGGGTTAAGAATTAAGAAAATATATAATTGTTGCCGCCGCAAACTTATAGTTTTCGAGATATTTGCATTTAAAGTTGAAAATTTTGCAAATTTTATCTTGCAATTTCTCGATTTCTAGTAATTATTTATTTCATATTATGCACTTTTTATGCACTTATACTTCATTACATTGTTTCTACATATTTATTTTTTAGTATTTATTTAGTTATTTGCTTAAAATAAGCATTTTATATTTTACACAAATTTCATTACATGCACAATAACAAAAGTATTCCGTGTTGACAGATAATAAGTGTTGCCATAATTACACATTTATCAAACGAATAAAAATGAATAAAAAATAAGATTATACCCCAAATACATAAATCATTGCCCCTTTTCTTCATACATCATAATTTTTGATCGGGTAGGCCACCAACGCCAAAAAGGAGTTTTACTCAAAAAAATACCTGACACACCCCGGTGTTGGATCGGCCAGGGTTATTTTTTTGAAGTGCGGCCGAAGGCCGCCAACGCAAAAAGGACTTTTACTCAAAAACAACCTGACTCACCCCGGTGTTGGATCGTTCAGTGTTATTTTTTTTGAAGCGCGGCCGAAGGCCGCCAACGCAAAAAGGACTTTTACTCAAAAACAACCTGACACACCCCGGTGTTGGATCGTTCAGTGTTATTTTTTTTGAAGCGCGGCCGAAGGTCGCCAAAGCAAAAAGGAGCTTTACTCAAAAAAAATCCGACCACCCCGGTGTTGGATCGGCCAGGGTTATATTTTTGAATCGCGTCCGAAGGCCGCCAATGCAGACAGAAGTGGGACGCGAATGGATTAATGTTTACCCTGTTTTACCTTTGTTGTGTTGCAAATTATCATTATGATCCTTTTATTAAATTATTAGATTAAACATACTTATACGCCTTAAAACTTTTCTTATTACAATGGAAAATTTATTTCAGATGGTATTTGTTTTCTGCGTTTGAGTTTTTATATCCATTCTTATACTATGTTCAGACCGACACTTAATCACACGATTTCGGCTGTTGAATGGATTATCCCACTAATCTTAAAAATTTATCAAGATTTCGCCATACAAAAATGACAGTTCCAAATCACTTCATTGAAATGATTTGAAACTGATCCACGCAAAATCTTTCTGTGCGACTCTGATTTTGCGCCATCTACTTGTCAGGATTGGAAATCTATTACATTATCACAGCTGATTTAGACACTACAAAGGGGAATTTCTTTAAAGCAATGAATCTAATTTCACCTGAAAATCGACTTAACAAATGAAAAAATGCATCCCTTATTTCTATTATATGGAAAATATTAAAAAAAAGACGGCTTTTATTACAAAATACTATATGACAATGTTTTCTTTTGATAAATATTAAGCGATGTGACTTCATGAATGACAATAACAGCTGTTTTTTGATCTTTCTAACGGCAGTGAGAACACTGTTGGGTTATGAAATGATTAAATGTAATCTAATCTTTGAAATTTTCGGTCTGAACATAATATTATTCGTTTGATAAATGTGTAATTATGGCAACACTTAATATCTGTAAACACGGAATACTTTTGTTATTTTGCATGGAATGAAAATTGTGTAAAATATAAAATGCTTATTTTAAGCAAATAACTAAATAATTACTAAAAAATAAATATGTAGAAACAATGTAATGAAGTATAAGTGCATAAAAAGTGCATAATATGAAATAAATAATTACTAGAAATCGAGAAATTGCAAGATAAAATTTGCAAAATTTTCAAATTTAAATGCAAATATCTCGAAAACTATAAGTTTGCGACGGCAAATTGTCTCTAACTTAAAATCTCAAATTTAGAGACTTGAGACTGTCTCACGTTACAGAATCCCACGGTAAGTTGGAGACAATTTTTGAGACTTGAGACGATTTTCCTATTCTGTAAGCGACAGTCACAAAATCTATTACAATCCATCATTCAGAGATGTTTTTACACTTGAATGGAAATAAATATGTCGATAACAAATATTAAATTTTCTATAACATCGTCAAAAAACATAGTTATCAATAAAAATGAAAATATATGTTGATTTTGTTTCATAATATTTACGAAATTTATTTAAAATTTATTTATTTTTAACTTTTTCGTGTTTGAGTTGCTTACAAAATATAAAAATACGACAATCGATTAATATATATGATGATCTCTATTCAGAATATTCAAAATGGCAGACAAGAGCTCTTTTTAGTTTTGTGACCGGCTAACTACCAGGTCTCAATATTTTGAGACTAACGCTAGAGACTGTTTAGTGAATAGTAACTAGTCTCAAATTGAGACTTTGCCTCAAAATGTCTCAAATAGAGACTGGTTACAGAATCCCGCTACTAGTCTAATATATTAGGAAAGATACTTAGAAGCTAAATGTTAATAAATTCATTTGCTGCTACTGTTGTCTTATTAGGTCAGAAGGCTTCTTGCGTTTCAACCGGATTTCTCGCACAGCAGTTTAGATGTGTCTGGAGGCTTCCCCATTAACGTGCTGTCTAAGCCTCAGTTCGTGAGACTTTGCTAATTTGGAGATTTCATTGAATTGATAGCGTGGATTTCCTGCCAACTAGGTGGTAAAGTTTGCCAAATTTTATATCAAGCTCGCTCCTTTTTTTGACATGCTCTTTCCAGCGTAGCTTAGCATCTAAGGTGACACATAGATACTTTGCACTGTTATGATGGGGTATAGGAATGTTATTTATATAAATTGGACAATATGCCGGCTTTTTCAAGGTTAAGTCAAAATGAATTGATTTGATGTCGGGTAATTTGATGCGCCACGTACATGCCCACTTAGTAATTGCGTTGACTGCTGTCTGCACTCGTTGACTAGATACTGAAGTTGAGTCTCCAGCTCCTATCAAAGCTGTGTCATCCGCAAATGTCGCTGTCATATAACTAGAATCAGATGGGAGGTCACTGGTGAAAAGCAAATAAAGCATAGGCCCCAACACGCTTCCCTAGAGAACACCGGCTTCTATCGGTTGCAAGTTTGAATATGCATCCTCTTGTTTAATGCGGAAGTATCTATCTTTTAAGTACGAAGCAATTATTTCACAAAATTGTTTGGGTAGCATGATTTTGTGAACAGGTGACCCATATGTCAAACTTTGTCAAAAGCTTGAGACACGTCCAAAAAGGCCGCCGTACGTTCTTTTTATCAATTGTATTTTCAACGAAATTAACGATTCGGTGTACCTGGTCAATTGTTGAATGGTGGTCACGGAAGCCAAAAATACAATTCTTTGGTAAATTGCGTAATATTTCTCCAGTTATTAAATCGTACCAGGTGCTTTTTTAAGTCTTGTGTTCCCGATAAGATTTTTAATTTCTTTAGTAGTAACAGGAGAAATGCTGTGTGTGTGATGTGTGGATCCAAGCAACTATTTTCACAGTTTATCTCATACCCATCGTTAGACGTAAATGTGTTTCTCAAATGATTTTCAAATACGGCAGCTTTCTGTTCATTCGTTTTGGCCCATGCAGTTTCGTTCAGTTTTAATGGTACTACATGTTTTATTTGTTTATTAATATTTCTTGCAGCTTTCCAAAGTGAATACTCGGTGGATTTATCAGCTGTGAGTTTAGCCAGATACGTTTTGAAGGAACAATTTTTGAACTGTTTAAATTGTGTTCTTAGTTTCGCTGTACATTTATTAAGCTCATTTGTTTATTACATAATGTTGGCGTGCGAAATAATTGGCTTTTCATACAGAGTTAGTAGCACAGGGAAATGGTCAGAGCTTAATTCTGAGCAATCTTTAATACATAAATTGAGTTTCGGTAATTTATTGATTATAAAGAAGTCCAGAAGGTCTGGCAATTTCTGTCTATCTGTAGGCCAATAAGTGGGTCTTCCTGTAGAAACAAAATTGCGTTCAACTGCTTGTATAGCTTTGAGAAGTTTTCGATCTTTGGTTGTAGTTAAATGAGTGTGTTTTGCGTTAAAGGCGCCTCCAATGACGAACCTTCCGTCATATTTTTTTAATAAATTCATATACGTTTCTACTTTTGAAGTTGTACTTCTTATACGAGTTCGGAAAAGGTTGCGTTAAATGCAAGTTGCGCAATCTAGTCTGCGAAGATGTTCGAGCAGCAAGCGAAGCGGTGACAATCGGCGATGTATGTTTGTATGCTTGTGCATTATTGAAGTTGTATTTCTTTTTCTTTGGTTTGTGTTTCATTTCTGCGAATTCTCAACTATTTTGTGTGACTTTTGGTTGAAATACTCTGCGTTGGCCGTTGAAAAGTTAAGACTATACGTCACAGGATCATTTCTGTAGTTTCTCTTCATTTACATTTTTTGGAAATCGACCCGCGATGACGAGGTATATCGTTTTATCTGACAGCGTGAGGTTTATGAATTTCATTTCTAATTTTGTCTTGTGGCATATTAGGAAAGATGTTTCATCGAAAATCGCTCGCTTCTTCTTCTTCTTTACTAGCGTAGATACCGCTTACGCGATTATAGCCGAGTCAACAACAGAGGCTGATTGTTGGTTTTCATTGGGGGTGTTTTTTTACGTGGTGGGTCCCAAACCCAGCGCACAACCCTAAGTAGGGGATATTTCGCCTTCTCACTTTAGCTCGCCTTCAAACGGATGTTCTTAGGCTACCCAGGGGATACTTGGTCAAAGACCGGAAGTCGTGAGCTGCTTGAGTCATATGTAAAAGAATCATTTCTGGCAACTCCCAAGTGAATGGCGATCAGAGAACTTTCCTCACTTGCGTGAAGTTCTACACATGACTCCATCCTCCAAAACGCTCGCTTACAACGGATAAATCGACTTCTGAGTGGTGATTTTAATGAATAAATTCCAAGGTTTACACAAAAATAATGCAGTCAATAAGTACAGTACGCATATGTATGTTTGTATGCTTGCGCATTATTTTTCTTTCCTTTGTGTTTCATTTCTGCGAATTCTCAACTATTTTGTGTGACTTTTTTTCGTTTCTGTCTCATTTCTGCGAATTCTTTGTGTGACTTTTGGTTGAAATACTCTGCGTTTGCCGTTGAAAAGTTAAGACTATACTTCACAGGATCATTTGTTGTAGTCAGTCAGTCTTGTGGGTTGGCAATTCACAAGTCGCAAGGAGGAACTTTCAATGAAATTGTTTACTATTATGAAATAGTTCAATCTCAACAGTTAGTTTATGTCGCACTGTCAAGAGCTGTTGCCATTAAAGAAGTTTACATTATCCCAGTGAACAAACAGAAAAAATTGTATCATGGCATTGGAAACAATGACAGGTCATGTTGCGCTTTGCGAGATGAAATGATAAAATTACGTCAAGATCCAATTATTACCTTAGAAAAAGAATTATTCGAGTTTCTTAGCACAGGAAATATGTTTATCAATAATATCATTCAATTGTCAAAGTCTTCGTGCTCATGTTGATGATTTCTCAGATAGAGTGTTTAAACAGTCAAACATCTTGGTGTTATCAGAAACATTTATGAACGACAACGAGACTCCTGTATCCGTACCAAATTTTGATTTCGTTGTAAGATTTCAACGAAACGAAAAAAAGAAATTCAGGCGTTGCGATTTATCACAATGGGCAAGACAAATGTCATATTCTCACTCCTCATTTAGATATAAACGTACGCGAGTGATGCTGATGTGACGATATCAACATCAATAAGAATTGGCGATTTGTGTGCGGTAGAATGCAAGATGTACCCTAGCGATAATCATAATAGTAAAAAATTGAATTTAATTGCCTTATATATATTACCAAATTCATCGATGAGAGATATACAAATTTTCATCGGTAAAGCTTTATTACCGTTGTAAACTGCAGGTTCGCAAGCTTTTGCAGATATTATCGGAGAACCAGTAGAGTATAACGAACAACCGGCACTCCTTGCGGAAGATTTCAATGTAAATTTCTCATTGCCAGAAGCTGAACCATTACTGGCTTTCCTTAGAAAGAAATGCTCCTACGACAAAAGGAGGTATGACTATTGATGCGGTATTCGCGAGAAATATAAGTAGATCAAATAGAGAGACATTTCATATCGTATTTTAGTTATCATAATTCAATTGTAAATACTATAGATATCAATCCGGAATCAGTTAATTATCCTATGACGACTTTGCATATACGATGCGAGTCAAGGTACGTTTTCGGTAACCTCAATCTTTGAACCAGTTCTGACGCAATTATAGTCACCTATCGGGTCGGGTTGATTATGGCTCATATTTTATTCCATTTGCCATCGTGTTTAACTTTGACCATCACTGTTGGTATGAGGGTCGGCTTGGCCAGTAACGTGGGTAGATCTTTTTGCCTATGAAATCTTTCTTCGCTCTTTGATGGTTTTTCTGGCTCTTTGCAAAACAATCACGCTGAGTGATTGCACGGTGAATGTGGGGCTGCTTTGGCGGCTTCATACTGGTTTGAGGGGCCATGTCACTATAAGGAAATAATATTAATTATTTGGTGCAGTGATTATTTTGGTTATTGGCCGGGTGATTGTTTCCTGAGACGTACGTATGTCAACTACTCTTGCTTTATTGTCTGCCTCGAGATACATTTTTTCGATGCGACCAAGTCTCCACTCATTTGGGGGTACTGTTTCGTGACGTATAACAACCATATCGTTGACATCATTATTGCGTTGAGGGTATTTCCACTTATATCTTTTGTGGAGTTCTTTCAGATATTCTTCTTTCCATCGTTTGCAGAAGTGTCGATGGAGTATCTTCAGTTTCTGCCATCTTTGTGTGATGCTTAGATGTGCGTCTTCTATGTTCTGCTGCGATTAATAAAGGGGTAACTGTTAAGAAATGGCCTGGAATTAAAGGTTTTAAATTTTTTGGGTCTTCACCTAATAGGCTTAAAGGGCGAGAATTCAAGCAACTTTCGATTCGGGTTAAAAGGGTAGCTAGTTCTTCGAAAGTGAATTTCTGGTTCTGAGACACCTTTTTCAAGGGGCTCTTTAAACTTTTCACTCCTGCTTCGCAGAGTCCACCCATGTGTGGAGCTCCTGGAGGATTAAAGTGCCAGTTGATGTTTTGGTGCGCTCCACTAGTTGTTAATTGAGTTTTCAATGACTTCATGAATTCGCGCCGATCTTTAACTAAACGTTTAGACGCTCTAACAAAATTAGTACCATTGTCCGAATAGAGATCGGCGGGACATCCTCGCCGGGAAAAGAAACGTGCGAATGCGGCCATGAATGCGGCGGATCGCCTCCCTAATAAAATAAAATAAACCCACCCAATTAATCATCGCTTGGATCAGGATATCGGATCATCAGGATTTGTACATATATATATTTTCACCAACCCAATCAACCATATTTTGGATCCTCCGGATTAATATTCACCTACCCAACAACCACCATCTTCAGGATATTCACACACCCAATCAACCACTTTATCATCAAACTCATACGAGGAAAATTGTAAGTACCCAAACCCAAATTTATTCAAAATATAATAATATAAATTTGGAATAAAACGGCATAGTGAAACAAGAACAAAGTTAATATTCTATTCCGAAGTAAATCTTTTGCTTAACCGGTGTTTGCAAACTTTGTTATTGCCATATTCCGCTTTGCACTTTACCCGTTCATATACATACAAACGCATATAATTTTTGAGAGCCAAGTAGTGCTGCTTTGTCACCAACTTGTACGCACACGTATATATGCTTTATTGCATTACCCGCTCAACTAACAACAAACTAACGTTGACTGCAAGTGCAGTGTGAGCAAGCAAAAAACAGACCCGGTAGGAAAAATTTCAAAGACCCATTAGTAAATTTTTCGTTCGTCGGAATTTCACCCATTATATTTTGCGGTACAAAATATACACATCGAACAAAAAAGTAAAGTCGTTGCTTATTAATTTATTAAAATTCAAACTTAAATAAAGAAATATTTTTTCAAATTTTTTATTTGTTTTATTTCAATTTAATTCATCGTCGTAAACCCGGTTAAGTGATTTTTCAATAATAATGGAAGAGTTTAAATTTTGTATTTCCGATTTGTTCGAATACATTGAGGAACATTACGACACCCAACCCGAAGATGAGTCAATTTATACTCTGGAAATAAAAAGGGTTGAACTTAACGCGATATATGGGCATATCCCAGAAACTGTCTACCAACCAAAAATATTTGAACTTAATCCAACATATTTTTTTAATGGAGTATTAGAATAGATATCCAATTTTATAAATTTATAAAAAAAAATTATTTCGATGATGATTAATACAAAAATTATTACCAAATCCTACCTTACCTCAGGTCTTTTCAGGTGTTATACAAAAAAAGTGAAATTTTTTACGTGTTCATCATTGCTTTAGTATTAACATAGATGGTCTAATCGAAAGCCATATTGTTATTTACTCAATTCTCCTTAAAATTTGTAAAAAAAATTACGTTTACTTTTCTGAAAACATTAAAATTTGGTATGAGATGCCAGGTAAATGCGTTTTAGCGTGCGTAACGGAAAATCAGGTTTTTTTTATATTGTGAGTAGAAAAATTTTTTTTTTACAAATCATCTATAATTATTATTTAAATAAATCTCCTGCTTTTAAGAAAAAAAAAAAAAGAATTTTTTCTTTCTTCTTCTTCTTTACCGGCGTAGACACCGCTTACGCGATTATAGCCGAGTCAACAACAGCGCGCCAATCGTTTCTTCTCTTCACTACGTGGCGCCAATTGGATATTCCAAGCGAGGCCAGGTCCTTCTCCACTTGGTCCTTCCACCGGAGTGGAGGTCTTCCTCTTCCTCTGCTTCCCGCGGCGGGTACTGCGTCGAATACTTTCAGAGCTGGAGTGTTTTCATCCATCCGGACAACATGACCTAGCCAGCGTAGCCGCTGTCTTTTAATTCGCTGAACTATGTCGATGTCGTCGTATATCTCGTACAGCTCATCGTTCCATCGGATGCGGTATTCGCCGTGGCCAACGCGCAAAGGACCATAAATCTTCCGCAGAACTTTTCTCTCGAAAACTCGCAACGTCGACTCATCGGTTGTTGTCATCGTCCAAGCCTCTGCACCATATAGCAGGACGGGAATTATGAGCGACTTATAGAGTTTGGTTTTTGTTCGTCGAGAGAGGACTTTACTTTTCAATTGCCTACTCAGTCCGAAGTAGCACCTGTTGGCAAGAGTAATCCTGCGTTGGATTTCTAGGCTGACATTGTTGGTGGTGTTAATGCTGGTTCCTAAATAGACGAAATTATCTACAACTTCAAAGTTATGACTGTCAACAGTGACGTGAGTGCCAAGTCGCGAGTGCGACGACTGTTTGTTTGATGACAGGAGATATTTCGTCTTGCCCTCGTTCACTGCCAGACCCATTTGCGTTGCTTCCTTGTTCAGTCTGGAGAAAGCAGAACTAACGGCGCGGGTGTTGAGACCGATGATATCAATATCATCGGCATACGCCAGCAGCTGTACACTCTTATAAAAGATTGTACCTGCTCGGTTCAGTTCTGCAGCTCTAATAATTTTCTCCAGCAGCAGATTGAAAAAGTCGCACGATAGGGAGTCGCCTTGTCTGAAACCTCGTTTGGTATCGAACGGCTCGGAGAGGTCCTTCCCGATCCTGACGGAGCTTTTGGTCCCGCTCAACGTCAGTTTACACAGCCGTATTAGTTTTGCGGGGATACCAAATTCAGACATTGCGGCATAAAGGCAGCTCCTTTTCGTGCTATCGAAAGCAGCTTTGAAATCGACGAATAGGTGGTGAGTGTCGATTCTCCTTTCACGGGTCTTTTCCAAGATTTGGCGCATGGTGAATATCTGGTCGGTTGTTGATTTTCCAGGTCTGAAGCCACACTGATAAGGTCCAATCAGTTTGTTGACGGTGGGCTTTAATCTTTCACACAATACGCTCGATAGAACCTTGTACGCAATGTTGAGGAGGCTAATCCCACGGTAGTTGGCGCAGATTGTGGGGTCTCCTTTTTTATGGATTGGGCATAGCACACTTAAATTCCAATCGTTGGGCATGCTCTCATCCGACCATATTTTGCAAAGAAGCTGATGCATGCTCCTTATCAGTTCTTCGCCGCCGTGTTTGAATAGCTCGGCCGGCAATCCGTCTGCCCCTGCCGCTTTGTTGTTCTTCAGGCGGGCAACTGCTATTCGAACTTCGTCATGGTCGGGCAATGGAACGTCTGCTCCATCGTCATCGATTGGGGTATCGGGTTCGCCTTCTCCTGGTGCTATGTGTTCACTGCCATTCAGCAGGCTGGAGAAGTGTTCCCTCCATAATCTAAGTATGCTCTGGGCATCGGTGGCTAGATCACCTTTGGGGGTTCTACAGGAGTATGCTCCGGTCTTGAAACCTTCGTAAGTCCCCGCATTTTTTCGTAGAATTTTCGAGCATTACCCCTGTCGGCCAGCTTATCAAGCTGTTCGTACTCACGCATTTCGGCCTCTTTCTTCTTCTGTCTGCAAATGCGTCTCGCTTCCCTCTTCAACTCTCGGTATCTATCCCATCCCGCACGTGTTGTGGTCGATCGTAACGTTGCGAGGTAGGCAGCCTGTTTTCTCTCCGCTGCGACACGGCACTCCTCATCGTACCAGCTGTTCTTTTGTACTTTCCGAAAACCAATGGTTTCGGTTGCAGCTGTACGTAAGGAGTTTGAAATGCCGTCCCACAGTTCCCTTATACCGAGTTGTTGACGAGTGCTCTCAGAGAGCAGGAGTGCAAGCCGAGTAGAAAATCGTTCGGCTGTCTGTTGTGATTGCAGCTTCTCGACGTCGAACCTTCCTTGTGTTTGTTGGCGTGCGTTTTTTGCTGCACAGAGGCGGGTGCGAATCTTGGCTGCAACAAGATAGTGGTCCGAGTCGATGTTAGGACCTCGGAGCGCACGCACATCTAAAACACTGGAGACGTGTCTTCCGTCTATCACAACATGATCGATCTGGTTGGTGGTTTTTCGATCCGGAGACAGCCAGGTAGCTTGATGTATCTTCTTATGCTGGAATCTAGTACTACAGATAACCATATTTCGGGCCCCGGCGAAGTCGATCAGCCTCAACCCATTTGGGGATGTTTCCTCGTGGAGGCTGAATTTACCGACCGTAGTGCCAAAGATACCTTCTTTGCCCATCCTGGCGTTGAAGTCGCCAAGCACGATTTTGACATCGTGGCGGGGGCATCTCTCATAAGTGCGCTCCAAGCACTCATAAAAAGCATCTTTGGTCACATCGTCCTTCTCTTCCGTCGGGGCGTGGGCGCAAATCAGCGATATGTTGAAGAACCTCGCTTTGATGCGGATTGTGGCTAGACGTTCATTCTCCGGAGTGAATGATAGTACTCGGCGACGGAGTCTCTCTCCCACCACGAATCCAACACCAAACTTGCGCTCCTTTATATGGCCACTGTAGTAAATGTCACAAGGACCTACTCGTCGCTGTCCTTGTCCCGTCCATCGCATTTCTTGGACGGCGGTGATGTCAGCCTTTATCTTTACGAGGACATCTACCAGCTGGGCAGCGGCACCTTCCCAATTAAGGGACCGGACATTCCAGGTGCATGCCCTCAAATCATAGTCCTTATTTCGTTTGCCATGGTCGTCATCAAAAGGGGGGTCTCTCATCCGAGGCTGTGTTTGCTTTTTCATTGGGGGTGTTTTTTTACGTGGCGGGTCCCAAACCCAGCGCACAACCCTAGGCAGGGGATGTTTCGCCTTCTCACATTAGCTCGCCTTCAAACGGATGTTCTTAGGCTACCCAGAGGATACTTGGTCAAAGACCGGAAGTCGTGAGCTGCTTGAGTCATATGTAAAAGAATCGCTTCTGGCCACTCCCAAGTGAATGGCGATCAGAGAACTTTCCTCACTTGCGTGAACTTCTACACATGACTCCATCCTTTATACAATTAAAAACCAAAAAATTACAGCATATTCATTTCTGTGGCGTGCGTAACGATTTGAGTTCTCACAAAAATTACAATAGAAACCTTGGCAATTTTTATTCTGTTTTCTTATCACTTCGCTTCTTAAATCTATTCTTCGCCTACTATTCTTAGCCTACTATAATCGTACTGATTAGCGTTAATTTTTTTAAATGGTAAATTTCACGTTGTCTCGCCTTTGGTTTTGTTTGAATCATTTGCAATTATCTTTCAGTGTCACTTTAGATTATCGGCATGTTGGTACCACAGAAAATTGTTTGTTTACAGTATAATATTTAATAGTTAAGAGTTGAAAAAATAAAAACGGGTGCAGAGCGTATTCGAAAATATCGCAAAAAAATACAATCCAGTGAAAACTTAACACAAATAGAACGTTTAAAAAAATGCGAAAAGAATGAAAATTTATAGAAAAAATCTTAAAGAAAAACTTAAAAATGATGATTCATTATCAAAAACAGTAAAGGCTGACCACCGAAACTGTATGCAAATTTATAGAAAGAAAATAAAGGAACAAAAACAACAAGAGCAACCAATAATATCGTTGGATGGTGCATATAAGTGCTAAAATACCCTTTACAAGGCCTTAAAAAAACTGGAATTAGCGTTACCAAAAGACAAAAAACGGAAATTCTTAGAATGCTTACAGAAAAATACTTGAAAGAGGAAGAAGAAGCTCAAACAAAAAATACGGTTGACGAAAATGTTAAAATGTCTTATGAGTTTTACACTTATGATGACATCTCTACGGAAACTGCCGGAAGAAAGTCCACACTTATATCAAAATCAAATGACCTTTCAATATCTAAAAGATTCATGGTTATGACAATTAGAGAAGCATATGAATTGTTTAAAACAACGTTTCCTGGAACAAATATTGGGAAGGATTTAGTATACCGTCCCAGGATATCAAGGATAAAAAGGATATGGTCGGATAGAGGAGATTATCCTGATCAAGGAGGAAGCTTATAGTTTCCGAGTTATTCGCGTTTAAAGTTTAAAATTTGCAATATTTTATTTACATATTTTCGATATATAAAATTTATTTTGCACTTATATTTTTCAATTTTATATATGTACACTAACACATCACTTATTCATTTGCACACATTTATTTTATATACTATAGTGCAAAAATTGCTTTTAATATATATTTCAATTATTGTTGAATTATTATTATTTTAGAATAACAAATGAATTACAAACTGTCAAATAATCAGTGTTACCATACTAACCAAACCTAACTAACATATCCTCTATGACATTGCTACTTCTTCGCGTAGAACTCCTTTTTGCGTGGGCGGCCTTCGCTTCAGAAAAAAATAACCCTAGTCGGTCCAACACCGGGGTGTATCAAATTTTTTTCGCGTTGAACTCTTTTTTGCGTGGAAAAACAACAATAGTCTCAAAAATCATCATACATATTTACAATATGAGTACACATGTAAATATGTGCGTATGACATTCCCATACAACCCTGCCAACCATGAGTGGGTAAACATCCAGATAATCGGCTGGTTGCATGGTGGTAAACGTGGAGATAAACATATAGAGTATGTCTTAGGCAGACCGAATATTCGACCGTCTTTTCCCCTCACACGTACGTATACATGTGATCATACATCTCTGTTGCGCTCATTCAGCAGTGTCATATAGAAAAGTATATCTGTCCTGCTCTAATATCCCCGATCGACGGCTGATACAGGGTTGCATTTTAAACAGCTGATGCAGGGTTGTATTTTAAACAGCTGATGCAGGGTTGCATTTTTTAATTCCTACTTTTAAAATTTCAAACAAAACTTTTAATTTTTTAAAATTTTTATTTTATTTTATTTTTCACATAATCTCATAAAATTTTTATAAATTATATAAATAAAAATATATTACATTTAAAAAATAATTATTATCTGAAAAAATATTTATTAAAGAGAAACATTATTGATACCTGAAAATAGAAGACAAATATCTGAAAAAAGATTGAAACAAAATAAAGGTTATTAATATCTGAAAATAAATAATAATTACATTGAATTTGTAATATCTAAAAGAAATAGAAAGATTAATTGTATAAAATGATAATAATATCTGAAAGCAAAGATTAATTAAATAAAAATAGTGATTAAATCTGAAAAGAAAGAATAATTAAATAAAAATAATAATATCTGAAAGAAATGATAAATATTATTTGATCAAAATATAAAACAAACATTTGTTTTCACATATTATATATATGGATTGTGCAGGCCGCCTTAAACGCATAAAATACATACATACGTACATATGTACATATTTATTTTTGCGTATTATATTGGACTGCTCAGTTCAATTTCAAACAACACACACTTTTTTTCACATACTTACTGAACAGTTGATATTTGCTGCTTCCGATGGTATGCTGCTGCTGCTATTTCCAATCCATTCTTATTTCCAATGCTATAAAAACAAATGATATAATTATTTGCAAATTATTTTAAAAAAATCACATAAAATTCACTTACTTCTTCTTGTTGTACAAGCACGAATGACATGCGTTTTTCAATCGTTTTTTTATTACCCTTTTTGGGATTTTCTTTTCGCACTATTGACAATTATGTTTTCTCCTTCGCACTCATTCAAATAAATCAAGAAATGAAAAAACTTTTTTTCATCGCTTTGTCTGAAACCTCGTTTGGTATCGAACGGCTCGGAGAGGTCCTTCCCGATCCTGACGGAGCTTTTGGTCCCGCTCAACGTCAGTTTACACAGCCGTATTAGTTTTGCGGGGATACCAAATTCAGACATTGCGGCATAAAGGCAGCTCCTTTTCGTGCTATCGAAAGCAGCTTTGAAATCGACGAATAGGTGGTGAGTGTCGATTCTCCTTTCACGGGTCTTTTCCAAGATTTGGCGCATGGTGAATATCTGGTCGGTTGTTGATTTTCCAGGTCTGAAGCCACACTGATAAGGTCCAATCAGTTTGTTGACGGTGGGCTTTAATCTTTCACACAATACGCTCGATAGAACCTTGTACGCAATGTTGAGGAGGCTAATCCCACGGTAGTTGGCGCAGATTGTGGGGTCTCCTTTTTTATGGATTGGGCATAGCACACTTAAATTCCAATCGTTGGGCATGCTCTCATCCGACCATATTTTGCAAAGAAGCTGATGCATGCTCCTTATCAGTTCTTCGCCGCCGTGTTTGAATAGCTCGGCCGGCAATCCGTCTGCCCCTGCCGCTTTGTTGTTCTTCAGGCGGGCAACTGCTATTCGAACTTCGTCATGGTCGGGCAATGGAACGTCTGCTCCATCGTCATCGATTGGGGTATCGGGTTCGCCTTCTCCTGGTGCTATGTGTTCACTGCCATTCAGCAGGCTGGAGAAGTGTTCCCTCCATAATCTAAGTATGCTCTGGGCATCGGTGGCTAGATCACCTTTGGGGGTTCTACAGGAGTATGCTCCGGTCTTGAAACCTTCGTAAGTCGCCGCATTTTTTCGTAGAATTTTCGAGCATTACCCCTGTCGGCCAGCTTATCAAGCTGTTCGTACTCACGCATTTCGGCCTCTTTCTTCTTCTGTCTGCAAATGCGTCTCGCTTCCCTCTTCAACTCTCGGTATCTATCCCATCCCGCACGTGTTGTGGTCGATCGTAACGTTGCGAGGTAGGCAGCCTGTTTTCTCTCCGCTGCGACACGGCACTCCTCATCGTACCAGCTGTTCTTTTGCACTTTCCGAAAACCAATGGTTTCGGTTGCAGCTGTACGTAAGGAGTTTGAAATGCCGTCCCACAGTTCCCTTATACCGAGTTGTTGACGAGTGCTCTCAGAGAGCAGGAGTGCAAGCCGAGTAGAAAATCGTTCGGCTGTCTGTTGTGATTGCAGCTTCTCGACGTCGAACCTTCCTTGTGTTTGTTGGCGTGCGTTTTTTGCTGCACAGAGGCGGGTGCGAATCTTGGCTGCAACAAGATAGTGGTCCGAGTCGATGTTAGGACCTCGGAGCGCACGCACATCTAAAACACTGGAGACGTGTCTTCCGTCTATCACAACATGATCGATCTGGTTGGTGGTTTTTCGATCCGGAGACAGCCAGGTAGCTTGATGTATCTTCTTATGCTGGAATCTAGTACTACAGATAACCATATTTCGGGCCCCGGCGAAGTCGATCAGCCTCAACCCATTTGGGGATGTTTCCTCGTGGAGGCTGAATTTACCGACCGTAGTGCCAAAGATACCTTCTTTGCCCATCCTGGCGTTGAAGTCGCCAAGCACGATTTTGACATCGTGGCGGGGGCATCTCTCATAAGTGCGCTCCAAGCACTCATAAAAAGCATCTTTGGTCACATCGTCCTTCTCTTCCGTCGGGGCGTGGGCGCAAATCAGCGATATGTTGAAGAACCTCGCTTTGATGCGGATTGTGGCTAGACGTTCATTCTCCGGAGTGAATGATAGTACTCGGCGACGGAGTCTCTCTCCCACCACGAATCCAACACCAAACTTGCGCTCCTTTATATGGCCACTGTAGTAAATGTCACAAGGACCTACTCGTCGCTGTCCTTGTCCCGTCCATCGCATTTCTTGGACGGCGGTGATGTCAGCCTTTATCTTTACGAGGACATCTACCAGCTGGGCAGCGGCACCTTCCCAATTAAGGGACCGGACATTCCAGGTGCATGCCCTCAAATCATAGTCCTTATTTCGTTTGCCATGGTCGTCATCAAAAGGGGGGTCTCTCATCCGAGGCTGTGTTTGCTTTTTCATTGGGGGTGTTTTTTTACGTGGCGGGTCCCAAACCCAGCGCACAACCCTAGGCAGGGGATGTTTCGCCTTCTCACATTAGCTCGCCTTCAAACGGATGTTCTTGGGCTACCCAGAGGATACTTGGTCAAAGACCGGAAGTCGTGAGCTGCTTGAGTCATATGTAAAAGAATCGCTTCTGGCCACTCCCAAGTGAATGGCGATCAGAGAACTTTCCTCACTTGCGTGAACTTCTACACATGACTCCATCCTTTATACAATTAAAAACCAAAAAATTACAGCATATTCATTTCTGTGGCGTGCGTAACGATTTGAGTTCTCACAAAAATTACAATAGAAACCTTGGCAATTTGTATTCTGTTTTCTTATCACTTCGCTTCTTAAATCTATTCTTCGCCTACTATTCTTAGCCTACTATAATCGTACTGATTAGCGTTAATTTTTTTAAATGGTAAATTTCACGTTGTCTCGCCTTTGGTTTTGTTTGAATCATTTGCAATTATCTTTCAGTGTCACTTTAGATTATCGGCATATTGGTACCACAGAAAATTGTTTGTTTACAGTATAATATTTAATATCGCAAAAAAATACAATCCAGTGAAAACTTAACACAAATAGAACGTTTAAAAAAATGCGAAAAGAATGAAAATTTATAGAAAAAATCTTAAAGAAAAACTTAAAAATGATGATTCATTATCAAAAACAGTAAAGGCTGACCACCGAAACTGTATGCAAATTTATAGAAAGAAAATAAAGGAACAAAAACAACAAGAGCAACCAATAATATCGTTGGATGGTGCATATAAGTGCTAAAATACCCTTTACAAGGCCTTAAAAAAACTGGAATTAGCGTTACCAAAAGACAAAAAACGGAAATTCTTAGAATGCTTACAGAAAAATACTTGAAAGAGGAAGAAGAAGCTCAAACAAAAAATACGGTTGACGAAAATGTTAAAATGTCTTATGAGTTTTACACTTATGATGACATCTCTACGGAAACTGCCGGAAGAAAGTCCACACTTATATCAAAATCAAATGACCTTTCAATATCTAAAAGATTCATGGTTATGACAATTAGAGAAGCATATGAATTGTTTAAAACAACGTTTCCTGGAACAAATATTGGGAAGGATTTAGTATACCGTCCCAGGATATCAAGGATAAAAAGGATATGGTCGGATAGAGGAGATTATCCTGATCAAGGAGGAAGCTTATAGTTTCCGAGTTATTCGCGTTTAAAGTTTAAAATTTGCAATATTTTATTTACATATTTTCGATATATAAAATTTATTTTGCACTTATATTTTTCAATTTTATATATGTACACTAACACATCACTTATTCATTTGCACACATTTATTTTATATACTATAGTGCAAAAATTGCTTTTAATATATATTTCAATTATTGTTGAATTATTATTATTTTAGAATAACAAATGAATTACAAACTGTCAAATAATCAGTGTTACCATACTAACCAAACCTAACTAACATATCCTCTATGACATTGCTACTTCTTCGCGTAGAACTCCTTTTTGCGTGGGCGGCCTTCGCTTCAGAAAAAAATAACCCTAGTCGGTCCAACACCGGGGTGTATCAAATTTTTTTCGCGTTGAACTCTTTTTTGCGTGGAAAAACAACAATAGTCTCAAAAATCATCATACATATTTACAATATGAGTACACATGTAAATATGTGCGTATGACATTCCCATACAACCCTGCCAACCATGAGTGGGTAAACATCCAGATAATCGGCTGGTTGCATGGTGGTAAACGTGGAGATAAACATATAGAGTATGTCTTAGGCAGACCGAATATTCGACCGTCTTTTCCCCTCACACGTACGTATACATGTGATCATACATCTCTGTTGCGCTCATTCAGCAGTGTCATATAGAAAAGTATATCTGTCCTGCTCTAATATCCCCGATCGACGGCTGATACAGGGTTGCATTTTAAACAGCTGATGCAGGGTTGTATTTTAAACAGCTGATGCAGGGTTGCATTTTTTAATTCCTACTTTTAAAATTTCAAACAAAACTTTTAATTTTTTAAAATTTTTATTTTATTTTATTTTTCACATAATCTCATAAAATTTTTATAAATTATATAAATAAAAATATATTACATTTAAAAAATAATTATTATCTGAAAAAAATATTTATTAAAGAGAAACATTATTGATACCTGAAAATAGAAGACAAATATCTGAAAAAAGATTGAAACAAAATAAAGGTTATTAATATCTGAAAATAAATAATAATTACATTGAATTTGTAATATCTAAAAGAAATAGAAAGATTAATTGTATAAAATGATAATAATATCTGAAAGCAAAGATTAATTAAATAAAAATAGTGATTAAATCTGAAAAGAAAGAATAATTAAATAAAAATAATAATATCTGAAAGAAATGATAAATATTATTTGATCAAAATATAAAACAAACATTTGTTTTCACATATTATATATATGGATTGTGCAGGCCGCCTTAAACGCATAAAATACATACATACGTACATATGTACATATTTATTTTTGCGTATTATATTGGACTGCTCAGTTCAATTTCAAACAACACACACTTTTTTTCACATACTTACTGAACAGTTGATATTTGCTGCTTCCGATGGTATGCTGCTGCTGCTATTTCCAATCCATTCTTATTTCCAATGCTATAAAAACAAATGATATAATTATTTGCAAATTATTTTAAAAAAATCACATAAAATTCACTTACTTCTTCTTGTTGTACAAGCACGAATGACATGCGTTTTTCAATCGTTTTTTTATTACCCTTTTTGGGATTTTCTTTTCGCACTATTGACAATTATGTTTTCTCCTTCACACTCATTCAAATAAATCAAGAAATGAAAAAACTTTTTTTCATCGCTTTTAGGTAAACAAAAAATAACCCGAAAATGTACGTTGGTGTTAGTGAATAGACAAAAAAATGTGTAGTTGTATTGGAATATTTGTCTCAAATGGGTAGCCGTGGTTGGCAGGGAAACAATGCATACACAACATACATACTTATATTCGTTCACATGTGGATATGTCACCCGCAAAAATTACAAATATTGTTCTACAAAAACAACAATCATTTGAAATAGCATCAATATGACCATGGTAGTTTAGCTACAATTATCGCGAACGGGGAGCCATTATTGACAGCTGAACAAAAGATTATTTATAATCAGATTATGCTGACTGTTGCTGCTAAACAAGGCGGCTTTTTCTTCTTGGACGCACCAGGTAGAACCCGTAAGATATTTATACCCTGAACAGGGTATATTAACTTTGTCACGATGTTTGTAACACCCAGAAGGAAGCGTCGGAGACCCTATAAAGTATATACATATATAAATGATCAGTATGTTGAGCTGAATCGATTTAGCCATGTCCGTCTGTCTGTCCGTCCGTTTGTCTGTCTGTATATATACGAACTAGTCCCTCAGTTTTTAAGATATCCTTTTGAAATTTTGCAAACGTCATTTTCTCTTCAAGAAGCTGCTCATTTGTCGGAACGGCCGATATCGGACCACTATAACATATAGCTGCCATATAAACTGAACGATCGGAATCAAGTTCTTATATGGAAAACTTTCACATTTGACAATGTATCTTCACCAAATTTGGTGAAGATTATTTTCTAGGGCAAAAATGTAATCTCGGAGAAAATTGTTCAGATCGGTTAACTATAGCATATAGCTACCATACAAACTGAGCGATCGGAGTCAAGGGCTTGTATGGAAAACTTTCGTATTTAACGTGCTATCTTCACGAAATTTGGCATAGATTAGTCCTTAGGGCAACAATATAGTCTCCGAAGAAATTGTTCAGATCGGTTAACTATAACATATAGCTGCCATACAAACTGAACGATCGGAATCTAGTTCTTGTATGGAAAACTTGCACATTTGCCAAGATATATTCACGAAATTTGGTATAGATTATTTTTTAAGGCAACAATGTAATCTCTAAAAAACTTGTTCAGAACGGATTACTATAACATACAGCTTCCATACAAACTGAACACATAGTTACTAACAGAAATGCACCTGTGAAGGGTATTTAGCTTCGGTGCTACCGAAGTTAACGTTTTTTCTTGTTTTAATATCGTTGATTCTTGCCAAGATACGGTCATAACAGAAAATCGCATTGGCAGTTGCATCATCAGGCATTGCGGCTACTATGCTAGATGGTGGGCGAACTGCACATTCAGCATTCAAGTTGCCATTACAAATTCATAGCAACCCAAACGCAATATGTAACATAAAAAAATAGCGCAATAGCTGCAGTGTTGCAAAGAAGTTCTATCATTATTTGGGATGAGTGCACAATGGCTCACAAATATTCACTCGAGGCATTGCACCGAACTATGCAAGATTTGAACGGCAATGATAAACTTTTTGGAGGTGCTGTCATATTGCTATCTGCTGATTTCCGACAGACGTTGCCGGTCATACCTCGCTCTACTTTCGCCGATGAGATTAACGCATGTTTAAAACAATCATTTTTATGGAGAAATGTTAAAACACTTCGATTGACTATAAACATGCGCGTACATTTACTAAATGATCCATTAGCACATATATTTTCGGAACAATTGCTAGATATTGGGAACGGTACAATAGAACGGCAACCAAACATGCAATGCATTAAACTGCCAGACAATTTCTGCACTGTTGTTCACACAAAAATTGAATTGATTGAAAGTATTTTCCGGAAATACAAAATAATTATTTATATCATAACTGGCTCAGGCGGGCTATTTTGGCAGCCAAAAATGTTGATGTTGACGAAATTAACTTTCAGATACAACAGTTGTTACCAGGTGATCTGATGTATTTTAAATCAATCGATACTGTTGTTGATGAAAATGAAAGTGTAAATTTTCCAACTGAATTTTTAAACCCGGAATGCCACCACATATTCTTCGGTTGAAGATTGGTTCAATTATTATTCTTCTGCGTAATTTGAATCCACCTCGATTATGCAACGGTACACGTTTGGTCATCAAAAAGTTAACAGGGAATATTCTTGAAGCAACCATTTTGACTGGAAAGTTTAAACGAGAAGTGGTCCAGTTGCCCCGTATTCCAATGATACCGTCAGAATCTACGATACCATTCAGAAGACTACAGTTTCCTATTCGTTTAGCTTTTGCCATGTCCATTAATAAGTCCAATTGGCTAATAAGCCAAACAATGTCCATTTGTGGGTTAGATTTGGATAATCCATGTTTTTCCCATGGGCAATTATATTGTTACAAAAAGTAGTATTAAGTTGTATTTGTATTACTATATGCATCCCTGATTATGAACAATAGCTGTAGGTATATGGAATAGCATTTGTCTTGTTGTAGACATCTGGCGCCACACTGTCTGCTCGTCTAGTTAAACAATTGCTGAGTCTGGCGCCGCGACTGTCTGCTTGCGTCTGGCGCCGTATAGCCGTATGTTCTGGTAATTTCCAGACGCGATATTCTAGAAGGACACGTCGGCATCAGCGAGAAGTGCGTGGCTATAGCCGTATGTTCTGGTAATTTCCAGACGCGATATTCTAGAAGGACACGTCGGCATCAGCGAGAAGTGCGTGGCTATATAAGCCGTGGCAGCGCCAACGTAATCAATCAGTGCTAAGAGTAAACTGCTATAGTGTAGACGAGTTGTGAAATAAAGAGTTGTTGAATTAAATTAAACAGTGTTGATTTTATTTGTCAATCCAGAGATACGAACCTAACAAAGTAAACTAGCAAGAGTAAATTCGTAACAATTGGTGTCAGAAGTGGGATTGTCAAATAATCCAAATTCAAGATGGTTAAATTCGGAGAATTGAGAATTCAGCAATTAAAAAAGGAACTGGAGGAGCGTAATTTGCCGATAAGTGGGCAAAAGGCGGATCTGCAGGCACGATTACGTGAAGCAATGGAAGCGGATGGAATTAATGTGGACGAGTTCGAATTTGATGGGCCAGGAACTTCTACAAAGGTAGAAGAAAAATTAGAAGAACAACGAACATCATCAAGTATAGACATGAACACGTTGTTAGTGGCTATTAAGCAAATAGAAAATCGTCTGGCACAGCAAATAGCTGAAAATACAGAAAATGCAGTGCAAACAGAAAATCGTCTGGCACAGCAAATGACGCAAATAGCTGAAAATACATCACAGTTAGAGTCTCGCCTTACACAACAAATGACTGAAAATAATACGCAGTTAGAAAATCGTTTGGTACAACAGATTACGGAAAATACTACACAACTACAAAAACAAGTGCAAGAGAAATTTTCAAAATTTGAAGACGAATTAAGCACTTTAAAAAATGACGAAGAAAATTTGAAATCAGAAGTTCTTCATTTGAGTAATCGGATGCGAGAACTGCAACTGCATGGCCCTGCACCATCAACAAATAATCCAAGATTGAAGGCACCCACATTCGATGGAAGTATTCCATTTCAAATTTTCAAACTTCAGTTTGAAAAGACAGCATTGGCCAATAACTGGAATGCAGCGGACAAAGTGGCGTCCTTGTTTGTATCATTGAAAGGACCTGCGGCAGAAATCCTTCAGACTATTCCAGACTGTGAACGGGACAACTATGAGGCATTGATGAGTGCGATAGAAAGACGATATGGTAGTGAGCACCGGAAACAAATATACCAGATCGAACTGCAAAATAGGGGTCAGAAAATGAACGAGTCATTGCAAGAGTTCGCAACTGAAATAGAACGACTGGCTCATTTGGCAAATGCAGATGCACCTGTGGATTACATTGAGAGGGTAAAAATTCAATGTTTCATAAATGGAATTCGTGATGTGGACACCAAACGCGCCACATATGCATTGCCAAAAAGAACGTTTGCTGAAACGGTTTCGCACGCCCTCACACAGGAAACAGCTTCCCTACTAAGTAAACCAGCACACAAGGTACAAAGGGTTGAAATGGAACAACCGGCGCTGATGGAGGAAATATTGAAGACTCTGAAGACAATTGCTGCACAGCGAGTAAATACAACAGGCAGATGTTTCAACTGTAGAAAAGCGGGTCACTTTGCCCGAAATTGCAAGATAAAAGTAAACCCATCAAAATGGAAACAACCAACAGAACACCGAAAGAGGATTCACCACAAAAATGCGGATGCATTATCACATCGCCCTTGTCCACTGGAATTTAAACATTGCTCCAAATCAGAAGGAAAAGAAGGTATAATCGACGTGCGATCACTGAATATAGAACCTGAAGATGATTGGACTCCTCACCGCATCAGAATCAATCAGCTGGAGGACCCTGATCTTGCAAAGCTGGTAATGGCCAAAGAAAATGGGGTACGACCACCAAAGGAACAAATAAGTAGCGCGAGTCCAACTGCAAAAGCATATTGGGCCCAATGGAACAGCATAAACCTCGTTAATGGATACCTTCATCGTACCTGGGAAAGCGAAGATGGCAAACAGTCTCGTCTGCTGATCATAGTACCGAAGTCCATGATCCCGAAAGTATTGAAAGAATATCACAATGGACCTAGTGGAGGGCACCTTGGGATTACAAAAACTATAGAGAAGATTAAACAACGGTTCTACTGGATCGGTTGTCGAGATTCCATAGCAGAATGGATAAGTAATTGCGTAGAGTGCATGGCAGCTAAAGGTCCTAAAGCCAAAAGTCGCGGTAGGCTACAACAGTACAACGTGGGATCACCATTTGAACGAGTCGCAATGGATGTTGCAGGTCCGTTCCCAACCAGTACGGCCGGAAACAAATATCTACTGGTTGTCATGGATTATTTCAGTAAATGGCCAGAAGTATATGCCTTACCAAACCAAGAAGCGAAGACAGTAGCCGAAGCGTTTGTAGAAAATTGGATAACAAGGTTCGGAGTGCCCGTCGAATTACACTCAGATCAAGGCAGGAATTTCGAATCTTCCATTTTCCAAGAAGTCTGTACATTATTGGGCATCCACAAGACACGGACAACAGCGTTACACCCACAATCAGATGGGATGGTAGAGAGATTCAACCGAACGCTCGAAGAACATCTGCGGAAAATCGTTGATAAAGAACAACGGAATTGGGACAAGTGCATCCAGATGTTCCTGCTGGCGTATCGTTCAGCGAAGCACGAGACAACTGGTTACACGCCAGCAAAGATTATTTTCGGATCTGATCTGCGACTCCCTGCTGATCTTAAGTTTGGTACGAATCCTACAGCTGTAAGAAATGATGGAGATTATTGTTCTGCCTTAAAGGAAGAAATGAATGAATTGCATCTAATGGTAAGACAGCATACGCATCTGATGAGCAATAAGATGAGGGACCGGTTCGATCAAGCGGCAAATTCAAAAGGTTTTGAAGAAGGTGATCTGGTCCTGTTGTACAATCCACTTCGAAAGAAAGGCTTGTCCCCGAAATTGCAGACAGCCTGGGAAGGACCCTATATGGTGATGAAACGACTTAATGACGTGGTATACCGCATACAAAGAAATGGGAAAGCACGATGTAAAATGAAAGTAGTACATTTGGAGAGGCTCGCCCCATTTGGTTCAAGAGGATTTGTGCCTAATCGGGATGATTAGGCTTTAGTGGAGGGCAGTGTTACAAAAAGTAGTATTAAGTTGTATTTGTATTACTATATGCATCCCTGATTATGAACAATAGCTGTAGGTATATGGAATAGCATTTGTCTTGTTGTAGACATCTGGCGCCACACTGTCTGCTCGTCTAGTTAAACAATTGCTGAGTCTGGCGCCGCGACTGTCTGCTTGCGTCTGGCGCCGTATAGCCGTATGTTCTGGTAATTTCCAGACGCGATATTCTAGAAGGACACGTCGGCATCAGCGAGAAGTGCGTGGCTAAAGCCGTATGTTCTGGTAATTTCCAGACGCGATATTCTAGAAGGACACGTCGGCATCAGCGAGAAGTGCGTGGCTATATAAGCCGTGGCAGCGCCAACGTAATCAATCAGTGCTAAGAGTAAACTGCTATAGTGTAGACGAGTTGTGAAATAAAGAGTTGTTGAATTAAATTAAACAGTGTTGATTTTATTTGTCAATCCAGAGATACGAACCTAACAAAGTAAACTAGCAAGAGTAAATTCGTAACAATATGTTGCATGCTCACGTGTGGGAAAACCATCAAATCTATTTGTGTTAGCTCGAGACAGATTAACCATAAATATTGTGCACCGATTAGTGCTAAGTTAAATTAAAATGTTTATAATTCAAAAAAATAAAAATTAAAAATTAAGAATTATCTATCCTAAGATTATAAAATTAAATGTTACATGTTATCAACTAACAATTTTGTAATTAACTTATTTAACTTTAAAAGCGAATAACTCGGAAACTATAAGCTTCCTGCGGCTAAGACCATATAGATATATTCGTGATCAGGAGAATCTCCTCTATCCGACCATACCCTTTTTAGTCCCGAAATCCTGGTACAGTATACTAAAGCCGACTCCAAATATTTCACGTACTAAATTTCATAACAACCGACCAAAACACGTGGAATTGTCTAGTAAGCTTCCACATAACATGTGTGTTTGCCAGTACGACGCCAATTTTTCATTTTTATTGGAAGCTATGTTTGGCATTTGTCATATGTTCCCATCTAACTTCGGCAATATTTTAAGAAATGTGTGTTGTGACGAAACCAATGAAGTTTGTATGAGGAATGAATGCAACAAGTGCATTAAAGACATTACAGACGCTTTCGTCCCTTTGATTTACATTAATCAACTCGAAGAGCTTACTGAATGGAAACATTGGAGAATCGTTGATAAACGCATCATCATTAGTTATACGAAAGGACCAATAACTGATTTGATTAATGAATTGGAATCTCAGTTACCTTCCTTTAAACTTCATACTTACGTTAAAAGGACTCAACAAAAATACTTTCTTCTTCTTCTTCACTGGCGTAGACACCGCTTACGCGATTATAGCCGAGTCAACAATAGCGCGCCAATCGTTTCTTCTCTTCGCTACGTGGTGCCAATTGGATATTCCAAGCGAGGCCAGGTCCTTCTCCACTTGGTCCTTCCACCGGAGTGGAGGTCTTCCTCTTCCTCTGCTTCCCGCGGCGGGTACTGCGTCGAATACTTTCAGAGCTGGAGTGTTTTCATCCATCCGGACAACATGACCTAGCCAGCGTAGCCGCTGTCTTTTAATTCGCTGTCGTATATCTCGTACAGCTCATCGTTCCATCGGATGCGGTATTCGCCGTGGCCAACGCGCAAAGGACCATAAATCTTCCACAGAACTTTTCTCTCGAAAACTCGCAACGTCGACTCATCGGTTGTTGTCATCGTCCAAGCCTCTGCACGGGAATTATGAGCGACTTATAGAGTTTGGTTTTTGCTCGTCGAGAGAGGACTTTACTTTTCAATTGCCTACTCAGTCCGAAGTAGCACCTGTTGGCAAGAGTAATCCTGCGTTGGATTTCTAGGCTGACATTGTTGGTGGTGTTAATGCTGGTTCCTAAATAGACGAAATTATCTACAATTTCAAAGTTATGACTGTCAACAGTGACGTGAGTGCCAAGTCGCGAATGCGACGACTGTTTGTTTGATGACAGGAGACATTTCGTCTTGCCCTCGTTCACTGCCAGACCCATTTGCGTTGCTTCCTTGTTCAGTCTGGAGAAAGCAGAACTAACGGCGCGGGTGTTGAGATCGATGATATCAATATCATCGGCATACGCCAGCAGCTGTACACTCTTATAAAAGATTGTACCTGCTCGATTCAGTTCTGCAGCTCTAATAATTTTCTCCAGCAGAAGATTGAAAAAGTCGCACGATAGGGAATCACCTTGTCTGAAACCTCGATTGGTATCGAACGGCTCGGAGAGGTCCTTCCCGATCCTGACGGAGCTTTTCGTGTTGCTCAACGTCAGTTTACACAGCCGTATTAGTTTTGCGGGGATACCAAATTCAGACATCGCGGCATAAAGGCAGCTCCTTTTCGTGCTGTCGAAAGCAGCTTTGAAATCGACGAATAGGTGGTGAGTGTCGATTCTCCTTTCACGGGTCTTTTCCAAGATTTGGCGCATGGTGAATATCTGGTCGGTTGTTGATTTACCAGGTCTGAAGCCACACTGATAAGGTCCAATCAGCTTGTTGACAGTGGGCTTTAATCTTTCACACAATACGCTCGACAGAACTTTATATGCGATGTTGAGGAGGCTAATCCCACGGTAGTTGGCGCAGATTGTGGGGTCTCCTTTTTTATGGATTGGGCATAGCACACTTAAATTCCAATCGTTGGGCATGCTCTCATCCGACCATATTTTGCAAAGAAGCTGATGCATGCTCCTTATCAGTTCTTCGCCGCCGTGTTTGAATAGCTCGGCCGGCAATCCGTCGGCCCCTGCCGCTTTGTTGTTCTTCAGGCGGGCAACTGCTATTCGAACTTCGTCATGGCCGGGCAATGGAACGTCTGCTCCATCGTTATCGATTGGGGAATCGGGTTCGCCTTCTCCCGGTGTTGTGCTATCACTGCCATTCAGCAGGTTGGAGAAGTGTTCCCTCCATAATTTAAGTATGCTCTGGGCATCGATAACTAGATCACCTTGGGGGGTTCTACAGGAGTATGCTCCGGTCTTGAAACCTTCTGTAAGCCGCCGCATCTTTTCGTAGAATTTTCGAGCATTACCCCTGTCGGCCAGCTTATCCACCTGTTCGTACTCACGCATTTCGGCCTCTTTCTTCTTCTGTCTGCAAATGCGTCTCGCCTCCCTCTTCAACTCTCGGTATCTATCCCATCCCGCACGTGTTGTGGTCGATCGTAACGTTGCGAGGTAGGCAGCCTGTTTTCTCTCCGCTGCGACACGGCACTCCTCGTCGTACCAGCTGTTCTTTTGCACTTTCCGAAAACCAATGGTTTCGGTTGCAGCTGTACGTAAGGAGTTTGAAATGCCGTCCCACAGTTCCCTTATACCGAGTTGTTGACGAGTGCTCTCAGAGAGCAGGAGTGCAAGCCGAGTAGAAAATCGTTCGGCTGTCTGTTGTGATTGCAGCTTCTCGACGTCGAACCTTCCTTGTGTTTGTTGGCGTGCGTTTTTTGCTACACAGAGGCGGGTGCGAATCTTGGCTGCAGCAAGATAGTGGTCCGAGTCGATGTTAGGACCTCGGAGCGCACGCACATCTAAAACACTGGAGACGTGTCTTCTGTCTATCGCAACATGATCGATCTGGTTGGTGGTTTTTCGATCAGGAGACAGCCAGGTAGCTTGATGTATCTTCTTATGCTGGAATCTAGTACTACAGATAACCATATTTCGGGCCCCGGCGAAGTCGATCAGCCTCAACCCATTTGGGGATGTTTCCTCGTGGAGTCTGAATTTACCGACCGTAGTGCCAAAGATATCTTCTTTGCCCACCCTGGCGTTGAAGTCGCCAAGCACGATTTTGACATCGTGGCGGGGGCATCTCTCATAAGTGCGCTCCAAGCACTCATAAAAAGCATCTTGGTCACATCGTCCTTCTCTTCCGTCGGGGCGTGGGCCCAAATCAGCGATATGTTGAAGAACCTCGCTTTGATGCGGATTGTGGCTAGACGTTCATTCTCCGGAGTGAATGATAGTACTCGGCGACGGAGTCTCTCTCCCACCACGAATCCAACACCAAACTTGCGCGCCTTTATATGGCCACTGTAGTAAATGTCACAAGGACCTACTCGTCTCTGTCCTTGTCCCGTCCATCGCATTTCTTGGACGGCGGTGATGTCAGCCTTTATTTTTACGAGAACATCTACCAGCTGGGCAGCGGAACCTTCCCAATTAAGGGACCGGACATTCCAGGTGCATGCCCTCAAATCATAGTCCTTATTTCGTTTGCCATGATCGTCATCAAAGGGGGGTCTCTCATCCGAGGCTGTGTTTGCTTTTTCCTTGGGGGTGTTTTTTTACGTGGCGGGTCCCAAACCCAGCGCACAACCATAAGTAGGGGATATTTCGCCTTCTCACTTTAGCTCGCCTTCAAACGGATGTTCTTAGGCTACCCAGAGGATACTTGGTCAAAGACCTGAAGTCGTGAGCTGCTTGAGTCATATGTAAAAGAATCGTTTCTGGCCACTCCCAAGTGAATGGCGATCAGAGAACTTTCCTCACTTGCGTGAACTTCTACACATGACTCCATCCTCCAAAATACTTTCAAGACCGAAAAATATCTATTAAACAAGATGAAGCTGTTCTGCAAGTCGATTTTGCGGAAAACTATAGGCTCCTCAATCAAAATGAAATTCAGTCTGCACATTTTAGTTACTCCCAAGTTACCATTTTTACTTGTGTTGCCTGGTTGCACAATTGCACAAGATCATCTGCTAATACATACGAGCGATCAACTGTCACACAATAAATATGATGTTTATTGCTTTCTCCAGTTAATTGTAAATAAAAGAACAAAACGCTATTTCGAAGTTATTTTTATTTTCTGACTAGCTGACCCCACAGCCGTTTTCCTGTGTGAAATTACATATGTGTTTTGGAATGAGAAGAAAATTAAATTTATCATTTCTTTTATTTTCAATGTAACGCAGCTTGATAAACAATATTTTTTGGTTTCTGTTCCGATGCGTAAATGTACAGAGAAGATAGTTTTCCAACTCGTGAGCACGCCACGTATTTTTGGCCGTGTAAAAAACATAGCAGCTCAAAATGTATGCCATATAGGCTAGTTAGTGAACAACGCAGAATCGTGGGTCGTGTCAGCTGGCACGACCTATCTTATGGGCGCGCAATGTAACTGAACAGTAAAAACCCTACTCCCTTCTCTCTGACGTGACGATGACGTGAGAATCCGCGACATTTGGATTTTGCCGCTGCAAACGTCGCAGCTGATTGCTCTCTCACAACGCAGGGTTGCCAATATCGATATACTGCCGTAATTATCAACTTTTATAATTCAATCTGTTCAATATGTTTGAAATTTTCTTAAAATAACTCAAAATCAGAGTCGAATGCTATTATTTAAAAATATATAAACTATTTTTAATAGTTTGTTTTCAGTTTTGACATTTTATATTGTAAAAAATTGTAATTGAAAACAAAGATGTGCTCAAAACTATATATGCGTATTGGGCAATGGCAACATTGTTCAAATGGAAACAAAGCAAAGATGGCTGATTTCTGCGTTTTTACCACGTCTTTCACTGTGCACACATTTTGCCGATAAGGAAGGAAAAGGAAGGAAGGGAGTAGCGTTTTTCACTGGCTAGCCTTATACACTTCTAGCGACTATCCTTGTGTCCTGATGATTGTCATCTCAAATGCTATTTTTACTGGAAACGGAATCCGTTTGAACTGAAATGGCAAATCGTGAGAACTCAAACGAATTCGTAGAATCAAGCATTCTACCCCTTGTATTCGATAGCTGCGTCACAATCAGTCTGGTTCCATTACACAGTTTCGGCGCTTGTAGATTTCGAAGCATAATAACAACAGATCCAACTTTGAGACGCAAATACAAAGCCCCTCCAAAGAATTTAGAAACTCCACTGGATAATTCACGGCGTCGTCTTCATTGTCAAGACGATCGATCGATTTGTATGAGCGCAATTCTCCCGGAATTTGACTTTGAATCTTCCAGTTTAAGTCCAAACAATTCGTGATGAGTTCATCTTTCGTGAATAGATAAACGGCAGATGGAATTGATATCAAACCAACGGAAGTATCAACCGGAATTTATCCACATTCAATTTTTAGATGCAAAATGTCTTCGGCAATGTCATTTTTGTTCGTATCCCATAATAGACGCGGATTTGGAGGCTGATATGTCGAAATGATTATCGTGAAAAGTGTGCGAACGTCATTTTCATTCCAGTGATTATCATTTTCCAGCAATTGTAATTGCTGGCTTGCTTCTCAAAAAGTTGCACACACCGTATCATTCACAGTACGCAATGACTCAAACGAAGTTGAACCGCGTACATTTATCAATAGCAACCGAAGGTAGAAACAATCGTCGTTTTTCGGGTGGATTGTGTAAGTTCATCTTAATGCATTAATTGATAACACACCTGGATGTCCATTTACTGGTTGGCCTTGCTTTCTGCGTAATTATTTCTTCAACGATGCATTCCATGCATAATATCGAGGTGTTTCCGATTGTCCTCGCAAACGGATCACTGACGAAAGTTGAGCAAAAACTCGTAAATGTTAATTTTGTTGCTGCCGGTGTTTCCATTGGCTGTACTGTATTCCCTGGGTTGAAATACACTCTTTGGCCATTCTCCAAATTAACTGCGAGACGCACAACAGTCGGAAAGCGCTACAAAATGCTTTAGTGCAGTTCACGTATCAACCGTATCGTTCAAGACCAATAACCGCCATGTTGTTTCCTTTGGTGATGTACTTACAAACGTATTTTATTGATTACACCAAACTGCAATACTCAACACTGATATGCGCTTTGAATATGAATTACACAATAATGGTGAATATAGTACGATCCGTGTGTTGTCAACTTCGATATTCACTCTTCTAAATTGAAAGCTGAATGTTCTGCCATTGTCGTCTGGTGAGCAACGCCGATAAAGTACAGTACAGTACAGCCATCATTTCTTGTTTGTGTTTCCGAAAGAAAAGCACGTGGATAGTGTTTGGTGGATTTATTGTCAGACATACAAATCGAAGTGGGATTGTGGTATCCGCAAGACCCATGAACCAAAATGGTTTTCATCACTTCGTATAATACTGGATCTTTCTCTGCATCAGGAATTTCAGCAGAAATGATTTTATCTATTTGATCTGGTGTAACCACCATCCAAAAAGGAATGTGTGCATGGGGCAAAACTCTATTTTGCCACTCAACAGAGTACATCTAGTATCTAATCGCAACATATATACGTTGCTTTTAGATAAAATCCATCGAAGCTGTTGCTTGAAAAGTCTTGATGTGACATCGTGACGATCGCTTGCTGATTGACCGCGATCCATAATACCGCACGTACATATATAATCGCATCTTGGGAGTACTCAATCAAGTGCCTTGCGCTGCTAATGTACTTATGTTGATGCCAAAAATAACACCGACCGATATTACAAATTTAGATCTGTAATTGATCACTTAGTGTGCAACACACATAACATTTTCACTGAATAATTTCAAAAAATTTTTGAAGCAAACGACAAATTTAAACGATTCAAATAATTGAAAAACAAAACAAAAAAATTTGTACGGAAAAAATTAACTTTTTGGAATCGTCCAATTTTCCGACTTTTCCTCACGAAAAGCATACAGGTTTTTTATTTCTAAACCTTCCCCGATCCACACAAAAAATCTGAAAATTTCATCAAGATTGGTTCAGCCGTTCCCTTAGCGTTACTAATAAACAAACAATCATTTGTTTGTATGGGAAAAAGAAAAGGGCTGTTTTTATGGGTTTTCCGGCTATTATTCGGGGTTTTCTTGCCGTAAAAACCATCCTTGAGCCTCAACGAACATTTAAAAAAAAATTATTGGCAAAATTTGTCCAGGCGTTTTTGAGTTATGCGCTTACCAACACATTTTGCTATTCATTTTTATATACGAGTATAAGATGGCTGTGCAAGTTAATTTAAAAACAAGTTCATTTTGAGTATTATACCGTGGAATTGCGTGGAATTTTTTTGCAACTGCTCACGGAAAGGGTGCAGTAGACGGAATTGGAGCTGTCATAAAGAGAAAAATTTGGCAAATGGTGAAAGCTCAGAATATTGTTCTTAATAACGCCCATGATTTTTTTAAATTGGCAAAAATTAATATAAATGGTATTTCTATTTTATATGTAAGCAGTACATATGTATATTAAAAATACAACTGCATTTCTTTCGTAGAGATGGGCTAACGTTAAGAGCATTCCCGGAATAAAAAGCAGTCATTATTTTTCATTTCTTAATGAAAATGAGCTCGAAATAGCACTAACGGCAGATTCAGCAAAACATAAAATTTATTTATAAACATATATACATTAATAAATTAATATATAAACATAAAATATGAATTAAATAATTAAAAAAGAGTATAAATTCTTTTGTTAAAATAAATACAATTGTTTTTATTTATATACTACTGGAAAAAATTTAGCGTGCGTAAAGTTGGGTTCACGGCCATTGATAAAAAACTACAAAATTTTTTTGCTGCAAGTAAGTTATTTTAGAATTCTCTTATATTCATCTTTCATTAAGGTATTTCATTTGGTGTGCTTTATTATACAAAATTTGCTAAAAATTACGAAAACATACTTCAGCCTTCAAAGCTACTTCCATTATTTGTAGCGTGCGTAACATTACTTTGAGATCAAATTTTCCGCAGCTTAAACCTGTTACAAAAAATATTTTGATGACATTCGAAAGTACACTCAAATCCCACTAAACACTGTGTATAACTTGAAGGTATGTCTTTTGAAAGACCAAGAATGTGGCGTTCAAACAAGTCGTACGATGCCTTTCGTAGAACCCCACAAAAACCCGGTGAAACTATTGATTTAGCAAAAATCAAAGAAAAACTTAAGAAAGGTCATCAATTATATTTAAAATGTTTAGGATCCATCAATCAAGCTATTGATGATCTTAAAACCCCAACTCCAACAATAAAAGAACGAGTTTCAGAGGAATATACATCGCGGGACATATGACCCTCAATTCATATACCCCCTTGTGATACGGACATATTTTATGGAGATTTCGCAACCTGGCCTTCATTCCGAGATATGTTTACGGCTATATACATAAACGCGCAATTGAAAATTTTATTCAATCTACCCCAAGCAACCCAAGAAAGTGGAAGCGCGATTAAACACCTTCATAGGACCGTCAACAATTGTCTCACAAATCTACACAACGTGTACATAGACACTTGTAGCTGGGACCCCACCTTAATCTCCTTATGCGGATTGAAACTACCCAAAACCCTACTTCATCAATTCGAGGACACCCTAGAAAATAACTCGGAAATACCCTCCTGGAAAACTTTCGACGCGTTTCTCACTCATAGGTATAAATCTTTGGAAGCAGTCGGAAATCTAACTGACCCCGTTCCAGTGACCCAATCCGACAGTGGATCCTATGGAAAAGGAAAAGACAGGAAGTTCAGCACATTTCACGCTAATGTTTCCGGAACTTCGACCCTGGATTTTTCACACGCTAGTGCACACCCAGTTAGAGGCAACAACTTTTAAAAAACCTCAAGACATTGAAAGTTGTAAGCTTTGTGGAACACAACATTCAATACGAGAATGTCTAAAGTTCTTACAAATGAATGTTGAGACCCGAATAACCCCAGTAAAAAATAATGGTTATTGTTTCAATTGCCTTGCATTATCTCACAGTTTCAGAGATTGCAAGAGCAAATATTATTGTAGAATATGCAGAAAGAAACATAACACACTGCATAGGGATACACCAACCCGTTCGCAATCCCCCCCGCAAGGATCAAGAGCCTCAAACCCGCCTCTTGACCCAAACACCAGTAGTACCTCCCTAACCCTTAATACCAATATAAATCCGCACGCCTACACAACCCTCTTACAGTCCACTAAAAATAAAACCCAGGACTCACAAAACTTCAGTGGGAGGCAGATTTTACTAGGTACTGCTTTAGTTCAAGTTTTATACAAAGGGCAAATGTTCACAGCTCGCGCACTAGTCGACTCCGGGTCAGAAGCCACTTTTATTTCAGAGAAATTCCAGAGAAAATTGGACATACCCACGTTCAGGAAAAATGCACAAGTGACTGGATTGAACAACACCGTTTCGGCAACACCCTCCAAAATTTGTGAACTCACCCTTCGTTCATCGACAAGAAAGGAGTTTAAGATAACAACACACGCGTTTATCTTAAAATGTTGTTGAACACCGAAATGTATATAAAGAAGCTGTGTCCGAATTCAAACAAGCAAAATTCCCTTTGGAAAGCCCAAAAGTCCATGAAGCCACCAACTGACTCCAACATGCCTATACGAGACTTGGGAAGAAATTGGGCTCGAAGTGACGAGGAAAAGGCTAATTGCTTTGCAAATCACCTAGAAAAGGTATTTCAACCCAATTTGCCAAAGTACAACTTTAAGCTGTCAATCTTACCCAACACAGCTAAAGAGTCGCTCGAGCCTTTTATGATTTCACCTTCTGAAATCATTGGTATCATCAAAGAACTTAATCCAAAAAAGTCGCCGGGACATAATAAAATTTCCCCAAAAATGCTGATTGTGTTACCAATTATTGCTGTAGAGGTGCTCTCTTTGCTCTTCAATGCAGTTCTTAGTTTCGGATACTATCCAATTTCATGGAAAAAGTCGCAGATTATCTTGATAGATAAACCTGGGAAAGACTTAACACAGCCGTCTTCATACAGACCAATCAGTCTTCTACCCTGTCTTTCAAAAGTATTTGAAAAAGTATTACTATCAAAGATGTCTCCTTTCCTCCACGAAAATAATACCTTTAGAATTGTATAGGACCTTGGAGTCTTATTTAAAAAATAGAAAATTTACGGTAAAAGTGGGAGATTCCATATCTGATGAACGTCAGATAAGGGCTGATGTACCCCAGGGCAGTGTTTTAGGCCCAACACTATACATCATATATACAGCAGATCTTCCAACAGATAACAATGTATTAACTTCAACTTTTGCGGACGATACAGCAATAGTGAGCCGTAACAACTGCCACATTCTTGCATCAAGAATATTAACGGAGCATTTAAGTTCTGTCGAAGAATGGCTAGCGAACTGGTGTATAAATGTGAATGAACAGAAGTGTAAGCACATTACATTCTCGTTAAGACCAAAGATGTGCCCGGCAGTAAAAATAAACAATATCTTAGTACCCCAAGCGAACGAAGTAACATGTCTTGGTATTCACCTAGTAGGCTCACGTGGAAGAAACACGTATCTAGTAGAATAACATCTATGAAGATTAGAGCTGCAAATTTAAATTGGCTTTTAAATAAAAACTCCAAACTTAGCCTAGACAACAAAGTGCTCTTATATAATGCGGTCATAAAGCCGATTTGGATGTATGGCATTCAACTGTGGGGTACGACCTGTGCAACTAACTAATATTGATCTAATACAAAGGTTCCAATCAAAAATGCTTAGAACAATCACGTGTTCACCATGGTACATGCGTAACGAAAATATCCATAAAGACCTTGGTATTCCTATGGTAAAAAAAGAAGTAGAAGACAGCAGAATTAAATATATATCTAAACTCCGAGGTCACCCAAACCCTTTGGCTAATGCTTTGGTACATTCCTGGGATCAAACACGACTTAAAAGAAGAGATATGCCTGCGTATTAAAGAGCGACGTAACACCAAAACAGCTCAATCACTTGCTTGAGTCTGTTTAGTTTTTAAATAGATTTAAGATTTCATTACTTATTGTTAGGCTTTAAGAAAAAGCAGATACAATAAATAAAATAATTTTGAAAAAAAAAGGTGCGTGGAGTCCCTACGCGCGGATGAAGTTATACTTCTTAGTGATATTCAGAAATGCATATCATTTTGTATGAAAGAAAACTAGAAAACTTAAATTCACATTTTATAAATTTATTATGCACATAAAATGAAGAATAAAGCAAAGTCTAAATGAATGAATTTTGACTCAGAAAGTAGTTCCGTCTCTTCGTTGCTGAAGAGAATATGCAGCGTAATCATCTCTCTTTTGTTCTTCGCCAATTTGGCTGCCGGATTGACTTGTGAAGATCAATTTTTTGTTGGTGACATATTCATATGTGTACGCATATGTATGTTTGTATGCTTGTGATTTATTTGTTCGGCAATGTATGCAAATATATGTACATATAAGTATATATGAATGTATGAACATGCAAGTCAATGCGCGCACATGCGTATACATACACTCATATGAGCATGTGCAGATACACAAGATAGGATAGAAGATGTATGCCTTTTAACATCGTATACTATACAAATAAATATTTTTCTTACTAATAGAAATTAAAATAAAGAAAAATATTTATTTTTATAGTATACGATGTTAAAAGCAAAAAATTAAAAATTTATTCTGTCGGGATTCGAACCTGGGACCTGTGTTAGCATCTTGACCTTCCAAGCGCTTACCACCAACACCACCATTGACAATTAGGTTGCGTTGACTTAAGTATGTTTTGGTTATGAATGCAAGAAACATACGATGGTTCTAATAATTTTGTTTAAGTATAGAAATATACATACTTTGTAGAACATTTGCTTTCGCAATAAATTTATCACAGCAATATTATGTATATGTTTATGTATATTGCTGTGATAAATTTATTTTCTATTGGTAAGAAAAAAATATTTATTAGTATAGATTTCCAAAAGCACAGAAATTATTCTGTGAATTTATTCATTAAAATCGCCACTCAGAAGTTCTTTTATCCCTTGTAAGCGAGCGATTTTCTTAAATCTCACGCTCCCAGATAAAACCATATACCTCGTCTTCGTGGGTCAGTTTCAAAAACCACAGAAATGATTCTGTGTGATTCTGAAAGGCCAATGCAGAGTATTTCAACCAAAACATACGTAAAATAGTTGAGAATTCGCAGAAATGAAAGACAAACGAAAGAAAAAGAAGTATAACTTCAGTAATGCACAAGCATACAAACATACATATGCGCACACATGTGAATATGTCACCAACCAAAAATTGAAACATTGTTCTACAAAAACAACAACAGCATAAGCATGGAACATTGTGTTGTGTTGTTGTGTCGGCCGAGCTGTGCCGAAAGAAACGAACAAACGATCGCCGATTGTCACCGCTTCGCTTGCTGCTCGCACATCTTCGCAGACAAGGTTGCGTTACATTCATATGGATGGAGCGAGGTTGCGCAACTTTGCGTTACTTTTATATGGAAGGTTGCGCAACCAGAATCTATCGCAACCTTTTCCGGCGTCGTATAAGAAGTATAACTTCAAAAAAAATCTTAAAATCTTTAACCGATAATTTACCCATTTACTCACTTAATACGATCATCACTAATACAGATTTTGGTTTTAGTTTAGCTGACCCTCACTTTTATAAACCCAGACCAGTCGACATATTGATCGGAAGTGACCTGTACCCACAAATAATTCTCAGTGGTGTACAGAGAAATGTACTCGGGACCCTTCTAGCCCAAGAAACGGAATTCGGATGGATTTTATCCGGACACACACCAGGAAAACCCTTATCACCCTCAATAATGTCATTTTTCAATAAGATGACCCCAGACAAGTTGCTCACACAATTTTGGGAAGTTGAAGAAGTTACAAGGAAGCCTCTACCATCAACTTCAGATATAGTTTGTGAGCAAATTTAGAAAAATACGACCCACAGAAACTCAGATGGGCGCTATGTGGTAACATTACCCTTTAAAACCCCAGAAAACATGGAATTGGGCAACTCAAGACACATAGCTCTAGCTGAATTTCTTAGAAATGGAAAATCATTGTCGAGAAAACCCGAAATAAAAGCGGAGTACGGACAAGGCCATCAACGAGTATTTGGAACTCGGTCATATGACCAAAATTGAATACGACCCTGCGAATAATGTAGTCATCAAACCGGATCGCATAACGACTCAACTGCGAGTGGTATTCAACGCTTCATGCCCCACCTCGAACAGGAACAGCCTCAATGATGTACTACATACTGGACCCATTCTACAAGCAGACCTCGTAATCCTAGTATTAAAATGGCGAATGTTTCGAATCGTATTCAACGCAGATATCCAAAAAATGTATCGCCAAATACTCGTTGAAAGCAGACACATCCCGTTTCAAAGAATCTTATTTAGGAAATCCCCTAACGACGCTATAGAAGATTTTGAATTACAAACTGTTACGTTTGATATTAACTGTGCTCCATTTTTGGCTATCCGTACTCTCCTCAAATTAGCGGATGATGTACAAGGAACCCACCCACTGGCAGCAGAGATACTTCGAAACGGAATGTATGTTGATGATGTACTTACAGGAGCACACGACGTACCAACAGCGATATTGGCACGAGATGAACTCACTTCATCCTTGAAGTCCGCAGGATTCGCTCTACGCAAATGGACCTCAAATGACACAAAAGTTTTATGTGGAATAGTACAAGAACATCTATTGGATACCAACTCACTCAGTTTACCAGAATCCAATAATACAAAAACACTAGGAATCAGATGGAATGCAAAACAAGACGCGTTCTTTTTTCTCATCAACCCTATTCAGGATAAAACGTCGTATACCAAAAGAGAAGTACTATCGATTATAGCTCGACCCAGCTGGTTGGCTCAGCCCCGTTGTAGCCACAGCTAAAATAATAATGCAACAGATATGTCTGGATAAATCTGATTGGGATGAATCTCTGAAACCCTTAACCCTCCATCGATGGAAAATATTCATAAAGGACTACAATTCCTTAAATCTCATTGAAATTCCTCGATGGACCCACTTTTCGACATCGGCGATCATAAATTTTCATTGATTCTCTGACGCATCTGATAAAGCCTACGCAGCAGCCCTATATATCAGTGCTTCTACAAATGTAAATACCTGGACAACCATTTTGGTATCCAAAACTCGTGTGGCCCTAATAAAAACTATATCGTTACCAAGGCTAGAACTTTGTGGAGCTGTTCTTCTGGCGAATCTAGTGGATGCGACCCCACCCCAACTAAGTATAACCCAATACCGTACTCACCTTTGGACGGATTCCACAATTGTTCTTTCATGGCTTAGCAAACCCCCATGCACATGGACAACCTTTGTATCCCACCGGATTGCCACAATCGCAGAAAAGGTTGGAACCGAAAATTGGATTCACGTCGAAAGTCAAGACAATCCGGCTCGAAGGACCAAAATGTCGGGGTAATCGACGTGAGTTTGCCAGTGTGCCAAATAAAATAAAAATGAATGGAATTCGGGTAATTGACAATTCAATTTGTGTATTTGAGAGTGTGTAATATATGTATGTACATGTATGTTAATAAATACAATTGTGTGGGCTTGTATAATTAAGGGGTTATTTATATATATAAATATAAGTAAATTAAGTAAAACCTGATATGGGTACTTATTCCCGCGTTGATATGCTGATGATTCTGCTGCTGTGGTCGCTGCTAATACTGCTGCTGTTCTTGTTGTTGTTGTTACTAATGCTGCTGCTGCTGTTTTTGGCACCGTATGTCCGATCGCTGTGGTGATTCGTTTTATTGTGTCTTTCTGTTGTTATGTTGGCGCTGTTGGGTGTTTTTTGCATTGTCCTCTAATTCGTATTTAGACGAGGTAGGAGGACAATGCAGGGATATGTTCATTTGGTATGAACAGCATTATTCTCAAAGAGGTACTGTTCATAAATAAGTTGTAGATGTTACTCAAGAGCGGTGAGCCGCTGATTAAAGGACTTAAATAGTTTTTCTTGCTCATTTAGTTTATCCAAAATTTGGGATTGTATTTGTATGGCCTTGTTTAGCAATTTGCGCAAATGAAACTTTAAAAACGGAAGGAAGGGGTTTGATCCTCGTAGCATTAGCATTCTCCTCAACTGAATTACCATTCTTTTTTTGTTTGCAGTTATTTTGCGACGACACAACCATGGCAACTTGCAGGATGAGAATCGCTGCAGTTACAACATTTAGCAGGGTTTTAATCAGCTTTTCTGCATTTAATAGTAGGATGCTTGCCTCTACATTTCACACACCTTGATGGCTTACCACAGAAGTTTTTTGTATGCAAAAGCTTGACAGTTTTTGCACTGTGGAATTAATTTAGATGCTTTAATAGGCTCATCTTTGACAACGGTACTAAGAATGGTTTTGATCTGGTGAATTTTCTTAATGTCTTCGGTGCCATCAAATACTACTAAAAACATGTCTAGCGGTTATTTAGTCTTCCATTTAAGCTTATTAATTGCATTTATGATATTAAAACCTTGAAATTTTAGATCATTTAAAATGGATTGTGTGTGAGTGGTGTAAATTTTTATCATTACCTTTATTGGCTTATTATATTTGCTCCCGTAGCTAAACGAAGGTATATTTTCATTAGATTAGTATTTTGTTATTGTTTATTAAAAAGTTGTTATTTATTAGATCTGTAATATTACAATGTAATTTATTAAAATCCTTTACGTCGTTTATTATAATAGGAGGTGGACGGTATCATTGTTGGCCGCCTGCTCTTTATTTTTATATTTCGAAGGGCTAATACATGTTGGAGAAGTATCAGCTTTGCGTTTTTTTGAAGAGCGCTTCTTTTTGAGTATCCACTCAGTTTCTTTAGCTAGTTCTTCTCCATCGGTTTTGTATATTTGATCTACATTCATACTAGAAGCTTTTGTTCAACACTCACATGCTTGCTTTAACTAGATTTTAGTTCTTCGTTTTCTCTTTTTTATTCTATGTTATCTTTATGTAACTGATTGCACATCGCTTCCAAAGTTCTAATCCTCTCATTTATAAGTGAGTTAGTTCTTTCTAGTTCCCTTATTTTATTTACTCTAAATGAGCTGAGACTGTTTCCTGGCGTCACCTCATGAAGAGGTTCAGCCATTTTTATTTTCTAATGATTTCTCTACTGGGTATTAGAAACCTGTCGTTTTGTCGATAATGCAATTTGAATAAGAATGTTTTGTTTGTTTTCATTTGACCAGTATGGCAGCGCACTTCAATTAAATTAAAGAAACCCTATATAACGATTCAAAATTAAAGATATCTTAAGCAGCTTGCAAAAGATGGATACTGTCCCTAAACCGAACCTACAAAAGAAATTTAATTCACAACTGTTGCAATTACAGAGGAAAAAATAAAATCCGATTCCGAAATTATAAATACGTTTTTTGCGTTTTGTATTTTGTTTAAAGGTTAAGTGCTCAGGTAAATGGTGAGTGATATAACCACTGAAATAAATCTCTATAAGTGCTTTGTATATATACTCACATTCCAAGGCAAATATACAATTAAGAAGTGAAGTTCTCTCTCGATTCGACCTGCTAAATATATATTGCGTACGCACTGTTAGGTTAGATTAGATTAAAAAGTCGAACCTAGGAAAGATGTCACTTGGACAACTTAGAACGTCAGTCAGTTGTGCTAGCTATAAACTCTTAAATACTGGATCATAAGATTCTTACAGATCGACAAAGCGCTTTAAGTCTGTCACAAATTTGTTGGGGCGGCTAATATCAGTTTCGGGTATGCCTTATTGTTTTCCGAAGGTTTTTTTTTTTTTATAGTTGGGGGAAGCATCGAAAGCCGGAGTGCGGAACTTTAATCCGCTAAAGCTAACCTACTCCCAACTCAAGACACTCCCACGGAACCACCAGATAAGGTATTAGTTCATGGGAGTGACAAGACATTTTACGTCTCCTCTATAACACGGACGGACTGACGCCCACTCTGCTGTAACTGTCTTAATGTAGTCATGATGGAAGTTGCCGCTTCGCGAACAGCTATCCACTTGTCAGAGGACTGACACATAAATGCAGTCAAATTTTCCACCGTTAGGCTACCACCTAGTGCAGTTTCTAGCTTTTCCCTTATGTTTCGGAACCGAGGGCAATGGAAAAACACGTGTTCAGAATCTTCTATGGACTCCGCACACATCGAACAATACGGACTGACGTCATTTTTAAATTTGTATAGGTAGCCTCTGAAGCACCCATGCCCGCTTAATATTTGGGTCAGGTGGAAATCCAGGTCCCCATGTCGTCTACTTATCCACGTATAGATGTCGGGTATAAGTCTGTGGGTCCACCGTCCTTTAGTTGAGGTTTGCCACCGTTGCTTCCATATAGCTATGCTATTTCTCTCCTCTCTCTTTTGGATTTCTGTAATTGGCGCTGATAGCTCATATAATCTTGTGAGCTCGTCACCCTGAATGTCTATTGGTGGCATACTAGCTAGTACTTCAGATGCTTCGCTGGAAATAGTTCGGAAAGCACTTGTTACCCTTATTACTGTGAGTCTATGCACCGCATTTATTGTTTTGGCATACACTTTTATGTTTAATGCCTGTATCCATGCTGGAGCTGCATATAGTATAACTGAGCATATAGCTTTTGCGATTAGAAGTCGGCGGCTGGAGCGCACACAGCCTCTATTTGCCATCATTCTTGATAAGGCGTTATAAATCTTATTTGCTTTATTTGCTATGTTTGCTAAGTGCAGCTTGAATTTCAGTTTGGAGTCCAATATCACCCCTAAATACTTCAATTGTGGTTGTGAAGTAATTACGCACTCTCCTATAGTAAGAGTAATTTTTTCCTCAATTTTCCTGGTGCTTATGAGCAATACCTCCGTTTTGTGCTCAGCCAGTTCCAAACTCTTGGAAGAAAACCATTGGCGTAGACCATTTATGCATTCATTACATTTATTTTGTAGGTCATCAAGTTGTTTACCTACTGCTACCACTATAAGGTCGTCCGCGTAAGCGATTAGCTTAGCGTTTTTAGGCTGTGGAATTCTTAGCACCCCATCATAAACTAGATTCCATAAGAGAGGGCCTAAAACAGATCCTTGTGGTACTCCGCTTGTAATAGGGTAGCTCTTGATGCCTTCGGTGGTGTAGTAGATCAGCTTTCTATTTTTAAAATAACTCATAACGATATTTATGAGGTATTGAGGGGCGCGTATTCCATTCGAATATATTTTTCCATTTAGCAGAGTTGAATGCATTCTTCACATCCAGGGTGATCAGCGCACAATATTTCTTTGTACCACCTTTCCATCTTTTGCCACCTATTGCTCTTTTCGCAGTGTCGACAACTTCTTTCAGTGCATCGATAGTAGACCTCTGTTTTCTGAAGCCGTATTGTCTTTCCGATAGTCCGCCGGCTTCCTGGAATCTCCAAGCACTTTTCTTATTATGCTTTCGTACACTTTGCCCATTGTGTCGAGCATACACAGAGGTCGATACGAAGAAGGCGCTGTACTTTCCAGTGAATGGGGAATATCCCTTCTTTTATGCATGCATGGAACATTTTTGAAAAAAGAGTGGGTTTCGAAATTATTATCTTATTATTCTGTTTTGTATTCCATCGATACCAGGCCAATAGTTCCTCTTCTGTAACCAGTGGGGGTGATTCAGCATCTTCGTTTTGTTGCTCAGCGTTAGTAATCGGTTCGTGCGTCGGAAATAATGCCTCGATGACTTTCTTCATGAACGGAGCGCATTTGGGTTGCTGTCGCTTATTTTTGAATTAGGACATACAGATTTTATAAGCAGTTCCCCAGGGGTCTATATTCGCTTCTCCACAGATTTTTTCAAAACAGTTTCTTTTGCTTCGTATTATAGCTGACTTTAAGAGCTTTTTGTGGCTTTTAAAAGCTTCTTTGAGACGGTTTTCGTTTTCGTCGCTTTGATTGCGTTGTAGGCGACGTCGAGCTGCGTGACAGAGCTTTCTCAGCGTGGCAATTTCTTCATTCCACCAGTATACAGGTCTTCGCTTATTGTGACCTTTCGTTCTTCGTATGCTGCCACCAGTTCTTTTCGCAATGTGGTTACTAAGTGGACGCCGCCTTCGCCTGGTACTATTGCTGCACTCCAAGCTTTCTCAAAAACGTCAGTATCAAAATCTGCTTGCTTCCAGCTTCTTTTTCGTGTAGTGTTAATACACGAGGGTACCTGGGCCCGAGCGAACGAAACTTCTGCAATGATTGCCATTTGGTCACTATATGCAAAGTGCGTCATTTGCAAACATCAGGTCTATTATGGAGCCTTTAGTTCCTTTTTGATAGGTATTTTTGGTGCCACTATTAATAATTGTGAGGTTGGTTTGGCTCAGGATGGTTTGAACAGCTGCTACCCCAAGCAGTAGACCATGCATTGACATGATACTTTCTAAATATAATTCAAGGAGGAAGTCTTCAAATTCTCTAATGGATGCGCTGGGGCGGGCATAACAGCTTACGAAATATATTCCTCCTATTTGCGTCCATGTGAAACCATTTTTTGCTTCTCTGCAGTAAGATGTGAATGATTGTCCGTTGCAGGACCATATTGCGGCTTTGCCACTTATATCTGTGATCCAAGTGTTTTCCGAACGTTGGCAATATTGCTCACTCAGTAAGGCTACATTAATGTTGCTTTCTATTATGGTTTGTTGCAGCAATGCTTGTGCTGCGGTGCAGTGATTTAAGTTCAGCTGCAATATTCTCATTTTTTCGTTGTCTTTAGCAACTCCATATACTTAGGGCAAGTCGTGCTCAGAACTGGGTGCTCCCCTTTGCACAGCATGCAGTTTGGTGTGTTAGTGCATGCTTTTGATACGTGTCCCGGGCTTCCACAACGTGTGCAAAGAGAGGACCTGTCGATAACACTGCTACATTTACACGCCATGTGGCCTGGATGGAAACATCTGTAACAACGGGAAACTGGCGAGTACTCCCGGAGGCGACAGATCGACCACCCGATCTACTTTGCCTATTTTAAGGGCAGTCTTAGCGTCTTGAATCCGCAGGCATATAAGGGCTATTTGGGTGCCGCTTCTTGTTTTCCGCATATTCTTGATATTTGCTAGCCCTATATTCTGTAAACCACACTCCTTTTCTAATGCGGCGCAAATTTCTTCGGGGGTGGTTATCTCGTCCAGGTCCTTGCACACTAGAGTGACGTTATGTGTTTTTTGCTGTATTACAGCCATTTCTCCAATCACTCCCTCTAGAACGCTCTCGAACGAGTCGGCTTTCTTGTCTGCTTGAGGTTTTAATTCTAGTAGCAGATCTCCTTTGAGCGTTTTCTTAATGTGCCTTACGTTTGTGCCCAGTTCCTCAAGGCCACTATCGCACTTAATTTTCTTGAGAATGTCCGCATATGATAATCCGTCCTTTTTGGTTATAATAATGGTTTCGTACGAATTTTTTTTTCGACCGGCTTTTTCTTCTTTACCACATCCACCCATTTCGCGGATGCGGGCTTATCGACAGAACTGTCATTCGGTACAACCTTACTGACCTCACTATATGACACCTGCGCTTTATCGCTCGCGTTTTTAGGTTTTTTTGGTTGGTGGTAAGTAACCTGATAATTCTCATACCCTCTTTGGCGTATGTTTTTCTCTGGGGATAGGGGATACTTGCGACGCTTTTCCTATCATAACTCTTTTCAGCGGTTTCTCTGGATTTTTAGCCTTATCGTACAGGCTTATTTTGCAGCTTACAAGGTCTCTCATAGCTTCATTAATATGCCTTTGACCAGACATCATAGTTTCAAGCTCCTTTATTTTTGTGCCCAGTTCGCAAAAAATATTACCAGTTTCACCGTTCTGCATTTGCTCAGATTTTCCGCATTTGTTTTGTTGCTCGATGTTTTCACAACTTTTTATGGGTCCTGCAGCGGTGGTCTCTTCATTTTTGCCTTTTGGAGGCGTTCTGGAAATCTTTGAATTCCTCCGAAAAGAATTCTCTGGTGTACCTCCCAAACTATTTACAGAGGCCATATCTCTGCCAGAAAATAGTTGGGAACACCTGTCAATGGGTATGTTCAGTCCTTTGTCCTAAAACCCTATTCGCTTTTTTAGTGGTTGGCAATGCCGTAACCAAAGGCAAAGCGAAGAAGGAGAAACGAAAAAGGAGAAAACAGCTGATCGAACAAAACAAAACGGCAGATTAAATTAAGTGCACGTTTTGTTTCGCTGTTATATGGGGAAATCTAATTTAAGTTTTATTATGTGTAAATTTACCACGAAAAAAGGGGCAAGTAAGTAAAAATAAAATTTTTGTTACAAATCAGATTTTACTTATCTATTTGCTAGTTTCAGAATCCAAATTGAAAGGTCCAGTCTCCCGGTAAGACGTTACCTAAACTATGGCACTTTCACTAATTATAAGTATGGGATTTCACGAAATGTTCACGGACTACAAAAAAACCCGTCTACTCAATTCAAATGTCATCTACAACTTCGTTTTCCGAAGGTAAGATTACCGAAATGTTTGATAATCAGCCTTGCCAAGGCTGAACAGAGAAGAAACTGCCTGAAAGATTACCAACTGACAAAACGTTAAGCCCTACCGCATGACTGCCTATTGGACGGTGTCCAGTAAAAACTTCTACAATCACGGTTAGATGTACTTTAATCAGGACAAGTACTTCAGTATCTCTTATGCTGTAATTTTCCCTCCTTCAATTCATGAAATGAGCTCAATGCGTCTCTTCTCCCCATCCACATCTCCCGAATTCCCAAATTTCCAGGAAAGCAATTAAAAAAGGAGATAATATCGGTTCACTGATACTTAGACCACACTTCGCAGCAATATCAGCAATGTCCACGGGCGCTATGATGTCTCTCCAACCAATAAACTACTTCGTGCACAGCATCAAACGAACACCTGCCTTTGACCAAATATCCTCAGGGTAGCCACAGAACATCCGTTTGAAGACGAGCTAAAGTGACAAGGACTGAAGCGAGTAGATCCTAGTGGTATTTACAATAGTGGTCATATAAAGAGGCGAAAATTCGGTAGAGGATCCGTCGCCGAGTACTGTCATTCACCCCGGTGAATGAACGTCTTGCCACAACCCGCATCAAAGCGAAATTCTGTAACATATCGCTGATTTGCGCACATTGTCCGACGAAAGAGAAAAACCATGTGACCAAATATGCCTTCTATGAGCGCATGAAGGGCACCTATGAGAGCTGACTCCGCCATTATCAAAATCGTGCTCGACGATTTAAATGCCAGGGTGGGTAAGAAAGAATGGCACAACAGTCAAAAAATTCAGCCTCCACGAGCAAACATACAAAAATGGGTTGAGGCTGATCGACTTAGTCGGTGTCCGCAATATGGTCAAATGCAGTACTAGATTCCTGGATAAAAAATTCACCAACCTATATGGCTGTCTTCAGATTGAAAAGCCACCAACCAGATCGATCATGTTGTGGTAGACGGAAGACATGTCTCCAGTGTTTTAGATGTGCGTACGTTCCGGGATCCTAACATCGATTCGGACTACTATTCTGTTGCAGCCAAGATTCGCACCCGCCTCTGTGCAGCAAAAAACGCACGTCAACAAACACAATGAAGGTTCGATGTCGAGACGATGCAATCACAACAGACAACCAAACGATTTTCTGCTTGACTTGCACACCTGCTCTCTGAGAGCACTTGTCAACAATTCGATATATGGAAACTGTGGGACGGCATTTCTATCTCCTTACCACCGATAAATGCAAAAGAACAGCTAGTATGATGAAGAGTGCCGTGTTGAGGTGGAGAGAAAGCAGACTGCCTACCTCGTAACGTTGCAATCGACTATAACACGTGCGGGATGGATCCGAGAGTTGAAGAGAGAAGCGAGACGCATTTATAGACAAAAGAAGGACGAGGCCAAAATGCGTGAGTACAAAGAGCTTGAAAAGGTGGCCGATAGGTGTAATACTCTATGAAAATATGCGGGATTAGCAAATGGTTTCATGACCGGAGCTTATCCTTGTAGAACGTGATCTAGTGACTGATGGTCAGAGCAAAGTAAAATTGTTGAGAAACACTTCTTCAGCCTGCTGAATTGCATTGTTAGTATTAAGCCAGGAGAAGGCGATTCCCCAATCGATGGCATGGAGCAGACGTTCCATTGTCTGACTATGAAGAAGTTCGAAGTTCTTCCACAAAATGGAAGAACCCACAATCTGAGCCAACTACCGTGGTATATGCCTCCAAAGCACCGCATATAAGGTTCTACCAAGCGTATTGTGTGAATGATTAAAGCCCACCGTCAACAAAGTGGCTTTAGACCTGGAAAATCAACAACCATCCAGATATTCACCATGCGCCAAATCTTGGAAAAGATCCGTGAAAAGAGAATCGACACACACCATCCCTTCGTCGATTTCAAAGCTTATTTTGACAGCATGAAAAGCAGCGATGTATTTGGTATCCCCTCAAAACTAATACGGATGTGTAAACTGACGTTGAGCAATCCGAACCGTTTGATACCAAACGAAGTTTCAGACAAAGGGACTCCCTATCGAGTGACTTTTTCAATCTGCTGCTGGAGAAAATAATTCGAGCTGGAGATTTTAATCGAGAAGGTAAAATCTTCCATAAGAGTGTACTGCTGCTGACGTATGTCATTTATATTGATATTAGTGGTCTCAGCGCTCGCGCCCTTAGTTCTGCTTTCTCCAGACTGGACAAGGAACCAAATCAAATGGGTCTGGCAGTGAACGAGGGCAAGACTCCTGTCATCAAACAGTCGTCGCACTTACGACTTGGCTCTCATGTCAAGTCGTAGATAACTTCGTCTATCTTGGAACCAGTATAAACAACACCAACAATGTCAGCCTGGAAATCCAACGCAAGAAAACTCTTGCCAACAGGTGCTTCTTCGGACTGAGCAGGCAATTGAGAAGTAAAGTCCTCTCTCGACGAACAAAAACAAAACTCTATAAGTCACTCAATACTCCCGTCGGCTATATGGCGCGGAGGTATGGATGATGACAACATCTGATGAATCGACGTTACAAGATTTCGAGAGAAATGTTCTGCAGAAAATTTGTGTGCGCATTGGCACCGACGAATACCGCATTCGATAGAACAATGAACTGTACGATATACATTACATTACTACATATAGTTTAGTGAATTAAAAGACAATGAGATCAAGTGAAGAAGGAGCCGGCTGCAGCTGGAAATCTCCAATTGATTCCAATTAGCGAAGTGAAGACACACTCATAATTCTTCTTCTTTACTGGCGTAGACACCGCTTACGCGATTATAGCCGAGTCAACAACAGCGCGCCAATCGTTTCTTCTCTTCGCTACGTGGCGCCAATTGGATATTCCAAGCGAGGCCAGGTCCTTCTCCACTTGGTCCTTCCACCGGAGTGGAGGTCTTCCTCTTCCTCTGCTTCCCGCGGCGGGTACTGCGTCGAATACTTTCAGAGCTGGAGTGTTTTCATCCATCCGGACAACATGACCTAGCCAGCGTAGCCGCTGTTTTAATTCGCTGAACTATGTCGATGTCGTCGCATATCTCGTACAGCTCATCGTTCCAACGGATGCGGTATTCGCCGTGGCCGACGCGCAAAGGACCATAAATCTTCCGCAGAACTTTTCTCTCGAAAACTCGCAACGTCGACTCATCGGTTGTTGTCATCGTCCAAGCCTCTGCACCATATAGCAGGACGGGAATTATGAGCGACTTATAGAGTTTGGTTTTTGTTCGTCGAGAGAGGACTTTACTTTTCAATTGCCTACTCAGTCCGAAGTAGCACCTGTTGGCAATAGTAATCCTGCGTTGGATTTCTAGGCTGACATTGTTGGTGGTGTTAATGCTGGTTCCTAAATAGACGAAATTATCTACAACTTCAAAGTTATGACTGTCAACAGTGACGTGAGTGCCAAGTCGCGAGTGCGACGACTGTTTGTTTGATGACAGGAGATATTTCGTCTTACCCTCGTTCGCTGCCAGACCCATTTGCGTTACTTCCTTGTTCAGTCTGGAGAAAGCAGAACTAACGGCGCGGGTGTTGAGACCGATGATATCAATATCATCGGCATACGCCAGGAGCTGTACACTCTTATAAAAGATTGTACCTGCTCGATTCAGTTCTGCAGCTCTAATAATTTTCTCCAGCAGCAGATTGAAAAAGTCGCACGATAGGGAGTCGCCTTGTCTGAAACCTCGTTTGGTATCGAACGGCTCGGAGAGGTCCTTCCCGATCCTGACGGAGCTTTTCGTGTTGCTCAACGTCAGTTTACACAGCCGTATTAGTTTTGCGGGGATACCAAATTCAGACATCGCGGCATAAAGGCAGCTCCTCTTCGTGCTGTCGAAAGCAGCTTTGAAATCGACGAATAGGTGGTGAGTGTCGATTCTCCTTTCACGGGTCTTTTCCAAGATTTGGCGCATGGTGAATATCTGGTCGGTTGTTGATTTACCAGGTCTGAAGCCACACTGATAAGGTCTAATCAGTTTGTTGACGGTGGGCTTTAATCTTTCACACAATACGCTCGATAGAACCTTGTACGCGATGTTGAGGAGGCTAATCCCACGATAGTTGGCGCAGATTGTGGGGTCTCCTTTTTTATGGATTGGGCATAGCACACTTAAATTCCAATCGTTGGGCATGCTCTCATCCGACCATATTTTGCAAAGAAGCTGATGCATGCTCCTTATCAGTTCTTCGCCGCCGTGTTTGAATAGCTCGGCCGGCAATCCGTCGGCCCCTGCCGCTTTGTTCTTCTTCAGGCGGGCAACTGCTATTCGAACTTCGTCATGGCCGGGCAATGGAACGTCTGCTCCATCGTCATCGATTGGGGAATCGGGTTCGCCTTCTCCTGGTGCTATGTGTTCACTGCCATTCAGCAGGCTGGAGAAGTGTTCCCTCCATAATCTAAGTATGCTCTGGGCATCGGTGGCTAGATCACCTTTGGGGGTTCTACAGGAGTATGCTCCGGTCTTGAAACCTTCTGTAAGTCGCCGCATTTTTTCGTAGAATTTTCGAGCATTACCCGTGTCGGCCAGCTTATCAAGCTGTTCGTACTCACGCATTTCGGCCTCTTTCTTCTTCTGTCTGAAAATGCGTCTCGCTTCCCTCTTCAACTCTCGGTATCTATCCCATCCCGCACGTGTTGTGGTCGATCGTAACGTTGCGAGGTAGGCAGCCTGTTTTCTCTCCGCTGCGACACGGCACTCCTCGTCGTACCAGCTGTTCTTTGCACTTTCCGAAAACCAATGGTTTCGGTTGCAGCTGTACGTAAGGAGTTTGAAATGCCGTCCCACAGTTCCCTTATACCGAGTTGTTGACGAGTGCTCTCAGAGAGCAGGAGTGCAAGCCGAGTAGAAAATCGTTCGGCTGTCTCTTGTGATTGCAGCTTCTCGACGTCGAACCTTCCTTGTGTTTGTTGGCGTGCGTTTTTTGCTACACAGAGGCGGGTGCGAATCTTGGCTGCAACAAGATAGTGGTCCGAGTCGATGTTAGGACCTCGGAGCGCACGCACATCTAAAACACTGGAGACGTGTCTTCCGTCGATCTGGTTGGTGGTTTTTCGATCAGGAGACAGCCAGGTAGCTTGATGTATCTTCTTATGCTGGAATCTAGTACTACAGATAACCATATTTCAGCCTCAACCCATTTGGGGATGTTTCCTCGTGGAGGCTGAATTTACCGACCGTGGTTCCAAAGATACCTTCTTTGCCCACCCTGGCGTTGAAGTCGCCAAGCACGATTTTGACATCGTGGCGGGGGCATCTCTCATAAGTGCGCTCCAAGCACTCATAAAAAGCATCTTTGGTCACATCGTCCTTCTCTTCCGTCGGGGCGTGGGCCCAAATCAGCGATATGTTGAAGAACATCGCTTTGATGCGGATTGTGGCTAGACGTTCATTCTCTCTCCCACCACGAATCCAACACCAAACTTGCGCTCCTTTATATGGCCACTGTAGTAAATGTCACAAGGACCTACTCGTCTCTGTCTTTGTCCCGTCCATCGCATTTCTTGGACGGCGGTGATGTCAGCCTTTATCTTTACGAGGACATCTACCAGCTGGGCAGCGGCACCTTCCCAATTAAGGGACCGGACATTCCAGGTGCATGCCCTCAAATCATAGTCCTTATTTCGTTTGCCATGGTCGTCATCAAAAGGGGGGTCTCTCATCCGAGGCTGTGTTTGCTTTTTCATTGGGGGTGTTTTTTTACGTGGCGGGTCCCAAACCCAGCGCACAACCATAAGTAGGGGATATTTCGGCTTCTCACTTTAGCTCGCCTTCAAACGGATGTTCTTAGGCTACCCAGAGGATACTTGGTCAAAGACCGGAAGTCGTGAGCTGCTTGAGTCATATGTAAAAGAATCGTTTCTGGCCACTCCCAAGTGAATGGCGATCAGAGAACTTTCCTCACTTGCGTGAACTTCTACACATGACTCCATCCTCCACTCATAATTAATTCATCTATAATCATGTAAGCGGTGTCTACGCCGTTAAGAAAGAAGAAGATGTGATTTTTAATTCACTATACAACGACACAAAAGAAGAAACAAAACTTAGCCTATAATGGACGTATAAAATCAAATATTGACAGATATTTTTCAAAAATATAAAATAATATAAAAATATGTAAATTCATCATAACATTAATAGCAATAAGATGAAATTTGATCCATTTTTATAAAAGACAGGTAACTTTTATTTACGAAATTGGTTTCGTTTGTTAACAACAAGGTTAACTATTAATATTAGGAAAAAGATTATTCAGTTTACACAAATGTCTAACCAAAGAAGTAATCGATCAACCAACAAATTAGTACCAAATGACTAACCTGTGCAATAGGGTTTGTAAATTTAAGAATATTAAATGGTGTTTAAATGTGTTAAGCATCCACCCCTTCTATCTGGTGAAACTGGCCCATCCTAATAAAGCACGCAATTCACCACAGGATGCCACTACAATACAACACCAAACACACCACACTACATCAACCCACTCAGCGTAAAGGATGGTCCCCTGAGCAGATACATCAATTCGTCACCTGCCGTTCGCCTATCAACACGTCAACAATTCGATCATCAACTACATTCGCTGAGACACTGCGCCGCGTCAACACCTCTACTCAACCTCGATTATACTTTTCGACTTCCATCCGTAAAAGCTCGATCGCCAGCTCCAGCAAGTCGGAATCGGATTCTCGCCGCCCCGTGTGTCGACACCTATCTTAATAAAATTAAATTGTTTAACATTTATAATAATAAAAATTATAATCTCTTTAATCCTATTGTGAAAATACAAACAAAATTTGTTTTTATTAAACATAAATTTTGTATGCTTTTATGCAAATGGTTTTTCAAAATTTCCAATATATGTATTTAAAGCGTTTTAAAAATAGTCGTCCAAACCGTGATAAAAAAAAGTAGACAGCGTTTTCGAAGCGAAAAACACGTTTATTGTTTGAGTTTTTTCATTTAAAAACATAAAACAAAACTAAAGTTTTACTTCTACTTATTCGTTAGAGAGAAATAATTCTACCCATCGTGGTAATGAAAAAGCCGCAGAATGTATATTTCTGGTATAATATTTCAATTTCATGTTTTCTAATTCCGCTTCACTGTAATTGTGTAACGAGGTTTTGAAATTTGTATTCGAATCAAGACAACCAATCACGAAACCAATATGTCCACATGGATAAGATGGAATTGATGTATGAGCGTACGATACTTTGGTAAAATGCTTTTTACATCCATCCATAGTCTTTTTAACGTACGCACAGTTCAACCAGAAGCTTCCACCCTGGGAACACACTATGCCTCCTGGCCGCAACGCATTTTTCATGAGTTCATAGTAACTTTCTTGAAACAATGATTCTGCAGGACCAACAGGATCTGAACTATCAGTTATAATTACATCGAATTCATTTGTATGTTCTTTCATATATTTAAATCCATCTCCAATGGTAAGCTTAACTTTGGGGTTTTTAAATCCACATGCCATATTTGGTAAAAATTCTTTTGATAACTCAACTACTCGTTCATCAATTTCTACTTGATGAATTTCTTCCACTAAAGGATGTTTCGAAACTTCTCGCGCAACACCCCCATCACCACCTCCCACAATAAGAACTTTTTTCGGAGCAGGATGGCTATTTAACGGTAAAAATGATATCATTTCTTGGTAGGAAAACTCATCCCGAGTAGTGCACTGAATAATTCCATCCAAAACTAAACATGTCCCATACGTGGCACTGAAAGAAACAAAACAAAAATATATATTAGAATAAACCAATATTTAGTTCAAGTTAGCCCCAAAATTCTAATTTTAATTCTAAAGTTTTTGTGAAATTTATTTTGAATCGTTGCTTTTGTTATCCTCTAAATTAATATCATATTCGTCATCATCATCATCGCCTTTATCCAAATTTCCTGTTGGTGAAAATATTCTACTCGCTTGAAAGTTGCATTGCAGGATAAGCAAGTATTAAATGAACTTCAACGACATAAGCACTTTCCCTTTCAAAAGGATATTCATGAGGATATTCACATATCTATCTACAAAAATTAATTATTATTAAGTAGATTATGTCCATACTTTTATCGTTTTAGTAACTAAGGTTAGCTCAACTTCAAACTTGGAAGGCTAAGAGAAGATTTATTTATATTTTAACTTCGAAAAAGAGAAAAATAACTATTTTACTATAACTCAACCTCGAAAAAAGTGTTTTGGAATATCCCGTTTTTGTCATATAGCGTTATTAGAATACACGTCCTTATAGCTGTAAAAAACAAGGAAAGAAGGGATAAGAATAGCTTTTTATTTTTATGAATGAAGAAAGCAACTGTTATAAGACGAAATTGTGAATGTGTCATTAAATTTGATATACTATAAAGGCTAGGACTACAAAGGATTACAGAAACAGACCATAATAGGGTCAAACCACGTCAAATGCACTCCGAAAATTTCACTAAACCACCTATCACATAGTTTGCATTTTTGTTTTAGTGTGAAGAAGTAATAAAAATCTTCAGTTTGTTAACAAAAAATGTAAGTAAATTATTATTATTTAAATAATTTGACCCTGAAATATTTATAATATAGCATGAACGTTTTTCTTTGATTATACAAAATTTCATCGATTTATCTGCAGTAGTTGATGCGGAAATTGTTTTGCCATTTTACCGTGAACTAAAATTTAATCTTCAATAACATTACCAAAAAGTTTAATTTTGACGAAATATTTATATCACGAGGTATGCGTCTGATCTCTCACCGAATGAAATGCTAATTTTGAAAATCAGTGATTTAGCGAAATTTTCGGAGTCTACTTGACGTGGGAGTAATCGACTTTTTTTTTATTTGTCAGGTTTTTGTTGAACTTTTTAAAAAATGAATGCTTGAGAACCCGAACCTTGTCGAATCTGGAAATATCGCAGGAAGACCGTACCATCACAACTGTATGTTCGTATTTAAGAAAAAATCGCGGCTATTGCATCGTCAATTCAGGAAAATCCAAGAGTTTCGACCCGCTATTTAACGGCGCAACTTGGAGTTAGCAGACGGTCACTGCAACGGATAACTCATGATAACTTCAATCTGTTTCCGCCCAAAATTTAAACAACAATCTGGTTAACCCTCTATAAGTGGCTATGTGCCTGGAATTTTGCTAAAAAATTATTGAAATGACGGAAAAAGATAATAACTTGATAAATTGCATTTTTATGTCTGATGAGGCTTATTTTGATCTAAGCGGAAATGTAAACAAGCAAAATTGTCTTATATGGAGTGAATAAAATCAATAAATAAGCTACAAGTCGGATCTTCATCCAAAACGCAGTGCGCAGTTATAAAGGTGTATTGTCGGACTATACTTCTTTGAAGAAAATGGTGTAACACTTACTGTCAATGGGCTCCCTTTTTTAAAGATGTTGAATGACTTTTTTAATCCAGAACTTCGCCGAAGACGTTTGGCTTTCGATCGTGTTTGGTTCCAGCATGAAGGCTTCTTCATTCACGTAGCCAGATCGGTTATTGCGGAAATTTTAAAACAAATTAAATCAATAAACTCTACTTTCCGCTGGCCCTCAAGGTCACCTGAATTGACTGCTCCAGACTCTTTTATGGGGTTATGCCAAGCAAGATGTTTACAAAAAAAAAACTGATTGAATTTAAGCAGTCCACTTAATCGATAATGCAGGCAATCCTGACTTCAACCTTTCTAGTCGCAATGAATAATTTTCAAATTAGGTGTCGCATATTCGTGGCTGAGCATGGAGGTTATTTACGGTAAAAAACTTATAAAAATTATTAATTGTATAAAATAAAATAAAAACAAACATAACCTGCTATTTGTTATATATATTCGGTGTAAAATAAAGTACATTAACGAAAATCATTATAAGTATTTGGTACGTATAACTGAGGTAATTCGTTGACCAAATTTTTTTTTGCATTAAACTAAAATAAAGGGTCTACCAATAAGAACTGCGTGATGTTAAAATGAATTAAATTGAAAAAACAATTTTAACAATGCGATATACTATAGAACAACTAGAAAAAGATTATTCACGAACTTCATTGGAAGAAGATTGAATGATGTGTACGGTAAAAATTAACCGGAAGTTCAAGAGTCTTTATATTAGGGACTTAAGGGCTAAGAGACGTATTGACCCTATTTGATCCATTTTTGGCTCAAGAGTACACTATTAGCTGAATCAAATATTCTCAGAGTTACAATAATATATCAAACAAATTGGCCGATATTTTCGGCACTGGGGTTTAAGTACTTACATATTGTTAGGTAGTTCACAAGGTATCGTATATTGTCATATACATATGTTGTAAGGCATAGTTTTGTACGACTGTTGTAGAGCCGTTGTTGCTGTTTTAAATGCAAAAATATAAATTTGACGACACAACTCTGCGTACTGTGTTTATTCAGTGCACCTTTGAATCAGCTGTGTTTGTTTATCTTTCTTCTTCTTATTGTTTGCATTTAGTTGAAATAAATTGGCCGCAAATACGTTAAACGAATAAGTAAATGGATAAAATGAGCACAAACGGTGAAGTTGAGGTAAATATAATAGAAAATGCTGAATTATTTTTTAATTTAAACGTTTGTTAATACTTTCTTTTAGTTTTTACCAAAACGCAAGCGCTACAACCCCAAAAGCGTTGGAAAGTTGCCGAGGAAAAAGCGTTGATTGAATTCCTTCTAGAGAATCGCTATTTTGAGGTTTGATGTTATTTTTTAGGGTAAATGGAAACTATTAATTACTTAGTTATTTACAGAAACCATCGGCACGGCTATTTTATAATCGCTTCGCGAATGAAAAACAAATCCTGGTCGAGTGGAAATCAGCGCGCTCAAAAGTAAGAAATATGCGATCTGCATATAATAAAGCGAAGGAATGGGAAGGAAGTACTGGCGCTGGTTGCATGGATGGCGATACTATAAAAAGTGAGTTTATGTCTTCAATTGAATATCATAGTTAATACATAAGAATCAACTTTATATAGGCGTTTTGCTCAAAAAATTTCGCTATTTTTACGAATTTGACGATATTTTCGGTGCCCAACTTAACGCTTGTGCTGTAGTTGAAGAAATAATGGAAAGTGCTGATACTACCATTGAAATATTAAGTCCTGTGCAAATTGAAACTCCTATTGCAAATGAAACAGTTACCACTCCAAGGCAAAGAGGAATATACTCCAGAACAGCGGCTTCCGATATTATGCAAATCCATGTCGAAATAATGACATTGCGAAAGCAAAAGTTAGAGGCAGAATTGTCTGCAAGGGAAAGAGAGTTCGAGCAAAAAGAAAAAGAGTTGCAGTTAAAAGCTAAAGAAGTGGAGCTCAAAGAAATTGAAATATTAGCGCTAAAAGACATCAAACAACTAGAGCTACAGATGAAAGAGCGAATCGCCATGGAGGAGCTAAAGCTGAAGTACAAATAAATTTTTAAAACTTATTTAGTATACGAAAAGACCAATTTTTCTATTTTTTACTTTTGTTTTCAATGAGATGGACTCACACATCGTTTTATACGATGGTTTAATTTAAATTTTTGTTAATGGTATAATTTTATAAGTACATTTGTATGTATGTATGTACGTACAATAAACGCCAAATATACATATAAAAGTGGAATTTCGAAACAATACATATTAGCTAGATATACAAACTAAACTGTTTTATTTTGTATACAATTTAAAAGAAAATCTCTGGTGTTATATTCTAATGGTAAATCGAACTGAGGACCTGGAACTTCATTTCCGTCTTCATTTTCAATGTGAAAATTAATAAGAATGTTGTGAAGAATGCAGCACACAGTAATCCAGTCGTTGCATTGATTCTTATTTGATCTCGAATGCATTCTGAATTTAAGTTCCTTAAGGCTACCGAATTTTTCTTTCAAAAGACCAAAGCAGTTTTCGACTCGTACACGGTATTTTGAGAAATATTTGTTGAAACTGTGCCTTTCTTCTTCTGTGTACTCGCTGCTATTTTGCTTGAATGGCGTAATTAAAAAGGGCTTTGGTGGATAGGCACTACCCCTAGCTAACCACTGCGAGGTTGACAAGAAACACTCCGGATGTTTGAAGAGTAAACAGTTCGAAAATATTTTTGCATCATGCACACCACCCGGATAACCAACTATTAACTGCCTTATTCTCAATTTATAATTTATTGTTTTTAATGTTTTTTTTATCATACATATCTACACATATGTGAGCTTTGGTTTTCATTTTATCATTTTCTCACTTTTATCAAATGTTTATTTTATATGTACTTTTAAAGGCTAACTACGAGTAGGCACATCATATCGTTGTAAACTTTCACGCCTATCTATTTTTGAATTTTGGTGTTAAGAAAATGTGTGAAGAAATATTACTTATCACCGAAGCAAATTTAATAAAGCTTCATTATTTACTTATTAGAAGTTTCGTTAACAAAAAGCTTGATATTAACTTTTAAAAAGAATCTGATGTGGAAGTTGAGATAAAATATTATTGGACCACATTGCGTCAGAAATGTAGGTAATTAACGGAATGAGTCCTCTAATTTGATGGCAATTCTGGTCAGAGCGAATATAAGCAGAAATTTGAAAATAATAATTTGGAAGGCAATAATTTATTTGTCACGGCATATGTTCCTGTGTAACTGATAATAAAATCGCAAAATGATGAAGAGCAAAAACAAATTTGGAAAAACTGCAGACCTTCGTCCACCCGCTATTGCCGTCCTGTTCGAATTCAATTTCAAAAGGAGTCAGTTGAGTAAACCGTAAATACACTAGATTTGGGCTAGATCCTGCAAAGGAATTAACTTCAAAATATTCCTAGTATTATTTTCCTTCGTCAGTCCGTAAAATTTTAATTCACGCTCTTGATGTTATTCAATATGCACCAGTTTCAATTGGAGAGCTCTCATAAGAATCTGCTGAGTCAAGCAATAAGGACGTTAAAATGTATCGACTCCATCATACATGAAAGAACTAACGGATCGTTACAAATCAGGACTTGCTAAGCCGATTGCTTTTGAGCTTAGATCCTTTCATCACCAGTCAAAGAAACTATTATGCAAAAGTAAATCAATTTTATTAAAATCAGTTTTTGATTTACTTGAATAATATTCAAAAAATTCCTTTTTTCGTTTATCACATTTTTTAATGTAATATAATTAATTAAGATTTGTTACCATCGGGAGTTGGCAGAGTGGGAAACGGGAGAGGGAGATTTTAAAAAAACTTTGGCAAAAGTTACACTTTTATAACTATATGCAGTGGAAGTATTTTTGGCCGCTGATTCCATACAAGACCGACCACTGTGGAATGGTCCGATCACCCGTCGGCAACCGGCAACATCATAGTGCTAAGAACATGTGTGCAAAGTTTCATAAAGATATCTAAATTTTTATTAACGAATCTCTGATTATCACCAAACAGCTGATTACATTTTATACATTTTGTTGCTGGTCGCTAAAAATGAGTTCTGCCGGTCCTTCACCAAGAAATACCAGGTTGTTCAATAAGTTTTGTCGTTCGATAACAGAGGGCGTTGCTACTAGCCAAAAATTTTTTAGTTTAGTTGTTACTCTCTTCATATCGACGTATGTGAAGTTTCATTTGTATTCTTTCTTTGTTTACCAGTTATTTAGTGTCGCGGTGTCACAGTAATTTTTTTACAATGAAAAAAAATGAATTTTCCGAACGAATATCAAAAGTGTATATATAATGATTGTTCACCTACGATTAGAACTTAGAATTAGAATTTAAACGTGGTGGTACAAGCCTTGAAGACGATCTATTGAGGGACATCCAAAAAGCGCATCAACACCACAAATCAAAGCCAAAATACAGGGTATGGGTTTGGAAGATCGTCGATTGACTGAGAGAGATTTATTAAAGGTTCTACACATCTGATTAGGCAGTGTGAGCCAAATTTTAAGTGAAATTTTGACTTTTAGAAAGCTGTGTGTGCCACATTCGCTAATAATGGAACAAAAACACTTTCGAATGCTACTGTATGAATCATAGCGTGAAGTGTGAAAGTAATACATTTTCGCCTCGGAATTTGACATTCACAATGGCGGTTTCGATAATTTTTTACATTCATTTTGCATTGGCTAAACTTCTGCTATTGCTAAGCAGTTTGGGTTCAAATTATGAAACCAAAATCGCTCTTTTTACTAAGCACTCAAAATTTTTATATTTTTTGAGTGTATCTGGAAATATATTGTCGGTGTTTTGGAAAGAGCAAGAGCGTGAGTACGAAGAGCTTGACAAGTTTGTCGACAGAGATAATGATGCGGCGACTAACAGAAGGTATCAAGACCGGAGCATACTCTTGTATAACCCCCAGAGGTGATCTAGTAACCGATGCCCAGAGCATACTAAATATATGGAGGGAACACTTCTCCAGTCTGCTGAATGACAGTAAAATTATAACGCCAGGAGAAGACGAACCCGATTCCTCAATCGATGACGATGGAGCAGACGTTCCATTGCCCGACCATGAAAAATCCGAATAGCAATTACCCATCTAAAGAACAACAAAGCGACGGAGGTCGATAGATTGCCGGCCGAAGTATTCAAATACGGCGGCGAAAAATTGATAAGGAGCGTGCATCAGCTTCTTTGTAGAATATGGTCGGACAAAAGCATGTCCAACGATTGGAGTTCCCTCAAAACACCCACGAGCTTTGTAGAGGCTAAACGGGCTTATCTTAAGTTAAAGGTATGTTCTTTGCACTGGCTTAAAACCTCTTCCTCACCGAGTCTGAGGGTATAAAGTCATCATATACAACGCAGTTTTAAAATAAATTTGGACCTATGGATGTCAGCTGTGGGGCAACGCGAGTAGCAGCAACATCGAAATTCTTCATCGTGCGCAATCAAAAATTCGCGGTATATCCGAAATGAGAACATCCAACGCGATTTAATAATTCCAGACGTACGAACTGAAATAGACCAACGGAGCGAGAAATATACATTGAAACTTTCGGTTCAACCAAACCAACGTTACTGCGTGTGAACAGGAGCTCAAGATAACTTAACGACTTTCCAGCCCAAACCTAATATATTTTTGGTCCAGTTTGAAAAATAGTCATTCATGTAGGATGTAAATTAAGTGAGCAATTTATGATTCGCAAACTTTTTGTTAGGTTCTTAAGTAGGGTAGATAAAAAAAGGCATGGACGATGAAAACATCTAATGAGAGGTTACGAGTTTTCGAGAGAAAGATACTGCGAAAGATTTATGGTCCATTGCGCGTTAACTACGGCGAATATCGCATTCGATGGAACGATGAGCTGTATGAGATATACTTACGACGGAGATTGACATAGACGATTAAAAGACAGCGACTATGCTGGCTAGGTCTTGCTATCCGAATGCCCGAAAACATTTCAGCTCTGAAAGTATTTATCGCCTGGGGAAGCAGAGGAAAAGGAAGACCTCTACTCCGGTAGAGAGAACAGATAGATGAAGACCTGGCTGCACTTGGTATTTCGAATTGAAGCCATTTTGCGAAAAGAAGAAACGACTGACGCGCTGTTGTTAACTAGACTATAATCGCGTAAGCAGTGTCTACGCCAATAAAGAAAAGGTATATCTAAAATGGATTGAATCGGGTAAATACTTACCTAGCTCCCATAAACCTTATCGAAATATTTTCAAACTTTCGTTGTGAGCTACTTCTAAAAAAATGCATGTGGTTTTCTAAGAATTCTGCTAATATTCTAGTATGTTTTATGTTGATACTACTCCTATCTGCCATATACCTAATATAAGATTTCCAAGCGGAAGCCTTATACCATACACAATAAGATAGGGCCGTGCATTGCAGTGGCTATATTATACAGCGCACCGGAGAGAGGGGAAAGATAAGTACCCGGAATTCTTAGGTGAGTCTAGTGGCTTACAAAAATCTTTTACAAATTTTTTTCTCTTGCAATTCACTGCAATTGTTCCCATTAAGAATTACTATATTTCATAAGAATATTTGCTTGTAATGTTATAATTTAAAACGTTTATTAGGAAAGGCATATTTACTAATTTTAATTATACTTATGTATATCTCTCGCAATGACCGATATTTTCAACAAAAGTCAGTCATATGTAATACGTGGACCCCATATTCAGTATGTGGGTCCAAAATTGACAGATTTTAGATCTGAACCTTAAAGACACTTATTTTGTAAAGTTTCATCCAAATATATGCATTGGTCCTTTATTTATGTACTGGAAAATAAAATAATCATATTGAGATTAAAATTGTGCTAAATAGGAATGTCGTCCGATTGAAGTTGAAATTAATCGAGTAGCTGGAGATAATTTTGATCTCAGCTCCCAAAAAATGTCTTTGGTGGATTTACTTATCGAGCTTTCAGCAGTTTTCAACAAAACCGATAAATTATGGGTGGGCGGGTTTTAATCCTATTTTATCCTTATACGATTTTTACTAAGCAATATGTGCATACAAACTATTAAAGAACGGGGCTACGCACGTTTTTCAGAATTTTTAGCCCACAGGAGCCCCTTGTTACTGCAGTCCTCTGCACCAAGGATTATACCCTAATTTAGTGTTTAAATTGTAGTTTTTCTATTAATGGCGTTTTGTGAGCGCTGCAAGGAAAACGTGAACCAAATTTCATTAGGATATCTTAATTTCTACTGAATTTATCGTCTGCACAGACGGAAAGGCAGACAGTCGCTCAGATTTCAACTCTCATCATCCTGGTCATTTATATACATACTCGTATTTTATAGATCTTTATATTTTACTTGATTACTTTAGGTGATAAGTACAAGCATTAGGTGAGCAAACAATGTAGCAACAGTAGTATAAAAATGAATTCCCAGTAAGCAAGGCACCCTAGTGGAAACATTGCATATCCAATGGTTCGTATATACTGTCAGTTCAGGAAATTCTGATTGCTTTTTTTTGCGACGGTTGTTTGTTAAAGTTACCAGACCTAAAGTAGCAGATTCGTCTACCATTTGCTATGGTACCGACGATTATCACGAAATTCGATGGATGATGATACGTATACTATATATTGTATCGATATCGTACAAGGTAAAGAGAATATCCAACGATATCGTTCAGTGACGCAATGAAGCTTTGATTGCTACTGAGGATCATTACATTGTCATTGCGAATTTACCAATCAGAAGTGTATCCAAATTAAGCAATACAGGTATATGTATATTGTTAAATTGGTGTCTGAGAAGCATTATCAAAGTTCCAATACTAAATGATGAATTTAAAATCACGCAGTCGTGTTGTGTGGCCAAATTTACATATCTATGTATATTTGACTTTATGACATTGAGAGATTGAAATAACAAATACTTGAAATTTGAACTATTTTCGATTATCCCGAAATCCCATTCGTCGATAAGTGAAGGCGCGACTGGTTTCAAAATCACTAAACTTTTTCGAAAAACAGCATCACATTAACGTCTGTGGAAAAATGCTTTCCGACTACTATAATGTCGAGAAACGTATTATTACTGGTTATGACCCTTGATCTTTGCTAACGACCTGAAAACAGAGGATCAGTCTCCGAATATCGCGAAAAAGCTGAGCCAAAGCTGAAATCGATGTTCGGCACCTTGCGAATTCTTGCAGACCGGCCAAACTGTCTACTAGGAATACTATATGAATGTTATACGTCGTTTGCGCGATTCGTAAAAAGAGGTCTGAATTATGGGGTCAAGGGGGATTATTTTAAGGGCCACGACATAGATCTTAAAAGATAAAGTAAGAATTTTAAAACTATGAACAAAGCCTTATTACTTGCAAACGTATTTATGATCATTTTATTTCAGAAAATTTATCAGTAGACTAACGGTGTCCGATTCGGTTACGTGTTCTATGTTTGGATAGCAAAACGTTTTTGAGCTCACATTCTTTTACGTTTCTGAAATTTATCAGTAGACTAACGGTGTCCGATTCGGTTACGTGTTCTATGTTTGGATAGCAAAACGTTTTTGAGCTCACATTCTTTTACGTTTCTGAAATTAATGTGTTTAAGATTTTTAGGTTCAATGCCTAGCTAGTGCGTAAATAATGCCAACAGTTTTTGTTATGTGTGCGGTGAACAAACTCTTAAATCGCAAAAACGTAATTTTACTCCGCTTGTGCTAAAAGCTTACGAACTGTATTTTGGTGTTAAAGTTGGAGACCACGACAAAGCATGGTCCCCTCATATCTGTTGTAAAACTTGTGTAACATTTTTAAGAGCTTGGTTAAAAGATTCAAATCGTTAAAAACCCTTTTCAGTGTCAGTGGTTTGCAGAGAACCTTAAGACATTTTACTGACTGCTGTTTTTGCCATATGAATATTAAAGGTATTGAACCGTCTAAACATACATTTAGGTACTGTAATTTACCATCAGCTTTAAGACCTGTTAAACAAAGTGAATAACTTTCTATTCAAAAAGCACCAGAATCTTGGAGTCTCGATGAGGAACTAGAATCGATTAGCTCTTCAAGTGATATGTATTACGGAAATGACAACCGATCCTTTATTTGATTTACCAGGATCTTCATTTCAGTCCGAACTTTTAGCATCCAGACTAAAATTTTGGAACCTTCACATTCACAAATTGCTTTCTTCAAGAAGGGGATCTAGTATTCTGTTCAGAAGTTAACCTTTTGTTTAACGCACTAGGACAGAAACATGATCCACCTGATTGGCGTCTATTCATTGATTCCTCTAAACTTACTATAAAGGCGGTATTGGTTCATAATTGTAACAAATATCCATTTGAGCCCTTAGCTAATGCGGTTCATATGAAGAAATCATATACGAATATGAGAGTTCTTTTAGAGCACATCCGTTATCATGAGCATGGTTGGGCGTTAAGTGGAGACCTGAAAGTAATAGTCCTTCTTCTTGGAATGCAACTAGGATATACGAAATATTGTTACTTGCTTTGCGAATGGGACCGTACGAGAGACTGTCATTATCTACAGAAGCAGTGGCCAGTACGTCAGATACTCACTCCAGGACAAAACCTCTAGTTGATCGCAAGGTATTACTACCACCTTTGCATATTAAATTAGGTTTAATGAAGAATTTTGTTGAAAATTTTCAATAGTCAGTGAAGCAAAAATTAAGAAGGGCATAATTGTGGGTCCGCAAATAAGAGAAGGATGGAGTCATGTGTGGAAGAATGGAGTCATGTGTAGAAGTTCACGCAAGTGAGGAAAGTTCTCTGATCGCCATTCACTTGGAAGTGGCCAGAAACGATTCTTTTACATATGACTCAAGCAGCTCACGACTTCCGGTCTTTGACCAAGTATCCTCTGGGTAGCCTAAGAACATCCGCTTGAAGGCGAGCTAAAGTGAGAAGGCGAAATATCCCCTACATAGGGTTGTGCGCTGGGTTTGGGACCCGCCACGTAAAAAAATACCCCCAATGAAAAAGCAAACGCAGCCTCGGATGAGAGACCCCCCTTTTGATGACGACCATGGCAAACGAAATAAGGACTATGATTTGAGGGCATGCACCTGGAATGTCCGGTCCCTTAATTGGGAAGGTGCCGCTGCCCAGCTGGTAGATGTCCTCGTAAAGATAAAGGCTGACATCACCGCCGTCCAAGAAATGCGATGGACGGGACAAGGACAGAGACGAGTAGGTCCTTGTGACATTTACTACAGTGGCCATATAAAGGAGCGCAAGTTTGGTGTTGGATTCGTGGTGGGAGAGAGACTTCGTCGCCGAGTACTATCATTCACTCCGGAGAATGAACGTCTAGCCACAATCCGCATCAAAGCGAGGTTCTTCAACATATCGCTGATTTGGGCCCACGCCCCGACGGAAGAGAAGGACGATGTGATCAAAGATGCCTTTTATGAGTGTTTGGAGCGCACTTATGAGAGATGCCCCCGCCACGATGTCAAAATCGTGCTTGGCGACTTCAACGCCAGGGTGGGCAAAGAAGGTATCTTTGGCACTACGGTCGGTAAATTCAGCCTCCACGAGGAAACATCCCCAAATGGGTTGAGGCTGATCGACTTCGCCGGGGCCCGAAATATGGTTATCTGTAGTACTAGATTCCAGCATAAGAAGATACATCAAGCTACCTGGCTGTCTCCGGATCGAAAAACCACCAACCAGATCGTCAACAACTCGGTATAAGGGAACTGTGGGACGGCATTTCAAACTCCTTACGTACAGCTGCAACTGAAACCATTGGTTTTCGGAAAGTGCAAAATAACAGCTGGTACGACGAGGAGTGCCGTGTCGCAGCGGAGAGAAAACAGGTTGCCTACCTCGCAACGTTACGATCGACCACAACACGTGCGGGATGGGATAGATACCGAGAGTTGAAGAGGGAAGCGAGACGCATTTGCAGACAGAAGAAGAAAGAGGCCGAAATGCGTGAGTACGAACAGCTTGATAAGCTGGCCGACAGGGGTAATGCTCGAAAATTCTACGAAAAAATGCGGCGACTTACAGAAGGTTTCAAGACCGGAGCATACTCCTGTAGAACCCCCAAAGGTGATCTAGCCACCGATGCCCAGAGCATACTTAGATTATGGAGGGAACACTTCTCCAGCCTGCTGAATGGCAGTGAACACATAGCACCAGGAGAAGGCGAACCCGATTCCCCAATCGATCACGATGGAGCAGACGTTCCATTGCCCGGCCATGACGAAGTTCGAATAGCAGTTGCCCGCCTGAAGAAGAGCAAAGCGGCAGGGGCCGACGGATTGCCGGCCGAGCTATTCAAACACGGCGGCGAAGAACTGATAAGGAGCATGCATCAGCTTCTTTGCAAAATATGGTCGGATGAGAGCATGCCCAACGATTGGAATTTAAGTGTGCTATGCCCAATCCATAAAAAAGGAGACCCCACAATCTGCGCCAACTACCGTGGGATTAGCCTCCTCAACATCGCGTACAAGGTTCTATCGAGCGTATTGTGTGAAAGATTAAAGCCCACCGTCAACAAACTGATTGGACCTTATCAGTGTGGCTTCAGACCTGGTAAATCAACAACCGACCAGATATTCACCATGCGCCAAATCTTGGAAAAGACCCGTGAAAGGAGAATCGACACTCACCACCTATTCGTCGATTTCAAAGCTGCTTTCGACAGCACGAAAAGGAGCTGCCTTTATGCCGCGATGTTTGAATTTGGTATCCCCGCAAAACTAATACGGCTGTGTAAACTGACGTTGAGCAACACGAAAAGCTCCGTCAGGATCGGGAAGGACCTCTCCGAGCCGTTCGATACCAAACGAGGTTTCAGACAAGGTGATTCCCTATCGTGCGACTTTTTCAATCTTCTACTGGAGAAAATTATTAGAGCTGCAGAACTGAATCGAGCAGGTACAATCATTTATAAGAGTGTACAGCTGCTGGCGTATGCCGATGATATTGATATCATCGGTCTCAACACCCGCGCCGTTAGTTCTGCTTTCTCCAGACTGAACAAGGAAGCAACGCAAATGGGACTGGCAGTGAACGAGGGCAAGACGAAATATCTCCTGTCATCAAACAAACAGTCGTCGCACTCGCGACTTGGCACTCACGTCACTGTTGACAGTCATAACTTTGAAGTTGTAGATAATTTCGTCTATCTTGGAACCAGCATTAACACCACCAACAATGTCAGCCTAGAAATCCAACGCAGGATTACTATTGCCAACAGGTGCTACTTCGGACTGAGTAGGCAATTGAAAAGTAAAGTCCTCTCTCGACGAACAAAAGCCAAACTCTATAAGTCGCTCATAATTCCCGTCCTGCTATATGGTGCAGAGGCTTGGACGATGACAACAACCGATGAGTCGACGTTGCGAGTTTTCGAGAGAAAAGTTCTGCGGAAGATTTATGGTCCGTTACACGTTGGCTACGACGAATATCGCATTCGATAGAACGATGACATAGTTCATCGAATTAAGAGACAGCGGCTACGCTGGCTAGGTCATGTTGTCCGAATGGACGAAAACACTCCAGCTCTGAAATTATTCGACGCAGTACCCGCCGGGGGAAGCAGAGGAAGAGGAAGACCTCCACTCCGGTGGAAGGACCAAGTGGAGAAGGACCTGGCCTCGCTTGGAATATCCAATTGGCGCCACGTAGCGAAGAGAAGAAACGATTGGCGCGCTGTTGTTGACTCGGCTATAATCGCGTAAGCGGTGTCTACGCCAGTAAAGAAGAAGAAGAAGAAATAAGAGAAGTAATGAAAGATAAAACATTTTAGAAAATGCTCAATGAAACTGAAATATGAGCCTGGAGTGCCTTTAAAAGCGTTGTCAACAATTTTTTTGGATATGTGAAAGCTGACGATTACAAAGATCTTGTTGCTAAACTACTATAAAAAAATAGGTTGCAACATGTCCCTTAAAGTTCACTTTCTGTATTTTTTCCCCGAAAATTTAGGGGTCGTAAGAGACGAACATGAGGAACGGTTCCACTGTACGGTACCAAGGTAAGTGGAGTGTCAGTTTTCTTGCCGATTACTGCTGAACAATGTTAAGAGATACTCTAAAAAAAACCGAAAAACATCGACAGTAACATTTTAAGGTACTCTTTGTTTAATAAAATAATACAACAATAATATATATAAATCGCTGTTTTTTTTTAACAAAAATCATCATAGCAAAAAAGAAACTATAGGTTATAGATATAAAAAACACTTTGTTCTGTTCATGTCACAAAAAACAAGTTTTGCTTACCAGTGTTTTTATTTCCCTTATTAATTAACAATTTATGATTAAATAAATAATTAATTTTTCGAAAAATTCATGACTACTATCTGTAAAAAGTAGTGGTGGCTTCCAGTACACTATTGTTTTATTCACTTACTTTTTATATTCAGGGTATTCACATTAAGGTAATTTTATTTAATCAACGGTTTTTGAAGAAAGGTATCTAATTTATTATTTAATTATAGTATAAAAAAATGTTTGAAACATTTCTTGGAAATATAAATTTGCGAATCATATTTCAAGTTCTTAGCGGTTTCTATATTATAGAAATTTGTGTACCCGTTCAAAGCCAGTTTCTTATAATCTAATTTATCTGCAAAATTTCATAAAACTTTACTGAAATATAACTTTACATTTTCTTTAAAAGTAAAATCATTTATAGACAAAACAAGTTAAATCAGTGGGAAAGTATCATAAGTATAAAGACTACTGCAAAAAGTTAATTTTTCCATTAAACTAACTCCCCAGTCAAAATATTTCCGGTGATCTTTTCGACGACGAAGTGAACCTACCTTTTGGTTCATCGTTGTCTTATGTGCAAGATTGCATTGATTGCTGATGTTTAATTTGTTTTTGGCATTTGGCATTTTGCTCAAAATTAAAATGTTTAAAGTTTCTTATTTTATTTTGAACATATGCTTATGTTTATACAAATTAATTTTTATTTATTTTTAATTGCTTTGGCTTTTGACATACATCATAAATGAGTTATACGCTTTCCTATCTTTTAAGTTGTAACAAACTGGAGAAAGTGTGGTAATTTTTTTAATCGTTTTAGTTGGTTAGGACTTTATCCCAGACAAGCAACGGCTCGCATAATTTTTCTATATATACATATATAGATTTAAAATTAAATGAGGTTTACAAATACTCACGTGTCTAGTACTTTGATATCCTGGTATTTTGACTTTTCTTCATGAAGAACTCTCGATAGTTTTAATGAAAATGCTTGGCCCGGCCACAATTCATTTTGAATTTCACTGAACCATCCATTTAAGATTTGGTCCACCATTATGAAAACACACTCTATTTCACAGTAATCTACTAACAGTACTGTCATAACTTTTGCTTCAATCTGCTTATTGACCCTAACATATTGCGATACGGAAAAATGCAGATAACAATGTTGGCAAATGCACAGTTTTTAATCAGTTCACAAAGATTTTTGTTGCTCATTATCAGCAAAATTGCTGTGCTGTTGTATATAGCATTTACATAGAGCAACTTACTTTTAACCTTTTGGTTTTACGCTTCACGAACTCTTCTATGTTGTATTTATGTGACAATACTAAACCCCGTTTGTAATATTAATTTCCTATGATACTTCGTCTTCTAAATTAATTTTGTTACATAAGTGTATTCAAAAAAACCAAAAACGTTTAAAGGAAAGGCGAATAAGAATTAATTTGTCTTTCCTGCTAACGTGTAAACTCGGTGCTCTTTTCATTTTCTCCACGTTGGAAGAGCGACAAATTTCAAGTGTGTGTGTAAACGGACAAATCTGTAATATTATTTATTATTACATAGACTGACTAAGAAACGACAAGCAATCTTATAGTAAAAAATGGCAGATTTATTCATAAACCGTCAAAACTCATTATTTCCCTTGTATTTTGCTTCAAGGAGAAATTGTTTGACATTTTAAATTCAAAACAAGAAACCACATGAACTTCGGTTGCATCGAAGCTGTAATACTCGAGAAAAATACAAAAGATTCCCCAAAGAATTTGATTTTGAGCGGGCATTTATTACATACATATATGTATATGTATGCATACAAGTATATACACTCGTGACCACGCAAAGCTTACGATTCAAAATTTTCAAGTGGTACTTTTTGCGGTATAGAAAATTGTTATTTAGAAATAAGCTATAGACAAAATCATTCAAAAGTTAGTCTTTACAAAATGAGCTCGAAATATAAAAGACTGACATGAGTAGAAAAAATTATATATTTTATTTTATTATTTAATTTCATTTACACTATAATTGAAATTAATGTTTTATTTTTGTTTTAAGGGAAACACGAAGTTCAGTAATTTTAAAAACCATGAAATCGGCCGCTTTTGTTTAAGCGTAGAAAAGCCTGTTTATATTTTACTTATTAAACGTAATCAATTAAAAACTATAATCATAATTAGTTAATATTATTTAGTTTACTTATGCTTACTAAAAACATAAAAAAACAAAACTGAAGAAAGTCCCGAACAAATGAAAAAGTCCGAAAAAAAATTTGAGAAAGTATTAAAATCATCTCCAAATGTGATTTTTTGATATTAACTCAACCGCAGAAGCTAATGTTATACATATTTGCATATAAAGTTGTTGTGGAAAACGTCTACCAAGAATCGGAATTCATTATATAAGGGATAACATATACAAACACTTTATAACTGGAAAGTCGAAAATCACTGTACAGTGTATGTTGACAGAAAATGGTCTGATTGCATTAACCTTTTTCGTTACTAAAACATACTCAAGGACAATTGTATGAAAATAAGTCACACATTTATCGACATTGGGGACGGTATACATACATATATAGGTTTTATATTTATCGATTAGCATCAATCCATAATGCCCATTAAGATCTTCAAGCATATACTTTTGAATGTTTTTGAACCAATTGCCTAAGCACTTTGGCCACTCTGATTGCTGTGTAGCTAAATATGCGTTCCGACCTCATCAACCCCTTTTTCAGGTGTTGAAAAATCTTGATGTTTTTTTCGTATGCGGACTTAACGGTGCATCAAATAGATGTTTAAAGGCTCAAAAATGTAGTTGTTTTAGGCGATGTTTGAGAACTCGCATTGTCGTGCTGAAGAGTGATCCGTCTTCGGTGGCTGGTTTTCCTGATTTCTTGAAAGACAACTGGCAAACAAATGGTTGAGTACCACTTAGAATTTATCGTTCAGCGTTGTTGCAATCACACCACTAGCTTTGCAAAAGGAACTGGTCGCAGCATGCGATGCAACAATGCATAGAACATCACGTCACAACAAGCGGCGAACGGTATATTGGTGAAATGAGGAAATTTCCAGGCTGAGAAAACTTTGTCGCTCAGCTAGACGGCCTCTACAGGGCAACCAGGGTGAAACGAACGAAAATCGCTTTAGAGAAGAATTTAAAAGCCGCAAGAAGCTCATAAAGTCGACAATTACCCGGAGCAAAAAATCGTGTTTTAAGAAGTAGTGTATAATTCTGCCAGCTGTATGCCGAAATACATGCAACAGCATATACTTGTAATACTAGGCAAAATATTCGCCTAGGGGGTCCAGGATGTTTAAATGAGTTAAACCTTCAACCACTCCAACGGTAAAAACTGGCGCCCCTAGCTAAACACAGCTCAGTATACCACAGCCGATGACACCACTATACAATACCAACACAACTCACCACACCTGTACTCACTAAAAAAAAGGATGGACGATTTCGTTACTCTACTTCGATCAACACCGATCCTTTGCGCTACGGAGATACAGTTAAATTCCTAGCGGTCCTGCGCGATATGGTCGCCATTTCCTTGAGCAATCATTTTTTACAACTTACTCGTACAACTTCTTTTCATTCAAATTCAATAAGGTTAACCATTAAAGTGTTTATAACTTAATAATTAAATAATGTGTTTTCTTTTGCATAAGTAATGGGTGCTTATTAAACTAAAAATTAAGTTGGATGTTTCCCACTAAATTGGGAATCCAATTTATACACTTAGATTATTAAAAAAAAACGACCAAGGTTTATGGCCAATTCTAGCGTCCATCGTTGATTTTTCAAACAAATTGCCATTAACAGTAGCATGAATTCTTAAAAGATTTTTGTGAAGAAGTAGCTTACTCAAAAAAACGGTCTTCAGGTAGGTTCTTATCCTGATAAAAATAAATTTAACATTCGTTTATTTTGCTGCAATTCTCCCGCTCGAGCTTTTGTCACAGGTGTGCAATTGCACACTGCAAAAAGTAGTTGTTCGAAATGAGATAAAATCGGAGATTACAAAGAGAGAAGAGTTTGTTTTTCAAAACGAGTTAATCATTTAAGAACTAGCTTGTCTTTTAAAAATAGAATTGACAGATCATCATACCACTTCATTTAAATTTAGAGAAAGCATTTTAGAGTTAGGTAATTTTAAAATTATGTCCCAATTTCCATTTGAGCCAACGCATCTGGTAGATTTTGGTGTACGTAAAAAGTTGCTTAAGTAGCTGATTTTTTTTTTTTTTTTTTTTTTTTTTTTTTTTTGCGTTCAGAAGTCTAAGTGTACGGTCAACAATCGAGTGTGCTCCTCAATTTGTGTTAACTTACGTGAATTCCAGGCTGTGAAAGCTTACAGGCAGATTCGCTGGAGATCCTCATCATCGTTGGCACCTCGCGCACAACAATTTGCTTGGTGCATTGGTGTTTGGAATCCATAAATATTTGATTGTAAAATCTTAGAATTATAAAACAAAAAAAAAAAAAAAACACTCAATTAATTTTTGCGGAAAAATTCTCCTTCGCATATCTGAAGTGCTTATCAGCTGTTTCTGTCACACGGCAAATCATCTGTCTACGCAGAGTTGTAAGTGGTCAGGATCATTTCTACACCCACAGTCGGTAAAGCAGTTGATAAGGCAGTTCATATAACTTAACGTAACCTGAGAACGTTAAACGTTAAACATAAAGAAACACTTACGTGTATCTTAAAATAAAAAAAAAAAATAATAATAATAAAATAAAATAAAAAAATAAATAAAAATAAATAACTAAAAATATTAAAAATATATATATAAAAAAATAATAATAATAATAAATAAATAAATAATAACTATAAAAAAAAAAAAAAAAAAATTAAATGATTCAATGATCATGAGCCAAAGCGATATCCGTGCGCAGAGACAACGCGAACAAGATGCACGCCGGCTCTCCGTCCAGCGCAACAATGCGTACTTTTCGATCAGGTCTCAGAGTGACAGTGAAAGCGCAAAATCAAACTCATCGTCCACGCTTCAACCCCCTCCAAATTTAAAAGTCCGATCTTGTTCAATGTCAACGATTCCAACGCCAGAGCTCGTTATGGCTGATGTTCTACAAGTTGAGGTCGGTGCATGCTCTGACTCCGGCAACAAAGCGCAAGATAAGAAAACCCAAACACCTAAAAAAGTGGCTATACAAACCGGAATGGATCGGTACATTACCATTAAGCGTAAGCTTAGTCCGCAAAAGTCAACAAACGCTAAGCAAAAAATAAGCCGAGGAAATGCATCTGAGCCATTAAGCACAAATCGATTTGCGCTTTTAAGTGACAACGTTGACGGTGAGAGTAACAAAACTCCTGAAAGTCCTACAAAAGTCACCAAACCTCCGCCAATATCCGTAAGAGAGGAAAACTCTGGCGCTCTCGTTAAAATATTTACTGAACTTATCGGCAATAATAACTTTCATATAGTTCCGCTGTCGAAGGGAAACATTCGAGAAACGAAAGTGCAAATATACTCCGAACATAACTTTCGTACCTTGTCAAAATACCTAAATGAGAAAAAGATTAAATTCTACACTTATCAACTGAAAAGTGCGAGAGGCCTGCAAGTTGTTATTAAAGGTATTGAGCCAAGTGTAGAACCCATGGAAATTCACGAAGCACTTAAGGATCACGGTTTTAACCCCAAAAATGTTGCAAATATTTTTAATAAAAAGAAAATCCCACAGCCTATGTTCAAAGTTGAGTTAGAACCAGAAAACAAACAACTTGGAAAAAATTGTGTGCACCCCATTTACAAACTACAATATTTGCTACATCGTAGGATCACGGTGGAGGAACCGCATAAAAGAAACGGCCCTGTACAATGCACCAATTGCCAAGAGTATGGTCACACCAGGTCTTACTGCACACTTCGCGCAGTATGTGTAGCTTGTGGAGAGTTGCATGATTCTTCCACCTGCACGTCAAACAAAAAAGACCCAAATGCAAAAAAGTGTGGAAACTGCGGTGGAAACTACACAGCAAACTACAGAGGATGTCCAGTCTACAAGGAGCTAAAAAATCGGATCAACCAACGCGTAGTCTCCGAACGCAATCATAATGTACCGAACGTTGTATCCTCCAATATGAATCCGCTGACAGCTCCATCAAAAACCGTCACGGGCGTATCGTTTGCAAACGTCCTAAAATCAGGCCTAGGAAAACCCATAACTACAGCAACAGCGAGTCTTATTGAGCCGCAAGAACAGCAGCCCCACGTTCAATCTGGTAGTCAATCGAATATCGAAGCAATGATAGCGTCAATGCAAAATAGCATGATGAACTTCATAACATTCATGCAGAACACAATGCAAGAACTCATGCGAAATCAAAACACATTGCTGCAACTGCTTGCTAACCAAAGTTCAAAATAATGAGCTCGCTTAAAATTGTTTTATGGAATGCAAATGGTATACCTCGCCATAAACTGGAGCTGGCAAAATTTCTCAACGACAAGGAAATAGATATAATGCTTCTTGCAGAAACTCACCTAACCAATAAATACAACTTTAATGTATCGGGATATACCTTCTATTGTACGAATCATCCAGATGGAAAGGCGCATGGTGGAACTGGTATCTTAATCAGAAGTCGCATTAAACACCATTCTTTAACTGGAACTGCTGAAAATTATCTGCAAGCAACATCAATATGCGTGCAGACAAAGCAAGGTGATATTACTTTGTCCGCCGTTTATTGTCCCCCACGTTTCCCGATTACAGAAAAGCAATTTATAGATTTCTTCAGCTCGCTGGGAGAGTGCTTTCTTGCTGCAGGTGATTATAACGCGAAACACCTTCACTGGGGTTCCCGGTTATGTAATCCTAAAGGCAAGCAATTATATAACGCCCTTATATGTAAAAGAAACAAACTGGACTACGTATCTCCTGGAAAGCCTACATATTGGCCGACAGACCCGAATAAGCTGCCAGATTTAATTGACTTCGCAGTAACTAGGAAAATTCCTCACAACCTTATTACTGCAGAAACAAGAGCAGACCTCTCATCAGACCACTCACCAGTTCTCTTCACTTTGCGGCATCAGTCACACTATAAAGAGCTACCTTATATGCTCACGTCAAAAGCTACAAACTGGTTAAAGTACAAAAAATACATCAGCACACACATAGAACTCGAACCAAAGTTAGATACACCGGTCGATATTGAAAATACCATCGCAGCATTCGAATCAACCATTATAACAGCCGCCAAAATTTCAACTCCTCAAAAAGGTTACCTGGAAAACAAAAAGCATAGCTCAACTAATAGGGAAATTGAAATACTCGTATTACAAAAACGACGCCTACGAAGGGAGTGGCAGGTTCATAGATCACCAGCCTCAAAACAACTGTTGAAAGCGGCCACACATGCACTGACGAGAGCCCTCAGAAGTGAGGAACAGCGTGCGCAGTACCAGTATATTCAAAAGCTGTCACCGACTAGTACAAAGCACCCATTGTGGAAAGCACATCAAACTCTAAGTGCGCCAATAGAGTGTGAAATGCCAATACGTGACAATAATGGCAAATGGGCTCGGAGTGATGCAGAAAAGTCAGCAACTTTCGCTGCTCATCTAAAAAATGTCTTCCAGCCAAACCCAGAAACTAATGACTTTACACTTCCAACCGTACCCTATTTGATGGAATCTGAGCCAGTGAAATTCGTACCTGAAGAGATATCAAAAATAATTACGGAGAAATTAAATCCAAGAAAAGCTCCTGGGCACGACTTAATTACTCCAAAAATGATTATTGAGCTACCAAATTGTGCTATAATCTGTATCTGTATGTTTTTCAATGCAATCACAAAACAAGCTCACTTTCCTCAACAATGGAAAAAGTCAACTATAGTGATGATACCTAAGCCTGGAAAGGACAAAACGCAGCCATCCTCCTATAGGCCCATCAGCTTGTTATCGTGCATGTCTAAATTATTTGAAAGACTTCTTATGCTCCGCATTAAGCCACATCTTGAAACCCACAACATAATACCATCTCACCAATTTGGCTTCCGGGAAAAGCATGGAACGATCGAGCAAGTACATAGGATCACATCTGAAATTCGAACAGCTTTTGAAAAAGGGGAATATTGTTCTGCAATATTTCTTGATGTCGCGCAGGCTTCTGATCGAGTATGGTTAGATGGTCTTATGTACAAAATAAAAACGCTATTCCCGCAAAACACCCACGAACTGTTTAAGTCCTACCTTTATGATCGAAATTTTGTAGTTCGATGTAACACCACTACATCTGAAGCCCAAACGATTGAAGCTGGTGTACCACAAGGCAGTGTTCTTGGCCCAATGCTATATGTTTTATACACTTCAGATATCCCAGTAAGCGACCGCTTGACTATGTCTACTTTTGCCGATGACACTGCAATAATCAGCCGCTCCAAGTGCCCAATTCATGCAAATGCGCTGTTAGGAAATCATATCGTAGCTGTGGCCAACTGGCTCGCAAACTGGAGGATAAAGGTTAACGAGCAAAAATGTAAGCACGTTACATTTACCCTAAACAAGAGCAGCTGTTCGCCTTTGACACTGAACAACGTACAAATACCACAAAGCAATCATGTTACTTACCTAGGGGTCCATCTGGATAGGCGACTTACTTGGCGAAACCACATAGAGGCTAAAAGGACTTACCTTAAGTTAAAGGCACGTTCTTTGCATTGGCTTATTAACTCTCGCTCAGCCCTGAGTCTGGAGTATAAAATCATTATATACAACACTGTTTTAAAACCAATCTGGACCTATGGGTGTGAGCTGTGGGGCAACGCGAGTAGCAGCAACATCGAAATACTTCGTCGTGCGCAATCAAAAATTCTTCGTACAATCACCGGAGCACCGTGGTATATCCGAAATGAGAACATCCAACGCGACTTAAGAATTCCAGACGTACGAACTGAAATAGAGCAACGAAGCGCGAAGTATGCATTGAAACTTTCGGTTCACCCAAACCAACTAGCGAGATCGCTATTGCGTGTGAACAGGAGCTCAAGATTACGTAGAAACGACTTACCAGCCCAGATGTGATATATTTTAGGCCCAGTTTAAAAAAATAATCACCCATGTAGGGTGTAAATTAAGTGAGTAGTTTAAGATTCGAAAACTTATTGTTAGGCTCTTAAGTAGGGTAGATTCAATAAATAATAGGAAAGTTAATAAAAAAAAAAAAAAAAAAAAAGTAGCTGATTAAAAAAGGGAAAACGTAAGCAAAATTAATGAAAAAATTACATTTCTCTCCAAATTAGCTCCTTCAGAGTTCGGTCGAATATGTAGAATATTAGAAGAAATCAGTAATTGGAAAGCGACAGAGTTTAGATAGTTTTTATTATATATAGGCTTCTTAGTCCTAAAAGATTGTATTAGTAGTGATCATTACTACCATCTTTTATTGCACACAGGAATAAGGTTGTTATCATGTAGTACCGAAGCTAATTTTGCCCAACAAATTTAGTTAGTTTTAATGTACATACATGGTTTACTGCATTTAACTGACTGCACTAAGCAATTTGGTCCTTTGGATCAGTTTTCAGCCTATAAGTTTGAAAATTATATGCAATATTAAAAAAAAAAACATTTGCATTTAGAACTAATGCAAACATTGTAGCAAACAAAACTTTAAAAATTAGTTTATTTAATATAGAACTAAAAAATGAAACGACTCTTATTGTTTTAGTGAAAAATTAAGCCCCTATAAAATTAATAGGAATGACAAACGAATCTGGTTGCGTTATGGCGTTTTAGATGTTGAAAACTACTTTGAAAAACCTTTAGAGTTATCATCTGGTTTAGGTATTTTAGTGCCGATGAGATTAGATAAAAATTTATTTAAAATCAAAAAAGGCGACATTGTTTACAAATATTTTTCTATTCCACATGTGGAAAAGTTTCTTCTAATACCCATTCTACATTATTTATTTAACAATATTATTTTTTTCAAATCATTTTATTACATTTTGATAAATATTTGAAAAAGAACTTTGATACTGCCACATCGGATCATCAGAAATGTCCACATATATTCACCCACCCAATCAACCACTTTATCAGCAAACAAATACGTGGAAAAAATTGTGAGTACTCAAACCCAAATTTATTTAAAATATAAATTTATTAGTGCAAGACGGAATAAAACAGCATTGTGAAAAGGAACAAAGTCAATATTATTTTCAAAGTAAATCTTTTGCTTAACCGGTATTAAGCACAAAGTACGAGGTGTGTTCAAAAAGTATCGCGAATTTTGTGTGTTTTCAAAAATTATTTATTTATTCATGAATATCTATTTTGTCCCCTTCAAAGTAATCCCCATGAGATATTGTACACTTGTGCCAACGGTTTTTCCAATCTTTGAAGCACTTCAAAAAATCATTTTTTTTTTATCTTCTTCTGCTCCTCCTTCGATGCCGTCTTTATCTCGTCAAGAGAAGCGTAACGTCGTCTTTTAATGGGCCCCTTCAGTTTAAGGAACAAGAAAAAGTCACAGGGGGCCAGATCTGGGGAATACGGTGGCTGCGGCATCATTAGTGTGTTGTTTTTGGCCAAAAAGTCGCGCACAAGCAACGATGTGTGAGCAGGGGCGCTATCGTGGTGCAATTTTTTTGATAGGTAAAAATCGAAGACGATCCAAAACACGTGCAAGCAAAGCAGCTGTCAACAATTAAATGAACATTCAAAATGGCTGAGCTTGTCGACATAAGCGAGAGACATGAGTACCAACATAACGCCACAAAAAATTCGAATATACATACGTAACCCGCGAAAATTCAAAATTCGCGATACTTTTTGAACACACCTCGTATTTGCAAAATTAGTTATTGCCATATTTCGCTTTGCACTTTACGCATACATACGTACATAATTTTTGAGAGCCAAGTAGCATTGCTTTGGCACCCACTCGTACCTACACGTATACCAGTGGTCGGCATTTCTTAGCAAATTTTTGCAAACTAACTTCACACGTACGCTTACGCTCTATCATTCAGTCGTTGCTGAGCCAGCCACGAATTAACATCACGCAAGATTATAGCGCAAAACCAAATATCCCCTGCGAGAAATATTTTATGGTTCTAAATGCATTTGGTGCCATGCAATGCCTTTTATGTTCCAAGTCTTTTAAAGTTAATAGGGAATATATCCTTAAAGACATTTTGTTAATTTTCATTATACTATTAATTATTGAGATTAGATGCTTAATTGTAATTCCAATTTCTCACTGGGCTCCTTTTTTTGTACTCACCAACACAGTGTCAGATCCTCTCATGCTGACCACTGACGTATATATGTTTTATTATGATAAAATGTATACATTACCCGCTCAACTAACAAAAAACTAACGTTGACCAGTGCAGTGTGAGCAAGCAAAAAACAGACCCGGGGAAAAATTTCAAAAGACCCATTAGGAAATTCTTCGTTCGTCGGAATTTCACTCATTATATTTTGCGGTACAAAATATACACATAAAACAAAAAAATAAATTCGTTGCTTACTCACGTATTCAGATTCAAACTTAAACCCCACAAAAACCCGGTGAAACTATTCATTTTGCAAAAATCAAAGAAAAACTTAAGAAAGGTCATCAATTATATTTAAAATGTTTAAGATCCATCAATCAAGCTATTGATGATCTCAAGACCCCAACTCCAACAATAAAAGAACGAGTTTCAGAGGAATATACATCGCGGGACATAGGACCCTCAATTCATATACCCCCTTGTGACACGGACATATTTTATGGAGATTTCGCAACCTGGCCTTCATTCCGAGATATGTTTACGGCTATATACGTAAACAATCACAAAATCAGCAACGTGGAAAAACTGTTCCATTTGATTCAAAAAACCCGAGGAGAAGCAAGAGCAATTGTTAAAAACGCACCCTTAACAAATGATGGTTTCCTAATGGCATGGAGAGACCTGGTATCCCAATACTAGAACAAACGAGTTCAGGTCAACGCGCAATTGAAATTTTATTCAATCTACCCCAAGCAAACCAAGAAAGTGGAAGCGCGATTAAACACCTTCATAGGACCGTCAACAATTGTCTCACAAATCTACACAACGTGTACATAGACACTTGTAGTTGGGACCCTATCTTAATCTTCTTATGCGGATTGAAACTACCCAAAACCCTACTTCATCAATTCGAGGACACCCTAGAAGATAACTCGGAAATACCCTCCTGGAAAACTTTCGACGCGTTTCTCACTCATAGGTATAAATCTTTGGAAGCAGCCGGAAATCTAACTGACCCCGTTCCAATGACCCAATCTGACAGTGGATCCTATGGAAAAGGAAAAGACAGGAAGTTCAGCACATTTCACGCTAATGTTTCCGGAACTTCGACCCTTGATTTTTCACACGCTAGTGCACACCCAGCTAGAGGCAACAACTTTTAAAAAAAACCTCAAGACATTGAAAGTTGTAAGCCCTGTAGAACACAACATTCAATTCGAGAATGTCCAAAGTTCTTACAAATGAATGTTGAGACCCGAATAACCACAGTAAAAAATAATGGTTATTGTTTCAATTGCCTTACATTATCTCACAGTTTCAGAGATTGTAAGAGCAAATATTCTTGTAGAATATGCAGAAAGAAACATAACATACTTCTGGATAGGGATACACCAACCCGTTCGCAATCCCCCCCGCAAGGATCAAGAGCCTCAAACCCGCCTCTTGACACAAACACCAGTAGTACCTCCCAAACTCTTAATACCAATATAAATCCGCAAGCCTACACAACCCTCTTATAGTCCACTAAAAATAAAACCCAGGACCCACAAAACTTCAGTGGGAGGCAGATTTTGCTAGGTACTGCTTTGGTTCAAGTTTTATACAAAGGGCAAATGTTCACAGCTCGCGCACTAGTCGACTCCGGGTCAGAAGCCACTTTTATTTCAGAGAAATTCCAGAGAAAATTGGACATACCCACGTTCAGGAAAAATGCACAAGTGACTGGATTGAACAACACCGTTTCGGCAACACCCTCCAAAATTTGTGAACTCACCCTTCGTTCATCGACAAGAAAGGAGTTTAAGATAACAACACACGCGTTTATCTTAAAATCTTTAACCGATAATTTACCCATTCACTCACTTAATACGATCATCACTAATACAGATTTTGGTTTTAGTTTAGCTGACCCTCACTTTTATAAACCCAGACCAGTCGACATATTGATCGGAAGTGACCTGTACCCACAAATAATTCTCAGTGGTGTACGGAGAAATGTACTCGGGACCCTTCTAGCCCAAGAAACGGAATTCGGATGGATTTTATCCGGACCCACACCAGAAAAACCCTTATCACCCTCAATAATGTCATTTTTCAATAAGATGACCCCAGACAAGTTGCTCACACAATTTTGGGAAGTTGAAGAAGTTACAAGGAAGCCTCTACCATCAACTTCAGATATAGTTTGTGAGCAAATTTATAAAAATACGTCCCACAGAAACAGATGGGCGCTATGTGGTAACATTACCCTTTAAAACCCCAGAAAACATGGAATTGGGCAACTCAAGACACATAGCTCTAGCTGAATTTCTTAGAAATGAAAAATCATTGTCGAGAAAACCCGAAATAAAAGCGGAGTACAAGGCCATCAACGAGTATTTGGAACTCGGTCATATGACCAAAATTGAATACGACCCTGCGGATAATACGAAAACGTATTATCTGCCACATCACGCAGTCATCAAACCGGATCGCATAACGACTCAACTGCGAGTGGTATTCAACGCTTCATGCCCCACCTCGAACAGGAACAGCCTCAATGATGTACTACATACTGGACCCATTCTACAAGCAGACCTCGTAATCCTAGTATAAAGTGGCGAATGTTTCGAATCGTATTCAACGCAAATATCCAAAAAATGTATCGCCAAATACTCGTTGAAAGCAGACACATCCCGTTTCAAAGAACCTTATTTAGGAAATCCCCTAACGACGCTATAGAAGATTTTGAATTATAAACTGTTACGTTTGGCATTAACTGTGCTCCATTTTTAGCTATCCGTACCCTCCTCAAATTAGCGGGTGATGTACAAGGAACCCACCCACTGGCAGCAGAGATACTTCGAAACGGAATGTATGTTGATGATGTACTTACAGGAGCACACGACGTACCAACAGCGATATTGGCACGAGATGAACTCACTTCATCCTTGAAGTCCGCAGGATTCGCTCTACGCAAATGGACCTCAGATGACACAAAAGTTTTATGTGGAATCCCACAAGAACATCTATTGGATACCAACTCACTCAGTTTACCAGAATCCAATAAGACAAAAACACTAGGAATCAGATGGAATGCAAAACAAGACGCGTTCTTTTTTCTCATCAACCCTATTCAGGATAAAACGTCGTATACCAAAAGAGAAGCACTATCGATTATAGCTCGACCCAGCTGGTTGGCTCAGCCCCGTTGTAGTCACAGCTAAAATAATAATGCAACAGATTTGTCTGGATAAATCTGATTGGGATGAATGTCTGAAACCCTTAACCCTCCATCGATGGAAAATGTTCATAAAGGACTACAATTCCTTAAATCTCATTGAAATTCCTCGATGGACCCACTTTTCGACACCGGCGATCATCAATTTTTATGGATTCTCTGACGCATCTGATAAAACCTACGCATCAGCCCTATATATCAGTGTTTCTACAAACACAAATACCTGGACAACCCTTTTGGTATCTAAGAGTCGAGTAGTCCAAATAAAAACTATATCGTTGCCAAGGCTAGAACTTTGCGGAGCTGTTCTTCTGGCGAATCTAGTGGATGCGACCCTACCCCAACTAACTATAATTCAATATCGTACTCACCTTTGGACGGATTCCACAATTGTTCTTTCAAGGCTTAGCAAACCCCCATGCACATGGACAACCTTTGTATCTCACCGAATTGCCACAATCGCAGAAAAGGTTGGAACCGAAAATTGGACGCACGCCGAAAGTCAAGACAATGCGGCAGATCTAGCTATTCGCGGAAGCACACCTCTGGGATTGGTTAACAATGACCTCTGATGGCACAGACCCCAATGGCTAACACTCGACCCGATACACTGGCCAGTTACCAAGAAATCAATCGATGCAACACTGGAACGCCGGCCAATCAAGACCTTCTTGAATACAACACAAGAGGATATGCTGGATAGATTCTCATCCTTACCCAAATCCATTCGAGTTATGGCATATTTGTTCAAATTCTGTTTGAATGCGTCATCCAATAAATCACAACCGTCATACACAACGTTGAAAATAACTCCTGAAGAGTTCAACACTACCCGCACGCTAATTATTTTATCCCGAAATAAGTATTTCTAGGAAGAGGAAGAGGTGGACTCTGGGAAGCAGGAGTGAAAAGTTTAAAGAGCCACTTGAAAAAGGTGTCTCGGAACGAGAAATTCACTTTCGAAGAACTAGCTACCCTTTTAACCCGAATCGAAAGTTGCTTGAATTCTCGCCCTTTAAGCCTATTAAGTGAAGACCCAAAAAATTTAGAACCCTTAACTCCAGGCCATTTCTTAACAGTTACCCCTTTATTAATCGCAGCAGAACATAGAAGACGCACATCTAAGCATCACACAAAGATGGCAGAAACTGAAGATACTCCATCAACACTTCTGCAAACGATGGAAAGAAGAATATCTGAAAGAACTCCACAAAAGATATAAGTGGAAATACCCTCAACGTAATAATGATGTCAACGATATGGTTGTTATACGTCACGAAACAGTACCCCAAAATGAGTGGAGACTTGGTCGCATCGAAAAAATGTATCTCGAGGCAGACAATAAAGCAAGAGTAGTTGACATACGTACCTCTCAGGAAACAATCACCCGGCCAATAACCAAAATAATCACTGCATCAAATAATTAATTTTATTTCCTTATAGTGACATGGCCCCTCAAACCAGTATGAAGCCAACTTGCAGCCGCCAAAGCATTCCCACATTCACCGTGCAATCACTCAGCGTGACTTGTAGCATCAGCCCACTCTCCGACGAAGGAACCCTGGCAAGACGCCTACATCGCTTTGAAGCGACCCTTTCCCCCATTTGAAAGGAGCGAGGAAATACGCATCGCACTGCCCGACGTACTATCAGCCTTTCATCTATTCGAGAAGAACGAGGAAGTACCCATCGCACGGCCCGGCGAACTATCAGCCGTTCAGCAAAACAAACACACAAACTCGTCGCCTGTGGATTGCCAAAAAGGATCATAGCCTGGTAGCATGTTCAAAATTTACTCAAATGAACATCAACGAAAAGTTTGACGCAGTCATTAAGTATAAGTACTGCGTCAATTGCTGGGCCAGATCGCATTCCACCCAAAAGTGCAAAAGTTCAAAACGATGTGCCACGTGTAATGGGGAACACCATTCAACCCTACATGGGCACCCCAGATTGTTTTGCAAAGAGCCAGAAAAACCATCAAAGAGCGAAGAAAGATTTCATAGGCAAAAAGATCTACCCACGTTACTGGCCAAGCCGACCCTCATACCAACAGTCATGGTCAAAGTTAAACACGATGGCAAATGGTGGTGGACCCGATAGGTTACTATAATTGCGTCAGAACTGGTTCAAAGATTGAGGTTACCGAAGACGTACCTTGACTCGCATCGTATATGCAAAGTCGTCATAGGATCATTAACTGATTCCGACTGGCATGTCGAAGTTAACTGCCTATTGACGCATGATTTACCGACCCGACCCTATAATCGTGACTTAAGTGGCGAAATCATTAAGAAGTTCGACCACTTAGTCCTAGCCGACCCTACATTTTGGAAGAATGACAAAATTATGTTGGAACTGGGAGCCGACGCCTACCCAAGATTAATGAAATCCGGATTATTCAACCCCGATAACAGCACCGTGATCGAACAAAACACCGCACTCGGTTGGACTTTAACCGGTGCTTGTGCGATTTAAACCCAAAGTATACCTCCAACCCGTTTATAATAGTACTCATTAACCCATATCAAAATAGCTTTAAAAATCCTTTTATTCGCAGACCCTGCAAGGCGACCGGGATGTTCATACCAAATGAACACATCCCTGAATTGTCCTCCTAACTCGTCTAAATACGAATTAGAGGACAATGCAAAAAACACAATCAGCGCCAACATAACAACGAAGTACCCAACAATCAGAAAGACACAATAAAACGAATTACCCGAGCAAACGGACAGGCGCCAAACGAGCAGCAGCAGTATTAGCAGTAACATCAACAACAGTAGCAGCATCAGCATATCAATGCAGGAAAAATTAACCACATCAGGCAAACACACGTCGATCACCCCGACAGTGTTAGAATGAAGTATGTATATAGTTTTATTGTATCAGAAAATGTGCGCTTATGAAGGTGAAAAAAATCACATGTATCATATATAAAAGTTTTGGGAGATTTTTTGATTCGCGAAACAATGATGATTTTTTATTACCTTCTCGCTCATATCTTTTCTGCTGTAATAAAACTATACATTTCTTTCTCACACTTTCATGAATTTTCGGGCAAATCAACATAACTGCTTTCAAGAAAGCGTGACGGTGCATTCCACATTAGTCTAGTGGGGAAGCCACTCGCTTGCCATTCCTTCAATCTTGATTTCGAAACTCAAAATAGAAAGATTTTCTTTTATTAAAATGATTTCATTTATTTTAATAATAACAAAATTTTTTGTTACTTCTGTGATTTTAATAAATTATCATTTTCGTTTATTACTTTCTTCCAATTGACAAGATTTACATTAATTTCATTTTTCTTCAATATTCTTACAAAAAAATTTAATTCACAGTAAAAATTATTATAGATTTTCGAATTAATTGTTGCTATTAAATTTCATTTTTGTTTACACATTTTTAATTAAAAACTTCTTCCATATAAAGTATATAAAATTAGTATATACTATATACACATAAAAAAATAATATATACGTTTCTATTAAATTATTATAATGTTCTTTCGTTATTCATTTGATTCCTCCACAGCTTTTCGCTTCTTATATTTCATTTGCTTGTATCTATGATTGTTTATTTCGATGGACTTCCGAAATTGTTTTTCGAAATTCGCCAGTTCACAAGTGATGAAAGAATCTACAAAAAAATATAAAGAAAAATTGAATTAAAATACATATTTTTAGGTAAATATGTATGTTTTTAAATTTACCATATAATATGTTGGATGCCAGTAGACATTTCGTTAGCATTTGCTTAAAATGTCCGTCCGAGTTACATAATCAGAGGAATTCATCAGTGTACAGATATCGCAACACATCACGTACACTCTCTGAACTGCCTTTCATCCTTAAAACACACTTTTTCTGTAAATTGAAAATATCATATTATTCAAAAGTTTAAAATTGTTTATTGAAGATTTGTATACATTACTAACCGTTGCTATAGCAAATTCCTCGCATTGTAGTTTCTCGTTATTTTCCAAAGCTCCAGCTAGTGTTGTTAAGGGTGGGGTAGAAGCAATTAAGTTTAAGCATTGTCGATTTTTTCGCCAGTCCTTGCATTCTCGGACGGCCTTTTGTCGGTCCATTTCTTCGCTTTTTTGATTTATCTGAAAGGATATCAATTGGAGTTAGAAAATACTTAAATAACAATAACTAAAGAAAGAGGTCTCTTTGTAATGATGAATACTTATACAAGGTGCGTTCCAAAGTAAATAGGACCTTTAAAAACAAAACAGAACAAATGGTTTTTTCGGCAAAATCAATTTATTTTATTCAAAATATTCTCCTTCTGATTCAATACACCTTTTTGCACGGTCCAAAAACATGTCGAATGAGTGTTTTAGCTCGTTGGCCGGTATGGCCGCCAGTATGCCGGTGCAAACTTTTTGAATGGCCTCTATTTCTGCATAACGCTTTCCTTTCATAGGCAAATGTATTTTTTAGAAAAGGAAGAAGTTCAGAACAAACCGTGAACACACCTTTCGTAAGCCCAAATGTTCGGTCAAAATGCGATAAATCGATGTTTTAGAGACGCTTAATTCCATTTCCATGAATTTCAATAATGGTTTCGCCTGATTTTTGATGAATTCACGCACAGTTTCGATGGAATTTCCGGTGATCACGGAATTTGGATGGCACACATATTGATCGTCATTTATGTCCTCACGACCACTTTGAAAACGTTGATACCAATCGTGCACTCTGCTAGGCAATCATCTCCATAAACTTGCTTCATCAATTGAAACGTTTCGGTAAAAGTTTTACCAGTTCTAAAACTAAATTTTATGTTGGCTCTTTGTTCGAAGCTCATTTTCGCATCGATAACACAAATATATTGACATTTAAAACGCAATAACTTCACCTCCAATTAATGAAATATTATGAAATTCTCACTGGACAATCGATAAAGGTAGCAGATTCTAACGCATCAGTAGACATATAGATGGCACCAGGGGGCGCAAGATTAAAAAAGTCCTGTTTGCTTTGGAACGCACCTTGTACCCACATACAATAAGAACTGCTTAAACTCGGTCGCTTTTCTATTGCTAATTTCATTCAAACTTCGACATATTCAACCGAACTCTGCAGGAACTAAATTGGAGAGAAACGTTATTTTTTCATTAAATTTGCAAACGTTTATACTACCCTTTCTAATCAACAATTGAAACAACTTTTTACATACACCAAGATCTACAAGGTGCACAAGGTCTAAAGGAAATTGGGAAACCATTTGAAATTTCCTGACTATAAAATGCTTTCTCTAAATTTAAATGGAGTGATAGGATGTGATCTGTCAATTCTTCAATATTTTCAAAAGACAAGCCAGTACTTAAGTGATTACTTAGTTTTGAAAAAAACTCTTCTTTCTTTGTAATCTCAGATTACTTTTTACTGTATTCTTCTTTAAGCCCAAGCTTTTAATTTTGAACTAAATGTAAATATAAGCTTCCTGCGGCTATAACCATATGCATACATTCGTGATCCATTTTTTTTTTAATTCAGTTACGATTCGGCGGTAAAGTCAAATAAAATTTCATAATTAAAAACTATAATCAAATCGCGGTTAAATAAAAACTGTGAGCGCACATATTCAAATATTCAAAGTCCACATTGGCAATATCCCGCAATACCTCTGGTTCTGTGCCAAACAAAAACAAGCAGGATTGCATAAAAACGAAAAAAAAAAAAATTGCCTAATTACACAACATTAGGACATAAGAAATATAAATTAATTGAAGCAAAAAAAAATTTAAATAAAACTAATTCTATCGCAATTAAATAACAAAAAATAAAACGTTAATAAAACTAACACTATTTTAGAAAGATAATCGAAATTGAAAACTCTATTTACCTAAAAGAGTATTCGGTTTCAAGCAATACCCTATTGCCTTATTTACAAAAACAAATTTAATTATTTATAGATAAAAAATAAAATAAAACCACAATGGTTAATAACGCAACAAATCAAAATACACCTGCAGGAGCTACACGCTCAAAACAGGTTGTTAAATTCATTTCACAAAATGGCAGTTTAACAAGATACTGCACTAGATTTGCCTCTTCACCGATTCAAGACAACTCTGAATCGCTATTAGAAATAAAAGGTCAAAAATTAAAAATTTCTGGACTCGCCTCCAAGCAGCTCATGACGCCATAATAGAATGTGACGATTCAGACCTATCACAAAATTTAAAACAATCGGCTTATGCAATATATGTAAAACTGCTTAGACCAGTACGAAGAAACAAAAGCTATGATCTCCGATCAATTAAAGCTAATAAAAGCAATCGCACCTAGTCCACATCCGAAAGTAGAGCTGCAACAAATGCAACAATATCAAGTGGCAAGTTCAGGCATCCACCTCGAGGTGCCCGCATGTGACACAGAAACATTCTATGGAGGTTATGAAGAATGGCCGTCCTTCCGGGACATGTTCACAGCCGTTTACATCAACCATCCGCATTTATCAAAAGCACAAAAATTGTATCACCTCCGATACAAAACAAAAGGTGAAGCAGGCGATATAGTCAAACAGTTCGCATTAAATGACGATAATTTCAATTTGGCTTGGGAAGCTCTAAAAGCGAGATATGAAAACGAAAGAATTCTGGTCGATAAACAAGTAACGACATTAATGAACTTGCCAAAAATTAAAAAAGAAACAAGTGTAGAATTCATCAAATTAGAATCCACTGTTTCTAATTGCTTGTCGGTTCTATCGACACTGAATATCCCCACAAACAGCTGGGACCCTATTCTGGTAAACATATGCACCGCCGCATTACCAGAAAATTCGTTACTTTTGTGGGAGCAATCGCTCTCATCACGGTCAGTCACAGCAATGGCAACTCAAGTTGAGGAAATCTCAAACGAGTACCTCAATTCCCAATTGAGAAAATTTTGGGAGTTAGAAGAACTACCCCCCATTTCAATTCCAACACCAGAAGATCAGTATTGTGAAGACTTTTACAAAGCTACAACTACTCGATCAGATAATGGTCGGTATGTCGTACGACTACCACTAAAACAACAATTTCCAGATACACTCGCCTTAGGTCACTCTCGCACCTCCGCAATACAGAAGTTTCTAAGTATGAAAAAAAACCTACTTAGAAAAGGTGAGCTGAAATAAGACTATGATGGTGTCTTAGAAGAATACCTTCATTTAGATCACATGGAGGAAGTAAGCCCATGTGAAAAAATCTTAAAAGGCAAATATTACTCATTCTACTTGCCACATCATGCAGTAGTAAAGCCTGACAAAAAAACAACAAAGTCAGAGTTGTCTTCAATGCCTCAAGAACCACTAGTTCGGGGAATTCCCTAAATGATATTCTATTTACGGGACTTACACTCCAACCAGATCTAATGCTCCTCATATTGAATTGGCGTATATACAAATACTCGTACGTATTCAATGAGGATGTCGAAAAAATGTATCGACAAATAGTCGTACATAAAGACGATCAAGATTTTCAGCGAATTATTTTCCGAAAATCTGCCGATAGTCCACTACGCGACTTTAAATTAAAAACAGTAACCTTTGGTGTGAACTGTGCTCCATACTTAGCCATTCGTACACTCCACGAACTGGCAGAAAACACAAAGTTAGAATTTCCTCTGGCAACACAAGTGTTAAAAACACAGACGTATGTAGACGATATCCTGTCTGGAAGCCACAGTCTTCCACTAGCATACGATACCTTATCACAGGTAATAAATGCCCTCAATACCGCAGGGTTTCCTTTAAAAAAGATTACAGCCAATCACGCGAATATTTTAAAAAATATTCCTAAAGACCATTTGTTGGATACTAATTTCCCTATATTTGAAAAGGAAAGTGCAACAAAAACACGGGGCATACAATGGAATGCGATATCTGACCAGTTTTCATATACTACAGAGTCAATATCCGCATTATCCGCCATCACAAAAAGACAAATTTTATCCTCTGTGGCAAAACTTTTCGACCCCGCAGGATGGCTTTCGCCAATTATGATACAAGCGAAAATCCTGATCCAAGAATTATGGCTACACGGAACCGACTGGGACGAACAAGTGAAGCCTTTTCGCTTAGAAAAATGGTCCCAGTTTGCTAATAACCTAAAAGACATTTCGCAGATAAAAATTCCATGGTGGGTAAACTATTCCCCCGAATACAAAGTGAAACTACACGGCTTCTGCGACGCCTCTGAAAAGGCATATTTTGCCACTAGTATATATGTGCGCACACAAAGCGATATTGCAACTACAAGCCACCTACTAAAGGCAAAAGCAAAAGTTGCGCCTCTAAAAACCATAAGTCTACCACGACTTGAACTCTGTGGCGCTCTGCTACTAGCAAAGCTAGTCTTCATGGTGCAGATCCACTTAAACATGGCAAAATATAAATTATACCTCTGGTCCGATTCCGAAATAGTTCTAGCCTGGTTAGAAAAACCACCACACGCGTGGAAAACATATATTTCTAATCGAACGTCTCAAATACTTGATCTAGTAGGATCAGCCACTTGGCGACACGTAGCCAGTGCTGACAATCCTGCTGATCTTGGGACAAGAGGGTGCAAACCCCTTCATCTCGCCGCCACCACGCTCTGGTGGAATGGCCCCCGATGCTTAACAGAATCTCCCGATTCTTGGCCACAATCGCCAATGCGCAACAGAAAGTCGAAAAATCGCCACTTACTCGTATCACACAACAATGTATGATGCTGACATCCTTGAACAATTTTCATCGTTCCCCCGAGCACTCAGAGAAGTCGCCTATATTCTCATGTTCGCAGAGCGACTCAAACTTAAGGTAAAGGGAGCAACTTGCCCCCAATGTGATACATTGACGCACCAAGACTTGCAAAAGACTTGCGAAGGTCACTCTTATCGCATCAACCCAAATGCGCTACTTCAGCCGCGACCTAAGGTTACTAAGAGAATCGAATCCAATTGACAAAAATAGCTCACTCTTAGTACTAAACCCATTTATAGACACGAAAGGTCTGCTTCGTGCAAACGGCCGGCTTGCTAATTCCAGCCTTACGTATAACGAACGCCATCCCATAATAATACCAGAAAAATCCTCATTTGCCACATTATTCATCAATTATATCCATATACTCATGTTACACGCCGAACATCGCCTCATGCAACATATGGTACGTCAAGAGTACTATGTTCTCCGCCTTAAGCCCCAAATCAAGAAGTGCATTTTCACGTGCAAGGTCTGCACTATGCACAAGCAGAAAATGAGAACGCAGATTATGGCAGCACTTCCACCGGAACGCTGCAACTTCGCTCTGCCTTTCACCACCACAGGTGTCGACTTTGCTGGGCCTTTTCAAATAAAGGAGTCCAGGCTAAGGTCTCCCACACTGATGAAAGGCTATGTGGCTGTCTTTGTCTGTTTTACGACAAAAGCAGTACACCTTGAGCTAAGTATGTACTAATCTGACAAAGGAGGCTTTCCTCGCGGCATGTGCTCGCTTCGTCGGACGAGGTGGCTTTCCATCCAAAATCATGAGCGATATTGGTAAAACATTTATCGGAGCTCAAAGAGCCACAGAAAAACAATTTGTGGATTTTATGAAACAAGTCTCAACTGACATTATACAAAAATATGCTCCCCAAGGTATCCATTGGCAGTTTATCCCCCCAAGCGCTCCACATATGGGTGGTTTATGGGAATCAGCCGTAAAAAGCTTCAAATCACATTTCAAGAAGCTAGCTGGCACTTATAAATTCAATTATGAAGAATTCACGACCTTGTTAACAAGAATTGAAGCCGTTCTCAACTGACGGCCTCTCGCAGCTCTCTCGCAAGATCCCGCAGTCTTCACAGCATTAACTCCCGGCCATTTTCCCACTGAATGGAGGCTTGGCCACATAGAGAAACTTTACCACGGCTCCGACGGTCATATTTGCGTAGTTGATCTCCGTACGCAAAACGGAACACTAACTCGGCCGCTCGTTAAACTATGCTTTTTGCCCACAGCCGATAAAATCGACACGTAAACCGTAAACAATAAACGATAAATCGATATAACCCGCAAAACGAACCACGAATAATATCTTAATGAAAACCGCAAAAGTATTATTTATTTATTTATTTATAATAATTCATATAACAAAAGGAGTTTTATTATATAAATACATAAACGCAGCACTGGCTACGAGGCCTTCAGCCGCCTTGTGATTATAACTAGGTAAAAAGTTCTATTTGCTAAGGGTTAGTAAAGGTGTAAGTTGCTTAAATATGTTTTAACAAATCGTTGGTTTTTAAGAATCTAGAAACAATCATAACGTTTTTTTCTGAAGGTTCACTTAGTAGTTTTATGAGATCAATGTTGCCAGAGTTGTGGGCTGTTGAGTGAAGCATCGGACAAAGTGTGAGTAAGTGTTTGATAAAAGCGGTGTCCTCGCAAAGGGGGCAAACGGATGGGCTTTTACCCGATAGTAAGTGGGTGTGTGTTATGATAGTGTGTCGAATCCTTAATCGAGTATATGTCTTCATTGCGCTAGTTGGAACTGTTGACGAGTAGATTATTCGATTTCTGGCTGGGTTTATGTCCGCGTAGTGATGTTTAAATGTTTTCCATTCGCTTGCGTTTTTTTGATGCCTTTTGTGCTTAATAAGGTTAGAAATGTCTTGCTTGGATGAGGCATAGCGTCCCTGATAACTTCTATTATGGGATTGCGATTGGAAGGAGACGTTATTGCAGACATACACGATTTGCTGTCTGTACAGATGAGGAACTTTCCTTTAGCCTTTTTTGCGTGATTAACTGCGTGAAGGATAGCAGATCCTTCAGCGGTAAATACAGGGCTCGTTGAGGGGAGAAGCCAATTGCAAATAATTTCTCCTGTGGCAGTGACAACTGCTAACGAAGTGGAATCGATGGACTTGGAGCCATCCGTAAACAATAGCTTCCAGCCATTATTTGTATAATTAGATTCCAGTTCAGCAAATGCTTGTTGAAAGACTTCGTTTGGTGTGTTTTGCTTGGACAAAAACATAAGCTTATTCTGTAGGATTTTATCATTGATCAGCCAGGGAGGATGTCGTGTGGTGAATTTGCATGTTGCGTTACGTAAAATATTATTTTCTTCAGCGAAACTTAAGCATCTCGAAATAGCCGATTGTATTCTTGGAATTTTTCTTTTTTTCGTGGCATGGTTGATAGTTGTATTTAGTAATGGGTTGGTGTTCTCAGCCGTTTTCGCAAGAATTTGGAGCAAAGAATCTATAATTTTATCTTGAATAGTTGGTAAACCAGATTCAGCCATTATCGTTTTTATTGGCGAGGTTGGAAACGCCCGGAGACTTCGCAGTATTGCGCAATGGTATGGTGCATTTAAAAGGTTGATACTGCTTTTGGAGCAATTGCCATAGATGGGGAGCCCATAATCTATTTTTGAAGTTAGCAAAGCTCTGACAACATTGACTAGTGTGTTCGGATGAATAAATGAATGCTTAGACGAGAGATATTTAACAATATTTAATCGTGTCATTAACGAGTTTCTGACATATTTACAGTGAGCATTAAAATTATACTTAGAGTCAATAATTAATCCTAGTAATTTCAGCTGTGTTTTACATTCGATGTTAGTTTGGTTGTGGGTAAGTGAAATACTGTTGCAATTTTGCTTCCTACATACATGAAGGATATTTGTTTTGTCTAAAGAAAGTGAAGCGCCAGACTCCAGTGACAAAGTCTCAATTCTGGCGAGTATATTAGTAAATAAGGATTGAGCTAAATTAACGTCAGAGACTTTTGTGCAGATTAGGACATCGTCAGCATAGATCTGGCAGAGAAACTAAAAACATAGAGAAGGTGCAAATCGAAATCTGTATGATGGTTCGATTGCGCGGCTAACAGAGCTGATCGATTTTTATTAGGGAATTCGCCGTGCTCGCTGCTTTTTAGCATAATTGAGCACGTGGAGTGGCAGAAATATATGTAAATGACTGAAAATAAATAAAGAGAATTTGCTTCGTAGAAAAATATACAAAATATACAAAGGCACACAGAGAATGTAAAAAGCATTCTCTGAGTGACATATGCATGCTTATGTTGTATTATGTGAACGATTGTTACATATGCGTGATTTTCACATATGCATGCTTATATTGTATTATATGAATAATTGTCACATATGCGTGATTATTTTATATTGATATTTATATTTCCGAAAAATGGTAAAAAATGTATTAAATAAAAAATAATTTTAAATAAATGATTATTTCAAAAATTATATTAATTTCGACTATTATAAAATGAACTTAAATGTGCTCATATAAACACTTCCATGCATTCCTTTCATTTCTTCAAAAAAAGTTAATGACCTTCATGAAATATGCATATTCGCATTATTTCGTTATCATTTCCATATTTGTACCAATAGAATTTCTATGGCATATACATATGTATGTATATTATTTCTTTGGCACATTTGTATGTTTCCGAAAGCAAATGCGAGCCACATACATATATATGTATGTACATACATTCATAATAACAACATCTCCGTTTTCACGGTCAACCAATGGCCGAAACAGGCGTTTTGTCAAAGAGCCAAATGCTGAACACATTGAGCGGGGATGACTGCAAGCGACATCTGTCAAATATTAAAATATACACGTTCATATGGACACAGTTATGTAGTTGTGCAGCTGTCTAAATAACTGTGTCCATAAGAATGTGTGTATTTCAATATCAGATTCAGATGGCGCTTGCAGTCTGTCGCGTTCTATGTGTTCAGCACATCAATCTGTCGAAGCACTGACGCGACGAGACGCGAAAGAAACTAACAAATTGCCGATTGTTACCGCTTTCCTTGCCGCTGTAACAGCTTCGCCTACGAACTAGCGTAAATATGTATGCATATGTATGAACTTGCATACATATCGACGCTGATTTTTGCGAGCTAAGGAAAAATATTTTAGAATTGAATGTTATAAATCGACCACTCCGTTGTTGCCACTTTTCTGACTTCTTTCTGTGAAGAAGCATCAGAAAGATGCTCAATTTATGATTTTTAGCTTTTGCCATAGTCGCGAAAAGACGCTTGTAGGCAAAGGCATGCTCGGGGAGATGTTACGGCGTCTGTTTATATGAATGAAGCGCGGTCGCTTGTGGCATACGCGCCTGCGTTTATGAATGAAATCGTTTTTGTTGTAGAATTTACTACATTTGGGCTTCGCCAATTCGGCTGCCATATTGACTTGTGATGCTTCTTCTATTTGAGCAGTTGTTGTTTTTATAGAACAATGCTTCAATTTTTTGTTGGTGACATATTCACATGTGTACGCATATGTATGTTTGTATGCTTGTGCATTATTTGTTCGCAAGTGTATACAAATATATGTACATATAAGTATATATGAATATATGAACATACAGATCAATGCGCGCACATGTAATATATTGATATGTAAGTGATAAAATCATGATATGAATTTCTGAACGCGCACATGCGTATACATGCAGTCATATGAGCAGATAATAAGATTATGATATGAGCATGTGCAGAGACATACGTTAATATGATGTATGTACATATGTATGAATATATTGTTGTGATAAATTTAATTTCTATTAGTAGGAAATATAATACAAAAATATTTATTACACATGCAAATATGTATGCTTTTGCGTTTTGCCGTCGGCAATTGAATATTGACTTGTAAACATAATATGATAAGAGTATAATTTTGTATGAATGCATGCATAGTAATATTTATAGTCAATTTGGACTTGCATATTTAATAATTTTATCTGATTTTTACATAATATGCTATACTAATAAATATTTTTGTATTATATTTCCTACTAATAGAAATTAAATTTATCACAACAATATATATGTACATTAGGGTGTGCCATTCTGAGGCAACCTTTTTTTTTCAACAGAAAAACAGGCTCAAAACTTTCGAAAATGTGTAAAAAAAAGTCACTCAAAAGATGAGCTCTAGTATTAATATTAAGAGGTGGCTATTTCAAATTTTCTGTTTTCCATATAAATTACATGGAAAAAAATCATTTTTTTTTTTTGTGGTGGTTATTGTGCGGAGGTTTTAATGTGCACACGACGACGGCCAGTAGGGATGGTAAAATCGATTCCGGTTCTACTCGAGAATCGAGTTTTCTCGTTAAATAATCGATGTATGCTCGCATTTGCTTTCGTAAACATACAAATGTGCCAAAGAAATAATATACATACATATTTATGTATATGCCATAGAAATTCTATTGGTACAAATATGGAAATGATCAATAAATATTAATTTATTTAAAATTTAAAAAATAAAAATAAAAAGAAATAAAATTAAAATAATTTTTCATAATTTTTCCCGATTTTGTAAAATAAAATTAAAATTTTGACCATTTTTCGGCAAAAAATGGTTCATTTGGTACAAAATAATCACGCATATGTGACAATGGTTCTTATTATATAGTGCAATATAAGCATGCATACATATAGAATACTTTGTTACATTCTCTGTGTGACTTTGTATATTTTTTCTCAAAACAGTTCTCTTTATATATTCTCGCATGTATTTAGTCATTTTACATATGTACATATATTTCTGCCACTGAACGTGCTCAGTTCTGCTAAATAGCAGCGGGAACGGCGAATTCCCCTTTGTGATTCTATCAGCTCTGTTAACCGCGCAATCGAACCAGCATTTGCGATAGCATTTGACGGAGTCGGCAATTGATATTCAGGAACATCTAGAATCTTTAAAAGAGAAATAACTTCTCTTGGAAGTTGCAAATTTTTTTTTGCTGAATGACGGTTCTTTAGGCATATACTGAATAAGAATGGGTCAGAAGAATCCATGGCTCTGTTAAAAACATCAGATATATTGTGTTCTCTAGAGTCTTTTCGTGCATGCTCAATGCGATCCTTTTTATAAAATTTATTTCTCGCCTCAGAAGCACTTTCTCTAGCGCATCCGAGAGGCACGATTGAGGCTTCAAACTTTCAGGGGTATTGCTGCTGAATATTTGTTTAAAAGAACTTTGTCCTGTGGAACCGTCGAAACCATAACTTAAAACCAATCTGACATCATTCAACTCTTCTATTTGCATCAAAACTTCTTCTTGGTATGACAAAATTCTTGTTGCTGTATGGTTAACCAAGCCCTGCAGAGGAATTTGTGCTGATGATTCCGTTACCGATAGTCCATCAGGTCGGCATTGCAGTTTGCACTCTTGAATTTTTTGGTAATGTGGATAAATATCACAGTTTCGTGACTTGCTCATTGCCCGAATGTTTATGTACTGTTGCTTTGTTAAATTATTTTCTATCAAAAATAGTAATGCTTCCTCGGGGGATAGTGGTAAAGGTTTTTTGTCATTGGAGGTTAAAGTTTTTCTCATTTTTGTAGCCCTAGATGGAGATGAAGCTGCTTCCTTTAAAACAAAGTTTAAATCATTTGCTTTTGATGCATAAGCTGATATTTAAGCAGCATGGACCAATAATTTGGTATCGTGACCCTGTACGGACGATACTTCGGAAGCAAGTTTTCGTTTTTGCCTCGCACTTCCCTCGCTGTATCCAACATGAGGGCGGCCTCTTTTGTTTGCGATATCACTCTCAGAAATTTTAAATTCAGTCACATTTGATAGCCATAAACTTTCGTTGTTCTCAAATCTCTTCGCACATCTTTGGTTCTTGTTCCACTTTTGGGTAGCAGTTGCACAAAAATTGTTAATTTTCTTTTTGATTGATGCCATACATTCGTCATCCACACTTCTATTAAATTTCTTGAAAATCCAGTTGACAACAATCGTAGCATTTCGGTTATTATCTAACCAAAATTTAACTATATCCGTATTTTTTATTTTTACGGAATCTTAAAAGGAAAATATAAATAATTTAGAGCAGTTGGGCTGCAGTTGGCTGCAGTTGAAATTACAACCACATGAAAGTACACATCATTACCTTTCTCCACATATATATTGTTCAACAAATACGTCCCAATAAACAAAGTACTACTCCAAGAAACATCAGGTCAATAACCAAAACTCCACAGTAAATACGACACACTTTGATGCAACAAAAAATTTACAACAACAACATTTTTATGAAACTTATTAATAACATTTTTTTTTACATACCTGAATTAATAATTTCCATTTTATAAAAATTGTATACAATTATAATATTTTGTTAAACAATGGATTAAATGTTAGGCACTATAAAGGTGAATGTAAGAAAACAAAACAAACCAAAAAAAACTACAACTTTGACAGCTTGGCTTTAAGACATGGGTTGCCACCTGATTCTAATTTTGTTTTTTTGGGTATTTCAAAATGTTTATTACAAAATGCCATTATCCTTTTTATGAAATAGTACACTTCAAAAATTGATTTTTTGCCTCAAAAACCGTTCATTTGACCTATAGTGCATCATACAGATTTCGATTTGCACCTTCTCTATGTTTTTAGTTTCTCTGAATGAGGTGTCGTTGGAAAGCTTATCGCTTGAATATTTTTATTTTTTTATTTATTTAATAATAGAAAAATTTGTTTTCTTATCGGTCACCACGCTCAAAAAGTGTAACTTGAATTAATATCAAAGAAAAAGAAATATTGCATGAATAAAATAAATAAATAATTATAATTACATAGGTTGATACAAAATGCTATGCGATAGCTTTACCGCGGCAGTCCCGAGTGCCACACGTCTGTTTTTATCAGATAGAAAAATTTATATCTTGCTTCCAACTAGTTGAACAAATATCTTGTTCCTTAGATTTTGTTGGAAATTGAATGCTCTACAAAAAAGGTTTTTTCGTAAACACAACCGTTTAAAAGATATTCACAGTTAAAGTTCGATTATTTTTGGGAAGTTTTTTTATTTCTTATGAAGTTTATAACTCAATGAAAAAAAATTATTATGAATAATGAAACTCATAGTTTTATAGGAAATTTACTGCTCCATAAAAATGGTCTCGTATGATTTTTCGATCAAGTTAAGCGGTTACGAGATATTCATCGTCAAACATCAATGCATATTAGGGTGGATAAAAAATTTTTTTTTTTTCGTTTGGTAAGAAAGCCTCTCCAAAAACCTCTGAGTTTCAACATTTTAAATGATTTTTTTTTTCATTTAGTTACAAAATTCATTAGAAATAAAACATGACAGTTTAATTTTGTCCACATTGGCAGAAAGTAAGTATATCTCTGATTTGGCAAATCGTTTGATATTAAAAATTTACGTTAAGGATAGCTTTAAGTGATGATAATGGGTCAATATCATCGGCATACGCCAGCAGCTGTACACTCTTATAGAAGATTGTAAGTTCTGCAGCTCGAACTATTTTCTCCAGCAGCAGATTGAAAAAGTCGCACGATAGGGAGTCGCCTTGTCTGAAACCTCGTTTGGTATCGAACGGTTCGGAGAGGTTCTTCCCGATCCTGACGGAGCTTTTGGTGCCGCTCAACGTCAGTTTACACAGTGGTATCAGTTTTGCGGGGATACCAAATTCAGACATCGCGGCATAAAGGCAGCTCCTTTTCGTGCTGTCGAAAGCAGCTTTGAAATCGACGAAGAGGTGGTGTGTGTCGATTCTCCTTTCACGGGTCTTTTCCAAGATTTGGCGCATGGTGAATATCTGGTCGGTTGTTGATTTGCCAGGTCAAAAGCCACACTGATAAGGTCCAATCAATTTGTTGATGGTGGGCTTTAATCTTTCACACAATACGCTCGATAGAACCTTATATGCGATGTTGAGGAGGCTAATCCCACGGTAGTTGGCGCAGATTGTGGGGTCTCCTTTTTTATGGATTGGGCATAGCACACTTAAAGTCGTTGGGCATGCTTTCGTCCGACCATATTTTACAAAGAAGCTGATGCATGCTCCTTATCAGTTCTTCGCCGCCGTGTTTGAATAGCTCGGCCGGCAATCCATCGGCCCCTGCCGCTTTGTTGTTCTTCAGGCGGGTGATTGCTATTCGAACTTCTTCATGGTCGGGTAATGGAACGTCTGCTCCATCGTCATCGATTGGGGAATCGGGTTCGCCTTCTCCCGGTGTTGTGCTTTCACTGCCATTCAGCAGGCTGGAGAAGTGTTCCCTCCATAATTTAAGTATGCTCTGGGCATCGGTGGCTAGATCACCTTTGGGGGTTCTACAAGAGTACGCTCCGGTCTTGAAACCTTCTGTAAGCCGCCGCATCTTTTCGTAGAATTTTCGAGCATTACCCCTGTCGGCCAGCTTATCGAACTGTTCGTACTCACGCATTTCGGCCTCTTTCTTCTTCTGTCTGCAAATGCGTCTCGCTTCCCTCTTCAACTCTCGGTATCTATCCCATCCCGCACGTGTTGTGGTCGATCGTAACGTTGCGAGGTAGGCAGCCTGTTTTCTCTCCGCTGCGACACGGCACTCCTCGTCGTACCAGCTGTTCTTTTGCACTTTCCGAAAACCAATGGTTTCGGTTGCAGCTGTACGTAAGGAGTTTGAAATGCCGTCCCACAGTTCCCTTATACCGAATTGTTGATGAGTGCTCTCAGAGACCAGGAGTGCAAGCCGAGTAGAAAAACGTTCGGCTGTCTGTTGTGATTGCAGCTTCTCGACGTCGAACCTTCCTTGTGTTTGTTGGCGTGCGTTTTTTGCTGCACAGAGGCGGGTGCGAATTTTGGCTGCAACAATATAGTGGTCCGAGTCGATGTTAGGACCTCGGAGCGCACGCACATCTGAAACACTGGAGACGTGTCTTCCGTCTATCACAACATGATCGATCTGGTTGGAGGGTTTTCGATCCGGAGACAGCCAGGTAGCTTGATGTATCTTCTTATGCTGGAATCTAGTACTACAGATAACCATATTTTGGGGATGTTTCGTTGTGGAGGCTGAATTTACCGACCGTAGTGCCAAAGATACCTTCTTTGCCCACCCTGGCGTTAAAGTCGCCAAGCACGATTTTGACATCGTGGCGGGGCATCTCTCATAAGTGCGCTCCAAGCACTCATAAAAGGCATCTTTGGTCACATTGTCCTTCTCTTCCGTCGGGGCGTGGGCGCAAATCAGCGATATGTTGAAGAACCTCGCTTTGATGCGGATTGTGGCTACACGTTCATTCACCGCAGTGAATGATAGTACTCGGCGACGGAGTCTCTCTCCCACCACGAATCCAATACCAAACTTGCGCTCCTTTATATGGCCACTGTAGTAGATGTCACAAGGACCTTCTCGTCTCTGTCCTTGTCCCGTCCATCGCATTTCTTGGACGACGGTGATGTCAGCCTTTATTTTCACGAGGACATCAACCAGCTGGGCAGTGGCACCTTCCCAATTAAGGGACCGGACATTCCAGGTGCATGCCCTCAATTCGTAGTCCTTATTTCGTTTGCCATGGTCGTCATCAAAAGGGGGGTCACTCATCCGAGGCTTGTTGTTCCTTTTCATTGGGGGTGTTTTTTTACGTGGCGGGTCCCAAGCCCAGCGTACAACCCTATGCAGGGGATGTTTCGCCTTCTCTAACGCCTTCAAACGGATGTTCTTAGGCTACCCAGAGGATACTTGGTCAAAGACCGGAAGTCGTGAGCTGCTTGAGTCATATGCAAAAGAATCGTTTCTGGCCACTCCCAAGTGAATGGCGATCAGAGAACTTTCCTCACTTGCGTGAATTTCTACACATGACTCCATCCTCCCATTCTTGGGCAATAATAATATATATTATCAAAAAAACATTGTCCTTGAATTTCAGTAATATTGACCGATAATTTCAGCAAAAAGTCAGCCATTCGCACTGGGATCCTCATATTCGGAACAACGTGGCTTTCACAGTTATCTTCTGACTGTGACAATTTTTTTACTCGAGAATGTGTATGAAATTTGACCCAGGCCCTTGCAGAGCCTTATTATATCATCCTGGGTGTAAAATTTATTCCCTTTGACGCTGTAAGTAACAGATTTATTGCTTTTTCAGCAGTTTTTAATAGAGCCGTCATATGGGTATGAGCGCTGTTATTATTCGATTTCAATTTTACAGTGTCGGTAAAGGTACTTGAGGGACATTACTTGAGTGAACTTAGTTAAAGTTTGACTGGCTTAGGGGACATGTATTTCAAAATTTTTAATCTTAATTTTCCGCCTATTTATGGCACTGTTTTCATTTAATGGCGTTTTCTTGGCATGGCAGTGGTTCGATTACACAAATCTAGGAATGTGTCCCTTTTTAGCAAGGAACAAAAGTAAAAAGTTTCATTACGATATCTTAATTATTGGTAAAGTTACAGCATACACAAACAGAGAGACGAACCGACGGACATACAAATAATAGGATTTCAACTCGTCTCTTCATCCTCATTATTTATATGTATAGAACTCCATATTAACTTCGATTAGTTTTAGGGGATACAAACAGTCGTTAGGTGAAGAAAAATATTATACTCTGTAGTAACATGCTACAAGTGTAAAAAATATGCATACGAAACAGAGGAAATTTTAATAAAATTGTCAAATCAAATACCATACGAGATTAGACAATTAAATAATGAGACTGATTTTATTGCAGCGCTTGTGATAAACCTGTGACCTTGAAATTCCCTTTCTCTTTTTTCGGCATCCCTCCCCTCTCCATTGATATATCTACCATCGCTCTAGCTTGTACAGTTCGCTTGCTGCATCAAGTTGAGTAGACGTGTGTTTGTAGTGAAGTAGTCAAGAGCAACGCGTCGCGATAAAATTTTGCGCCAGATTGGGCGAAACAGCTTCGCAAACGTGCGCTAAAATTGTAAGAGTGTATGGTGATAGTGCTCTTGGTCGTACCATATGCGTCTCCGCGCGCCCCCTGCCCGAAGAAAACAAGTCAACAGGGTGCACCCAGACATCGCTCGTAACACACGAATCATGGAAAATGCGCTGGAATCGCTGTATAGCTGCCCAAGGGGACTACTTTGAACATACGGTTTTTATAGAATCAGTCTCATTACTTAATTGTCACACCTCGCAAATCACCTTTCCGTATGCTCGAAAAAGGGATGCTTTGATTTGAAGCAGGGAAGTCAATACCACCAATATCCCCGATATATTGATCGAAACATTTCGCACCCACGATTAAATGAACAACAAAGAATTGCATAAGAGTTTTTAGGTTCTAGAGTGGTTTACTTTCTTGATATACTTTGGGGAACTGTAAAAACACTCGTCATTTCCTTGCCATTCTTAAACTTACTTAGCTTCATGTCCGAAATACTTTTATTAATTAAACTATCTAACTTACCCAATTTACTATATTCGTCATAATAGTGCTGTGGGAAGGCGTTTACCGATATCCAAAATTTGTACAGATATCACAGTTCTAATTTGTGAATGAAAAATAACCAACACTGACACTAGTTAGCCATGTTCGTTTAAGATCTTATGTCAATGTGTTCAGTAAGGTTTCTTCATTTTCTTTGTTTGAAGAGTTCGAAGGTCGTCCAAAACAAGCCATGTATTCAACGATTTTTCAATTTGACTGCTTTGTACCGCTAATACAAAACATGAAATAATTACTAATTTCAAAGATGTTCAAGCATAATTGTAACAAGTAAGGAAGGGCTAACTTTGGGTGTAATCGAATATTTCATATTCTTGCAACTTATCTCTAATAAGACAAGAAAATACCTACGGTGCTGATTTTGACACACTGGCATAATACTATTTGAAAGCAATTCTCTCGGAATTTTTATATCTAATATACTACCGAGCCCAAAAAATAAGGAGGCATTTGAATTTAAACTGCGCGCGTTGAAGGATTTGGAGCATTAATTTTTTTTAGGTTGGTGGTACCGTCAGTCATATTTGTAAGCGATGGCAACTCTGTTGCCCATCAAGTGTCAAATAAAATGAAGCAAGTGGCAGCAACCAAAGACACAGTCAACGAGCAACCGTCAGCGAGTGAGCAACATAAACGAAATATTTGAGAACATCCAGTAAAGTTGAATAAGTGTAACATTTTTCTTATATTCACAATAAAGTTTTGTATTATTATATATAAGTGTTTGACTGTGCACACGAGTACGGTGTTTCTCTACAGTTCAGAAGTGGGATGATAAACCCATACACGTCTACAAACATAGTAAGTATATGTATGTGCGTTGGTGAAGGGCTATAGGCACCGGCAGATATATATACACGATACGTAAAAACGATACGATGGTGAAGATCAGTGATCTGAAGGTGGAACAACTGAAGAGGTTGCTACGGGAAAGGCAATTAGCGACGACTGGCACGCGAGACCAGTTGTTGCAACGTCTTAGCGCATATGAGGAGTCCGACGAGGTGGACATCCAAGAGATCAACGTTACGGAGGACTCATCCGAGATGTCAACGGTAGCACAACTGCAGCAGGAGATGAAGCAGTTACGCGAGATGATGGCGCAGCTGCTACAAGCGCAAAACAACGGGACTGGTACAGTTAGCATGAAAGAGGTACAAACGGTACAAAACGCAAATAGCAACGATAGCGCAGTCGCAGTCAACGGCGGCGCAGGCGTTCAGAGTCACGCCACTGACGCTATTTCAACGAACGACGACAGCACGGTGGCAACTAACAACAACGTTACAACACGCATTCAAAGCAACGGTGATATTTCTGCGAACGGGAATATGCGACACGCGTCAGTTAAAGAAATTGCAAATACCCTGCCGGAATTTGATCCAACGAATAACGCAAGCATTACGCTAGAGCAATTTATTGATAGAGTCGATCGAGTAGTGGAAGCATATATAGATGGGACGAGAAATTTTTATTGTTAGCTATTTACACACGTTTAAAAGGAGTTGCACGTATGTGGTTGGATGCATCACCCACATTACACACAACTTGGGAAAATTTTGCTGATGCGTTACGACACGAATTTGGTTCAGATCGAGACGAGGCAGAAATTCATTTCGTGATGGCCAATGCAACGAGGAAGCCAAAAGAAATCGTAAAAGAATATTGTTTTCGAGTGGCGGCACTAGGTATACGTTACAAACTGAGTGAGGCAGCCATTATACGTTATGCAAGAGCTGGGTTAAAACATAGAGAACTCCAACAAAGCATTGCAGCAATGAAGTTTACAACAATGAAGCAGATGAGAGACGCCATCGAGGACTATTTCATTAATCGCGGAGGGCTAAGTGAGCCACAAGTACATCAACTAAGTAAGCGAGACAACAATAACGAAAAATATGCTGAGTCAACGAAACAAAATGGTGAATTTAAAGCACAATTGAAATGCTACAATTGCAACGTACCTGGACATTTCGCCAACAAATGTCCATTGCCGCAGAAACGACATCGCTGTACAACGTGTAACAAAGTTCATCCAAACGGAGGAAATTGTGAGAAGACGACAGTAACGTTACGACGACTTGGTGCAATCAACCTTGACGAATGTTTCAAGAAGTTAGTTTACATAAAAGCGCAACCGTATATCGCATTCATCGACACGGGCAGCCAATGCAGCATCATTCGTAGGTCAGTAGCCAAGCGCATCGACGATAAAGCCGTAAAATGCTGCTTACAAGTAAAAGGCATTTGCGGAGGGGTGCGTACGTTCACGGAGGCTATTACCATAGACATCACCATCGACGGAATCAACATCGAGACGCAAGCCTCCATCGCTGATGACGAGTTACTGGAAAAAGACGTTTTAATAGGTCAAGATGTTATCATCAATGCAAACACTACGCTGAAAATTGAAAATGGTCGCACAATATTCGGAAGCAGACGAGCAGTACAGACAACGGTAATAACTGAGAGCAATTTTTCCAAATTAATGTCCAATTTCAGCAATGAAGCAGAACGAAATAAGATACAAAGTCTTCTGGCAAGCTATGCCGATGTTTTCTCCATTGGGCTGAAAGATATTGGCAAAACTGACGTAGTTCAAGCTAGCATCGAACTTGAGAGCAATCGCACCATATTTCAAGCGCCTTATCGTATTCCAGAACCGAAGCGTGATATTGTCAACAGGATGGTTGAGGAGTTGCTTGAGCGTGATATTATCACGAAATCGACATCCGAATACGCAAGTCCCGTGGTCTTAGTCAAAAAGCAGAATGGAAGTGATCGGTTATGTATCGACTATCGACGAATTAATAAGGTAACAAAGAAAGAGAATTTTCCAGTCCCGAATATTGAAGAACGGCTACACGAAGCGAAACGTTTCCGATACTTTTCGTCACTCGATTTGAATAGTGGGTACTATCAGATCAAAATGGCACCTGATAGTAGGAAATACACCGCTTTTATCACGACGGACGGTCTATATGAGTTCAAACGCATGCCGTTTGGTTTAAAGAATGCACCAGCTGTGTTTAATAGACTCATGGCAGAAATCCAAAGACGGGTGGAGACGGGCGACATGCTGCATTATATGGATGACATCCTAATCGGCAGCAATTCTCTCGACGAAATGTATACAAAGCTTTCTCGTATACTCCAAGTACTACGTACCTGTGGACTCACATTGAACGTTAACAAATGTGAGTTGTTCACGCAAACAATAACGTTTTTGGGACATCAGCTAACTCCTGAAGGCATCAGTCCGGGCAACGTCAAAACCAACGCTATCGTACATTTTCTACAGCCGAGAAATGTCACTGAAGTACGAAAATTCTTAGGTCTCAGTGGCTACTTCCGAAAATTCGTCGCTGGTTATTCCATTATTTCTGAACCATTACGCAAATTGCTACGCAACAACACCGCATTCGCATGGGGACTACAGCAAGAGTCAGCATTCAACGAACTCAAAACCGCATTGTCGTCGAGGCCAACCATAATCAACTACCGCATCGAAGCCGAACACGAACTACATACAGACGCAAGCTCTATCGGCCTTGCAAGCGTTTTGTTGCAAGTCGAGAATGGACAACTGCACCCGATCTCATATTTTAGTCGCTCTACTACAGACAACGAAAAACGTTTCCATAGCTATGAACTCGAAGCATTAGCGATTGTGGAATCATTGGAAAGATTCAAATACTACGTATACGAAAAGAAGATCAAAGTTATTACCGATTGCAACGCTTTACGAACAACGATGGAGAAGCGAGAGCTTATACCACGCATTGCCCGATGGTGGTTGAGAATCCAAGAATTCTACATTGAAATTCAACATCGACCAGGAGCTCGTATGGCCCATGTCGATGCGTTTCCAAGATGATTATCGACCAGGCAGATTGGTTGTTTAGTGTTCAGCTACAAGACGAGAAAATAAGAAACATCGTTAACGAAATACAGAATGAGGTGAAGCCAGAATATCCCGATTACGTTGTTGAACTGGGACGCCTATATCGAAAACACGACAACAAACTACTATGGGTTGTTCCAAAGCAATTAAGGTTCCAAATACTGCACGAATGCCACGATAAGGCAGGTCATATGAGCGTTGACAAAACAATGAAACGAATTCTCAATCTCTTCTGGTTTCCTCGAATGCGCAATTACGTAAAGAGCTACATCAACTCATGTGTGGGTTGTGCTTTAAATAAAACCCCTGGCGGACGACGTGAGGGTCGATATCACTACGACAACGTTAAGCCAATACCGTTCACGACCATACACATTGATCATTTGGGTCCGTTCCCAAAAAGTTCAAAACGCAACGAGCATGTGTTGGTAATTGTAGATTCATTTACCAAATTCACAATCCTACGAGCAGTCAAGAGTACCGCAACAAGCCATGTAATTCCGGTATTGCTTGAGATCACGAGCTATCTAGGAATGCCTGAACGTATCATATCCGACCGAGGAACGGCCTTCACTTCAAAAGCGTTCCAAAAGTTTTGCGATGAAAACAGCGTCAAACATATTCTCAACGCAGTGCGGACGCCACGCGCTAACGGACACGCTGAACGAGCAAACCGCGTCATCCTATCCATGCTACTACCTTCTACTGATGACGAAAGACGATGGGACGACAAATTACGTCAAATACAATGGAGCATTAATACCATCCCGAATAAAACCACAGGTTGTACACCATTCCGACTACTTTATGGGTACGTGCCTCGAGACATCCTGCAGAATCAACTTATCCAGGCACTTCAAGACGATGATGTTGACCTGATAAACGACACCGACCTACAGCAACTACGAGTCGACACAGCTCAATGAATAAACGACGTAAGAGCACAAGCCAAGAAGCTATATGACGCAAAGCATAATCAACCGAAGACGTACAACGAAGGTGATCTCGTATTGACTACAAACGAACCAATAAGCTCCGGTACATCACGTAAACTAGAACCACGATTCAGAGGACCATTCATCATCACCAAAGTCCTGCCAAATGATCGTTATGTAATTGAAGACTTACCTCATGCCGAGCGAACGCAACGTCACTACAAAGCCGTATTTGCATCAGATCAACTTAAAACTTGGTGCATGTTACCACCAGATGATCCAGACGACATAGACAACGAAGATGAGAGCACCATGGGCGAGGGCGCCACATTGGGTCAGGAAAGCCGACTGTAAGCGATGGCAACTCTGTTGCCCATCAAGTGTCAAATAAAATAAAGCAAGTGGCAGCAACCAAAGACACAGTCAACGAGCAACCGTCAGCGAGTGAGCAACATAAACGAAATATTTGAGAACATCCAGTAAAGTTGAATAAGTGTAACATTTTTCTTATATTCACAATAAAGTTTTGTATTATTATATATAAATGTTTGACTGTGCACACGAGTACGGTGTTTCTCTACATATTTATGTCAAATTTCATGTCAAAATATTCATTAGTGTTTGAGATACGTATCGTTTTGTAAGCTGCTAAAATTGAGTTTTTCGTTTTTTGCGATGTCAAAATTTGTTGAGCAAAGAATTTGCATTAAATTTTGTTTACGGAATCAATTTTCTGCTGCGGATACGTTGAGGATGGTGCAGAAAGCCTTTTGTGATGAGGCTATGTCTAAAAAAATTGTTTACAAGTGCTATAGTGAGTTCCAAGCCGACCGTGAACGTGTCGAAGACGAAGAGCGTCCAGGGCGACCATCACCCTCAACCGACGAAGCTCACGTTCAACAAATCAAACATTTGGTGTTGAAAAACCGTCGATTAACAATTAGAGACCTTGTTGATGAAGTTGGCATATCGAAAGGATCAGCCAATACCATTTTGAAGGATGTTTTGGGCCTCAAGCGCGTCAAATCTCGACAGGCGCCGAAAACATTGAATTTTTTGGAAAAAATGCGTCGCGTTGAAGTGTGTGAAACGATGCTTTCCGACTACCAGGGTGTCATGAAACGTATGACGATGAGACTTGGATCTATGCTTACGACCCCGAAACAACCGATCAATCGAGCGTGCCAAAAGAGAGCCGAGAAAAAAAAATTGGGTCAAAGTCGCTCAAAAATCAAGGTCATGTTGACTCTTTTCTTCGATTCTCGTGGTGTTGTGCATTATGAATTCTTTTCAACCGGTCAAACAGTCAACAAGGAATATTATTTGAACGTTATGCGTCGTTTGCGTAACGCTATCCGCCTAAACAGACCGGAATTGTGGAAAGACAATTCTTGGTTTTTACACCACGATAATGCACCATCCAACACTGCCCTCGTAATTCGTGATCATTTCGCCAAAAACTCAACTCATATCGTTCCGCAACCACCATATTCACCTGATCTGGCGCCGCGCGATTTCTAGTTGTTCACCAAGCCCAAAAGACCGCTCCGGGGACACCGTTTTTATACGATAGAGGAGATTCAAGCCGCAGCGAAGACGGAACTGAAGGCCATCCCGGAAAGTGTCTACAACCAGTGTTTCGAAGATTGGAAAATCCGTTGGCATAAGTGCATTGCATCGGGAGGGGATTACTTTAAAGGAGATGAGATTGATTTGGAAGAATAAATAAAGAATTTTCAAAATAAATACAATGTCACCTTATTTTTTGGGCACAGTGATATTAGGATGGAGTCATGTGTAGAAGTTCACGCAAGTGAGGAAAGTTCTCTGATCGCCATTCACTTGGGAGTGGCCAGAAACGATTCTTTTACATATGACTGAAGCAGCTCACGACTTCCGGTCTTTGACCAAGTATCCTCTGGGTAGCCTAAGAACATCCGATTGAAAATCAACTGTAAGCCTCGGATGAGAGACCCCCTTTTGATGACGACCATGGCAAACGAAATAACGATTTGAGGGCATGCACCTGGAATGTCCAGTCCCTGAATTGGGAAGGTGCCGCTGCTCAGCTGGTTGATGTCCTCGTAAAGATAAAGGCTGACATCAGCGCCGTCCAAGAAATGCGATGGACGGGACAAGGACAGAGACGAGAAGGTCCTTGTGACATCTACTACAGTGGCCATATAAAGGCGCGCAAGTTTGGTGTTGGATTCGTGGTGGGAGAGAGACTCCGTCGCCAAGTACTATCATTCACTCCGGAGAATGAACGTCTAGCCACAATCCGCATCAAAGCAAGGTTCTTCAACATATCGCTGATTTGCGCCCACGCCCCGACGGAAGAGAAGGACAATGTGACCAAAGATGCTTTTTATGAGTGCTTGGAGCGCACTTATGAGAGATGCCCCCGCCACGATGTCAAAATCGTGCTGGGCGACTTCAACGCCAGGGTGGGCAAAGAAGGTATCTTTGGCACTACGGTCGGTAAATTCAGACTCCACGAGGAAACATCCCCAAATGGGTTGAGGCTGATCGACTTCGCCGGGGCCCGAAATATGGTTATCTGTAGTACTAGATTCCAGCATAAGAAGATACATCAAGCTACCTGGCTGTCTCCGGATCGAAAACCCTCCAACCAGATCGATCATGTTGTGATAGACGGAAGACACGTTTCCAGTGTTTTAGATGTGCGTGCGCTCCGAGGTCCTAACATCGACTCGGACCACTATCTTGTTGCAGCCAAAATTCGCACCCGCCTCTGTGCAGCAAAACGCACGCCAACAAACACAAGGAAGGTTCGACGTCGAGAAGCTGCAATCACAACAGACAGCCGAACGATTTTCTACTCGTCTTGCACTCCTGCTCTGTGAGAGCACTCGTCAACAACTCGGTATAAGGGAACTGTGGGACGGCATTTCAAACTCCTTACGTACAGCTGCAACCGAAACCATTGGTTTTCGGAAAGTGTAAAAGAACAGCTGGTACGACGAGGAGTGCCGCGTCGCAGCGGAGAGAAAACAGGCTGCCTACCTCGCAACGTTACAATCGACCACAACACGTGCGGGATGGGATAGATACCGAGAGTTGAAGAGGGAAGCGAGACGCATTTGCAGACAAAAGAAAAAAGAGGCCGAAATGCGTGAGTACGAACAGGTCGATAAGCTGGCCGACAGGGGTAATGCTCGAAAATTCTACGAAAAGATGCGGCGACTAACAGAAGGTTTCAAGACCGGAGCATACTCTTGTAGAACCCCCCAAGGTGATCTAGCCACCGATGCCCAGAGCATACTTAAATTATGGAGGGAACACTTCTCCAGCCTGCTGAATGGCAGTGTACGCACAACACCAGGAGAAGGCGAACCCGATACCCCAATTGATGACGATGGAGCAGGCGTCCCATTGCCCGACCATGAAGATGTTCGAATAGCAATTGCCCGACTGAAAAACAACAAAGTGGCAGGGGCCGATGAATTGCCGGCCGAGCTGTTCAAACACGGCGGCGAAGAGCTGATAAGGTGCATGCATCAGCTTCTTTGCAAAATATGGTCGGACGAAAGTATGCCCAACAATTGGAGTTTCAGTGTGCTATTCCCAATCCATAAAAAAGGAGACCCCACAATCTGCGCCAACAACCGTGGGATTAGTCTCCTCAACATCGCATATAAGGTTCTGTCGAGCGTATTGTGTGAAAGATTAAAGCCCACCGTCAACAAGCTGATTGGACCTTATCAGTGTGGCTTCAGACCTGGTAAATCAACAACCGACCAGATATTCACCATGCGCCAAATCTTGGAAAAGACCCGTGAAAGGAGAATCGACGCTCACCACCTACTCGTCGATTTCAAAGCTGCTTTCGACAGCACGAAAAGGAGCTGCCTTTATGCCGCGATGTCTGAATTTGGTATCCCCGCAAAATTAATACGGCTGTGTAAACTGACGTTGAGCAACACGAAAAGCTCCGTCAGGATCGGGAAGGACCTCTCCGAGCCGTTCGATACCAAACGAGGTTTCAGACAAGGCGACTCCCTATCGTGCGACTTCTTCAATCTGCTGCTGGAGAAAATTATTAGAGCTGCAGAACTTAATCGAGCAGGTACAATCTTTTATAAGAGTGTACAGCTGCTGGCGTATGCCGATGATATTGATATCATCGGTCTCAACACCCGCGCCGTTAGTTCTGCTTTCTCCAGACTGAACAAGGAAGCGACCCATATGGGTCTGGCAGTGAACGAGGGCAAGACGAAATATCTCCTGTCATCAAACAAACAGTCGTCGCACTGGCGACTTGGCTCCCACGTCACTGTTGACAGTCATAACTTTGAAGTTGTAGATAATTTCGTCTATCTTGAAACCAGCGTAAACACCACCAACAATGTCAGCCTGGAAATCCAGTGCAGGATTACTCTTGCCAACGGGTGCTACTTCGGACTGAGTAGGCAATTGAAAAGTAAAGTCCTCTTTCGACGAACAAAAACCAAACTCTATAAGTCGCTCATAATTCCCGTCCTGCTATATCATGCAGAGGCTTGGACGATGACAACAACCGATGAGTCGACGTTGCATGTTTTCGAGAGAAAAGTTCTGCGAAAGATTTATGGTCTTTTGCGCGTTGGCCACGGCGAATATCGCATTCGATGGAACGATGAGGTGTACGAGATATACGACGACATCGACATAGTTCAGCGAATTAAAAGACAGCGGCTACGCTGGCTAGGTCATGTTGTCCGGATGGATGAAAACACTCCAGCTCTGAAAGTATTCGACGCGGTACCCGCCGCGGGAAGCAGAGGAAGAGGAAGACCTCCACTCCGTTGGAAGGACCAAGTGGAGAAGGACCTGGCTTCGCTTGGAATATCCAATTGGCGCCACGTAGCGAAGAGAAGAAACGACTGGCGCGCTATTGTTGACTCGGCTATAATCGCGTAAGCGGTGTCTACGCCAGTAAAGAAGAAGATATTTCACAAATTTACCGATATTTTCAATATTTCAAGAGCTTGCAATTAGACCGACCGAATACCGAATATGGTTTTTTGGTGCTTTGAATAGATTTGTCCGATTTGGACAATTTTTGGTCATGGGGTAGCCTACTTTAAGTGGGCAAAATGCAATTTTTTCGCACTGGAATATAAAAATCTCAATATAAGATTATATATCCAATATTACCGATTTACTAGTTTTTAACGTAACCCTATTTGGGCAAAGGGCAGGGTTATAATCCGATTTCATTAATTTTCACATTGTCATTATAGATTTTTATTTGCTTGTGGGAGTGGCAGTTTACCGATTATGCTCATCTGTAAACTCGATCTCATTATATAGTATGTTATATAAGTATACTTATATAATTCCATATCTAACTCGATTAATTTTACGTGATACAAACAACATCTAGGTGAACAAAACTCATATACTCTGTAGCTACATGTTGCAAGAATATAAAAATTTACATGTTTTTTTTATTTAATCCTTGACAAGTTGAGATCAAATTATAGAAATATTCAATATTAATATTATGAGCGGTTGCAATATTGGTAAGTGGGAAATATTAGGCTGCAATTAAACTGGAACATAAAAGCGGAGGGAAAGGAAAAGAAATAAGTAAATGAAATAAGAGGTTAGCGATTGTTGGATCAATTCTGATTGAGTTAAAAAGAAAAATTAAACGAGGTAAATATACGTAAGAAAATAATAATATTATTATTTTTTTGAAACAGTGTTGAATCCATAAGTAAACTAGATTGTGGCACGACATATTTAGGAGCATTAATTTCATAAATAGTAAGGTTTTTAAATATTTTTATTTCTTTTAACTAAAGCTATTGGAATCGGGTTTGCCGGAAGTGCGATACATCCTATATTTATTTCTATGTTATTGCCATTTTCATAATATATATTAAATTGGCTTAATATGTTGGCTACTAAAATAAAACCAAAACCACGTACTAAATTCTGCCCAATACATGTTCTTTTTCCTATACTGAATGGTAAAAAATATGGCATATTTTTTCTTATTTGTATAACTTCGTTTTTAGTTTTGTTAATTGTGTTTCTAAAAGATTCTTCCATTTCCGATTTCTCACAATTCCTTAATACATTCAAGGTTGGCTTCGGTTCGTTTTTCTCAACGGAGTAATCCAAAAACCTTTCTGGTTGGAAACAATTAGGCTTCTTCCAGTACAACTTATTGTGATTTAGGTTGTAGTTATTAATAAAAACAATAGTGTCTTTTGCAACACCATAACCACATATTACAGTATCTTCAGTCGCCACATGTGGTACTATCGGAGAGGACGAACATCTGAGAACTTCGAATATTGTTGCCATAGTAAAAGGCATAGAATCAATATCATAAAAGCTGATTATTCGCTGTCCTTTACATGAAACTGAATCTGCCTCTAATTGAATTTTCTTGGCAACATTGGGGTGTTTAATCAAATATATCAGAGTAAGCATAACTAAATTTCCAACTGCTGAGTGTCCTCCAATAAAATCTTCTAACATAAACAATATTGTATCGCATGAAAGTTTTTTGTCCTCCATGAGGCTGTTGAGTAAAGCATCCGTAAAATCGTCTTGTGGTTGAGAGGAGTTTAACTCCTCTCTTTTATTAATAATACGTTTTAAAATAAAACTGCGGATAGTAGATGACCAGTGAATTAATTTATTCATGTGGTTTTTGTAGAACGGTGCCAACCATGGTAAGAAGTCAACCGCATATCCTTGGTTTATTTCCCAAAAGATTTCGTCGAAAAAGTCAACTACTTCACAGAAATCATGATCATTATATTCAAAACGCACAGAGCACATGTATTGAAAAAACATGTTTGCACAAGCTCGTTGAACAAACGACTTTATCGGTATTTGCTTATTATTATTAATTGTTTCATTAAGCTTTTCTATCAGAATTTTTATCTCTGAACATCCAACATTCGACATCTTAATAAAATAAGGAGATGTGTCCCGCGGTGAACAATGTTTTCTCGCTAGATTGCGCCTCTTTTTTTGCAGAATTGACCAATCACAAAGGGCTAGAGCTGGAGAATTAAAAAACCAAATGAATTTTTATTATTATTACAGTATATAATATTTACATAGATCTTTAGTACATAAATTATTTCAACAATATTAAAATGTTTAACTAGGATTTGGTCATTTTCGGCTAGAGTAAAACTACGTATTATTCTGAACAACATTGACTAAGTGTCGATGAGACTAAAACCGGTCGTTTGTGGTATAAAGTTTTTCACAAGTTGGTAGAGTCCCACCTGCTATAAGTGTTTTCTTTAAAAATAAAAATAATAATACAATAATTGGCGTTAACTCGCCATAAAAAAGTCAGAAGCACTGAAATTATCCCCTAATGTGATGATTTCCGCTCTGCGTTTGTCATAAAAAGTCTACTTACAGGTGCCAAGAAAAAAGCACGGTAAAATTGGAAGATACGATATATTTGGTTACAGTTAAATTTGCTCTAACTTAGTGGTTTCATATATATGTAATTAGTGTAATTTTTTTGAACACCTGGAAATTATTTCAAGATATGACTATATATTATTACATACTGGTACCGGCATAAGCCTTTGGTACCGAGTTAAGCAAATGGCCGTAAAATAGAAAATATCAGTAAATTTGTGTGAATTTGTGAAAGGAAGTGCGAATCTTTATATGATAATAATGTGGCCTTATGCTTAAAATGGATAAAGTTGCTTCAGTATTTCCTCTATATACTCGTATGTACATATATCCGTCAGCATATACATAATATTGACCCAGTAGCGGATACAGAGGGAGAAAATTTGAAGAGCCAATGCCTTATTAGTCATTTTACTGCTCTTTAAAAATGTGAAGTAAAGGATATATAATCCAGAAATGTGCAATTTTATTTCAGAAACAAAATTAAAGACTGCCGCCATATTTAAATATAGTAAATAATGCTTTTAGCATTAAAACTGATGCTACAAAGTGTAGCAACGTATGCAGATTAAGTTTTTAAAAAATCCAAGTGCCAAATTTGAAGCGACATTTCTTGATAGAGAACTTGAAGAAAATGCTGCATTAAGCTCCATCTGAGATATATTCGATTGATACATTTTCGGCGCTTTATCTTCCAAGTAGTAAATCTAATCATAGAAGAATTAGTAACTAGAAAAACAAGGAAACAGCGAGAAAAGCAACGATACTCTTCGCAGCAGTGTGCAAATTTCAATTTATAATTAGGATTTTTTGCTTATGTGATATTTTATCTCTAACCCATTCACTCAGCGTGATTTTTTAGAAAGAATCAATCGATCTGGTAGATACTTTGCTTGTAACATTCCGAAATCAAAACGCTGAAGAACACTTTCGATCCATTTAACGACACGAAAACAATGGTGGCAGAACTGAAAGTTGTCGAAGAAAAACAAAGAATCTACGCCCGACAAACAAAACAAATTTCTGCGTGAGAAACTTGCGAAGAATACTACAGGGTCTCAGTGTACATTCCTCTGTTGAATACATTCGCGAAGATTTGAAGGTGCGCTTTTTTAGTTAAGTATTGGATGGACCTCAACTGAGTTTGCTGCTTCCAGGAAAAGTATTTGCTTTGAAAACCAAAGGAATGGAAAATTTTATTGACTGCTCAATAGATAGATTTAAAGACCTTTTGGATAATGACAATGTCGGGCGACGTTTGAGCTAAAAGGTCAACTAGATCACTGGCATTGCCATTGGGGGCAGATAGTCAAAAGATAACAAGTTACCGACGTAGCTATTAAACTGTATAAAGACTACTATATTTAATATAATAATCTTCATGTTTCAAGTAAATTTTTATTTCTTCTACCTACAACCCACTCTTCGCCGCTCAAAAAATAATAATTCTGGATCCGCTCTTGTGGTTGCAATCGGGATTAAAGATCATTTAGTAACGAAAATTGATCTCATATGAAACATCTGTATATTCCTAACAGTGTGGCGTACATCTAATAGCTTTTTTTAGTTCGTCCGCCTGTGCAAGCGATAGCTTGACTATCAGTTGATGTACATACATATGTTGATTAATAGTACTTAGCCCGAATTATAAAAAAAAAATATTACGAGAAATTAATTTAATTCATAGCTTAAGCACTTAAAACTATTAGCAAATATATAAGTATTGAGCATCAGAAAATATTATCTTACAATTATTTCTGTCTCCTCCAAAGAGTTGATGGTATCTTATGAAATTGGGTCGTCCTCCGAAAAACTTTCCATTTTGATTAAGTACTTCTTTAATCAATTCCAAATTATTTATAACAATACATTTGGTAGCTCCCAGTGTTAACGAATACATACTTCCAAATTGTTTAGAAAGGTCTGTAAGTAATTCCGTAGTAGGCTTTTGGGAAACTAACAAATGTAGATTACCAAGTATTGGCCATGGCAAAGGACCTGGTGCTTGTTGATAAAATTTGGTTTCTTTTGTATGTTCAGTTGTTATCACTTTGATCTTACGAAAATGTTTATATAATATGAGGAGATACCAAAAACTCATTATTGCAACAGTTAAATAACACAATAAAAGCATTTTCAATGACTGAAAACTAATCCACGTAAGTTTTGAGTTGTGAGCGTATCGTTCCAACTAATAATCTTATCTTAAATGTTTCTAACCACATTGAAGAAAGTAGTGCATACTCAACATTTTAAATTATAGATGTAGCAGTTTTCGCCATTATTTCGTTTATAAATATGTAAATTTTATGTCTACATAAATTTGATATCTTAGCTGGTGAATGCATGTGAATTTATGTGCATTCATTATTTTGAACTGAAGCTCAGTAATTATCATATAAAACAGAATACCTTGTAGGGAAAATTATTCCAACTTATACATTAGCACTTGAATATAAAACTTGTGTTTTTGAAACAACACTTAATAGTGATCATAATTTTTTACTAAATTATCAAATGATTTATTTCAAAAATATAATTGTTCAATTCACAACCTGTCGTAAAGCATCGTAAAATAGTAAAATTATAAAAAACAAGTGTAAAAATTTATAATTTTACGATTTTAAATAATTACATACATTTTCGTGTACGGAAAATTAAAAGTAAAAATAAATTTTCATGCCATTAATGGGACATACTTCGTGCCTAGTAATCAATTAATTTAAACAATTGTTAAAAATGGGTTGGATCGGCGAAAAGATCGAATATATTGATTATCGTACGTATAGTATGGTCATCATCTCATGTGTAGCGCACTTTAGATATATAAACTATGTGTATGTATGTATGTAATCGCACATATTCAAACAAAGAGTTTTATCTGATTTTGTATTAAAATACAGTGGCACCTCATTAGTAATTTATAGTATAATGGACGATGAGAGGACATATGAGAACCTGATTATTGTTATCTGATCGCCACAGCATTCTATGCAATGCTTGATTAAACATGTTGTTATGCTGGTAATGATGAGCAATCCATAAAAAACAACATTACTATCAAGTGATGTTTCAACATTTTACAGATCTTATCCCTCTAAATTTGTTAGACCGAAGAGCGGCAAAATACATAAGGGGTATTCTCTTGCTCTTGCAAAACCCGGTGCACGGTGCAAGAATTGCAGATTTACAACGGCACAACAAAAAACACACGCAGAAAAATATTTGCAAGGGCTGTAAAATATGTCAGACCAAAACCCATGTATATTTGCGTGCAATGTCACGCAAAAATAAAATTGCCACCCTGTTGTAGTTGCCATTTTACATAAAGACATATTACCTCGTTAAATTGTTGAGAAAGGTAAAATTTAATTAGATTTTATAATTTCTATTTAAATAATAAAGTTTTGTTACAGTTTTTTTTGTTAAAAATGTATGCAATTGGACCAATTCATAGTAGCGCCAATTCACAGTAGCCATGCACAATAGTCATTTACAATAAATTGACTGAATCAGTCGCTCATATATCACTAGATTCTGCAATGGGTGCTCTCGTGCCCTTGTATATTTCGGTGTAGTATTTTTGCAATCAGCAATCTTGCAAGAGCAAGAGAATACCCCTATACTCTTTAAATAAATAAGTAGAGGAAGGGCTAAGTTTGGGTGTAACCGAATATTTTATAGAATCGTAACTTGCAATGAACAAAGCTAAAGAAGTGTTTAACATTAATCATTCGACGAAATCAAATTTGGTATTTTATTAAGTTATTAGCTGCCACGGCAAACGTTGTTTTGTCGTATACGTTACTTCTAGGAAATATGTTAAAATACATCTAATATTATAAGTTTGGTGGGATGAAATTATAATTGAAATACGAATGAAGATTTGTAGACAATTAAAGTATGTTTTATTTAGCTAATTAATTATCCTTTATTAAAGTATGCAAATAAAAAAAATATATTGAATTACAGTTATTGATAGCTATCTTCTTCTTTCCTGACGTAGACACCGCTTACGCGATTATAGCCGAGTTAACAACAGTGCCCAAGTCGTTTTTTTTTGCAATTTGGCTCCAATTCGATATACTAAGTGCAGCCAGGTCTTCTTCCACCTGATCTCTCTACCGGAGTAGAGGTCTTCCTTCTCATTTCCGGAATGTTTTCGTGAATTCGGACGACATGACCTAGCCAGCGTAGCTGCAATGTCATCTCCGCTCCGCAGGGTTGTGCGCTGGGTTTCGGACCCGCCATGTAAAAAACGTACCCAATGAAAAGAAACAACAAGCCTCGGATGAGTGACCCCTCTTTGGCAAACGAATTGAGGAAAGCAGCTTTGAAATTGACGAAGGGGTGGTGTGTGTCGATTCTGTTTTCACAGGTGTTTTCCAAGATTAGGCGCACAGTGAATATCTAGTCACTTGTTGATTTTCCAGGTCTAAAGCCACACTGATAAGGTCCAATCAGTTCGTTGACGGTGGTCTGTAGTCTTTCACACAATATGCTCGATAAAACCTTATACGCGATGTTGAGGAGGCTTATTCCACGGTAGTTGGCGCAGGTTGAGGGGTCTCTCTTTTTGTGGATTGAGCAGAGGACACACCATCGGCACCAGCCGCTTTGATGTTCTTCAGACGGGTAATTTCTATTCGAACTTCTTTATGGTCGGGAAATGGAACGTCTGCTCCATCGTCATCGATTGAGGAATCGGGTTCGCCTTCTCCTGGTTGGTTATATTTTCACTACCATTCAGCAGGAGAAGTGTTCTACAAAATTATGCTCCGGTTTTTAAACCTTCTGTTAGCCGCCGCATTTTTTCGTAGTCGGCCAGCTTGTAAAGCTCTTCATACTCACGCATTTAGGTTTATTTCATTTTATGTCTGGTCGAAGGTAACGTTGCGAGGTAGGCAGACTGTTTTCTCTTCGTTGCGAAATGGCACTCCTCATCGTACCAGAAGCTCTTTTGCATTTTCCGAAAACTAATATTTCGTGTGCAGCTGGTAAGCAGCTTGAAATGCCGTCACACAGTTCACTTATACCATGTTGCGTTCTCAGAGAGCAGGAGTGCAAACCAAGTAGAAAAGCGTTCGGCTGTCTGTTTTGACTGCAACTTCTCGAACCTTCCTTGTGTTTGTTGACTTGCCTTTTTTGCTTCACAGAGACGAGTGTGTGTCTCTCTCTCCACGAATTCCACACCGAATTTGCGCTCCTTTATATGGCCACGGTAGTAAATGCCACAAGGATTTACTCGTCTCAGTCTTTGTCTCGTCCATCGTGTTTCTTGAATGGCGGGAGGCACAGCCTTCACGCGAACATTATCCAGCTGTGTAGCGGCACCTTCCCAATTAAGGGACCGCACATCCCAGGTGCATGCCCTCAAATCGTAATCCTTAATTCGTTTTCCATGGTTGTTATCAAAAGGGGGATCTATCATCCAAGGCTGGTTGTTCTTTTTCATTGGAGCGTTTTTGACGTGGCAAGTCTATAACCCAGGGCACAACCCAACGGAAGGGATGTTTCGCCTTCTCACTTTAGCCTTCAAACGGATGTTCTTAGGTTACCCAGAGTATACTTGGTCAAAGACCGGAAGTCGTGAGCTGCTTGAGCCATATGTAGAAGGATCGTTTGTGGCCACTCGCAAGTAAATGCCGATCAAAGAACAACAACGCAATGGAGAGTGCAATGTATTTGGTCACTCCATCTTTAGAGAATACAAACATTCTGAATGATTTGCCCTGGCAAGCACATCCCACATAAAGTTGAGAAAAGCAAAGTGGCCCCAAATATAAGCCACAAACAGACAACGTCTGCCACTTTAAACGGAAATTTAGTCCAACCTTCATTTGTAAATAATAGGGGTATTCGCTTGCTCTTGCAAAACCCTTACACGGTGCAAGAATTGCACTTATTTCTTCTTGGTGCACCGGCACAACAACAAACATACGCAGACAATTATTTGCAATGCCAGTAAAATATGTCAGACCAAAACCCATGTATATTTACGCGCAATGTCACACAAAAATATAATTGCAACCCTGTCTTAGCTGTCATTTTACATAAAGACATATTGCGTCGTTAAATTGTTGAGGAAGGTAAGTTTTAAATAGATTGTATAATTTTTATTTAAATTATAAAGATTTGTTACAGGTTTATTGTTAAAAATGTATGCAGAAGGTGCGCCAATTCACAATAGCCATGCACATTAATCATTCACAATAAATTGACCGAATCAGCCGTGAACGTCCTCAATATAAAGACATAGCCTTATAGTAGTGTGGTCGAGTAAATCTTGGAGCACAACTTCAGCACATCTCTCTGTAACTCGTATTGAATCTTGTTTTGGATAGCAGCTTTTCTTTGCTTCTCTAATAAGCGTATAAAAGGAAAAATACCCTTGTTTGATTCGTGTAATAATTCCCACTGTTTTCTTGTAAAATCACCTTCAACAAAGATTTGTAAGGCTTCAGCAGGTGTGTACTTTTTTATTTCTGACTTCTGAGCTTCTATTATTTTTTTGTATTTTATGGCTCTTGTAGGTGTAGAAGTTACGTCTATTATGAACTTTATTTAGAAACCTGCAAATCCCTGCACATAAACTTAATGTATTATTTCACGAGAAAACTCGATTCTCGAGTAGAACCGGAATCGATTTTACCATCCCTACTGGCCGCCGTCGAGTGCACATTAACACCTCCGCACAATAACCACCACAAAAAAAAAATGATTTTTTTTTCCATGTAATTTATATGGAAAACAGAAAATTTGAAATAGCCACCTCTTAATATTAATACTAAGAGCTCATCTTTTGAGTGACTTTTTTTTACACATTTTCGAAAGTTTTGAGCCTGTTGAAAAAAAAGGTTGCCTTAGAATGGCACACCCTAATACATACATATAAGTAATGAAAACATCAAAATAAAGTTTATGGCGATGATTGCTTATCCCGTAGCAGAGTGCATAAGTGGTTTCTACGTTTTCAAAGTGGTCTTGAGGAAATAAATGACGATCAACATGTGGGCCAATCAAAACCCCTGATCACCGGAAATTCCATCGAAACTGTGCATGAATTCATCAAAAATCAGCCGAAATCATCATTGAAATTCATGGAAATGGAATTGAACATCTCCAAAACATCGATTTATCTCATTTTGACCGAATATTTGCACGGTTTGTTGCGCACAAATTGACCGACGACCAAAAATTGTTCAGAATCCAACATTCGAAGGACATCTTGTAACCGATTATTTGACCAAAAATCACATTTTAACCATAAACGGGGGAGTATTCACCTAATATGGCATAGTACGACTTCTTCATTTTCATGCATTTACCCATGAAAGAAAAGCGTTATGTAGACGTAGAGGCAATTTAAAAGACTTGCATCTGCATACTGGCGGCCATACCGGGCAATGAGCTAATACACTCGTTCGACATCCTTTTGAACCGTGAAAAAGAGTATATTAAAGCAAGACCCCTTTTTGAATGAAATAAATTGATTTTGCCGAAAAAACCAATTGTTCTGTTTTTTTTTTTAATCCTGTTTACTGTGGGAAGCACCTTGTATACTCTAGTGATTTCGGGGCCGCTAGACTACCTATGCATGTAAATATATAGGTAGGTATTTCTTTATCTCAGTTGCTGCAAAACAAGTTTGGGGGGCGGTACATAGAAAATAACGTTTATTACATAATTCGGGGTTGTTTTGAGATCCCCAATAGCACATGTTCATGCTACTTTTAGAATAGTTCCCATACAACTCGTAAATTTTTTCCATTATTGGTCATCAGCCCAGCATACAACGTCAGGTATATTTGACGTTTAAAAGCACAGCAGATTACATCAATCCGTTATTCAACGCAGGCATTTCCAGTACCAATTGGAAGCGTGGAATGGACACTCTAACAACCTTGGAAGGGTTTGAGGGACATCTAAAACCCTTGGTCTACTTTGGGTCCGGCATCCTGTTGCAATGCAACTCCACATTCAACTGACGAAGTGTCAGATCTTTCCGCATTCAGGTTTTAACCACAACCACCACGATACTGTCCGAGGGGCCAGTCCGCATGAGCCGATTGGAACTCCGAAGGCTTCTTCTCCCCCTGATACCAGAACTAAGTCTCCGATCAGACCTTGTAGCCGAAACTAATACCAGTTCAGCTTCCATACTGTTCTGGACTGGTGACCAGAGGTTAGACCCCATTCACGTATCCCATACACACACCACTCATACAAAACCCAACCCTAATTCCCAGTTAAACGCCTTAACTGCTCGGCATTCCACCTCCACTAGCTCACACCACTAACCGAGTATCTCGGGTATTCTGTTATTATATGTACCCAACCCTCTAGCCCCTCTCCACAACAGCTACCCTATTTATCAGATAGATGCCTTTGATGCAAAATTGCGGGGCCAATGTCCCGTAAGCAAAAAACCCATATTCGGACATAGTCATAAGTCACTCCACCGCACATAGGAGCATTTACACTCAAAAACCGGACAAAATTATTTTAGGTGATTTTATGAATGAAAATGCATGATTGAATATAATAATGCAATATATTAAAATAAAACAAGTAAGGAAGGCCTAATTTCGGGTGCAACCGAATATTTTCTATTGAATATACTATATTAAAATAAAATTATAATAAAAAATAAGAATTCCCCCGTGTGTGTTGTTACAAAGCCTCTTCTGATTCATCAGAATGTTCAGACAACCCTGTTTCAGTGTCGACGTGGATCTCTGGTTCCTGTGACTCGAGGAACTTTATAGTTTCACTCAAGAAGGGTTAGCTTTTGCTTTGTTGACGTTTTCGCTGGCAACTTAAAAATGGATCAGATGTGAGAAGAAGCCTGTTTAAAACATCTTGGTTGCACTGAACCTGTGAAAATTTTCTTGCAAAGTCTTGTCGATATAGACGATAATGCTTGTTTCGAGCCTCCGCTGCCTCTTCTGATAGCTGACCGATAGGTAAGATAGCGTATTTTATGATGGCTGGGCCATGTGCAAGTATTTTATGAAGAGTGGGCGTCATTGGATGCCAGGAGTAGTTCTCCACGTACATTTTTGCTGTATCTTTCCAAAATATTTGAAATTTCATTACATCAATTTTATGGCCAGATGACATTGCTTCTAGAATGACCTTAAGTTTGATTATGAAATCTTTTTTTATTCCTGTAATTTCAGCAGCTAAATCTGGATCGCTGAAGAATCTTCGAGATGTGTTACCCGAATTAGAATTTCCGAAACCAGCTTTTGGCATGTCTATTAATAGTCCAGTCCTTTCCCTGTATGCTTTTTGGATTCTCTCCTTATTTTCTTTCACAAGTTTTTTCTCTTCTGTGGTTCGGACTTGCCATTTCTTCAAAGGAAGTTTATAAGCAAGGTGTAATATGGTTTCAAATAAACGGATTCTAGCGTGGAGAATTGACAAACCAAATTTTAAAGACTTGGGATCTTCCTCATTAGTACTTTCAAAGTTATTGAAATTTTTTGACGTTTTCCCACATATGTAACATCTCATGGTAGAAGTGGTATCGGTAGCTGCATTGCAAACTTTTGCGTCAACCATTGTTGGAAGCAATGTATGTCGCACGAAAATATCTCGTATTGGATTGGGTATTTTGATTGCCAGCAATCGTTTTGCCTGATTCTCTACGTAAAATATCTCTTCTTTAGTGACATTGACAGTTTCATGCAGAAATCGAATTCGAAATGGTCGGCAGAAACGAATAGATGAAGGTGTAGGATTTTGCCACAGAACTTTTTTGGTGTCACCTATATGTGACTGCAACCTCAAGGGAACCAATGAGCTCTGAAATATGTTGGAGTCGTCATCGTCAGGAGAGCTAAAGAGCGAGTATTTTTGTTGATATACAACTTGATGTGAACCATCGCAACCCCATTTTGAAATAAGTTCAAGATTCTCTAATTCGGCTACCGTGCAGTTTTGAAGAACGTCCTCAATATAAAGACATAGCCTTATAGTCGTGTGGTCGAGTAAATCTTGGAGCACAACTTCAGCACATCTCTATGTAACTTGTATTGAATCTTGTTTTGGATAGCAGCTTTTCTTTGCTTCTCTAATAAGCGCATAAAAGGAAAAATACCCTTGTTTGATTCGTGTAATAATTCCCACTGTTTTCTTGTAAAATCACCTTCAACAAAGATTTGTAAGGCTTCAGCAGGTGTGTACTTTTTTATTTCTGACTTCTGAGCTTCTATCATTTTTTTGTATTTTATGGCTCTTGTAGGTGTAGAAGTTACGTCTATTATGAACTTTATTTAGAAACCTGCAAGTCCCTGCACATAAACTTAATGTATTATTTAACGAGAAAACTCGATTATCGAGTAGAACCGGAATCGATTTTACCATCCCTACTGGCCGCCGTCGTGTGCACATTAACACCTCCGCACAATAACCACCACAAAAAACAATGATTTTTTTTCCATGTAATTTATATGGAAAACAGAAAATTTGAAATAGCCACCTCTTAATATTAATACTAAGAGCTCATCTTTTGAGTGACTTTTTTTTACACATTTTCGAAAGTTTTGAGCCTGTTGAAAAAAAAGGTTGCCTTAGAATGGCACACCCTAATACATACATATAAGTAATGAAAACATCAAAATAAAGTTTATGGCGATGATTGCTTATCCCGTAGCAGAGTGCATAAGTGGTTTCTACGTTTTCAAAGTGGTCTTGAGGAAATAAATGACGATCAACATGTGGGCCAATCAAAACCCCTGATCACCGAAAATTCCATCGAAACTGTGCATGAATTCATCGAAAATCAGCCGAAATCATCATTGAAATTCATGGAAATGGAATTGAACATCTCCAAAACATCGATTTATCTCATTTTGACCGAATATTTGCACGGTTTGTTGCGCACAAATTGACCGACGACCAAAAATTGTTCAGAATCCAACATTCGAAGGACATCTTGTAACCGATTATTTGACCAAAAATCACATTTTAACCATAAACGGGGGAGTATTCACCTAATATGGCATAGTACGACTTCTTCCTTTTCATGCATTTACCCATGAAAGAAAAGCGTTATGTAGACGTAGAGGCAATTTAAAAGACTTGCATCTGCATACTGGCGGCCATGCCGGGCAATGAGCTAATACACTCGTTCGACATCCTTTTGAACCGTGAAAAAGAGTATATTAAAAGACCCCTTTTTGAATGAAATAAATTGATTTTGCCGAAAAAACCAATTGTTCTGTTTTTTTTTTTTTAATCCTGTTTACTGTGGGAAGCACCTTGTATACTCTAGTGATTTCGGGGCCGCTAGACTACCTATGCATGTAAATATATAGGTAGGTATTTCTTTATCTCAGTTGCTGCAAAACAAGTTTGGGGGGCGGTACATAGAAAATAACGTTTATTACATAATTCGGGGTTGTTTTGAGATCCCCAATAGCACATGTTCATGCTGCTTTTAGAATAGTTCCCATACAACTCGTAAATTTTTTCCATTATTGGTCATCAGCCCAGCATACAACGTCAGGTATATTTGACGTGGGTACCTGTTGACGACAGCCTTACTTTACGACGTTTAAAAGCACAGCAGATTACATCAATCCGTTATTCAACGCAGGCATTTCCAGTACCAATTGGAAGCATGGAATGGACACACTAACAACCTTGGAAGGGTTTGAGGGACATCTAAAACCCTTGGTCTACTTTGGGTCCGGCATCCTGTTGCAATGCAACTCCACATTCAACTGACGAAGTGTCAGATCTTTCCGCATTCAGGTTTTAACCACAACCACCACGATACTGTCCGAGGGGCCAGTCCGCATGAGCCGATTGGAACTCCGAAGGCTTCTGCTCCCCCTGATACCAGAACTAAGTCTCCGATCAGACCTTGTAGCCGAAACTAATACCAGTTCAGCTTCCATACTGTTCTGGACTGGTGACCAGAGGTTAGACCCCATTCACGTATCCCATACACACACCACTCATACAAAACCCAACCCTAATTCCCAGTTAAACGCCTTAACTGCTCGGCATTCCACCTCCACTAGCTCACACCACTAACCGAGTATCTCGGGTATTCTGTTATTATATGTACCCAACCCTCTAGCCCCTCTCCACAACAGCTACCCTATTTATCAGATAGATGCCTTTGATGCAAAATTGCGGGGCCAATGTCCCGTAAGCAAAAAACCCATATTCGGACATAGTCATAAGTCACTCCACCGCACATAGGAGCATTTACACTCAAAAACCGGACAAAATTATTTTAGGTGATTTTATGAATGAAAATGCATGATTGAATATAATAATGCAATATATTAAAATAAAACAAGTAAGGAAGGCCTAATTTCGGGTGCAACCGAATATTTTCTATTGAATATACTATATTAAAATAAAATTATAATAAAAAATAAGAATTCCCCCGTGTGTGTTGTTACAAAGCCTCTTCTGATTCATCAGAATGTTCAGACAACCCTGTTTCAGTGTCGACGTGGACCTCTGGTTCCTGTGACTCGAGGAACTTTATAGTTTCACTCAAGAAGGGTTGGCCTTTGCTTTGTTGACGTTTTCGCTGGCAACTTAAAAATGGATCAGATGTGAGAAGAAGCCTGTTTAAAACATCTTGGTTGCACTGAACCCGTGAAAATTTTCTTGCAAAGTCTTGTCGATATAGACGATAATGCTTGTTTCGAGCCTCCGCTGCCTCTTCTGATAGCTGACCGATAGGTAAGATAGCGTATTTTATGATTGTTGGGCCATGCGCAAGTATTTTATGAAGAGTTGGCGTCATTGGATGACAGGAGAAGTTCTCCACGTACATTTTTGCTGTATCTTTCCAAAATATTTGAAATTTCATTACATCAATTTTATGGCCAGATGACATTGCTTCTAGAATGACCTTAAGTTTGATTATGAAATCTTTTTTTATTCCTGTAATTTCAGCAGCTAAATCTGGATCGCTGAAGAATCTTCGAGATGTGTTACCCGAATTAGAATTTCCGAAACCAGCTTTTGGCATGTCTATTAATAGTCCAGTCCTTTCCCTGTATGCTTTTTGGATTCTCTCCTTATTTTCTTTCACAAGTTTTTTCTCTTCTGTGGTTCGGACTTGCCATTTCTTCAAAGGAAGTTTATAAGCAAGGTGTAATATGGTTTCAAATAAACGGATTCTAGCGTGGAGAATTGACAAACCAAATTTTAAAGACTTGGGATCTTCCTCATTAGTACTTTCAAAGTTATTGAAACTTTTTGACGTTTTCCCACATATGTAACATCTCATGGTAGAAGTGGTATCGGTAGCCGCATTGCAAACTTTTGCGTCAACCATTGTTGGAAGCAATGTATGTCGCACGAAAGTATCTCGTATTGGATTGGGTATTTTGATCACCAGCAATCGTTTTGCCTGATTCTCTACGTAAAATATCTCTTCTTTAGTGACATTGACAGTTTCATGCAGAAATCGAATTCGAATTGGTCGGCAGAAACGAATAGATGAAGGTGTAGGATTTTGCCACAGAACTTTTTTGATGTCACCTATATGTGACTGCAACCTCAAGGGAACCAATGAGCTCTGAAATATGTTGGAGTCGTCATCGTCAGGAGAGCTAAAGAGCGAGTATTTTTGTTGATATACAACTTGATGTGAACCATCGCAACCCCATTTAGAAATAAGTTCAAGATTCTCTAATTCTGCTACCGTGCAGTTTTGAAGAACGTCCTCAATATAAAGACATAGCCTTATAGTAGTGTGGTCGAGTAAATCTTGGAGCACAACTTCAGCACATCTCTATGTAACTCGTATTTAATCTTGTTTTGGATAGCAGCTTTTCTTTGCTTCTCTAATAAGCGCATAAAAGGAAAAATACCCTTGTTTGATTCGTGTAATAATTCCCACTGTTTTCTTGTAAAATCACCTTCAACAAAGATTTGTAAGGCTTCAGCAGGTGTGTACTTTTTTATTTCTGACTTCTAAGCTTCTATTATTTTTTTGTATTTTATGGCTCTTGTAGGTGTAGAAGTTACGTCTATTATGAACTTTATTTAGAAACCTGCAAATAACTGCACATAAACTTAATATTATTTTAAACTATATACTTGTATCAACATTTACACACTAATCCGGTCACTGCATTCGGTTGACAAAGTTACTAAATCTCCAAATACATTTAACAAAGAACAACAAAACTGAATCAAAAAGACACTTTATTAAAATTTGTTATTCTAAAAACAACAGCACAATTTAAAAACTTGTTATTACTGAAAAATAATACTATTACCATCTACTTTAATTTCCATTTTCAGTATTTTTATTTAGACACTTTTTTAAATTAAACTTTTGCAGTTTAATGTACACGTTGCTTTCGCTTTTATTTTTGTCAACTAACTATTTACTTCTGTGCAAGGCCGTACATATGTTGCTTTCACTCAAGAAGTTCCGTTAGAAATAATCAAAACAAACTCAAATTACATAAATTTTATGGCGTATGCAACTATTTATTTAGCTACAAGCCCAATATATAAACACAGACTTTTTTATTTTTGTCGTATGGGAGGAACCACCGTGTATCGGGCCAAAAATATTGTTGTCCAATTTCCATCGTGTTGTTTTTCTCAATTCTATGTGTTCGGTTATGTGTATTTGTTATAATTTCCAATTGCTTGTTTTTGTCTGTTATGTTTGTACAAGATTTTGTGCTATAAAGAACTTAGTAGTGATTTTAATGTGAAGAACTCTTGTTCATCAATTTTAATCGCGTTATTGAAATTAGGTGTAAAAATTTCTTTTAAGGTTTTTGTTAAATAGTCGGTGTTTTGATATTCAATAATGTGTCTGTGATACTTTGAAAAAGTCGTTTGTGTTTCTTTTTTATTTCGTTTAGTTTTCTTTAATATGATTTGATTCTTAACCCTCCATTACTAACCTCAGGGTCGAATCGACCCAGACACGCAAACTTTTTAAATTGACAAAAAATAAAGAATATTTTTTAACGCAAGATATATATGTAATCTAAATTTGTACATATTTAAACGTTTATAAACAATAAGAATAAGAAACATATAAAATATTATGCATAAAAAATTGTTTTAAAAAATAGTCTGGGTCGATTAGATTACATAATTGAAAAAATTTTGCATTAGTCATTCCAATTTTTCTTTTTAACATTTTGCTTTTATATTTCAGGTTTCAAATGCACTTTATTTGAAGTCAATATCTTTAAATCTTATCATTTTATGCGAAATCTGGCTGGATAACTTTTTTTCACTTTATTAGCTATGTTGTAATGAATACAAACTTAATTTCAATTTAAGTATATAAATTAATTTTTTAAAACATAATTTTATAAATTTAAAAATAAAATACTACAATATACTAAAAGACGTATACGTTTTAGCAATTTATATGTAAGTTTAAACGATTTTAATAGATAATACAAATGAGGGTCAATAAGACCCATGGTTAGTAACCACGCGACATGATTTGAGGTTAGTAATGCAGGGTTAAATGAATTTATCGTTTGTTGTGCGTATGTATAGTTTTCGTTTGGTGAACTACGTGTTGAGTGCATCGATTTCTATTGTTGTTTTTTGTCTTGATAGTGCATCTGCTACTACGTTTTGATCTATCTATCTGTTATAGTTTTTGAATTTAATTTTTGAAAATCTATCACTAATCTTTTCTTGGGTTTTCCATTTTCATCTATACCCTTTTTTGGTACTGTCCAAAGTGGTGAGTTATAAGGTCTTCTACTGGGTTGTATTATATTATTCTTTTATAATTTTTTTATTTCTGTATTGACGAAATCGTTATCTGCATACATACGGATATTGGTATTGTTTCGTCCTAACAAGTTTATTACTTTCTGCTTAATGGTCTATCGTTGTGGTAACCTTCCTGTTTTATTATTTCTCCTAATTATTTCTGTGATCTCCTCTTCATAAGCTTTGTTATCATTTGTGTAATTTATTTCTTGATTTTTGTTTTTATTTGTATATTTTAGTTGTAGTGACGTGGGATCTATTTCTGCATTTAATTTTTTCAATACACAAAATCCTATTATCATATCAAAATCTTTAATATCTTCTAGTTCAAAAAATGGTAAATCATGGCTTAACAGATGTATTATTTTTTTGCTAGTCATGATGGAATATCCATGCATTCATTTTGTCCACACAGGATCTATTTATATAGTATACTATTACCTATTCTGCATTTTTTTGATATGTAGTTGTTTGTAGCGCCTGAGTCGATCATGATTTTCGCTTCTTGTTGTGTGGGACCATCCTTGAGTGTAAGGCAAGGTAGTCCATCCTTAAGTCTAAAAAAGTACTCGATGTATTGTCAGCTACTTCCACATGTCTGAAGGTTTGTTCTGGCTGAGGTTCAGATTGTTGATGTGTGTTGATCCTTTGTATCTTTTGCGGAATGATGTTTCTGTTAGAGTGATTTCGTTTTTACCCACTGTGTCTTTGAAGTTCGCCAACATCCATGCGTTCTTGTGGAGGTTGGTATGTATTAAATACTCATTGAGGTTGTGCATATTGTAATCGTTCCTCGTTTGTTGCGTTGGTTGAAATTGATTTTGCCTGAAGTTATTATTATGATGATTAGGTTGATTATATTGGTTTCTTGACCATTGGTTTAAATTATTATTTTGCCATTGTGGTGGATTAAAATTAAAAGGGTTTGTCTTTTGTGGTATTATTTTATGTTGATTAGTTGGTCTTTGCCAAAAGTTATTTAAATTTTGTGTTTGGATTTTGATAGGTGGTCTTAAATTTTTATTTTCACTAGTTTGTGGTAATCGTATTTCGATTCGTTTAGCACTTGTATAGGTTTGCAATATTTATATTTATTTCTGTTTTTAGAAAGTCCACTGTATTTTTAATCAGCTGTGAACTGTCATTGTGTATTGGAAATAAGTGTCCAAGTCTTCTTTTGGTTGGTGTGCCAAGTTCTTCATGTGTTCTTGTATTTCATAGAGTGCGTTTGGGTCGTGATATAGTGCGTCCAAAGCTTCCATGCTACTGTAGAAGTTGAGAGGTGTGTTGTTGCATTCAAGTAACATATCTGCATGCCCCGTGATTCTTCTTCTGAAGGTTGTACTGATATTGTAGAATTGACTTTCATTACATGTGACTTTCATATCGTATATTCTTCTTTGTTTCCTTGGAAAATAGGTAATTCCTTTATGTCTTCGATTTGCACATCTGTTACATTCTGGTATTCCATCGTGGCTTCTTGGTATATTGTTGGAGTGGAAGTTTCGCCAGTATTAGGATTTGTAGTTTGGAACATCCGTAATATTAACTCCTTGTCCATTCTCCTTTCTTCGTCCAATTTCGAGAACTGAGTCTGAATGTAGGACATTATGATGTTTTCAGGAATTGTATGGACTGTAGCTGAAGGATTTATGTCCTCGTTTAGCATTGCCCGTTTTGCTCCTTGACTCATTTTCTGAGTGTCTGTCTTCGTTTAGGAAGATTTAAGGATTTTGGCTTTCTTTACCAAAGATTTCAGCTTAAGGTTTTAGATGTCCTTCTTTATGCGCTTCGAAGATTCTTAAGGATGCCGATGTCCTGTTGTGCGATCTTCTCCTTCCCGGCAAAAAGCGGCTGAGCCCCCAGTTAATTCATATACTTATGGTTAAAAAATATATATTTTCTTTTGCATGTTTTCGTATTATGCTATGGGTTATATAGTATATTATTCGCTAAGCTGATAACATATTCGTGTTTTGTGGTTTAGGTCTAAAGTCTAATTTTATTATTTACTGTAAACAAGTGCTTATCATGCAGCCTATGCATGTCTTGCATTCGGGTATGGTGTGGTATGAGTTCAAAGTCTTGTGTTTGATATTCTTGTTTATTTGATTAGGGTAGAACTGGCTTTATCAGCGTTTTTCATATACTTGTGTATAAGTGTCATTGATACTGGATACCGCGCAGGATCGTCTGGAATGGTATATGATTTTGCCCTCAATCTTAGTGGTGGCATGTTCGTCTTTGGGTATTTATTCAGAAATAGTCATTTATTGAACCAAAAATCTTTCAAAGCACCAAAGTTTTGAGCTCCATTTTGTTAACTGGTTCACTTCTATAAGACTTCTTGAAGCTTTTAAAGAAATGGTAATTTTTTGATCTGGCACCTTGCGAAGGAATCGGATTGGAATTTGTAATCTATATCAGATTCTGACTTGAAAATACGTAGAAGAGGGTCTTATGAAAATACAATCAGTAGTAAAGTAGTAGTAGAATCAGTCACAATTTTATATGTATACGTCGGTTTAATAACAAATCAATTGTTATCGTCTTATGCGCGAGTTGACTTGAAAACACGTGGAAGAGCGTCTTATGACAATAAATGCAAAATCAGTATAAAGTATATTAAATATGGAACTATATAAAGTTAAACAACGAACGGAGAAGTGGTATATGAAACTATTTCACTAGTGTATAGGCCCATCTGTAGTAAATTCTAGGCTTTATAATTGATTGCAAATATTTGAAATTGTTTCAACCAAAACTTTAAATCGCGAGTTCTCAGATGGTTTCTAGTGATAAATTCCCGGAGTCAAACATTAGAAAATAGAGGTCGCTCTCATCTGCAACACCACTAGAATCTCGCACAGTAAGTCTCATGCAAAATCACAAATTTCAAATTTACCCCTATACCTGCTAATAGAAATTTCATGAACTATGTCAAAGGAGCCGCGTATTTCGTACTGTTCATCGTTCCGTTTCCGGTTGTTATTCTAGCTTCTCGGCATTATTTCTTCCCTGAGTTGGTTGACGAGCATGCTTTGCTGTACAGAGGCGGGCGCGTATCTTCCCCATAACAAGATAGTGGTCCACGTCGATGTTAGGTCCTCGCAGCGTACGCACGCATAGGACCCTGGAGAAATGTCGTCCATCTCTCACTACATGATCGAACTGGTCACGAACTTTTTTCTCCGGAGGCAGCCAAGTAGCTTGATGAAATTGCTTGCACTGATATCTAGTACTATATACAACAGTATTTCAGGTCATGGAGGCTGAATTTTCCTACTGTTGTACCACAAGTGCTTTCACACACCAAAACTATGAATAGACGCTTATCTACCGTAGTTAATACCGAGACTCGATGACTGAGTCTTTCCCACACCGAATTTTCCCTTTTTTTTAAGGCCACTGTAGTAAATGGAAAGTGCAAAAGAACCTCTGGTACGACGGGGAGTGCCGTGTCGCAACGGAGAGAAAACAGGCTGCCTACCTTGCAACGTTACGATCGACCACAACACGTGCGGGATAGGATAGACACCGAGAGTTGAAGAGGGAAGCGAGACGTATTTGTAGACAGAAAAAAGAAGAGGCCGAAATGCGTGAGTACGAAGAGCTTGATAAGCTGACCGACAGCGGTAATGCTCAAAAATTCTACGAAAAGAGCGGCGGCTTACAGAAGGTTTCAAGATCGGAGCTTACTCTTGTAGAACCCCCCCAAGGTGATCTAGCCACCGATGCCCAGAGCATACTTAAATTATGGAGGAAATACTTCTCCAGCCTGCTGAATGGCAGTGAACGCACAACACCAGGAAAAGGCCAACCCGATACCACAATCGATGACGATGGAGCAGACGTTCCATTGCCCGACCATGAAGAAGTTCGAATAGCAATTGCCCGCCTGGAAAACAAAAAAGCGGCAGGAGCCGATGGATTGCCGGCCGAGCTGTTCAAACACGGCGGCGAAAAGCTGATAAGGTGCATGCATCATCTTCTTTGCAAAATATGGTCAGACGAAAGTATGCCCAACAATTGGAGTTTCAGTGTGCTATGCTCCATCCATAAAAAAGGAGACCCCACAATCTGCGCCAACTACCGTGGGATTAGCCTCCTCAACATCGCATATAAGGTTCCGTCGAGCATATTGTGTGAAAGATTAAAGCCCACCGTCAACAATCTGATTGGACCTTATCAGTGTGGCTTTAGACCTGGTAAATCAACAACCGACCAGATATTCACCATGCGCCAAATCTTGGAAAAGAACAGTGAAAGGAGAATCGACACACACCACCTCTTCGTCGATTTCAAAGCTGCTTTCGACAGCACGAAAAGGAGCTGCCTTTATGCCGCGATGTCTGAATTTGGTATTCCCGCAAAACTAATACGGCTGTGTAAGCTGACGTTGAGCAACACGAAAAGCTCCGTCAGGATCGGGAAGGACCTCTCCGAGCCGTTTGATACCAAACAAGGTTTTAGACAAGGCGACTCCCTATCGTGCGACTTCTTCAATCTGCTGCTGGAGAAAATTATTCGAGCTGCAGAACTTAATCGAGCAGGTACAATCTTTTATAAGAGTGTACAGCTGCTGGCGTATGCCGATGATATTGATATCATCGGCCACAACACCCGCGCCGTTAGTTCTGCTTTTTCCAGGCTGGACAAGGAAGCAAAACGAATGGGTCTGGCAGTGAACGAGGGCAAGACGAAATATCTCCTGTCAGTCGTCGCACTCGCGACTTGGCTCTGACGTCACTGTTGACAGTCATAACTTTGAAGTTGTAGATAATTTCGTCTATTTAGGAACCAGCATTAACACCTGTCCCGTCCTGCTATATGGCGCATTGGCTTCAACGATGAGTCGACGTTGAGAGTTTTCGAGAGAAAAGTTCTGCGAAAGATTTATGGTCCTTTGCGCGTTGGCCACGGCGAATATCGCATTCGATGGAACGATGAGCTGTACGAGGTACCCGCCGCGGGAAGTAGAGGAAGAGGAAGACCTCCACTCCGTTGGAAGGACCAAGTGGATAAGGACCTGGCTTCGCTTGAAATATCCAATTGGCGCCACGTAGCGAAGAGAAGAAAGGACTGGCTCGCTCTTGTTGACTCGGCTATAATCGCGTAAGCGGTGTCTACGCCAGTAAAGAAGAAGAAGTAGTAAATGCCACAAGGCCATTTCCTGGACGGTGGTGATGTCAGCCTTTACTTTCACGAGGACATCAACCCGGTGGGCAGCGGTAGCGCACAACCTCGCTAGGCAGGTAGGTAGGTAGGTAGGAGTGCAGCCCTATCGGGCTCAATTATCACTGATGTGCCATTTTGATACACTATTCGTAGAAACCTCCTGTGTCTGCTATTTCGTTTCACCTTCTCTCTCAAACCATTTTGAGGTTTCGATGAAACTACTTATGTCCGATATGCTTTTGGTGGAAATCCATTCAAGATTTGGTGCTTGGTGGATTCCGAGTGCTTTGTGTCGGATCTGTGCTAGAGCTGGGCATTCGCAGAGAAAGTGGAAGATTGTTTTCTTGTTCCCTGCTACTCCGCAGCCACGGCAGATGTCGTTGTAGGGCATACCCATTTTGGACGCATGTTCCCCAAATGGCCAGTACCCGTTGTGGTAGCTGTTATTCTGTAAATACTTTTTCTTGACCTATTTAATAAGTCGTTGGTTCTTTTCCTGTCATATATTGGCCATAATTGTTTAGTTATGACGCATTTTGTAAAGTTTTTCCATCTGTTATTTGCAACTTGTTGAAATTGTCTATTGATCTCTCCTTTGATCGATCCTAGCGGGCTTGGTATTAGCTCCGCCTCGGATTCGTTGAGGAAAGCTCCTGCCTTTGCCAACTCATCTGCTTTTTCGTTACCGAAAATGTTCCTGTGGCCGGGAACCCAGATCAAGTTTAGTTGGAGCTTGTCTTTTATTGAGCTTAGTGCTCTCTTGCAGTTGTGAACTATACTGGAATTTGTCATGGGTGAAGACAGTGCCAGGATAGCCGCCTGGCTATCCGTAAATATAGTTGCTTTATGTATATTCCCGTGGTTTTCTAATAGAACTTCGCAGGCTTTTTCTATGCCTAGTACTTCTGCTTGGAAGATGCTAGCCGAGTTCGGTAGACGTATAGAGAGAGATATGCCCAGATCAGCGGAGAATACCCTCGTGCCCACTCCGCAGTCCATTTTGGACCCGTCGGTATAGACTGAGGTCGTATCCTCCTCTGCTATTGAACCTTTTCTCCATTCCCGTTTAGATGGTATACTCACCTGGAAGTGTCTATTGAAATCCGGCCTTGGGAGAATGTAGTCTGATTTATTAATAGTGAGCTTGTTTAGAATTACACTATGCCCAAAGTTCTGCTGATTCCAACCTCCCAATTCTTTTATTCTTATCGCCGCAATAGCTGCTGTTTTTTGAATAAAAATGTCCATTGGTAGTTGATGCAGGATCACATTGAGCGCATCAGTCAGACATGACCTGACTGCGCCCGTAACACCCGCACATGCTGCTCTTTGTATTCCATTTAATTTTCTAATGTTGTATTGTTTGTTTAGCGCTGGCCACCATACCAGCGCTACATATGTATGTATGGGTCTTATGACCGCCGTGTACATCCACATGATTATACTTGGTTTGAGGCCCCAATTCCTATTGACGATTTTCTTACAAGTATAGTAGGCCATGTATGCTTTGTTTATTCTTTTTTCTATATTTATTTTCCAGGACAATTTGGTGTCAATCTCCACCCCCAAGTATTTAGCTGTTGGGGATAGAGTGAGTGTTGTGCTGTTTAGTACCGGAAGTTGAAGCTGAGGTATTTTGTTTCTGCCTGTGAATAGCATTAGTTCTGTTTTGTTCGGGTTAACTCCTAGACCATTGCTTTTAGCCCATAAGTTTAACCTACGAAGTGCTCTTTCCATAATCTCGCTGACTGTTGAAGGAAACAAACCTGATACCTACAACACTATATCGTCTGCATACACTACTGCTTTCACTCCTCCACCGTTTAGTTGGAGGAGTATTTCGTTCAGCGCTACAACCCAAAGAAGCGGAGAGAGGACCCCCCCTTGAGGCGTCCCTCTACTCACATAACTTGTTTGTGTTGCAGCGCCGTTTGAAGCTATAATCTTCCTATTCTCAAGCATCGATAGTATCCATCTGCATACAGTGTCATCTATGCCACCATGCGCCAGAGAATTAATTATCGCATTTACTTCTATGTTATTGAAATAACATTAAAATCCTTGGCATTCTCATGTGTTCTTCTGCCTGGTTTCGGAAGGAACACAACTATACTCCTTTTCCAACTTCTTGGGATGTAAGATAGTTGAATGCTCGCTTTGTATATATTTTCAAGCCTTAGAACCATTGGTTCTACCAGTTTTTGCTGCATTATGGGTATAATCCCGTCAGGACCTGCCGCTTTAAATGGTGCAAAACTATTTATGGCATATTTGATTTTAATTTTTTCTCCTATTTGGTTTCGATAGTCAGCTGCGTTCACCGGTGGTTCTAGTTGAACCCTCGTTGAAGGTGTTTGCTGACTCCCGGGGAAGTATGTTGTGATTAGTACCTCCAGAGACTCTTTTTCCGAGGAGGTCCAATCACTTCCCTCCGCCCTAATGTAGGCAGTATTAATATGGTCTTTGGATAGCATTTTACTCAGCCTAGCGGCTTCTCTGCGGCTTTCTATCGATGTGCAGAAAGATCGCCATGAGTAATTTTTAGCTTTCCTGTTTGCTTTTTTGTATTTCTTCATAATGACTTTATATGGCTGCAAAATTTGGGTTCTAAAACTCTCATTGAAAGCTTTCCTTAGCTGTGTTCTCAAATACTTGAGTTCACTGTTCCACCAAGGAAGAGACTTTCTCTTTTTCAAAACTGTTAGCGGAGTAGATTTATTAAAAGTTGTGGCTAAGATTTTTTCCAAAGAAGAGAAGCTGGTTCTGAATCTAGTTCCTTGGGATTCCTGGTACTCTTATTGCCTCCCTTTTCGAGGCACTTTGTTGCTATACTGGTAAATTTTCCCCATGCCGTTCTTCTAGGGTTCCGGTATGTGAGAGGTGCACTGTACCTCTCGCGGATGCTGAAGAGTATCCAGGAGTGATCCGACATAAAAGGCTCATCGGATACCCTCCAGTTATCCACAACGAGACTGTCTGTGTCTGTTGATAGCGTGAGGTCAAGAACTTCCTCCCACCCGGGAAACCTGTCCGAGCTTGGGAAAATAAAAGTTGGCTTATCGCCCTTGTTGCAAATACTTAGATTACTATTCAAAATATACTGCAAGAGGGACTCACCTCTGGTGTTTATACTGGAGGTACCCCATACGGTGTGCCTTGCATTTGCATCACACCCTATTAGGACATCATCCTTCTTGTTCTCCTCTACTAGCCTGGTGAGCGGGGCCGGTGGTATGTCTTCGTCATGGGCCAAGTAGGCCGAGACCAAGAAGAAGGGCTTTTCCTTCTGTTCCACCTTTACCACTGTGATATCTGCTGTGCTGTAATTAGGACAAAGAAATGCATTTATACTTTTATTGATAAGAATGCATGCCCTAGGCTTACCTTTGTTCCGTGTGTAAAAAAGGTTATAGTTGCTGCTGTATAGCCCTTTTATGGAATCTTCATTGACCCAGGGCTCCTGTATTAGGCTGACGTCGATGCGTCCCTCGTTCACGAGGGTTGTCAGATTCGCTGTAGCACTTTTCGAGTGCTGCAGGTTAATCTGTACGCATCTTATGTTGTTGTTATTGGGCATTTTGGGGTTCTTCAATGCCCACATTCCTTAGCAACTGGCTGGTGTCGTCGACCTCTTCCGTGTCGTCTTCGTCAGCCGCTTTGTTGTCAATGGACTCATCGCAAATGGCCACTAGTATTGGCTTGCTTGCCCGAGGTCTCTTCGGAATATCCCTGGCGGGTATAAGCCTCAATTGGAGGCCTTCAAAGGCGTTGCTAATTTTAGCACACTACCCGTCAGGAAATCCAGCGAGGCCTGGTCCGCGCACTTGATGACCCTGTAGCCCTTGAGGGTCTCAGAGGAGTCAAACTCCGGGTGAGGACCCGCAGGATTGCCAAGTACATAGCTTAGCACCATACTCGACAATCTGACGTCGATCTCCACCCATCTCTCCTGTATCGTGCTCGGGAAGGAGGATTTTCCATCTTTAATGGCCACCTGCAGGCTATCTCTGGCTACATCGCAGAAATGCCTTGCCGTTGTTGTGCTGCTGTGTTCTCCTTCACTCCTCCTCGGTTTTTTTGGGCTGAGTTCCGGGTACTTCTGTGGTGGAGCGATTTCTCTTCTGATTCAGGTAGCTTCATATTCCTCTATGATAGATTTGAGGCGCTTTGTTTCAGCCTCATCAACTGGGGTACCGGCTGCCTGGTCTTTGGCTATCTTCCCTAGTATGAAGACCGCCCTCTGGTACCGGTTTTTCCTCAGCTGATTCTGGGATTTCTTGCGCTTCTTTTTGCTCTCTCCTTTAGCCGCCAGTGCACTTTGGTTGGTGCTCATGGCAGCCTTGGAGGTGGACGCCTCCTCCCTTATAGCTGATGTTTTCTCTGCTGTATCTACCGGTGTACTTTGGTTGGTACGACCGGCAGTACTCCTACTCGTCTCCTGGCTGGAGGCAAGCAGTTCGTCCTCCTCGGATTTCATAATACCTCTGCTCTGCAGACGCTGCAATAGACTTTAGCGAACCCTTAAACCGAATATCTCGGGTTAGCTCCGCTGAAGCTTCCTCTTTTGAGTCGTGACCTCACGCTTCACTCTGATTGGCTACCGCAAATTACACAAGGGTCGCTCACGTTTCCAGGTTTCACGGCGGGAACTTAAGAGTAGGTATTGCGTACAGCCCTACGATCATAACTGTTTACCAACATTTAATACTTCGGCTATAATGAATGGAACTATTGTTATTTTCACTAAAATTTAGTAAACATATACCCATAACCCTACCAAAATTAAAATGACGAAAAAATGACAAATAGTCCAATAAAAAGTGGTTTTACAAACGAAAAATACACTTATATACAAATTGAGCTGATGAGTAGCAACAGATTCCAATTAAGCCGATGCTGAACAACAAGTCCCAATAATAACTGCTTGAAAAGTTACAAAAAGATCCGGCGTTTTCGAGCCAAATTTTTTTTCAGGGATGAGGGGCATTTCTGGATCAATGGGTATGATGCATTTGGGACCTGAAGAGACCTGCCGTAACCTAAAGAGAGTCAAGAGCAACCGTTTCATCCAGAAAACAAAAGGTTTGGTGTGGTTTGTGGGCCGGTGAAGTCATTGGTTTAAATGTGATAACCGACTATTTGATGCCAGAAATTGAAGCTCCTGATCTCGGCGAGATTTTGTTTCAACAAGACGGCGCCACTTCACACACATCGCATAAATTAATGGATTTATTAAGAGAACACTTCCGTCAGCAGATAATCTCACATCTTTAGATGTGAAAGTCTAAAGTCCATTCGGGCAATCCCGCTTGGACTCAATGGCTAAACCAACTGAGACGTAGCCGCGGCTATCATTTGAAAAAGACAATCTTAAAAAGTTAATGCCAAAGAATGTGCTTTCGAATTATAATAAACATTCTCCATTAAATTTGAAGTTTTCGTCAGAGTTTATTTTTACATGAAGTAAAAATGAGTCAAGTTTGAGAGTGAGTTTTTGAGCTGCGCTCTTTGTTAATACTCTTAAGACTGGCTTACGACTAAAGCTCTTACTTATTACTTTATTACTAAGTGACAGTTTGCTTCATTTGTTTAGGTTTGTTTACATATATATTGATTGTTAAGGATATTTTGATAAGATACTATTATAAGGAATACATTCCTTAACTCTCCTCTCTGTTAAAATGAAATGTCCTCATTTCCAAACATCAAGGCTTGCAGTTTGCATATAATATTAATTAATGTATGTGTTTGATTAATTTATTATGATTATAATTAATGAATCTTTATATTATATAGCAAATTTTTTTTTTGTGTGTTACATTTTCTTTTCATTCAACAATCATTTTATTCTTGGCTTGCCTTGTTTTCGGTGCCTTTTTTGAGTAATTGGTGTTGCTTGAGGAAATTTTCATTTTTCGACTCAGGATAATCTCTGTAGAAATTCCTTTTGTTGCTTATTTATAATTATCATCAATGCAGTTACTTGTGCAAGGAGTCTTTACTTCTTCTTAATGGTTAATTAACTGTCCAATGTTTCAGGCTTTTTCAGGATTCAACGTTGTCCGCTGTTTCAGGATCTATTGCGAATCTTGGTGAAATTATTATCCATTATTTCAGGACCTATACTTTTCTACCATGTTCCACTTTTTCACGATTTCCGCTGTTTCAGGGTCTGTTGTGAATCTTGCTGAATTCAACGCTCTCCGTTTTTCAGGATCTGCTGTTGACTCATCCTGGAAGTATTGTTCGCTATTACAGAATTTATACTTCTATCCGTTGCCAATTATTTTTACATTTTTCTCAGGCATTTAGTGCTGGAAGTCCTACTTTTTATGGAATTTTTTATTTATTCCTTTCGGAAAAAAATCTGGCTTTTTGGATAGAAAATAAATATGCCATCCCGGTTGAGCCCCCAGTTAATTTTTACATGAAGTACAGAAGGACAAATTCTTAAAGTAGGCGGCATTCACCTGGGCAGTCCTTGGTCTCCCACGGACAATTATACGTGGCTTGCTCGCGTGGGTCGGGGGAACGTTATCTTTTAATCGCAGAAAATAATAAGTCCCACAATGTTTTGTACGGGGATGTGCTGATGTGATTTCTAGCCTTCTACATTAAAGAATTACATAAGTACAATCAACTCTCCCGTCGTGTTAGTCATAAAATTTCGTAAATATATAGTAATAAAAAAAATTTCAGTAAATAAAAATCACCCCGAGGTAAATTTATTTTTATTTTTGCATGATGCAGTGACAACATCCTTATTAGCTTAAAAGTAATATTATTTTTAAGAATAATAAATTTACAAGTTATTTATATAAAAGACAAATTTTGAAGGGTTACTAACAACTTTTAAGGGTTAGTTAGAATTTTCAATAAACCTTTTTTTTTTACTTTTCTTAATATTTATATATACCTATATATATTTAAGAACAGCAGATTGCACATCGCTCCGATGAATATTTTCGAAGTTACATACAAATTCGAAAACGCGTATCAGAGTGCTTGGAAGTACAAAGCTAAACTTTAACCAGTGTTTAAAAAACTGCAGTCGATTTCGCAATATTTTTTCTTCTTGCTCACATGTCATATGATCACATCTCATAGCGGCAGCAAGTGTCGACTTTCGGCAATCGTCTGCAACCGCAGTCGTAAAAATTGATGTCTTCGACTTTTTGGCGATTTTGATTTCTGTTCCTTCTGCTTTCGTTGAGCACCAACTAGTGTCGACTGCGATTTTACGGTAAATTTTTGGCCTGCTGCTTGGTCTTAGTAGCAAAAATTGATGTGTTCGAGATTTCGATTTTAATTCTTAAGTGCTAACAGCAATGTCGAGTGAAGTAAAATTATATATTTTTCCTGCTGCCTCTACTCAGTCGCAAAAATTAATGTGTTCGATTTTAATTCTTAAGTGAAACTTGTAACAATGTCGAGTTAAGCATGGGTGCATTTTCAAAATAAGTAAGGAAGGTCTAAGTTCAGGTGCAACCGAAAATTCTGTACTCTTGCAACAAGAATCAAAGCCACCGAAATACTTTAAGGTGTTAAACAAATCATATATGTAGAGTAAAGTCAGCCTTATTTTCTAAAATCCTGATATTAGTTATATAGGGGCTAGGCCAAGCTATCGCCCAAGTTTAGCTATTTTAGGCACAAAGATACGATGTTATGAATAAAACGCTCTCTCTTATTTTCGGTGGGATAACTTTCATACTGGCCGATATATATAAAATCTTTATAGTAAGTATATGGGGGTTAAGGGAAGTATTGTTCCGATTCAACCCATTACACACAGACATACCAATATAAGAGAAATATTATCCCTTAATTTCAGTTATATTTATAAACCACACATTGACGAACATTTTCGATCAAAAGGCAACTATAGTTATCGGGGTCCAAATATACAGTATTTAGCGGGCGTGCACAATTTTTATTGGATTCAAATAATTTTTGGTATAAGGTGGCACACACTAAGGTTGTTATTCGTGCAGAGTTTTAGCGCGTTATTATAATTCCGTCTTGATTTGTGTACTGGGATCTAAACGAATCAATTGGAATTTAAAATTGTGATATATGGGAAGTAGGCGCGGTTGTTGTCGTCAATTTTCACAATGTGATATAAGAATATAAGAAGAATGTCACCTGCTAAATTTTGTCGAAATCGGTTGGTCGCGTCCCGAGATATGGCGTTTCACCAAAAAGTGGGTGGTGCCACGCCTATCATCCAATTTTTACACCAGCTCCCATATGCTCTCTCATACCATCTCGGTGAGAAAATTGATTGTCTCTAGCATTTTTAGTTATTGATTTATCGCTCTTTTAGTAAATAGTTTTGAACTGTAGCGAGTATGGCGAGTAAACGGGACTATCCTACGATTTCATCCATTTTCACACTGTCAGAAGATGTTCTTATACGATTTGTACTCAGAAAATTTGGTTGTTGTAGCTTAAGTGGTTTAGGAGATATGTAAAACAAACTTAATAGAAGGCGTGGCCATGCCACTTTTTAAAAAAAATTTGCCAACTAGTGCTCTTGCTACTGCGATCATTTATTCCAAATGTATACCTTAATTTGGTGTTTAGTTATGGCACTTTATATGCTTTCAGTTAATAGCCATTTGTGGGCGTGGCAGTGTTCCGATTACACCCATCTACGAACTAGTGTTTTTTCCTTTACCAAGGAATCTGCACACCAAGTTTCATCAAGATATCTCCCTTTTTATTCAAGTTACAGCTTGCACGGACGAACGGACAGACAGATAGTCAACCAAATTTCAACTTTTCTGGTCATCCTGAACATTTAAATGTATATAACCCTACATCTATCTCGATTAGTTTTAGGTGATACGTACAACCGTTAGGTGAACAAAACTATAATACTCTGTAGCGACTGGTTGCAAGAGTGTAATAAAAATTTAGCATAGCCATATGCAATATACATATCGTCACCTGAAATGCAAAATAACGTATCATCAAAAAAACTCGAAATTGAGTGTCTTATTGATTACGCTTCACTACTTCATATTACATACATACATAATATTACATATCGCTCATTTGCTGCAAGACCGGCATAAGTCAAAAAAATCGATTCTTCAGAAAACGCGTTTAAAGTTTTCAACTAACTATAACCTTACACGGTGACTCCAACCTTACACCTCTTCTCAAGCGGAGCATATAAGAGGTATTCATATGAATTTTTCACTCAACATGAAGTATGATATAACGAACAATTCTGCAGCATTAACTCAAAAATCACGTTTTTTGATTTATGCCGGTCTTGCAGCAAATGAGCGATATGTTCAACATTTTCAGGTCCTACGGTCAGATATAAACCAGTTTTAACCAATATTAAAATTTTGTTTCACTCATGTTCCATTTTATTTCGTGTTTCATTCATGCCACTTTAAATAACCGAAAATGTTGTTACGTTATTTTGCATTTCAGGTGACGATATACAAAACATCTTTAAAAATCAATAAATTATCTAATTTAAACTCTCATTTAATTACACAACATAAAAATTATTTGTTGACTATTGAGAACTTAGACAATGCATAATCATCACCGTCCTTAATTCAAACAGTACGAAAAAAATATAATTGAACTAAACAAAAAAGAGCTCTTACTCGTATGATCATATATTGGATTAGTAACGAAAGACAGCATTTCATTTAATGTTCTAAATCCGCCAAACATGAGGAGAATCATGGATTCACTTTGTGAAGGCCTTAGAGCTGCAGATAAAAAAAATGACATTGAATGCATTGAACTACAAACCCACTTTAGAAATATGTAGCAGCAAATCTATATAAATAAAAATGAATCGCCAAAATGTATGTACGCTCATAACTTTCATACGACTGAACCAAATTTGATGATTCTTTTTTTATAATGTTCGCTGCGGTTCAGGGATGGTTTCTGTGGAGGAAAAAATTTGAATAATTGCCGCAAAACCCCTGAAAACAGCCCTTTTCTTTTTTTCATACAAACGAATGAATTTTTGTTCGTTAGTAACGCTAAGAGAACGACTGAACCAATATTGATGAAATTTTAAGAGGTTGTTCGTCGTGGATCGGGAAAGGTTTAGAAATAAAGAACCTGTATCTCTTTCATGAGGAAAAGTCGGAAAATTGAACAATTCCAAAAAGTTAATTTTTTCCATACAAATGTTTTTATTACATTTTTTTGTTTTGTTTTTCAATTATTTAAATCTTTCAAATTTGGCGTTTGCTTCAAAAATTTTTGAAAACTATTCCGTGAAAATGTTATGTGTTTTTCACACAAAGTGATCAATTACAGCTTGAAATTTGTCATGATGCTATGAAGAGGTCGCGCTTATATCGGTCGGCGTTCTTTTTGGCATCAACATACATTAGCAGCCCAAGCCACATGAACAAGTACTCCCAGGATGCGATGATATACGTGCGGTCATAGCAAGACTTTTCAATAGCTTCGATGGACATTATCTTGAACGCATATATGGTGCTGTTAGATGCTAGATGTACTCTGTTGAGTGGCAAAAGAGAGGTTTGCCGCACGCACACATTCTTCTTTGGATGGTGGAAGGTGGTTACACCAGATCAAATTGATGAAATCATTCAATAATGCGGCAATTCCTGATGCAAAGAAAGACCCAGTATTATACGAAGCGATGAAAACCAATAAGGTTCATGAACCTTACTTCGGTTTGAATGTCTGTCAATAAATGCACGAAACAGTTTCCACGTACTTTTCTTTCAGAAACACAAACTAGAAATGATGGATATCCACTCTATCGGCGTTGCTCACCAGACGACAATGGCAGAACATTTAGCATTCAATTTAGAGGCGTGAGCATCGAAGTTGACAACACATCGATCGTACCATATTCGCCACTGTTGTCTAATTCACATACATTCAAAATTCATGTCAATGTTGAGTATTGCAATTTGGTGTAATCGATAAAATACGTTTGTAAGTACGTCACCAAAGGAAGCAACACGGCGATTATTGGTCTTGAACGATACGGTCGATACGTGAACTGCAATAAAGCGCTTTGTAGGATATTTAGTTTTGCAATTCATGAACGTTTTCCGAATGTTGTGCGTCTCGCAGTTAATTTGGAGAATGGCCAAAGAGTGTACGAGTATTTCATCTTTCGACATTGTCAAAGACATTTTACATCGTCTTCGCTAAAAATTGTAAATGGTACAATATCGTTTGATACTTCCGGTGGTTCGATATCAATTCCATCTTCCCTTTATCAATTCACGAAAGATGAACTCATCACAAATGTTCGGACATTGGCCAAATTATCGTAACTACGATTCCTTAAGTGCTAGCGCAATGTTAGCTGCCAAAAATGCCGATGTTGTTGACTTAAACTGGAAGATTCAAAGTAAAATTCCAGGAGACTTGCGCTCATACAAAGCGATCGATCGTCTTGACTATGAAGACGACGCTCTGAATTAGTATTTCTAAATTCTTTGAACAGGCTTGGTATGCCATCGCATCATTTGCGTCTCAAAGTAGGATCTATCGTTATTATGTTTTGCAATCTTCTTGCGCCGAAACTGTATAATGGAACCCGACTGATTGTGACGCACCTATCGAATACAAGGGGACAGAATGCTTGATCCTACGAATTCCTTTGAGTTCTAACGATTTGCTATTTCAGTTCAAACGTATTCCGTTTCCAGTGAAAATTGAATTTGAGATGACAGTCAACAGGACCTAAAGATAGTTCCATAGTGTGAGGCATAAATTTGGAAATTTTTTTTTCACACGGCAAACCATCTTTTCTGTACACGGGAACAGAAACCGAAAAATGTTGTTTATAAAGCTGCGTTACGTTGAAAAAAAAAATGAAATGATAGATTTAACTTTCCTTTCATTTCAAACTACATAATTGCACGCAGGACAACGGCTGCGGGGTCAGCTAGTAATATAAAAAAATGAGATATGATCGAAGTGAAGGGCGCAGGATCGAGCGAATGTAAAAATCATCTCGGTGAAGTAATAAAAGTACTTAATGAATATAATATTAATTTAAATCAAGATGTTTCGACTACGTCGGATAATCGAGAATATATGTTAATAACAACAAATATTTAATCTTTCGTGTCCGAACAAAATCTTGAAGAGTTCGACGAAATATGCAGCAACGACGAGTATTAAAAAACAATTGAATCATTGGAAACCCTTTCGAACGTTTTGGTCGGCATATTCATGTTTGGCTTTGTGGTGCACATACAGCGCAGCTGGTTGCCCTTCATGTACCAAAATCATGTGACATGGATACAACGAAATTTTTAATAACGCAAACAATTAATAAATATATAATTTAAAGTTTTATTTGCATATTTATTTATTTTTTCAAATAAAATTCAATTTTTTTACATATTTTTATTAAAAGTAAAATAAATAATTTTACTACAAAAAACTGTTAATACTGAAAAAATAAAAAAAATGTAGGTGGACCATTTCACTTAGTCACTATAAGTAAAAAAAGATGTTTAGAAAGAGTCGAAATGAAAAAGAAATTAATGATTTTAAATTTGTTATATTTTGGCAACTTATGAGCTATTTAAACTTTTCAATCTATCGTGTTCAAAACTTTTTCCATATCAACTTCCATTTCTTTTTTTAAACGTAATTTCTGCAATTTGCAATTGTTTTCCTCTTTCCCCTTTTATTTCGAATTCTAACTTTTTTGGGACCTGGGAAGAATTCGAACTGCTGTCTTTTAAGATTTCTTTTTGGTGTAAATGAACATTGTCTGAAGCTAAATTTGTAAACGGCCTAACAACCTCATGTGCAGAAAGTGGTATAACGGATGGATGATGGACTAACGAACTTGAAGAACTTTTGTCGGGATCTATCTCTGTACTCAATTCTGTGTATATTGTCCAACATTGATGCCGACTCTGTTGACAGATAAATGGCTGCTTACTGAACGCTTATGCGACGTCCAAATATTACGTGAAGGTCAAAAAGGACATATTCTTTTTATGAATTCTGCTACACTATGAGCATCGCCTCTCTCAAAAAGGCCTGTACCAGTCAGGCCTATCCCTCATAATATCCCATTTGAAATTTTTAGTTTGGATAATTTTCGGCTTTTTTATTATAAAATCTTTGGGCTTTTGGTTTCTGAAGAGATATCTTGTACTTTAAAAGAGGGGAATAACAGTATAACTCAAATTGGTCCGGATTATTTTGTATAAGATCTCCCATATTTATGAGTAAGTATTTTGTTTGCCATTTCGACTATCGGAATGTTCCATTTATAGGTAACCCTTTTTTTATTAAATAACCAATTCAGTTGCGACAACTTGGCCTGGTTGCCACTAAAAACGGCCTTGCATAGTTGTCGCAAACCAATTTGCATGTAAAAAAAATTTGCAGTAAAAAGAAAATCGAAGAAAAAATAATAATAATAATTCGCTTTGTTTATTGTGTTATTAAATAATTTCGTTAGATCGTTGCTTATTATAGGTTGTCGATATAATATACAACGGACAAACCCGGAAAGTAATAGGACTGAGTCGATTAAAAAAAATTTATTGAACCAATCGTTACAACTCTTTAAAAACTTTCGAAGTTTTCTGCGTCGATGCAGCGCCTACGCGATTTCCAAACATTGAAGGCGTCACGGAAAGCATTCTCCGGAATAGCCTTGAGAGCCAAGGCGCATGCTGCTTGGATCCACTCTGCCGTCTCAAAATGCTTGCCTTTCATCGGCCTTTTGAGGCAAAGAAACAAACAAAAAAGTCCGGGAGCCCATCTGGGCTATGAGGCGGCTGCGGAAGCGTTGGGATGGCGGCCTTGGTTAGGTATTCACAAGAAAGGTGGTGCGAACCCTGGCATTGTCGTGTCTTTGATGATATCAAACATCTCTGTCACAGATTTACCGAGTTTAACACAGAATCTAATCGCGTACCTATGTTCTAATGAACGCTGCATTTTCGCCTTGCACCACTCACAGAAACAAGTTGCGCGCAAATGCTCTTTAGCAAGGAATGCCCTCTACCGAATTCAGTCGGTGCGGACACTCGCTCCGAAGTAAAGTCTCGGCGAAAGAAAATCAGTCCTATTGCTTTCCGGACAAATCTTGTATTGTCATTATCAGTGATTTTCCCACAAAATTTGTAATCGGGCTATGAAACATATCGTTAGTCCTTTAGCAAATAGTGAATAATATTCGGGAGCAATTCAATGCTGCTTATTCAAGCTGTATGTACTGTTTAATTTATGTTATCTACTGGCAAGGGTGGTGCAGAGCACGCATTCGCAAGCATGATATAACATGAACAATAAGAATTTTGGGGTAGTCCACAGATTACACTAAGGGGTATGAAAAATATACTTACTCGATAATCACACCAAATTTCATCAAAATCGTTTCAGCCGTTCCGTTAACCACAAACACCATGACAGGAACTTCCTCAATTATATTTAGATGAGAACCTTGAACTTTAATATTGACTAGAAGATTTATCTGCTGAGACGGCCGATGAGCAGGCTTTTCACCAAACAAACTAGGCTGTAAAAACTGTACTCAATAATCCTTTACATTAAGTATATTTTTGATACATAAAAGTTTCCAAAGTGCTAATCAAACGATTTTTTTAGAATTTATTTTTTGGTTAACACCACAGCTAAAATTTGAGATCTAAAGAAATTATTAAACATTTCTATTATATAATTAGTATTTATATGCTCTTCATTACAGGGTTGTGTTATATACCCTGCATATAATTTATAGTCATACAGTACTCTCTCGCTTAGACATTAGGGGAGTTTGAGCGGATATCTCGTCGTCTGAAATACTGGTACTACTTTGACCCTTCGCCCGTAAATTATTATGCTTATATCTTCGACTTGCTTGTTCGTAAGAATTACATTCATATCTTTTACCGGAATCTGGTATTGTTTGCTCCAAGTTATTTAAATTTACTGCAGAAAAGATGTTTGATGAGGATTCTGGTGCCAGAGACATTGACTTCGACGATCTGCTCAAAAATTGTTGCATTGATACATGAGATTGTTTCGTATTCATTCCGATGACTAATGAATTATATCCAGAAAACACTTGATTTTTAATGTGCTTTGGTAAACTTGATTGATGTATATTGTTTAAGTACGCATTTTGTGATGGATTCTGTAAAAAAAAAATAAAAATACATAAAAACAAGTAACCAAGGGTAAAATTCGGATGTAACTTGTGCAGTGATCAAATAAAAGTTCTTTCAGGTTATGGTTAAACTGCATATCAAACATGTAAGGAAGTTTTAATTTCGGGTGTAACCGAAGGCTTTACACTTTCCCAGTACTTTCAAGTGTTGGCAAATTTAAATTTTGTTAAAAATATTTTATATTATAATTTGAATGCAGTGCCTACATCATATACAACGTCTACCAGTAGGACTAACGTGATTTTGACAGCACGCTTCGGTAATTTTAATATGTGATGGTCTGTATTTTGTATACTCTTTCAACCTGTTTCCACAGAGCATTGTAGTTTTGTTGTACGGTTGTACGTATCACCTAAAACTAAGCGAAATAGCTATAGGGTTATATAAATATAAATGAACAAGATGACGAGAAAAGTTTAAATCTGTGTGACCTACTTTCTGTCGGTCCGTCCGTGCAAGCTGTAACTTTAGTAAAAATTGAGATATCTTGATGAAATTTGGTATGCAGGTATCTTTTTCTTAATTAGCGTAAGCACCGATTACGCAATTATAGCCGAGTTAACAATAGCGCGCCAGTCGTTTCTTCTTTTCGCTACTTGGCGCCAATTGGATATTCCAACCGTAGCCAGGTCCTTCTCCACTTGGTCCTTCCAATGGAGTGGTGGTCTTCCTCTTCCTCTGCTTCCCCCCGGTGGGTACAGCGTCGAATACTTTCAGAGCTGGAGTGTTTTCGTCCATTCGAACAATATGATCTAGCCAGCGTAGCCGCTGTCTTTTAATTCGCTGAACTATGTCAATGCCGTCATATATTTCATCGTTCCATCGAATGCGATATTCCCCGTATCCAACGCGCAAATAATCATAAATTTATTGCAGAACTTTTCTCTCGAAAACTCGCAACGTCAACTTATCAGCTGTTGTCATCGTCCAAGCCTTTGCACCATATAGCAGGACGGGAATTATGAGTGACCTATAGAGTTTGGTTTTTGTTCGTCGAGAGAAGACTTTACTTCTTAATTGCTTACACAGTCCGAAGTAGCACCTGTTGGCAGAGTTATCCTGCATTGGATTTCCAAGCTGACATTTTTGGTGGTGTTTACACTGGTTCCCACATATACGAAAATATCTACAACTTCAAAGTTATGACTGTCAACAGTGACGTGAGTGCTAAGCTGCGAGTGCAACGACTGTTTGGTTGATGACAGGAGATATTTCGTCTTGTCCTCGCTCATTGCCAGACCCATTTGCTTCGCTTGCTTGTTCCAAAATTTAGCGCATGGTGAATATCTGGTCGGTTGTTGATTTTCCAAGTCTAAAGCCACACTGATAAGGTCTAATCTGTTTGTTGACGGTGGGATTTAATCTTTCGCACAATGCGCTCTATAGAACCTTATACGCGATGTTAAGGAGGCATATCCCACGGTATTTGGCGCAGATTGTGAGGTCTCCCTTTTTGTGGTTTGGGCAGAGCACACTTAAATTCTTATCGTTGGGCATGCTTTCGTCCGACCATATTTTGCAAAGAACGTTATGCATGCTCCTCATCCGCCGCCGTGTTTGAATAGCTCGGCCGGTAATCCATCCGCCCTTGCTGCTTTGTTGTTCTTCAGACGGGTAATTGCTATTCGAACTTCTTCATGGTCGGGCAATGGAACGTCTGCTCCATCGTCATCGATTGGGGAATCAGTTTCGCCTTCTCCTGGTCACTGTAGTAAATGCCACATGGACCTACTTGTCTCAGTCCTTGTCCCGTCCATCGCATTTCTTGGACAGCGGTGATGTCAGCCTTCACTCTAACGAGGACATCAACCAGCTTGGCAGCGGCACCTGCATGCATGTCCTCAAATCATAGTCCTTAATTCGTTTGCCATGGTCGTCATCAAAAGGGGGTTTCTCATCCGAAGCTTTTTGTTTTTTATTAGGGTGTTTTTTAAGTGGTGGGTCCAAAACCCAGCGCACAACCCTATGTAAAGGAGGTTTTGCTTTCTCACTTTAGCTTGCCTTCAAACGGATGTTCTAGTCCTGCCCAGAGGATACTTGGTCAAAGACCGGAAGTCGTGAGCTGCTTGAGCCTAATGTAAAGGAATCGTTTCTGGCCACTCCCAAGTGAATGGCGATCAGAGAACTTTCCTCACTTGCGTAAACTTCTACACATGACTCCATCCTCCAAATGCGGGTATCTTAGTACAAAAAAATATTAAGAGTTCGTAAATGTGCGTAATCGCACTACTGCCACGCCCACACATCCCCATTAACGGAAAACTTATAACTAACTACTAAATTAAAATATAAAATTGTAATTTGCTACGGGGGATTTGCTCGGCACCTGTAAGCAAAAAATTTAGATAAAGTGGGCGTAATTAACGTAACATAACGAGAAAAACGCGTTCTGAGCGCTCCGAACGTCGAGCGGTATTATTATTTTTGGGCCTTTTTCAAAACCTTCGAATGTTAAAGTGGGTTTCTACATTAATTCTTAGGGTATAAGGGAACAGAAAATGCAAAAAAAAAAATTTGAAAAAGATTACCCTACTGACCCCTTAAAGTATATGTGGACCACATTATCTGTAGTTGCCTTTTGATCGAAAATATCGTTCAATGCGGGAGATATGCAATTGAAATTCAGCGAGAAGTCTGTCCTGATAATAGTAATTGTAGGTATCAAAAATGGGTTGAATCGGATCAATACTCCCCTGAGTCCCCATATACTTATTATAAAAATTTTCGAACAGCCAGGTGACTTTATGCTGGATATATCGGCCAATATTTGAGTTATCTCAATGAAAATTACAGAACGTGTGCCTAATATATTTGTGCCTAAAATATTACAATTGGACAAAGACTTGACCTAGTACCCATGTAACTATTATCGGTATTTTCGAACATCCGGCTGACGTTGCTAAATACCTTATTGAAAACCTACCAATTATTTAATTTTAATAATCTTCTCTAATTGGAAATTTTCGTGCGTTTTTGCCATTTTAAGGTCACAATAAACATCCAAGAAATAAGATCATGATAAATGAAGCGTAATGGTTCGTTTAGTTCAAAATTTAGCAAAAAGGATGTAAACTTATTCGAAAAGTGAACCGGTATATTAAAATTAGACTATAGAACTGCAAACTGTTCCATTCAGTATTTTTGCTACGAATATAATACCAAGCATTTCTCTACGCAAATTAGTGTAGTAAGATTTATAAGTTTTAAACGACTAGTGTTTAGAGGTAGAATTAATCTAGAATGCCATCGGAAATGCCCCAAGGCGAAAAAAATTATTTTTGAACAGATTATTACTTGTCAGAACGATTTTGGTAACCAGCTTTCCATACGACAGAGCCATATTCCAATATAGGATTTACGAAAATTATAAAAAACTATTTTAGTAACATTCTTTAGACTAACGTTTAACAACCTGAGACCACCTTTAGCTTTCTAGACCATGGTATCAATATTCAAACTAAAATTAAACTTAGGGTCTAAATGAACAAAGTTAAAAACTTACTCTAGTCCTTAGCCCTTCATTACATAAGCAGAGGGGTGACCAGATCTACGGATAAAGCTCATAATATTACATCGTTTGAGATTCTATAGCAAATCATTTCTATCACATCAAACAACCAAATTGTTTAAGTCTGTTTGTAGCAGACGCCTTTCATTAGTTGAAGTATATGATTCAAATAGCTTTACGTCGTCGGCATATAATAAAATATTTGAGAATTCTTTTACAGAAGAGATATCGTAAATAGAGCACAATCGAGCCAAGATTACTATAGATATTAATTGAATTTGAAACAGTATCCCCAAATATCACTCATAAGCCATTCGTAATAAAAAAGATTTGGACAAACCAAAGTATCATGTAAGGGACTCCAAGGATATAAAAGACGTAAGCCAAAGAAGATGTAGTGATAAAGCTGCGAATTAGGCAGTCGAATGGCATGGACGAAAGCTTTGTTGATCGCGCACTTCCCTGTATCGGTCTCCGTGAGACAAATAACCCCAACCACGTTTAACATGACTTAAGCGCCAAATTCAGACGAGATTTTTCGAGCTTTACTCCAGAAGGGAGAACAGATTATTCTGACATACCTATTAAAACTGATGATGAACAGCCTTGCTCAGGCATATAACCTAAAAAACTTTCCTAGGACAAAATCTACTGCACCAAGGACTCGGTTCAATGTGGTCACCGACATTGAGCATGCTTTTATAAACGGGGAAATTTGACAAAACTTGTTACCCGAGAAATGAAAAGGAGGCAGGTAAATCTACCCATCACAAGGTGGGTTGCGGTGCGGTTCTCAAAAAGAGTGTCGCTGAAACCAATATAGACTCAGATAGCATCCAAAAAAAAGAAATGGCATTTGTACCATTTGCTGAAGCCTAGTTGGAAATGATTTTCAGGATCTGCGAACTTGCAAGGACATACGCTGCCAAGGCTATGCGGACGACATTGTCATTGTTCAAAAATGAGCATGTACCTTGATACCAAAGGACATTCAGTACGCCTAAATATATTTAGTTTTATTATATGTGGCAACCCTAGTGAGTGATGACAACTGGCAGCACCACCGATGCGAATGGAAAACGAGCGAGGAGCGAGTAGAGTAATAACGAGGGTCATCGAGTGCGCAGTGAACACATACGCTATTATATATTATATTACACAATACTGATACATTGAATATATGAAAATACTGAAACTATACTGTGTATTATTTGGTAGTCAATGCAGTGGCGACGAGGATGGGATAACAAAAAGAAAAAATAAACGAATCGGAAAGGGTGGAGAGAAATTTTTTTTTTTGCAAATAACTGCGCAATTCAGCGAGTCAAAAAAGCAACAGGTAGTGTGTGAGAGTGAATTTTGCCTGCGCAAGTGCGAGTGCGCGAAGAAAACTTAAAGAAGAGAAAACTCGGCATTCAGTCACATAAGCATTAAGTTGCAAGTTAAAGAAATTTGAGAAAATTCGGCATTGAATTGTATAGGCATTAAATTGCATAGGCATTAAATTGCCAGTTGAAGAGAATCTAAATAATAAAGAGAAAATTCGGCGTTAAATTGCATAGGCATTAAATTGCAAGGTGAAGAAATTTGAGAAGAGACAAAATTTGGCATTAAATTGCATATACATACAAAACATAAAGGCATAATTATACTAAGAAAATGATGAATCCCAGTGTGGCACCATTTCTATGCGACGTGATGGACAAGTCGATAATCCGAGCAGAATGGGAAAAATGGCTTCGATCGTTTACGCTGTACTTAGAAGCAGAAGACATTACCACTGCGTCTAAGAAAAGAAGTAAACTGCTACACCTTGGCGGCGCTCAATTACAAGAAGTCGCGTAAAATATCCCAGACGCGCTGGTAGAAGGAAAAGAAGGTGTAGATCCATATGAGGTGCTCGTGGGTAAATTGACACAACATTTCTCTTCAAAGAGGAACTCGACGTTCGAACGACATCTATTTAGGTCCCTGAAACCAATGGAAGGGGAAACCCTAAATAAATTCATTTTAAAACTAAGAGGTCAAGCTGCTAAATGTCAATTCGGTAAGACCGAGAAAGAAGTTATAGAAACGAATATAAAAGATAAACTCATCGATGTGTGGGCACCAATAGATTTGAAAAAACGACTCCTGGAAAAAGAACATGATTTAACGCAGGTGGTTGAAATGTGTCAGATACACGAATCAATAGAAAGCCAAACGACAACAATGGTTTCGGACGTAGTGCCACTAAACGTAAACAAAATCGATAACAAAACTAAGTTTGATACTTCTGAATGCGATAGATGCGGACGTAAAGGGCATACGAGTAATGACTTTAACTGCCCGGCTAAGAATGCTAAATGCAATAAATGTATGCTACAGGGTCATTTTGCAGTGAGGTGTAAAACAAAAAGGGTCAAACGTGAGCACGGAAGTGGTAGTTATGATAACCTCAAACGGCGGCGCATGGCAGCATCTAGAGTGCGCTGCATAAATGATGAGGGTGAGATGAGATCTGAAGAAATGCGGGAGTTCGACTGTTTTAAAATTGATGATGATATGAGAGGATTAGATGCTCTGTTGGTGGCCGAACGATTGACATGGTAATAGATTCTGGGTCTCGATTTAATTTAATAAGTGGAGGAGATTGGTCGGAGTTACGAAAAGGACAGGCCGTAGTGTGGAACATCCGGTCCCACTCTCCAAATCAATTCAAAGCGTATGCCGCGGATAAGCTTTTGAAAGTGTTGCAGGTATTTGACGCGCCAATCGCTACAGCTCATACAGAACTGATTGCTACCTTTTATGTTATTGAAAAGGGAAGTAAAACACTCTTAGGGCGGGACTCAGCAGTAAAACTTAATGTTTTGAGAGTAGGGTTAAATGTCCATCGAATTGAAGATAAAGAGCCATTTCCAAAAATTAAAAACATTAAAGTTAGTTTAGCAATAGATTGTAGTATCCGGCCAGTCCAGCAACCAATAAGACGCATTCCGATTGCATTAGAGACGAAAGTGGCGGAAAAGATTGATGAAGCATTACACCAAGACATAATCGAGCGAGTTTCAGGGCCAAGCTCGTGGATATCGCCGGTGGTCATAGTATTTAAACCTAATGGGGACGTGAGGCTATGCATTGATATGAGGCGCGCAAATGAGGCCATACTACGTGAAAACTACCCTTTACCCACCTTCGACTCCTTCATGACAAAACTAAGACATGCAAAATTTTTCTCGAGGCTGGATTTAAAAAACGCATACCATCAAATCAAACTCGATGAGGCCAGCCGAGAAATAACGACGTTTATCACACACAAAGGGCTATTCCGGTACAAAAGGTTAATGTTCGGGGTAAATTCGGCACCCGAGATTTTCCAACGCATAATGGAAGAGTTGTTATCACCTTGCAAGAACGTTCTCAATTATATCGACGATGTCATCATATTCGGAAGCTCGGAACAAGAACATGACGAAGCAGTAAGGGACGTTATGCGAATATTTAATGCGAATGGTGTCGTACTAAACACAGGTAAATGCGCCTGGAAAGTGAAGGAGCTAAAGTTTCTGGGGCACATGTTATCGGAACAGGGGTTCACTGCCGATCCAGAGAAAGTAAAATTAATCGGGGAATTTCGAGCTCCATAGACCAAAGACGAGGTAAGAAGTTTCCTAGGCCTAGTTACGTACATAGGGAAATTTATACCAAAATTAGCTGATATTACTGAGCCTTTGAGGAGTCTCCTAAAATCAAGTAGCACTTTCATATGGAGTCACAATCAAGAACACGCATTTAAAAAACTAAAAACTTATCTAGCGAAAATACCCAACTTAGCATTCTTCGATCCAAAGAACAGAACGCGCGTAATAGCTGATGCCAGCCCAATAGCCTTAGGAGCAGTCTTAATTCAATTCGACAGCGGTGGGGATCCGAAGATAATCACATACGCTAGCAAAAATCTCTCAGACGTTGAAAAAAGATATTCGCAAACAGAGAAAGAAAGCTTGGCTTTAGTGTGGGCAGTAGAGAAATTTTATTATTATTTAGCAGGATTACAATTCGAATTGGTCACAGACCACAAACCCCTTGAAGCTATTTTTAAACCGACATCCAAGCCACCTGACAGAATTGAACGTTGGCTTCTACGACTGCAAGCTTTCAAATTTAAAGTAATTTATCGTGCTGGAAGGGAAAACATAGCGGACCCCTTATCGAGACTAGTCAATTTTTCAAGTAGTGACATATTCGACAGCAACTGTGAAGATAATGTTTTCCAAATCGTGTGTAGTTCCGTGCCAGCAACTCTTACAGTAACCGTCATTGATAAAAAAAGTACAGGGGATGATCATATATCTGATGCAATCACTCACATAAGTAACAACTCGTGGATTTCGGGAACATCCAATATATATTATCCGTTCCGACTAGAACTTTCGGTGCTAGGCAATATACTCCTGCGTGGGAGACGCATTGTGATTCCCGAATCTCTACGGCAAAGAGTACTGGAACTCGCACACGAAGGGCACCCAGGGGAGTCGGCGATGAAAAGACGACTAAGAGCAAAGGTTTGGTGGCCCCTGATTGACAGAGAGGTCGAACGTTTTGTAAAAAATTGCCGAGACTGCTTGCTGGTATCACTACCAAACAATCCAACCCCAATGCAAAGACACAGATTCCCCGACGGACCATGGCAATGTGTGGCAACGGATTTATTAGGTCCTCTTCCCAATGGCGAATATGTACTCGTATTGATCGACTATTTCTCGCGCTATCAAGAGGTTGTGTTCTTAAGGAAAATAAGTTCCGAAGCTGTTATAAAATCAATGAAAGACATCTTCTCTAGACTAGGGTTACCTAAATCCTTGCGTACTGACAATGGGAGGCAATATGTGAGCAATGAGTTTAAAGAATTCTGTAGAGAGAATAACATCGAGCTAGTCACAACACCGCCGTACTGGCCTCAAGCTAACGGAGAGGACGAGAATATAAATCTATCACTAGTAAAGCGTTTGAAATAAGTCAGAGATACAGAAATACTTAATGATGTACAATGTGACACCTCACAGCACAACCGGGGCTACACCAACGGAATTAATGTTCAATCGGACTATTCGTGACAAGATCCCAGACATACGTGATCTAACACAAGAAATCGGTGATTCGTCGGCAAGAGATTTGGACTGCATAAATAAACATAGGGGGAAAGAGAAGGCTGATGCAGCCAGAAGGGCGAAAAGCTCGGACATAGGAGTTGGGGATATTAGGCTTTTGAAAAACGTTATATTCCCGCACAAGTTAACACCAAATTTCAATGCAACCGAATACGATGTGGTTAAAAGGCAAGGCGATGAGGTACAGCTTTCAGGCGATGGTAAGGTGCTGCGGAGGAACATCAGCCATGTTAAGAAAATTCCCTCCGCTAACCAACAACCAGCCAGTGAGTCAGAGAAAGCACTAGGAACATTGTTACATCCACCAATTGAACAACATTCAACACTATCCAGAAATTCAGGCGCGAAGGAGACAGGAACGTCACAAGGGTCACTACGTCCTGAGTCAGCGGATAAGGTCACATCACCACCTACAAACGTGTTCACCGGCGACCAACCATCAGCTCAGCAAGAAGGGATTAAGTTGAAGCTAAAAAAAAATAGGAGGGATGTGGCAACCCTAGTGAGTGATGACAACTGGCAGCACCACCGATGCGAATGGAAAACGAGCGAGGAGCGAGTAGAGTAATAACGAGGGTCATCGAGTGCGCAGTTAATATAGTAGAGTCATCGAGTGCGCAGTGAATACATACGCTATTATATATTATATTACACAATACTGATACATTGAATATTTGAAAATACTGAAACTATACTGTGTATTATTTGGTAGTCAATACATTATACTTAAGAATATTCAAGATATTAGATAAGATATGAAACTGAGTAATTCTCACTATTTTAAAAACACAAACAGTCCACTAAAATTGAATAACTACTTTTTCCCTCAGCAATATGATCAAATATATTGAACAAGCTTATCTTCGCCAATGCTGAGGCAGTACAAAGCAAATATATAAACAAAAGCATAAACACACATACATACAGGCACGTATACATTTATATGCAATACGCATGCAAAGAAGCGCTACGCACAAATATTGCCACGGTATACATAATTTCGTCGCCTGCAAAGTTCAACTGATCATCAACAAGTGCACATTCTGCAAGCAAAATAAAAGCCAACGGTAAATATCATACCGTTATTATTTGTCAACTTACAGTGTGCACTTACCGTATGTACAATTTTTTTAATTGTTGAACTTTTGAAAAAAATATTCAAAGAACAATATAAAATGTGCTGGGGTATACATAGTTTTGTCGGATACTGTATATGAGGCACGTATACATTTATATGCAATACGCATGCACTTAAGAAATGTAAGTAAATAAACATAATATTATTTACTTAGATTTGAGCAATTGATTACAAATGCACTTGTGCACTTGAAACGGCCCAAACCATACAACATAAATTATATGACATCACACACACACACATGTATTGTATTGTACAGTTAAAAACAGCCCCATGTAGTGTGCGTAAATATACATACATATGTTTAATTAGATAAGTAAAAACTCTAAAATAGTATATAAGGTTCACAATTTTAACAATAAAATCAGAATGAAAGATTTCTCACTCGACGAAAGACTGTTTCATTTCCCCCCACCAGAGCTAAGAAAGGAAAAATCTTTGTTGAGTTTTGAACGTAAGATCTTACAAATCAAACAGTTTGATTTTATAATTCAAACATTTTTGGTCCTTCGAGCCGGATAGTTGGCTCAGCCAAAGAAAAGACCTGTATAAGGAAAATACAGGCAAGAGAAAGTCCTGTAAGAAGAAAAATAAGGCAAGATTAAAGAGCCTAAGAAAAGTGGTCTCAGCCAAGGAAAAATACCTGTATAAGGAAAATACAGGCAAGTAAGACCTGTATCAATAAAATACAGGCAAAATATGTAAAAGTCCTATTATATATGAATATATAGGCAAATGAATAAGAAATTGTAAGACGGGTTTATATTCCCACATATTTATATGATCACGTAAGCCGTTTTAGTACGAAACTAAACGCTGTGCAAATACTATTGTTAAAAAAATATTCAGCGGCTGTGAATCGAGGCACAGCAAGGTCAATCAGGCGACCAAAACAATTACCTCCAACGATTTTTAAAGAATAAAAATAGTTCATAATGAGTATAATTTTGTATGAATGCATGCATAGTATTTATAGTCAATTTGGACTTGCATATTTAATAGTTTCATTTGATTTTTACATAATATACGAGTACTAATAAATATTTTTGTATTATATTTCTTACTAATAGAAATTAAATTTATCACAACAATATACATACATACTGTGAGCGTCAAAAGTGAGTCAACACCTATGGAAAGTTTGGTTTTCGTATAATTACAAGCTCAAATCGAAAAACACGTCAATTCTAATTATACAAGCATAAAGGTTTATTCAATACTAAAAGAACAAGACCAAAAAAACAACAACAAATAAACGGTGTGATTTTCTAATTACAGTTAAACTAAAACATGTCATATTTTACGCGTCAAAAGTGAGTAAACATTTTTGTTTGAAATTCATTGCTTGGAGATACCGTTATATTTGTTCAAAATTGAACATGTTCGTTGCTGCCAAAGCACGGACAACAATATTATATTTAAATCTTTTATACATATATTTCAATGTTAAATAAGATAAGAAATAATCTAGCTATTGTAATCATACAGTCCACTACTAATAGATATCTATGTTCAAATATATTGAACATACGTAAATAAACACATAAAATATATGCATTGATATGCAGCATACAAACATATACATATGAGGCACGTATGCATTAATAAGTGATACGCATGCACTCAAGAAATACATACTAAACATATTTACTTAGGTTTGGCCAATTGATTACAAATGCACATGTACACTTGAAAACAACCCAAACCAAGCAATATAAATTATACTTGTATGACAGCACACACATACACACATGTATTGTATTGTATAGTTAAAAACAACCCCATGTGGTGTGCTGTAAATATATATGTATATATTTAATTAGATAAGTTAGACTTCTAAAATAGTATATAAGGTTTACAAATTTAATAATAAAATTAGAATGAAATATCCTCAGCTCGACTAAAGACTTTTTTGAAATCCCCCCACCAGCGGTAAGGTAGACAAAAATCTTTGTTGAGTTTAACAAGTTTGATCTTACAAATCAAACAGTTTGAATATAATTTCAAACATTTGGTCCTTCGAGTCTAAAAAAAAAGAGCTCAGCCAAGTTAAAAAAAGCCCTGCTATTTATAAAAATACAGGCAAAATAAAAAAAATATATAAAGCATTGAAAAGAAATTGTAAGACGGGTTCATATTCCCGCGTATTTATATAATGACATAAGCCGTTTTAGTACGAAACTAAACGCTGTGTTAAAAACTGTTATTCAAAAAAAAAAATATTCAGCGGCTGTGAATCGAGGCACAGCAAGGTCAACCGGGCGACCAAAACAATTACCTCCAACGATTTTTTTTGAAGAAAAAGAACAGGTTAATAAATAAAATATTAATTAAAAATGTCAAACACTGCGGACATGTTGAAACGCCAACAAGTGCTGCAAAGTGAAATTTCAGCACGTTGCGATCAAAATGAATTAGAAGATATTGAGGTACTATGGACCGAATTCCACAGCAACCATGTAAACTTAGCAGGGAAAGTAGCAACGAATCATGATTACTTTGCCAACAATGTATATGAAAAATTGCGGCAGAAATGCGAAGCCGCACATAAAAGAAAAAAAAATGATGAGCAGCTCAAAATGGAACGCGCAACCCAAGAGATGGAGATAGGAGCAAGGGCAATAAGCCCAACAGATAAAATGGTAGATTGTATAGAGCAGGCAATTGAAAGAAGATCGGAAAGAATTCGATCTACAATTAAATATAAATATAAATTCGAGAAACGGAACTGACATCGAATTTTTCGAAAACCGTCTCAAGAATTTATGGAGCTGCATGGAGAAAGATATCGACGAAATGTCAATAAAGTACAACAAGCCATCTTATATTTACGAATTTGAAGATCTTTCCTATGAAGTCAGCGATACTTTGCGGTTATTAAAAAAACAAAAGCAAATCGACTTAAAAAAAATGGAAAAGACGGAAAAATTGGAATTACCAAAAATAGAATTGCCAAAATTCTCAGGCGAATTCCGAGAATGGCAACCATTTAAGGAGCTCTTCGAGGAGTATGTCCATAATAATAAGGACATTAGTGACTCCAAAAAGATGAGCTATTTGAAATCTTGTCTTCAAGGAGATGCTAGATTAATGGTTAGTCACCTGATAACGGGATCAGGTGCAAATTACAACACTGCTTGTGAATTACTGACACGTAGATATGATAACACACGCAAACAATTTAACGACAATATCGAGAGGCTGGTAGAAATACCACAACTGACGTATGAGTCAGCATATAAAATGAAAAAATTTTTAGATGTAACAAATGAATGCATCAGTATAATAAGGAATAAAGGATCACTAGAGGATGTTTTAGCACAGCTAGTGTTAAGAAAGTTTTCGAAACAAATACTTCGAGAATACGAAAATACCGTTCGTAAACCGAATGATATACAAAATTTGTCGGAAGTAATTTCATTTTTGGAGCATCAGTATAGTACTCAGAATTCTATGCAAGAGTCACAAAGATATTTATCTCGAGGAGTAAACTCACAACAACAAAACAAATTTTAAAATTCCGCAACCGAAACAAATAAATCATTAGGAAAGATAAGTTTTCGTCAAAGTTGTAAAAGTTGCCAAATGCAAGGGCATGACATACTTCGATGCGATAAATTCCAAAAATTAAATGTCGAACGGCGATTAGAAGTAGTGCGCAAAAATCAATTATGCTTTAGATGCTTAGGACAACACACAACGAAAAGTTGTTTCAGGACTTGGAAATGTATGGTATGCGACAAATCACACAATACCTTACTACATGAAGACAAACCAAGTCAAAAAATATCATCAAATATGGCTAAACAGAAAGGAGAAGACACATTTTTAGCAACAGCAATAATAAAAGTGATAACGCCAAAAGGAGAGTTGAAATTAAGAGCTTTAATTGATAGTGGTTCTCAGAAAACTCTAATTTCTGAGGAAGGAGTTCAGATGTTAGGGTTACCGAAAATAAAGGTAACCACCGAAAAAAGCGGCGTCTCAGCAGAATGCGTGGAAGTTTCACGGCATAAAGTACGACTCAAAATAAAACCCAGATTTAATAGCAAGTTTCTAGCAGAAACCGAAGCTCTGGTGTTGTCTAAACTACATAAAGCACTTCCAATAAAAAAATTTGAAAAGAAGGCGTATATATGGAAGAATAAACTACTAGCGGATCCAAATTTCAACAAACCAAGCCGCATTTATGTAGTAATTGGAGCTGATTTGTACCCAAAAATAATGAAAAAAGGTATAATTAAAGCTGATGGATTACTAGGACAAGCCACAATGCTGGGTTGGATTGTGTCTGGTAATATTGAAAGATCCAGAAGCAATGAAATAGTAGCAGCCATGACAACCTTTAAACTGGATGATTTAGAAAGATTCTGGGAAATAGAAAAGGATGAAGAGGAGCCTACTCCAGAAGATATCATATGTGAACAAAATTACATTCAAACGACAACATGTGATTCAACAGATGGCAGATTTATAGTAGCCATTCAGTTTAAAAAGGAGAAAGAGCTTGGAGAATCTAGGAAGACAGCAGTCGCACGGTTGATGAGTATGGAAAGGAAATTTGAAGCAAGAAAAGATCTAAAAGACGACTACACAAAGTTCATGCGGGAATATCAAAAGATGGGACATATGAAGGAAGTTGAAAAGATGGGTCAAGGTAAATATTACTTACCCCATCAAGCTGCAATTAAAATAATTATTCCACGCTGGATCGGTACAAATAATAACACTATATTGGAATTGCATGCGTTTGGAGACGCATCTGACAAAGCATATGCAGCAGTAATTTATGCAAAAGTGGGGCAACAAGTAACACTGTTACTTGCCAAAAGCAAGGTAAACCCTATTAAAAATAGGAAAACAATACCCAAATTGGAACTTTGCGGTGCACATCTATTGGCTAATATATTAAAAAGAGTCAAGAATATATTGAATTTACAGTGCAAAATTTATGCATGGAGTGATTCGATGGTTACATTGGCATGGATTCAAAACAAAAACAACAAAGAGAAGTTTGTACGCACCAGAGTAAACGATATCAATGAGATGATTCCGGAAGCTGAATGGAGGTACGTGAAATCAAGTGAAAATCCAGCAGATATTGCATCAAGAGGGACATCACCTGAAAAATTACTACAACACAGTTTATGGTGGCAAGGACCATCATGGCTTCAATTAAATACAGATCATTGGACGAAAAGAGTAGAAGAAAAAATAGTTACTACAACTACAATAGCGGAAGAGAAAGGCTTTTTCTCAATACTACAAAAATTTTCAGACCTTGGAAAACTAATTAGAGTGATGGCATACGTGATGCGATTCACAAATAAACTTCGAAGAAGAACGATAACAACAGATTATTTAACAGTAGACTAGCTGCAATTGGCAAAGAAGAAAGTAATTAAAATACAACAAAATTTTGATTTTTATGATGAAATACGACAATTAAGAAACGGCAAGGTGTTGGATAGAAAAAACAAATTATCAACATAAACTAAACATCCAATCATACTGACAAATTGTGATTTATCAAAGTTAATCATCCAGGAAGCACACAAAACAACATTACATGGTGGCATTGAATTGATGAGAACACACATCAGAAATGAATACTGGATCATTCGTATAAGGAGTCAACTAAAACAGTATGTAAGGAAGTGTGTACGTTGTGCTCGATATAACCAAGAAGTGATGACAAAACTATTGGGAAATTTACCACCATATCGAGTTATACCCAACCATCCATTTAATAATGTCGGAGTGGATTATGCAGGACCGCTTCAAATACGCTGCTCAAAAGGTAGAGGCCAAAAATCATACAACAGATATATATCTGTCTTTGTATGCATGACGACAAAAGCAATTCATCTTGAAGCCGTAAGCGATTTATCCACGGAAGCTTTTTTAGCTGCGTTGCGGCGTTTCTTTCCAAGAAGGGGAAAAAGTACCAATATATATTCAGATAATGGTACAAACTTTGTTGGAGCAGCAAAATCTTTGGACAAAGATTTAAAACTAGCTGTTACCAATAACAGAGTTATTGCACCAATAATGGAAAAAGAAGGCATTAAGTGGCACTTTATTCCGCCGGCAAGTCCTCATAATTTCAATAGTAACTTGCATGTTTTTATTGATGCAAACAGCAATAGCAACAATGACTAGTGGTGATATTCAAATCAATGAGATACCAAACAAAAGCGCAATATATCTCGAAAAAATTGGTATAATCGATATAGAGATGTCTACGTGGAATTTGGTGGTGTATTACAACATGGGACCTTATTTTAACCAAATAAAAGGAATAGCTGATTACATCGGGGGACTGAAAAAACAGTGTCATCTCCTCACCAACTTCGAATCAAGCTGTGAAATAATGAATTTAGCACTAGAAAAACGGTTCAAGGCGTTAGAGATGAATAATGACCTCTTACTACAACCAAAAAGGACACGTCGAGCACCTTTTGAATTTGTAGGAACTATTCATCACATTCTCTTTGGAACGATGGATGCAGATGATCGAAAGGAGTTAGAGAAAGACCTAACTAATTTATTAGACAACGAGAAGAATTTAAAACAATTGATTCAGAAGCAAACGTCTGTCATTGATTCATCGTTGAACATTATGAAGAAATCGCAAGAAGAAGTGCGAGAAACTTTCGTAAAGATGAATGGACAATTGAATTTATTCTACTCAGAATTAATAAAAAATCTCAACGCCGAAAGGATGGCATTAATTTATCAAATGATGGTAACACAACTCAGTATGAGGTTGACAGAATGTGAAAATATACAATCGTCAATCATCAATCTGTTAATTTACATTAACCATGGACATCTAAATCCACAACTTTTACGACCATCTCAAATGCGCGAAGAAATATAACGGGTGATTTTTTTGAGGTTAGGATTTTCATGCATTAGTATTTGACAGATCACGTGGGATTTCAGACATGGTGTCAAAGAGAAAGATGCTCAGTATGCTTTGACATTTCATCATGAATAGACTTACTAACGAGCAACGCTTGCAAATCATTGAATTTTATTACCAAAATCAGTGTTCGGTTCGAAATATGTTTCGCGCGCGTGTTTTGTTCAGCGATGAGGCTCATTTCTGGTTGAATGGCTACGTAAATAAGCAAAATTGCCGCATTTGGGGTGAAGAGCAACCAGAAGCCGTTCAAGAACTGCCCATGCATCCCGAAAAATGCACTGTTTGGTGTGGTTTGTACGCTGGTGGAATCATTGGACCGTATTTTTTCAAAGATGCTGTTGGACGCAACGTTACGGTGAATGGCGATCGCTATCGTTCGATGCTAACAAACTTTTTGTTGCCAAAAATGGAAGAACTGAACTTGGTTGACATGTGGTTTCAACAAGATGGCGCTACATGCCACACAGCTCGCGATTCTATGGCCATTTTGAGGGAAAACTTCGGACAACAATTCATCTCAAGAAATGGACCCGTAAGTTGGCCACCAAGATCATGCGATTTAACGCCTTTAGACTATTTTTTGTGGGGCTACGTCAAGTCTAAAGTCTACAGAAATAAGCCAGCAACTATTCCAGCTTTGGAAGACAACATTTCCCAAGAAATTCGGGCTATTCCGGCCGAAATGCTCGAAAAAGTTGCCCAAAATTGGACTTTCCGAATGGACCACCTAAGACGCAGCCGCGGTCAACATTTAAATGAAATTATCTTCAAAAAGTAAATGTCATGAACCAATCTAACGTTTCAAATAAAGAACCGATGAGATTTTGCAAATTTTATGCGTTTTTTTTTTTAAAAAAGTTATCAAGCTCTTAAAAAATCACCCTTTACAAAATTAAAAATGAGCTATCACCAAAGTTGACACTTTTAGGAGCCCAAACAAGTGAAATACTAAAAAATGTTTATAATCTTATGAGAGGAAAAGGAACCATAATGAATAATAAGGTAGTGATCAAAACAACCCTTCCATTATTCGCACGTGAGACGTCAACATTATATAGAGTAATTCCAATTCCGTTTCAACATAATGAAGAAATGATGATACCAATTATTAGAGGAAGCTATCTAATTTACAATTTCGGTTTAGACGCATACAATATAATGCAACAAACAGAATTGGATAAATGTGATACGAGTCTGGAGAAACATTACACATGTAAAGGAAGCTGGCCATGGAAACCATCCTCAGACCAGTCATGCTAAATCTCGGTATTACGTGGCATGCCAACAAAGAACTGTCTTTTCAAAAAGGGTAATTTGACTAGCTATTGGATAAAGCTTCGTCAGGAACGAAAGAGCTTCTTCGGCTGTGACTTCTTCAATTTATTTCTGGAAAAAATGCGAGCTACAGAGCTAAGTAGAGAAGGTAGGAGTGTACAGATGCTGGCGTGTTCCGACGACTTTGATGCCATTGGCTTCCAGACTGGATAAACAAGCGAAACGTATGAGGCTCTTTGTGAACATGGGACAAGACGAAATATCTCCTTCCATCAAACAAACAGTCATCGCATTCGCTACTAGGCTAACACGCCACTGTTGACAATTATAACTTTTAAGTTCATCTTTTCATCCGGTTTGATGTTAAGCGACAAATGCATTTACTTGTAGTAAAATTAAAATCGGAACAGGTATCGCAATGGGTCAAACCACGTCAAGTGTTACCTGAAAATTTCGCTAAATCACCGTGATATAAATATTTCGTCAAATTTTTTTGGTTAATGTTGTTGTAGGTTGAAGTTTAGAGCACGATAAAGTTGTAAAATTATTTTCTCATAATCTACTGGAGATAAATGGATGAAATTTTGCGACTTAAAAAAAAAATGATCGTGCTGTGTTATAGATATTTTTTCAAGGTCAATTTGTTTAAATAATAATATTTTATATAATTTATTGATAAACAATTGAAATTTTGCAAGTGTTCTCCACGCTAAAAGTAGCAAAACGGCGAAAAATTCACCTATAATAATCTACAAAAAAAACTTTTACTCACTCATGCTATTCCGAAGATTTTGAATTTTTTTGTCCCAGGTTTGTCCGGAAAGTAATAGCACCGAGTCGATTTAAAAAAATGTGTTGAACCTTCTTCGTCTTCTTTATTGGCGTAGACACCGCTTACGCGAATATAGCTGAGTTAACAACAGCGCGCCAGCCGTTTCTTCTTTTCGCTGCGTGGCGGCAATTGGATATTCCAAGCGAAGCCAGGCCTTTTTCCACATGACCCTTCCAACGGTGTGGAGGCTGTCCTCTTCCTTTGCTTCCCCCGGCGGGTACTGCGTCGAATACTTTCAGAGCTGGAGTGTTTTCGTCCATTTGGACAACATGACCTAGCCAGTGTAGCCGCTGTCTTTTAATTCGCTGAACTATGTCAATATCGTCATATATCTCGAATAGTGCATCGTTCTATCGAATGCAATATTAGACGTGGCCAACGCGCAAAGGGACCATAAATCATTCGCAGAACTTTTCTCTCGAAAACTCGCAATGTCGACTCATCAGTTGTTGTTATCGTCAAATCCTCTGCACCATATAGCAGGACGGAGGAGAACGGAGCAGTTATGAGTGACTAAAAGAGTTTGGTTTTTGTTCGTCGAGAGAGGACTTTACTTCTCAGTTGTCTACTCAGTCCGAATTAGCACGTGTTGGCAAGAGTTATCCTGCGTTGGATTTCCATGTTGACATTGTTGGTAGTGTTTACAGTGGTTTCAGGATAGACGAAATTATATAAAACTTCGAAGTTATGACTGTCAACAGGGATGTAGGGGCGACCCCCTTGGTTCGGGGGGAAACCGAATATACCCGTGGTAAGACATGCCTGTCGTAAGAGGGGACTAAGATTCTAGCAACCAGTCCAGAGTTGTGCGGAAACTCAACTGGTCGTAGCTTCGGTTACAAGGTCATACCAAAGACTTTAAACTGGTACCACGGGGAGCAGTTAGCCCTTGGAGGTAACTCCAATCTGCTCATTGGGTTTGGCCCTTTGTGGAGATTCGTGGTGGTTGTGGTTAAAACCCACATCGCGGGAAGAATTGACTCTGTCAATTTGAATGTGGAGTTGCATTGCAACCAGGTGCCGGACCGAAAGTACGGCAGAGGTTTTAGATGGGCCTCGAACCCTACCAAGGTTGTTAGTGTGTCCATGCTACACTGCCAATTGGTACTGAAAATGCTCACCCAATTTTCAGGGCGCTGATCAACGCATTGTATTGATCTACGTGCTTCTTGCAATAGAAAGCACCGTGGAATTAAGCTGTCAGCAGCAGGATCCCACGTTAAACACACTAAACGTTGTCAACAGTGAAGTGAGAGCCGAGTCGCGAATGCAACGACTGTTCGTTTGATGACAGAAGATATATCCTCTTGCCCTCGTTCACTGTTTTACTTCCTTGTCCAGTCTGGAGAAAGCAGAACTAACGGCGCTGGTGTTGAAGCCGATGATATCAATATCATCAGCTGTACGCTCTTATTAAAGGTGGTACCTGCTCGAAGTAGCTCGTAGCTGTAGAACTTAGCTCGAATTATATTCTCCAGCAGCAGGTTGAAGAAGTCGCACGATAGGGAGTCGTCTTGTCTGAAACCTCGTTTGGTATCGAACGGCTCGTATCGGGAAGGATAAGATTCTGACGGAGCTTTCAGTATTGCTCAACGTCAGCCTACACAGCCGTATTAGTTTTGCGGGGATACCAAATTCAGACATCGCGGCATAAAGGCAGCTCCTTTTCGTGCTGTCGAAAGCAGCTTTGAAAGAGGCTGGCTTTGAAGAGGTGGTGTGTGTCGATTCTCCTTTCACGGATATTTTCCAATATTTGGCGCATGGTGAATATCTGGTAATTGCTATTCGAACTTCTTCATGGTCGAGCATTGGAGCGTCTGCTCCATCGTCATCGATTGAGAAATCGGGTTCGCCTTCTCCTGACTTTGTACGATCACTGCCATTCAGCAGGCTGAAGTAGTGCTTCCTCTATAATTTGTAATGTATTGAATCCATCATTACAATTCTTTAAAATCTTTGAAAATAGGCTCATTTCGCGTCTATTCAGTGTTGCCAGTTCGATTTCCAAGCATTGAAGGCGTTACGGAAGGCATTCTCCGGAATAGCTTTGAGAGTCGAGATGCATGCTACTTGGATCCCTTCAGTCGTTTCAAAATGCATGTCTTTCATCGGCATACTCAACGATTCATGAGTCGTCACCAATGATTACGTTATTCGGAAATTGGAGGTCACTTTCACATATGTTCAAATTTTCTTGTTACACTTCCACTCGCCGCAATTTATGGTCGTCAGTGAGCACTTTTGGGACCATCTTCGCGCACGCCTTGCACATGTTCGCACATGTTCAAGTGCTCCGTCACAATGTCCTGAACCACAGATTTTGATAAATTTAACATCTGGCCAAGTAAACGACGGTCTGAGTTCAAAACTGTGCGCACACAAGTCACATTGTTGATGTTTGTCGAAGTCGCAGGTTTCCCAACACGGTATTCATCAACGACATCTCGACATCGAGTTTCACACAGAATTTCATCGCGTATCTCCGCTCTAACGAACGACGTACAGTGGCGGTGAAAGAAAATCAGTACTATTACTTTCCGGACAAAGCCTGTATGAAGACCATGAGAAGCTGGACGGAACGGAAGTTTTCAAAACCGGAGCATGCGCTTGTATGACTGATGTTTTGAGCATACTGAAGTTATGGAGGAAACACTTTTTCAGTCCGCAAAACTAATAAGACTGTGTAAACTGACGTTGAGTAACACCTAAAGCTCCGTCAGGAACGAAAGAGCTTCTTCGGCTGTGACTTCTTCAATCTATTTCTGGAAAAAATGCGAGCTACAGAGCTAAGTAGAGAAGGTAGGAGTGTACAGATGCTGGCGTGTTCCGACGACTTTGATACCATTGGCTTCCAGACTGGATAAACAAGCGAAACGTATGAGGCTCTTTGTGAACATGGGACAAGACGAAATATCTCCTTCCATCAAACAAACAGTCATCGCATTCGCTACTAGGCTAACACGCCACTGTTGACAATTATAACTTTTAAGTTGTAAATAATTTCGTCTATCTTGGAACCAGCATAAACACCACGTAAGAAAGAACCCTTTCTGTGAATCCACACCACCAGCCCAAAGTGGTTTTAAAAATTTTGAATGTGGAAATAGTTCTAGGCTTTTAAACATTATTTCTATAAAACTTGTAAATTCTAAAATCATTGTGCGCAAAATGTAAATAATTTGGCTTACCAAATGGGCTCGAACCGGAAAATCTCTTCTTAAGGTGAGTGATAAATGTGATATAACTTCGGGTGGCTTTGAAAATTGGTTATTAATATTAGACCCAATAGTTGCTACTTGTTGCATCATTATTTCTGCATGTTCCTTAAATAAGAGTAATAAAAATCATTACTATCGAAATTCACAAACAGTGGATGCAAGTGTTATGTTATATATAAAAAATTTTAAAGTTTAAAATGTATTACTTGATGAAAATATGCCCAAAATTTTCGTTGAAATTCAAAAAAGGAAGTTTAAGCGTTACTGATATCATACAAATTTTTTGTCCGTATGATGAAATAGAACATCTCTCCTACTATTCTTTCAAACCACTTTTAGGTTACTTAAAAAAACTCTGTTTTTTTGTTCCACCAAAAACATCAGCGTAAATTTTTAAACTTCCGAAAAATACTACGGTTGTTGATAATAATTTTCATTATTTTTGTAAACTAAAAACCGGTGACATATTATAAACGAAACATGTATTTTCAAAATTGATTAATCATTTGATGACAGTGAAGTATTTTTAGAAGTGCATTCTAGTCACCGGCTGCTTTTATCCAAAAATGTCAAAGGTACTTAATTGACTTATAGAGTCGACATCTTATCACATTTACTGAGAAATGGATACACGTCATGTTATCATTAATAGTCGAAGTGTGTTGGTAATGCGGGCGGGAACAGTGAGGTGATATTCAATTTGTTTCAAAATGTTAAAAAGGCTTGTTTGAATTCTTCAATTTGTAACGGGATATTAAATTACTATAACATATAAATATTTATTTCGTTCTTTTCCTGATATTAATACAAAAAAAATATAAAAAGGTCATATTTGCATTAATTTTAACTTAATATTATTAAATTAAATTCTAACTTAAACAAAACGTAAAATTTTGTAATTTTGGTTTGTTTACATATTCACCTGTCAGAATGAACTTTATCGTTATTGCCAATTATTATTTTTTTTTTAAATCAGAGCTATTGTGAATGAAAACAAGAAAAAACGCTAACTTCGGCTGCACCGAAGCTAATATAGTATACCCTTCACAGGTGCATTTCTTTTAGTAACTATGTGTCCAGTTTGTATGGAAGATATATGCTATAGTAATCCGATCTGAACAATTTTTCGGAGATTTACTGTGCCCAAAAAATAAGGAATTTAAACTGCGCGCGTCGAAGGATTTGGAGAGTTATTTTTTTTTAGGTTTATGGTACTGTCAGTCACATTAATGTAAAATTTCATGTTAAAATATTCATTAGTCTTTGAGATACGTGTCCTTTTGCGAGCTGCTAAAAGTGAATTTTTCGTTTTTTGCGATGTCGAAATTTGTTGAGCAAAGAATTTGCATTAAATTTTGTTTACGGAATCAATTTTCTGCTGCGGATCGTTGAGGATGGTGCAGAAAGCCTTTGGTGATGAAGCTACATATGTGTGAAAAAAATGTTTACAAGTGGTATAGTGAGTTCCAAGCCGGCCTTGAACGTGTCGAAGACGAAGAGCGTCCAGGGTGACCATCAACCTTAACCGACGAAGCTCACGTTCAACAAATCAAAGATTTGGTGTTGAAAAACCGTATACCATTTTGAAGGATGTTTTGGGCCTCAAGCGCGTCAAATCTCGACTGGTACCGAAAACATTGATTTTTTTGGAAAAAAGGCGTGGCGGTGAAGTGTGTTAAACGATGCTTTCCGACTATCAGGGTGTCATGAAATGCATTATAACTGGCGATGAGACTTGGATCTATGCTTACGACCTCGAAACAACTGATCAATCGAGCGAATATAGTGCCAAAAGAGAGCCGAGACCAAAAAAATCGCGCCAAAGTCGCTCAAAAATCTAGGTCATGTTGACTGTTTTCTTCGATTATCGTGGTGTTGTGCATTATGAATTCCTTCCAACCGGTAAAACAGTCAACAAGGGATATTATTTAAACGTTATGCGTCGTTTGCGTAACGCTATCCGCCTAAAAAGGCCGAAATTGTGGAAAGACAATTCTTGGTTTTTACACCACGATAATGCACCATCCCATTCTGCCCTCGTAATTCGTGATCATTTCGCCAAAAACTCAGCCCATATCGTTCCGCAATCACCGTTTTCACCTGATCTGGCGCCGTGCGACTTCTGGCTGTTCACCAAGCTCAAAAGACCGCTCCGGGAGCACCGTTTTTATACGATAGAGGAGATTCAAGCCGCAGCGAAGACGGAACTGAAGGCCATCCCGGAAAGTGACTACAACCAGTGTTTCGAAGATTGGAAAATCCGTTGGCATAAGTGCATTGCATTTAGGGGATTACTTTGAAGGGGATGAAATTGATTTGGAAGAATAAATAAAGAATTTTCAAAATAAATACAATGCCACCTTATTTTTTGGGCACAGACAGTCAGACGGACATGGCTAAATCGACTCAGTTCAACATACAGATCATTTATATTTATACTTTATAGGGCCTCGACGCTTTCTTCTGGGTGTTACAAACTTCGTGACAAACTTAATATACCCTGTTCAGGATATAAAAAAGCGAAGAACTTGCAATTCCTCTAGTTCAATATACAAGCTAGGATAGCACATGACAAGCCAACATAATTATGTTGGCTAAGACTTCCATACAAATTAAGCTAATAGCTAATAGCTTAATTTGCTGGTCAAATAAAATATTAAATTAATTTGAAATTAAAAGTTTGAAAATAAAAGTTTTGTTCTCTGTTAACAAAAATAAGAATCACCACAACGAGCTTGGTATTATATTAAAAATAACATTGTGAAATGTGTTATACGGTTTGTGGCAAATTATAACAAATAAGTTATGCTGAAATTACTTGAAAATCATTTAATGTTACAATTTGTTTATGCTTCGACTGCCAATAAAAGTGATCACAAAATAGAAATATTTAATAATGAAATAAATAGATAAATTTATAGGAATAACGAATAACGAAACCACATGAAATAAAAAAAAATAAATAAAACTGATTTTAATGCCAAATTTACAAATTTATAAAAGTAAAAACCGATCAGCTAAACCGATAGAAATAAGAGAAGAGATCGTCTAGTTCGGTCACGAACATAATCTTATAATATCGAAACTACTATTTAGTCCGCTTCCTAAAGTGCCCTGGAGACGATCAAATAATTGCGTCAAACAGTGCATATGTGTTAGTGATGTTCAATCGTGTGTTGCCCGCAAACGTTCAAATTAACACGTCAAACATCAGTTTATTTTTGATCTTGTAGCGAACGGTCGTCATGTCATCGTCGGATGATGATTATCTTTTATTGGCATGTGCTGCAATTCTTATGAAAAAAAAAAGAAAAATTTTATTATTTTAATTCATTTGATTTGTTTTGATTTTATTTTATTTTATTTTATTTTATTTTATTTTATTTTATTTTATTTATTTTATTTTATTTATTTTATTTTATTTATTTTATTTTATTTGATTTTACTTTAATTATTTTATTATTGTAATTTATTTGATTTGATTTTATTTTATTTATTTTATTTTATTTGATTTTACTTTAATTATTTTATTATTTTAATTTATTTGATTTGATTTTATTTATTTTAAAATTTTACGCTTATTTCACTTAACTTTTTTCTTCTTCACTTCACTCTTTTTCGCTTCACTTCACTTTTCCGCAAGTATGTATGTCCTCTTCGCTTGAAGTCTTCACTGCAAATGAGTCATGCTTGTCAAACATGAGTGGAGACGATCAAATTATCGTCCGTCAAATAGAAATATCAAAAATTTTTGATTTTCATCAAACAGAGCCGACAACAAGTCGGTGTAGCGTACGTGTAGCCGACGAGAGCCGACGACACCAACACAATTAAAGTGTTTGACGCAATTATTTGATCGTCTCCAGGGCACTTAAGAAGTTTTTACATCAAACACTATCATATGTATTTGATTTATGATGGTGTTTAACGTAAAAGTTACATCCAGAAGAGGAATTAGAAATTTTCCATCAGACTAGCTGTAATTAAAAGCTTAAAGCAAAAGTGAATCCCACAGAAATGAGAAATATAAATAAAATTATTCAAGGAATAAATAATAATTCATTATACATTTATATCGATTATTTTACGAGAAAACTCGATTCTGGAGTAGAATGGGGATCGAGTTTACCATCCTTACTGGCAGCCATCAGGGCACATATTAAACCTCCGCACAATAACCACCACAAAAAAAAATGCTTTTTTTCTATGTAATTTATATGGAAAACAAAAAATTTGAAATAGGCACCTCTTAATATTAATACATATTTGGAGCTCATCTTTTGAGTGACTTTTTTTTACACATTTTCAAAAGTTTTGAGCCTGTTTTTCAGTTGAAAAAAAAAAGGTTGCCTCAGAATGGCACACCCTAATGTATATATTAGGTGTAAATTATTCTTTTACTCTGCTCTCTCTCTCACTTCACTGCACTTTTTGTCACGAAACACTTTTTAGTTTTTTTTTTTGCTTGTGGGTTATATTTCCAATCACTGTCACCTTACATACATATACGAGTATGTATTGTATGTGTATATTATTTTACACACTGCACTTTTGTCACCACACTTTGTTTAAGTTTTTTTACGACACTCATATGCACACGTAATGTAGCTTATTCTTCTTGTTTTTCTTTTTCCCTTAGTATGTCGATATACATATACATATTTGGTATTCCATACCACATCGACCACTTTTGAACCCAACCCCTTTAGATTTTGCTGAAACTTATCCATCCTTTTCTATCCTTGAAAAACATTTTTGAAAATTTTTTCAAAATTTTTTGTCCAACTTCAAAAAAGTTATGAATTTTGCTATTTTTTGCTAAAAAATGGCTTTTTTATTTTCAAATAAATTTTTAATTTTTGTTTTTAAATGAGTTTTCAAAAAAATAATCGGTTTTTTAGGTAAAATCATAATTTTTTTTTTGGAAGTTCGCCATTTTTTTTCCTCAAAAAAACTTAAATTAAAATGACAACTATCCCTGCTAATCCCGGAGTGGGCCGATTTTTTTTATTTAAAAAATGAAAAAAAATTTTAAATAAATAAAAAAAATATTAAAAAAAGGCGGCCCACTCCCATATGCATGTATATATATATTTTTTTTTGGTTTTTTTTCCAATATGTTGCCACCAACGGGTTTTGTTTAAACTGAGTCACCACCGTTAATTTCCTACAATATTTTTCTTTGTAACTGTTTTAAAAGTGTCACCTCACCACCGTTCTATTTTCACAATTTTTATCACTTTTTTTTATATCCACCAACGTTTTTTTTTGTAACTGTTTTAAAATGTGTCACCTCACCACCGTTCTCTTTTCACAATTTTTAACACTTTTTTTTTATAATTTGGTTATCGCGTTACCGTCACCGATTTTTTATTTTTCGTAAACAATTTTACGAGTATGTTTAGTTACCACTAGTGCCGTCCGGTACGGCTCGTAGAACCAAAGAAAACTTGTTATAAAAAATTCGCGGCACTCACCCGTTACTTTGGCGACGACTGTGCTGGAAAAACGAATTAAAAAAGCGGGATAGAAGCTTATTGCTGACTGATGGTACGTATAGGCGCACGGATCGTAAAAGAAAGAGGCTCGGCGCCGTCCGTCAGTCCCTTTTGTCCATTGTGTCCGGTGCCTTGTGTGTGGTGTATGTGATGAAGGTGTGTTGAGTGTGAGGTGTGAATAATGTATGTGGTGTAGGTGTGTTGAGTATGATGTGTGGATGATATATGTAAGTATATGGTGTAGTCGTGTTGAGTATGATGTGTGGATGATGTACATATATGATTGTAGTTGTATTATATTGTGAGGCGGGTCGGAAGCTCATTTAGCCACGGAATACTACTTAACCGGGACTCACTGTACACATAAATCAGAGAAATATTGAATATTTTCTTTGATATATTTCTTGACTTGAAAATCGGCAAATAAATTATGTTGTCAATTTTATTCTAATATATTTTAAGTACTTATATTTGCGAGGTTGTCACTTTTTCCTTCTCATACGCGGCGCAGTATCTAATCGAATGTAATATATTGTACGAGTATATGAATGTTGATGTGCGAATTGATCAAACGAATTGTTGAAATCCGTTTTGTTGGTTTAGCGGCATGCGAAGTCGTCGTGTTGTCACCGCTTGCTGGGTGTAATGATGCTCTCAATTGTGGTGTGATGTAGTGTCATCAGCTGTGATGAATTAAGCTACCTTATTAGGGTGCGCCAGGTTTTCCGGGTAAAGTGATTGGATGCTTAATTCATTTAAACATTCTGGGCCCCCCTAGGCGAATATTTTGCCTAGTATGTAGTATGTATATGCGATGGAATGTATATAAGCGTACTTCTAGTAGAGTCCCGAGGGTGCAGAATAAATGCTATAAATGCTGAAATTGGCTTTGATTTTAAACATATTTTAGAATGTATTTGCTTTGACGTTCCTACGATATGAAACTACATATTGCGCATTCACGAGTGCTTTTCGTAGTTATTATATGGTGATCCCTTAACCTGCTTTTGAAATTTTATTTATTTGTAAATTTAAGCCTCTATGGGCCAATATTGTATGAAAAGTGTCGATTTTTTTTTTTTTACTTTTAGAGACATTTTTGTTATATTTTATGTTTAAGTGCGTATACTAATTTGACGGTTAGGACCGCACTACATAGCTTAAGATTTTTTACGAACATACATATATTTGTGTTTTTATATGACGTTATCAGAGGGAATCTGACCTTGTTTTTTCTACCTTTATGTGGGTATTGGAAAATTGTGGCTCTAGTGGTTGTCGTACGTCGTACCGGCCATTATTTGATCGAGTAGTTGTGGCCTTAGATAAGTGCCCACATTACCGATCTTTGTTATTGGAAGTTTCCTTAACATTTGCAATTTCCTTAATTGTGAATTAAGGTATTTGTCCTCAACTTGAGTAGGTATGGTAGTAAATGGTTCTGTGCAGCGTTTGAACTTTTTGTCTTTGAGCAACATGGTGTCTCTTGGTTATTTTTAGAATTTTGGTTTCAGAATTTGCTTTTGCAATTAAACCCGTGGTTCTTGATTTATAACCGACCCAGCGGTTAAAGAAAAAGTTACCATAAATCGAGAAATTGCGGAATTAAATTTGCGAAATTTTCAACTTTAAATGCAAATATCTCGAAAACTATAAGTTTGCGGCGGCAATAATTATATATTTTCTTAATCTGGACCATCAGCCCTGTCCAACCATACCACATTTTACTCTGAAATCGTGGGATGGTATACTAAAGTTTCCCCTAATCGCTTTTATGTGGTGAGATGGGATATGTGCTGTAATTGTCTAAATGACTCTCAGCCTACCTCATCATGAAACATGGCTACACCACATTTCAACACCCCACATTGGCAGACAAAATCATCATAAACGAACAACACACCACACCCACCACTCACCTTCCACATCACTACACATCACACCAATACACTCAAATATGACACCACACTACCAACCAGAACACAACAACTTTCACATAAGGGACGGACAACTCCAGCCACTTTCACTTCGCTTTTTGCTTCCTTTCGAGCCAAGACTCAAGGCACATGCTTTTCGCAGCATCCTTGTTTTTTCGTTCGTTGATTCCGTCGCCGATTGGGTTATATGATCAGTTGTAACCTTTTATATGGAATATTTGTAAATAAAATATAATTGCAAGATTTGAAATAAAAAAACCCGTTCTGTGCGTTATTTCTTTTATGATAAAAAGTGATTTTCGGAATTAAAGGTGAGTTCACCAGTTATCGGAACATGGTCCTTCGAGCATACAGAAAGGAGCTTTAAAAAAGAAAAACAAAAAAAGTATAATAATAAAAAAATGTAATTAAATAAAGTGCTGTAACTGATATACATATTCTTAAAGCTATACAAGTGGAAAAAAATTATAAATAGAGTATGTTGAGTGCAGAAGTTAAATACCTGCAAATCTCATCTCTCTTTCATTTAATTGAACCGCGATTACAACAATAAATTTCATTTACATAACAATTAAGTTACTGGAAAGTAAATTATTTTTTGGAAAATAATTAAACGAAGTGTTGCTAACACGAATTAACAATAAGACGCAAAAAAAACTTATTGTACAAATACATACATAATTATTATACCATATATACTCTGCCAACAAAGAGCAGGTAAAAAACCAGATAATCAGTTGGTAAACATGGGGGAAACATGTGTAGTTTTCATAGGCCGCGTGAGGATTCTACCCACTCACGTATATATACATGTGATCATACATCTTTGTTGTGCTCATTCAGCAGTGTCATATAAAAAAGTATATCTGCCTTGCTCTAATATCCCCAATCGACGGCTGACGCAGGGTTGCATTTTCAACACCTGATGCAGTGTTGTATTTTAAACAACTGATGCAGGGTTGTATTTTTGATTCCAATTTTTTTTTTAAATTTCAAACAAGACTTTTAAATTTTTATTTTATTTTATTTTTCACATAATCACATAAAATTCATTATAATTTATATAAATAAAAATATATCACATTTAAAAAATAATTATTATCTGAAAAAAGATAATAATAAAATGAAGGTTATTAATACCACCACCTAGGAACTACGGGAAAATATATATATATATATTAAGGTGGGCCAAAAATTAGTTTATATTTTATTTTTCGTAGTTACCATGAAAATCTCATTCAACATGACTAAAAACAAGTCCTGGTAAAATCTGAGCTCTTTATATTAATATTAAGAGGTGCCTCATCGACATTTTCGATTTCCCATATAAATTACATGGAAAAAAAATCATTTTTTTTTGTGGTGGTTATTGTGCAGAGATTTTAATGAGCACGCGATGGCGGCCAGTAGGGATGGTAAACTCGATTCCGATACTACTCGAGAATCGAATTTTCTCGTTAAATAATCGATTTTTCGAATGTCAAGAACCGATTCTTAATCGACTTCGACTACTGAAGATCGATTTTGATTATGGGAAAATCGAAAATGTCGATGAGGCACCTCTTAATATTAATATAAAGAACTCAGATTTTACCAGGACTTGTTTTTAGTCATGTTGAATGAGATTTTCATGGTAACTACGAAAAATAAAATATAAACTAATTTTTGGCTCACCTTAATATATATATATATTAATACCTGAAAATAGATAATAATTACATTGAATTTGTAATATCTAAAAGAAAAAGAAAGATTAATTGTATTAAATGATAGTAATATCTGAAAGAAAAGATTAATATTATCTGAAAAAATAAAGTATATTAAATACAAACAGAATTTACTCTGAAAGCAAACATTAATTAAATAAAAATAGTGATAAATCTGAAAAGAAAGAATAATTAAATAAAAATAATAATCACATCTGAAAGAAAAGATAAATATTATTTAATAATTTAAAATATAAAACAAACATAAAAATATAATATATATATAAAGGGTGATTTTTTAAGAGCTTGATAACTTTTTTTGCATAAAATTTGCAAAATCTCATCGGTTCTTTATTTGAAACGTTAGATTGGTTCATGACATTTACTTTTTGAAGATAATTTCATTTAAATGTTGACCGCGGCTGCGTCTTAGGTGGTCCATTCGGAAAGTCCAATTTTGGGCAACTTTTTCGAGCATTTCGGCCGGAATAGCCCGAATTTCTTCGGAAATGTTGTCTTCCAAAGCTGGAATAGTTGCTGGCTTATTTCTGTAGACTTTAGACTTGACGTAGCCCCACAAAAAATAGTCTAAAGGCGTTAAATCGCATGATCTTGGTGGCCAACTTACGGGTCCATTTCTTGAGATGAATTGTTGTCCGAAGTTTTCCCTCAAAATGGCCATAGAATCGCGAGCTGTGTGGCATGTAGCGCCATCTTGTTGAAACCACATGTCAACCAAGTTCAGTTCTTCCATTTTTGGCAACAAAAAGTTTGTTAGCATCGAACGATAGCGATCGCCATTCACCGTAACGTTGCGTCCAACAGCATCTTTGAAAAAATACGGTCCAATGATTCCACCAGCGTACAAACCACACCAAACAGTGCATTTTTCGGGATGCATGGGCAGTTCTTGAACGGCTTCTGGTTGCTCTTCACCCCAAATGCGGCAATTTTGCTTATTTACGTAGCCATTCAACCAGAAATGAGCCTCATCGCTGAACAAAATTTGTCGATAAAAAAGCGCGAAACACATTTCGAACCGAACACTGATTTTGGTAATAAAATTCAATGATTTGCAAGCGTTGCTCGTTAGTAAGTCTATTCATGATGAAATGTCAAAGCATACTGAGCATCTTTCTCTTTGACACCATGTCTGAAATCCCACGTGATCTGTCAAATACTAATGCATGAAAATCCTAACCTCAAAAAAATCACCCGTTATAAAATATAAACAAACAAACACCGCCTTAAACGCATGTATGTACATACATATTTATTTTTGCGTATTATATTATTTCCAATTTCAAACAACACACACTTTTTTCACATACTTACTTAACATTTGATATTTGCTTCTTCTGATGATATTGCTGCTGCTGAGATTTCCAATTCATTCTGATTTCCTATGCTATAAAAACAAATGAAGTAATTATTTGCAAATTATTAAAAAAAAATCACATAAAATTCACTTACTTCTTCTTGTTGTACGAGCACGAATGACATGCGTCTTTCAATTGTTTTCTTATTACCCCTTTGGGATTTTCTTTTGGCACTATTGACAATTACGTTATCTTCTTCGCACTCATTCAAATAAATCAAGAAATGAGCGAAACTTTTTTTAATCGCATTTAGGTAAACAAAAAATAACCCGAAAATGTGCGTTATGTTAGTGCATAGAGAAAAAATGTATAGTTGTATTGAAATATTTGACACAAGAGAGTAGCCGTGGTTGGCAGGGTATGTACATATGTATATGCACATATATTTCATATATTCCAGTCACTGCACTCGATTTACTTCTTCGCCGATTCAAGACAATTCTGAATCGGCGCTAGAAATAAAGAGACAAACGATTGAAAATTTTTGGACACGTCTCCAAGCTGCATATGAGATACTGACGAGTCAGATCTACCAGAAAACTTTAAATCTTCTGCTTACGCCTAATTTGAAAACTGCTTAGACCAGTATGAAGACACAAAAATTATGATCACAGATCAACTAAAACTCATTAAATCAGTCGCACCTTTTTCCACATTCGAGAGTAGAGCTGCCACAAATACAATCCAATCCAAAAATCATCTCCGATACAAAACAAAAGGTCAAGCAGGCGTAATAGTAAAACAGTTCGCATTAAGTGATGACAATTTCAATTTGGCTTGGGAAGCTCTGAGAGCAAGATATGAAAACAAAAGAATATTGGTCGACAAGCAAGTAACGATACTCATGAACGTGCCGAAATTTCAAAAAGAAACAAGCGAAGAATTCATAAAACTAGAATCCACTGTTTCAAATTGTTTGTTGGTTCTATCAACACAAAATGTTCCCACAGGCAGCTGGGACCCTATTCTGGTAAACATATGCACCGCAGCATTACCAGAAAAATCATTACTTTTATGGGAGCAATCGCTCTCATCAAGAAGAGACTGCCCAACGTGGCAGCAAATGAAAGATTTCTTAACTACCCAATATGAAATTACGGAAAGGGTAGATAAAAAAAACAGTCAGAACTAAAAACGTTCAACACGACCTAAACAGAAGCTTCAATAGACCCCAAGTCAATAGCAACAACAATTTAAATAGCAGCTTTTTCAAAACACAATCTGAACAGAACAAATATACGTCATGCGAACTATGTACCGGAGGGCATAAACTCAAAACATGCGAAAAGTTTAAAAAATTAAATATAAAAGATAGGAACAACTCTGTCAGGTCAAAAAGACTCTGTACAAACTGCTTGTCCCACGCACACAACCGAATTGACGAAAGCAAATTCAGTTGCGTATATTGCCACAAAAGGCATCATTCTATGTTACACCTTAATAACTTTCCCAACGCATCTCAAAGTGGCTCTTTCTCAAAAAGAGCCACGGGTTTAGTTGCAACAGCAACTCCCGAAACAAAAACTCACGAAAATTGCCAAGAGACACCATGCTGCTCAAAGGCATTAAAAACTCTAACGCTACACAGCGAAAATCATAGTAGAGTACTACTACCCACAGCAGTTGTCTCCATCGAACATCGAGGAGAACTGTTCAAACTATGAGCCCTAATAGACCAAGGATCATAACGATCATTCATAGCGTCTGGGGTACAAAATAGGCTAAAACTGCCAACAAAATATACCAACTATGAAATTACGGAAATGGGCAGACGAGTAGTACAAAACTCAAATAAAATCTGCCCCATTACCCTAATTTCCCCTCAAGCGGATAAGCGCGTTCAAGCAGAAGCCATAGTCTTACCGCAACTTAAGAACATGCTTCCAAGCTATCATATAGATAGCAAATATTGGCAAAAGGTTACACACCTAAAGTTGGCAGATCCTAACTGCAATATAGATAAATAGACCTTCTATTAGGCAGCGATCTATATCGCAAATCATACTAGAAGGTGTTGAAAAAATTTCGAAAATACTACTGGCGCAAAATACCATTTCCGGATGGGTCCTAAGTGGACTAGTTGCGGAACCAATCACAGCAATGACAACTCAAGTTGAGGAAATATCAAACGAGTACCTCAATTCACAATTGAGAAAATTTTGGGAGTTAGAAGAACTCCCCCCATTTCAATTATAACACCAGAAGATCAGTATTGTGAAGACTTTTACAAAGCCACAACTACTCGATCAGATAAAGTTCGGTATGTCGTACGACTACCACTAAAATAACAATTTCCTGATACACTCGCCTTAGGTCACTCTCGCACCTCTGCAATACAGCAGTTTCTAAGTATGGAAAGAAACCTACTTAGAAAAAGTGAGCTCAAACAAGATTATAATGGTGCCTTAGAAGAATACCTCCATTTAGACCACATGGAGGAAGTAAGCCCATGTGAAAAAATCATAAAAGGCAAATATTACTCTTTCTAACTACTTATCATCATGCAGACAAAACAACACCTGACAAAAAAACCAACAAAAGTCAGAGTGGTTTTCAATGCCTCAAGAAAGCGATATTGCAACCACAAGCCACCTACTGGCGGCAGAAGCAAAAGTCGCACCTCTACAAACGATAAGTCTACCACGACTTGAGCTCTGTGGCGCTCTGCTACTAGCAAAGCTAGTTTCCATGGTGCAGACCCACTTAAACATGGCAAAATAAATATAAATTATACCTATGGTCCGATTCCGAAATAGTTCTAGCCTGGTTAGAAAAACCACCATATTATATTTCTAATCGAACGTCTCAAATACTTGATCTAGTAGGATCAGCCACTTGGCGACACGTAGCCAGTGCTGACAATCCTGCCGATCTTGGGACAAGAGAGTGCAAACCCCTTCATCTCGCCACCACCACCCTCTGGTGGAATGGCCCCCGACGGTTGACAGAATCTCCCGATTCTTGGCCACAATCGCCCATGCGCAATATAATTGCCCAAGAAAGTCGAAAAATAGCCACTTATCACGCTACAATGGATGATGCTGACATCCTTGAATGATTTTTATCGTTCCCCCGAGCACTCAGAGTAGTCACCTATATTCTCAAATTTGCAGAGCGACTCAAACTTAGGGTAAGGGGAGCAACTTGCCCTCAATGCGATACATTGACGCACCAAGACTTACAAAAGGCAAAGGTCGCTCTTATCGCATCAACTCAAACGCGCTACTTCAGCCGCGACCTGTTGTTACCTGTTGTTACTCTTAGAATCGAAGCCAATTGATTAAAAGAGCTCACTCTTAGTACTAAGCCCATTTCTAGACACGAAAGATCTGCTTCGTGCAAACAGCCGGCTTGCTAATTCAAGCCTTACGTATAACGAACGCCATCCCATAATAATATCAGAGAAATCCTCATTTGCCACATTATTCATCAATTATATCCATATACTCATGTTGCACGCCGAACATCGCCTCATGCAACATATGGTACTCCAAGAGCAGTATGTTCCCCGTCTTAAGCCTCAATTCCAGAAGTGCATTTTCACGTACAAGGTCTGCACTATGCACAAGCAGAAAATAAGAACGCAGATTATGGCAGCATTTCCACCTGAACGCTGCAATTTCGCTCTGCCTTTCACCACAACAGGTATCGAATTTGCTGTGTCTTTTCAAATAAAGGCGTCCATGATAAGGTCTACCACCCTGATGAAAGGCTTTGTGGCTGTCTTTGTCTGTTTAAAGACAAAAGCATTACACTTTGAGCTATGTACCAATCTGACAAAGAAGGCTTATCTCGCTGCATTTGCTCGCTTCGTCGGAAGACGTGGCTGTTAATCCAAAATCATGAGCGATAATGGTAAAACATTTATCGGAGCTCAAAGAGCCACAGAAAAACAATTTGTGGATTTTATGAAACAAGTCTCACCTGACATTGTACAAAAATATTCCCCCCAAGGTATCCATTGGCAGTTTATCCCCCCAAGCGCTCCACATATGGGTGGTTTATGGGAATCAGCCGTAGGAAGCTTCAAGTCACATTTCAAGAAGCTAGCTGGCACTTATAAGTTTAATTATGAAGAATTTACGACATTGTTAACCAGAATTGAAGCCGTTTCAACTCACGGCCTCTCGCTGCCCTCTCGAAAGATCCAACAGACTTTACAGCCCTCATACCGGGGCATTTTCTTAAAAGAGCGCCCATTCTAGCCACACCTGAGCCAGGCGTGGAGTCGCTTTCCTTATTAAACAGATGGGAAAGAATTAAAAGTGTCCATCATGATTTCAGTCTTCGATGGAAAGAAGATTATTTAAAGGACCTCCACAGAAGGTACCGGTGGAAAACACCAGAAAACGCGAGTAAGCATGGAGATTGCGTCATAATTTATGACGATTGTCTAACCGACACGTAAACCGTAAACAGTAACCGACAAATCTATGTAACACGCAAAACGAACCACAAATAATATCTTACTGAAAACCGTAAAAGTAATTATAGATGGGTGATCCACATGACTACCTACCCATCAGTGCTACCTAACGTAGCACCAACTATCATATCCGTATCTACCACAAACATATAACTTAAATAATATCTTTGACAGATCAAATAGATGCCGATATGCCGACAGCACCAACGCTAGCCGTTCGGTCGACTATTCATAACGCAACCAACCGTTTCACGAATCCGACGCCGGTGCCAGCAGACCCACAGCGCCTCCGATGCCCGCTTTGCCGTCGCCCCCACAGGTTGCCGCACTGCGGCATATTTAAGAGGATGCTACCTCCGCTACGCCAGCAGATTGTCCAGGCACATGGCCACTGCCTAAATTGCCTGGCAACTACCCACTCCACACTGGAGTGTACGTCCGGATATGCGTGCCAAATATGCATGCGGCCGCATCACACACGCCTCCATCAAGACGGCAAACAATTACTTGCCTCCTGCAGTTGTTTTACGGCCCGACGACAGCAGGCGAACCGTGCTGCACAACCACGAAGAGCTGAACCACCACTAGAATTACGTACACGTACTCGGCGTCAACAACATAATACATCTATGCGGCGGCGTCAACCTAGGCCGCGGTCTCGCCAACCCACTGGGCTTAATAACATGGTGGCCATATTTCAACAATTACAAAGACTACTAGGTTAATAATTTGCCTAGGGGGCCGGGATGTCTAAATAACTCTCAGCCTAACAACAACACACCACACTCACCACTCACCTTCCACATCACTATACAGCCACTTTCACTTCGCTTTTTGCTTTTTTGCAAGGCACACGCGAGTTAATACGAGTATCGACGACACTTATACACAAGTATATGAGAAACGCTCATAAAGCCAAATCTGTCCTAATCAAATAAACAAGAGTATCAAACACAAGACTTTGAACCACCACCATACCCGAATGCAAGACATGCATACACATGCATAGGCATGCATAGGCCGCACGATAAGCACTTGTTTACAACAAATAATACAATTAGACTTTAGACCTAAGCCACAAAACATGAATATGTTATCAACTTTACGAATAATATATAACCCATAGGATAATACGAAAACATGTTCATTTAAGTATGTGAATTTCTTGAATAAAGATCTTATTCTGCAAAAGTAAACACATATTTTTTTAACCATTCATAAGTATATGAATTAACTCACGAACGCTTTTCGCAGTATCTTTTCTTTCCACGTCCATCATCGTTCGTTGATTCCGTCGCCGATTGGGGTATATGATCAGTTGTAACGTTTTATGTAGAATACGTATTCATACATAAAATATAATTGCGAAATTTGAAATCAAAAAGAAAACCCGTTCTGTGCGTTATTTCTTTTATGATAAAAAGTGATTTTCGGAATTAAAGGTAAGTTCACCAGTTATCGGAACAGTAATGAAGCATTGAATTGTGCCTTTGGTGACAATATAAGTAAATATATTTGCTTCTGCAATTTTTGAGATTGTGTGTATGGGACAAGCAGTTTGGACAGAGTTTTTTGATCTGACAAAGTTGTTCCTTTCATTAATATTTAATTTTTTAAACTTCTCGCAAGTTTTAAGTTTATGCCCTCTTGTGCATAGTTCGCATGACGTGTGTTTTTTTCTGTTCGGATATGAACGAGTGCGTTTTGTGAAAGCTTTTGTTTAAAGTTTGTTTGCCTAGTTGCAATAGACGCTTCTATTTTGGTCGTGTTTAATGATCTTAGTTTTGATTATTTTTTTTTCTACCCTTTTCGCAATTTCATATTGGGTAGTCAGAAAATTTTCCTTTGTTGCCACATTGGGCATCTTCTTTCAAACAATTTGAAGCAGTGGATTCTAGTTTGATGAATTCATCACTTGTTTCTTTCTTAATTTTTGGCAAGTTCACTAGTGTCATTCTACTGTGGGGAGTAGGTGCAATTGCTTTAATTAGCTTTAGTTGACCGGATATCATAGCTTTTGTTTCTTCGTACTGGTCTAAACCATTTTCGTAAATATCGTAAGCCGATGATTTAAAATTATGTGGCATGTTCTAATATGGCGTCATGAGCCGTTTGGAAGCGAGTCCAAAAACTTTTAAGATTTTGGCTTTTTATTTCTAATAACGATACCAAGTTTTCATGAATCGGTGAAGAGGCAAATCTAGTGCAGTATCGTGTTTAACTGCCACTTTCTGAAATAATTTTAGCAACTTGTTTTGAGCGTATAGCTCCAGGTGTATTTTGATGTTTGTTATTTGTTCATTATTTTTACTGTATGATAAAATATCTGTCCATATGAATTAAATTTTGCGTAGTGTAAACCGAATACTAATATAATAAATAAATAAGAGTTTATTTTATATAAACTGATTTTTTATTATTACCGTTTATTATTTACTTGCATTATTTATTATTTATATTTTATTATGAAAATATTTTGTATTTATTTATTCCGATAGTAATTAGTAAGTTCTTAATGTAATTATTTACAACCGTTCTATTGATTACTTTATATTTTTTACGCCTGAATGTTGTGTAATTAGGTACACCCTAATACGTGGACTTGTAAACGTGACCTTGTCGGTACCTGTGTTTTGTGCGATTGAGAGCTCGTTGAAGAGATCAATGCGCTATTTACCTGAGTAAACACAAATTGTTTGTGTGTTTATGATTATTCTTAAGCAATTGAGAGCTCGCTTTTGTATGCAATACTGTTTGTTTTTGTTTGCCAAAGAAGAAGGGGTATTTCTGAATACTCGTAGTTGTCAATATGGACTTGGGAAATGTGTTTGTACCAGAGAACGGCATCGGCTGAATGAAAAACATTCGTACGCGCTCAACAGCCGAATAATCACACTGTTCGGATCAGCCGATCAAACTTTCATGCGCTCACATTTTCGTTGTTGATTTTAAATTCACTCGGGTGTGTGCGATTTTTTGTTTCACTCCGAGTTTGTTCGGCTCATGTTCAATATAATGATTTCGGACGCTTGCTCATTCGGTTCAACAATCATTGTATTGAACAAGAACAACACTCAACTCGCAAAAATCAACTCGTATGATTTTACTCATGCGCGCAGCAAGCGGAACTTTTTCTGCACAGATGAAATGTGAGAAGAACGAAAACAAAAACAAGCTACAACAACAAGCTGCAGTTCGTGGAACGCATGGGGCTTGCATAGATATTGTTACTGTACATGCAGTCGTAACGCTCACATCGTGTCGTCTTGTTGCTAATAGTTTACTCATAATCGATCAACTCAAATTGAACCGAATGATGCTTTCGTCAACACATGCTCATTTTATTGAACGCTGACTTTTGTTCAGTGAGTTGAATTGAGTGAGAAATTTTGAACCGAAAACTCAACCTCGGAATGATGTGTGCGGCAAAATTAGTTGATTTTTACTCATCACTCTGTTTTTTTCAGTGAGTTGGGTTGAATGAAAAAGTTCGCGTATGAGTAAATCAAGAAAATAGTGATTTTTGCAGTTCTCTGGTTTGTACTAATATTCTTTGCCGTATGTTTGTATATAAGTTATTATATTTTTTGAAAAAGTGAGAGCGAGATTAAAAACGGAATGTAAATAGTTACAAATATATGTATGTATATTAAAATTTAGTTTTGAAAGGTATGAAGATTTGCATATATGTATGTGTTATATTTTTGTTGATAATAAATAATAAATTTTTGTGTTTGTTAATAAATGTGCTTGAAAATAAATTACTATTATTTATTAAAAAAACATATACTTATATATGGATATATACGTTATACCAAACTGTGGTCGGTTTTTCCACAATATAAACTCAAAAGTGGAACAGTTTGGTAACCGTTTTTCGCTGTTAAAACGGATTTTATAATAGCATATAAATCGTATTTTTCACATCCATATATGCCTACTTATGTGCATTAAAATAGATTAAATGAAATGAAATAAATACGTTCACTTTGTTTTTCCTCAAGGGGCGTTTTACGCACTGTAGGTGTTGACAAGCCTGGGCGTTTTGTTCAAATTCCTTTTCCACTTTTGAAGTCTGCTTGCTACGAGAATGGCTTATATTTTTTGTTGTTTTATTGTAAGTGGATATTTTTTGTTCGCGCCCGAATATTTGTTTTTGTTGTCTATTAAGGTGCTTTAGTTTTTCGCACCCGTTTCTTTGTTTAACTTCGTTTTTATTTATGTTTTGTTATAAGTTTTCCCTCCCGATTGTATATGTATGGTTTTTATTGTTTTTTGTTTGTTGAAATTGTTTATTATATTTTGTTTAAAATTCGCGCACAGTGTTTTTGTGTTCTTTCAATATATATTTATGTTTTTGTTAATATGTTTGTATTTTTAAGAATATTTATATTTTCCGATTCTTTGATTAGGTCCTTAGTTTTCTTTTATGTTTTTGTTAGTTTCTGCACTTTGTGTCAGTGCACTTTTTTATCGAATTGTTTTTTTTCGTCACTTCACCATTCCTGTTACCCACCGTAAATTTTTATACATTTACATACGTATGCACCAGAGAGCTGTAACGATCACAATTTTTTCAATCATACCCGATCATTGACTCAGATTTTTTGTGACGGAAAACTTTGCTTCAACAAAAATGAATGATCGTAAGCGAGCGCGCTCAAAGCGAACAATCAGTTTCAATCACTGTTGCTTGTTTCGTAATGATTTTTCTCGATCGAACGCCTTGTGTGAGCAGCAAAGAATGTTCGAGAATGCTGCTTGCATTCCGATCGATCACAATCATACCGTTTGGTCATACCGGGTGGTTCCTGCCAGCAGCGCAGTCGCTGAGCGTTCTTTTTCTTTAGCTGGAAATATTATAACTGAAAAAAGAAATAGGCTCGGACCATGTTCAGTTGATAATTTATTGTTTTTAAATTCATTTTTTAAAAGTTTTAGCGATTAAGAAACCTTCTTTTAATTTTTAGTTTTTGTTGATCTCAATGAAGAAGTGATAAAAATTTGAAATTTGTGTTCCCTAATATTTTAAGCATTACCTTTGTTTATTAATTTTAAGCATTAATTGAATTTTAGTTTTAAGCGTTAAAAATGAAGAAATATATGCAGTAATGTTTTGGATTTTATGCATCGCAACTTTTTTTCCGTTAAAACACACAAATATGTATGTACTACAAACTATGCACATACATAATTGCAGGGCAATTCTCGATCTGATTAGTTCAATCACAATCAATTCAAACGCACACTTGTTCGATGTATGAGTTTTCATGCATCATTAGACTTGATCGTGTTTTTCTGTACAATCATTTCCAATCATCATACCGGAACCAAACAATCAGTTTTAATCAGTAAGCAGAGCAATCAATCAATTGATCGAACTCCTTCGTTTTGAGCACGAAACTCGATCGAACAATTTTGTTGCGAACCGCTGTGCTGAGTTGTGACCGTTTTGAGCGAGGCTGATCAAACCGGATAGATCATACTCAATGCAGGTCTCTGGTATGCATGCCCATGATGATTCTCCCAAACCGAGAATATCGAAGAAAAATAATATCTTTGATATTCCATAGGAAATATAAAATAAAATACTGGATAATATGATCTCTAATTTTATGACCAATTTAGTTAATTGAGTCTCATTTCCCGTATCTATTTCTATATTATTGTTTTCATTTACAAAATATTTTCAATATGTTGAATTTTTTAACTGTATGCAACACTGCACATACATTGCCGAACTTTGCCACCTTTTCAGGAATATACCGACTTATGTTATCTTTACTGAAAATTTTCCACCGGCCCACCGGCTGATTGATGGTACTGCGGTTGATAAATGTCCGTTAATTTTTATTTCCGATATGATGAAAGTAAATGCGTCTTTGGTCAGTCTAAATTACTTCCTGAATCTGTAAATGATTTAAAATAATATGATCTATACTAAGTTAAACGGTATAATTTTCTTACGCTGCTTCAGGTAAATCCATAGAATTACTTTTATCACGAATCCTGAATCGTATGGTCATTTCGTGATATTTTTCATCTGAATCAGATGAACTTGTATAAAAAACACGTTAGGGTTCAATTTATTGAATGCAAAAACTAAATTTAGTAAATTTATATACAATTTATTACACATATTGTATAAACATATATTGAATACTGGCTGACCTCGCAGCCGTTGTCCTGCGTGAAATTATGTATTTGGAAATGAAATGAAGAAAGTTAAATTTACCATTTCATTTTTTTTTTTTTATTTCAATGTAATTCATTTATTTATTTTGGTTTTCCAACTCGTGAGTACGCAACGTATATCTGACCGATTTTCACTGGAAACGGAATACGTTTGAAATGAAATGGCAAATCGTTAGAACTCAAAGGAATTATTAGAATCAAGTATTCTGTCCCCTTGTGTTCGATAGCGCAGATTGCGGAACATAATAACGACAGATCCAGCTTTGAGACGCAAATGATGCGGTGGCAAACTACCAAGCCTCTCCAAAAAATTTAGAAATTCCAAAGGATAATTCATGGCGTCGTCTTCATTGTCAAAACGATCGATCGATTTGTATGAGCGCAAGTCTCCCGGAATTTGGCTTTGAATCTTCCAGTTTAAGTCAAAACATCGGTATTTTTGGCAGCTAACATTGCGCGTGCACTTAAGGAATCGTAGTTACGATAATTTGGCCAATATTCGGATACACATTCGTGATGAGTTCATTTTTCGTGAATTGATAAGCTTCGAATGGAATTGATATCAAACCACCGGAAGTATCAACCGGAATTGACCCATTTCCAAGTTTTAGCGAAGACGATGTAAAATGTCTTCGGCAATGTTATTTTTTTTCGTATCCCATAATAGGTGCGGATTTGAAGGCTGATACGTCGAAATGATTATCGCGAAAAGTGTGCGAACTTCATTTGCATTCCAGTGATTGACATTTACCAGCAATTGTAATTCCTGGCATACTTCTCCAAAACTCACAGACACCGTAACATTCACAGTACGCAATGACTCAAATGAAGTTGAACCGCGTTCATTAATCGATAGCAACCGAAGGTAGAAACAATCGACGTTTTTCGGGTAGATTGTGTAAATTCGTCCTAATGCATTAGTTGATAACACACCTGGATGCCCATCCACTGGTTGACCTTGCTTTCTGCGCAACTATTTCTTCGACGATGCATTCCAGATAATAATATCAAGGTATTTCCGAATAGGGCAATGTTCTCGCCGGTCGGAAAACGTTCATGAATTGCAAAAGTAAATATTCAACAAAGCGCTTTATTGCGGTTCACGTATCGACCGTATCGTATTGCTTCCTTTGGTGACGTACTTACAAACGCATTATATAGATTTAACCAAACTGCAATACTCAACATTGATATGAGTTTTGAATGTGAATTAAACAACAATGGGAAATATAGTACGATCCATGTGTTGTCAGCTTCGATATACACCCTTTTAAATTGAATGCTGAATGTTCTGGCATTGTTATCTGGTGAGCGATGCCGATGAGTTTGTGTTTCCGAGAGAAAAGCACATGGATAGTGTTTCGTGCATTTATTATCAGATATACAAACTGAAAAGGGATTGTAGTGGATGCAAGGTCCATGAACCATATTGGTTTCTACCACTTCGTATAATACTGGATCTTTCTCTGGATCACGAATTTCCGCAGAAATGGTTTCATCAATATGATCTGGTGTAACCACCATCCACCATCCAAAGAAGAATGTATGCGAGTTAATATCGTTTACACGATATGAGTTCAAGAATTTAAACAATTTTATTTATACGCCGAAATGCGTGCCTTTATTGATATTCTTAAGAACTGAATTTTAATATAAGATCTTACAGCTATTTATACTAATGAAATGCGGCTGCTGTTATCTGCATGCGACTTCTTTGTTGTAATTCGATATCTGCTATCTTGCTATTACTTGAGATGCGGAGTTGGTTATCGCAGTGGATTATTCCATTGCCAGATGTTTGTTGTTTACATGTTGAGAATGCCTTTCTAGATAATGCATGTTCATTTCTATTGTTCGACTGATAGTGCATGTCAAAGCGAGTTCTATCGGTTTACATACATAGTTCGCCTTTGTTCGGAATGTATATTAGGAGATAAGATGTATGTGAGTGTGTGTGACCCGGAGCGAGGCTATGTCGTTAACTCCCCTCCTTCTTAAAACGGAGCGTCCTCGCTATGCTGCTACAGATTGTTGTTGTTGAAGACGATTCAATTCGACTTCGTATATTTCGTCAATTTGCCTTTGTCTGTGAAGCATTCTTCTATTTACGCGATATCGGCAGAGGTGTACCATACCGTAAGTGGTGACTACTAAAGTAAGGAATCCTATTATGATGAAGAACGTAAAATGTACTGGATTTTCTACAATAGGTATCAAAAATGTTGAGAGTGTTTGGATATTGCTGAATTTGTATATTGAGTTTGAAGAAAGGATACGGAGTACTTCAAGTTTTTCGTTGTGTTGATTGTGTATTATTTCTCTGAGTTGTCTTTGATGATTGTAATATGTCATGTTATCGATGTTCGTGGATTCATTGAAGTGTATCAATTTAGGGCCTGATATATGCATGTTGTTCCAAGTATGCTGGTAATCTGTCAAAATGTATCCATTCTCTAGGATGCGAAGTGGAGCATTATTTTCGTGGGTTGTTTCGCATTGTGCTGTTTTGTCTTCTAATAGTTTTATAGTACAATTGTCAGCGGGTTCTGATTTACAAATAAAGTTACCTATATAATTTCTACATTTAGATATTCTTTGATAATCGTTACACTTTGCGATCTTAGGGTCTAAATTAATTTTACCATGCTTATATGCTAAAGGATATACATTAAATAAGCTACATTTAGTTTCAAGGATAGGATATTTGTATATTGTTATAATTGTTTGTTGTAGGTAACATATATGAATGTCGGCATATTCTAATATATTAATTATTGGAAGATCTAACTTTTCATGGTTTATTAAATCGTACACGTCTTTCAAATTTAATGTGCCAGAATAGAAATTATTAGTTTTTGCAAAATTTATAGTGTTAGTTATTGATTTGAGTTCATTATAAACTTCTGATATAACAATGTTTTCGGTTATTGCTTTGGGATCAAGGCTTTCGAGTATTTTTTCGAACTGTGAATTAATTAATTTTTGCTTATTATTATTCTCTATTAGCAAATTAAGTGAAGTTTTTATTTCCACAAGGTCATCGTGGTCTGGTGTGCCCGTGATGAATTTTAACATGGAACCAAGAAAGTTAAGTGATCTTTTGGATCTATAAATATTGGGAATGAGTTGAGTTTTCAGAGTTTCGATTTTGTTTACTAAAATTTGAGTTTGGGGTTGGTCTTCTAGATTGAATGATGATTTCATTATACTTTCGTATGGCGCCAATATTTTTGAGAGATTGGATATGTGATACAAGAAAGCTGTATCCTGATAAATGTAAACAGGATCAGTTTCTACTAGTACATATTTCCTATGGCTTAAATCTATAATATTGTCGCAAAGTGCGATAGAGAAAAGTAAGGTAAATACTATTCCGTACATGCTTTTGCTCTGATATTGTCTTTATGGATAATTACTTTTTTATTGGTCGTTATTGTTTCTCCGTTGTCTTTTTTTACTATATGTTTCACGTATTTTTTCCGTTTTTGTTTCGTCTATGCGTTTTTGAATATATTACCTCTCCTTCTTTGTATTTGAGCTGTTTCCGATTACGGTTATGGTATCGCAAAACTCTCTGTTGGTTTTGTTGAAGACGCTCTTTGATGCCAGGATATTCCCTTTGATTGAAAAACACGTCCTCGGGTTTGTGGTTGGTTACCGAATGGATTGTTTTGTTGTACTGTCGGACTGCTTCAAATATCTGATCGTCAGGAGCCGAACTGTGTTGATGCGCTAATACTTTTGCGAGTTCGATAATTGTGCTATGCGTTCTTTCAACTTGACCGTTTGTTGTCGAATGATAGGCTGGAGTTTTGGTATGCGTTATTTGTAATCGCTTGTATATTTGTTGTGCACATATGCCAGTAAATGTTGACTCGTTATCAGTCATTACAAACTTTGCGTTTGGGTATATTTGTGACAGTATCTCGTCAACATATTTGTATGTGTCTTTCTTTGATGGTATTTGTCTCAAATGGCAGAATTTGGAATATATCCCGGTTGAGCCCCCAGTTAATTTTTACCAGAGGTAAAAATGAGTCAAAAGAATATATTTTGAGCTGCACTGAAATGTGTACTCTTTATTTATACTCTTAAGACTGCCTTATTACATCGTTCTTACTTCTATTTATACTTATTACTAAATAGTTGATAGTTTGTCTACATACAGATTAATTGTTTGTTTAGGTTTGTTTACATATATATTGTTTGCTTAGATACAATTTCTTTGTTTTAAGATAAGGTTGTCGTGGTATTCAAACTCAATGTTGTTTTGATACTTCTTTGTTTAGGATTGTTTGTTTCAGTGATAGTGCATTTCAATTGTTCCAACTCAAGGTTGTTTTGATGCATTCTATTTACTGAAACAAAAGATTCTTTTGTTGTTTGTTACTATTATAAGGAATACGTTCCTTAACTCTCCCCTATGTTAAAATGAAATGTCCTCATTTCAAAACATCTGGGCTTATTATTGTTTTTGCATGTTTCTTATGAAGCTTTCTCTTCTATTATAATTTATTTTTTAATTCGCTTCAATTTTCTACAATTCAACAACCATTTTCATTTTTGGCTTGCATTGTTTTCGGTGCCTTTTTTTGGAATTATTGGCTGTGTTTGTGAACATTTTTACCTTTCGTATGTGTTTGATTTTTTATGTTTATAATTAATACATATCTATACTTAATGATTTTTTCGTGTTACATATAACGTTTCCTTTTAGTTAGTTTTGAATTAGCGATAATTTTCTAGAATTCAACAACAATTTACCATTTTGGCTTGCCTTGTTTTCGGTGCCTTTTTTGGGTAATTGGTGTTGCTTGTGGAAATTTTCACTTTTTGATTGAGGATAATCTTTGTATAAATTCCTCTTGTTGCTTCTTCATAATTACCATCAATGCAGTTACTTGTGCTTGGAGTTGGGGCATCTTTGCTTCTTCCTAACTTATAATTAACTGTAAAATGTTTCAGGATTCAACGTTGTCCGCTTTTTCAGGGTCTATTGCGAATATTGGTGAAAGTATTATCCATTATTTCAGGACCTATACTTTTTTACCTTGTTCCACTTTTTCAGGAATTGTCGCTGTCCGCTGTTCCAGGGTCTGTTGTGAACCTTGCTGAATTCGCCGCTGTCCGTTTTTTCAGGATCTGCTTTGATGCATTCTGGATGTATTGTCCGCTGTTATAGGACTTATACTTATATTCATTGCCAATTTTTTCTGCACTTTTTTCAGACATTTAGTGCTGGAAGTCCTACTTCCTGTGGAATTTTTTGATTTAGTCCTTTCGGAATAAAATCTGGCTTTTTGGATAGCAAATAAATTTGCCATCCCGGTTGAGCCCCCAGTTAATATCGTTTACACGATATGAGTTCAAGAATTTAAACAATTTTATTTATACGCCGAAATGCGTGCCTTTATTGATATTCTTAAGAACTGAATTTTAATATAAGATCTTACAGCTATTTATACTAATGAAATGCGGCTGCTGTTATCTGCATGCGACTTCTTTGTTGTAATTCGATATCTGCTATCTTGCTATTACTTGAGATGCGGAGTTGGTTATCGCAGTGGATTATTCCATTGCCAGATGTTTGTTGTTTACATGTTGAGAATGCCTTTCTAGATAATGCATGTTCATTTCTATTGTTCGACTGATAGCGCATGTCAAAGCGAGTTCTATCGGTTTACATACATAGTTCGCCTTTGTTCGGAATGTATATTAGGAGATAAGATGTATGTGAGTGTGTGTGACCCGGAGCGAGGCTATGTCGTTAACTTGCGTGCGGCAAACCTCTATTTTGCCACTTAAAAGAGTACATCTAGCATCTAACAGCACCATATATACGTTGCTTCAAGATAAAGTCCATCGAAGCTGTTGTTTGAAAAGTCGTGGTGTGACATCGTGACGATCGCTTGCTAATTGACCGCTATCTATAATACCGCACGTGTGGCATCGCATCCTGGGAGTGCTCGTACATGTGCCTTGGGCTGCTAATGTAAGTTGATGCCAAAAAGAACGCCGACCGTAGCAAATTTCAATCTGTAATTGATCACTTTGTGTGTAACACACATAACATTTTCACAGAATAGTTTTAAAAAATTTTTGAAACAAACGACAAATTTGAACGATTCAAATAATTGAATAACAAAACAAAAAAATTGAAAAAAAATTTGTATGGAAAAAATTAACTTTTTGGAATTGTCCAATTTTCCGACTTTTTCTCACGAAAAGCATACAAGTTTTTTTATTTCTATACCTTCCCCGATCCTCACAGAACATTCTCTGAAAATTTCATCAAGATTGGTTCAGTCGTTCTCTCAGCGTTACTAATAAACAAACATTCAATCGTTTGTATGGGAAAAAGAAAATGGCTGGTTTTAAGGGTTTTCCGTCAATTATTCGAATTTTTCTTGTCTTGAACCTCAAAGAACATTTTAAAAAAAGAATTGGCAAAATTGTTCCAAGCGTTGTTGAGTTATGCGCTTACCAACACATTTTGCGATTCATTTTTATATATAAGATTTGCATTGAATTCAAATTCAAATACTTGTTTTGTTTCGTATTTGAATGTATTCGAAAATGTCATTTACAGCTACACCAGGGAAGTTATTTTATAAAATTTCTATTCGTTTCGTGTCGAGTGCGACGATCCGCACACTCGATACGTTACGAAATTTCACTCGATACGATTACTTGCTCGCTCACGACTGCCGCGATTCGGGCCCAGGTCTCTGGTATGCACGAATATACATATTTTTATATATAATATTTTTTTGTTTTTTGTTCTGTTTGGTCACTGCACGTATGTGGTTTATTTGGTTTTTTGTTTATTTTGCCACCACACTAGTAAACGTATATTTTTATATTTATAATGATTTTTGTTTTCCAATAGTGCCTCTCTGTGAGGATCCAAGGACCATAGTTAAATTTTGTAACCACTATATCTTTATTTTTGCTTTCGGAATCACTATGCACATATAAGATAGTTTAGATGGGCTTAACACACATATAAAAATATCCGTGTCACTCAAGTTTATAATAACAATTTAATTTATTGTTAAAATCTTTAACTTAGTACAATGTTATTTTAAAGTTAAATTATAAATTAAATGTGGCTAGATGAGTTAGCTCTCCCCTCTATACACCCGACCACAGTATATACAGTAGATAACCTTTTCGTGGTAGCTTTCTGGGGGGTGAATAGCGGCCATCTTGGATTTCCAGTGGTAGCAACCTGTAGCAACGCAGTGCTGTATAAATTGAGGTAGTAAATACTTAGCAAATTTACTTTATTAAATTAAAAAAAAACTATAAATATTGTTGCTTAATATAAAATAATGTTATATATTTACTAATAGGTGATTTAAATGCCATAGTGTGCAATATTTCGCCCATAAAAATATCATTTACTGATATTCAGATATTCTTTTTGTAGTGAGTTCTTAATAATAAAATTCAGCGCTGTTTTTAGATTTCTCGGTGGTGAGTTTTCTTCTGAATGTAATTGTTTACATTTGACCGACAGAAAACATAAAAGGTGCAGCTTTCCATATTCGAACATTTAAATTAAATCAAAACAAAGTTTAGTTTGTATAAAGTTACTAAATATTTTATTTAAAGTTTAATAATTGGAGTGAACATAGGTTTTATACAATAGAAAATGTCCGTTGAACCAGATATCGCCAAAGAAACGGTATTTAAACGAAGTGAAAAAACACACGGAAAACATACCCATTATTAGGGGATCGTGGTATAAATCGTATAGATAATTTGCTTGTACCGAACGATAACTATTGTATTATAAAGCATCACATAAACAATGCGAATTTGATGAGAAATGGAGCCGATTATTCCGTTTTTATTAACACAGCTTCGGAATTCGATGGCAGTGACAGTGGTGCTCGACCAGATGAGGCTATTTCTTGGGGTAAAATAAAGAAAGAAGCTTCATCAGTTAAGGTGTATGCAGAAGCTACTAGACCGCGGACAATCTGGAAAACGTTTAACAGATAAATATGGTGTAGGAACTTCTACAATTTGTGACATAAAAAAAAATTCCGAAAATATTAGGAGGTATGAATCCGTATTATGTACTAAAGTATCTTACAAAAATGAGTTAATTGTATACAAACCTATTTTATAAGATTTGCTGAGAATTCTGATGAAAAACTTTTGAAGCAGCGCAAGACACTCAAAACGGGTGAGTACGAAGAGTTTGAGCAAAAATTACATGCTTGGTTTGAAGAGAAGCGGTAACGACATCAAACCATTTCAGCGGGAGTTTTACGACAAAAGGCAAAATCACTTTATCAGAAAATGTATAACAATGAATCGTTTAAAGCTAGCGATGGATGGTTTCAAAAGTTTAAGAAACGATTTTCTGTGCGAAACTTAAAAATATGCGGAGAGTCTTTATCTGCTAGACCAGATCTTGTTCCTGCTTTTCAAAATAAGCTCTACAATGTAATTGAAGCTGAAAATTTGTTGGACGACCAAATTTATAATGCTGATGAGTCTGGACCATTTTGGAAAATGTTTCCAGACAAAACTTTAGTGCATTTTAAAGAAAAATTAGCTCCAGACACCAAAATGAGCAAAAAGAGAATCACCTTCTTATGTTGTGCTAATAAGACTGGAAGTCACAAGCTACAGATTGCAGTGGTTGGTAAATCAAAAAACCCTCGGTCATTTAAAGAACAAAGGGTGATTGAATATTACTCATCAAAAAATGCATGGATGACAACAACATTTTTACTGAATGGTTTTTTAAATCGTTTATACCACAGGTAAAAAACTATCAGACTGAAAATAGTTTGCCGAAAAAAGGTCTATTGATATTGGATAATGCAACATGTCATGGGGAGCCGTTGACATCTGAATGTGGACAATATAAAACTATGTTTCTCCCTCCAATTGTACTACTGTGATACGCCTGACTAAACTTTATTACAAAAAAGACCTCTTGTGTGAATTGGTCAATTCTGAATCAGACAGTACTGACATTTTTTTGAAACAATTCAGTATGTACGACGCTTGTGAATTGCTTAAGTGATCTTGAAACAGGGTATCGAATTCCACTCTAAAGTCCTGTTGGAAAAATATTCATACCCAGAGATGGGCTTCAGAAGATAACATTCCATTGTCAGTCTTACAACAGGAATTATCAGAGAGTGACCTTTCGGCTCGTTTTGAAGAAATTGAAGAATTTCGTGCAATCACAAATTTATTTCGCCGCAATACTGACGTGGAACTTTCTGAAGATGAAGTTCTTGCCTGGATTAATGACTCTGGCAGTAGTGTGGTTGCATGTAGTAGCTTAGAATTGGTTACAGAAGACGAAGAAGCAGAATCTAATATGATTAAGCGCGTTAAAAATCGTGAAGCTGTACAAGCTTTGTCTAAAGGGATCATAATAGAAGCAGAATTGAGCATTGTTGGTAAGTTAAAGAGTATAATGTACGAAGTAAGAATTATTTGCTAAATAGTGCGAAAATCCCATGTTAATTAAATGCGAAAAGTATCCTTATTTAGGCAGGGTTAAACGGCATCGAAAAAATTTTTCTTTGTTTCCAAAATTGTTTTTAGGTCAAAAAGAAATGATTTTGACGATACCCAAGTGGAAATAGCCAACTTGGTAAATAACGGACACCCTAATGTATATATATATATATTTATAATCGCGCCGCATATACAAGTGTATGTACATATGTATATACATATGTTCGCAGAGATAAGAAGCCGCGAAAAGAATTTAATAATGTTTTAATATTAGATATGAATGTACATACATATGTATATGTATATTTGAAATATGTTAATTTGAATATTGTTTAACTTAGCAAAAGAGCAAGTTATGCTCTTTGTATGTTATAGTGATATATGTAACATATATGTATGTATGTATATATGATATATGCTTTTTGATTGATTTTTGTTTTTTTTTTCTTCTTGTGATTGCCGTAGCTTATTTTTAAATGCTGGAATTTACTGCAAGTAAATACTTGAAAGTTTTTTTTTTTTGTTTTTATTGGTATTGGAATGATTTTTGTGTTATAACACAACGGTAAGCATTTACCGGCAATCACTAATCCGCTGTTTACAGTACCAAACTGCTTTGTTAGCGGTTTTTCGGTTTTTACCGTAAAATAAACCGAATACCGAAAACAGTTTGGAAACGGTTTTCAAATACTTTTCCGACCGGAATTTTGGTCAGACCGCAGATTTAAGTTTCTGATATTAAATCATACATATGTGTATACATATAATATAAAAATTTAAATGAAACGATACAACTCACTTTGCTTTCCGCCAGGGGCTTTTGGGGATATTGTGAGTTTACGTATGTATCTGATGTGTGGGTGGTGTGCGTGCGCCTGTGGTTGTGCCTGCCTGTGCTTCGCTTCCCACTAGCAAAAGGTAATAGGGAGTGTATGAGTTGGTAAGAACAGATCAACTCACATACCCAGGGATACAAATCGATCAGCTGTACGTATTACCAAGTTATATATCTGAAGACATGAATTAGTCAGCTGTAGGCATTACCGGCTCACATACCTGGGTATACGAATCAATCAGTTGTGCGAATTACCGGCTCACATACCTAAATAGTGATTTTCAACATAACCTTTGTATGGGAGGTGGGCGTGGTTATCATCCGATTTCGCAGAAGCACATTTAACCAGAGAATCAAAGTCTTCTGCAACCCCGTCATCTATTTCGTTGAAAGTAATGCCTGCTTTCGTCATTATATTATGCAATATGAGTATAACGCAAGTACTAAAAAACAAAGCGGAAGTGCTATCGTCGCGTGTGAATATTGTAGAACTCGGTGCTTCAACAAACATCTGAAGCGAGATTTTAAAACACCAAATGCTCTCTCTATGCAGTTTCTTGCAGAACCATGTAATTTGTTGTATGTTTGCTCTTTATGGGTATTAGGTGTTCCCACTGGTGTTAAGTAGAGGATAACCTTGATCGCCAAGAAGCCAAGATTCTCTCCGTTGTTGCTCAGACGTGTTAGTATGCTGACGAATGAGATGTTCTCGTAGGTCAGAAGTTGCCCAAATTCCAGAGTCATGTGTTGCACCCGGAAATTTGGCATTTACAAATGTAAAACATAAACGGTGATCGCAAACTTAAAACACGATACATTCAAAAATTGCATTGGCATATATGTATGTGCGTGGAAAAACAAAACTTACTGCTTCAACATTGATACTGTAGAATCCTTTTCTATTTAAATATAAATTAAGAGGACGTTCGACATTATTTGATGGTGGAGCAATGATAGCAATATGCGTGCAGTCAATAGCTCCTTTGGTGCTTTTTATTCCAAATTTTCTAAAAAATCTGGAATATATTTCAAATAAATTAGCATATTATTATGTGTATTACAATAATACTTGCCCCGTTTTCATAAAAGTTTCTTCCTCTGTTGAACTGGGAAACTTTATTTCTCCTCCATTCACCTTCACAATAAGTTTTGCTACAGCTCGCACACTTCTGGAAAGGGACAACTGACTCATGGGCAAGTTAACGTTGTTACCTACACATTTCTGATACGAGCCGTGTCCAAAGAAGTTCAAAGCTGCTAGAACCCTTACAATTAAAGGTAGTGACGTTTTCTGATTATCGTGTGGGGCCAGTTCATCAATTAGGCGGCGGCAAATTTCACGAGTTAATCGAAAACTTGCACAAAGGTATTCTGGCTCAAAAAAAATGGATTGCTATCGTCGCGTATACATTTTAAATGCCGCGCGCGATTTCTATTCTCACAATTTTCATCTTCGTTTAACAATAACAACACAAGTAAAATATCTTCCATTTTCACAACAAAATGTCAAGAGCATTTGACATCTTAACAACTTATAAAGAAAAGAGCTTTTTATTTCAGGCACAGAATACCAAATGCTTGATAAATTTCAAATTTTGACAAATTATAAATATGTTGAATTTGTCAAGTGCACAGAATAGGGGTGACTATGTGTGTATAACTCATACACTGACATACACATAAGGTTGGTTAGAAAAACGAAAACCATTTTATGTAGTATATCGCAATAGTGGTCGACCCGGTTTTATCTATTATTCACAATACTAAACACCGTTAATATACCACATACTAAAAAACCAATCACATACATCAAAGTCAGCCGGATGTTCAAAAATCCTGATACATATTATTTATATGGTTGGCAAATCAAGTTTTCGCTCCAATTTATCTATTTTAAGCACAAAGATACATTGCTAAGAGTTAGACACGCTCACTCATTTTCATTGAGATAACTCACATATTGGTCGATATATACAGTACAGTATATTAGGTATATGGGGGATAAGGAAAGTATTGGCTCGATTCAACCTATTTTTAACGCACAGACACGCTATTGTAAGATAAGTATAATACCTAAATTTCAATACTATACCTTACACAATGACGAATATTTTCGATCAAAAGTCAACTTTAGGTACTGGGGTCCAAATATTCGGTATTTTTGTTTTAACACTTTTTGGCGATAAGTTGGCCCACACTAAGGGCGTTATTCGTGCAAACTTTTATTTCGTTATATTAATTTCTTCTTGATTTGTGTTCTTCAATGTGAAAGAACCAAGTGAAATTTAAAATTGTGTTATATGTGAAGTAGGCGATGTTGTTGTCCGATTTCGCACATTTTTACTTTGTGACATAGAAATAGCAAAAGAATGCCACATACTAAATTTGTCCAAATCGGTAGGCCGGGTCTAGAGATATGGGATTTTACATAAAAGTGAGCGGTTCCACGCCCAAAGTCTAATTTTTACACCGACTCCCATAAAGCATTTTTATACCATCTCGGAGGTAAATTTTAATGTTTCCAGCGCATTTAGTAATTGATTTGTCGCGTTTTTAGTAGTTTTGAACAGTACCGTTTAATGGTGAGTGAATGGGGCCTTTAAATACTATATTTCCATTTTCTCGTTATCGGTAGGAGTTTTTATACTATTCGCGCTAGGCGAATTTGGTTTTTGTAGCTTTAGTAGTTTAGGAGATATGTACATAAAGCTTATTAGAGGGTTTCATTAAGATATTTCAATTTTTACTCAAATTGGTTTTTGTAGCTTTAGTAGTTTAGGAGATATGTACATAAAGCTTATTAGAGGGTTTCATTAAGATATTTCAATTTTTACTCAAATTACAGCTTACACGGACGGACGAAGGGACAGACAGACAGTCACCCCGATTTCAACTTTTCTAGTAACCCTGATCAATTTTATATATGTATATTCTATATAACCCTATATCTATCTCACTTAGTTTTAGGTGATACGTACAACCGTTATCTGAACAAAACTGTAATAACCTGTAGCAACAGGGTACAAGAGTATAAATATGTATGTGTTCATTACACAACGCCACATAGTTGGTTTCCAAAACGCTATTGGATTACAGAACTCCATTTGCTTGGTACAAAAATTAAAAAAAAAACAACGTTTGACATACTACATATGAGTTTTGTAGCATACTAAAATATGTACTAAATGTCTGTCTGATGCATATGTGTAGACTAACTTAGGATAATAACATAACATACCCTGCCAACCATGAGCGGGTATAAAACTAGATAATCAGTGGGTAAACATACATGTGGGTACATGTTTGTAGTTTGCCGCGTGAAGATTCTACCCACTCACGTACGTATACATATATACATATGTATGATCTTTGTTGCGCTCATTCAGCAGTGTCATATAAAAAAGTATATCTGTCCTGCTCGAATATCCCCAATCGACGGCTGATGCAGGATTGCACATTTTGATTCCTACTTTTAAAATTTCAAACAAAACTTTTTAATTTTTTAAATTTTTATTTTATTTTATTTTTCACATATTCACATATAATTTATATAACTAAAAATATATTTAATTTAAAAAAATAATTAGTATCTGAAAAAGGATTTACTAAAGAGAAACATTATTGATACCTGATAATAAAAGACAAATATCTAAAAAAATAACAATAAAATGAAGGTTATTAATACCTGAAAATAAATAATAATTACATTGAATTTGTAATATCTAAAAGAAAAGATTAATATTATCTGAAAAAATAAAATATATTAAGTACAAATCGAATTTATTCTGAAAGCAAAGATTAATTAAAAAAAAAAAATTGTTATAAAATCTGCAAAAATAGAATAATTAAATAAAAATAATAATAACATCTGAAAGAAAAGATAAATATTATTTGATAATTTAAAATATAAAACAAACATTTGTTTTCACATATAATATTGGATTGTGCAGGCGGCCTTAAACGCATGTACATATTTATTTTTGCGTATTATATTGGACTGCGCAGTCCAATTTCAAACAACACACACTTTTTCACATACTTACTTAACATTTGATATTTGCTTCTTCTGATGATATTGATGCAGCTGCTATTTTCAATTCATTCTGATTTCCAATGCTATAAAAACAAATGAAGTACTTATTTGCAAATTATTTCAAAAAAATCACATAAAATTCACTTACTTACCTTCTTGTTGTACTAGCACGAATGACATGCGTCGTTCAATCGTTTTTTATTACCCTTTTTAGGATTTTCTTTTGGCACTATTGACAATTATTTTTTCTCCTTCGCACTCATTCAAATAAATCAAGAAATGAAAGAAACTTGTTTTCATCGCATTTAGGTAAACAAAAAACAAGTAAGGAAGGGCTAAGTTCGGGTGTCACCGAACATTTTATGCTCTCGCATGATAAAGTGATAATCGAGATTTCATTATCCGTCATATATATATTTTTATATTTTGCTGTAAAATTAATTAGATTAGTAGTTCCTGAAATATGGTTTTTGGTCCATAAGTGGGCGACGCCACGCCCATTTTCAATATTTTAAAAAAGCCTGGGTGCAGCTTCCCTCTGCTATTTCTTCCGTAAAATTTAGTGTTTCTTACGTTTGTTGTTAGTCGGTTAACGCACTTTTAGTGATTTTCAACATAACCTTTGTATGGAAGGTGGGCGTGGTTATCATCCGATTTCTTCCATTTTTGAACTGTATATGGAAATGTCTGAAGGAAACGACTCTATAGAGTTTGTTTGACATAGTTATAGTAGTTTCCGAAATATGTATAAAAAACTTAGTAGGGGGCGGGGCCACGCCGACTTTTTCAAAAAAATTACGTCCAAATATGCCCCTCCCTAAAGCGATCCTTTGTGCCAAATTTCACTTTAATACCGTTAATTATGGCTTACTTATGACACTTTATAGGTTTTCGGATTTCGCTATTTTGTGGGCGTGGCAGTGGGCAGATTTTGTCCATCTTCGAACTTAACCTTCTTATGGAGCCAAGAAATACGTGTACCGAGTTTCATCATCATATCTCAATTTTTACTCAAGTTGCAGCTTGCACAGACAGACGGACGGACGAACAGACAGACATCCGGATTTCAACTTTACTCGTCACCCTGATCACTTTGGTATATATAACCCTATATCTGACTCTTTTAGTTTTAGGATTTACAAACAACCGTTATGTGAACAAATTATAGTTTTGCCTCTCTTTAGCAACTTTCTTGCGAGAGTATAATAAACCGAAAATGTGCGTTGGTGTTAGTGCATAGAGAAAAAATGTATAGTTGTATTGAAATATTTGACACAAGAGGGTAGGGATAACACGCAAGTCACTGCGGAAACAACAATACATTGAAGGAATTACAATGTATTGGACACATATACACCGTGGAATTCATAAGACCAACGCGTAAGAAAAGGATGAACGATCACACGTACACAATAGTTTTGGTTAGAAGGGTCAATTGGGCCTTAAGAAACTCATAGAAACTTTAATAGAAATCTCTAATATCCCATTTATTAGCAGGGATGTTAGCCTCAAATCATCATTTAATTCTTGGCTTGTTTGAGCGCATATGGATTCAAATTGGTAAGTAAAAACAATTATTAAAATAATTTTAACACAAAATTTGTTTTGTTTATTGTATTGTAAAAACGAATTAATCACGCTCTGCATGTAAATTGCTGAAGTGATCTTTGTATCCCGGGTCAGGCGTAGATATTTCGCAGTTTTATGACATGGTATTTTACACCGTGTATGAAAATAAATTTACGAAATATGAGCCGATACGAAGTTATACATATTATTATCTTTAGTTTATAGAATTCGTAATGTGGATTAAGAAAAGCGTCGCTCGTCTAATGGATTTATTGATCCAATTGAACATATTTTTGATATGTAGGCATTCCATTTACAGAAAAGGAATCTCGTCTAATTTCTACAATATACTGGCATCCATTTTCGATGGAAAAATTTCAGTAGGAACTGAGGTCTACATATTCGTTATCTGGGTACTTGAATAGTTTTGGTCTGATCTGGACAATTTTTGGTCGAAGAAACAAAAAGTTGTATCCCGATAACTTGATTATGTCTGGATATGTATACCGACCGTGAAAGAATCAGATGGAATTTCTAATTGTGTTATATGGGAAGTAGGCGTTTTGCAGTTCTATTTCCATAATTTTTGCCCTGTGACATAGAAATATCAGAAGAATATTATCTACTAAATTTAGTTGATATTGATCAAGTAGGTCCCGATATACATATGTATGTATTTTCACCTTAATGTGGGCGGTACCACGCCAATCATCCAAATTTGGTATCGGGTGTTATAAATTCTTCTAATCGTAACTCGAGTGTAAAATTTAACGTTCTGGACGATTTTATTTATTGATTTATCGCACTTTAGTTTTTCTTAGAAAACCGTTTTACACATTTAGGTATTTTCATAAGTTTATTCTACAAGTAACTTGAATGGCTTAGAAGATTGTTCATTGAACTAATTAGAGAGTGGGGCCACAGTTAAAAAAAAATCCCAATCCTAGATGTTTATTACTTATACAATTCGTTTGGAATTCAACGAGTCCCGTCATGCTGATCATTTTTATACGTACACAACTTAATATCTATCTTGATTAGTTTTAAGTTATACTTGTATATACAACCGTTAGGTGAACAAAAAATTTTTCAAATCCAACCGAACTTATTCAAGCCCCTAAATACCGAAGTATGTGGACCCCAGTGCCTTTAGATTACTTTTTATAATATATATATATATATACATATATATGTATTTACTTAACACCAATTTGGAGAATCCTTTCTTGATAACGGTGTGTCTGAAATTTAAAAATTGGTTGAATCGGGTCAATATTTCCATTAGCTTTAATATATAGTCAGATTGTCGAACATCCGGATGACTTATCTAACGGCCAATAAGTGTGTTATTTCAACAAAAAGAGAGAGCGTAGTTTACTATTAACAGTGTATCTTTGGGCAAAAAACTTATAAAATCTGATGAAAACTTGACTTGGCCCCTATATTACTTATAATAGAACTTTCGTACATTTGGTGATTGTATGTGAGGTACCTTAATGAAACCCACAAAGCAATTCGTTAGAACGTGGCATGTTAATATAATAGTATGTAGATTGGTTGAAATATATAACTTCGATTTAGAATGCTTTAGTATAATTTTCGGTTTGATTGTAATCCATTTTCGATTTCGACGCTACATTTTCTAATAACACCTGAAAGTATTTAGCCCGCTCTAATCCATGGAAGTTGTAAAAGTGTGTACGGTTATACCCAAACTTAGACTTTTTTTAGGGTTTTTAACACTTTACTACATAATTGGCGGCAAATTTAAGTGCGTTAATCTTGGAACAGCTTTTATTAAATTCTGTAGCAACATGTTGCAAGAGTAAGAAAAAATATAATATACTGCTGTTATTAGTACATTCAATTGTTTGCGGTTTCTGCGGATAGAACAGAATAACATGAAAATCGCAATAAAAATCAGGCGTTGATCGTATAAGGGTGAAAATTTAAAACTATTTACATCGAAAATATTGAATCATAAAAAGAAAAAACAAAAAAATTTTTACAAAAAATTACTTCTGGAGTAGACCGCCCTTCAAATTTTGAGATACGAAAAATAGATGTTGGCTGATTCTCAGACCTACCTGATAATCGCAGCAAATTTCATCAAAATAGGTCCAGTCGTTTCGGAGGAGTTTGGCAACATAAACCATGTGATGAGAATTGTATACTATATATTAGACTAGAGCTAATTCAGAAATCTCATATAGAGTAAGTCCATTCTAATGGGGATCAATAATACTAGTATTATCTAGTTGGCCATGTTAAGAAAACTGTAATTCTACATATGCCTTTCTGCTAAAAATGAAATCAGTGTCAATATATTACTAGGTGGGTTGCCTCAGCCTGAACTAAATTCTCCGGTTGAAATATTCGCTGCCGAATCTACACCTTATTATTGCTTTATTATCTTTGCAGTCTTTCGGAACTCAACTCTTCTGATCAACCTGATCATTATGATATACATATTGTATATGCTTACATAACTATCTCGTTTAGTGTCATGTATTATGAACAATCGTTAGGTAAAATATGTTTAGTGTATAAAAATGTTTAAAATTTTTGATTTTGACAGTAATTACGTGTCTGTAAAAAAGTGTATTTTAAAGGTAATTTAGAAAGACTCACTTCAATCATATAAAATAGTTTTGAAAATACCTGTTTTTCGATATCGAGTAGCTCAGGGATGACATCTGGGTTTCTTTCATCACTTTCATTTATGTCCATTTCTTTGCTTGCTGAACTTCGACTCGAAACCTCCCATAAATTGTGGTCATGCGAAAATTCCTTTATTATTTGCCTTGAGTTTTTACACGTTGTACGTAAAGAAAATATTATTGCCAAAAGTGCTATGCAAATAGCAATGCTTACTATCATACTAAGTGATAAAAAAGGAGAAAAAACAAATTCGGCGCGGTGATTTAGAACTGAAAGAAAAAAGTTTTAAATTCCATAAAACCAGGTTTTTGATAAAAATCATTTATAATAAGTAAGGAATAGCTAAGTTCGGGTGTAACCGAGCATTTAATACTATCGAAACTTGAAGTACTAAAGCGGGGAAAAAGTTTTAAGTGTTGGCTAAACTTTACATATATTAACCCTAGAACACGCACCCGGGTACAAATGTATCCACTTTCAACTTTGAAGTGTTGTAACTTTTGAACCGCTATACCTCTATACCGTTCGGATCTAGGAAGATTATTTAGTTTTGAGTTTAAATTCAAAATTTGAACCAGATCGGACCATTGGTTCAGGAGCTACAGCCTTCTAAACACATTATATACGTAAACACACACCCGGGATACGTTTGTACCCCAATAGTAAAAATCCTCATAATAATAAAAAAAAAACATTTTTTTTTTTTATTTTAAAAATTAAAAATATTCATTTTTACACATTATATTATTGACTTTTATTATAAAAATTATAAAAATGCATCTTATATCTAAGGAAAATCATGGCAAATAGAGCAATTTGTTGATGTCTTACATTTGGCGCACAGCTTTCTGGTTTTTCTACGGCGTTTTTCCTCTTGTGCGTAACATAAATAGCAAGATCCGGACACAGGTTTTGGCGTGCGCGCTGCGGCAGATGTTGATGCTGCTGTTGACACCATTGATTCCACCGGTCGGTTGAAATATGCTTCAATAGCAATTTTAGCCGAAAAATTTCTCGTCACTTGACGATTTATGGCTCTGGCTTCAATAATGGGCATACACAATGCTTCAGCCAAGCTGCGCAGGATCTGCTTACGCTTGTTGTTTGTTCTCCAAGGCAACATAGGGTCATTCAAATCGTAGACAATGTAGGCTGCAAGAGCTGTAATGTCCAACATGTTGAAGAACATCGCTAGTGGCCATCGTTTTGTTTGCCTTTGTGTTGGATATTCCGCAAACATTTGGTCCATTCGATCAGCACCACCTTTGGTACGATTATAATATTCAATTATTTCAGGTTTCCCACTGTCAGCTATTTCAGCATCATTATGCATGGTCGAAAGCAAAATTACTGCTTTATTTTTTTTTGGGAACATAAGAGCACATTGTCACATTATTTTTGAAGCCAAATGTCGTTGAACCAATTGTCCTGTTTTTGTTCTGCTTCATTTCTTGAGGAATATATGATTTGTTTTTGCGCAAAGCTCCAACGATCGTGAGTTTCCAGGTGAGAAGCAGTTCTGCAACTGGCAAGGTCGTAAACAAAATGTCCATTGTAATGTTTCGGCCACTTCCTTGGTATTTGGCAGACAAATCCTTCACCACTCGTTCGCCTTGGTTCGTTTCCCTACCAGTTTCTGCTTGGCCAGTATATATTTGTCCATGCAGTGGATATGCCTTTGTGGCATCGCAAATCCACCGAACCTTGACACCATATTTAGCAGGTTTTGACGGTATGTACTGCGTAAACCGTGTGCGTACACGGTAAGGAAATAATTGTTCATCAATCGTCAAGCATGAGCTAGGCTTGTAATGTGCAGCAAGATTATTGTTCATCATCGTTCACAACTCACTAATCGGTGCTGCTTTATCAGTTAGTAAGCGTGTTGCACGAGTGTTTTTATCGTCAAATCTTAGGAACCGCAATATCGAACAGAAACGGTTGACTCCCATTGTGGCGCGATATAAAGGATAGTTCTTGACGCTCCATAAATCTCGAACATGTTCTCCATTGCTTTGGTTCGCACCAGTCATAATAAGTATACCAAAAAATGCATACAGCTCTGTTATTGACACAGGCGTCCATGACTTAGGAGTTGTGTTTGGATGCGCATTGTTGTAAGCATTATAAGTTTCTTTTGCTAACTTATTTGTGTGGCGCATAATTATATCAGCCATTTCAACGTTCATGAAACATTTGAATGTTTGCTCTATTGACAACATTTCAGTGCATCTAGCTAGTCCAGAACGTTCTCTTATAATATTTTGTCTGAGTACCTGACGACTTACATTTGGTTCTTTCATCCACTCAGTACCATCACGTGCAACAAAATTTCGGCACTAGCAGGTAATTCATTATTTTCTTCTACTTCTTCTTCTTCATCGTCTTCTTCATCATCCTCATAGTCCGCATAATCAGGTAATACTTCTGCGGCAGTTTGCGAAACTTCAGCATCGTCATCAGCAATTTAAATGTCATTGATTTGAATTTCTTCTTCATCTTCTGAGTCAAAGTCATAGGGAGCGTCATCGTCACAAATTTCATCAAATAAAGATTGTATATATGATTCTCGCTGTTCCTCAGTTAGCCTGCATAATAAAAAAAATTAGTATACATATGTATGTTTACATTGTTGCTTATTTAACATTTTTTACCTTCTATATGCTGCACTTGATAAATATTCTTGAAGTCATTTCGTATCCAGTTATTTATAGTTTCTGTTATATTTATTTTCACTTATATTTTCACTTTTTACACTTTTGAGCACCAAAACAATAATGAAAATATCAACAGGCAGCATTTATAACAACACCTCGTGTGAAAACAATCCTTGCAGCTGCATATAAAATACAAAAAACAGTTATACCAGTGTATTTGCTACCTACGTACCCATACCTTGCGCGACCTTTTTGCACATATCTTTTGAACCAGGTAGAATATTTCAATGAAATAAAAACCAAAATGTGTATTCGTTGTTACTCTACAAGTATATTATTATAAATTATATTATTTTGTTTTGCATTTATCAGGACAACAACAAAAACAAAAATCCACTGTCCTGACTTTACTTGCCCATATCGCTGGAACCAGTAGGAATATTCGAATGAAAACAAAAAAGACAAAATACTTGTTATATATTAAAATATACATTTCAAAAAAAAAATCATAGAAATCGGTTGAATAAGCATTAAAAAACCGCAAAATAAGGTCCCGGGTACAAACGTATCCCGGGTGTGTGTTTACGTGGTATTTTCTGGGTGTATGTTCTAGGGTTAAATAAGATAATTTGTTAAAAAAAAAATAAAAATTAATAAAAAATATTTCCATTCCAAAAACTTAAAATTTTATTTTATAAGGAAGCAAAGCAAATGAGTCTGGTAGCGAACGAGGTCATGACGAATTATCTCCTGCCATCAAACAAACAATCGACGCACTCGTGATTAGGCTCTCACATCATTGTTGACCTCCACTCCGTTGGATGGACCATGTGGAGAAGGATCTGGCTTCGCTTAGAATCTCCAATCGGCACCACGTAGCGAGAGGAAGAAACGAGTGGCACGCTGTTGTTAACTCAGTTATAATCACGTGAGCGGTGTCTACGCCAGTAAAGAAGAAGAATATACAGTCACAATATACGTTCTTTTGTATACATACATATGTATATGTAATATAAATATTCACTATTGGCTAATGAATGGCTAAGTTCAGGTGTTTCCGAAAAGTTTATACTCTTGCAACGTGCAAATATTTGGATACCATGAAAAATTTGGCTAAATGAGATAAGCCGCCTCCCTAATACCACTACTCCAAAACACCACACACACAGAACCCACATTCCACAGGACCCACACATCAACACCACTCACACGCGAGAGCACATCCACACACGCAAACAGATAACATAGTTTCTTTCCCGGTTTTCGTTTGGTCAGCCCTCGAAGCTCGTGGCCGCTGTGATCCTCTCGCCGTTTCGATCGTCGTATGTCAGCATAGTTCCGCACATTGTTTTACATTAAAAAATCGAATTAAAATTAACTGTTGATTACCCCTTTGTTCCGCAATAGGGTTCAAATTGAAAAACGAAATAAAAATAACTTGAACCTCATTTTCCATATTTGTAACGAAATTAAAAAATCTAATTAAATCCATATTGAATTACCCTTAGAAGTTAACCGGGTGTTTTAGTTAAAGAAGTGGAAGTGGTAAGTGTCAAAAGACAAAAGTGAAATGGGCATCTACTTAAACATTGGTCCTTCGAGCCGCAAAGAAAGGCACTATCTGAAAAAAAAGATTCAAGCGGCAAAATATTCTGAAGGGGAAATAAAATATACAAAAGAAATATAATAAAATAAAAGGTGCGGTGACATACGAGTATAAATATATGTATGTATATCAAAAAAACAGTTTGAAAACCGGACATGAAACGGTTCCGTGTTGTGATTCCCAAATCAAAAAAATTACAATAATAAAAAAAATGGTAAATCATGTGTTTGATTTATGTTGTCAAACATTGACCTCAAAAAAGAACTTGTCATTCCTTACCACTGGTGGGGGAAATGAAACGTCTTATCTCGAGGGAGAATATATTCTAATTTTTATTTAGTATTTTTCTTGCTTATATACAATTTTTAAAACTATCTTAAGTAACTAAATATATGTGTATGTGTGTATGTTTTTATGTATTGCAGCATATTTTTTATTGCTGCTTGACATGGGGTTGATTTCAAGTGTACAATTTATTGCATGTGTGTGTGAGTGTTTATTGTTATCTCTGCTGTATATTTATGATTTGTGTCCCATGCATTTTTATTATTATTACGTATAGATGTGCATTGCATGTAAATGCATTATGTATATATGTATGTATGTATGTATATTAATATATAAATAGATATTTCTATTTAGTAGAATTTCGGCTTTAAAGCATGATAAGTAAGCATGTTCAATGATATTTGAACATCGTGTGTGCAGTTATAAAAAAAAAAATACAAAACACATATTAATATACATATACATAATACAAAATAGTGTTTAAAACCAAAAACCAAGAAAATACCGAAAACCGGGCGCGAAATATTATTTATACAAAAAAAAAAAAAACATCCACACAGGCGCGAAGCTTAACATATATGTATAAAAATTTAATGTCGATGTGAAAAACCATAATAAACGTGAAACAAAAAATTAAAAACAAAAAAAAAAAATAATAATAATAAAAATAAAAACTAAAAAAGTCAAGCAACGTAGGGAAATTTAAACCGGCGGAACAAGCAACAAAAAGGAAAAGAAACGGAGAGGAAACAAATTGGACGCAGTGGCATAAGCTATCCCCATATCTTAACCGTATATGAAGCCCTCAAAGACGCTTGAAGCGCCACAAAGCGACTTTATTTATTCTTTCCTGTCAATTATAATAGAATGGTTGCTACCAAACTGTGTGAACTTACGGTTGATTTCCGGGAAACCGAAAACAGTTTGGTACACTACATATGTATCTCCAAATATATGTATGGACAGTATATAGTATAATTTCGCAATTGCCCTGGCTTACTTTTTGCGCAATCCTGCTTATACTGTTTGAGTATAAGGGGTATAGTCGGAAAATGTTGTCAAGTGAATACTTGAAATTTTTTTATAAATAAATTTTATAAATACTCAAAACAGTATAAGCAGGATTGTGCAAAAAGTAAGCTAGGGCAATTGCGAAATTTAAAAGAGAAAAGAAAAATAAAAAAAACCAAACATACATATGTAGGTATATGCACAATAGTCCCCTCTTACAAATGTACAAGTTAGCACCCCACACATTCAAAAAGTATCATATGATGCATTAATATCATATTATCCAAAGCAATATAATATGACACCACTAAATCGCTGAGAGTGCGACACGTGCAGTGGCAACCTGTGGGAAGCGCAGCGTCAGCAAACTCCATCCCCGTTGCAGCAATAAACGTACTTTTAGAGTTAAGCGAAAATAATTGTAAAATTCTGTTCTTACACAGAATTCAATAAAGGAGCATTGCTCCCAAAAAAGGAGCATAGCTCCTAGAAAACATTTTTTTTTAATAAAAATAACTAAACGTTTTTTAACTGGCGCCCGAACAGGGACCAGCGCGTGAAAGTAGTAATTGCTTGAAAACCAAAAAGTAAGGCTACGCGAGTGACGAACGGTAGTGATTGTGAATAAGAAAGAAAAAAAACCTGAAAATAAAAAAGTAAGGCTACGTGAAAGACGAACCCGATTCTCCAATCGATGACGATGGAGAAGACGTTCCATTGCCCGACCAAGAAGAAGTTCGAATAGCAATTACCCGCCTGAAGAACAACAAAGCGGCGGGGGCGGATGGACTGCCAGCCGAGCTATTCAAACACGGCGGCGAAGAACTGATAAGGAGCATGCATCAGCTTCTTTGTAAAATATGGTCGGACGAAAGCATGCCCAACGATTGGAATTTAAGTGTGCTATTCCCAATCCATAAAAAAGGAGACCCCACAATCTGCGCCAACTACCGTGGGATTAGCCTCCTTAATATCGCGTATAAGGTTCTATCGAGCGTATTGTGTGAAAGATTAAAGCCCACCGTCAACAAACTGATTGGACCTTATCAGTGTGGCTTTAGACCTGGTAAATCAACAACTGACCAGATATTCACCATGCGCCAAATCTTGGAAAAGACCCATGAAAGGAGAATCGACACACATCACCTCTTCGTCGATTTCAAAGCTGCTTTCGACAGTACGAAAAGGAGCTGCCTTTATGCCGCAATGTCTGAATTTGGTATCCCCGCAAAACTAATACGGCTGTGTAAACTGACGTTGAGCGGGACCAAAAGCTCCGTCAGGATCGGGAAGGACCTCTCCGAGCCGTTCGATACCAAACGAGGTTTCAGACAAGGCGACTCCCTATCGTGCGATTTCTTCAATCTGCTGCTGGAGAAAATAGTTCGAGCTGCAGAACTTAATCGAGCAGGTACAATCTTTTATAAGAGTGTACAGCTGCTGGCGTGTGCCGATGGTATTGATATCATCGGTCTCAACACCCGCGCCGTTAGTTCTGCTTTCTCGAGACTGAATAAGGAAGCAAAACAAATGGGTCTGGCAGTGAACGAGGGCAAGACGAAATATCTCCTGTCATCAAACAAACAGTCGTCGCACTCGCGACTTGGCACTCACGTCACTGTTGACAGTCATAACTTTGAAGTTGTAGATAATTTCGTCTATCTTGGAACCAGCGTAAACACCACCAACAATGTCAGCTTAGAAATCCAACGCAGGATTACTCTTGCCAACAGGTGCTACTTTGGACTGAGTAGGCAATTGAGAAGCAGAGTCTTCTCTCGACGAACAAAAACCAAACTCTATAAGTCACTCATAATACCCATCCTGCTATATGGTGCAGAGGCCACGTTGGCCACGGCGAATATCGCATTCGATGGAACGATGAGCTGTACGAGATATACGACGACATTGACTTAGTTCAGCGAATTAAAAGACAGCGGCTACACTGGCTAGGTCATGTTGTCCGAATGGACGAAAACACTCCAGCGCTGAAAGTATTCGACGCTGTACCCGCCGCGGGAAGCAGAGGAAGAGGAAAACCTCCATTCCGTTGGAAGGACCAAGTGGAGAAGGACCTGGCTTCGCTTGGAATATTCAATTGGCGCCACGTAGCGAAGAGAAGAAACGACTGGCGCGCTGTTGTTGACTCGGCTATAATCGCGTAAGCGGTGTCTACGCCAGTAAAGAAGAAGAAGGCTACGTGAAAAGTGAAAAAAAAAATAATTACTGTGCTAACAAGCGGCTACAACGCATAACGTGGGATTTGGAAATGTCGAGGGACCTCAGTACCGATAGAGGAAAGGACAAGTGATAAAGGAAAGGAGCGCATAAAAATATTCCACGGAAAGCTGGAAACCTTTAAGCTTTATAAAATATTTTAAGATAATTATAAAGGATATTGTTACTATAAAGAAAATAAAAATTAAATTGTTCAATTCAAAAAGAGAGAGATCCAAACGAAAAATAAAATGAGAAAAAAAGGGTCGTAAACTAAAGGAAAATTAATTTAAATTAAAGGAAATTAATTATCAGACACAAAAAGATAAGTTAACGTAAGCTTCACAAAAATTCCAATATTGTCAAAGAAAGTGCTACTATAAACGAAATTTTTTTTCTTAATTAATTAACTTAAAAGTAAAAAGATTAATATAATGCCGAATTAATTAACAACTAAACCATCCCTAACTCCACCTAATAACATAAATAATAGCCCAACTAAATAATGTAAAAGTAGAGAAAAACTAAAAAGATAAATACATTTCCGAAATAAAAATGCCAATTATTAAAAATTATATTATAATTTATATTGTAAGCCTCCCAACCGGAAAAAATCAGTAAAACTTTAGACTGCTCTAATGTGAAAAATAGTGGGAGAGTTAATAATTAATTAGAAATCTATTTCGAGAAAATTCTAAATTGAGCAAAGAGAATTTATAGAATAAAAAAATTGTTTGTAAAAAATATAATTCTTTGCGAATATGTTTGAGTATAATGTAGTAGATTTAAGTAACGATTCATGTAAAAAAAAAATTTTTAAAAAGTCGTTTGCCAAACTGCACGGAGGTTAACAATCAGCATCACCCTAATCGTCATAATAACCGCAATCGCCTTAATTTTCGCGAAAAATCTTTTAAGAAAACAAAAGGAAGATGAACCCAATAAACTGTCAAAACCGGCAATAGCAGGACTCAACAAAATTTTCAATACCTCTAAAGATTCAAACGAGGACGTTTGAATTTCAAGGGGGACTAGTTAGCATCCCACACATTCAAAAAGTATCATATGATGCATTAATATCATATTATACAAAGCAATATAATATGACACTGTTCACATGAGCTATGAACATTCTGCAACATCCCACATCACATCACCTCACGTCACATCGCATCACGTCACGTCACAACACCTCATCACAAAACAGTTCACAGCACACAACACTACACACACACGCATCAAATACAGTACCTAACACCGCTCATTATTACAACACAACAACCACACGATCATCAACGAGATGACTCGGAATAATCTAATTCACCACCCAAACTATCAAAAGGGATAGATCCGAACGGAATCCCTCTTTTTTTTCATTTCAGCCGCAAAGTAAGACGGTCGACCCGCAACGATTCATTTTTTCTAAAACCGCAATCTCCGCACTTTCTTCTTGTGACTTCTCGCCAAAGTGACGTTGTGACGTGAGTCGCGGATTTCGCCGCAGTGTCAGTGTGTGAAAACCAATACAGAAAGAAAAAATAGTTAAATTGTTATACTAAAGGGTGATTTTTTAAGAGCTTGATAACTTTAAAAAAAAAAAAAACGCATAAAATTTGCAAAATCTCATCGGTTCTTTATTTGAAACGTTAGATTGGTTCATGACATTTACTTTTTGAAGATAATTTCATTTAAATGTTGACCGCGGCTGCGTCTTAGGTGGTCCATTCGGAAAGTCCAATTTTGGGCAACTTTTTCGAGCATTTCGGCCGGAATAGCCCGAATTTCTTCGGAAATGTTGTCTTCCAAAGCTGGAATAGTTGCTGGCTTATTTCTGTAGACTTTAGACTTGACGTAGCCCCACAAAAAATAGTCTAAAGGCGTTAAATCGCATGATCTTGGTGGCCAACTTACGGGTCCATTTCTTGAGATGAATTGTTGTCCGAAGTTTTCCCTCAAAATGGCCATAGAATCGCGAGCTGTGTGGCATGTAGCGCCATCTTGTTGAAACCACATGTCAACCAAGTTCAGTTCTTCCATTTTTGGCAACAAAAAGTTTGTTAGCATCGAACGATAGCGATCGCCATTCACCGTAACGTTGCGTCCAACAGCATCTTTGAAAAAATACGGTCCAATGATTCCACCAGCGTACAAACCACACCAAACAGTGCATTTTTCGGGATGCATGGGCAGTTCTTGAACGGCTTCTGGTTGCTCTTCACCCCAAATGCGGCAATTTTGCTTATTTACGTAGCCATTCAACCAGAAATGAGCCTCATCGCTGAACAAAATTTGTCGATAAAACACATTTCGAACCGAACACTGATTTTGGTAATAAAATTCAATGATTTGCAAGCGTTGCTCGTTAGTAAGTCTATTCATGATGAAATGTCAAAGCATACTGAGCATCTTTCTCTTTGACACCATGTCTGAAATCCCACGTGATCTGTCAAATACTAATGCATGAAAATCCTAACCTCAAAAAAATCACCCGTTAATACAAGAAAAATACATATATTCAATTAGTGAAATCAACTTAATAAAAATTTAATACAGTATGCGATAGAAAGTGTTTTTTTATTTGGCATAAGTATACTACAAGTATATCGAGTAAGTACGAGTATACTAGAGTTAGACGCTAACAGACACTACTAAATCGCTGAGAGTGCGACACGTTTAGTGGCAACCTGTGGGAAGCGCAGCGTCAGCAAACTCCATACCCGTTGCAGCGGCAAACGTAGGCTTAGAGTTAAGCGAAAATAATTGTAAAATTCAGTTCTTACACAGAATTCAATAAAGGAGCATAGCTCCCAGAAAATATTTTTCTTTTAATAAAAATAACTAAACGTTTTTTAACTTACACACCTATTACATGCCGAAACAAAGTGGGAAACAAAATTATTGCAACATACACCCATCATGGTGCGATTCTACTAGCCATACTAGTATCCATGGTGCAAACGCTTCTAAATATGGCAAAATATAAATTGTATCTCTGGTTTGATTATTATCTTGGTTAGAAAAATCTCCAAATGCATGGAAGACGTATATTTCCAATCGAACGTCTCAAATCCTTGACCTAATGGGATCAGCTACTTGGTGACACGTAGCCAGTGCTGACAATCCTTCCGATCTAGGTACAAGAGAGTGCAAGCCTCTGCACTTTGCAACCACCACTCTTTGGTGGAATGGTCCTCGATGATTAACAGAATCTCCTGATTCTTGGCCACGATCGCCCATGCGCATCATAATTGCCCCAGAAAGTCCAAAAATTTACTCCTTTCACACGACATTGGATTATACTGACATCCTTGTGCGATTTTCATCATACCCCCGAGCACTTATCGCTTCCATGTTAAATTTCATCAAGCGACTCAAAATTAGAGTAAAGGGAGAACCCACGCTGTTCAGTGAACAAACAAACGGTTCGTCCTGCGGCCATGATCACATATACCATTTCGGTAGCAAATGACGTGACCAATAACTTTTGTTTTATACATTTTGCCATGAGATGCGTATTTCAGGCTAGGTAGACAATTTCACGATTTTAGGCGAATTTCCGAAATTTCAAGGCCGAGGTTCGGGTTGAAGATGCAATCCGATCTCAAAACAAAAAGTTGCATTGGAATCAGGAAGTACTAAGGCAACTTTTCCGCACTATTAGAAATACCGAATCAAAAAAATTCCGGAATCGACCCACCTTAGTGGGGGTTCCTTCCTATATGAGAAATGATGTCCTCCACCGGGATCTAAAGTTGTTTACTGTAAAGGAAACAATCGAAGAACTTTGTAGACGTTAACTTTTTCGTTTGGAGAATCATGAAAATATATTTGCGATTCAACTGCAGGGCAATAGTTTACAACGAAGAAGATCGTTGTCGTCAATTAATGTTTAAAATTTTATTTTATTTCATTGTTTCTATTTTTTGTGTATTTAATGTCATACTACCATAATTCATCCTCATTGTCTTTTCATGAAATTTTATTTTTTATATTTAAACAGATTTTAAAAGTATTGAAATTTACAAACAAAAGTCGGCTAGATCGATCCAAAAAATTATCAATAGAATACCAAAATATACCTATGTTTTAAATTTCATTAGGATATCTCAAAACCTCACGAACGAAAGTTGAACATCGCCTAAAAAATTGCTGGCACGAAAGGGTTTCGACCGGTATTCTTTTAGTCAAAGTTGTTCAGAATGACCCGTAGAAAATCTCCCACATACGCTATTTTTCCGTTTTTTTTTTGAATTTCAGAACGCTCTAATATAGCCGATCGCGACAATTGAGTTAATACGCCTAATTAATTCCCGTGGAAGATGACAACATCTAATGTGTCGACGTTAAGAGTTTTCAAGAGAAAGGTTTGTGCATTGGCCACGGCGAATATCGCATTCGATGGAATAGTTCTACGAATTAAAAGGCAGCGGCTACGCTGGCTAGGTCATGTTGTCCGAATGGACGAAAACACCCCAGCTCTGAAAGTATTCGACGCTGTACCCGCCGGGGAAGCAGAGGAGGAGGAAGACCTCCATTCCGTTGGAAGGACCAAGTGGAGAAGGACCTGGGTTCGCTTTGAATATCCTATTGGCGCCACATTGCGAAAAGAAGAAACGACTGTTGCACTATTGTTAACTTGGCTATAACCGTGTAAGCGGTGTCTACGCCAGTAATGAAGTGAAGAAGAATTATTATGTTTATTAAATTAATTAACCCTACAAGATTACCCATTTTTTGAGAACTTTAATATACCTTCGTAAACACAATTCTTTTTAACCATCCATTGGCAATTTTGTTATCAATATAAAAAATTTAAAGTTTGAAAAATATCCAAATATTTCCACGCAAAATTATTCCATTTTTACTACAATTTTGTTCACCACGCAACAAATTAACAAAAATGTTTACTATTTTGTTTAAAATTTACATGCTTCTTCTTCTCAATTCAAAAGAACTACGCCAGAACAAGGCGGTAAAGTGCAATTTGTTTTTGTAACAATTATCACAGCTTAAACTGATAAAATTACTGTAAATCAGGCGTAATCTTGTAATCAATCATTCTTGTGTGCATATGTTTTTAATTGCTTTGCGGTGAAGCCAATTACTGCTTAAAATACTCTAAGATATGTATGTTCGGCAATGTCAGATGATTTTTTTTAACGAAAGGTTTGTCTCCAATTAACTGGGGAAAATTAAAAGTATATTTTTTCAATAACACATATCTTTAACCAAATATGGGAGAATCAATTAATTGGGTTCATTTAAGCTGGAAAATTTGCATTACTTTGAATGCAATACATTTTTATTCGATCAGATGATTCAAATAAGCGACGGATTCTGTAAATTATTTCCAAATAACATATTACGTAAATAATTAACAAAACAAACTTTACAATACATATTTTATATATAAAATATTAATACGATGATAAAAATTATATTTTTATAATAATTAATATTTCTATGCGCTTCTTGGTGGCGAACAGATTTTTTTAATTCTTAATGGTAAATAGTAGCGAATATGTTAGAAATGGATAGACCAATTAAAAAAAAACGAACTTTAGAGCCTTTCTTATTTTTAGAAGTTTGGAATAACCTTTAACTATTTTTTCAAAAGGTGTATAAAAGCATATTTTGCAAATATATAGATACTCATTACCTTGCCCTGCATTTAAACTGGTATCTAGAGTTTTAATCACGTCTACATTTAAAACCGTGGCATCTGACCGTCCTTTCAAATTCCATGCAAAAATTGATAAAATATATGGATTTCCGGGAATAAGAGTTGTGAGAGTGAACCTAGGATAAGATGATGTTTTATTAACATAAAGCTCCTGAAAATACAAAAATTTTACAGTAATTAGAAATTGTGTTATAATAGTGAGCAATATTAAAGAACTTAAAAACTGAACTTATTTTTAATATTTATGAAAAGAAAAAATTAGTACTAATATAGTAAGACACAGAACTCAAATTTAGCACAACGAATCACATATATCAGAATTAAAATTTTTGGACAATAGCGAGGAGCATGTTGATTCTATTCATTCATTGGTCTAAGTAAATTAAGAAACGGAACTCAAATTTAGCACAACGAATCACATTGAGGAGGGCCATTTATGGTCTGAAATTTTTTAAAAAGGGAGCGAGACCGCGCCCGTTTAATATACGTATTTTTCAAATTAATAAAACCTTATTACCCAAATTTGCAACAGCCTTCTTACAATAATGTGAAAACACTGCACTCGAATGATAAATCCGCCGACTCTTCATTCCACATACAAGTATGACGGTATGTTAAAAACTATTAAAGGGATATGTGATTGAAATTCGGAGAGAATAATTTCCGGATTATAGTAACTTCCTGTAAATGAGCGGAATCGGGTCAACACTTCCATGAGCCCCATATACCTAACATAAATATTATCCAACTTTTGGGTGACTTTCTACTGCATAAGTACATATATCGGCTAATTTTTTGGTTAAATCAATGAAAATTACTCATAAGAGTGTATCTTTGTGCCTAAAATAGATAAAATTGGACGAAAACTTGGCCTAGCTTGATTCCAAAATCTTAATCTGACTTGATTCCAAATGATTGGTGAAGGTATGGGAGTTATCTTAATGAAATCTTAATAAATTTTTTTTAGTATTTAGTATGTTAATAGTATGATTTAGTATTGGCGAAAATAGATAAATAGAGTCATAACTACGCCCACCTCACATTTAATACTTATAATGATTTTCATTCTTCCAGCAAGTTTTTTGTCCAATATTGTATTATAATATATACTAGAGCAATGTCCAAAGTAATTGAATTAGCCCATCCCCTTCTCTGCCCCAACGTACCACATAAAAAATTACCGCCTTTCGACCTGTATTTAAACGTTCAAGTTGGTAAAAATATGTATCTTCGGCCGATTTAATATCATTTAAATTTTCAATATATTTTTATGTATTATAATTTTAGCTAACACGAACTAAAATATAGTAATAACATTAAGTCGGTCGAGTGGCCTCAGTTCTTGCATAAGCTGCATTTTGTACGCTTTCAATTTAGGATCTCGACGTAAAATGTGCCACGCTGTTCCATACGTCAGTCCGAGTTGTTGCGAAAGGTGCCGAACCGACTCTTCACAGTCTTCGTTTACACCCTAAGCTACGCCTGCTATATTTTTTTCACTGCATGTTTGATGTGATCTATTTGGTTGAATATTAACCAACAACGAATGTTGGGTCTCAAGATGGGTGATGCTGTTGCGAATAGTACGCTCATGGCCGATTATGTTGAGCGAAGCGCGCATCCCTGCAGAACCATAATTTTCGTAATAAAGTTGAAGAAGTCTTTCCATGATGAAATATCAAACAATAGGTTATGGGTATATGTTTCTTAAGTTTTCTGTGAAAATAACAATAGTACCGTTCGTTATGGCCGCAGTATTAAATCAACGTAATCAGGTATTGAACTGCTTCCGGGAAAATAGTTATAGTCGTAGGGCTATACGCAATACCTACTCTTGAGTCCCCTCCGCGAAACCTGAACAATTCTTGTGTAAGATGCGGTAGCAAACCAAAGTGGAGCATGGGATCAGGATTCGAAACAGGCAGCTTCAGCAGAGCCCCTCTGACATATTCAGTTTAAGCGTTCGTTGAAGTCTTATTGCATCGCCTATTCACCAGAGATGCGTCTGCGAAAGGACGTTGGTTGTGAAGCAAGCGGTTCGCTATATAAATGTGAAGAAAACTTTATACATAGTACATGTCTAGCGAGGTTAATTATGGTGGATGAGCGTCTAGCCAAAATTTGCATCGCAAACGATTGCCTCTTATGAGCGGTTTTAGCGCTCTTACATAATAATGACTGCTTCAGCCACAATGGAAAAATTGTGCTGGGCGATTTTAACGTTAGAGTGGGCGAAGGCACCTTGTTACAACAGTTTTTTTTTAAATAGTTCTTTATTTATTGGGTCCGCTTGGAAACGCGTATTCAAATCTTAAATCTATTTAAAACTTAAGAAGCTCAAGAATATGGTTGAGCCTTTTTTTGGCAGAACGTTGCTCTCTAGTTGGCTGTTAGATCACTTCTTTTTAGACGTGTTTTATTGCAGGAATTTACCAAGCCATTAACTAATGGGTTTGGATGTTTGCGAAGTTTAGAAATATATCTTCGGCTGTCCTCTATCTCCTTCTTTACCATAGAAATATATAGATCTTTATGAATGTTTTCATTACGCATGTACCATAATGAACCCGTGATTGGTCTAAGCATTTTAGATTGGAACCTTTGTATTATATATATCAATGTTGGTTGCACAGGTTAAGTTTAGAATTTTTGTTTAAAGGCCAATTTAAATTCGATGCTCTTAACTTTATGCTCTGATGGAGCATTTGTTACGGCTTACTACAGCTGTGTCATCTGCGAAAGTGGATGTTAATAGTTGTTGGAATGTCTGTTGTATATATTATGTACAGGGTTGGGGGCCTAGTACGCTACCCTGAGGTACACCAACCCTTGCGGCTCGTTGTTCTGATATGAAGTCTGCTACTTCAACTCTAAATTTCCTGTTCCTTAATATGACTACAAAATTTTATGTAATTCGTAAGGTAAAACGTTTTTGATTTTCCATTTAAAGCCTTCATGCCAGACCTTATCGAACGCCTGAGCTACATCTGGAAAAATAGCTGAACAACTCGAATACTTTTATAACTTCGTTGGGAATTGCGTTAGTATTATATTGTTTTCGTGGGTAAGAGACTTATTAGTCTGTAAGAAGAAGACTGTGTTAAGTCTCTCCCAGGTTTACATATCATGATTATCTGCAACTTTTTCCACGAATTTGGATAGTATCCGAAACAAAAAATTGCAATAAAGAGCAAGAAGAGTTCCGTTATAGCAATATTTGATAACTATATTAACATTTTTGGAGTATTATAATTGTGTCCTGATGCCTTTTTTGGATTTAACTCTTTTATGATTCTAATAACTTCAGCAGTAGAAGTCCTAATAAACACAAACGACTCATTAGTGGTATTGGGCAAAGTTGGCAACTTAAAGTTGTTCTTTGAGCAATTAAACCATTTTTTAGCTTTTAACTGTCTTAGAGGCATGTTGGAATCTACTGGTGGCTTAAAAGACTTTTGGGCTTTCCTAAGGAAGTTTTCTTGCTAGAATTTGGGCACAGTTTCTTTATATAATTTTCAGTGTTTTGTTCTTCCTCGCGCTTAAGTGCTTTTTACACTCTGAACAGGGTATATTAAATTTGTTATGAACTTTGTAAAACTCATACACCATCTAGGGTGTAAAATTTTATGTCTTTGGCGTAATTATTTATTGGTTTATTGCGCTTTTAGTAGTTTTGAACAGTACCGTTAAATGGCGAGTGAGCGGGGTTATCTTCCGATTTCATCCATTTTCACACTATTGGTAGGATTTTTTACATTATTTGAGCGTAGCAAATTTGGTTGTTGCAGCTTTAGTAGTTTAGGAGAAATGTACATTAAACCTATGCTACTGTGATCCCCTGTGGCAAATTGGAATTTTATATCTTAATTTCGTTCTTAGTTATGGCAGTTTATAGGTTTTCGAGTAATAGCGTTTTGTGGGCGTGGCAATGGTCCGATTACGCCGTTTTAAGAACTCGTAATTTTTTTTGTATTAAAAAGCCCACATAGCAAGCTTTATCAAGATATCTAAGAGTAGACTAACGGCAACTAGTGTATATATCTTCCACACGATTTGCATACTATAAATCCCTTTGACTCTTACGACAGTATGAAAATCTGTGAAATCGCATGGTCACCCCGCCCATTTCCATATACTACCTATTGCTGATTTTTGATTTTATCTATAATTGAAATTCAGAGAGAATACGTTTCTTATAAATGGGTTGAATCGGGTTAGTAATTCCCTCAACCCCCGTATACCTAAAATAAAGATGTTCGAGCTTCCGAGAAACGTTATGCCGCATATATCGGCCAATATGTGAGTTATCTTAGTAAAATTAAGAGAGCTTGTTCTTTTTATAATGGTGATATATAATTAACAGGCCTTATGTACTTGAGTGTGCTTCCCTGGATGTAATTCTTGCAAGTTGTATGAGTACGAAATGTTCTGTTATACCCGAAATGAGTTCTTCCTTACTCGTTTAAGATAAGGTTTTGCCAACACCTGAAAGTATTAGTCTGCCTTCGTCATTGCAAGTTGCAAATGTATAAAATACACCCTAACTTATATCTTCCTTGTTTGTACTTTTTACTCGAGGAATACGTGGCATCAGATTCGTTATTAAATTTTCCGGTCAAAGTGGTTACTTCTATAATTTTATCTGTGATCTTTTTATACTCTCGCAACAAAGTTGCTAAGGAGAGTATTATAGTTTTGTTCACATAACGGTTATTTGTAAGTCCTAAAAGAGTCAGATATTGGGTTATATATACCAAAGTGATCAGGGTGACGAGTAGAGTTGAAATCCGATAAGGTGATAAAAAGGTTAAGTTCGAAGATGGGCAAAATCGGCCCACTGCCACGCCCACAAAATGGCGGAAACCGAAAACCTATAAAGTGTCATAACTAAGCCATAAATAAAGATATTAAAGTGAAATTTGGCACAAAGGATCGCATTAGGGAGGGGCATATTTGGACGTAATTTTTTTGAAAAAGTGGGCGTGGTCCCGCCCCCTACTAAGTTTTTTGTACATATTTCGGAAACTACTATAGCTATGTCGTTAGCTAGAGTCGTTTCCTTCAGGCATTTCCATATACAGTTCAAAAATGGAAGAAATCGGCGTGGCCGCGCCCTACTAAGTTTTTTGTACATATCTCGGAAACTACTATAGCTATGTCGTTAGCTAGAGTCGTTTCCTTCAGGCATTTCCATATACAGTTCAAAAATGGAAGAAATCGGATAATAACCACGTCCACCTCCCATACAAAGGTTATGTTGAAAATCACTAAAAGTGCGTTAACCGACTAACAAAAAACGTCAGAAACACTAAATTTTCCGGAAGAAATGGCAGAAGGAAGCTGCAGCCAGACTTTTTTTTTTAAATTATAAATGGGCGTGGCGTCGCCCACTTATGGACCAAAAACCATATCTCAGGAACTACTCGACCGATTTCAATGAAATTCGGTACATAATATTTTCCTAACACTCTGATGACATGTACGAAATATGGGTGAAATCGGTTCACAACCACGCCTTCTTCCAATATAACGCTATTTTGAATTCCATCTGATGCCTTCTCTGTATAATATATACATTAGGAATCAATGATGATAGCGGAATAAAACTTTACACAAATACGGTATCTAAGCTGAGGTATCCCTTGTGGAAAAATTGTCGTGATCGGACTATAACTTTTCAAGGTCCCTGATATCGAACACGAAGAACTCAGTGCCTAACCTAACCTAACCTAATTTTTCAGCGAAAATGTCGGTAAATCTCTCAGAATTTAATTCTAATTAATTTTACAACAAAATAAAAAAATGTGCAAATAACGGATAATGAAATCTCGATTATCACTTTATCATGCGAGAGTATAAAATGTTCGGTGACACCCGAACTTAGCCCTTCCTTACTTGTTTTGATTAGATATGTATTTGGTAATTACCGTTGCTTAATTTAAGAGGATTCTCATTACGCTGAACAATAGGTAAACCAATTTTGAACCGAACAATATGTGATGACATTCAGGTTATCTAGAGGTTTTTGAAATATAGTACACATGACTATCAAGTGAGTCATAGCAGGTGCTAAAAGAGCGTAAGTGATCGTATACGTATACACACGGATTGTCACTAAAACGCACAAACGAAGAGCGTAAAACGAGCACTTACGATGGGACGAACTTTGTCACAAAGCGATAGTGAAATAATAGCGGGATTCTGTAACCAGTCTCTAGTCTCTATTTGAGACATTTTGAGGCAAAGTCTCAATTTGAGACTAGTTACTATTCACTAAACAGTCTCTAGCGTTAGTCTCAAAATGTTGAGACCTGGTAGTTAGCAGGTCACAAAACTAAAAAGAGCTCTTGTCTGCCATTTTGAATATACTGAATAGATATCATCATAGATATTAATCGATTGTCGTTTCTTTATATTTTGTAAGCAACTCAAACACGAAAATATGAAAAATAAATCAATTTTACATAAATTTCGTAAATATTATGAAACAAAGTCAACATATATTTTTATTTTTTATTGATAATTATGTTTTTTGACTATGCTATAGGAAATTTAATATTTGTTATCGACATATTTATTTTCATTCAAGTGTAAAAACATCTCTGAATAATGAAATGTAATAGATTTTGAGACTGTCACTTACAGAATAGCAAAATCATCTCAAGTCTCAAAAATTGTCTCTAACTCAAAATCTCAAATTTAGAGACTTGAGACTGTCTCACGTTACAGAATCGCACGGTAAGTCTGCAATCAGAAGTCAAGCTGAATAGACCTGTACGCATTACTTTATGATTTATGAATGTACGTATCTGTGAGTACTCGTATTGGATACATAAATATGGCAAAGTTAATATCGTTCAAAGCTAAGTGGGAATTCGAATTTTTTTTTATTTTAAATAATTCTGCGAAGCCGCTTTGTATACAAGCAAAATTTAAAAAGGCATTTCCTTTCATTTCACAAAGAAATAAATAATTTATTAAACGAAGATAGGTTAATAAAGTTTTTTGAACTAAAGCATTCATTTATACAAAATGCTAATTTTATCGAACGAAGCGATCCTTCGGCTTTTATTAAGGCTTCCTGCATTATTTGCTATGCTTTAGCAAAAAGGGGAAGACCATTAGAGGATGGAAGGTTTTTTAAAACGGTCGCAATACCAGTGCTTCAATGTTTTGGGCAATCTGGAATGGAACTAGCGCGAAACATTAATGATATTCCGTGGTCCCGCCGAACTATTACTTGACGCATTGGCGATATTTCTAATTTTATATATGTATTTGAATTTGAAAAAAAAAGATTTTGCCTTCAAAATTTTATTCAGTTGCTTTAGACGAAAGCACAGACATTCAAGATACAAGTCAACTTTTAATATTCATAAGGACCGTTGATGAAAATTTTAATATTTTGGAAGATATGCTTTGTTTACAAGGATTATATAAAAATGCAACCGGGAAAAATATATTCAAGGTTTTAGAACGACAACTTTTTTCATTTTCTGAAAAAGAAAAGCTGTCGTCCATTTGCACGGACGGAGCACCTACTATGATAGGCAAAAAATACGGTTTAATTGGTAACTTTTAAGGTTGAAAAAGTAATGGAAATTGCAGTCAAAATTATAAAAAAAATTCGTAGTGGTCATAATGCTCTCACTCATCGAAGGTTTCGGCAATTTTTGGAAGAATCAGAATTTAGCGATGTTCTGCTTCACACAGAAGTGAGATGGCTTAGCAGAGCTAAGTGTCTTGAACGCCTGTTTAACTTGAAAGAAGACGTAATTTTGTTTTTTGCCGAAGATTCTTCTGCAGACACCAAAGAAATAATCAGCAATTTAAATAATCCTGATTTTTTGTTAAGTTTTGCTTTTTTGTGTGACATCAGTATTTTTTTCTCCCAGTTAAATTTAAATATGCAAGGTAAATATAAATACATTTTTGATTTTCAGTAGCTATGGACGCATTTAAAAAACGTCTGCAAATTCTTGAAAATCAATTTCGTTCTGGAGTTTTAGACAATTTTAAACACACAAAAGAAATTTTTGATCATTTTGATATGCAAAATAAATTAACAATGTACTTCGACTCATTTAAAGACCTCAAACAGAATCTAAGTAGTAGATTCAAAGACTTGAGCAGGGTTAAACCTATAATTGATTTGTATGTGAATCCCTTCCTCTGTAAAATTGATGATCTTGAAGAACATTTACGAGAAGAGCTCAGTCAACTTCAGTCTGATGTTAACCTTCCCTTAGACCGTGGTATTGAATTTTGGAGAAATATGGAAGAGCACAAATATCCGCTTTTAAAAAATGAGATTTTTAAATTATATTCTATGTTTGGAACAACTTATATTTGCGAGTCAACGTTTTCAGCAATGGTATATACTCGTATTAAGAATAGGTATAGAACTAGGCTAACAGATAAACATTTAGAAGACCTGCTTAGGATAAAAGTATCAAATTTTGATTTAGATTATGATGAACTCGTCAATTATATTATATTAGAATGAAAGTATCATATTTTGATTTAGATTATAATGAGGTCGTCAATTATATTATACTATAGTGAAGAATGAATTAATTTTTAGTTAAAATTTTAAGTTTAATATTTTTTCGGTAATCAATTGAAGTATTCTATCCAAGTTAAATATTAATTATTCATTATAAAATATTATTATTTTATATTACAAAATTACGTCGTATATACAAGTATGTACATTCGTATGTAGCATGCGCTACTTCGTGCAGCATAAACCTACTTATTCGACTTCTGCAAGCAGACTGATTATTTCTGATCGTTGATTCGCTTTGTCACACAGTAAATGCACTAACACAATGTCATTTTATGAGCGCCGTTTGGTTGTGGTCGTGCCCATCCCTGGTTATGATTAAAGCAGTGGTCGGCATGAGAGGATCTGTCACTGTGTTGGTGAGCACGAAAAAAAAGTAGCCCAGTGAGAAATTGGAATTAAAATTAAGCATCTAATCTAAATAATTAATAGTATAATGAAAATTAACAAAATGTCTTTTAAGGACATCAATTCATTTTTTTTTTAGTTGTGACATTTCAGCATTTCGTTTCAATTCTATATTTATGAAAGTGCTGTGTATACATCATTTTTTCAACAATTTACAATCCTTTAATACTTTCAAAATAGGATCCTTATGCGTCGATGCAGCAAAATTTCCTAGCATTAAAGGCTTTGAGTTAAAAAAACGGTGTGAGCCGGGGCGTTGTCGTGGCGCAACTTCCAATCGGCTGCAATGTCTTGTCGGACCTGATTGACCCTTCGTTTGAGTCTCTTGAAGACTTCCACGTAAAACTTGGCGTTGACGGTTTATCCAGGAGAAACAAATTCATGGTGGACGATGCCTTTGATGGTAAAAAAGACAATGAGCATCGTTTTAAATTTTTTCCTTTTCTTCATCAGCGACCTCTTCCCGCCCTCCAAAAAGACCTGGTGCCACCGAAACACACCACTTCTTGCTAAAGCAACATCTGGGTAAGCCTGCTTGATCATATCAAACGTCTCTGTCGCAGATTTACCGAGTTTCACACAGAATTTAATTGCGTACCTCTGCTCTAACGAACGCTGCATTTTTGGCTTGCACCAATCACAGAAACACGTCGCGCGAAACCAGGTGCCTGGAGACAACTGACCAGCCGCTCGTCTCGATTTACCACAGTAGACACGTTGTTGGTATTGATCACGATATTTTTGGCCGCTAATATAGCAAGCGTACTAAGTCAGTGATGACTTTTGATTTGTTTATGCTTTCTGCGATCTTACAGAAAGCAGATTCGTTAATTTGCATTCACCTGTTTCCAATATCCATTAATTGTTTCGCAATATCTCCAGACGATGCCAAGAGTCGCATAGGATAATTTGACATGGCGCATATATAAAAAGTAGTCTACCGATTTGATCTGTGACTGCAACCATAATTCAGTTGTATACAATGCGATTATACATGTTTGGTGGGAATACGTATTCAATTCCTACAATTTTGGTACCTCAGAATTAGAGTTGCAAAAGCTAATATAATGCGAAGCTATCGATAGTTTTGCAACTCTAATTCTATCGTACTATCTATAGCTTCGATAGTTTTGCACCTCTAATTCTTTATTAAAACAAATAATATCGATAGTACCGACAGTTTTCCAAGTTGAAATTTATTTATTTTGCACTGCACAGTGGTTAGTTTAATAGCGGGATTCTGTAACCAGTCTCTAGTCTCTATTTGAGACATTTTGAGGCAAAGTCTCAATTTGAGACTAGTTACTATTCACTAAACAGTCTCTAGCGTTAGTCTCAAAATGTTGAGACCTGGTAGTTAGCAGGTCACAAAACTAAAAAGAGCTCTTGTCTGCCATTTTGAATATACTGAATAGATATCATCATAGATATTAATCGATTGTCGTTTCTTTATATTTTGTAAGCAACTCAAACACGAAAATATGAAAAATAAATCAATTTTACATAAATTTCGTAAATATTATGAAACAAAGTCAACATATATTTTTATTTTTTATTGATAATTATGTTTTTTGACTATGCTATAGGAAATTTAATATTTGTTATCGACATATTTATTTTCATTCAAGTGTAAAAACATCTCTGAATAATGAAATGTAATAGATTTTGAGACTGTCACTTACAGAATAGCAAAATCATCTCAAGTCTCAAAAATTGTCTCTAACTCAAAATCTCAAATTTAGAGACTTGAGACTGTCTCACGTTACAGAATCGCACGGTTAAAATCATAATAAGTAATAAACAGTTAGAATAATTTGATAATAATACTAACCACACATGCACCATATGATTGTTTAAAAGAAGAAGTCCGAATCTCGTTTAGTTGTAATAGCACAAATTATTTAATTTGGGTATTGCATACATATTACTCATTTAAACACAATTATATTATAATAAATAAACCGCTCCAAAGCCCTCTCCACCAACGCCAATGATAACTAATAATATTAAATTAAAAAGGTTGATGAATGAAAAAGGGAATTTCTCGAATATTACTCAACTATTTTTTTTTTATTTTTTTAATATTACTCAACTAAATTACAAACTTATTTTAATAAAATTTATTTACATTTTCATGGTTGTTTTCTTTGACAAGTGATGAAAGGATCTCCATTGGCTTTGTACACTTCAAGCAGACTAATGCCTCTGGGTGAATGTATGTATAAGTTTGCATAATATATATTTATAATACGGTGGGTCAAAAATGAACTACTGTTTGGTACTCTGAAATTTGAATGAATTTAGCTGTTAAACACCTCTCAGAAAGGCTCTCCAAGTATGAACTTTTGATTTTAACGAGAAGGTCCTCCGCCTAATGGTTTTCTTTATTAGATAGAAAAATTTGTAACTCACTTTCAACTACTTTAAAAAAAAAAAAATTTATAAACTTTATAGGAAATTGAATGGTCTACAAAATGGTCTCCTATGGTTTCTTCGCAAACTTAACCGTTTCAAATATTATTTGTGAATTTTATGACCTACAGTCATGTAGATAATTTTTGCTCTACAAAAAATAATAAAAAACAAGTAAGGAAGGGCTAAGTTCGGGTGTCACCGAACATTTTATACTCTCGCATGATAAAGTGATAATCGAGATTTCATTATCCGTTATTTACACATTTTTTTATTTTGTTGTAAAATTAATTAGAATTAAATTCTGAGAGATTTACCGACATTTTCGCTGAAAAATTAGGTTAGGTTAGGTTAGGCACTGAGTTCTTCGTGTTCGATATCAGGGACCTTGAAAAGTTATAGTCCGATCACGACAATTTTTCCACAAGGGATACCTCAGCTTAAATACCGTATTTGTGTAAAGTTTTATTCCGCTATCATGATTGGTTCCTAATGTATATATTATACAGAGAAGGCATCAGATGGAATTCAAAATAGCGTTTTATTGGAAGAAGGCGTGGTTGTGATCCGATTTCACCCATATTTCGTACATGTCATCAGAGTGTTAGGAAAATATTATGTACCGAATTTCATTGAAATCGGTCGAGTAGTTCCTGAGATATGGTTTTTGGTCCATAAGTGGGCGACGCCACGCCCATTTTCAATTTTTAAAAAAGTCTGGGGACAGCTTCCTTCTGCCATTTCTTCCGGAAAATTTAGTGTTTCTGACGTTTTTTGTTAGTCGGTTAACGCACTTTTAGTGATTTTGAACATAACATTTGTATGGGAGGTGGGCGTAGTTATTATCCGATTTCTTCCATTTTTTAACTGTATATGGAAATGTCTGAAGGAAACGACTCTAGCTAACGACATAGCTATAGTAGTTTCCGAGATATGTACAAAAAACTTAGTAGGGGGCGGGGCCACGCCCACTTTTCCAAAAAAAATACGTCCAAATATGCCCCTCCCTAATGCGATCCTTTGTGCAAAATTTCACTTTAATATCTTTATTTATGGCTTAGTTATGACACTTTATAGGTTTTCGGTTTTCGCCATTTTGTGGGCGTGGCAGTGGGCCGATTTTGCCCTTCTTCGAACTTAACCTTCTTATGGAGCCAAGAAATACCTGTACCAAGTTTCATAATGATATCTCAATTTTTACTCAAGTTACAGCTTGCACGGACGGACGGACGGACAGACAGACATCCGGATTTCAATTCTACTCGTCACCCTGATCACTTTGGTATATATAACCCTATATCTGACTCTTTTAGTTTTAGGACTTACAAACAACCGTTATGTGAACAAAACTATAATACTCTCCTTAGCAACTTTGTTGCGAGAGTATAAAAATTGAAGGAATTTCGAGTTTACTTCAAATCATAGTGAACATAAATATTGACGGATTACCTCTATTCAAAACTTCACAAAAACAATTATGGCCAATTTTAGGGAAAGTGGTTAGCTGTAATAAATCTGTTGTATTTCCTGTTGCAATCTACGAAGGAAAAACTAAACCTGATGATATTTGTTTATATTTCGAGAGTTTTGTTGCAGAATATTTATATGAAAATGACTCAGCAACAACCAAATCAGAATAAGACAATTTGACTTCAAAGAGAAATCCATAACGGATTAATAATTTTTAAAATAATTCTATAGATGATTCGCAAATTCATTCCGAAAACAACTACAGGGGCAGCAGCAATAACAACAACTATCTCAAAACCAATAATAATACCAACTTCCCCAACAGCAATAGCAATAACAAAACTTGTGAAAGGTGCAAATCTTTGGAGGCTAAAATTGACGATTTTAACACCAAATTTGACAACATGCTAGGTATTTTTTTAAATAAAATTTGGATGCAAATAATTTTAAAATTTTCGTTATCAAAGCCGCATAAGGAGGTAAGAGTAATTTCACGGCTGTAACCCAAATAGAAAATACATTGGGAGAAAAATTTGAGATCCCAGAAGATCAACAACCTACCTCACTCCATACCACATTAAGAGGAATGAGTGAGTTCGCAAGAGTAAAGGAAACGTTGACGAAACGACATGAAAAACTGAGCGTTTGGATTTTATTGACCCCAGAGCTGAACCAATGTTATATGGATAAGGCAAGAAATATGCTTTTTGGGGACACACTCTTTAAACAAATCCAAGACAAGGTTGAGCCAGAAGAAGGGTTACGAAAAGACCTTTTAAAACAACTACTTGTTGATAAAAAGAAGAACACCACAGAGAATTTAAGTAAAAAAAGCTGAGAAATTCGTTATAGATAAATTTTCGAACAGAAACCCAAATGCAGAGCAGTGGATACGAGAATTTGAAACTGAATGCAGAAGATTGGAGGTAAAAGAAAATCAGATGATTGAGATGTTTAAATTATTTCTAGACCGGTCGTGTCTTGACTGGTACTCGTCCATGATGCAGATTGGAAAAACAATTTCATCGAAACCTACGCAAGTAAGGGTTGGGCACCTGTCAGGTATGCATTGGGGTATAAATACCATTCGGGGTCTCTGGTAGACTTCGCGGTAAAAAAAGAGCGACTATTATTAGAAATTCGTAAAACCACGGACACGGGAATGCTGATCGACCTGATTACAACAGCTCTGCCGAACTTTATTACTGATAAGCTAGATCGTGAATCATTAAAAAAAACTGAAAACTTATTCGGCGCCTTAGGAAAACTGGAACACCTAGCGGAGAAAAAAAAGAACGAAAACCCGACACCCAGAAGACCAAACCTGAGAAAAATGCATGCACAATACGTGAAAAAAATAATAAGCCCGGACGGCGCCACTCGGAATCGAACTGCTGGTTCAAGAATAAAGAAATTGGAGAACAAAAAAATGGAAAAATCAAACATGTCAATAACGCGGAATTAGAGGTAGAACTAGAACACGATAGTTCAAAAAACTAATCTTGACACCACTGATTAAAATAAAAGTATTACTTAATGAATTCCTTGAATTGGACGGAATCTATGATTCCGGATCAAACGTGTCATTAATCAATTCAAAATTCTTAAAAAAAGAACGTCGTCAATAATCAGGGAACTAATACTAATAATTTACAAACAATCAGTGGTGTAAAGAAAGCCGAAGGTTGGGTAGAGGTAAAATTTAAAATTTTCGAAATGGAAAAAAAAATTAAAATATTTGTTGTTGATGATATGAATTGCAAATACGATCTCCTACTTGGTTTAGATTCAATAAAAGAATTCAAATTGACTCAAGACGAGAATTTAAACGTCAAACAGAGTTGTTTGAACACAAAAGAAATTGATAACCAAGAAAATATTTCAAAAGAAACGATAAAAAAGAATAATGATATGAGATTTGTTATAAACTTCAATGAACATATAGTAAAAGAAAATTTCCAAATTCAAATTAACCACTTATTATGTGAAGAAAAAAACGAAATCAATAAATTAGTTGATCGATACAAAAGTGTATTCGCCAAAGATAAATACGATATAGGGATAGTGGGGAACTATGAAGCTCACATAGATCTAGTCGTTGAAAAATACCCCAGTAAACGTCCATATAGGTGTACTATAGATGATAAAAAAGAAAGAGAGGAGCAGATAGCGAAGCTGTTAGAAAGAGACCTGATCGAGGAATCATATAGCCCCTTTGCTGCCCCAGTCACATTGGCATACAAACGGGACGAATGGACGAAATCTAGACTGTGTATAGACTTTAGGGAATTGAACAAAATCGTAATACCTGAATCTCAATCTTTTCCTCTAATCGAGGACATAATGGAAAAAGCGCGAAATTGTAAATATTTTACAAAATTAGATATAAATTCTGCTTTTTGGTCAATTCCCCTAAAGATTACAGATAGGCAAAAGACAGCTTTCGTAACTCAAGAGGGTCACTTTCAATGGACCTGCTTACCGTTTGGCCTGAAAACAGAACCAGCAATTTTTCAACGGATATTAAGTAACATTATTAGGAAAAATAAACTAACGGATTTCACAGTAAATTATATTGATGATATTCTTGTTTTTTCTAAAAGTTTCGATGAACATGTGAATCACATCGGGCAATTGCTGGAGGCTGTATTGAAGGAAGGATTTAGACTTAAATTTTCAAAATGCACGTTTGCGGAAAGTTCGGTAAAATACTTGGGCCACATAATAGAAAATAATAATATATATCCAATAAATGATAATTTAGTAGCTATAAAGGCCTTTCCGACACCAAAAACTAGGAAAAATATTCGTCAATTCCTTGGAAAAATAAATTTTTATCACAAATATATCAAAGATAGCACAAAGATTCTGGAACCTTTGCATAATTTATTACGAAAAGATCAAAAATTTATATGGACAGAAAGATGTCAAAACTCATTTAATGATATAAAACACCTTCTATACTCAAAACCAGTGTTGGGGATCTTCGATCCAGATAAACAAATACACATATACACTGACGCAAGCATACGAGGACTCGGAGCGATTCTACAACAACCACAAGAAAATGGGGACGAAAAACCTATTGCATACCTTTCGAAAAAACTGACAAAAAGTCAAACCCAAAAGAAAGCTATTTACTTAGAATGTTTAGCTATAAAGGAGCTATACAATACTGGCAATACCGACTAATGGGAAAGAGATTCACTATTTTTACTGACCACAAACCTCTGTTGCAAGTAAATGTAAAATCACGAACGGATGAAGAACTCGGAGACATGACACTCTTTTTATCACAGTACAATTTTGATATAAAATATAATCCGGGAAAATATAATACTGAAGCCGATTGTTTGAGTCGGAATCCAGTTCTCGAAACAACCGAGGAAGAAGACAAAATCCTAAAAATCGTGAATCTCGTTAGCTTAAACGAAATCTTGGAAGACCAGAAAAAAAAACCCAGATTTACAAACGAAAAAAGGGAAATTGGTACTAACAGATAAAATATATTATAAATGCGTAAAAAAGACAAACAAAATTCTGCTATCGGAAAACCTGGGCGTTGCATTAATAAAGAAAATTCATAACCATTACTGTCACATAGGTAGAGAACAAATAAAAAGCAAAATAAGCCCGTACTTCACGTTTAAAAATATGACAACACACATAAAAGAGAGTTGTAAGAAATGTACTATATGCATAAAAAATAAGACTAGAGGCCAGGAAAAGTTTGGATTAATGTCTCATTTAGGACCAGCAGAAAATCCTTTTGAAATAGTATCCATAGATACAATTGGTGGTTTCGGCGGTTCTAGATCAACGAAGAGATATTTTGCATCTTCTAACAGACCATTTCACGCGATATGCCTATATCTTAACATCACAGACTCAATCGGCAAGAGACTTCACAAAACTCGTAGAAAATGTAATAAAATCGTACAAAATTGAAATAATACTAGCTGATCAATACCCTGGAATAAACTCTACAGAGTTTAAAGAGTTTCTACAGAAAAAAGGCATAAAAATAATATTCACTTCGGTTGATACTCCCTTTTCTAACGGCCTAAATTAGAGACTAAATCAAACGCTGATTAATAGGATAAGATGTAAATATAATGAAGGGGAAACAAAAACTGCGTGGACAACAATAGCTCACGAATGCACAAAGCGTTACAACGAAACGGTGCATTCCGTGACAAAATTCAGTCCAAAATATTTGTTAGAGGGTGACGATGTAAAAATTCTGCCAAAAGAGCTGGATAAAGAACATAAAGACCTAAAACATGAAATCGCGTTTACAAATAGTCAAAGGTCCCACAATTATAATAAGAAATTGTTTGATAAATCAAGAGTCGGGTATGAATTTAAGATCGGAGAAAAAGTATTTGTAGAAAACGGCAGCGAACTGAATAGAAAGAAATTAAGCGAAATCAGAAGCGGTCCTTTTAAAATACTTGAAAAAATATCAAAATGTATCTTTAAAATAAGTACGGGATATAAAAAAGCGGAATCAAATTTATTCCATGTATCAAAACTACTACCAGCTCCTAAAGATGAGATTAGGTAATTGTTGAACATTTTTTTTTTCTTTTGTACGTCAAAAAAAACTCAGTCAGGGGAGGAGATGTAATGAAAAGGATATTCTTTCCATTCATTGCACATCTACTAACAGTAGATGTCACTAGGTACAGTATGAAACTAGACTTAAGATATAATCGAACATGTATAAAAATGCGTATACAAAGGAGCAGACGATAGAAGCACTGTAAATAAAATAGACGAATAATTGGCATTAAATGTCGTTTCTCTTAATTTTAGATAAATAAAAATGTAAATAATGTAAATAGTGTACAATTAAATAAAAAACTCTTAATTTTAGCTGAAACAACAGTGTCAATTATTTTCCAAAATAATACTTCATTATATATATGTATAACAGACCAAAGTAGATAGGTATTATGCAGTAGGGTGGGTCGATTCCGGAATTTTTTCGATTCGGTATTTCTAATAGTGCGGAAAAGTTGCCTTAGTACTTCCTGATTCCAATGCAACTTTTTGTTTTGAGATCGGATTGCATCTTCAACCCGAACCTCGGCCTTGAAATTTCGGAAATTCGCCTAAAATCGTGAAATTGTCTACCTAGCACCTGAAATACGCATCTCATGGCAAAATGTATAAAACAAAAGTTATTTGTCACGTCATTTGCTACCGAAATGGTATATGTGATCATGGCCGTAGGACGAACCGTTCCCGAAATACGAGCGAAAAGGCGGCGCGCCACAGCGCAAGGTCAAAATTGTTGCAGCTCTCAGCTAACCTGTATTGGTCACCCAGAACCCACCGCGTGGAGGTAGCTGCTCTTCGGGTTCCTCCCAAGCCCAACCCAACCAACCAACCATATGTCAGGCTTGTTTTAGTCTGAATCTGTGTCAAATTTATTGATAAAATCAGATTTTGTACTAAACTTTGGCACTTGTTGCCTAGATTTCAGTGTAGAGCGTATAAAAAGATCACGAGATTGGGGGCCAATAACTTTAGAAGATGCCTCTGTCACCAGTTTGACGATTCTCTCGACTGCCACGGTGTGAGAGGGGAATTCACTAAATTTCCATACCTCTGCAGTGTCTCCCGACAGCCCTTTTATGAGTTCTTCGTTAGAAACTGAACAAAGAACTGGTGGAACAGTCAAGGTAATAGTCTTCCAGTTAATCATATCGTAATAAGTATTAGCTTTGAAATTCAGCTTTGGCACTTTATTACATCTAACTCTTCCATTTATGGTGTCAGACTCTGCTTCTCTGGCTGCCAGAAGACGGTCAAGGGCCAACTTTCTGACTTCTATCCGTTCGTCAGTCATCATACTAAGGAGAATGTTTACTGGAAGAGCAAAGAAAGCATTCTGTTGAATGGTTGAATCGACAACCTTGCGCAGTTTAGCGGGTAAGTATCTCGACCTTTGAATTGCAGCATAGAGATGGCGCGAGCCATCTTTGATTGAACTGTTGAATCTTATTGAGAACCACAAAGGTGAGTAAACTGTAAGTATGTACTTGACCAAAATCTTTATTTCCTTTGTTGGTTTGTCAGTAGAAATGTATAATCTCAGAATTCTATTTGCACAGGTGAGCCAGCGAGATTTGCACATGTTACCTGGATGCATCGACGCTAAATCTGAGGAACATTGACCGGCAGCTTCTGATATTTTATAGAGATAAGCTTGGTCTGTGCTAAGTTGGGTCGGATTAATAACCTCAGAAGGTAATTGGCAGGATGGAAAACTTTCAAATTTGACAACAGGCAACTTCTCACAATAAGGGAGCAGTTTACCTATGTCGCCAGAGAATGTATTTGGACTCTTTGAGACACCATCTATGTGTTCGAAAAAAGCACGGAACAACCCACTGTAATGGCCTACCTATTCTTTCTTCTAGTTTCCGAATGATTCCACCTTTCCAACCTGTGTTTGTGTTGGTGCCATCAGCACCGACAACTTCTAGATGTTCCACATCAACTGAATTGTCTTGTAAATGTTGCCATATAGCTTGCGTCTCATCCTCAGCTGACCCGGAAGGAGAAGTGACGTGGCCAAAGTAATGACAACCAGGTTCCGCTATAAGAGAAATATGTTCCTCTTTGACAGTGTCCCGGTAGTACTTTTCACCTTCGCTGACTTGTGTAAGTGTATTGTCTTTGCGGCCGTCAAAATACAGCCCATATACGGAGTCAATACTTTCGCTGTTCTGGAGCTTAACACCAACACTTTTTTTTGCCCGACTAATCTTGCATTTGTCAGTGACAAAGCTAGCCTGATCCTCTGTTATCAAACCTGCTTTTTTGGCATCCAGAAAAGCCGATGAAACAATCAAGGCCGCTGCTCTATCACTTACTCCAAATCTTTGGGCAGCTAAAGCAGTGTGTTGTAATACTAGTGTGTTTTGTTTGGTTTTAGAGAATGGAAGAGAAAATTCATCATCACCATCGTTTTTCGAAGAATCAATGTGCGACGCGCCTACATTGTTGTCGTCTGTATGAGAGTCTGGCTGATTTGAATGGTCACGTGTTCTAGCTGATACTTTTCTGGTAAGTGTTGATGTTGAATGACGTTTTGAAAGCTTTTCTTTACGTTCATTTTTCTTTGTAATCTTTTTTGTTTCAGGTAGATCAACACTTCCAATGCGACCAATTCTTGTGGTTCCCTAGTCCAAGAGAAATGGTTGTTCATTGATAGGAACTTTCCTTTCCTTTGGACAAGTGCAAGAAGAAAAATAAATGCATTTACAAGCAGCGATGTCAAATAATTTTCCGGCAGAAAAGACAAAGTCGTCTCTTTTAGAGCTCAAACTTATTGGGTTCCTTAAAAACATTTTTTTAAGAGTCAGAAATTTCTTATGGTATGTGGTGAGCATTTGTACAACTCTGGTGTGTGAAACTATCGGAATAGATGACTTTTTGAAAGTATTTTCAACCTTTTTTGCAACTATTTCTGTAACCTCTTTACTCCTAGGTTCATAGTTGTCGCCTCGGAGTCGCCCTATACCAAATCTTTCAAACTGATAACACAAAAGAACATCCTGGTAAGTAGGTAACTGGGACTCAGAGAGATTGTACGGATATATGCCAAACACAGGACATTTCTGTCTAAATTTAAATTTAGATACCGACATTTTGAGTTCTGTGTTTTGTTGAGAGAATATAAGTGATAGCACCTGGCGAAATCAACGACAAGAGTGAAGGAACTCGATGAAAAAATATTTGGTGTAGACCTATCCGAACGTGTCCTTTGGCGTAGGTGAATGAATGTGAGTGATAGCACTTGGCGAAATCAACGTCAAGAAGTGTGGCCGCAAGCCGATTTTCACCTTGCGCTGTGGCGCGCCGCCTTTTCGCTCGTATCTCGGGAACGGTTCGTCCTACGGCCATGATCACATATACCATTTCGGTAGCAAATGACGTGACAAATAACTTTTGTTTTATACATTTTGCCATGAGATGCGTATTTCAGGTGCTAGGTAGACAATTTCACGATTTTAGGCGAATTTCCGAAATTTCAAGGCCGAGGTTCGGGTTGAAGATGCAATCCGATCTCAAAACAAAAAGTTGCATTGGAATCAGGAAGTACTAAGGCAACTTTTCCGCACTATTAGAAATACCGAATCGAAAAAATTCCGGAATCGACCCACCCTAGTAGACAATGCAGTAGTTTCCGTTGCATCAACTTTATTTGGGAAGGAACCGGTAGGGACAGCTGGAAGATACTCTAGGGCAGAACATGCTCGAATTCAGGTTCAAGTCCCCAATGCTATCGTAACGTATAATAAGAATAAGGGCGGAACAGACCATATGGACCAAAACGTTAACGCTTACAGGATTGGAGCTGGAAGAAGTGGTGGTTCTCAATTTTTACTGGTTGGTTGTTGTCTCCATTCAAAATGCTTGGCTCTTACATAGAAAAGGCGGACACGGGCTAACCCAGCTACAGTTTAGAAGAACCATTGCTAATCACTTTTGTCGTACTTATGGACAAGTCCGAGGACCATGGGGATTTAGACGTCCGGACTCGCAAGTTGAGCTTGATGCTAGATAGGACTTATTTGGCCATTTCATAGTTAAAAATCCTACCAGGAAACAACTGCCAGCGATCAATAAACACCAAATGTGTAAAGTGTGATGTAGGTTTGTGTGTGGATTGTTTCTACAACTTTCACTTTAGGCCAGTTTGAGTTTTCTTTCTCAACCAAAAATTTATGAATTTTCATACGTTAGTACTTGTTTCGTTTTCTTTTTGTAAACTTTATAATTAAAATAATAAAATTGATGAATTAAATCCAATGGAAGTGTTTATTTACATGTTAGTATCAAACATTGTATTACATAACAGAAACCCGCGAGCGTTACATACATATATTTATGTCACGGGTCGTGCAGTCATCAATCGCGGTGACAACGGTACTTTCTGAACACATACAAAAAAATGTATATTCTATAAAGCAAAAAAGTATAGAGCATTTAAAACAGTGTTGGTGTTTTGATAACTTACTTTTTCCAGCTGCTGTATATTTCTTGTGTATATGTGTATGTCACTAAACTCGTCTTAACCGATTTTGATGAAATTTTTTGTGAGTGTTCAAGGTGATTCGAGGATGGTTTAGATTTTGGTCCTATTTGTTAGCTATATACTAACGCCCTATTGACGGCGAGTGTATGTACAGTATCTACAAATTGGGCAATACTCAACTTACTTATTACTAGCCACCGCTAGCCAGACAGCGCCAGCGCAAGTTAGAATTTCGGTTGTGATAGTTAGTGACTTAAGTGAGCAACGGTATGACGACCGCTGGTGTGGAAAAATGTAGCGTAAGCCGCAAAGGGAATAACTTTTTTTCTTGCGTGTTGTGACAAGTGTACTTTTATACTAAATATTCGAACATACAATGACTCACACGTCTAACCGGACGCGCGCATTGCCAATGATGACACCCTCCAATCATATAGTGAACATCTTAAAAATGATACATATGATACATCAAATTAAAGGAAAAATCTTCTATTTTATTTTAAGAAACTTAAAAATAGTAATAAATTTATTCACTGCGTAAAATTTAGAGAAATAGCTCGCAACATATAAAATTCGTTCCACACATCGAACCGGATTTTTTAAAAAGCGAATGATTATTTATATTTCGTAGCATATCTTTTTGCAGATAAAACTGCTTCTAGTCGCCTTGGTATAGAGGCGACAAGTTTTTGACAAAATTCTGGTGGTATTGCGTTCCAAGCCTCCAAAATAGCCCTTTTGAGCCCAGCAACATTGGAATACTGTCTTTAGTACACTTTTCGACTGACTTCTTGTCATACGTGCTCAATAACGTTCAGATCTGGGGATTGGGCAGGTGTCCCCAGTACATGAGGGCAATTGTGTATTAACCAAATACGAGCAATCTCCGATTTGTGCTTCGGATCGTTGTCTTGGTAAAATGTAAAATTGTCTTTAATTCCCAATGTGTCACGTGACTGCTTTAAAATTTCCTTTAAATTGTCGACATATTGGAAACCATACATAATACCTTGCACAAAATGCAGGTTGCCCCTTCCTTTAGCCGATATACATCCTAAAACCATTACTGACCCACCACAGTGCTTAAGTGTTGCCCTACTATGTTTTGGCAAGTAAGCTTCGTTGGGACGCCGCCATAAAAAAACTTCAGCCATCAGATCCCTGCAAGTTAAACTTGCTTTCGTGTGTGAAAAGAACCTTGAAAAAGAAGTAATAATACTGTTTTATGATTACTAAATCAAAATTATGCCAAAATTGTCAAAACTCATGAAGCCTTTTTAAATGCAATTTCGCAAATTCTAGCCTCTTCATTCTATTTTTTTCGTGTATGTACGGCTTTTTTACAACTGCTGTACCATGTAAATCGAAGCTTCTAAGTGTGCGGCGAATTGTTTCAGCTGAAACCTTCTTCCCTTTTTCATTTTCCAATATGTTTCTTACATTTTCCGCCGAGGAAAATGGATTTTTTTCAACAATTTTCAGTGTAAACTTTTCTTTGGCTTGTGTTAGCTTCTTTCCTTGACCAGCTCTACTAATATTATTGATCCTATTCCTTCTCAAACTTTTTTATAATATCGAAGACAGTTGAATTAATTCTTTTCACAATCTCCGAAATATCTTTAATGGGTTTTCTTTCTTCCCGTAACTGAATAATTAGCTTCAGAATTTCGATACAAGAATGAGTACGTGGGGGTGTCATATTGTTGTGTGGCTTGCTCACAGACTTGCCGGTAACTACTAATATGCAGAAAAGAATATTCAGTGTTTATTCCAGTGGAATTCCACAACGATCAGAAGTATCGTTACTTGTAGAAGGTTACTTCTTGTAATTTTCCGGTTAGTTGTGTGGAACAAATTTTATATGTTGCGAGCTATTTCTCTAAATTTTACGCAGTGAATAAATTTATTACTATTTTTAAGTTTCTAAAAATAAAATAGAAGATTTTTCCTTTAATTTGATGTATCATATGTATCATTTTTAAAATGTTCACTATATGATTGGAGGGTGCCATCATTGGCAATGCACGCGTCCGGTTAGACGTGTGAGTCACTGTATATAAAAAATATAGAAAAGATAAGTGTTGAAATATCGGAAAGCAGAAGTTTCATTTGGTTATTGTTGCTGCACATTATTATAATAACGGGTTAAGCATCTAAATAATTAAGGCTTTTCTGGTAAAATACAGAAAAGAAGGCACAATTCCGATTTCTTTCGCGTCGTGATCTGAAGGTACTGTTAGAAAGAGTAATCTGCTACCATCGCAGTATCAAATATCAATATTATTCTATTTTAATTTTAGCTTATCCCAACAGTTGGTGCTGCTGCTATCAAATTGAGAAAAATATTTCGTACTTTTGTGTTATAATTGTGTGATTTTAATATTTGTTCGAAGAGTTTCGAAGTGAGCAGAAAAGCTATACATTTTGCGAATTTAATGCGGAATCGAAGTGAGTATATTTCTTATAAATTTTTTATTTAATTAACACTGAATATATTTATCATTTGCAGGTGAAGAAATGATGAAGACAGTTAGTGCTACGAACTTCTATGCATATGGTTGATGATTCTTGCTAATGAAGACAACAACCTTTTCCGATGCAGATAACTATTTCATCAGTACTTTGTGGATATGTATGTATGTAAAAATCGAAAGTAAGAAATTATGATATATAAAATTTAATCAAGCACAACTTCGTACTAGGAGTATATTAATTTGCGTGATATGTAATGTGATGCCATAATCGGTAACGTAGATGCAACAAATGACATCACTAACATCTTTACTGCATGTATCCTCCTATCATCATACGAGTACATTGGTAGTCGGCGACATGTGCAAGAATACATTTAAGACGTTTATCACATTATACATATATATTATAATCCAAACCGGAATAAAATTAAAATTAAAAAAAATTAAAAATCTGTGTTTCCGCCACGGTCAATTATATGTTGCATTTTTCAGAGTTGGAAAACCATCGAGCTTGTTTGTTTATATACCTCAAGAACTAACCAAAAATATTGCACAACCAATGGCATTACGATAAACTAAATTTATGTAAATTACTAAAAATATATGTTATAAAATAAAATATTTTGAGTGTAAGTTTTTTCACCTTTAATTAAACCGACTTAAAATTTTTAATAAACACAGCTTCTAGATGTACCTGTAATGAGGTTATACTAGATATATATTGTAATAACTTAATAACTTTAAAAATAATTTTCATCAAAACCGTCCAGATTGTTACAGCTTATTAAAAAAGTTTGAAATTTTCGTACTAAAGACGTGTGTACAGGACAGCGTCTGCCCGGTCCGCTAGCATATATGTATCACAGGGCATACTGAAGTTGTTGAGGGTACACCGATACCGCAACCGATTCCCCAATCGATAACGATGGAATAGATGTTCCATTGCCCGACTATGATGAGGTTCGAATAGCAATTACCCGCCTGAAGAATAACAACGCGGCTGGGCACATGGATTACCGACCGAGCTATTCAAATACGACGGAGAAAAACTCATAAGGTGTATTCATCGACTTCCTTGCAAGATATGATCGGATGAAACCATACCTGACAATTCGAACCTACATGTGCTCTGACTAACCCAAAAAATGGTGACCCCACCATTTGGGCGTAGTGTGTGAAAGTCTGAAGCCCGTCATCAAAACGTCATTGGACCTTGTCAAAGTAACTTTAGGCATGGAAAATCTATTATCGACCAGTTTTTTGCCATGCGCCAAATCTTGAAAAATACCTGTGAAAGGAACATCAACACACACAACCTCTTCGTCGATTCTAAAGCAGCCTTCGACAGCACCAAAAGGAACTGTCTCTATACCACTATACCTGAACTTGGTATCCCCGCAAAATTAATATGGCTGTTTCCTTCGGCTGAGCAGTTCGATACCAATCGAAGTTTCACACAAGAAGACTTATTCAATATTTTGCTGAAAATAACAGTACGAGCTGTATAGTTAAATAGAGAAGAATAAATCTTCTGTAAGAGTATACAACTAGTGACATACGCCGATGATATTGATATCATTGGCCTCAAGCTTTCGCATGGGTCTGGTTGTGAACGACAAAAAGACGAATTTTATCCTGTCGTCAAACGAACAGTCATCGCATTCGCGATTTGGCTCACACGTCACTGTTGACAGTCATAATATTGAAGCCGTGATTAATTCGTCTAAGGAGTCAATTGAAGAGTAAACCCTTTGTTCGACGAACAAAAGCCAAACTCAACAAGTCACTCATTATACCCGTCCAGGGTTTCGAGAGGGAGGCTTTGCGGTGGATGTATTCTTTGCATATTGACAATGGCGAGTACCGCAGTCGATGAAACGATGAGCTCTACGACGTATACAGCGACATTTAGGCTGCGCTGGCTGGGTCATGTAGAGAAAGACCTGGCTGTACTAAGTATCTCGAATTGGCGCCAAATAGCGAAAAAGCCATTAAAGCAGAAGAAGTTGCTATAGTATAAATATCCGGTTACAATCGAACTGAGCGCTCCGCTACTTGTTTTTTGTTACCTCAAAAAACAATCCTCTTTTAACTTTTAACTGCGTTAAAAAATATGACATACTAAATTTATTCATTAATTACAATATAATACAAATTTCAAAACATACAAATTTAAAGTAGCATTACATTATCAAAAAACAGTAGTTTTTATAATTAGTGTTACATAAATATAATTTCAGATTAAAGTAGAGCTCAGAAATGCAAATCGGGTAATGGGTCAGTAGAACTCAGTAGTAATTTATATTATTCAAGGAAAAATACAAGGTCTGTCGCAAAAGAAACAGGACTATTAAAAAAACAAAAAAAAATAATATTTTTCAAAAGTTATATTTTTTTATTCAAAGGTGTTTCCTTGTGCTTGGTCAATTAGCATTTCAAATGAGTGTTTAAGGTCATTTTTCAGAATGCTCTTGAGAATATCGGTCGTCGCCTTTTGGATAGCTGAAATGTCCTGAAACCAGTGTCCTTTCATGGGCAAATGAAGTTTTCCAAATTGGTAAAAATCACATGGTGCCAGATCAGGTGAGCAGGGTGAGTGATTAATGGTTAATATGGAGTTTTTTGTCAAAAAATCAGTCACAAGCCTCGACCGATGACACGGCGCATTATCGTGCAACAGGCGCCAAGACCCTGCCTCACGGTATTGGGGTCGAGCACGACGAATGCGTGACAAAAGGCGCTTCATAACGCCAAGATAAAACACAAAAACACAGCATTAATCGTTTGGCCATGTGGGACGAACTCTCGGTGTACACTACCCTCGGAATCGTAAAAACAAATCAAAAAAGTCGTCTTCAGAAGTCAAAAATAAAGACAATGATTTTTGACTTCTGAAGACGACTTTTTTTCGGTGACTTCTGATCATCACTGAGGTCCTTACGACCTTCTTGGAATCGCTTAACCACTCATGCACATTACTACGGGATAGGCACTGATCACCATAAACTTTTTTCATCATTTAAATGTTTCAGTTTCCCAAGTTTAAAACAAAATTTAATATTTGCTCTTTGTTCAAAATGTATTTTACCACCGATGACCAAAAGATCACTTTTTGATCGATTGTAGTTATCCAATTGTCTTAAAATTTTTACGAAATGTCAACAAGAGATCAAACTTATTATTTTATATACCCACCAATAGGTGGCGTCATCAGAAACAGTTATATTTAAAAAGTTCTGTTTCTTTTGTGACAGACCTTGCAGTCGTTTCCTGAAAATTTTAAATGTACAAAGAAGTCTTCTACTTTCGATTACGTGGTATGAAATATATTATAAAACCGAATTTAAAGTTTATTCTGAACGAAATGAAAAAGGGATGTATTACACATCATTCTATATTCTGGTTATTATTGTTATATTGTTATGTATGCATAAGGCATACATAATTTCATAACAGCCATACCGGTTAGCTTAGTTATCTCATGAACTCCATAAAAAGACAAAAACTTACTTTGGAATACATGTTTCTTACTTCCATTACAAACAGCTGAGGCAGTCCTCCATTAAAACCTTCAATGCATGATATCGCTAGCGACAAAACAGAGATGTTTGCTACACTGCAGTTGTGAACTTGCTCGGGACGACCTTCAAAATTAAGAAAGAAAAAAACAATCCTGTTTTTACTTTTAACCGCGTTAAAAAATATGGCTTGCTAAATTTATTCATTAATTACAATATAATACAAATTTCAAAACTACAAATTTAAAATAGTAAAACATTATCAAAAAACAGTAGTTTTTATAATTAATGTTACTTAAATATAATTTCGGATTAAAGTAAAGTTCAGAAATGCAAATCAGGTATTAAACTAAAAAATTCCCAGAGCTAATGCCCAGAGAACGTAAAATAATAGAGAAGGTCCAACAACGGCCAAGCGTGTGAACTGTCAAAAGCTAACAAAATGTTTCACCACAGCTAGCTAAGATAGAGAAATATTAATGCCCGGTTTCACAGTCCATACTTATGTTGTGCTTAGGATAAAACAGGAAAATAGTGTTTTACAGTTCATACTTAGGTTATGGTTAAGCACTGAAAATGGGAGTCTTAAGCAATGCTTAAATAACAGCTGATTTTGGTTTTGAATTTGCTTTGAATTTTCAGCGACATCTTTCGTAGCGTAGGGCAAGTGTCCGTTCGCTTGCACTCAATAACAGCTTATACGTTTCCTTCAGTTCCAGTGGGTGCTCCGACTCGCTAGTGATGAAATTTGGGGTTCTTTTGTTGTTTTCATCCATTTTTGATATAATTTTCCTCGCAAATTTATGTATTGTCTGTTATAATTTAAATATTTCAAACATATTTTTATGAATAACATTTGTAAAACATATGTTGCCCACAACGTTGCCATATATTATAATAAAATTTTATAGAAATTAAGCATTGACTGTGAAACGCAAACGACTGCTCAGTTTGCAACAATGCTTAGCTAAGATTTTATTTAGGCACAACTTAAGTATGGACTGTGAAACCGGGCATAACAGTGGCGCGTGAACAGAGCTGAGCATTCAATGAAAATTATGCTCAGAAATACATATATGTACATTGTTATTACAGACGTATGTTTTGCTTTCGCTTATATTTACATACATTGCTGATACAGACGTATGTATGTTGGCCTTTTGCTTATATTTTAAACGTTTACATGCCATCATATTAATTGATATGATTATCATTTTGCGAATTTTTATGAATACATGCAAAACTGATAACATTTTAATTAAATTATGCTAATTTCAAAATATATATTTGTAGTTAATGTGTGAATAACAGTTAATTTTTAAATATTTTTTATGTTTGGTAATATAATACAATTTCATATATGAACATGTTTGTATATATGGGATATATGTATTAGACTTCTGCATGAATGTACCCATATCTAGCTTAACAGACCTGTACAGTAGTGAAGTGTTCTTAAAAATACTGCACTCATTCTTTGCTGTACAGTATACCTTTTTGTGCAGAAGTAGGTAGCACAGTATTTTTATTGTTCTCACTTAGAGTGAGAACAGTATATGGTTGTACTCTTCGTGAATGAGTACTAAATTTTTCTACGCTGTACATTAAGCGAAATTATAAGGACAGCTTGCCTGTGCTATTATACAACTGTGCAGATGAGTTCAGTATTATTCAACACGTGCGGAAACAAGGATGGTAGAGAAAACGACGCTCATGCAATGAACGCGCAAGAAAATGCACAAGAAAGCTACTGTCGTTGGAATACGATTTTAACCTACTTAAGTCGGTTGAGTTAAACTGGATGGAAATTTCCCAGATTTTGATGGAAAAAAAGAAATATCTAGAATTCAAGATATTAATTTAAATAACATTAGCGGACTGGTAAAACTTCTTGCTTTTTTTGAAGCTTCATCGAAAAAGCTGGAGGGTAGCAATTATCTAACATTGCCTTTGACTATTCCACACTTTAATAACCTAAAAAATAGCCACTCCGAAGACAATGACATCGAAATTGTACAAAAATGCAAGTTCTCACTTCTAAAATAATTAGTTAGATTCCATAGTTCATGCCAATTTAAAAAAATTTCATAACATTGCCCTATTTTTATTTCCACCCACAAATAAATTGACAAAATTCACAGATTTAGAAAAGGAACAGGTTGTCAAAGCCATTGAAGAAATGATGATAGCTATTAATATAAATAGCCAAAATGATGACATTGAAAAAGTAATTAAACCCACACAGGAAATAGATAATATTTTTGCAGATTATTCCCAACCTATTCAGAGCACTAACATTATATCCTATATTCAAGATGAAATTCAAACGTATAAAAATGTTAATAAAGCTTAAGTGAGGATTTTGATGTTCTGCACTGTTTCTTCAAACACATATGACCAAATGAATCTTATGAGAGCGCAATGTAAATAATTACCCAACAACCCTTCTACCACCCGCCAATCGTAGAATTTCCAACGACATTAGGTTTTCCGCTGGGTTGCCAGGCCCGATATACTGTAGTAATTATAAAAATTGTCTTCAATATATTTGAAATTTTCTTAAAATAACTCAAATTCAGAATCGAATGCTATTATTTGCAAATATATAAACTAATTTTAATAGTTTGATTTCAGTTTTGATATTATTATGAAAAATTATAATTAAAAACTTAGATGTGTACAAAACTACATATACGTATTGAATAATGTTGTTCGAATGAAAACGAGAACAAAACGCTTGCCGCAGGTAGCGAAATGAGAAGATGTTTATGCCAGTAGCGTTTGTATTCTATTTGTGTGCTTAGCCACTCTCAATTAATAATGCCATACCGCGCAAATATATTTTTATTTGATGATTTCTTATATTTTTGAAAATATGTGTTCCCTTTCTATAGCGCATATTATTATTTTAATACATTTCCAGAGGCAACTTAGATTTTTAAAATTTAACAAAACAATTATAGAAAAAAACCTCAATTCTTTGAATATTTTAATAAAACAACCAAACTGAAAATATCACAAATTTTATATTTATATAAGCATTTTCATTAAATGGAACTGCAATATATTTAAACAGAATATTGTTACGAATTTACTCTTGCTAGTTTACTTTGTTAGGTTCGTATCTCTGGATTGACAAATAAAATCAACACTGTTTAATTTAATTCAACAACTCTTTATTTCACAACTCGTCTACACTATAGCAGTTTACTCTTAGCACTGATTGATTAAGTTGGCGCTGCCACGGCTTATATAGCCACGCACGTCTCGCTGATGCCGACGTGTCCTTCTAGAATATCGCGTCTGGAAATTACCAGAACATACGGCTATAGCCACGCATTTCTCGCTGATGCCGACGTGTCCTTCTAGAATATCGCGTCTGGAAATTACCAGAACATACGGCTATACGGCGCCAGACGCAAGCAGACAGTCGCGGCAATTGTTTAACTAGACGAGCAGACAGTGTGGCGCCAGATGTCTACAAATGCTATTCCATATACCTACAGCTATTGTTCATAATCAGGGATGCATATAGCAATACAAATATAACTTAATACTACTTTTTGTAACACTGCCCTCCACTAAAGCCTAATCGTCCCGATTAGGCACAAATCCTCTTGAACCAAATGGGGCGAGCCTCTCCAAATGTACTACTTTCATTTTACATCGTGCTTTTCCATTTCTTTGTATGCGGTATACCACGTCATTAAGTCGTTTCATCACCATATAGGGTCCTTCCCAGGCTGTCTGCAGTTTCGGGGACAAGCCTTTCTTTCGAAGTGGATTGTACAACAGGACCAGATCACCTTCTTCAAAACCTTTTGAATTTGCCGCTTGATCGAACCGGTCCTTCATCTTATTGCTCATCAGATGCGTATGCTGTCTTACCATTAGATGCAATTCATTCATTTCTTCCTTTAAGGCAGAACAATAATCTCCATCATTTCTTACAGCTGTAGGATTCGTTCCAAACTTAAGATCAGCAGGGAGTCGCAGATCAGATCCGAAAATAATCTTTGCTGGCGTGTAACCAGTTGTCTCGTGCTTCGCTGAACGATACGCCAGCAGGAACATCTGGATGCACTTGTCCCAATTCCGTTGATCTTTATCAACGATTTTCCGCAGATGTTCTTCGAGCGTTCGGTTGAATCTCTCCACCATTCCATCTGATTGTGGATGTAACGCTGTTGTCCGTGTCTTGTGGATGCCCAATAATGTACAGACTTCTTGGAAAATGGAAGATTCGAAATTTCTGCCTTGATCTGAGTGTAATTCGACGGGCACTCCGAACCTTGTTATCCAATTTTCTACAAACGCTTCGGCTACTGTCTTCGCTTCCTGGTTTGGTAAGGCATATACTTCTGGCCATTTACTGAAATAGTCCATGACAACCAGTAGATATTTGTTTCCGGCCGTACTGGTTGGGAACGGACCTGCAACATCCATTGCGACTCGTTCAAATGGTGATCCCACGTTGTACTGTTGTAGCCTACCGCGACTTTTGGCTTTAGGACCTTTAGCTGCCATGCACTCTACGCAATTACTTATCCATTCTGCTATGGAATCTCGACAACCGATCCAGTAGAACCGTTGTTTAATCTTCTCTATAGTTTTTGTAATTCCAAGGTGCCCTCCACTAGGTCCATTGTGATATTCTTTGTTAAATCATGTAAACTTCTAGCCACGTTCGCAAATCCAGGTACAAAACGGCGGTAATACGTGCATAAGCCGAGGAAGCTGCGGAGTTCATGAATGTTGGTGGGTCGAGGCCAATCTTTCACTGCTTTTATTTTTCCTTCCTCGGTGTGAATTCCCTCAGTTGACACTTTATGTCCGAGATATGTGACCTGCTTCTTCCATAATGAACACTTTTTGGGATTCAAGCGTAATCCGGCTGATGCTATTCGCTGAAAGACTTCCTCTAGATTTTTCAGATGATCATCAAAACTTTTTCCCATGATGATAATGTCATCAAGGTACACCAAACATGTCTTCCAGTTGAGTCCTTTTAACACATGTTCCATCAGTCGCTCGAACGTTGCAGGCGCATTACATAACCCAAATGGCATCACAGAGAATTCCCATAACCCGTCGCCCATACTGAAAGCGGTCTTTTCACGGTCACATTCATCAATCTCGACTTGCCAATATCCACTTTGTAGATCTAATGTAGAAAACCATTTCGCTCCAGACAAGGTGTCTAATGTATCGTCGATTCTTGGTAGAGGATAACTGTCTTTCTTTGTGACATCATTCAACTTCCTATAATCTACGCAGAAACGGGTGCTACCATCTTTCTTTTTAACTAAGACGATAGGTGAGCTCCATGGACTTATTGAAGGTTCGATTACACCGTTTTTGTGCATGTCTTCAATAATTTTGTTAGCATCCTCACGTTTTGCTAGTGGAACCCTACGCGGAGCTTGTCGGATTGGTTTAGCGTCTCCAGTATTTATGCGATGTTTGACAATGCCGGTTCTTCCTGTGTTTCCTTCGTTTGCAAATATGGATGCGTATTTTTCTAATAGTTTTTCTGCTTTTAATTTTTCATTTCCATGCAGTTCGTTCAGCAAATTATTTAGGAGTGTAGGACTTATCTGCTGTGGCTCAATAGTAGGCTTCTGTTGTGACCGTTCGCATCGTGCTATTGCACTTATATTCTGGCACTGTCCAATTACTGCTCCTTTCTTCAGCCTTATAGGCGTGTTGAATTCATTCACTACTCTCACCGGAATGGTGGCGTCTTCTCTAGTTTTCACAAGCGTTCTTCCTACCAATATGGGTGTATCTATTTTTGTTGGTTCCACAATCCACAACTTTTCAGTCCCACCTCCTCCATTCACTTTAGCCCATACAATCGCCTCAGATTTTGGTGGAATACTCTGATTATCATCAACAATCACCCTCTTACTTTCAACGTTGGTCACATATCCGGTGTTTATAGGCATCTCCATGTTCTGGCAAAACAGCATTTGCTTGTTTAAATCCAAAGTAACCCCGTGATCAATCATGAAATCTACTCCCATTATAATTTCATCCGTGATTTCTGCTACGATGAAGGTGTGATTAACTTCCAGGGTACCAATCATCACTTTGCAAAACACTTTTCCCGCGACAGCTGCTTCCTCCCCGGTGGCCGTTCGAAGCTTGCAACCGACTAATGGTTCAACCGTTCCTCTTACCACATCCGGTCGGATAATTGAATGTGTGGCACCAGTATCCAAAGTAAGCGTTGACAGTCGTCCATTTACGATGCCGTTGATAGTAAGATTGTTGTCATGGCGACCTATTTGTGATATCGAGATGGCGGGGCAAATAGTTGTGGGAACCAGCTCACGCCCCTTTGAACTGTTCCGTTTTAGTTTAACGACTTGTGAGATGTGGATGCTTCGTCCTCATTATCTGTTGGTTGTTTCCGTTTTGATGGGTTTACTTTTATATTGCAATTTCGGGCAAAGTGACCCGCTTTTCCACAGTTGAAACATTTTCCTGTTGTATTTACTCGCGGTGCAGCAATTGTCTTCAGAGTCTTCAATATTTCTTCCATCAGCGCCGGTTGTTCCATTTCAACCCTTTGTACCTTGTGTGCTGGTTTACTTAGTAGGGAAGCTGTTTCCTGTGTGAGGGCGTGCGAAACCGTTTCAGCAAACGTTCTTTTTGGCAATGCATATGTGGCGCGTTTGGTGTCCACATCACGAATTCCATTTATGAAACATTGAATTTTTACCCTCTCAATGTAATCCACAGGTGCATCTGCATTTGCCAAATGAGCCAGTCGTTCTATTTCAGTTGCGAACTCTTGCAATGACTCGTTCATTTTCTGACCCCTATTTTGCAGTTCGATCTGGTATATTTGTTTCCGGTGCTCACTACCATATCGTCTTTCTATCGCACTCATCAATGCCTCATAGTTGTCCCGTTCACAGTCTGGAATAGTCTGAAGGATTTCTGCCGCAGGCCCTTTCAATGATACAAACAAGGACGCCACTTTGTCCGCTGCATTCCAGTTATTGGCCATTGCTGTCTTTTCAAACTGAAGTTTGAAAATTTGAAATGGAATACTTCCATTGAATGTGGGTGCCTTCAATCTTGGATTATTTGTTGATGGTGCAGGGCCATGCAGTTGCAGTTCTCGCATACGATTACTCAGTTGAAGAAATTCTGATCTTAAATTTTCTTCGTCATTTTTTATTGTGCTTAATTCGTCTTCAAATTTTGAAAATTTCTCTTGCACTTGTGTATTATTTTCTGTAATCTGTTGTACCAAACGCTTTTCTAACTGCGTATTATTTTCAGTCATTTGTTGTGTAAGGCAAGACTTTAACTGCGATGTATTTTCAGCTATTTGCTGTGCCAGACGATTTTCTGTTTGCACTGCATTTTCTGCCATTTGCTTAATAGCCACTAACAACGTGTTCATGTCTACACTTGATGATGTTCGTTGTTCTTCTACTTTCTCTTCTACCTTTGTAGAAGTTTCTGGCCCAACAAATTCGAACTCGTCCACATTAATTCCATCCGCTTCCATTGCTTCACGTAATCGTGCCTGCAGATCCGCCTTTTGCCCGCTTATCGGCAAATTACGCTCCTCCAGTTCCTTTTTTAATTGCTGAATTCTCAATTCTCCGAATTTAACCATCTTGAATTTGGATTATTTGACAATCCCACTTCTGACACCAATTGTTACGAATTTACTCTTGCTAGTTTACTTTGTTAGGTTCGTATCTCTGGATTGACAAATAAAATCAACACTGTTTAATTTAATTCAACAACTCTTTATTTCACAACTCGTCTACACTATAGCAGTTTACTCTTAGCACTGATTGATTAAGTTGGCGCTGCCACGGCTTATATAGCCACGCACGTCTCGCTGATGCCGACGTGTCCTTCTAGAATATCGCGTCTGGAAATTACCAGAACATACGGCTATAGCCACGCATTTCTCGCTGATGCCGACGTGTCCTTCTAGAATATCGCGTCTGGAAATTACCAGAACATACGGCTATACGGCGCCAGACGCAAGCAGACAGTCGCGGCAATTGTTTAACTAGACGAGCAGACAGTGTGGCGCCAGATGTCTACAAATGCTATTCCATATACCTACAGCTATTGTTCATAATCAGGGATGCATATAGCAATACAAATATAACTTAATACTACTTTTTGTAACAATATATATAATGGTCATAAGTATCTTTTTTTAAACATATATGCAGATATGCATATGTACGTAACAACTACAACTACAACTTGATAAAAGTTTCCCCAATTGTAACTAAAATGAATTTTTACAACTGGCATCACCACCATTGACTGATCTATCACATGTACAGTGGTGTGAACAAAATAGGAACAACCATAAGGTGTTGTGAAGTTTTAAAATATGCTGTTTTCTTATTAAATAAAATTGTTTTTAGATACAAGTATAACATATATATATTTTTTCCTAACAGTGATTAGAATTTCCAGCATCCAAAGGTAAATTAAAACAGATATTAATGCGAACCTCTAAAACGTGCAAATTATGTTTACCTCTTTTTGTTCACACAACTGTACAATTCCGATATGAAGTAAACTTCCACTCTTTAATTTGTGTACAATGTCAGTATTGCCGCAACCACTCTGCCAGGGATAAAGGGTTGTTAAACTTATTCCAGTGTGAGAGCGCCTCAAAATAAGCGTTTTTTATAACATTTTCCATTATGGCCAGATCGAACAAAATAAGAATTTTTGGGCATTTTAAATTAAAACACCCAACATTTGGTACGAATAAAAATTACTATGTAGTGGTTATTTATTATATGGAGAAACTATTTAAATCTTTTTAATGTATATTACAAGTACTGAATTTTGACCTTTCAATACCCAATAAAAGAATTTAATCCTGTTAGCTCTCAATCATTAAATGTTTTTAATCATTGTCCATTGAAAACAATACTATGATGCCTCAAATTACAAAACCTTTCATCAAATACCTTTAAATTTCACAAATTTATTTAATTTTCATTGTTTTTCATTTTTATAAGTGGTTGCATCGTTTAACAACAAATCCCTCCGTTTACATATATTTTTGGTAAGATTTCAATCTGGCCATCGCTCGTTTCCAATTGATAAACGTCAAAACCTACTGAACTCGATTAGCTGTCAAAGTTCAGTAGGTTTTGACGTTTAGCAATTGTTCTCTCACTTCCAGTGAGAGAGGAGTTAAACATCTCTTTATCTCTGCACTCTGCGATGAACATTAAGTTACGGAGGAATGTAATTGATTTTTTTCGCAACTTTTCGCAATTTGATATGCCCTTCTCTCCGTAAACTGATATTCCCCTCATCTAGCCCCCGTGCGCACTTTGCTAACTTTGCGGGCTAAAAATGTGCCCATCCCTGTACTAAGCTATATGGGCCTCTAGATAACTTTTCCGCTTATAAGTTTGAAAATCACATGCAAGTTTTAAAAAAACTTATAAATAAGCCCAATAAAATCCTGCAGCAATTACATTTAAGGCTTGAAGAAAGAAATAGTGCAGATTTAGTTGCAATAAAATTTCTAAAATTAATTCATTTAATATAGATTATAAAAAAGAAAAAGACTCTTATTGTTTTATTAAAAAATTAGGCCCCATAAAAGTAATAGGCATGACAGGCGAGTCTGGTAGTGCTATAGTATCGGCGCATTGTTTCTTGGGTGTTGAAAGCTACTTTCAAAAAAAATTGGAATCGTTAACTGGTTTAGGTATTTTGTTGGCAAATAAATTAGATCAACAATTGTTTAAAATCGAAAAAGATGATATAGTTTATAAATATTTTTCTATTCCACATGAGAGAAAGTTTCTTCTTATACCAATTTTACATCATCTATTCCATGAATTTTCAAATTAGTACTATTTAAAGTAATTGTGGTATTTTCCGAATGTATTTTATTTCATGATATGAATTATTTAAAAGAATTTTGATACTGCCAATTTTTTATTTTACGAACCGATGGATTCACCAGCGCTGTTTGATGCAATTGATTTTGAAGAATTCCCAACAACGTCTTCGACTCCTGTAAAAGGTATGTACATGTAAATTTGTCGTTTTAGTTTTCACTTTATCTGTACACATTTGTTAATGTAGAACAACTGACATTGAAGCGCAAAAAATTTGATATTTCTGGTTGCTACAACTCGGAGGCAAAACGAAATGAAAACAATTTGGCTGTGGATGGAAATGGTAATCCAATACGTTTCTAAAATGTATTGTTCTTTATTATGTTTATAACTTTTTTCAGAAGTTTTTAATATGTTAAAAACTATTTCTGCACAATTAGAAGTATTGACGACAAGAGTATCCAATATGGAGAAAAAGATGGACAGCTATATGAAAGAAAATGTAAGTTTATATTGTTCTATAAGTATTCATCAATATAGAGAACGTATTGTTTTGTTATTGTATCTTCTAACTGCATACATACATATCTCTTTTCAGATAATTCATAAAAGCGAAGAAATGGCCCAACAAAAAACTGTGCGCGAATGTAAGGTTTTAATTAGAAAAATTCACCATTCAGTATGCCGACTGACTGGTGAAGAAATAGATAGTATGCAAACCGAAGTTGCCTCCACGCTACCAATAACAACGATAGCTGCAGCATTGGAAATGGACGAGAAACTGAAATGCGAGGAATTTGCTACTGCAACGGTTAGTAATGTATACATTTTTTTCAATAAATACTATTTAAACTTTTGCTAAATATTTACAGAGACATATATACATTGACGAATTTTTGTTTTTGTGTAACTGGGACGGTAGAGGAGGGAAACAACCCCTATCGAAATTTCTACTGGCATCTAACATATTATATGGTAAATTTAATATATACATATTTAGTTAAGAGGATGTGTTTTAATTTGTCTCTTCATTATAATTTATTAGATTCTTTCGTTACTTGTGGACTGGCGAATTTCGAAAAACAAATTCGGAAGTCCATCGAGATGAGCCACCATAGGTACAAACAAAAGAAATACAGGAAGCGAAAAGCTGTGGAGGAATCGAACGAATCCAAAAAGATAATAATTTAAAAAAAATGTAGTAGGATTTAAGAATGTATAAACAAAAATGAATTTTAATAGTGTAACTATAATAGCCTTAATATGAATGTTTATTTTAAAAATCTATATCTTACCATGTAATTAAATTTTTCTTAAAAATATTTATAAAAATGAATTTAAAGTAATCTAATATAATTAGAAAAATATAATATTATAGATTATTTTTAGTTTCTTAAACTCAAAAAATTATAATGTAAAAACTATTAATGAAATTAATATAAACATTTTAATTAAAAAAAATATTTCGCGTTTCGAACTCTAGACTGAGGGAATGGTAAGCGAGTGGCTTACCCACTAGGCTATTGTAGAAAGCACCGTCACGCTTTCCTGAAAGCAGTTTTGTCGATTTGTCCCAAATTTAATGAAAGTGTGAGAAAGAAGGATATAGTTTTATTACAGCAGAAAATATGTGAGTGAGAAGGTGATAAAAGATCACATGTATACAAAAGTTCTGGGAGCTTTTTGATTCGCCCTTAGGAACGTGATAGGAAAAAGTGACAATTAAACTGGCACGCGTTACCGGCATGTCACTAAGTAACGTAACCCTCACTGTTCTAGCTGGGAAGCAGTGCGTGCACACTTACTGATAAATGATAATATCGCGATTTGAATTTGAATTGTACTTACATACATATGTATGTAACTATGTGCTAATATGTAGATGCGTATGAAAATTTAATGTAATTTATGTACTTACATTGTAATATATTAAGTTTTTTAGGGTATTATGATAGTTTCTCTTATACATATGTATGTATACACCATATTTAGAGTGCATGCGACGCTTGAATATCCAAGTTATCTCGACTCAAAGGCCACCCCCCAGTGTATAGGTGGTACGAGACAATCGCCAGACTACGGAAAGAATGCCAGCAAGCACGGCGCTTATACCAAAGTTCACGTGGTACACCTGAATATACCACTATGCAAAAACACATTAAGGACAAAAGAAAATCACTAAAACAATCAATTAAAAAAAGCAAACAGGAATGTTTCGTTAAACTGTGCGACGATGTTGAAAACAACGCTTGGGGACTCGGTTATAAAACGGTAATAGGAAAACTGCGCACTGGCGGGCAAATGCCAACCTCCCCCTCCATCAGCAGATCGTGAGAGTATCACAAACCCAGGTCATTCCGGCTGTGTCGAATGAAGAAGTCCGAGAAGCATGCAAACGGTTAAACCCATCTTAAGCCCTGGGACCAGATGGAATTCCGAATATAGCGCTAAAAACAGCGTGCATCCAGGAAGGCCGCAGTACTATATGGTTGTGACCCTGGATGTAAAGAATGCCCTTAACTCGGCATCCTGGCACAGTATATTGAGTGCACTAAAATACTTCTCCGTGCCTCTTTACCTTTACAACATAATAGTAAGCTATTTCGAGGAAAGAACTTTGTGCTACAACACATGCGATGGCCCTAAAAAATATAAAGTCGCTGGTGGAGTACCCCAAGGATCTCTACTTGTGCCGCTACTATGAAACGTAATGTACAATGGAGTACTGCGACTGAAAGTACCCGAAAACGTTCATATTATTGGGTTCGCAGACGATATTGCCAACAGAACAAAAAAAAGTCCGCGAAGTTGCCACGTTAAATACAAAGGGTGTAAGCATCACGACACAACCGGCAGTTAAATACTTGGGAATTATCCTTGATGCAATGATGTCCTTTAAGAAGCACTTAGCGTACACATGCGAAAAAACTACAAAAGTGTGCAGAGCCTTCACCCGGTTAATGCTCAATACCCGTGGGCCAAAGCAAAATAGAAGACGACTATTAGCTGGTGTACTAAAGTCAGTTGCGCTGTTCGGCGTCCAGATATGGAGAAAAGCCGATCATGAGAGGCAACACTTAAAAAATGCGTTCGGTGTAGACCCAACTCTCGATAACTTGGTAAGCCAAATGGTCGAATCGGTAGAGAATTAGAAAGCTGCTTGCGAAGTTGCAGCCAGGGTTATGAAATCCCAACGTGCCAGTGAACAGCGGCGGAGAAGAGAGCTGTTAAATGGAATGGACAACCACGACTCAAGAACACAAACATTGACGTGACGGGAAGGGTTGGCGAACAACGTACGAGGGGGGTTATCAGACCAACAGAGGTGGGGTCAAGTAAATGCAACTTGCAACTGAATGCATTTTGACCATAACGTACGCATGAGTGTCACTCAACCATCCTCCAGACATAATACTTGGCGGTGGTACCGGGTGGAACGGTACATGACGGTAGGACGTCTAGTTCGGATCAATGTTCCACACTGACATGGGGTCCAGGCTTTCGATGCTACCTCCTTGTAAAAAAAAACATATTTACAAACATATTCAGATATGAAATTATATTATATTCTCAAACATAGGAAATATTTAATAAATAAATTATATTCGCACATTAATTACAAACATGTTTTGAAGATAGCATAATTTAATTAGAATGTGAACAATTCTACATGTATTTATAAAAATTCGCAAAATATATATATGTACATTCTCTGCTAAAACTTTCCGATGAAAAACAAAATTTTATTTCCTAAAACTTTGCTTGCTATGCTCAAGAAGGAGATTTGGAATTAATTATCAATGCCTGATAGTTTTTTTGATTCAATTTACTTACCTGCAGGGATAATGTGAAACATGCAGGGAGATACTTGACGTCCTATACTGTTTGCGGCGGTACAAAGTAAAGTTCCATAATCTAACTCTGTAAGTGGCGTATATTCCACGGTAGACATTAATCCTAAAATATTGAGTAAATTTCATGTATGTATTGTACATAGAAAAATTGGAATGATATAATTTTTAAGTATGAAAGCTGGAGTTATATTTTAGGTGTTGTCAAAACTGTATATTAAACAAGTAAGAAAAGAGTAAGTAACCGAACAATTTATACTCTCAACTTGTAACAATAAACGCCTTCAAAACCTTATAGTCAACTCAACCAAAGAGGCTAAATTTACTATACATAACGTCAACCAAAGGATCGGAATGCATTATACTAGAGACATGGCGTTTAGATCAAGGTCTAGACTAACTTCATTATAATTCAGGGAAAACCACACGTATTTTAAGAAAAGTTATCCATTTTATTAAAATAGTACATATTTTGACCAACTTGAACGATTTAAATACAGGTAAAAAGACAGAAATCTTCTTAATGGGTATATTTGGGGCAGAGAAAGGGAGACGCTGATTGCATTTATTTTTTACTTTGCTTAGCATATTTTGAAAGAATTATATATTTATATAACTATGATATTTCAAACTATTCGGATATTAAGTAAAGTATTAAATGAAAAATAAATAATAAAATAATAAAATTTTTGTTTCTGTTGAAATACAATACATTTTTCTAAAAACAATTCGATGTAATCAATATTGTTTGTTTAACTTTATGTTAAATGTTATGATAACCTATACTTTTAGTCAATTCTTGAAGAGTATAAGTGAATAAACTTGACGCTTTCTCAACGCGAGAACACGCCACATATGGTTGGCCAAATGAAAAGAGTGAATTTCAAGATCTAACCCTCGACATTGTTAGATGTTTTGACTTATTAATAGTACGATAATGGCAAATGCTAAGCGAATTGGAAATTGCCGCCGTCTGAATGGGTGAGTCCGCAGCGATCATTAGGATTAGTGGCGGAAAGCAACTTCAAAACTCCCATTTAAAATTATGTCTTCAAAGCAATTGCCCATAATTGTTTTTGGGACTAATATTATACCATTTCATAGCTGTGCATTTAAATTCCGAAGCAAAATATAGGTGAGCCAATTTTTAAAAGCAAAAAAAAAATTTTTTTAAATTCAACCGAAAAGTTTACTAATTTCCCAGGATCGGTAACAATGTCGATTAATTTGAACAGTATCTCTTTGTCGTGCAATGATTTTTGAATCTTGAAGTTAATATCGCCAATATAAATATTTAAACATTTTGCAGCTAAAATAATACATTTTGCATGATTGATATAAAACATTGGGTCATCAAAAACAAATATAGGAACCATTGCAGCCTTTTCTCCCAGCCAAATTAATTTAGCACATTATGAGAATTGGTGAAAAACAAGTTAATTGATATGTTAACCGACCTTTGCTCCATTAGAGCGCTAAAATAGATCAATTTACCATACAAAGAAAAAAATCTCATTTTACTACAATACTTTTTAATAAAATGGAAATCGAGTTGAAACTACAATACAACTCTAGATGCGTTTAACTCTGCTGGTTGTTGCCCAAGCCAATATCAGTATTAACACATTCGCGTAAATTGCGGGAATTCCCGTCATTCATGTTTTCTTCAATAAAACAATTGCGGGAATTCCCGCGATATTTGAATAGGACTTTTCAACCGTCAAAAATGGTTCATTCTTATCACTGCACATTTTTAGTGTTGGTAAAGTCGTGAACTACCATCCTTGACAGGCCAACCGCAATTCAAACAAATTTAATTTGGGGAATCCCCATTCAAAGTTAACGTGCCAGTCATTTGTTGTTTGTTGAGGGGAAGTTTCAATAAAACGAAATGCGGAAAATCCCGACAAAAGTGCATAGGAAATTCAATTAATTGATTCTCTGAGTGTGACAAATGCGAAAGTTTACTTTTTCTTGCAAAACTAAAATAAATAAAATTTTTGCCTAAGTTGTACATGGTATTTTGTAATAAAATATGGCTAATAAAATATTGCAAAATTTGGTGGACGAAATATTTGGTGATTCAGAAGACGAATATTGATTAGACGAGGAGAAGTTTAGTTCCAGTGATGACGATGAAAGTGAAAATAACACAACATATCAGGAAGATTCCATCTACGAGGATGATACCGATATTTGCGAAGTGGAGTGTGACGATATTTGGCGTGAAACAACAAAACCAATACCACTTTTCCCCTTTGCTGCTACTTGGGGAGTTCAGGACGAATTTGATAGCGAAGCATCCCCGCTAATGATATTTGAAAAATTGTTTGATAATGACGTCATGGAGTTATTACTTTCTTCCACCAATGCTTATGGGATTCACTTGGAAGATAATGACCCTACCCTTCAACGCGAAAGCGGTCTAAGATGCAATTTACTGCAATAACAAAATATGAAATGCTTCAATTTTTAGGCATGTGCCTATTACAAGGCCAAAACCGAAAACCGTCGATAAGGAAAATGTTTTCGAAGGATATCTTATATTATCAACCAATATTTGGTGCTGTAATATCTGGAAGACGTTTTCAGCAAATTTTAAGATGCTTCAGCTGCCATATGCCTTATCAACAAAAATATCAAGATACAAAACTGGAAAAAATAATGCCGATGCTCGATTTGGTTTTGAAAAACTTTAAAAAGGCGTATGAACCAGATACAGCCTTGTTTTTAGATGAATCGCTTATGCTTTTCAGAGGAAGGTTATCCTTTAGACAATACAACAAGGGAAAGCGAGCTCGGTATGGTATAAAGTTTTACGAACTTACCACAAAGGATGGGTATATTTTAAATGTAAAAATATATGCTGGAAAAGATATTGGTGAAGGGATCACAGGATCCAAAACAAAAGCTGTAGTTTTAAAACTTATGGCTCCATACCTCAATCGTGGTCATCATTTGTATATGGACAATTATTATAACAGCGTTGATTTGTCCCAGAGAACGTCTATCATAGAGAAGGTTCACGGCGCGGAGATCGTAAAAATAACTCGGTCGAGATGGTCCAGTTTCACCACATACAAATTATGAGCGTGTTTCACCACTTTAACAGCGATTGAGGTTTTTAGAGTCTATGAGAAATAACATGTTAATGTAAATAAAAGAGAACCAATACATGTGTATTTATATGCAGGTGATTTCTGGTAGGCGGAGAAGTTCCTGTATGCTACATATGTATGACTTTTTCTAAAGCTAACATATATGTATATGAATGTTTCACGGGGGAAATTGCGCCAAAATGAAAGATAAAGAGGTTATTCTGCTTTTTGATTGGAAAAGTTTTCGTATACTATATAGTTAGATTATCTAATCTAATCTAATATACATATAGTATATATATATAATATATAATAATATATCTTTTACTGGGGAAATTGCGCCAAAAATGAAAGTTGAAGAAGAAATCGTCAACGGAATTTTAGTTCTAAATGAATTTCGTCGCGGAAAGATCGCCAATTCGATTTTATACGATTTTTTCAAAAAAAGAGTAACAGAAATTTAAGAAAGTGTCGCGTTCGGGAGTGCACATCAGAATCTCTCGTGAGATTCTTTTTATTCCCTAGGAAGCAGGAGGAGTTGCAGAAGTGGGTGGAAAATTTACGGATCCCACCAACGCAGGATTTACCCACCCGCAATGCATTTGTTTGCATTAAGCACTTCGAACGAAGTGCAGTGGGTGTGAAAAAATTTAAGGCAGGAGCTGTGCCCACCCTTAATCTTGGTGAGTACTTTGTGCATGTATTATACATATGTATGAAAGTGTAAACAATAACGGCAGTGTCTTTAATGTGTAAAATGCACAAAAAGTACACAGATTAATACATACATAAGTATGCAAATATTTAAAATAAGTATGCTATGAGCGATGCGCGGGCAGAGCGAAGTCAAGTGAAGTGTGTGTGTTTCGCATTGTGCAGAGTACGTTTGAATGTTTCTAGGTGTAGTGGGCAGTATTAGGATGTGTCAATATTATCAACCAAATATTTACACATTACTAACAATAAAATCTGCCAAAATATTTTTTGTAATAATAAGGGCACAATTCCGATTTCTTTGGCGCCGCGATTTGAAGGTACCGTTGGAAAGAGGAAATCCTCTTGATTAAAAAACATATGGTTATAGGGTCCGCAAACGCTTAGTTTAGGAGATATTCGGCCTTAAACTTCAAATATTCGCAAAATTGGATCATTTCAAGGAGCTATTTCACCACATTAAACACACTTTTTTCACATTTTCACTTCAAATTAATTAAATTGCACTATAATCTTTTAAATAAATCTACATTTTGCACTTTTAGCAGGTTTTTTACCTAAAAAATCTTTATTTAAAAAATCACATTTTACACTTGTTTGAACCTCATTTGTTTACCAAAAATTACGACGAAATGGAGCGCTGCCATGTGATGATAAGGCAATTGGCTGAAATTCCTCTTTTTCGCAAAAATTCCTCTATTCATGCATATGGATATTTTCTTTTTCAAATTTATTAAGCAAATAAGTAATATTATATACATGTATTAGTAATATTATATAATAATATTATATATAAAGTTGTTATATATTTTGGTTATTAAGCACTCAAACTCATATTTTATTTTGTCACCAAAAATACAAACCAATGCATCATCAAATATACATAAATGGAAATCGCTGACAGATATAATAACCAAAATTTACCGTTTTATAACGAAAACTTAACAAAACTTTTTCTGTGTGTAATTAGGATACGAAGAAGCACCTCCACATTTGTGGACGGGTCCACTGCCACGGAGAAGGTGCTGCATTCGCAGTTGTGCTTCCAGAGGGGCAACTATTTTCGAGTTCCCAAAAAAAGAAGATGTTCGGCAGAGTTGGGCAAAGGCTTGCAACTTAGTTGTGTCGCCTTCCGATACCCTCTTTATTTGCCGAAATCATTTTGAGTCGCAGTTTGTCGCTAAACACAAACTTTTGCCTGGGGCTTTTCATGTTTACGATTAGAGCCTGCACTAAGTCGTAGCTCATCTAGTGCTGACTCTAATTGGGTGTGCCCACCCGTCACTGTGACTTCTGAACGTCCTAAAATAGCTGTAGGAGTAGAAGAGGACGACATAACATTGAATGAGTTTGAACAATATTCCATATTAGAGGAAAGTAGTCTAAGATTAGGGCCACAAAATAACAACGTAGGCTCTGCTTTAGACAGTCGCGAACGATTTGCTCGATCGGCACGGTATTACCAAAGTAATGCGCTTAGATTAAATAAAAAGATCGAAGAGTTAGAAGGGGTGATTAAAGATTTAGAAAAACAAGAAATGCGATGTCGTGGGACACCGGGCAGGAACGAAGTTCCTTCGGATAATGTAGAACCGATACAATTTGCAAAAAAAAATACCACATGATAATACATGAACATTCGTAAGAAGGCAGCAACATAACAATGGCCGGCATGTACACAAGACAACACAGCTGTCCATTTTGCATGTACACAATATCGTTGTGGCCATACTAATACCTTTCACTTCAATGAAATTTTAATATTTTGTTCAAAGTGAAATTTTTTTTATGCAAAAAATAAGTAAATAGGTATATATTTTTGTTTTAAATTATCAATTGTTATTACAAAGGATATAATAGAGCTATTTTATGCTTTTATTTGTAAAATAACGTCAAGTTTGTTAGAGCTGTGAATAATTTTACATTTTACATATTAGTGGCATCACCACTCTACCTCCTCTTTCTATCTTCCACTCTACTATCAACTCTACTGTCGTCCTACTGTCGTTAGCAAATATACGAAAATATTGAAGTTAGCGAGAACGACAACTGTCGGCCTACCGTCGTGTAGTCGTGCAGCTGTCAAAATAACAGTGTCCATAAGAACGTGGGTATTTTAATATTTGACAGATGTCGTTTGTCGTTTGTCGTCTGTCGCAACCATTGTGTTCAGCGTATCAAATTAGCGGGAACGACAACTGTCGGCCTGCAGTCGTGTTGTCGTGCAGCTGTCAAAATAACAGTGTCCATAAGAACGTCTGTATATTAATATTTGACAGATGTAGTTTGCAGTCTGTCGCGCTCTATGTGTTCCGCACTTCACTCAAAACTAATTTGCATACACAATAATGTTACAGATTTGCATGCCTAATTATTTTGCAAGACCTAAAAGTAGGCTATAACTAGCGATCTTACGGGTTATTTCTTACGGTTTTTACTATCACTTTTTTTCAGTTAGCTCCCGCAGCAAAATCCTATCTTCTGCAAGCCTGCCGTAAGGAACTTCGTTCCAAAAATATGAAGACCTAGAAAAACGTGCAATAGTTGCGGATGTATCTTCACGCTCTGACGCTATAGCATTCGCTAGGATGATCGTCCGTCCGTAATACATTCAACCTCAAATGGAATAACCAGTTTCAAAGTTATACAAAAACTTTACTCTATCGTTCAGAGCAATACGCATTTTAAAATATGCCCAAAACTTACAGAGGCCCACGTTTATCCCAGCGTGTTTGAAAAAATGTCCGTGAAACGTGCAACTCAAGTTCTGAGCAATTCGGTTGCTGCTGGCATTGAAATGGCATATAGCCAAAGTCTATTCGGCTCCGACGAATATTTATGAAAATGTGCACAGCCTACGCAGCTATTTATTAAAAAAATGAATGATCTTTTCGATGATCTAGACTGTAAGAATTTTGTTTCCAAAAATCCGCTGAAAACAGTTATTTTGACAGCTGCACGGCTACATAACTCTGTCCATAAGACCGTGTGTATTTTAATATTTGACAGATGTCGCTTGAAGATTGTCGCTCTCTTTGTGTTCAGCACATCAATTTCAGCATACACATAATGTTTGCAAAATTGTCTACATGCCACATATGTACATATGTAAATATGTACACTCAATGCTTCATGCGAAATTTCCGTGTTTTGTTTTTATGAATGAAGCAAGTTTGCGTGTTGAAAGGGCGCTTGCGTTCATGAATGAAAATATTGTTGTTGTGTATTTTTCTACAAATTTGGGCATCGACTATTTGGCTGCCATATTGGCTTGTGACGCTGCTGATGCTACTATTTCAAACGATTGTTGTTTTTGTTAAGCAATATTTGTAATTTTTGCTGGTGACATTTCTACATGTGAACGCAAGTATTTATGTTGTGTATAGATTATTTGTGTGGGAATGTCATACGCACATATTTATGTACATATGTAACGGGTGATTTTTTTGAGGTTAGGATTTTCATGCATTAGTATTTGACAGATCACGTGGGATTTCAGACATGGTGTCAAAGAGAAAGATGCTCAGTATGCTTTGACATTTCATCATGAATAGACTTACTAACGAGCAACGCTTGCAAATCATTGAATTTTATTACCAAAATCAGTGTTCGGTTCGAAATGTGTTTCGCGCGCGTGTTTTGTTCAGCGATGAGGCTCATTTCTGGTTGAATGGCTACGTAAATAAGCAAAATTGCCGCATTTGGGGTGAAGAGCAACCAGAAGCCGTTCAAGAACTGCCCATGCATCCCGAAAAATGCACTGTTTGGTGTGGTTTGTACGCTGGTGGAATCATTGGACCGTATTTTTTCAAAGATGCTGTTGGACGCAACGTTACGGTGAATGGCGATCGCTATCGTTCGATGCTAACAAACTTTTTGTTGCCAAAAATGGAAGAACTGAACTTGGTTGACATGTGGTTTCAACAAGATGGCGCTACATGCCACACAGCTCGCGATTCTATGGCCATTTTGAGGGAAAACTTCGGACAACAATTCATCTCAAGAAATGGACCCGTAAGTTGGCCACCAAGATCATGCGATTTAACGCCTTTAGACTATTTTTTGTGGGGCTACGTCAAGTCTAAAGTCTACAGAAATAAGCCAGCAACTATTCCAGCTTTGGAAGACAACATTTCCGAAGAAATTCGGGCTATTCCGGCCGAAATGCTCGAAAAAGTTGCCCAAAATTGGACTTTCCGAATGGACCACCTAAGACGCAGCCGCGGTCAACATTTAAATGAAATTATCTTCAAAAAGTAAATGTCATGAACCAATCTAACGTTTCAAATAAAGAACCGATGAGATTTTGCAAATTTTATGCAAAAAAAGTTATCAAGCTCTTAAAAAATCACCCTATATGTACATATGAGCAGCGGGCACGTGTTATATTATTGATAAGTGATAATATGATTTGAATTTGCGAAAGCGAACATAAAAATTAAAACATTTATTTAAATATTTATATTTACTTTATTGGGCCAAAGAATATGACTCGCTTTGTTGAATCAATGAATATGACTCGCTTGTGGGAATCAATGAATATGACTCTTGCTTTGTTGAGTCAAAGAATATGACTAACTTAGTTTACAAAAATTCTTAATCTTAAATACAAAATTGCTAGTAAAGACAGAAAGCGAAATACAATTAAAATTCCAAAGAATTCTTATTAGCAAAATCAATAAGTGCAACGCCTCTTAAGAATGTCGATCGTAAAGACATACTTGAAGCAAAGCGGAAATGCACTTAAAATTCTTTAGAATTTTGGTTACAAATAATTATCAATGCAATTTTGACTATTTTATAAACAAATGAATAAAATTAAAGAGTTCGATGCCTCTTATGCACAATTAAGTGGAAAACAATAAAAGAACTTAGCTTATTTTAATTTATGTACTAATGACGTAAGTATGTTTAAGTGTACATGTATGTATGTATGTAAACAGACATGCATGTATGTTTATATCAGCGTTGTCCACGGCCTATGCGCACAATAGCGCACGGACAGTGCCAGACACCTCACACCAACATGTCGCGACAAGTGTCTGTGAAAGCACGATGTGCTACTGTATTCAACTTCGTAGGCAATCAAAGCAGAATTTTGCGATCAGTTGACGCTAGAATAACCAACACAAACATAACGTGCACACAGTCACGTTGGACAACACTGGTTTATATTAATATTTTGTGTGATGGTGAAGTGGATATCATAACTTATGTGTTAATGACGTAAGTATGTTTAAGTGTACATGTATGTATGTATGCATGTAAACAGACATACATGTATGTTTATATTAATATTTTGTGTGATGGTGAAGTGGATATCATAACTCCCCCACCGTTAGCCTGAGGCTCCGACGAAGAGATTACATAAGTTCTGTTATTGTTTTTTATACAGATTATAATAATAGTACAGATAAAAGTAATTAGAATTCCTATATTACTCCCAGTGTTTATTATAGTATTTCTAGAAAGATTATGTTTTACAGCCTTTATTGTTTCGTTAAAATCTATTTCGTTAAGATTTAAATTCGGGAGTGATATATTATTTTCTTTAACTCTTAATGCTAGTTTGTTTAGGATAAACATTTCTTTTACATTTATTTTATAGTTTTCATAGATTTTTAAATTAGTTTCTACAAAGCAATTTTCATATTTTATCAAAAATGTTTTTAAATTTTCAAATATTCGTGGTTTTTTACAATTGGTAATAATTTTATCATGGTAATTTTTAAATATAAGTAAGCCTGGATAAATTTCTTTTTCTTCTTGGTTTTTCATTGTAGTCATATTACAATTAGGTTCTAAATTTTTTACAATGTTTGTTAAGCAGTTATCATTTATTTTTGTTAATTTCTTATATTCTAAAACGTTCGGTTCATATATTTCATTTTTATATATTAAAACAGTATTTTCGTTTAAAACTACAGTTTTATTTTGGATGTTTGGTAGTGGTTCAAATACAACTTCAGCGAATGTTTCATTTAAAAATTTTGGGATGCTCAATGTCAAAACTACTAACTTTTCTTTATATGTAACGGATACTTTTGTGTGTAGGTAAGATTCTGTTTTGTTAATAAAATTGAATTCTTCAGTTGTCAATATGTCTGATGGAATTATTCCTAGTTTTGAATTAAAAATGACGTGTCCTATTTCATTTACGTGGTCTATCAACAAGTTGATATCATTATTAATCTGAAAAATGTTTTCGAGAAAATTTGTTTCGTCTTCTAAATTGAGAATTTTGTTTTGGATTTCGGTTTTAAACTTATTTATATATTTTTGAATAGTTTTCTGTTGTTTGTTAATATGGTTTGTGATATTTAATATTTTGTTCTCTATGGAACTCCCCAGATAATTCATTTCGTTTAGGGCGGTCATTGTTTCAGTCTTACTTTTTTCTAGAGTTTGAATTTTGTCCATAATTTCTTTTTCGTCATCACTATCCATTGTCCCTACTACAAATTTAAGTCCTTTCCCTATTGCGTTTATTAGTCCTCGTTTCTGTCTAAAATTAGGAATTAAGTTTTTAATTTTTGTCCTACATATGTCCATGCTTTTGTTAACGCTTCCTAATAGAGGAGTAACATTTGTATATGTGTCCGAAAGTCTATGTATATTGTCTTGTAAAATATTTACTGTTTCAAAGTATTGAGTAGTGTTAATAATATGTATTACTCTTAGGTAGTTTTCAATAATTTCCGTATCCTTCAGTTTAATTGGTATATAACCGTGGTTGTCTGTCAAGTCTTCAACTTCTAAGTATTGTGCTCCTGTGTCGAGTAGCACTGATGCGTAAAGTAATATAAGAAAAATCATCTGAAAAGGTGGTATATTAGGAGTTTTGAGGTATTACGTTATTTAAATTTTGAAATTTTTTATTTCTTTTAATGTGTGATTTGTAATATTTATGTCTTCGATCTGTTATAACGTGTTCATTATCTAATCCAGTGACGGTTATTTTTCGAAATTTAGAATGGTTTTTACCTCCTCTTTCATCCTTTAAATAAACAGGGCCTGTCTGAATTTCTACATTTTCGTTTTGTTGAGTTTATTAATAGCTTTTTCTTTATTCTTTAGTATTAGTTCTCTAATTATTTGATATTCGCTTGGGTCTATATTTCCATTTCTAAAATTAATTGGTTTCTTTCCTGTACTTGAATGGATTGTATTGTTATAAAACATAATTATTTTATATATTTTTTCTTCTGTATTTTCTGTATCTTTATTAGGATCATGTTTTAGAATTCTAATATGTTCATTTATAGTGTTGTGTAACCTCTCTACATCTGAGTTAGATGTATGATTATTATTTGACGTGTAATGTATCTCAATTTCTTGTTCTCTAAGAAATTCTAATAGAGGTAGAGCTTTAAAACCTAGTTCATTATCTACAACCAATTTCTTTATATTTCCTACTGTTGACAAATACTGCGTTAGGGCTAATTTAAATTCTATCCAAGATCTATTTTTTATTTTAATTGCCTGTGCAAATTTCGAGAATTTGTCGATAAACGTTAAAAATAGTGTTTTCTGTAAACTATAAAAAACATCTACGTGAATAATTTCTCCAGGTTTCTCAGGAGTTTCAGTTATTTTATATTCTTGTTTGATTGGACGCCTGTCATATTTTTCCTTGTTACAAATATCGCAGTTATTTATATATTGGGTTATTCGTATTCTTAGTTGGGGGTGATAGATTATTGTTTTCAATTCTGCAAAGTTTTCATTTATTCCTCTGTGATTATTTCGTTTGTGTTCTTTTTCAATTTTTTCTGTTAACTGATTTTCATCTGCGATATCTTCTAGTAGCTTTTTACATCTAATGATTTTGAATTGCCTATTTTCGTTAAAATATTTCTTGACTGTTTCATTGAAAATATTAAATAAAGATTCATCTGTAATTAATATGGCATTAGTCTTATTAGGATTAAAATGGTTTTTTATTATGGTGATAAGTGTTTGTTCGTCGAATATTTTTGCAGTTATTGTTTTTCTTTTATTTTTAAAAATATTTTCGTTTTTTATTTTTAGTGATCCCGATACAGTTTTATTAAGAATTATTTGCCGTCGATAGAAATTTATTGGGTAATTAGTTTCTAAAATGGTATTTTCATTCTGAGTCACCTCGACTGTTTCATCCATTTCAGTATTTTGGGTTTCTTCATTAATATTTATTTCAACTCTTGATAATGCATCTGCATTACCATTTAAAACTCCTTTTTTATATTTTATTTCATAATCATATTCTTGTAGACGAAGTCTCCATCGGACCAGTTTAGAATTCGGTTCTTTAATAGAAAATAGCCACGTTAAGGGTCTATGATCCGTTTCTATCAGAAATCGCCTGCCGAACAAATATGGTCTCAATTGTTGAGTAGCCCATACAATTGCTAGTAATTCTTTTTCTATAGTACTATAGTTTTGCTCATGATCATTAAGTGTTCTACTAGCAAAACAAATAGGATGTCCATCTTGGGACAACACTGCTCCCACTGCGAAGTTGCTTGCATCCGTTTGCAAAACAAACTTTTTATTGAAGTCTGGATACGCCAAGACAGGAGAATTAGTTAATAATTTTTTTAGAGTATCAAAACTTTCTTTATAATCAGGATCCTTAACATCGATTTTAGCGTCTTTCTTTAAATACTTTGTGATTGGTCGTGCAATTTTCGAGTAGTCTTTAATAAATTTGCGATAATATCCTGCGAGACCTAAGAATTGTTTAATTTGTTTTTGGGTTGTTGGTAATGGAAATTTTTGTACGCATAAAATTTTATCTGGGTTTGGTTTTATTCCTGATTCAGTTACTATATGTCCTAAAAAACTAGTTTCTCTTTTCAAAAATTCGCTTTTATCTAACTGGATTTTTAAATTTACTTCTTTCAAACGATTAAATACTTTTGTTATAGATTCCAAATGTTCTTGAAGTGAGGTTGAAAATATTATTATGTCATCGAGGTATACGAGACAAATTTTATTAATAAAATCACCTAGGACATTATTCATCAGCCTTTGAAAAGTGGCTGGTGCTGTTTTTAGTCCGAACGGCATACGAAGGAACTCGTAGTGGCCGCCTTCTACGCTAAATGCGGTTTTTGGAATATCTTTTTCATTTATTTCAATCTGATGGAAGCCTTTAGCAAGATCAAGGGTCGTAAAATATTGACACCTTCCCAATTTCTCCAAAATTTCGTCGATGTTGGGAATGGGATATTTATCATCAATGGTGACTTCGTTTAGCTTACGATAGTCAACCACCAGTCTCCACTTTTTCTTTTTGCTTGCGTCCAGTTTTTTCGGTACAATCCATACTGGAGCTGAATATGGTGAATGGCTGGGTCTGATTATCCCGGCATTCAACATTTCTTTAATTTGTCTACCCACCTCTTCCTTATGAATGTGTGGGTATCGATAAGTTTTTGTATTAATTGGAATGTTATTCACAGTCCTTATTTCATGCTTTATTGCATTGGTAAAAGTTAAATTGCTATTTTCTGAATAAAATGTTTTTTAAATTTGTTTATTAACTGTAATATCTTTTCTTTTTCTTCGGAATTGAGGTGTTCAACTCTTATTTGTTCCGAAATTGGAAGTTGTTGGGTTTCCTCTCCTACATTATATATGCAAAAATTTTAGAGGTGAAAATTTTATTATTTGTGGGGTGTCTCCACTAAAATTTATTGTAGCGTTAATTTTAAAGTTATCTGCTTCATATATGCCTTCTAATATTTCTAGACTTTTATCGTTTGAAAATTCTTGGTTTTTATACACTAATCCTTCTTTGCACTCTACTGGTAATTCAACTTGATATATTCCTGGTTTTCCAAAATGATGTTCCACTTGTTGATCTCCATATATTAAAGGTATTTTATTTTCACCTATAATGATTACGTCGTCGTTTAAATTTATTATTGCTCCTAATGGCTTTAAAATATTATTTCCTATCAATCCATCGTAAAAATCATGGAAGTTACAAATAAAAAATTCAATTGATACGTCCTTACTACCTAGTTCTTCAAAAAGAGGGATACGAACCTTTTTATTTATTTTGATTATATGTTGTAGAGTTTTAATAGTTATTTCATTCGTTGGTATATTCCATTTTGGGTGGCATATGCCTGGATTAATAATTGAATGTGAAGCTCCTGTATCAATTAAAAATTTTAAGTAACCTAATTTAGATTTTATTGTTATATGTGGTAATTTTCCCGTGAGGCTGGAAATTGAAAATTTTCGTATGTTGGTTGTTTTTGGAAAATATTTACGTCCATAGGTTCTGGTTGATTATTTTGCTGGTGACTTACATTGGGTGTATTATAAGAACTATAAGAGTTTCTTTGTTGGTTTGAGTTATTGTTAGGCCTATATTGAAAATTTTGTCTAGAATAATTTTCTTGCGAATTATAATTAGGTTTATATTGGGTATTTTGTCTATTATAATTATTAGAATTAAAATTATGTCTGTTTTGAAAATTTGAATTTGGTCTTTGTGAATTAGAATTAATTCTGTTATCATTTTTGTAGTTTTGTTTATTAAAATTTCTATTTCGTGGCTCTTCTTCGATTTGTTTGGTCTTGTTGCCATTATATGCGTAGCCTGCTTGGAAAAGAATTTCCATTGCTTCCTCCAGCGTGTCTGGATTTCTACAAGTCAAAATAGTTTTCATTGGTTCGGGAATTTTTCCTTTAAAAATGTTAAGTGCTGATTTCATATTATTTCTGGCTATTTCGGATGTGCCAGTATTTTCTCCCATTATTAGATTGGTTTTATTATTTAATCTCCGTAGCTTATCTTTTATTTCGTTATAAAATTCTGTCGTGTTTGTTCTGAATACTACTGCTCTCATATTATCATAAAGTTCTTCTACGCTCAATTTTTCTCCAAAATTATTTATAAGGACATTCTTAATGTCCGCCCACGACTGTACATGAAAATTTATTTCTATTATTTCCCTAGCTCTACCTTGTAACCTACTTTTTATTATATCAGAGAAGAGAAGTTGGGACATTTGGTCATATTGCGTTAGTAAGGGGTGTATTCTATCTATCAGAGTAGTAAAGTTGTAAAGGTCATGTCGTTGTCCGTTAAATTCAGGTAATGTTTTGAGGTATTTGATAGGGTCAAGGATAATAGAAGGTGCTTGGGTCATGATTAAAAAATATAATGAATTTATATATGTAACACTTTGAATTTCAGTTTGCAATTTTGCTTAGTAATCTTAATGGTTCTCTCTCTTTTTTTTTTTTTGTTTGTTATTCAAATGATTTTTTTTTTTGTAACAATAACTTTGTAAAACGTATACTTATAATATATATGCAAATAACTTACTTTACACAGGATTCTTCGTAAATGTTGTCTTCTTCTTGTAGGAACTCACTTTATATAGGATTCTTCGTAAATGTTGTCTTCTTCTTGTAGGAACTCACTTTATATAGGATTCTTCGTAAATGTTGCCTTCTTGTAGGAACTCACTTTATATAGGATTCTTCGTAAATGTTGTCTTCTTTTTGTAGGAGCTCACTTTATATAGGATTCTTCGTAAATGTTGTCTTCTTCTTGTAGGAACTCACTTTATATAGGATTCTTCGTAAATGTTGTCTTCTTCTTGTAGGAACTCACTTTATATAGGATTCTTCGTAAATGTTGTCTTCTTCTTGTAGGAACTCACTTTATATAGGATTCTTCGTAAATGTTGTCTTTTTATACAGGATTCTTCGATGTTTTTATTTTTTTTAATTGTTGGTTTGTTCACTACCTTAATTTTTTAAGGATAGTATATTTCACTACCTTAATTCTTTAAGGATTTTAGTAAAAATTTATTTGGTACGCGTTAATTATTAAAATAAAGAAAAGTCCTTGATTCTTCAAAGAAACTTTTCCGCGTATCCCATCCTCGTCGCCAATTAAAACATTTATTTAAATATTTATATTTACTTTATTGGGCCAAAGAATATGACTCGCTTTGTTGAATCAATGAATATGACTCGCTTGTGTGAATCAATGAATATGACTCTTGCTTTGTTGAGTCAAAGAATATGACTAACTTAGTTTACAAAAATTCTTAATCTTAAATACAAAATTGCTAGTAAAGACAGAAAGCGAAATACAATTAAAATTCCAAAGAATTCTTATCAGCAAAATCAATAAGTGCAACGCCTCTTAAGAATGTCGATCGTAAAGACATACTTGAAGCAAAGCGGAAATGCACTTAAAATTCTTTAGAATTTTGGTTACAAATAATTATCAATGCAATTTTGACTATTTTATAAACAAATGAATAAAATTAAAGAGTTCGATGCCTCTTATGCACAATTAAGTGGAAAACAATAAAAGAACTTAGCTTATTTTAATTTATGTACTAATGACGTAAGTATGTTTAAGTGTACATGTATGTATGTATGTAAACATACATACATGTATGTTTATATTAATATTTTGTGTGATGGTGAAGTGGATATCATAACTCATAAACACTTATGGTCATGATACATGTGCATATAAGTTTTGAATCATAAAATGTCCGATTAATGTACATTTATCACCATTGTAATATATTTAATTTTTTTAATAATATTATGATTGTTTGTTTTATACATACATACATATGTATGTTATGAAGTATACATATGTACATATAAGTATGATTTGATGTATTCAAAAAATAATTAAAAAATAGGCTTTATTTTCGCATTAACAAATGTATTCAAGTGAATTCATACGAATACGAATGTTTGCATATACATTAGAGTGGGTCAATTTTTTTCTTGACAAAGCGGTTATCAAAATCGTAAACTACGATGAATTCTAAGAAAATTTGCCCAAGAAACCATGGGTCTAAAATGAAAATCGAGCCTCCGGTTTTTAGCGAGAAAATTTCGTATATTGTATTTTGTAAAAAAAAAAATCCAATTCCTATTCCACTGTCGATTGTTTGCTTGTTTTGTAGCTATCGAAGCTAATTTGCTCAAATTTGGTATGTGATGTTGTATTTAAGCAGAAAATTCGACAGTACAGAAATTTTGTATAGGGGGCGTGGCACTGCCCACTTATGAGTTCATATGCATATCTCTGGAACCACCCCACCGATTACGTTCAAATTTGGTATACATATTACACAATGCCTACTTAAGAGATATCTGGAAAATGATCGAAATCGGATAATAACCACACCCACCTACCATATAACGGTAATTTTTGAAAACACTAAAGATCGGAAATTTTAATAACTGTTGAAGGGAAACATCTTGAGTTTGGTATTCGGTGTTGTATTGCAGCCAGAAATTCGACAATATGAAAATTTTGGCATGTCACCGCCCACTTTTGAGTGCATATCGCTCATTTGCTGCAAGACCGGCATAATTCAAAAAACGTGATTTTGGAGTTAATGCTGCAGAATTGTTCGTTATATCATACTTCATGTTGAGTGAAAAATTCATATGAATACCTCTTATATGCTCCGCTTGAGAAGAGGTGTAAGGTTGGAGTCACCGTGTAAGGTTGTAGTAAGTTGAAAACTTTAAACGCGTTTTCTGGCGAATCGATTTTTTTGACTTATGCCGGTCTTGCAGCAAATGAGCGATATGTAAATCTCTGGAACTTCTTTATCGATTTCGACTAAATTTGGTACACATTTTAGATTGTACCTAGTTAGGTGAGATTATGAAAATGATTAAAATTGGGCAAAAACTACGGCCACCTCCCATATAACAGTATTTTATGTTTTCGACTCTAGTAGTTGTTACGTATACTGTTTCATTTAGTAAAAAAAAAATCAAATCATTCCAAAAACAAAAAAAAAGCTGCTATATGACTTCTTTGTTAAAAAGAACTTAGCTCTTTTCGATCTGGTTGGTATTTGCTGCGACGGTGAAGTCAGCAATACTGGCACGGAAAACGGCATATGACGACGGTTTGAAGTGCTGTTAGACAGACCATTGCACTGGTTTGTTTGCTTGTTACATTTAATTGAGAGGAAACATATACTTTATCTTTAAGGGTCACAACGTTTTATTTCTTAAAATTATAAAACCTATGAGCTTTTACATATCTTGTGTATTGATGCCAATTTCATAAAAAACTTTTTTAACGTTAACCTAAACATCAAAATTAGACCATTATCTATACAGCTTCTAAAGCTCTTGGAATTTCCTTTCGATCAAATCCAGACATAACCACTTTTGTTAGTTTTCTTAAAAGATTCAATAACATTTTTGAATGTTTTAAATTTGTGTAGAGCACTTTCTCAAAATTGCAAGTATATGGAGATCTTAAGATCAATTTGATATGCATCACAAAAAGAACGCTGATGAGAAGGTGTAGCAGCAGCTCTACGGTCACTGCTTGATGTTTTCGGCCCCAGTAGTTGTTACTATTTTCCATTTCATTTATTGAAAAAAAAAAAAACAAATGAAAAGTTTCTCGTTAAAAACCGGAGGCTCCGTTTTGATTTTAGAGCCATGGTTTCTTGGGCAAATTTTCTTAGAATTCATCGTAGTTTACGATTTTGATAACCGCTTGGTGCATTTTTTTTGCTCCATACAAATTGACCCACTCTAATATACATACATAAACGTATACAAATATAAGCAAAAGAGCGAACATACTCGTACGTTTGTTAGAGCAATATATAGTTTTGAGCATAATTTTTATTTCACGCTCAGCTCTGTTCAAGCGAAAATGTTAAAATTTCTCCTGCTAAGCTGGCAGTGGTGAAACTGGACCATCTCGACCGAGTTAGCCAAAAATATTTTTACGATCTCCGCGCCGTGAACCTTCTCTATGATAGACGTTCTCTGTAGATACAAAATGTCAATTAACACTCTGCCTTACCTACAACTTAGCAACTGTACCGTGCAGTAGGAGAGCAGAGGTACACGTCGCATACCTGATGCCTATAGCGTAATGGTTTGTTCAACATTTTTCAAATGTAATTGCAAAATCAACGGTGAAGGCTTCCGTTAGGACCTAAGCGAGATAGGTATAGCATAAAAGAAAATCAATTTATCTGTCCCTGTACGGTTTTTGATGCGGTATATTTATAATAAAATCCATTAAATACTGGAGAAATACTGTTGAGGTTTCCAATATGATGTCGCAATTAATCATATTTTTCCCACTTATATTGAACGAGATTTATCAAAATAATGTACTTCGAATTGTACACATTGAAAAGGTCTACAGATAACTACGCGATGGTATTATATTATATATGTCTATCTCTTATGGATATCGCACAATAACTTTATTGTCTTTCACTTTTTACGACAAATTATTTGAAGCGATTTTAAGTAATACAGCATTAACCATTAACCAATTAAATACCTTAACCCTTTCAGCCCCGAAGTTGCTTATAAGCAACTTCTATATATGTTTGACATCGCTTAAAAAGTCCTTTGGGGCTGAAAAGGTTAAATACATTATTGATTTATTATACAAGGAGCATTCCAAAGTAAAGTAAAGTGGGCTTAAAAAAAAAGAACAAATAGTTCGTCTTTCCACCCTTGACAACCGGTTCATCCTGTGCAGTCCACTAGAATGACTTTCGATGAATTCCAGTGTGAAATTATGGAGCGATGTTTCAATCAAATATTCGGTTTTATTACGATTAAAGAGCATACAAACACTCTTCGGAATTAGCAATGCGTTGTTATTGTTAGATTATGAACTTGCGAGGCACCCACTGTGCACAAAGCTTTCGCCTCTTTAGGGCGTCATTGCCCTCGATGCTTATTTCGCCGCGTCCCAATTTAGCAAATTGCAAATGGATTTCCCTGGTGCAGAGCTCAAATTCAAAAGTATTTTCCCCCCAAAGGTATTTAGGAGCAACTTTTTTTCCGTGTTTATTTGATTTTGCTTTTTTTTGACGCCTCATTATTATGGCAAACAAGTGTTTGCGTTGTTGTTTGTTATTTGCCTTTTCAATGTTATCGGCTTATAAAGGATAGTAACTCCACGCTTGGCTCAGATGTGGCTAGAATGGGTACTCCCTAGCCCTGGATTTATGACTATGAAATTAGAGGGATCTTGCGAGAGAATGGCCGTGAATGGAAAACGGCTTCGATTCATAGAGTAGAAAATTCTTCTTAACTAAGTTAATGCTTTGTATAGCTGATTCCCATCACCCACCAATATAAGGAGCGCTTGGACAGATGCGATAAAAGAGACCTTAGCTTTTGTAAGAGTAGGTGCGTCCATGTATCGTATTGGGAGTATGGTGATCCCTTAACTTCCTCTTTTTTATTTTATTTATTCTTGAAAATTTAAGCCTCTATGGGGCAATATTGTATATATATTGAATAAAATGTGTTTCGACTTTTGGAAACAATTTTGTTATATTTTATATTTACGCACGTATGCTATACGACGTACGTATGATATACGACGACATTGACAGATATACGACGACATTGACATAGTTCAGCGAATTAAAAGACAGCGGCTACGCTGGCTAGGTCATGTTGTCCGGATGGATGAAAACACTCCAGCTCTGAAAGTATTCGACGCAGTCGACCTCCACTCCGTTGGGAGGACCAAGTGGAGATGGACCTGGCTTCGCTTGGAATATCCAATTGGCGCCACGTAGCGAAGAGAGGAAACGACTGGTGCGCTGTTGTTGACTCGGCTATAATCGCGTAAGCGGTGTCTACGCCAGTAAAGAAGAAGAAAATACCACGGGAAGTAGGACTTCCAATACAAAGTGCTTGAAAAAGTAGCATACGATTCAAAGCAAATCCTGAAAAAGCGGACAGCGCCGAATCCAACAAAAACGAAACAACAGTAATCTAAGAAAGAAGATTACATGTTTACACCTCGATCAAACAGCAAGAAAGCAGCCTTTGACGACAACAAAAATATACTCCAACTAGAAGCAAAAGCTATTAAGATGACTGAAGCAGCAGCACTCAAAATACACATTGATGTCCTTACTACTCAACTCAATTCGTTAAAAACCGACTTCGATGCATTAAGGACACAGTCACAGTTTTCGATGACCACGGTACCAACTATGCCTGCTCTAAAACCACAAATCGCACAAGCAAGCCATATAAGCACAGAAATTTTTAAATGCCTACCAACATTTGACGGAGCAAAGGGCGAATATAACCCTTGGCGCACCCAGGTGAACCGCTTGGATTATACCCATTCGGATAAACGACCACTAGATGTCCTGAAATAAATAATGATGAAGAAAAAGCAAGGAAGTAAAACTCTCACTGAATTCCACGACGAAATACATCAAGCCTTAGCATTGATTCAACAAAAAAAAGAAACAATGGAAGAAAATATGAGAGCTGGAAGATTATCAGACGTGAGTGATGACGCCATCCGCACATTTATTATGGGACTCCGGAGCAACTACACCAGAGGTATACTTTATTCAAATAAACCAAAGAGCCTTGGTGAAGTATATGCGATTGCTTGCACCATCTACCATGATAATCAGGATCTACACTTCGAGAGCACTGATTCGAGACATGAAGATCAGACCACCTTTTATCACCAAAAGAATAATCATCAACTGAGACCAGCATATCGCGTTAATCCTCAACGGCAACCAACGTATGAAGAGAGAAGGAAACATAGTTCTGATAGCTACATCCAGCGAAATGGCCAACAACAATCAAAACCTATACCAATGGAAGTGGACTTTTCACACCAATACGTGAAGCAAACGCATCAAAACTCACCAAGAAATCCGCCTCACAAACAAAATCCATTTAACCACAATAAAGTACAGCGTATCAACCAAACCAAACAAGCTGACATAGAATCTGTGAACATCTCTAACTACGAGGAAAATTTTGAATCTGGCAGTACTTTTTTAGGCAAATAAACGGGTTGCCAGTCATCCAGACGAAATGCGGACTAACAGGCACACCGTCACTTTACTAGTGGACACTGGATCCACAAATAACTACATTAGTAAGAACTGTAACATAGGTAAGTCAGTATCAATAAAACCATTTAGAAAAAAACTCTACATGGTCTCAGATTAATTAAGGGAGAGATTAACCTCTTTGATTATAGTTTAAAGTGCCAGAAGAAAGTAGCAGGAAAAAAGGAACCTTTCATTAATTATACTGTAGATAATACCAAGTATGAGGAGGAAATTAAGGAAATAATGAAAGCAAATGAAATATTAGTGACACCCTACCCTTCACAACTGCTATTCAAGCTACAATTAGGACGCAAACAGAAGATCCTATTTGGACAAAACAATACCCTTACCCTTACCTTAAACAAATATATAGGCTTTTAGAAAATGGAATAATTCAGCCGAGTAAAAGTCCGTACAATTCCCCTATTTGGACTGTTCCAAAGAAAGGATTAGACGGAAATAATAGACCTAAACGGAGAATAGTGGTCGACTACCAAAAACTTAACGCGCATACTATAAACGACCGCTACCCTATACCTGATATTAATATGACTGTTCAAAATTTATGTAAAGCTAAAGTTTTCTCGACCATCGATTTAGAATCAGGATTCCATTAAATTTTAATAAAGGAATCCGATCGCGAAAAACCCGGATTTGCAGTGAATGGCGCAAAGTATGAGTTTGTTATAATGCAATTTGGACTTAAGAACGCACTCTCAATCTTTCAACGATGCATAGACGACATTTTGCGACAATATATCGGTAAATTTGCTTACGTTTATATAGACGATGTCTTAATGTTTGAAGAAAACATACAACATATTCGAACTATAGTCAATGCACTGCATGAAGCTAATATGAAAATTTCGGACGAAAAGTCGCATTTTTTCCAGAACTCTGTTGAGTACCTTGGCAGCCACATAATTAAACATTCAAGCTATAAAAGAGTATCCAATGCCAAAAACCTTAAAAGAACTCAGATCATTTTTAGGTTTGGCTAGCTACTATAGGAAATTTGTAAAAACCTTGCACAAATCACTAAACCACTAACTATACACCTACGAGGTGACTCAGGAATGATTTCAAAAAATCAAAGTGGGCGAGTAGAAGTAAAGCTCGATGAAGCGGCAATTACTGCCATAGAAAAAAATAAAAAATGCTCTGCAAGAACAGGTAGAACTTTATCAGCCTGACTTCACCAAACCATTTGAACTTGCTACCGATGCCAGTAACCAAGCAATTGTAGCAGTTTTCTCCCAATTTCGCCAACCTATTGCTTTTATTTCTCGAACGTTAACCGACACCGAAAAAAATTACAGCACAAATGAAAAAGAACTTCTTGCAATCGTATAGGCGCTACAGAAGCTCCACAATTTTTTATACGGCAACACTGATTTAACCATTTATACTGACCACCAATCACTCATTCATTCTATTTCGGAGAAAAACCCGAATACCAAATTAAAAAGGTGGAAGAATTTTATTGAGGAATTTGGTCCCAAACTTGTCTACAAACCTGGTCACCAAAATGTAGTAGCTGACGCACTCTCCCGTCAACAAATGAACAATACAACAGATTGTTCTCAACATTCAGCACAGAGCTCTCCAACTGACCAAATAAAGAGGGTGAAACAACCTTTGAACTCATTCAAAAATCAAATAATACCTATTCTAGATCCCACAAAAGAGGCAAACCACCTTTCCAGGTAGGACGCGTCACACATTTTATTACAAAAATAAGCAAGATTTTTTAACAAAACTACAACAAGTAGCTAAACCCAATGTAACTAACGCACTAAGAATAGATCTTCATCTGTTCCACTTAATGTTCCACTTTAAGGATGATATTCTTTCCCATTTTCCCAATTGTGCCAGAGCAGTATGAAAATGCACGACAGGAAAATATAGAAACCCTTCGGAGAAGACAGGCAAAAGATTTAGAAAACCATAATAAAACACGGAAACCTATGAAAATATATACTCCTGGAGATGTAATTTATGTCAGAATAAACAAACGAATAAGATCAAAATTTACAGCAAAATATAGAAAGGAAACAGTTAAGGAAGACAAATCTAGTGTAGTAATCACTGAAAAAGGACGAACAGTACATAAAAGCAACATCAGACAATAGTAATTTTTTTTCTCTTTAACTTTGCAGGTTTTTTGTGCACCTAGTGTACGCAGACTTTAAAATAACAGACTATACAAATTCACAATTAGCAACATTTGATACAGGACTGACAAGAATACAAACAGGAACCTATCGAATAATACATAAAGTAGATCTAGACGCACTTCAAATGACACTCGACGAAATGGACAACATTATTAAAAGCAAGATAATATCAGAAAATCCCTTTCTACCCATCTTGATAAACGAACTAACCCTTACACAAACTTACTTAAATAGACTTCGACCAAAAAGATTAAAAAAATCTATAGAAACAATAGGAAAAGGCTGGAAATGGATCGCGAGAAATCCCTATCACGACGACTTAGTAATTTTAGATAATCAAATAAATAATATAATAAACAACAACAATAATCAAGTAGTAATAAATAAAATAATTTTTGATAGGATAAACAATATTACGAGAATATCGAATAAGATTTTAAAAGCGGTACAATCTAATGAAGATGTACAACGCAATTTTGCTATAGAATTAAAATATAAATTAAAGATTTTAAAAGGAGGATGGAGTCAAGTGTAGAAGTTCACGCAAGTGAGGAAAGTTCTTTGATCGCCATTCACTTGGGAGTGGCCAGAAACGATTCTTTTACATATGGCTCAAGCAGCTCACGACTTAGGGTCTTTGACCAAGTATCCTCTGGGTAGCCTAAGAACATCCGTTTGAAGGCGAGCTAAAGTGAGAAGGCGAAATATCCCCTGCATAGGGTTGTGCGCTGGGTTTGGGACCAGCCACGTAAAAAAACACCCCCAATGAAAACCAACAATCAGCCTCGGATGAGAGACCCCCCCTTTTGATGACGACCATGGCAAACGAAATAAGGACTACGAATTGAGAGCATGCACCTGGAATATCCGTCCCTTAATTGGGAAGGTGCCGCTGCCCAGCTGGTTGATGTCCTCGTGAAAATAAAGGCTGACATCATCGCCGTCCAAGAAATGCGATGGACGGGACAAGAACAGAGACGAATAGCTCCTTGTGACATTTATTACAGTGGCTATCTGTAGTGGTTATCTGTAGTACTAGATTCCAGCATAAGAAGATACATAAAGCTACCTGGCTGTCTCCGGATCGAAAAACCACCAACCAGATCGATCATGTTGTGATAAACGGAAGACACGTCTCCAGTGTTTTAGATGTGCGTGCGCTCCGAGGTCCTTACATCGACTCGGACCACTATATTGTTGCAGCGAAAATTCGCACCAGCCTCTGTGCAGCAAAAAACGCACGCCAACAAACAGAAGGAAGGTTCGACGTCTAGAAGATGCAATCACAACAGACAGCCGAACGTTTTTCTACTCGGCTTGCACTCCTGCTCTCTGAGAGTACTCGTCAACAATTCGGTATAAGGGAACTTATATTCATTTCAAACTCCTTACGTACAGCTGCAACCGAAACCATTGGTTTTCGGAAAGTGCAAAAGAACAGCTGGTACGAAGAGGAGTGCCGTGTCACAGCGGAGAGAAAACAAGCTGCCTACCTCGCAACGTTACGATCGATCACAACACGTGCGGGATGGGATAGATACCGAGAGTTGAAGAGGGAAGCGAGACGCATTTGCAGACAGAAAAAGAAAGAGGCCAAAATGCGTCAGTACGAAGAGCTTGATAAGCTGGCCGGCAGGGTAATGATCGAAAATTCTACGAAAAAATGCGGCGGCTTACAGAAAGTTTCAAAACCGGAGCATACTCTTGTAGAACCCCCAAAGGTTATCTAGTTACCGATGCCCAGAGCATACTTAAATTATGGAGGGAACACTTCTCCAGCCTGCTGAATGGCAGTGAAAGCACAACACCGGGAGAAGGCGAACCCAATACCCCAATCGATGACGATGGAGCAGACGTTCCATTACCCGACCATGAAGAAGTTCGAATAGCAATTACCCGCCTGAAGAACAACAAAGCGGCGGGAGCCGATGGATTGCCGGCAGAGCTATTCAAACACGGCGGCGAAGAACTGATAAGGAGCATGCATCAGCTTCTTTGTAAAATATGGTCGGACGAAAGCATGCCCAACGACTGGAATTTAAGTGTGCTATGCCCAATCCACAAAAAAGGAGACCCCACAATCTGCGCCAACTACCGTGGGATTAGCCTCCTCAACATCGCATATAAGGTTCTATTGGGCGTATTGTGTGAAAGATTAAAGCCCACCGTCAACGAACTGATTGGACCTTATCAGTGTGGCTTTAGACCTGGCAAATCAATAACCGACCAGATATTCACCATGCGCCAAATCTTGGAAAAGACCCGTGAAAGGAGAATCGACACACACCACCTCTTCGTCGATTTCAAAACTGCTTTCGACAGCACGAAAAGGAGCTGCCTTTACGCCGCGATGTCTGAATTTGGTATCCCCGCAAAACTGATACGGCTGTGTAAACTGACGTTGAGCGGCACCAAAAGCTCAGGATCGGGAAGAACCAAACGAAGTTTCAGACAAGGCGACTCCCTATCGTGCGACTTCTTCAATCTGCTGCTGGAGAAAATAGTTCGAGCTGCAGAACTTAATCGAGCAGGTACAATCTTTTATAAGAGTGTCTGGTAGTGAACGAGGGCAAGACGAAATATCTCCTGTCATCAAACAAACAGTCATCGCACTCGCGACTTGGCACTCACGTCACTGTTGACAGTCATAACTTTGAAGTTGTAGATAATTTCGTCTCTCTTGGAACCAGCGTAAACAACACCAACAATGTCAGCCTGGAAATCCAACGCAGGATAACTCTTGCCAACAGGTGCTACTTCGGACTGAGTAGGCAATTGAGAAGCAAAGTCCTCTCTCGACAGACAAAAACCAAACTCTATAAGTCACTCATAATTCCCGTCCTGCTATATGGTGCAGAGGCTTGGACGATGTCAACAACGGATGAGTCGACGTTGCGAGCTTTCGAGAGAAAAATTCTGCGAAAGATTTATGGTCCTTTGCGCGTTGGCCACGGCGAATATCGCATTCGATGGAACGATGAGCTGTACGAGATATACGACGACATTGACATAGTTCAGCGAATTAAAAGGCAGCGGCTACGCTGGCTAGGTCATGTTGTCCGGATGGACGAAAACACTCCAGCTCTGAAAGTATTTGACGCAGTACCCGCCGGGGGAAGCAGAGGAAGAGGAAGAGAAGAAACGACTGGCACGCGGTTGTTAACTCGGCTATAATCGCGTAAGCGGTATCTACGCCAATTAAGAAGAAGAAGAAAGATTTTAAAAGAAGAAATTATAAATACTGATTATGCGATTCATTGGGCCAAAGCCGGAATCCTCAATTCGTATATTTTATCAAATGAAGAACTAGCATTAGCAAAATCCATTTTTATAAAAAATAACTTCACATTAAATAATGTAGAAGAATCACTAGAATTTGCAAATATAAAAGTAGCCTCAAATGAAACAATGTTATTTTATATGATAGGAATACCTTTAATAAACGAAGAAATTTGCGATTCAATTGTTATCAAACCTATAAAGAAAAATAAATATATTAATAAAATTCCCTATGAGGATATTGTAACCTGTAGTAAACATAAGGTATTTGGAATAAAAACAAAATGTAATGAGAATAATCAAATAAGAATTTGTAACTATATGAATATGACAGATATTAAAAATACTACTTGTGTCCCGCAACTACTCAGAAGCGAACCAGCAGAATGCATTCGAATAAATAACCAGCACATCCCATCGATAGAAAACATCTTCTCTGGCATCATATTATTAAACCAGTATAATGGCACGATTGAAATCGATAACCAAAAAATAAATCTTGTAGGATCATACGCCGTTCCATATCGTAATTCACAGTTTTAATCGACAACCAAAAATACTCCTTTAATGAAATACTAACTAGCAAACCATTACCCGCAACCCTACAGTCAAATATCCCTTCGAACAAAGAGGAAGAAATTCTCAGCCTTGAGATGATGAAGGAACTCCACATCAATAACACCAATTATTTACAAACACTGCAGACAACTCACACAGCAGCTCTAATAACAAATTTTTCATTAGTAGTTATTTGCCTGATCAGTCTAGCAACAATAGGCACTGCATCATTCATAAAGAAGAATTGTAAGACAAAACTAATAGAGCCATCGAGCTGCAATGTAAACGTGAATGTGGCTAAAGGAGACATATCGGAAACTCCCAAGTCAAAAGTGCCAATAACCCTAGTAGTTTAAACAAACGAGGACGTTCGTTTTTGACGGCGGAGGAGTTAGCAACACTAAAGTTAACTGCGATAAGCAGAATAATGCTGGATAAGAATAGGTTTTTGGAGAGGATTTCTTAGAGGTGTCTAGGAACCTATTTTTCACAGAACCAAACGAAAAAAAAAATTGTTTTTTTTTTTGATCCACCCTAATATGCATTGATGTTTGACGATGAATATCTCGTAAACGCTTAACTTAATCGAAAAATCATAGCAGACCATTTTTATAGAGCAGTAAATTTCCTACAAAACTATGTGTTTCATCATTCATAATAATTTTTTTTCATTGAGTTATAAAATTAATAAGAAATAAAGAATTTTTCCAAAAATAGTCAAATTTCAACCGTTAATATCTTTTAAACGGTTGGGTTTACGAAAAAATCATAAGAGACCATATTTTAGAGCATTCAATTTCCTACAAAACCTAATTAACACGATATTTTTTCAAGTAGTTGGAAGCGAGATATAAATTTTTCTATCTGATAATAAGAAAAATAGAAAACCGTTAGGCGGAGGACCTTCCCGTTACAATTAAAAACTCATATTTGGAGAGGATTTCTTAGAGGTGTCTAAGAACCCATTTTTCCGAGTACCAATAAAAAAAAACAAAACAATTTTTTTTTTGAATCACCCTAATATATTGTTACAAAAGTAGTATTAAGTTGTATTTGTATTACTATATGCATCCCTGATTATGAACAATAGCTGTAGGTATATGGAATAGCATTTGTCTTGTTGTAGACATCTGGCGCCACGGCTGTCTGCTTGTCGAAACAATAGACATCTGGCGCCGCACTGTCTGCTTGTCTAGTTAAACAATTGCTGAGTCTGGCGCCGCGACTGTCTGCTTGCGTCTGGCGCCGTATAGCCGTATGTTCTGGTAATTTCCAGACGCGATATTCTAGAAGGACACGTCGGCATCAGCGAGAAGTGCGTGGCTATATAAGCCGTGGCAGCGCCAACGTAATCAATCAGTGCTAAGAGTAAACTGCTATAGTGTAGACGAGTTGTGAAATAAAGAGTTGTTGAATTAAATTAAACAGTTTTGGTTTTATTTGTCAATCCAGAGATACGAACCTAACAAAGTGAACTAGCAAGCAGTAAAATCGTAACAATTGGTGTCAGAAGTGGGATTGTCAAATAATCCAAATTCAAGATGGTTAAATTCGGAGAATTGAGAATTCAGCAATTAAAAAAGGAACTGGAGGAGCGTAATTTGCCGATAAGAGGGCAAAAGGCGGATCTGCAGGCACGATTACGTGAAGCAATGGAAGCGGATGGAATTAATGTGGACGAGTTCGAATTTGTTGGGCCAGAAACTTCTACAAAGGTAGAAGAGAAAGTAGAAGAACAACGAACATCATCAAGTGTAGACATGAACACGTTGTTAGTGGCTATTAAGCAAATGGCAGAAAATGCAGTGCAAACAGAAAATCGTCTGGCACAGCAAATAGCTGAAAATACATCGCAGTTAAAGTCTTGCCTTACACAACAAATGACTGAAAGTAATACGCAGTTAGAAAAGCGTTTGGTACAACAGATTACAGAAAATAATACACAAGTGCAAGAGAAATTTTCAAAATTTGAAGACGAATTAAGCACAATAAAAAATGACGAAGAAACTTTAAGATCAGAATTTCTTCAACTGAGTAATCGTATGCGAGAACTGCAACTGCATGGCCCTGCACCTTCAACAAATAATCAAAGATTGAAGGCACCCACATTCGATGGAAGTATTCCATTTCAAATTTTCAAACTTCAGTTTGAAAAGACAGCAATGGCCAATAACTGGAATGCAGCGGACAAAGCGGCGGCCTTGTTTGTATCATTGAAAGGGCCTGCGGCAGAAATCCTTCAGACTATTCCAGACTGTGAACGGGACAACTATGAGGCATTGATGAGTGCGATAGAAAGACGATATGGCAGTGAGCACCGGAAACAAATATACCAGATCGAACTGCAAAATAGGGGTCAGAAGATGAACGAGTCATTGCAAGAGTTTGCAACTGAAATAGAACGACTGGCTCATTTAGCAAATTCAGATGCACCTGTGGATTACATTGAGAGGGTAAAAATTCAATGTTTCATAAATGGAATTCGTGATGTGGACACCAAACGCGCCACATATGCATTGCCAAAAAGAACGTTTGCTGAAACGGTTTCGCACGCCCTCACACAGGAAACAGCTTCCCTACTAAGTAAACCAGCACTCAAAGTACAAAGAGTTGAAACGGAACAACCAGCGCTGATGGAAGAAATATTGAAGACTCTGAAGACAATTGCTGCACAGCGAGTAAATACAACAGGCAGATGTTTCAACTGTGGAAAAGCGGGTCACTTTGCCCGTAATTGCAATATAAAGGTAAACCCATCAAAACGGAATCAACCAACAGAACACCGAAAGAGGATTCACCACAAAAATGCGGATGCATTATCGCGTCGCCCTTGTCCACTGGAACGTAAACATAGCTCCAAATCAGAGGGAAAAGAAGGTATAATCGCCCTGCGATTACTGAATATAGAACCTGAAGATGATTGGACTCCTCACCGCATCAGAATCAATCAGCTGGAGGACCCTGATCTTGCAAAGCTGGTAATGGCCAAAGAAAATGGGGTACGACCACCAAAGGAACAAATAAGTAGCGAGAGTCCAACTGCAAAAGCATATTGGGCCCAATGGAACAGCATAAACCTCGTTAATGGATACCTTCATCGTACCTGGGAAAGCGAAGATGGCAAACATTCTCGTCTGCTGATCATAGTACCGAAGTCCATGATCCCGAAAGTATTGAAAGAATATCACAATGGACCTAGTGGAGGGCACCTTGGAATTACAAAAACTATAGAGAAGATTAAACAACGGTTCTACTAGATCGGTTGTCGAGATTCCATAGCAGAATGGATAAGTAATTGCGTAGAGTGCATGGCAGCTAAAGGTCCTAAAGCCAAAAGTCGCGGTAGGCTACAACAGTACAACGTGGGATCACCATTTGAACGAGTCGCAATGGATGTTGCAGGTCCGTTCCCAACCAGTACGGCCGGAAACAAATATCTACTGGTTGTCATGGACTATTTCAGTAAATGGCCAGAAGTATATGCCTTACCAAACCAGGAAGCGAAGACCGTAGCCGAAGCGTTTGTAGAAAATTGGATAACAAGGTTCGGAGTGCCCGTCGAATTACACTCAGATCAAGGCAGAAATTTCGAATCTTCCATTTTCCAAGAAGTCTGTACATTATTGGGCATCCACAAGACACGGACAACAGCGTTACACCCACAATCAGATGGGATGGTAGAGAGATTCAATCGAACGCTCGAAGAACATCTGCGGAAAATCGTCGATAAAGATCAACGGAATTGGGACAAGTGCATCCAGATGTTCCTGCTGGCGTATCGTTCAGCGAAGCACGAGACAACTGGTTACACGCCGGCAAAGATTATTTTCGGATCTGATCTGCGACTCCCTGCTGATCTTAAGTTTGGAACGAATCCGACAGCTGTAAGAAATGATGGAGATTATTGTTCTGCCTTAAAGGAAGAAATGAATGAATTGCATCTAATGGTAAGACAGCAAACGCATCTGATGAGCAATAAGATGAAGGACCGGTTCGATCAAGCGGCAAATTCAAAAGGTTTCGAAGAAGGTGATCTGGTCCTGTTGTACAATCCACTTCGAAAGAAAGGTTTGTCCCCGAAACTGCAGACAGCCTGGGAAGGACCCTATATGGTGATGAAACGACTTAATGACGTGGTATACCGCATACAAAGAAATGGAAAAGCACGATGTAAAATGAAAGTAGTACATTTGGAGAGGCTCGCCCCATTTGGTTCAAGAGGATTTGTGCCTAATCGGGACGATTAGGCTTTAGTGGAGGGCAGTGTTACAAAAGTAGTATTAAGTTGTATTTGTATTACTATATGCATCCCTGATTATGAACAATAGCTGTAGGTATGTATATGGAATAGCATTTGTCTTGTTGTAGACATCTGGCGCCGCACTGTCTGCTTGTCTAGTTAAACAATTGCTGAGTCTGGCGCCGCGACTGTCTGCTTGCGTCTGGCGCCGTATAGCCGTATGTTCTGGTAATTTCCAGACGCGATATTCTAGAAGGACACGTCGGCATCAGCGAGAAGTGCGTGGCTATATAAGCCGTGGCAGCGCCAACGTAATCAATCAGTGCTAAGAGTAAACTGCTATAGTATAGACGAGTTGTGAAATAAAGAGTTGTTGAATTAAATTAAACAGTTTTGGTTTTATTTGTCAATCCAGAGATACGAACCTAACAAAGTGAACTAGCAAGCAGTAAAATCGTAACAATATATACAATATATATATATATTTATATATGTATATATATATATAAATATATATATGTATATATACATATGTTTTTTTTGTTTTTGTTGTTCCCGGTTTTTTGCTTTACAGTGTCACCTCACCAAATTGGTGTCCCACAATTTTAATCACTGGTTTTTTTTTCCAATATTCACTAACGGTTTTTTTTCCAGATTTTTAAAACAGTTTTCTTAACTGTATCACAAACGTTGTTTTTTTTTTGTTTTTTATGTTACACCGTTTTTTCCAATTTTTCCACACTTTTAACGCGTCACCGTGACCGATATATTATTTTGTGTTACCAATAGTGCCGTCAGGTACGGCTCGAATGACCATAGAAACTTTACGATAAAAATCATACACTAATGGGTATCAAACCCGCGGACTCACCCGTTGATTTGGAGACCAAAGTGAAGGAGATGATTTCGGAGATTCAGTCGACAAGCTGGCAAACGATGCGTATATGCGCGCGGATCGTAATTGAAAGAGGCTGGGCGCCGTCCACCCGTCCCTTTTGATGATTGTGTTTGGTGTCCTCGGGTGTGGTGTAAAAGGAGTGGTGTAGATGATGATGCGTTGAGTTGGTGTGTGTGGGATGAAATGATGACGTGTTGAGTTGGTGTGTGTGCGATGAAAAGATGATGTGTTGGTGTGTATATGTGGGGTGTAGATGTATTATACTAAGAGGGGGGTCAGGTGTACATTTAGCCAGTCCTTTTATTAAAAAGAAAATCTTGCGAAGACGAAACAAAAGAGAACAAAACAATATAATGGCAAAGTACGCGTACATTAAAGCCATCAGCGCTGACTGAAATACACATCGCCCTCGGCTCGACTTTCACAAACACCCACACCGACGGAAGGTGTCAAAGTAAACTAGGAAAAGAGATGTAATGATTTAGTGTTGACACATCATTTACGACAACCTATTAATAAAACAAAATAAGAAACAAGTCAAAGCGTCTGTCCGCTGCGAGTGGGCGCCGGCCTTGAGACAAACTGCTGGCTATGTAAATGCGTAGAAAACATTATAAATTCTGTCAAGAAAGTATCGGCAATTTATTAATATTTGGAAAACCCGCTTTTAATATATTAAAGGTGAGGAAGGTGTCAAAGTAAACTAGGAAAAGAGATGTAATGATTTAATGTTTACACATCATTTAAGACAACATATTAATAAAACAAAATAAGAAACAAGTCAAAGCGTCTGTCCGCTGCGAGTGGGCGCCGGTCTTGAAACAAACGGCTGGCTATATAAATGCGTAGAAAACATTATAAGTTCTGTCAAGAAAGTATCGGGAATTTATAAATACAACGAAAATTTTTCAATCATCATCCAATTTATTTTATCGCCTTCAAAGTAACATCAATTTGAAGCGATGTACGTATAGTACATGTGCCAACACTTCACCCAATTGTCAAAACATTTTGTTATAGGCACTTTCCGGGATGGCCTTTAACTCTCGCGTCGAATTTGTTTCGATGTCTTCAGTTGAGTCGAAGCGTGTTCCCCGAAGTGGATATTTCAGTGTGAAGAAAGGTAAAAGTCACATGGTGCTAAATCAAGGACACTGGTTGACTGATCGCGCTAATTTTTGGCACAATAATTAAGAACAGTTATACCAACCCAGAAAAAAAATTTACCTTTCTTAATGAGAGGGAGAAATAAAGAATGTCCGATACTTTCTTGACAGAATGTACTATTCGCCTAGTAAGGTTGTGCGCTGGGTTTAAGACCAGCCATGTTAAAACCACTCTCAATGAAAAAGAAACAACAGCCTCGGATGAAAACCCCACGTTTAATGACGACCACAGCGAAAGTAATAAGGACAGTGATCTAAGGGGTTATATACAGTTCTTCTTCTTTATTAGCGTAGACACCGCTTACGTGATTATAGCCGAGTTAACAACAGCGCGCCAGTCATTTCTTCTTTTCGTTACGTGGCGCCAATTGTATATTCCAAGCGAAGGCAGGTCCTTCTCCACCTGATTCTTCCAACAAAGTGGATATCTTCCTCTGCTTCCCTCGGCGGGTACTGCGTCTAATACTTTCAGAGCTGGAGTAGTTTCGTCCATTCGGACAACATGACCTAGCCAGCCTTTTTATTCGCTGAACTACGTCAATGCTGTCATATAGTATATCTCATACAGCTCATCGTTCCATCGAATGTGGACCAACGCGCAAAGAACCATAAATCTTTCACAGAACTTTTCTCTCGAAAATTCGCAACGTCGACTCATCACTTGTTGTCATCGTCCAAACCTTTGCACCATCGGCATACGTCAACAGCTGTACACTCATATAAAAGAGTGTACCTGCTCGATTAAGTTCTGCAGTTCGAACTATTTTCTCCAGCAGCAGGTTGAAGGAGTCCCACGATAGGGAGTTGCCTTGTCTGAAACCTCGTTTGGTATCGAATGGCTCGGAGAGGTCCTTCCCGATCCTTACGGAGCTTTTGGTGTTGGTCAACGTCAGTTTACACAGCCATATTAGCTTTGCAGGGATACCAAATTCAGACATCGCGGCATAAAGGAAGCTCCTTTTCGTGCTGTCGAAAGCATCTTTGAAATCGACGAAGAGGTGGTGTGTATCGATTCGCTTTTCACGGGTATTTTCCAAGATTTGGCGCATGGTGAATATCTGATCGGTTGTTGATTTGTCAGTTCTAAAGCCACACCAATAAGGTCCAATCAGTTTGTTCACGGAAGTTTTTTTATACGCGATGTCCCAAGGTAGTTGGGGAAGATTGTGGGGTCTCCTTTTTTATGGATTGGGCAGAGCACACTTACATTCCAATCGTTGGGATGCATTCGTCCGACCATATTTTACAAAGAAGCAAGCTTCTTATCAGTTCTTCGCCGCCGTGTTTGAATAGCTCGGCTGGCAATCCATCGGACCCTGTCGCTTTGTTGTTCTTCAGACGGGTAATTGCTATTCGAACTTCTTTATGGTGTATCAGAAAAACTTAAAAACCCGTGCTTTTGAGGAATTAAATTGAGCGAATTCGACTGTAACTTTTCCAGCCCTCTTGACTTTTTAACGGAACGATTGGTCACTCTGTTATGTTAGATTTATTGATGAATGAAAATCATGGAGCATCCATTCCTGTTAACAAAGTTATGTTTTTTTTTTTTTCAAAATTGGTTGAAATCTTGCTACTATTTCCCCCTATGCCTCATATTATTAATCAGCCAGTATGAAGGATATATTATAGCATTAAACATCATGTAATATTGAATTATAGTACTTTAGTTTAGTGTTGAAAATTAGTGAAAGCCGTTCAAGTAATATGTCAGCTTCCATATACTCAATTTGATATTTTAGCGAGTTATCTTAATAAAATTGGAGGGAACATGTTCTTCGAGCTGACTTTAAACCGTTTTTATTGCCTATATATAAATATGTTATCTAAATGAAATTAAGTGGACATGTTTTCTTAAACTTAACTTGACTGAAATTAGGCCTTGATATTTTTCTAAATTAAATAATCTTAGTGCATTGCATAAAAAAAAATCCACTTAAATATTTCAAATGATAGATGTAATCTAAATTCTACAAAGGAGCTGATGATAACAAGTTACTTCTCTAGTATCTCTTCCTACATCATGTTAACATCAACTCTTTTATAAAATTTTGATTACATCTATCATTTGAAATAATTAAGTTGATTTTTTTTTATAAATTCTACACGAGGAGAAGAAAATGTAGTAGTGAAACTGAGTGAATCTATGAATGTTATCTATTCACGGTTAATTTCGAACTTGTAAAATTGTTTAATATAAAGTTTTGTCCTGACTGTATTTCACTGCCTTTGACCCTCACAAATTGGTAGAGATAAAATGATCCGTCACGGTTTTTGAATATTCATCAAAAATACAAAAGTTTACGAAATATTATGTGCTGATTTGTGACAATGGTAAATGAATCAAGAACTCAGCATTGCCTACCTGAGTCTAATCGGTAGCCTTCAGAAGTATTAACTACTATCGGTACAATGCTGAAATTTTGTACCACGATTCTTTTGAAGTCTACGATCTTTATGAAATTTTGTAAATTATCCCGAGTTCAGATATAAGCACTTTTTCAACTTTGACAGACCATTGTTTCGCACAGCGGTTGAATCACTGGTTTCCATCAATGCGCGCAATTCCATTCATTTATCAGCATTATAATATTCTGTACAGTCAGCAAAAATGTGGAAAATAGTATGTAGCTATGATAGAACACTTAAATAAACAAACCTGTTTTCGAAATATGATTCGTAGCGACATCGATACTCTCAATTGAGTTATTGAAAATCCAGTTAAAATCCACCATAGGTGGGTTCGCATCTACCGTACATGTGACATTCACGTTTTCATGTTTTGCAACTCCATACACTTTTAATTGATTTGATAAACAGATCGGAGCGTCTGAAAAATGAGATGCAAATATTCGACTTAATTATGGAACCAAAAATATAAAAACACTACAAATACATATTCTACAACTTTGCTTCCGCCGTTTTCCAATAGATGTCTCTAGGGTCAAGCACTGGTCGATTAAATCGTTTTATATCGATCTTGGATATTTGTGTCAACACTAACAAAACAAAATATTTGTAGAGATCAGTTTGCATCCCAAATTTATTCTCAACTGAAAATGTAACTTTTTGAGCCGAATTCTCGACATTTGCAGGAAATTTTGCTTTTCTTTTTAATTCCAAGAAAAGTGCCGCTGAGGACCCGTCCACGCTTTACTGAGGCTGACACATACATACATAGATAATACTTTTACCAGAAAACGTATATTTATAGAGAAGGTTCACGATAACGAAAATTTAGGGATATTTCAATTTTGGGACATTTACTGTTTTGGATGAGCGTGTTTCACCACAGAAAATTATTAGCGTGTTTCACCACTCAACATCAGGGGACACAAAAATAGCAGAATGATGATAATTCCAATGTTAAGGAATCTACGCTTACAGATTCCCTTTTTTACTATGCGCAAACGATGCTGCATATAATTTATAGAACGGCATACATATATTTGTTATGAAATCACATAAGTATGTACCAGAGTCCTGCACGAGTAATTAAAAAAGTAACATGTTAGCAAGCGGCGATGCCGATGCGGCGAGTACACGCTACGTAACGGTACTTTGGCATCGTGGGCATCGGCATCGAGGGTATCGGCATCGCGGGCATCGCCGATTACTAACATGTTACCAGTGGTCGGCATTTCTTAGAACAATTGTGGAAACTAACTTCACACGTACGCTTACGCTCTATCGCAGAGCCGCTCAAAATTTTTCATGCCTATACTCGGAGTATAGGCAAGCAAATGCAGTCGAAGCATGTACGCTATGACGCTAATTCTGCCAGCGTCAAAAATACACTCGAAATACAGGAATTCAGTTTCGAATAAGCATATAGAGGACTTAATGAGAATCAAAACTTACGATCTTGAAGTCGATATGGAAAAAATCATGGAAAGTTAAAAAAATTAACTTAAAATTATTGTTGTTCTTAATTGCTTTTTTAATCAAAAACCATAATTTTTTATTTTTTTCTAAATTTTTAATAACAAAATAACCAAATAGCACGATTTCACTCAGTGTACTAAGCAAGCGCGCGCACACAATCATACGCTAGCAGATATCAAATGTGTGATTGTATGCGTTGGTAAATAAATTGCGCATTATTTTGAGCGGCTCTGCTCTATCGTTCAGTCGTTGTCGAGCCAGCAACGAATTAACATCATGTAAGACTATAGCGTTTCATTTGCCATTGACGATACCAGATAGTAATCGTACGATGCCACGATGCCGCGATGCCGATGCGCAATGTTACCTTCGCATCGTGGTAATCGTCAGAAGTGTTACTTAGTAACGTAATCGTACGATGCCTACCTTAATCGTGCAGGCCTCTGGTATGTACATATATATTTTAAAATTAAGCTATTTTATGATGAATTCCATAAAATCTTTGCAAATGTATAATTCAATAAAATTTGTATTACTACCTAAATTTGCATTTTACATATATAGGTTTGGTACGACATACATACATACGTATGTATATTTGTATATTTAAATAAATATTTGCTTTGGTCAGTAAACTTTTCGATATCAAGACCAAGCGGTCGCACATTTGTCCATATATAATTATGTTTGCATGTAAACAAATATAAAAAAATCATACGCATAATGTACAAGTTAACGCAACATACGCCAAAATTGGCTTACATAGCTTTTACAAATAACCAACCACTAAAAGCTTACGTAAGCATGCGACTTGGACAGTGGTCGCTATCCCACGGTTAAACGACACCACACACGCATCCAGAGTAAATGACGATACAGCGCCGCCGCTACTTGAGAACGTCAGTGCTGCTTTTCAACAACAACAACGACTTCAATGCACCTGTACGTGCAACGTGACTTGCTAGCATAAATTAGGCGTAAGAAGATTTTTGTAATTAATTCTAAGTTTGGTTTTCAACAATAAACACACGGCTCGCTGCCAAATAATAATTGTGTTTTAAATGTGAAAAAATAAATAACTGGCGCCCAACGTGCACGCGACTGAATAAGTTAATCGATTAAAGGCCCTGAAGAAGTGCCTCGCGCTGCGGCTCTAACTACTAAACAGGACGTGACAGCAGAATCAAAAAGGGATAACTTCGGTGGAAGAAAGCCCGCACCCAACGAAGAGTGCGCAACGTTGGACCCCAAGTAGCCCCGGCAAAAAGGAAAAATCCAATGCGCCGTTGGACTTTAATGTAAGAACGTAAATTAAGAATTTAAGTGAATAGAAATAAGAGTTTAATTCAATAAAAATAAGTGAAACAGTAAATTTTTTAGTGAAATTTAGTCGAGAGAAACTTATAATAAATTAAGCAACTTATTACACAGAAGTGCATTGTTAGCATAGATCTAGGAAAAAAATACAAAACAGAATTTTTTCAATTTAAACTATAACAAAAAGCTTGTACAGCTTATAATAAAATAAAATAAAGAACCTGGATCAGTTCCAGTTCTTATAACACTCAAAACAACTCTGCGATTCACCACAAAAGGGACCCTCCAGAGATTGATAAATCCAATAAAAACAAAACATAGTTACAAATTGGTAACATAAGAATAAAACATAATTTCAATTTTAATTTTTATGTACATTTTTTGCTCATTCTCAAGCCTTCATCAAATTTTTAGTTAAAAAACTTCAAAATGAGCAATCCCGAATCCATTATCAGACCCCCCATTCTTCATACCAATGTACCACCACCATCCACTAACCCCCAGGCAACCCCAGAATTAGCCAATACTATTCGCAATATAGTATACCAGATGATTTCGGCAGAAGCACCATCATTGATTCAGAATATTATCCACCCAACAAGCACAATAGTAACAGATCAAACAATAGACCCCAGACACGCAGGAAACTTGGCAGGACTCGATAGGATACCAGACGTTGTAAGGTGCTTAAGAGATTTTTCTGGTGATCCAAGAGAGTTCGCTTCTTGGAAAAAAAAGTGTTGAGAGAATCCTGAAAATATACAATAGCGAAAAATGTACTCCACGTTATTTCGGCATTTTAAATGTCATACGAAATAAAATCACGGGGAATGCCGACGTCGCTTTGGAATCCTACAAAACTCCTCTAGACTGGGAGGCCATACCACATCCAATGCCTCTCATGCAACAAACAGCATATAAAACTTTACAGCCCCAATATCAACAGTATCCTCAATACCAACGATACCTAACCTACCCGCAAAATCAACCACCAAGACCCAATCAATACCAAAACCCACCAGCTAGACCCAATCAATACCAAAATCCGCCACCTAGACCCAATAACCAACAGAACCTACCACCAAGACCAATTCAACCCAAACACCCAATTCCAATGGAAATAGATGATTCGCAAAGGACAAAACAAGTAAATTACATGAACAGACCGAACAATAACGGCTTCGCCGGAAAGCGACCGAACACGATTTCAAACCAAGTACACCAACCATACAAACAGCACAGAATTAACCATATTGAATCCGTTGACAATACTATTAATGATCCAGAACAGCAGAACGAAGAGCAAGACGGACAACCATGGGAAGATTACTATAATCAGTACACTTCACACGACAATACCCCAGCAGAAGATTCTAGCGAATTCTCCGACATTCATTTTTTAGGTTAACAAATTCAACGTTACCCTACTTTCAATGTAAAGATGGTAACGGAGAAATCCTGAAATTCTTAATAGTCACAGGTTCTAACAAGAACTATATTCAACCCCAACTTGCCAAAATCCCCATTTCAAACAACGAAAATTTCTACGCCAGCTCAGTAGGAGGGAACATCGAAATCACGCATCACACTTTCCTTAACCTTTTTGGACTTAACGACGAAAATCTAAAATTTTTCATTCTACCTACCCTTAAATCCTTTCATGGAATTCTAGGTAATGACAGCCTTAAGCAGTTAGAAGCAATAATTTTCACTTAAAAAAATTATATGCTATTAAAAAATAACATAAAAGTCGTCATCAAACAGCAAACAGCAAAATCAATAAATAATATCGAATTAGAACGGAACATCTCACACTTGGACAGACAGAAAAACTTCGAAATTTATGTAATAGATACCCGCAACTTTTTTCCGGGTTATGTTGCGCCGGGGGAAAGACGATGCATTCCGACGCATCTCCGAGTAAAGCAATGTTCTCGCGAACGGATCACTGGCGCAAGTTGCAAAGAAACTTGTTAAAGTGGTTGCTGGTGGTATTTCCGTTCGCTGTACTATGTTCTCTGCGTTGAAATAAACTCGCTGGCTATTCTCCAAATGAGCTGACAGATGCACAACAGTAGGATGGCGTTCATGAATTGCAAATGAAAATATTCTCCAGATTGCTTCATTGCAGTTCACATATCTGCCCATTTGAAATTTGCTAATTTCATGTCGTTCAACGCCAATAACCGCCATATCGCTTCCTTTGGTGACATATTTGCAAACATACTTAATTGATTTTATTGAACTGCAATACTCAACATTTATATGTGTTTTGAATGCCTTAGACAAAATTGGCGAATATGGAACGATCCATGTGTTATCAACCACGAAATTCTTTCCTTTCAATTGAGTGATGAATGTTCTGCCATTGTCAGCGGGTGAGCGACGCCGATAGAGAGGGTATCCGTCGTTTCCAGTTTGAGTTTCCGAAATAAAAGCACGGGGACAGCGTTTTTTGCATTTACTGTCCGACATACAAACCGAAGATGGATCGTGTTCTCCGCATGGCCCATGAACCATATTGGCCATCACCACTTCGTGCAACTCTGGATCTATTTCAACATCAGGAATTTCGGCGGAAATGATGCCATCAATTTGGTCAGGTGTAATTTCTCCACCATCCAAAGAAGAATGTGTGCGTGGGGCAAACCTCTCTTCTGCCACTCCAATGAGTACATTCAGCATCGAACAGTGCCATATACACGTTGTTTCGTATTAAAGTCCATCAAACATCTGAGTTTTTGTTTAAACACGCGTGCTGTAACATCGTGGCGATCGCTTGGTGATTGACCGGGATGCAATAGATTCGTAATGTCTGGCCATTTTGGATTGCAAGTTAATGTAACAAACAAATCCGGCCGTCCATAATTGCGCACGTAAGTCATCGCATCCTGGAAGTGCTCATGCATGTGTCTAGGACTGCCAATGTATGTCGATGGCAAAATATAGAGTCGACCAATATCTGTAATATCCGCATCACCATTCATTGCATCTCTTAAGTGAATATACTCTTCAGATCGCAACTTCGACTGATTGTATAGCATGTAATTAAGTCGTTCTGTCTCAACTTTAACATACATGTCAACTGCATACTGTTGAAATAACCGTCCATATCTCAGTAAATGGTTGTCATAGTTTTGGCGATATGCGTAAAACTTCATTGAACTGACTTTTTTATTTGTCTCGACACCTAAAAGCTTTAATTACCTATATGAAGTAGCAAACAAAAATTTTTTTTTACTAACCATTCACCGGATTTATCATCTTATATCCTAAGTGATATCCGTCTTCTCTACGGCAGAACATGAGCGGATATTGCATTGCGTCGTAAGACTGTGTCTCACTTATCCGTTTTAGTGCGTTTTGATTTCTACGTTTGATAACAATATCACGCGACTGCAAATTTTCTCCAACAACAACAACTGATATTTCGCTAACTGTAGGTGCATTATATTGTCTTTCATGTGACCCTGTTGGTCTTTTGTCCGTTTGTATGATTATACTATGATCATCTGTTGGCATACGTTCCAACGAAATCGTAAACAGTTTAATGAGGCCATTGTGTTCGTGTAACATTTGCTGCAATTGTTCGATTATTTCTCTTTTCGTTGTATTGAAGATAGCACAACGCCGATTTACTTCATCATGTGAATCTCCCAGAAAGTAAATTTGGAGATATTTGTGTTCTTGATCTGGATGCGGCAACAGCGATCCAGCGAGATGAAACATTTGCCCATGAACGTGTATAATTGGAGGAAAGCTCTGTAGTTTCTGTCGAATATTGTTTGGCAAAAATACCTTAAACGTTGGATTGTAGTTTTGTTCATTTACAATTTGCTTTAAGAAATGGCTCGAGTGAGGAGATTCACCGTAAAGCAGCTGGAACAATGGCTGTGGTGGTGGAAGCAATTCTGGCAACGGTTCATTTTTAAATTTGACTGCATTGCAATATTGACAAACTACTGACATCTGACCGATTTGAACAGATGCGCTATATTGAATGTTTGGATCATATCGAAAACCTGCCCGTTCAAAGTTCACAAAAGAAAGATGTTGCCGCTGTTGTCGTCGAATAATCGCATGTTGTGATCTTACTTCATCACTTTGGCGAGCACGAACTTCCTTTCTTCTCGATCGTTGTTGCTGATTGTGAACTTCCCTTCTTCTCAATCGTTCTTGCTGATTGTATGTTTGGTTGACATCTTCTAACTGGTGCGTGCTACTCTCCAGCAGTCTATTTCGTGGTGAAACCCTCTCAATAACACTTTCCCTTTGACGTGCTCTGCTATTTCGTGTTCTCCTTGCGGCCTGGGAACTCCGAGAAGTGTTACCATACGTACTGATTCTTGACATCGTAACAAATATCTAATTGGAAATGATCATTCATTTGCATAAAGTTCATATAAGGTTTTACGGACCAATAACTTACCTTTGAAAACTCCAAAAATGAATGAATTAAACTAAGGAAGCAGATCAATTGAATGATAAATTCCAATGTACATAAATCGGTATTCGCCAACACGCTAAATCACTTTCACTAAATAACTCACTTTTTAAAACAAAATATATCAATATATCAGTAAAGCAAGGCGCATTTTTATTGCCCTCTAAATTTTGCGTGTTCGATTGCAAAGCAAAATTGACGTTTAATTTAATTTGTGTTTGTTTCATAAAACTGTCAATTCCATAAACCAAAAATAGCACGTAACACAACCAAAATTACCATATAACCGCTGCAGCAAGAACAACCAAAATGTCGTGCTAGGTGGAAAATGAGATAAATATATAGTGGATTGACAACCAAAATAATTAAAGATTGTAAGGGAGGTACCACGTCCCCTTTTTCGATAACGCCAAGCTTTATGGGTGAGAATAGTGTTGTTTCCTATAGCTCTATACCAATTTTCATGTTCCTACCTTAAACACTTTTGAAGATATTCGACTTTGAAAATTCAATTTGTGTGGGAGGTGCCACGCCCCCTTAATATTTTATTCTGATTTTAAGACATGACCTGCGCGTGGTAATAACAAACAAATCCCCCAAAGGAAGTATTTCATTTGGTTCAGCCGTTTTCCAGTTTTAGCGTTACAACTATACACCATTTCATTTTTATGTATATAGATTGACTGTTATTCACACATTAACTACAAATATATTTTGAAAATAGCATAATTTACTAAAAATGTTATCAGTTTTGCATGTATTCATAAAAATTCGCAAAATGATAATCATATCAATTAATATGATGGCAATATAATATAAGCAAAAGGCCAACATACGTCTGTAATAGCAATGTATATTTCTGAGCATAATTTTCATTAAATGCTCTGCTCTGTTCACGTGCCAGTGTTAACATTTCTCCTTCTGAGCTAGCAACACGCTCATCGCATTTTGTTAGCTTTTGACAGTTCACACGCTTGTCCGTTGTTGGACCTTCTCTATAAATATATGTTCTCTGCTTTTACTCTACTACTTCCATCTGTATGATTTCTATTAGGTATTAAAAAATATAGAGTTTTTGTAAAGCAACTTGTGTCAGTTTACAAAAAAATGGATCATAAAGCATTTCGTGTGTTAATTGCTTTTTTAAGGGAATAAAGGAAAACACTTTTAGACCGTTTTTATGCAATAAAGCCTTAAATTTACAAAAAAAAAAACGCGGAAGCAAAGTTGTAGACCTCTGAAAATGAATTTTTTTTAAAGAATTGTAAAGATAAAAGGTGTGACATTGGTAAAAACATACAAAATAATTTTTATAGTCTCACACCATCTTGTAGTCACGCTCCCTCATGCAAACTGTGATTTTAAAAACTGTGTATATGGCATCTACCGGGATTGCAAACCACTACAAAAATCGATGCGTTTGGGTTGAGTGGCTCAAACTACTCAGAAAATACTTGTAGAACCATGAGAAGCTTTGTAATTGAGATAAAATTCATATACATACAATTGTATTTATTAAAACTGCATGACTATATTACTACTTACATATTATTATACATATAATAAAATACATATTTTTATTGAGATCAAGTTTAGATGTAAAGTAGAATTCGTATTTGAAGAAGAGACATGAGGTAGTTTGTAAATTGTATGATGTGCTTGATTATATGGTACTGACTGCTGACCCCGCAGCCGTTGTCCTGCGTGAAATTATATAGTTTAAAATGAAAATAAACTGCTTATCATTTAATTTCTTTTTCAATGTAACGCAGCTTTATAAACAACATTTTTCGGTTTCTGTTCCGATGTACAGGAAAGATGGTGTTCCACCTCGTGAGCACGATACGGCCGTGTGAAAAACATAGCATTTCCAAATTTATGCCTCACACTGTTCGACTATCTTTAGATCCTGTTGACTGTCATCTCAAATTCAATTTTCACTGGAAACGGAATACGTTTGAACTGAAATGGCAAATCGTTAGAACTCAAAGAAATTCGTAGGATCAAGCATTCTGTCCCCTTGTATTCGATAGGTGCGTCACAATCAGTCGGGTTTCATTACACACTTTCGGCTCATGAAGATTGAGAAACATAATAACGACGGATCCTACTTTGAGACGCAAACGATGCGGTGGCATACCAAGCCTGTCCAAAGAATTTAGGAATACCACTGGATAATTCACGGCGTCGTCATCAACATCGGTACTTTTGGCAGCTATTATTACACGTGTACTCAAAGAATCGTAGTTACAATAGTTTGACCAATGTCAGAACATTGGTGATGAGTTGATCTTTCGTGGATTGATAAAAGGCAGATGAAATTGATATCAAACCACCCATTTCCAATTCTTAGCGAATGCGATGTGAAATGTCTTCGGCAATGTCATTTTTGTTCGTATCCCATAATAGACGCGGATTTGAAGGCTGATATGTCGAAATGATTATCGCGAAAAGTGTGCGAACTTCATTTGCATTCCAGTGATTATCATTTTCCAGCAATTGTAATTGCTGGCTTGTTTCTCAAAAAGTTGCACACACCGTACTATTCACAGTACGCAATGACTCAAATGAAGTTGAACCGCGTTCATTAATCAATAGCAACCGAAGGTATTAGCAATCGTCGTTTTTCGGGTGGATCATGTAAATTCGTCCTAAGGAATTAGTTGAGAACACACCTGGATGTCAATCTACTGGTTGGCCTTGCTTTCTGCGTAAATATTTCTTCGACGATGCATTCCATGTATAATATCAAGGCATTTCCGAATAGAGCAGTGTTCTCGCAAACGAATCACTGACGCAAGTTGAGAAAAAACTCGTCAATGTCAATGTCAATGTTGTTGGAAGTGTTTCCGCTGGCTGTACTGTATTCTGTAGGTTGAAAAACACTCTTTAGCCATTCTGAAAATGAACTGCGAGACGCACAACAGTCGAAAAACGTTCATGAATTGCGAAAGTAAATACCCTACAAAGCGCTTTATTGCAGCTCACGTATCGACCGTATCGTTAAAGACCAATAACCGCCATATTGGTTCCTTTGGTGACGTACTTACAAATGTATTTTATAGATTACACCAAACTGCAATACTAAACATTGATATGAGTTTTGAATGTGAATTAGACAATAGTGGAGAATATAGTACGAATCATATGTTGTCAACTTCGATATTCACTACTCTAAGTTGTATGGTCGTCTGATGAGCTACGACGATAGAGTGGATATCCATCATTTCCAGTTTGCGATTCCGAAAGAAAAGCAAGTGGATAATATTTCGTGCATTTATTGTTAGACATACAAACCGAAGTGGGATTGTGGTGTCCGCAAGGTCCATGAACCATATTGGTTTTTATCACTTCGTTTAATACTGGATCTTTCTCTGCATCAGGAATTTCCGCAGAAATGATTTCATCAATTTGATCTGGTGGAATCACTATCCACCATCCAAAGAAGAACATCGTAACTGCTGTTTGAAAAGTCGTGCTGTGACATCGTGACGATCGCTTGCTTATTGACTACGATCCATAATTCCGCACGTACATCACCGCATCCTGGGAGTATTTCTTGCCTTGCCTTGCCTTGGGCTGCCATACTTTGATGGACCGATATTAGCAGGACCTCTTCGTGGCTTCGTAACAAATTTCAATCTGTAATTGATCATTTCGTTTGAAACACACATAAAGTTTTCAGCGAATAATTTTCAATAATTTTTCTTTTAAATAGCCGGAATAAAAAAGCAAGCGACCGAAATTGAACGATTCAAATAATTTACAAATCAAAATATTGAAAAACAAAACAAAAAAAAATTGTATGAAAAGTCACTTTTTGGAAATTTCCAATTTTTCGACTTTTCCTTATGAAAAATATACATATGTTTTTCTTATATTTAACCCTTTCCAGATCCACAGCGAACAACTTCTGATTTCATGAAGAATGGTTCCGCCGTTCTCGAGCGTTAGCGTTACTAATAAACAAACAATAATTTTTCCTTACATACATACATATGTGCATACGTATGTATGTATGTATGCACATACATACATATATACAAAATAAAACGTTTGTATGGGAAAAAGAAAAGGGCTGTTTTTAGGGGTTTTCCGGCAACTTTCGTAATTTTTTCTTACATAAGAACCTTCTCCTAATAATAACAAATACAACAAAAAAAAATCAGCCAAATCGGTTCAGCCGTTCACGCGTGATGCCGTGACAACGAAAACGGTTTCATTTTTATATATAAGATTTATTATAAACAAGTGTTTGTTTCTACTTGCTCTTAAGTTTGGTAAAATACATTTTAAAGATGAAAATTCTCTTTCGACAGACACCTGAGTTGCGTTTTAAGCGCAGCTAGGAAAATTTCTTTAAATCGATGTAGTGTTAACAAATCAAACTTTATTATAGAAGTAAGTATTTATTTTAGTAAGTACATTATTCAGCTACAATAAAACGCTTTTATTTATATTCCTGAGTATACACATGGCTGCAAATAAAATGAAATGTGGAAAAAGTCCAAAAATGACAGAAGCTGATAAAGTCACAATTTTGGCTTTGCGATTACAAAACTTCAGTATACGTGAAATAAGTGGTAAAAGAAATTTTAGCAACACTACTATCGGTTCTTTCCTTTAGAAATATGCGAAGACTAAGTCTTTAAAACGCAAAACGGGTTCCGGACGCCCGAAGAAGAATACTACCAAGGATGACCACCATATTAATTGGATTAGTATGCAGAACAGATTTAAAGCAGCAGAAGTGAAATTGATTAATTAAATAGAACCAAAATCAGTACGCGAACAGTACGACGACGCCTCCAAGAAGTCGGACTAACTGCCTGTCGACCTGCCAAAACACCACTACTGACGGTAAAAATGCGACAAAAACGCCTCTAATGGGCGAAAGTGCACAAAACCTGGACCAAGGAAGATTGGAGAAAAGTCATATTTTCTGATGAGTCCAAAATTAATATCTTCGGTTCAAACGGAATGTCGTACGTTCAAGAGTTGATGAACGTTTCAGTAATGAGTGTGCCAAAGTTACCGTCAGGCAGAGGGGGTGTTTTTTTTATCATGGTGTTGGACATTTGATCTTGATTGATGGAAATATTAACGCTATTAGAGACCAACCGATTTTACAGGAAAACCTGGTCCATTCAATGGAAATGCACTTTTCCTATATGGACAACATATTTTTTCAGGATCATTCTGCGCCATGCCATCGAGCCAAATCGGTAAGTAACATTTTTTATATTACGAGGGCTGTCCGATAAATAACCGACCTAACCATGATGCACGCGACTTTTTCAAATTTTTTTTTTTTACTTTTCTACATAGTCTCCTTGTAACTCCACACACTTCTCCCAGCGATGCTCCCATCTCTGCAACCCTTCCAAATAGTACTTGGCGTCTTTGTCTGCAAAATACGAGTTCACGAAAGAGATTGCCTCCTCATTTGACGAAAATCTCTGGCCGCCGAGCCCAGTTTTAAGTTGAGGAAACCAAAAAAAGTCGCTTGGTGCTAGATCCGGTGAATAAGGTAGATGGTCAAGAAGTTCGAACCGCAATTCGTGGATTTTCGCCATGGCGACTGTTGAGGTGTGAGATGGTGCGTTGTCTTGGTGGAACAAAACTTTCTTTTTTTGCAAATGTGGCCGATTTTTCGAAATTTCTTCCTTTAGCTTGTTCAATAATGATGCGTAGTATGCTCCTGTTATAGTTTTTCCTTTTTCAAGATAGTCGATAAAAATAATTCCATGGCTGTCCCAAAAAACACTCGCCATCACTTTCCCAGCCGAATACACAGCTTTAGGTTTTTTGGGGGCTGGTTCCCCCTTTTCAATCCAGTGTTTAGATTGGATTTTTGTTTCGGGCGTATAATGATGAATCCAAGTTTCGTCTACAGTTATCAATCGGCGCCAAAACTCGGTCTTATTGCCTCTAAACTGAGCCAACAGAGCGCTGGAAATGTTCATGCGCGCACGTTTGTGGTCTAGCGTAAGCAAACGCGGCCCCCACGCGCGGACAGCTTTCTCATGCCCAAATCTTGGTTTAATATGTGACAAACAGTTTCTTTTGACATCTTCATAATCTCAGCTATTTTCCTAACTTTAATCCGGCGGTCGTCTAGTACCAATTGATGAACTTTAGCGATGTTATCGTTAGTGGTTACAGTTTTTGGACGCCCAGGACGTTCATCATCTTCCAAGCTCCTGCGACCACGTTTAAATTCAGCTGCCCAAAATTTTACGGTGGTAAACGATGGTGCAGAGTCACCATACACAGAGTCCAACTCATCTTTGATTTGTGAAGGCCTATTGCCTTTCAAAAATAAAAATTTAATTACAGCTCGATATTCAATTTTTTCCATTTTGGGGAAATCACCGAAATAGACTCACAAAAACGACTGTCAACAGATAAATTTCTGAAATTTTGGCGAGTAGCTATTATAATATGCAGAATTTGAAGTAGAAACTTTTTTTTCAGATGTGCCGCTAGCTTCACGTTGAGGTCGGTTATTTATCGGACAGCCCTCGTACATTACCTTGATAACATTTCATTTTTACAAAGGCATGGTTGATACACATTTTAACTGTTTTCAGATAAAAAAATATTCAGCAGAATTGGGTGTTTTATCACTGGACTGGCCTGGGAACAGTCCTGATATAAACCCCATAGAAAACCTTTGGCGCATCATGAAGGCGCGGATAACCAAGAAGAGACCAAGAACTTTATCAGAACTTGGCCGAATAATTGAAAACATTTGGTATAATGGTATACCGGCACAAATTTTACAGTCGTTAGTTGATTCCATGACCGAACGAATAAAACCCGTGATAAAAAACAAAAGAGGCGCCACGAAATATTAAATCAAGACATTTTGATGTCTATTACACTGTGATAGTAAAAAAAAAGACAAGACCAAATTCGACGGTTTCCCCCTATTTCGGGTCCTACGAATCGAACTGCATCATTACTTTTTTGAGTTAAAATCATGGTTTCATACAAATATTTTTGTTGAAGTTTTTCATCAAAGTGGCCCATTGTAAGAGAAAGGCACATTTTTCTTCGGTCTCTAACTTTTTTAATGTTGACTTTTTTGGTAAACTATCTTTAGCAAAGCTTCTCAGAATAAGTCCGTCTTTAAGATGACTGTGAACCCCAAAATCAATGTTTTTTGTGTCCTTATAGCCAATATGTCGAAAAAACTGAAATTTAATCCATTTTTTAATGTTTTTTCCCTCACGTTTCGTCAATATTTTAATTTACCCTTTGATACTATACATTAAGTGACATCTTGTAATAGTAAGAAACTTAAGCAAAGACAACGTTCTGAGCAAACTAACCATTAGGAAAAAAACTTAACAAAATTTGTATTTTTTAAAAAAGCTACACTGACTATGTTTGTGTGCTATTTTATTTTTTTTTGTATCTTATAAGTGTTATCAATAAGTATCATAAATTTGTACACAATATTTAAATAAATTTATAGATGAGTCTTACTATCAATGTCCAACACAAATCAGCAAGCAACGAGTCAAGCTTTTTGCCGCTGTACCAATGCTCAAGGGGGGCGGCGACCTGGTGAAATCTTTCTCCATGCCCATCGGATTCAGTCGGGACTTGCTGCTCAAAATGGTTCTTATGATTGTGAAGGAAATGAATTTTTAAGGACATATTCACACCTATTTCTTCAAAAGCGTCTACCATGTCATCCACATATTTTTTCCAATCTTCAGACCGGTGCACTCCTAAGCAATGGTTTATAACGGTCATAACGGAGTTCCAGGCAGTTTTTTCATTTGGCCTTAGAAGTTCTCCGAATTTTGCGTTCTTCATAAGTTTTCTTATATCGGGGCCATTGAGAACACCTGAAAATAATGTATCAACATAACATTCGTTCTATTAAAAGACTTAAAATACCTTCTTTTATTTTCGCAACACTTAGTCTTGGAAATATTTAAAAGCTTCGGCATCTCGATTTATTGCTTTTATGAAATTTTAGACAATTCCCAATTTTATGTGCAGTGGTGGTAGCAAAATGTTATTAGCTGGTATCAGATAACATTTGGATAACATTTAAATGAAATTCTGTGTGAAGCTTCCAATCACGCATTCTATATTGGTTTCCGCGGTACCTTGTGTCCCAATGACAAATGAAGCACATATTTTTTGTGTATCCTGTCTGCAAACCAGTAAGCAAGGCGATAACTTTTAAACCCGCACATATCTTCCATTGATGCTGCTGATGCTGAACTCTGTCCAAAATTAAATTCATTGCTTCGTATGTTTCCTTTGTGTTGGAGCTTATGGCGATTGGAACCGGATTTTTTGTGTTATCCACATACAGCAATACTGCTTTTAAACTATTTTTCGACGAGTCAATAAACAAGCGCCATTGCTCTGGTTTGTATTCACAGTTCATGTATTGCATAAGGCCAGGAATATTTTTACAATACGAAAAAGTATTGTCGCCATTAACCTCAAAGAAATCTAAAAGCTCCTTCTGTCTTTTGCGGTATCCATACACCTTCACATCTTTCGACAATATATTTACCGATCGAAGATGATGTGATAGGCAAATCGCTTGTCTTTGCGATAATTTCAGCTGTCGTACCATCGTATTCAACTTCGGTTGGGTTATACATTGAGAGTAGATCTGTAGGCTCGGTGGAAAATGTTGGCGAAATATATCTGCTAGTTGGACTTGGACATCTTGGTATTGGAACATTTTCTGAGTGAGATACTGGTAGCTGTGCAGATTGAACACTTTTGTAAACTGTATTTTTTTTTGTTGAGTCTTGTAAATTTGTTCTTGCCCGCGTAGCAGTTACCAGTATTATGCCCTTGTGGATCTATCCAAATCATTGGGATGTCGAACCCCATTTTTAGGCACAGTCTTTTTGACCAGTTATGCAGGTTGTTGTTGCATTGCGTGCAAATGGTATTTGGCACCCAATCTACGTCTCTTATAACGGGCAAATCGAAATATTCCTCGTAGATCCCGGAGGTTCCCGAAGAAATTTGGCGTCTACTCCGAGGGCTTGTAAATTTTCCACATACGTAGCAGAACAACGATAGGCCAATTGGACACTTATTCATTTTAATTTATTTTCTTAATATACAAGGCACTAAAACAATGTTCTTTCCGCGAAGTCAAAGTCAAATTAACTACTGCAATCTATGCTTAAATTTTGACTCTTAGGCAAGCATTTAACGTTTCTTTCAAACGTTACTTGTTGTTATTTCTTATCAGTGCAGTGGTTAAAAGCTTGACTCGTTGCTTGCTGATTTGTGTTGGACATTGATAGATGAGTCTTATTAAATTAAATTTAAATATTGTGTACAAATTTATGATACTTATTGATAACACTTATAAGATACAAAAAAAAAAATAAAACAGCACACAAATATAGTTAGTGTAGCTTTTTTAAAAATTTTGTTAAGTTTTTTTCTAATGGTTAGTTTGCTCAGAACGTTGTCTTTGCTTAAGTTTCTTACTATTACAAGATGTCACTTAATGTATAAGTATCAAAGGGTAAATTTAAATATTGACGAAACGGGAGGAAAAAACATTAAAAAAATGGATTAAATTTCAGTTTTTTCGACATATTGGCTATAAGGACACAAAAAACATTGATTTTGGGGTTCACAGTCATCTAAGAACTTAAAGACGGACTTATTCTGAGAAGCTTTGCCAAAGAAAGTTTACCAAAAAAGTCAACATTAAAAAAGTTAGAGACCGAAAAAAATTATGCCTTTCTCTTACAATGGGCCACTTTGATGAAAAACTTCAACAAAAATATTTGTATGAAACCATGATTGTAACTCAAAAAAGTAATGATGCAGTTCGATTCGTAGGACCCGAAATAGGGGGAAACCTTCGAATTTGGTCTTGTCTTTTTTTTTTTGAAAAAAGCTATCACAGTGTTATTATTACTATTTAAAAAAAAATCGAGTTTTTATTGTATCGCGTTTAGTTTAGGTTTGGTTCACATCGTCATCAATGTTAAAATTGTCATTAATTTCAAAATTTCCATCAACGGCTAAAACTACAAATAATTTAAACTAACCATTGGTATATTTATGGAATTCTAAACATATGTATTTCTTAGTAACCTTATGTATCTGCGTCATTACCTTCATTTTGTTCTTCTTTAGTATATAGCAAAACCGTTGACTTTGATTGATTTCTTGAGCATTTTTATTTAGAAAATTTCGCACGAATATCATATTAATCGCATTGTAGACTCATGGCAGAGAACGTGTATTATAGAGAAGGTCCAACCACGGACAAGCGTGTGAACTGTCAGAAGCCACGATTTTTCTATTAGTGGATTTCACCACTTTTGGCGCGGCAGGAGAAATTTTAACAGAAATGAATAAACAGAGCTGAGAATTCAATGAAAATTATGCTCAGAAATATACATTGCTTTTACAGACGCCGTTGGCCTTTTGGATTATATTTTTATACGTTTACATGCTATCATACCAATTGATATGAATATAATTTTGCGAATTTTTGTGAATTCATGCCAAATTGATAAATTTTTTTTATTTAATTATGCAATTCTCAAAGTAATATTTGTTAATAATTTGCAAATAAACGCAACTTTTTAAATATTTCTTATCTTTGATAATTTAACATAATTTCATACACATGTACATATGCTATAAATTAGGGTGTTTCAAAAAATTTTTTTGAATTTTTTTTTCAACTCTTAACCCCTCAAATTGATTGACAAACAAAAAATCCTCCCTCAAGCCAGGCGCTGTAGCTTAACTCTAAGGGGCCGTATTTTTTAGGTTCCCATACATTTTACATAGGAATTTTCGTTTTTTCATTCAAACTAAAATTTCACCAAGTAATTTAAATTTTCAAATATAACTATCACATATTCAGAAAGTTCACTTTTCAACTTTAAAAATTTCTGCGTAAAGTTGGGTAGTAAAATAAAAGAACTGGAGAACACGATGGCAGGCCAAAGACACATAAACCAGGGCATGCGCGACCTGGTAAGCAACATAGTGGCGCTACATGCTCAGGCTGAGAAAGACGGAAAAAACCTACCCAAAAGGATTATGGTAGGGAAAGCATCCCAAGTTTCCCCAATGGGTAAGGAGGTAAATACCCCGAAAAGACTGCGTGAAACAAGAGGCTTTTTACCTCCCACAAAAAAGCCGAAAAATTTAAACAAAATGGAGCAACCCACCTACAACGAAGCAGCGAAATTAATGCAAGCCAATACAACGGTTAGACCCAACGCAAGCGAAGCTTAGGTGGACGTCGTTAAGAAGCGAAGACCACTCGAACAAAAAATTAGATTGAGGCCAGACGCTATCATACTTACAAAAAAGGATGGTGCATCATACGCCGATATTCTCCGGAAAATAAAATGCGACAGTGGCTTAGAGAAATTGGGCTCAAGCGTAACGCACATAAGAAAAACGCTGAAAGGAGACCTGCTATTACAGCTGAAAAACCAAGCGGATAAATGAGCCGAAGCATTCCAAAGTGCGTTAGAAGGAGTGGTCGGGGAAATGGCTGTGATACAGCCAAAAACCCACAACGTCATGATTATGTGTAAGTATTTGGACGAAATAACTTCTCCAAAAGAGATTTGCGTAGCTTTGCAAAAACGAGTGGGGAATAGAAAATCTGCTAAAAATAAACACTAAAAGCATACGAAAGACCCGAAGCGGAATACAAATAGCTATCTTATGCCTGCGCGCCCAGGACGCCAAGACTGCGCTCAAGGTAGGCAAAATAAAAATCGGGTGGTCTGTATGTCGCCTCCGGGAATACTCCCCTATTCCTCGTTGCTTCAGGTGTTTCCATCTGGGGCACATGGCGCACAAATGTTGCAACCCTGTGGACAGGCCGCCTCTATGTACACGATGTGGAGCCGGTGGACATGTAGCAAAGTCATGTACTAACGGTCCAAACTGCATGCTTTGCAAAGGAGCACACTCAGTACTACGTGCCCCAAATATCTAGAGATGACGAAATCGTTAGGGAAATGAGGATAATACAATTAAATTTTAACCATTGCGCAGCAGCACAAGAGGTACTAAAACAGACAATAGTTGAAAAAAATACTCCCAGCGTTCGGAGAGCACCTGGACTACAGACATATCTGGAAAGGCTGCAATATGGTTTTGTAAAGGACAGCCATTTATGTCTTGTTCCGGAAGGCATTACTTTTTCACATGGGCAAATATACGAGGCATATACTTTGTTAGCTTCTCCCAGTGCCTCAATTAAGGATTTTGAAGACTTCCTCCTGGAACTTGCTCTAGAAACTAGAGGAAAATCCCAAATTATAATCGCAGGCGATTTTAATGCGTGGTCGACCGCTTGGGGTAGTAGGCGCACAAACCACCGGGGGCGTCTACTACTTGAATTCCTCGGCCAAACGAATCTTACGATCCTGAATAGCGGAACGCAAAATACATTTCCAAAAGAAAACAAAGGCTCCATAATCGATCTCATATTCGCCAACGACGCTCTTAGTAGGCACATTAAGTGGGCGGTGTCGGACATATTTACATATAGTGACCACATGCCTATTATTGTCGAAATCTCATATGCCGGAGGGACGGAACGCCGCAGCAGAAGCACATGCCAAAAACGAACTTGGAAACAAAAAGACTTTGATGCCGAACTTTTTTTAGATGGCCTGGAGTTCAGAAAATATACAAGGCGGAGACGCCATGCACTTGGTATCCGCAGTGCGAAAAAAATTGTCCACAGCTTGCAACGCAACCATGTGTAAGACAGCACACCACAACAACCGAAGACCAGTGTATTGTTGGAATGAAGAAATAGCGGGGTCAGAAAACTCTGAAACTTAGCCAGATGTCGCCTACAACAGAATCAGAGTGAAGAGAATGAAAGCAGTCTTAGGAATATATTTCAAAGTCAAAAGAAGCTTCTGAGGTCAGCCATTGGTCGCAGTAAAAATAAGTGTTTTGAAAAACTCTGTGAGGAAGCAAACGAAGACCCCTGGGGAACAGCATATAAAATATGTTTGTCAAAATTCAAAAACAAGGCACTACAACCCAAAAGTGCATTCTTCATGAGAAATGTCGTCGAAACTTTGTTTCCAAAACTCCGCAGTATTTCTTATGCTAAGCCTCGAACCGAAGTCATAGCCACCACTGCTAGTTAGTGAAGAAGAAATATTGGCGATAGCCGGAAAAATTAAAAGCAGCAAAGCGCTGGATTATATGGCATTCCAAACAGAGCCTTAAAGAAGCCATGATTCTGATACCTAAATTATTCGTAAAAATGTACAATGCGTGCTTAAAAGAAGGAACATTTCTCGACCCATGGAAAGTCCAGCGTTTCGTTCTACTCCCTAAACCAAAAAAGCCTCCGGAGGAACCATCTTCATATCGAACTCTGTTAGTTAAAAACCGCTTGGAGATAGCAATCAGAAAGCCCGCGGATTATCAGAAAGACAATACGGCTTTATGAAAAAGAGGTCCAACATTGACGCCCTATACGATGTCGTTGACACCGCGAATTGCGCAGTAAGTGGCAAGCGATGGAAAGGCGGAACAAAAAAATATTGTGAGCTGGTCACCCTGGATGTGAAGAATGCCTTTAACTCGGCAAAGTGGGCAAACATAATCAAAGCTCTGTATAACATAAGCACTCTTCAATATCTGATGGAAAATTTCATTGGTTATTTCGAAAACAGGCGACTGTTATTCCATACAGATGAAGGTCTCAAGAGCTACTCTATCTCGAGTGGAGTACCGCAAGGCTAAGGAGACACCAACCTAAAGTTATTAAATTAGTTGCATACGCGGACGACCCTATTGTGGTATTAGTTGCTAAACATCTCGATGACCTCCCGAGCCAATGTAACGAGTGCATAAACGGTCTGCGCCAATGGTTCTCCTCAATGAGTTTAGAACTGGCGGAGCAACAGACTGAATTCTTGCTCATAAGCACAAAAAAAGTGGGGGAAAGTATATCTCTTACCACAGGGGAGTGCCAGATTCATTCACAGCCACACTTAAAATATTTGGGAGTAATAGTAGACTCAAGGCTCAAATTTAAGGATCACCTAGAGTACACTGCAGGTAAAGCGAATAAAATCCTGAATGCCTTATCAAGAATGATGGCAAATAAAAGCTACGTGCGTTCCAACCGGCGTTTTTTACTCGCAAAGGTTATGAGATCGGTTATGTTATATGCGGCTGCAATATGTATCCATTCGCTAGGCATCAAAGCATATGCCAGACAAATAAACACAGTGCACAGGCTGTCGGCACTAAGAGTTATCAGTGGTTGCCGAACAATTTTAAGTGATGCTGCTGAAGTAATAGCCAGTATGATGCCCATTGACATCCAGGGTGACGAATACGAACGAGTTTACAAATTACCAGAGCCATCTATAGGAGCCAAAAGAGAAGAGAGAGTGAAAAGCTTAATGATATGGCAGCAGCGGTGGCAAACCTCACTTAAAGAACGGTGGACCTACAGACTAATACCGGACATACATTCCTGGATCGACTGACGATATGGGGACCTAGATTTCCACCTAACCCAAATACTAAGTGGGCATGGGTGCTTTAGAAGCTACCTGTACAGATTCCAGCACGACATTAGTCCGAATTGTCCGACGTGTTTAGAGTGCTTAGAAGACTCCGGGCATGTGTTCTTTTATTGCCCTCGCTTTTTTAGTACAAGGGAAAAACTTAAAACGACACTCGGTGGTAGTTTTACGGTGGAAAATTTAACGACACTTATGTGCCAGTCCACTGAGAACTGGAATGCTGTCAGCGAAGCGGCAGTGTCAATCATGACAAAACTTAGACATATAGAGCATAATAGGCGTCCGTCAGTCCATGCCATAGAGGAGACTTAATTGTCTTATCACTCCCAGGAAGTAATACCTAATCAGGTGGTTCCGTGGGAGAGTCTGGAGTTGGGTGTAGGTTAGATTTAACAGATTAAAGTTCCGCTCTTCGGCTTTTGATGCTTCCTCTTACATATCTGTACGAGTATACACATGGAAATATGTCGCGCGCAAAAACTACAAATATTGTTCTACAAAAACAACAACCGTCTAAAACATCATCAGACATACTTACATATATGCGTACACATGTAAATATGTTGGTATTTTTTTTTTTTTTTTTTTTATTTTGTTTATACATTGCAACTAGTTCAAATAAAAGAAAGGACTAACAAGCAACTTGAATATGACTTAAACATATAATTACAAAATCACAAAACTACTATGAGAGTATTGGTTAATTTAAAAGATCGCTGGGTTTGAGGCGTTTGAGTCGTCTTGGTGGACCATCTCCAGAAGTTAACTTAGCTACTTCTTCGTTACAATGCTGTAGCAATCTTGCACTATGTGCTGTTGCAATTATTAATATTTCTGCGTTAACCGAGTTTACGCCTAGATCACGCTCTATATCAGCACATCTACAATACCAAGGCGCTTGGACAATTAGTCTTAGTACTTTGTTTTGGAATTGTTGGATGACTTTCTTATTGTTTGCGTTAGTACATCCCCAGAGTTGTGCACCATAGCTCCATATCGGTCGGAGTATTTGTTTATAGATAAGTAACTTATTTTCGATGGATAACACTGATTTGTTACCGATTAACCAATTGTAATTTTTGAGTCGCATGTCCAGCTCTTTACGTTTGTTTTTTACGTGAACTTTCCACCGTAGCTTAGTGTCAAGCGTCATTCCTAAGTATTTTGCGGAATTAAAGTACGGTATTCGAGCACCGTCTATGAAAATTGGTAAGTACTGTATCTTGTTGTATGTGAAAACAATGTGTACAGACTTAGCTTCATTTAGCTTTATCTGCCATTTCTTTGCCCATTGTACGACTTTATTTACAGCTTTTTGGAGATTTTTAGTGGACTCGTGTTCACTACTACCAACAGCAAGCAACGCGGTATCATCTGCAAATGTGGCTGTTGTATAATTACAGTCTATTGGCAGGTCGTGCGTGAATATAATATAAAGAAGAGGACCCAACACACTACCTTGTGGAACTCCAGCTTTTATGTCCCTAAGATCAGAATATTTGTCACCTTGTTTAACGCGAAAGTAGCGATCAGATAAATACGATTTTATGATGTCATAATACTGTTTCGGTAAAATTAGTTTCAGTTTCGAAAGCAGTCCTTTGTGACAAACTTTATCGAACGCTTTTGCAACATCCAAAAATACGGCAGAACAGAATTTTTTTTCCTCAAAGACTTTCTCAATAATGTGTGTTATCCTGTGGATTTGATCAATCGTAGAATGGTTGGCTCGAAACCCAAATTGGTGCGCTGGAATTATGCTTTTCCGTTCAATGATTTTATTGATACGTTTTATGAGAATTTTCTCAAATATCTTCGATATTATCGGTAGAAGTGATATGGGCCTGTAAGAAGATACATCATATCCTGGTTTTCCTGGCTTTGGAATCATGATAATTTCAGCAACTTTCCAATAAGTTGGCACGTATTTAAGATGAAAAGCTGCGTTAATAATGTTGGTAATTTTTACTATACTTATTTGAGGAAGCTGTTTTAGGACCTCGGCAGTAATCAGGTCGTAACCTGGGGATTTTTTGTTTTTAAGATTTTTGATTTCCTCACTTAGCTCACTACTTGTGCAACATGGGATTTTTTCGTTTTCTTGACTGGAAGCAGTAGGATAATCAACGTGTGTTTCATATGGGGAGAATATTTTGGCTAAATAATCCGAAAATACTTCGGCTTTTTTTGAATCGTCTCTGGCCCAGCTATCAGCACTTATTTTAATGGGACATACTTGAGTTTCTGGTGCTTGTAGTCTTTTACAGCTTTTCCAAAGAGAGTACTCAGAATTTTTTCTATTGCTTAGGGAACGAAGATATTTTGTGAAACTTTCATTTTTAAACCTCTTAATTTTCCGATTAAGATCTTTACAGACTTTATTTAAAATAGATTTATCAGCTGGGCAACGAGTTCGATGCCACTTACGTCGTAGCTTTCTCTTTAATTTAATTGTTTCCCTTATATCATTAGGATATTGAGAGTTTATTGCCATTTTCTTTAATTCCGGTGTACTTTTCCAAGCTGCGTGTTGTATACTTGTTGTAAAGTGAAAAATTTCAGATTCCAACTGGTCTATATTTAATATAGAGTCATATTTACTTTCGTAACATTCCATCATTGTTCTAAAATATTCCCAATCTGTACGTTTATTATACAAGGCCGCTGCTTTGTCTTTAAAGATGACCGTTTCACTATAGTTCAAATAGATTGGGGAATGATCCGAGTTAAGATCATAACCCTGATTGATCGACAAATAGTTCCGGGATATTTTGCCAACAATGAAAAAATCTATCAGGTCTGGAATCTTTTGATTGTCTGATGGCCAATATGATGGTAAGTTCGTCGAGAATGCGTAACTTCCGGTTGACTGCAGTGCTTTATAGAGCTCTCTCCCCTTTGTAGTCGTAAGCCTTGAGCCCCAGTGCGTGTTCTTTGCGTTGAAATCTCCACCCATTATGAATATATACCTGTGTCTGTTTATTAAGTGTTGGTACTCTTCAAATTGGATTTGATGCCTTGGAGGACTGTACACAGAGGTAAGTGAGAGTGGACTTTTAACTCCGTAAATAGTCACTGTTGTAGCCTGAAACTTATCAGATGAAAGTTTTTCTTCCTCAAAATGTTTGATCGTACTTTTGATTAGTATTGCGCTTCCGCCACGGGCGCAATTGCTAGGATGAATTGTGTGGTAAGTTTCGTAGTTTTTAATTTTAAAATAGGTTTGTGACGTAAAATGTGTCTCCGATACCATACATACGTCAACATTTTCTGAGTTCAGTACAATTTCGATTTCATTCTTATGTTTGATTAATCCATTTGAGTTCCATAAAAGAATTTTTATAGACTTAGACATCTTTGGTATTAAAAAGATATTTTTCAAGCTTGCTTAAGCGATTTTGTAATGAAGTGTTGAATTCCTCTTGTTTATTAAGTTTCTGTAAGATCTGTGATAGAATGCTGCTATTGGATATCTTATCATTATTATTTGTTTTTAGAACATGAGCAAAAGTAAATTTGTTTGATGTTTCAGCTGTAGTTTTTTGATCTTCTTGCTGTTGATGTTCATTGTTTTTTGTTCTAAAGTCTACAGGACCTTCTACTTTTTGGGCTAGACCATCATCTTTTTTGTGGCCAATTGTGTTAGCTCGTATTTTCTGTAATTCTTTGGCAACAAGGCACCCTCGATAGTTGGCTGGATGTGCTTCCCCACAGTTACAGCATTTAGGCTGTTGGTTTTCTGGTTTCGAACACTCAGATGTTTTATGCTTACCGGCACACTTAACGCATCTTGGTTGTTTGCCACAATAGTTTTGTGTGTGGCCAAATGACTGGCAATGTTTGCATTGTGGTATCATCTTCGGGAGTTTTACCGGTTCAATAGAAACAATTGAATTTAGTATTGTTTTAGTTTCGTAAATCTTTTTTATGTTCTCCATGGGATCGAATGTTACCAAAAACATGTCAAGGGGAGTTTTAGTTTTCCATTGGAGACGGTTGACAGCACTCAGTGCATTTAATCCTTGCTCTTTTAAGTCATCAATAATCGATTTTGGATCATAAGAATTGTGCAAATTTTTTACAATAACTCTAATTGGCCGCGTTTGCTTATTCTCAAAGCTATACCAAGATATATTTCTACACGAAAGTGCTTTCGATATGCATCTATAGTCCTCTACGGAGAAAGTATTTACTTTATATATTCCATTATTCAGAAGTTTAATAGTAAAATTGTTTTTTGCTTCTGATTTAGCAATAGCATATAGTTGCTGATAATTATTGCCGTTGGCATCTCCAGACACCATAATTGGTGGAGGCCGCGTACTATTTTTTGGGGCAAGCGGGTTTGATATGGCGTTATTCTCTTTTTCCTGAAGATCAGGAGAATACTCTGCTTTTCGTTTTTTAGCCGGTCTTTTTTTTAGAATCCATTCCGTTTCTCTAGCTAGTTCTTCCTCATCCGTTGAGAATTCGACTTTATTTTCCAAATTCTGGATTTTCTTCACATCAGCGGACTTAAGCTTTATATTTTCGGCTTTTAAAGTATTTACTTCGATTGAGAGTTTTTTACACATTTCTTCCATTTTTTCTAGCTTCTTTGTAAGTTCTTCTATTGTGACATCTTTTTTGGCAGTTTTACTCAATTTACCCCCTCCTGGAGGTGGTGTCTTGATAATTGGCATAATTGGTTATTTGCTTATAATTATATTCATATAAACAATTAAAGATATAAATATAAAATAAAAAATAAACAATACTTGGCAACCCTATAACTTCGTTGCCTTAGGTATAATTGTTGAACAAAATTTTTGGTATACTTTTAGGCTAAGGTAATATAAGAATTTTTTGTGGCGCCAAAAAAAAAGTCTCCCAAACAGCTGATGGTTTTCTCCTCTGTGTCCAATGAAAAGTGATATGGACGAAATGACAAACCTTCAAATCCAGATTAGTCAGTGATTGTAGGTCGCTGGTTCTGCACCCCAATACACCCGAATGCCGCGCCTTGCACTCTCCGGATTGACGAGCAGATTTTGTCAATTTTCCATCCCCTCTCACCAAAAACAATTAACCCTTCCTAGCACTCACAACTATTCACTCTCTCAACAAGCAGAGTTGCCAGATCAAATATGTTGGTATGACATTCCCATGAAAACAATGCACACACAACATACATACTTACATATATGCGTTCACATGTAAATATGTCACCCGCAAAAATTACAAATAATATTCTACAAAAACAACAATCGTCTAAATGGCATCAGAAATCAAAATGGTCGACTTCAAAATTTATAGTACAATACACAACAAAAAAATTTTCATTCATGAACGCAAACTTACTTTCAAAAAGCATATTCGATTCATTCGTAAAAGCAGACGCCACAACATAGTTTATTAAATTATATTTTTATTTTTAACTACAAGTATCTGTATCTTTGATTGTAGCACATAACCGGGATTTACTATATTTGTCAAGGAATGTGAAAAATATTTTTATGCGGCTCGCAAAAATTTGCCGATATGTATGCAAGCTCACACACAAACATACATATTTACGTTGGTTTGTAGGCGAAGCTGTTACAGCGGCAAGGGAAGCGGTGACAATCGGCGAACATTTGTTTATTTTTTTCGGCACAGCTTGGATATTCTACCGACAACACAATGTTGTGACGCTTTTGTCGTCACATCAGTCCTTCCACTCATTGACCATTGGTTTTCCGTGACAACGGAGTTTTTGTATGAAACAATGGGTATATATATTTACATACGAAGTTGTGTGTATGCGAATGATTCTTTCAAATTTGTTTACGTGCACACAAAATTACATACATACATATTGGCTAAATGAGTTTCCCGCCCTTACGCGCCACTACACCACACAACACACCACTCACAAGCAACACTGGCCCATACACCACAGCTGAAGACAGCAGTTTCCCCACACACCACACATCCATTGGAATCAGCAGAAAATACCACACACACGCAGCTACCAAACCACCACAAATGGCTAGCTTGGGCTACTGTGGGGGTCAGCAGGTGGCGGATAGTTGAACGGCCTCCAGATATGAAGGTTAGCTGCGAATATTCAATAAGCAGTCCCCAACCAAAGCAGCAGAGGTGGAGGGTGTAGCCAAAAAAGCTACATCTGCCCGACGAAGTCTCTGTGACACCGCCCATAACTAAGTGTCAAACCAACAAAATTCCCGGAAGCGTCTGTCTCTATGTTAGGAGCGGCTGGAAAAAATCATCTTCCAGTAGGTATAAAATGGTACGGGTAAGCGGTAAGCGGCTGGAAAAAATCATCTTCCAGTAGGTATAAAATGGTACGGGTAGGATCCCGGAATAAATAAAAACATGTCTGCGAGTACGAAAAATATTCAAGTTACGGTGCAGGGTGTAAAAAGCCCAGTGCCGGCGGTTGTAGGGGGTGAGCAAACAGGCTCCCGGCCGTCGATATCCAATGACTGCAATGATAGCGTGATAGTAGACGCCTTTAAGCGAGGGTCAAAGTTAGCTCGAACACCTGAAAAGGTTATTTCCATGGAAAGGCCTGTACGGGCAAGATCGTCGCCGCCCTCGCTACAAATAGGTTGCACGCCTCCAGTCAAAACTGTGCAAACGGGCAGGGATTACATGGCAGAGCTAGGCGACAGCATCAAGAAACTCATAAGTTTGATGCATCCACCGGAACGTTCCATAAATAATGACATGCGAGAGCTTTTAAGTGCCATTTCGAGGCTGCATACACGTGCACAAAAGTAAAATGCAAGCTCTAGAAAAACAGATCGAGCAACTAACCTTGCTAAAAATGTGACAGAAGCAACACCCAAAAGAATGCGCGAAGAAAAGAATGCCAATCGGAAAACACCACCCAAAAAGAGCAAGACATCCGATCAGGTGGAGATGGTGAAAAACGGAATGGAAGGCAAAATAAATGAAAAAATAAAAGAAGCGCCAAAGAATGGAGGCTGGATGACAGTCAAAAACAAAGGGAGGAAAGTCATCAAAGAGTAAAGGAAAGTTATTCGCAGGCCCCCTCCGAAACCGGATGCGCTGGTGATTACGAAAACTGGGGACATGTCCTATAGTGAGATACTACAAGCTGTTAAAAAAGAGGAAACTCTCCAAAATTTGGGCGAGAACGTATCGCGTATCAAAAAAACAGCAAAAGGAGAGATTCTGTTGGAGCTAGCGAGAGTTCAAAAAGGAAGCAGCAATGGATACAAGGAAGATATTTGTAAAGTTCTAAGCAACAAGGTGGAAATTATAGTTTTAACGCAGGAGAAAATAATAGAAATTCGAGACCTAGACGATGTGACTATAAAGGACGATGTAGTTCAAGCAATTCGATCGCAACTAAAAGAACTCAATGTAGAAAAGAGTTCAATTAGAAACATTAGAAAAGCGTATGCAGGAACACAAATAGCAGTTTTAAGCCTTCCAGAGAAAGAAGCAAGGCGTCTACTAGACGCAGGAAAAATAAAGATTGGCTGGGTTGTGTGTAGAATACGCGAAACTGTGATCCTTAAAAAATGCTATAGATGCCTCGAATATGGCCACATAGCAAGCAAGTGCACAAACCCAGAAGACAGGAGCAAATGCTGCATGAAGTGTGGAGAAAAGGGTCACTTTGCTAAGGCATGTGTGAAGGAACCGTTTTGTGTATCCTGCAAAATAAATGGAAGGTCGAATACAAACCATCAAATCGGCAGCAAAAGATGCCCAGTTTATCTAGCAGCAAGCAGCAATAGGAAATGAAAATCTTCCAAGCAAATTTAAACCACTGCGAAGCAGCGCAAGAACTGCTAAAACAAACAGTGTACGAAAATAAAATAGATGTTGCAATAATATGCGAGCAATACAAAAGTTTAAGGGCAGGAACATGGGTCTCAGATAGCACAGGTAAAGTGGCAATATGGGTCTGCGGCGATAAGGCGGTGCACGAAAGAACACTGACTAGCCAATCCTTCTATGCCAGAGCAAAAGTTTGTGGTACCCACATCTATAGTTGCTACTTGCCACCAAGTTTATCGCTAGAAGCGTACGAGAAAATTCTTGACGAACTTGTTAGAGATGCCCAAACAACAACTCCGAACCTAATTGTAGGAGACTTCAACGCCTGGGCCTTGGAATGGAGAAGCAGAAGAACTAATCAACGTGGGAATTCTTTGCTAAAAGCATTCTCGGTACTTGATGTGGTGCTGCTAAACACGGGAACCAAGAATACATTTGAAAAAAATGGATATGGTTTCATAATCGACATTGCGTTTGTGAGTAGATCCCTAGCAGGAAAGACGAAGTGGCAAATATGTGATATATACACACATAGTGACCACCAAGCGATAATGATAGACACTTGCAATATTAATAAATGCCAAAAGAGAACTGGGCGGCCAAAAATAGCTCAAAGTATGGGATGGAAAAACGAATCAATAGATGAAGACTTATTTAAGATAATGATGGACGAAAAATTAAGACGCGAATAAACAAGCAAAACTATTGACTGACCATGTTAGCAGAGCATGCGATGCTGCTATGGTAAGAAAAAAATACAACCATCGCCGAAAGCCAGTATATTGGTCGAATGGTGAAATTGCTGTTTTAAGAAGTGACTGCAACAAAATCCGGCGGAGATATCAAAGAAGTAGAGGAACTCTGGAATTTGAGCGACTGCGCGAAACGTTTAAAACAAGACGGAAAGAACTTAGAGCAGCAATCAAGAAAAGCAAAGCTGCGTGCTTTAAAGAACTCTGCAATAAAGCGGAAGAAAATCCATGGGATGGAGCGTATAAAGCGGTAATGACTAAAATTAGAGGTGACAAATGACAAATGCCGACCTGCCCTATACTACTTAAGGAGATAGTAGAGACTCTGTTTCCAAAACAACAAACGCAAACAGTAGACCTAGATAGCATAGAGCTTCCAGTTTTTCTGCCAGTGGATGACAATGAAGTCATGAAAGCTTCGGAACGTTTCGGTAACACAAAAGCACCTGGTTTGGATGGCATTCCAAATAGGGCATTAAAAACTGCCATCAAAGTCAAACCCAAATATTTTACGGAGTTATTTAAACATGTCGAATTCATCCGATTTTCTTTTTAAAAAATAAACCACCATATGCCTCGAATAATCGTCTATAAATGAAATGAAATATGATGCACCGCCAAACCGAACTCACACCCATTGGCCCGCATAAATCTGTATGTACTAAGTCTAAAACATTTTTCGAATAAACATTGCTACAGTTGGCATAGGGAACACTGTGAATTTTACTCGTACACACCGCACAAGTTAAGCAGTCAAGGATTTTCAGAATTTTAATGTTTAAACCACTCACCATATTCATTTTTGATAATTTGTTTAAATCGTTTATGTTAAGATGACCGAACTGCCTGTGCCAATTACTTGCGCATTCACTAATCGCATTAACACTATCCGCGTTTCTTTTTATGTTAGCAATATACATGCCATTTTCTAATTTAGCAGTTAAAATTGTCTTTCCCATTTTATTTTGTATCAAACACTATTTTCTTCAAATTTAATTACGTTTCCACTTTCAGCGGCTTTACCGATTGAAAAGAAATTGGAATGTAGATTTGGAACGTACCATACGTCTCTTAAATGTATTATTGTGTATTTTGTCCTCAAAACAACTGTTCCTTTCCCTTGTGCATAAATATAGTCACCTGATGCTAAAATAATTTTATGTTTATCACGAACAAGAGAACTAAAAAATTTTGCATTATTGCACATATGAGACGTTGCGCCGCTGTCGATAATTCAAACGCCGTTTAAATTTCTCTCCTTGTCAAATAGTGACCAAGCTTTGTCATCTACTAGCGCGTTGTTACCTGCGACAAAGCACTGAGAGCTTACATATATGACCTCTACGTCCGAACTTATAACACCGTATGTTGTTGTTGTTATTACTGGAAATTCGACTTGCGTTAGCTCTTCCTTTTTCCTTCATTTTCGTTCTATTATCACTATAGCTGTAGGCACTTTTGCTGTTACCGACGCTGAACTCGCTGCCCATACCTCTGCCACTGCTACTGCTGATGTTGACTCTGCTGCTTGTGCCTTTGCTGCTGCTGTTGACGCTTCTTTTATTTACAGTGTGTGGCCTTATATCATTTGCTAAGAAAACTGTTTCTCCGCTATTGCACTTTTCACCGTGCCTTTGCTCCTCTTCCAAAATCTTAGCAATGAGATTGTCCAATTTTGGCAATACGTCCCTACTTTCCATTGCCACCACAAAATTCTCCAATTCGTCAGGTAATGAACAAAGTAATAGAATGGACAAGAAATCATCTTCCATCTCTAAACTTACTTCTTTCAAGTCATCTACGATGCAGCGGAATTCCTTTAGTTGAACCGAAAATTTCTCGCTGGTTTTGAATTGGAACTGAATTAATTTTTTAAATAAATTTACTTTTCTGCATGCTGTGTCTGCCTTGTAAATAGCGCTCAACGTATCCCAAGCACTTTTAGCTGTGATGCAGTTTTTTATATCGATGAGTTCGCTTGGCTTTACGCTCAACGTTATAATCGCAAGTGCCTTCCTGTCGCACAGAAGCCAGGCTGCCTTTTCTGATTCCGCTTCTGGACACTTTTCCGTGACAGCACTCCAGAAATCCAGAGGGATGAGAAGGCTTTTCATTTGGATGCTCCAAGTGGCATAATTGTCGCCACTCAATTTTTCGACGCTAGCTATAGCATTAGCCATTTTACCGCGTTTATTGCTTTTGACGCCGGATGAGGAAATTAACCGAATTATCGTAACTTAAATATTCTTACGAACCGAAAACTTGAAACCCATATCTATCTGGGCCCATAACCTTTTTAACAGTTTTCGCGCAGAGAAAGAAAAACTCGTAACCGATATTATTAACGCATTTATTCAGACTGCCGTTTTACAATAATTGTATGATCTAATGTACTGTTTTATAGTACATAGACAAGTTATGTACATTCATATGTATAGTATAAGAGTACAGGATTGGTTTGCAGAGTTGTATTCAGAATTCAACAAGTAAGAAACATCATTAAAAAGCTTTTTTATTAAAAACGGATTCGTTCTGTTTATTTTAAAATTATTTTATTGAAAAGTTTAGGTCTTTTATCTATCGATTAAGGCAGTACGAAATCTGCCGGGTCAGCTAGTATTTCTATAAGTATTAGGTATTTGGGGGCTAAGTAAAGCACTTACCCGATCCCACCAATTTTTAACAAACATACTACGAATATTATCGGGAAAAGATAATCTCATATTTTTTCACATTTATTGTAAAAAAAAATTCTCGACTACAAATGATAGTTGAAATTAGATTGCATATTATTTTATTTTTGAAAACCTTTCATTTCACTTACATAAGATGTCTAGGTTGAAAACAGGGCTTTGTCCTTCTCCTTCAGTATTATATCCAATACATGAAAAGTTGCCACCACTTGCTTTATTAACACCTTGTAGAACCAATGAATGATTGCTTATGATAACACCTTGTGATATATTAGTTGGTAATACGTAACCCTGAAAACGGATTTTAAAATAAGAATTGGTACAGTAATAATGAAGTTTGTAATTTGAATAATAATATAAGAGTATATGCTGAAAATCTTTATATTCATAAATATAGTTTCAAATAGAGTTTAAAAGGGTAAAACTCGGTGGCTAAATGAGTCTCAGACCCCCCTCACAATAGTACACTTCCACACCACATTATCATTCCACACCACATCATCATCACATTCCACATCACACGCATACAATACCAACATCACGAATTTAACACACATGAGGACGGGCAAGGCACTAGCATCTTTTTGGTTTACGATACGATAGACAGCAGATGTGCTCCGTGCTCCATTTTTAATTTTCGTTCCGCATTTATTTTATTATTACAGGGTGGGCCCAAATAACTGTCGCACTTTATTTTTTGTAGAAAAAGTTTATTTTTTGATATTTTGAGCAATTAAACAATTTTATTTATTATAAAGACTGTTGGCTTACATTAGGACTGCTTAAGTTCAAATCGTTCACCTTTGATTTTTTTTACCAGCTTCAAACGTTTCTGAAAACTATTGCAGGCGGCATGCACCACTTCATCTGGAATTTCGTCCCAAATTTTGATTAAAAGACGCTTGAATTGATCCAATCTTATGTTTTTCAAATTTTTTTATTTGTCAAGCATGTATCCCCATATACTGAAATCCAATGGATTCAGATCCGGAGAAGATGGAGCCCATTTGTTTAAATGAGTTAAGCATCCCCCCACTTTAACCGGAAAAACTAGTACACACTAGTACTTGACGACTCCACACTCGCACACAAGACAACTCACCACACTTGTAAATCCACCCACTCAGCATAAAGGATGGTCTCCTGAGCAGATTCAAAACATTCGTGCCAGCAATTCGTCACATACAGTTCGCACATCTACATTCGTTCTTGGAACATTCGCATATACGCTGCGCCGCGATAGCACCTCACGCTCCTCTTCGGGTATCCAATCCATTAAACCTGTGCGCGTTAATTCGAGTCGTCCACGATACCTCAAGTCTCCATCAGCAGCCACCGGGCTGTATTCGTTATATATACCATAAATTAATTGTTAAATAATTTGTTATAAAAAAAATAAATTCTAATATCATCTATCTGAGATTCACCGCATTTTCACTCACATAAGTAAATAGAATATAACGCGAGTGTAAGTGACTGAAGGGTGTGCCTCCCACTAAGCTGGGCACCCAATTAAACATGGTCCTTCGAGCCTTACAGAAAGGCACTATTGGTTTACACAAAACTTCATAAAAAAAATAAACATTTTGACATACATACATATATGGTGCGCTGAAAGAAATTAAACATTCAGATACATAAATATAAGGAAGAAAAGTTCAGTGTCACGCAAATATACATACATATACAACTTAAAAAGAGGTGACAAAAAGTGATTAATGTGAAAACACAAATAAATAAAAACATAAAGTGCAGTGACCCAAACAGCCCATATACAAGTACATACTTTCGTACATACGTAAAAAAGTGCACTGACACAAAATGTAGAAGCTAACAAAATATAATAAACAATTTCAACAAACAAAAAACAATAAAAATCACAAAAGACAAAGACAATCGGGCGCGAAAACTTATAGAAAAACATAAATAAAAACAAAGTAAAACAAATAAATCGGGCGCGAAATCTAAAAATGCCTAAACATTAAAACAACGAAAAAACACAAAAACGCATCAAACGAGCGCGCACATTACAACAAATATACATACACAAACCAAACAACGGCAGAAGGAGGTAGTCAGCTGGAGCAAAAAAAGAGAAACAAAACGCTCAAGAAACCAGGCAGCTGAAAGACTGTAGAAGAGGAGGAATAAAGGAATTGGCGATAAAGCCCTTACATACATTTACACTTACATATTATCCCCCAAAAAACCCTTGTGGGAAGATAAAGTGAGTTGTATCGTTTCCATTTACTTGTTATTGTATATTTTGCACGTATGTATGTATGCCTAAAGTTACAGTTTTATATATGTAATCATATATAAAACCTGTAATAAACTATCCGTTTCAGGAAAAAAAACTAAATTCCGATATGAAATAAATATACATACATATCCAATATATATGTACATAAAAGTGATAGCCTTATATGCTTACCTTTGTGTTTCCATACACAACAATTTAAGAATCAGAATAAGGAATTCAAGTATTTACTTACAAATTTCTCAGGCAATACCCTTATGTTTAACAAAAACAATAAGCAGGATTGCAAACTCTAAATAGGCAAAGGCATTAACAAAAAAAAAAAAACAAAGCTAGAGAGAAAAATAAAACATACATGCATATTTTCTTATCTCTCTATGCATAATTTTAATATACATACAGACTACATATGCATATACTGATACCAAAAACATTAAAAAGTGCATAATAAACAATTTGTCTTACAAAGTGACAAACATACATAGGGTGCATATGAGAGCACATACATACATACATATATACTTATAAACATACGGCATAAAATCTGCCTGTATTTTAATACCCCACACCGAGTACTAATGCTACTTTATTAAAATTATAAATTTTAATTAGTTTTTCAAAAGAAAGGGTAATTATCGTAACATTCTTTAAATAATACGGTAAACTAACACTGTTTATTTTGGTAATGGAAACTAATTATTTAAACTAAAACAAATAAATATCATTTGAACAAAATAAACAAAACAAATCGATATTGGTACATATAAAACTGTATGTAACTATATATTTATCCAAAGTCCACATTGGCAAATATTCAGCAATACCCTTGTTCTTTGTCAAACAAAAACAAGAAGGATTGCGTACAAAAAGCGAATTGATCTCTTTAACGAGCTCTCAATTGCTTAAGAACAAAACCATAATCATAAAAACACAAACAAGTCGCGCCTTTATGTAAATAGCAAATTGATCTCTTCAACGAGCACTCAATTGCACAAAACATAAGCACGTACATACATACGTACATATAAGTCCGAGTATTAGGGTGTACCTAAATACAAAATTTCGGACATCAAATATTTTTATATATAAAAAGCGCGGTTTAAAAGTAATTAAGAATTCAAATATATTTTCGAACCAAAATATAAATAAAAATAATACATATCACAAGTACTTACAAAGCGATATTAATAAAAGTACGTCTTTTGCTAATATTATCCGAAATAACAAACTCTTATTTACATAAAAGAGTATTTCATTTTGCAAAATTTAATTCATATAGACAGATATTTTACCATACAGTAAAAATAATGAACAATAACAAAAATCTAAATAAACCTGTAGGAGCTACACGCTCAAAACAGGCTATTAAATTTATATCAGAAAGTGACAGTTTAACAAGATACTGCACTAGATTTGCCTCTTCACCGATTCACGAAAACTCGGAATCGCTACTAGAAATCAAAATTATAAATCTTAATAATTTTTGGATACGACTCCAAGCGGCTCATGACGCCATAGTAGAATCTGACAATTCAGATCTACCTCAAAATTTTAAATCATCGGCTTACGATATTTACGAAAACTGCCTTGACCAATATGAAGAAACGAAAGCTATGATTTCCGATCAATTAAAGCTAATAAAAGCAGTTGCACCTACTCCACATCCGAGAGTAGAGCTGCAACAAATGCAACAATATCAAGAGGCAAGTTCAGGCATCCAACTCGAGTTGCCCGCTTGTGACACAGAAACCTTTTACGGAGGTTATGAAGAATGGCCGTCCTTCCGGGACATGTTCACGGCCGTGTACATAAACCATCCTCAATTATCACAAGCGCAAAAATTGTATCACCTCAGATACAAAACTAAAGGTCAAGCAGGCATAATAGTAAAACAGTTCGCTCTTAATGACGATAATTTCAATTTGGCTTGGGAAGCTCTAAAAGCTAGATACGAAAATGAAAGAATACTGGTCGATAAACAAGTAACGACACTACTAAACTTGCCTAAAATCAAGAAAGGAACAAGTGAAGAATTTGTAACACTACAATCCACTGTTTCTAATTGTTTGTCGATTCTGTCGACACAAAATATTCCCACAGACAGCTGGGACCCAATTCTGGTAAACATTTGCACCGCCGCATTACCAGAAAAGTCGTTACTTCTATGGGAGCAATCGCTCTCATCACGAAAAAAGTGCCCAACGTGGCAACAAATGAAAGATTTTCTCACCACCCAATATGAAATTGCGGAAAGGTTAGAAGAAAAAATAATCAAAACTAAGAAAATTAAACACGACCAAAATAGAAGCTTAAATAGACCCCAAGCTAGAAGCAAAAACATATCAAACATAATTTTTAACAAAATACAATCGTTCACATCCGAACAAAGAATACATACGTCATGCGAACTATGCACAAGAGGGCACAAGCTAAAATCTTGCGAAAAGTTTAAAAAACTTAATATAAACGAAAGGAACAACTTTGTCAGATCAAAAAGACTCTGTACAAACTGCTTGTCCCATACACATAATCTTAAAAATTGCAAAAGCAAATTTAACTGCTTATATTGTCATAAAAGACATCACACAATGCTTCATTACAGCAGATATCCCATCTCACCCCAAAGAAGCGCATTTATAAAACAAACCAAGAGTTTAATTGCAAAAGCAAATCCGGGAACTGAAAATACTAAAAGTTGCCAACAGACACCATGCTGCTCAAAGGCACAAAGATCTCAAACGCTGCACAGTGAAACACAAAGTGGACTAGTTACAAAACTAGTTACCACCACACCAACTCAAGTTGAGAAAAAATCTAACAAATGCCTTAATTCACAAGGAAAGTTCAAGAGATAGGGAAACTTCCCCGAATATTAAATAAAACTCCACAAGATCAGTATTGCGAGCGCTACTCGAAAGCCACAACTACTCGATGAAATAATGGCCGGTACGTCGTACGACTACCCCCAAAGCCACAAATTTTCAATACTCCACAAATTGGAACTAAAAACAAAGTCAGAGTTACCTCTGAGAGTCCAAATTATTAAAAGCACATACAACTTTTCGGCCCCGCAGGATGGCTTTAGCCAATAATGAAAAAAAAGAAAATCCTGCTTAAAAAATCTCAAACTATGTGGCGCGGTACTAAACGTCAAATTAATACATATGCAGTAAAACATAAAATATAACGAAATTGTATCAAAAGTCAAAAATCGACAATTTTCATAAATTTACAAAAATAAACAAAATCTCAAAAGGAAAAGATCCTCATACTCCCAATGCGATACAGTGACGCACCTACTTACAAAAGGTCGCTCTTATCGCACATATCCAAGCGCTCCTCATATGGGTGGCAAGATCCCTCTAATTTCATAGTCCTAAATCTAGGGCTAAGGAGTACCCATTCTGGCCACATCTGAGCTAGGCATGGAGTAACTATCCTTTATAAGCCGAGGCAAATTATGAACAACCGGTATACCATACCGATGAAATAAGCAATTTAAATAACCGCTAGTAAAATAAATAAAAGCAAACATTTTTTTTCTAAAATAATAAGTCGTCAAAACACGCAAAAGGAAATTACTACCTAAAGCACCACTACTTACATAAAATACAAATGTATACTAAAACCAAAATCGCTTCTTACAGCTTATATTCTGCAACCTCGGCTACTTCGCCAACAGTAAGCAAATTACATGTATCACCTTATACAAAATACTAGGCAAAATATTCGCCTAGGGGGCCCAGGATGTTTAAATGAGTTAAGCATCCCCCCACTTTAACCGGAAAAACTAGTACACACTAGTACTTGACGACTCCACACTCGCACACAAGACAACTCACCACACTTGTAAATCCACCCACTCAGCATAAAGGATGGTCTCCTGAGCAGATTCAAAACATTCGTGCCAGCAATTCGTCACATACAGTTCGCACATCTACATTCGTTCTTGGAACATTCGCATATACGCTGCGCCGCGATAGCACCTCACGCTCCTCTTCGGGTATCCAATCCATTAAACCTGTGCGCGTTAATTCGAGTCGTCCACGATACCTCAAGTCTCCATCAGCAGCCACCGGGCTGTATTCGTTATATATACCATAAATTAATTGTTAAATAATTTGTTATAAAAAAAATAAATTCTAATATCATCTATCTGAGATTCACCGCATTTTCACTCACATAAGTAAATAGAATATAACGCGAGTGTAAGTGACTGAAGGGTGTGCCTCCCACTAAGCTGGGCACCCAATTAAACACCATTCATCAATCGGAATAAAACATGGCAAATTATCCTTGCACCAGCGCTGAACAATTCTTGCTTTATGAGCCGGAGCAGAGTCTTGCTGGAAGCAATATGGTTCGTTGCCGAAGAGCTCAGATGCATTAGGGTAAAAATGATTGACAAGCACTTCATCCAAATAATATTGTGCATTGATTTTGACACCTTTCTCAATAAAAAGGAGCGGGAGCTTGCCTGTTTTGGATATGGCCCCCCATACCATGACAGACGTTGTGTTTTGATATCTCTGAACGGCTAATTTATCTGTTGGGATATCCTGCATACTTGTTGCATACACGCGATCATTCTGGGGATTGTGACTTTTTTGCAATATGAATAGTTTTTCATCAGAGAACACGATATTGCAACTTGCATGCCGCTGAAGCAATAAACCACTTCTTTCCCGTCGCATTTTCTTTTGACGCTCCGTAAGGCCATGAATCCTCTTCCTTTTGTAAGGTTTATGTCCCAAGTCCTCTTTTAAAACATTTCGGATGGTTTTCCGGCTCACCTTCAGCTCTTTGGCTAGATTTCGAGCTGATCTAGCACAATTTCGCCTTATCCTTTCACGCACATTCTTCACCAGCACAGGTGTTCTTATACTTCTTTTTCGTCCAGGTTTTTTGGATATTTTAACACTTCCAGTTCTCTTAAATCGAGCCACAGTGCGTTGGACAAATCTCCGGTTTACATCAATGTCTTTCAGCAATTTAACAATTTCGCCTGTCGTTTTGCCTTGCAAATGTAATTTTTGCACTGAGTCTCTTTTTGCTTCCATCACTCGCAAATTTTAAGAACTACTGATCAGGTCAAAAGAGTACTCAATTAATTTCACAATAAAATAAGGAACACAAAAATGTAACGGTAACAAAATTCTGTACACTTACGCGAACATAACGTTTCTTCGAAAAAGTGCGGCAGTTATTCGGGCCCACGCTGTACAAGGTGAATGCCGGGAAAAATTGTAAACTATTAATGGTCCTTCGAGCCGTACCGGACGGAAACAGTGGAATAAAATAAAAATAAAGAAGAAATAATAATAAGAATTAATTAAATAAAATCCTTCATACATATACTGAAGAAATATACAAAAAAAAGGGTGAAGTGTCTACTGTGGAAGCAGAATCAATAACACAGAAAATACATACATAAAGTGGAAAAAAGTGTGTTGTCAATTGTGGAAAAAAACATACAAATGTATTAATACAGTGGAGTGACTTAACCAACAACACAAAAAAGTAGAAAGTGAAGTGTCTGAAAGCATATAAAATAAGCATAAAGATACTTATAAGTGCAGTGCCCAAAATTAAAAAAAAAACACAAAGAAATTAAAATTCACTAAGACTGAAGAGTGATCAGAGTGGAGTGTGACATTGGAAAACTAATATTAATACATATAATACATACATACAAGTGAAGTGTAGTGGCTCGAAAAAAAAAGCTAAAAACAAACGGGCGCGTTACAGTTTAAAACAAATAAAGAAAACGGGTGCGAAACTAAACTTATATAAAATAAAAAAAAAACAATTTTAAACGGGAGCAACAAACAACAACACAGCTGGACATCACAGAGACCTGCATACACCAACGAGGGACAATTGCACAGGGAAAAAAAAATCAAAGAGGAGCTCAGCATCACGAGTAAAGGAGGCACTGACTTCTAAAACGAAAAAAGTAGATACACCTCTACTTGTCCTCAAACAATATAAGCACGAAATAAACCCCTTGAAGCGAGTCAAAGTAAGTGCATCGTTGTCATTTTGTATTAAAATATATGTATGTTTGTACTGGTATAAACCAGAAACCCCGTTTTTTTTTTTCAAGAAAACAGGTCCCAACACGTCAACCAAACGCAAAAGCAATAATATCGGTATTCTTATTTCTCCAGCACCTCAACGGAGAAAGCGGGAAATAACCGATATTCAAAATCAAAAAAAAAAGAAAGATCAAAAACGCACAAATCACATTTCGAAAATATTATTGCTGCCTTTTCTTGTGATGATTCATTTTTGTATATATATACACTTAATAAACATTTCAATACAAAACAAATTCAAGTAACTACTTGCACTACCTTCCCGCAATACCCCTTCTACTTCTTAAAGCAGTAAGTAGGATTGTTAAACACACGTAAGCTAAGGCAGATTTATCACAAAGCTAGACTCTAAATCGGAAAATAAAAATAAAAGAAAGTAAAAAACAAACATACATATATTCTGTTTCCACTCGCATTTATTATTATAAATTCTATATTATACATATGTGTATATTTTACATACATATATAACAGCCGTGAACATAAGTGTAGACGGTAAAAATACTGCGTTCGCGGGAAATATATTGAGAATACATATATTCACATATGTATATATAGGGTGATTTTTTAAGAGCTTGATAACTTTTTTTTAAAAAAAAACGCATAAAATTTGCAAAATCTCATCGGTTCTTTATTTGAAACGTTAGATTGGTTCATGACATTTACTTTTTGAAGATAATTTCATTTAAATGTTGACCGCGGCTGCGTCTTAGGTGGTCCATTCGGAAAGTCCAATTTTGGGCAACTTTTTCGAGCATTTCGGCCGGAATAGCCCGAATTTCTTCGGAAATGTTGTCTTCCAAAGCTGGAATAGTTGCTGGCTTATTTCTGTAGACTTTAGACTTGACGTAGCCCCACAAAAAATAGTCTAAAGGCGTTAAATCGCATGATCTTGGTGGCCAACTTACGGGTCCATTTCTTGAGATGAATTGTTGTCCGAAGTTTTCCCTCAAAATGGCCATAGAATCGCGAGCTGTGTGGCATGTAGCGCCATCTTGTTGAAACCACATGTCAACCAAGTTCAGTTCTTCCATTTTTGGCAACAAAAAGTTTGTTAGCATCGAACGATAGCGATCGCCATTCACCGTAACGTTGCGCCCAACAGCATCTTTGAAAAAATACGGTCCAATGATTCCACCAGCGTACAAACCACACCAAACAGTGCATTTTTCGGGATGCATGGGCAGTTCTTGAACGGCTTCTGGTTGCTCTTCACCCCAAATGCGGCAATTTTGCTTATTTACGTAGCCATTCAACCAGAAATGAGCCTCATCGCTGAACAAAATTTGTCGATAAAAAAGCGGATTTTCTGCCAACTGATTTTGGTAATAAAATTCAATGATTTGCAAGCGTTGCTCGTTAGTAAGTCTATTCATGATGAAATGTCAAAGCATACTGAGCATCTTTCTCTTTGACACCATGTCTGAAATCCCACGTGATCTGTCAAATACTAATGCATGAAAATCCTAACCTCAAAAAAATCACCCGTTACATACGGGCATCCGACACACGATTAGCCTATGCTATATTAACGGAGCGTGTAAATCATTGCTAAGGCGAAACCAAAAAAACGAAAAAAAACAATTTCGCGGTTTAATACAAATATTCACCACACTTACGAAATATAACTATCGCTTCCAAGTCCACATTGGCAAATATCCCGCAATGTCCCTTGTTCTTTGGCCGACAAAAACAAGCAGGATTGTATATGTTGACGCCGCCCCCGCCCAATGTCTTTTGCCACGTCTGTATCGGCAGAGCAATCTTTCTTTTCTTCTTTTTCGAAGTCTTTTCGAAGTTTAATTCGCGCGCAACTAAACTCTAACAAAAAAGTTGCGCGCTCTCTCCTTTTGCGACATCCTAGCGATACAGACGTGGTAAGTGTTTGTCCAATTTGTTTATAATTCAATATTATATGAAACTTTTGGTTTTTTTTATTTAATATTTCTGTGGAATAATTGCGCCGACCGTTTCCCCACGGCCAACCACATCTTTGGAACGAGCAAGCACCGTGCTCCACCACCCGAATTATCATTGGTGCTTCGAGCCGGATAACAGGTAACAAGTTGATTTTTTATTAAAGAAAAGATTAAAAGAAAGTGCATAATTTCCCGCTTTAGCAACTCGCAAGTTACAGCCAAACATATATTGGATTTGAGCTCTGCAAGCTATAAGGCAATAGATTGGTTAATTTGTGTATCATTTATGTACAAAACCCATTGTGCTGTGTGAAGTGGAGACCAAAACTTATTTTTGGCACTCTACCCACAAAATCAAAGCACAAGATTGCAGGTAGTATTGTACTTCATTTAAGTACAACAACAAATACACCTGGCAAATGCACTTTGCAAAAAAAACCACACTCTCTGTTATTCGAGAGAGTATCAAATCTCAAAGGCGAGTTGAGTACTCAACCCAAAGTTAAGTCGGCTGATGGTGAAGATCGGATACCAACCTTGCAGTCAAGGATTGGATCTAAACCCCTCAATGCCCACCACGCCAAGACAAACAATATCAAATGTAAACTGTGCTCATCTCAATCGAACATTTTGAAAACTTGTCAAAGATTCATTGAGATGCAGCTTAATGCACGATTAAATGCTGTCAGAAAACTCCACGTCTGCCTTAACTGTTTATCAGACTCACATGAAGTCAAAAATTGTAAAAGTATGTTTAATTGTAATAAATGTAAACAGAGACATCACTCTATGATTCACCGGGATCAGAGTGAGGGAGTAGCCCAGATATCTGACAGCACAGACCCTACTGAGATTTCCACTAAATCTCATGTGGCCTCTATTAAGGCCAATGCTTCGAATATGCCTACCAGTCGAAGCACGCTCTTAGGTACAGCCATGGTGACCATATGTCACAACGATAGCGCCTTCACTGTCAGAGCCCTGATCGATTCGGGATCTGAAGGGACCTTCGTAAGCGGAAGTCTACAAAAACGCTTAAATCTGACAAGAAAAAAGGTCAGCACCCGACTTTCAGGATTGAATAATACCGTGCCAGGACAAGTTCAATCGGTATGCTCGATCACAATTGGCTCGCCCCGTAACAAAAGTTTAAGACTAGAAGCGGAAGCGTTGGTACTGCCAAAATTGACTGGACTGCTTCCATCCAGATCAATAAACCCTTCAATTGTCAAAAGGTTACCTAATATCCCCTTGGCGGATAATAATTTCTATACGAGTCAAAAGGTTGACTTGTTGATCGGAGCAGATCTTTACCCGAAAATTATACTAAATGGGGTAAACTCGAAAATTTTTGGATCCCTCGTAGCACAACGTACAGTGTTCGGTTGGATTATAACAGGTTCCGTTCCCTCTGAAGAAACGAAGATAAATGGCAAAGGCGACGGACAAAATTCAACAATGACTCAACAACAAACACAAAACCATTTTTGTAGTAAAATTAATACTAATTTTATATTTTTACAACAGCAACAACATCAGCAGCATCAACAGCAGCAGCAGAAACAACAGGATCATGCCAGCAATGATGGCGAAACAAATGATGCGCTCGGCTCTTCGAATCACACCGATATCCATGGTGGCGTATTTCGAGCACCCGGCGTTGGGATGCAATCTTACAACGGTGCCCACGTATCTGGCAGTAGTTCGTCACAACAACACAACATGCTGCAGCCGCAATGCAACGAGAATCCGCAAAAGCAAAAGAACGGAAGAATTGTGATCCAGATAAACTCTTCTTGCTCTCACTTTACGAGGAGATCAAAAGTGTGCCCGAAGAGATACGACTCGTTGTCAAGGGCGAACTCATACATGTGCTAAAAAATACCGGAAGACACCATCGTTGAAACAGAAAAAAACCCAACCACAAATGACAAGGTACAATTGTCACAGCATGCGCAAATATTAGCATATATCAGCTGCAAACGTTGCGGCAACCCACACCACACGACATAGCCACAATCTCAAGTCGAATGCGTATCGGCTTCAGCCGTAGCACTACTCGCCCAACAATGGAAATGGAAGCGAATTCATTGACAATCGGCCCTACGTATTCGGACCCTTCTCAACCGTGTCCAACGACGTCATCAGCTCTGACCAACGATGCCTCTCCCGCATACCACACGCCCAAGATAATAATAATACCCAACGGTTACCCTCCTCCCGCCCAACCGACGCGAGGGGCGTAATCCGCGAATGAGCGGAATTAGCCGAGTCATAAAAGGCAAGAGAGTTTTAAGCGTTGCAATCTTAAGCTGCTCAGCTACAGAAACAAAAATTTCAACAGCCAAAATTAAGAATTAAATTAAAGTTTATAATTTTACTTGTTAAGAGTAGATAAAATACTGTCTGTTAAATCAAATGTGCTGGAATGAAAATTGAAATCATGACATATACGGCGGAATGGTTCGTTTAACTCAAAATTCGTTCTAGAAAATTTTAAATGTGAGGGTCTAAACTGCCTGGTAGAGCGAGCGGGGACGTTAAAATTAATATCAGATAAAAGAGATGGGCTACAGATCGAGCCAGACTCGAGTCGTCTCGCCGACTTCGGCGTGCTGGTAACTTCTTTTCGGATTGGCGGAATGGCAACGATCGACTGAGACTCGATTCGTCTCAGCGACATTGCCCGGACCGAGCGGAACTCGATTCGTTCCACCGGCCGCCCCATCCGAAGCGAAGGGGTGGACGAGACGCTCGACGTCAAGCAGATGCACGCCGTATCATCAAGGATAGGCACGCAACACAACCTTGGCAACAAAGACTTGCGCTATCACCAACCGCTTTAATAAGCGTTCGAACTGCAACGAAGTTCGTAACAGTGCGGGCCATGATTAGCCCAGTTAGACCATATAAATAAGCAGAAAATTATTGTCAGTAATTACATAAACGAACTTAAAAAACAGCGCAGAATAGAATTAAAACTTTGGAAGACGACCTTCAATTCATTAAACACACTTATCAGGTTAACAACGACATATCGCTTTTACGCAATCATGTGGACGACATTGGACAGATAATTTTTTCAAGCAAATTAGGCATAATACCAACAGATATGACATCAAAAGAACTAAATCTCATTACCGATTTCGAAAGCAATAGCCACATAAAAACAGCAGTACTTTTCCAGGATAACACGATCTTTATAACCGTCCCCATACCCCAATATTCCAACAGCATCCTATCCCAAATCAAAATTGAACCCCTTCCCAATATAAACAATAAATCATTAGTTTTAGACAAATACGATGTATTAGTAGATGAAGATAATAATATGTACAATGTACAAATTAAGGATAATCTGGAGAAAAATTTAATTAAAGATCAATGTTTAACAATTATATTAAAAGAAAAAAGAAGAAGCAGCTTGTAAGCTCAGAATTTGTAATGAGCAATCTATAAATGAAGTGCTACCAGGCACACTACTATTTAAAAATTGTTAATCAAAAATTATACAAAACTAGCGGGCCCGGTACCTGCTTCGCACGGCAAAACAAAATAAGAAAAGAAACACACTTGTTTTTAATAAAGTTGGTTTTGTTCCCTATTATTCAACTTTTAATTCTAGTTTCTTACAATCTTAGAGTATGTATCACTTAAACTATCTTAGAGCTCTTTCGTAGAAACATTTTTGGTTTTGCCATGAGTTGTTGTGTAGATAAAGAGAACTGAAGGCTTGCCAACACGTGAGCACGAAACATATAACTGACCGTGTGAAAAGCAAGGATATTCTAAATCAATTCCACACAATTCCAATGGTTGCCCTTGCGCTTTATTTATTATAATAGCAAATGCAAGACGTACTGGAAACTGTAGTCTTTTGAATTCAAAAGGTAAATCTGATGGAATCATTGGAATGCGTGGAATCAATACATCTTCACCTTTAAACTTCCCCTTTAAAATTGTTGCTTCGATCAAATTGTTCATAACCTTTTTAACCGCTAATCTTGTCCCATTGCATAATCGTGGTTGATTTATATTACGAAGCATAATAATGGGAGCACCCACTTTAAATTGTAAACGATGAGGTGGAAATCCGGGTAAATCCAATGAATTCAAAAATTCTGTCGGATAATTAACAGCGTCGTCTTGATTCGTAACCGTGTCAACTGATTGATATGTTACAACTTCGCCAGGAACATGGGTTAAGCTCTTTCAGCTAACCAATTATGATTGCGATAATTTTCTGCAATATTTAGAAAAACACTTGACACCAATTCTCCTTTTGTCGGCGAAATATTACAAAAGTTTTCTGGTAAAGTGATTACGCCAGTTTCACGATCGACAGCAAGTTGACCATTGCCTATTGCCAACAGTTGCCTTGAAAATGTGTCGGCCGATGGATCGTTTTGAATTTGTACTCGCACATTTGTAGTCAAATTGAGTATTTGTACATGTCTCCATAAATAAGATGACTTTAAGCATGCTTTTAATTCATCTGCTGGTGTTGAACGGGGAATCACAGGCAATGTCTGACGAAAATCACCAGCCAACAGAATCAAAGCGCCACAAAATATCTGTTGATCATTACTACGCAAGTCTTGCAATGTCCTCTATAACGCTTCCACTGATTTCTTACCATTGTACATTCATTCCACACTTTTAATTTGCATTGTTGCAGACTTTGTCCATTCCCGAATTTTTGGAAACATTACAGGTGGGATTTTCATTTACATTCATATTCAGTGGTAATTTAAGTGCAGAATGGGCTGTCCGACCACCATCTAATAACGTCGCTGCTATTCCAGACGATGCAAGTGCCAATGCTATATTACTCTGTGATCTTATAGTCGCTAATAGCAAGGAAATCAGAAATGTTTTGCCAGTTCCTCCTGGAGCGTCTAAAAAAAACTTTCCTTCAGTTTCGTTTCGTACTGATTCCATTATGGTATCACATGCGTGTCTCTGTTCTGGATTCAATTTACGCAAATCAAAAGTTTATAAATGTGGTCAACTCATTCAAATCATATTGTTTTTCAGGGTTTATTTCTTGATTGGATGCATCATGCATTGGTCGATTTGGAGCTTCCAAACCCAATTGTGTCAATGCTTTATTTGCAATTACCAAACAAATATCTTCAATGATAATCAATGCTTCATTAAACATTTCAAGTGTAATAATTAAATAGTTCTTTCCTGCAATTCGGCGCATTCGATGCAAAATGTCTTCGGACATAATATCCTTAAAATTTTCCCATAATTGCAGTGGATCAGATGGAAAACATGTTGCAATAATAATAGCAAATAATGTTCGTATTTGATGAGGAGAACCTGTTGCTGATGCATCCCCAAGTGTCGCATCCCAGTGATTATCATCTTCCAGTAAATGCAATTCCTGACATGCTTGACGAAAAGTATGACACCGTTACCTCTTTTCAAACTCAAAAAAGATGTAGGCCCACGAACATGAATCAATAATAGACGCAAATAAAAACATTCAGCATGACTGGAATGCACTGATAAAGACGTCCAATGACATCACTTTCAAAAATGCCAGCATAACCTTGAACTGGTCTTCCTTGCTTACGTCTAATCCATTTCTTTCCAGATGCATTCCAAGTGTAATATGTTGGTACTTGTGAAAAAAGCAATGTTTTAGCAAATTGATAATTTTGACACAATTCGAAACAATTGATGGTGGTCGCTCTACAATTTGCTGTTCAGTATCAACTGTGAAATATACACGTTGTCCCTTTTGCAAATGTACTGACAAATGAATAACTGTCGGATTTCGATCATGAATTGGGAACGATAGTATTCTCCAAACTGCCTCATTGCTACGGATATACCTTCCCATATCATATTGTGTTATTTCATCATTTCGGTTCTCTGCAACACCAAACACAGCCATGTCGCTGCCTTTATTTACATACTTGCAGATATATTAAATCGATTTAGCAGAATTGCAATATTCTACATTGATATGAGATTTGAATGCTTTTGATAGTATTGGCGAAAAGGGGACAACCCACCTACGAGGGCTGTCCGATAAATAACCGACCTAACCATGATGCACGCGACTTTTTCAAAATTTTTTTTTTATTTTTCTACATAGTCTCCTTGTAACTCCACACAATTCTCCCAGCGATGCTCCCATCTCTGCAACCCTTCCAAATAGTACTTGGCGTCTTTGTCTGCAAAATACGAGTTCACGAAAGAGATTGCCTCCTCATTTGACGAAAATCTCTGGCCGCCGAGCGCAGTTTTAAGTTAAGGAAACAAAAAAAAGTCGCTTGGTGCTAGATCCGGTGAATAAGGTGGATGGTCAAGCAGTTCGAACCGCAATTCGTGGATTTTCGCCATGACGACTGTTGAGGTGTGAGATGGTGCGTTGTCTTGGTGGAACAAGATTTTCTTTTTTGCAAATGTGGCAGATTTTTCGAAATTTCTTCATTTAGCTTGTCCAATAATGATGCGTAGTATGCTCTTGTTATAGTTTTTCCTTTTTCAAGATAGTCGATAAAAATAATTCCATGGGTGCCCCAAAAAACACTCGCCATCACTTTCCCAGCCGAATACACAGCTTTAGGTTTTTTTGGGGCTGGTTCCCCCTTTTCAATCCACTGTTTAGATTGGATTTTTGTTTCGGGCGTATAATGATGAATCCAAGTTTCGTCTACAGTTATCAATCGGCGCCAAAACTCGGTCTTATTGCCTCTAAACTGAGCCAACAGAGCGCTGGAAATGTTCATGCGCGCACGTTTGTGGTCTAGCGTAAGCAAACGCGGCACCCAACGCGCGGACAGCTTTCTCATGCCCAAATCTTGGTTTAATATGTGACAAACAGTTTCTTTTGACATCTTCATGATCTCAGCTATTTCCCTAACTTTAATCCGGCGGTCGTCTAGTACCAATTGATGCACTTTAGCGATGTTATCGTTAGTGGTTACAGTTTTTGGACGCCCAGGACGTTCATCATCTTCCAAGCTCCTGCGACCACGTTTAAATTCAGCTGCCCAAAATTTTACGGTGGTAAACGATGGTGCGGAGTCACCATACACAGAGTCCAACTCATCTTTGATTTGTGAAGGCGTATTGCCTTTCAAAAATAAAAATTTAATTACAGCTCGATATTCAATTTTTTCCATTTTGGGGAAATCACCGAAATAGACTCACAAAAACGACTGTCAACAGATAATTGCGCAAGATAAATTTCTGAAATTTTGGCAAGTAGCTATTATAATATGCACAATTTGAAGTAGAAACTTTTTTTTCAGATGTGCCGCTAGCTTCACGTTGAGGTCGGTTATTATGAACTTATTGATTTGCCATTATCATCTGTTGAGCGTCGGCGATACCATGGGTAACCATTTTTTCCATTAATTGTCTCGGAAATCAAATCTCTGGGATACCGCTTCGTGCATTTCCCACCTTTCATACATGGCCAATTAATATTTAGAACACCACATGGTCTATGAATCATACTTTTTGTAACAAATCGATTTCCTGATCAGGAATTTCTGCTGAGATGATGTCATCTATTTGATCGCTTGTTATTTTGTTGACTAACCATACCAAAATATGGGCATGTGGTAATCCTCTTTTGCCATTCCACCGAATACATCCAACATCGAATTCGCCGAAAACTTGATGTTTAACAATAAAATCCATCAATGACTTCAGCTTCTGTCTAAATACTCGTCCAGTTATGTCATGACGGTGTGTAGAAGATTGCCCTTCATATAAATATTGCTTGATTTCGTCCCATTGTGGATTACATGTATGTAAATGTAATAAACAAATCTGGTCGACCATACAAACGAACATAGCAAATGGCATCTTGTGCATATTCATGCATGTGCCTTGGACTGCCTGTGTAACTTGCTGGTAAAATAACAACTTGTCCAACATTGTCAACATTTCCATCATTATTGATTGCATCGGGGAGATGTATGTATATACTCTTCTGATCGCAACTTCCGTTGTTTGAATTGAGTAAAGTTCAAACGCTCTGTTTCTATCTTTGCATACATGTCTACGACATATTGATGAAAGAGTCTCCGACATTTCAAAATATGATTTTCCTGATTTTGTCGCATCATAATTTTATGTGCATAACCACAAACTTATGCAAACTGTAATCAATTGCGTGATTATATCTAAATCCAGCACCAACAACAACAAACAACATTAACGTAGACTTGTGCGACACGCCTTTGAACATTTTGATTAATACTTGTCGGCCTACGATCTGAACCCGATCTTGCAACACGTTCCCTTGTATTTGCAATCTCTAGTTCTCGCTGTTCTTGCGATTGATTTTCCCTTTCATTTGATCTATTTTGCGTTGTACGCGACTGACGTCCAATGTCAGCTCTTGCTCTTCGTGGCATTTTTAGAAGAAACTAAACTAAAGATAATAAAGAACTTCAGTAATAAATTGATGAAATCCAGCAAATTCTGGACTCGAAAAGCTGAAAATGTGTCAAAATTCAATTAAAAATTGGCCAAAAAACCGAAATAATTTTTGTCTTACCGTTCGGAAGCGAAAATGAAACATTCGAGATCGTCTGCACTCGAAAAGCACCAAAAAGTAACGAAAAGACACGAAAATCTGCTGAAAATGTGTCAAAATTCAATTAAAAATTGGCCAAAAAATCCAAGTAATTTTTAGCTCACTGATCGGATATTAAACAAAAAAAATTCACTCAATTTTTTAATTTTTTTCACAAAATATCAAATTTGTGATTATGTCACTTGTAACAATCAGAACACTTGTTTAGCAAAACAATCGATTTTTATCTCAGTAATCATTGTTTTTTTTTAATTTTGTTTAACAAAATATTCAAATTAAAACGATGATTATAACGAAAATTAATTTATTTTTATCAAAATACTCACAAAAAATGCGAAGAAATTTATATTTTCAAAAATCGATTATGATAAGATCAACCACCAATGACGTTCTAAGAGAAAAGAGAAATGATAACAAATTGCTATTCGCATCACTCCGTGCAATGGTCTTCAATACACAAACGACCAAAATGTATTCAATACTAATGAATGCTGTATGCGGTACAAAAATAGCCTGCGGCAAAAACACACTCACTTCACATACGCACCCCACACACATGCGTTATCGGATTTCAACCAAAATTCATATAAGTTTTTTGTACATATCTCGGAAACTACTACAGCTATGTCAACCAAACTCTATAGAGTCGTTTTCTTCAGGCATTTCCATATACAGTTCAAAAGTGGAAGAAATCGTATAATAACCACGCCCACCTCCCATACAAAGGTTATGTTGAAAATCACTAAAAGTGCGTTAGCCGACCAACAAAACACGTCGGAAACACTAAATTTTAGGAAGAAATGGCAAAAGGAAGCTGCACCCAGGCTTTTTTTAAAAAATGAAAATGAGCGTGGCGTCGCCCACTTATGGACCAAAAACCATATCTCCGGAACTACTAGTCTAATTAATTTTACAGCAAAATAAAAAAAAATATGTAAATGACGGATAATGAAATCTCGATTATCACTTTATCATGCGAGAGTAGAAAATGTTCGGTGACACCCGAACTTAGCCCTTCCTTAATTGTTACAAATAACAACGGCACACCCAACGAGCAACACCGATTGGGGACAATAGATTTAAGAGGGGAAGAGTTAACGCAACACTTGTTACATGAATAAGTATCGACTTACAACTTCCGGGCGAAATGCACCAGAAATTGCATGGTCAGCGTCTGTACTACCTGTTGTGCAGAATAAGATTCGTGGATACGAATTACGCCATGGATAATTATTTAGTTTAATATTAAGAAAGATTAAGCAGAAATATTGTAATTCGGTTAAGCTAAGTTTCAGTTTTGATTGCTCCAATGAAGTTACACGGTAACGCTGCCCCAATGCAACAAAAGCTTAACTTACATATTTACCAAATTGATTATTTTTAAAACTTAAACTTTTAGTTTTCTATCTAAAAAAAATATCAGTTCATAAAAAGCCCTTAATTTTCATAATAAACCTTACCCCAAACACGATACATTTCCCATTGAAATTACATGGGATTTTGCCTCTTTTTACGAATATTTTTTTTTCTCCGGAACTTTCTCGTTTGTAGGAATAAAAAAGTCATATTCTTATACAGAATTGAATGCTCTACAAAAAAGGTCTGGACAATTTTTCGATATACTCACACCTTTAAAAGTTATTCAAGATTAAAGTTAACTTCTGGGTAATTTCTGGAATTTTCGAACTTTTACGGCAAATTGAATTTTTTTTTGTAAAATTCAATTGTTTATTCTATTCTCCAAATCACACATGAGTCAAAGTGCTACACGTAGTCGGTACGCGTCGTCAAGAAGTTATTATTCCAGGGAGGTAGGTAAGGTACAGAAGGATGTAAATTGTACCAAAACGCCCCCTCATACAAATTGCCCTTAATAACTGCTACAATTGGCGGTCAAGAAATCATATGCCTCATAGCTATCAGATACAAGTTTAAGGTGCACACCTAGTGTGAAATTTTCAAAAAATCAATTTTTTTTCATCTTCAATAAGTTATACCTTTAAAAATAACATACTAAAATTTCAAATCAATTTCTGAAACAGTTTTTGAGTTACAGCCATTTAAAAGAGTAGCCGCTCGGCGGTTAGATAGTTGCATTGGAACTTTGAACACGTTTTTCTCGAAACAGCATTTTTCGAATTTGCTGCAGTGATTACTCAAAAACAAATGAACCGATCACTACCGAATTAATTTTTTTATCTGATTAAAAATCGAGTTTTGACAGGCCAAAAACGACCAACATTTTGGGTAAAATTCGACTATTTTTTTTAAAACGCCGCCATATTGTCAATTTTTGATTTTTTTATTAGCCCGTACAGTCATCGTACAGACAATACGTCTTAATTTAACGATATTTTTTGTTTTTAGGTTTCATCACCAGAGAAGGATGCAATCATGGCAGCAGTGGAGGACCTTTTTTTTTGGCGCCGCCGGAGATCACTTGTCATTTCAAAAATATTTAACACTTTCTTTCAAAATTTTTTTTTGTGTACTCATAAAATATGTATTAATGTACCCTCAAATTTTAAAACGATTGATTGACTAGTTTTGGTTTTTTTTGAACCCAAAAAATGCCTTTTTTTACGCTGTCACACTAGGTGTGCCCCCACATTTTTTTATAAATATTTTCCTAAACAAAAGCTTTCAACACCTCTTTGTTACTTTGCATCAACCAAGTGACGCTAAAATTATTACTCCTATACCTGAGGAATTTAATGCTGGAGGTATCTTATCCTGGGAAGTAGTTGACATTGGTGGCAAAAAGTATGAAGCTAAAATAGGCCAACATTTTCTCATCCCTCTTAGAGGTAATATTAATGTAGAGGATAGATTTATTAATATATTAGGAAATATAATAAATTTTGAAAGAGTTAGTGCGTAAAAATGCAGGATATTGGAGCAATTAATTCAGTGTCATGGAAAACTTCTTCTGTGATACTGCCTCAAATCTCTAAATTTGAGATTTTAAGTTAGAGACAATTTTTGAGACTTGAGACGATTTTGCTATTCTGTAAATGACAGTTATAAAATCTATTACATTTCATTATTCAGAGATGTTTTTACACTGAATGAAAATAAATATGTCGGTAACAAATATTAAATTTTCTATAACATAGTCAAAAAACATAATTATCAATAAATACAAAAATATATATTGACTTTGTTTCATAATATTTACGAAATGTATCTAAAATAGATGTATTTTTAACCTTTTCGCGTTTGAGTTGCTTACAAAATATAAAAAAACAACAATCGATTAATATCTCTATTCAGTATTTTCAAAATGGCAGCAAGAGTTCTTTTCTTTTGTGACCAGATAACTATCAGGTCTCAAATTTGAGTTAATATTTTGAGACTAACGCTAGAGACTGTTTAGTGAATAGTAACTAGTCACAAATTGAGACTTTACCTCAAAATGTCTCAAATAGAGACTAAAGACTGGTTACAGAATCCCGCTATTCGTCTTAAAACCTTTAAGTCCAGAAGAAATCCAATTGAATATTTAAAAAAATGTACTGCAAGCGTATAATGAACTAGTTTTCAAATCAGTAGATAACCTTTCTTTTACACACGAAATTAAACATCAATTTTTACGACGGATGATAAATCCATCTATTCAAAGTTTTTCAGATATCCTATAGTCCATGAATTAAAAATTCAGAAACAAACAAAAGAAATATTAGAACATTATCTATTTGCTGGTATGATATTTCTCTACATCTCTTTGTCAAAAACATAAAAAATATTAATAAAATATTTAAAAGATCAAAACAAGCAAAATTGAAAATAAGACTAAATAAATGCAATTAAGAAAAAAACAACAGAAACTACAACCTCTGAAAGGATAAAACCAAACCCTAATAAGGTTCAAATTTAATCTAACATACTAAAACAATTGGTAAGAATCAAATCCCGGAAAATTCCTTCAGTTGCTTGTCAATTTAGTTCCATTAAAACATCACACATCTTAACCCACCTGAACGATTTAAAAGATGAAAATCATTTTATGGGGTAAATTTAGACAGAAAAAGGGACGAGCCCCAATATAGGTGCTTAAAATAACGAAACTCATTATAAGTAGAATATTTTAATTGGTAGAAGCATTTACTCGATTTTATTTATTTTAACCAAGACTTCTTCTTCTTAATTGGCGTAGACACCGCTTATGCGATTATAGCCGAGTTAACAAGCGCACGCCAGTCGTTTCTTCTTTTCGCAACGTGGCGCCAATTGGATATTCCAAGCGAGGCCAGGTCCTTCTCCACTTGGTCCTTCTAACGGAGTGGAGGTCTTCCTCTTCCTCTGCTTCCCGCGGCGGGTACTGCGTCGAATACTTTCAGAGCTGGAGTGCTTTCGTCCATCCGGACAACATGACCTAGCCAGCGTAGCCGCTGTCTTTTAATTCGCTGAACTATGTCAATGTCGTCGTATATCTCGTACAGATCATCGTTCCATCGAATGCGATATTCACCGTGGCCAATGCGCAAAGGGCCATAAATCTTTCGCAGAACCTTTTCCTCGAAAACTCGTAACACTTATCGGTTGTTGTCATCGTCCAAGCCTCTGCACCATATAGCAGGACGAGAATTATGAGCGTCTTATAGAGTTTCGTTTTTGTTCGTCGAGAGAGGATTTTACTTTTCAATTGCCTACTCAGTCCGAAGTAGCATCTGTTGGCAAGAGTAATCCTGCGTTGGATTTCCAGGCTGACATTGGCACGCATCGGATATGTGACCAACGTTGAAAGTAAGAGGGTGATTGTTGATGATAATCAGAGTATTTCACCAAAATCTGAGGCGATTGTATGGGTTAAAGTGAATGGAGGAGGTGGGACTGAAGAATTGTGGATTGTGGAACCAACAAAAATAGATACACCCATATTGGTAGGAAGAACGCTTATGAAAACTAGAGAAGACGCTACCATTCCGGTCAGAATAGTGAATGAATTCAACACGCCTATAAGTTTGAAGAAAGGAGCAGTAATTGGACAGTGCCAGGATATAAGTGCAATAGCACGATGCGAACGGTCATAACAGAAGCCTACTATTGAGCCACAGCAGATAAGTCCTACACTCCTAAACAATTTGCTGAACGAACTGCATGGAAATGAAAAATTAAAAGCAGAAAAACTATTAGAAAATACGCATCCATATTTGCAAACGAAGGAAACAACACAGGAAGAACCGGCATTGTCAAACATCGCATAAACACCGGAGACGCTAAACCAACCCGAGAAGCTCCGCGTAGGGTTCCACTAGCAAAACGTGAGAATGCTACCAAAATTATTGAAGACATGCACAAAAATGGTGTAATCGAACCTTCAATAAGTCCATGGAGCTCACCTATCGTCTTAGTTAAAAAGAAAGATGGTAGCACCCGTTTCTGCGTAGATTATAGGAAGTTAAATGATGTCACAAAGAAAGACAATTATCCTCTACCGAGAATCGACGATACTTTAGACATCTTGTCTGGAGCGAAATGGTTTTCTACATTAGATCTACAAAGTGGATATTGGCAATTCGAGATTGATGAATGAGACCGTGAAAAGACCGCTTTCAGTATGGGCGACGGGATATGGAAATTCTCTGTGATGCCATTTGGGTTATGTAATACGCCTGCAACGTTCGAGCGACTGATGGAACATGTGTTAAAAGGACTCAACTGGAAGACATGTTTGGTGTATCTTGATGACATTATCATAATGGGAAAAAGTTTTGATGATCATCTAAAAAATCTAGAGGAAGTCTTTCAGCGAATAGCATCAGCCGGATTACGCTTGAGTCCCAAAAAGTGTTCATTATGGAAGAAGCAGGTCACATATCTCAGACATAAAGTGTCAACTGAGGGGATTCACACTGAGGAGGGAAAAATAAAAGCAGTTAAAGATTGGCCTCGACCCACCAACATATATGAACTCCGCAACTTTCTTGGCTTATGCACTTATTACCGCCGTTTTGTACCTGGATTTGCGAACGTGGCTAGAAGTTTACATGATTTAACAAAGAAGAATCGCGCTACTTGTATGGCAGTTAGAACAAGAAAAAGCGTTTGAGCAGCTTAAAGAACTACTTTGTACGGCACCGATGTTAGCTTATCCAATACCTGGAAAGAAATTCATCCTGGATACAGATGCCAGCGCTTATGGAATTGGAGGTGTCCTGTCTCAGCTCATCGACGGGCAAGAAAGAGTGATTGGGTATTACAGCAGAGTGCTCGGGAAACCAGAGAAAAACTACTGTGTGACGCGAAAAGAACTACTAGCTGCGGTGGAATGTGTAAAACATTTCCACAAGAATTTCTAGGGGCAACGATTCTTGCTGAGGACTGATCATGCAGCATTAAAATGGTTATTACAGTTTAAGAATCCGGAAGGCCAAATTGCACGATGGATTGAAAGATTACAGAATTACGACTTCGAGACAGAACACCGAAAGAGGATTCACCACAAAAATGCGGATGCATTATCACGTCGCCCTTATCCACTGGAATGTAAACATTGCTCCAAATCAGAAGGAAAAGAAGGTATAATCGACGTACGTTTACTGAATATAGAGGACCCTGATCTTGCAAAGCTGAGAATAGCCAAAGAAAATGGGGTACGACCAACAAAGGAACAAATAAGTAGCGAGAGTCCAACTGCAAAAGCATATTGGGCCCAATGGAACAGCATGAACCTCGTTAATGGATACCTTCATCGTACCTGGGAAAGCGAAGATGGCAAACAGTCTCGTCTGCTGATCATACTACCGAAGTCCATGATCCCGAAAGTATTGCAAGAATATCACGATGGACCTAGTGGAGGACACCTTGGAATTACAAAAACTATAGAGAAGATTAAACAACGGTTCTACTGGATTGCTTGTCGAGATTCATTAGCAGAATGGATAAGTAATTGTGTAAAGTGCATGGCAGCTAAAGGTCCTAAAGGTCGCGGTAGTCTGCAACAGTACAACGTGGGATCACCATTTGAACGAATCGCAATGCATGTTGCAGGTCCGTTCCCAACCAGTACGGCCGGAAACAAATATCTACTGGTTGTCATGGACTATTTCAGTAAATGGCCAAAAGTGTATCCCTTACCAAACCAAGAAGCGAAGACAGTAGCCGAAGCGTTTGTAGAAAATTGGATAACGAGGTTCGGAGTGCCCGTCGAATTACACTCAGATCAAGGCAGGAATTTCGAATTTTCCATTTTCCAAGAAGTCTGTACATTATTGGGCATTCTTAAGACACGGACAACAGCGTTACATCCACAATCAGATGGGATGGTAGAGAGATTCAACCGATCCCTCGAAGAACATCTGCGGAAAATCGTTGATAAAGATCAACGGAATTGGGACAAGTGCATCCAGATGTTCCTGCTGGCGTATCGTTCAGCGAAGCACGAGACAACTGGTTACACGCCAGCGAAGATTACTTTCGGATCTGATCTGCGACTCCCTGCTGATCTTAAGTTTGGAACGAATCCTGCAGCTGTAAGAAACGATGGAGATTATTGCTCTGCCTTAAAGGAAAAAATGAATGAATTGCATCTAATGGTAAGGCAGCACACGCATCTGATGAGCAATAAGACCGGTTTGATCAAGCGGCAAATTCAAAAGGTTTTGAAGAAGGTGATCTGGTGCTGTTGTACAATTCACTTCGAAAGAAAGGCTTGTCCCCGAAATTGCAGACAGCCTGGGAAGGGCCCTATATGGTGATGAAACGACTTAATGACGTGGTATACCGCATACAAAGAAATGGAAAAGCACGATGTAAAATGAAAGTAGTACACTTGGATAGGCCGGTCCCATTTGGTTCAAGATGATTTGTGCCTAATCGGGACGGCTTAAGTGGAGGGCAGTGTTACAAAAGTAGTATTAAGTTTGGTATTTGTATTGCTATATGCATCCCTTATTATAAACATTGGGCGCCGCGTTTGTCTACTTAAACAATAGCTGCAATTGGCGCCGCGGATGTCTGCTTGTCTTCATAAATAATAGCTGCATTTGGCGCCGCAGTTGTCTGGTCGTCTACTTAAACAATAGCTGCATTTGGCGCCGTATAGCATTATGTTCTTATAATTGCCAGACGCAATATTCTACAAGGACACTTCGGCATCAGCGAGAAGTGCGTGGCTATATAAGCCGTGGCAGCGCCAACGTAATGATCCAGTGCTAAGAGTAAACTGCTATAGTGTAGACAAATTGCGTAATAAAGAGATTTTGTTGAATTAAATTAAACAGTTTTGGTTTTATTTGTCAATCCAGAGTTACGAACCTAGTAAAGTAAACTAGCAAGCTGTAAAATCGCAACAATATGGTACTCGTATATGCATTAAATAAATATGCTTATATAATTTTACAGTATAGTACAGCCGTAAATTAAACCAGTTTAGGTACAGATTTTCGCTAAGTTTTAACTAGGAAAACCGTACTATACATATGTATGTATATACATATGTGCGTATACTTAATATGAAATGAAATTAATACGCTCACTTTGATGTGGGGTTAACGTATGTATGTACGAGTATGTATGCATATGCCCCTTTTCTTGCCAATTCCTTTTGTTTTCTTCCACGGTCTTCCAACTGCCTGACTTTTTGTTCGTATTGTTGTTTGTATGTAAGTTTATGTTTTTAAGTTCGCGCCCGTATGTTTGTTGTATTTATATATTTTTATTTTTCACGACCGGCTTATGTATTTTTTTATTGTAAAATTTTGTATGTTTTGTTTTTGTAAGTTTATGTTCTTGTCACTGCAGCTTTGTTTTTTTTTCGTACCACTACACTTTTTTATTTTTTGTCTTTTGCTTGTATACAAGTATAAAAACTTATATTTTTTCTTCACCTCATTTCCTTAAAAATATAATTAATGTGAAATGTGTTACTTTGTTGATTTTTTTTTTTAATTTAGAAAACTATATACCGCGAAGTCGTTCCAAATTATAAGACCTCCACTGTAGGTATATTGGTATTTTTTTGTTTTTTGTTTGGCTCACTATACTTTTTATTTCAGCACACTCGCTCTTTTGGCTTGATTGCTTTGTTTTTATTTGTTATATATTCATATATTGTATATTATATATATTTTTTTGTTCGCCACTGCATTTTCTTTTATTTTATTTTATAATGACTCTTTGGGTTTGTTTCTGTCACCTCATTGCACTTTTGTTTTTCTCCACGGCATTTTAAGGTTTATACATATTTTTTTTTATCCGCACTCCGTTTGGTTTTTGCCACCAAAATTACTTATTATTGTTATTATGTTGATTACGTTAATTTAGTGTTTCTAATAAGTCTGTGAAAAATCGAAGGTGCCATTTGGTTAAGGCTCGAAGACCATTTTTATTTTGCTGCCCTTCATTTTGACACAAAAGTATTAACCACTTTAAAATTTGTTTATTAAAAATGCTGACGTTTAAAATGTAAAATCATTTAATGTAATTTAATGGGCTTAAAATCATTTAATGTACTTAAATTTATAAAAAATAATAAAATATATTTGAATGGCGAAAGTATGTAGGTGTACGGAGCGGGATGGACGTAGGTTGCATACCGGACTGCTGGGGGATCGCTGGAGGGACTTTCGTGGCGCCGCGTATGATCGAACGTATAAAGCGAATGTTTATGGGAGAACTGTATGTGACGAATTGCGTAAACGAATGTGTCTGCTATGCCGTTGTCCCTCCTTTCTGTTTAGTGGGTTGGTGTACTGATGAGGTGAGTTCTGTTGAAGTGTCATCATGTAGTGGTGGATGTTTACCTCATTTAAAGAGCTCTCAATTCGTAGTTCTTATTTCGTTTGCCATGGTCGTCATCAAGAGGGGGTCTCTCATCCGAAGCTGATCGCTCATTTCCATTGGGGGTATTTTTTTTCACGTGGCGAGTCCCAAACCCAGCGCATAACCCTATGCAGGAGATGTTTCGCCTTCTCACTTTAGCTCGCCTTCAAACGGATGTTCTTAGGCTACCGATAGAAGCGCGAATGTACACTCGTACGGACGTGTTTTTTCTGCGATCTTAAAACTTTGTGAATATTTCCAGTTTTTGTGGTGAAAGAATAGTGGTTGATCGGGTGAGGCGTCCCGGATGGTGAGCCGCATGTGTGGATACCAAATCTAAAGGAAAAGATAAGTAGACATTGATTTTTTGTTTAATAACATAAAAATTTCACTTGCACTTACCTTCCGTTTTTCTGGGAAAATTTTTTGCAAATATAGCTTTTCCCCTTCAATTAACGTGCACTCAATAAACAAAATTTTTTTGTTTTTTGTTCTGCCGTTTTTTGATCGATCAGCTGTTCCCTTCCTCGTGTTTTCGTTTTCCTTTTGGTTTGCGAATTGCCAACCATCGAAAACACAATAAATCATCTGTTCTCTATTTTGGTTTTGGCATTGCCAACCATCTTTTCTGTTTTAAAATTTAAATTTAAAAATATTTAAGTAGTTAAGTTTAGGTCAGAACATATACCACAAAGGGTGTTCCCAAACTATTCTTTCGCAGAGGATATGGCCTCCGAAAATAGTATTGGGCTAACACCGGAGAATCCTTTCCGAAGGAACTCCAAAACAATGAGAACGCCGCCCAATGGTAAAAAGGAGGAGTCTGCCGCTGCTGGACCAGATAAGCGTGGAGATACTGCTGGCCAAGAAAGCAAAGGGGGCAAACCTGAGGAGACTGCAATAGATGAAACGGTTAGCATCTTTTGCAACCTGAGCAAAAAAATCAAAGATTTAGAAAAGATGATGGCCGGACAAAGGCATATAAATCAAGCTATGCGCGATTTAGTAAGCAGCATAGTGACATTACATGCCAAAATGGAAAAACTGGGAAATCAAGCGAGAAGAGTTATGATAGGGAAACCATCGCATGTACCCACCATTGGAAGAGATGAAAATACCCCTAAAAGAACGCGAGAAGCACCAGGCGATTTACCACCTACCAAAAAGCAAAAAAGTGTAAACGAAAAGCCGCAATTGTTGTACAGTGGAGCAGCAAAACTAACCCAAGAGGATAATACGACTAGATGGGTAGACGTTGTAAAAAAGAAGAAACCTTTGGAAAGGAAGATCAAAACAAAACCAGATGCCATAATCATAACAAAGAAGGATGGTGCGTCGTATGCAGATATTCCGCGGAAAATTAAAAGTGACAGCGGGCTTGAAGTACTGGGTTCAAATGTAACCCATATTCGTAAAACGTTAAAAGGAGATCTACTTATTGAACTTAAAAATCGAGCAGAGACGAAAGCCGAATCTTTCCAAAGCGCCCTGGAGGGGGTGGTTGGCGAAATGGCTAAGATACAGCCCAAGACCCACAACGTCACGATTACGTGCAAGGACCTCGATGAAATTACAACTCCCGAAGAAATCTGCACAGCGCTAAAAAGAGAGTGCGGAATCGAAAGTCTGGAGATATCAAGTGTGAAAAGTCTGCGAAAAACGCGCAGTGGCACGCAAATAGCACTTATATGCATGCGTGCTCAAGATGCCAAGGCCGCACTTAAAATAGGGAAAATAAAAATTGGGTGGTCGATCTGTCGCCTTCGAGAATTTTCGCCTGCCCCCAGATGCTATAAGTGTTTCCACCTGGGTCACATGGCGCGAAATTGCTGCAGCTCGACAGACAGATCTTCCCATTGTACACGCTGTGGAACCGCGGGGCATTTAGCAAAGGCATGCACAAACGCTCCGAGCTGCATGCTCTGCAAAGGAGAGCACTCAGTAATGAGCACGACTTGCCCAAAGTATATCGAGATGATGAAGTGTCTAAATAAATGAGGTTACTACAGCTAAACCTTAACCATTGTGCAGCGGCTCAGGATTTGCTAGAACAGACAGTCATGGAAGAGAACATTGATGTCGCTATACTAAGTGAACAATACTCCCAGCGTCCAGAAAGCACATGGATTGCAGACAAATCTGGTAAGGCCAACCCTTTAAGACCAGCTCCAGAGAAGCTCATAACTGCTTCACATGGGCCAATATACAAGGGATATATCTTATAAGCTGCTACGCTCGTCCCAGCGCAGCTATTACAGAATTTGAAGACTTCCTCTTACGGCTCTCTATAGAAACCAGAGGCAAAACTCCAATTGTAATAGCGGGGGATTTTAACGCATGGTCGACTGCATGGGGCAGCAGATATACAAACCATCGCGGGCGCCTAGTCCAAGAATTCCTAAGTCAAACAAACCTAATAATAATAAACAGTGGAACGCGAAACACGTATCAAAAAGGAAACAAAGGATCCATAATCGACATTATGTTTGCAAACGATTCGCTGAGCAGGCACATTAAGTGGGAAGTGTCCGACATATACACAAACAGCGATCACATGGCAATTATAGCACAAATTTCGTACTCCCGAGAGCAGGAGCTTCTTAGCAGAAACCCCTCCCGAAGGCGAAGTTGGAAACAACAAGATTTCGACCCAGACCTGTTTGACCTAGTCTGGAGTGCATCAAAGGCATCTGGTGACAGCGCCGCCCACTTGGTATCAGCAGTTCGAAAAGAACTCGTCACATCACCACAAGCGGCGGCCTGTATATTGGTGGAATGATGAAATTTCCATGCTGAGAAAGCTTTGTCACTCAGCTAGACGGCGTCTACAGCGTAACTGGGGCGAAACGAACGAAAATCGCCTTAGGGAGGAATTCAAAAGCCACAAGAGGCTCCTGAAGTCGGCAATTACACGAAGCAAAAAATCATGTTTTTAGAAGCTGTGTGAGGAAGCAAACCTTTACCCTTGGGGTACTGCATACAAAATATGTATGTCCAGATTTAAAAACAAGCAGCAGCAACCTAAAGATGCCTCTTTTATGGGAAAGGTCGTCGAAACACTATTCCCGAAACACGACCGGATTTCATATGCCAAACGACGAAAGGAAGCTGTAGAGTCACCCCCGTTAGTCACGGAAGACGAACTATTGGCAATAGCAAGGAAAATCAAAAACACCAAAGCGCCTGGGTTGGACGGGATACCCAACAAGGCCCTGAAGGAAGCTATAAGCTCAAAACCCCAACTGTTCGCTAAAATGTACAACACGTGTATAAAGGAAGAGGTGTTCCCCGACGTATGGAAAATACAGCGATTGGTTCTGCTCCCAAAACCAAAGAAACCACCGGAAGAACCCTCATCGTACCGACCACTGTGTATGCTCGACACAATGAGTAAAGTGTATGAAAATATAATAAGAAACCGCCTGGAGTTAGCAATCCAGAAAGCCGGCGGATTATCAGAGAGACAATACGGCTTTATAAAAAAGAGATCCACTATTGACGCACTACGAGAAGTCGTTGATACTGCGAAATGTGCAGTAAGTGGCAAAAGATGGAAAGGTGGCACAAAAAAGTACTGCGCGCTGATTACCCTGGATGTCAAGAACGCGTTCAACTCGGCAAAATGGACACACATAATCGAAGCCCTGGATGAAATACAAGCCCCTGAATACCTCATAAACATTATATTGAGCTATTTTAAAAACAGAAGGCTACTTTTTGATACAGACGAAGGTACCAAGAGCTACTCTATCACGAGTGGAGTACCCCAAGGGTCAGTGTTAGACCCACTATTATGGAACCTCATGTACGATGGGGTGCTAAAAAGACAGCAACCAACAGACGTGAAACTAATAGCGTATGCGGACGATCTCATGGTGGTAGCAGTGGCCAAACAATTAGCCGACCTAAGAAACAAATGCAATGAGTGCTTAAATGGTCTACGCCATTGGTTCTCATCTGTGAGTCTGGAGCTGGCGGAGCAAAAAACTGAAGTTTTGCTCATATCTACCAGGAAGATAGAAGAACAAATAGAGCTCTCCATAGGGGAGTGCGAGATTACTTCATAGCCGAAACTGAAGTATTTGGGAGTAATATTAGATTCTAAATTAAAATTTAGAGAACACCTGGAGTATTCATCCAGTAAAGCAAACAAAATTTACAATGCAGCCGGCGATTCCTGATAGCGAAAGCAATGAGCTTTCCGGACTACATCTACCGACGCTGCTGAAGTATTAGCCAGCATGCCGCCCACTGACATCCAGGGAGATGAACTCGAGCGTTTATATCATCTATCGGCGCCTAAAACAGTATCGGCAAAGACAGAGGAGAGGAATAAAAGCATTAAAATGTGGCAGGAGCGGTGGAATTCCTCATCCAAAGGGCGTTGGACCCACCGACTGATACCGGACATCCACTCGTGGATAGACAGACGACATGGGGACCTAGACTTTTATCTGACCCAAATACTTAGTGGGCATGGGTGCTTTAGAAGTTACCTTTTCAGATTCCACAATGACATTAGTCCGAACTGTCCGACATGTACAGAGCATATAGAAGACTCTGAGCATGTATTTTTTAACTGCCGTCGATTTTCAAATACAAGGGAAAAACTAAAAACCACACTCGGTGGAAGTTTTACGGTCGGTAATTTAACGACACTCATGTGTCAGTCGACTGATAATTGGAAAGCTGTCAGCGAAGCGTCAGCATCCATAATGACAAAACTGAGACTTTTTGAACAAGTTAGGCGTCCGTCAGTCCGCATAATAGAGGAGACTTAAATGTCCTGTCCCTCCCACGAAGTAATACTTAATCGGTGGTTCCGTGGGAGAGTCCTGAGTTGGGAGTAGGTTAGGTTTAGCGGATTAAAGTTCCGCACTCCGGCTTTCGATGCTTCCCCCTACTATAAAAAAAAAAAAAAAAAAGGGCTACCCAGAGGATACTTAGTCAAAGACCGGAAGTCGTGAGCTGCTTGAGCCATATGTAAAAGAATCGTTTCTAGCCACTCCCAAGTGAATGGCGATCAGAGAACTTTCCTCACTTGCGTGAACTTCTACAAATTACTCCATCCTTCTATCATACTCATGCACCAAAATTACTCAACACTTCCAGCTGTAAAGAAGCAATACGAGTATGCATCGAAATATACATATCTCTGCAGCTAATAGATTATCATTATCTTTATCAGAGAAGGTAAGAACACATCGAAATATATACATACAATTGAGGCAGAAGGCAAATATATGTATGCACAATAGAACAACATCCATTTTCTGCGAGCGAATTATACTTTGATCTTAGTAGTGCCATTAAACAGGACTTTTTAAATCTAGCGCTCCCTAATGGCGCCATCTATATATTTATCGATAGTCCACTGAGAATTTCGTGACATTTAATCCATTGGAAGTGAAGTTATTGAGCTTTGAACCAAGAGCCAATATTAAATTTTGTTTTAAAATTAGTAAAACCTCTACTAACCTTTAACTAATACAACATTCGAAGAACATCATTAAAGAGGTCAAAAAGGACAAAAACTTTCTTTACAATATTGTGACTCGTGACGAAACGAGGTGTTTTCAATATGATCCCGAAAAGAAAAATCAAAAGTGAAGCTGATTTGTTTTTTATGATTCCAAGGGAATAGTCCACAAAGAATTTGTTCAACCGGGCCAAAGCGTTATTGCGGTATTCTTCTTTGGAGTTTTGAAGCGTTTGGTGCGCCGTATTCGACGTGTTCGGCCCGAATATCGCTTACTTTCCTTTCGCAAAAATGCATTTGCCCATGAAAGGAAAGCGTTTTGCAGACATAGAGACCATTCAAAAGGCTTGCACCTACATACTGGCCGAGCTAAAACACTCGTTCGACATGCTTTTGGACCGTTCAAAAAGCTGTATTGAAGCAGAAAGATACTATTTTGAACAAAATAAATTTATTTTGCAGAAAAAACCATTCGTTCTGTTTTTTTCTTTAAAGTGCTGTTTATTTTGGAACTCACCTTGTATTATGCTCAAAGAAATAAATTCAGTAGTAAATATTATTATTGTTGGATTTCTTACTTTTGCACTGCACGGATCCAAGAAAAAACGCTTTGGAATGTTCAACTCAAAAAGACAAGTAGTTTATTCAAAAGTTAAAATGCTAGTGAAAGAATGTTCTGGTTTTAGGGTTTCTTACAATACTTAAAATCAGGGTTACTCAAAAATGTAAGTTGCTAAAGGGTTGCATTTCAACACGCCACCTCAACGAACATATTTGAGCATTACAAGTAAATATATTTAACTCAAATTCCACATTTTAGAAAATTTTTCATGATTAGGTCTGGCTAGGTTCTTAGTGAATATGTCTGCAATCATATAACTAGTGCTGCAGTAATTAAGTTCAATTTCGCCACCTCGATAGATATTTCTTATAAAATGATATTTAATATCAATGTGTTTACTTCGAGCGTGGTATACGGGGTTCTTGACTAAATTCATCGCGCTTAAATTATCTCCGTTCACTATCATCGCATCCGGGCATTCGAGTTCCATTTCAGTTAATAGCTGCTTCAAGTAAACAGCTTCTTTAACAACGCATGTTAGCGCCATGTATTCGGCTTCTGTGCTGCTAAGTGCTACCGTCGTCTGCTTTTTACATTCGTATGAAAACACTCCTCCGGCTAACATAACTGCATACTCAGTATACGATTTCCGATCACCTGTGTCGCCACCCTAGTCGGAATCCACAAAACACTCAATTGGTTTACAGGTTTTGTTATACCTCAGTTGCATATCTTGTGTGGTGCATAAAAACCTTAATATGCGCTTTGCTGCTGATAAGTGTTCCACATGTGGATCATTGTTACGCTGTGCTAGCTTACAAACCGAGTGCAAGATATCAGGTCGCGTGCACGCAGCTAGATACATAAGTGACCCAATGAGTGATTGATACTGCACCTGATCTGCTTTTTTACAATTCTAGTCATTACACACAACTTGGTGTCCGGGATCTAAATAAATGGCGATCGGTCGACAATTTTCCATTTGGTACTCGCGCAATAACCTTTTAATATGTCCCTTCTGACTAATGGCAATAGCTCCAGTTTCACCATCTCTCTCAACCTCCATGCTTAAAAAGTGCTGGACTTGACCCTTGTCCACAACTTCAACTTTATTTGATATCATATCCTTTATATGTTTTAAGTGACTGTAATCCGAGCTGGCAATCAGTAAGTCATCAACATAAACGGCTATAATATTCAACTGCTTGTCCTTGTGCATAACATATACGCACGGTTCACACTCACACTGTTTGAATCCTATCTGCTTCAATATGGAATCTAATTTCATATTCCATTGGCGACCGGATTGCTTAAAGCCATATAAAGCTTTCTTTAACTTTAAGCAATGACCAGGATAACGCTTATCCACAAACATTTTGGGTTGATTCATATAAATATCTTCAGACAAATCGCTATTCAAATAAGCGGTGGATACATCCATTTGATGTAAGTGCAAACGGTATTCCGCTGCTATCGCAAAAATCATTCGAATGGTATTGTAACGTACGACGGGTGAAAAAGTCTCGGTATAGTTTACACCGTAAATTTGCGAACACCCTTTCGCAACCAACCTCGCTTTAAACCGTTCTACATTTCCATCCTTATTTCTTTTGATCGCGAACACCCATTTATTACGCACTGGTTTTTGCTCTCTTGGTAACTTCACAAGTTCCCAAGTCTTGTTCTTCAACAACGATTCGTATTCAACTTTCATTGCATTGTACCAATCGCCAGAAAGTTCACTTGATAACGCCTCATCTACTGTATCAGGTACTTTAATATTGTCATACGTCAACAAGCTTAAGTAATTATGCTGTTTTTTCGGCCTACCGCATCCACCAGTACGAATTAATTTAGGTCTACCTGGCCCACGTTTAAGCGGAGTTGGTTCATCTTCAGCAGACTCGAAATCGTCATCACTTTTCTCTGGCTGCATGCCACCATCATCTACAACTTCATCTTCGTTCGCGTTATCGTTTGCCTCGTCAACTTGAATGACAGGTACCTGCGCCATCTGCTCATCATCGGAAACGTGAACATGTATCGGATTCAATGCGTCTAAAATTGCCTCATGCTGTTGCTTGTGTTGCGTTTGCTCGATGAAGTATACATCCCTACTAATAATTAAATGCTTTGCTTTTTTATCGTACAATCTATACGCCTTTGAAGTGTCAGAATATCCTACCATAATATATTCTTTATCCTTTGGCTTGAATTTGTCTCGCTGTCGTTTATCAAGTGCCACTGCAAATGATCCAAACGCTCTTAAATGCGCCACCGTTGGCTTATGCCCATGCCATGCTTCATAAGGCGTTACACTATCTAACGCTTTGGTTGGAGAACGATTCCTCAAATACGCGGACGTAGATACTGCTTCACCCCATAACGACTGTTCGAGACCTGCACCCAGCAACATACACCTTGCCATTTCAAGTAGAGTGCGATTTAACCTCTCAGCAGCACCATTTTGCTGTGGCGTATACGGGACCGTAAGTTGCCGTAAAATGCCATTCGCTTTTAAATATTCATCAAAAATATTGTTGACAAACTCTGTCCCATTGTCTCTTCTTAATATCTTTAATTTCTCCCCAGTTTGACGCTCTGCCATTGCTTTAAATTCCTTGAATTTTTCGAACACCTCGCTTTTGTGCCGTAAAAAATACACGAATATATAGCGCGTTTTATCATCCATGAAGGTTAAGAAGTATCGGGCTCCACCGATCGATGCAACATTTACCGGACCGCAAACATCAGTATGCACCACCCCCAATACATCGGCTGCATAATTTTGTGAGCTACTATATGGCCGCTGAGTGCATTTACTCGACATGCACAAAGCGCAGTTGACATCAGTCGGTATGTTAATCGGAAGTCCAAGCACCATCTGCTTATTACTAAGCTGCCGTAAACTTGCGAAATTCAGATGGCCAAATCTATTATGCCACTTCATCACGTCGTCAGCAATTTTCCTCGCAAAGAACAATTTATTTTTATTTATTTCAATTAAATATAAATCTCTGACCTTTTGTGCACATAATATTATTCCTCCGTGCTTGTTGAAGATCTTCGCCGTGTTTCCCTTGAATTCGACAATGTAGCCACTGTTAACTGCTCTGGCAACTGACACAGAGTTGCACTGTAGACCCGGCACGAACAAAACATCTACGAGAGTCACATCAAACTCGTTTGTTCTCAATCGAACAACACCTCTGCCTTTTGCTAATATTTTGTGTTCCGCCGCTAACATAATTGATTCTTCACACAGCTCGAACTCATCAAACATGTTGCGGTTACAACATAAGTGTGAAGAAGCGCCGCTGTCAACGCACCAAACATCGTTGTGTAAAATTCTGCTACTAACAGCAGCAAACAGTCCGTTTCTTGTTACATTTTGATGCGAAGATTTTTCTCGATCTTTTTCTTTACATCGTGCGGCGAAATGATCTTTTTTGCCAAACTGTAACATTTTAAATTTGATTTTTTGCTATTGTCATTGCGTTTGCTTGCGGTACTTGCGCTGTCGTTCGATTTTGCGTGTTCAAAATATTTCTTTCTTGCGTTCGTGTTTGCGTGTGCTACGAAAGCTTGCACGCTACCCTCGGTATGCTCAGACTGGCATGTTTTACGTCGCTCGCCTTCTTCTATTAACTTAATTTTAACAGCAGTGAGATTTGGTAGCTCATCGCAAGACTCCAAAGCAACCACCAAACTCTCAAATGATTTCGGCAGACTCGCAAGAAGCATAATAACGAATAAATCATCCTGGAGACACCCTCCAATTTCAGCAAGCTTCTCTGCGACTGCCGTGAATTGCAAACGTATTGCTGGACACACTCACCGTCATTCATTCGAATTCCAAGTAACTGTTTGAACAAAGTTACCTTTCTCACAGGCCCTTTTGGTCTATGCACTTCTTGTAGACATTTCCACGCCTCATTTGCCGATTTGCAGTTTTTAATGTGGCTTATCTGCATAGGCGTAATGCTGAGGATTATTGTTGCTTTTGCCTTATCATCTTTTGCCTTCCACAGCAACACAGCTTTTGCATCGGCATCTTCTTTTGGAGCGGGCAATTCTCCGTACGTAACAGGCCACAACTCTTGATGGACAAGCACACTTTGTAGCTGCAAGTTCCATGAGTCATAATTGGACTCATCCAATTTTTCTATGTTAAAAAGCGACGAACTCATATTTTATTAATTACTTAACGCGATTTACTAGGTTCCCAGGAATTTGCACCTGGACCCATAACCTGTTGGATTTCTTACTTTTGCACTGCACGGATCCAAGAAAAAAACGCTTTGGAATGTTCAACTCAAAAAGACAAGTAGTTTATTCAAAAGTTAAAATGCTAGTGAAAGAATGTTCTAGTTTTAGGGTTTCTTACAATACTAAAAATCAGGGTTACTCAAAAATGTAAGTTGCTAAAGGGTTGCATTTCAACAATTATTTAATTAGCGCGCAGGGCAAAAAGCTTGGCCTGGAGAGAAACTTGTAGAGAGGAACAAGACACACGCACACATACGAAAACACATTGCTTCCAAAACCCCTTGGCGGAAATTAATGCGAGTTGAATGGATTTCTTTTAATATTTTGTATATATACATATATGCACTTTTAACATTATACTCGTACATTTACGGTATTTTACGATAAATTCGTTTAAATAAAAAAACAAACAACAAAAACAGGGAAGGTCTAAGAATTTAACTGAACATTTAATACTCTTGTGTTGTGTCGACAAAACTGTATATAAAAAATGTTACAAAAAATTCAGCATTCGTTGTTTGACGAAATCGTTAAGGGTTTACAATAAAATTAATATACAATAAACGTATATTATAAACAGAGAACGTCTATCATAGGGAAGGTTCACGGCGCGGAGATCGTAAAAATAACTCGGTCGAGATGGTCCAGTTTCACCACATACAAATTATGAGCGTGTTTCACCACTTTAACAGCGATTGAGGTTTTTAGAGTCTATGAGAAATAACATGTTAATGTAAATAAAAGAGAACCAATACATGTGTATTTATATGCAGGTGATTTCTGGTAGGCGGAGAAGTTCCTGTATGCTACATATGTATGTATGACTTTTTCTAAAGCTAACATATATATGAATGTTTTACGGGGAAAATTGCGCCAAAATGAAAGATAAAGAGGTTATTCTGCTTTTTGATTGGAAAAGTTTTCGTATACTATATAGTTAGATTATCTAATCTAATCTAATATACATATAGTATATATATATAATATATAATAATATATCTTTTACTGGGGAAATTGCGCCAAAAATGAAAGTTGAAGAAGAAATCGTCAACGGAATTTTAGTTCTAAATGAATTTCGTCGCGGAAAGATCGCCAATTCGATTTTATACGATTTTTTCAAAAAAAGAGCAACAGAAATTTAAGAAAGTGTCGCGTTCGGGAGTGCACATCAGAATCTCTCGGGAGATTCTTTTTATTCCCTAGGAAGCAGGAGGAGTTGCAGAAGTGGGTGGAAAATTTACGGATCCCACCAACGCAGGATTTACCCACCCGCAATGCATTTGTTTGCATTAAGCACTTCGAACGAAGTGCAGTGGGTGTGAAAAAATTTAAGGCAGGAGCTGTGCCCACCCTTAATCTTGGTGAGTACTTTGTGCATGTATTATACATATGTATGAAAGTGTAAACAATAACGGCAGTGTCTTTAATGCAGTGTTGGCCAATGCAATAGTATGTAGTTTTCACTTGTGTGCGTAAAGCGTTGCTGCAAACTGTGTTGGCAGAAAAGTACACTGAATAAATAATGAGTGTTTGAATTATATATCAAACTGTTTGATTTGTAAGATCAAACTTAAACTCAACAAAGATTTTTGTAATCCTTACCACTGGTGGGGGGAATTAAAAAACGTCTTTAGTCAAGTGAGAATTTATTCATTCTGGTTTTATTTATAAATTTGGAAACCCTTTATACTATTTTTCAAAATATCCTAAATAACTAAATATATGTGTATGTTCATATATATGTAGCACATTGTTTATGCTACCTGGTAGGGTATTGTTTTCAAGTGCATATGTTGTGTGACCTTGGGTTTGTTTTAATGTGAGTACATTTACAAACAGTTGCTAAAATATATTCTAAGAACCCACGGGTCATCATATGCAAACATCTTATCCTTAGTAATGTTTGTGTTATTGTTTGTTGAATGCTATTGTTTTGCATGACAATGCATTTTAAGTATGTGTCTGTTTATGTATATGTGTATGTATGTACACGGTCAACTATATCTGCATATGTTTCTAATTTGTTTTGATTGGAAAATTCCTGAATAATAGCTGTTGTACATGGCATATTTGTTGAATCATTTTTCTTAACCTGTTCTATTAAAATTTTGAGTTTGTATCCAAATTGATCTATTGAAGTTAACAATTCGAATATGTTTTTATTTTTTCCTTGGAGCGAGAGGTTTAATTTATTTAAAAGTTCTGTGAAGTCGCACAAAAAAGCTAAGTCCAATAAAAAATCTGGACTTTTCAAAGAGGTGAGAAGAGTTTGTGAAGAGGAAGAAGAATCTTGCTCCAAAAACAATACAATTTCTTTTCGCAGGTCAAAGACCCTTTTTAGACTTTTGCCTCGGCTTAGCCAACGAACTTCGGTATATAGAAGTAGATCTCCATGTTCGGCGTGCAATTCGTCTAAAAATTGTTTGAATTTTCGATGGCTGAGGGCATGGTGACCTCCTTTTATTTTATTTATTATTTTTATGGCTATATCCATAGCCTCTACCATATTAAGTTCCTTCGCAAAAAGGGCTTGTTGGTGTATTATACAATGAAAGCTGGGAATTTTTATATTATTTTTAAGTAAATAACCAACAAGCCCTTTCTTTTTGCCAACCATGACTTTGGCCCCATCGGTACAAATTGAACTCAATTTATTCTTATCAACTATAGAAAAAACATGTTCATTTACTGCTTCATATAAAGTTTTGCCTTTGACATTACCGTGCAACGATAAAATACAAACAATTTCTTCGAAAATTTCAAAATTTGCATTTATGGTTCTAACACACATTACCAGTTGACACAAATTGTTACTATCCGTGCTTTCATCCAAACACAAAGAAAAAAATTTGCAATCAGACAGCCGTTTTTGCATACAATTTTGAATATATGAACTAATATCTTCAGTTCTACGGACAATAGTTTGTTTTGAAAGTGGAATAGTCGCAATAACTCTATACAATGTTTTGCCTTCTTCTCCAAAGCATTCTAAAACACTTTGAAATAGTTCTTTAAAGAACACCCCATCGGTAAATGGACGGCATTGTTTTGCTAGTGATAGCGATACAATATAAGAGGCTTTTTCTTTTTGAAGCGTATTTTTTTCTTTGGGACACTCATGTTTTTTTTTATTTTTACTGTTAGTTTTGTTATTATTATCAATATAATCGAAATAATTTAAATAGTATTCTGCTTTTTTTTGTAAAAGCAGACTTGATCGTTCGGTACCTAAAATTAAATCATACTGATTGTGGGAGGATTCATAATGTCTACATAATGAATAACGTGTAAGATGTGTAATTACTTTATTACAAATGAGGCAATGGGCTTCTCCCTCCATATTTTCAACAAAAAAAAATTTTGTCTCCCATTCAATTTTAAACATTTTTTATAAATTAAGCAAGGGGGTATTTTCTGTCAGTGTAAAAAATTAAACTTGCGCATACGTGCTAGCTCACAGAATTCTGAAACGCAACTGAAATAATTAGCTTCGCCATACGCTGCTGCCGAACCAAGCTATTCGTAGATATACGAGCAGTTTACTGGCTCTTTCGTTTTTTCTGAAGCTGGCAGAAGAGTATACGTGTGAGTATACGTGTTTGACGTCGCAGCAACTAGCCTATGCCCCGGGCATAGGAAAAATGCATTTTGGCCAACACTGCTTTAATGTGTAAAATGCACAAAAAGTACACAGATTAATACATACATAAGTATGCAAATATTTAAAATAAGTATGCTATGAGCGATGCGCGGGCAGAGCGAAGTCAAGTGAAGTGTGTGTGTTTCGCATTGTGCAGAGTACGTTTGAATGTTTCTAGGTGTAGTGGGCAGTATTAGGATGTGTCAATATTATCAACCAAATATTTACACATTACTAACAATAAAATCTGCCAAAATATTTTTTGTAATAATAAGGGCACAATTCCGATTTCTTTGGCGCCGCGATTTGAAGGTACCGTTGGAAAGAGGAAATCCTCTTGATTAAAAAACATATGGTTATAGGGTCCGCAAACGCTTAGTTTAGGAGATATTCGGCCTTAAACTTCAAAAATTCGCAAAATTGGATCATTTCAAGGAGCTATTTCACCACATTAAACACACTTTTTTCACATTTTCACTTCAAATTAATTAAATTGCACTATAATCTTTTAAATAAATCTACATTTTGCACTTTTAGCAGGTTTTTTACCTAAAAAATCTTTATTTAAAAAATCACATTTTACACTTGTTTGAACCTCATTTGTTTACCAAAAATTACGACGAAATGGAGCGCTGCCATGTGATGATAAGGCAATTGGCTGAAATTCCTCTTTTTCGCAAAAATTCCTCTATTCATGCATATGGATATTTTCTTTTTCAAATTTATTAAGCAAATAAGTAATATTATATACATGTATTAGTAATATTATATAATAATATTATACATAAAGTTGTTATATTTTTTGGTTATTAAGCACTCAAACTCATATTTTATTTTGTCACCAAAAATACAAACCAATGCATCATCAAATATACATAAATGGAAATCGCTGACAGATATAATAACCAAAATTTACCGTTTTATAACGAAAACTTAACAAAACTTTTTCTGTATGTAATTAGGATACGAAGAAGCACCTCCACATTTGTGGACGGGTCCACTGCCACGGAGAAGGTGCTGCATTCGCAGTTGTGCTTCCAGAGGGGCAACTATTTTCGAGTTCCCAAAAAAAGAAGATGTTCGGCAGAGTTGGGCAAAGGCTTGCAACTTAGTTGTGTCGCCTTCCGATACCCTCTTTATTTGCCGAAATCATTTTGAGTCGCAGTTTGTCGCTAAACACAAACTTTTGCCTGGGGCTTTTCATGTTTACGATTAGAGCCTGCACTAAGTCGTAGCTCATCTAGTGCTGACTCTAATTGGGTGTGCCCACCCGTCACTGTGACTTCTGAACGTCCTAAAATAGCTGTAGGAGTAGAAGAGGACGACATAACATTGAATGAGTTTGAACAATATTCCATATTAGAGGAAAGTAGTCTAAGATTAGGGCCACAAAATAACAACGTAGGCTCTGCTTTAGACAGTCGCGAACGATTTGCTCGATCGGCACGGTATTACCAAAGTAATGCGCTTAGATTAAATAAAAAGATCGAAGAGTTAGAAGGGGTGATTAAAGATTTAGAAAAACAAGAAATGCGATGTCGTGGGACACCGGGCAGGAACGAAGTTCCTTCGGATAATGTAGAACCGATACAATTTGCAAAAAAAAATACCACATGATAATACATGAACATTCGTAAGAAGGCAGCAACATAACAATGGCCGGCATGTACACAAGACAACACAGCTGTCCATTTTGCATGTACACAATATCGTTGTGGCCATACTAATACCTTTCACTTCAATGAAATTTTAATATTTTGTTCAAAGTGAAATTTTTTTTATGCAAAAAATAAGTAAATAGGTATATATTTTTGTTTTAAATTATCAATTGTTATTACAAAGGATATAATAGAGCTATTTTATGCTTTTATTTGTAAAATAACGTCAAGTTTGTTAGAGCTGTGAATAATTTTACATTTTACATATTAGTGGCATCACCACTCTACCTCCTCTTTCTATCTTCCACTCTACTATCAACTCTACTGTCGTTAGCAAATATACGAAAATATTGAAGTTAGCGAGAACGACAACTGTCGGCCTACCGTCGTGTAGTCGTGCAGCTGTCAAAATAACAGTGTCCATAAGAACGTGTGTATTTTAATATTTGACAGATGTCGTTTGTCGTTTGTCGTCTGTCGCAACCATTGTGTTCAGCGTATCAAGTTAGCGGGAACGACAACTGTCGGCCTGCAGTCGTGTTGTCGTGCAGCTGTCAAAATAACAGTGTCCATAAGAACGTCTGTATATTAATATTTGACAGATGTAGTTTGCAGTCTGTCGCGCTCTATGTGTTCCGCACTTCACTCAAAACTAATTTGCATACACAATAATGTTACAGATTTTCATGCCTAATTATTTTGCAAAACCTAAAGGTAGGGTATAACTAGCGATCTTACAGTATGTTTCTTACGGGTTATTTCCTCAAAGCCTGCGCCAAAAAATATGCAACAATTCAACTCCCCTTAAACGTATTTAGTGCAAGCACAATTCTCAGGTGGTGGACACAATGACTGCGACAGCATGGCCGGCATGTACCAAGACAACACAGCTGTTCATTTTGCATGTACACAATATCGTTGTGGCCATACTAATACCTTTCACTTCAATGAAATTTTAATATTTTGTTCAAAGTGAAATTTTTTTATGCAAAAAATAAGTAAATAGGTATATATTTTTGTTTTAAATTATCAATTGTTATTACAAAGGATATAATAGAGCTATTTTATGCTTTTATTTGTAAAATAACGTCAAGTTTGTTAGACCTGTGAATAATTTTACATTTTACATATTAGTGACATCACCACTCTACCTCCTCTTTCTATCTTCCATTCTACTGTCAACTCTACTGTCGTCCTACTGCCGTTGGCAAATATAGGAAATATTCAAGTTAGCGGGAACGACAACTGTCGGCCTGCAGTCGTGTAGTCGTGCAGCTGTCAAAATAACAGTGTCCATAAGAACGTCTGTATTTTAATATTTGGCAGATGTAGTTTGCAGTCTGTTGGGCTCTATGTGTTCCGCACTTCACTCAAAACTAATTTGCATACACAATAATGTTACAGATTTTCATGCCTAATTATTTTGCAAGACCTAAAAGTAGGCTATAACTAGCGATCTTACGGGTTATTTCTTACGGTTTTTACTATCACTTTTTTTCAGTTAGCTCCCGCAGCAAAATCCTATCTTCTGCAAGCCTGCCGTAAGGAACTTCGTTCCAAAAATATGAAGACCTAGAAAAACGTGCAATAGTTGCGGATGTATCTTCACGCTCTGACGCTATAGCATTCGCTAGGATGATCGTCACCAAGCGCATTGTTTTTAGTGACAATGAAAGGACATTGACATAAAACATTAATTATATGTCCACCAAATCATATAGTTTCATGCGTGACGATTTAGGTTTTGCTTTACCAAGCAAGAGTTCTCTTTTGCGTCGGCGCCCCATTAGGTATGTTGTCCCTGGTATCGATGCCAATGTCTTGAGAAATTTAGAAAAAATTTCCAAAAAAATGTCCGTTTTAGAACGAAATTGTGTTTTGTTATTTGATGAAATATCAATAAAGTCCGACCTAACTTATGATAGAGTTAGGGATGTTATTGATGGGTTTGTGGATCATGGGGAAGGCCAGCGTGAGATGATTATAGGTAGTAAGTGTTGTTTTTTTATGATAAAAGGGATATGTTCCAATTGGAAATATGTGTTTCCGTACAACATTTCCAAGACGGGACTTGCTCCGTCTGAATTGAAAGAAATTTTGAGCAAAAACATCGCATCACTAAAGTCAATAGATCTCAACGTAAAGGCTTTAGTCTGCGATCAAGCACCTTCAAATTCTTCACTTTTCAATTTGTTAAAAGTTACTGAAGAAAACCCTTTTTTTATGCACGAAGGTTTAAAAATATATTGTTTATATGACTATTGGCACCTTTTTAAGTCCGTCCGTAATACATTCAACCCCAAATGGAATAACCAGTTTCAAAGTTATACAAAAACTTTACTCTATCGTTCAGAGCAATACGCATTTTAAAATATGCCCAAAACTTACAGAGGCCCACGTTTATCCCAGCGTGTTTGAAAAAATGTCCGTGAAACGTGCAACTCAAGTTCTGAGCAATTCGGTTGCTGCTGGCATTGAAATGGCATATAGCCAAAGTCTATTCGGCTCCGACGAATATTTATTAAAATGTGCACAGCCTACGCAGCTATTTATTAAAAAAATGAATGATCTTTTCGATGATCTAGACTGTAAGAATTTTGTTTCCAAAAATCCGCTGAAAACAGTTATTTTGACAGCTGCACGGCTACATAACTCTGTCCATAAGACCGTGTGTATTTTAATATTTGACAGATGTCGCTTGAAGATTGTCGCTCTCTTTGTGTTCAGCACATCAATTTCAGCATACACATAATGTTTGCAAATTTGTCTACATGCCACATATGTACATATGTAAATATGTACACTCAATGCTTCATGCGAAATTTCCGTTGAGACGGACAACCAATGGCGAAGCTCGCGTTTTTTGCTTTCATGTCTTCAGAGAACGTCTATTGTTACCGCTTCCCTTGCCGCGCTAACAGCTTCGCCATATACTTGCGTAAAAACATACGTATGAGCTTGCATACAAATCGATGTAGATTTTTGCAAGCCGCATAAAATACAGTCAATCCCGGTTATGTGCCACAATCAAAAATACAGACTTTTGTGGTTTGTTAAAGATAAAAATTTAATATGGTACATAAGCGACTGTGGATACTTAATACAATACTTAAATACTTAGATAATACTTAAAACAATGGTTTGAATGTATTTCAAAAAACAAACCGTGAGATGCAGCAAAATATAGGCAGTTAAGAGGGATGATTTTCATTTAAGCGGAGTACTATTTAGCCGGGATTGACTGTACACATAAATCAGAGGAATATTGAACATTTTCTCTAATACATTTCTTGACGTGAAAATTGACAAATAAGCTCACTTTTTCCTTCTCATACAAACATCAGAAATTGTTCAAATTATGATTTTTAGCTTTTGTCACCGTCGCGAAAAGACGCTTGTTGGCAAAGGCATGCTCGGGGAGATGTATTGGTGTTTGTTTTTATGAATGAAGCAAGGTTGCGTGTTGAAAGGGCGCTTGCGTTCATGAATGAAAATATTGTTGTTGTGTATTTTTCTACAAATTTGGGCATCGACTATTTGGCTGCCATATTGGCTTGTGATGCTGCTGATGCTACTATTTCAAACGATTGTTGTTTTTGTAAAGCAATATTTGTAATTTTTGCTGGTGACATTTCTACATGTGAACGCAAGTATTTATGTTGTGTATAGATTATTTGTGTGGGAATGTCATACGCACATATTTATGTACATATGTACATATGAGCAGCGCGCACGTGTTATATTATTGATAAGTGATAATATTATTTGAATTTGCGAAAGCGAACATAAACACTTATGGTCATGATACATGTGCATATAAGTTTTGAATCATAAAATGTCCGATTAATGTACATTTATCACTATTGTAATATATTTAATTTTTTTAATAATATTATGATAGTTTGTTTTATACATACATACATATGTATGTTATGAAGTATACATATGTACATATAAGTATGATTTGATATATTCAAAAAATAATTATAAAATAGGCTTTATTTTCGCATTAACAAATGTATTCAAAATTGCACATGTATTCATTAATAAGCACAAAAAGAATTCATACGAATACGAATGTTTGCATATACATACATAAACGTATACAAATATAAGCAAAAGAGCGAACATACTCGTACGTTTGTTAGAGCAATATATAGTTTTGAGCATAATTTTTATTTCACGCTCAGCTCTGTTCAAGCGAAAATGTTAAAATTTCTCCTGCTAAGCTGGCAGTGGTGAAACTGGACCATCTCGACCGAGTTAGCCAAAAATATTTTTACGATCTCCGCGCCGTGAACCTTCTCTATGATAGACGTTCTCTGTTATAAATCATATACGTAGTTTTATAACTATATTTTACTTATTTACCTTACCGTCAATGAAGACGCAAAATTTCTTTAGTTAATTTCACTAAAATATCACACATTTAGACCAACCTAAACGGTTCGAAATAGGTGGAATGCTACATATTAACACAAAACGATACTTTCTGAGTTTCATTAACGTAACATTACCATTAGAATTAGAAAATCATTATATTACGTATTTAAAATACAGGCAAACTGTTATCGGGAAGGCTGTGTTCCGAATTTCTGTCATATATTTCACAGAATGGCAAATATTTAAATATAAATAATAAAAGTTCACAATAAAAACTGAGATCTACATTTTCGATATCGAGCATAAGGGGGCACTATTTGTTCAAGGTTTCATTCCGATTCAATTATTGGTTATCGATTTTTATACTGAATAGTCAAAGAATCAGAATTAATTTAAAAGTATTTGTTATGCAAAATAGTCGTGGCTTTTAAATAAACATAGGTGGTAAAAGGTACCGAGCTCATGGCCCTATTTTGACTCTGGCTTGTATTTATAGACTTAACGCACATTTAGCTCTTTTTCTTTTGTAACAAATATAATATGGAGGTGGGCGGTATTATAATTCGATTTCACCCATATTTACAGTTTCATAAGAAGCGCTGAAAAGATATGTCCTGAGTAAGTTTCGTTGACTTAGATTAAGTAGTTGAGAGATATACCGGTAAACATTAAACCTAATAAAGGCCACGCCCACGTTGTCGAAATGTCCAGCGGCAGCAGGGAGAATGCTGCAATCTTCCGGGAGGAATTAAAGGTGGTCAGAGGGAACCCTTGACCCTCAAAGTGTGAGAGCGCCAGATGGCATCATGAGTTTCATAAGCTCCTCAGATGGCAGTTTAAGTTTCCTCCGCAAGTGAGATTGGGGAGATCTTAAAACATTGTATCGACGCCGAAAATTGCAGGCTAATCTCTTAAGGAAAAGTCTCCTACATTTGTGACTGCATGTCCGCAATCGCACCTCTAATGTCAGACTGGTGGATTTTTGGTGATCACTCCTTCTCCAACCACATGTACATCGTGTTCAGTCTAGCCTAGAATGTCACATAGAAACCTTAAAACTGCCAACAGGGAAACACAACTGGAACTTTTAGACGTACCGGGCGTGCACACATTGTTTACCAGTAACGCGGTAGGAGGATGAGAGTGTGGAGAGCTCCTGTCCGTGACAATAGAGCTCGAGAAATTCAGGGCATCTTTGTCACAATTATTCATAAGACCTGCCGGAACGTGTGAACTGACGATTTCGCAGTATGTAAAACCGAACTCCTAAATACAAGCGCCCATCTTTTTCAGAATCGTCAGCCACATTTTCAGTCTTGACGATCATGGCAGCCAGTTGATTGCTTATGCACGTTGTTGCCCTTACGGTCAAAGGAAAGTTTTTGAGTACCGTGTACGAGCTGACGCAAGGGTATCTTAGCGTTGTAACAAATTGGACAGCGGTAAGTGACCTTTCTATTAATACAAATAAAATTGAGATGGATTTATTAAATAGGAGATACAGCAAAGTATTAAGACCTCGTCCTAGATAGATAGCTTCCAAGAAAGCCTGATATCGAAGAGAGAAGCCATTGGCAAAAGGCTCAACGACACTGTAGTCAAGTCCGTTCCATAGAGCTTTTGTGTGGTGGTGGGCTCTAGAAAACACACACTTGCAAGGAATCTTGCGACCGCTCAACGAACGGCGCTCACTGAATGCCATTTTGAGAGCGTTTACGTTTGGTTAAAGAATGCCCGTTTGGGAAATCAAGGCTTAAACACTTGGATACCTTCAGACATCTAGCTGTGTAGTTTTGAGTGAAGTGGAAGTGTTTTTTGCGCTCTTGGATTATTCGCGGAATAATCCCAGGTGTACCTAAACTATTTGCTCACTGAGGTATGGTCTCTGAAAATATCAAGCTATGTGCGATTTACTGAGTGGCATAATAAGCCTATGTAACCAAGCCGAGAAACCGGAGAAAAAAATTTTGGTTGAGAGAGCAACAAGCTATCTCATATGTATTTTTAAAGACCTGAATATCTCAAAGGATGGAGTCATGTGTAGAAGTTCACGCAAGTGAGGAAAGTTCTCTGATCGCCATTCACTTGGGAGTGGCCAGAAACGATTCTTTTACATATGACTCAAGCAGCTCACGACTTCCGGTCTTTGACCAAGTATCCTCTGGGTAGCCTAAGAACATCCGATTGAAAATCAACTGTAAGCCTCGGATGAGAGACCCCCTTTTGATGACGACCATGGCAAACGAAATAACGATTTGAGGGCATGCACCTGGAATGTCCGGTCCCTGAATTGGGAAGGTGCCGCTGCTCAGCTGGTTGATGTCTTCGTGAAAATAAAGGCTAACATCACCGCCGTCCAAGAAATGCGATGGACGGGACAAGGACAGAGACGAGTAGGTCCTTGTGACATCTACTACAGTGGCCATATAAAGGAGCGCAAGTTTGGTGTTGGATTCGTGGTGGGAGAGAGACTCCGTCGCCGAGTACTATCATTCACTCCGGAGAATGAACGTCTAGCCACAATCCGCATCAAAGCGAGGTTCTTCAACATATCGCTGATTTGCGCCCACGCCCCGACGGAAGAGAAGGACGATGTGACCAAAGATGCCTTTTATGAGTGCTTGGAGCGCACTTATGAGAGATGCTCCCGCCACGATGTCAAAATCGTGCTTGGCGACTTCAACGCCAGGGTGGGCAAAGAAGGTATCTTTGGCACTACGGTCGGTAAATTCAGCCTCCACGAGGAAACATCCCCAAATGGGTTGAGGCTGATCGACTTCGCCGGGGCCCGAAATATGGTTATCTGTAGTACTAGATTCCAGCATAAGAAGATACATCAAGCTACCTGGCTGTCTCCGGATCGAAAAACTACCAACCAGATCGATCATGTTGTGATAGACGGAAGACACGTCTCCAGTGTTTTAGATGTGCGTGCGCTCCGAGGTCCTAACATCGACTCGGACCACTATATTGTTGCAGCCAAAATTCGCACCCGCCTCTGTGCAGCAAAAAACGCACGCCAACAAACACAAGGAAGGTTCGACGTCGAGAAGCTGCAATCACAACAGACAGCCGAACGATTTTCTACTCGGCTTGCACTCCTGCTCTCTGAGAGCACTCGTCAACAACTCGGTATAAGGGAACTGTGGGACGGCATTTCAAACTCCTTACGTACAGCTGCAACCGAAACCATTGGTTTTCGGAAAGTGCAAAAGAACAGCTGGTACGACGAGCAGTGCCGTGTCGCAGCGGAGAGAAAACAAGCTGCCTACCTCGCAACGTTACGATCGACCACAACACGTGCGGGATGGGATAGATACCGAGAGTTGAAGAGGGAAGCGAGACGCATTTGCAGACAGAAGAAGAAAGAGGCCGAAATGCGTGAGTACGAACAGCTCGATAAGCTGGCCGACAGGGGTAATGCTCGAAAATTCTACGAAAAGGTGCGGCGGCTTACAGAAGGTTTCAAGACCGGAGCATACTCCTGTAGAACCCCCCAAGGTGATCTAGTTACCGATGCCCAGAGCATACTTAAATTATGGAGGGAACACTTCTCCAAGCTGCTGTATGGCAGTGATAGCACAACACCGGGAGAAGGCGAACCCGATACCCTAATCGATGACGATGGAGCAGGCGTTCCATTGCCCGACCATGAAGAACTTCGAATAGCAATTGCCCGCCTGAAGAAGAACAAAGCGGCAGGGGCCGATGGATTGCCAGCCGAGCTATTCAAATAGGGCGGCGAAGAGCTGATAAGGTGCATGCATCAGCTTCTTTGCAAAATATGGTCGGACGAAAGTATGCCCAACGATTGGAATTTAAGTGTGCTATGCCCAATCCATAAAAAAGGAGACCCCACAATCTGCGCCAACTACCGTGGGATTAGCCTCCTCAACATCGCATATAAGGTTCTATCGAGCGTATTGTGTGAAAGATTAAAGCCCACCGTCAACAAACTGATTGGACCTTATCAGTGTGGCTTCAGACCTGGTAAATCAACAACCGACCAGATATTCACCATGCGCCAAATCTTGGAAAAGACCCGTGAAAGGAGAATCGACACTCACCACCTATTCGTCGATTTCAAAGCTGCTTTCGACAGCACGAAAAGGAGCTGCCTTTATGCCGCGATGTCTGAATTTGGTATCCTCGCAAAATTAATACGGCTGTGTAAACTGACGTTGAGCAACACGAAAAGCTCCGTCAGGATCGGGAAGAACCTCTCCGAGCCGTTCGATACCAAACGAGGTTTCAGACAAGGCGACTCCCTATCGTGCGACTTTTTCAACCTGCTTCTGGAGAAAATAGTTCGAGCTGCAGAACTTAATCGAGCAGGTACAATCTTTTATAAGAGTGTACAGCTGCTGGCGTATGCCGATGATATTGATATCATCGGTCTCAACACCCGCGCCGTTAGTTCTGCTTTCTCCAGACTGAACAAGGAAGCGACGCAAATGGGTCTGGCAGTGAACGAGGGATTACTCTTGCCAACAGGTGCTACTTCGGACTGAGTAGGCAATTGAAAAGTAAAGTCCTCTCTCGACGAACAAAAGCCAAACTCTATAAGTCGCTCATAATTCCCGTCCTGCTATATGGTGCAGAGGCTTGGACGATGACAACAACCGATGAGTCGACGTTGCGAGTTTTCGAGAGAAAAGTTCTGCGGAAGATTTATGGTCCGTTACACGTTGGCTACGACGAATATCGCATTCGATAGAACGATGACATAGTTCATCGAATTAAGAGACAGCGGCTACGCTGGCTAGGTCATGTTGTCCGAATGGACGAAAACACTCCAGCTCTGAAATTATTCGACGCAGTACCCGCCGGGGGAAGCAGAGGAATAGGAAGACCTCCACTCCGTTGGAAGGACCAAGTCGAGAAAAACCTGGCTTCGCTTGGAATATCCAATTGGCGCCACGTAGCGAAAATAAAAAACGACTGGCGCGCTGTTGTTAACTCGGCTATTATCGCGTATGCGGTGCCTGCGCCAGTAAAGAAGAAGAAGAAGTTAATTCAAAACTCTTATTTACATAAAATAGTTATTTGCAATTTTTCTACATATTATTCAATGTAACGCTTCCTGATATACAACGTTTTTTTGTTCCTGTTCCGGTGCGTAAATGTACAGAGAAGATGGTTTTACAACTCGTTAACACGCCATTCTGGCCGTGTGAAAAACAAGCATCAAAAGCCGGAGTGCGGAACTTTAATCCGCTAAACCTATCCTACTCCAACCTCCAGACTCTATTCTATCTAGCTATTTCTTCATTCCACCAATATGGTGGCCTCCGGTTGTTCTGGTGTACTTTCCTACGCATGGTTGCGTCGCAAGCTGTTAACAATTCTTTTCGCACTGCGGATACCAAGTGCATGACGTCTTCGCCTTATATATTTCAAAATCTCAGGTTCGGTTTTGGCATGTGCTCCTGCTGCGGCGTTCCGTCCCTCCGGCATATGAGACTTCAGCAATAATAGCCATATGGTCAGTATATGTAAATATGTCGGTCACCGCCCACTTAATGCGCCTGCTAGGAGCGTCATTGGCAAACATGAGCTAAAAGTATTTTGCGTTCCGCTGTTCAAGATCGTAAGATTCGTTTGACTGAGGAATTTAAGTATCAGACGCCCCCGATGGTTTGTGCGCCTACCACCCCAAGCGGTCGACCACGCATTGAAGTCGCCGGCGATTTTCCTCTGGTTTCTAGAGCAAGCGGGAATATACTTTTGTCCTGTTGATTGTCATCTCAAATGCAATTTTACCTGGAAACTGAATAGGTTCCACTTCACAGTTTCGGAGCATGAAGATTGCGAAACATAATAATGACAGATGAGTAAAACCACGTCAAGTGGACCCCCCATTTTCCACTTGATCATCGAATTTGAATGTGAGTATTTTTTCATAAAGTAGTCACCATGAACAAATAATCCCCCTCCCAGTTTTTTTTATTTTAATTTTAACAACATTTTTTTTTTAATTGAAAATTTTTACTACTTTTTTTTAAATTAATAATTAAAAAACTATTGGTGATTTTTTGATACAATTTTCAGGAGTTATAGTTCAATACTTTTACTTTCAGAAAATATGCATGAATTTTTATTATTTTTATTTTTTCATATTGTTTATTAACTTTTAAATTAACAAATGAACATTTTAATGACTTCTCCCTAAAAAAAATTTTAAAAAAATTTTTTCAGTATTTTGCAATAAATATTCAAGTAACGAAATCCGCGAAAAAATTTGACTGATCGCAATTAGATTAAACAAAAAAAAATTTTTTAAATGGGCGGTCAGCGCTGCCGGTATAACGCTCTGCCCCGTATCATTGACTTACCTTTAAATTTACTCCGTAATTATAAGTAAGGAATAATAGTTAATGTTTTAATTAAAAATATCGTGATTTTATGTTTAATTTTATTCAAACAAATGACAGAGATAATAAATCATATATTTCTTGTATAAATAAAAAACAAAGAAGTTAAATAATTTTTAAATAAATTTTATAACTCATACTTATTGCTTTATTTATTTTTTTTTTTAACTTTATTGGTAACGATTTTAAGGGCTTTGGAGAAAACTTTGCACTCTAGTGATGTATTATTAACAGCTCTGTAATGGTGATATTGGCGTGTATTTTTTATAGTTACACATTGGTCATGACGAAATTTGAACTTTTTCTCATGGAAGTCGTGATCTTCTTGGGAGCAAAAATCAAAGTTAATTTTTTTAAATGCATTCTTACTCCATTCAAATAATGAAGTTGCATTGGTTATATGATTATCGCTTTCCCGACTTTGCGACTTGCACGAAAAGCTTGCCTTTTAAAACTTCCTGCCAAACCATCACATGCCCCTTTCCCGTGAGAAGTCGCAAAAAAATTCCATTCCGCATTCACATTAAAGTCCTTTTTATGATTTATTAAATTCACGAAATTATATTTATTTTTGTACTGAAAAGCAGCTCCGTCCGAAAAGTAGGCAATTTTTTTATCTTATCTGCAGCAAACTTATTTTTTAGAAATTCAATAAGTATAAAATTAAAAAGGAGAACAGAGCTCGCGTCGTGACTAACTTTTTCCGAAATAACGACGTAGTTTATATGTTTCATTTTCTCTATAATACACAACGTAAGGATGAATTGTAGCCTGACTGTTATTCCAATGATGAGATTGGATGGCATTTTGAACAGAAAATGTATAGTTTTCAGAAAAATCAAGGCAAACGATAAATTCTCCATCCTCAACAGATTCCTTCTTGTCAGTAAAATATGACGCTTGAGATCGTGCAAGAAAATCATGTCTTAATAATTTAGGCCAGTTTTGTTTTAAATCAATAAAAAAATCTTCTTTTGTCTTTGTTTCTTCAATGATTTCAGTTCTAAACAATTAAAAATGAATTTCAAAAGAAAAGAAGAACATTTGCCTAACATTTTTTTTTACCTATCAGTACTTTTCCATTGGCTGTATGTAATTTCATTTACTTTATGGTCGTTGAGCAATAGTTCCAATTTATTTATAATATTCTCAGCTCCTGTACACTTAGTACACTCAGAAAAGTAACACAATGATGCAGACTCTTGGCAAACAGAGCATTTAATTAAGTCATATGAGCTTTCTGGAAAAATTATCCACTTTTTTTAATTCATTTTTAAATCCAGTTAATTGCAATTTAACATTTTGATGGATTTTACACACACACATTATGAGTCCCACTTTTGCCGGCAGATATACATTCCCGAGGTCGGAGTTGTTGAAATTTTGATAGTCCAATTTTTTCGTCAGGATAAGCGGTAGTAAATTTTTTGTGTATTTCATGAACATTATATAATAATAATCGTTTTTGTTTCTGGATTATCTTCCCATTCTCAATTACCGAAACATAATCCTTCATACCAGGCATTACGCGGCTGACGTCATCTGATAGATAGAAAGCTTCAATATGATCGAGGGTTTCAGTGTTTATAGATTTTCCTTTTTTACTTTTAGGCAGCGATGCGAACTCTTGTTCTTGTCTTATTTTTTTTGCTGTTATCACCATGCGTTTGGAAACTTTAAACTCTCTTCTTATCATTTTCATCGACCAATCTGTAGGAAGCGTAGTCAAAACCTGAATTTTATCAGCTCTACTAGTTTTATCATTAAAAGCTGATTTAAAGTTATTAAGCAAAAGCTCTTTTGGATTTATTTCATTATTTATATTGTTAATATTATCTGTAAATTTTCTCACAACATTTGTTAAAACTTTTGACATTCTTTCTCACTCGAGACTCTCTTGATTTTGATTGGAGGTTCACCAATTTCCGTTAATAATTTATTAACCTTATCAATTTTTAATTTGCCATCTACCGGTTTGCACTGAAAAGTGGGATCATTTTCTTCATCATCTTCGATCACATCATTCGACTCTTCAGGATTGTTGACTTCGGGACATGCATTCACCGATAATTCACCAAGAATTTCAGGTTTTCGACCAAAATAAATTGTCCGTTCACATGAATTGCACATATAATTGCCAATAAAATCTTTGAAAACATGAGCGCGATTTTTTGTTATTAAAACTAATTTTTTTATGACTTTTTTATGATTTTTTTTGTTAAATGGATTGCAGCATTTATTTACCCGGTTCATCTTTAACACGTGTTCGTATACAGCGCGTGCACGATAATCCAAGTTGTTCGTTCAACGGAACTCTTCTATTGCGCAATATGCACGCAAAGCCAACTTGTTCGTTCGTGGAATTATGTGTCTCTTTCAGGTATGGTTTTTGAATTAAAAGTATAAACATTTGTGTACCACTGGTTTTTTTTTTTTAAATTGACAATATACTTAAGAAAACTAATATAATTACGACTCGTAAAGTTTTTTTAAAAACAATAAATAAAATAAATAGCAAAATACTGCTAGAATTTACTATATTTGTTTTTTATTTAAAGAAAAATATATGATTTATTATCTCTGTCATTTGTTTGAATAAAATTAAACATAAAATAACGATATTTTTAATTAAAACATTAACTATTATTCCTTACTTATAATTACGGAGTAAATCTAAAGATAAGTCAATGATACGGGGCAGAGCGTTATACCGGCAGCGCTGACCGCCCGTTTAAAAATTTTTTTTTTTGTTTAATCTAATTGCGATCAGTCAAATTTTTTCACGGATTTCGTTACTTGAATATTTATTGCAAAATACTGAAACATTTTTTTTTTTTATATTTTGAGGGAGAAGTCATTAAAATGTTCATTTGTTAATTTAAAAGGTAATAAACAATAAGAACAAATAAAAATAATTAAAATTCATGCATATTTTCTGAAAGTAAAAGTATTGAACTATAACACCTGAAAATTTTATCAAAAAATCACCAATAGTTTTGTAATTATTAATTTAAAAAAAAAGTAGTAAAAATTTTCAATTAAAAAAAATTTTTTTCAAATTAAAATTAAAAAAAAAATGGGAGGGGGATTATTTGTTCATGGTGACTACTTTATGAAAAAATACTCACATTCAAATTCGATGATCAAGTGGAAAATGGGGGGTCCACTTGACGTGTTTTTACTCAGATGCAACTTAGAGAAGCAAATGAATTTACAATCTCCACTGGATAATTGACGGCTTTTTCTTCATTGTCAAGACGATCGGAATTTGCCCATTTCCAATTCTTAGCGAATAGGATGTAAAATGTTTACGCAGTGGCGTAGCTACAACTTCGGGCGCCCGGGGCCAAATATGATCTCCCGCCCTCCTTTATCTACCTACCTACAAGTTTCCACCTCATGAAACTGCAAACAAAAGTGAATTTTTACAAAATATCTCCGATATTAAGTACATAAAATTTAGGAACTAGAAGCCACGCAAATTCTGAAGTTCTAAAATTCTCACAATACGGTTTTTGAGGAAATTGATAGTAAATTTACAAGACATCTTATTAAAAGCCATAGAACAAACCCATTTTCGCCTTATATCTTGTAAGAGGGAAATAGTGTCCTCTAAACAGATGGATGCTTTAGCGGAAAGCACACCGCTAGCCCTCCTCCCAAGAGACGGCACATCAAAGAAAATAAGCTTTAAGAAGAACTTCACAGTAACTCTAGGCAGCAAAACGGAGTGGAAGGACTCCACTCTGGAAAGGCTGCTGGAGGACAGTACCATTCAATGGTACACTGATAGCTCAAAAACACCGGAAGGCATTGGGGCAGGCATAGTGGGTCCACATACTAAGATGTCCATCCCTATGGGCTGCTACCCGAGCATCTTCCAGGCTGAAGTTTTTGCCATCAGTCAGTGCGCCGAAGTTAACCTCAGCCGCAACTATCGCAACCAGCGCATAGCTATTCTCAGTGATAGTCAAGCGGCACTAAAAGCGATCCTGTCGTTCGAGACCAAATCGCTTTTAGTCGAGGAATGTGTAGAAAGGCTAAACCGCCTGTCCTTGCGCAACCGGGTGCACCTAATTTGGGTACCAGGGGACAAGGGAGTGGAAGGAAATGAGAAGGCCGACGAACTGGCGCGCAAGGCGGCAGCGTCCAAGATGTGGGGCCCAGAGCCATATATAGCAGTAGGACCCCACACTCTTAAGAAGCTGCTCCGCACGGAGGAGAGAGAGGAGAGGGAGCGGTACTGGCAGCAGGCAGCAAGTATGCATCACGCCAGGCTGCTCCTAGAAGGATACAACCTCTCCAGGTTCAAAGAATTAATGAACCAACCCCGTGAGAAACTCCGTCTCCTCGTCGCAGTCTACACAGGGCATTGTAAGCTCAGGAAGCACCTGTCCAACATTGGCATGGTCTCATGTGCTGCCTGCCGGTTCTGCGACTTGGAGCCGGAAACACCAGCACACTTAATCCTAGATTGCTCAGCAATCTGTGGAAAAAGGCTCAAGGCCCTGGATTCAGTATACATCAGCAGGGATCACATCACCTCACTGGCACCCGGCAAACTACTGGAATTATTCAGGCTGCTGGGGCTCTGGGAGGTCATGTGATATAGGGGAGGGCACAATAGACCCTAGGTCGCGGTGCAGAACCTCAAATATCATTCTGTTTCTATTTCTATATCTTGTACACTTTTGACATAATTTGCAGAAATTTTTGCCCGAATTGGAGTTTTTAAATACCATTTTTGAAAATTTGGAGAAATAAAAGTATTTGTTACATCCAAAGCATAGGGTAACTGTGAGAGTGACACGTCGCGACGACTGAGTAAAAATAATGATACCGTTTTTTTTTGTCACTCCTACGTCGAAATGTGTTGCTCTCACAGTTTGCCCTATGCTTCAACTGTGACATATCCGTTGGTTTCTCAAAATGTTATTCAGATTATTGTGTGTGTGAGTGTACAACTCTTTGCCTTTTATAATAAACTAGCTGACCCCGCAGCCGTTGTCTGTGTGAAATTATGTATTTTGAAATGAAAAGAAAGTTAAATTTATCATTTCATATTTTTTTCAATGTAACGCAGCTTTATAAACAACGTTTTTTGGTTTCTGTTCCGGTGTACAGAAAAGATGATTTTCCAACTCGTGAGCAGGCCACGGCCGTGTGAAAAACATAGCATTTCCTTATTTATGCCGGAATACGTCTGAATTGAAATGGAAAATCGTTAGAACTCAAAGGAATTCGTAGAGTCAAGCATTCTCCCCCTTGCATTCGGCGCATGAAGATTGCAAAACATAATAACGACGGATCCTACTGTTTAAATGAGTTAAGCATCCACCCACTCTACGCGGAAAAACGGGCGCACACTAATAAGAAAGCTTAGTTCACCACAGCTGATACCACTCAACACAACTCAACACCCCTCCACATCAATCAACGCAAATAACAAAAAGGCTGGAAAAAAGGATTGCGGACACATTCGATCTACACAAGCCGCACGTCACCTTTCGTTCGCCACATTCTCCATACACGCATCGCCGATACACACTCGCTAATATACTGCGTCGCGTTAATACCCTACGCTAATTTACTTCGGTACGATCAACACCGATCCTGTGCGCTACGGAAAGACTTTTGTTTCGTCAGCGGTTAACTTTTGATACCTTTTTCCGATCAAGTCCTTCTACATCACCAAGTTCAACAGCGATCTCGGCCGTATTCATTTGACCAATTAATTAAGTTCTTCATTAAGTGTAAATAAAATTTGTGTCAAAAATAAATTATCACTTACACTTACTTATAAGTTAAAAAGAATGCATTTTCACTATTTAAGTTTAAGTGACTCATAAACCTTATATACAGTGGTGGGCTTCCCACTTGGTTTAGCAACCAAATAAACATGGTCCTTCGAGCCATAGTGAGAGGCACTATGGATTATTAAAACAAGTAAAAAAAAGATTTGTGTGGTGAACAAAAACCAAAAACGTAGCTGTGCAGTGTCTCAAAAAAAAAAAACAAAAAGTACAGAAGAAAAATAGTGCAGTGACACACAAAAAATAAACAAACAAAGTGCAGTAACATAAAGTGCAGAGACGAACAAAAACAAAAAAGAAAACTAAAACCCAAATCAAAAGAGCGGAAAATATAGATATACTGAATAATACAAACATACATATTTACCAATGCTAAAATATAAAACAAAATAGTGCAGTGGAACTAAAAAACAAAAAAAAAAAAAACAAAGCTGCGGTGACAAAGACAGAAACTTACAAAACCAAAATATAAAACTTTACAAACACAAAAAACACATAAACCAGGCGCGAAACCCCCAAATAGAAAACAATAAAAACCACACACAGAGAATCGCGCGCGAAATGTAAAAGTTCCTAAATAATAAAACAACACACAAAACGGGCGCGAAACCCTGAAACAAAAAATACATACATAAATGCAATAACAATACGGGCGCGAATTTAAAAAACAAAACCACAAGCAACAACATCTTTAAGGACGGAAAGAAGAGAGGAGAATTGGCGATAAAAGGGGCATGTACATATGTACATACATATGTTATCCCCAAATCAAAGTGAGCGTATCAATTTCACTTTAAATTTAATATATGCACATAAATATGTATGTATGTTTTAAGTTAGGGTTTTCCTATTTAAAACCTAATAAAAAATCAGTACCCAAACTGTAATAATTCAGGGCTGTAATTCAAATTGCTGCATTATTAAAAACAGTTTAATCAAGTACATAAGCTTGGTATTCCAGCAATACCCCTTTTGTTTAACAAGAACAATAAGCAATCAACTCAAATGCGATAGAGAAAAACAGATAAAAATAATACATATGTATGTGCATATTAAAATACCATATATTTCACTTACTTACCTAACAAGTGTAATTGCTATACATATTAATATATTAAATTACATATATAAGAGGACAACGGATAGTACAACTTTTTTCTATTTCGTTTTCGTGCCCTCTCTCTATTACGAAAGAATATAAACATACGGCATACAAACTGCCTATTCTTAAACAAATGACGCGGGAAAGTTAACAATACAACAAATTGTTAAAACATATACATACATACATACATAATTTATTCAAATCCAACAAAAAAACCCAGATTAACATAAAAAAATTATTGAACATATATATGCATACATATTCGTATATACTTACATATACATTTACATATTCAAAGTCCACATTGGCAATTATTCGGCAATACCTCTTGTTCTTTGACAAACAAAAACAAGCAGGATTGCGTACAAAAAGCGAATTGATCTCTCTAACGAGCTCTCAATTGCTTAAGATAACCATAGTTATTAATACACAAACAATTCGTGCATACTTAGGTAAATAGTGCATTGATCTCTACAACGAGCTCTCAATTGCACAAGACAAAGGCACGTATGTACAAGTCCACTTATTAAGGTGAACCTAAATTCAAAACATTTGGACATCAAATATTTTAATAAATAAAAAGCGCGATTTTAATTGCAATTTACAATTTATACATATATTCAAAATAAAATATATATTTAAAAAAAAAAAGAAATATCATTTCATATAAATACAATACGATAGTAAGAAAGGAAAAAAATCAAAAATGATGAAAGTTGATAACAATCAAAATACACCTGCACGAGCTACACGCTCAAATCAGGTTGCTAAATTCATTTCACAAAGTGACAGTTTAATAAGATACTGCACTAGATTTGCCTCCTCACCGATTCACGAAAACTTTGAATCGTTACTAGAAGTAAAAGGCCAAAATCTTAAAAATTTTTGGACTCGCCTCCAAGCGGCTCATGACGCCATTGTAGATTCTGACGATTCGGATCTACCACAAAATTTTAAATTATCTGCTTACGCCATATATGAAAACTGCTTAGACCAGTATGAAGATACAAAAGCTATGATCTCCGATCAATTAAAGCTCATTAAAGCAATTGCACCTACTCCCCACAGTAGAGTAGAGCTGCCACAAATAGACAATCAAGAGGCAAGTTCAGGCATCCAACTCGAGGTGCCTGCATGTGATACAGAAACGTTTTACGGAGGTTATGAAGAATGGCCGTCCTTCCGGGACATGTTCACAGCCGTCTACATCAACCATCCACAACTATCAAAGGCACAAAAACTGTATCACCTCCGATACAAAACAAAAGGTCAAGCAGGACAAATAGTTAAACAGTTCGCTCTCAATGACGAAAATTTCAATTTTGCTTGGGAAGCTCTTAAAGCACGTTATGAAAACGAACGAATATTGGTCGATAAGCAAGTAACGACACTATTAAACTTGCCTAAAATCAAGAAAGAAACAAGTGAAGAATTTGTAACACTACAATCCACTGTTTCTAATTGTTTGTCGGTTCTATCGACACTAAATATTCCCACAGACAGCTGGGATCCAATTCTGGTAAACATTTGCACCGCCGCATTACCAGAAAAGTCGTTACTTCTATGGGAGCAATCGCTCTCATCACGAAGAAAGTGCCCAACGTGGCAACAAATGAAAGATTTTCTCACCACCCAATATGAAATTGCGGAAAGGTTAGAAGAAAAAATACTCAAAACTAAAAACAAACACGACCAGAACGGAAGCTTAAATAGACCCCAAGCTAGAAGCAACAAAAATTTAAACAAAAGCTTGTACAAAACGCAAACGTTCATATCAGAACAGAAAAAACATACGTCATGCGAACTATGTAAAAGAGGGCATAAACTTATATCTTGCCAGAGGTTTAAAAACTTAAATATTAACGAAAGGAACAACTTTGTCAGATCAAAAAGACTCTGTACAAACTGCTTGTCCAATACACATAATCTTAAAAATTGCAGAAGCAAATTTAACTGCTTATATTGTCACAAAAGACACCATTCGATGCTTCACTACAGCACATTTCCTAGCTCACCCCAAAGAAGCTCTTATACACAAAGAACCACAGATTTAATTGCAAAAGCAAATCCTGAAACACAAAATACTAAAAATTGCCAAGAGACACCATGCTGCTCAAAGGCACAAATATCTCAAACGCTGCACAGCGAAGCACAAAATGGACTAGTCACAGAACTAGTCACCACCATATCAACTCAAGTTGAGTATCATAAAAACAAATACCTTAATTCACAATTAAGGAAATGTCAGAAGTTAAGGAAACTTCCCCCCATAACTACTCAATTAAATAATGGCCGGTACGTCGTACGATTACCACTAGAGCCACAATTTTGCAATACCCCACATAATGGTAGAAAAAACAAAGTCAGATTCCCCCTGACAACTTCATATAAAAACAAAAATATATGTTCGTAACTTTTCGACCCCGCAGGATGGCTTTCGCCAATAATGGAAAAAACAAAATCCTGAATAAATCATTAAGCGGTGGATACTAAAAACCAAATTAGTGCATACGCACTTAAACACAATATATAACAAAATTGTTCCAAAGGGATAGAAAAAAAAGCAGAGGTCGTTCTTATCGTCCCTATATAAGTGCTCCACATAAGGTTTTAAATGGGAATCTGTTGTATAACTTGAACATCCCACTTCAAAAATTATAATTCTAAATGAAGCCGTTCGCAATTACCGGCTACTCTCTTGCAAGACCCCTCTAATGCCACAGTCCTAACTCCAGGGCTAAGGAGTACCCATTCTGGCCATATCTGGCCAGGCGTGGAGTTACTATCCTTCATAAGGCGAGAATAAATAAAGTCAAAACATTACCGATAATACAGAAAAGGCATATAATAAACTACCGGTATGCCAAACCGATATAAATTAATAAAAGCAATCAGCGTTTTGGTATAGTAACACAATAAGTCGTCAAAGCACGCAAAATTAATTATTACCTCAAGCACCAATATTACACAAAATACAATTGGCTATTAAAACCCGATTTTCCCGATTTACAGCATGTACTCTGCGCCCTCGGCAACTCTACCAGCAGTACGCCGAAATACATGCAATAGCATATACATACGCAATACTAGGCAAAATATTCGCCTAGGGGGCCCAGGATGTTTAAATGAGTTAAGCATCCACCCACTCTACGCGGAAAAACGGGCGCACACTAATAAGAAAGCTTAGTTCACCACAGCTGATACCACTCAACACAACTCAACACCCCTCCACATCAATCAACGCAAATAACAAAAAGGCTGGAAAAAAGGATTGCGGACACATTCGATCTACACAAGCCGCACGTCACCTTTCGTTCGCCACATTCTCCATACACGCATCGCCGATACACACTCGCTAATATACTGCGTCGCGTTAATACCCTACGCTAATTTACTTCGGTACGATCAACACCGATCCTGTGCGCTACGGAAAGACTTTTGTTTCGTCAGCGGTTAACTTTTGATACCTTTTTCCGATCAAGTCCTTCTACATCACCAAGTTCAACAGCGATCTCGGCCGTATTCATTTGACCAATTAATTAAGTTCTTCATTAAGTGTAAATAAAATTTGTGTCAAAAATAAATTATCACTTACACTTACTTATAAGTTAAAAAGAATGCATTTTCACTATTTAAGTTTAAGTGACTCATAAACCTTATATACAGTGGTGGGCTTCCCACTTGGTTTAGCAACCAAATAAACACCTACTTTGAGACGCAAATGATGCGGGGGCATACCAAGCCTGTCCAAAGAATTTAGAAATACCACTGGATATTTCACGGCGTCGTCTTCATAGTCAAGACGATCGATCGATTTGTATGAGCGCAAGTCTCCCGGAATTTGACTTTGAATCGACTTTCTTCGACGATGCATTCCATGTATAATATCAAAGCATTTCCGAACAGAGCAATGTTCTTGTAAACGGATCACTGACGTAATTTATAGCCCGGAATAGCGCTAAGTGATTATAAAGAGCAAAAAAGCGGAAGGGAGATATTTGACAACCTAATATATTCCATCCGTATTTTGACATCGTGACGATCTTGCTGATTGATCGCATCAGGAATCATTGAATTCCTTAATCTATGTCCTTCAAAATGGTTGAAGGCATTTTTCATTTCATCTAACGGTTTAGTCAGCTACAACGAAAAGACAAAACCCCAACATATTTTTATATAATACATATATGTACAAGATTATCTCTTTTTTCGATTTTCTTTTAAACTCTTACTTGCAAAAGAATTTTCTTTTCGACATATCGCACACATACATATGTATATATATATACGAATTTTTTTATAAAGCTCTACCTATCAAATTTTTACTGAAAAATTTTTTTTTTTCATTCGTCACATCTTTTTAATGAGTTCAGACTCAAACGAATCTAAACCAATTTCTGACAAAAAGGTCTATGCACACCAGCAGAAGCTACACGCTCGAAGCAAGGTGCTACGAAACAAAATAAGGGGAAAGATCTAATAAGATACTGCACTCGGTTTTCATCTTTTCCTATTCAGGACAAATCTGAATCGGCATTAGAAATCAAAAAGGAAAATCGCGACAATTTTTTGAAACGCTTCCAAGCTTCTTATGACGCATGGACCCTGATGACTCAGATCTATCATAATATTTTAAGTCTTCGGCTTACGCCAAATATGAAAACTGCTTAGATCAGTTTGAAGATACAAAACCAATGATATTTGAGCAGTTAAAATTAATTAAAGCCACCTCCACGAATAGAGCTGCCACAAATTCAAAATCAAGAGGCAAGTGCCCGCATGTGACACTGAAAATTTTCATGGTGGTTATGAACAACAGCCGGCATTCGCATTAAATGGCGACAACTTGGCTTGGGAAGCTCTGAAATCAAGGTACAAAAACGAACGAATACTGCAAAATAACGATATTAATGAACTTGCCAAAACTTCAAAAGGAAACAAGTGAAAAATATATGAAACTTCAATCCACTGTTTCCAACTATTTGTCGGTTTTGTCAACATAAAACATTCCCACAGAAAATTGTGGTAAATATATGCACCGCCATTACCAGAAAAATCGTTATTGCTATGGGAGCAATCTCTCTCATCAAGGAAAAAATGCCCCACGTGGCAGCAAATGAAAGATTTCCTAACTACCCAGTATGAAATCGCAGAAAGGGTTGATAAAAAGATAATTAAACCAAAAGGTATTTTCCATAACCTTAATAGAAGACCCCAAGCCAGTAGCATCAACAATTTAAATAGAAGCTTCTTCGAAAATCAAACTTCACGTCTCAACAGTACAAACAAACGTCATGCGAACTATGCACCGGAGGGAATAAGCTTAAATCTTGCAAAATATTTAAAAAATTAAATATAATTGCCCCAAACAATTTTGAGAAGACAAAAAGATTTTGTACAAACTGCTTATCACATGCACACATGCTTAAAGACTATGAAAGCAAATTTAATTGCGTTTATTGCCATAAAACACCGCAAACGTAAAAAGAGGAACAGGTTTAAAAACCCAAACGCTACACAGCGAAAATCAAAGTAGGGTACTACTACCCACAGCAATCGTCTCCATCGAACACCGAACTCAGGGTTCATTTATAGCGTCTAGGGCACAAAAAAGGCTACAACTGCCTACAAAACTAGCCAATTTTGAAATTACGGGAATGGGCAAAGGATTAATTCAAAACTCCAATAAAATCTGGCTCATTACCCTAATTTCCCCCCAAGCGGATAAGCGCATTCAAGCAGAAGCTATTGTCTTACCGCAATTAACAAATATGCTTCCAAGCTATCACAAAGATAGCAGACATTGGAAAAGGTATCACACCTTAAACTACCAGACCCCAACTGTACCACTCCCGTTCAAATAAATGTTCTATTAGGCAGCGATGTCATACCACAGATAATACTCGAAGGTACAAGATAGGATATTTTGTCTGGAAGTCACAGTCATCCACAAGCATACGAATCCTTATCACAGGTTATTAGAGCCCTCAAAACCGCAGGCTTTTCACTGCAAAAGTTACTGCAAATCATTCAGATATAGTAAAACAAATACCAAAAGAAAACTTGTTGGACACTAACTTCAAAAAATCGAGTTCTATCCTCTGTGGCAAAACTTTTCGATCCCGCAGGATGGCTTTCGCTAATTATGGCTACTTCGTTTAGAAAAGTTGTCCCAGTACGCCAGCAATCTAAAAGATATTTCACAGATACAAATCCCTCGGTGAGTAAACTTTTCCACCGAACACAAAGTCGAATTACACAGTTTCTGTGTCGCCTCTGAGAAGGCATACTGTGCCACTATCTATGTGCGCACATAAAGCGATAGCGCGACCACAAGCCACTTATTAATTGCAAAGGCTTATGTTGCTCTTTTAAAAACGTTAAGTCTACCTCGACTTGAGCTCTGTGACGCCCTACTACTCGCAAAACTAGTTTCCACGGTGCAGACCCACTTAAACATGAAGAAATACAGATTATATTTCTGGTCCGTTTCTGAAAACGGTTGGAAAAACCACAAAAGACGTACATATCCAATTGTACGTCACAACTACTTGACCTAGTGGGATCAGCCACTTAGCTAGTTCTAACAATTCTGCCGATTTATAGTAGGTGTAAGAGGGTGCAAACCGCTGCACATTGCCTCCACCACCCTCCGGTGGAATGGCCTCGATAATTAACAGAATCTTCCGATTCTTGGCTAAAATCGCCCATGCGCAATGTAGCTGCCCCAGAAAGTCGAAAAATCGACTATTTTCACGCAGTATTGAATTTTTTTTGCTCTTCGAGTAGTTGCCTATATGCTAAAGTTCATAGAGTAACTCAAAAATAAAGTTAATGGAATTCATCCAGAATCTCCCCAATGTGATACATTGACGCACCTAGAACTCCAAAAAGGCAAAGGTCGCTCTAATGACATCCACTCAAATGCGCTACTTCAGGCGCGATATCTCATTATTAAGAATATCATAACCCATTGATAAAAGGAGTTCAGTCTTGGTTCTTAGACACGAAAGTTCTGCTTCGTGCGAATGATAGGCTTGCCAACTCAAGCCTGACGTATAAAGAACGCCACCCTTACTTTACTTACCAGAGAAGTCCCAACTGGCCACATTACTCCTCACTTATATCCGTTTACTCATGCTTCACGGTGAACATGGCCTAATGAAACATATAGTCTGCCAAGAGTTCTATACTCCCCGTTATTCTTGCAAACAGTTAATGGACAAGCATTCATTAAATACTAAGACCCATGTCGCGATAATAATCGTTGGGACTTGTTGATACTAGGTTGATATCAACGCCGAATATCATTATTTTACTGTTTGCAATTATCACCTGATAGCTTGGACTGCCAGATTGCTGTTTGGGCGTATTAGATAAAATCGGTAATTACCTCTATTTAATTTCCACGACACGATCACAACAAAAAATTGATTTGGTAGTTACATCGTTTGATATTGTGGTACTCTGCTAGATCTTTGGCTAACGACACATACAGCATTCAAGCTTCTGTTAAATATACTTTAACTGCAGTGTTTCGATTGATTGTTGGTTTTCACCAACAATAGCATCTAGTTAATATATCATGAAACTTCTCTGGGAATAGGTGGAAACTGCACAGAAGAAAAATAACATGTAATTGGTCCCTTGTCCCAGCATCCGATTGAGAATGTACTTAGTTTTGTAAGTATGAATATTCTAAATATTCGTGCCTAGGGTAAAAAAGATCCACTGGACTGCTCGTTTTTGGCAAGGTACGTATCGCTAAAGAATTTTAGGAGTTCTTATTGAAAATTGTTCAGTAGGCATATATGAGTAAAACTAAATATCTTGTAGAACTTATATTGTATAAGTTGTATGGGAAAAGAAGACGTGGAAACATTCATGTACTTCCTCCTCCATTGTTCATGGTTTGTAAGGCTTAGGTTGAAATATCGCAGTAATTATACCATATTTTCAGAGAACCAGGTGAACAGGCTTGTTATTAGACATCTCCACAACCTCAAAGCGCTTTGTTCGCTTATGAAGGTTTTTATGATAAACTGTTTGGAGTTTTAACCTAATCTAAACCATGGACAATTATGTGTTAAATGCTCTGGTGCAAAACCATAAAATTTATTTGTGGTAACTAAATACAGGTAAACAAAGAATATTGTGCTGCGATTATTAAAAAGACGTATGGAAGGGCTAAAATCGGGTGTAGCCGAACATATAAAATGTAAGCTCTTGCAACTTGCACGAATCAAAACTCGAGAAATTCCTTCCAAAGTTCTGAGGGATCAGTCATTTAAGCTAACTTTGCTGATTCTTTACTGATCTTAGAAAAACTTTCTATGAAGTAAATCAGCTAAGATTTGTTCAATACACATATATCTTCTTTTATCAATAATGGAACACAACGAATGATATTTAATGATAATCTTCCAGATACAATTAATGCCTCTACAAGGGTCCCATTATTTTCTTGTTATTTATTAACTTTAGTATTTCTATAATTGAGCACATAAGAATTTTAATTTAGTCAACGAGGTAAGGATTTTTAAATCAAATACCTTTAAAAGTACATCATTAAATCTAACTCACTTTTCAGCACTAAAATGCTATATTATTTTCTCATAATAACTTACATCGTAAACATTTCTTAAAACGTAATTTCAAATTTTAGCTATTTAGCAGTTTTAGATTTCGGCGCTTGGTTTTCACGATTTGGGTAATTTTGCGCCCCTCGTGTAGATTAGCCGGGAGGAGTTTAATCGATGGGTTAGCATTATTTTTATAATCTTTCTATTTATTGAATGGCCACTTATTATGATCTTACATTTCATAAAATATTTCATGTTGTGATTTTTTTTTACTTTTTTCTCATAATTAAATTTTATTTTAAATTTTCCTCAGTACGCATAATTATCTCGGCGAACTCTACAAAGACGAAGAATAGCTTAACCCATTTACAACCATTGTACTCGCTTGTGTACAGAAAATCAGTCAAGTTTAGGCATGTGGCGTAACTCAATGCTAAGTATTTGCACACAAATTTTTGATCATATGCGTAGTTTTATTCCTAGAAACAACAAAAAAAATACATTCGCTTCACGCGAATTCATAACGGCACTTTTCGTGGTATAAATCAATAAAAAACTGAAAATTTTAAATAAATTTAGTTTTTGACTCCTTGGTTGTAAATGGGTTAAGAGCCTAGTAGGCGAGAGGCCAATTTAGCCCGCAACTATGCAAATCTGTTTGAAATTCCACAGAAACCCTCTTAGCTTTTCTGCTGTTCTAACAGCTGTTTTGTTTCAGACGTATACTTTTTAATTACGCATACTTTTTGCGTTGGCCTTTTTGACAGCTGTAAAGTTATTTACTCTTGCAACCAGTTGGTACAGAGTATTATAGTTTTGTTTATCTAACGGTTGTACGTATCACCTAAAACTAATCGAGATAGGTACAGGGTTGCGTATACATAAATAAATGATCAGGATAACGAGAAAAGTTGAAATACGGTTGACCCTCTGTCCGTCCGTGCACGCTGTAGCTTGAGTAAAAATAGAAATATCTCGATGTAACTTGGTACTTGGGTTCCTTATTATCAGGTTGTCAAATATCTCCCATCTGCCTTTGTCTTTTGAATTTCGCGGCTATGTATAAAGCGCTACAGAGCTCGTATCTGACAATAATATATATCTTTGAAAGGTCTTGACATAACCTACAAAACGACGCTATGTATAATTAGTTTGGATATTGGGTTCAACAGTTATAGACGAGCAAACATGGAGTTCACTAACGCCGAAATTCGCGCTATTTTAAAGTTTTCCTTCGTTAAAGACAAATCCATTATAGAAACGTTCCGTGAGATTAATGCTGTTTTGGGGGATGGTACTTCGAACTGCGGACGAATGGATTCGACGGTTCAGAGCGGGTGAAAACGACACCGTGGATAAGCCACCCGGCGGAAGACCTGTGACGACGAATGCCGATTAAATCATGGAAAACATTATGTTAGACCGGCATGTGGCATCTCGTGACATCGCCCAGAAGATGGAAGTTAGTCACCAAATCATTTTAAACCATCTGCAGAAGGCTGGATAAACAAAAAAGCTTGATGTTTGAGTGCCGAATGATTTGACGCAAAAAACTTCTAGACCAAATGAATGCCTGCAATGTGCTGCTGAAACGGAACGAACTAGACCCATTTTTGAAGCGGATGGTGACTGGCGACGAAAACTGGATCACATACGACAATATCAAGTGAAAACGATCCTGGTCGAAGGCCGGTGAATCGTCCCAAACAGCGGCCAAGCCGGGATTGACGGCCAGGAAGGTTTTGCTGTGTGTCTGGTGGGATTGAAAGGGAATTATTCACTATGAGCTGCTCCCATATGGCCAGACGCTTAATTCCACCATCTACTGCGAACAACTGGACCACTTGAAGCAGGCGATCGACGAGAAACGTCCAGAATTGGCCAACAGGAAGGTTGTAGTGTTCCACCAAGACAACGCCAGACCACACACTTCGTTGATGACTCGTTAGAAACTACGGGAGCTCGGAAGGGAGGTTTTATCGCATCCACCATATAGCCCGAACATAGCGCCAATTGATTACCACCTGTTCCTGTCTATGGCGAACGCCCTTGTTGGTGTAAAGTTGAACTCAAAAGAGGCTTTTAAAAGGGGCTGTCCAAGTTCTTCGCAAATAAGGGGGTATAATGAAGTTGTCGTCAAGATGGAAATAGATTATCGAACAAAACGGCGCATATTTGAACTAAATCTGATCACAAAAAGCAAAAAAGCGGAAGGAATATAAAAAAATTTCGAGTTCGTAGATGGGCGAAATCTGACCACTGCCACGCCTACAAATCGCTATTGACCGAAAACATTTAAAGTGTCATAAGTAACTAAGCACTAAATAAAGATATTAAGCTGTAATTTGCTATAGAGGATTGCAATAGCAAACGTCATCTGCGGGAATTTTTTTTTTTTTTAAGTGGGAGTGCCCATACATTGTGAAAATGGACGGAATCGGACAACAACCACGCCTAGATGCTATGTAGCAAAAGTTTAAATTCCACTTAATTCGTGCAGTTTCCAGTACAGAAATCAAGAATGAATTAAGGTACGAATAATGTCTTTAGTGTGTGCAACCTTATGACCAAAAATTGTTTAAGCCCAATAGAAATATCAAGCCCCTAGGTTCCGAATACTTAAACCCCGGTACCTATAGTTGACTTTTGATCGAAAATGTCAGTCAAGGTGTGATATATATGTGGGATTGCAACCATGAACTGCGCATGCATGCAACTCTGAACATACACCCTAACTGAACGGACTCGACGAATAATCACATGAACTGCGCACGCATGCAACTCTAAACATACACCCTAAATGAACGGACTCAACGAATAGCCATGAACGCCGACAGCGACAGTTAGAAATACAGACACTTGATTTTGAAACTCCACACGATACGGACGTGCGCCTTGGTCATTAAACCATTCGAGTATTTAAACTTACGTTTTCTAACGGATATATTAAACAAACTAATTTTGTATTAAATCCTACGTTTTCCAACAGATATACTAAATAAACTATTTTATATAATAACATAAAATAAAGTGTTTCATTTTTAAGGCAATCCCCCACAAAGTGGTGTCAGAAGTGGGATGGACTTAATTTGCACGCAAATTGAAAGTGACGTTTGAATGTCCGCGATAATGTTTGAAAACTTTGGTGCGCAAAGAAATCTTTAGAGCGCTGTGTTCGGCTAGAAAAGTGGCAAAAGTGTCGAAAAGTGGCAGAAGTGTCGTGGCAGAAGTGCCGAGTAATCTGAATTTTGCGAACTATAAAAAGATTGTCCGGGTGAACAAGGAGCGAAATTGTACTGTGTTTTTGAAAAATAGCGTTCTAAAAGTGGCAGAAGTGTCGTGGCAGAAGTGCCAAATAATTCGAATTTTGTGAACTATAAAAAGATTGTCCGGGTGAACAAGGAGCGAAATTGTACTGTGTTTTTGAAAAATAGCGTTCTAAAAGTGGCAGAAGTGCCAAATAATTCGAATTTTGTGAACTATAAAAAGATTGTCCGGGTGAACAAGGAGCGAAATTGTACTGTGTTTTTGAAAAATAGCGTTCTAAAAGTGGCAGAAGTGTCGTGGCAGAAGTGCCGAGTAATCTGAATTTTGCGAACTATAAAAAGATTGTCCAGGTGAACAAGGAGCGAAATTGTACTGTGTTTTTGAAAAATAGCATTCTAAAAGTGGCAGAAGTGCCAAATAATTCGAATTTTGTGAACTATAAAAAGATTGTCCGGGTGAACAAGGAGCGAAATTGTACTGTGTTTTTGAAAAATAGCGTTCTCAAAGTGGCAGAAGTGTCGTGGCAGAAGTGCCGAGTAATTTGAACTTTGTGAACCATATAGAACTTGTGAAGCGATCTTGGTTCTACCGTTTTTTAAAAAAAAAAAAAAAAAAAAAAAAAAAACATAAACGTTCTAGAAATTGCCAGAAGTGACCGGTGTCGATCGTTAAGGGCACCGTTAACTTATAAGACCATACGAAGAATTTGTAGAAAGGGTACAGTGTCAGGTACTCTGATATTTGCGTTAAGTGACCGGTGTTGACCATTAAGCGCACCGTTAACTTATTAGCAAAGCACACAAACAGACTTGTTGTTAAAAGAACTTTCTAGAATTTTGCAAAGGGTACAGTGCCGGGTACCCTTGACTTGGCGTGGCGTGACCGGTGTCTCCGTTAAGGGCACCGTTAACTCAAACCGTTGTGACGCTGATTCGGCGTCGTTAAGCGCAGTCGAGAGTGAGCAGCATCTGAGAGATTTTTCGGTAGCAGAGAGTGAGCAGCACCTGAGTGATTTTGCGGTAGCAGAGAGTGAGCAGCGATCCAGATTTTGCGGTAGCAAAGAGTAAGCAGCGATCCATATTTTGCGGTAGCAAAGAGTAAGCAGCGGAGCGGAGCAGTTCAGCGTATGTATGTGTAGAGTAAGCATATAACAGGTATGTGTTAAACATTAACTAATTGTAATCTATTGGTAAAGTTATCGATAATATTGTATGAATTTTTTTTTTTGTATCGATACCCTATAATTAAACTCGCAAACAAACTTCAAAATATGTAATGGAATTTATATTCTAAAATTTGTATTATTATTAGAATTGTAAATCAAATTGTAATTTAATTCAAATGAGCTTTGAATTAAACAAAATTGAACTAAGTTTCAAAAAGATAAATTGTGAAAATTAATTGTCTTAAATTTAAATTTAAATCATAAGAATTAATTCTGTATTCAAGTTGTTATATGAAAGAAAAATTGTTAACGTATACTTTAAAGTTTACTTTTACTTATTATATATTAAATAGCTCAATTGTATTCTGAATTATATACCATTTGCATTTGATAACAGTTGACATGGATAGGCAACAGATTTTTTTATTGACAGTGAACGGGTTAAAGGAAAAATTGTTGGCACTGGGTTTATCGACAAATGGCCGTAAAGCCACGTTACAGGACAGACTTTGTGAGCATTTTGGACTGACTGTAGATGCTGAAGAGGACAGCTCGGACAGTGAAACAAGCTCAGTGCAAAACAACATGTTACCGGCGATGGGGTCCGGGTCTCCAGTCTTCACCCTACGCGATCTTGAGGAATCTCTTACAACTTTTAGTGGTACGGGGCAACACGCAGTCGAGGAGTGGCTCGATGAGTTTGAATCAAACGCCATGGCAGTTCGTTGGGGAGATTTACAAAAGTTTATATACGGGAAACAATTATTGAAAGGTGCCGCGAAAATTTTCGTTCGCAGTCAACGGGACATAACTAGTTGGAGTGCACTTAAACAATGTTTGCAAAAAGAATTTGGAGTAGTAACATCGTCAATCGAAGTGCATCGGGCACTTAGGAATCGGCGAAAGCGCCCAAACGAAGATTATCGCGAATATCTGTATAGTCTTATGGACTTAGGTAGGCCAATAAAGCTAGACGAAAGAAGTCTCATCGAATATTTTGTAGAGGGAATTCCAGATTCCAGACCAAACAAAGCTAACTTGTATCAGGCTAGTTCGATAGAAGAATTAAAAGCTCAGATCCTTGTTTATGAAAAAGTTCGCTCGGGGCGTCAACCCAATGTGAGTACATTTCAAAACAAGCGTGAAGACAATAATTCTGTGACTAAAGATCAGGGACCCAATAGGAAAATTTGTTAACAAACAGCAATGACTATCCAAGTGTTTTGGGTGTAATCAGCCAGGGCATCGTATTGCAGAGTGCCCAAAGAAGACAACGGAGGTAAAAAGCGAGGGGACAAGGGTAAATACGCTTGAAATGATGCGTATGGCGTCCCTTGGCAGCGTAGTTTACAAAGAATTAATTCTGGTTGCGATCTATGCCTCATGCGTTACGATGTGTTTATGAAGTTAGGAAGGATTGATTTGTCCAATGATATAAATCACCTTCGTGGAATAGGAAACAGTATACTTACAACTATTGGCAGTTTCATAATCAAAGTTAGCGTAGATGGAGTCAAAGTGGATATCAATTTCCATGTTGTGCGTGAACGCGACCTTATTTACGAGCCAATAATCGGGAATAGTGTATAGAAACAGGTTGACTTGGTTATAAAGGAAGGCGAGGTAGAATTTAAAGCAAAGGTGAAGGAAACGAAAAATGAAGGTAAAATAGAAGTTCTTAATGAGTTCGAAGATATGTGTATGGCCGCGTAAGTAATGTCAGGAAAAACTTTACAGGTAGATTTGTCGCATCTCAGAGGAGAACAAGAAAAGGCAATAGAAGCCATTGTTTGTGATTACTCGCCTAGTAAGCAGCATGATTCCCCGGTTTCTATGAAAATTTGTTTGACGGATGATACACCGGTATTCCAAGGGCCAAGACGAATGTCGTACTCCGATAAGTGCATTGTCGATAAACAGATTGCAGAATGGATGGAGCAAGGCATAATCCAACCTAACGTCTCCGAGTATGCATCGCCGATCGTATTGGTGGGGAAAAAAGACGGAACCAAACGTCTGTGTTGCGACTACCGACGTTTGAACGAGAAAATCATGAGGGATAATTTTCCAATGCCACTCATAGATGACGTTATAGAGAGATTACAAGGCGCAAAAGTATTTACAACGTTAGATTTACGGAATGGGTTTTTCCATGTGCCGATAGAAGCAGGTTAAAATTTCTCCTGCTAAGCTGGCAGTGGTGAAACGGGACCATCTCGACCGAGTTAGCCAAAAATATTTTTACGATCTCCGCGCCGTGAACCTTCTCTATGATAGACGTTCTCTGTTATAAATCATATACGTAGTTTTATAACTATATTTTACTTATTTACCTTACCGTCAATGAAGACGCAAAATTTCTTTAGTTAATTTCACTAAAATATCACACATTTAGACCAACCTAAACGGTTCGAAATAGGTGGAATGCTATTAACATAAAACGATACTTTCTGAGTTTCATTAACGTAACATTACCATTAGAATTAGAAAATCATTATATTACGTATTTAAAATACAGGCAAACTGTTATCGGGAAGGCTGTGTTCCGAATTTCTGTCATATATTTCACAGAATGGCAAATATTTAAATATAAATAATAAAAGTTCACAATAAAAACTGAGATCTACATTTTCGATATCGAGCATAAGGGGGCACTATTTGTTCAAGGTTTCATTCCGATTCAATTATTGGTTATCGATTTTTATACTGAATAGTCAAAGAATCAGAATTAATTTAAAAGTATTTGTTATGCAAAATAGTCGTGGCTTTTAAATAAACATAGGTGGTAAAGTAGGTACCGAGCTCATGGCCCTATTTTGACTCTGGCTTGTATTTATAGACTTAACGCACATTTAGCTCTTTTTCTTTTGTAACAAATATATTATGGAGGTGGGCGGTATTATAATTCGATTTCACCCATATTTACAGTTTCATAAGAAGCGCTGAAAAGATATGTCCTGAGTAAGTTTCGTTGACTTAGATTAAGTAGTTGAGAGATATACCGGTAAACATTAAACCTAATAAAGGCCACGCCCACGTTGTCGAAATGTTCAGCGGCAGCAAGGAGAATGCTGCAATCTTCCGGGAGGAATTAAAGGTGGTCAGAGGGAACCCTTGACCCTCAAAGTGTGAGAGCGCCAGATGGCATCATGAGTTTCATAAGCTCCTCAGATGGCAGTTTAAGTTTCCTTCGCAAGTGAGATTGGGGAGATCTTAAAACATTGTATCGACGCCGAAAATTGCAGGCTAATCTCTTAAGGAAAAGTCTCCTACATTTGTGACTGCATGTCCGCAATCGCACCTCTAATGTCAGACTGGTGGATTTTTGGTGATCACTCCTTCTCCGACCACATGTACATCGTGTTCAGTCCAGCCTAGAATGTCTCATAGAAACCTTAAAACTGCCAACAGGGAAACACAACTGGAACTTTTAGACGTACCGGGCGTGCACACATTGTTTACCAGTAACGCGGTAGGAGGATGAGAGTGTGGAGAGCTCCTGTCCGTTAGAAACACCGAATGGCAGAGGGAAATCCCTATTGTAGACAATAGAGCTCGAGAAATTCAGGGCATCTTTGTCACAATTATTCATAAGACCTGCCGGAACGTGTGAACTGACGATTTCGCAGTATGTAAAACCGAACTCCTAAATACAAGCGCCCATCTTTTTTAGAATCGTCAGCCACATTTTCAGTCTTGACGATCATGGCAGCCAGTTGATTGCTTATGCACGTTGTTGCCCTTACGGTCAAAGGAAAGTTTTTGAGTACCGTGTACGAGCTGACGCAAGGGTATCTTAGCGTTGTAACAAATTGGACAGCGGTAAGTGACCTTTCTATTAATACAAATAAAATTGAGATGGATTTATTAAATAGGAGATACAGCAAAGTATTAAGTCCTCGTCCTAGATAGATAGCTTCCAAGAAAGCCTGATATCGAAGAGAGAAGCCATTGGCAAAAGGCTCAACGACACTGTAGTCAAGTCCGTTCCATAGAGCTTTTGTGTGGTGGTGGGCTCTAGAAAACACACACTTGCAAGGAATCTTGCGACCGCTCAACGAACGGCGCTCACTGAATGCCATTTTGAGAGCGTTTACGTTTGGTTAAAGAATGCCCGTTTGGGAAATCAAGGCTTAAACACTTGGATACCTTCAGACATCTAGCTGTGTAGTTTTGAGTGAAGTGGAAGTGTTTTTTGCGCTCTTGGATTATTCGCGGAATAATCCCAGGTGTACCTAAACTATTTGCTCACTGAGGTATGGTCTCTGAAAATATCAAGCTATGTGCGATTTACTGAGTGGCATAATAAGCCTATGTAACCAAGCCGAGAAACCGGAGAAAAAAATTTTGGTTGAGAGAGCAACAAGCTATCTCATATGTATTTTTAAAGACCTGAATATCCCAAAGGATGGAGTCATGTGTAGAAGTTCACGCAAGTGAGGAAAGTTCTCTGATTGCCATTCACTTGGGAGTGGCCAGAAACGATTCTTTTACATGTGACTCAAGCAGCTCACGACTTCCGGTCTTTGACCAAGTATCCTCTGGGTAGCCTAAGAACATCCGTTTGAAGGCGAGCTAACGTGAGAAGGCGAAACATCCCCTGCATAGGGTTGTGCGCTTGGTTTGGGACCTGCCACGTAAAAAAACACCCCCAATGAAAATCAACTATAAGCCTCGGATGAGAAACCCCCCTTTCGATGACGACCATGGCAAACGAAATAAGGACTACGATTTGAGGGCATGCACCCGGAATGTCCGGTCCCTTAACTGGGAAGGTGCCGCTGCCCAGCTGGTTGATGTCCTTGTGAAAATAAAGGCTGACATCACCCACGATGGACGGGACAAGGACAGAGACGAGTAGGTCCTTGTGACATCTACTACAGTGGCCATATAAAGGAGCGCAAGTTTGGTGTTGGATTCGTGGTGGGAGAGAGACTCCGTCGCCGAGTACTATCATTCACTCCGGAGAATGAACGTCTAGCCACAATCCGCATCAAAGCGAGGTTCTTCAACATATCGCTGATTTGCGCCCACGCCCCGACGGAAGAGAAGGACGATGTGACCAAAGATGCTTTTATGAGTGCTTGGAGCGCACTTATGAGAGATGCCCCCGCCACGATGTCAAAATCGTGCTTGGCGACTTCAACGCCAGAGTGGGCAAAGAAGGTATCTCTGGCACTACGGTCGGTAAATTCAGCCTCCACTAGGAAACATCCCCAAATGGGTTGAGGCTGATCGACTTCGCCGGGGCCCGAAATATGGTTATCTGTAGTACTAGATTCCAGCATAAGAAGATACATCAAGCTACCTGGCTGTCTCCGGATCGAAAAACTACCAACCAGATCGATCATGTTGTGATAGACGGAAGACACGTTTCCAGTGTTTTAGATGTGCGTGCGCTCCGAGGTCCTAACATCGACTCGGACCACTATATTGTTGCAGCCAAAATTCGCACCCGCCTCTGTGCAGCAAAAAACGCACGCCAACAAACACAAGGAAGGTTCGACGTCGAGAAGCTGCAATCACAACAGACAGCCGAACGATTTTCTATGCCCAGAGCATACTTAAATTATGGAGGGAACACTTCTCCAAAGCTGCTGTATGGCAGTGATAGCACAACACCGGGAGAAGGCGAACCCGATACCCTAATCGATGACGATGGAGCAGGCGTTCCATTGCCCGACCATGAAGAAGTTCGAATAGCAATTGCCCGCCTGAAGAAGAACAAAGCGGCAGGGGCCGATGGATTACCGGCCGAGCTATTCAAATACGGCGGCGAAGAGCTGATAAGGTGCATGCATCAGCTTCTTTGCAAAATATGGTCGGACGAAAGTATGCCCAACGATTGGAATTTAAGTGTGCTATGCCCAATCCATAAAAAAGGAGACCCCACAATCTGCGCCAACTACCGTGGGATTAGCCTCCTCAACATCGCATATAAGGTTCTATCGAGCGTATTGTGTGAAAGATTAAAGCCCACCGTCAACAAACTGATTGGACCTTATCAGTGTGGCTTCAGACCTGGTAAATCAACAACCGACCAGATATTCACCATGCGCCAAATCTTGGAAAAGACCCGTGAAAGGAGAATCGACACTCACCACCTATTCGTCGATTTCAAAGCTGCTTTCGACAGCACGAAAAGGAGCTGCCTTTATGCCGCGATGTCTGAATTTGGTATCCTCGCAAAATTAATACGGCTGTGTAAACTGACGTTGAGCAACACGAAAAGCTCCGTCAGGATCGGGAAGAACCTCTCCGAGCCGTTCGATACCAAACGAGGTTTCAGACAAGGCGACTCCCTATCGTGCGACTTCTTCAATCTGCTGCTGGAGAAAATTATTCGAGCTGCAGAACTTAATCGAGCAGGTACAATCTTTTATAAGAGTGTACAGCTGCTGGCGTATGCCGATGATATTGATATCATCGGTCTCAACACCCGCGCCGTTAGTTCTGCTTTCTCCAGACTGAACAAGGAAGCAACGCAGATGGGTCTGGCAGTGAACGAGGGCAAGACGAAATATCTCCTGTCATCAAACAAACAGTCGTCGCACTCGCGACTTGGCACTCACGTCACTGTTGACAGTCATAACTTTGAAGTTGTAGATAATTTCGTCTATTTAGGAACCAGTATTAACACCACCAACAGTGTCAGCCTGGAAATCCAACGCAGGATTACTCTTGCCAACAGGTGCTACTTCGGACTGAGTAGGCAATTGAAAAGTAAAGTCCTCTCTCGACGAACAAAAGCCAAACTCTATAAGTCGCTCATAATTCCCGTCCTGCTATATGGTGCAGAGGCTTGGACGATGACAACAACCGATGAGTCGACGTTGCGAGTTTTCGAGAGAAAAGTTCTGCGGAAGATTTATGGTCCTTTGCGCGTTGGCCACGGCGAATATCGCATTCGATGGAACGATGAGCTGTACGAGATATACGACGACATTGACGTAGTTCAGCGAATTAAAAGACAGCGGCTACGCTGGCTAGGTCATGTTGTCCGGATGGATGAAAGCACTCCGGCTCTGAAAGTATTCGACGCAGTACCCGCCGCGGGAAGCAGAGGAAGAGGAAGACTTCCACTCCGTTGGAAGGACCAAGTGGAAAAGGACCTGGCTTCGCTTGGAATATCCAATTGGCGCCACGTAGCGAAGAGAAGAAACGACTGGCGCGCTATTGTTGACTCGGCTATCATCGCGTAAGCGGTGTCTACGCCAGTAAAGAAGAAGAAGAATATCCCAAAGCGGCTGCGAGAAGCCTCGAGCTAACCCCCCCCCCACGAAAAAAACCGAAAAAAGCTACTGAAAATGTGCAACAAATGACAAGAGAACTCACGAAAGTAATACAGGAAAATATTACGGGTCAACACAGCGCAAGTGAAAAATTGGTGGATGTTGTGAAAAAAAAGAAACCGATTCAGAAGAAAATAAGAACGAAACCGGACGCCATCATGATAACCAAAAAGGAGGGTGCGTCATATGCTGATATTCTCCGGAAGATAAAGAGCGACAGCCTTTTTGAAGATTTGGGATCAAACGTGACCCATATATGGAAGACGATGAAAGGATCGCGTTGCAAAATCAGGCAGACAAGAGAGCTGAGTCATTTCAAAGCGTCTTAGAGGAAGCGGTCGGTGAAATGGCGCTGATACAGCCAAAAACCCATAACGTTACAATAGTGTGTAAGGACTAAGATGAAATTACAACACCGGGAAAAATCTGTGAGGCATTAAAAAAAGAGTATAGGATCCAAAACCTGGAGAAATCAAGTGTCAAAAGCATAAGAAAAACCCGGATTGGCACACAAATAGCTCTAATTTGTCTGCGCGCTCAGAAAGCTAAAGCTGCACCAAAATTGGGCAAAGTTAAGAGAGGGTGGTCTATCTGTCGTATCCGAGAATATTCACCAATTACCCGATGTTTTAGGTGTTTTCAACTGGGTCATAGGCACATAAATGTGTTAGTCAGATTGACCGGTCTGCCCTTTGTACACGTTGCAGGGCACGTGGCAAAGGTGTGCAAAAATGTCACGAGCTGTATGCCTTGCAAAGGAGAGCTCTGCGTCTTAAGTATGGCCTATCGGTAAAAATGATGAAAACAATGAAACAATTAAAAACATAGATGTCGCCTTACTAAGCGAGCAATATAGATAGCATTCAGAAAGCATTTGGAGTAAAGATAGAAGTGCCAAGGCAGCAATATGGGCCTGCAACGAACGAGCTTCCTCATCGTGCTCCAAAGAAGTCCATAACGGATCTAAATGGGCGAAAATACAAGGAATATAGTTTGTAAGCTGCTATGCTCGTCCTAGCGCAACAATTAGCGAATTTGAAGATTTTCTCCTGGAGCTGTCTCTAGAGAGCAGAAACAAATAACCAATAATAATAGTGGGTGATTTTAACAAATGTCTACTGCTTGGGGTAGCAGAATTACAAATCACCGTGGTCACCTCAGAGAAGCATTTAAATGCTAAACAAAGGTCCTGAAGTCTGCCATTATCCGTATCAGCGAGATCCTGTTTCGAAAATCTCTGTGTAGAAGCAAACATAGACCCGAACGGCATAAAAAATTTCTATGTCGAAGTTCAAAAATAAGTCGCAGCAACCTAAGAACGCATCAATTATTAATAATGTTGTCGTTTTGTTTATAAACAAAACGAAGCTACGGAGCCACCCCTATAAGTCACAGAAGACCATTTATTGATATCTAAATAAAGCTCTTAAAGGAGCCGTAACTCTTAGACCCAGTTTATTTGTTGACATGTACAATGCGTGTATTTTAGAAAAGGTGTTCCCGATCCGTGGAAGATACAGCGTCTGGTTCTAATCCTAAAGCCAAAAAGCCGTGATGGTCTTTGCATTCGACACGATTGGGAAAGTGTACGAAAGAATTGTGAGAAACCGCTTGGAGTTGGCAATCCAAAAAGCCGGCGGATTATCAAAGAAACAATACGGTTTTATAAAAAAAGAGGTCCACTATTGACGCACTAAGTGAAGTAGTTGATACTGCGAAATCTGCAATTAGTGAGAAAAGATGGTAAGATGGTACAAAAAAATACTGCGCGCTAATAACCCTGGATGTGAAAGTGGGCAAATATAATAAAAGCTGATAAACATTATAGTGAGTTACTTTCAAAATAGGAGATTGCTATTCGATACGGACGAGGGCACTCAGAGCTACATTATCTCCTGTGGAGTACCGCGAAGCTCGATTTTAGGTTCGCTGCTGTGGAACCTGATGTACGACGGGGTGTTAAGAATACCGCAATCAAAAAATGTGAAAACAGTCGCATATGCGGTTGACCTCATAGTGGTAGCAGTAGCGAAACATGTGGATGATCTCCGGATGAAATGCAATGACAGCATAAATGGTTTACGTCGATGGTTTCCTACTAAGAGTCTACCCCACAGAAGAATGTCAGATTACTTCACAACCACAGATAAAGTACCTTGGTGTGATAGTGGACTCAAGGCTCAAAATTCAAGGAACACGGTATGTAAAGCAAATAAAATCTATGTATAATGCTTTATCTATAATGATGGCGAATAAAGGCTGTGTGCGTTCCAGCCGACGATGTTTAATAGGTAAGGTAATGAGTTCAGTTATACTAAATGGGGCTCCAATATGGATACAGGCGTAGACATAAAATCCTATCCTAGACCAATCAACATGCAGTGCGCATAGGCTTTCTGCAATATGCGTGTAAGTGCTTACCCAACCATATCAAATGACGCTGCTGAGGTATTAGCCAGTATGGCACAGAATGACATCCAGAGGAGAGAATCGAAAGCATCGCAATGTGGATGCTTCCCACTGCTAAAAAAACAAAACTTTAGACATCTCACTAAACTGTAATAGAAATTAATCGCCTGTGCAAATTTTGTGTTGGCCACAAGGGGCTTAGCTATCTTATAATATCGAACGCAGTTCTATTTTTTATAGATTCACAAAGAACTGCATATAGCAGTCCAAGTCCGATCTCTGGATCAGCCATCGAACTTAACAAAACCTATCTTGAATAAAAGTTTGAATGACAGTTAAAATCTATACAAGGCATTCGAGAATTCTTATGTACATACGTTATGACGCCAATCAACTCTGTAAACGAATGGGTGTGCATTTATTACACAGTCAAAATAGACATCTGCCCCTTCTCTAATAGTATTTTGCTTTAAAGATGTTCCAAGTCGTATTTGAACTTCCGGAATATCTGTAATGAAATAAAAAAAAATATATTATTTATAAAAGCTGAATATTGTAATAGGATTACTACATGACGTAGGCAACACTAAGTGTTGCCAGGTGCAATCTGACATTTCCATTGGAAAGTTTGACATTTTTTAGCATAACATCACTCAGAACGTTTTGTCATTTAATCGTGAATTGTTTTATTTACAGAGAATTAAAAAATGCATCTCGGCCAAACAATGGAATGAACTCGTGAACATTTTCGTGCGAACATTTTTCACAACTTTCGACGTGGATTATCACGACAAGAGTGCATCGATGAACTAAAATCTTTGTATGGCTATGAAGCACCATTCTATAGCACTGTGAAAAACTGTTACAACGAATTCAATCGTGGCCGACGCTCGCTCAAAGACGAATTTCGTGAAGGTCATCGAAAAACAGCCGTTGTGCCAGAAAACATCGATGCCGTACATAAACTGATAATGCAAGACCGTCATGTAACATACCTTCAGATAGAGGCATGCCTATGCATTTCTCCCACCAGCATACATTCGATATTGCATGAACACCTGGCCGTAAAAAATGTTTGCTATCGTTGGATTCCGCACAATTTGACAGTCGCTCAAAAAAAGGCTCGTGTGGATTGGTGTAAAGAAATGCTGAAAAAATACGATCGCAGTGCTTCAAAAGACGTTTATAAGATCGTCACAGGTGACGAATCATGGATCTATGCGTATGAGCCCGAAACAAAACAGCAATCGACCGTGTGGGTCTTCCAAGACGAGCCAAATCCAACGAAAAAAAAAAAACATTTTCGTTGATAAATATGCCTATTTTCATTATTAGGCCAGAAATATATATAGCAGCCCTCGTAATGTAAAATAAACCAAAAAAGTAAAACAGGGTAAGTTCGGTTGCAACCGAGCATTTTATACTCTTGCAACTTGCAAGAATCAAAGCAAGGGAAATACCTTAAGATGTAAAACGTCAACCCGAGGATCGGAATCTAAGCAATTTTACGTATATAAGTATATTTTTGTTAGAAAAATTAAACTCATTATACAATATGTATATGGAAGTTTTTATCTGTTTTTGTCAACCTGTTAATATGTCGCATACAAAAAAAATGTTTCCTGTGATTCACCATCAACACGCGTATAGAGTAAATTCAGCTGGATATCATATATTTTTTACTGGTGGCTAGGTCAAGTCAATAGGGCTAAAATTTAATTTATTTTAGGCAGAAGAATGCACTGTTATGAGTAAAACACGCTTTATAATTTTCATTGAGATAATTCAAATTATGATCGATATATTATATCATGTATTAGGTATATCAGGGCTCAGGGAAATACTGCCCGATTCAAAACATTTTTTAAACACCGAGACACTTTTGTAACAGTACCGTTATTTATACGTCCCAACGAAATCGTAAACAGTTTAATGAGGCCACTGTGTTCGTGTAACATTTGCTCTCTTTTCGTTGTATTGAAGATAGCACAACGCCGATTTACTTCATCATGTGAATCTCCTAGAAAGTAAATTTGGAGATATTTGTGTTCTTGATCTGGATACGGCAACAGCGATCCAGCGAGATGAAAACTTTGCCAATGAACCTGTATAATTGGAGGAAAGCTCTGTTGTTTCTGTCGAATATTGTTTGGCAAAAATACCTTAAACGTTGGATTGCAGTTTTGTTCATTTACAATTTCACCGCCAAACGACGTCATTTGAAAACAATCGTTGTACATTTTAGTGTGCTTTAAGAAATGGCTCGAGTGAGGAGATTAACCGTAAAGCAGCTGGAACAATGGCTGTGGTGGTGGAAGCAATTCTGGCAACTTAACCTTTCCCCCAGCGCAACATAACCCTGGCGGTTCATTTTTAAATTTGACTGAATTGCAATATTGACAAACTACTGACATCTGACCGATTTGAACAGATGCGCTATATTGAATATTCTAACTGGTGCGTGCTATTCTCCAGCAGTCTATTTCGTGGTGATACCCTCTCAATAACACTTTCCCTTTGACGTGCTCTGCTATTCCGTATTCACCTTGCGGCCTGGGAACTCCGAGAAGTGTTACCATACGTACTGATTCTTGGCATCGTAACAAATATCTAATTGTAAATGATCATTCATTTGCATAAAGTTCATATAAGGTTTTACGAACCAATAACTTGCCTTTGAAAACTCCAAAAATGAATGAATTATACTAAGGAAGCAGATCAATTGAATGATAAATTCCAATGTACATAAATCGGTATTCACCAACACGCTAAATCACTTTCGCTAAATAACTCACTTTTTAAAACAAAATATATCAATATATCAGTAAAGTAAGGCGCATTTTTATTGCCCTCTAAATTTTGCGTGTTCGATTGCAAAGCAAAATTGACGTTTATTTTAATTTGTGTTTGTTTCATAAAACTGCCATTTCCATAAACCAAAAATAGCACGTAACACAACTAAAATTACGATATAACCGCTACTGTCACCGATAAATAAACAAAAATAGCAAGAAACAACCAAAATGTTGTACTAGGTGGAAAATGAGATAAATATATGGTGGATTAACAACCAAAATAATTAAAGATTGTATGGGAGGTACCACGCCCCCTTTTTCGATAACGCCAAGTTTTATGTGTGAGAATGGTGTTATTTCCTATAGCTCTATACCAATTTTCATGTTCCAACCTTAAAAACTTTTGAAGATATTCACCTTGAAAAATTCAGTTTGTATAGGAGGCGCCGCGCCCTCTCTTCCGATTACGCCTTCTTTTATGTGTAAGAAGGCTTTTGATACCATATAGGTCTATACCAATTTTCAGGTCCCCACCTTGAACCCTTTCAGATATTTTGCTTAAAAAATTTAGTTTGTATGGGAGGTACCACGCCCACTTATTCGATAGCCCCCGGTTTTATAGGTGAGAGTGGTGTTGTTATCCTGTAACTCTGTACCAATTTTCATGTTCCTACCTTAAACACTTTTGAAGATATTCGACTTGGAAAATTCAATTTGTGTGGGAGGTGCCACGCCCCCTTAATATTTTATTCTGATTTTAAGACATGACCTGCGCGTGGTAATAACAAACAAATCCCCCAAAGGAAGTATTTCATTTGGTTCAGCCGTTTTCGAGTTTTAGCGTTACAACTATACACCATTTCATTTTTATATATATAGATTGATAGTTCCAAATTCTTACTCAATTCCGGGTATAAATTATAGCAAACAAAAATTATTTTTAAAATAAGTAATTAACAATTATAACGAATTTTTGAATGACAATTATTTTTTTGTAGGTTCTGGAATTTTATTTTCCGTCAAGGAAAAGTGCTTTCGCAGAAATCATTCTTGCAGTCCCTTGTTTGGAGCGGAGCCGCCTCTTAGGAACATCAAGAGGTCCTTCTTTAAGGGGGTACTCTACTCTAGAAATCTAATTTTGGGTAGTTTTTTGAATTTTATTTAAAAAAAAAACCAAAAATATTTTTACTATCCATTTTTTATGGTTTTTTTTATTGATATCTTAAGAATACAGAAAAAAAAAATTTACAAAAGAATATTAAAAATTAAAATAATTAGAGGGGGGGAGAGACAGGTGTAAAAAAAATGGTGCATCCTGGTGACATTGATCCTGACTCTCCTGGTGGTCTGAAAAAAAAATCAAAAGAAATTCTTAATCAGTAAAGATGCTGTTATAGTCCTTTTTTTGAAAAATGGCGACTGCCTGAAAATAAAAATCATTATTTACGCTTTTTTTTAATTGCTGAATTTTTTAAAATATCAAAAACAAAGGATTAAGGATTATATGAAGATAAAGGATTATATAAAGAAGGTTCACACAAAATTTCGAGTAAATTGGTTGTATCGAACTTGAGATAATGCCGGTACCGTGTGGAAAAAGTAGTTTCGAGAACAACGCGTTTAAAAAGTGAGTCTACCTTAGGGTGGGTCGATTCCGGACTTTTTTCGATTCGGTATTTCTAATAGTGCGGAAAAGTTGCCTTAGTACTTCCTGATTCCAATGCAACTTTTTGTTTTGAGATCGGATTGCATCTTCACCCCGAACCTCGGCCTTGAAATTTCGGAAATTCGCCTAAAATCGTGAAATTGTCTACCTAGCACCTGAAATACGCATCTCATGGCAAAATGTATAAAACAAAAGTTATTTGTCACGTCATTTGCTACCGAAATGGTATACGTGATCATGGCCGTAGGACGAACCGTTCCCGAGATACGAGCGAAAAGGCGGCGCGCCACAGCGCGAGGTCAAAATTGTTGCAGCTCTCAGCTAACCTGTATTGGTCACCCTGAACCCACCGCGTGGAGGTAGCTGCTCTTTGGGTTCCTCCCAAGCCCAACCCAACCAACCAACCATATGTCAGGCTTGTTTTAGTCTGAATCTGTGTCAAATTTATTGATAAAATCAGATTTCGTACTAAACTTTGGCACTTGTTGCCTAGATTTCAGTGTAGAGCGTATAAAAAGATCACGAGATTGGGGGCCAATAACTTTAGAAGATGCCTCTGTCACCAGTTTGACGATTCTCTCGACTGCCACGGTGTGAGAGGGGAATTCACTAAATTTCCATACCTCTGCAGTGTCTCCCGACAGCCCTTTTATGAGTTCTTCGTTAGAAACTGAACAAAGAACTGGTGGAACAGTCAAGGTAATAGTCTTCCAGTTAATCATATCGTAATAAGTATTAGCTTTGAAATTCAGCTTTGGCACTTTATTACATCTAACTCTTCCATTTATGGTGTCAGACTCTGCTTCTCTGGCTGCCAGAAGACGGTCAAGGGCCAACTTTCTGACTTCTATCCGTTCGTCAGTCATCATACTAAGGAGAATGTTTTCTGGAAGAGCAAAGAAAGCATTCTGTTGAATGGATGAATCGACAACCTTGCGCAGTTTAGCGGGTAAGTATCTCGACCTTTAAATTGCAGCATAGAGATGGCGCGAGCCATCTTTGATTGAACTGTTGAATCTTATTGAAAACCACAAAGGTGAGTAAACTGTAAGTATGTACTTGACCAAAATCTTTATTTTCTTTGTTGGTTTGTCAGTAGAAATGTATAATCTCAGAATTCTATTTGCACAGGTGAGCCAGCGAGATTTGCACATGTTACCTGGATGCATCGACGCTAAATCTGAGGAACATTGACCGGAAATAACAGCTTCTGATATTTTATAGAGATAAGCTTGGTCTGTGCTAAGTTGGGTCGGATTAATAACCTCAGAAGGTAATTGGCAGGATGGAAAACTTTCAAATTTGACAACAGGCAACTTCTCACAATAAGGGAGCAGTTTACCTATGTCGCCAGAGAATGTATTTGGACTCTTTGAGACACCATCTATGTGTTCGAAAAGAGCACGGAATGGAAGTTCGTTGAAATGTAGAAGACAAACAACCCACAGTAATGGCCTACCTATTCTTTCTTCTAGTTTCCGAATGATTCCACCTTTCCAACCTGTGTTCGTGTTGGTGCCATCAGCACCGACAACTTCTAGATGTTCCACATCGTCTCTTTTAGAGCTCAAACCTATTGGGTTCCTTAAAAATATTTGTTTAAGAGTCAGAAATTTCTTATGGTATGTGGTGAGCATTTGTACAACTCTGGTGTGTGAAACTATCGGAATAGATGACTTTTTGAAAGTATTTTCAACCTTTTTTGCAACTATTTCTGTAACCTCTTTACTCCTAGGTTCATAGTTGTCGCCTCGGAGTCGCCCTATACCAAATCTTTCAAACTGATAACACAAAAGAACATCCTGGTAAGTAGGTAACTGGGACTCAGAGAGATTGTACGGATATATGCCAAACACAGGACATTTCTGTCTAAATTTAAATTTAGATACAGACATTTTGAGTTCTGTGTTTTGTTGAGAGGATATGAGTGATAGAACCTGGCGAAATCAACGACAAGAGTGAAGGAACTCGATGAAAAAATATTTATGTGGAGACCAGCCCGAACGTGTTGTATGGCGCAGGGAAATGAATGTAAGTGATAGAACTCGGCGAAATCACCGACAAGAGTGAAGGAACTCGATGAAAAAATATTTTGTGGAGACCTATCCGAACGTGTCCTTTGGCGTAGGTGAATGAATGTGAAGTGTGGCCGCAAGCCGATTTTCACCTTGCGCTGTGGCGCGCCGCCTTTTCGCTCGTATCTCGGGAACGGTTCGTCCTACGGCCATGATCACGTATACCATTTCGGTAGCAAATGACGTGACAAATAACTTTTGTTTTATACATTTTGCCATGAGATGCGTATTTCAGGTGCTAGGTAGACAATTTCACGATTTTAGGCGAATTTCCGAAATTTCAAGGCCGAGGTTCGGGTTGAAGATGCAATCCAATCTCAAAACAAAAAGTTGCATTGGAATCAGGAAGTACTAAGGCAACTTTTCCGCACTATTAGAAATACCGAATCGAAAAAATTCCGGAATCGACCCACCCTAGTCTACCTACCTATCGGGCTAGGTGCTGCGTCACGAAAGTAACTATAGCTCTTAAAATAATTTTAGTTTTTAAAAATCCTTTGGAGGATATGTTCTTAAGGCTCTAAACTTTAAATATATGAAAAAAAATCGAATTTTTCAAAATTCTAGAGTAGAAGAAGAAAAGCTTTACGTCATCGGCATATAATAAAATATTTGAGAATTCTATGACTGAAGTAATATGGTTACTAAATGACAAGAACAGACAGAATGGGGCTAAGATGACTACCTTGAATACTTGAGAGACATTAATTGGATCTGAAAATCACTCGTTGTTTTCTGATAAAGATAAAAGGATAATCATTGAAGAAAGCTTGATTGAAAGCACAGAAAATCAAGTTTACATACGAGAGTCGAGATATTTACTTTATTAAAAGCTTTGCTACAGTCAGTGTCAATTGTCCAGACATTTTCTTAACAATGGGCTTTTTATGACGGTTATAATCACAATAAAGCACGTGAGTTGCCTCAGTTCGTGTTTCAATTATGTCATTACTAATTCTCCAAGGACTGAACTATGCATTAAATCGCCAACCGGATGGATAAAATTGTCGATTTGTGGAAGGAACGTGTGTATTATTTAACGTATTACTAATTGAAGGCACACTATTTGATATTGTTGCATTAACGATCTTCAAATATCTCTGTCATGCTCTATAATCTCGACATCTCTGTTCATGCTGTATTCTCTTAATAGTATAAATACACAATAGATATCTCCTTATCTAGAAAGTACTAGTTGAATCCAGTTCTAGTTTTATGTTGTATTTTAGCCTTCTTTGTTATGTTATATTCCCGACAGCCCTCGGCTGGTGTTTTTGAATATTTCGTTTTTTTCTACGCCAGTAAAGAGGATTAGAGGAGCCACCTCATTTCTGGGTGAAGCAGAACATCGCTGAATTGTATTTTATGAATGTACATATCTGCGAGTATGTTTATGTAAATATGACAAAACTGAGTGGAAATTCAAATTGTTGAAAAAATTTTAATTTCATGTATAAGCAAAATTTATAAAGGCATTGCCTTTTATTTAACAGAGAAATAAATAATTTAATAAATTAAGATAAGTTAATAAAGTTTTTTGAATTGAAGCATGCGTTTATAGAAAACGCAAATGTTATCGAACCAAACGATTCTTCGAATGCTTCATGCATTATAAACTATGAATTACCAAAAAAAGAAAGACCGTTAGGGGACGGAAGTTTTTTAAAGAAATAGCAGTAGAAGTGCTTCAAAGTTTTGCGGAAACTGGAATGGATCTAGCTAAAAACATAAATGATTTCTCGTTGACCGTCTATTCAATGTAAACATTTTTGTTTTTTGTCGAAGATACTTCCGCAGAAGGAAGTAATCACATAATATAGACACTTTTTTGCACTCGCTCTCCGGCATACATACATTTTGATACGTATGCGTTGCCGATTCATTTTGCAGGATTCTAGCTGCACATTGGCACATACTCGTACATTCATCACATCGGAGTGATTCGATTCTTAGAGTACAAAAGGTACATACTTTTGAGAAGGGCATGCGCATATTTTTTATTGTTTTCCTTACGTAGGGATAGACACCAAACAGCTGACTGTTGCGTAAAATTACAAACAAATTCTTTTGAGTGACAGTTTTAAGGCAATAATATTAAAACAAATGAAATTTCCAAAAAATCGTTCGGCTGTCTGTTGTGATTGCAGTATCTCGACGTCAAACCTTTTTTGTGTTTGTTGACGTGCGTTTGTTACTGCACAGAGGCGGGTGCAAATCTCAGCTGCAACAAGAAAGCGGTCCGAGTCGATGTTAGGACCTCGGAGCGTACGCACGTCTAGAACACTGGACGTGTCTTCCGTCTATCACAACATGATCGATCTGATTGGTGGTTTTTCGATCCGGAGACAGGGGTAGCTTGATGAATTTTTCTATGCTGAAATCTGATATTACAGATAACCATATTTCGAAGTCGATCAGCCTCAACCCATTTGAGGATATTTCCTTGTGCAGGCTGAATTTACCGACTGTTGTGCCAAAGATACCTTCTTTACCAACCCTGGCGTTAAAGTCGCCAATCAGTAACCAGCCCTTTCGGGCCCTGGTCAGAAAAAGTACATTAAGCGCAGAACTAGTAGACTGCGTTGCCCCTGGCGAGTGCCGGTTCGTCCGAGTATTCCAGAACCGGTAAAGCGTAGGACAGGCCCTAAGGAACTGGAGTAGGGGCATCGGTCCCGAGGGTACAGCCGTTCCTGTCTGTTTTGGCCCTTGCACAGGATGCGCTGGTAAAACTGATAAATGGATAAAAATAATAAAAAACCCATAACAACAAAAATAGTATCAACAAATTTAGCGGTGTCCTCAGTCAAGCAAAAAGGGAAATCAGGAATCGGAAAAAAGCTCGCTCTGAAGACCTAACGATAACACTATGTACGAGTTCAGTAGTGGACCTTTTGAAAAAGCTTCGCGTTTGGCTAGATAGCCAGTGAAAGTGCTCTCCACACAGAGACCTCCGAGGCCGAAATCGGCACCACCAACGCTTCCGGAGAACACACCGGTATTGAAAGAAGCACAGTCTCAACATGGAAAATTTGCAAGTGCAAAGAGTGCAAGAGTAAAAGGACAGCTAAAGGAGAGATACTGTTAGAACTAAAGAAATCACAAACGGGAAGTACTGAAGGATATAGGTAGGAGATAGTGAAGGTACTAGGTATTAGGGACTTAGGTATTTAACACTTTTCTGGACGACTCACAGCGGAAGTACTAAATTCTGAATTGAGAAAGAGTCGAAGTCTTGAGTACAGTATGAGACATATACTATATGTCCACAGAGATATCGAATTAATGGGGCGTTCGATAGTCGCAGGCGGCAACGTGTCTATATGTTTTTCGTAGTTCGTGGTGTCACCTAGCGTCAATAGACAAATATTGACCATGGTTTACGCCTCGAAATCAAGGAGGTTATCGGGGAAATACTCCGCTTAGGGTACTTGCCACGCAACCGTTGACTGATTTCAAAAATTTGGTTGGGATCAAGAGTGTGTTAGAAATTCATTCTCAAAATATGTACCATAAGAATGCAACGGCAACGGGGAAGAAATTCGTGAGAGACTATCACAATCCGCAAAGAAGCGTCCGTAATCTTCTCGACGAAAAACATCTTTTGCAAACGCAAGAGAACAGAAAACGACTCATCCCCATTGTGAAAACGGTTTTTTTCGGAAAGCAGAACATCCCACTCCGTGGGCAGAGAGATGACGAAGATATTCGAAAACAAGTAAGGAAGGGTGTCGCCGAACATTTTATACTCTCGCATGATAAAGTGATAATCGAGATTTCATTATCCGTCAATTACATATTTTTTATTTTGCTGTAAAATTAATTAGATTAGTAGTTCCTGAGATATGGTTTTTGGTCCATAAGTGGGCGACGCCCCGCCCATTTTCAATATTTAAAAAAAAGCCTGGCTGCAGCTTCCTTCTGCCATTTTTTCCGTAAAACTTACTGTTTCTGACGTTTTTTGTTAGTCGGTTAACGCACTTTTAGTGATTTTCAACATAACCTTTGTATGGGAGGTGGGCGTGGTTATTATCCGATTTCTTCCATTTTTGAACTGTATATGGAAATGCCTGAAGAAAACGACCATTTGGTTGACATGTACAAAAAACTTAGTAGGGGGCGGGGCTACGCCCATTTTTCCAAAAAAAACTAAGTCCTAATATGCCCCTTCCTAATGCAATCCTTTGTGCCAAATTTCACTTTAATATCCTTATTTATGGCTTAGTTATGACACTTTATAGGTTTTCGGTTTTCGCCATTTTGTGGGCGTGGCAGAGAGCGGATTTTGCCCATCTTCGGACGGACGAACGGACAGACAGACATCCGGATTTCAACTCTACTCGTCACCCTGATCACTTTGGTATATATAACTCCATATCTGACTCTTTTAGTTTAGGACTTACAAACAACTGTTATGTGAACAAAACTATAATACTCTTAGCAACTTTGTTGCGAGAGTATAAAAATAAAACGTCCGTGCAAAACGAATGGGATTTCAGGGCTTTGCTGAGATTCAGAATCGATTCATGTGACACAACTCTGGAGCATCACCTTGGGAGCACATCTTCAAGAGCGACCTATACCAATAAAACTATTCAGAACCAACTAATTGAATGCTGCAGGGTAGAGATACTGGACAAAATTTTGCAACGGGTGGCTCGTGCTGAGCTCAGGTAATACTTTCATCCTGCCAATTATAACGTAGAAGTAGAATTTCTGTAAAAATATAATAATTGATGCCTATTGTCTGAACTATCGGATAGTGGTTGTTCCCAAGAAAATAAACAGAAATTTACAGAAGAATAATGTTTTTCGTTACAGATTAGCGTTGTATTGAGATACGTCGATTTTTCTTCTGGCGAAGCATGCATACGAGAAGAGTTTATATCTTTTTTGGACGCATTAGGTCAACTTTCGATTCTACTCTCGTCGAGGGCACAGAATCAGAAGAAAGCGAGGATGAAGATGGATTAATGGCTTACAGGACTGCTGGAAAAAATTACCAAACCGATGAAGAATTGTCTCTAAGTGGCTCTGCCAATGGGGGGAATGTTCTTGAAGACATGAAGAAAATGAATCTCCGAATGGAGAAATGCGCTTCGATAGGGACTGATGGATGTGCGGTCATGCTGTCAGATATCGGAGCAGCCAACGAAATTCGGAAAGAAGCAAAAAATGCTGTCATGACTCCGTGTTTCTCGCACAAACTCAACTCAATTGTCCTGTTGTGTGAAACAAGATGGGTAGAGAGGCTATATTGCTACCCTTCAATTTGTTGCGAAGTTACCGTTGATGATTGAAGCTCTATCAAAAATCAGTGAGTGGAAGAACAGAGAAACAGCAGGCAATGCAACAATTCTCATAACGGCTTTGTGCAAGTTCGAATTTATCGTCGGGTTCTTCTGACTCAGCGGCATTCTATCGCTCACCCATTCGCTCAACGTAGTTCTTCAAAAGGAAGCAATTGATTTGGCGAAGGCATCAAAAATGATTGGGACGTTGCTTGCCACGATGGAAGAAAAGAGGGAAAACGTTGATGAAATATTCCGATTGATTTATTCAGAAGCCAAGAAAATGGCGGAAAAACTCGATGTTGACGAAGGGAAATCGAGAACATGTGGTCGACAAACGAAACGCGAAAATTACGACGTGAAAACTTGCGAAGATTACTACAGGGTCTCTGTCTACATGCCTCTGCTGGATACCATCAAAGATGATTTGGAAGCTCGTTTTTCACAAGAAGTTTTGGATGGTTACCAATTGAGTGTGTTGTTCCCAGAAAAAGCAAGTCTTTTAAAAGAAAATGAAATCGATGATCTAATCGGATGCTTGATAGAAAGATTCGGGAATCTTCTGGATGATGAAAAAAGCGTACAAAATTGAAACTCAAAGGTGAATTAAGCTACTGGCAATGTCACTGGCAGCAGCAACAAAAAATAGAAGGCAGCGAAATTCCAACTTCTGCACTGGAAACATTAAGAAAATGTGATGTCGACATATTCCCAACAATCCACACCTATCTCCGAGTATTCTGTACACTTCCCGTAACAAATTTGAGCTCTGAACGTTCTTTCTCTTATCTTCGCCGCATCAAAACGGAGCTTAGGACGACCATGCTTCAAGAAAGACTAGTTGGATTAGCGTTACTTCATACGCATCATGACATCGAGATCACCGTCGCAGAAGTCATCGAAAGATTCGCAAAACTTGGCAGTCGTCGTTTTGCGTTATGAAGCACGCAATGTAAAAGGATTTTTCTGTTTGAATTTTTAATAAAACGAGCCACTACGGAATGCATGCATATGGTTGACTTTTCGATTACAACCACTTTGTTTACCTAAAAGTTGAAATTGATAATTTTTGTTTCATAATTTGTACTGTATTTCTCTCGTAATAATAAATTTGAAATCCAAATCGAAGGATAAATTCAATTTCCCCACGAAGAATCGTCTCTGGACTGCTGCTATACGAGAACCAAAATATGAGAGATTTATTTCTACAGCTGCTATATACCTCCAAGTATACCACATGCTAAATATGAAAAAATACTTGACGACTTGGTAAAAGATGTGATGACAACTACACCTAATATAATTGCAGGTGACTTTAATGCCTGGGCTCTAGAAAGGGCAGCAATAATACACATTTGAGAAGCAGTGCATTACTTAAAGCATTTGCTGTGCTTAATACAGGTAGACAAAACACCTTTGAGGAAAATGAACGTGATTCTATTATTGATATATCTTTTGCCAGCAGGGTGCTATATTGCTACATAGATTTGCGATATATGTATTACCGTCTTTACCATAAGGGCACACGGGGCCCGTGCCCCGAAGGACCGACAATTTCTCTCACACATTTTTGTCGGGCATATTACACTTTTTCCACAAATCAGTAATCTTATGAGAGGGTATATTTCCGAACACATCCTACCTAATTTACTAAGTACACCATCTAGCGATCACTCACGCAATCACTCCGATTCTAAAGTTAAGCCGCACCGTGTAAACAAGGTCTAACATAAATGTCGACATTTTCTATGGTTGGGGGAATCCCAGGATGATAATACAATTTTAAGAACTATCTTAATATATGTGTATGTGTGCATGTTCATGTGTTGGTTATTGTTTGAACATATATGTTGTGTGACCTTGGGTTTGTTTTGGTGTGAGTACATTTACAAACAGTTGCTAAAATGTATTCTAAGAACCCATGGGTTATCATATGCAAACATGTTATCTTTAGTTATGTTTGTGTTATTGTCTGTTGAATGCTATTGTTTTGCGTGACAATGCATTTTCAGTATTTAATTATTTATTTAAGTGTTTGTTTATGAATTTACTTTGTACTGCCTCAGCATTGGCGAAGATAACATATTGCGATAGAAAAAGTAATTATTCAATATTAGTGGAATGTATGTGTTTTTAAAATAATGAGAATTACACAGTTTAATATCTGATCTAATATGTTGAATATTCTTAAGTATAATAAAACTAAATATATTGATGCGTATTGATGTCCCTTGTTATCAACGTACATGTTCATTTTTGAACAATTTCATTATGTCGAAAAGAACATATTTAAGTGGCTCACAAAAAAGAGAAAAAGTTACAGCTCAAAAAGAAGCAACGCAAAAACTTCCAAAGCTCACTTCGTTTTTTACGGTTGAAGAAACAAATAAGGCGACGAATTATTCATTATCATCACCGCAAGACAAAAGTACCTCTGAATGTCTCCAGCAAAAAGAGGTTACATGTGACGAAAATGACAAACATACATTAGATGCTGAACCATCGACTTCAAGCCACTGTAAATTAATAACTGCAAGCTTAGAGAATGTATCTGCGTCTCCTGACAATAGTACTTACTGTGACGACATTTTACCGGAAGAAGCCCATGATATTTGGATTCGAAAAGGACCAGAGTTTTTCCAAAATATAAGTAGTGACTTCTCTGAAACTTCTACAAGTTTTCCAGATTCAAAGGATAAAAAGAAAACTAGATACTTAACTAAAAACATTTTCATTCGTAAATTGACGAGTGGTGAGTCTTTACAAAGAAAATGGCTCCTTTATTCACCAGCAAAGAAATCTGCATACTGTTATTGCTCTCGTCTATTTAATACCATTACTGGTACTGGACATAATTTAAGTTCTCCTAATGGATATAAAGATTGGAAGCATATAAGTAACTTATTGATAGAGCATGAGAACAGTTTACAGCACAGGGAATTTATGATGAATTATGTTGTAAGACTGAAAACTACTGGACGAATTGATACTGAGTTGCTGTCCCAATATAATACAGAAATTAACTATTGGAAGAATGTGCTTAGGAGGATTGTTGCAGTAGTGAAATTTTTGGCTTCAAGAGGTCTTGCTTTTCGTGGCGATAATGAGACATTAGGATCGCAAAATAATGGTAATTGTTAGGGATGCTTAGAACTGATTAGTGAATTTGATCCTTTTCTTGCTGATCACATACAAAACTGCGGAAATCGTAGAAAAGGAAGTACATCATATTTATCGGCAAATATTTGTAACGAATTTATTAATTTAATGGGACAGCAAAGAACTTAAATCAGCAAAGTACTATTCTATTAGCGTAGATTCACGTTGACCAACTAACTTTCATAGTTAGATACGTAAAAGACGGACAGCATATTGAGAGATTTATGCAATTTTTGCCTATGGATAAACATAATGCGCAATATATAGCAGATACCATTTTAAACTTTTTTTAAAGCCTTGATATTCCTGGGCAGATCTATGACAATGCATCAAATATGTCTGGAAAGTACTCTGGTGTTCAGTCAAGAATAAAAGAAATTTGCGAATTTGCGATTTACGTTACATGCGCGGCACATTCGCTAAATTTAGTGGGTGTTCAGGCAGTTGAGTGTGTTGCTGAAGCGGTATCATTTTTTCAATTTGTACAAAAATTGTTCAATTTTTTCTCGGCTTCGACAAAACGGTGGAATGTTTTGACAGAGCAATTAGGAGCAAATAGAGTCCTAAAGTCTCTTTCGGAAACTAGATGGTCTGCACATGCCAATGCTATTAATGCTTTGCAAAATGGTTATTTAAATATTTCTGATGCATTGTCTTCAATCGCAAGTGACACCAATCAACCAGGAGACACTAGAATGGAAACCCAAAGCCTAGAAGAAAAAGGGAAAATTTGAGAATGCTCTTCTAACGGAAATATGGAACGATCTTTTAGGAATTATAAATAAAACAAGTCTAAGTTTACAGAATAGCACAATGACCAAGGACGTTGTAACGAAACTTTACGAATCTCTGATCAGTTACGTCAATACCGCACGCAATAAGTTTGATCAGAACGAAACGGCTGCTAAAGAAAAAAATCCATTTGCTGACTACAAAGATACATTTGAAAGAAAAAAAATTCGCAGCACAAGCATCACTTTTTTTGAAGGATCATCAGAGACTGCACAGTTGAGAGGCAAGGATAAATTTCGTGTAGATACTTTCATTCCCATAATTGACAGATTAAATACACATTTAAAAAAACGTTCGGCAGCATACCAAAAAAATTATAGTCGATTTAGATTTCTTTGTCAGTTAACAACAATTGAATCTGGCGAGTTGATCAAAAAATGCAAAGAATTTTCAGAATTTTATCATGAAAACATTAATGCAGATGAGCTAAAAACAGAATGTTTTCATTTAAGCCAATATTTAAAAAACACAGCAAAGCAATCAGCGGATTTAAATATCTCAAACTTACATAAACTAATAAAATCAGATAAATTGGAAGAAACTTTTCCAAACGTAGAAATTGCTACTAGAATATTCCTTTGTCTTATGATTACCAATTGTAGTGGAGAGCGGTCATTTTCGCAGCTTAGAGAATAAAAATGAATTGCGAACAACAATGTTACAAGAACGACAGAGTAGTTTGTCAGTTATGTGCATAGAAAGTGATATCCTTCAAAAAATTGACTTTAAAGATAACGGGTGATTTTTTTGAGGTTAGGATTTTCATGCATTAGTATTTGACAGATCACGTGGGATTTCAGACATGGTGTCAAAGAGAAAGATGCTCAGTATGCTTTGACATTTCATCATGAATAGACTTACTAACGAGCAACGCTTGCAAATCATTGAATTTTATTACCAAAATCAGTGTTCGGTTCGAAATGTGTTTCGCGCTTTACGTCCGATTTATGGTCTACATAATCGACCAAGTGAGCAAACAATTAATGCGATTGTGACCAAGTTTCGCACTCAGTTTACTTTATTGGACATTAAACCAACCACACGAATGCGTACAGTGCGTACAGAAGAGAATATTGCGTCTGTTTCTGAGAGTGTGGCTGAAGACCGTGAAATGTCGATTCGTCGCCGTTCGCAGCAATTGGGTTTGTGTTATTCGACCACATGGAAGATTTTACGCAAAGATCTTGGTGTAAAACCGTATAAAATACAGCTCGTGCAAGAACTGAAGCCGAACGATCTACCACAACGTCGAATTTTCAGTGAGGCTCATTTCTGGTTGAATGGCTACGTAAATAAGCAAAATTGCCGCATTTGGGGTGAAGAGCAACCAGAAGCCGTTCAAGAACTGCCCATGCATCCCGAAAAATGCACTGTTTGGTGTGGTTTGTACGCTGGTGGAATCATTGGACCGTATTTTTTCAAAGATGCTGTTGGACGCAACGTTACGGTGAATGGCGATCGCTATCGTTCGATGCTAACAAACTTTTTGTTGCCAAAAATGGAAGAACTGAACTTGGTTGACATGTGGTTTCAACAAGATGGCGCTACATGCCACACAGCTCGCGATTCTATGGCCATTTTGAGGGAAAACTTCGGACAACAATTCATCTCAAGAAATGGACCCGTAAGTTGGCCACCAAGATCATGCGATTTAACGCCTTTAGACTATTTTTTGTGGGGCTACGTCAAGTCTAAAGTCTACAGAAATAAGCCAGCAACTATTCCAGCTTTGGAAGACAACATTTCCGAAGAAATTCGGGCTATTCCGGCCGAAATGCTCGAAAAAGTTGCCCAAAATTGGACTTTCCGAATGGACCACCTAAGACGCAGCCGCGGTCAACATTTAAATGAAATTATCTTCAAAAAGTAAATGTCATGAACCAATCTAACGTTTCAAATAAAGAACCGATGAGATTTTGCAAATTTTATGCGTTTTTTTTTTTTAAAAAAAGTTATCAAGCTCTTAAAAAATCACCCTTTATAATAGAGGATTTAGCTCAACAGAAATCCTGAAAGAAATCGTTATCTTAAGGGGTTACATACGTCTAGAATTTTCCGAAAAATTCTTTTTCTATTTCTGTGAAAGTTGAATGTAAAAATTCCCCATAGATACAAAGTTGTGGTAAAAAATCAGACCGCCCGACGAGGTAGCTGTCCTTCGTTTAAGCCACATGAAAGTTTAAACGCGTTTTTCTCGAAACTACTTTTCCCGGCACGGTCTGCATGATAACTCATACAATTTTTAACATTTTTTGATGCGATTTTTTTTTAATATTCGAAAATGTTTTCTCTATAGTCTGCCGAGCCGGATTTTCGATATTTTTATTAAAAATTTTTATAAACATAATTAAAGTGTGACATTTATGACGTAAAACGCAGACTTTTTTCTAAATTCCGTAAATTTTTCGAAATTAAAAAATTCGGCTCGACAAACTATAACTACAACTTCATTTTACAAGAATTTTTTTAATTTTTACAAATCCATCAACATTTCAAGGATAAATGATGCAGACCGTGGAGCAACTGTACTAATTGTTGTAAAGAAAAATTAAAATAATTTTTTTTATAAACTTTAAGTACCAATAAAAATTTTATAAAATTTCTTTATATTTATTTCTATTGTTATCCCTTCTGAAAACAGTTTTTCTTTTAGCGCATTTTTGGTGGTGCTGGATGAGGTACTTTTTAAGTTAATGCTTGATGAAAATACAAATGGAAGTGATGACATAGACCAACAGGCTAAATTAATGGTACAACTCATTAGCAAAGCCGCTATGAATAAAAAAAGGTCAACCGCACAGAGGAGTGATAGTTACAAGCTAGGCGTCGTTTTTAACGAAGCAAAGGCAGCTTAGATTGTGACAGACTACGAGAAGTATTCATGAAAAAACATAACCACTTAAAAAAGGCGATTAGGAGCGTAATGTCCATGATTAAAGATGGCAAACGACAAGGGCCTACATGCCTCTCATTACTCTAAAACGTTGTCGAAACTCCATTTCCAAAATAAAACTAATAAGGAGGAAATTTTTACTCGAAGAAGTCACAGTAATCACCGAGCTTGAAATCGTACAGGCTGCTAAGCGCTTTGTAAATAGTAAATTGCGTTCGGATATGATTCCAAAGCCAAGCAGAAAATCACCTGGAAGGAGATGGTGGCCTTTCTGTAAACCGTCAAGAGTGCAGTCAAGACAGTTACAGATATATCAGAAAAGGCTATTGGAGAAGTTAGGCGGATGTATAGAAAAAAAGAATACTGTACGCTCGTCACCTTTGATGTGAGAAACTCGTTTAACTCGGTCCACTGACATGCATTAGTGCTAAACAAAACACACCGAATTACTTGCTGTGCATCATATACGTACAAAGCTATTTGTCCGATAGGAATCTGCTCTACGACACTGACGACACTGTGGTTTGCCACCAGTTTCATCAAAAACAAACTTTATGTAGTGATACTGTATAAAAGATAAAACAGTGGTTAAGGAGTAGGGTGGGTCGATTCCGGAATTTTTTCGATTCGGTATTTCTAATAGTGCGGAAAAGTTGCCTTAGTACTTCCTGATTCCAATGTAACTTTTTGTTTTGAGATCGGATTGCATCTTCACCCCGAACCTCGGCCTTGAAATTTCGGAAATTCGCCTAAAATCGTGAAATTGTCTACCTAGCACCTGAAATACGCATCTCATGGCAAAAAGTTATTTGTCACGTCATTTGCTACCGAAATGGTATATGTGATCATGGCCGTAGGACGAACCGTTCCCGAGATACGAGCGAAAAGGCGGCGCGCCACAGCGCAAGGTGAAAATCGGCTTGCGGCCACACTTCTTGACGTTGATTTCGCCGAGTGCTATCACTCACATTCATTCACCTGCGCCATACGACACGTTCGGACTGGTCTCCACATAAATATTTTTTCATCGAGTTCCTTCACTCTTGTCGGTGATTTCGCCAGGTGCTATCACTTATATTCACTCAACAAAACACAGAACTCAAAATGTCTGTATCTAAATTTAAATTTAGACAGAAATGTCCTGTGTTTGGCATATATCCGTACAATCTCTCTGAGTCCCAGTTACCTACTTACCAGGATGTTCTTTTGTGTTATCAGTTTGAAAGATTTGGTATAGGGCGACTCCGAGGCGACAACTATGAACCTAGGAGTAAAGAGGTTACAGAAATAGTTGCAAAAAAGGTTGAAAATACTTTCAAAAAGTCATCTATTCCGATAGTTTCACACACCAGAGTTGTACAAATGCTCACCACATACCATAAGAAATTTCTGACTCTTAAAAAAATGTTTTTAAGGAACCCAATAGGTTTGAGCTCTAAAAGAGACGACTTTGTCTCTTCTGCCGGAAAATTATTTGACATCGCTGCTTGTAAATGCATTTATTTTTCTTCTTGCACTTGTCCAAAGGAAAGGAAAGTTCCTGTCAATGAACAACCATTTCTCTTGGACCAGAGAACCACAAGAATTGGTCGCATTGGAAGTGTTGATCTACCTGAAACAAAAAAGATTACAAAGAAAAATGTACGTAAAGAAAAGCTTTCAAAACGTCATTCAACATCAACACTTACCAGAAAAGTATCAGCTAGAACACGTGACCATTCAGATCAGCCAGACTCTCATACAGACGACAACAATGTAGGCGCGTCGCACATTGATTCTTAGAAAAACGATGGTGATGATGAATTTTCTCTTCCATCCTCTAAAACCAAACAAAACACACTAGTATTACAACACACTGCTTTAGCTGCCCAAAGATTTGGAGTAAGTGATAGAGCAGCGGCCTTGATTGTTTCATGGGCTTTTCTGGATGCCAAAAAAGCAGGTTTGATAACAGAGGATCAGGCTAGCTTTGTCACTGACAAATGCAAGATTAGTCGGGCAAAAAAAAGTGTTGGTGTTAAGCTCCAGAACAGCGAAAGTATTGACTCCGTATATGGGCTGTATTTTGACGGCCGCAAAGACAATACACTTACACAAGTCAGCGAAGGTGAAAAGTACTACCGCGACACTGTCAAAGAGGAACATATTTCTCTTATAGCGGAACCTGGTTGTCATTACTTTGGCCACGTCACTTCTCCTTCCGGGTCAGCTGAGGATGAGACGCAAGCTATATGGCAACATTTACAAGACAATTCAGTTGATGTGGAACATCTAGAAGTTGTCGGTGCTGATGGCACCAACACAAACACAGGTTGGAAAGGTGGAATCATTCGGAAACTAGAAGAAAGAATAGGTAGGCCATTACAGTGGGTTGTTCCGTGCTTTTTTCGAACACATAGATGGTGTCTCAAAGAGTCCAAATACATTCTCTGGCGACATAGGTAAACTGCTCCCTTATTGTGAGAAGTTGCCTGTTGTCAAATTTGAAAGTTTTCCATCCTGCCAATTACCTTCTGAGGTTATTAATCCGACCCAACTTAGCACAGACCAAGCTTATCTCTATAAAATATCAGAAGCTGCCGGTCAATGTTCCTCAGATTTAGCGTCGATGCATCCAGGTAACATGTGCAAATCTCGCTGGCTCACCTGTGCAAATAGAATTCTGAGATTATACATTTCTACTGACAAACCAACAAAGGAAATAAAGATTTTGGTCAAGTACATACTTACAGTTTACTCACCTTTGTGGTTTTCAATAAGATTCAACAGTTCAATCAAAGATGGCTCGCGCCATCTCTATGCTGTAATTTAAAGGTCGAGATACTTACCCGCTAAACTGCGCAAGGTTGTCGATTCATCCATTCAACAGAATGCTTTCTTTGCTCTTCCAGAAAACATTCTCCTTAGTATGATGACTGACGAACGGATAGAAGTCAGAAAGTTGGCCCTTGACCGTCTTCTGGCAGCCAGAGAAGCAGAGTCTGACACCATAAATGGAAGAGTTAGATGTAATAAAGTGCCAAAGCTGAATTTCAAAGCTAATACTTATTACGATATGATTAACTGGAAGACTATTACCTTGACTGTTCCACCAGTTCTTTGTTCAGTTTCTAACGAAGAACTCATAAAAGGGCTGTCGGGAGACACTGCAGAGGTATGGAAATTTAGTGAATTCCCCTCTCACACCGCGGCAGTCGAGAGAATCGTCAAACTGGTGACAGAGGCATCTTCTAAAGTTATTGGCCCCCAATCTCGTTATCTTTTTATACGCTCTACACTGAAATCTAGGCAACAAGTGCCAAAGTTTAGTACAAAATCTGATTTTATCAATAAATTTGACACAGATTCAGACTAAAACAAGCCTGACATATGGTTGGTTGGTTGGGTTGGGCTTGGGAGGAACCCGAAGAGCAGCTACCTCCACGCGGTGGGTTCTGGGTGACCAATACAGGTTAGCTGAGAGCTGCAACAATTTTGACCTTGCGCTGTGGCGCGCCGCCTTTTCGCTCGTATCTCGGAAACGGTTCGTCCTACGGCCATGATCACATATACCATTTCGGTAGCAAATGACGTGACAAATAACTTTTTGCCATGAGATGCGTAATTCAGGTGCTAGGTAGACAATTTCACGATTTTAGGCGAATTTCCGAAATTTCAAGGCCGAGGTTCGGGTTGAAGATGCAATCCGATCTCAAAACAAAAAGTTGCATTGGAATCAGGAAGTACTAAGGCAACTTTTCCGCACTATTAGAAATACCGAATCGAAAAAACTCCGGAATCGACCCACCCTAATGTGCATATAAATGATTAGGATGACGGAACGCCTGTCTGTGCAAGCTCAAAAATGAGCAAAAATTGGGATATCGCAATGTAATGTTTTCTATGGTAGAAAAATGAAGACAAGTAATTGGATGGGTACAATCGGACCGACGCCGCGCCCACAAAATTATACTAAATGAAAACATATAAAATGCCATAACTTACCATTAAATTAAAATATAGAACTGTAATTTGATACAGCAGATTTTATAAGTAAGGGACACTTGTGGGTTAACAACTGTCAAAAAGTGGGCCTAGTCCCGCCCTCTAATAGTTTTAATATATATGTATTTCCCAAATCATTCAAGCTAAAATAACCAATAGAAAAAATGGATGTAAGCGTTTGATAACTCCGACTATTTTCTATGTAACTCTACTCGTAAAAACTACTAAAAGCGCCAGGGTATTAAATTTTACCCCCGATGTGGTATCAGAGCGCATTATACGAGAAGGGAACAAAAGTGGCTCATGTCTTATATTCATTTTGGGGTATACCCGAACTTAGCCCTTGGAAAGAAAAAGCGATATAATGTTAAATACTTCCTGAGGTATAGGATTTTACAGGCAGTTCAAGATGGGCATTGCATTTATTGTCCAGTTTTTACATCGGCTCTATTAAATTAAGGCCTCACCCTCTAATAGGTGGGAATACCTCACAAATCACTAAAGCTATTTCAACCAATCTAATTTAGAAGAAGTCCTTCTAGATAATAACCAATCTATTTTAGAAGAAGTCCTTCTATATAATAACCATACGCACTCCTCACTCTCTTTTTAAGTTAAATGCTACTAATATCGGTATTCTGCTTGAGACGATTGTCTCATATCTCTAATTGTCACAATTGTAATTTAGTGATTTTGTTAATCAGGAGTCTCATTGTGGTATTCTGGCAGATAAAGTACAGTAGCGTACTCTATAGTAGTATATTGTATGTGCCAGAATACCAAAATGAGACTCCTGACTAATAGAATCACTTAATTACGATTGTGACAATTAAAAACATGAGACAATCGTCTCAAGCAGAATACCGATATTAGTAGCATTTAACTTAAAAAGAGAGTGAGGAGTGCGTATGGTTATTATCTAGAAGGACTTCTTCTAAAATAGATTGGTTATTATCTAGAAGGACTTCTTCTAAATTAGATTGGTTGAAATAGCTTTAGTGATTTGTGAGGTATTCCCACCTATTAGAGGGTGAGGCCTTAATTTTAAACTGCAAATATTTCCTTCGTCTATGACTCCTTGCACCTAATCACTGTTTTTATCTCAATTTGGAGCTTATTTATATATGTATATAGGAATATAAAGGATATGTTGGCGATTCATGGAATTTGTGGACACAATTATCCGATTCCGTCCATCTACAATATTAACCTTTTAACGCGTAATATGTAATTGGTAAGTTTTCATTGAGGACGTTTTTTACGTGGCGGGTCCCGACCCTAGCGCACAACCCTGTGTAAGGGATGTTTTGCCGTCTCACTTTAACTCGCTTTCAAACGGATGTTCTTAGGAAGAGTTGAAGAGGGAAGCGAGACACATTTGCACGCTCGAAAATTCTGCGAAAAGATGCGACGCCTAAAAGTAGGTTTTAAGACCGGAGCATACTCTTGTAGAACTCCCATAGATGATCTCGTAATCGATGACCAGAGCATACTAAAATTATGTAGGGAACGATTCTCAGTAACACTTCGCAGTAAAGGCATAACGCCAGGAGAAGGCGATTCCCCAATCAATGACGATGGTGCAGACGTGGAAAGGTTCGAATAGCAATTACCCGTCTGAAGAACAACAAAGCGGCGGGGCCAATGGATTGTCGGCCGAGCTATTCAAACGCGGCGGCGAAGAACTGGTAAGGACATGCATTAGCTTCTTTGTAGAATATGGTCTGACGAAAGCATGCCCAATGATTGGAATTAAAATGTGCTCTGCCCAATCCAAAGAAAGGGAGACCCCACAATCTGCGCCAACTACCGTAGGATAAGCCTCCTCAACATCGCAAATAAGGTTCCATCGAACGTATTGTGTGAAAGATTAAAGCCTACCGTCAGCCAACTGATTGGACCTTATCAGTGTGGCTTTAAACCTGGCAAATCAACAACTGGCCCGATATTCACCATGCGCCAAATCTTAGAAAACACTCGTGAAAAAAAGAATCGTCAATTCCAAAGCTAATTTTAACAGCATGAAAAGGAGCTGCCTCTATGCCACGATGTCGGAAATTGGCAACCCCGCAAAACTAACACGGCTATGAAAGCTGACATTGAGCAACACCAGTAAAGAAGAAGAAAAACGCGTAATATGTTTATCACGATAAGACGGGCTGATAAACACCCTTTCTCTCGCCATTTCAATCACGTATTTGGTATATACATATTGACTGTTGCGTTATCTGGCATTGCTGTAACTTGTCAATCGATTTTAAACGCACAGCTTTAAGTGGCATGCTTTTGCATGTGAAAGGCATCCAATTTCTTTGTTTCCTCAGAAGGCCCTGCCCAAAAATATTATACACACCATTGAGATCAGAGATTAATCATTGCTTCTTTTTAATTGAAATAGTAAATAACAGAGGAGGATGGAGTCATGTGTAGAAGTTCACGCAAGTGAGGAAAGTTCTCTGATCGCCATTCACTTGGGAGTGGCCAGAAACGATTCTTTTACATATGACACAAGCAGCTCACGACTTCCGGTCTTTGACCAAGTATCCTCTAGGTAGCCTAAGAACATCCGTTTGAAGGCGAGCTAAAGTGAGAAGGCAATATCCCCTACTTAGGGTTGTGCGCTGGGTTTGGGACCCGCCACGTAAAAAAACACCCCCAATGAAAAAGCAAACACAGCCTCGGATGAGAGACCCTCCTTTTGATGACGACCATGGCAAACAAAATAAGGACTATGATTTGAGGGCATGCACTTGGAATGTCCGGTCCTTTAATTGGGAAGGTGCCGCTGCCCAGCTGGTAGATGTCCTCGTAAAGATAAAGGCTGACATCACCGCCGTTCAAGAAATGCGATGGACGGGACAAGGACAGAGACAAGTAGGTCCTTGTGACATTTACTACAGTGGCCATATAAAGGAGCGCAAGTTTGGTGTTGGATTCGTGGTGGGAAAGAGACTCCGTCGCCGAGTACTATCATTCACTCCGGAGAATGAACGCCTAGCCACAATCCGCATCAAAGCGAGGTTCTTCAACATATCGCTGATTTGCGCCCACGCCCCGACGGAAGAGAAGGACGATGTGACCAAAGATGCTTTTTATGAGTGCTTGGAGCGCACTTATGGGAGATGCCCCCGCCACGATGTCAAAATCGTGCTTGGCGACTTCAACGCCAGGGTGGACAAAGAAGGTATCTTTGGCACTACGGTCGGTAAATTCAGCCTCCACGAGGAAACATCCCCAAATGGGTTGAGGCTGATCGACTTCGCCGGGGCCCGAAATATGGTTATCTGTAGTACTAGATTCCAGCATAAGAAGATACATCAAGCTACCTGGCTGTCTCCGGATCGAAAAACCACCAACCAGATCGATCATGTTGTGATAGACGGAAGACACGTCTCCAGTGTTTTAGATGTGCGTGCGCTCCGAGGTCCTAACATCGACTCGGACCACTATCTTGTTGCAGCCAAGATTCGCACCCGCCTCTGTGCAGCAAAAAACGCACGCCAACAAACACAAGGAAGGTTCGACGTCGAGAAGCTGCAATCACAACAGACAGCCGAAAGATTTCCCACTCGGCTTGCACTCCTGCTCTCTGAGAGCACTCGTCAACAACTCGGTATAAGGGAACTATGGGACGGCATTTCAAACTCCTTACGTACAGCTGCAACCGAAACCATTGGTTTTCGGAAAGTGCAAAAGAACAGCTGGTACGACGAGGAGTGCCGTGTCGCAGCGGAGAGAAAACAGGCTGCCTACCTCGCGACGTTACGATCGACCACAACACGTGCGGGATGGGATAGATACCGAGAGTTGAAGAGAGACGCATTTACAGACAGAAGAAGAAAGAGGCCGAAATGCGTGAGAACGAACAGCTTGATAAGCTGGCCGACAGGGGTAATGCTCGACAATTCTTCGAAAAAATGCGGCGACTTACAGAAGGTTTCAAGACCGGAGCATACTCCTGTAGAACCCCCAAAGGTGATCTAGCCAAAGCATAAAAAGCATCTATGCCCAGAGCATACTTAGATTATGGAGGGAACACTTCTCCAGCCTGCTGAATGGCAGTGAACACATAACACCAGGAGAAGGCGAACCCGATTCCCCAATCGATGACGATGGAGCAGACGTTCCATTGCCCGGCCATGAAGAAGTTCGAATAGCAGTTGCCCGCCTGAAGAACAACAAAGCGGCAGGGGCCGACGGATTGCCGGCCGAGCTATTCAAAAACGGCGGCGAAGAACTGATAAGGAGCATGCATCAGCTTCTTTGTAAAATATGGTCGGATGAGAGCATGCCCAACGATTGAAATTTAAGTGTGCTATGCCCAATCCATAAAAAAGGAGACCCCACAATCTGCGCCAACTACCGTGGGATAAGCCTCCTCAACATCGCGTACAAGGTTCTATCGAGCGTATTGTGTGAAAGATTAAAGCCCACCGTCAACAAACTGATTGGACCTTATCAGTGTGGCTTCAGACCTGGTAAATCAACAACCGACCAAAGAGCCGTGAAAGGAGAATCGACACTCACCACCTATTCATCGATTTCAAAGCTGCTTTCGACAGCACGAAAAGGAGCTGCCTTTATGCCGCGATGTCTGAATTTGGTATCCCCGCAAAACTAATACGGCTGTGTAAACTGACGTTGAGCAACACGAAAAGCTCCGTCAGGATCGGGAAGGACCTCTCCGAGCCGTTCGATACCAAACGAGGTTTCAGACAAGGCGACTCCCTATCGTGCGAATTTTTCAATCTGCTGCTAGAGAAATTATTAGATTTGCAGAACTGAATCGAGCAGATACAATCTTTTATAAGAGTGTACAGCTGCTGGCGTATGCCGATGATATTGATATCATCGGTCTCAACACCCGCGCCGTTAGTTCTGCTTTCTCCAGACTGAACAAGGAAGCGACGCAAATGGGTCTGGCAGTGAACGAGGGCAAGACGAAATATCTCCTGTCATCAAACAAACAGTCGTCGCACTCGCGACTTGGCACTCGCATCACTGTTGACAGTCCTAACTTTGAAGTTGTAGATAATTTCGTCTATCTTGGAACCAGCGTAAACACCACCAACAATGTCAGCCTGGAAATCCAACGCAGGATTCCTCTTGCCAACGGGTGCTACTTCGGACTGAGGAGGCAATTGAAAAGTAAAGTCCTCTCTCGACGAACAAAAACCAAACTCTATAAGTCGCTCATAATTCCCGTCCTGCTATATGGTGCAGAGGCTTGGACGATGACAACAACCGATGAGTCGACGTTGCGAGTTTTCGAGAGAAAAGTTCTGCGAAAGATTTATGGTCCTTTGCGCGTTGGCCACGGCGAATATCGCATTCGATGGAACGATGAGCTGTACGAGATATACGACGACATCGACATAGTTCAGCGAATTAAAAGACAGCGGCTACGCTGGCTAGGTCATGTTGTCCGGATGGATGAAAACACTCCAGCTCTGAAAGTATTCGACGCAGTACCCGCCGCAGGAAGCAGAGGAAGAGGAATACCTCCACTCCGGTGGAAGGACCAAGTGGAGAAGGACCTGGCCTCGCTTGGAATATCCAATAGGCGCCACGTAGCGAAGAGAAGAAACGATTGGCGCGCTGTTGTTGACTCGCTATAATCGCGTAAGCGGTGTCTACGCCAGTAAAGAAGAAAAAGAAGTAAATAACAGAAGTAGTACTTATATTCGAAATATAACGTAATTTAATTTTTCGTCTTCATTCTTCTTTTCATCCGCCTTGCCTTTGAACCCATATATTGGCAAATATGTGGGTTACCTTAATAAAATTAAGAGAGCGTATTTCTTATAACGGTGCATATTTGTGCTTTAAATTAATAAAATTGTGTTAAAACTTGCCCTAGACCCCAATAACTAACATGCCTTATTTACCTAAAAGTATTAAAGCGGCTTTATTCCTTTCAAGTTGCAATAGTGTAAAATTTTCGGTTATACCCTTCCTTACTTCTTTAATAAACAGTTTTAACAGCACTTGAAGGATTTTCCCAAGCTTTGATTCTTGCGAGTTGGAAGAGTACGTTGAACTTAGCGTTTTGCCTTTTCTTACTTCTTTAAAATGTCTATGTAATATAGTAAAAGTTTCTCAAAACTTTATTATTATTTTGAATGATTTTCTTACATATTTAATAGTTTCAAACTTTTTGAAAAATAATTAATTCCTAAAACTTACATTGTATATCTAGAATCCATCCGTCTTCTAATGGCATTACTGGTTTAGCAAGGTTATATGCTTTACAGGACAGGAATTTGCCTGAATCAGATTTCTCGAAAATAATTGATAATGTACTTGTGGTTTGGTTGCCATCGCTTGATATCTGAAATAGTGGAAATAAATTTGTGCTAATTAAGCCTTTTCTAATTTTTTATTTATAGTAAGAGAAAATATTAAATTGTGGATAGTTTTGTAGAAAATAGATAACTCCATTTATACTAGGTTTTCATTATATAGAATTATATTATGGTTAGTCCTATTACATTTGGATTCTCGACTTTTTTTCCAAATTAGATTACACAGATTTTATTTTTATGTCCCTATACCTAAGTATGAAATTAAATCACATATAAAACAAAAGCAAAATTGTGGCACATCATTAAGTGGGCGACCAGGCGCTTACCGCGTGTTTTAATAGTTCGTCGAAATTCAGTTTTTTGTTAATGTTATTGAAGATTGAATTTTAGAGCATGATAAAATTTAAAAATTGTTTTCTCATAAACTACAGGAAACAAATCAATTCAATTTTGTATACTCAAAGAAAAATGTTCGTGCAATATTATTATAAAAATTTTTATCAAAGTAAATTTGTTTAAATAGTAAAATTTTAAATACATTTTTGTTAAAATTTGTGTGCCTTCTTCACGCTAAAATAAATTGCAAACTCTGTGACCCAACGCGGAAAACATTCCGAAGATATTGAATTCTTTGTCCCCAGGTGCGCTCCCAAAACATCGGCCCAGAGATAAAGAGATGCCCAGTTCTCCTGTCACTGGAAACGTGAGAACCGCTTACCAACCAAACTTTGACAGTTTACTGGGTCTGGTAGGCCATACTGAAATTATACCAAAAATATATATGAGCGGAGGATTTGTAGCCGCCGTTCAAGATCGCTACAAAAAATGTAAAACAATGAAAATTAAAAAAAATGCGAAATTTAAATATATTTCATGAAACGTTTTGCAATGTGATGCATAGTAGAAAATATGTTACCAATGTTTAAAAATATTTCTTAATTGAGAACTAACAGACTTAATTCATCTTATTAAGTATTTAAAGATCAAAAGTCATATTATATATTTTAATAATGGGTTGTCAAAAAAGTCTTGCGGTATTTTTATTGAATTTTTTTTTATTGAAATTGAAATGAATTTTTGATGACTCATGCCCAGCTCTTGACCGATGCTACGGCTGCTATGCCGGTCTCTTTCGACCAATTTTATCGCAATTTTCGACGACAGGCCTTCCGGAGCGTGGCGCATCTTCGACCACCTCTACACCAGAACGAAAACGTCGAAAAAATTTTATTTGCGGCTTGAGATGCATTTTTGCCTTTATCGTAGTAGTACTGTAAAATATGCCGTATTTTCTCTTTATTTTGCTCCATGTTTCCGACGCTATAACTCACGAACGCTATACAATGATCTACGATCTTTTCGATTGATTGAAAGCTATTAATTTGGCATTAAAAAAACAATTATTTTTTACCTAAAAAAAACGATTTTTTTTTTCAAAATTACGCCATTTTGTTAATTTTCGATATTTTTCAAAGATCGTAAGTCATTGTATAGGAAATATCTTTGAGTTTAACAAACTTTTCAAATTTTTTTTGTTTTAGCTACTCATCGGCCGGAATCATGCAGCTGTTGGGGCACTTTTTTTTGGCCCCTCCGAAGACAGCCCATAACTCCGTTATATTTCAAAATGTTTTTAAAAATAATCTTAAAATATAGCTGAAAATATACTTTATTACGTTCAAAGAAGTTCGAAATGTTCAATCGCGTACTTTCTCTTAAAAAATCACGAAAATCGCCTAATTTTTCATGCGTTACCCTGGTATAGCCTCTTAAGTACATAGTTTCGCCAATATATAATCATTTGCAATCGTAATAAATGTGGGGCGTTTTACTTTGAATGCCCAAAAATCATTATTTCGCCAGATCGATCTACAATGAAAAATTATATAAAAAACGCTTATTTTGAGAAGCTCTCACACTGGAATAAGTTGGGCATCTCCTTATCCGTGGTAGGTGAATACATTTGTCATTCATGTCGTATGAAAATATGTGGAGATCCATATATTCACTAATGTACATATATGTGTTTATATATATTTCAAATAATATACGAAATTGAAAATATAAATCCAAAAATTAAACATGAAACTTATTGTATTGACTGAACATTGAATGTTATCTTTGTAGTCCTAAAAATCAAACAATGATTAAACAAACATTTAAATAATTGCAGAACATATAAATATTTAGATCTCACTAATTTGCTTTTTTAACTGCACAGTGCTTCCTTTAAGTTAACATACATATGCGCTTTTTTCGACACTTTACTTATTTGTATTGAAAAATAAAGCTCTCTAAGTGAATACTGGAATTAATGAAAATTTCGATGTAAAGAACTGAATTGATAAATAATGTGATCCTTATTTATGAAAAATATTTTACAGTAAAACCTGTCTAAGTTGGACGCCTGCGGTTCATCACTTTTTCTCCAGCTTACGCGAGTGTCCATGTTATAAAGAAATGATTCTTTTCTTATTTTATTGACTTTATTTTAAAAACTAGTTAAAAAAACGTATAATGAATTCAATATATAAGTGTATAATGAAAAAACAAAACTTAACACATTTTAGATAGATGGTAAGATTATAGTTTTCAGTGCACTCATCTTCACTTGAAGCAGTTCCTTGGGAGATGTGTTTTAAATCCTCTACTACGTTTTTAAAAATAGTTTCATGGGAATCACCCACCTGTTCATGTATATCTATCGATTTTTCTATATTTTCCACAACTATGGGTGATACTAATTCATTTCGAGTTTGTTCAGGATAGTTGTGTTTTATCAAACTTCCATAATTAAGATTTTCTTGCGGTGGACATTCCAGTAAATCGTGGCAAGGAAATCCAGCATGTTGAAAGCATTTTCTTATCACAAGAGGGTCTAATTCGTCCCAGGAAGAAACCAACCATCGAATAGCACCCGAAACAGAAATTCTCTTCGACAATTCACTTGCATTGTTGCATTCGTCAAGGTGTGCTATCAGAGAAAGCATCATTTTTGATCTATATTTTGTTTTTACATTTTGAATAATTCCTTGGTCTAGAGCTTGTATTTCTGCCGTTAGGTTTGGTTTCTATTTTACAAACACAGCGTTGTCAATGAACAAAATATTTTTATTTATTTATTTATTTATAATAATTCATATAACAAAAGGAGTTTTATTATATAAATATAATAATAATAAATATAATTATAACTAGGTAAAAAATTCTATTTGCTAAGGGTTAGTAAAGGTATAAGTTGCTTAAATATGTTTTAACAAATCGCTGGTTTTTAACCCTTAAATGCATGGTTTTTCCTTTTTAAATACCAAGTTTGTATTTTTTAAGTGGCGCGCCAAGCTGTCAAATTATTAAAATTAAGAAGTGAAATATCATATCATGAAAGTTTGCATTCAAAAGTCAACACAGATATTTTTAGCACCTAATAAAAGTAAAAAATACTGTGTTTGAGTTACCATTTAGAAATTATGTAAGGAAGAAAACACTGATGTATATATACATCATCATGCATTTAAGGGTTAAGAATCTATAAACAATCATAACATTTTTTTCTGAAGGTTCACTTAGTAGTTTTATGAGATCAATGTTGCCAGAGTTGTGGGTTGTTGAGTGAAGCATCGGACAGAGTGTGAGTAAGTGTTTGATAGAAGCGGTGTCCTCGCAAAGGGGGCAAATGGATGGGCTTTTACCCGATAGTAAGTGGGCGTGTGTTATGATAGTGTGTCCAATCCTTAATCGAGTATATGTCTTCATTGCGCTAGTTGGAACTGTTGACGAGTAGATTATTCGATTTCTGGCTCGGTTTATGTCCGCGTAGTGATGTTTAAATGTTTTCCATTCGCTTGCGTTTTTTTGATGCCTTTTGTGCTTAATAAGGTTAGAAATGTCTTGCTTGGATGAGGCATAGTATGTTAATGCAGGAGTCCTGGCTACATTTTTCGCAGCGAGGTCTGCAAAGTGGTTGCCTGAAATACCAGCATGGCCAGGGATCCACATTACTTGGATTTTCTGAGGGGCACCAATGACCGCGTCCCTGATAACTTCTATTATGGGATTGCGATTGGAAGGAGACGTTATTGCAGACATACACGATTTGCTGTCTGTACAGATGAGGAACTTTTCTTTAGTCTTTTTTGCGTGATTAACTGCGTGAAGGATAGCAGATCCTTCAGCGGTAAATACAGAGCTCGTCGAGGGGAGAAGCCAATTGCAAATAATTTCTCCTGTGGCAGAGACAACTGCTAACGAAGTGGAATCGATGGACTTGGAGCCATCCGTAAACAATAGCTTCCAGCCATTATTTGTATAATTAGATTCCAGTTCAGCAAAGGTTTGTTGAAAGACTACGTTTGGTGTGTTTTGCTTATTCTGTAGGATTTTGTCATTGATCAGCCAGGGAGGATGTCGTGTGGTGGATTTGCATTTTGCGTTCCGTAAAATATTATTTTCTTCAGCGAAACTTAAGCATCTCGAAATAGCCGATTGTATTCTTGGAATTTTTCTTTTTTTCGTGGCATGGTTGATAGTTGTATTTAGTAATGGGTTGGTGTTCTCAGCCGTTTTCGCAAGAATTTGGAGCGAAGAATCTATAATTCTATCTTGAATAGTTGGTAAGCCAGATTCAGCCATTATCGTTTTTATTGGCGAGGTTGGAAACGCCCGGAGACTTCGCCGTATTGCGCAGTGGTATGGTGCATTTAAAAGCAATTGCCATAGATGGGGAGCCCATAATCTATTTTTGAAGTTAGCAAAGCTCTGACAACATTGACTAGTGTGTTCGGATGAATAAATGAATGCTTAGACGAGAGATATTTAACAATATTTAATCGTGTCTTTAACGAGTTTCTGACATATTTACAGTGAGCATTAAAATTATACTTAGAGTCAAAAATTAATCCTAGTAATTTCAGCTGTGTTTTACATTCGATGTTAGTTTGGTTGTGGGTAAGTGAAATACCGTTGCAATACATACATGAAGGATATGTGTTTTGTCTAAAGAAAGTGAAGCACCAGACTCCAGTGACCAAGTCTTCTGGCGAGTATATTAGTGAATAAGGATTGAGCTAAATTAACGTCAGAGAATTTTGTGTAGATTAGGACATCGTCAGCATAGATCTGGTGCTCAACTCCTTTGTAATTTTTTATCATCCTACTAATATCATCGAAAGCAATGATAAAAAGGAAGTCTGAAAGAGGTGAGCCTTGCGGCGTACCATTAGAAAGCGGGAGTGTTGAAGAAAGAAAACCATTTACGTTGACTTTGAGTTTTCTGTTTGTGAGAAAGTTGGTAATAAAACGTATCATATTCTGGCTTATTTTCCATTTTCTAAGTTGTCGAATAATAATATGTGCTCCAATTTTGTCGAAAGCTCTGTGGAAGTCCAGAGATAGTACGGACACGTGGTTTTTGCTGGACAAAGCGTTAGTAATAAAGTAGTCAAGTTGGATTAAAGCGTGTAACGTGCCTTGACCTTTTTTGTAGGCGACTTGATTCGGTGATATGAACTTGTTTCGCTGAGCATACCACATCAAGCGGTTTGCCACGATCTTTTCCAAAATTTTGCCCATACATGGAAGGAGAGAAATCGGCATATAGTTAGCAAGTTCATCGGAGGATTTGTGTGGTTTAAGTATTGGTATAACACAGGACGTTTTCCAAAATTGTCTACCCCCAATTTTGAAAATTTTGTTATAAAGTTTTACCAATCGGAGCTTGACACTTTTCGGCATATGTCTGATAATTGGATAAGAAATTTTATCTTGCCCCGGCGACTTACCCTTAACGGTAGATGCAACGAACTCGAATTCAGACAGTGAAATGCTGGTTTCTATTTGTCTAGAAAAAGAAAGAGGGGAGACAGAGTAGGAAGTGTCGGACAGTGTGGTGGTTTTAGAGGTTTGAAACTGTGTGCTGAATGAAATATCTGAGCTTTTTTCAGAATAGTGGTTTGCAAATAACTCGGAAATTTCGAATAGATTGGTTACCAAACCTGTTGGCCCCTTTACGCATTGAATGGTTAGATTTCTAGGCACTCCAGAAAGTTTTTTTTAAAGCGTTCCATATTAACTTAGGATTAGACGAAGGATTTATTTTGCTTGTGAAATCCTGAAAACATTTACGCTTGGCCTGTTTCGCGGAACGACGGAAAAGAGCATTGGCTTTCCTGAAAGATATTAAGTTGACTAGTGTTCGAGCCCGTTTGTACTCATACCAAGCTGTCTGTTTTTTTGCCCGCAATTCAGCGATTTCTTTATTCCACCATGGAACACTCCTTGAACTTGCTGTTGGCTTTGTATGAGGAATGCTAACATTCGCTGCTGAACGAATAATTTTTGTTAAACTCGCACTTTCTTGGTTAGGGTTGTCAGATATATACCCTACCCCTGCTATTTACGAGGGCTGTCCGATAAATAACCGACCTAACCATGATGCACGCGACTTTTTCAAAATTTTTTTTTATTTTTTTTCTACATAGTCTCCTTGTAACTCCACACACTTCTCCCAGCGATGCTCCCATCTCTGCAACCCTTCCAAATAGTACTTGACGTCTTTGTCTGCAAAATACGAGTTCACGAAAGAGATTGCCTCCTCATTTGACGAAAATCTCTGGCCGCCGAGCGCAGTTTTAAGTTGAGGAAACAAAAAAAGTCGCTTGGCGCTAGATCCGGTGAATAAGGTGGATGGTCAAGCAGTTCGAACCGCAATTCGTGGATTTTCGCCATGGCGACTGTTGAGGTGTGAGATGGTGCGTTGTCTTGGTGAAACAAGACTTTCTTTTTTTGCAAATGTGGCCGATTTTTCGAAATTTCTTCCTTTACCTTGTCCAATAATGATGCGTAGTATGCTCCTGTTATAGTTTTTCCTTTTTCAAGATAGTCGATAAAAATAATTCCATGGCTGTCCCAAAAAACACTCGCCATCACTTTCCCAGCCGAATACACAGCTTTAGGTTTTTATGGAGCTGGTTCCCCCTTTTCAATCCACTGTTTAGATTAGTTTTTTGTTTCGGGCGTATAATGATGAATCCAAGTTTCGTCTACAGTTATTAATCGGCGCCAAAACTCGGTCTTATTGCCTCTAAACTGAGCCAACAGAGCGCTGGAAATGTTCATGCGCGCACGTTTGTGGTCTAGCGTAAGCAAACGCGGCACCCAACGCGCGGACAGCTTTCTCATGCCAAAATCTTGGTTTAATATGTGACAAAAAGTTTCTTTTGACATCTTCATAATCTCAGCTATTTCCCTAACTTTAATCCGGCGGTCGTCTAGTACCAATTGATGAACTTTAGCGTTGTTATCGTTAGTGGTTACAGTTTTTGGACGCCCAGGACGTTCATCATCTTCCAAGCTCCTGCGATCACGTTTAAATTCAGCTGCCCAAAATTTTACGGTGGTAAACGATGGTGCAGAGTCACCATACACAGAGTCCAACTCATCTTTGATTTGTGAAGGCGTATTGCCTTTCAAAAATAAAAATTTAATTACAGCTCGATATTCAATTTTTTCCATTTTGGGGAAATCACCGAAATAGACTCACAAAAACGACTGTCAACATATAATTGCGCAAGATAAATTTCTGAAATTTTGGCGAGTAGCTATTATAATATGCAGAATTTGAAGTAGAAACTGTTTTTTCAGATGTGCCGCTAGCTTCACGTTGAGGTCGGTTATTTATCGGACAGCCCTCGTATCTCGCAATGTGTCTGGAACTTCTTCCAATCAGCGTAATCAGTTTTGAATACCTTATTTATTTTGTGGTTTTTAGTTGTTGAACCTAGGTGCAATTTTAGTACAATGGGGAAGTGATCGCTTCCATGCAGGTGATCGAGTATACTCCATTCGCACTCTGTGACAAGTGTGTCGGTGCACATTGTAAGATCTACATGGGAAAAAGTGGAGTGAGTGGAAAAGTGCGTCGCGGATCCGTTATTCAAACATATTAAGTTAGAGGAAAGTAAAGCATCTTCAATGCATTTGCCCCTCTTGTTGGCTATTGGAGATCCCCATAGTGGACTCCATGCATTAAAATCACCAGCGAAAATTAAAGGAGTAGAAGCTTGGTTGATTAATTGCAGGATGTCTGTACTGGTAAATTGTTCGTCTGGTGCAATATATGTAGGTGCAGATAATGGTGATTTTTTTAACTAAGATAATTTCGATCGACATAGCCAGCAAATTGGATTGAATGGCATTAATTTTGTGTGGAATATCTCTTCTAATGAGAATCGCAATGCCTCTTTTACTTGTGCTAATATGTGGAAGATTGTGAAACATGCCAATGTACTGCTTAGGAGTAAAAGCCGACAAGTTGAAAGAGATGTGAGTTTCATTTAAGAGTATAATAGCTGGGGTATGATCATGTATTAATAATTGAAGCTCATTGTAATTGTTAGTGTAGCCGTTTAAATTCCATTGGAATCATAAGATCTATGTAGGAAGAAAAGAAAAAGGGAAACAGAAGAGAGCTAGAAATTCAACTCGTATGAGCAGTCAGTTGAAGCTGAGTGTCACCAATTGAGTACTAGTTCAAAAGAGAGTAAAAGCTAAGCGTATTTATTCAGAGTCAATTTCTATTTGTTCCGTATGTTCAGTAGAGTATTGATTATCGTTGGAAATGTTTGTTGTTGGAAAGAGATTTTCGTGATTAGGTGGATTAGATTGCACAGTAGTGTTGGTAGTAGTATTTTTGAGGTCAGTATATTTATTAAGCGAGTTTAAGGAGTTGTTTAAGTTAGAAATGAAAGAGGCTGTTGTTGGACTGAAAAGTTTGGGATTTAAGAAAGAGTCTTGTTGGGTACAGTTGTCGCTGATATTTTTAGCTGAATGTGAGACGTTGTTGTAGTCAGAACTGATCGATGTAGGCTTGTTGATGGAAATATGCTTATTGTTGGCGTTTGATGAGTGGTTTTTGTTAGTTAAAGATTTTAATGATGAGTTGGGTGCAGAGGTGATCTCTGCGTTTTGTTTTGATGTAGTAGGCAAGTCATTGTCGGCGGTTATATGAGTATTTTTAGATTTTGTGGAATTGTTGATGGCTGAAATTTTTGTTGGTGTGGTGGTTTCAGAGGATACCTCTTTTGCAGGTTGAAGCACATGTGCAAAGCTAGCAGTGAGGGAAGGGAGGGAAGTATTTTCTCTATACTTTTTGAGGGCTTCGTGCATACTGCACTTTTCTAGTGTCTTTATTTTTAAAATTTCTTTGGTTTGCATATACTTTGGACACGTATAGTCAGAAGAGCGATGCTCGCCAGAACAATTCGCACACATAACTCGGATGCAGTCATTATCGTGTGGTGAGGGAAAATTGCAAATTTCGCATGTTGGGGAGCCTTTACAATGTTTTTGCGTATGACCCAATTTCTGACATGACCTGCAGCGCATTGGATTAGGCACGTACGGTCGCACAGAGGTCATCCTCCATGCGATGTTTATTTTGTTTGGAAGGGAATAACTGTTGAATGATATTAGCATAACACCAGTAGGCTTTATAACACCTTCAACTTTGCGAGTGAACTTATAAACCGCGGAAACTTCGTAAGAACTCAGTCCTTCTATTATTTCGTTTTCAGGCACATCGTTTAAGAACGGTGCATAAATGGTGCCTTTGTTACAATTAAGATGTTGATGATAGCTAGCGCTAACAGCGCCAATGTTGAAAAGACATTTCGTTTTTATAAACTTTTCTGCTACTTGCTTATTTTTCACTAGCAGTAATAGGCTGCCGTCGCGTAATTCACTAATTTTGTTTATATCTTTGCTCACGGTGAGTAAGGCATTGTAAACACGAAAACAAGAAACCTTCGAAAGCGGTGTAGTATTCTCATCGGATTTAATCACTATATACTTTGGGTCATCACTTTTTATTGGCGGTAAGTCAGGAAAAGCATCTTGCAGTTTTTGATACGATTTTTTACGTTTTGGTTGGGGACCTTGGGCCAGCGCAGCAAACCTGTTGTCCCCGAACTGGAAGCCCACCGGGGGCATAGTGGAAAAATTATAATACACTTATATAAGTATTGGATTATATTTCTCACTAGAAATAAGTGTTAATCGCGTTACTTAAGTAAGCAGACCGGTGTGCAAAAACAAAGAAAACACCAAAAGAGAGCTATACGAATAGCTGTAAACACAGAGAAAGACGCTAACTCAACTGCTCAGTACGAGGTTTAGTCGGTGACTGATGAACAAAATAATGTTTCTGGTTTGCTTCTTCATTTGGTCATTGACAAAACTAAGCCAATGGTAGAAAATTACACTTGTCATCCAAGCCTTTTTATTGTGAACCCATTGCACAATCAAATTTTGAGTGTCGATTTTATTTCGGTGAAAAGCTCTCGGCTTCGCAGCGTTACCTATAACCAACGGCATTAACTTTTCTCCTCTACTGCTGCAGCAAAACAATACGCTATGTCTTTCTTTTGCCAGTTTATCTCCTTTACATACTGCGCCTTTTGCAACGAGACTTCGAGCAGGTAATTAACGATAAAACAATCCAGTTTCATCCGCATTAAACTGATTCTCAGGTAAATAATGTTTTAAAAGTGTTGGTAGTTTTTCTTTAAAATCTGAGGCAGCTTTAAGATCTACATTCGCTCCTTCACCACTTCTTCTTCTTCTTCTTTACTGGCGTAGACACCGCTTACGCGATTATAGCCGAGATAACAACAGCGCGCCAGTCGCTTTTTCTTCTCGCTGCGTGGCTCCAATTGGATATTCCAAGCGAAGCCAAGTCCTTCTCTACTTGGTCCTTCCAACGGAGTGGAGGTCTTCCTCTTCCTCTGCTTCCCCGGCGGGTAATGCATCGAACGCTTTCAGAGCTGGGGTGTTTTCATCCATCCGGACAACGTGACCTAGCCAGCGAAGCCGCTGTCTTTTAATACGCTAAACTATGTTAATATCGTCGTATGTCTCGTACAGCTCATCGTTCCATCGAATGCGATATTCGCCGTGGCCAATGCGCAAAGGACCATAAATCTTTCGCAGAACCTTTCTCTCGAAAACTCGTAACGTCGACACATCGGCTGTTGTCATCGTCCAAGCCTCTGCACCATATAGCAGGACGGGAATTATGAGCGACTTATAGAGTTTGGTTTTTGTTTGTCGAGAGAGGACTTTACTTTTTAATTGCCTACTCAGTCCGAAGTAGCACCTGTTGGTAAGAGTTATCCTGCGTTGGATTTCCAGGCTGACATTACTGGTTCCTAAAGAGACGAAATTATCTACAACTTCAAAGTCATGACTGTCAGCAGTGACGCGAGAGACAAGTCGCGAGTGCGACGACTGTTTGTTTGATGACAGGAGATATTTCGTCTTGCCCTCGTTCACTGCTAGACCCATTTGCTTTGCTTCCTTGTCCAGCCTGGAGAAAGCAGAACTAACGGCGCGGGTGTTGAAGCAGATGATATCAATATCATCGGCATACGCCAGAAGTTGTACACTCTTATACAAGATTGTACCTGCTCGATTAAGTTCTACAGCTCGAATAATTTTCTCCAGCAACAGAGTGAAGAAGTCGCACGATAGGGAGTCGCCTTGTCTGAAACCTCGTTTGGTATCGATTTTCGATTCTGACGGACCTTTTGGTATTGCTCAACGTCAGTTTACAGAGCCGTATTAGTTTTGCGGGGATACCAAATTCAGACATCGCGGCATAAAGGCAGCTCCTTTTCGTGCTGTCAAAAGCTGCTTTGAAATCGACGAAGAGGTGGTGTGTGTCGACTCTGTTTTCACGGGTCTTTTCCAAGATTTGGCGCATGGTGAATATCTGGTCGGTTGTTGATTTTCCAGGTCCGAAGCCACACTGATAAGGTCCAATCAGTTTGTTAACGGTGGGCTTTAATCTTTCACACAATACGCTCGATAGAACCTCATACGCAATGCTGAGGAGGCTTATCCCACGGTAGTTGGCGCAGATTGTTTTCTATGCCCTTTTTATAGATTGGGCATAGCACACTTAAATTCCAATCGTTGGGCATGCTTTCGCCGCCGTGTTTGAATAGCTCGGCCGGCAGTCCATCGGCCCCCGCCGCTTTGTTGTTCTTCAGGCGGGTAATTGCTATTCGAACTTCTTCATGGTCGGGCCATGGAAAGTCTGTTCCATCGTCATCGATTGGGGAAGCGGGGTCGCCTTCTCCTGGTGTTATGCTTTCACTGCCATTCAGCAGGCTGGAGAAGTGTTCCCTCCATAATTTAAGTATGCTCTGGGTATCGGTGTCTAGATCACCTTTGGGGGCTCTACAAGAGTATGCTCCGGTCTTGAAACCTTCTGTAAGCCGCCGCATTTTATCTTAGAATTTTCAAGCATTACCCCTGTCGGCCAGCTTATCAAGCTCTTCATACTCACGCATTTCGGCCTCTTTCTTTTTCTGTCTGCAAATGCACCTCGCTTCCCTCTTCAACTCTCGGTATCTGTCCCATCCCGCACGTGTTGTGATCGATCGTAACGTTGTGAGGTAGGCAGCCTGTTTTCTCTCCGCTGCGACACGGCACTCCTCGTCGTACCAGCTGTTCTTTTGCATTTTTCGAAAACCAATGGTTTCGGTTGCAGCTGTACGTAAGGAGTTTGAAATGCGGTCCACAGTTCCCTTATACCGAGTTGTTGACGAGTGCTCTCGGAGAGTAGGAGTGTAAGCCGAGTAGCAAATCGTTCGGCTGTCTGTTGTGATTGCAGCTTCTCAACGTCGAACCTTCCTTGTGTTTGTTGGCGTGCGTTTTTTGCTGCACAGAGGTGGGTGCGAATCTTGGCTGCAACAAGATAGTGGTCCGAGTCGATGTTAGGACCTCGGAGCGTACGCACGTCTAGAACACTGGAAACGTGTCTTCCGTCTATCACAACATGATCGTCTGGTTTGTGGCTTTTTGATCCGGAGACAGTCAGGTAGCTTGATGTATTTTCTTATGCTGGAATCTAGTACCACAGATAACCATATTTCGGGCCCCGGCAAAGTCGATCAGCCTCAACCCATTTGGGGTTGTTTCGTCGTGGAGGCTGAATTTACCGACCGTAGTGCCAAAGATACCTTCTTTGCCCACCCTGGCGTTAAAGTCGCCAAGCACGTTTTGACATTGTGGCGGTGGCATTTCTCATAAGTGTGCTATGTTGAAGAACCTCGCTTTGATGCGGATTGTGGCTAGACGTTCATTCTCCGGAGTGAATGATAGTACTCGGCGACGGAGTCTCTTTCCCACCACGAATCCAACACCAAACTTGCGCTCCTTTATATGGCCACTGTAGTAAATGTCACAAGGACCTACTTGTCTCTGTCCTTGTCCCGTCCATCGCATTTCTTGAACGGCGGTGATGTCAGCCTTTATCTTTACGAGGACATCTACCAGCTGGGCAGCGGCACCTTCCCAATTAAAGGACCGGACATTCCAAGTGCATGCCCTCAAATCATAGTCCTTATTTTGTTTGCCATGGTCGTCATCAAAAGGAGGGTCTCTCATCCGAGGCTGTGTTTGCTTTTTCATTGGGGGTGTTTTTTTACGTGGCGGGTCCCAAACCCAGCGCACAACCCTAAGTAGGGGATATTGCCTTCTCACTTTAGCTCGCCTTCAAACGGATGTTCTTAGGCTATCTAGAGGATACTTGGTCAAAGACCGGAAGTCGTGAGCTGCTTGTGTCATATGTAAAAGAATCGTTTCTGGCCACTCCCAAGTGAATGGCGATCAGAAAACTTTCCGCACTTGCATGAACTTCTGCACAGGAATCCATCCTCCTTCACCACTTAAAGCTTTAAATTGAATATTATGTCTCAAGCGGAAAGATTCTAACCACCCCTTGCTTGCTCTAAAGTTCTCTATTTGTAACTCAGAAGCCAATAGCTTAGCCTTTTCCTGAATTATTGGGCCACTGATCAGAATATTCTTAGACCGTTTTTCAGAAAACGATTTCACTCCATCATTTATTTTTTCAAAATCAGTTATAAGTGTTTTGTTTTTGCGTTCCGGATCGGGGTTGCTTTCTAATTCTTTTATAATATGTTCCTTTTTATTTTTAATACTAGCGATTGTTGATTTGGAAACTCTATATTTTTCTGCCAATTTTCTTATAGATAGGCTTTTATTAGCCGGTTCATTCAATATCTCAGTTTTAATTTTTAGAGATAACTCCACTGGGCGTTTTCTTTTTGACATGATTGCAACAACTGATCAGATAGGCATAATTGTGTCATAGCTAATCCATGAAATTTGTTGCATACATAATTTCGCAAAAATATCGGCATTGCAAAGTTTGAAAAATTTCATTGATGCCGAAATACAAATATACACATAGGTATAGTACATAAGTAAATAGCATACAAATATGCATACATATTAAATATATTGTCCAAGATATAAAGGGATTTTAATACTTGCTGTTTAAAAAATGAGACAAATTTTGTCCAACTTCCAAGATAGACAGTGTCTAAATTATGCAGTGAATATATGGATATTTTGTATGTACTATATTATTTTGGTACAGAACTTTTTGTCCAATTTGAGCGAGTGTCCAAGTTATAAGGGTGGCCAACTTTACAGGTTTTACTGTAATTAATATTTGTGTACTTTAAGTAACTCTATATCGCATATTTTGGCTTATGTGCAAGATAATGTAAAAAAATTAAAAAATACATATATCTTGAAAAACAGCACTTCCTCACTGTACAATTGTTTGCCCAGACGCCAACTTTGAGTTCAGGCGGATAGACCCAATCTTAGCCCTTCCTTATTTTTTCTTATTTAAAATTAATTAATTGGTAGATAATTTTCCGATAGTGGAAATAATAAACCTAAATCTGATAACGAAATATTTGGTAGTATGTTTTAAATCAGAAATAAATATTTTCTGTAATTTTCTTTTATGTTTTAGTTTTTAATAAAGCATTCATACTTCATATTGACTTTATGACCATATATTATAAATTTGTAAATATTATAAAGCAGATTTCGAATTTTTTCGTAAAGGAAAAAGAAAGAAAAGAAAAAGGTTTGGATTAATGGAAACAGTAACCTTTATTCGCATTATATATTGCAGAAACTAAAAGAAGAAAACTTACAGTTTCGGTAGTTTTTTCCAAACGTATATTATTTTGCCACCATGTTATAACTGCAGGTGGTCTCCCTCCAGCACTTTGGCACAATAGATCATAACGGCGCCCGGCAGAAAGAGGCTGGTGTGCGCCAAGTAAACGAATACTCAACGGAGGAACTATGTAAAAAAATACCATAATAAATTAAACAATACAATTGCGAGGCAAATGTGAGATATGTTTTAACATATATGCACTTTTATATTCGCAAAGTAAATTGTGCAAAGCATAACAGTTTTGATTAACTAACGGCTGTTTGTGACATCTAACTCTAAAAGAGATACACATAAGGTTACACACAATATATAAAAATATTCGGGAAACGAATTGATTTGTGCCTATTTAAATTTTAACTTAAGTAAGAACTGATATATCTTTAGAACACCAAGGAAACGTATTCAATTCCTTAGCACTCTGTGTGGTTTTCGAATTACTGCTAAGTCACAAATTATACTATGAAATTCGATATCGGTACCGAGCACAATAGTGAAAGAATCTGTTAATTAAAATTTCCTTTGAATAAAGATAGATAAAAAACCAAAACAAACACTCTTCTAAAGTACTTCAAGCTAAAAGGTGAAAACAAATTCTTTATATAAACTGACAGTAATGTTGTTTAAAATCTTCTTCTTTCTTACTGGCGTAGAAACCACTTACGCGATTATAGCCGAGTTAACAACATCGCGCCAGTTGTTTCTTCTTTTCGCATCGTGGCGCCAATTGCATATTCTAAGCGAAGTCCGGTCCTTCTCCACCTCGTCTTTCCAACAGAGTGGATATCCTCCTCTTCCTCTGCTTCCCCGGCGGGTACTGCGTCGAATACTTTCAGAGCTGGAGTGTTTTCATCCATACTCACGACATGACCTAGCCGCTGTCTCTTAATTCGCTGAACTATGTCAATGTCATTGTATATCTCATATAGCTCATAGTTCCATCGCATGCGATAGTCGCCGTGGTCAATCCGCAAAGGTCCATAAATCTTCCGCAGAACTTTTCTCTCGAAAACTCGTAACGTCGGCTCATCAGATATTATCATCCTCCATGCCTCTGCACCATTCAACAGGACGGGAATAATGAGTGACTTGAAGCTGCACCTGTTGGCAAGAGTTGAATTTCGAGGCTGACATTGTTGTTGCTGTTAATGCTGGTTCCAAGATAGGCGAAATTATCTACAACTTCGAAGTTATGACTGTCAACAGTGACGTAGGAGCCTATTCGTAGGAGATATTGCGTCTTGCCCACGTTCACTCCCAGACCCATTGAATTGATTGAAAACTACTTGTATTATTTTGAATAAAGTGTGATATTCTCAATATACGAAAAATATGGCACAAAGCAACCCACGCTTTTCTCGAAATAATACAAGTATTTTTCTGTTAATTTTATTGCCAGTTTATATTACGAATTATTTATCACTTGAGTATGAAGTGCTTAAAAAGCAAGTTTTTTAATTTTTTTTAACTATATTCATTTTTCACTCTTTAGTTTAATATGATATAAAACATGTTTTTTAACCTTTTAAACCATTTTTATATTAATCATACGTGATGTTTTCACTTTCTTTAAAGATGTGTTTGAATAAATTTTTTTTTGAAATGACAGGATGTAAAGTTGATGCTTTTAGCTATGAGGTATGACAATTAAGTAATGAGACTGATTCCATAAAAACCGTATATTTTCCGATTTTGTTTTAGGAAACAAAAAAGTCACAAGGTGACATGTCGGGCAAATAAGGCGGCTGTTGCAACACGGCGACCCCTTTAGAGGCCAAATACTGGGACACGCTGAGGGCGGTGTCGCATGGCGAGTTGTCGTGATGACGGATCCAGTTACGAACTGGGCGCACCCTGTTGACTCGTTTTCGCAATATTTCGAGTACTTGGCAATAATAGACTTGGTTCACAGTTTTCATCGGTGGAACGAATTCTTTGTGGACGATTCCACGGCTATCAAAAAAGACAATAATCATCTCCCACTCCGCGCCTCGTCTTCCACGCTTTCACGTCCCTCCTTAAACTCTTTGTGCAATCGAAACACCTGGGCACGACTAAGAGCACTTTTACCATACACTCTTACAATTTTAGCGCACGTTTCCGAAGCTGTTTCGCCCAATCTGGCGCAAAATTTTATCGCGACGCATTGCCCTTGATTTCTTTTTTCCATTTTCGTGACGAGCACTACAAACACACGTCTACTCAACTTGAAGCAGCAGGAGGGGAAGCACACCGGAAAAAGAGAAAGGGAATTTTATGGTCACAGGTTTACCACAAGCGCGGCAATAAAAGTAGTCTCATTACTTAATTGTCAAACCTCGTATAGCTTTAGAGGCATTTTATTTTCATGCACCTTATGCTTATCAAACTGTTGATTATTTTGTCAATGTCATTCAGTTTCAGTACTAGAAATTACAAACATACAAATATGAATGCATATATCCAGACATACAGGTGAAGCTAATAAAAGCTTTATGAAATCAGCAAAATGCACTGAGGGACAGATAAATGTTTTCTGGGTGTAAGTAAAATTATTGCACCATTTTTTTGGGCATAAGATTAAATGCCTTAAGGGCGTTAATTGTGTTAATTACAACCACATTTTAATGTGGTTGATATGGGATTTCATCTAACGGTGGGCGGTGCCAAGCCCCTTGTCCAATTTTTACATCTGTTCCTATAAAGCTTTTCCCGACCATCTTTTTTCTGAAGTTTAATACTTGTGGCGTATTAATACAGAGAGTTATGCATTTTAGTTTTCAACATAAAAGTGGTTAATTTCTGAGTTTTGCACATACTCATAGTGTACAAATAACTGCTAAAAAGACTTCCTCCCAGCATGTTTTATCGGGTTGGCTTCTGTGGTTAAGCAGATTTTGTGAGGGCAGCCGATGTCCTGGCGCGATTACGACCATCTACAATGCCGAATTCTCTTGGGAGCCAAGGAACTCATGTACCAAATTTCATCAATAAAATTACAGACAGACTAGAAAAAGTTGCAACTCATACACAGGTGCATTCAGGCGAAGCTATTAAGAGCGTTATAAAAATATGTGTAGCCCTGTTCTCTTATAGAGCGTTATAAAAATATGTGTAGCTCTGTTTCTGAGCAGAAACATTTACTTTCTATATTTCAAGGTAAATAGCGGATTCATATAGTCTCATAAAGTACTACTTAGTTCTGTACCTAAGGAATAGCAAGATCTTTATGGCAATGAAAATGCTCATGTACCAAGGTGAACACGTGATTGTTCCAAGAATTTTCGAAAGGAAACTTTGTATTATATTAATATCAGTTGCGCAGTTCGTACCCCACGGTTGAATGCCATACATCCAAAATAGTAAAAATTTTGTTCAGAATTGTAAAATTTTTAATTTATTCTTCAAAATCTTTGTCGTCTCTTTCAAAGTAATCCGCTTGACCCCACTATACTTGAACCAATGTTTTCTCCAAACCGTTTAATATTTTCGATTGACCCAAAACGGCTTCCCCGGAGCAGTCTTTTGAGTTTGATGAATAGCCAGAAGTCATACGGAGCTAAATCAGGCGAATATGGTTATTTCGGGACGATATTGGTTGAAAATTTGCAAAAAACTCAGGAAGAATATACTACATTGATTCGACGATGTAAGAAGCGGCACGTAATTCTGGCCTCTTTTTACGAATGGCTTTGCGCAAACGACGCATAACGGTGAAGTAACATTTTGGTCGGTCGGAAGTAATTCCGAGAGCACCATACATCGTTAATTGAATAAAACCCTTAACATAACCTTAACTTTTGACATACTTTGACGAGTTTTTTCGGCTTTGGCTCACCTTTTCCACAATGTTTTGCCGATTGACGTTAACGCGACTGTGTTTTTGAAAAAACTAAGTGATTTTGGGACCAATCGTACTTTAACTTTCCTAAAACTTTGGGCCTAAATTATCTTACAGAATGGCTTTCACTGATCACATGAATTCCCTCATTTTATTGACGTGTTCATTATTAGTTGATGTTGATAGCCGTCTTGGACGTGGTTTCTCGTCATCGCGTTCTCCACCATCTTTGAATAACTTGTACCAATCAAAAAACTTTCTCGCGAGAAACAATTGTCAGAGAAGGCTTTTCCAACGTTCTGAATTTTTCGGCAGCTTCAATGTGCGAATTGATTGAAACGTGATTCCGCACACGGAATTTAATGGAACTCCTTTCTTGAATTGGTTTCTCCGCATTGGTTAAAAGTACGTATTATTAAAAAAAAAATATAGCTTTTATTTCGTCCATTAATTGAACAAACGAATTTCGTTAAAAAAATAATCTCTGGCATCAGCATTTGAAAATATATGATTCTTGGTGAAGACATTATGGGTGGGGCTGATGCTGACGAGCAAGAGAAGGAAGCCTCCGTCAGTTCGCCTTCGCTTTCTCTAAAACCTTCGTCAGTTTTCGAAGTTTTCAAATCTTATGCGAGGTCTGTCCGATAAATAACCGACCTCAACGTGAAGCTAGCGGCACATCTGAAAAAACAGTTTCTACTTCAAATTCTGCATATTATAATAGCTACTCGCCAAAATTTCAGAAATTTATCTTGCGCAATTATATGTTGACAGTCGTTTTTGTGAGTCTATTTCGGTGATTTCCCCAAAATGGAAAAAATTGAATATCGAGCTGTAATTAAATTTTTATTTTTGAAAGGCAATACGCCTTCACAAATCAAAGATGAGTTGGACTCTGTGTATGGTGACTCTGCACCATCGTTTACCACCGTAAAATTTTGGGCAGCTGAATTTAAACGTGATCGCAGGAGCTTGGAAGACGATGAACGTCCTGGGCGTCCAAAAACTGTAACCACTAACGATAACATCGCTAAAGTTCATCAATTGGTACTAGACGACCGCCGGATTAAAGTTAGGGAAATAGCTGAGATTATGAAGATGTCAAAAGAAACTGTTTGTCACATATTAAACCAAGATTTGGGCATGAGAAAGCTGTCCGCGCGTTGGGTGCCTTCGTCTGCTTACGCTAGACCACAAACGTGCGCGCATGTACATTTCCAGCGCTCTGTTGGCTCAGTTTAGAGGCAATAAAACCCGTTTTTGGCGCCGATTGATAACTGTAGACGAAACTTGGATTCATCATTATACGCCCGAAACAAAAAACCAATCTAAACAGTGGATTGAAAAGGGGGAACCAGCCCCAAAAAAACCTAAAGTGTATTCGGCTGGGAAAGTGATGGAGAGTGTTTTTTGGGACAGCCATGGAATTATTTTTATCGACTATCTTGAAAAAGGAAACACTATAACAGGAGCATACTACGCATCATTATTGGACAAGCTAAAGGAAGAAATTTCGAAAAATCGGCCACATTTGCAAAAAAAGAAAGTCTTGTTCCACCAAGACAACGCACCATCTCACACCTCAACAGTCGCCATGGTGAAAATCCACAAATTGCGGTTCGAACTGCTTGACCATCCACCTTATTCACCGGATCTAGCACCAAGCGACTTTTTTTTGTTTCCTCAACTTAAAACTGCGCTCGGCGGCCAGAGATTTTCGTCAAATGAGGAGGCAATCTCTTTCGTGAACTCGTATTTTGCAGACAAAGAAGCCAAGTACTATTTGGAAGGGTTGCAGAGATGGGAGCATCGCTGGGAGAAGTGTGTGGAGTTACAAGGAGACTATGTCGAAAAAAAAAAAATTTTTTTGAAAAAGTCGCGTGCATCATGGTTAGGTCGGTTATTTATCGGACAGCCCTCGTATGTATGTACATACAAAAAAATACTTTTACTCAGAAAACAAGTTTTTGTGTGAATTCAGTTATGTGTAATATTACTGCTTGTTCATACGGAACAAAGTATAAAAAAATTACAGAGATCTTTAATTAAAATTTTAAATATGTAAAAACAATTTACAATGATATGGATTATTTTTGTTCCCTTAATTTATTTCATGTTTTTAATTGACTAGTTTGTCAAAATACTTATACGGAATTATTTATTTAAATAAATGAGTATAGGATAATTGATGCCCAGGTTATTTGAGCTGGGGATACTGTATACTTATACTATATACTGTATGCATCATAACGGTTTTCAGAGCTATGTGGCATCAGGGGTGGAATTTTAGCCTTTATGGCAGGTAAGGTATGGAGTGTTACAAGTAAAAATCACCGTTAGAATATAATTTGATACCTTCCAGCAAGATAAGGACCCAAAGCAAATGGTGCAAATTATTAAGGATTGGCTACTTTGTTATAGTCCGTGACTATAAAACATACCGCCTCAAAGTCCAATTTAGAATATTTATAAATATATTTAAGATATTTTGAAGGGCAGTAGTAGAAAAACCATTTTTTTGTCTCTGTTATACTCAAAATAAATATAGTTTAAAAAACACGCTTTTAAAACACATCAAACTAAAAAGTGAACAATAATTCTTAGTATAAGCTAACATAATAATGAACCAAAAATTCGGGGATTATTGTGAAAATATCCCACGCTATTATACAAGTATGATATAGGAAAAATATATAAACTGTATAAATATTGGCTTAAATACGTGTGCACCATCTGAGCTGAAATTAATACGGACTGACAGGATATCTTCCACATGTACTTGGCCCATGCGAAAATTTGGCAAGATAATTTCTTTAACGAATCCCATGTTACCATTCGCTAAAGCTTTTGACCCGTCAGTGTTCGATCTTAACTTCACATTGGTCCAAAGAATATTTTAATACATTAGGAAGACCTCTTGCTTTATTGATATCATTAGGTATTGTAGTAAATATGTCCTTATTACCTAAATTTCGTGTGGTATCAATGAGTTGGTCTTGTTCCTTGAGCGTATAAATAACAGTCCCTTTATCTTGAAAACTATGCAGAACTTTTTCATTATGACTAACAACTTGGTAATTAGTTGGGTAAATTCTTAAAGCTTCCTTAATCGAGAATTCTTCAGTGGTATTTCTTGACACTTTTCCAAGAAGAACTTGAAGATGCTTAGACGTTACCTTCCAACTTTTAAAGCATCAAGCACATTTATAAATGTCGTGTTTTCTTGTTGACGCATGTTTAGAGGGATTCATATGTTCCGGCTGTTGAAATACTTGATGTTCTAGGACAGTGGTCGGCATGAGAGGATCTGTCACTGTGTTGGTAAGCACGAAAAAAAGTAGCCCAGTGAGAAATTGGAATTAAAATTAAGCATCTAATCTAAATAATTAATAGTATAATGAAAATTAACAAAATGTCTTTTAAGGATATATTCCCTATTATCTTTAAAAGACTTGGAACATAAAAGGCATTGCAAGGCACCAAAGACATTTAGAATCATAAAATATTTCTCACAGGGCATATTTGGTTTTGCGCTATAGTCTTGCGTGATGTTAATTCGTTGCTGGCTCGACAACGACTGAACGATAGAGCGTAAGCGTACATGTGAAGTTAGTTTGCAAAATTTTGCTAAGAAATGCCGACCACTGTTCTAGGACAGGCGGTAACTGCATTAGATCACCAAAGAGTAAAACATATATACCACCAACACAAGCGTCCGGTCTCTTCAGTTGGCGCAAAAACGAGTCGATCATGCAAAGCATCTCTTAAGTTACCATAGAAAGTTCGTCTATTAAGGTTGCTACGCAGCTCTCAAGTAATTGCTCAAGAACAAAAATACATTATTTCTGAAGTAATTTTGACAGCTGGTTACGCATCGTGAATGATCCACATTAGAAGAGCAAGAGAGAATAAACAAAGTAAACAAACTTTGTGCGTATGTATGTATGTGTATGGTAACACAAATATTTTCATTGAGATTTAAGGAATGTTGTTGACGATTGGTTGGTTTTGTACAACATTTCAAAATGGAACATACTTTATAATAATGATTTCAACTAATTTAGGATGAATTTGACGATTACTTAATTTCCTGCAAGAAACAATTGTTGATTTGATGTTTCTTCGCAAAACCAGGTTTGCCATATTCACATTTTATTGAAACAAAGTATTAAAAATTAGTACTAGCTTTCTTAAGAGCTGCGTACTAGCACAAGTAACTCTATCGCAGGAACGTTTCTGGACCGTTTCTTAAGCGTTTTTTTTATATGAAGTTTTTACGTTTCTTGAGAGCTGCGTACTAAGCTTTAACAGAAACTCAACGCTTTGTCATAACTTCCTGCAAGAAACAATTGTTGATTTGATGTTTCTTCGCAAAACCAGGTTTGCCATATTCACATTTTATTGAAACAAAGTATTAAAAATTAGTACTAGCTTTCTTAAGAGCTGCGTACTAGCACAAGTAACTCTATCGCAGGAACGTTTCTGGACCGTTTCTTAAGCGTTTTTTTTATATGAAGTTTTTACGTTTCTTGAGAGCTGCGTACTAAGCTTTAACAGAAACTCAACGCTTTGTCATAACTGGCACATGCCTCTAAAGGAATTACCCGTACGCAGTAGCATGTTAATTATTAGTGCATTTTTTGTACTGGTGGTTTAAGCAGACTGTGTAGTGTAGAGTCACCAACCAACCATGCTGCAATTACAGTAAGAGCACCAATTTTCACGACCGATTTTCCATAACTTGATTTTCAATACTTTAAAGAGGAAAGTTTTTCCAGTGTCTGCTCCACCTGTTACGAAAATTTTCTCTCATTTAATATCACAATTTAAGTTGATTTTTAATACTCACTGTAATCACAGAAAACAATTGCTTTTGATCAATATTCATAGCCCGCTGAGCTCTTTGAAATTGATCATTTATCACTTCAGTGTCCGCTAATTCTTTTTTTCTAACTTCAGGTTATATAATCTCTGGCTGTTCTAAAATTTCAAATGCATGTATGTACTTGATTTAATGCATTTTCAAGCCCTCGGAATTGGTGTATGTGGCTACTCATTTCCTTCAAACGATTCTCTTGACGTAAAAAATCCTCTTTTGCACTATCGAAACCTTCAAATAATTCATTTTCCAAACGATAAGGTATATATTGAGTAAGCTATAGAAAAAGTTTTCTGGATCTTATGTGACGCAGTTCTGACTTTCTTGTGTTAAAATAATGCAGCTTCTAGAACTGTCTCGTAATGGGATCTATGTGTACATTATGCTACTGATACTTGTCGTTCATGAAGAATTTTCATACATGAAGAAATTTCATACATATTTCACATGTTTTCTTCGCGCTGAATTTGTGTTGCCTGCTAAATTTTAGAATCTATTCCTTCAGGTTCTGCTTTCGATAGGTACTTTGCTATATAGTAGGCTAACGCTTCGTTTGATCGGCATGGCTGAATATTAGGGTGGATCGATTCCTGAATATTTTCGATTCGGTATTTCTAATAGTGCGGAAAAGTTGCATTAGTACTTCCTGATTCCAATGCAACTTTTTGTTTTGAGATCGGATTGCATCTTCAACCCGAACCTCGGCCTTGAAATTTCGGAAATTCGCCTAAAATCGTGAAATTGTCTACCTAGCACCTGAAATACGCATCTCATGGCAAAATGTATAAAACAAAAGTTATTTGTCACGTCATTTGCTACCGAAATGGTATATGTGATCATGGCCGTAGGACGAACAGTTCCCGAGATACGAGCGAAAAGGCGGCGCGCCACAGCGCAAGGTCAAAATTGTTGCAGCTCTCAGCTAACCTGTATTGGTCACCCAGAACCCACCGCGTGGAGGTAGCTGCTCTTCGGGTTCCTCCCAAGCCCAACCCAACCAACCAACCATATGTCAGGCTTGTTTTAGTCTCAATCTGTGTCAAATTTATTGATAAAATCAGATTTTGTACTAAACTTTGGCACTTGTTGCCTAGATTTGAGTGTAGAGCGTATAAAAAGATAACGAGATTGGGGGCCAATAACTTTAGAAGATGCCTCTGTCACCAGTTTGACGATTCTCTCGACTGCCACGGTGTGAGAGGGGAATTCACTAAATTTCCATACCTCTGCAGTGTCTCCCGACAGCCCTTTTATGAGTTCTTCGTTAGAAACTGAACAAAGAACTGGTGGAACAGTCAAGGTAATAGTCTTCCAGTTAATCATATCGTAATAAGTATTAGCTTTGAAATTCAGCTTTGGCACTTTATTACATCTAACTCTTCCATTTATGGTGTCAGACTCTGCTTCTCTGGCTGCCAGAAGACGGTCATGGGCCAACTTTCTGACTTCTATCCGTTCGTCAGTCATCATACTAAGGAGAATGTTTTCTGGAAGAGCAAAGAAAGCATTCTGTTGAATGAATGAATCGACAACCTTGCGCAGTTTAGTGGGTAGGTATCTCGACCTTTGAATTGCAGCATAGAAATGGCGCGAGCCATCTTTGATTGAACTGTTGAATCTTATTGAGAACCACAAAGGTGAGTAAACTGTAAGTATGTACTTGACCAAAATCTTTATTTCCTTTGTTGGTTTGTCAGTAGAAATGTATAATCTCAGAATTCTATTTGCACAGGTGAGCCAGCGAGATTTGCACATGTTACCTGGATGCATCGACGCTAAATCTGAGGAACATTGACCGGAAATAACAGCTTCTGATATTTTATAGAGATAAGCTTGGTCTGTGCTAAGTTGGGTCGGATTAATAACCTCAGAAGGTAATTGGCAGGATGGAAAACTTTCAAATTTGACAACAGGCAACTTCTCACAATAAGGGAGCAGTTTACCTATGTCGCCAGAGAATGTATTTGGACTCTTTGAGACACCATCTATGTGTTCGAAAAAAGCACGGAATGGAAGTTCGTTGAAATTTAGAAGACAAACAACCCACTGTAATGGCCTACCTATTCTTTCTTCTAGTTTCCGAATGATTCCACCTTTCCAACCTGTGTTCGTGTTGGTGCCATCAGCACCGACAACTTCTAGATGTTCCACATCAACTGAATTGTCTTGTAAATGTTGCCATATAGCTTGCGTCTCATCCTCAGCTGACCCGGAAGGAGAAGTGACGTGGCCAAAGTAATGACAACCAGATTCCGCTATAAGAGAAATATGTTCCTCTTTGACAGTGTCGCGGTAGTACTTTTCACCTTCGCTGACTTGTGTAAGTGTATTGTCTTTGCGGCCGTCAAAATACAGCCCATATACGGAGTCAATACTTTCGGTGTTCTGGAGCTTAACACCAACACTTTTTTTTGCCCGACTAATCTTGCATTTGTCAGTGACAAAGCTAGCCTGATCCTCTGTTATCAAACCTGCTTTTTTGGCATCCAGAAAAGCCGATGAAACAATCAAGGCCGCTGCTCTATCACTTACTCCAAATCTTTGGGCAGCTAAAGCAGTGTGTTCTAATACTAATGAGTTTTGTTTGATTTTAGAGGATGGAAGAGAAAATTCATCATCACCATCGTTTTTCGAAGAATCAATGTGCGACGCGCCTACATTGTTGTCGTCTGTATGAGAGTCTGGCTGAGCTGAATGGTCACGTGTTCTAGCTGATACTTTTCTGGTAAGTGTTGATGTTGAATGACGTCTTGAAAGCTTTTCTTTACGTTCATTTTTCTTTGTAATCTTTTTTGTTTCAGGTAGATCAACACTTCCAATGCGACCAATTCTTGTGGTTCTCTGGTCCAAGAGAAATGGTTGTTCACTGATAGGAACTTTCCTTTCCTTTGGACAAGTGCAAGAAGAAAAATAAATGCATTTACAAGCAGCGATGTCAAATAATTTTCCGGCAGAAGAGACAAAGTCGTCTCTTTTAGAGCTCAAACCTATTGGGTTCCTTAAAAACATTTTTTTAAGAGTCAGAAATTTCTTATGGTATGTGGTGAGCATTTGTACAACTCTGGTGTGTGAAACTATCGGAATAGATGACTTTTTGAAAGTATTTTCAACCTTTTTTGCAACTATTTCTGTAACCTCTTTACTCCTAGGTTCATAGTTGTCGCCTCGGAGTCGCCCTATACCAAATCTTTCAAACTGATAACACAAAAGAACATCCTGGTAAGTAGGTAACTGGGACTCAGAGAGATTGTACGGATATATGCCAAACACAGGACATTTCTGTCTAAATTTAAATTTAGATACAGACATTTTGAGTTCTGTGTTTTGTTGAGTGAATATAAGTGATAGCACCTGGCGAAATCACCGACAAGAGTGAAGGAACTCGATGAAAAAATATTTATGTGGAGACCAGTCCGAACGTGTCGTATGGCGCAGGTGAATGAATGTGAGTGATAGCACTCGGCGAAATCAACGTCAAGAAGTGTGGCCGCAAGCCGATTTTCACCTTGCGCTGTGGCGCGCCGCCTTTTCGCTCGTATCTCGGGAACGGTTCGTCCTACGGCCATGATCGCATATACCATTTCGGTAGCAAATGACGTGACAAATAACTTTTTGCCATGAGATGCGTAATTCAGGTGCTAGGTAGACAATTTCACGATTTTAGGCGAATTTCCGAAATTTCAAGGCCGAGGTTCGGGTTGAAGATGCAATCCGATCTCAAAACAAAAAGTTGCATTGGAATCAGGAAGTACTAAGGCAACTTTTCCGCACTATTAGAAATACCGAATCGAAAAAATTCCGGAATCGACCCACCCTAATATGTATGTTTATTAAATATACAGATTTTATTATGGTTAAAAAAATGGTTATGGTAGTAAGTGAGCGAGTTATGCTCTTTGTGTGTTATAAATATGTAATATGCGATATATATGTATGTATGTACAATATAAAATATGTTATTTTAACACATGCTTTTTATTTTTGCTTACGATTGCCGTAGCTTATTTTTGCAATCCTGCTTATACTTGATTAAGTATAAGGGGTATTGCTGGAAATTTCTGCAAGTAAATGCTTGAAAAAAATTTTTTTTTCTTTTTTGGTTTGTAGGATAGGTTTTGTGTTATAACACAACGGTAAGCATTTACCGGCAATCAATAATCCGCTAAATACAGTATCAAACTGCTTTGTTTGCGGTTTCTCGGTTTTTACCGGAAAATAAACCGACTACCGAAAACAGTTTGGTAACGGTTTCCTGTTCTTTTTTGACCGGAATTTTGGCCAGAACTACAATTTTAAATTTTTGTTTGAATTCCAAACATACATATCGTCACCTGAAATGCAAAATAACGTAACAACATTTTCGGAAATTTAAAGTGGCATGAATGAAACACGAAATAAAATGGAACATGAGTGAAACAAAATTTTAATATTGGTTAAAACTGGTTTATATCTGACCGCAGAACCTGAAAATGTTGAATATATGTAATATTATGTATGTAATTTGAAGTAGTGAAGCGTAATCAATAAGACACTCAATTTCGAATTTTTTGATGATACGTTAGTTTGCATTTCAGGTGACGATATATGTATAAAAAGATAAAAATATTGATAGGAAACGAAACCACTCACTTTGATTTCCACCAGGGGCTTTTGAGGATAATATTGTATGAGTGGATGTGCGTTAATTTGTGTGTGTGTTAATTTACGTTTGCCTGTGCCTATGCTTGTGCGTGTGCTTCTGCCTGTTTTTTCTTTCCCCAGTCCTTTTGCTGCTGGTGTTGTTGTTGTGTTTTCCTAGTTCCTCTTTTGTCTCAATTTGGGTTATTATTTTCACAGCACTGTGTTTTCTGCCACCTCACTTTTTTTCCTTGGTTTTGGTTTTAGTTTCACCATACATATGTGTATTTAACCGCACCGCACTTTTTGTCACCTCACTTTTATTCTTTGTAACTGCACTTTTGTTTGTTCACAGTTCACACTTTTGCCAACATATACACTATATGCACATATGTAAATGAGACTTTGTATATCGTTTTTATATTTTCTTTTTTTTTCCAATTTCACCACCGCTTTCCTTTTCTTTGTTTATTTTATTTGGGTTTTCTTTTCCTTTCACGTTGTTTCACCGCTTTGCTTTTTTTTTGTTTCCAAATTTTGTCCACAGGTTTCCACTTTTGGTTTTTTTTTTACACTACCGGTTTTGTTCTACCGGGACTTTCTTTTGTTTTGTTTTTTTTTTTAGGTTTTTTGGTCATCAACGGTCAGTTGTTACCGTTTCCCCACTTTATATATTGTTCTGTATGGTCAGTTGTTACTACCGTTTTTACTTGTTTCCACTTTTTACCCTTTTTCACTTTTTTTTGTTTTTACTTATTATTATTAATAATTCTACCGCGTCACCGGTTATTTTTATTATTATAATTTCGTTTTTTTTTTTAATTAGTTGATTTTATTATCGCGTCACCGTGATTAATGCTTTGTTTTTTATGTTCTTGTCTCCACTGGTGCCGTCCGGAACGGCTCGAAGGACCATGTATATTTTTCTGTTACGCACTACCGGCACTCACCTTTAATGAATTCGAAGGAACCTTTTAAACAAATGAAGTTCGCACGGTTGGAAGTACGTTAGTGTGTTGATCGGCGATCGCGATGTCGAAACGTGTATGCGCACGGATAGAGAACAAAAGAGCCCTCGGCGCCGTCCGCCAGTCCCTTTTGTTAATTGTGTTCTGGTGTCCTCGGGTGTGGTGTGAAAGTATGGTGTAGATGATGATGCGGTGGGCATCATGCCAATGTGTTGAGAATGGGGTGTGTAGTGTGGGATGAGAATGTGATGCGCATGATGCCAATGTGTTGAGTATGGTGTGTGTAGTGTGGGGTGAAGATGTTGTGTGTATGTGTGGGGTGTAGTTGTCTTATATTAATAAGGGGGGCTCAGAAGCTCATTTAGCCACACATAAATTTCTGTACTTCGTCAACTTAAGAAGCCTTCGAAAACGTTCTTTTAGTGCTCCAAATGCATTTTTCACATTCTTGCCGATGAGTGTTAGCGAACTACCGCAAGGGTTTGCCTAGTCCCCGAGTATAAAAGTAGAATTTGGAAATAACCTTTACATAATACTTTCCCCTTTCCTATAAAATGCTTACCTTTTTAGAACTCTAAGGTCATGATATGATCCGAGTTCTACTAAATAAATATCAATAAATTTTTTATCAGCATCGACAATGGCCTCTAAACAATACTATAATTTTGGCTTTTCCAGAGTTCGTAGCAAAAACGGGTGTGTTCACCTTTTTTTTACCTTCTTACAAAAAAATACTCATAAAGAAAACTGTTATAACAAAAACCAATCTATTGAGTAATCTAAAGTGTTGCGACTCAAACGATAAAAATATGTTTTTGAGTGATAACTGAACACGAGTTAATTGTAAACGACACAAAATAATAAAATTTTAAACACCACTTCATAAGAAACAAGTAAGAAAGGGCTAAGTTCGGGTGAAACCGAACATTTTATACTCTTGCAACTTTCAAGAATTAACGCTAGGGAAATACCACATTTACTAAGTGCCTAACGTCAATAATAGGATCGGAATTCAAACCTATTTATAAATTTGGGATCCTATGCCTACCTATAGTTGTGTTTTACTCGAAAATATCAGTCAATGTGTAGGTTATATAATTGAAATTCAGGGATAATCCTACTCTGACAAGCGTATGTCTGTACGCCAAAAATTGATCGAATCAGGCCAATACTTCCCTAACCCATATACCTAATATAAAAATTTTCGAATTGCCAGGTAAAGTCGCTGGATATATCAGCCAATATTTGAGTTATCTCAATGAAGTTGGGAGCACGAGTTTTAATTATGACAGTGCATTTTTTTGCCAAAAATGGATAAATTTGAGCGAGAACTTGACCTAGCCACCTTATAACCAATACCAGGATTTTTGAACTTCCGGCTGACTTTGCTCCATATGATTGATGATTTAACCTTAATAGTTAATGGATAAAATTGGGTCGATACTGACCCAACGCCCCTATACAACATACGAGTATAATGGCTTTCGTTTCTCTAACGAATCTTATGCCGAATTTTTCGGCTAGTGTATGAGTTCTATAGAGTATATGTATATGTACATATATAAAACATCTAATATTCCAGTCCCCTTCCTTACTTGTTTATGTTTTTTCGTCATATTTAGTTGAGCTCGTGTTTTCATTTTATAATTTTCTACCTTTTATCAAATGTTTGTTTTATATGCACTTTTGTTCAGACGTATCATATGAATGTGAACTTTCGCGCCTATGAATTTTAGGGTTTAAAAAAAGGTTCATTCGCTGACAAAGCTATGTAAAAAAGCATCTGGCGACCTATACCGTAGAATCGAATAGATTTGCACGATAGGAATACACAAATACATATATGTATGTATATGTACGAGTATATTATTAAGTCAACAATAATCTGCATTGAGATTAAGTCTAGTGGAGTGCTCAGAGAGAATGAAGCAGCAAAGGATAGCATATTTAGCAGTACTCGTCCCCTGCTGATGATTTGCGTTTGGCTCGTAGTCAACCGAATTCGTCGATATTTCGAGCAAAGACGTGTGAACTAACATCACTTATGACCGAAGCAAATTTAAAGAATCATCAGTCTTTACTCATTAAAAGCTTCGTTAACAATAAAATTTGTACTAACTTTTTACCCTGTTATGATAACATTTTAAAGAAAAATAGAAAAGTTGTCCTGATCAAAAAATGTTTCAGAATCTGAGGCTAAAGTTGAGCTTTAAAAATTATTGGATTACACTGCGTCCTGAATTTTAGAGCATCAAAGCGATGTAACTAATGAACTTAATGAGTCCTGTAATCACATAACATTAATAGGAAAAGGAGGCTTTGATGACAGTTCTGGGCAGGGCAAATATTAGCAGAAATTTTAAAATAATAATTTGGGACCCAATAATTTATTTATCACGTCATATGTTCCTTTAGAACTGATAATAAAACCACAAAATTATGAAGAGCACAAACTAATTTAGAAAACCTCTCATCCTTCGTCCACAATCTATTGCCGGCCTGTTCGAATTAGATTAACCCTAGATAAAGAATTATATTTTAAAGAAAAATTCAACAATTAAATCCCACAATAACAAAATTCAACATTTAAACCTCATCTGCAAAATGCTGCATATGCCAGGTCAAAATTACTGAGATGAGCGATATCGACAAATACTTAAAAAATAAGTCTATACAGATCGCTATGAATTCGGATTGTCTCCATTACATGTCTACATTCAATTTTTTTAATATTTTCTTCTGCTTCTTATAGACGTGAAATCAGGAAATAGCAAAGGGATTTAAAAGATAAAGAACGATTTCTGAGAAGGAAACAAAATTCAGTGAGAAAGACTGCTAGAAAATTTTCAGCGGGGCCCATACATCTGCTGAAATAACTGGCCTAAAAATAATTTATTGAAAATTGTTCAACATTACTACAAGCCTTATCATCAGGGTACAACATTTTTTTTTTGTTTTCAATATCTTTTTATTTATTGAATCTGCTTTTTGTGTGTTTAAAGCCTAACAATAAGTAATAAAATCTTAAACCTATTTAAAAACTAGACACGCTCAAGCAAATGATTGAGGTGTTTTGGTGATACATTGCTCCTCAGTACGCGGGCATATCTCTTCTTTTAAGGCGTGTTTCATTGCAGGAATGTACCAAAGCATTAGCCAAAGGGTTTGGGTGATCACGGAGTTTACATATATATTTAATTCTGCTGTCTTCTACTTCTTTTCTTACCATAGAAATACCAAGGTCTTTATGGATATTCTCATTACGCATGTACCATGGTGAACACGTGATTGATCTAAGCATTTTTGATTGGAACCTTTGTATTATGTCTATATTAGTTGCACAGGTCGTACCCCACAGTTGAATGCCATACATCCAAATCGGCTTTATGACCGCATTATATAAAAGCACTTTGTTGTCTAGGCTAAGTTTGGAGTTTTTATTTAATAGCCAATTTAAATTTGCAGCTCTTATCTTCATGCAAGTTATTTTACTAGATATATGTTTTTTCCACGTAAGTCTTCTATCTAGGTGAATACCAAGATAGGTTACTTCATTCGCTTGGGGTACTAAAATATTGTTAATTTTTATTGCCGGACACATTTTTGGTCTAAGCGAAAATGTAACATGCTTACACTTTTGTTCATTTACCTTTATACGCCAGTTAGCTAGCCATTCTTCGACAAACTTTAAGTGCTCGGCTAATATTCTTGATGCTATTATGTGGCATTTGTTACGGCTCACTATAGCTGTGTCGTCCGCAAAAGTAGAAGTTAATACATTGTTAGCTGTTGGAAGATCTGCTGTATATATGATGTATAGTGTTGGGCCTAGAACACTGCCCTGGGGTACACCAGCCCTTATGTGTCTTTCATCAGATATGAAATCTCCCACTTTTACCATAAATTTTCTATTTTTTAAATACGATTCCAATGTTTTATATAATTTTGAAGGCAGAATATTTTTAATCTTGTATAAAAGGCCCTCATGCCATACCTTATCAAACGCCTGAGCCACGTCTAGAAATATAGCTGAACAGTACTCCCTGTGCTCAAATGCTCTTCTTATTTCGTTAGTAATTCTATTTACTTGCTCAATCGTGCTATGTTTTTCACGAAACCCAAATTGGTGCATTGGTACTATATTATTTTCGTGGAGGAAAGGAGTCATCTTTGATAGTAACAATTTTTCAAATATCTTAGAAAGACAGGGTAGAAGACTGATTGGTCTGTATGAAGACGGCTGTGTTAAGTCTTTCCCAGGTTTGTCTATCAAGATGATCTGCGACTTTTTCCACGAATTTGGATAGTGTCCGAGATTAAGAATTGCATTGAAGAGCAAAGAGAGCACCTTTACGGCAATATTTGGTAACTCAATTAGCATTTTTGGGGTAATATTATCATGTCCAGGTGATTTTTTGGGGTTAAGCTCTTTTATTATTCTAGTAACTTCAGAAGTAGAAGTCCTAATAGACACATGCGACTCTTTTGCGGTATTGGGCAAGGTTGGCAACTCAAAGTTGTTCTTTGGGCAATTGGGTTGAAATACCTTTTCTAGGTGATTTGCAAAGCAATTTGCCTTGTCCTCATCACTACGTGCCCAATTACCATTCAACTGTCTTAGAGGCATGTTAGAATCTACTGGTGGCTTGAAAGACTTTTGTGCTTTCCAAAGAGAATTTTGTTTGCGAGAATTTGGACACAGTTTCTTTATATAATTTTCAGTGTTGTGTTCCTCTTCGCATTTAAGCGCTTTTTTTAACTTTCGTACAGCAGATTTCAGTTGAAGCAAAGTTGAAGGGGATCGACTTAACTGCCATTCCCGCCTAGCTCGCCTTTTCTCATTTACAAGTTTCTCTATTTCATTATTGGTGATCTTTCTAAAACCAACTGGTTTGTTATTTCTTTTTGGTGTTGCCAATACAGCTGCATTAGTTATTACGTCATTAATTTCTCTTATATTTTCATCAATGTCTCTTCCTGTATTTATTTTGCAATCAATATTGATGTGGGTGCTGATGTACTTTCTATATTTCAACCAGTTAGTTTTATGTGATGTTAGAGTAACTTTTGGCTCAAATATCATGGGCTGTTCGTATAACTTTATTAGTACAGGAGAATGATCAGATGATAAGTCTGTACATGTATCAGCTGTCATAAGCGATCTATCTATATTTTTGACTACAGCAAAATCTATTAAGTCTGGTATTTTTCTTCTATCACTGGGCCAGTATGTCGGCTTACCAGGAGATATTATATCCAGCTTATTATTCTTATTCATAATAGTGTAGTACAACTGTCGTCCTTTCGGATTAATAAGACGTGAGCCCCAGTACGTGTGTTTTGCGTTATAATCTCCACCTGCTAGAAATTTTTGACCTAGTGTTCCAAAAAAGTCTTTAAATTCGATTTCTGTAATTTTAAAACGAGGTGGACAGTATATAGCAGTAAGGTTTAAGTCACAACCCCGATTTTTGAGTGAAATTGTTGTAGCTTGTAACTGTGGAGTAGCATGCGATTCTAGGGCATAGTGGTTTAAACGATTTCTAATCAACACTGCCGTGCCACCATGCGCTTTTCCATCTGGATGATTTGTGACATAGACTCTAAATCCCGGAATATTGAAATTATTTTTATTTGTTAAATGAGTTTCTGATATAAGCATTACATCAATATTCTTTTCAGACAGAAATCTGATAATCTCTAATTTATGTTGGTTAACACCGTTGGCATTCCATATACAGATATTTAGTAAGCTCATTTTTTACTTAATAAATTTTGCAGCATTTGATTTTGTGATTTTATTAAATCTTGGATCATGTTTTGCATGGTAGACATAAATTGTGTCATACACTGTGTAAGATTTATAATCATAGTTTCAATACCTCCATTTGGAGGATTTTGCGGCAGTTGCATTTGCACAGTGTTGCCTTTCACCACATTTGCATAGCTTCCTTGCATATTATTACTGATAGAAGTAATAGGATTTGAACTTTTCTCTGAGGTTGCTATAATTTCATTACGGGGTGTTTGTAACATTTGGTTACGACGTGCTTGAATGCCCTGTGACAACTTCGATTTCAAATCTTTATATACTGGACAACCCCTGTAGTTAGCAGTGTGATTTCCTCCACAATTGCTGCATTTTTTATTTAATTCTTCTTTCTTAAGGGTGCATTTCGAAGTGGGATGTAAATCACCACATACCACACAAACACTGCGTAGAGTGCAATATGATTTAGTATGCCCATATTCTTGGCAGTTAGTACATTGTACCGGACCATTTCTTTTATGTGGTTCTTCCACAGTTACTCTGCGATGCAGCAAATATTTCAGATTGTATATAGGATGGGTCTCATTTTTTTTTTAGTTGATTCGAATTCGGCAACAATTCAATTTTAAACATTGGCTGTGGTACTTTGTTTCTATTAAATATATTTACAACTGTTTTAATTCCAAAACCACATTCCTCCAATGCTTCTTTCACTTCACTAGAGTCTACGGCGGACTCTATGCCCTTGATTACAACAACTAGGCCCTTAGAGCTCTTCAGTTGATACGAATAATAATTTTTGTTTTTATTCGACAAAAATTTAACGATTTCCATGAAACTTTTTTCAGTGTAGGACTGAATTTTTGTTTCGTCTATATTGCCTTTTTTCAAAGGCACTATATGAAAATTGTTAGTGCCAACAATTTCACTTAAATTCGCAACAAGAGTATTACTGCTACGCTCGCGCAAATATATCGGAGGTGGTTTGGCATGAACGACTGTGGTGGTACCCTTCGCATCGTCGTCTGAACCATTGCTTAGTATGGCAAATCTGTTGCCATTTAAAACTTCCGTTTTGTTTTTATTTGGTGTGCTGCCTTGAAATTTTTTAGGATTGACCGCTGATTTAGAAGGACTTAATTTCCTCTTTATATTGACGTAGCGGTCAATGCCTGTTTGTACAGACGGGCTTTTTTTTGTTGGTACACTCTCACCTTGCCTTGTGATTTTCTTCGTTGCCTGCTCGTTTGTTGGTACCTGCAGGCTGGTTGGTGTCAGGGCATTTGTTATTGCCCGATTGTTGTTTTCGGCTGCTACTGCTGACTGCGTTCTTTGCTTCGATTCCTTTTCAGCTGATCGCCGCGATGACTCATCATCGCCGTTACACTTTTTATTTGCAGTAGTTGTGATTGTTGTTGGGTCGACAAAGCTGAAGTAGGCATTTAAGGAATGCCTACGGCCTTGCTGATGAGGCTGCGAAGCACTCATTATTGTTTGTTTGATTTTTGTTTTGTTTTTTGTTTTCACTTGTTGATTCGTGCACTAATTGTTTATGTTTATTATTATTAATTTGTGTGCACTGTTTTAAATGTTTGTTTACAATTTATAAATTGTTTTTTTGTTTTACTTTGGTTTTATGATTAATTTTTTTTTGTAAAGATTGAATTCACGGAGCGAGTTAAATAACACGTCCGTACCCTTTGAACACTCTCTTTAGAGAAAAAAAAGGTACAACATTAATGTGGAAAAATTTAGAACATTTGCACTAGATACTACAAGGGCATTAACATCAAAGTATTCCTGATACGAGTATAATCTTCCTACGTAAGTGAAAAAATATTTAATTCCCGCCTCCGATGTTAATCAATATGCATTAGTTTCAATTCGAGAGCTCTCAAAAGAAGCTGTAGAGTTAAGGAAAGAGAACTCCAGGAGAAGAGAAGCCTTTGGCCGTCTTATTTTTTCAATATAATTGTTTATTACTTATTATGACTTTACAGAGCTTAGGCCAACATTTCACTATTTATGTAAGCAGTTGAAGTATTTTTGGCCGTTGATACAAAACCAACCACTGTGCATGGACCGGCTTACTCCCTATATAACGGTACCGTTACAACCTATTAAAAGTGCGATAAATCAATAACTCGAGATAATATGAGAGGGATTAATAGAAGCCGGTGTGGTACCGTGCACTTTTGGGTGAAATCACATGTTTCCGGATCCGCCCGACCGATTATAACCAAATTTGGTACGTGAAATTTTCGAACTTTCAGGGGACTTATACCACATATCTCGGCCAACATGTGAGTGATCTTAATGAAAATGAAAGAGCGTGTTGTACTGATAGAATACATAATATCCAGCTTCCTTACTCCATAGAATTCGTGAAGGAATGTGAGGTAGCTTAATTAATTTCAGGGAACGTTTTATTCATATGTGGCATACTAGTAGGATGTAGTTTTGGCAAAATCGATAAAATGAGTCGATACCACCCTCAAATCCTGTTGTAAATTTAGTTTTATCTGGAAGCCGAATTAAAACTTCAATAAAAATTCAAAACATTTCAATATTTAGTAGAAATAAACAGAAATATTAATTCATTCAAAACATTTCAATGTTTAGGAAATATAAACAAAATTATTAATTAATTCAAAGTATTTCAGTACTTAAGTAAAATAAACCATGTTATTAATTCATATCTGATAAACAATATCAACTTATATTTGACAGACCTATCGCTTTAGCTATGTTCAAATGCTTGACTTTAGGTACGCCTTTTGTTAGGATGTCTGCTAACATGTTGTTTGTTGGTGTGTAGCACAATCTTATTTTACCGCTCTCTATCTTCTGCCTAATAAATTTACCCTTTATATCAACGTGTTTTGTTCGAGGCGAGTACGTATTGTTTAAAGCGACATGAATAGCACTTTTGTTGTCACAATGTAAGTCCATTACGGTTGATGCTTCTGGTGTCAATTCATCTTGCAGTCGCTGGAGCCACGTTGCCTCTTGGATGGCTGCTGTCATGGCCATAAATTCGGCTTCAGTTGATGATAACACTACTGTTCGCTGGCGACGAGTGGACCAAGAAATAGGAGCACCTTGTAGCTTGAAGATATAGCCGGTGGTTGATCGTCTTGCGACTAAGTCGCTACCCCAATCTGCATCGCAGAATCCAACAATGTCGCTTGTAACTGCATTGAATACAAGCCCACTGTTTATTGTACCTTTTAAGTACCTCATGACGCGTTTAACAGCAGTCCAATGGCCTTTACCTGGGTTTGAGGAGAATCGGCTTAATAAATTTACTGCGAAGCTTATGTCAGGACGGGTGATCTGCGAAGCGAATAACAAACAGCCAATAGCCTGCATGTAGGGTACTTTCGCCATTTCCTCTTTTTCAACGTCAGTAGTTGGCGACATTTCGCTGCTCATTTTTTGGTTTATGTCAATAGGTGTTGCCATAGAGTTGCAGTCGAACATTTCAAAGCGCCTTAACATGTCTGCTATATATTGATGCTGTTCAACCTCAATTGTACCCCGTACCTTGTTTCTTTGGACCCGCATACCAAGAACTGATGCAACTTCACCAAGGTCCTTCATTTTAAATCGTGATGACAACTCTTCCTTCAATTTGTTCAAACAATCTGCTCTATTTGAAAACAGAAGCACGTCGTCAACGTATAACGCCAGATAAAGTTTTTCGTCGCCTCTTATGCGATAGTACACGCACTGATCAACCTCACTTCGTGTCAAACCAATGCTTAATAAAGCGTCATTGAACTTGTCGTTCCACAACCGGCTTGACTGTTTCAGACCATAGAGTGATTTTTGTAATTTGCATACACGCCCTGACCCATCGTTGAATCCATCTGGCTGAGTCATATAGATGTCGTCATATAATTCAGTATTTAGAAATGCGGTAATCGCATCCATTTGATGGATAATTAAATTGTATTTAGCTGACAGTGCAAGCAAAAATCTTAGCGACGTATATCTGACTACAGGAGCAAATGTTTCCTCATAGTCGACACCATACTTTTGATTGCATCCCTTTACAACCAGTCTAGCCTTTCGACGCACAAACTGACCATTTGCATCCACTTTAGTTTTGAATACCCATCTACATTTAATGGCCTTTTTACCAGGTGGCAATTCAGTCAAACACCACGTTTTATTAATTCGAAGGGAATCCATTTCTGCCTGAGCGGCTGCTTTCCATTCATCTGAATAAGTACTGCCCATCGCTTCTTGTATAGTATTGGGGTCACACGAGACAAAATCAACTGCGGAAAAATTATAATCCTGTCTCTTACCTGCGACTCTCTTAGAACGCCTCAACATATTTTCTTGCGCGTCTTCTGCTGTTTCAGAATCATTTGCGTTTTCATGGACAGGGGAATGGCTGTTGAATTTAATTTGATTAACTTCAACATCTGCACTGTGCTTCTTTTGCTGTTGATCTACATTCGATAATTCCTGATTTTTATTAATTTCATTATCTTCTGCTGAATTATGAATGTTGCGTAATTTATTTTCAGGGGAATCGCTGTTTGACTTGACTTGATTAACCACAATATCATCACTATGATTACTTTGCTGTTCATCTGAATCATTTTCAGATGGAATTTCGAAAATGTAGTTGTTCCTTTTTTCGTCTTTGTTATGCGCTTCGATAAAGCTAACATGACGGCTTATTACAATTTTTTTGGTTTTATTATTGTACAAGCGGTATGCTTTGGTAGCCGCACAATATCCCAACATAACACACTCGACGGACTTACTATCTAGCTTTTTGCGTTTTTCACGTGGTATGTGACACATAGCTTTACAACCAAACACTCTCATGTGTTTCAAACTTGGTTTTTTTTTTGTCCATAGTTCCACTGGAGTTTTCGAATTAGATTTAAAGGGTACACGATTTAATATATAAGCTGCAGTGTTTGCAGCTTCTGCCCAAAATTTATGACTTAAACCTGAGTCTATTAGCATACAACGCACTTTCTCAATTATTGTTCGATTTAATCTTTCGGCTACACCATTTTGTTCAGGTGAATAGGGCGACGTGGTTTGGTGCACTATACCCGCTTGCGCTAATAAGTTTTTAAATTTTTCGTTGGTGTATTCGGTTCCATTATCCGAACGCAACACTTTAATTTTTCGCGACAACTGATTCTCTACGAGATTTTTAAACTTTACGAATTCTGCAAAAACTTCCGATTTACTTTTTATTGACACTAAGAAAATTTTGTGAGAAAAATCGTCAATAAATGTAACTATATAACGAGAGTTAGAAAACGATTTTACCGAAAATGGTCCCATAACATCCGAATGTATTATGTCTAATAAACCTTCAGCACGTGTTTCACTGATTTTAAAAGATGCTCGCGATTGCTTTCCTTTTAAGCATGTAATGCACTTTTCATCGTTCATTTTTCCGAATTCTACGCCGTACGATGCATTTTTTACTTTACGCAAGTGTTCGTCGCATATATGTCCCATTCTTCTGTGCCATAATTCATGTTGTCGCGCAATGAATGTTTTATTTATTTGATTTTTAGACGAGATTTCACAATTTAGCCGGTATAGCCCATTTACTTCACATGCACTGGCAATTAACTTTTGTTCATTGTTGTAGATTTTACAATCATCATTCTCAAAAACAACTTTATTGCCGTATTTGGTCATTTGTCGAACCGACAACAAATTTGCACAAAGCTCCGGCACATATTCCACGTTTTTCACAACACTTTCATTTTTTGAATGTTTTGTTAACAACACCATGTTTATATCACCTTTTGATCTCACTGAAAGAGTTTTGTTATTTGCGATTAGAATGTTTTTATTTTGTACCGATTATTCATTTACCATTATGTTATTATTTCTGGTCATGTGCGAAGTTGCGCCAGAATCAATGAACCAGTCATCTTGATGAATGTCATGTGTAAAGAGAGAAGCGAAAAGAACATTTTTTGTTTTATTAAACGTGCTGCCATCTCGTTTCGATTTGTTTGGGCATTGTTTTGCAAAATGACCTAATTGCTTACAAGAGTGGCACCGAAATTTTTTTTCTTTCGGTTTCCCTTTAGAATATAGGACATTTTCAGAAAATTTATGGTCAAATTTTACATCCTGCAGTAATAGGGTTTTAACACTATCGATCGTCAGCTTTTCCTTTGAATTTTCAACAGCCAGCACTAGAGCACGGAAATCGTCTGGTAGACCTGCTAACATCAATGATGCAGTGAGCTCTTCGTCAATGTTCAGTCCAGCATTTTGAACTTTTAGTGACGTCATTACTATGGAGTTGACATACTCTTGTGTGGATACGTAATCCGAGAGTTGGCATTGAACTAATTGTTTCAGGAGCTCCACCTTGCGTGTAAGACCAGTGTCCTCGTATGCAGAGAGTAACGCTGTCCACGCCTGCTTTGCGCTTTCTGCCGTTGCGATGTGTGAGAAATTATTTGGTTCTATCATCAGCGTAATTTCTGCTAATGCACGTTGATCGGAATCCAGTTCTTTTTCTGTAGACACTGCCGATAGCCCATTTTCAACTATCTTCCAGCAGTTTTTAATGATTAAATATGACTTCGCGTGCCGCTTCCATACATCGAAATTTTCGCGACCTTTAAGTTTTTCGAATGGAAAAGTTAACGCGTTGGTTGCCATGCCAAAATCTATATTCGTAATTATCTAGCTCACAGTAATCAATCCGCGCCGGAAACCTTTTTCAAAGTTTACTTTTCATGCTTTTCTACTTGAACCGATATTATTTCGTGACTTATAGGCCCATAACCTGTTGTAGATTTAGTTTTATCTGGAAGCCGAATTAAAACACGTCATCTTCAAGTGAACTTAAAACGGAAGTAAAGTATATTTTATTAAAGAATAATATGTCCGCTTATATGAGCAGAGTTGCATTTAATAAGTATAAATGATCGTTCTATTTAATTTTCAACAAATCCCATATACTCATATCATTATACATATGCGGTATATATGTGGGGTGGCATCCCTGGCAGAAAGGGAAAAATAGGAAAAGGGACAACATTAAACGACATAGCGTGGGTTACTCCGACTGCGACGAGCAAAAGGAGTGCGAGTCAGATACCAGTCACCAAACTGAGCGGATGTGCGTGCGCGGCGAAGTAAAGAAATAACGTTGTCATAATTAAGAAGAGTATTAATAAGAAGTGTTTTAACTAAAAGTAAAGAAGTAACGTTTTATAATTAAAGAGAAGTATTAATAAGAAGTTTTTTAACTAAAAGCAAAGAAGTAACGTTTTATAATTAAAGAGAAAAGTGTTTTAACTAAAATAAAACTAAATTAATGCACTTTTCAAACCAAAAGAGCATCTTTATTTTGGACATTGCGGACTGAAGAGGGTAGCGAACCCCACATATATATATATAATTGCTAGGATACTGATCCTCTGGTTGACGGTTTGCAACTTAAGCTGCACTTTTTAGTCAAATTTTCGACATTTATTGGCTTAAAAAAATAAGTTGTAACAAAAAAATCCTTCGTTCAATAACTAGATAATGTTATTTTAAAAATGTCAACATAATTCGTACTAAATCGGCCCATGACTTTTTGAAAGATCGTCTCCACCTACTTCGAAAATGGGGTTTTGCTAAAAATGAATTTGAAGTTTTACTGACCGACATGGCCTGATGGTCAGAACTTCCGAAGGGCTTATCTCTTAGAATTTTAGTCGGATTGCTTTAAAATTTTGGGGGAATATTTTAAACATAATTTACTATTTAATAAGACAAAAATTTAAAATTAAAAACCCACCAAATCTCTTAATAGGATAGTTTGATTGCTATTCAGTTTGTTTTTTTTTTTTTCTTTTCTCCAGATTCAATTATCAAAGTTATTAAGTCATTCGACCCATTAAGCGAAAATTTTTGATAAATAAGTGCTTTTGATTATTACCATTTATGGTATTTAATTGCACTTTGATACGGTGGTCGCAAAGGAAATGTTTTTCTATTTCCGAAAGAAGCGTGTTATTTTTTGATGTGTGAGTATGAAACAAAACTGAAACGACATATCATAGTTGTAAACCATCCCATAAAACAAAAGAGTTGTTTTGCGTTACGTGCAGTTACTTTTAATATTGTTGGAAAATAAAAAATCATAAATAAAAATAAAAACGTTTATATTGATAATATTAAAATAATACACAGGATATAATCCTATGTTATCTACATATCTCAACTAAGGTCAAATACAATAATTTATAACACGGGTTGTAACACTTACAGTTCATATCGATTTGTACAATAGCCTGAACAAGCGCAGCTTTTAAGTGATTACGGGCTTGACAAGTAAGCCGTCCATTTAGATGTTCTCTATTTAAAGGTCCGAATTTAATGACACTTTGAACAGATTTGTTAAGAATGTCAGTAGCCATTTCGTATTCCAAATTTAGGTCTTCAAAAAACCAAGCTAAATCGGGTGTGGGATTACCTAAAATTAAAAACAATGCGTCATATTCTTAAAGAAGTAAAACAATATATATAGCATTAAAAAACATGTGTACTTATGTATTTACATACATATGCCAAATTAAACTGTTTGAAAATTTCAATTTATAGTACTAAAATGTGCACAAACTGCATTATTAAGTAGTTTGGTAACGGAGGATATTTTCCAACATTTACTATTATTTCCTATTTTTAATATTAGGGGTATTCTCTTGCTCTTGCAAGATTGCAGATTGCAAAAATACTACACCGAAATATACAAGAGCACGAGAGCACCCATTGCAGAATCTGGTGATATATGAACTGTTGATTCGGTGAATTTATTGTGAATGAATATTATGCAAAACTTTTGTGAATGTCTATTGTTTATGACTCGTTTAACGAATATTGTGATTGAAAAAATAACAAAACAAAACAAATTGCGAAAGATTAACGAATCTATTTTTTAAAAATGCCACAAACTTCTGAGAAACAAAAACTTGTTAATTTTATAATTGAAGAAGCTGCTTCTAATATATTACTACATCTGGATGGTAATTGTTTATTTCACTTTTTTAAGCTTTAAAAAATCAAAAATTTGAACTTTTTAGACGACAATAGCTATTGGAAAACTATGGATGAATTGGATGAAAGTCTTGCAATTATCTTATCGAACCATCGCGGAAATTATCAAAATGTGCCTAAGTGTTTGGAATGGAGGACTAATGTTCTTGACTATTTAGACGAAGGACGTTACCAACAAATGCTCCGAGTCTCAAGAGATCAATTTGCGTTGCTATTGTCCTTGATCAAAGATAGTGCACAGTTTAACAACGCTCAATCCATTAGGCAATTTTCAGTAGAAATGCAGTTAGCTATAACCTTATATCGTTTGGGTTCATCGGGTGAAAGTGCGGCGATTCGGAAAGTAGCTACACTGTTTGGTGTAGGAGATGGTGAAACGCTTTACAAGATTACAAAAAGAGTATTTTCGTCAATTTTGGAGTTAAAATCTAGATATATCACTTGCCCTGATACCAGTGAAAGACAAAATATCGTTAAAACAACGTACAATGAGCTGCCGCATTGCATAGGGTATATTGATGGTACTGAATTGAAACTTGCAGAAGCACCAGTTGTTAACCATTCGGCTTATTTTTCAAAAAGCCGAATCTATTCCATAAAGGCACAAGTTGTATGCGATTAACAGTTAAGGATTCGGCATGTAGTAGCGGGACACTTTGGTAGTGTACACGATGCTCGCATGTTTCGTACTAGTGCTCTCTCCACTCAGGAAGGTTCACTTTTTTCTTCTTCTCAATGGCTGGCAGGAGATTCTGCTTATCCATTGCTGACCACTCTTATCACGCCATTTCGAACAAATTCACAACAAATGGACTATTCAAAGCGTAAAGCATTCAACTTGCGTCATAGCAGATATCGCGTGAGGATTGAACATTGCTTTGGGATTCTAAAAGAACGCTTTGGCAGCCTCAAAGAATTAAGAATACGTATTCAGGACGAACAAAGTCATATTCTATGTTCCAACTGGATTATTGTTTGCTGTATATTGCATAACATCTTCCGAGATACTTCTAACGATATTGAATACGTAGACAATATAGTTGTCGATAACGACGAAGAATCAGATGAACTTCCTTCAGATGAAAATGGCCGCCGAATAACTGAGGCAAAAGCCAAGCGCATATCTTTGTACACAATAATGTTTGGTGATCAATAAAACGTTCATTAGTAATATATGTACATATGTTATACATACTGGTATTAGGTATACCAACTCTATTTTTGATATAACTATTTTTATAAATTCATACTTACGAAACCTAAAGAAACAATCTAACTGCCATGAATATTCATAAATAAATACAAATGTTATTTAGTATATTTAATTGTTTTTATTTTCATATTTTTTTTCAATTTCATGCATAGCCACTCTTTTTTTCATTTCTAATTCTAACATTTTAATTTTTTCCTCAGTTTCTATTTTTTTAACTCTATTTCTAATTTTTTTGACTCAATGTCTAACTTTTTTTCTTGAATTTTCTTTTCTTCCTCGAATTTATATTTATCGAACTCAAGTTTTTTCGCTTCCATAGCAATTTTTTCTGCTTGGATAGCCGCCAATTGTCCAATGGATGATTTTGGAGGATGAGTGTTTGACCGTTGGCATGTTGACACCGGTGTGGAGATCGGTGCAATCGAAGATGCGGCATTTGATGGCGCAGCAGGTACACATTCTTCCAAGAATTCTGCTTCGAATTCTGGTGCAGGACTAACTGGACATAACTGAGGCGAAGGAAGGTTGCTTTCAACCAGTAACGGTTGCATTACCGGCAACCGCTTTTCAAATATTTCCCTCAGCTGGTCGTAGTACGGACACATTTTAGCAATTTTTGCTGAAATTAGTAAAAAAATGTTTTATTTACAATAAATTGAAAATATCTGTATAATACTAACCTTCGATGGTACTGCCGTCAGCTTCATCTTGTAGTCCTGCACCCGTTGACGCGAGCCAATCATTGGCTTTACGGTACTGCGCCTTCAAATGTCGGACCTTCCACCGCACCAGATCCCATGAGACATCCAACTGCGAGTTACGTAAAAATCGTTTATAAAACAATTGCGCAGTTGGAGCCTGAAATAATAGAAAACCGAATTAAATAAAAAATTAAAAACAAAAAAAACGTATCAACTTACCTCAAATTCCGGCTCTTCCATTAAAAACTCAATTATAGAGTGCACCTCACTCTCCTTCCACTTCTTGTTTGGCTGCTGCCTTTTCCTCTTTGCTGGGGGCGCAACTTCGCTATTCATATTTGTGGAAAACTGTAAAAATTTTTCAGAAATTAAAAAGAAATTTTGAAATCTATTTAAAACTTACCTTTCTCAACAATTTAACGACGTAATATGTCTTTATGTAAAATGGCAACTACAACAGGGTTGCAATTTTATTTTTGCGTGACATTGCACGCTAATATACACGGGTTTAGGTCTGACATATTTCACAGCCCTTGCAAATATTTTTCTGCGTGTGTTTGTTGTTGTGCCGTTGTAAATTTGCAATGCTTGCACCGTGCACCGGGGTTTGCAAGAGCAAGAGAATACCCCTATTGTATTTGATACAATATTACAATGACTCATACACACTCTTCCAATTTGTAAAAGTCAAACCCGAAAAATAGTTACGCACAGCAAGCAATGGTAGCTAGATAGCCAAGCGCCCTGAAGCAAATTAAAAATGGGGCCCCACTGCCATGTTAACTAATTAAGTTTTATCAAATAAAAATATAATATATATAAATACGTTAATACTGCTAAGCTATTTAAGCCCTTTTTTGTGCCCTAAGGGCAGATAATAAAAATATTAAACAGTAACAACATAAATTACAATTAATACTTTGTGTAGGTTTGGCTAATAAAACGAAATACAAGTGGAGAAGATTCCATTACATTTACAACTTTTTCCTAGCTTTAGTTTTCGCAAAAGTGTTAATGACTTCGTTAAACCCAGGCTTGATGCGGTTTTGTTATAAATTGCTATTGGCGACAAAAAACGGAATCTTGTTTGGCCCATATTACTTCTTAAATAATTTTTTAATATTTTTAATTTCCTAACTGACCTTTATTTTGCTGCAGAAGTGTCAGGAATTGTAGGGAATAATAACCTTGCTGTAAATACTTTTGTTAGGTCGCATTCTAGCAATCCATATTTGCTCATTATTTCCAAATATAATTGGGGATTCCATTCGTTGAGTTAGTTGAGGTAAAACTAGATGCACTTATAGCTATAAAACGTGCATCTAATTGAGATATTAATTTCGTCATCTTGGAACCAGCATTAAAGCAACAATAATGCCATAGCATTGCCTAACAGATTTTTCAAATGAATATTTTTGTCGATAAATAATGTTGTCACTTGGTTGACTAAATCTACTGCGCCATGTGTGATGGCTGTATAAAAGCCTAGAAAAACTTCTTTTACTTCTATATCAATTGACTATCCATTTTCCGATCTGGTTATTACGGCATACCTCACAACAATGCTTAGCTGATGTACCTTCTGCTCTAATATTATTTGTTCTTGAAGATAGGTTTCGAGTTTGGTCCCCAAGCTCATTCATCATCGTTTCGTTTTGAATTGTTGCACTCAGATATATAGCTTGTTGATTCAAAAACATAAAAAACACGATTTCAAAAAAGTCCTGATTTTAAGCAGTTTATAATTATAAAAAAGATAATAAAACGAAAAAAAGTTGATAATTATAAATAAAATAAAACGATAAAAAAAATAGAAATAATTATTATTACCCTAGGCATATCCAAAACTTGACGCAATATGTGATCACATCGCGCGACAAGCTCTACAAAGAACAGGAAATTTCGTGGTATCCTTAGACTTAAGTCTTCTTGATCTCCTTTCAAGGCCAAAGAACTCTTTGCTTGGGTCCCTTTGTTAACGAGTAACTTTGAAGAACCATTTTCCAAAATTATGCTTCTTTGCAATTTTCATTTTCAAGTTCCTTATCGATAGTGGCTCAAACCACGTCAAGTCGTCCATGAAAATTTCACAAAATCACCGATTTTGAATATTAGCAGTTCATTAGATGAGGAATCGGACGCATACCCCGTGATATAAATATTTCGGCAAAATTCTGTTTTCTTGTTAAAGTTATGGAAGGTTGAAATTTAGAGCATGATAAAATTGTAAAATTATTCTCTCACAAACTTCTAAGGGCAAATGGATGAAATTTTGTGAAGTCAAAGAAAAATGTTAGTGCTATATTATAATTATTTTTTACGGTCCACTTCTTTAAATAATAATATTTTACATTTTTTACACAAACACAAAAATTTCAATTGTTCAACAAAAAATTATGTAAAATATTATTAAAAAATTTCATCGATTTATCTCCCGTAGTTTATGAGAAAATAATTTTATAGTTTATCATGCTCTAAATTTCAACCTTCCATAACTTTAACAAAAAAATTAATTTTGACGAAATACTTACATACATATATAACGGGTTACGCGTCTGGTCCCTTACCTGATGAACTGCTAATTCTTTTTTATAAACGCTTCCAATCTCGAACTTCCGTACATCAAACATTATTCTTTTGTGAAGCAAATAACCAGCGTCTATTATTTTGGAATAACACAACCAAAAACGATTAACTGGTCCATATTTAGAACATGAAACGTAGTACGATTCGAAAAACACCTATTGCTCTGGTTGACGTCTGTTGGAAAAGTTTCTGAAGGCTGTAAATTTGAGGTGTTTCGTTATCATTTAATATTGTGTTCATGAAGTTTTCCAAGTCATAAGAAAATTTGTCGTACATATTATATTTCCGAAATTTGTAGAGGTTCCTCCAAACACTCCGCTTTTATGTATGTGTGATCGGCGGCGGAGGTATCACCAACTGCAATAATTGTCGAATCTTCTTCAGTAGGCTTCTCAACTATCACTGCAGTTATCAAATTATTTCAGTGACTATGAGAGATATATTTTTTGGTCAGATGTGCTTGCTGACTAAGAAACTTGTAAATTTCTGTTTACTATCTTCTCTTTCTTGGCGGTGTTTGCATTTGCACTGCTTGTTTAAATGAGTTAAGCATCCGCCCACTCTACCCGGAAAAACTGCCGCACCTTAATAAACAATTCTTAATTTATAGTAATACGAGTATACTGGAAAGTGAAAGAGGCGTGGTTGTTCGATTTCGCTCATAACAATGGTAAAAATGGTGTTTTCAAAACGGTTTTCACTCTCAAAGAAGAGTTTTGAAGATATTTAGTTCCAAATTGGAGAGAAAATTTTTAACGTAATTCGCTATCTCGCTGTGGAAACTTTTATGCTTTTTTGAAATCTTACTGTTTTTGTTTACGAAAAACTGTCGAAAAAAAGGTCAAAATTCGATACTTTTTGTTCAAACCGCCGCCACTTTGTCAAATTTCAAGAAAACAAAAAAGTTTCTATAGAGCGATAGAGACTTTTTTACAGCTTAATAGTCTTTTTGAAATTTTTGCTTTAGACTAAACATGCGGCCGCAATCGTGGACATCATACAGGACCTTTTCTTTCTTTACGTGTCATTTTAACCATTTATTTAACTATTGTTTACCCAATAAATAAACATAAAAAAATCGTTTTGTATATATATACAGTAGAACTCCAATTATCCGAACTCCGATTATCCGAATCGCCGATTATCCGAATCACAAAAAATTGTCCAAAAAAAGTCTAAGTGCGCTATTATTCTTCTCCCGCGAAGCCAGTGTTTGCGCGTCAAGTCTTGACTTGACTTGTCTTAACGTGCCGTTGTGCCTACACTGACTTCCTCCCGCGAAGAACAAAAAAAAAAAGAATCTGAAGAAAATGAGAAACAAGAATATGGAGAGGATGATAATGATGAAGATGCGTTGTCACTAGAGGAAATAATAAAAATGATTGTAAAAATTCCTGGTTGTACAGAAGTAATTGCTGAAGATGTAGGAGAGTGGATGGCTTGTGACACGTCTGACCCTGGTTTTCAAATTCTCAATGATGATGAAATTGTTGTAAGTGTGAGAGAAGATGTTGAAGTGGAAGTGGAAGAAGAACTTTCTGCTGATGTTGAAGTAGACGCTGGACCATCAGCTAGCATTTGCCGGTCTCGAGACTGCTTTGAAGTGGATGGAGCGTCAGCCCGAGTGTGACCACTTGCAACTGCTCACCGTAAAGCGAATGCGTGACCTGGCTGCCCGAAAACGGTTGAAGACCGCAAAACAGCTTACATTGACGGAGATGTTTAAAAAACAATGATTTTAATTTCTAAACTTGTATATAAGTACATTTTATTTATATTTAAAACATGTGAAAATTTCATGTTTCTTTCATTTAATTCAATAAAAAAATAGTGCAATATCAAAACGTAGCTTTTATTCTCTCCAATGGCAATTTAAAAAAAAAAATTTGATTATCCGAATATTTGATTATCCGAATGGGTCCCGGTCCCCATTAATTCGGATAATTGGAGTTCTACTGTATATATACTATATGTATGATTTAACAACATCTTCACGGTCTCTACACATACAGATGTATGTATACGTATATGCTTCTTGTTATAGTGAATAGCACTGCAGGAGTAGAGCAGAATGCTTTGTTTAACACTCATCGAATGTACTCGTAATTGACTGCGAAAACCCACACATTCCACGTCAGAAAACACAGGAATATTTGTCAGCTATTAAGAACTCATTTCAAATTATGATTCAATCTTTTCTTATTCATTTAGAACTATCACTATAATTCTAATAACAAATAGGTGTATGTAAACAAAAACTACAGTACCCTGCCAGTAGCTGTATGATTTTGTTTTGTATTTTTGAAGAAAAAAATGATCAAATTTTTCTTACATGAATATTGAACACATGCTTATGTTTTGAAATACAATTTTTTTTATTTATGAATTGTTGTGACTTTTAGCATAAAACAATAGAAAGTAATCTATGCCCGACCCGATGTTCCAAACTACTTCATCACCAATTTTCAGGCAAATCGGTTCAGCCGTTCTAGAGTTATAAATATAGCCATAAATTGCGAAAGCGAGGGTGATTTGATATTATGGTGGAAAAATTTCAAATCGACCTCTATAACTTTCCTACTAAATTGAAAAAAAATCACATTATAAATCGTACACAAGCGGGTGACAAATGATACTTAATTGCAATGTAGAATAAACAAAACGATGTGGGTCAAGTTTTTAGAATTTGTCGAGAACTTCTCGAGAACATTGAAGGCACTAATGTCATGATGCGTATGCAGCAACGCCAGGCCAATCAATCTATTTACTATACCACGTTACGTATGTGGCGAAGTATCGAAAAAGGGCGTTCAGTGCTCGCATTCGTCAGAATAAGCGAGGTCTACACCGCAGTTCTTCAACGTTTCCAAAACAATACTCGGTAACTTGTTGCCTTTTGAATTTAGCGTTTGCCACCAATGGCGCTGCCAGTGATTAAGTTCACCTTTGACTTTCAAACGTCGCACGGCTAAAAGAAGTTTGAATCTATCTATCAAGCAGCTAATAAGATTTTCCATTTATTTGGTTTTCAAAGAACAGACTTTTTTAGAAGCAGCAAACTCAGTGGAAATCCATCCAATACTTCTCTAGAAAAGCGCATCCTGTACAAATTAATCCGACCGACCCGCTCCTTTCTCAGCCTCCAAAACATGATGATAATTATTTCCATTTTTCTATCAAATTCAAGTTCAAATTGGTCAAATTGTGATATTTTAATGAAACTAAATAAGTTTTCGTAAAAACCATGAGAGACCCTTTAGAATTATTCGCAAGTTCTCACACAGAAATTTTCGCGTTTGATGTGTCAGCCACAGATTCTTGGTTTTCGTAAATTTTCAGTTTATCAAATTCGTTGGAATAATAGTTATTCTGGCTTTTTAATAGTTTTACTTACAATTTAAATTTATTAGTGCTCACTTTCACATTTACCTATATTTAACGATCTTGTTATAATTTCTCACTCAAATACTCTTAGTTCGAAGCTTCGCTGCTCAATAACTATCAATAAATAAATCTCCAGGATTTCATCTAAACTTCACATTCCATAATCTGTGAACAAATCATTTAAGGGATTATATAATATATAGTTAGAAGACCGAAAGAAGGGATTTTTTAAGAATTTTTTCTGAGAAAACTTTTAATCCAAAAATTTTTACCATTATTATGGTATTTTCTAACTGTATTTTAAGACTTAGCAGTGGTGAAAATATTTATTTGGAAAGGAACTACAGCTATTCTCTGAGAGCCATTCTAAAAAAATACGATTTGCGATGACCACTATATCTCTGAACTGGATTCTCTGAAATTAAAAAACCAAAAAGAGAAAAAATCTTCAAATAGATACCAAAAAATATATTTAAGAAGCTCGTATTAAAATTTAAGAGTAATCGGCTTAGTCGTTTTCGATTAATGGTGGTAAGTGACTTTGAAAACAACATATTGAGAAAATAAGACATTTCCATGTACTTTGAAACGCCTTTTCAAATTTGCGTTTAACTTCGAAAATATTCAGCGGAGCGATATGAAATTTTCTGTGTGGATTCTTAAATAGAAGTACATACATTAATAAGATAATATTAAAAAAAATCGTTTTTTTATTCTAACAAGGTTATAATTTAGAAAAACTTAATTCGGATTATGCATTTTTATTACTACAATTAAATTAATATTACTAATTTACCCCCAATGGCTTCACATTTTAGTATCACGAAATCGCCTACATTGTATGGTCCAGCCACCGTTGAGCGTTTAAAACCATTTTCATCCCTTATGATGATTTCTTTAGGCAACGCTACAATGAAAGACATTAATCTTTAAATTATCTTCAAAATATTTCAAGTAAAGATCTTACCAATTATTATTAACATAACTCGACTATTGTAGGTTTGTGCTTTCATGAAATCAACCCGACATCTGTACACCCCGGTGTCTGATATTTGGCTATTCCGAATAATTAGTTCCCAAGGATTACCCTCGAATAAAAAATAAGCTCGGTTGCCAAATATACTTTCATCTGACCACCTCCTTGCGGTTTTAGTTATTCCAGATCGTATGTCAACACTGCAATAACAAAAAAAAAATAAGATATCGTAATTACTATACATACATACCAATACCACTGCACAACACTAGGTTAAATTATTTTTCAATAAGCCTATTTCAAAGTTCAAAGGCAAATATTTAGATTTCTAAAGGAGAAAGGAGAAATCACGAATCTACGAGTTCGTAGATGTGCCCGCTCTCTAATAAGTTCAACATACGTATCTCTTAAACCACTAAAGCCACAAAATTTACCCAAATCAAATACTACAAGAACTCCTACCGACGGTGTGAAAATGGATGAAATCGGAAGAGGATCCCACTCACCCTCCAGATAACCCGAACTAAGCCCTTTCTTATTTGCTTAATAATACTTTCAGATGTTATTTGTGTAGCAAACAAGTACGGAAGGGCTCAGCTACGGTGTAACCGACCATTGTGTACTCTCGCAACTTGCCAGGAATAAGGCTAGGAAAAGAATTTCAAATGTTTCCATAATTTTATACTAATAAGTAAGATAGGCTGACTTCGGTTGTAACCGAACATTTTATATTTTGCAACTTGCAAAGCTCGGAAAATTCCTTCAAGTAGTTAGCGAATGAATTAAACTTGGTATTATTGCTATATTTTAGTTCGCGGCACCTAAAATTTTATTAAAAACATCTTCAAATGAGTGATACTCGTATGTATGTGATATTAACTCGACCGAAGAGGCTAAATTTAATATATTGAGTTTATTTAGAAAACGTCAAACAGAGGATCGAAATTCTTTATATTAGGGATATGATGTTTTTTATGAAAACTTATTTAGTTTCATTAAAATATAACAATTTCACCTAATTTGTACATTGCTAAGGTATGCTTGAAAATGTATTTTTAAGGATTTTATTTCAATATAAAACTCACAGACCTACTGTCTTATTCTCATTAGGTTTATTAGAAAAACGAAAATGAATGCATTGAGTATATGGGAGTTGGACGTGTTATCGATTTCATCTATTTTTGCTACTATCGAAATACTACTGTCCGAGGCCTCGGATGAGAGACACCCCTTTTGATGACGACCAAGGCAAACGAATTAAGGACTATGATTTGAGGGCATGCACCTGGAATGTCCGGTCCCTTAATTGGGAAGGTGCCGCTGCCCAGCTGGTTGCTGTCATCGTGAAAATAAAGGCTGACACCACCGCCGACCAAGAAATGCGATGGACGGAACAAGGACAGAGACGAGTAGGTCCTTGTGACATTTACTACAGTGGCCATATAAAGGAGCACAAGTTTGGTGTTGGATTCGTGGTGGGAGCGAGACTCCGCCGCCGAGTACTATCATTCACTCCGGAGAATGAACGTCTAGCCACAATCCGCATCAAAGCGAAGTTCTTCAACATATCGCTGATTTGCGCCCACGCCCCGAAGGAAGAGAAGGACGATGTGACCAAAGATGCCTTTTATGAGTGCTTGGAGCGCACTTATGAGAGATGCCCCCTCCACGATGTCAAAATCGTGCTTGGCGACTTCAACGCCAGGGTGGGCAAAGAAGGTATCTTTGGCACTACGGCTGGTAAATTCAGCCTCCACGAGGAAACATCCCCAAATGGGCTGAGGCTGATGGACTTCGCCGGGGCCCGAAATATGGTTATCTGTGGTACTAGATTCCAGCATAAGAAGATACATCAAGCTACCTGGCTGTCTCCGGATCGAAAAATCACCATCCAGATCGATCATGTTGTGATAGACGGAAGACACGTCTCCAGTGATTTAGATGTGCGTGCGCTCCGAGGTCCTAACATCGACGCGGACCACTATCTTGTTGCAGCCAAGATTCGCACCCGCCTCTGTGCAGCAAAAAACGCACGTCAACAAACACAAGGAAGGTTCGACGTCGAGAAGCTGCAATCACAACAGACGAGACGCATTTGTAGACAGAAACAGAGAGAGGCCGAAATGCGTGAGTACGAAGAGCTTGATAAGCTGGCCGACAGGGGAAATGTTTGAAAATTCTACGAAAAAATGCGGCGGCTTACAGAAGTTTTCAAGACCGGAGCATACTCTTGTAGAACCCCCAAAGGTGATCTAGTCAGCGATGCCCAGAGCATACTTAAATTATGGAGGGAACACTTCTCCAGCCTGCTGAATGGCAGCGAACGCACAACGCCAGGAGAAGGCGAACCCGATTCCCCAATCGATGACGATGGAGCAGACGTTCCACTACCCAACCATGAAGAAGTTCGAATAGCAATTGCCCGCCTGAAGAAAAACAAAGCGGCAGGCGCCGATGGATTGCCGGCCGGGCTATTCAAACACGGCGGCGAAGAGCTGATAAGGTGCATGCATCAGCTTCTTTGCAAAATATGGTCGGACGAAAGTATGCCCAACGATTGAAATTTAAGTGTGCTATGCCCAATCCACAAAAAAGGAGACCCCACAATCTGCGCTAACTACCGTGGGATTAACCTCCTTAACATCGCATATAAGATTCTATCGAGCGTATTGTGTGAAAGATTAAAGCTCACCGCCAACAAACTGATTGGACCTTATTAGTGTGGCTTTAGACCTGGCAAATCAACAACCGACCAGATATTCACCATGCGCCAAATCTTGGAAAATACCCGTGAGAGGAGAATCGACACACACAACCTCTTCGTCGATTTTCAAGCTGCTTTCGTCAGCACGAAAAGGAGCAGCTTAAATGGCGCGATTTTGGTATCCCCGCAAAACTAAAACGGCTGTGTAAGCTGATGTTGAGTAGCACCAAAAGCTCCGTCAGAATCGGGAAGGACCTCTCCGAGCCGTTCGAAACCAAACGAGGTTTCAGACAAGGCGACTCTCTATCGTACGACTTCTTCAATCTGCTGCTGGAGAAAATAGTTCGAGCTGCAGAACTTAATCGAGCAGGTACAATCTTTTATAAGAGTGTACAGCTGCTGACGTATGCAGATGATATTGATATTGATTGGAACCAGCGGAAACACCTTCAACAATGTCAGCCTGGAAATCCAACGCAGGATTACTCTTGCCAACAGGTGCTACTTCGGACTGAGTAGGCAAAAGTAAAGTACTCTCTCGACGAACAAAAGCTAAACTCTATAAGTCGCTCATAATTCCCGTCCTGCTATATGGTGCAGAGGCTTTGACGATGACAACAACCGATGAGTCGACGTTACGAGTTTTCGAGAGAAAAGTTCTGCGAAAGATTTATGGTCCTTTGCGCGTTGGCTACGGCGAATATCGTATTCGATGGAACGATGAGCTGTACGAGATATACGACGACATTGACATAGTTCAGCGAATTAAAAGACAGCGGCTACACTGGCTAGGTCATGTTGTACGGATTAATGAGAACACTCCAGCTCTGAAAGTATTCAACGCAGTACCCGTCGCAGAGGAAGACCTCCACTCCGTTGGAAGGACCAAGTGGAGAAGGACCTGGCTTCGCTTGGAATATCCAATTGGCGCCACGTAGCGAAGAGAAGAGACGACTGGCGCGCTGTTGTTGACTCGGCTATAATCGCGTAAGCGGTGTCTACGCCAGTAAAGAAGAAGAAGAAGGACTACTACTGTCGGAAGTCTACAATATAGTATATACTGGGACCCCATGTTTGGTATCTAGGCGCTTGAACAGTTTTGATTGGATTGGGACAATTTTTGATCATAAGGAGACATATTCTAAACACATTTTTCGTGTAAAGTTCTTTTTTCATATAATATTATAATAATACCCAACGGTTACCTTCCTCCCGCCCAACCAACGCGAGGGGCGCAACCCGCGAACGAGCGGAATTAGCCGAGTCATAAAATGCAAGAGAGTTTTAAGCGTTGCGATCTTAAGCTGCTCAGCTACAGAAACAAAAATTTCAACAGCCAAAATTAAGAACTAAATTAAAGTTTATAATATTTATATGTTACTTGTTAAGAGTGGATAAAATATTTTTTTTAATGGTAAAGAATGAGTCTGCTCGAATTGAAATCATAACATATAGGGCGGAATGGTTCGTTTAACTCAAAATTTGTTCTAGAAAATTTTAAAAATAAGTGTCAGCCTAGTAGAGCACGCGGGAACGTTAAAATTAATGTCAGATAAGAGAGATGGGCTACAGACTGACCCATTTAGTGTTATGAGTTTTACAAAAAATAGTATACCAAGCATCTCCCTACGACTAGCGAGTGTCGGGAGATTTATAAGTTTTAAATTTTTAGTGTAAGGGGGAAGATTTAAACTGGAATCCCAATGCAAATGGTTGAAGGCAAAAAGTAAAAATAGTTTTTGAACGGACTCTAACTTATCCGAATGGACTTGGTAACTAGGGTTCCAAACCACAGATGCATACTCTAATATAGGCCTCACCAAAGATGTAAAAATAATTTTTGTGGTAAGCGGATCTCTAAATTCTTTAGACCAACGTTTAACAAAACTAAAAGCGCCTTTAGCTTTAAAAACCGTGGAAGATGCGAGAAGATAAAAATTGAGTTTGGGGTCCATAGTTACTCCCAGACCAACGAAACTGCTTACTTGCTCCAACGTAAAGTTTTGTATTGCGTATGAAGTAAGGTCTATAGATCTACGTGAAAAGCACATCGTTTTACACTTTTTAAGGTTCAATGGCATGTCATTTCTATCACACCAAGAAACAAGGTTGTTTAAGTCTGTTTGCAACTGACATCTTTCGCTGTTTGAAGTATGCGTTTTAAAAAGTTTTACATCGTCAGCTTATAACAAATCCTTTGAAAACTTAACAACAGATGATATGTCATGAATAAATAACAAGAACAGAATTGGACCATTGATTATGTCAGAAAAAGTATCGTTAAATATGACTTGTTGAATTCTATTACTAAGATAAGAGGCAACCCATTTTATAAATATTGGTTGAAAACCAAGAAAATCAAGTTTATTCAAAAGAATTTTGTTCCGTTATTTTTATTTCTTGCTGGTGTGTGCCCAGTGAAAGTGCTGTAGAAGTACGGGTGGTTTACTCCGATTTCGCACATTTTTGCACTATGACATAAAAATGTTAAAACAATGTCATTTACTAAATTTGGTGGAAATCTGTCGAGCAAGGCCCAAGATATGTGATTTGACATGAAAGATAATACACCACATCAACGCCATGCACTAATAAAGCCACCACACACTAATACACAAGAACATATACCACCCACGCAGACATCACACCTACACACGCAGGATGCTACACATCACAACTCTACATAACCAAACAATCAAAACAAACTGTCCTAGAATCTGAGGCTTCAACAGGCAAGCCAGCTTCCGTCGCAGCATAATCGCGCTTTTCGGATAGACATTAAAATTTTTTAATTCTTTTTTTCGAAATATCTTCGGACAAAATAGAAGTTCGTGGCATACCAAATTTGATTATAATCCGTCGAGCGGAAAAATTTGAAATTTATCAAGCATTTCGTATTCTGTGTCTGAAATAAAAAGCTCTTTTCTTTATAAGTTGTTAAGATGTCAAATGCTCTTGTGCATCTTGTTGTGAAAATGGAAGATATTTTACTTTTGTTATTATTGTAAAACGAAGATGAAAATCCATATTCTTTGAGCAAGAATACCATTGCGCAAAATTTTCGATTAACTCGTATCGCCTAATTGATGAACTAGCCCCACACGATAGTCAGAAAACTTCACTACCTTTAACTGTAAGGGTTCTAGCAGCTTTGAATTTCTTTGGACACGGCTCATAGTAGACTTAGGTAACAACGTCAACTTGCCAATGAGTCAGTCGTCCCTTTCGAGAAGGGAGGAGAAATAAAGTTTTCCAGTTCAAAAGAGGAAGAAACTTTTATAAAAACGCGGCAAGTATTATTGTAATACAAATAATAATATACTACAATAATTTAAGGTAATTTATTTCGAATATATTCCAGATTTTTTAGAAAATTTGGAATAAAAAGCACCATAGGAGCAATTGACTGCATGCATATTGCTATCAATATAATTTGAATAGAAATGAGATGTTTTTATTTACATTATTTTGTTCACCACACGTGTGGGGAAAAGCTTTGCGAATTGAAGCTCTTACTTTTATCAAGATTGCCACCCAAATATACCAAAATATTTCTTACTTGATAAATATTTGAGTTAATCTTCAATAATTTATTAATTTGTCAAGTGCACAGAATAGGGGTGTTAGTTTCATTACTTCAATTTGCTTGTCTAAAATATTAATATTAAGATCAACATAATAAACTCAAATGAAATTTATATGTTATAATTTCAATCAAAGGAGGGTTCAGGCAAGGTATGAGGCTACAAGCCAGAGAATGGATTTAGGAAACTAAACTTTGTGGAAACAAATTTAGACCACTAAAATCGTTTGGAGGTTCCGACAACGAATTTGCAGGGTTCCGCCAGCAAGTTAGGTGTTGGTGGCGTCTGATATTTCCAGCACCATTTAACACCTTAATCACGAGAAATTAAACTGACATACCATTAGCAGATTGAAAGAGCATCCCGTCACCATAAACAATATAACGGAATAAAGAGCAACTAAAGGACGATTTCGTGTATTAGGTAACAAAATAACGCGTGAAACCACTGAAGTATTCGCATTTTCCATGTGCAATCGGTTGAAGATGGTAATACAGGCAAAGATGCCCGAATATGTACTAAGAAATTAATATAAATACCTGCAGACTTTCGTATAAATCAAAGTTAAGTCCTTTTTTCTTAGGCGTACGTAATTAATTTGTAGAGTTTTATAAAATTGTGCAGCATCTTATTTCATATTTATATGACCATATAAAGATTTGCATTTTTATTATTTTTGGTACATTTTAGTTTTTTTTAATAAAGTTAATTTTTGACAAAACAAATATAAGGTTAAACTGATGTTTGCAAATGCTTATAGTTATTAGGCATTTGGGGACCAAGGGAACACGAACTGGGGCTCACGTCTTATTAATGCGAAAGGGAGACAGCTGTACTACCCTATTATGAATAAGCATAATAACCTTGATGGTAAAAAGTATCCGACTTAGATTTTGCTATAGTCAAAAATATAGATAGATCCATTGTGATAGCTGAGCACAGAGAGTTATGTCAGCTATTATTCCGAATTGCATACAACTTTGGAGTCATATTTCTCTGTGACTGATGTGGTAGTCTAGCAGACACCAACAGACACAAAAGAGTATTTTGTACCGTTATTTTCCATACATCTACTCTCTTGTTCTCTATACCTTCTTATTGTGTACTCATGTCTATGTTAGTTTGTTCAGATTGATTGATGTAAGCACACGTCCCATTTTAAGCGAAAAAGTGTCTGCGAGTCAATCACATCAATATTAAGGTAGATGTCTGTGAGACAATCACATCAGTATTTTTGTTATATTCTCAGAGTGTATCTTAAACAACACGTAAGTAAAATTGTTTTTTTAGTTTTGTTATTATGGAGCATTCAAACATATCGCAAGATCCACATTGTTCTAAGAGAACCTGATGAATGCAAAGACCATAATTTTCAGCTTGAAACGGCACTTTTAGGTAATGATGAAGACAATGAAGAACAACATGCGACTACCTCAGAGCCACAAAATATTTGTGAAGAAGTGAATCAACATCCAACAAGCGACTACTACAAAGGTAAGAAAGGATTTATGTGGAGTGCAAGAGAGCGTCCAAAAACATCTAGAACAGCAGCCCATAACATAGTTAGACTACCAGGTCGTCTGCATACTTCTACCTTTGAAGGATATTTACAGCTTTGGTCCAAAATTTTTGACGAATGCATGTTGGAATGTTTAGTACAATATACTAATCAAAAACTCTGTAACTACCGAGCTAAATTTAATAATACTACAAAGGTGGAACTTACGGATACTTATGTAACGGAAATGAAAGCATTCATTGGTCTACTATACTACACTTCAGTTTTTAAATGTAATGACGCAGATCTTCGCACAATATTCGCAACCGATGGCAGTGGCCGTGAAATATTTCGTTGTGGGATGTCAAATTTACGTTTTTCTTCTTTGGTAAACTGCCTTAGGTTGGACGATTCAACCACCAAAGCGGAGCGTCTCAAAGAAGATCAACTTGCACCAATTTCAAATTTCTTCAACAAATTTATCTTAAACAGTCAATTTCAATATACACCCTTTGGTCCCTTTGCATCGATGAAATGTTACTGCCGTTTAAAGGTCACTGCAAGTTTATAATTTACATGCCTCAGAAACCAGCAAAGTATGGCATTAAAATAATGTTGTTAGTCGATGCTCGCACATACTACATTTACAATGCTTATATTTATCATAGTAAAAATTCTGACGGCATAGGGTTAAATGAACAGGAAAGGAAATTGGCAGTACCAACTCAGTCTATATTAAGACTTGTGAAGGATGTCGAAAACTCAAACCGGAACATTACGGCTGACAATTTATATAGAGCTAAATAAACCACTTATGGAAGCTCTGCTGAAAAAGGGATTGACTTACTTAGGAACTCTAAAAAAAAAACTTTCTTACCGTGCAAAACTAGAGAAGTCGGGAGTTCAATGTATGGTTTTACGAAAGAATATACCCTATCATCATATGTACCGAAAAAAATAAAGCTGTTTTGCTGATTTTGTTTTTACACCATTGTCAAGAAATAGATCTTCTTCTTCTTAATTGGCGTAGACACCGCTTACGCGATTATAGCCGAGTTAACAACAGCGCGCCAGTCGTTTCTTCTTTTCGCTACATGGCGCCAATTGGATATTCTAAGCGAAGCCAGTCCTTCTCCACCTGCTCTCTTCAACAGAGTGGAGGTCTTCCTTTTCCTCTGCTTCTCGCGGCGGGTGCAGCGTCGAGTACTTTCAGAGCTGGAGTGTTTTCGTCCATTCGAGCATCATGACCTAGCCAGCGTAGCCGCTGTCTTTTAATTCGCTGAACTATGTCAATGTCATCGTATATCTCGTAAAGCTCATAGTTCCATCGAATGCGATATTCGCCGTGGCCAACGCGCAAAGGACCATAAATCTGTCGCAGAACTTTTCTCTCGAAAACTCGCAATGTCGACTCATCCGTTGTTGACATCGTCCAAGTCTCTGCACCATATAGCAGGACGGGAATTATGAGTGACTTATAGAGTTTAGTTTTTGTTTGTCGAGAGACGACTTTGCTTCTCAATTGCCTACTCAGTCCGAAGCAGCACCTGTTGGCAAGAGTTATCGTGCGTTGGATTTCTAGACTTACATTGTTGGTGGTGCTTATGCTGGTTCCAAGATAGACGAAATTATCTACAACTTCAAAGTTATGACTGTTAACAGTGACGTGAGTGCCAAGTCACGAGTGTGACGACTGTTGGTTTTATGACAGGAGATATTTCGTCTTACCCTCGTTCACTGCCAGACCCAATGAATATCTGGTCGGTTGTTGATTTAGCAGGTCTAAAGCCACACTGATAAGGTCCAATCAGTTTGTTGACGGTGAGCTTTAATCTTTCATACAGTACGCTCGACAGAACCTTATATGCGATGTTGAGGAGGCTAATCCCACAGTAGTTGGCGCAGATTGTGGGGTCTTCTTTTTTATGGATTGGGCATAGCACACTTAAATTCCAATCGTTGGGCATACTTCCGTCCGACCATATTTTACAAAGAAGCTGATGCATGCTCTTTATCAGTTCTTCGACGCCGTGTTTGAATAGCTCGGCCGGAAATCCGACGGCCCCTGCCGCTTTGTTGTTCTTCAGGCGGGCAATTGCTATTCGAACTTCTTCATGGTCGGGTAATGGAACGTCTGCTCCATCGTCATCGATTGGGGAATCGGGTTCGCCTTCTCCTGGCGTTGTGCGTTCACTGCCATTCAGCAGGCTGGAGAAGTGTTCCCTCCATAATTTAATTATGCTCTCGGCATCGGTGACTAGATCACCTTTGGGGGTTCTACAAGAGTATGCTCCGGTCTTGAAACCTTCTGTAAGCCGCCGCATTTTTTCGTAGAATTTTCGAGCATTTCCCCTGTCGGCCAGCTTATCAAGCTCTTCGTACTCACGCATTTAGGCCTCTTTCTTTTTCTGTCTGCAAATGCGTCTCGCTTCCCTCTTTAACTCTCGGTATCTATCCCATCGCGCACGTGTTGTGGTCGATCGTAACGTTGCGAGGTAGGTAGCCTGTTTTCTCTCCGCTTCGACACGGCACTCTTCGTCGCACCAGCTGTTCTTTTGCATTTTCCAAAAACCAATGGTTTCGGTTGCAGCTGTACGTAAAGAGTTTGAAATGCCGTCCCACAGTTTCCTTATACCGAGTTGTTGACGAGTGCTCTCAGAGAGCAGGAGTGCAAGCCGAGTAGAAAATCGTTCGGCTGTCTGTTGTGAACCTTCCTTGTGTTTGTTGGCGTGCACAGAGGCGGGTGCGAATCTTGGCTGCAACAAGATAGTGGTCCGAGTCGATGATAGGACCTTGGAACCCACGCACATCTAAAACACTGGAGACGTGTCTTCCGTCTATCACAACATGATCGATCTGGTTGGTAGTTTTTCGATCCGAAGACAGCGAGGTAGCTTGATGAATCTTCTTATGCTGGAATCTAGTACTACAGATAACCATATTTCGGGCTCTGGCGAAGTCGATCAGCCTCAACCCATTTGGGGATGTTTCCTTGTGGAGCCTGCCAAAGATACCTTCTTTCCCACCTGGCGTTAAGGTCACCAAGCACGATTTTGACAGCTCTCATAAGTGCGCTCCAAGCACTCATGAAAGACATCTTTGGTCACATCGTTCTTCTGTTCTGTCGGGGTGTGGTCGCAAATCAGCGATATGTTGAAAAACCTCCCTTTGATGCGGATTGTGGCTAGACGTTCATTCACCGGAGTGAATGATAGTACTCGGCGACGGAGTCTCTCTCCCACCACGAATCCCACACCTTACTTGCGCTCCTTTATATGACCACTGTAGTAAATTCCACAAGGACCCACTCGTCTCTGTCCTGTCCCGTTCATCGCATATCTTGGAGATGTCAGCCTTTATTTTCACGAGGACAGCAACCAGCTGGGCTGCGGCACCTTCCCAATTAAGGGACCGGACATTCCAGGTGCATGCCCTTAATTCGTAGTGCTCATTTCGTTTGCCATGGTCGTCATCAAAAGGGCTGTCTCTCATCCGAGGCTATTGTTGATTTTCCATTGGGGGGGTTTTTTTACGTGGCGGGTCCCAAGCCCAGCGTACAACTCTATGCAGGGGATGTTTCGCTTTCTCACTTTAGCTCGCCTTCAAACGGATGTTCTTAGGCTACCCAGAGAATACTTGGTCAAAGACCGGAAGTCATGAGCTGCTTGAGTCATATGTAAAATAATCGTTTCTGGCCACTCCCAAGTGAATGGCGATCAGAGAACTTTCCTCACTTGCGTGAACTTCTACACATGACTCCAACTTCCAAGAAATAGATAGTGTTACAAAAAAACCTGTTATGATAGCAGATTACAACCATACAAAAGGAGGAGTTGACGAAATTGATAAAAAGTGTTCGATATATTCATGCAGTCGAAAAACTCGTCGATAGCCTACGACAGTATTTCAAAGGGTACTAGATATGGTTGGTGTTAATACTTTTGTCTTATATCAAATGTGTACTGACAGTGATGTAAAAATGAGAAGACAAACTTTTATGCTCAATCTGGCAAGAGAATTGGTGCTAGACCATATGAAATTCCGAGTGTACGATGAAAGGTTGCCACGAGAACTAAGAATGATGCTCACCAGGGTTCTTGACCAAGATCTACCCCTCCTCCACCAATTATTCAATCTAATCCACTAAATGGAAGAAAATTGTGTTCAATTTGTCCCCAAAAAATAAAAAGGGTAACAAGGTATTGCTGTTGTGATTGCTTAAAGCCAATTTGCCTCCAGTGCTCCAAGCCTCTTTATGAAACCTGCCAGGAAAAGTTGTAGTTTTTATACATATATATATACATATGATCTCAAGTCTTAAGACTGTTTAACTTAAGTGCAAATTAATCAAAATCTAACATTTTTGCTACATAAATTATAACATGAAATATTTTTTGATTATTAAGTTATAGGCTTTAATGTGCCACTTAACATGTTTGTTAATTTTTTTTACAACTAAATTTATTAGTTTTTGTTATCAACTGTTAAATTGAAGTCAAAATAATAAATTATTATTTTTGAGTTGTTCTTTGCTGTTCTAATACAGGTCTATGTTTTTTTTACAGAAATATCATGCCATACCGGTAAATAACACATAACACCAATTTTCGCTTTGAATTAGAAAAATAGCTTTACAAGTAATAACTTAAACTTATAAACAATAAACAAAAATGGTTTTATTAGTTTTACAAAACGGAACTTGGAAAATATAAGACATAGAAATGGTGTCTGGTAGTCTACCACGTCATTAGAATTGTTAGAACTATATCACATCAGTCACAGAGAGTTAAGAAACAGGAAATTTACAGTTTACGAAATATGGTTATCTGTAGTACTAGATTCCAGCATAAGAAGATTCATCAAGCTGCCTGGCTGTCTTCGGATCGAAAAACTACCAACCAGATCGATCATGTTGTAATAGACGGAAGACACGTCTACAGTGTTTTAGATGTGCGTGAGTTACGTCCACTTCCCATTCCAATGAGTCGTTCAACTCGCTTTCAATAAAATGGGACAAATGACAAACAAACAGTTTCAGTTGTTTATACAATGAAACTGCAGACCGATCAAATTTATTGAATTCCGAACTTACAAATTCAATTGTTTGCTTGCACAGCAACATTGTAACCTAATTAAGTTTGTTTTGTATACAACAGCCAAAACTTATTGATCACTGCAATAGTAATTCGATACTTTTTTTTTGTTTATTTTAATAATTTTGGTGCAACGATCGATATATTACATATAAATATAAGTAGTTTTTAAAGAATGTAGTGAGTTCTTAAGAACCAACCGAAATGTAAAGTTCAATAATAAAGATTTTTAAATACAAAATAAAAATTCTTTCGGCATTACTTACGGAAGTGGCACAGTCGGAAATCCACGCAAGTAATCATAAGATTACCACGGTATTAATCTAAAGATTAATAACAATAATAATTTGAACAGTATTAATCTAAAGATTAATAATAAAAATTAAGTCGGTGATTAATCAATTTTATGTGAACCAAGTGAAAAAAAAGAAGAACCATGGCAACCAAATCAAACCAACCCACTCACTTAACGGGTTCGGAGTTAATAAAAGAAGCGTCGAGAATAAAAGAGTATACGGGCAAAGACTACGACGTATCATCCTTTATAAGGGAGGTAGAACTAATTCTCCCCCTTTTCAACAACAACATAGCAATGCAACGATTTATATTTGAGAGGTATGTCAAAAATAAGATCCAAGGACCAGCCCTAGTAGCAATAAGGACATTGGGACAGGAAGCCACATGGATAGACATCAAAGAAGAACTCATCAAACTCACATCTTGCTGCAGAGAAGCAAAAAATGGCTTTACATGGGCGCAAATTGGGGGAATTTATTACGTAAGCTGCTATGCTCGTCCCAGTGCGTCCGTTAGAGAATTTGAAGACTTCCTCCTGGAATTATCATTAGAAAGCAGAGGAAAATCACCGATAATAATGGCAGGCGATTTTAACGCATGGTCTACTGCCTGGGGAAGCAGAAGTTCAAACCACCGCGGGCGCCTAGTTTTGGAATTCCTGAGCCAAACCAACCTCACAATAATGAACAGTGGCACAAAAAATACTTACCAAAACGAAAATAAGGGCTCTGTAATAGACCTGATGTTTGCAAATGACGCACTAAGCAGACACATTAAGTGGAAGGTGTCAGACATGTTCACAAATAGTGACCATATGGCAATCTTCGCAGAAGTTTTATTCTCGCGAGACCAGGAACCCCCACGCAGTAACACTACACATAAACGAAGCTGGAAGAAAACAGATTTTGACACCGACGTTTTTAAGACAGCCTGGAGAGCAGCAATAGCACCAGGCGAAGACGCCACCGACTTAGTATCCGCTGTGCAAAAGGAACTAGTTGCAGCATGCGACGCAACTATGTGCAGGACGAGATACAATAACAATCGAAAACCGGTATACTGGTGGAATGAAGAAATTGCCACGCTGAGAAAGCTCTGTCACTCAGCCCGACGTCGCCTACAACGCAATCAAAGTGGCGAAAACGAAAACCGTCTTAAAGAAGTTTTTAAAAACCATAAGAAGCTTCTAAAGTTAGCTATAATCCGTAGCAAGAAAAACTGTTTTGAAAAGATCTGTAGAGAAGCGAATATAGACCCCTGGGGGACTGCTTATAAAATCTGCATGTCCAAATTCAAAAATAAGCGGCAGCAACCCCAATGCGCTCCGTTCATGAAGAAAGTCGTCGAGGCATTATTTCCGACGCACGATTACTAACGCTGAACAACGAAACGAAGCTGCTGTATCACCCCCACTCGTTACCGAAGAAGAGCTATTGGCCATAGCCAAAAAAATCAAAAACAACAAAGCGCCTGGTATCGACGGAATACCAAACAGAGCTCTAAAGGTGGCCATAATTTCGAAGCCCACTCTTTTTACAAAAATGTACAGCGCATGCATAAAAGAAGGGATGTTCCCCGATCCCTGGAAAGTCCAGCGTCTGGTCTTAATCCCAAAACCCAAAAAACCACCAGATGAACCTTCTTCGTATCGACCTCTGTGTATGCTCGACACAATGGGCAAAGTGTACGAAAGCATAATAAGAAACCGCTTGGAGATTGCAATCCAGGAAGCCGGCGGACTATCAGAAAGACAATACGGCTTCAGAAAACAGAGGTCTACTGTCGATGCACTGAAAGAAGTTGTCGACACTGCGAAAAGAGCAGTAAGTGGCAAAAGATGGAGAGGTGGTCCAAAAGATATTGTGCGCTGATCACCCTGGATGTGAAGAATGCATTCAACTCTGCCAAATGGGAAAATATATTCGAAGCCCTATATGGAATACGCGCCCCTCAGTACCTCATAAAAATCATTAGGAGTTATTTTAAAAATAAAAAGTTGATCTACGACACCACCGAAGGCATAAAGAGCTACCCCATTACAAGCGGAGTACCACAAGGATCTGTTTTAGGCCCTCTCTTATGGAATCTAGTTTATGATGGAGTGCTAAGAATTCCACAGCCTACAAACGTTAAGCTAATCGCATACGCGGACGACCTTATAGTGGTAGCAGTAGGTAAACAACTTGATGACCTACAACATAAATGTAACGAATGTATAAATAGTCTACGCCAATGGTTTTCTTCCAAGAGTTTGGAACTGGCTGAGCACAAAACAGAGGTATTGCTCATAAGCACCAGAAAAATTGAAAAATAGACATCCAGGGTGACGAGCTCACGAGATTATATAAGCTATCAGCGCCACTTACAGAAATTCAAAAGAGAGAAGAGAGAAAGAAGAGCATAACTATATGGCAGCAACGGTGGCAAACCTCAACTAAAGGACGGTGGACCCACAGACTTATACCTGACATACATACGTGGATAAGTAGACGACATGGGGACCTGGATTTCCACCTGACCCAAATATTAAGCGGGCATGGGTGCTTCAGAAGCTATCTATATAAATTTCCAAACGACGTCAGTCCGTATTGTTCGATGTGTATGGAGTCAATAGAAGACTCTGAGCACGTGTTCTTCCATTGTCCTCGGTTTCTAACCATAAGGGGAAAGCTAGAAACAGCACTAGGTGGTAGTTTAACGGTGGAAAGCTTGACTGCACATATGTGTCAGTCCTCTGAGAAGTGGAAAGCTGTTCACGAAGCGGCTACTTCCATCATGACAATATTAAGACAGTTACAGCAGAATAGGCGTCAGTCCGTCTATGCTATAGAGGAGACGTAAAATGTCTTGTCACTCCCATGAAGTAATACCTTATCTGGTGGTTCCGTGGGAGAGTCTTGAGTTGGGAGTAGGTTAGGTTTAGCGGATTAAAGTCCCGCACTCCGGCTTTCGATGCTTCCTCCTACTATAAAAAAAAACACAGAAACTACAAAAATAATGCACAGGAAATTTCCCTAAAATATTACTGGTCAAACATATGTACGTAACGCTTATAAAAAAGGAGTACAAACAGGCAGGCTCTGGATTTCACTTCCGAGTGAATATCTAACAAATTCGTTTTCAATCCGACATTTGGTGTTCTGTGTTTCACTTTCACAATTTCAATTCCACATTTTTTCCAAAATGAATTCCGAGTGAATACGCATGTTCTGGAAAACGAATTCACAAGAAAAATGTCGGTTAGCATTCACTTCAGTTCGAAATTGTGAATTTGGTGCGAGCAAAAATGTAAGTAAATAAAAACGCTTGATTATTGGAATAAATAGACATTTTTTTTTTTTTTTTGTTTCAATATCTATTTTATTTATTGAATCTGCTTTTTGTTTTGAAAGCCTAACAATAAGTAATAAAATCTTAAACCTATTTAAAAACTAGACACGCTCAAGCAAATGATTGAGGTGTTTTGGTGATACATTGCTCCTCAGTACGCGGGCATATCTCTTCTTTTAAGGCGTGTTTGATTGCAGGAATGCACCAAAGCATTAGCCAAAGGGTTTGGGTGATCACGGAGTTTACATATATATTTAATTCTGCTGTCTTCCACTTCTTTCCTTACCATGGAAATACCAAGGTCTTTATGGATATTCTCATTACGCATGTACCATGGTGAACACGTGATTGATCTAAGCATTTTTGATTGGAACCTTTGTATTATGTCTATATTAGTTGCACAGGTCGTACCCCACAGTTGAATGCCATACATCCAAATCGGCTTTATGACCGCATTATATAAAAGCACTTTGTTGTCTAGGCTAAGTTTGGAGTTTTTATTTAATAGCCAATTTAAATTTGCAGCTCTTATCTTCATGCAAGTTATTTTACTAGATATATGTTTTTTCCACGTAAGTCTTCTATCTAGGTGAATACCAAGATAGGTTACTTCATTCGCTTGGGGTACTAAAATATTGTTAATTTTTATTGCCGGACACATTTTTGGTCTAAGCGAAAATGTAACATGCTTACACTTTTGTTCATTTACCTTTATACGCCAGTTAGCTAGCCATTCTTCGACAAACTTTAAGTGCTCGGCTAATATTCTTGATGCTATTATGTGGCATTTGTTACGGCTCACTATAGCTGTGTCGTCCGCAAAAGTAGAAGTTAATACATTGTTAGCTGTTGGAAGATCTGCTGTATATATGATGTATAGTGTTGGGCCTAGAACACTGCCCTGGGGTACACCAGCCCTTATCTGTCTTTCATCAGATATGAAATCTCCCACTTTTACCATAAATTTTCTATTTTTTAAATACGATTCCAATGTTTTATATAATTTTGAAGGTAGAATATTTTTAATCTTGTATAAAAGGCCCTCATGCCATACCTTATCAAACGCCTGAGCCACGTCTAGAAATATAGCTGAACAGTACTCTCTGTGCTCAAATGCTTTTCTTATTTCGTTAGTAATTCTATTTACTTGCTCAATCGTGCTATGTTTTTCACGAAACCCAAATTGGTGCATTGGTACTATATTATTTTCGTGGAGGAAAGGAGTCATCTTTGATAGTAACAATTTTTCAAATATCTTAGAAAGACAGGGTAGAAGACTGATTGGTCTGTATGAAGACGGCTGTGTTAAGTCTTTCCCAGGTTTGTCTATCAAGATGATCTGCGACTTTTTCCACGAATTTGGATAGTGTCCGAGATTAAGAATTGCATTGAAGAGCAAAGAGAGCACCTTTACGGCAATATTTGGTAACTCAATTAGCATTTTTGGGGTAATATTATCATGTCCAGGTGATTTTTTAGGGTTAAGCTCTTTTATTATTCTAGTAACTTCAGAAGTAGAAGTCCTAATAGACACATGCGACTCTTTTGCGGTATTGGGCAAGGTTGGCAACTCAAAGTTGTTCTTTGGGCAATTGGGTTGAAATACCTTTTCTAGGTGATTTGCAAAGCAATTTGCCTTATCCTCATCACTTCGTGCCCAATTACCATTCAACTGTCTTAGAGGCATGTTGGAATCTACTGGTGGCTTGAAAGACTTTTGTGCTTTCCAAAGAGAATTTTGCTTGCGAGAATTTGGACACAGTTTCTTTATATAATTTTCAGTGTTGTGTTCCTCTTCGCATTTAAGCGCTTTTTTTAACTTTCGTACAGCAGATTTCAGTTGAAGCAGAGTTGAAGGGGATCGATTTAACTGCCATTCCCGCCTAGCTCGCCTTTTCTCATTTACAAGTTTCTCTATTTCATTATTGGTGATCTTTCTGAAACCAACTGGTTTGTTATTTCTTTTTGGTGTTGCCAATACAGCTGCATTAGTTATTACGTCATTAATTTCTCTTATATTTTCATCAATGTCTCTTCCTGTATTTATTTTGCAATCAATATTGATGTGGGTGCTTATATACTTTCTATATTTCAACCAGTTAGTTTTATGTGATGTTAGAGAAACTTTTGGCTCAAATATCATGGGCTGTTCGTATAACTTTATTAGTACAGGAGAATGATCAGATGATAAGTCTGTACATGTATCAGCTGTCATAAGCGATCTATCTATATTTTTGACTACAGCAAAATCTATTAAGTCTGGTATTTTTCTTCTATCACTGGGCCAGTATGTCGGCTTACCAGGAGATATTATATCCAGCTTATTATTCTTATTCATAATAGTGAACTACAACTGTCGTCCTTTCGGATTAATAAGACGTGAGCCCCAGTACGTGTGTTTTGCGTTATAATCTCCACCTGCTAGAAATTTTTGACCTAGTGTTCCAAAAAAGTCTTTAAATTCGATTTCTGTAATTTTAAAACGAGGTGGACAGTATATAGCAGTAAGGTTTAAGTCACAACCCCGATTTTTGAGTGAAATTGTTGTAGCTTGTAACTGTGGAGTAGCATGCGATTCTAGGGCATAGTGGTTTAAACGATTTCTAATCAACACTGCCGTGCCACCATGCGCTTTTCCATCTGGATGATTTGTGACATAGACTCTAAATCCCGGAATATTGAAATTATTTTTATTTGTTAAATGAGTTTCTGATATAAGCATTACATCAATATTCTTTTCAGACAGAAATCTGATAATCTCTAATTTATGTTGGTTAACACCGTTGGCATTCCATATACAGATATTTAGTAAGCTCATTTTTTACTTAATAAATTTTGCAGCATTTGATTTTGTGATTTTATTAAATCTTGGATCATGTTTTGCATGGTAGACATAAATTGTGTCATACACTGTGTAAGATTTATAATCATAGTTTCAATACTTCCATTTGGAGGATTTTGCGGCAGTTGCATTTGCACAGTGTTGCCTTTCACCACATTTGCATAGCTTCCTTGCATATTATTATTGATAGAAGTAATAGGATTTGAACTTTTCTCTGAGGTTGCTATAATTTCATTACGGGGTGTTTGTAACATTTGGTTACGACGTGCTTGAATGCCCTGTGACAACTTCGATTTCAAATCTTTATATACTGGACAACCCCTGTAGTTAGCAGTGTGATTTCCTCCACAATTGCTGCATTTTTTATTTAATTCTTCTTTCTTAAGGGTGCATTTCGAAGTGGGATGTAAATCACCACATACCACACAAACACTGCGTAGAGTGCAATATGATTTAGTATGCCCATATTCTTGGCAGTTAGTACATTGTACCGGACCATTTCTTTTATGTGGTTCTTCCACAGTTACTCTGCGATGCAGCAAATATTTCAGATTGTATATAGGATGGGTCTCATTTTTTTTTAGTTGATTCGAATTCGGCAACAATTCAATTTTAAACATTGGCTGTGGTACTTTGTTTCTATTAAATATATTTACAACTGTTTTAATTCCAAAACCACATTCCTCCAATGCTTCTTTCACTTCACTAGAGTTTACGGCGGACTCTATGCCCTTGATTACAACAACTAGGCCCTTAGAGCTCTTCAGTTGATACGAATAATAATTTTTGTTTTTATTCGACAAAAATTTAACGATTTCCATGAAACTTTTTTCAGTGTAGGACTGAATTTTTGTTTCGTCTATATTGCCTTTTTTCAAAGGCACTATATGAAAATTGTTAGTGCCAACAATTTCACTTAAATTCGCAACAAGAGTATTACTGCTACGCTCGCGCAAATATATCGGAGGTGGTTTGGCATTAACGACTGTGGTGGTACCCTTCGCATCGTCGTCTGAACCATTGCTTAGTATGGCAAATCTGTTGCCATTTAAAACTTCCGTTTTATTTTTATTTGGTGTGCTGCCTTGAAATTTTTTAGGATTGACCGCTGATTTAGAAGGACTTAATTTCCTCTTTATATTGACGTAGCGGTCAATGCCTGTTTGTACAGACGGGCTTTTTTTTGTTGGTACACTCTCACCTTGCCTTGTGATTTTCCTCGTTGCCTGCTCGTTTGTTGGTACCTGCAGGCTGGTTGGTGTCAGGGCATTTGTTATTGCCCGATTGTTGTTTTCGGCTGCTACTGCTGACTGCGTTTTTTTCTTCGATTCCTTTTCAGCTGACCGCCGCGATGACTCATCATCGCCGTTACACTTTTTATTTCCAGTAGTTGTGGTTGTTGTTGGGTCTACAAAGCTGAAGTAGGCATTTAAGAAATGCCTACGGCCTTGCTGATGAGGCTGCGAAGCACTCATTATTGTTTGTTTGATTTTTTTTTTTTTTTTGTCTTTTGTTTTCACTTGTTGATTCGTGCACTAATTGTTTATGTTTATTATTATTAATTTGTGTGCACTGTTTTAAATGTTTGTTTACAATTTATAAATTGTTTTTTTTTTTTGTTTTACTTTTTGATTGGTTTTATGATTAGTTTTTTTTGTAAAGATTGAATTCACGGAGCGAGTTAAATAACACGTCCGTGCTCTTTGAACACTCAAAACTGACTTGAGATTTAAATATTTTGTTTTAAAACTGTAACAAGCAATTAAAGTTAAATATTATTTTTACAGGGGTAAACATAAGAATACGGAGCAGGAAGCGATCCTTGTCCACTTCATGGAGTCGCATAAAGACATCGCTCGAGGCTTTGTTAAGGGTGACAAAGTAAAAGTTGATGCCATATGGAAAGAGATGGTGACAGAATTAAATCTGCATGGTCCACCACAGAAAGATATTTCTGGTTGGAAAAAAGTAAGAAAATAATTTTTTTTATACTTTAGCTAATTTTTCTTAATTTGAAATAATATTTCAATAGGTTTGGATGGATTGGAAGGCCTTCATAAGGAAAAAAGTTGCACACAACAACTTAGAAGCGAGGGCAACAGAAGGAGGGCCATTAAACAAGCACATCCTCACTCCAACTGAAGACACAATAGCCCAATTATGTGGTATATATACCGTGGTGGAAGGTATTCCCAGCACAGCAGACTTTGGTGTCCCTTCTGAAAATTGCGATGTTCTGCTCGATTCCGAAGACGTGAGCCTATGGTAACCGACCACTTAAGGAATAATATCGGTGAGCAGACAGGTGCCTTGAAAAGTATTGTAGATGGGTTGCAAGAAAATATTGAGGCCACAAAGGAAATTAACACTAGCATTCAATGCCTTTGTGAAAGAGTAAAAGACTTGACTGAGGAGAACAAAAGACACCACTTCGAAATGGAGCGGCTGCGACAAGAAGAAAATGAAATGAAATATAAAGAGTATGAATTGGCGGAGCTGAAAATGTATTTTAAATACCAGTGCAAACCAAACAGTAATTAACTCCATAATTTCCTCTTTTATAGTTTTTTAAAAAGTATAAACACAGCGATGTTTTTCTTACAATAATAACTTACATTATGACCATACCTGTATTTAATCCATTCATGTACAATTTTGAATTAAATGTTTTGAGTTTTTTGAAATTAGTGAATTTATAATTATTTTAATTTTAGCCTTAATATTGATATTAAAATTAATGACATTTTAAAAGTGACTTTAAATTTGAGTTTGTTTTATTTACTTCGGTGCTTTAAACTTTTAGGAAATTGTATGAAGATGAGTGGCTATATTCTCTCTTAATGTTATGGCTTCAGTATCCAGTGGGGCATCATTTAATACTTCCTCAGCAACTGCGGGTTCCATTGTCTCGACTTCAGTGTCAACAGAAAATAACTCCTGTACTTTGTAGTGTTTGCGAACATTATGTAACGCGCAGCAAACATTTGTTATTTGTACCATCTTTTTTGGTTGGTATTGAAGAGGGCGTGTTAAGCATCTAAACCTGCTTTTTAGCACCCCTATTGTTCTCTCAACGACATTGCGTGCCGAAGAATGCTTTTGATTAAACGTATGCTGCGCTGTGCCAACAAGTGGATCTCTAAAAGACGTTAGCAAAAAAGGCTGAAGTGCACATCCAGCATCGCCTAGAAGCCATGATCCACGTTCTCCGTTATCGTAGCACAGTTGGTAATAATCATGAGCTCTACACATACTCCATATTAAAGAGTCATGACTTGATCCAGGGCGACGGGCATCAACTGCCTTTATAACCATATTATGGTCGCATATCTGCAAAAAATTGTTTAACTGATAAAGCTTGTTTTATAATAAATTTGATTAAATGGCTTACAATATTGCGTTAATGCTAAAGTATCCTTTCCGATTGTAAAAAAGGCTATGATCTGTATGCGGCTTACATAATTGTATATGCGTTCCGCCTACACAACCAATTATTCCAGGTATACCAAAACTTCGTTGAAAATGCTGTTTCGATTTAGTCAGCTCACTTTCGGTCATACTTAATAGAATCCACTGAGGGCATAGGTAGGTAGGTAGGTAGGTGTGCAGCCCTATCGGGCTCAATTAGCACTGATGTGCCATTTTGGTACACTATTCGTAGAACCTCCTGTATCTGCTGTTACGTTCCACCTTCTCTCTCAAACTATTTTGAGGTTTCGATGAAACTACTTATGTCCGATATGCTTTTGGTGGAAATCCATTCAAGGTTTGGTGCTTGGTGGATTCCGAGTGTTTTGTGTCGGATCTGTGCCAGAGCTGGGCATTCGCAGAGAAAGTGGAAGATTGTTTCTTTGTTCCCTGCTACTCCGCAGCCACGGCAGATGTCGTTGTAGGGCATACCCATCTTGGACGCATGTTCCCCAAATGGCCAGTGCCCTGTTGTGGTAGCTGTTATTCTGTAAATACTTTTTCTTGACCTATTTAATAGGTCGTTGGTTCTTTTCCTGTCGTATGTTGGCCATAATTGTTTAGTTATGACGCATTTTGTAATGTTTTTCCACCTGTTGTTAGCAATTTGTTGAAATTATCTATTGATCTCTCCTTTGATCGATCCTAGCGGGCTCGACATGAGCTCCGCCTCGGATTCATTGAGGAAAGCCCCTGCCTTTGCCAACTCATCTGCTTTTTCGTTACCGAAAATGTTCCTGTGGCCGGGAACCCAGATCAAGTTTAGCTGGAGCTTGTCTTTTATTGAGCTTAGTACTCTCTTGCAGCTGTGAACTACACTGGAATTTGTCATGGGTGAAGACAATGCCAGGAGGGCCGCTTGGCTATCCGTAAATATAGTTGCTTTATGTATATTCCCGTGGTTTGCTAATAGAACTTCGCAGGCTTTTGCTATGCCTAGTACTTCTGCTTGGAAGATGCTAGCCGAGTTCGGTAGACGTATAGAGAGAGATATGCCCAGATCAGCGGAGAATACCCCCGTGCCCACACCGCAGTCCATTTTGGACCCGTCGGTATAGACTGAGGTGGTACCCTCCTCTGCAATTGAACCTCTTCTCCATTCTCGTCTAGATGGTACGGGCATAAGTACCTTTCCAAAATTTTCAATACCCTTGCTGTAACTTTTGCTACCGTGCTGCGCCCCATAGAAATGCAACTATCCTTGCCAACAGCCTTTTGGAAACCACCTTCTGCTAGGAATCTTAATGTTGCCGCGAGGTGTAATTGCACTGGAATAAACGTGTGCTTTATGTAATTGTCCACAACGTTTAGCAGCATAAGGAAAGCGTCTTTGTTGACCCTGTAGTTGGACACAAAACTATGGAATATTTGATTATAATTGGACTAAATACAAATAAATACGTACTTACGCCAACTCAGTCACATCAAATGGATTTGAATGGTCTCGCAGTATCCTTCTATTAAGAGCTGCTTCTGCATGATCCGCCATTTCCATATAAATAATGGCAAACGCAGTTAAAGCACTCATTTTGCGATTTTTCTTCAAAAATTTATTATTTATTTTGGGTAAATTGACAGCTGTCAGCTGTTAAGTTCATTTTTGCGGTGAATGAAAAACGAGTTCTAAAATGAACAAAAAGTTCGGATTTCAGAACACCAAATCCAAATTCACTCGGATTTAGGTTTATTTTCATATTCACTTTCACTCGGATTCCAGAACCTGCCTGAAAGACTGTGAAATCTGTATCACAAACAAATACGAACGCCGACCAAACAAACAACCAATTGTTTCCGCACTAACGCCAAACAAAGTAGACGAATACATACACTTCAAGGAAAGGTACATACAAATACGTCGACGAGATTTTTTCACAAATATAACCAAACGCAAAATTTTTAATGACTAATAACGATCTATCCTTTACAAGCATATGTGCACAACAAATTTATAAACAACTAGCTGACCCCGCAGCCGTTGTCCTGCGTGAAATTATGTAGTTTGAAATGAAAACGCAGCTTTTTCGGTTTCTGTTCCGGTGTACAGAAAAGATGGTTTTCCACCTCGTGATCACGCTACGGAAACGGAATACGTTTGAACTGAAATGGCAAATCGTTAGAAGTCAAAGGGATTCGTAGGATCAAGCATTCTGTCCCCTTGTATTCGATAGGTGCGTCACAATCAGTCGGGTTCCATTACACAGTTTCGGCGCATGAAGATTGGGGAAACATAATAACGACGGATCCTACTTTGAGACGCAAATGATGCGGTGGCATACCAAGCCTGTCCAAAGAATTTAGGAGTACCACTGGATAATTCACGGCGTCGTCTTCATAGTCAAGACGATCGATCGATTTGTATGAGCGCAAGTCTCCCGGAATTTGACTTTGAATCTTCCAATTTAAGTCAACAACATCGGTATTTTTGGCAGCTAACATTGCGCGTGCACTTAAGGAATCGTAGTTACGATAATTTGGCCAATGTCCGAACATTCGTGATGAGTTCATTTTTCGTGAATTGATAAAGGGAAGATGGAATTGGTGTCGAACCACCGGAAGTATCAACCGAAATTGTACCATTTCCAATTTTTAGCGAAGACGATGTAAAATGACAATGCCGATGTTTATATCGAAAAGTGCGAACTTCATTTTCATTCCAGTAATTAGCGTGTTCCAGCATTTGTAATTGCTGGCTTACTTCTCCAAAATTTGCACACATCGAACCATTCACAGTAAGCAATGACTCAAATAAAGTTGAACCGCGTACATTAATCAATAGCAACCGAAGGTAGAAACAATAGTGGTTTTTTGGTGGATTGTGTAAATTCGTCCTAATGCATTAGTTGATAAGACACCTGGATGTCAATCTACTGGTTGGCCTTGCTTTCTGCGTAACTATTCGACGATGCATTCCATGTATAATATCAAGGTATTTTCGAATAGAGCAATGTTCTCACAAACGCATCACTGACGAAAGTTAAGAAAAAACTCGTCAATGTTAATTTTGTTGCTGGCGATGTTTCCACTGGCTATACTGTATTCTCTGGGTTGAAATACACATTTTGGCCACTCTCCAAATTAACTTCGAGACGCACAACAGTCGAAAAACGTTCATGAATTGCGAAAGTAAATACCCTACAAACCGCTTTATTGCAGCTCACGTATCGACCGTATCGTTGAAGACCAATAACCGCCATATTGGTTCCTTTGGTGACGTACTTACAAATGTATTTTATAGATTACACCAAACTGCAATACTAAATATTGATATGAGTTTTGAATGTGAATTAGACAACAGTGGAGAGTATAGTACGATCCATGTGTTGTCAACTTCGATACTCCCGCCTCTAAATTGAATCCTAAATGTTCTGCCATTGTCGTCTGGTGAGCGACGCCGATAGAGTGGATATCCATCATTTCTAGTTTGTGTTTCCGAAAGAAAAGTACGTGGATACTGTTTCGTGCATTTATTGACATGAACCTTATTGGTTTTCATCACTTCGTATAATACTGGATCTTTCTTTGCATCAGGAATTGCCGCATGATTGAATGCATTCGTTAATTTGATCTGGTGTAATCACCTTCCACCATCCAAAGAAGAATGTGTGCGTGCGGCAAACCTCTCTTTTGCCACTCAACAGAGTATACTATACATCTAGCATCTAACAGCACCATATATGCGTTGCTTCAAGATAATGTCCATCGAAGCTGTTGCTTGAAAAGTCTTGCTGTGACATCGTGACGATCGTTTTTTGATTGATCGCTACCCATAATACCGTAGGAATGTCATCGCATCCTGGGAGCACTCGTTCATGTGCCTTGGGCTGCTAATGTGTTAATGCCAAAAAGAACGCCGACCGATATTAGCACGACCTCTTCATTGCATCGTGACAAATTTCAATCTATAATTGATCACTTTACGTTACATTACACATAACATTTTCACTGTATAATTTTCAAAAATTTTTGAAGCAAACGCCAAATTTGAAAGATTTAAATAATTGAAAACCAAAACAAAAAAATGGAATAAAAAATTTTGTGTGGATAAAATTAACTTTTTGGAATTGTTCGACTTTTCCTCATGAATGACATACAGGTTTTTTATTTCTAAACCTTTCCCGATCCACAACGAACAAACTCTTAAAATTTCATCAATATTGGTTCAGCCGTTCTCTTAGCATTACTAACGAAAAAACATTCATACGTTTGTATGAGAAAAAGAAAATGGCTGTTTTTAGGGGGTTTCCGGCAATTATTCGAATTTTTTCTCCGCAGAAGCTATCCCTGAACCTCAACGAATATTTTAAAAAAATAATTATCAAATTTGGTTCAGTCGTATGAAAGTTATGAGCGTACATACATTTTGACGATTCATTTTTATTTACATATATAGATTATAATTTTCAAATAACCAATACTCGAAACTAACTGTAGACTATTTAATGTATACCCTTTATCACAAAAGCAAGGTAAAATTAATTTAGATCCTAAGCTGGAAAATGCAATAATTATCAAAGTTTTTCAAAATGTAAGTATATTTGTAAATCAGAACATTCTGATAATTGTACTATCAAAATATTAAACGATAAATCAGCATAATGTAAAAGAATTCATGAAAATATCACTCCACTCCAAATCATAGAAAACGGTCACTTGACAGATTATGAGCATTCTTGGAATAAAATGCCTCTATCTGGTCGATGAGTTATTTGAGATTGAAATGAGTCGTTTACAATAACAGCAATTATCAGCAAAGTAGCGAGAACGCTCTATTTTAAGAAGGAGGAGAGTTAGCGACGCTGAAGATACCCTAAGTAAATTTCACACTTAACCTAAAAAAACAATAAAATTCCCGCATTATAAACACAACAGACAGAATTCCATAACGAAAAACCGATAAGCATAATAAAACTATCTTTGTTCTAGCAAGTAAGCAAATATTCGCAGAAGTAACTATAAATAGCACTAAGATTATAAAATGTAGTCAGTAAGAAATTATGAATAAAACAGGCAACACGAGAATAAGTGTACTGCCCAAATAAATATAATTTATTTTACTTGCGACAAACAACAGTTTGTTAACTCGCTCTGAGTTTTGTTTAACCGCGAATTGATTATTGTTTTTAATTGAATTAAGGAAATTTTATTTTACTTTACCGCTGTATTGTAAGTGAATTTTAAAATTACTTAGAATTTAATTTTTTTTAATAATTTGCCAGTACCCAGTGTAGGGCAAGATTTAAGCGGATACTATATCGTTGAACTTATATATAAATGTTCATATGTACACACATATGTTCGCACTGCGAAAAGAACGAAAATACAAAATAAGTGATGTGCAGGTATGTTACTTATGCACTTATGTATGTATGTATATATGTATATTTGGAAAAAAAAAGAAATATATTTGCATTAAGTATATATGCATACATGTACGTACGTATATATTGTTTCTATTTTTATACTCTCGCAACAAAGTTGCTAAGGAGAGTATTAAATAATAGTTTTGTTCACATAACGGTTGTTTGTAAGTCCTAAAACTAGAAGAGTCAGATATAGGGTTATATATACCAAAGTGATCAGGGTGACGAGTAAAGTTGAAATCCGGATGTCTGTCTGTCAAGCAAGCTGTAACTTGAGTAAAAATTGAGGTATGATGATGAAACTCGGTACACGTATTTCTTGGCTCCATAAGAACGTTAAGTTCGAAGATGGACAAAATCGGCCCACTACCACGCCCACAAAATGGCGAAAACCGAAAACCGATAAAGTGTCATAACTAAGCCCTAAATAAAGATATTAAAGTGAAATTTGGCACAAAGGATCGCATTAGGGAGGGGCATATTTGGACGTAATTTTTGCGTAAAAGTAGGCGTGGCTTCGCCCCTACTAAGTTTTTTTGTGCATATCGCGGAAACTACTATAGCTATGTTAACCAAACTCTATAAAGTCGTTTCCTTCGGGCATTTCCATATACAGTTCAAAAATGAAACAAATCGGATAATAACCACGCCCACCTCCCATACAAAGGTTATGTTGAAAATCACTAAAAGTGCGTTAACCGACTAACAAAAAACGTCAGAAACACTAAAATTTACGGAAAAAATGGCAGAAGGAAGCTGCACCCAAGCTTTTTTAAAAATTGAAAATGGGCGTGGCGTCGCCCACTTATGGACCAAAAACCATATCTCAGGAAGTAGTTTCTAATAAATTTTACAGCAAAATAAAAAAATATTTAAATGACGGATAATGAAATCTCGATTATCACTTTATCATGCGAGAGTAGAAAATGTTCGGTGACACCCGAACTTAGCCCTTCCTTACTTGTTATTTTTTATTTTCAAATATTTCTTTCTCAATCTTTGCATGCAGTCCGGTTTATTACTTTGTTAAAGGGTACGAGTACTGCCAGAAATGTTTAAATAAATATTTGATTTTTTTGTTTTCGGTAATTTCATGTGTTTTGAGAACACACAAGTAAGCTTTATGAATATATAGTAGGCTATTAAAATGAATTTATTTATTTAGGTATGTATGAAATACACACATATGCATATATGTAAGTATATGTATATACTTGTTTCAATAATGATTCGATTTTTGCAGTGCAGCCGTCAAATGTTATAACATAAAAACTGTTATACATACTATACATATGTGCATATAGTAATTAAAATGTAAAATTAATAATCTCACTTTGATTTTGGGGTTAATGTATGTAAATTTTTATGTGTTGTGCCTGAGCGTTATGCTCCAATTCTCTTTCTCCACTCCTGTAGCTTACTGCGGACATGCCTTGTGGTTTTTATTGTTTTGTGTGTTATTGGCGCCCGAATATTTGTTTTTCTTTAAGGTGCTTTAGTTTTTCGCGACCGATTTGTGTGATGCTTTTTTACTAGTTGAACTCCCTGCCAGCCACTGCAGGCACTAACACCAACGCACATTTTCGGGTTATTTTTTTCCTAAATGCGATGAAAAAAAGTTTCTTTCGTTTCTTGATTTATTTGAGAAAACATAATTGTCAATAGTGCCAAAAGAAAATCCCAAAAAGGGTAATAAAAAAACAATGCAAAGACGCATGTCATTCGTGATCGTGCCATCGTAAAGGAGGCTCGTACAACAAGAAGGAAAGTAAATGAATTTTATATGATTTTTTAAAAATATTTTGTAAATAATCACTTAATTTATTTTTATAGCATTGGAAATCAGAACTGAATTGGTAGCAGCTATATCATCGGAAGCAGCAAATATAAATTGTTAAGCAAGTATGTATGTATGTGAAAAAAAGTATTTGTAACCATTTACATTTTGCTATTACCTTTTTTAGATATTTGTCTTTTATTTTCAGGTATCAATAATGGTTTTCTGTAATAAATCTTTCTTCAGATATTATTTATTTTTTTAATTAAATAAATTTTTATTTATATAAATTATAATAAATTTTATGTAAATATGTAAAAAATAAAATACAAATTTTAAAAATTAAAAAGTGTTGTTGGAAATTTGAAATCTAGAATCAAAAAATACAACCCCGCATCAGCTGTTTCCTTTTTTTGATATATGTATATATGTTTTATGTTATATGCATATACATTAGGGTGATTCAAAAAAAAAATTTTATTTTTTTTCAATTGGTACTCGCAAAAATAGGTTCCTAGACACCTCTAAGAAAGCCTCTCCAAATATGAGTTTTTAATTGTAACGGGAAGGTCCTCCGCCTAACGGTTTTCTATTTTTTCTTATTATCAGATAGAAAAAAATTTATATCTCGCTTCCAACTACTTGAAAAAATATCTTGTTAATTAGGTTTTGTAGGAAATTGAATGCTCTAAAATATGGTCTCTTATGATTTTTTCGTAAACCCAACCGTTTAAAAAATATTAACGGTTGAAATTTGACTATTTTTGGAAAAATTCTTTATTTCTTATTAATTTTATATGCATATGCTTACGGCATTTTCAATTCGGTAATATGAAATTAAGAAGAGCGAGTATTAAGACAGCTTTGTTGTATTATAAAAATATAGTACATTTTCAAAATAACAATTTTCAAAAATATTAATATTTAATATTGTTAATTTGCAGAAAAATTATGCAAATTGGGTTGGGAATATATCATTGCTCTTTTAAGTTTATTATTTTAATTGGTATATAAAATTTATGCCACAATTATTATATAGTAATCCAAAAATATGAATTCCCAGAAATACATTTGTAAACAAAGGATCTTTATCCTTTGTATTATCTTATTTTTCCCAGAAACACATTTGTAAACAAAGGATCTTTATCCTTTGTGTTATCTTATTTTAAGGGGTTCAAGAGCTCAAAACGTTCGATATATCATCTACCTACCTACCCGACGGCATTTCACAAATTTCTTTGAATTGAACTATAACTGAGCGTTGTATCTTCAATTTGAATACCTACCGCTAATAAAACCGGAGTAATAATAAACATCGCATTTCCGCTGCTGACATTAGCTCGGTCGAGTCCAAAAATGACTTCAGGAGTTAAACATCAAGTTTTGCTCGTTTTGTCGGAATTGGAGGCTCATACTCTGAATCAGATCCAAACTTTGTAACTGCACTTAAGGTATACGTAGAGAACGTCACTGATTTTTCACTTGGATCAATCGCATGACTAGTAGACGGTTGATCTAAGTCTGGAATAAGATCTGTTTTATAAATTAAACGAAGAAAATGTATAGAATTTATTCATTTTGATGACAAATTATTAAGAAAGGACTCCAAAAATTGTTTAGTCAAATGTCATCTAGTCATCTATGGAAAGTTACACTACTACCTGACTTTATAATAATTAAATATCTCAGATACTTACTACTCTCATCTATTTCCATCGTAGTTGTGGTTAAGTTTGATACAGGTACATTATTAGAAAGAATCTCTTTATGGGTACCGGATTTTTGATCCAAATACAACTTTCTAATATTATCATTAAGCACTTTTAAGGATTTTTCGCTCACAATGTCTAATAATTGTTCAAGATCACTCTGAAATTTCTTTTCCTTTTGGTTTTGCCCTGCACTTTTTTTATAGAAACTTTTTTGTAATTTTAACCATTGACTGTGATAGTGAAGAAATTTTTTGACTGCATTAGGAGCTCCACTAGTTGGAATCTGATTTTTTCTCCACACTTCAATAACTTGGTCAACTGTATTTTTAGCACTTTGTTTGATTGTATACTTTAAAACTTTAAGATGATAGAAAAACACACGCATAACCTCTTTCACTTTTGGTAACTTACGTTCCGAAATTCTCTGTGTAGGTATTCCGATAAAACGTATTTCTTTATTTATTGTAGGTTAATTGATGATAAATAAATTTATGTGATGATAATAAGACTTACATATTTGAAATGAATTATTTTATTACGTATGCAAGTTGATCAGTTTTAGGAACACTGAAAATACGCTATTAAATGAATTTTATTTTATCATTTGTGAAATGCCGTCGGGTAGGTAGGTAGATGATATAGCGCACGTTTTGAGCTCTTGAACCCCTTAAAATAAGATAACACAAAGGATAAAGATCCTTTGTTTACAAATGTGTTTCTGGGAAAAATAAGATAATACAAAAGATAAAGATCCTTTGTTTACAAATGTATTTCTGGGAATTCATATTTTTGGATTACTATATAATAATTGTGGCATAAATTTTATATACCAATTAAAATAATAAACTTAAAAGAGCAATGATATATTCCCAACCCAATTTGCATAATTTTTCTGTAAATTAACAATATTAAACTAAATATTAATATTTTTGAAAATTGTTATTTTGAAAATGTACTATATTTTTATAATACCACAAAGCTGTCTTAATACTCGCTCTTCTTAATTTCATATTACCGAATTGAAAATGCCGTAAGCATATGTATGTGCAAATGGGATATGTTGCCTCTTTGAAATTTTCATAGCAATGAAAACTGCGCTATCAAACTGCAGCATTGATGTTTGACGATGAATATCTCGTAAACGCTTAACTTAATCGAAAAATCATAAGAGACCATTTTTATAGAGCAGTAAATTTCCTACAAAACTATGTATTTCATCATTCATAATAATTTTTTTTCATTGAGTTATAAAATTAATAAGAAATAAAGAATTTTTCCAAAAATAGTCAAATTTCAACCGTTAATATCTTTTAAACGGTTGGGTTTACAAAAAAATCATAAGAGACTATATTTTAGAGCATTCAATTTCCTACAAAACCTACAACAAGATATTTTTTCAAGTAGTTGGACGCGAGATATAAATTTTTCTATCTGATAATAATAAAAAATAGAAAACCGTTAGGTGGAGGACCTTCCCGTTACAATTAAAAACTCATATTTGGAGAGGCTTTCTTAGAGGTGTCTAGGAACCTATTTTTGCGAGTACCAATTGAAAAAAAAATTTTTTTTTGAATCACCCTAATATACATATATATTTTTTTTTGTTTTTCATCACTTCATTTTTGATCTTCACTCATCGTGAGTGTATGTACGACTGTATACATACTTATATACGTCCTTACACTTGCCTTAGAAGCACAAAACAGCATACTTTACTCAAAACCTGTTGTCTACATTTTTGTGCCGCTAAAAACAGGTTGTACGCGCACTTCGGGTAGAAGCTAACCCGCTTCTTTCCGCCAAGCAAGCTACTACATTGAAGTCCGGGTTTCGTGGAGGTCCTCTAAAATCAGTTGTTGTTCCGGAAACTATTGATACTCTGCAGAAACTCATATTGCCTCATCGTCATGTGACATACCATGAGACGGAAGCAGATATAGACCTTAGTGTAACCAGCATATATTCAATATTGCAAGATCATTTGATTGCAGGAAAATTCTTACCACGTTAGATCCCACACAATTTATTAATTGCTCAAAAACAGGATCGTGCCGATTGGTGGAGATAAATGTTAAAAAATGGGATAACGGTACTTCAAAACAAGTCTATGGCACCACCAAATTTGATTAATTGTGCATTTATGCGTCCGAATTTAAGCAGCAGTTGACTACATTTCCAAGCAAATGGTTGCCTGTTTTTTGGAACAACTGGATGCATCACAACCATACCACGAGAACGACGCAAATCAGTAAATTATGATACAAAACTATCTGTTTACCAGTTGCCTTTCAAGCAATTAGAAAAACCAACCGCAGAAGATGAATCACTCCTCACGGCGACATTGCAAACTTTCACACATCAACTGAAATAACTGCATTTTTGAGTACTCAAAACATCAATTTGATTCCACCGTATAGACCTGTCTAGACCCGAATGACTGCTTTTTATTTCCGTATGTAAAAGATACAGTCTGTCTAGTAAGAGCGTGGTCGTGATAATTTATAAAAAAAAAAAATATTTTATAAAACTTTCATATTTATATATACATTGTACACATTACAAACAATGATGCAATTTGGTAAAAAATGTGTCCAGTCACCGCCGGCGTCGATAATTGCCTGGCATCTCCGAGGCATTCTTTCTACTAATTTGACGCGTATTCTAGTGGCAAGGATCTCCAGATCCGACGAATTTCGTAAGACAACTGCTTCAAAGTGTATGTGCGTCTTCCACGAAACTTCTGTTTAATATATGCCCATACATTTTTAATAGGGTTTGCATCGGGCGACTGCGACGGCCAATCCAATGTAACGATGACAGATTGAGTTTTCCACTGAGTATAGAGCTTGCCGCGGTGTTTAGGATCGTTTTCCTCCTGCAGAATCCAATCTTCATTTTTACTGATGAACCATCGTTTGGCAGATAGCAGTAAAGCCTTTTTGTAGATTTTTATCATTTTCTGGGCATTTAGGTTGTCAGTAAAGAGGTACGTGAGGACAGAACGTGCCCATATAGAACATTTATAGTGAGTTGCTTTGTCACAAGTTTTTCAGTCAACATTCATCACATTCATTGTGTTACGCCATTTCAGATCATGAGTATGAAGAATTGTTCGGATAGTTTCGTAGGATATATTTAAGTCTTTTGCCATTAATTTTGCTTGTCCTTGTCGCAGTGTTAAAGCAGGATTCTGCGAAAACAGATTTTTTGTTCACTTTTCCTATCGAACCACGTTCTGGTAAATCATCGACATTTTTTGCCACTTTATATCGCTGTATCCACTTCTGTACAAATGCCTTCGACTTTCTCATATATAGGGTGATTTTTTAAGAGCTTGATAACTTTTTTTTAAAAATAAACGCATAAAATTTGCAAAATCTCATCGGTTCTTTATTTGAAACGTTAGATTGGTTCATGACATTTACTTTTTGAAGATAATTTCATTTAAATGTTGACCGCGGCTGCGTCTTAGGTGGTCCATTCGGAAAGTCCAATTTTGGGCAACTTTTTCGAGCATTTCGGCCGGAATAGCCCGAATTTCTTCGGAAATGTTGTCTTCCAAAGCTGGAATAGTTGCTGGCTTATTTCTGTAGACTTTAGACTTGACGTAGCCCCACAAAAAATAGTCTAAAGGCGTTAAATCGCATGATCTTGGTGGCCAACTTACGGGTCCATTTCTTGAGATGAATTGTTGTCCGAAGTTTTCCCTCAAAATGGCCATAGAATCGCGAGCTGTGTGGCATGTAGCGCCATCTTGTTGAAACCACATGTCAACCAAGTTCAGTTCTTCCATTTTTGGCAACAAAAAGTTTGTTAGCATCGAACGATAGCGATCGCCATTCACCGTAACGTTGCGTCCAACAGCATCTTTGAAAAAATACGGTCCAATGATTCCACCAGCGTACAAACCACACCAAACAGTGCATTTTTCGGGATGCATGGGCAGTTCTTGAACGGCTTCTGGTTGCTCTTCACCCCAAATGCGGCAATTTTGCTTATTTACGTAGCCATTCAACCAGAAATGAGCCTCACTGAAAATTCGACGTTGTGGTAGATCGTTCGGCTTCAGTTCTTGCACGAGCTGTATTTTATACGGTTTTACACCAAGATCTTTGCGTAAAATCTTCCATGTGGTCGAATAACACAAACCCAATTGCTGCGAACGGCGACGAATCGACATTTCACGGTCTTCAGCCACACTCTCAGAAACAGACGCAATATTCTCTTCTGTACGCACTGTACGCATTCGTGTGGTTGGTTTAATGTCCAATAAAGTAAACTGAGTGCGAAACTTGGTCACAATCGCATTAATTGTTTGCTCACTTGGTCGATTATGTAGACCATAAATCGGACGTAAAGCGCGAAACACATTTCGAACCGAACACTGATTTTGGTAATAAAATTCAATGATTTGCAAGCGTTGCTCGTTAGTAAGTCTATTCATGATGAAATGTCAAAGCATACTGAGCATCTTTCTCTTTGACACCATGTCTGAAATCCCACGTGATCTGTCAAATACTAATGCATGAAAATCCTAACCTCAAAAAAATCACCCGTTATTTAGCAGCCGCTGATTGTGACATTTTGGGACCTTTCGGGGGGATGCAAAGGAACACAGTCTCGTAGCACGACGCGTACTTAGCACTCATGGCGTTTAACGTGATTATCTTTCAAAAGATCAACGACAACTGAACCTTTGTTGACAATGCATCAATGACAAAGCTTCCCTCTATCGGCTCGCGAAGGAATTAGAGCGAAATCTTTCATTAACTGTCGGTAAAGTCGACCACGCTTTTACTTGACAGACTGTAAACTAATAGGTCAATTTTTTTTGACATATTAAGAAGCGGTTGATGCGGTCAGAACGCATATTTTGGAGATACCTCAATCAAAGTGGCAAAAATGCTACGAAAATTGGTTGAAACACAAGCAAAAGTATATAAATCTTAAAAGAGAATATATTGAAAAACAATAAACGATTTTTGATATTTGAAATTTATTTTTATTCTTTAATATCAAAATGTAAAAGGTACCTACATAAGGGGTCATAACTAAACTCGTAATTAGGATGCAAAACTATAATTTAGTACACATGATCGCAGTAGGGAGGCACATGTGACCCGACAGTTGTTTAAGAGTGTACGTGCGAAATATAAGGCCACCAAACTTGCGATGAGAAGCCTTTTAGGACCTTTTCATACAATGTGAAGATAAGTAAAATCTTCAAAATAAATTGTTGAAAACTGCCAAAAGAGCATAACTAGATGCCAAAATTGGATAAAGTGCATGGCACCGCTCTCCTTTGGAATCTTATACATATATCACACGAACTACTTGACCAATGTTAAATAAATGTGATATGTAAGTTTACGCATACATTGGCGAATGGATCAAATTGGAAAAAAACGTTTGAATTATATTTTACTTTATAATATGTAAATCCATAAAGATTATTATTGTAAAGATTTGCACAAAGAGTACCCTCTGATATTTTTTAACTTTTCAAAAAGCCACGCAATCAATATGTGGATCCCTGTCCATGTGGCTGACTTTCTACCGTAGATATCGATAAATCTAGCAGATCTGGTATTGAAATTCTTCCGATAGTCTTTCCTTATTTGTTTAGTAAAAAGTTTTGCTGAATATATATCACCGATTGTAATCCTTGTAAATTGTGGAAGTATAAATGTACTTATCTCTTACTTTTTTGCTTATTTTAAATTTTGGTAAAAACAACAATATATGAATTGCTTAAGTTTTTATGTTCTTCTCTTACTCTTGTGACCAAACTTTTCAAACATACCCATTCTCTAGATTATATTTCGAATGTAATATTTTTTTTTGAATTTACCTGTAAATAGGAGTTCCCTTATCCTCACGATACCACAGTATTAGAACGGCTTCATCTCCAGATTTAGCAGACACATTACATGGTAAATGAATTGTTTCACCAATAAGGGCTTCTATTTGATAAAACGGTACTGAAATAGTAAGGGATTATGTAAAAATATTAATAATGTGGCATATTTATTTTTGTTAAAATATTTTGTATATACATATTTTTCCAAAGGACAATACTTTTTTCCGGAGTTGCTCTGTTTGATATCTGTTATTTGATATATATAGTAATTTTGGTTTACCATCTCATATGGAGCAGAAGTATTCCGGAACATCGTATGGAAAACATGTAAGTTCATTATTAAAATAATGGTTCGGTTAGCGCGACATATCGCACATCGCGGCCAATATTCGTGCAATATAATCGCCCAACATAGTCGTAATTAGGGCAATCAACGATCGCCTTTGTATCACGTTTACTGTAGTGGATAACGCGCAACCTAAGCGAAACCATAAAGTGTGCACCGAAAAAGCTACATACAGTGATGAACTAAAGTATTGACACAGCAAGATACCTTGACTTTAGCACTGTTTTTTACCACTTATAAAATAAGTTTTGAACATCAAAAAAGTCCTTAGTTAGGACGAGTAATTATCAATTATATTTGCTTTAATTCAGAGCCGCTCAAAATAATGCGCAATTTATTTACCAACGCATACAATCACACATTTGATATCTGCTAGCGTATGATTGTGTGCGCACGCTTGCTTAGTACACTGAGTGAAATCGTGCTATTTGGTTATTTTGTTATTAAAAATTTAGAAAAAAATAAAAAATTATGGTTTTTGATTAAAAAAGCAATTAAGAACAACAATAGTTTTAAGTTAATTTTTTTTAACTTTCCATGATTTTTTCCATATCGACTTCAAGATCGTAAGTTTTGATTCTCATTAAGTCCTCTGTATGCTTATTCGAAACTGAATTCCTGTATTTCGAGTGTATTTTTGACGCTGGCAGAATTAGCGTCGTAGCGTACATGCTTCGACTGCATTTGCTTGCCTATACTCCGAGTATAGGCATGAAAAATTTTGAGCGGCTCTGCTTTAATTCACCGTTATTTATATAAGCAAATGTGTTTTTGTAAAGAATCAAACTTCAAAACTCAGTGTGCCTTTATTTGATAGTTAAATTTGCTTAAATTTTATTAAAATGGGGAGTAAAAAATGTGAAACCAACGAATCTCAGCGGAAAATAATATTATATTTGCATAATCAGGGTAAATCGTACGCCGAGATTGGCGAAATGATGGACAGAAGGCGATATACCATACGGAGTATTATTCAACGTTTTAGAGATACTGCATCTTTACAAAGCGAAAAACGAACAGGCAGACCTAAGGCTTTAAATGATCGCGAACCGAGTCAAATAGTCAAAAAGGTAAAAAAGAACCCCAGAATATCATCCACACAAATCGCTGCGGAAGTTAAAGAAGAGATGGGAAAAGATATTCATCCAATAACGGTCCGAAGGGCACTGCATGAGGCTAATTACAGTTCTCGCGTAGCTAGACGTAAACCTCTCATTTCGAAAGCGAACCAAACGAAGCGTTTAGCTTATGCGAAGGAGTACATAAGCAAGTCAAGGGACTTTTGGGACAGTGTACTCTTCTCAGATGAGAGTAAGTTCAATATATTTCAATCTGATGGTCGGCAAACTGTGTGGAGAAAGCTTAATACCGAACTGCAAAAAAAGAACCTTGCTGCTACTGTAAAACATGGCGGTGGAGGGGTAATTGTGTGGAGTTGTATGTCCGCTGCAGGTGTCGGTGAGCTGGAATTCATAGACGACATTATGGACAAGAAATATTATATGGAAATTCTGAAGAGAAATGTAAAAAAAAACTGCCGAAAAATTTAAATTGCCAGAGTCACTCACATTTCAACTAGTGATGGGCGATGTTGTGACTTTTAAGGAACACTGCTACTTGTGACTGTGACTAGAATAAAAATTGTAACAGACATAGGCCAATAAAGTAGAACAAAATTGTTTCCTTTTTTCATTTAGGTACAATGTACATATTTATTAGAATAAACAGAAATTAACATAGTAAATTCATTTTTAGAAAATCACCAAATACAAAGTATATACATAAAAGAAAAAATTAAATAGTGTTAAAAATATTTACATTAAATGAAAAAGAAGGGCAAAATATCACATTTTCCGAAAACAGCATCCACTTCTTTAAAAAATTGCCACACATAACTCATTTTGGTTCTTTTTGACACAGACATCTTTAATTTTTATTAAGTATAAGTAAGCTGATTTGTAACAGTTTCGTACAAAAATTAATGTAAATGATTCGTTATTTTTTAAGACACACATTTTTAAAGTCGCACTAAATATATTCTCTGAAGGTTTTTTTCAATATAAGGATACTCAATAGAAGCTATTTAAAGTAAACGAAAACATACTTTTAAAAATATTTCGTTACTTATAAAATACTTTTTATAGGTTTTTTTAAATTACTATATAAATTTATGCAATTTTAAGATTAAAAGTTTTGTATATGGCTTTACTACAGCATTGAGGTTTCTGTAATCAATTTAATTTGTACATGAATATTACCCGTTTAAAGATAAATTAACTTTTTATATGTTAACCAATTTATGCTTATCTAAAATTGAAGAAAATTCATAGCTTTAATGAATATGAATTCATCACAGTCGCAATTTTTTATATTCCACGGTGAATGCTATTTTGTCACAGTCGCAATTTTTTATATGATACTGTGACTGCTCCTTTGTCACAGTCGCAATTTTTCATATGATACTGTGACTGCTACTTTGTCACAGTCGCAATTTTTTATATTGCACGGTGAATGCTATTTTGTCACAGTAGCAATTTTTCATATGATACTGTGACTGCTCCTTTGTCACAGTCGCAATTTTTTATATTCCGCGGCGAATGCTATTTTGTCACAGTCGCAATTTGTCATATGATACTGTGACTGCTCCTTTGTCACAGTCGCAATTTTTCATGTGATACAGTGACTGCTACTTGTTCGTTAATTCCTGTCACTGCTACTTTAGGAAACTTGTCACAGCTGTGACCAGTGATTTTTAAGTAGCAGTGACAAAGTCACAGGTACTCAAATATTTGCCATCTTTAATTTCAACAAGATAATGACCCGAAGCATACGGCTTATGATGTACGCATGTGGCTGGCACATCACATAAAACATACATTACCGCATCCCCCTCAATCGCCCGATCTTAACCCAATAGAACATTTGTGGGAAGAACTGGATAGGCGCGTTAAAAAGAGAGCGATATCAACAAAAGCTGAGTTGAAGGTGGCACTAATGGAGGAATGGCAGAATATTGGCGCAGAAACGACACAAAAATTGGTTTCATCAATGTCAAACCGGCTGGAAGCAGTCATCAAGCAAAGGGGCTTGGCCACAAAATTTTAATTTTATATATAGTTTACTACTTTGTTATTGTTTTTTTTTGTATTTTTATGGAGTGTGCCAATACTTTTGTTTCGCTATAATTATCACTTTTTTTTCTTTAATAATTACTATTAATTAAATATAAGAGATAATTAAATGAATTGAAGCAAATATAATTGATAATTACTCGTCCTAACTAAGGACTTTTTTGGTGTTCAAAACTTATTTTATAAGTGGTAAAAAACAGTGCTAAAGTCAAGGTATCTTGCTGTGCCAATACTTTAGTTCATCACTGTATATTGTAAAGTATCGAAGAAAACTCGAATACGTCCTTCCGTCATTACCCGCAATGGAAGATTTAGCTACATCACAATTTGGCTTGGGAAATTCCTTCTTCGTGGCGCAACTTTATAACATGTTTTTGAATAGCTACAAAAGTAGTCCGATAAGGACCGCAAACGACGGCATATTTTCCTGCTCTTTTGACATTTCTTTTCAGTAACATTTCCCATTTCATCATGGAAAGATATACGATCCAACAACGAGTCGAAATTATTAAAATTGATTACCGAAATTCGGAAATCGGACATTCAAGAGTCGAAATTCTTTATTCCTGTGAGAGTGCATTTGATGCCTTATATATGGAACCCGTTTTCTTTTGCATAGCTACCACGGGTACGCTTGCTAAAGTTTAACAGTTTTGGTTCCATTTGGACAAATTTTAGCCAAAAAATTGCATACTTCAAAAGTTTTATTCCTTTTATCTCGTCATACTAACTACTTCTTTTATAGATTTTTACTTTTATACAGGAAAGTGAAAGAATCAAATGGAGATTATAACTGTGTTGTATGGGAGAAGGCGTGGTTCACATAGGTAATATAGGAATGTTAGTAGAATCCCAAATACTTGGTTGTAACCGGTCGGACGGGTCTCGAGATATGTGATTTCACCTAAAGGTGTGCGGAACCTAACCCATTGTCCAATTCATGCATCGGCTCTTATAAAACCTTATCATACTATCTTGTGTATAAAATTTAATGTCTTTGACCTATACAGTTATTGAGTTATCACGCTTCTAGTAACTTCAACAATACAGTTATATGGTGGGTGGGCAGTCTATCATCCGATTTCATCCATTTTCACACTGTAGGTAGGAGGTCTTATTGTATTTGCGCTAGGCGAATTTTGGAGATACATACATAAAAGCTTTTAATGGGCGAGACCACCCCTCCACGGATAGTATACACTATAATCTGTCAAATTTTGAAATTTAAAATCAAATTATTACGGTCGCTATAGCGTTTGTTTGTAGAAAGGGATCAGAGTGGAGAACATAGCGAATCCAATCTTTAAACACGTTTTCCTCAGAATGATGTTTTTCAAAACGGTTTTCACACTCAAAGAAAAACTTTTTAAGATGTCTAGTTCCAATTTGGAGAGAACATTTTTAACGTCATCCGCTATGGAAGCTTTAATGTTTTCTTTTTAAATCTTCCTATTTTTTTCTACGAAAAGCTGTCGAAAAAATGCAAAATTCGATACTTTTTGTTCAAACCGCCGCCATTTTGTCAAATTTAAAACGTTTTAAATTAACATTGGGGTCGCAATCGTGGACATCGTATTGAACCATTTTTTACCTGTCATTTCAAAAATTTATTTAACTATAACATACCAATACAACTTTATTGGTATAAACATTAAAAAAACATTTTGTATTTGTCAAGTTAAAGCCTTTACCGCCTGAGCCTTGACCTCAGTAACGATAACTCAACAAGACTGTGCATCGATGATAGAATACTAGCTGCCCACAGGTCATACGCGTTCCTAATAAAATTGATCAAATCAAGAACAGTTTGTCTATCCAAAACTATCATTCGTGCAGTTTTGTGCTATGAAATAGAATCATGAACGCTGCTACTAGAAAAAAACAAAATTGGACTGCAAGTCTTCGCAAAAAAGATCCTAAGAAGAATCTTTGGAGGAATAAAAGACAATGAAGATTGGCGAGAGCGAACGATATTCTAGATCAACTTATTCAAGGTGAAAACGTCATACGCTTTATGCGACGAAGATAGCTCGGCCATGTAACAAGAATGGACAACAAAAGAGCGCAAAGGAAAATTGTAGAGGCCACAACATTGCATTTATTTTTGAATATACTCAACTATAATAAATTGATCTGTAATTAAAACATTTTCCCCAATATAGTAATTGGCAACGGCGCGTTCGAAACCGAAGTTATTTTATGAACGCACTGGATTACTTGAGTACATTTAACATTAGCATGAAGTCACACTAAACTATTTACTAATTTTTTCTCAAAACAAAAAAATATACTTAATATCAATAAATAATTTAATTATGTATTTGGTCCTGTCATGATCCCATTAACTTTTGATAAGAATAGCTCACACTACGCGGCATTAGGTCTGCTATAATAACATGGGCTATGACAGTTGGGGCAGTCCGTAGACTAACGGTACAAGTAGTATTTACAATGTTTTAAGTTTCACTTGTTTGCTTGAACATATTACACATTGCGCGATAAATTCGGTATAAGGCAAAACGGAAGTTTTAAACATAATACTATAAAATTATATAATACTATATGTATATAGGAGCTAAGAGAACTATTAAGCCAATTTTATTTGAATTTAAATAAAATTTCTCAGAGGTTTTACGATATATTGGATAAAAAATCTGTTAGAAGCGCTGAGATTCACATACATATTCGGAATTCCTGAGTAAGATGGTTATTATTCTATAATTTGAGGTAGCAAAATTATTGTTCGATTTTGACAAATTGTAAGCCTGAAATCACGTATCTTAAAAGCAGTAACGTACAAAATTCTATCTTGATAACTTCATAGATACTTCATTTGTATGGTATATTCTAAATTGAAAGAATCAGATGGAATTTTTTATTGTGTTGTATGGGAAGTAAGGGTGGATGTGCTATGGTTTTCATTTACAGCGCAAGAAAACTATTTTTGGACAATAATATGTGGTTCATTTGGGTGAAATTGATGAAATAGTCGCAGAGGTATGGGACTTCACCTTAAAGTGGACGCGCCCATTGACAAATTTTTATACCGGCTCTTATACATAGATATTTTCCATTCTATCCTGGTTGAGAAATCGAATAATTGAAAATTGAACTCAAAGGATGGACCATCTGAGACGTAGCGGCGGCTAACATTTAAAAGAGATCTTCAAAAAATAAATTCCAAAGAATGTTTCCATGAAATTTAAAGTTTCTGCATTTTTTAGGATACAGCTTAAATGGGTTATGAAATACATACTTATATGTATGTATAAAACGTTTTAGAAGGCGCGGGTTTCAATCTTAACTTCAAACTTCGTTATATCACTGTATAGGTTTTCGTTTAAAGGTATTTTATGGGCGTATTAGTAGTCCTATTACGCTCATTTACATTACTGTTCTTTCAAATTCGTCAGGGAACATGTGTGCTAATTTCCTAAAGATATCTAAATTTTTACTGAAGTTACAACTTACACAGATGGGCGGCCATACAGACATCCGGATTTCAACTCTGCTCGCCATCCTGATCATTTTCGTATATATAAAGTCTTTAAATATCTCTATAAGTTTTAGGAGTTACAAATAACCTTTGGTTAACAAAACTTTTATAATCTTTACCGACATGTTGCTGGAGTATAAAAATGTTGCCTAAGAAATCAACATTCATTGTTCGACGAAATCGTGAAAGGATTACAATTATATTTGGTGTCTTATTATAGAAATATCTTATTATAGGTAATAAACTCGTGTATATTGAATCCAATATTTGACCTAATGTTCCAGGGTTTTTATGTTATATTAAAATCAGCTTTACTACATTAAATCAGATATTGTGTGATAAATTTAATCCGTGGAGTGAGGTTTAGACGAAGGCTTGCATAATTTGATTTATATTTACCTAAACCAGATAAGGTTTACGAAAATGTGTCCGCTAAACATTAGTAAAATATCATGCACCTATACAAGGTCTGTCGCAAAAGAAACAGAACTTTTTAAATACAACTGTTTCTGGTGGCGCCACCTATTGGTGGGTATATGAAATAAAAAGTTTGATCTCTTGTTGACAATTTTAAGACAATTGGACAACTACAATCGATGTTATCGATCAAAAAGTGACAGCAGCTTTTGTTCATCGGTCGTAAAATGCATTTTGAACAAAGAGCAAATATTAAATTTTGTTTTAAACTTGGGAAAACGTTTACTGAAACGGTAAATGTTCAGGAGAGCGGCTTTTCCGAAAACGTGCACCAATTTTCACGGGAAATGTCTTAAAAAATTCGTTTTTAATTCCGATTCACGAATATGTATGGCGCGTTATCTAATTTTATGTATTTTTGCAATAAAAACAATAAAAAATATTTCGATTTTGCACAATATTCCCGCTATAAATGGCATCACTGTTCGAAATTCAATTGAGAACTAGTGATACAAGCAGTGATCGGGTTCGAAATATCGATACTCTCGATATTCTAGACTAAACAAGAATTGATAAAAATGAGAGATATATAAAAGAAAAATATTATTAATTGGAAAAATAAAAATAAATTAAAATATCGATATTCTCAATATTCGAGTTTGAAAGAGAATTGGTAAAAATGAGAAATACACAATAGAAAAATAATAATAATTGGGAAAATATAAATAAATTAAAATATCGATACGCTCAATATTTGAGGCTGATCGAGAATTGGTAAAAATGAGAAATACATAATAGGAAAATTTATAATTCATTATTATTGCAGAAAGAAGAAGAATTTGGACACAGAAGAATTTTGAACACCGGGGTTTTGGACCGACCAGGGATATTATTTTTCGAGCGCTCGAAATTTTCCTATTATGTATTTTGCATTTTTACCAATTCTCGATCAGCCTCAAATATTGAGAGTATCGATAATTCGAAAACGATCATGAATCAATAGTGGCCATTCGAATTTACAACAGCTGTGCCATAATTTCGAACATACCTTGCCATTTTCGTTGAAGTGAAGTGATTGTAAAGTTTTTCATATTTTTATAAAAATAACAAAAAACCTATTTATCTTATTGATTAACGAAAGAACATCAATAATTACGTGAATATAACTTATAGAAAGTATAATTTCAACATCCAAAGACGTGTAAAGTGCAAAAGTGAATTTTTGATTTCGGGAAATACGATGTTTTTTGATAAAAACAAAGAAAATACTGATTTTAAAGGCACGCGCCTAACATATTTGTAAATTAGAACTAAAAACGAGTATTTTGAGACCTTTCCCGTGAAAATTGGTGCACGTTTTCGGAAAAGCCGCTCTCCTGTACATTTACCGGCGATTTTATCGCCAGGGTGGGCAACGAAGGTACCTTTGGCAAAACAGTCGGTAAATTCAGCCTCCACGAGGAAACATCTCCAAATGGGTTCAGACTGATCGACTTCACCGTGGCCCCAAATATGGTTATCTGTAGTACTAGATTCCAGCATAGAAAAATTCATGGCTGTCTCCGGATCGAAAAGCCACCAACGAAGTCGGTCATTTTGTGATAGACGGAAAACACGTCTCCAATATTTTAAACATGTGTACGCTCCGAGGTCTTAACATCGACTCGGTCCATTATCCTGTTGCATCCAATATTCCGACCCATATAAAGGAAGAGAGGTGACTCTGTGCAGCAAAAACACACTTCAACAAACACAAGGAAGGTTCGACCTCGAGAAGCTGCAATCACAACAGACAGCCGAACGATTTTCTAATCGACTTGCACTCCTGCTCCTTCAGAGCACTCGTCAACAACTCGTTATAAAGGAAACCACTGGCTTTTAGAAAATTCAAAAAAATAGCTGGTACGATGAGGAGCGCCGTGTCGCAGTGGAGAGAAGAAAGGCTGCCTACCCCTCAAAGTAACGGTCGACCACAACACGTGCGGGATGGGACAGATACCGAGAGTTAAAGAGGGAAGCGAGACGCATTTACAGAGAAAAAAAGAGAAAGGCCAAAAGGCGTGAGTATGAGGAGCTTGAAAAGCTGACCGTCAGGGGTAATGCTGGAACATTCCACGAAAAAATGAGGCGACCAACAAAAAGTTTCAAGACCTGAGCATACCTTTGTAGAACCCCCAGAGCTGATCTAGTGGCCGATTCCCAGAGCTTACTAAACATATAGAAGGAACGCTTTTCTAGCCTGCTGGATGACAGTGAAAGCATGTGGAGCGATGGATTGCCGGCCGAGCTGTTCAAATACGGAGGACTTGATAAGGAGCATGCATCAGCTTCTTTGAAGAATATGGTCGAACAAAATCATGCCCAACGATTGGAATTTAAGTGTGCTCTTCCCAGTCCACAAAAAGGGGGACCCCACAATCTGAGCTAACTACCGTGGGATAAGCCTCCTGAACATCGCGTATAAGATTCCATCGAGTGTATTGTGTGAAATATTAAAGCCCACCGTCAATAAAGTGATTGGATCAGTGACCGTAGGCCTGACAAATCAACAACTGACCATGTGCCAAATCTTAGAAGAGACCCGTGAAAAGGGAATCGACACACACCGCACCACACTGTCTTTGACAGCACGAAGAGGAGCTACCTTTATGCCGCGATGTCTGAATTTGGTATCCCCGCAAAACTAATACGTTGAGCACCACCAAAAGTTCCGTCAAGATCGAGAAGGACCTTTCCGAGCCGTTCGGTACCAAAGGAGGTTTCAGAAAAGGCGACTCTCTTTAGTGTGACTTCTTTACCCTTCTTCTGGAGAAAAAAATTCGAACTGCAGAACTAAACCGAGAAGGTAAAATCTTCTACAAGAGTGTACAGCAACTGGCGTATGCTGATCATATTAACATCGTTGGCCTTAACAGTCGCGCCGTTAGTTCTGCGTTTTCCAGAATAGATAAGGTACCGAAGCAAACGGGTCTAGTGGTGAACAAGAGAAAGACGAAATATCTTTTGTCATCAAACAAACAGTCGTCGCAATCCCTAGTCGCCTTCTCAAGTCACTGTTGATGGTCGTAACTTCGAAGTCGTTGATAATTTCGTCAGTCGTGGAACCAGCATCATCAGACTCAAAATCCAACGCAGAATATATATTGCCAACAGATGCTACTTCGGACTAAGTAGGCAATTGAGAAGTAAAGTCCTCTCTCAACGAACAAAAACTAAACTTTATCAGTAATTATTCCCGCCCTGATATATGGTGCAAAGACATGGAAGGTGACAACATCTGATGAGTCGACGTTACGAGTTTTTGAGAGAAAGGTTCTGCGGAAGAATTATGGTATTTTGCGGGTGGCCACGGTGAATATCGCATTCGATGGAACGTTGAGATGTTTGAGATATACGACGGTATTGTCATAGTTCAGGAAATTAAAAGACAGCGGCTACGCTGGCGAAAACACTCCAGCTCTGAAAACAGGTGGAGAAGAACTTGCCTTCGCTTGGAATCTCCAATCGGCGCCACCTTGCGAAAAGAGGAAACGAGTGGCGCGCTGTCGTTAACTCGGCTATAACTGCGTAAGCTGTTTTTACGCCAGTAAAGAAAAAGATATGAACATTTAACTGCAAATCTGGATTCGTTTTAGGTGTAATAACTAACCGTTAGGTGAAGTAAACATTACAATAAAATACCATAATATATTATACAAACACCACCAAATTGCAATGTTTATAAACGCAACAGTGCAAAATTTCATGAAAGATTATACGTTAATAAACAATATTTAAATTTAGTAAAATTAAAATTTCACTATAAAATATTTACAAAATTACAAAGCCAAAAATTTATTAACTTTACAATTTGCAGTAATACCAGACAACTGAGTTGTACAAGAAGATGTATTCATATGTACGTTTACTTAGATATTTTAATTATTTTAAGTGGAGAATCAATCAATACGTGATATATTTATATCTTATAATTTATTTATTTCTAAAAATGAAATTGTTGTAGTCAAAGGGTGTAGAGGTAAAATCAACACCAATTACTAAAATGACAAAAACAGCTGTGTTCAATAGAAAAATTTTTAACTCAAATTCGTAATCAGAGGATATCAAATACCCCACAGACCTCTTAGCACATCAGTCGCAAATGTTTCCCTCAGATTTGTTGAGTAGTGTTATTTTTAAAAATTCTTATGTGGTACAGCTTTTCAATATATAACCAACAAACTATCGGTACTAATTAAGTTATTTACTGTTTGGTGTTATCGGAGACTCAGCTTTCATGCAAACAGCGTATTACTACAATTTCGTATGAATGAATGTATGTACATATGTATGTATATATTTTTATACCTACTTGAACGTACAACAGAAGCTTCACCTTAAATTATTATGCACAACTTTTTTTAATTTTAATTTTTAACATTGGTGGCATATTCTTGAAATTTATAATGAAATAAATTTAATTAAATAACGTACCGTCTTTATTTCCGTACGTTGCGACTAGAAATATTAATAGGTATATAAGTATTGGCAGCGAATTTTTCATTATTATTAATTGCGTCGCAAGTATTTTTTATTTTGAAGTTTCATTCGACAGTACAAACCATAAATAAATGATTTTTGCGTGTTTAAAAACAACATAAGCAAAAACAATTGATTAGTTTGGCACACGATAATGCTGCAACGTAAATGCATTTAGTTTTATATATTTATTTTCAACATTGTGTGCTAATGCTTCTTTACTCTCTCACATATAAATTTGAGTAACAAATGATTTTAATCTTTTTAATTTGTATCATTTCGTACAAAACAATATTTTGTTCAATAGTACACTACATTTCACAGAGCGAAGAATATCATTTAATATTAACCTAATTGTTGCTACCAGGAGTTCGTAATGAATACATAACCAAATATCAACATATTCGGTATTTTTACACCCTTGAAAAGTCACGAGATGACTGAATTATTCATATCAATTAATTAGCTAAAAAATAGTTGGAAAGGTATTAACTTAGGCTTGAATCATAAGTATGTGGCCTTAGTTTTGCTTAACTTGATAGCTATTGTCTACAACCACTAGATTTGCCTCAACAACCGGCAATGTGCGCTTCTCTATTTTATGATTAAGTGTAGTTTTCAAGAAAAACAAACCGTATTTATTTTTTCTTAATGTTATAGTTCATTATAAAGACAAGAGTTATACTCTTATGTTTTAAAAATAATTCCGGGCCGGTGACCTATCAGCCATGCCACACCGAGTATTCTCGTCCAAGGCGTCAAACGCCTCGGGCTTAACTGAAAAGCCATGCTGTGTTAAATCGCGTGATTTTAGAAACTACGCCATATACGCACGATGCAAGAACGTGCGACGCGTCTTGTCATTTGACTTTAATTTTTACACAAATTTTGCAAGTCCCGCAAACTATGAGCAAGCAGTAACATGCGCGCTTTTCGGTGTGTCAGAGAATACGCATTACCTACTAAAGTAAAAATGATGCGGGACCAATTCATGGTCGCTAAAATTACTGATTTGCTGGGCGATTGTGTCGACCGAATATTGGACACAGCGCACGATGTATCGCGCCAACCGATTTTTTGGTAATTAGTATTCATGATTTGCAAACGTTAAGGAGTAAGTGTGTTCATTAGAAATGAGGAACTAAACTGAGTACAAACAAGTGAGGAAGAACTAAGTTCGGGTGCAACCGAACATTTTATAATCCTGCAATTTGCAAGAATCAAATGCAGGGAAATACATTATCGTGTAAAACCAATCATATAGAATAAAGCCAGCCGGATGTTCATCTTGATATTAGTTATACTCGTATATGAATAAAACACCCTCCCTTTTTATCATAGGTATAATATTGGCCGATATATGCGGTACAAAGTAAGCCCGAAGGTCGAAAATATTTGTATTAATGAAAATTCAAATGATACCAAAGAGAATTCCTTTTTTTAGTACACATAATAGTGGGCTTGTACAGCCAATAATACATAATAATATAAAAGCTGCAATTCACCACCTTCGGAGGAACCCTCCAGCTTATAACATAAAAAATTCTCTGCGATTCACAACCAAAGGCACCCTCCTGAGAATTATAAGCTACAAACCTAAATAAAAAAGGGCTTGTACAGCCAATAACTGTAAGTATTTAAAAGGGCCGCGATTCACCACCTAACGGGGGACTCTCCCGTTCTTATAACAATAAAATAACTCTGCGACTTTCCTGTAAAAGGGACCCTTTAGAGATAACATATGTAAATAAAACTAAAGGAAAAACATATTTTAAAGAAAATAAACCAAAATCTTAATAAAAATATGTCTAGCCCAAACAACTTGACAAGGCCACCAGTGCTACGGAATACAGCTCCCGCTGCACCAGGAGGACCTTCCGTTTCTAGCAATCAAATGGGGCTAAGAGATTCAACCTATTTTTGGCATACAACCAAACCATTATAAAAGAAGGATTATCTTTTAATTTCAATTATATATGTGGGGGATTGCCTTAAAAATGAAACACTTTATTTTATGTTATTATATAAAATATTTTATTTAGTATATCTGTTGGAAAACGTAGGATTAAATACAAAATTAGTTTGTTTAATATATCCGTTAGAAAACGTAAGTTTAAATACTCGAATGGTTTAATGACCAAGGCGCACGTCCGTATCGTGTGGAGTTTCAAAATCAAGTGTCTGTATTTCTAACTGTCGCTGTCGGCGTTCATGGCTATTCGTTGAGTCCGTTCATTTAGGGTGTATGTTTAGAGTTGCATGCGTGCGCAGTTCATGTGATTATTCGTCGAGTCCGTTCAGTTAGGGTGTATGTTCAGAGTTGCATGCGTGCGCAGTTCATGGTTGCAATCCCACATTCGGCCTTCCTGACCTATTCGTTCGGCTCGAACGAAGGTCTCCACCTCTTCATGAATTCGGCGATGGTGGTCGTGTAACCAGGACCCTCACCCTCGCCTACCCTCTCGACCTCATACCTATCTCGTCCTAAAACCTTCGAAATCCTATATGGACCAAAATATTTAGGCCTTAACCTAAGCCCACTCCCATACTGAGTTCGCTTAATGGCGACTAATTCGTCCAGTTTGTACTTTGTTGATTCCTTCCTTTTTCTGTCAAAATTTTGTTTGTTTTCCTTTTGTATCAGTGCAATATTTCGCTTGGCCTGATCCCTTGTTACTTGTCGGTCTGAATCTAATTCAATCAAGGCGGCGTTTTCTATCAACTCACTTACTTCTGACGTACCCGAAATCCTCATCTCTATGCCAGTTAAAATTTTAAATGGAGAAAACTTGGTACTACGCGTTGGTGTATTGTTAATAATTTGTTGTGCCCTATTTACGTGCCTATACCAATTCCCAGGCTCTTCTCGGCACATCTTAGAAATCATCGGTACTACAATTTGATGTATCCGTTCAACTTGTCCGTTGCCCCGTGGAACACCTGTAGCTATTACTAAATGCTCTATACCTTCCCTCGCACAATAATCTTTAAAGAGATTTCCCGTGAACGCAGCACCTCTATCAGTTATAATACGCCGTGGATTACCGAACACAGCGGCTTGTTTCTCGAGACGATCAACGACTGCCTCGGCTCCAGTGTTTTTGACCGGGTACAACCACACAAACTTTGAAAAAGCATCTACCGCAACAAGAATATAGTTATGCGCCTTCTTGGTTTGTTCCATCGGACCGACATGATCTAAGTGAAAAGTGCTTAATGGCTGATCTTCCTTAGGTATTGGATTTAATAAACCTTCTTTCCTTCCTATCTTTGAATCTGTCATGATGCATTCGATACAACTCTTCACAATTCTAATTACTTTTGGGCCTAACTGAGGAATAAAAAATGTCTTTTGAATTGCTAACTGCGTCTTATTTGCTGAGAAGTGTCCTTGTTTATGTGCCGTCCGAATTATTTCATCCTCCATCAGCGATGGAACTACTATAAGCTCTCTTATTGGATCCTTATGTAGTAGCCCATGCTTCATGTAGAAACCTTCGTATTCAGTTGCTTCCAAGACTTTGCACACTGCCCGAATCCATTCGTCCTGTTGCTGAGCTTGCCTCAGCCTATGCAGCAAAGAATCTTCCAACATAAGACACGCTACTCTGCTTAACGCATCGACGTGACGCATCTTGGAACCATTTCGATGTTCTATTTCATAGTCAAAATATTGTAATAGCAACGCCCAACGAGACACTCTTAGCGGAATATCCTTCTTTTTCATTGTCATTGCGAACGCGTTGCAATCAGTAACGATTCTGAAATGCAACCCTAAAAGATATACTCTCCACTTCTTAAGTGCTTCAACAATCGCTAACACCTCTAACTCATACGAATGGTACTTTTCTTCTGCTGGCTTTGTCTTCCGACTCATGTACTGGATTGGATGAAAATGCAAATCTTCGCTGTCCTTTTGTAAGAGTACACCACCATATCCATGTATCGAGGCATCCGTATGCACTTCAGTTAGAGCCTTCGGATTGTACAACCGTAACACTGGTGAACTAGCCACAGCTGCCTTTAATTGCTGCAGTGAGGCTTGCTGTTCGATCCCAAACACAAAAGCTACATCCTTACGCAACAGGTCAGACAGTGGTTTAGAGACTACTGCATACCCTTCTATGAAACGGCGAAAATAAGAAGTAAGCCCTAAGAATCTTTGCACCGCTTTCTTATCCATAGGTATCGGAAAATTCCTTACTGCCTGCGTTTTTGCTTCAGATGGCCTTATTGTGCCACACTCTATAATATACCCCAGAAAATCAACAGTCGTCTTCAGGAACTGGCATTTCTCCCACTTAATCCTTATGTTATAACATGCCGCCCTGTTCAACACAGCTTTCAACTTATGTATACCCTCGTCATAACTAATAGAAGGAATTATAAGATCATCCATGTAAGTTACCACGATGCCATCCTTCACTAAGTCTCGAAACACTGCGAAGATGTATCGAGTGAACACTGCTGGGGAATTGGAAATACCAAAAGGAACGTAAATGAATTCGTATTGACCTTGGTGGGTCACAAATGACGTATATTTCCGCGAACCTGCTTCTATCGGCACATGGAAAAACCCATTCCGTAAATCTAACGTTGTAAATACTTTTGCGCCTTGTAATCTCTCTATAACGTCATCTATGAGTGGCATTGGAAAATTATCCCTCATGATTTTCTCGTTCAAACGTCGGTAGTCGCAACACAGACGTTTGGTTCCGTCTTTTTTCCCCACCAATACGATCGGCGATGCATACTCGGAGACGCTAGGTTGGATTATGCCTTGCTCCATCCATTCTGCAATCTGTTTATCGACAATGCACTTATCGGAGTACGACATTCGTCTTGGCCCTTGGAATACCGGTGTATCATCCGTCAAACCAATTTTCATAGAAACCGGGGAATCATGCTGCTTACTAGGCGAGTAATCACAAACAATGGCTTCTATTGCCTTTTCTTGTTCTCCTCTGAGATGCGACAAATCTACCTGTAAAGTTTTTCCTGACATTACTTACGCGGCCATACACATATCTTCGAACTCATTAAGAACTTCTATTTTACCTTCATTTTTCGTTTCCTTCACCTTTGCTTTAAATTCTACCTCGCCTTCCTTTATAACCAAGTCAACCTGTTTCCATACACTATTACCGATTATTGGCTCGTAAATAAGGTCGCGTTCACGCACAACATGGAAATTGATATCCACTTTGACTCCATCTACGCTAACTTTGATTATGAAACTGCCAATAGTTGTAAGTATACTGTTTCCTATTCCACGAAGGTGATTTATATCATTGGACAAATCAATCCTTCCTAACTTCATAAACACATCGTAACGCATGAGGCATAGATCGCAACCAGAATTAATTCTTTGTAAACTACGCTGCCAAGGGACGCCATACGCATCATTTCAAGCGTATTTACCCTTGTCCCCTCGCTTTTTACCTCCGTTCTCTTCTTTGGGCACTCTGCAATACGATGCCCTGGCTGATTACACCCAAAACACTTGGATAGTCATTGCTGTTTGTTAACAAATTTTCCTATTGGGTCCCTGATCTTTAGTCACAGAATTATTGTCTTCACGCTTGTTTTGAAATGTACTCACATTGGGTTGACGCCCCGAGCGAACGTTTCATAAACAAGGATCTGAGCTTTTAATTCTTCTATCGAACTAGCCTGATACAAGTTAGCTTTGTTTGGTCTGGAATCTGGAATTCCCTCTACAAAATATTCGATGAGACTTCTTTCGTCTAGCTTTATTGGCCTACCTAAGTCCATAAGGCTATACAGATACTCGCGATAATCTTCGTTTGGGCGCTTTCGTCGATTCCTAAGTGCCCGAGGCACTTCGATTGACGCTGTTACTACTCCAAATTCTTTTTGCAAACATTGTTTAAGTGCACTCCAACTAGTTATGTCCCGTTGACTGCGAACGAAAATTTTCGCCGCACCTTTCAATAATTGTTTCCCGTATATAAACTTTTGTAAATCTCCCCAACGAACTGCCATGGCGTTTGATTCAAACTCATCGAGCCACTCCTCGACTGCGTGTTGCCCCGTACCACTAAAAGTTGTAAGAGATTCCTCAAGATCGCGTAGGGTGAAGACTGGAGACCCGGACCCCATCGCCGGTAACATGTTGTTTTGCACTGAGCTTGTTTCACTGTCCGAGCTGTCTTCTTCAGCATCTACAGTCAGTCCAAAATGCTCACAAAGTCTGTCCTGTAACGTGGCTTTACGGCCATTTGTCGATAAACCCAGTGCCAACAATTTTTCCTTTAACCCGTTCACTGTCAATAAAAAAATCTGTTGCCTATCCATGTCAACTGTTATCAAATGCAAATGGTATATAATTCAGAATACAATTGAGCTATTTAATATATAATAAGTAAAAGTAAACTTTAAAGTATACGTTAACAATTTTTCTTTCATATAACAACTTGAATACAGAATTAATTCTTATGATTTAAATTTAAATTTAAGACAATTAATTTTCACAATTTATCTTTTTGAAACTTAGTTCAATTTTGTTTAATTCAAAGCTCATTTGAATTAACTTACAATTTGATTTACAATTCTAATAATAATACAAATTTTAGATTATAAATTCCATTACACATTTTGAAGTTTGTTTGCGAGTTTAATTATAGGGTATCGATACAAAAAAAAAAAATTCATACAATATTATCGATAACTTTACCAATAGATTACAATTAGTTAATGTTTAACACATACCTGTTATATGCTTACTCTACACATACATACGCTGAACTGCTCCGCTCCGCTGCTTACTCTTTGCTACCGCAAAATCTCTAAGATGCTGCTCACTCTCGACTGCGCTTAACGACGCCGAATCAGCGTCACAACGGTTTGAGTTAACGGTGCCCTTAACGGAGACACCGGTCACGCCACGCCAAGTCAAGGGTACCCGGCACTGTACCCTTTGCAAAATTCTAGAAAGTTCTTTTAACAACAAGTCTGTTTGTGTGCTTTGCTAATAAGTTAACGGTGCGCTTAATGGTCAACACCGGTCACTTAACGCAAATATCAGAGTACCTGACACTGTACCCTTTCTACAAATTCTTCGTATGGTCTTATAAGTTAACGGTCGACACCGGTCACTTCTGGCAATTTCTAGAACGTTTATGTTTTTTTTTTTTTTTTTTTTTTTAAAAACGGTAGAACCAAGATCGCTTCACAAGTTCTATATGGTTCACAAAGTTCAAATTACTCGGCACTTCTGCCACGACACTTCTGCCACTTTGAGAACGCTATTTTTCAAAAACACAGTACAATTTCGCTCCTTGTTCACCCGGACAATCTTTTTTTAGTTCACAAAATTCGAATTATTTGGCACTTCTGCCACTTTTAGAACGCTATTTTTCAAAAACACAGTACAATTTCGCTCCTTGTTCACCTGGACAATCTTTTTATAGTTCGCAAAATTCAGTTTACTCGGCACTTCTGCCACGACACTTCTGCCACTTTTAGAACGCTATTTTTCAAAAACACAGTACAATTTCGCTCCTTGTTCACCCGGACAATCTTTTTATAGTTCACAAAATTCGAATTATTTGGCACTTCTGCCACTTTTAGAACGCTATTTTTCAAAAACACAGTACAATTTCGCTCCTTGTTCACCCGGACAATCTTTTTATAGTTCACAAAATTCGAATTATTTGGCACTTCTGCCACGACACTTCTGCCACTTTTCGACACTTTTGCCACTTTTCTAGCCGAACACAGCGCTCTAAAGATTTCTTTGCGCACCAAAGTTTTCAAACATTATCGCGGACATTCAAACGTCACTTTCAATTTGCGTGCAAATTAAGTCCATCCCACTTCTGACACCACTTTGTGGGGGATTGCCTTAAAAATCAAACACTTTATTTTATGTTATTATATAAAATAGTTTATTTAGTATATCTGTTGGAAAACGTAGGATTAAATACAAAATTAGTTTGTTTAATATATCCGTTAGAAAACGTAAGTTTAAATACTCGAATGGTTTAATGACCAAGGCGCACGTCCGTATCGTGTGGAGTTTCAAAATCAAGTGTCTGTATTTCTAACTGTCGCTGTGCGTTCATGGCTATTCGTTGAGTCCGTTCATTTAGGGTGTATGTTTAGAGTTGCATGCGTGCGCAGTTCATGTGATTATTCGTCGAGTCCGTTCAGTTAGGGTGTATGTTCAGAGTTGCATGCATGCGCAGTTCATGGTTGCAATCCCACATATATATCACACCTTGACTGACATTTTCGATCAAAAGTCAACTATAGGTACCGGGGTTTAAATATTCGGAACCTAGGGGCTTGATATTTCTATTGGGCTTAAACAATTTTTGGTCATAAGGTTGCACACACTAAAGACATTATTCGTACCTTAATTCATTCTTGATTTCTGTACTGGAAACTGCACGAATTAAGTGGAATTTAAACTTTTGCTACATAGCATCTAGGCGTGGTTGTTGTCCGATTCGGTCCATTTTCACAATGTATGGGCACTCCCACTTAAAAAAAAAAATTTCCCGCAGATGACGCTTGCTATTGCAATCCTCTATAGCAAATTAATATCTTTATTTAGTGCTTAGTTACTTATGACACTTTAAATGTTTTCGGTCAATAGCGATTTGTAGGCGTGGCAGTGGTCAGATTTCGCCCATCTACGAACTCGAAATTTTTTTATATTCCTTCCGCTTTTTTGCTTTTTGTGATCAGATTTAGTTCAAATATGCGCCGTTTTGTTCGATAATCTATTTCCATCTTGACGACAACTTCATTATACCCCCTTATTTGCGAAGAACTTGGACAGCCCCTTTTAAAAGCCTCTTTTGAGTTCAACTTTACACCAACAAGGGCGTTCGCCATAGACAGGAACAGGTGGTAATCAATTGGCGCTATGTTCGGGCTATATGGTGGATGCGATAAAACCTCCCTTCCGAGCTCCCGTAGTTTCTAACGAGTCATCAACGAAGTGTGTGGTCTGGCGTTGTCTTGGTGGAACACTACAACCTTCCTGTTGGCCAATTCTGGACGTTTCTCGTCGATCGCCTGCTTCAAGTGGTCCAGTTGTTCGCAGTAGATGGTGGAATTAAGCGTCTGGCCATATGGGAGCAGCTCATAGTGAATAATTCCCTTTCAATCCCACCAGACACACAGCAAAACCTTCCTGGCCGTCAATCCCGGCTTGGCCGCTGTTTGGGACGATTCACCGGCCTTCGACCAGGATCGTTTTCACTTGATATTGTCGTATGTGATCCAGTTTTCGTCGCCAGTCACCATCCGCTTCAAAAATGGGTCTAGTTCGTTCCGTTTCAGCAGCACATTGCAGGCATTCATTTGGTCTAGAAGTTTTTTGCGTCAAATCATTCGGCACTCAAACATCAAGCTTTTTTGTTTATCCAGCCTTCTGCAGATGGTTTAAAATGATTTGGTGACTAACTTCCATCTTCTGGGCGATGTCACGAGATGCCACATGCCGGTCTAACATAATGTTTTCCATGATATAATCGGCATTCGTCGTCACAGGTCTTCCGCCGGGTGGCTTATCCACGGTGTCGTTTTCACCCGCTCTGAACCGTCGAATCCATTCGTCCGCAGTTCGAAGTACCATCCCCCAAAACAGCATTAATCTCACGGAACGTTTCTATAATGGATTTGCCTTTAACGAAGGAAAACTTTAAAATAGCGCGAATTTCGGCGTTAGTGAACTCCATGTTTGCTCGTCTATAACTGTTGAACCCAATATCTAAACTAATTATACATAGCGTCGTTTTGTAGGTTATGTCAAGACCTTTCAAAGATATATATTATTGTCAGATACGAGCTCTGTAGCGCTTTATACATAGCCGCGAAATTCAAAAGACAAAGGCAGATGGGAGATATTTGACAACCTGATAATAAGGAACCCAAGTACCAAGTTACATCGAGATATTTCTATTTTTACTCAAGCTACAGCGTGCACGGACGGACAGAGGGTCAACCGTATTTCAACTTTTCTCGTTATCCTGATCATTTATTTATGTATACGCAACCCTGTACCTATCTCGATTAGTTTTAGGTGATACGTACAACCGTTAGATAAACAAAACTATAATACTCTGTACCAACTGGTTGCAAGAGTAAATAACTTTACAGCTGTCAAAAAGGCCAACGCAAAAAGTATGCGTAATTAAAAAGTATACGTCTGAAACAAAACAGCTGTTAGAACAGCAGAAAAGCTAAGAGGGTTTCTGTGGAATTTCAAACAGATTTGCATAGTTGCGGGCTAAATTGGCCTCTCGCCTACTAGGCTCTTAACCCATTTACAACCAAGGAGTCAAAAACTAAATTTATTTAAAATTTTCAGTTTTTTATTGATTTATACCACGAAAAGTGCCGTTATGAATTCGCGTGAAGCGAATGTATTTTTTTTGTTGTTTCTAGGAATAAAACTACGCATATGATCAAAAATTTGTGTGCAAATACTTAGCATTGAGTTACGCCACATGCCTAAACTTGACTGATTTTCTGTACACAAGCGAGTACAATGGTTGTAAATGGGTTAAGCTATTCTTCGTCTTTGTAGAGTTCGCCGAGATAATTATGCGTACTGAGGAAAATTTAAAATAAAATTTAATTATGAGAAAAAAGTAAAAAAAAATCACAACATGAAATATTTTATGAAATGTAAGATCATAATAAGTGGCCATTCAATAAATAGAAAGATTATAAAAATAATGCTAACCCATCGATTAAACTCCTCCCGGCTAATCTACACGAGGGGCGCAAAATTACCCAAATCGTGAAAACCAAGCGCCGAAATCTAAAACTGCTAAATAGCTAAAATTTGAAATTACGTTTTAAGAAATGTTTACGATGTAAGTTATTATGAGAAAATAATATAGCATTTTAGTGCTGAAAAGTGAGTTAGATTTAATGATGTACTTTTAAAGGTATTTGATTTAAAAATCCTTACCTCGTTGACTAAATTAAAATTCTTATCTGCTCAATTATAGAAATACTAAAGTTAATAAATAACAAGAAAATAATGGGACCCTTGTAGAGGCATTAATTGTATCTGGAAGATTATCATTAAATATCATTCGTTGTGTTCTATTATTGATAAAAGAAGATATATGTGTATTGAACAAATCTTAGCTGGTTTACTTCATAGAAAGTTTTCTAAGATCAGTAAAGAATCAGCAAAGTTAGCTTAAATGACTGATCCCTCAGAACTTTGGAAGGAATTTCTCGAGTTTTGATTCGTGCAAGTTGCAAGAGCTTACATTTTATATGTTCGGCTACACCCGATTTTAGCCCTTCCATACGTCTTTTTAATAATCGCAGCACAATATTCTTTGTTTACCTGTATTTAGTTACCACAAATAAATTTTATGGTTTTGCACCAGAGCATTTAACACATAATTGTCCATGGTTTAGATTAGGTTAAAACTCCAAACAGTTTATCATAAAAACCTTCATAAGCGAACAAAGCGCTTTGAGGTTGTGGAGATGTCTAATAACAAGCCTGTTCACCTGGTTCTCTGAAAATATGGTATAATTACTGCGATATTTCAACCTAAGCCTTACAAACCATGAACAATGGAGAAGGAAGTACATGAATGTTTCCACGTCTTCTTTTCCCATACAACTTATACAATATAAGTTCTACAAGATATTTAGTTTTACTCATATATGCCTACTGAACAATTTTCGATAAGAACTCCTAAAATTCTTTAGCGATACGTACCTTGCCAAAAACGAGCAGTCCAGTGGATCTTTTTTACCCTAGGCACGAATATTTAGAATATTCATACTTACAAAACTAAGCACATTCTCAATCGGATGCTGGGACAAGGGGCCAATTACATGTTATTTTTCTTCTGTGCAGTTTCCACCTATTCCCAGAGAAGTTTCATGATATATTAACTAGATGCTATTGTTGGTGAAAACCAACAATCAATCGAAACACTGCAGTTAAAGTATATTTAACAGAAGCTTGAATGCTGTATGTGTCGTTAGCCAAAGATCTAGCAGAGCACCACAATATCAAACGATGTAACTACCAAATCAATTTTTTGTTGTGATCGTGTCGTGGAAATTAAATAGAGGTAATTACCGATTTTATCTAATACGCCCAAACAGCAATATGGCAGTCCAAGCTATCAGGTGATAATTGCAAACAGTAAAATAATGATATTCGACGTTGATATCAACCTAGTATCAACAAGTCCCAACGATTATTATCGCGACATGGGTCTTAGTATTTAATGAATGCTTGTCCATTAACTGTTTGCAAGAATAACGGGGAGTATAGAACTCTTGGCAGACTATATGTTTCATTAGGCCATGTTCACCGTGAAGCATGAGTAAACGGATATAAGTGAGGAGTAATGTGGCCAGTTGGGACTTCTCTGGTAAGTAAAGTAAGGGTGGCGTTCTTTATACGTCAGGCTCGAGTTGGCAAGCCTATCATTCGCACGAAGCAGAACTTTCGTGTCTAAGAACCAAGACTGAACTCCTTTTATCAATGGGTTATGATATTCTTAATAATGAGATATCGCGCCTGAAGTAGCGCATTTGAGTGGATGTCATTAGAGCGACCTTTGCCTTTTTGGAGTTCTAGGTGCGTCAATGTATCACATTGGGGAGATTCTGGATGAATTCCATTAACTTTATTTTTGAGTTACTCTATGAACTTTAGCATATAGGCAACTACTCGAAGAGCAAAAAAAATTCAATACTGCGTGAAAATAGTCGATTTTTCGACTTTCTGGGGCAGCTACATTGCGCATGGGCGATTTTAGCCAAGAATCGGAAGATTCTGTTAATTATCGGGGCCATTCCACCGGAGGGTGGTGGAGGCAATGTGCAGCGGTTTGCACCCTCTTACACCTACTATAAATCGGCAGAATTGTTAGAACTAGCTAAGTGGCTGATCCCACTAGGTCAAGTAGTTGTGACGTACAATTGGATATGTACGTCTTTTGTGGTTTTTCCAACCGTTTTCAGAAACGGACCAGAAATATAATCTGTATTTCTTCATGTTTAAGTGGGTCTGCACCGTGGAAACTAATTTTGCGAGTAGTAGGGCGTCGCAGAGCTCAAGTCGAGGTAGACTTAACGTTTTTAAAAGAGCAACATAAGCCTTTGCAATTAATAAGTGGCTTGTGGTCGCGCTATCGCTTTATGTGCGCACATAGATAGTGGCACAGTATGCCTTCTCAGAGGCGACACAGAAACTGTGTAATTCGACTTTGTGTTCGGTGGAAAAGTTTACTCACCGAGGGATTTGTATCTGTGAAATATCTTTTAGATTGCTGGCGTACTGGGACAACTTTTCTAAACGAAGTAGCCATAATTAGCGAAAGCCATCCTGCGGGATCGAAAAGTTTTGCCACAGAGGATAGAACTCGATTTTTTGAAGTTAGTGTCCAACAAGTTTTCTTTTGGTATTTGTTTTACTATATCTGAATGATTTGCAGTAACTTTTGCAGTGAAAAGCCTGCGGTTTTGAGGGCTCTAATAACCTGTGATAAGGATTCGTATGCTTGTGGATGACTGTGACTTCCAGACAAAATATCCTATCTTGTACCTTCGAGTATTATCTGTGGTATGACATCGCTGCCTAATAAAACATTTATTTGAACGGGAGTGGTACAGTTGGGGTCTGGTAGTTTAAGGTGTGATTCCAATGTCTGCTATCTTTGTGATAGCTTGGAAGCATATTTGTTAATTGCGGTAAGACAATAGCTTCTGCTTGAATGCGCTTATCCGCTTGGGGGGAAATTAGGGTAATGAGCCAGATTTTATTGGAGTTTTGAATTAATCCTTTGCCCATTCCCGTAATTTCAAAATTGGCTAGTTTTGTAGGCAGTTGTAGCCTTTTTTGTGCCCTAGACGCTATAAATGAACCCTGAGTTCGGTGTTCGATGGAGACGATTGCTGTGGGTAGTAGTACCCTACTTTGATTTTCGCTGTGTAGCGTTTGGGTTTTTAAACCTGTTCCTCTTTTTACGTTTGCGGTGTTTTATGGCAATAAACGCAATTAAATTTGCTTTCATAGTCTTTAAGCATGTGTGCATGTGATAAGCAGTTTGTACAAAATCTTTTTGTCTTCTCAAAATTGTTTGGGGCAATTATATTTAATTTTTTAAATATTTTGCAAGATTTAAGCTTATTCCCTCCGGTGCATAGTTCGCATGACGTTTGTTTGTACTGTTGAGACGTGAAGTTTGATTTTCGAAGAAGCTTCTATTTAAATTGTTGATGCTACTGGCTTGGGGTCTTCTATTAAGGTTATGGAAAATACCTTTTGGTTTAATTATCTTTTTATCAACCCTTTCTGCGATTTCATACTGGGTAGTTAGGAAATCTTTCATTTGCTGCCACGTGGGGCATTTTTTCCTTGATGAGAGAGATTGCTCCCATAGCAATAACGATTTTTCTGGTAATGGCGGTGCATATATTTACCACAATTTTCTGTGGGAATGTTTTATGTTGACAAAACCGACAAATAGTTGGAAACAGTGGATTGAAGTTTCATATATTTTTCACTTGTTTCCTTTTGAAGTTTTGGCAAGTTCATTAATATCGTTATTTTGCAGTATTCGTTCGTTTTTGTACCTTGATTTCAGAGCTTCCCAAGCCAAGTTGTCGCCATTTAATGCGAATGCCGGCTATTGTTCATAACCACCATGAAAATTTTCAGTGTCACATGCGGGCACTTGCCTCTTGATTTTGAATTTGTGGCAGCTCTATTCGTGGAGGTGGCTTTAATTAATTTTAACTGCCCAAATATCATTGGTTTTGTATCTTCAAACTGATCTAAGCAGTTTTCATATTTGGCGTAAGCCGAAGACTTAAAATATTATGATAGATCTGAGTCATCAGGGTCCATGCGTCATAAGAAGCTTGGAAGCGTTTCAAAAAATTGTCGCGATTTTCCTTTTTGAGATCTAATGCCGATTCAGATTTGTCCTGAATAGGAATAGATGAAAACCGAGTGCAGTATCTTATTAGATCTTTCCCCTTATTTTGTTTCGTAGCACCTTGCTTCGAGCGTGTAGCTTCTGCTGGTGTGCATAGACCTTTTTGTCAGAAATTGGTTTAGATTCGTTTGAGTCTGAACTCATTAAACAGATGTGACGAATGAAAAAAAAATGTTTCAGTAAAAATTTGATAGGTAGAGCTTTATAAAAACATTCGTATATATATATACATATGTATGTGTGCGATATGTCGAAAAGAAAATTCTTTTGCAAGTGTACCATTGAATGGTACTGTCCTCCAGCAGCCTTTCCAGAGTGGAGTCCTTCCACTCCGTTTTGCTGCCTAGAGTTACTGTGAAGTTCTTCTTAAAGCTTATTTTCTTTGATGTGCCGTCTCTTGGGAGGAGGGCTAGCGGTGTGCTTTCCGCTAAAGCATCCATCTGTTTAGAGGACAATATTTCCCTCTTACAAGATATAAGGCGAAAATGGGTTTGTTCTATGGCTTTTAATAAGATGTCTTGTAAATTTACTATCAATTTCCTCAAAAACCGTATTGTGAGAATTTTAGAACTTCAGAATTTGCGTGGCTTCTAGTTCCTAAATTTTATATACTTAATATCGGAGATATTTTGTAAAAATTCACTTTTGTTTGCAGTTTCATGAGGTGGAAACTTGTAGGTAGGTAGATAAAGGAGGGCGGGAGATCATTTTTGGCCCCGGGCGCCCGAAGTTGTAGCTACGCCACTGCGTAAACATTTTACATCCTATTCGCTAAGAATTGGAAATGGGCAAATTCCGATCGTCTTGACAATGAAGAAAAAGCCGTCAATTATCCAGTGGAGATTGTAAATTCATTTGCTTCTCTAAGTTGCATCTGAGTAAAAACACGTCAAGTGGACCCCCCATTTTCCACTTGATCATCGAATTTGAATGTGAGTATTTTTTCATAAAGTAGTCACCATGAACAAATAATCCCCCTCCCATTTTTTTTTTAATTTTAATTTTAACAAAAATTTTTTTTAATTGAAAATTTTTACTACTTTTTTTTAAATTAATAATTACAAAACTATTGGTGATTTTTTGATAAAATTTTCAGGAGTTATAGTTCAATACTTTTACTTTCAGAAAATATGCATGAATTTTAATTATTTTTATTTGTTCTTATTGTTTATTACCTTTTAAATTAACAAATGAACATTTTAATGACTTCTCCCTCAAAATATAAAAAAAAATGTTTCAGTATTTTGCAATAAATGTTCAAGTAACGAAATCCGTGAAAAAATTTGACTGATCGCAATTAGATTAAACAAAAAAAAAATTTTTAAACGGGCGGTCAGCGCTGCCGGTATAACGCTCTGCCCCGTATCATTGACTTATCTTTAGATTTACTCCGTAATTATAAGTAATGAATAATAGTTAATGTTTTAATTAAAAATATCGTTATTTTATGTTTAATTTTATTCAAACAAATGACAGAGATAATAAATCATATATTTTTCTTTAAATAAAAAACAAATATAGTAAATTCTAGTAGTATTTTGCTATTTATTTTATTTATTGTTTTTAAAAAAACTTTACGAGTTGTAATTATATTAGTTTTCTTAAGTATATTGTCAATTTAAAAAAAAACCAGTGGTACACAAATGTTTATACTTTTAATTCAAAAACCATACCTGAAAGAGACACATAATTCCACGAACGAACAAGTTGGCTTTGCGTGCATATTGCGCAATAGAAGAGTTCCGTTGAACGAACAACTTGGATTATCGTGCACGCGCTGTATACGAACACGTGTTAAAGATGAACCGGGTAAATAAATGCTGCAATCCATTTAACAAAAAAAAATCATAAAAAAGTCATAAAAAAAAATTAGTTTTAATAACAAAAAATCGCGCTCATGTTTTCAAAGATTTTATTGGCAATTATATGTGCAATTCATGTGAACGGACAATTTATTTTGGTCGAAAACCTGAAATTCTTGGTGAATTATCGGTGAATGCATGTCCCGAAGTCAACAATCCTGAAGAGTCGAATGACGTGATCGAAGATAATGAAGAAAATGATCCCACTTTTCAGTGCAAACCGGTAGATGGCAAATTAAAAATTGATAAGGTTAATAAATTATTAACGGAAATTGGTGAACCTCCAATCAAAATCAAGAGAGTCTCGAGTGAGAAAGAATGTCAAAAGTTTTATCAAATGTTGTGAGAAAATTTACAGATAATATTAACAATATAAATAATGAAATAAATCCAAAAGAGCTTTTGCTTAATAACTTTAAATCAGCTTTTAATGATAAAACTAGTAGAGCTGATAAAATTCAGGTTTTGATTACGCTTCCTACAGATTGGTCGATGAAAATGATAAGAGAGTTTAAAGTTTCCAAACGCATGGTGATAACAGCAAAAAAAATAAGACAAGAACAAGAGTTCGCATCGCTGCCTAAAAGCTTTTGAAGCTTTCTATCTATCAGATGACGTCAGCCGCGTAATGCCTGGTATGAAGGATTATGTTTCGGTAATTGAGAATGGGAAGATAATCCAGAAACAAAAACGATTATTATTATATAATGTTCATGAAATACACAAAAAATTTACTACCGCTTATCCTGACGAAAAAATTGGACTATCAAAATTTCAACAACTCCGACCTCGGGAATGTATATCTGCCGGCAAAAGTGGGACTCATAATGTGTGTGTGTAAAATCCATCAAAATGTTAAATTGCAATTAACTGGATTTAAAAATGAATTAAAAAAAGTGGATAATTTTTCCAGAAAGCTCATATGACTTAATTAAATGCTCTGTTTGCCAAGAGTCTGCATCATTGTGTTACTTTTCTGAGTGTACTAAGTGTACAGGAGCTGAGAATATTATAAATAAATTGGAACTATTGCTCAACGACCATAAAGTAAATGAAATTACATACAGCCAATGGAAAAGTACTGATAGGTAAAAAAATGTTAGGCAAATGTTCTTCTTTTCTTTTAAAATTCATTTTTAATTGTTTAGAACTGAAATCATTAAAGAAACAAAGACAAAAGAAGATTTTTTTATTGATTTAAAACAAAACTGGCCTAATTATTAAGACATGATTTTCTTGCACGATCTCAAGCGTCATATTTTACTGACAAGAAGGAATCTGTTGAGGATGGAGAATTTATCGTTTGCCTTGATTTTTCTGAAAACTATACGTTTTCTGTTCAAAATACCATCCAATCTCATCATTGGAATAACAGTCAGGCTACAATTCATCCTTACGTTGTGTATTATAGAGAAAATGAAACATATAAACTACGTCGTTATTTCGGAAAAAGTTAGTCACGACGCGAGCTCTGTTCTCCTTTTTAATTTTATACTTATTGAATTTCTAAAAAATAAGTTTGCTGCAGATAAGATAAAAAAATTGCCTACTTTTCGGACGGAGCTGCTTTTCAGTACAAAAATAAATATAATTTCGTGAATTTAATAAATCATAAAAAGGACTTTAATGTGAATGCGGAATGGAATTTTTTTGCGACTTCTCACGGGAAAGGGGCATGTGATGGTTTGGCAGGAAGTTTTAAAAGGCAAGCTTTTCGTGCAAGTCGCAAAGTCGGGAAAGCGATAATCATATAACCAATGCAACTTCATTATTTGAATGGAGTAAGAATGCATTTAAAAAAATTAACTTTGATTTTTGCTCCCAAGAAGATCACGACTTCCATGAGAAAAAGTTCAAATTTCGTCATGACCAATGTGTAACTATAAAAAATACACGCCAATATCACCATTACAGAGCTGTTAATAATACATCACTAGAGTGCAAAGTTTTCTCCAAAGCCCTTAAAATCGTTACCAATAAAGTTTAAAAAAAAAATAAATAAAGCAATAAGTATGAGTTATAAAATTTATTTAAAAATTATTTAACTTCTTTGTTTTTTATTTATACAAGAAATATATGATTTATTATCTCTGTCATTTGTTTGAATAAAATTAAACATAAAATCACGATATTTTTAAATAAAACATTAACTATTATTCCTTACTTATAATTACGGAGTAAATTTAAAGGTAAGTCAATGATACGGGGCAGAGCGTTATACCGGCAGCGCTGACCGCCCATTTAAAAAAATTTTTTTTGTTTAATCTAATTGCGATCAGTCAAATTTTTTCGCGGATTTCGTTACTTGAATATTTATTGCAAAATACTGAAAAAATTTTTTTAAAATTTTTTTTAGGGAGAAGTCATTAAAATGTTCATTTGTTAATTTAAAAGTTAATAAACAATATGAAAAAATAAAAATAATAAAAATTCATGCATATTTTCTGAAAGTAAAAGTATTGAACTATAACTCCTGAAAATTGTATCAAAAAATCACCAATAGTTTTTTAATTATTAATTTAAAAAATAGTAGTAAAAATTTTCAATTAAAAAAAAATGTTGTTAAAATTAAAATAAAAAAAACTGGGAGGGGGATTATTTGTTCATGGTGACTACTTTATGAAAAAATACTCACATTCAAATTCGATGATCAAGTGGAAAATGGGGGGTCCACTTGACGTGGTTTTACTCATCTGTCATTATTATGTTTCGCAATCTTCATGCTCCGAAACTGTGAAGTGGAACCTATTCAGTTTCCAGGTAAAATTGCATTTGAGATGACAATCAACAGGACAAAAGTATATTCCCGCTTGCTCTAGAAACCAGAGGAAAATCGCCGGCGACTTCAATGCGTGGTCGACCGCTTGGGGTGGTAGGCGCACAAACCATCGGGGGTGTCTGATACTTAAATTCCTCAGTCAAACGAATCTTACGATCTTGAACAGCGGAACGCAAAATACTTTTAGCTCATGTTTGCCAATGACGCTCCTAGCAGGCGCATTAAGTGGGCGGTGACCGACATATTTACATATACTGACCATATGGCTATTATTGCTGAAGTCTCATATGCCGGAGGGACGGAACGCCGCAGCAGGAGCACATGCCAAAACCGAACCTGAGATTTTGAAATATATAAGGCGAAGACGTCATGTACTTGGTATCCGCAGTGCGAAAAGAATTGTTAACAGCTTGCGACGCAACCATGCGTAGGAAAGTACACCAGAACAACCGGAGGCCACCATATTGGTGGAATGAAGAAATAGCTAGATAGAATAGAGTCTGGAGGTTGGAGTAGGATAGGTTTAGCGGATTAAAGTTCCGCACTCCGGCTTTTGATGCTTGTTTTTCACACGGCCAGAATGGCGTGTTAACGAGTTGTAAAACCATCTTCTCTGTACATTTACGCACCGGAACAGGAACAAAAAAACGTTGTATATCAGAAAGCGTTACATTGAATAATATGTAGAAAAATTGCAAATAACTATTTTATGTAAATAAGAGTTTTGAATTAACTTCTTCTTCTTCTTTACTGGCGCAGGCACCGCTTACGCGATAATAGCCGAGTTAACAACAGCGCGCCAGTCGTTTCTTATTTTCGCTACGTGGCGCCAATTGGATATTCCAAGCGAAGTCAGGTTTTTCTCGACTTGGTCCTTCCAACGGAGTGGAGGTCTTCCTATTCCTCTGCTTCCCCCAGCGGGTACTGCGTCGAATAATTTCAGAGCTGGAGTGTTTTCGTCCATTCGGACAACATGACCTAGCCAGCGTAGCCGCTGTCTCTTAATTCGATGAACTATGTCATCGTTCTATCGAATGCGATATTCGTCGTAGCCAACGTGTAACGGACCATAAATCTTCCGCAAAACTTTTCACTCGAAAACTCGCAACATCACTCATCAGTTGTTGTCATCGTCCAGGTCTCTGCGCCATTTAGCACGACGGGAATTATGAGTGACTCATCGAATTTAGTTTTTGTTCGTCGAGAGAGGACTTTGCTTCTCAATTGCCTACTCAGTCCAAAGTAGTACCTGTTGGCAAGAGTTATACTGCGTTGGATTTCCAGGCTGACATTGTTGGTGGTGTTTACGCTGGTTCCAAGATAGACGAAATTATCTACGACTTCAAAGTTATGACTGTCAACAGTGACGTGAGAGCCAAGTCGCGAGTGCGACCACTGTTTGTTTGATGACAGGAGATATTTCGTCTTGCCCTCGTTCACTGCCAGATCCATTTGCTTTGCTTCCTTGGCCAGTCTGGGAAAAGCAGAACTAACGGCGCGGGTGTTAAGGCCGATCATATCAATATCATCGGCATACGCCAGCAGCTGTACACTCTTTTAAAAGATTATACCTGCTTGATTAAGTTCTGCAGATCAAATTATTTTCTCCAGCAGCAGATTGAAGAAGTCGCACGATAGGGAGTTGCCTTGTCTGAAACCTCGTTTGGTATCGAAAAGCTTGGAGAAGTCCTTCCTGATCCTGACGGAGCTTTTGGTGTTGCTCAACGTCAGTTTACACATCCGTATTAGTTTTGCGGGGATACCAAATTCAGACGTCGCGGCATAAAGGCAGCTCCTTTCCATGCTGTCGAAAGCAGCTTTGAAATCGTCGAAGAGGTGATGTGTGTCGATTCCCCTTTCACCAGTCTTTTCCAAGATTTGGCGCATGGTGAATATCTGGTCGGTTGTTGACTTGCCACGTCTAAAACCACACTGATAAGGTCCAATAAGTTTGATGACGGTGGGCTTTAATCTTTCACACAATACGTTCGATAGAACCTTATATGCGATGTTAAGGAGGCTAATCCCACGGTAGTTGGCGCAGATTGTGGGGTCTCCTTTTTTATGGATTGGGCATAGCACACTTAAATTCCAATCGTTGGGCATGCTTTCATCCGACCATATTTTGCAAAGAAGCTGATGCATGCTCCTTATCAGTTCTTCGCCGCCGTGTTTGAATAGCTCGGCCGGCAATCCGTCGGCCCCTGCCGCTTTGTTGTTCTTCGGGCGAGCAACTGCTATTCGAACTTCTTCATGGCCGGGTAATGGAACGTCTGCTCCATCGTCATCGATTGGGGAATCGGGTTCGCCTTCTCCTGGTGTTATGTGTTCACTGCCATACAGCAGGCTAGAGAAGTGTTCCCTCCATAATCTAAGTATGCTCTGGGCATCGGTGGCTAGATCACCTTTGGGGGTTCTAAATATATTTAAAATATCTTGCTTTGCCTAAGTTTTGTAACGTCATTGTTATATCTGGAATTGGATATCTATCTGCGATCGTTTGCTTATTCAGTTTCTGAAAGTCTATCACCATTCGTTTCTTTGGTTTTCCCTCTTCGTCTAGTCCTTTCTTTGAAACTGTCCATATTGGTGAGTTGTATGGACTCTTGCTTTCTTTAATAATTATAATAATTTTAATAATTTTTCTATTTCTTGCTTTACGAAATCTTGGTCTGCATAAGGGTATGGATATTGACGAACCCAGACTGGCTCTTTAGTCTCTGTCCTAATTTCTTGTATCGTTGTTGTAAACGGTTCAATAGCTCGTGTATTTCTTTTTCATAGGTTTTATTCCCTATCGTATAATTAATTCTTTCTTGATTTTTTTCTGTAGAGTATTCTCCTGTTCAAATGTTGCCGAGTAGTCAAACAGATCTATTCTACCTTTCATTTTACGTAAGGCGTCTCCCCCTAATAGTATGTCGAATTCTTTTAGATCTGCGGTTTCATAAAAATCCAAATCAAACCCTACTAAGTTAATTTCTCTTTTATGTGTTACTACTGAAGTTCCATTTAGTGTATTAAATTTTATTGGTTTATCTAGTCTTATCCTTTCTGCAAATGGATAGTCTTTACTTACTTAACTACTTGTGGCACCTGTATCTATTAGTATATACACGTATCTTATATGTGCATGCCTGTGCATGCCTACGGAATCGTCCTGATGAGTCTACATCCATAGGTTCGACTGGTGGTTGTCTTTGCTGTTGATACTGCTGTAATTGTTGGTATTGCATCATGGGTTGCCTCATCTGTGATACCCGTGGTATATATTCTAGCTGATGATGCTTCCATTATGGAGTACAGTGCATTTTTATTTGCTGCACTTCTTATTCCCGCCATGAATGTCCTGACTGCTTTCAGTTGTATCTCTTGTGATAACGCATTGATCACGTTCTCATTTTTGTGCTGCATTTCTATTTTGGATAATACAGTGTTTAATGCCTGATTAAGGTGATCGAAGTACACGTGAAGAGGTTTGTTTTCTTGACGTATCTTTATCATGTCTTTCTCCAGGACATACAGTGGTCGCTGATCTGCATAGGAGTCATCCAGTCTGTCTATTATTTCAGCAAAGTTTAACTTTGTGTTATTGTTGATGAGTATCTGGGCCGCTTTCCCAATTATCTTTCCTCGAATTAATATTAATGCTTCCGTGTAGATATTTTGTCCACGGAATTATTTTACATTATTCATTAATGTAATAGCTAATCTTCTCCAGTTACGATATTCCTGATAGTCTCCGCTGAATACGTTAATGGCTGATTTGAAGAGGTTTAAGTCTACCTCCTTTGGATCATTGTAGATACAAACTTCGTCCTTGGCTGGTCCCTGGTCCTAGGTGAACTTCGGCGAATCTGCGTTGTAAATCTACCACGATATCTTGGAGAGCTGGTGATTGAGCCATCTTTGTTTTTAATTTGAGACACTTGAATACTTTTTGAAAAATTTGTTGTTTTCTACTCGTATTCTCACTTTGAAGGAATTTATTTTGATTCCTTTTAGCAGTGGGTCCCTGCTCGGGCGCCAATTAAGAATGCTATTTAGGCAATTCTAAAATATATATTTTACCAGGATATTACTCCTGGGTTTCTCTTTATTTAATATACAATATTATACAATACATCTAAGTATATCTAAGGTTTATATTAAACTGAATTGAAGAACACACAGTGCGTGCGATACACTGTATTTATAGCTTTATACTGATGTAGCGTGGCGTGCTGTGATTCGTTGTTTTAGGTGGCGTGATATTTGCTGTAGATGATGTTATCTCCCTTTATTAGAATGTTCACGTTGTATGTGCGTGATATGCTGATGCTAGGTGATATTGTTACATATATACATATATTATATATATAGGTGAAGGTATTAACTCGTGCGTGAAACCGTGAAAGTGGGTCTGCCCCCTTGGGACATGACTGCACCAATGCATCTATGGAGTCGTTAGTAGTTAGATCAAAGGGCTGCTTGAAATCTGGGTACATGAGTATGACATCTTCTGATGCCAGTATATTCCTCAGCCTTTCGAAAGCATTACGTTGAGTTTCGTCAAACTCAATCGAGACCTTTTTGGACATATGCTTGCTCACCGAACCATTTTCTCCTATGAAAAAAAAATATTTGAAAAAGGTACTACTATCAAATACGTCTTATTTCCTCCACGAAAATAATTCAATACCAAAGCATCAAATCGGATTTTGTGCGAAACATGGCACAATAAAGTACGTAAATAGAATTACTAACAAAATAAAAAAACCTTTGAACACAGGGAGTGCTGTTCAGCAATATTTCAAAACGTAGCCCAGGCGTTTGATAAGGTGTAGCATGAAGTCCTTTTATATAAGACTGAGAACATTTGGAGGATGGAGTCATGTGTAGAAGTTCACGCAAGTGAGGAAAGTCTCTGATCGCCATTCACTTGGGAGTGGCCAGAAACGATTCTTTTGCATATGACTCAAGCAGCTCACGACTTCCGGTCTTTGACCAAGTATCCTCTGGGTAGCCTAAGAACATCCGTTTGAAGGCGAGCTAACGTGAGAAGGCGAAACATCCCCTGCATAGGGTTGTGCGGTGGGTTTGGGACCCGCCACGTAAAAAAAACACCCCCAATGAAAAGGAGCAACAAGCCTCGGATGAGTGACCCCCCTTTTGATGACGACCATGGCAAACGAAATAAGGATTACGAATTGAGGGCATGCACCTGGAATGTCCGGTCCCTTAATTGGGAAGGTGCCGCTGCCCAGCTGGTTGATGTCCTCGTGAAAATAAAGGCTGACATCACCGCCGTCCAAGAAATGCGATGGACGGGACAAGGACAGAGACAAGTAGGTCCTTGTGACATTTACTACAGTGGCCATATAAAGGAGCGCAAGTTTGGTGTTGGATTCGTGGTGGGAGAGAGACTCCGTCGCCGAGTACTATCATTCACTGCGGTGTATGAACGTCTAGCCACAATCCGCATCAGAGCGAGGTTCTTCAACATATCGCTGATTTGCGCCCACGCCCCGACGGAAGAGAAGGTCGATGTTACCAAAGATGCCTTTTATGAGTGCTTGGAGCGCACTTATGAGAGATGCCCCCGCCACGATGTCAAAATCGTGCTTGGCGACTTTAACGCCAGGGTGGGCAAAGAAGGTATCTTTGGCACTACGGTCGGTAAATTCAGCCTCCACGACGAAACATCACCAAATGGGTTGAGGCTGATCGACTTCGCCGGGGCCCGAAATATGGTTATCTGTAGTACTAGATTCCAGCATAAGAAGATACATCAAGCTATCTGGCTGTCTCCGGATCGAAAAACCACCAACCAGATCGATCATGTTGTGATAGACGGAAGACACGTCTCCAGTGTTTTAGATGTGCGTGCGCTCCGAGGACCTAACATCGACTCGGACCACTATATTGTTGCAGCCAAAATTCGCACCCGCCTCTGTGCAGCAAAAAACGCACGCCAACAAACACAGGGAAGGTTCGACGTCGAGAAGCTGCAATCACAACAGACAGCCGAACGTTTTTCTACTCGGCTTGCACTCCTGCTCTCTGAGAGCACTCATCAACAATTCGGTATAAGGGAACTGTGGGACAGCATTTCAAACTCCTTACGTACAGCTGCAACGGAAACCATTGGTTTTCGGAAACTGCAAAAGAACAGCTGGTACGACGAGGAGTGCCGTGTCGCAGCGGAGAGAAAACAGGCTGCCTACCTCGCAACGTTACGATCGACCACAACACGTGCGCGATGGGATAGATACCGAGAGTTGAAGAGGGAAGCGAGAAGCATTTGCAGACAGAAGAAGAAAGAGGCCGAAATGCGTGAGTACGAACAGCTCGATAAGCTGGCCGACAGGGGTAATGCTCGAAAATTCTACGAAAAGATGCGGCGGCTTACAGAAGGTTTCAAGACCGGAGTATACTCTTGTAGAACCCCCAAAGGTTATCTAGTTACCGATGCCCAGAGCATACTTAAATTATGGAGGGAACACTTCTCCAGCCTGCTGAATGGCAGTGAAAGCACAACACCGGGAGAAGGCGAACCGGAATTTAAGTGTGCTATGCCCAATCCATAAGAAAGGAGACCCCACAATCTGCGCCAACTACCGTGGGATTAGCCTCCTCAACATCGCATATAAGGTTCTATCGAGCGTATTGTGTGAAAGATTAAAGCCCACCGTCAACGAACTGATTGGACCTTATCAGTGTGGCTTTAGACCTGGCAAATCAACAACCGACCAGATATTCACCATGCGCCAAATCTTGGAAAAGACCCGTGAAAGGAGAATCGACACACACCACCTCTTCGTCGATTTCAAAGCTGCTTTCGACAGCACGAAAAGGAGCTGCCTTTATGCCGCGATGTCTGAATTTGGTATCCCCGCAAAACTGATACGGCTGTGTAAACTGACGTTGAGCGGCACCAAAAGCTCCGTCAGGATCGGGAAGAACCTCTCCGAGCCGTTCGATACCAAACGAGGTTTCAGACAAGGCGACTCCCTATCGTGCGACTTTTTCAATCTGCTGCTGGAGAAAATAGTTCGAGCTGCAGAACCTAATCGAGCAGGTACAATCTTCTATAAGAGTGTACAGCTGCTGGCGTATGCCGATGATATTGATATCATCGGCCTCAACACCCGCGCCGTTAGTTCTGCTTTCTCCAGGCTGGACAAGGAAGCAAAACGAATGGGTCTGGCAGTGAACGAGGGCAAGACGAAATATCTCCTGTCATCAAACAAACAGTCGTCGCACTCGCGACTTGGCACTCACGTCACTGTTGACAGTCATAACTTTGAAGTTGTAGATAATTTCGTCTATCTTGGAACCAGCGTAAACACCACCAACAATGTCAGCCTAGAAATCCAACGCAGTATAACTCTTGCCAACAGGTGCTACTTCGGACTGAGTAGGCAATTGAGAAGCAAAGTCCTCTCTCGACAGACAAAAACCAAACTCTATAAGTCGCTCATAATTCCCGTCCTGCTATATGGTGCAGAGGCTTGGACGATGACAACAGCGGATGAGTCGACGTTGCGAGTTTTCGAGAGAAAAATTCTGCGAAAGATTTATGGTTTTTTGCGCGTTGGCCACGGCGAATATCGCATTCGATGGAACGATTAGCTGTACGAGATATACGACGACATTGACATAGTTCAGCGAATTAAAAGACAGCGGCTACGCTGGCTAGGTCATGTTGTCCGGATGGATGAAAACACTCCAGCTCTGAAAGTATTCGACGCAGTACCCGCCGGGGGAAGCAGAGGAATAGGAAGACCTCCACTCCGTTGGAAGGACCAAGTGGAGAAGGACCTGGCTTCGCTTGGAATATCCAATTGGCGCCACGTAGCGAAAAAAAGAAACGACTGGCGCGCGGTTGTTAACTCGGCTATAATCGCGTAAGCGGTGTCTACGCCAATTAAGAAGAAGAAGAAGAGAACATTCTACCTTTAGAATTGTATAAAACATTGGAGTCTTATTTAAAAAATAGACAATTTATGGTAAAAGTGAGAGATTTCATATCTGATGAACGACAGATAAGGGCGGGTGTAACACAGGACACTGTTTCTGGCCCAAGTCTATACATAATATATACAGCAGATCTTCCAACAGCTAACTTCAACTTTTTCGGATGACACAGTTTTACTGAGCCATAACAAATGCCACATTTTAGCATCAAGAATATTAGCGAAGCATTTAAGTTCTATCGAAGAATGGCTAGTGAACTGGCGTATAAATGTGAATGAACAGAAGTGTAAGCATGCTACATTTTTGCTAAGACCAAAAATGGGCCCGGAAGTAACGGGTGATTTTTTTGAGGTTAGGATTTTCATGCATTAGTATTTGACAGATCACGTGGGATTTCAGACATGGTGTCAAAGAGAAAGATGCTCAGTATGCTTTGACATTTCATCGTGAATAGACTTACTAACGAGCAACGCTTGCAAATCATTGAATTTTATTACCAAAATCAGTGTTCGGTTCGAAAATTTTTTATCGACAAATTTTGTTCAGCGATGAGGCTCATTTCTGGTTGAATGGCTACGTAAATAAGCAAAATTGCCGCATTTGGGGTGAAGAGCAACCAGAAGCCGTTCAAGAACTGCCCATGCATCCCGAAAAATGCACTGTTTGGTGTGGTTTGTACGCTGGTGGAATCATTGGACCGTATTTTTTCAAAGATGCTGTTGGACGCAACGTTACGGTGAATGGCGATCGCTATCGTTCGATGCTAACAAACTTTTTGTTGCCAAAAATGGAAGAACTGAACTTGGTTGACATGTGGTTTCAACAAGATGGCGCTACATGCCACACAGCTCGCGATTCTATGGCCATTTTGAGGGAAAACTTCGGACAACAATTCATCTCAAGAAATGGACCCGTAAGTTGGCCACCAAGATCATGCGATTTAACGCCTTTAGACTATTTTTTGTGGGGCTACGTCAAGTCTAAAGTCTACAGAAATAAGCCAGCAACTATTCCAGCTTTGGAAGACAACATTTCCGAAGAAATTCGGGCTATTCCGGCCGAAATGCTCGAAAAAGTTGCCCAAAATTGGACTTTCCGAATGGACCACCTAAGACGCAGCCGCGGTCAACATTTAAATGAAATTATCTTCAAAAAGTAAATGTCATGAACCAATCTAACGTTTCAAATAAAGAACCGATGAGATTTTGCAAATTTTATGCGTTTTTTTTTTTTAAAAAGTTATCAAGCTCTTAAAAAATCACCCTTTATAAATAAACAATATTTTAGTACCGAACGAACGAAGTAGCATACATATCCTGATATTCACCAAGATAGAAGGCTCACGTGGAGAAAACACATCTATAGTAAAATAACATGTATGAAGATTAGAGATGCAAATTTAAATTGCATTTTAAATAAAAACTCTTAACTTAGCCTAGACAACAAAGCGCTTTTATATAATTCGGTCATAGAGCCGATTTGGATGTATGGCATTCAACTGTGGGGTGCGACCTGCCCAACCAATATTGATATAATACATATGTTCCAATCGAAAATGTGTTCACCATGGTACATGCGTAACAAAAATATCCATAAAGATCTTGGTATGCCTATAGTAAAGAAAGAAGTAGAAGACAACAGAATTAAATATATATCTAAACTCCGAGATCATCCAAACCCTTTGGCTAATGCTTTGGTATATTCCTGTGATCAAACACGACTTAAAAGTAGAGATATGCCTGCGTATTAAAGAGCGACGTCTAGTTTTTAAATAGTTTTAAGATTTTATAACTTATTGTTAGGCTTTAAGAAAAATCAGATCCAATATATATAAAAAAAATTTAAAACAAAAAAAATATTTTACAGCCCTTGCAAATATTTTTCTGTATGTGTTTGTTGTTGTACCGTTGTATTAGGTGGAAAAATCTGCAATTCTTGCACCGGCAAGGATTTTGCAAGAGCAAGAGAACCCCTATTGTGTTTTGCTGAAGCTATGTTTTCTTAAATTTGTTCAATTTTACTTTCTAAGTTTAAGCATCTTATCGGAATAAAGCATGTGTTTTATAATTTTCACGTTTGATTTATTTATTTTTTCAAAGGTTCTTTCGTCTTTTATGGTTTTTTTAATTTGTTAATGGATTTGTTGTAGTTGTCATTTATGTATGTTGATTTACCGCTCTTATTATATCAGAGTAATTTTTCTCTATTACTTCTAGATGAACGGTACTATGTTTTCCCTATCTTCATTGTCCATTGTTCCGAAAAGCCATTTGTATGTAGTCCCTACAATATTAAATAATCCTCTACGTTTTCTGTTTTCTTCTATAGGCATTAATGTGTTTATTTTTGCTTTAATAGACTTTATTTCTTCGTATAACATTTTAGCGTGTTCCGATTGGTTTTCCAGCTTGTTTATTTGTAAAAGTCCGTTGATTGCCGTTATTATCGTTTAGAATATTGTAATTTTCGCCATATTAATCCTGAAATTTAAATTTTCGTTCAACTTGATCTTTGTTTTTTAAACTTTGAATCTTTAGATATTAAGTGACTTCTCTTTTCTTTAAAGTTGTGTACTTTACTTGTTGTCTTAAGAAATCGCATTTATTTAAATGGATGTTTAGATTTTTTTTATTCCCATTATTCCCGCGAGGCCCAGGCCTAGGGCGGCACAATTTGGGGGGCGGCAAATTTTTCAGAATGTCAAAATTTTAAATCTGATATAATGTAACGACAATACATTTTAAGGATTTATTCTGATTTTTTATATAAATTTACAAATAAATTTCTATGAAATAGAATGTAATTCATTTTCTGATTAACTTTTTTATTCGTGAGTGCAATACTGATAAAAAATGTTTTATAATAGAATATTGATATGATTGAATATTTTGATAAGTTTTTTCTGACGAATTTTCAAAGCTCTGTTGACTTGTTGTGTCTTTAGTAAAGTTAATCTTACAAGTGAGCCGTTTCTAAAATTGCACAATGTTTTCATATTTTATTTTCAATGATTCCGATGTTTCGTATATGTATTGATATAAGTATTCATTTAAAATTCATCTTTTTGTTTGTATATAAAAATATTTTTATTCCTAAAAATGATTTCTATAGAATCAAATAAATGAATATATTCATTTTATAGCCAATTTTTTTTAAAAATAGAAACAATTTGAAGAAAACAAAAATTTAAGAACATTGATGTTTCTTTTTCGCAATATTGTGTATTATATTGACAAATATTAATGAACTTTTATAGCTTAAAGCAATAATTCGTAATTATTGTAAAGTGTTATTAAAATTCAAGTATATATTTATGTCGATATATGCAGCCGTGGTCACGCAAATAGCACACATAGCCATAAGAAGCAATAAGAGCTTATACAATTGACAAAGTTCTTTAAAAGGCTAAAAATATTAATATTTGTTTATTAATTTATCCATTTAAGTAAAAAATAACAATTAGCAATTCACGAATAATTAATATTAATTGAAAAACTTGAGCTCCCTCTAAAATGCCTTGGATATTCAAATAGCACAATTTACCAAAACTGCAAAAATTATGTGAAATTAATGAAATCAACGATTCGGTTCCATAATATATTTACGTTTCTAATACTTTGGTACTATATCCCCGATTTTGCATTACAGCATTACATCTGCGTACCATACTTTCTACAAGCTGCTCACACCTCTCTTTTGGAATGGAGTACCAAGCTTCCTTAATACCTTCCCATAAATGTTCAAAATTTGAGAAATTTTTAGCCGCAATTTTAATTTTAACATCGTTCCATAGGTTTTCTATGGGATTAAGGTCAGGGCTTTGCGCTGGCCAATCCAAAACATTTATATTTTCTTTCATAAGCCAATCCTTTGTGACCTTCGCCGTATGCTTAGGGTCGTTATCCTGCATTAAAGTCCAGCGAAGGGGCATGCAATTAAAAGCAAATGGTTCCATTTCGTTCCTTAATATGTCTAAATATTGATACCGATCCATTTTTCTGTTAATGTGAATAATTGGGCCCACGTCTTCCAACAGTCTTCCGCGATATATTTAATCCATATTCGTCATTGATTTCCAGCATTATTTGTCTTGAAGACTTAAACGGGTCGGCCTTGCTTTTCCGGACTATGGCTCTATCTTCAGTAATTGTTGTCTTTCGCGGTGGTGCTGGAGTTTTTTCTTTTGTTTTTGGTCTAATAGATCTCATTAGATTTAATGAGTTTAAGGCCATTATGAACCATTTTCCGGGAACAATTCAATAAAACAGCAATTTCGGCATAACCGTTTTCTCAGATTTCTCCATATTCTGCATAACGCGTCGTTCTTCCGGAGTACAGTGCTTACCACGGCCCATTTTCACTTGAATTAACTCACTTTATTGTAGACAACCTTAATTCGTAATAAAAAGTCACGTCTGATATTTTTTTTGCAAACAAATATTCACCTTCAAAAAATGTGCTAATTGAATGGCCACCTCCAAAGAATGCAATATTTCAACAAACTGATACAAAAACCACGCGCTGCGAAATAACGGAACTTATTGAATGGTACTTATGACTAGACAGATTAAGTAAAAATAAAATAAATACGGTTCAAAAAAGTACCGTTTTTCGCAAAAAATACGTATTTCGCGAGTCGCACAGAAAACAAGAGCGCTACGCGCAGTATGTATTGACAGAGGTTTGACTTTGCTTTGTTTTACGCATAAAACTAAGCATCGCGCTGTATACAAGACGCATAAATTATTTCAGTTTTATGAAAGCTGTTCAAGTGTAAAAGTCTCATAATATTATTATTGTGTTCATACCATTGAAAAATTCAATTATTACTTTGAGTTATCCATTTTTTTAACTAAGTTTTCGAGATTCTCTGAATTTAACTTTTTTATTAGCAATGAGTGATTATCGAAAAAGACTGAGCGGTGCGGAATATCGTAAAAGGAAATCAGAAAAATCGTCAAAACAAGAAACTTTACTGAATAAAATTCCAAAACTATCTAATTTTATGACAAGATCAGAAAAACTCATCATCAACATCATCAGGTTCATCGGACGTAAGTATTTTGATACACCTGCAAGTGTTTGTTTTTTTTTTGAAATATAACTCTAAAAAAAGATTAAAAATAATTTATCATAAATTGAACTTTTAGAGAATGTAAGTATTTGAAATATTGAGAATTGATTTTTTTTAATCTTTTTGTTTAATCAGGGAAAATCCGTGGCTAAAAGATTTTTTGGTTTTTAGCCGGGATTAGATACCAAAAAAATACAATCGAATCCTTCTTTATTGCGAGATACAAATACAAACAAAACGTCGTCACTTTTTCTTTCATCAGAAGATGGGGAAGAAAGTCAATCAACAACTGATATGTTTCAATTGAGCGGTGATCCTTTTCTATGGAATATAAATGATGAAATACAAAATAATGTAACGGATTTTAAAATTTTCTAATGAAAAAACGAGGTTTTCTTCTAAAAGCTTATTCCAACGTAATTTAAAGAACGGAGAAATTCAATATCGTGAGTGGTTAATTTATTCAGAAAGTAAAGGATCAGTATTTTGTGCTCTATGTTTACTATTTGGTAGGAGTGGCGAAGTAAACGCTTTTACTGGTGAAGGGTTTAGAGATTAGAAAAACTCAAAACCGTGCATTGAAGCTCATGAAAATTCTGATTTTCACAAAACTAACATTAGTCCCTTCAAAGCTCAAGCTGTCATTGCCGTGTTGATCAACGTTTAGTGGAGCAGCTCGATGAAGAAATTTTATACTGGAAAAATGTTTTGCATCGAGTAATTGTGATAATTAAATCTTTCGCAATAAGAGGACTGTCATTTAGAAGACATTCAGAACGAATTGGAGATCCCCATAATGGAAATTTTTTTAGGTTCAGTCGAGCTTCTAGCTAAATTTGATCCGTTTTTATCTGAACATTTAAAATTATATGCGCACCCTGGCCGTGGAAATACTTCGTATTTATCTAAGACAATCTACGAAGAAATTATATTATTAATTCAAAATAAAGTATTGCAACATATTTCTAAAGAAGTGCAATCTGCTAAGTATTTTGGTGGAATTGTGGATTCCACGCCTGATATTGCTCATGTTGATCAACTCACGATAATTATTAGATATGTACGTAACAATGGTAAAATTGTCGAAAGACAATGGAATTCATTCCAAATACTGGCCATAAGGCTAAAGATATTGAGAATGCTTTGTTAAAATCTCTTGAGGATAATGGTTTAAATATAATGAATTGTCGTGGTCAATCTTACGATAATGTAAGCAACATGTCAGGTTTATATTCAGAAGTGCAAGCGCGAATCAAAACAACTAATTCATTAGTTGAATATGTTCCTTGTGCTGGTCATTCTTTAAATTTAGTGGGAACTTGTGCAGCTGAATCTGTTACCGAAGCATTTGACTTTTTTCTACTTTGCAAGAATTATATAATTTTTTTACCGATTCGACACATCGTTGGGAAATTTTAAGACAGCATACAAGTTTAACCCTTCGTTGCATAGCATTGCATATATGCAATGTTAACTTCTCGTTGATCTGGCAGCTACATCGTTTCTTTATTTACAGTTATTTTTTCGCCAAATGAAATTTATATCTTATTACTATTCTCCTTTGGTAGAGTTTCGCAAAAATTCTTGAGTTTTTGTGAATATATGTAGTAAAGAGTAAACTTCTTTCTGATATATTAAAAATGCAGTGCTAATTTTTCATTATTTTTGTGAATTATTGAGAATGTATAATAAAATATTAGTATTTCTTATTAGTTTGGAGAGTTTCTTACCCAAATAGCAAATTCGGTCTTCACACGAACTATTTTTGCAAGAGTTATAATATATCATTGCACATGTGCAATACCATGCATTTAAGCCTAAAATTTTACTTGTAGGGCGCTTACTTATAATGATAGCGCACGATTAATAGAAAACCGGGATGAAAGCAAAGATGAGTATTTACTCGTAGATGATCTTGATGAAGCAAATTTTGAATTAGATATACATATATCAATACGAATATAAACAGCAAGAAGCAAACCAATCAATACATAATTTTAAAGAAGTTAATGTTATAATAGACGCAGGATGATTAGATCTCATGGAAATTTATGCGCTTGTCAAAAATAGCCAGAGAAATGAATGATATAGACAAACAAGATCTGAAAAAGTTTTTCGGATATATTGTGATGTCTATTGTTCAAATCCCTAATATTCGAAGATATTGGACGCCAAAAGTAGGCAAGAACTGAATACAGGACACTATGTCAGTGAATAAATGAAAAAAATAAAAGTTGTATGTTTTTGCTGGTATATCTGGATATAATTACAACTTCGAAATATATACTGTACTAGAGAACAGCAGCATAAATAGACTTCCTGAGGAATTGATTTGGGATCAAGTCCCTACGCAGTTATAGGACTTCTAAGGGATATTCCCCCATAAAAGACCTTTTTTTTTATATAAAAATTACTATACATTTTTTGGCACCTATGTAAACGTGGAATTTATTCACTGGGAACAGTCCGTCGGATCCGAATTCCCAATTTAAAGCTTCTAGACGAGATATTATGATGAAAAAGCATACGAAAAATCCCTTGAATATGCAAACGTGGATAACTTTCATATCGTAAATTTGACTCCAATCTACTATGGCAAAACTCTATAACTAGCAGTTGAACGGTTTTAAGCGAAATTTGGACGGAAAATAACGGTCGCTTGCCCAATCGTTCTATCAAAGTATAACAAATTCATGGGGGGTGTTGATTTCCTAGATTCTTAATAGGCCGATACAAAATCAAAATGCTAATAATCTAATCTTATGCTTTATTCCTAAAGAATGCACCAGAGAAGTAGTCCCTTCACTGAAAATGAAGTACGGTTGAACCACATGGATCCACTGTCCAATATGGGTGGACACTCGAGTCACTTGCAAATTATCAAGTTGTGACGGATATACGTACATATTGTTACGAATTTACTGCTTGCTAGTTTACTTTGTTAGGTTCGTATCTCTGGATTGACAAATAAAATCAACACTGTTTAATTTAATTCAACAATTCTTTATTTTATAACTCGTCTACACTATAGCAGTTTACTCTTAGCACTGAATGATTACGTTGGCGCTGCCACGGCTTATATAGCCACGCACTTCTCGCTGATGCCGACGTGCCCTTCCAGAATATTGCGTCTGGAAATTACCAGAACATAATGCTATACGGCGCCAGACGCAAGCAGACAGCCGCGGCGCCAGACTCTGTAATTGTTCAAGCAGACGGCTGTGGCGCCAGATGTCTATTGTTTCGACAAGCAGTCAGTGCGGCGCCAGATGTCTATTGTTTCTCAAGCAGACAGCCGCGGCGCCAGATGTCTACAACTAGACAAATGCTATTCCATATACCTACAACTATTGTTCATAATAAGGGATGCATATAGCAATACAAATACAACTTAATACTACTTTTTGTAACACTGCCCTCCACTAAAGCCTAATCGTCCCGATTAGGCACAAATCCTCTTGAACCGAATGGGGCGAGCCTCTCCAAATGTACTACTTTCATTTTACATCGTGCTTTCCCATTTCTTTGTATGCGGTATACCACGTCATTAAGTCGTTTCATCACCATATAGGGTCCTTCCCAGGCTGTCTGCAGTTTCGGGGACAAGCCTTTCTTTCGAAGTGGATTGTACAACAGCACCAGATCACCTTCTTCAAAACCTTTTGAATTTGCCGCTTGATCAAACCGGTCTTATTGCTCATCAGATGCGTATGCTGTCTTACCATTAGATGCAATTCATTCATTTCTTCCTTTAAGGCAGAACAATAATCTCCATCATTTCTTACAGCTGTAGGATTTGTTCCAAACTTAAGATCAGCAGGGAGTCGCAGATCAGATCCGAAAATAATCTTTGCTGGCGTGTAACCAGTTGTCTCGTGCTTCGCTGAACGATACGCCCAATTGTCCCAATTCCGTTGATCTTTATCAACGATTTTCCGCATATGTTCTTCGAGCGTTCGGTTGAATCTCTCCACCATTCCATCTGATTGTGGATGTAACGCTGTTGTCCGTGTCTTGTGGATGCCCAATAATGTACAGACTTCTTGGAAAATGGAAGATTCGAAATTCCTGCCTTGATCTGAGTGTAATTCGATGGGCACTCCGAACCTTGTTATCCAATTTTCTACAAACGCTTCGGCTACTGTCTTCGCTTCCTGGTTTGGTAAGGCATATACTTCTGGCCATTTACTGAAATAATCCATGACAACCAGTAGATATTTGTTTCCGGCCGTACTGGTTGGGAACGGACCTGCAACATCCATTGCGACTCGTTCAAATGGTGATCCCACGTTGTACTGTTGTAGCCTACCGCGACTTTTGGCTTTAGGACCTTTAGCTGCCATGCACTCTACGCAATTACTTATCCATTCTGCTATGGAATCTCGACAACCGATCCAGTAGAACCGTTGTTTAATCTTCTCTATAGTTTTTGTAATTCCAAGGTGCCCTCCACTAGGTCCATTGTGATATTCTTTCAATACTTTCGGGATCATGGACTTCGGTACTATGATCAGCAGACGAGACTGTTTGCCATCTTCGCTTTCCCAGGTACGATGAAGGTATCCATTAACGAGGTTTATGCTGTTCCATTGGGCCCAATATGCTTTTGCAGTTGGACTCTCGCTACTTATTTGTTCCTTTGGTGATCGTACCCCATTTTCTTTGGCCATTACCAGCTTTGCAAGATCAGGGTCCTCCAGCTGACTGATTCTGATGCGGTGAGGAGTCCAATCAGGAGTCAGGTTCTATATTCAGTAATCGCACGTCGATTATACCTTCTTTTCCTTCTGATTTGGAGCAATGTTTACATTCCAGTGGACAAGGGCGACGTGATAATGCATCCGCATTTTTGTGGTGAATCCCCTTTCGATGTTCCGTTTCGAAGTCGTAATTCTGTAACCTTTCGATCCATCGTGCAATTTGGCCTTCCGGATTCTTAAACTGTAATAACCATTTTAATGCTGCATGATCAGTCCTCAGCAAGAATCGTTGTCCATACAAATACTTGTGGAAATGTTTTACACATTCCACCACAGCTAGTAGTTCTTTTCGCGTCACACAGTAGTTTTTCTCTGGTTTCCCGAGCACTCTGCTGTAATACCCAATTACTCTTTCTTGTCCGTCGATGAGCTGAGACAGGACACCTCCAATTCCATAAGCGCTCGCATCTGTATCCAGGATGAATTTCTTTCCAGGTATTGGATAAGCCAACATCGGCGCCGTACACAGTAGTTCTTTAAGCTGCTCAAACGCTTTTTCTTGTTCCAACTGCCATACAAACGGGCGATTCTTCTTTGTTAAATCATGTAAACTTCTAGCCACGTTCGCAAATCCAGGTACAAAACGGCGGTAGTACGTGCATAAGCCGAGGAAGCTGCGGAGTTCATGTATGTTGGTGGGTTGAGGCCAATCTTTAACTGCTTTTATTTTTCCCTCCTCGGTGTGAATCCCCTCAGTTGACACTTTATGTCCGAGATATGTGACCTGCTTCTTCCATAATGAACACTTTTTGGGATTCAAGCGTAATCCGGCTGATGCTATTCGCTGAAAGACTTCCTCTAGATTTTTCAGATGATCATCAAACCTTTTTCCCATGATGATAATGTCATCAAGATACACCAAACATGTGTTCCAGTTGAGTCCTTTTAACACAAGTTCCATCAGTCGCTCGAACATTGCAGGCGCATTACATAACCCAAATGGCATCACAGAGAATTCCCATAGCCCGTCGCCCATACTGAAAGCGGTCTTTTCACGGTCACATTCATCGATCTCGACTTGCCAATATCCACTTTGTAGATCTAATGTAGAAAACCATTTCGCTCCAGACAAGGTGTCTAATGTATCGTCGATTCTTGGTAGAGGATAACTGTCTTTCTTTGTGACATCATTCAACTTCCTATAATCTACGCAGAAACGGGTGCTACCATCTTTCTTTTTAACTAAGACGATAGGTGAGCTCCATGGACTTATTGAAGGTTCGATTACACCGTTTTTGTGCATGTCTTCAATAATTTTGTTAGCATCCTCACGTTTTGCTAGTGGAACCCTACGCGGAGCTTGTCGGATTGGTTTAGCGTCTCCAGTATTTATGCGATGTTTGACAATGCCGGTTCTTCCTGTGTTTCCTTCGTTTGCAAATATGGATGCGTATTTTTCTAATAGTTTTTCTGCTTTTAATTTTTCATTTCCATGCAGTTCGTTCAGCAAATTGTTTAGGAGTGTAGGATTTATCTGCTGTGGCTCAATAGTAGGTTTCTGTTGTGACCGTTCGCATCGTGCTATTGCACTTATATTCTCGCACTGTCCAATTACTGCTCCTTTCTTCAGACTTATAGGCGTGTTGAATTCATTCACTACTCTGACCGGAATGGTGGCGTCTTCTCTAATTTTCACAAGCGTTCTTCCTACCAATATGGGTGTATCTATTTTTGTTGGTTCCACAATCCACAATTCTTCAGTCCCACCTCCTCCATTCACTTTAGCCCATACAATCGCCTCAGATTTTGGTGGAATACTCTGATTATCATCAACAATCACCCTCTTACTTTCAACGTTGGTCACATATCCGGTGTTTATAGGCATCTCCATGTTCTGGCAAAACAGCATTTGCTTGTTTAAATCCAAAGTAACCCCGTGATCAATCATGAAATCTACTCCCATTATAATTTCATCCGTGATTTCTGCTACGATGAAGGTGTGATTAACTTCCAGGGTACCAATCATCACTTCGCAAAACACTTTTCCCGCGACAGCTGCTTCCTCCCCGGTGGCCGTTCGAAGCTTGCAACCGACTAATGGTTCAACCGTTCCTCTTACCACATCCGGTCGGATGATTGAATGTGTGGCACTAGTATCCAAAGTAAGCGTTGACAGTCGTCCATTTACGATGCCGTTGATAGTAAGATTGTTGTCATGGCGACCTATTTGTGATATCGAGATGGCGGGGCAAATAGTTGTGGGAACCAGCTCACGCCCCTTTGAACTGTTCCGTTTTAGTTTAACGACTTGTGAGATGTGGATGCTCCGTCCTCGTTATCTGTTGGTTGTTTCCGTTTTGATGGGTTTACTTTTATATTGCAATTTCGGGCAAAGTGACCCGCTTTTCCACAGTTGAAACATCTTCCTGTTGTATTTACTCGCGGTGCAGCAATTGTCTTCAGAGTCTTCAATATTTCTTCCATCAGCGCCGGTTGTTCCATTTCAACCCTTTGTACTTTGTGTGCTGGTTTACTTAGTAGGGAAGCTGTTTCCTGTGTGAGGGCGTGCGAAACCGTTTCAGCAAACGTTCTTTTTGGCAATGCATATGTGGCGCGTTTGGTGTCCACATCACGAATTCCATTTATGAAACATTGAATTTTTACCCTCTCAATGTAATCCACAGGTGCATCTGCATTTGCCAAATGAGCCAGTCGTTCTATTTCAGTTGCAAACTCTTGCAATGACTCGTTCATCTTCTGATCCCTATTTTGCAGTTCGATCTGGTATATTTGTTTCCGGTGCTCACTACCATATCGTCTTTCTATCGCACTCATCAATGCCTCATAGTTGTCCCGTTCACAGTCTGGAATAGTCTGAAGGATTTCTGCCGCAGGTCCTTTCAATGATACAAACAAGGACGCTACTTTGTCCGCTGCATTCCAGTTATTGGCCATTGCTGTCTTTTCAAACTGAAGTTTGAAAATTTGAAATGGAATACTTCCATCGAATGTGGGTGCCTTCAATCTTTGATTATTTGTTGATGGTGCAGGGCCATGCAGTTGCAGTTCTCGCACATGATTACTTAATTGAAGAACTTCTGCTTTTAAATTTTCTTCGTCATTTTTTAAAGTGCTTAATTCGTCTTCAAATTTTGAAAATTTCTCTTGCACTTGTGTATTATTCTCTGTAATCTGTTGTGTAAGGCGAGACTCTAACTGTGATGTATTTTCAGCTATTTGCGTCATTTGCTGTGCCAGACGATTTTCTGTTTGCACTACATTTTCTGTTATTCGTGATATATTTTCAGCTATTTGCTGTGCCAGACGATTTTCTGTTTGCACTGCATTTTCTGCTATTTGCTGTACCAGACGATTTTCTGTTTGCACTGCATTTTCTGCTATTTGTGATGTATTTTCAGCTATTATTTGCTTAATAGCCACTAACAGCATGTTCGTGTCTGCACTTGATGAAGTTCGTTGTTCTTCTACTTTCTCTTCTACCTTTGTAGAAATTTCTGGCCCAACAAATTCGAACTCGTCCACATTAATTCCATACGCTTCCATTGCTTCACGTAATCGTGCCTGCAGATCCGCCTTTTGCCCGCTTATCGGCAAATTACGCTCCTCCAGTTCCTTTTTTAATTGCTGAATTCTCAATTCTCCGAATTTAACCATCTTGAATTTGGATTATTTGACAATCCCACTTCTGACACCAATTGTTACGAATTTTACTGCTTGCTAGTTTACTTTGTTAGGTTCGTATCTCTGGATTGACAAATAAAACCAACACTGTTTAATTTAATTCAACAATTCTTTATTTTATAACTCGTCTACACTATAGCAGTTTACTCTTAGCACTGAATGATTACGTTGGCGCTGCCACGGCTTATATAGCCACGCACTTCTCGCTGATGCCGACGTGCCCTTCCAGAATATTGCGTCTGGAAATTACCAGAACATAATGCTATACGGCGCCAGACGCAAGCAGACAGCCGCGGCGCCAGACTCTGTAATTGTTCAAGCAGACAGTGCGGCGCCAGATGTCTATTGTTTCTCAAGCAGACAGCCGCGGCGCCAGATGTCTACAACAAGACAAATGCTATTCCATATACCTACAACTATTGTTCATAATAAGGGATGCATATAGCAATACAAATACAACTTAATACTACTTTTTGTAACAATATGTTAGGTGCAAAAACATGAAATTAATTTATGTTTCGGCAAATGAAGAAATTGTTTAAAAAAATTTCATATAGAATAAACTGAAATTTATTGTAAAAGTAATGAATTTACTTCTGTCCACTTTTATTCAATAAAATATCCATTTAGTAACTTCCTTGTAAATTTATTAGATTTGCTGCATGATATTGCATATATGCAATGTTACGTAACTCTGTTGCTAGAAACACGGCAATTATAAAATTTAAAATTTGTCATCTTATAATAGCCCACATTAAAAATATGATTCAAAAAATTTTTTATTCTAACGGAAATTAAATCATGCAACGAAGGGTTAAGACTTAAAAGCATTTCTCAAACTCGTTGGTCGGCTACACATTAGAAAAAAGAGTGGCCTGGAATAATTGTTGCACTAAAAAAAAAGAGGAAAAACCTACTACGCGAGCTGAAGCTAAGGGACTGCAGCAAAAATTACAACATCTAGAAACAGCAATTCTAGTCATTGTTTGGAATGTAATTTTGGATCGCTTTAATGCTGCGAGTAAGAAGCTTCAGGATTCTCAAGCTGATTTATCATGTGTGATAAGAATATATAGTTCTTTGGCATTATTTCTCCAAGATATGAGAGATAAACAATTTTCTGATTATGAAAAAAAGCCAAAGCACTATCTGGAGTTCGAAATTATTACCACTATCACACGGTCGTAAAAAAAACCGAAAACTTCAGACTGACGAGTCACGGGAAAATGAAATAACAGCTTTATCTGGAGAAGAAAATTTTCGAACCAACGTTTACTATCTAATTTTAGATACTTTAAGTGTACAATTGACAGGACGTAATCTTTACGAAAAATTTAATTTTTTTGACAATTTATATGCAATAGATACCAATGAATTAAAAATTCGCGCAGATGAATTAGTTACTAATTATTCTGATGATTTGGAAGATACTTTCGCGAATGAAAGTATTTATTTGCAATGTCAACTCAAAGATTCTGTAATGAACACAAAAGATATTCGTTCCGAGCAAGGAATATAGTTTTAGGTGTATGTTGCCGAGTTAATAATACAGAAACCAAACTTCTTTGCTTAGTTCTATACTTTCGCAATAGGGTTAAAAATAATAAGACGAGCTTCTTCGCTTGGGTCTATTTTTCAACTGCCACAGATCTTTATTTTTCTAACTGTGCTGCTTAGATTCTAATTTGTATGTGCGCGCAGGCACTTATACATGTGTTTATCTTATACTTACATACATACACACATCTGCATGCATGCCAGAAGAATTTGCCTGGTCAGCAGAAATGTGTAAGTAAATTTGATTCGTTTCAAGATAGAGTTCGTGTATGAAGTCTATCTTGAAATGAATATTGCTTATTCATTATTTATTTTTAGGGAGTGTATGTCAATTAGAGCTCCCACTCCCGGAGTGTTTTCGAATTCCCGGGATTTCGGGATATCGAAATTTCATTTCCCGGGATTCCCGGGAAAACGGGAGAAAATAAAAATTGTTAATTATTGCTTATAAATTTAAAAAAATTAAATTAATTTTTTATTTCCAATCAGTTACATAGATTCAATTAAGTATGCCCATGTTCTTGGGTTCTTTATAATAAAAAAATTATTATTTAATAATAATTATTATTTCTTATAAATTGAAAAAAATATATAATTCAAATTGAAAAAAATATATATTTGGTATTACATATATATTATTTTGTCAAAAAACAAATAATAAAAATCACAGATCGATTTCTGTAGGAACTAATTTTAAATAGAATCTTAAAAATACAATCGCATTCATTGTTTCATCGTTTAAACTAGATCTGATTTTAGTGCAAATGCGGCCAGACACTGAAAAACAACGCTCGCATTCGACACTAGTTGGTGGTATTGTCTTTAAAAAATTACAAGCAACCTCCAGATTGCTGCCAAGCCCGCCACCCCCAAGAAGTAAATTTATTTCCTTTGGTACCGCTGCCTCTACTGATAATGAGACATGTCTTTTTAAAACGCGAGATTCTTTGACAGTTTCTTGCAACCTTTCCTTCAACGTTTTTTCCTTTTCATTTTCGATTATTTTTAAATCGATATCGCGATTCTCAACATCATTAGTATTGTACTTTTTGACAATTTCTACAATAAGCACGAGTGTAAGTTTGTAAAATGCAGTGCGGTTGATCGTATGCTTGGCACATGCTACAGCTTGCCATTTAACAGCTGATCAAACCAGTGCTGTAACTTTGATCAAACAGTGTTGTAAAGTACTAAATTCTTACTAATTGTTTTTTGGCAATGTTCATCTATTGTAAATACAACTTTGTTTATGAAAAAATAATAATTAACAGTGTTTAAAAAAAGGACAAAAATCCCGAATATCCCGGGAAATTAATTTTAAATCCCGGGAGGAGTTTTAAGTCCGGGATCCCGGGATTTCGGGAGCCCGGGAGTGGGAGCTCTAATGTCAATATGTGACCCCTCCACCCCTAGATTCAATGGTCTCCATTGAATTCTGCCAAGTTTTCTTGCTTATGATTGTAAAATTATAGTTATAATTTTGAGCTTGACATGGGACCAATTATTTTTCTTGTGTTTTCCTCATTTGAAAGAAGTTGAATTTGTAGCTCTACATTTAAATTCGTATTTTTATTTCTCTTATATACTATACATTTTATCAATATTCCTATTGCTAATAATAATATTATTAATATGCTTATGGCATAATTTACATTTTTATGTATTTTTAGTTCTTCCAATTTGTTAATATTTTTTTCTTGGTTTATTATTATCTCTGAGAAATGTATTACTTTTTCAAACTGTAATGCATCAGTTTCTTTTTCAGGGACAATATATCTTTCTTCTACAATAACTTTTTGGTTTTGGAATGATTTATTTTTTATCTCAACTTTACAATTATAAAAATTTATTAATGCATATCCTTCGAGTACAATTTCTCTATTGTCACAATTTTGTTTCATTTCTATTTTATATGCATTTTTAATCAGGATAGTGTCGTCTTCGATATCTTCGATCATTGCGTAATTGTTATATTCGTATTTACATTGGTCAGACGAACACACGTTAATTTCTTTTAAGTTTTTGAAATGTGCTCCTTCTGTATATTTATATATTTTGTTTCCTATTATAATTGCATATTTCTGTTCTCCTATCATTTCAAAATGTTGCCTATTGGGTAATGGCGTTATTAGTATTAGATCTGCTTTAACGTGTGTAATTGGTATTTTTATAGCTAAAAGTAATGCGCCATCTTTATATGAAAGGAGTCCTGTCTCTACGTGTTTTAATTTAAAAATGTCAATATTGAATCTTTCAATTTCTTCTGCTGATAATATACTAGGGTGTAATATATTATGCTTTGCTGAAGCTATGTTTTCTTCAATTTGTTCAATTTTACTTTCTACGTGTTTAAGTTTAAGCATCTGATCAGTATAAAGCATGTGTTTTATAATTTTTTCGTTTGATTTATTTATTTTTTCAAAGATGTTTAGTATTTCTGTCCTGTCGTCTTCTATGGTTCTTTTTAATGTATTAATGGATTTATTGAAGTTGTCATTTATATATATTTGTTGATTTACCGCTCCTATTACCTTATGATTGTTTTTCTCTATTGTTTCTAAATGTTGTAGTATGTTTTCCCTTCTTCATTGTCCATGGTTCCGAAGAGCCATTTGTATGTAGTCCCTACAATAATAAATAGTCCTCTACGTTTTCTGTTATTTCCTATAGGCATTAATGTGTTGATTTTTGCTTTAATAGACTTTATTTCTTCGTATAATATTTCCCTATCATTCCTGTTATATTGGTTGAAATTATTTTCTAAGTTATTTTCAATTTTATTTATAATCTGCTTAAATTCTTTGGGGTGTATTATATGGATTACCGTTGCGGTTTGATTCACTATCTCTATCTCTTTCATTCTTATTTTAGCGTATCCCGATTGGTTTTCAAGTTTGTTTATTTGTAGAAGTCCATTGATTGCCGTTATTATCGTTAAAAGTATCGTAATATTAATCCTGAAATTTAAATTTTCGTTTAACTTGGGTCTTGTATGCTTTTTTAAATTTTGAATCTTTAGATATTAAATGATTTCCCTCTTCTTTAAAGTTGTCTACTCCCTTGTATCTTGTATAAGCGATGGCAACTCTGTTGCCCATCAAGTGTCAAATAAAATAAAGCAAGTGGCAGCAACCAAAGACACAGTCAACGAGCAACCGTCAGCGAGTGAGCAACATAAACGAAATATTTGAGAACATCCAGTAAAGTTGAATAAGTGTAACATTTTTCTTATATCCACAATAAAGTTTTGTATTATTATATATAAGTGTTCGACTGTGCACACGAGTACGGTGTTTCTCTACAGTTCAGAAGTGGGATGATAAACCCATACACGTCTACAAACATAGTAAGTATATGTATGTGCGTTGGTGAAGGGCTATAGGCACCGGCAGATATATATACACGATACGTAAAAACGATACGATGGTGAAGATCAGTGATCTGAAGGTGGAACAACTGAAGAGGTTGCTACGGGAAAGGCAATTAGCGACAACTGGCACGCGAGACCAGTTGTTGCAATGTCTTAGCGCATATGAGGAGTCCGACAAGGTGGACATCCAAGAGATCAACGTTACGGAGGACTCATCCGAGATGTCAACGGTGGCACAACTGCAGCAGGAGATGAAGCAGTTACGCGAGATGATGGCGCAGCTGCTACAAGCGCAAAACAACGGGACTGGTACAGTTAGCATGAAAGAGGTACAAACGGTACAAAACGCAAATAGCAACGATAGCGCAGTCGCAGTCAACGGCGGCGCAGGCGTTCAGAGTCACGCCACTGACGCTATTTCAACGAACGACGACAGCACGGTGGCAACTAACAACAACGTTACAACACGCATTCAAAGCAACGAACGGGAATATGCGACACGCGTCAGTTAAAGAAATTGCAAATACCCTGCCGGAATTTGATCCAACGAATAACGCAAGCATTACGGTAGAGCAATTTATTGATAGAGTCGATCGAGTAGTGGAAGCATATAGATGGGACGAGAAATTTTTATTGTTAGCTATTTACACACGTTTAAAAGGAGTTGCACGTATGTGGTTGGATGCATCACCCACATTACACACAACTTGGGAAAATTTTGCTGATGCGTTACGACACGAATTTGGTTCAGATCGAGACGAGGTAGAAATTCATTTCGTGATGGCCAATGCAACGAGGAAGCCAAAAGAAATCGTAAAAGAATATTGTTTTCGAGTGGCGGCACTAGGTATACGTTACAAACTGAGTGAGGCAGCCATTATACGTTATGCAAGAGCTGGGTTAAAACATAGAGAACTCCAACAAAGCATTGCAGCAATGAAGTTTACAACAATGAAGCAGATGAGAGACGCCATCGAGGACTATTTCATTAATCGCGGAGGGCTAAGTGAGCCACAAGTACATCAACCAAGTAAGGGAGACAACAATAACGAAAAATATGCTGAGTCAACGAAACAAAATGGTGAATTTAAAGCACAATTGAAATGCTACAATTGCAACGTACCTGGACATTTCGCCAACAAATGTCCATTGCCGCAGAAACGACATCGCTGTACAATGTGTAACAAAGTTCATCCAAACGGAGGAAATTGTGAGAAGACGACAGTAACGTTACGACGGCTTGGTGCAATCAACCTTGACGAATGTTTCAAGAAGTTAGTTTACATAAAAGCGCAACCGTATATCGCATTCATCGACACCGGCTGCCAATGCAGCATCATTCGTAGGTCAGTAGCCAAGCGCATCGACGATAAAGCCGTAAAATGCTGCTTACAAGTAAAAGGCATTTGCGGAGGGGTGCGTACGTTCACAGAGGCTATTACCATAGACATCACCATCGACGGAATCAACATCGAGACGCAAGCCTACATCGCTGATGACGAGTTACTAGAACAAGACGTTTTAATAAGTCAAGATGTTATCATCAATGCAAACACTACGCTGAAAATTGAAAATGGTCGCACAATATTCGGAAGCAGACGAGCAGTACAGACAACGGTAATAACTGAGAGCAATTTTTCCAAATTAATGTCCAATTTCAGCAATGAAGCAGAAAGATACAAAGTCTTCTGGCAAGCTATGCCGATGTTTTCTCCAGTGGGCTGAAAGATATTGGCAAAACTGACGTAGTTCAAGCTAGCATCGAACTTGAGAGCAATCGCACCATATTTCAAGCGCCTTATCGTATCCCAGAACCGAAGCGTGATATTGTCAACAGGATGGTTGAGGAGTTGCTTGAGCGTGATATTATCACGAAATCGATATCCGAATACGCAAGTCCCGTGGTCTTAGTCAAAAAGCAGAATGGAAGTGATCGGTTATGTATCGATTATCGACGAATTAATAAGGTAACAAAGAAAGAGAATTTTCCAGTCCCGAATATTGAAGAACGGCTACACGAAGCGAAACGTTTCCGATACTTTTCGTCACTCGATTTGAATAGTGGGTACTTCTTCTTCTTCTTCACTGGCGTAGACACCGCTTACGCGATTATAGCCGAGTCAACAACAGCGCGCCAATCGTTTCTTCTCTTCGCTACGTGGCGCCAATTGGATATTCCAAGCGAGGCCAGGTCCTTCTCCACTTGGTCCTTCCACCGGAGTGGAGGTCTTCCTCTTCCTCTGCTTCTCGCGGCGGGTACTGCGTCGAATACTTTCAGAGCTGGAGTGTTTTCATCCATCCGGACAACATGACCTAGCCGGCGTAGCCGCTGTCTTTTAATTCGCTGAACTATGTCGATGTCGTCGTATATCTCGTACAGCTCATCGTTCCATCGAATGCGGTATTCGCCGTGGCCAACGCGCAAAAAACCATAAATCTTCCGCAGAACTTTTCTCTCGAAAACTCGCAACGTCGACTCATCGGTTGTTGTCATCGTCCAAGCCTCTGCACCACATAGCAGGACGGGAATTATGAGCGACTTATAGAGTTTGGTTTTTGTTCGTCGAGAGAGGACTTTACTTTTCAATTGCCTACTCAGTCCGAAGTAGCACCTGTTGGCAAGAGTAATCCTGCGTTGGATTTCTAGGCTGACATTGTTGGTGGTGTTAATGCTGGTTCCCAAATAGACGAAATTATCTACAACTTCAAAGTTATGACTGTCAACAGTGACGTGAGTGCCAAGTCGCGAGTGCGACGACTGTTTGTTTGATGACAGGAGATATTTCGTCTTGCCCTCGTTCACTGCCAGACCCATTTGCGTTGCTTCCTTGTTCAGTCTGGAGAAAGCAGAACTAACGGCGCGGGTGTTGAGACCGATGATATCAATATCATCGGCATACGCCAGCAGCTGTACACTCTTATAAAAGATTGTACCTGCTCGGTTCAGTTCTGCAGCTCGAACTATTTTCTCCAGCAGCAGATTGAAAAAGTCGCACGATAGGGAGTCGCCTTGTCTGAAACCTCGTTTGGTATCGAACGGCTCGGAGAGGTCCTTCCCGATCCTGACGGAGCTTTTCGTGTTGCTCAACGTCAGTTTACACAGCCGTATTAGTTTTGCGGGGATACCAAATTCAGACATCGCGGCATAAAGGCAGCTCCTTTTCGTGCTGTCGAAAGCAGCTTTGAAATCGACGAAGAGGTGGTGAGTGTCGATTCTCCTTTCACGGGTCTTTTCCAAGATTTGGCGCATGGTGAATATCTGGTCGGTTGTTGATTTACCAGGTCTGAAGCCACACTGATAAGGTCCAATCAGCTTGTTGACAGTGGGCTTTAATCTTTCACACAATACGCTCGACAGAACCTTATATGCGATGTTGAGGAGGCTAATCCCACGGTAGTTGGCGCAGATTGTGGGGTCTCCTTTTTTATGGATTGGGCATAGCACACTTAAATTCCAATCGTTGGGCATGCTTTCATCCGACCATATTTTGCAAAGAAGCTGATGCATGCTCCTTATCAGTTCTTCGCCGCCGTGTTTGAATAGCTCGGCCGGCAATCCGTCGGCCCCTGCCGCTTTATTGTTCTTCAGGCGGGCAACTGCTATTCGAACTTCGTCATGGCCGGGCAATGGAACGTCTGCTCCATCGTCATCGATTGGGGAATCGGGTTCGCCTTCTCCTGGTGTTATGTGTTCACTGCCATACAGCAGGCTGGAGAAGTGTTCCCTCCATAATCTAAGTATGCTCTGGGCATCGGTGGCTAGATCACCTTTGGGGGTTCTACAGGAGTATGCTCCGGTCTTGAAACCTTCTGTAAGTCGCTACATTTTTTCGTAGAATTTTCGAGCATTACCCCTGTCGGCCAGCTTATCAAGCTGTTCGTACTCACGCATTTCGGCCTCTTTCTTCTTCTGTCTGCAAATGCGTCTCGCTTCCCTCTTCAACTCTCGGTATCTATCCCATCCCGCACGTGTTGTGGTCGATCGTAACGTTGCGAGGTAGGCAGCCTGTTTTCTCTCCGCTGCGACACGGCACTCCTCGTCGTACCAGCTGTTCTTTTGCCCTTTCCGAAAACCAATGGTTTCGGTTGCAGCTGTACGTAAGGAGTTTGAAATGCCGTCCCACAGTTCCCTTATACCGAGTTGTTGACGAGTGCTCTCAGAGAGCAGGAGTGCAAGCCGAGTAGAAAATCGTTCGGCTGTCTGTTGTGATTGCAGCTTCTCGACGTCGAACCTTCCTTGTGTTTGTTGGCGTGCGTTTTTTGCTGCACAGAGGCGGGTGCGAATCTTGGCTGCAACAAGATAGTGGTCCGAGTCGATGTTAGGACCTCGGAGCGCACGCACATCTAAAACACTGGAGACGTGTCTTCCGTCTATCACAACATGATCGATCTGGTTGGTGGTTTTCCGATCCGGAGACAGCCAGGTAGCTTGATGTATCTTCTTATGCTGGAATCTAGTACTACAGATAACCATATTTCGGGCCCCGGCGAAGTCGATCAGCCTCAACCCATTTGGGGATGTTTCCTCGTGGAGGCTGAATTTACCGACCGTAGTGCCATAGATACCTTCTTTGCCCACCCTGGCGTTGAAGTCGCCAAGCACGATTTTGACATCGTGGCGGGGCATCTCTCGTAAGTGCGCTCCAAGCACTCATAAAAAGCATCTTTGGTCACATCGTCCTTCTCTTCCGTCGGGGCGTGGGCGCAAATCAGCGATATGTTGAAGAACCTCCCTTTGATGCGGATTGTGGCTAGACGTTCATTCTCCGGAGTGAATGATAGTACTCGGCGACGGAGTCTCTCTCCCACCACGAATCCAACACCAAACTTGCGCTCCTTTATATGGCCACTGTAGTAAATGTCACAAGGACCTACTCGTCTCTGTCCTTGTCCCGTCCATCGCATTTCTTGGACGGCGGTGATGTCAGCCTTTATCTTTACGAGGACATCTACCAGCTGGGCAGCGGCACCTTCCCAATTAAGGGACCGGACATTCCAGGTGCATGCCCTCAAATCATAGTCCTTATTTCGTTTGCCATGGTCGTCGTCAAAAGGGGGGTCTCTCATCCGAGGCTGTGTTTGCTTTTTCCTTGGGGGTGTTTTTTTACGTGGCGGGTCCCAAACCCAGCGCACAACCCTAAGTAGGGGATATTTCGCCTTCTCACTTTAGCTCGCCTTCAAACGGATGTTCTTAGGCTACCCAGAGGATACTTGGTCAAAGACCGGAAGTCGTGAGCTGCTTGAGTCATATGTAAAAGAATCGTTTCTGGCCACTCCCAAGTGAATGGCGATCAGAGAACTTTCCTCACTTGCGTGAACTTCTACACATGACTCCATCCTCCGAATAGTGGGTACTATCAGATCAAAATGGCACCCGATAGTAGGAAATACACCGCTTTTATCACGACGGACGGTCTATATGAGTTCAAACGCATGCCGTTTGGTTTAAAGAATGCACCAGCTGTGTTTATTAGACTCATGGCAGAAATCCAAAGACGGGTGGAGACGGGCGACATGCTGCATTATATGGATGACATCCTAATCGGCAGCAATTCTTTCGACGAATTGTATACAAAGCTTTCTCGTATACTCCAAGTACTACGTACCTGTGGACTCATATTGAACGTTAACAAATGTGAGTTGTTCACGCAAACAATAACGTTTTTGGGACATCAGCTAACTCCTGAAGGCATCAGTCCGGGCAACGTCAAAACCAACGCTATCGTAAATTTTCCACAGCCGAGAAATGTCACTGAAGTACGAAAATTCTTAGGTCTCAGTGGCTACTTCCGAAAATTCGTCGCTGGTTATTCCATTATTTCTGAACCATTACGCAAATTGCTACGCAACAACACCGCATTCGCATGGGGACTACAGCAAGAGTCAGCATTCAACGAACTCAAAACCGCATTATCATCGAAACCAACCATGGTCAACTACCGCATCGAAGCCGAACACGAACTACATACAGACGCAAGCTCTATCGGCCTTGCAAGCGTTTTGTTGCAAGTCGAGAATGGACAACTGCACCCGATCTCATATTTTAGTCGCCCTACTACAGACAACGAAAAACGTTTCCATAGCTATGAACTCGAAGCATTAGCGATTGTGGAATCATTGGAAAGATTCAAATACTACGTATACGGAAAGAAGATCAAAGTTATTACCGATTGCAACGCTTTACGAACAACGATGGAGAAGCGAGAGCTTATACCACGCATTACCCGATGGTGGTTGAGAATCCAAGAATTCGACATTGAAATTCAACATCGACCAGGAGCTCGTATGGCCCATGTCGATGCGTTGAGCCGTGCACCTTATGAAGATGCACACGAAATAGATGCCGCTGATCTCAAAATTTCCAAGATGATTATCGACCAGCCAGATTGGTTGTTTAGTGTTCAGCTACAAGACGAGAAAATAAGAAACATCGTTAACGAAATACAGAATGAGGTGAAGCCAGAATATCCCGACTACGTTGTTGAACTGGGACGCCTATATCGAAAACACGACAACAAACTACTATGGGTTGTTCCAAAGCAATTAAGGTTCCAAATACTGCACGAATGCCACGATAAGGCAGGTCATATGAGCGTTGACAAAACAATGAAACGAATTCTCAATCTCTTCTGGTTTCCTCGGATGCGCAATTACGTAAAGAGCTACATCAACTCATGTGTGGGTCGTGCTTTAAATAAAACCCCTGGCGGACGACGTGAGGGTCGATATCACTACGACAACGTTAAGCCAATACCGTTCACGACAATACACATTGATCATTTGGGTCCGTTCCCAAAAAGTTCAAAACGCAACGAGCATGTGTTGGTAATTGTAGATTCATTTACCAAATTCACAATCCTACGAGCAGTCAAGAGTACCGCAACAAGCCATGTAATTCCGGTATTGCTTGAGATCACGAGCTATCTAGGAATGCCTGAACGTATCATATCCGACCGAGGAACGGCCTTCACTTCAAAAGCGTTCCAAAAGTTTTGCGATGAAAACAACGTCAAACATATTCTCAACGGAGTGCGGACGCCACGCGCTAACGGACACGCTGAACGAGCAAACCGCGTCATCCTATCCATGCTACTACCTTCTACTGATGACGAAAGACGATGGGACGACAAATTACGTCAAATACAATGGAGCATTAATATCATCCCGAATAAAACCACAGGTTGTACACCATTCCGACTACTTTATGGGTACGTGCCTCGAGACATCCTGCAGAATCAACTTATCCAGGCACTTCAAGACGATGTTGACCTGATAAACGACACCGACCTACAGCAACTACGAGTCGACACAGCTCAACGAATAAACGACGTAAGAGCACAAGCCAAGAAGCTATATGACGCAAAGCATAATCAACCGAAGACGTACAACGAAGGTGATCTCGTATTGACTACAAACGAACCAATAAGCTCCGGTACATCACGTAAACTAGAACCACGATTCAGAGGACCATTCATCATCACCAAAGTCCTGCCAAATGATCGTTCTGTAATTGAAGACTTACCTCATGCCGAGCGAACGCAACGTCACTACAAAGCCGTATTTGCATCAGATCAACTTAAAACTTGGTGCATGTTACCACCAGATGATCCAGACGACATAGACGACATAGACAACGAAGATGAGAGCACCATGGGCGAGGGCGCCACATTGGGTCAGGAAAGCCGACTGTAAGCGATGGCAACTCTGTTGCCCATCAAGTGTCAAATAAAATAAAGCAAGTGGCAGCAACCAAAGACACAGTCAACGAGCAACCGTCAGCGAGTGAGCAACATAAACGAAATATTTGAGAACATCCAGTAAAGTTGAATAAGTGTAACATTTTTCTTATATTCACAATAAAGTTTTGTATTATTATATATAAGTGTTCGACTGTGCACACGAGTACGGTGTTTCTCTACACTTGGTTGTGCTTTGCTAACTCTATGATTCTTTATATATTTATTCTGAAAATCTTGTATGTTTACCCTGTTTTCTTTTTTATTGATATTATTCATTATATTTTCTTTTTGCTTTTGTAATTTTTCCGCGAGTTTGTTTAGTTCTTGTTCGGAAAGTAAGTTATTTATGAAATCAATTGGCCTCTTTTTTGTCGTAGAATGTATGGTATTATTATAAGCAGTTATTGCTTTGAATTCTTTCTCTTTCAGATTATCATTGTTATTTACATCAGCATTAAAAAGTCTTAAGTGTTCATTCAAAGTTAAGTGTAATCTTTCAACATCTGCATTTCCTGTTTTGTTATAAGTGGTCGTTAGGTGTAGGTTTATTTTATTATCTTTTAAGAATTGTTTTATTGGTACTGTATCTAATTCATTATCTGTTACTAAAGTTTCCGGTTTGCCTAAATATTGAATTCTTTCTTTTATGGCATTTACAATTGATATCCAAGTTCTGTCTTTTAATGATTTGGCTGTTGCATATTTTGTTAATTTGTCGATGCTTGTGAGGTACATTATGCCTCTTTGTGGGTACCAAATATCAAAATGAACAATTTCATTATGTTTTTTAGGAGTTTCCGTAATATTTAAACTATGTTTGATAGGGTTTCTGTTGAACTTCGCCTTATTGCATATTTCACAATTATTGATGTATTTCTGTATTTCTTTTTGTAATTTGGGGTAGTAGTGGGTTTTTTTTATTTCTTCAAATATTTCATTTATTCCCCTGTGATTATTTTCCGGGTGTTTCTCTTCTATCAAAGTTAAAAGTTCTCCTTTGTCTGTTATATCTTTTAAAATTATGTTTGATTTCATTATTTTTAGATTTGCATTATTTGCGAAAAATTTTATATATAACTCTTGAATTTGTAGAAATAATTTGTCATCTGGGCAGTAAATTACGATTAATCCTTTTTCGGGTAGGTTCTCTTGCATTATTTTTAAAATGTCGCTTTCAAGTGTTACGTTTATTATGTTTCTTATTTTCCTTTGATGTATTATTTTCTTTGTAATTGATTGCCTTTGCGCCCTTTGAATTATAAGTTGGTTTTTATATATGTTGATTGCATTTTCTGTTATTTTTATAAAGTATGTACTGTCCGTTTCTGCGCTATGTACAGTATCTATGTCGTCGTCGTTGAATATTTCATTTAAATTTAATTCTATTATATTATTATTTTCGTAATTTAGTCTGCTTAGACCATCTGCAATTACATTTTCTTTACCTGTAATATATAATACAGTAGAAACTCGATTAACCGGACTAATTGTTGTCGATAGGCATTCGGATAATCGAAAATCCGGATAATCGAATGTATGAAGAAAAACAAATAGATATTCATATCCTGCAATGAAAATCAATGTTTATTAAGAAATGAACACTTACTTATGTATGTATGTACATATTTTCTTAGATTACACTACATACGTAATACTAAACTGCAGCATTAATCATGAAATACAATAAAATATTTAGGTACGTATGTACGAATAATTTGTCTACAATATGTATTTGGTAATTTGCATTTGGTAATCATGAAATAAGTAGGTAGGTAATAAGTTTAATTTGGTTTAAAATGGTAATTGTCATTTAACGTAAGCAACTTTTTCTCTTCATTGCTGCTATATCACGAATTCGTTTCAGTTGTAGTAGACTCACAGTATTACTCTAGGGGTATTCTCTCGCTCTTGCAAACCCCTTGCATGGTGCAAGAATTGCATATATTTCCTCTCAGTGCACCGGCACAACAACAAACACACGCAGAAAAACGCGCGGGGCAGCGGCAGCGACCCCACACTGCTCGAGCGGAATATGCAAGTTCCGACACGTTCATGATTCCATAATTTCTACGTAGGTACATATAAATTGGTCGCGATTGGTAGTCCGGATAATCGCGAATCCGTATAACTGAGGGCCGGATAAACGAGTTTCTACTGTACATTCAAAGAATTAACATATGAATACTTTTTCATTAAGGGGATATTCTACTCTAGAATTTTGAAAAACTCGATTTTTTTTTTATATGATTAAAGTTTAGACCCTTAAGAACATATCCTCCAAAGGATTTTTAAAAATTAAAATAATTTTAAGAGCTGCAGTTACTTTAGTGACGCAGTACCTAGCCTGGTAGGTAGGTAGACTCACTTTTTTAAACGCGTTTTTTTCGAAACTACTTCTTTCCACACGGTACCGGCATTATCTCAAGTTCTATACAACCGATTTACTTGAAATTTTGTGTGAACCTTCTTTATATAATCCTTTATCCTATATCTTTATATAATCCTTAATCCTTTTTTTTAATTTTAAAAAAAGTTCAGGAATTTCAAAAAAAAACGTAAAAAATGATTTTTATTGTCAGGCAATCGCCATTTTTCAAAAAAAAAATTTCGTGTTCCCTGAAATAGAGACTATAACAGCATCCTTACTGATTAAGAATTTCTTTTTATTTTTTTTTCAGACCACCAGTAGGGTCAGGATCAATGTCACCATGATGCGCCATTTTTTTTTACACCTGTCTCTCCCCCTCTATTTATTTTAATTTTTAATATTTTTTGGAAAATTTTGTTTCTGTATTCTTAAGATATCAATAAAAACACCATAATTTTTTTTTTAATAAAATTCAAAAAACTGCCCAAAATTTGATTTTAGAGTAGAATACCCCCTTAAATTCTATAAATATTGAGAATCTACAAAGTTTCTTAACTTCCATTTTTCTTCCAATTGCTGCGACTCGCACATCTACTTTAATCTTCCATTTCGGGTTACAAATATTTTCGTTGATCAGACTGAACTCTGCTCCAGAGCCAATGATGAAATATAACTTTCTTATGGGTATATCCCACAGAAAATTTGTATTTGCATTGCCAATATCTATTGGTTGTGGTTTATTTCGATTATATATTGCAGACCCATTATAATTTCCTGATTGGTTATAATTTCGCGTTTGATTCCCGTCTCTTTGTTGATTAAAGTTTCTCCGTGAGCTAAAATTTTCCTGCTGGTTATAATTTGTGTTTTTTGTTTGGTTTAACATTCTAGTTTGGCTTGATCCGTTACCACTGTTATAGTTATTATCTACATTTCTTGCTACATAGCCATATTATTATTGTTATTTTTCTTTCTTGAGACATAGGCGCCATTAGATCTGTAGCGTGGCATATTATTATTATATCTATTATAACTACTGTTATAAGCGAGAATATTATTTATAATTTGGTTGGGATCCTTCCTTTGTTACCCTAGCGCTGCGAAGCCTTCATGTCCTGCTTCTAATTTTATTTTTTATGGCTTATCTAGACTATCCGGGTTGCTTGCTATAATAGTTTTAGTGGGATCCGGGAGATGTTCCTTAAATGATTTCAGCGCTATCTTGTTAACTTCATTCGTTGAGAAATTATGCGCTAATATTCTATTATGTAGTTTATTCCTAATTTTATTTATTTTAAAATAATAGTTTTTTCTTGTTGAGTCGAGACTGATGGTTTTCAACTCATCCATAAGCTCCGCTGAACTTTTCTTTTCCCCGCAATTGCCCAAAAGTATTTTTTCAATGTTTCCCAATCACTAACTTGTCCATATCTGTGAATTATTTCCCTTGTTTTTCCTACGCATCTTCCTTTCAGATAATTGAAAAAAAATGTTTGATTATTTGCGTCAAAAATTAATATTGTGGGTAATATGACTTTGAATTTGAATTTGCCTAAAAAATCCATTAATGGTTCGGATCTCTTCCGTCAAATTCTGCGATTCCATTAATACAGCTTAAAATTAGTTGAAAAAATAGTATGGTAGATGCTTCCATTTTGAGAGAATTTTGTTTCAAGTTTATTTTGTGTAAGAAGTACCTGTTGTATATTTCAATTGATCTTGTGCGGTTTAAGAGGTGCTGGCTACTCTTGTAGTAAAAACACTTATCTAAAGGTTCGTATCCAGCTCTCAAGTAATTGCTCAAGAAAAAAAAATACATTTGTGCAATTCACAAGTCTCATAAAGTTGTAAGTTATAACGATTCGAAAACATAGCATTGAAAATTGTAAATGTGTAAACTCATTTTTGTATGAAATCCAACAACAATTTTTTTAAACAAGTGTAAAAATTTATAATTTTACGATTTTACGATGCTTTACGACAGGTTGTGAGTACCCCAATTATTTCTTCAAATGGTGTTGACATCTGGTTACGGATTGTGAATGATCCACATTAGAAGAGCAAGAGAGAATAAACAAAGAAAATAAACTTTGTGCGTAATATGTATGTACGTATGTGTATAGTAACATAAGTATTTTCATTGCGATTTAAGGAAACTTGTTGATAATTGGTAAGTTTTATACACAATTTCAAAATGAAATATACTTCATAATAATGATTTTAACTAATTAGGATGAATTTAGCGATTACTTTGAATTTCCTTCAAGAAACAATTGTTGATTTCATGTTTCTTCGCAAAACCAGGTTTGCCATATTCGTATTTTATTGAAAAAATTTATTAAAAATTAGTAGATTTCTTTAGAGCTGCATACCAGTACCAAAAAATTTACCGCAGGAAATTTTCTTGGCCATTTCTTAAGCGTTTTTTATATGATGTTTTTGCATTTCTTGAGAGCTGGATACTAAGCTTTATTCTAAAAAATTTATTTGTATTTATTTGTTGTCTTACCCTTATTTGGTTCTGGGGTATGTGCGGATAGGGGAGCTACTGCAGAGGAGGAATATTCAAAATAATATAAAAATAACTTATATTTTGTAAAATATTCACGATTAGAAGTTCAAAAACGTGCACTAATAACACATGGTATTTCTCTATTTTTAACAAAATTTTTTCACGTTTTTAACTCTGTGTATTTAAATATACACTCTAAGCATTGAAATAACTTCACATTTCACTTTTATTTTTCTATATTTTACCTAAATCTATTAATTTAAAAATCACTTGGTACACTCATCGTTGAAAAGGTTAGATGGTTTACAATTATGAGGAAAACGAGCGTTGCCACATCTTAAACAGCAAATATGTAGGATTTTTAACCATTTTTCTTTGTTTGTTTCTTCGCCTGATTCTTTTTTCTATATTTACTGTAATAAAAAAATATTTTCCAACATTTTCAAGTTATAATTGAGTTGTGAACACTTTTTTCATATACACATGTATGTATATGTTCAATATGTGATTTATATTTAATAAACACAAATAACTAAAACTCTATGATAATATTATAAAATTTGTATAATATCGGGATGACTGAAATACTTTCGCATAGTACTCCTTTCTGCGTTAAAAATAAAAAATATATTGCGTTTTCTTTATAAAGTGGTTGTTGTTGTTGTTTTAGCGGAATATCTAATCCCCGTTCGGATGGTAATGGTCACTTGTGTTGTCGTCGACGTCATCTAACGGGAGGCCCAGGAAACGTGCTGTTTCGACGGGGTCGGACCATAGGGAGAAGGGTTTTAGATGAGTAGGGTTCGTAGGGCATGCAAAGAGGTGGTCAGACTCGTTGCATGCAGGACATATATTGGGTATGTCAGGGTCCTGCTACAGTATCCGGAACGAAGTTGTGCTAGGGTCACTCGCGTTTCTCGCGGCAGCTGGAGCTCTTCGTCTGCTATGGGTGGTGATTTGACCCCAAGTACGCCATTCACGCCATTGCCAGTCGGTGAAGGTGTTGATGGCTCCGCTGTGAATGGCGGTCAGTGCCTGTCGAATGTCAGTTGCGTCCGAAGTCCGGCCGGCGTACTGCACGACGGCGTCGACGTAGTCAGGGAAAGACCTTTTGATGTTCCTAGGAGGCGGTTCCGCTATAAGCAGTTGGCTGCAGGGGTGATTTCTGCGAAAACATCCCAGCAGGAACTGCTTGGAGAGGAGTTCATTATGCTCCTTAACTGGGAGCATAAACGTCTCACTGTGTAGGTGTTCTATGGGAGACATCAAAAGGCATCCCGTCGTGGTACGGAGTGCAGTATTTTGACAGGTCTGAAGTTTCCTCATCTGCGTACCACTGCATCCAGGCGACCATATCGGTGCTGCGTAGTTGAGGACCGGCCGGTCGATTGCTTTCTATGTTGCCAACAACGTTTCTTTGTCTTTTCCTCATGTGCTGCCGGCTAGCGACTTGAGGATTTTGTTGCGGCTCTGTACCTTGGCGATAATCGCGGTCGTATGGGGAGAGAAGGAGCATAGACTATCGAAAGTTACACCTTAAATCTTAGGATTATTGACAGTCGGAATTTTGACGCCGTCGACTGCAATATTAAGCTCAAGTTTGTACTCCTTCGTTCAGTTTGTAAATATGGTCGCTGTGGATTTGGTGGGGGAAAGTGTGAGGTTCCGTGCAGTGAAGAAACGAGAAAGGTCCCTCTGATAGTTTCGGGAGTTTTGAGATGTAGAAGTTAAACAGTAGCGGGGAGAGGACACCACCCTCCGCAACCCCTGTTCTATTCTTCTCAGTTTAGATGTTTCGCCTCGAAATAGTACGGATGACTGACGACCGTCCAGATAGTTCATGGTCCACCTCTTTAGCCCTTGAGGGAGCGTAGTTTTTTCAATGTCCTGCTGTAGCCTTGTGTGATTGACTGTGTCAAAAGCTTTTGACAGGTCCAACGCTACGAGGTTCGTTCTTTCGCAGGGTGGTTTCTGGTTAAGGCCAAGAACTATCTGAGCGTTTATGACGCTAAGTGCTGTGCACTTTTCGGAATCCATGCTGGTGGCTGGCTAGACTCAGGTGGTGAGTGAAGGTCGGGAGTAGCAAGGCCTCAAATGTCTTCACTACTGGGAAGAGGAGAGTTATCGGACGATAAGATTCCCTTTTGTTGGCGGGTTTCCCAGGTTTCAGTAGAGGGACCACTCTTCCGACTTTCCACACATCGGGTATTTGAGGAGTGGTCAGCGACAGGTTGAGGACCTCGGTGAGATATCTTACTCCCGTCGAGCCTAGATGATTTAGCATTAGCATGTTGATTCGATCAGGTCCAATGGATTTGGAAGATTTTGCTTTGTTGATAACCCCTGACCCTTCTCATCGGTGAAAGTAAATGGCGCGCCTTCGTTTGGCATTTTGCGCAGCCGTCAGTTAACACATCGTTTAGCTTTGTTTACCGAAGGGTGCAGTATAAACTGCCGGCTAAAATAGCTCGCGCACTTCTTCGGGTCCGAAGAAGCATGAATTGAACTTCAACTCGGTCGTCATGTCTCTTCGGGTTAGACAAAGCTTTGACAGTAGCCCAAAGCTTACTCACACCGGTGGAGAGGTTACAGGACTTCAGGTGCTCTAGCCATTTCGTCCGCTTATGATGGTTTACCATACGCCGAATCTCAAAATTGAGATCCCTTATTCGGGGATCCCCGGGATCGGCATGGCGTAAGGTGTCGCGCTCATTAGCTAAAACTAAAAATAAATTAAAAGAAATCAAATGCAGGACAAAATAAACCTGACCGATCCAACACTGGGATGTGTCAGGATTTTTTTTTGAGTAAAACTCCTTTTTGCGTTGGCGGCCGCGCTTCAAAAAAAATAACTCTGGCCGATCCAACACCGGGATGTGACAGGCTTTTCTTTGAGTAAAACTCCTTTTTGCGTTGGCGGCCTTCTGCCGCGCTTCAAAAAAAAATAATTCTGGCCGATACAACACCAGGGTGTGTCAAGACTTTTTTGAATAAAACTCGTTTTTGCGTTGGCGGCCGCGCTTCAAAAAAAATAACTCTGGCCGATCCAACACCCGGGTGTGACAGGCTTTTTTTGAGTAAAACTCCTTTTTGCGCTGGCGGCCTTCTGCCGCGCTTCGAAAAAAATAACTCTGGCCGATACAACACCAGGGTGTGTCGGGACTTTTTTGAGTAAAACTCGTTTTTGCGTTGGCGGCCGCGCTTCAAAAAAAATAACTCTGGCCGATCCAACACCCGGGTGTGACAGGCTTTTTTTGAGTAAAACTCCTTTTTGCGCTGGCGGCCTTCTGCCGCGCTTCAAAAAAAATAACTCTGGCCGATACAACACCAGGGTGTGTCAAGATTTTTTTTGAGTAAAACTCCTTTTCGCGAGGGCGGCCTAAGGCCACGCTTCAAAAAAAATAACTCTGGCCGATCCAACACAGGGGTGTGTTAAGTTTTTTTTCGAGTAAATCTCTTTTCTGCTTTTTACTCATGATATAGCAAGAAAAGGGATATTGAATTGGGGTATATACCTATTTTTTATTAATTTTTATTCGTTTGATAAATGTGTAATTATGGCAACACTTATTATCCGTCAACACGGAACACTTTTGTTATTGTGCATCTAATAAAATTTGTGTAAAATACTTTTTTTAAGCAAATATCTAAATAATTACTGAATAATAAGTATGTAGAAACAATGTATTGAAGTGTAAGTGTGTAAAAAGTGCATAATATGAAAGAAATAATTACTAGAAATCGAGAAATTGCAAGATAAAAGTTGCAAAATTTTCAACTTTAAATGAAAATATCTCGAAAACTATAAGTTTGCGGCGGCAATAATTATATATATTCTTAATATGAATATGATGGTATCCTAAAGCCAACCCGCTTTGTTAAAGTTAATGAAGGTGCGGTTGTCCACAGAAACAAAATCAGGAGGCTTCTCGATCGAGATAATTATGGGCAAATGGTATGATGCGAGAGTTAGCATAGGTCGCCAGGTTATGCTGTTTATCAGACCACCGCTAGCAATGGTAACATCCGGCGAGCTATTACAAGTGCCCATAACTCTGGTTGGAGTTGGTCGCCTCTTTGAAGTTGGTCGCCTTGCCGTGGCGAAGGGGCTTAAGTAAGAATAAAGTGTGCATCCCAAAGGAAACGCACTCTAATCTTACGAACTAAGAGGGACACTTCATAATTTCCCACAATAGTGAAATGGATGAATAAACCCTAGGTTTTACGCCCATCTCCTATTGTGGAATTGTGAGGATACCCGAACCAACACCACCCTAAGCCAAGGTGTCGAGGTACCCTTGCCGAGGGCTGAATGGTCAGCGGGGGGTAATAAATAGCTGATCGCGAACGGTCCCCTCCGATGCCCGGGCGAGGTCGGAGGTATAAATCGCCTTCTGTCCGTATACCGGCTCTGCGGACGAGTGACCAACCCTTTCCGGATTACTCGTGGGACCAAAACATGAATGTAACAAACAATTTAACAACAACAACAACAACTACAACAACAACCATGACGACGACAACAGCGACGACTACGGACATGAATTATAGGAATCCGATCACGGAATCCGAAGAGGACGAATTGCTTGCCTCCAGCCAGGAGACAAGTAAGAGTACTACCGGACGTACCAACCAAAGTACACCGGTAGATACAGCAGACAAACCATCAAACTTTAAGGAGAAGGCGTCCACCTCCAAGGCTGCCATGAGCACTAACCAAAGTGCACTGGCGGCTAAAGACAGCAGAAAGAAAAGAAAAAAATCCCAGAATCAGCTGAGGAAAAACCGGTACCAGAGGGCAGTCTTCATACTAGGGAAGATAGCCAAAGATCAGGCAGCCGGTACCCCAGTTGATGAGGCTGAAACAAAGCGCCTCAAATCTATTGTAGAGGAATATGAGAGCTACCTGAAAAGGAAGCAATCACAACCTCAAGAAGAGAGCAAACGAGAGAGCACTTCTCAGAAGAGAAATCGCTCCACCACAGAAGTACCCGGAGCTCAGCCCAAAAAACTGAGGAGGAGTGAGGGTGAACACTGCAGCACAACAACGGCAAGGCATTTCTGCGATGTAGCCAGGGATAGCCTGCAGGTGGCCATAATAGATGGGAAATCCTCCTCTCCGAGCACTATTCAGGAGAGATGGGTGGAGATAGATGTCAGATTGTCGAGTATGGTGCTAAGCTATGTACTCGACAATCCTGCGGGTCCCCACCCGGAGTTTGACTCCTCTGAGACCCTCAGGGGCTACAGGGTCATCAAGTGCGCGGACCAGGCCTCGCTGGATTTTCTGACGGGTAGTGTTGCTAAAATTAGCAACGCCTTTGTAGGTCTCCAATTGAGGCTTATACCCGCCAGGGATATTCCAAAGAGGCCTCGGGCTCGCATTTGGTTACCCCCACTAGAGGAGCCAGGCGAAAAACTCCTGAGGTGCATTAAGCTGCAGAACAAATCTATACCTGGTATAGATGAGTGGCAGCTTATAAAGGAGGAAAACCCGAACAAAGCAAGCAAGCCAATACTAGTGGCCATTTGTGATGAGTCCATTGAGGCTCTGAAGAAGACTGACAACAAAATCAGCTTCGGAATACGCAAGGCAAGAATAAAAATCTTCCAAGGCGACAAAGCGGCTGACGAAGACGACACGGAAGAGGTCGACGACGCCAGCCAGTTGCTAAGGAATGTGGGCATTGAAGAACCCCGAGATGCCCAATAACAACAGCATAAGATGCGTACAGATTAACCTGCAGCACTCGAAGAGTGCAACAGCGAATCTGACAACCCTCGAGAACGAGGGGGGCATCGACATCAGCCTAATACAGGAGCCCTGGGTCAATGAAGACTCCATAAAAGGGCTAAACAGCAGCAATTATAACCTGTTTTACACGCGGAACAGAGGTAAACCTAGGACATGCATTCTTATCAATAAAAGTATAAATGCATTTCTTTGTCCTAATTACAGCACAGCAGATATCACAGTGGTGAAGGTGGAACAGAAGGAAAAGCCCTTCTTCTTGGTCTCGGCCTACTTGGCCCATGACGAAGATATACCACCGGCCCCGCTCACCAAGCTAGTAGAGGAGAACAAGAAGGATGATGTCCTAATAGGGTGTGATGCAAATGCAAGGCACACCGTATGGGGTAGCTCCAGTATAAACACCAGAGGTGAGTCACTCTTGCAGTATATTTTGAATAGTAAGCTAAGTATTTGCAACAAGGGAGATAAGCCAACCTTTATTTTCCCAAGCTCGGATAGGTTCCCGGGGTGGGAGGAAGTTCTAGACCTCACGCTATCAACAGACACAGACAGTCTCGTTGTGGATAACTGGAGGGTGTCCGATGAGCCTTCCATGTCGGATCACTCCTGGATACTCTTCAGCATCCGCGAGAGGTACAGTCCGCCTCTCACATACCGGAACCCTAGAAGAACGGAATGGGGAAAATTTACCAGTATAGCAACTAAATGCCTCGAAAAGGGAGGCAATAAGAGTATCAGAAATACAGAGGAACTAGATTCAGAAGTAGAGAAGTTGGAAAAAATCCTAATCACAACTTTTAATAAATCTACTCCGCTAACAGTTTTGAAAAAGAGAAAGTCTCTTCCTTTGTGGAACAGTGAACTCAAGAATTTGAGAACACAACTAAGGAAAGCTTTCAATGAGAGTTTTAGAACTAAAATATGGCAGCCATATAAAGACCTTATGAAGGAATACAAAAAAGCAGTCAGGAAAGCTAAAAATGACTCATGGCGAGCTTTCTGCACATCGATTGAAAGTTGCAGAGAAGCCACTAGGCTGAGTAAAATGCTATCCAAAGACCATATTAATACTGCCTACATTAGGGCGGAGGGAAGTGATTGGACCTCCTCGGCAAAAGAGTCTCTGGAGGTACTAATCAAAACACACTTCCCCGGGAGTCAGCAAACACCTTCAACGAGGGTTCAACCGGAACCACCGGTGAACGCAGCTGACTATCGAAGCCAAATAGTAGACAAAAGAAAAATCAAATATGCCATAAATAGTTTTGCACCATTTAAAGCGGCAGGTCCTGACGGGATTATGCCCATAATGCTGCAGAAACTGGTAGAACCAATGGTTCTAAGGCTTGAAAATATATACAAAGCAAGCATTCAACTATCTTACATCCCAAGAAATTGGAAAAGGAGTAAAGTTGTGTTTCTTCCGAAACCAGGCAGAAGAACGCACGAGAACGCCAAGGATTTTAGACCTATAAGCCTTACCTCATTTATGCTGAAGGTACTAGAAAGGCTGATAGATATACACGTAAGAACAATAATGGCGGAGAAGTTATCGAAGTCCCAACATGCGTACATAAAGGGCCGATCAACCGAAACCGCCCTTCACGAGGTGATAAGTGTGATTGAAAAATCACTGCACCACAAACAATACACCATGGCTGCTTTTCTAGACATAGAGGGCGCTTTCAATAACATAGAAGTAAATACGATAATAAATTCTCTGGCGCATGGGGGCATAGATGACACTGTGTGCAGATGGATACTATCGATGCTTGAGAATAGGAAGATTATAGCTTCAAACGGCGCTGCAACACAAACAAGTTATGTGAGTAGAGGGACGCCTCAAGGGGGGGTCCTCTCTCCGCTTCCATGGGTTGTAGCGCTGAACGAAATACTCCTCCAATTAAACGGTGGAGGAGTGAAAGCAGTAGCGTATGCAGACGATATAGTGTTGTTGGTATCAGGTATGTTTCCTTCAACAGTCAGCGAGATTATGGAAAGAGCACTTCGTAGGTTAAACCTATGGGCTAAAAGCAATGGTCTAGGAGTTAACCCGAACAAAACAGAACTGATGCTATTCACTAGCAGAACCAAAATACCTCAGTTTCAACTTCCGGTACTAAACGGCACAACACTCACTCTATCCCCAACAGCTAAGTATTTGGGGGTGGAGATTGACGCCAAACTGTCCTGGAAAATAAATATAGAAAAAAGAGTAAACAAAGCATACATGGCCTACTATACTTGTAAGAAAATTGTCAACAAGAATTGGGGCCTCAAACCAAGTATAATCATGTGGATGTACACGGCGGTCATAAGACCCATACTCACATATGGAGCTCTGGTATGGTGGCCAGCGCTAAACAAACTGTACAACATAAGAAAATTAAATGGAATACAAAGAGCAGCATGTGCGGGTGTTACAGGCGCAATCAGGTCATGTCCGACTGATGCGCTCAATGTGATCTTGCATCAACTACCAATGGACATTTTTATTCAAAAAACAGCAGCTATTGCGGCGATAAGAATAAAAGAATTGGGAGGTTGGAATCAGCAGAACTACAGACATAGCGTAATCCTAAACAAACTCACTATTAATAAATCAGACTACATTCTCCCAAAGCTGGATTTCAATAGGCACTTCCAGGTGAGGATACCATCTAGGCGAGAATGGAGAAGAGGTTCAATTGCAGAGGAGGGTACCACCTCAGTCTATACCGACGGGTCCAAAATGGACTGCGGAGTGCGCACGGGGGTATTCTCCGCTGATCTGGGCATATCTCTCTCTATACGTCTACCGAACTCGGCTAGCATCTTCCAAGCAGAAGTACTAGGCATAGAAAAAGCCTGCGAAGTTCTATTAGAAAACCACGGGAATATACATAAAGCAACTATATTTACGGATAGCCAGGCGGCCCTCCTGGCATTGTCTTCACCCATGACAAATTCCAGTATAGTTCACAACTGCAAGAGAGCGCTAAGCTCAATAAAAGACAAGCTCCAGCTAAACTTGATCTGGGTTCCCGGCCACAGGAACATTTTCGGTAACGAAAAAGCAGATGAGTTGGCAAAGGCAGGAGCTTTCCTCAACGAATCCGAGGCGGAGCTCATACCGAGCCCGCTAGGATCGATCAAAGGAGAGATCAATAGACAATTTCAACAAATTGCTAACAACAGGTGGAAAAACACTACAAAATGCGTCATAGCTAAACAATTATGGCCAACATACGACAGGAAAAGAACCAACGACCTATTAAATAGGTCAAGGAAAAGCATATACAGAATAACAGCTACCACAACAGGGCACTGGCCATTTGGGGAACATGCGTCCAAAATGGGTATGCCCTACAACGACATCTGCCGTGGCTGCGGAGTAGCAGGGAACAAGGAAACAATCTTCCACTTTCTCTGCGAATGCCCAGCTCTGGCACAGATCCGACATAAAACACTCGGAATCCACCAAGCACCAAACCTTGAATGGATTTCCACCAAAAGCATATCGGACATAAGTAGTTTCATCGAAACCTTAAAATGGTTTGAAAGAGAAGGTGGAACGTAACAGCAGATACAGGAGGTTCCACGAGCAGTGTATCAAAATGGCACATCAGTGCTAATTGAGCCCGATAGGGCTGCACTCCTACCTACCTACCTACCTACCTGGTTGGGGCTTCGTCATTCATTGTGCAGAATGTCGAATCGTCAATCTGTTCCGCCAGCTCCATCCCCCTACGATCTTTTGACAGGCAGGAATGCCAAAGATCGTGGTGCGCGTTTAAGTCGCCTAGTACCAAACGGGTTTCACCACGAAGTAGCGCACCTATATTCGGGTGATATCCCGTAGGGCAGCGTTTCCCAAATGCGGGGTCGCGACCCGGTACCGGGCCATCAAAATAAAATACCAGGCCGCAACATTCCGCGCGCCCGCTCGTTCCACTCACCGCTGATAACTGATCTGAAGTTCAAACAAAAGAGCGAGGCGAAAGCTCAGCCAGAGAACTTAAAGATACAGAGAAGGTGCAAATTGAATTCTGTATGAGGTTCGATTGGGCGGCTAACAGAGCTTATAGAATTGTAGTACGGAATTCAGATTCAGATGCCGATTCGTTGAGTGAACTGTCAACTGATACAGTACTCAAGGATACATTTGACACAAGACCATTGATTGATTTTTGGTTATCTTGTCGCCAAGAATACACAATACTAGATCATCAAGCAATGATTTTTTAATGCCTTTTGTGACCACTTACAAATGTGCAGCTGGGTTTTCAACACTAGTTTACCTTAAAAATAAATATCGAAACAGACTGGAAGAGGAACCCGACCTCAGAATAAAACTTTCAGCAATTTCAGCAAACTTGAACTCTATAATTAAAAATAAGCAACAGCTACATACTTCGCACTAAAGAGTGAGTACCAAAGATACTAAAATATTATAATTTAATATTTATAAAACATTTGTCTTACTATTATTAAACGTGTATTATTTAATCTCATGTAACCGTCTTGAGTTTAATATTATTAAGTGGGTCACGAAAGGACAGTGTGAAAATTACCGGGTCATGGCAAAACTAAGTTTGGGAAGCGGTGCTGTAGGGCAACATGTAACTGGGGGGATGTATATATTAAATATTTCGAGTTCGACATCGCCTGACTGGATAGCTATACCCTGACATTCTAGGGTAGTATCTCTGCGGTCGATGTCTTCATCGATTAGACGATACTGCACGGTGTTGTGCAAATATGAAGGCTAGGTCACCACCATTATCTCGTTCGCGATCTTTGCGTATTACGTTGAAACCGGCACAACAAGTCAGAGGGAGAGCAATGTTGCCTGATTGAGCTCCTGGGATCCGTGGAGGTTGAGTAGCGGCGCGGCGCGCGAACTGTGTGCTCCAATGACGACAAACACAAATTAATACTCATCGATCCAAACGGGGTTAGATCACCGAAAAAACAGCCCTTGGTCGGCTAAAATCCAGTCAATTCCGGTGCGTAGAACCGGCTGTCGTGGGTATTGTTGTTAAAGTGGTTATATTTTTTGGTTATCATGCACTTATATTGAAACAAAATTTAAGTTTTCGTTATAAAATGGTTAAATTTTCGTTATTAGATCTGTCAGCGAATACCATTTATTTTTGATAATACGTTGTTTTGTATTTTAGGTGACAATATACATAATATTATTATATAATAGGGGTATTCAGACCGATTTTGTTAATTTGATAGTTCGTTAGTTGATACTTCGTTAAAGCACTTAAACGTAGTGGGTGTAAATTTTGTTTCAAAACAGCTGATTCAATTATATTAAATACTTACCTTTGAAAATTTTTTTCATAAACTAATTTGTTTGTTTAAATGTATTTTTTTGCAATGAATTAAGTTAACTTTTGAGGCAACAACGCAAACAAAACAGCAGAGTGATGTAACGAAAAAACTATCATACTTGCAAGTCTGGTACTTCGTTACTCGGTAAAATGATAATCTGTTAATTTTACAAAAGCAAAACCCACCTAAAAAACTACCGAGAACGACTAACGAATTACCAAACCTGGTCTGAATACCCCCAACATAATATTACTTAATTGTTTAATAAATTTAAAAAAGAAAATATCCATTTGCATGGGTAGAGGAATTTTTGCGAAGAGGAATTTCAGCGAACTGCCTTATCATCACATGGCAGCGCTCCATTTCTTCGTAATTTTTAGCACAAAAATGATGTTCATTACGAGTGTAAAATGTAAATTTTAAAATAAAGATTTCTTAGGTAAAAAACCTGCGAAAAATTTAAAATGTGGATTTGTTTAAAAGTTTATAGTATAATTTAATTAATTTGAAGTGAATAACGTGAGTAAAGTGTGTTTAATGTGGTGAAATAGCTTCTTGAAATGTTCCAATTTTGGGAATTTTTGAACTTCAAGGTCGAATATCTCGTAGACTAAGCGTTTGTGATACCTATAACCCCATATATTTTTTATCAGGAGGACTCCTATTTGCAACGGTACCTTGAAATCGCGGCAAAGAAATCGGAATTTTGACGGTACTGCTGTTACTTTTGTTGCCGCTATTGATGTTGTTGTAATTGTGATTGCTGTTACTTCTGCTATTGTTGTTGCTGTTGACGTTTTTGTTCTTGTTATTGTTGCTGCTGCTGTTGATAATGTTGTTTTTATTTTTGTTGCTGCTGTTGTTGTTAAAACTTTTATTTAGGATTACTAATTTCCACTCTGTTTTCATTTTGTTTTGTTACGCAATTTTAACTTTGATGATTATTAACTTTTTAATTATTTGTGAAATCTTGACAATTGATGTTGCTCGATTTTTTAAATTCGTGCTTTTATTGATGCTTAATTATTATTTATAATATTAAGTTCCATAAATCAGTGCTGGGTGGGTGTAATTTTTAGCCTCCGTCGCCAGTTTTGGTGTAATAAATTTCAAATGGGATACCAAAATCTTTTTTGGTATTCCTCACTTATAAGTTTTATTTGTCACCAGGGAATAAAATTCAAGTTTCTTTGCTTAGCTCTTTATTCTTACTCTCTGTTTAAATGAGTTAAGCATCCACCCACTCTCCTCGGGAAAACTGGCGCACCTTAATAAGACGGCTGTAACGTGGCTTTTACCACCTTACAATAATTTACTCCAACACCGTACATCATTTATCCTTACCATACCTCAACATAGTGCTTTCCACCATACTAGAAATATTCTACACTTACTGAACTTTACTCACTGCATTGACCAAAGCTACGCACACAATTTACCTCACTACGTTGACCAAAGCTGCGCTATGCTTCTGTATAAGCAAGCACTTCACACCGAATGCGATCATTTCTTCCAGCTCGCCAGCCAGGACGGTCACACAGCAGCAAGCAGCAATAGGCAGTGGTAAGTGAAGTAGTTAGTTTTTGTAGACATTGCGTTGAAAAGGTAGCACACCAATCGGGGTGTGCGCGCAATGGCTCGACCGTAGTCTCAGTTGCGTTGCGATACAGCGATATCACAGCTGCGCTGCCTCGAGCAGCGTCACTACAGCAGCCTGCACACCAGTGCACCGTTAATATATCAGTCACAGCTGCGCTGCCTCGAACAGCGTCGCTACCGCAGCCTGCACACTAGTGCACCGTTAATATATCAGTCACAGCTGCGCAGCCTCGAACAGCGCCAGTACCACTGCTTGCACACCATAGTGCACCGTTACCAAACTAACGCGATTAACAGGCGACTCGCATGTAAGTACAGACTAGAGAAAAGGAATAGTGCGCGAAGAGTTGCTAACCGGAGGTCAACGCGTTCGGTCGACATATTTAATTTTATAATTTCTCCTTCGCATACTGCCCTGTATCGTACAGTCAACCGCGTCTGGGAGTGACTACTCCGCACCAGAAGCCAAAAGGACCACCACCACCTCACCGAAATCACCGTGCCCACTTCAACAAGAGCCAACGCCTGGCACGCCAAATCCAAACGCTTTCACCTGATTCGCCGTATAAATACAAGCTGGTCTGGCTGTCCACATAAGGGGTGTGGATACATCTTTACAAAAGTAAACATTTTTCTTTGCTAAGGGTTCGTGGGTCCCAAGGCTGACCCTGGAGCGGCTGAGCATACCTCAGCTATGGACGAAACCCCATTACACGGCTTAATTCACCACAGCTGATGATACCAACACAACTCACCATACCTATACACCCACTCTTCAAAAAGGATGGACAACGGGAGACCAGATACAATTCGATCTATACAAGCCGCGCATCAACTTCCGTTTTTCTTCACTGCGACGCGCCAACACCTTTCGACAAAATTCGCTCCTCAACTTTCGTTTTCGACAACAATCCCGCGGGCTGCAGTTAGCATGGTGACCCCCTCGATCCAGTAATTGAAACATTAACTTTTGAAAACGTTTGTTTTGAAACTTATCATTTAGCTTTAAATTAACATGATGTAAAGTTAAATGTTTTTATAATAAAGTACAGTGTTATTAAAAACTGAAATGACACGGATATTTTTATTATATTGTATGTGTTAGATAATCATCTAAACGATTTTAACTTATACATCTGTATGTACATAGTGATTAATAATGTCAAAATTAAAATATACTTGTTACTAACTTAAACACTCTATATTATAAATTTTGTTTATTACACCTAACTTGCTGAGGGTGCAGGCATTTCTATGTATGTATGTATACGCTATATTTAATTATCTAATTGCATAATGCATAAAAATTGAATTATTTACTTGATCAGCAAAAATGTGTGACCAAGTTGTATTCGCTTCAAGAAAGAGTTCTTGTTTGAAGTGTTTCTTGAAGTGAATATTGTTTATTTATGCATTTCTGTAAGTATATGTCAATATTTGACAATATGCCTGCTCTGGAGAAGCTCCCCTATCAGCACATACTACTCTTGGACCGAAATGTTTTTTTTACCCGACCGCCAAAGTAATCAATTGTGCCCCCCTTTGCTTCGTTTCCTTATTCAGTCTGGAGAGACCTGCACAAATATTCATTGCGTCAAAAAAAATCAAGGTAAAGGTTCAGGAGAGCGGCTTTTCCGAAAATGTGCACCAATTTTCACGGGAAAGAATCACGTCACAATCGGGGTCGCGTAAGCATGTATTCTACCATTCTTGGCTTTGAAACAGTGCTAAAGGGTGTGTTGGGTACGTACATGTGAAATCATAAGAATATTTCTGACCTGACAGCAAGGCATAAGCTTCGTTATCATAACGTCATTATGTAAATAGTCACTAAAGAAAGATATTTATTTTACACTGTCAGTTTTATTTTTAATTTTTCACTGAAG